>NC_141685.1:1670348105-1672806438 GCF_964263255.1 Lissotriton vulgaris | reverse complement strand
TTATTGAAAAAACTTTATTCGCAAGCAACTGGACAATATTAAAAATAGTGAGAAGATACTGGTGGGTGATTATGACCGTAAGTATCTATGTGATTAGTCTACATGTTTCAACCTTTACGAGGTCAATCCCAGGTTTTCATCAGGACCAGAAAAAGGAAAATGGACGGTCTACACACACTAACGTGCACCCAATCCTAGATTCCTAAAGCCTTATTGCAAAAATCGGCAATAGGCACAAGCTCAAACCTAAAATAGGCGAGAAGAAAAAGAAAGACCTGTGGGAGGAACAAAATAAAAGGCAGTCACAATCAAACAATTTTACGTGCCTGTAACATAGTGTCGACTCTCATGTGTCTGCATGCTTCATGTCAATCCCATTCTGAACATACAACCAACTTGGTGATGTGTATTGAGAGAATACTTAATCGTATTCAGCAGTACAGTACTGATTCGTTGTATATAAACTGATACAAGGTGCTATAATATAGCTATCGTTGGCTAACTCTGACACACAGATCAATAGGTGTGTGAATGGTGGCGTAAATTCAATTACTCATAAAGTCACGCGCATTCCAAAAAATATGGGAGGGTGACTATCAAGACTCACAACAATGATCGTGAGCTAAGCGCTAAATGCATGCATTTATAGTTGTAATACGCGGACAAACACAGACAAACAATACAAACAAAATGGTTATCACAAGGAGATAATCTTACTCCTACTGCGGGTCTCTCAGGCTTCGGGGGGCAGTGGGAGGGTTAAATCAGCTTGGAAACGTACTCTGTAGTGAGTAAATACAGAGAATCAGTTTGAGTGCCGATAGGAGTGGAAACAGTGTGTCGGCAAATCTAAAATAAAATGGGTGCCTCCGAGCTGCAATGGCAGCGGGTACAATACTTACAGTTTTGCCGATTTTAACAAGGTAGGTAACCTACGTGCCTCACAAGGAACCCCGCTGAAGTGGCGAGGAGCCGGCCGCTGGCTTTAGCTTACGGGTGTGGGCGGGACTAAGGTGCGCACGTGGTTAGGCCAAGTTGCTAGGCAACGGAACGCGTAGTCTAACCGGCGTTCGGCCTGCAGGCCAAATGCGCTGAAATGAACGTAAAGGTGAATGTTAGAACAAAGAGGGAAGAGCGGGACGTGAAAGTTCACCCCGTCTGTGGTTGCATAAATGACGGTGGCAAAGTAATGCGCAATAATAGTCAAGCGCATTACGAGGATACGAGTAAGGGTACACAAGTGTGTGAGGATAACGTTCACTCCTCCTTAGGTTGGTGGACATAAGGCTGCACTTATAATAAGCACACCCAGGGGCATAGTAATGCGTAAGGATAATGTTCATTCCAACTGAGTTTAGTGGACACAATACTGCACTTATAAAAAGCACACCAAGGTGCAACATGCATAGGTGTAACCTGGCACTGCAATGAGTAAATGCATGTAATTTACGTAAGGCATGACAGAGGCATTTACTGGGGATTGGTTGCAGGAATAAAGATGTCCGGACAGGCAGTTGGCCGCCGGCGTGGTAGGCGGAGGGCAAGGCACAGGGGCGTGCAGAGTTTTTTATCTTTTCTTGGAGGGCAAAAAACAGGGACAGTTAATAGGACCAAAGTTGAAGGGCTCATAATTATAGTACAGAGGCCCAAGTTATGTTATCATTGAGGCCTGATACATGCGTGGATAGCCTGTAGACCCAGCGCTGTTCCTTCTCAAACAGGCGGCTTTGTAGGTTAGGGCCTGGTTTCACCTGTTCGATTACAGTCCATACCATATCATTAGGGGTATGGTGTGCTTCGAGGAAGTGATCGGTTAGTCTGGTGGCACTTTTTTTTTACAGCGAATGGTGCTGCGATGTTCGCTGACTTTGGTGTTTGAGTTCTTTGCTCTTGTGCTGCATTTATGTCAAGGGTTGTGGGTTGCCAGTGAGGCCACACCAGGATGCTGTCTGGTAGGCCTTTGACCAGCAAACCCATGGGCTCATAGCTCGTGTTGCTGTAGTCTGACAGTACCAGGAGCAGCCCCTCTATTAAAGGGCATAGTCCCCCTATTTATGTGCTCCCCCCATGCCCCAGTATTAAACATAAAATAAATGTAGAATTCTTTTTTTCAGCTGGGGCAGTGCTTTTTTTCTGCCACGGAGCGGGTTTCTGCATGATGAGTGAGGAGTGCAGGGCATGCGAGCGGGGCTTAGAAATGATTCCCAGCACGTTAAACATTCAGGCTCTTCAAAGTGGGCATGTCGGGTTAGATGGCCGCTTTAACCGACCAGCCTGACATGCGCACTTATGCCTCTCCCCGTATGCGCAAGTAGTGAGCCAGGGGGATTACAGCTGTAGCCTCCCGGACTCTTAATGAGCGCTATGTTTCCCTGCCTGGGCCAATCCTGAGACTGCTCTTGAGCTATTTTGGTAACAAAACGGGAAGGGAGCAGTGTCTGGATTGGCTCAGGACACACCGTTAGGTATTCAATCCAGTGGTCGGAACATGGGCAATCACTGAACGGCTGTCTTATTGTGCCATTTAGTGATTGGCCAATTCTCTCTCTTCCCTCTTTGTGAGCAGCACCTCTAACAGCTTTGTGCATGGCGTTGGAGATGAGACACGTTCCTTCGAATACGAAAGTTCCCCCTTGCTCGCAGCACGAAAAGATTTAGGCAAAAGATGTGCTCATATATTAATCAAATGCAAAAATAACAGTTGATGGACAGAATGCAGAACAATGGCATACATTCACCCAGTACAGAGATCTGGGCCTAAATCCATCGTTTTTTTGCACTCCACACCACCCCAGTTCAGACATGGCCATATGCAAATCAGCCTTGGCCTGTGCCTCATGGGAACAGTCCAGCCCGAACTGCCAAGCCATGTCTTTCCTGGACCGGAATCAAGCATCCTAGGACCGGTTTCTGGCTATCAGCCGTCTTAGCCAGGATAGCTTGACTCCAGTGGTGTGGAGAGCATGGGACTCACGTCTGAGCATACCCATCTCACTCGGGGTGACAAATGCAAAAATAACAGTTGATGGACAGAATGCAGAACAATGTCATACATTCACCCCAGTACAGAGATCTGGGCCTAAATCCATCGTTTTTTTGCACTCTACACCACCCCAGTTCAGACATGGCCATATGCAAATCAGCCTTGGCCCTGTGCCTCATGGGAACAGTCCAGCCCGAACTGCCAAGCCATGTCTTTCCTGGACTGGAATCAAGCATCCTAGGACTGGTTTCTGGCTATCAGCTATCTTCAGCCAGGCTAGCTTGACTCCAGTGGTGTGGAGAGCATGGGACTCACGTCTGAGCATACCCATCCCACTCGGGGTGACAAATGCAAAAATAACAGTTGATGGACAGAATGCAGAACAATGTCATACATTCACTCCAGTACAGAGATCTGGGCCTAAATCCATCGTTTTTTTGCACTCTACACCACCCCAGTTCAGACATGGCCATATGCAAATCAGCCTTGGCCCTGTGCCTCATGGGAACAGTCCAGCCCGAACTGCCAAGCCATGTCTTTCCTGGACCGTAATCAAGCATCCTAGGACCGGATTACGGCTATCAGCCGTCTTCAGCAAGGATAGCTTGACTCCAGTGGAGTGGAGAGCATGGGACTCACGTCTAAGATCAGTTGCCTGGGGGTGAGTGTTTGTATTGTCAACGCTCCGTCCATCATCCCTTTTGGTTTTTCTTTGTTCGCCCTAAGTTGGCAGGGTATGCTCAGACGTGAGTCCCTTGCTCACTTTGCCACTGGATTCAAGCAAGCCCGGCTGAAGACGGCTGTAATGCCAGAAACCGGTCCTGGGAAGCTTGATTCCGGTCCAGGGAAGACATGGCTTGGCAGATCGGGCTGGACTGTTCCCATGAGGCACAGGGTCAGACTGATTTTGCATATGGCCATGTCTGAACTGGGGTGGCGGAGTGAGCTAAAGAACAGTGATGGATTAAACCCAGATCAGTTGACTGGGGGTGAGTGTTTGTATTTTCAACGCTCCGTCCATCATCCCCTTTGGTTTTTCTTTGTTCGCCCTAAGTTGGCAGGGTATGCTCAGACATGAGTCCCTTGCTCACTTTGCCACTGGATTCAAGCAAGCCCGGCGGAAGACGGCTGTAATGCCAGAAACCGGTCCTAGGAAGCTTGATTCCGGTCCAGGGAAGACATGACTTGGCAGTTCGGGCTGGACTGTTCCCATGAGGCACAGGGTCAGACTGATTTTGCATATGGCCATGTCTGAACTGGGGTGGCGGAGTGAGCTAAAGAACGGTGATGGATTAAACCCAGATCAGTTGACTGGGTGTGAGTGTTTGTATTGTCAACGCTCCGTCCATCATCCCCTTTGGTTTTTCAAATATTCATCAAGGCATTCATCAAAAATAACGCTCACAAGACACTTGTTATTCATTAAATGCTCTTCTCGTAAAACTATTTGAACATTGCTGGCTGACCTCATGCAGGAATGGTATTGGATTATGGAATAGGCCTGCCTGGGCAATAGCATGCACTTAGTGTTGACACTGGGACCACCTCCATTTTATTTGTGAATATGTTATTTATAATGTCTCCGCGCACCGCTTTCAAGCACACAGTGCTTAAATATCTTAGATAAGGAGACTCTGTGACTCATCAGACTAATCAGGCTGTGTATAATTACTATATATGCAGAATGTGGAATGCTGACAATGTTAATTGTGCGACATCCTTGAAGCTCTTCCAACACCATGCTAGTGTATAAATCAAATGTATACCAATTACTATGTCACCAGAAGTTACACAAATTAAAGAATGGTGGCACAGCTGGACCGGCACACTCCTGTCTCTCACAGTGAGGTTTACATTTATTTATTTTCAGCTGAGCTCAGAAACTTGCCATTGTCAAAAAAAATAATTTCCATTAAAAAAAACAAATCCAAGGAGAGTTGATGTTTCTGAACTTGTCCTTCTTTGATTAACTGTTAGTGGTCAGCCGAGCTTGCTAGTACTATCTTTTCCTCCCACAGCCAGTAGCTGCTGCCAGGTGTTCTTTCTCTGTTGCATCTGTGTTGAATCAAGTTGCATGTCCTGGCCGAATGGCAGCAGTTGTTGGAGACAAAGTATAAGAGGTTAAAATAATGAGTTGAAGACTGTAGTGGAATACTGTTTAACTATGGTTGTGACCTGTGTGATTGTGTTTAACAACTAAGTGACAAAATGTGGCACTGTTGTCTCACCAAGAGGGTTACTAATGCTTCCAGCTCTAAGACTCCGTCCATCGGTACCTCCGGTTGCAGTTCACAGTACCATGACGGGGTACGGACGGACAGAGCGGGCCCCCTTCCCTGAGCTGCCACCAGGTTGAGGTGTGGCCGCTTGACCATGAACTTTGGGTACAACCAGTGAAATCCAAAGAAAAAAGGAAATGAAAGGATTACTGGTTTGATTCTTAATTACAAATTTTTCCATTTTCTCTGGCAGCAGCAATATTCTCAAGGTCCTGACGAAAGCCTTGATACTATTTTAGATCGACCGGGCTGAAACATGTAGACCGTCCCTATTACCAAGCAGTTTAAATCCATACTGCTTTTTGCACTGCTTTTAAATCCTGTCAGTGGGAGCAAGTTATTAACATTTTTTGTGTTTCTAGCAGGCTGTTTTAACCTCACTATCTCACTGGTTATATTTTGTTTTGCGCTGCATTCTCACTACACCATTGCTCATCTGTTGGATTTAGTATCCTTGATAGTGTAGAAACCTCTCAAAGCATCCCTGAGCTCCTTCCTCTCAGAGAGGAAGTTGTAGCCCTTAGTGGGACTAGGTTTTCCCACTAAGAGGAGATACGCATATGATGAGGCATGCCACCTGTGGTGGGTGAGGATATTCGTCTTGAAAGAGATCTCTCCCAAGTGGAGATTGCATGAGACACTGTTCCGTCATTTCACAGGCATCTGTGTGCACTAGTGTAGACCCAAGGTTTTGTTTGTGTTGAGATGCTTAATGGACCACCATTTTTATAAATTCTTCGGTCACTTCGTCTTCCTCTATCTTACCAGAGTTTATTTGCACCTGAGGGTGCCGTGACCTGTAGTCCGCCGGGTTATTCACTCCAGGGCAGTACACAACATCAAATGAATATAGCTACAGCTACACTGCCCACTTCTAGATGCTGCGAGGACATGTTGAGATATTCCTGCAAAGAGTGGGACGAGAGGCTTGTGATGTGTAATGACTCAAAAATTGCTGCCCGCACAAACAGAAAGTGAAAATGGCAGCAAGCCCATGTAATCGCTAATGCCCCTCTCATCAATCTGGGCATATCAAACTTTAGTGTCTGGCAGTGATCTGCTAGCATATTCAATAGTAACCCACAACCCCTTGCTCTTCTCCTGCAGGAGGACCACCTCTAGCCCCAAGGGTTTCGCGTAGGCCACTAGTTCTGTTCAGCTTCTCGGGTTGAAATAGGCCATGATGGCAACCGCCAGCAGTGTGTATTTAATGCCCTGTGAGTGCACGTGTCCCATTCCCATGGGACGTCAGTCCTTATAAAAGCCCTCATCGGCTCAGATAAGATGGGCAGATTTGGGATGAACTAGTTTTAGTATTTCACCATCCCAAGAAAACTCCTCACCTCCGTGTTATGCTGGGGGATCGGTGCTTTCCGTATTGTCTCGACTTTCCGTGGGTCCACAAACAGTCTGTAACAGAATGATGGACTAGACTCGACCACAGGAGTCTTAGAGGTATACTGATTGTGACTGAAACATTGCTAATGACACACCAATAGAGCCGCACTATGAGATGCCTGGACAGTCTCCTCTTCCTCTCTGCTTGATTTCTTCTTATCTTGTCTAGGAGATCAAGGGGATGATACCTTCGGGGAGAAAAGGACATAGGCTTCAGTAATTAGGCTCTTATGCATAATGAACCCCAACACCACACTGTATAGGTATTCTTCTAAACCTTTGAACATTCCAGTACTGATGTAAGGATTTTGTCTTGAGTTGTC
This sequence comes from Lissotriton vulgaris, assembly GCF_964263255.1. Taxonomy (NCBI): domain Eukaryota; kingdom Metazoa; phylum Chordata; class Amphibia; order Caudata; family Salamandridae; genus Lissotriton; species Lissotriton vulgaris. The sequence goes on along the minus strand of NC_141685.1, from coordinate 1,672,799,455 downwards.
CGTGACCAAGACTTGTGGATAAACATGAGGGTTTTAATGCTGAAATAGCGATGCACTTAAAAGAGGACGGTGAAATAGAGAAACAAACCACAAAAGATGCCCAGAGGTAGCTTTACCTAAAACCCTGCCACGAACTCCCATGCAACGTGTCACCAAGACCCTCCCTTTGTGCCCTGTGCTGTCACTGGCCTGAGACCACGGCTCTGGCCTAGAGCCACGGTCGCCTGGTCCAGAACACCTTTACCTGCGGAAGCCTTCCGCCCCTTGACTCCTGCTGGCCTCAAAGCCGTGTTCTAGGTCACGACTGCCGGTTCCTCGCCTCTTCTTCCATCTTTTTATAATCTTAGAATTTGATGTAAATTCTAATAATGTTTCTTCTAGATTTCTCCATTTACTTTTATCATTAAGGGGTAACGATTCTTCAACTAAGGCCAGTGGGATGATCTTCCCCTCCAGTGTTGTATTTATAAACCTTCTTGAGAGCTAGGACTGAATCTTCCAGTTTGGTCAAAACAGCTGATAAACGGACATCCTATGAAAAACTATATGAAAACATTAGTCTCAAATATTTATAAAGTAACCTGCTCTAATTTAATCTCTTCGAACCAACATAATCCCTTCTGCTTTTTTGCTATTGTGAAACCTATATCTTTGGGGACACACCCAGGTATATGTCCTAAAGCCAAGAGGAAAGATACATAACTTCTGAGTAAAGGAGAATGGGCAGGTGTCTATCTCCTCGCAACGACGAGTTCTGCTCTTTCAAATAAGAAGTGTTAGGAGTCAGACACCCCTGTCAGAGTAAAAGGTGGGCAGGGAGAGTAGTGTCTGTAGATAAGGATTCTCACTTGGCGCCTGGAAACAGTTAATTTACAACATTCATACAATAATGATGATTTTTATGGTCATCTCAGAAGTCATAATATAAATTATAACGAATATTAGGAAAACCCCAAGCATATTTCATCACATGTCCCTACTATCCCTATTCGATTAACGGAAACCCTACATAATATCTATATCTGTGTTCTGAACCTTATGAATTTTATATTGGCTAAATGGTTATTGGAACTCCCGAATTATTTGTATGCCCAGTTGTAAATGTAAATGTAGGTGTACTTATATAGCGCAACCTGTCACCCAAAGGGCATCCTGGCGCTTGCTTAGGGAACCCTTCCTGGTATTCCCCTGTGAGAGGCCCCGAAAGGGTCCACAAGGTGAAAGCCAGGCATCCCGCCGCGAGGGGCCGTTGTGGAGATTAAGCAAGCTATTGCCCAGAGTTGCAGAGTGAGACCCAGTGAGTCGAGTAGGCACCGGAGCGAGAATTGTCGAGGCTGTGGAATTTTGAGCCCGAGACCCGCCAAGGCGGGGAATCGAACCCTGGTCCACGGTCGATCCAAGCTTCCGGGTCTGCTGCCTCTAACCACTGAGCCACACTTCTCCAGTTGTGTGTGCAGCTTAGAAAGCCCTCAGATTTGCAATTGTATATCAGCATTTCCCCATGTCTTCTTAGCAATCAGTCACCTTGTCTGCCTTTCCCAGATGCTCGCATCCCTTCTTTTCTTTCTCCTCGAAGTATACTCTATGGAGAGGGGAGTGGGAACTCCTGCACAGTTTTTCGTTCCATGTCTCTGGAACACTAGCATTGCCTCTGTTACTGGAGCACTGGAAAGCAGACACATTGAAAGATTTCTATTTTCTTTTCAGTCTGATTTGTAAGAGGCCAGATGGCTCATAGCTCCAGTCGCTGCAATTGGCCTTATAGCTAACAGAGAGGGTCAATGTTTAATTGTATTAGCACAACTAAAGATGATTTACCACTCCGAAAATAATGTTTGAAAATATAAAGCAATCTTGCACACTGGTAGCACCATTCAGAATATTAGTTTCCTAGGCCCTAAGAGAGAGAGAGACAGACAGACACACACACACACACACACGTAATAGACTTAGGCATATTCACTGGCAAAAGTCAGGACAATAAATTGAGTGTCATTGTTTGAACATTCTTCATTGAGGAATGAGATTAGGAATCTAGGGGCACATGCATCAAGGTGGGCTTTTGTGATTCCTTAATTGCGATTGCTAAGAACTCGCAATTAAGGAATCGCAAAAGCCTTCACATGTTGGAATGGCAAAAAAAATAGCGATTACTAAACATTCCTTAATTGCGACTCGCAATTTCTGAGTCGTAATTAAGGAATGGCTTCCCATTCATTCCTTAAGGGCCTACGGGCTCGTAGGAATAAATGGGAATTGCATGAGCGATTTGCGAGTACCTAATAGGTACTCGCAAGTTGTGCATGCAATTTCAAGGGTGCCAAAAGGACACCCTGTTGCACCCCTGAAATTGTAATGTGAACACATGTTGCACACACACATGCCCTAAGGGCATGTGTGTGCGTAATCAGGAACTTTGAAAAATGCACTTTAGTGCATTTTTCAAAGTTTTTGCAAATTACCATCAAGTTCAAATTGATGATAATTTGCGACCCCTATTTGTGAATTCACTATTTGCGATTTCATCATGCATTGCATTCAGGGAATCGCGATTTGCGATTCCCTAAATGCAATCGCAATTAAGAAATCACTATTTTTGCGATTTCTGAAATTGTGATTTTTGCATTTGGGATGATGTATCCCAAATGCTGAATTATCGGTCGCAAAGGGGCAGATTCTGCTAATCTGCCCGTTTGCGAGCGGTTTTTCGCTTGATCCTTGTGGCCCTATGTGATGTAGAAATTATATGAATAGTACATGTTGATACTGTTTTTCTGATGTTTGTGAAATGTTGGAGAGTACGGGGAGTTGTAAAAAATGTTTGATCTTTTTTTTAATTGTATGTAGGTTTTGAACATGCATGATCATGCAGTAAAGAATATTGTTAAAATATCATTTAAAGAATGAACTTTTTGTAAAAAGTATGTAAGTGTTTTTAAATTGCAGCCCTCATGAAGTCCTTTGCAGGACGAAACTTGGTGGCTGGGCTGTGAGGAAGTGCAAAATGTTGATGAAAAACAAAGACGCAAATTTTTAAAAATCATGTTATAGCTGCCTCCTTTTCTATGGATCAAATGAAGACAATTGTATTCTGAACTTTTTGATTACTCTTAATTGTTGAGACTAAAACTGATGTGAAATACATTGAGTGCTCCTTCTTTAATCAAGTTCCTTACTTTTATGTAGCTTTATGTAACGTATTAGGGAAAAAACCGTCACACATGACATCTTAAGTTCAAGGCTCTAGTTATTGTTGTGTATTAATCACCAATTTGTTTGTGAGACCATACATTTTGAAGGCCTTAAAAATGTTCTCCCTCATCCCACAGCACAGTATTCCATGACTATTAAATTGTCGTATTTAAAAGACAGAAGTGTATAGTCCTTATTTTAGGAGAGAACGCTGGAGCCATCTCAAGAAAGGCAGGCATATCAGCAAGATAGAAAGGAAAGAGTTTTGAGACCAAAACACCACCTTATTTTAATACATGTGTCATGTGATGATCAGTCTGCCCCTTCGTTTCATCCTCCCTGGACTGGACCCAATTATCCATGTGAAACGTTTGGATAACCATCAGTGAGATTTTTGGAAATCCTGAAGTCTTTAATTTCTCCCATAAAATTCCACGTCCAAGTATGTCAAACACAAATTAGCAATACATACAACAGCAACCTAACGATACATGCACATTAACTGCCGGGTTGGCATGGAATGGTCCTCTGAACAGAGCAATTATCTAATGTAAATTGATTTCAGCGATATCCCCCATTTAAATGTTAAAAATAGATTGTCAGCAATACAGTGCTGAAGTCGCTTTAAAATTATAGTGGCATATACTTTCACTATTGCATCACACAGAGGCATTAGTCCAGTGCTTTAAATTGACATGTACTCTCCGGTACTGAATATTTACACTTCTTTCATTTAAACGGGGAAGTACCTGCACTTCTCAGCACTGCTGCAGAACATATATTGGGAGAGTACCAGCACTTCTCAGGAGCAAACAGGTATTCTAAATAGTGCGTACATGCACTCACTATCCCTAAATGTTCTTGAGCATCCATAGCAAATATTTAATTTTAAAGCACATCGCAACATTATCACTGGTCAAAAGTTGAGAGTATTTAAAGAAATGTGTACATTCAGTAAGGAGTTGCCTTTAAGAGATTTTTGGTACATGTATGACAAATGGAGGTTTTTTTCTTCAAAAATGGTATAGGCAAGTAACATTATTCTAAACAAAATATTTATTTTAATTGTCAGAAACCTTTCCAGCCACAAGGAATTGTATGGAAAATTAGTTAATGGTTCATTATCATGAAGACAGGGCCAGTAATAATGCAGGCCGCCCGACACGTCGCCGCAGGTGACCCTCATAAGAGGGACGGGGTATTTAGGTCTCCCCCCTCCCTCCGAGCAGCCTCTTTGTGCTCGTGCTGCCCTCAATGTTGCCCTCCCTGCCGCTTACCGTACATCTCAGGTGGCGGGAGGGGGGTGCTATGCTTTTAATAGTTGTTATTTGTGTTGCAGGAGGAGTTACAGGATGATCCAGAGGCGAAAGGTACTCAGGAGTACCCTATGCAGAAGCACAAAGGGTTCTGAGGCCTAATATCCCTGGGAGATCCGTGCGGTGGACCCTGGGGGTGCGACGGCGCCCTGTTATCCTACGGGCGGTTGATTACCTGGACAACCGGGGGTTGCTTGAACGCTCCGCCCCTCGTAGGGGGGGGGTGAGCTAGAGGGTGGAGCAATGGTTCACCGGACAGGTGAGGGGCTATCCTCTCACCACAACCGCTAAGCACCGTATGGCCAAGGCCGCGGGCTACTTGGCCTATCAGGTAGCAAGCTGCGAGGGGCGGCTTGCCTTTGGATCATCTGTAAATTAACCCACCATGTGTTGGCAATGTTATGCTAATAAACCTGCGACTACTTTTTCCCAACAACAAGTTGTCTTGTCCATTTATTTATGATGGGGATCATGCCTTTGCGGGGATGGTGTGCGGGCCGATATTGGCACTATGGTTCCATCACAACAGGATGTAAACACAAGCTTGCATGGGACTTGCAGCTTCTCTACAAAGATTAAAATATTTCAGCAGTAGGTGTGATCATAATATAGTAGGGGTTGAGGAAAAAACACTAGGGATTATCTAGTAGTTCGTCCACATTATCCATTAGTTATCTGTCCCAAGTTCTTCTGTAATTTCCCGATGAATTTTGCACTCTTAGTGCTTCATCTGGGGAATTTCCAACATCAACAACTTCCAATTTGTGTATATATTTTGTGTATATATCTATATGAGCGAAGAATGTGTGTAAGAGAATAAAATAAATAATGACAGTAATTAAAGGCAACTATGTTATAGATAAAAATTAACCATTATTTGAATATACTCAAGTGCCGTCTGCAAATTTCTTTTTACAGATTAACAAATTTTTTTATATGGAGAATAATCATAAGCAGTGACCTTTATTTGTGAAACTGGTTCCTGTCCCTTTAAGAGACAGTGTTTGCTTTCAAAATACGCTTTTTCAGTGAATGCAAATGCAAGGGCAGAGAGTTACTGCCCCTCTCAGGCCTGTCTTCCTATATTCAGTCATTCACAGGGATTATTCAAAAGACTTCTGTTTCACTAATCCCTGCAAACTGGGCTTTTTGCAACAGAGTTGATTAGAGCACTAGTCATAGCGCAAAATGATGGAAGGGATTGCAAACAGTTCAGTGCTAAAAAACATCAACTGATGTGTGGCCCCACCCTTGTACTTCAAGCCCCTTGTTGTTCCTTGTTTCTGGATTTTAATAAATGATCTACCGTTGTTTCTTTTTACTCACTTTGAAAATATAGTTGTGTGGTATTTCCTTTCGCCTTAAGTGTGTGAGAGAAAAACTGTATAAAACAACACTGGAAAAGAATGACCTTTGGGTACAACCAAGCTCAACGGGTTGGCTCAGGTTTCTTCTTGCACAGTGGTTGCTAGCCTGCTTCACTGTGCTTCCAGGTTTCACTGATGAGGAAACTGATGCACAGGCAGAAGTAAAGCTTTGCTGAGGAAGGTAACCATTAGTAGTCAACAGGGATAGATTAGATTAAAGGCAGGTCTCCCAGTTTCGAAAGTAAACATTGACTGTATTTTTGACATATTTAAGCCTTATTGCACCCCCTGCCTAGTGCAATTGGTCTCTTCCTAGAGAATTAACAGTTGGTGACACCCTCTCTACAGTCAAGTCAAGTCAAAGTCCACTTTATTCGATTAATTAAAATCATAAAAGTATTCTACAACAAATATCATACGTTCATATATCTTAAAAACAGTTAATACAGTATTAAACAGTAGATAGAATTTAAAAAACAAGTTAAAAAGGCATTATTTACACAGAATTCTTTGCAGTTTGCACTCAACATTACAGTAAACATGAATTCAAGTATCTATCCTCAGTTGTGAATCCAATCTTAACCTTGATCTCTTACATCTAACAGATGCAGCCAAAAAACTAGCGGTGCAATACATAATCAAAGGGGAATGCAACATCTGTAAATATAACAGCGCAGGCTTGTACTGCGTGAAGCCCAACTCCCTCAGAATTGATTTTAAATATCGAGTACGGGGTTCGTGATAAAAGGAACAGAAGAACAAAAAATGCGCATTATCCTGAGGGGAAAAACCATCACATTTGCATGGGGACGAGTCCTCGAGCTTACACCAGTCTTTCTCGTCCCGCAGAACCATATAAATTTGGTTAAAACGGAATTTGGACAGTAGCCACCTATGAAAAGAATTAGTGACCACTGCCAAATAAGGAGCCAACTCAAAAGATGGGGTTATCAATACATGAGCCCTCACAGAGGGTTTACATAATTCATCCGCTTCACGCTCGGCCATACGTAATCTGATGAAATTGTTCTTAACCCACAACAAATCTGCTTTACACAGGGATTCTGGGCTGGTAAAGATTTCAGGGCGTCCCAGACTTGCGGCCAAGTACTCAACATATGACAGCCACTGGATATCCCTCCTGTGATCTAACATAAGACAGTCTTTGATTATCCTATGATTAAGGCCAAGATTCGGATTAAGCCAAAGCTTAATCCACATCAGAAGTGGAGCGAGATTAATTATATCTAAAATATAACCCAAACCCAGCTCAAGATGTAAAGAGTGAGTGGCAGTTGACTGTGGTAGACCCAACAGAGAACGAAGAAATTTATTTTCCTCTGTCTGGATGCATTTAGAATTAGCGTAGCCCCAGACTGCAGCCCCGTATCTAGCGATCGCGGCTGTCTTGGCTTTATAAACAGCCAGGACAGCTTCGATAGGTTTCCCCCCCAATCTTTTAGTGAATCCCAGGATTGCAGAGTATGAGCTTCTCACCGCGTTCGCTTTGGCTGTTAACTGCGGTGTCCAGGTTCCCCTTTGGTCGAATATCACTCCCAAGTAGGTAAAAACTTTAACATTTGTAATAGCCTCTCCATCACAAAAAAAGGTTTTTTCTTTTAGTTTACCACATCCTGCTGACATAGTGTGCGATTTGTTCTTATTCACCACCAGGTCAAGACTGGACATAAAGTTACCGAAGGAATTGAGTAACTTTTGCAGGGCAATTGGGGTCCTGGCTATTAGCACCGCATCATCGGCGTAGAGGAGCACCGGAATTGGTGCACCCCCCATGCTCGGAATATCCTTTGTAGCTGCCCTTAATTCATCCTCCAATGAGTTCACGTATAACGTGAACAGCATTGGCGCGAGTATACATCCCTGACGGACCCCTCTAGTTGATCGAAAACTCTTGGTACACTTTCCGTCCGTTGTTATTCTGATGCGGGCCCTCAGATCTTTATGGAGCTCTGCCAGAAAGTGTACCAAGGAGCTATCAAGGCCCATCTTCAGGAGCATTGCCCACAACTTAGATCTATTAACAAGATCAAAAGCTGTGGACAAGTCCATGAAGCCAAGAAATATACTTCCCCCTTTAGCTCTGGTGTATTTAGAGATTATGAGGTGGAGATTGAGGCATTGATCCTCTGTACTCCTCCCTGACCTAAATCCGTATTGTGCCTCGGACAGGATATTGTTCCCCTTGGCCCACGCGGATATTCTTGCTAGGACAACCTTTCCTAGGATTTTAACCGAGGAGTCCAACAACGAAATCGGTCTATAGCATTTCGGATCTCCTCTCTGCCCTTTTTTAAATATTGGCACAACTGTGGCTAAAGACCAGGTCTGAGGGAATCCCACTACGGCAGAGGCATTAAAAACTTTTGTTAAAATATTGGCCCAGAACAGCGGATTTGCCTTGAACATATCCGCTGGCACTCCATCGGGTCCCGGGGCCTTGCGTCCTGCTGTATCCTCTATAGCTCTAAGTACCTCAGTTATGTCAAAGCTCACAGGCTCCAAGGGGTTCTCAATAGCAGGGATTATGAAAGGTTCCAGCTCCCTATTACTATCATAAATGTTTTCAAAATGGCGGAGCCAGTCCTCTTCTGAGATATTTAATTCCATTACTGAGTTTTGGTCACCTGAAAGTAAAGGAGTGTTAATAATTGACCAAAACTTAGCACTATTTTTTAGGGTGGCTTTATCCATTAATTCTTCCCAGGCTTTACTCTTTAGTTCATTTTTGCGCAAATTAATGGCCAAAGTAAAATCCTTTCTTAATCGTGCGACTAGCACTTTGTCCCTTGGGCGCGTGTTGAGGGCTTTCTTGAGGTGATTGTGTGCTTTGCTACAATTTTTGTCGAACCAACCTTTCACCGATTTATGTTTGCCCCCCTGACCTTTGGCTGTGAGGCAAGTGGACACAAACCTACAAACACCCTCGAAGGAAGATATAACCTCCTTACTCCCAGTTAACGGGTTGGCACACATATTTAATTCATCAGAAACTGAAGAGGATACGGTTAAGAAAAAATTGTCGGGTACAACCATTTCCCATTTAATTCTTCTCCCCTGATCCTTGTCCTTAACATGCAATATAGACCGCTGGGTGACAACTGATTTTAACAAAAAGGAGCTACTCACTAGCTCCAACCCCACGGGATTATGGTCACTCATAGGCATAGCAATTGCATTATATGAGATCACATAGTCCAAAAAGCCTCTTGAGACAAAAATAAAATCAATTATCGAGTCACAAGCCCTTCCCGTATAAGTGGCAACCCGTGTACTCTTATCGTAGAATTCTGGTTCATACAGCTCATTTTCCCGTAATACATTTTCGAGCACCAAACCCTTCTGTGTATGTTCTAGGTGAGGGGAGGACACACTATCCGGCCCATCTTCATCCCCTAGGGCACAGTGTGAGCACAAATGAACATTAAAATCGCCCATTAAAATAAATCGACACAAGGTGGATTGTTTGACTCTATAAAGACTTAAAAAATCTGCTAACCATGTAATGTACACAGTTTCAGGGGAACCGTTCGGTGCATTATAGCAATTAACAAGGAGCAATTTACAGCCGTCCTCTAATTTTATCTCCAGAACGAGGAAATTACGAGAGGCACAGTCAATCAGGGTAATTTTGCCCTTGATATTCACCGATACCAGTGTCAATAGGCCTCCTTTGTTCCGGCCTGCAGGGGAAGGCAAAGCAGGTACAAAATAAGAAGTAAAGCCGTCTAGCCAGTAATCACAGTCCATGTCCCAAGTCTCCTGAATAGCGATGATATCATGGAGCTTTACGAAATTTTCCCAGTTTGGGTCTCCCTTCTTGGACCGCAAACCAGCGATGTTCCAGGATAACAGTCTAACCGTGTCCCCTTTAGCAGTTGTGATCTCTGTTATACTGTTACCATCCGCAGCAGAAGAAGGTACATGAACCGTTGGTATTAAATCCACTAAGGCATCGTCCACTGTACCCTCTCCGGCACCCCGTCAATCGCAAAGGTCGAGACCTGAGAGAGCATCAAATCTGTTGTGTGTTACAATAGGTGGACCATAGGAAAAATGATTATCGCGTCCCTGAACCAAACTTAGAGGAGCCGATCTGGGCCCCACCGGGGTGAATGGACTTAGTCTTTGTCTGGGTAAGGAGGCAAAGTTGACATGATTATAGAAATACCCTAACGGACGCACTTGAATACCATTGCTGTCCTCCAACAGAGATGCTGCCCGTAGGAGTACTGTGGCCACATGTTGAGGGTATTTAAAGTTCACCACCACACAATCCCCTCTACAAGTTTTCCTCGAGGGACCAATCCAATTTACCCTCCTAGTCGTGATAATGTCTCCTGCAAATTTAGTAGGGAAACCACATTTAGCACTCAGCCAAGCCACTACTTTGTTTTTGAGTGAGTCGTGAACTTCCTCTTGTGGCTCAGTAGAGCCTGGGGTATGTACTGGGACATTTGCCAACACGACGACATAGGGGGCGCAATCCGGGGGTAGATTAATGGAATTATTGCGCCTACTTTGTATGGCATTCGTGTTGTATGAGAGGCCTGGTCTCTGTTGGCTCCTAACCGTGTCTATAGCCGAGTCTATTGGCGAGGAGCAAGTGGCTGAGGGGACAATACGGTTGTTATCCGTGCTATTTACCTGAGGGATCATAGTAGATGGATTGGCAGCTTTTGTAGCATCTATCGCCACCACCTCAGAGCTCACTGTGCTAGTTGAAGGGAGTGGGGAGTTAGCCTTAACTAAATTAGCCAACTGCTGGTCCAACAGACCTCCTAGTCTTTTTATCTCAGTGTTCGCGGTATCCAATTTGGCCGCAAGGGAGGCAATGGAATCCTTAAGTTTTAAGTCAAAAGTGGCCTCAATGGTTTTGATTAGTAAACCAAACTGCTCAGGACTCAAGGTGATGCTGGTATCCTTTTTACTCTCTGCGCTCAGTTTTGCTTTAGGGGAGGTGTGACTATCGGGCAAGTGAATGTCCCCTCTTCTCCTGTGGGTGATCTTACCCCCCCTCTTGCTTTGCTGCTTTCTACAGGTTCTAACAGGTCTCTCTTTTTTGCTTCCTTCCGCTACCTCTGCCACTACCTCTTCCTCAGAGTCAGACGATAATTTATCTAGCATTATTGTATCAGGCGTTATAGTGTCAGGGGCCTGATGGATCGAAGCTACTACCACGCTAGCTGAGTTAGATGCGATTTGTTCCCCTAACATACAGACAGTGCTATTTTCGCCCTCTGAGGATGCCTCCGGCGTAGTTGCTCTTACTGGAGGGAGGTCATGATCTAGAGAAGCAACTTTGCCCAAAGAAGCCCTTCTGTCATCGTTGATTTTATTCACCATTTTGACAAGGAAATTGTTCATAGAGCCTGCCCCTGTAACCACCTTATCTTTCTTTGTGCCTGACATTATAGAAACTGTAATGGAGTTGATTAACAGCAATGACTATGCCTATGCCTTGGATGTCACCAGGAATCCTATGACCAGTTTATCAGGGTATAAGCCTGTACAGTCCCGCAGCCTTATCCGACACGGCTCCAGCAAAATAGCACAGCACAGTTTGTTACTCACAGGGTCTCTGGCCCGGCCCTGCCTCCTCCTACCCCCGCCCGGGCGCGTCCCGTGACGCGGAGGAAGCGTCCTGCTCTTGAGGCGGTGAACCGGAAGTCGCCGCAAGTCTCCCTGGGAGCTGTAGTCTCCAGCCGCTGGCCGCCGGGTGTTGCAAAGCGGCGCGGCGAGACTGCAGCGTTGGGGACCCAGGAAACTCACAAATGCCCCGTTATGTTCCTTAGGTCCTCTGCGCAGCGGAATTGCTCTCTTCACTTACTTTATGTAGCTTTTCACTATTTTGCAATTTTCCAATATTCCACCGGGGGTCCAAACTGATGGTGCAAGCCGAAAGAGAGACAGAGAAACAGCCTGCCTCGCTGAGCCCAGCAGTCCGAGTGAAGCACACCAGCGCCTTCGTGGTTGAATCCGGGACAGCTGTAGCTAATCGAGCCGACGCCCAACAGTGCTGGAGATCAGGACAAGCGTAACGGTCGGAGCAGGCTGGAGCAGGCGGTCGGAGCAAAGCAGCTGTCTCGAACGCCAGAAGCTACAAGACCGGTAAGCCCCCGTACTTTGCCACCCTCAGCAGGTTGTAGACTGTAGGTTGTAGATTGCAAATTGTCTCCACCTTTTTTTGCAAATTGTCTCCACCTCTCTACAGTCATTAACTACTGTCCATTATCCCCCACTCTGGTGAGGGTGCATAATGAGGAAAAGGGCAATTACAAGGTTTCAACACCCAATAGCAATTGGACACTAAGGACATGATGTATAGTTTGGCAGACCAGTATTTACTCCATCAGGGCTACGGAGTGAAGTTCTTTGTTGCCCTGAGTACCTGCCTGCCAAATTTTGAGATGTCCACCGACCTAGCCGACATCTCTTGCATTTACAGGAACCATTGTCACACCGGTTATTTTAAATTCATTGGAAGTTTGATGGACGGCTGCGTCAACATGATGGAGTCATGCGGCAAACTGTCAATGTTTTATTTATATTCAAAAAGAAAATCCCAGTGCGAGATTCTCTTGCGGAAAATAAAAAAACTATTACACAAAAATACTATGGGAGTTTTCTCCTTTGGCGTGGGGGTCATTTTACAGTTTTCACTGAAGGTGATGGATAGTGAAACTTGGCCATTTGTCTGCCCACTTTAAAAAGAGAGGGTGGACAAATTGGCAAACTTCCGACAGCCATTACTCTGTGGAACTATCGGAGGTGAATGTTGGCGACAGAGATGGAGCAGCCCCCACAGTCAGCATAATGGAGGTTCACCCGACTCTAAATGAGGTGGGCCCAACACGGAAAAGAAGCCATCTGTCATTATCTGCTCTATTTCCTTGCTTCACCCTCCCATAGATCTTTAAGCATCTGCAAACAGCAGTAGTAAGGCCTAGCATTCTAATTGGTCGAGCCAACCTGAGCCTCCCATTCAGAATGCTAATAAAAATGGCTGCCTTCTTCTTACATCACAGGTTACAGAACTATTTTGTGAGAGGCGACTGCCTTTGCTCTCCCTTCTGGATTCGAGGCCTAGCTACGCATCTGGTCCTCAGCTGACGCAGTGAAAGGGGTCTCTAAGCCGGCCCATGGTTCTCCAGGCGGACATCCATCACACCTGAAGACTGCGAAGTCTGCAGTCCACTTCTGAGGGGACCGGCCGCTCGTCCCCCGGGGAATGAGAAAATCAAAAGAGAAGCCGGAGCGAAGTTTATGTTGCCTTCACTTGAGAGATGACAGAGGGCCCCTCTCAGGTGGAGGAGGACGGCAGCTGTCAACAGAAATCAAAAACATTTGTTATAACTAGAGGGAGAATGAAATCAAACATTACCAGGTTCATACGACTGGCGAGAGTTTGTCGTCTGGGAAAAATTACAGCTTCGGAGCATTTGATAGATGTTCAGCCGCGGACTTCTAAAGGGGCCGTCCCTTCCCGGACTCAGGCCAGGAAAAGCGTTGCCAGACTGTAGTAGCAATCTGCAGTGTCTGACAGCATGGCGCGCATGCTCTGTCTGATTACCTTAATGACAACAAGAGATCTCACCAATGACGCCTTTGAAGCTACATCAGCGTCACCGGGTGAGGGTGTGACGTGCAGTCAGTCATACGGTGACGCACTGTACCTGCACAGTGCCTGTAGGTCAGTGCTGCTGCTTGCCAAGGAACCTTTAAGGCAGAACAAATATACACATTTTAAGTATGCAACTTAGCATCTGAGTTTGCTTCTCTTTAGCAAATCCTGCATGTACAACACAGCACAAGGCTGTGAAAACAGACTGTTCTGGTAGTGGAGGTAGTGATGGGATGACGTTTGCACATCACAAGAGTCTTTAATGACTGGTATCCCTTGCTGGGTTCTCCAGATGACCACAATTCCTGAAATCCTAGGTGACATTGAGATGGTCTTATCAATTCATACGATTGTTCCTTTCCAAATATTAAATACACTGTAAGAATTGCATTAAAAACATATGCTAAATTTAAAGAGATGACTTTTAATTCCGAGCTCAGCCTTTTTTGAAGTTTGGGGCACTTTCCGCTTACACCTACCTAACTTTGCGCCACAATAGATATCCAAACCACATTTATTTTTCTTCTTTCTTTTGGCGGTACAGTGCTTTGCCTTCTTATTTTTTTAAAAACAACAGTCTATCCCTTTCATAAATGCACATATACATAAGGTCCCACAGGAACCTATCACCCCTCAACAAAATCACCCCAAAGTTTCAACCCTTTCGGCCCTCAACTTGCCAGCAAGGAACCCCAAATTTTATAGAATGTCTTTACATGGCCTGACTGAGCCACAAACATCTTTCTTCTTTTCCTAACCTTGTTTATTTTCTCCCTGCAATCCACAAAAGCTTAGATCTCCATCTCTGCAGAATCAATGATCAGGTCACCAACATAGCAAAATATACCAACTTCTGGAGTTTTATTGGGGTACCTGGCATAGGCAGGCACCCACAAGAGCCAGCACAGGATTTTCTGGTATTTGGATTTTCAGTTGCTTTTCTAAGAATGAATATATATATAAACTGGGGTTTAATGTACGCATGCGTTGCAGGTGTCTGGGCGAGCAGTCAGTCTTCACAGCGTCACCCTCTGGGAAGAAGCCTCCCGGCTTTGAAACGCGTTAGGGATTTTCACTGATGAAGTAAACCGCCGGTTCTGAAATAAAGAGCTTTTGATGAAGCACTCATCTGTCGTGTGGCATCTTTGCATCAGGGCAAATTGTGGATATTGTTAATTCGGCAGCCTGGCCGAAAAGGATGCCCCACCAAGGACTGTAATTGGGGCCAAAAGATCTCGAAGATTGTGACCTGGCGGCGCAGATGAGCGAAGTGAAAGGGAGCTGTTTTTTTCCTGCAGCCCACTTGGGTAACACTTTGTTTTTAATTTGACACTGAACTAAGACTGAATCCACTTGGAAATACATCTTGCAGTTTTTATAAAACTACCAGTACCAGCATACTTGAAAGCTATGACTCACTGAATTCACCTGTGAGGCCCACTGGGGTTTAATATACGCATGTGTTGCAGGTATCTAGGCGAGCAGTCAGTCTTCACAGCGTCACCCTCTAAAGAAGAAGCCTCCCGGCTTTGAAACGCGTTAGGGATTTTCACCGATGAAGTAAACGGCCGGTTCTGAAATAAAGAGCTTTTGATGAAGCACTCATCTGCCGTGTGGCATCTTTGCATCAGGGCAAATTGTGGATAATATAAATATATATATATTGCACCGAAACGCGTCGGGTGTTGCTTGACATTCTGTGTTGAAATAAAACTTCACGCAAAAAGGATCCGGGCTCGAGTCAACTTCTTTGAAGGTAAAGTCGTTTTGTGGAAATATATATATATATATATATATATATATATATATATATATATATATATATATATATAAACATTTTTGCTTGCCGTTTCTTTCGACCGAATTGGTTGGATCGTGTGGCTATATATATATATATATATATATATATATATTGTTAGAAATTGGGTCTCTAGTTGGCACAATTATGCACCCTGTCTAAGTAGGGACCACCACTCTAGTCAGGGTAAGTCAAAAACACTTCCTAAATTAACCTGTGTTCACCCTCTGGTAGCTTCGCACAGAGCAGGTAGGCTTAACGTAAGAGGCAAAATGTAAAGTATGTGTGCAACATTTACGACAGTCAAACAGTGTAAGAGGCAATGTGTAAAGTATTTGTGAAACACCTATGACAGTAAAGCAGTGAAAAACACCACACAAAAAGAATCCACTCATGGGTAGGAAAATAGAGCTTGATGTATTGACCAAAACAAGACCAAAACGACCAAAATCCAATAAATAGAACCCGAGTTATGAATTTTTTAAGAATATCTTAAACTGTAGTGCTTAAAAATCAATAGCGCTAAGGGGTTACTTGTGGTAGTGGTAGACCGGATCAAATATGAAAAGTCAGGCCGACTGGGATGGCGTGCGAGTTGGATGCCAAAGCCATGCAGGGCCCGCTAACACAGTACCTTCTCGGAGGACAAGCATCGACTTTGAGAGACTGCGAGGAAGAGGCATTACGTTGTCATCGATCCGAAGATGTGTAGGCGATGCTTCAGCACCGAGCCGTTCATTCGGGTCCCTGTGTCGTCATCGAGCTTCGGCGATGAAGGTAATGCGTCGTCGTTCAACCACGCTGGAGGTCCTGGGTTTCCATCAGGTCTCAGTGATGAAGGCTCTGCGTCGACGGTGAAGGCATATGCATCTGTTCCAACTGGTGCCAAGTAGGGACATTGTGAGTTTTTCTGCAGAACAGCACAGAAATCCGCTTCTGAGGCCATAGACTGGAGGGGGCCCCTCAGGCAAGGGTAGTACTCACAACTGGCAAAGTCCAGGTGCCCGATGGAGGGTTGCAGGCAGTCTTTGATATCCCTAAGATTGTAGAGCAAGAGGCAAGCAGTCAAGCCTGTGCACTGTGCCTACAAGGACGCTTGGGGAGGTTGACAGACTAGATCGCAGGTGGGCACCCTGAGGCATCGAAGATGGACATTGTGGTTTCCAGAAGGCCCCTAGTTCCTTTTTCTGCGCAATGAGATCGTCTAGACCGCTACACTGCATCGGGCATGAATGGTAATAGTCATGTTGGAGTCGGAAAAGACCACCTGCCCGCCGCTACCATGATAGGTTCTTCAGGATCAACATGGATAGCAAATCTTTAAATACATACATTCTTTTTATTAATAAGCATACCTGGAACTACAAAGATGGCGGCTGCAGCTCCACTTGGATCTTCCTTGGATTTTCAAAATTCCTGACAACCTGGGTAGCTTGGTGATGAGGAGTATCAGCGGCTAGAAATCTCATCGCAGTCTGCCTTCCATGCTGATGGTAATTGTCATCATGCAGGCTGTCTTCAGTACTTTCTAATGTAACAAACCATTAGGTGCTCGTGGATTGCAGCTGCCCTTATATAAAGCGCTCCTCCACCCATTTAAGACTTGATGTCATGTATAGCTGCAAATACATAAATAAACCACACTGCTCCCGGCCATGCCTCCCTGTGAAGGCATGGCGACTGACTTCACACAGCAATGTCCAAACGGCCCTGTGAAAAATGAAAACGAGGCCATTCTATTTTTTTTAGCACGCCTTCCTTCTCAATTGTAATCTGCTTGCTAAACGCCTCTGTGGAAGGAGTTACATCTCATGATATTGGACTGTGGCAGGGAACAATGGAAAGTGAGCAATGTTTATATAGGGCCGGGCTTCGATTTGGCTGGTTAAGGAAAAGCCCCCGATGTTTGCAGAAGTGCTGAACCCTGATATGAGATGAATACCGGGGTGAGTTCTGTAGAGGATATTCCACCTGCGGATTCTCCTCCTAACTGGGCACTTCTTCAGGAAATCAGTCGATTTTCTATCTACACCTAACTCTGAGGCAGGCTCTATGGCTCCTCCTTTGTTCATAATTTGTGGTCACTCCTCGTCAATGTAACACCTGCTATAAAAATACGAGGAAACGATTGATTGTGGTCCGGGCTACTTCAATAAATAATATTATCCGAAGCGTTCTTCAAGTATGTGCCTGCAGGCAGACTAATGTCACCTCATCATATAGCTGTCCTCATCCGGCTGCACACAAATGAATGAATAAACACCCTGGACCCATTGCTTTCAATTGGAGGGTACCACTCGGTATGGAGTACCGGCACTTTTTAATTTTGAGATAGAGAGTACCACCAGCACTTCTCAAGAGGGATGTAATGCTTTTAAAAGAGAGTACCGGCACTTCTTAAGAGAGACATAATGCTTTTAATAGAGAGTACCGGCACTTCTCAAGAGAGACGTAATGCTTTTAATAGAGAGTACCGGCACTTCTCAAGAGAGACGTAATGCTTTTAATAGAGAGTATCGGTACTTCTCAAGAGAGACGTAATGCTTTTAGTAGAGAGTGCCGGCACTTCCCAGAAACAAGCAGGTACTCTGGCTCTAAGTAGCTGCATATCTATTTTCCATTTCAAGCACGGTGGCCCCCCTGCCGCGCCCACACACCATCTCTCTGGAGGCAGGCCCCGGGCAGTGTGTCATGGAACGGTTTGCTCCTGAGAACGCCTGCTCCACTGTTTGCACCCCACCCCAGCCTCGCCCTCCGTTTGCACCTGTCGTGCCAACACTCCGCACCATGGCACCCGACAACAGTCCCGGCCTCCTGATGGAATGCCTCTCAGCGCAGAGCTGCGCCTGCCCCTGACGCCCAGCGTATCCTGGAGCCAGGGCGTCGGGAGCCTGTCAGCTGCCTGGCACCAACCAGTGGAGGCCGAGACAGGTAAGAGCCGACACCTCCAGCGCCGACAGAGCAGGCATCGCTCCGGATATATTGATATTTTAAATGGCGCCCACCGCAGGCTGAATGTTGATATGCTGCTCCCTTTATCGTGGGTGTTACTATCATTGGTTGAAACGTGACTGACAGATCTCTGCACCCTGCACTGTGCCCACTAGGCTATCTCTCTGCGTTCAATTTAGCCCAGCGATATGCTTGTTTCTGATTCATTAGGTCATGCAGTGTTGCTCATAAAATGCTTCTGGTGAGCGATATCTGGAAATGTCTGTCGAAGCTGCACCGTGACGCAGGTATTTTAAGTACTTTGGTCTCAGAGGAATGTTGGTTTGCCCTCAGGGGGCAATTTCGTAAAACCTCACAGTACTAATGGCTCGGATCTCGAGCTCATGTCGGTGCTATTAAGCATCGCATCCTTTCACCTGACAACAGAGAGGCCGGTTGGCTTTTTGTGTAAATAGCGTAAGCCGCATAATGGATCATGGCTAGAAAGTTGTGTTAATTTTGCCTTGAAAGATGGACATTGAAACACGACTTCGTCCCCACCAGCGATGCCCGCTGAACCGGCCTTGAGGTGGAGTCGGACTCCGCGCTCTTTCAATCTTTGCCCTCTCTGCTGAGACTGCAGCAAGGGTGCCACTGTGGAACAGTTGCTATTGTTTTTTTTTTGTAAAAATAGGACACCGTTCTGTATTGTACTGTGGGTGGTATCTTTCTAGTGCGCGCCACACTCCTAAACCAGGCTAAGGGGCCGTCTGAAAAAGAAAATAGCTGCACATTGAACAGTGAGCACATATTGACAGGCGCACAACCCCCATTGGGCTCAAAGGACTTCAGCCGACCCCCCCCTCTTGTGCGTCAGCCCAGCTGACACAGCTTCCCGGGCACACACAAAGCTGCACCCCAGTACTTCACAGGTCTTTAAAAGACCATTTGCTTGTTCATTAGGCTGTGTTGTTTTTTCACCCCTTCTTAGAGCCCCTGTATCTCTACTCTACCTATTGCTGGAAGAATTACACCCTCCCCCGATTTTTTTCTTAGCCCCCCACCCCCCCCCCCCCCACCCCAGAAATATGGATCTCTAGTTGCGCCTCTGCATGTTGGCAACGTGGGGTGAAAAGTGCAATGTTCTCCGCTAGTCAGCCGCGACACAAAGCAGTCCCCCAATATTAGCAACTTCTTTTTTTCTTTTTAATCCCCGGTTCTTGTTGTGCGGTCTAAATTTCTGGAAAGAGCTGGAGTATTTCCAAAGCAATGCAAACCTTTCACCGGCGCACGGAAAAGCCTACATCTGATTTGGATATCTCAAGTAACTCATCAGGCAGTGTTAGTGGGTCAAATACTAGTATTAACAAACAGCGAGGCAGAGGAGGTAGAAGAGGGCAAGGAAATTTCTGGCCTGGTTTCAATCCTCCGATGTTTCAAGACCCTTTCAACCAATCAGCGAACTTCCCAATGTATGGATGGCAACCTCCTTTCCAGCCACATTTCCAGCCACCTCCTTTTCATCAAAATCAATTTCAGCCCCCTTTTTTTCACAGGGGCAGAAGGGGAAGAGGAAAAAACAGACAACCCAACCAAGTACACTGGGAGGAAGACGACCCAGTGAGCAACAGAACAAAGAGCAAGGCAGGCCCGAGCAGTGCGAAACCTTAGTTACCAATCTATCTTCAAGACCTCTAACACCTACTGAAGAGTGCGTTTTAAACAAGGGACTTGGTTTTGTCCCCGCAGCCCGGTTGGACAAATTCCAATTACATTGTGAATTGGCTGGTTTCTTTAGAAAACTAAGACTAAAAGCTTTCTTTGAAAAACAGGGCCCACCGAGAGAATGTGAAGTGGAAAATGAGAGTGGACTAAGGGTAAAATCCACCTTTATGCCACCACCACACACTACCCCGGTTGAATTGATTGCTTTTGAACAAGCTGTTTATAATGATGTTGAAAAGATGCAGGCCTCCTCCCAGTTTCAAAACTTGAGCAGAGCAGAAAACACAGCATTAAAGGAACTACGTGCCTGTGAAACCACTATAATAAAACCAGCTGACAAAGGTGGTGGGCTGGTGGTTATGGATATGACCTCCAATCGCGAGGAATGTGTCCGACTCCTCAGCGACACCAGGAACTATCAGATTCTAAATACAGATCCCACTAATGAATTGAAAGCGGAAATTCATCAATTAGTCGAAATTGCAGAATCCTCTGGTGAAATATCCAAGCAGGAAGCAGATTACTTGTGTACTACTGAAGGCAAAATTCCTTATTTCTACATCTTGCTCAAAATGCATAAGGGTAGGCTACCCCCTCCTGGACGCCCAATCGTTTCAGGCATTGGCTCCTTGTTAGAACCTTTGTCAAGGTTCTGTGATTTTTTCTTAAAAACTATTGTTCAAAAATCGGCCACTTACCTACAGGATACAAAGAGCCTACTAAACTTACTACAGAATCTGGAGGTTGATGAAAATACTGTCCTACTAAGTTTTGATATTGAGAGTCTGTACACAAGCATACCCCAGGACGATACCATCCAAGTCCTGGGTAACACCTTGGATAATACAGACTGGCCATTTCACACACCAAAAGCTTTCATCTTGGAATGTGCTAAGATGGCTCTAAAACGCAACTACTTTGAATTCGAGGGTACCTTGTATTTGCAGACTGGGGGCACGTCAATGGGAAGCGTTTTTGCCCCCAGCATAGCTGGTCTGTACGTATATGATTTTGAAAATAAGTTCATTCTGAATGGAACAAACCCTTTTCGCGAAAACTTGACCTTCTGGAGACGTTACATCGATGATGTCCTGGCAATTTGGCAAGGACCTGTCGAACATCTTGATCAATTCATCACCTGGATAAATACCTGTGACAATAACCTCAGATTCACAAATTGCTATGATAAAGAAAAAATTGTGTTTCTTGATGTAGTTATTAGCAAAGAAGGCAATCACCTGGAGACAAGGACTCACTATAAACCTACCGCAAAAAACAATCTGTTACGATTTGAGAGTTTCCACCCTCGCCCTCTCAGGGAAAACCTACCTTACGGACAATTTTTAAGACTGCGCAGAAACTGCAGCAAATTGTCTGAATACAAGGAACAAGCAAAGGACTTATCTGAGAAATTAGGAAATCGTGGATATCCCAATAGAATTGTGAACAAATGCCAGAAGAGGGCCAGAAATCAGCCCAGAGAGGCACTACTTGAAGAAAAAACTGAGGCAAATGATGAAATACCCCTGACATGTGTGACCACATTCAATTCAATATCGAATCAAGTGACCAGGAGTATAAATAAGCACTGGGCTATCGTGAACACTGGAAATCTACACTGGGAAAAAACACTGTTTTCTTTTAAAAAGTCACACAGTCTAAAAGACACTCTTGTCAACACTAGACCCAAAGCAAGGACAGCATCAGCCACACAATCTATCACTAGAACTTGGGGTCTACCGGATATAACCGGACATTACCGCTGCGGAGATTGCAGCGTATGTCATCTGACCAGGAACACAAAAACACTGGACCGGGAAGCTGGTAAAACTTGGAGGCAGGTTTCACACACCAACTGCAATAGCAATAATGTGGTATATTTGATCGAATGTACATGTAAGAAACGGTACATAGGAATGACCACTCGTAAAGTGAAACAAAGGATTTGCGAACACCGCAGCACTATACGCTGCAAGAAAAATGCAACCCGGCTAACTGATCACTTTATTGAGAAGGGTCACACACCAAACTACATGTTTTGGACTATCATTGAGCAGGTGTCTTCTGGACCTAACTTACAGAAACGTCTGTATGAGAAGGAGAAAAGATGGGTATACAGACTATCCACACATCTAAATGGCCTAAACTATAATATACCATGGGCGAGTGTACTCTAACGTTTGACCTTCCTGAGTACCTTTATGAGACTCTAAGCCCACTGGTTTATATCCTGTACACCAACCCCCCATGGTCTCAATATATCCCATGTTGAATGATTGATTCTCTTTGAGTTTCCCTGCCCTTTGTATGATATCCTGCCCTTGATCCTCTAGGATCATATACCCCCTGGTGCTGACCCCGTCTTCTTTTAACTCTCTTTAGCAGGGAGAATGTCTACCCAATACCTTGCATAATTCAAATGTCACTTGTTCCAAAAAAAAACCACTTCGACCATACAAGTGAAAATATGAACAACATCTCTGCGATCATTTTCTCTATACTTGCCAATTAAACCTCCATCTCAGCCTGTCAAAAAATCCTTTCCGGATTGGATCACCGCGAAACGCTATCACGTTTGCTTGACAACCCCCTATGCCTAGACGTTCCTCTTAATGGAGCACCTTGAAACGCAATCCCGTTTCTATGACTACCCCCCTGTACCTAACGGGCTTCCATAGTTTCCCCGATGGCCGCGTGACGTCATTACGCCACAGAAACCACGCCCACCCCAACTCCGATGGCGGCCGCCTTTACCTTCGGCTCCGCATTTGGCTCTTGACGGGCGCATGGAGGGGCGTAATAGGTACATGGCTGTAAACTGACCACTGAAACTGTAAGTAGGTCCTGGCTTTTCGAAAAAGAAACGCGTCCGTTTCAATTTGCCCAACTCGAGCAGCAGCTTGGTACCGATAAGCATACCATCGGTTACTCAGCTGATCCATCTTACTTTTCATTTACAGAATAGGTTTCCTGAACTGTGGCCACCCTTCCCTCTAAACCCGTGCAGTCAATTAACCCCTAACTAGGAGTAAGCACGTTTTATTCATAATATGTGTTTTGTGTAGTGTTTGTACTGTATTGTCATGTTTGGATCAAGTTGTAGCATTAGCAGTAGCACGTCGGTAATCCTTGGCACTATTAGGATATGAATGCTACTTAGGCACGCACTTTCAACCTAAGAAAGCAAGCGGTAAACAAATTACGCTCTTTCACCTTCACACTTACATTGATAGGTGTGTCCAGAAACAATACTAGTTTCACCGAAATAATACTCGATTACCGCACTTGAGTAGTCCGCATTAAATGGATGTGGGATGATTCACAGAGAGAGCAGATCCCGTCACTTCACTACGTTGCAGGCACGTAACGAGTTTTTGTGACTTATACTTTCTCTTTCTTTACAGGTTTTTTGCCTTTAATGTAACCACTTCTGGGTTACCTTTTTCTTGCCCTATAACTACTTTTGTTATTAGGGAACAAAGGATTGCAGGTATGGCAGGGTGTTAGTGTACCTTGACCACCCAACTCCTTTATTGGTCCTGAAGAAAAACCGGCATTTTCCACTCGGTTTGAAACATGTAGACCTTGCACATATATTACAGATACATTTGGTCATAATAAAACCTTTATTGTATCGACACACACTGTTTTTATTATTGTCCAGTAGTCTTAGAATAAAAAAATGTTTATAAGCCATACCAGGACAATTTTTAACTCACTTACTTCTTTTTCTACATTCATCACTCACATACCCGCTCCACTGTATCTCAGGTGTCGCAGCACACCTTGACGGCATTCGGCTGTCAAGGTGGCCCCGATGATGAAGCATGTCACCGACCAGGTCGGTGAGTGAGGGGTTTATTAAAAACAAAGAAGGACTTCTTCTTTTTTCCTAATTAGAATTTCATCCCACCGATATCGCCTTTTAGCCTTATCTATGGTGGTACTCCTCCTTTTTGTTATATAGCATTCCCAGATTTACCATTACTAGCAGACCTGGGAATGCGCCAAGTAGCGCAGAACCATGAGGCACAGCCGACCCTAGAGGGATGGTGGCATATACCCAACTCCCGACACCTGTGGGCGGCAAACAAGTTACCAAGCAAGTTTGGTTTCAAATGGCCCGATCATGGAGTGGGGCGTGGCCACGAGCACGGTCAAAAGGTGACTGGGGCTTCCTGCAAAAAAACAATCCTGCATGCATGTGAATTTGATAAGGTCAAGAGACCATGGATCCAGGCTCAGTAAGGGAGATTTAACCAAGGTTGCAAGTAGAGGCTAAAGCCAGGGGGTGTAAGTAAAGTTACTGTATGTTTTGTGAATGGTCCCCAGATTCAGTGAGTATGCTTCAGTGTGCTTAAAGATGTGCCCAAAGAAGAAACAGCTAGATTGAATTTATGTATTTCTCCATTTTAGTAATCCGCATATGATTAGTGTTTATTTTTAGATTGTGGGATTGATTTTGGATTATATGGGTTGCTAGCACAGAGAACTTCAACAGACTTGGGAACCGATTACGACTTGGGCGCACTTGCGTTGGCTCTCGGCTGGTTGAAGCTGCGCCAAGGCTGAATGAGGACGCCCACCCAATAATGACTTTTTAAGTAATTGGCGGGCATTTGCTTTGCTGTTCCCACTGTGGTGCCTGTAAAATAGGCACCGCAATGGCAATGTCAAAGGAAGTTCCAGCATCGACCTAAAAGTCCCTGCTGTGCTGGAACTTCTGTGCTTGCACACAGGGGGGGTACATGTTGTGCCCCCTGTGTGCATACACGAGGTGTGTGGCACAAGGGGGCCCTGCAGGGCCCCTTTCTTTCCTCACTGCTACTGTTTTCAGGGAGGAAAGACCTCCATGAAATCAGTGGCAGTGATGATAGTCGTTATATGCTTGGCGGGACCGCGGCTGTCCTGCCAAGCCTTTAGATACCTCTGGACACCCGGGCCACTGTCAGGGAATGGTGGGAAAGGTTGCTGAGCTTGCTTCGGGCCATGCTTTTTTATATTTCTGAAAAAGATTTTGAGATTTAGTTGACCCAAGCATTTCAGCATGTACAAATACAATGTGCAGGAACTAGGAAGGTGATCTGAGGAGTAGACTTGTATGGCATCTTGTATCATGTGACCAAAATTGCCTGTGATGGTCATTTTAGAATAGCACCCTTTAGATATGTATGTTTTGAGTAGTGATGCTGTAAGTATTTGTCATTAGGAAAGGGTGAAAAAAAATGTACTATGAGGCTTTGACCTCAATTTGATATGAAGACATTCCTATCTCTATGGTGAAGTATTGAAGGGTGGAGAACTTTTGGGTGTATATTTTGTTTACAGTGGAATGAAAATCACAAAACCATGGCGTTTACTCTGCTTCTTTTGATCTCACGGTCTAGTTGATGATGGAATAACTATGTAGCAATAGGGAGTTGATGATGGTTTAGCACAATAAGGTTCCTGTTAAGCAGTGGACATCAAGATATCGACATGGTACACGCTGAGCGTGCCCATTAATTCGATATGGTGAACCATTATTGATATTCATAGTTGAAAACAGACAGTGCAGTTTAGCTGTCATAGTGGTGAGTGGGCTTTAATTATCACTTGCAGGGGAGGAGGAGCTACGCGGGCATCCAAGATGGTCGCGTGAGCAGAGAGCTCCCGAGACCCGCGCCGCCCTTCTTTATCTATCCTACACTTATCCTGATCATTTCGATGGGCTTTTGAAGTGCTACTCTCACTGATGCTGACGATCCTTTTTTGGTCGAAATCGGACCTCGGGGACCATTTTTCTGTCGTCTTCAACTTTTTGGCCTGCCCACTGACGCGACCGGGGACTCGGCTGCCTACTGTGGCCGAACTGTAATGCAACAACAACGGCTGCCTGGCATCTGGCCCACCGGTGGTGCACCACTTTCACTTTCGGTTTCCGGCCTCATTGTCTCTGTCTCCTCCTACTTTGTCTTCGCCTGCTGCCCTCACAGTGCACACTTTCCATCATTGGGCTGGCAAGGAGGCCTGCGGTATTCCCTCTTCGACCTGCACTGCAGAGTTTCTGGATTTTTCTCCGTCCCACTGCCTCTCTTGGGTTCTCGGCCGCCATCGATTGCAACATGGCGACAAAACCTGAGGCCGAAAAACGCAGGAAGACTGTAACCCGGGGGGGGGGTCGATCCAGTCCAATATGATCGAACGCTACACCCAGCCGAGAGGCTCCCCCGGTGTCACAAGCGTGGGCGCTGAAGGACCTCAAACGGACATGTCGTCTTCTTCTGAAGTATCGCTCCAAGACCTGTTGGCTGCCATCTCTGGACTTAAGGCCGATATGAGTCAGCAATACGAAGCCATCGTGTCCAAGATAGACACAGTGGCTGTGGATGTTACTCTTATTCGGACCGATCTTGCCAAAACGAATGAGAGGGTGAAGGCACTAGACCTGAAGGCGTCGAGCCTCGTAACGGAATGGCGGAGGCGCAGTCTGAGATTGGGAATCTGCGTGCCTCGCATGATCTGCTGCTTAAACGTATGGAGGACTACGACAACAGGGCCAGGCGGAACAACATACGCCTAGTTGGAGTGCCGGAAAGTGATGGTGCTGCCTCGATCGATTTATTGGTCGAGGAACTTATCGTTGCTAAACTTGCTCCGGTTGGACTCAGTAAGTTCTTTGCCGTAGAGCGCGCCTATCGTTTTCCAGGAGGACAGGTGAAACCAGGAGGCCCGCCGAGGCCTATCAGTGCAAGGCTATTTCACTATCGAGATAGAGACGCTATCCTCCAGGCCGCCCGTAAACACGGCCCGTTGAAATATGACAATAACTCTATCTCCATCTATCCTGACTTCACTCCCCAAGTGCAGCGACAACGATCTGGGTTCCTCGGAGTGAAGCGTCGCCTGAGAGACCGGGGACTGAAGTACGCCATGTTGTTTCCAGCCCGACTGCAGATTGAGTTTAGAGAACGCGCCTACTTTTTTGATCAGCCGGAGCGTGCTGCCGACTGGTTGGACTCGTTGCCGACGGATGACTCTGAGAGCGGAGGCCCTGGTGGTGCAGAAGGTGGTGCAACGGCCCAGGAGTAACATGGGCCCCCGGAGGTCCAGATTGAGACTACGTACTGTACAGAGTAAATTAACTGTGTGCTCTATGGTTATGCCCGTGGCGGTGCGGGAACGGGTGATTTCTCCCTTCCTCCTCGGGGGGTTCTTTGTGTAGATAAGATGGGGCGACAGGCACACTGCAGTTGGGGGTGGCTTTTTAGTCAGCAGGGGTGCAGGGAGGGGGGTGTTGTAACGGGTTTCTGTTTGGGGGCTGGTTCCTGGGGACTTGGTTGTGTTTCGTTTTGTTTGTTATGTCTCTTTTTTCATGGTATTTCACTGATTGCAATTATTCCGTACTTGGGGTTGTGGAGGGGGGATGGGGTGGATCGCCTTTGCCGCAATGGGGGGGGTGAAATGCGGGTTCTTTCTTGGAACGTCAACGGGTTGGGTGACAGGATCAAGCGGGGAATTGTGTTACAATTTTTGAGGCGTCATGCCCCCGATGTTGTGTTCCTTCAGGAGACCCACTTAATTGGAAATGCTTGTAAGGCCCTCGACCGCCGGGGTTATTGCCTGGTCGCACATGCTGGTTTCACCTCTGGGTCCCGGGGTGTGGGTATCATGGTGAAGTCCTCCCTAGCTCTTGCTATTGACGAGGTTATCCTCGACGACCGCGGGCGGTATGCTGCTGTCTCCGGGAGGTGGGAGGGTAAACAGATTGTGCTGGTTGTTGTTTATATTCCCCCGGGGTTGCAGGCTACCACCTATGCTGATCTTGGCAGGACTCTTCTTGGCCTTCCTGATGGATTGTTAATCTTGGGCGGGGACTTCAATTCTGTTATGTCTGGTGAATGTGATCGACTTCCCCCTAGAGTCCTGCTGCCGTCCCAGATGTGGCTCAATGAGATGGCTGATACTTTTGGCCTGGTGGATGTTTGGCGCTCACTACACCCCACACTCCAGCAGTATACTTTTCACTCTGGTGCGCATGGCAGCCTCTCTCGTATCGATTATTTCTTTATGTTAGATTCCACTCTGTCCACTGTCCGGGAGGTACGACATCTTCCCCGGGGTATCTCGGACCATTCCCCCTTGATGATTAAGATTTCTGTGGGTGGTCTACTTGGTAACAGGGTCCCCCCGGTCCCTCCCTGGCATTTCCGAAGCCCCCGGCTCCGCTCAGATTTGGTGAAGGCAATAGATTGTTACTTCGATGAGAATGTGGGCTCGGTCACCTCCCCTACTGTTCTTTGGGAGGCCTTCAAGACGGTTATCAGGGGTTCCGCTCTATCACTCATTGCTGCTTAGCGTAGGGTAAAGAGGGAGGCTGTTCTGGCTCTTGAAACTGAGATCACTGCACTTGAAAGTGAGTTGGGTGGGGATGACACGCCTGCATTGTTGCACACTTTGGAACTAAAACAAGCTGATTATAAAGCTTGTGTCACTGATGCTGCTAAATTGATGCGAGCGAATCAACTAGGCCGACTGTATGATGTGGGTGACAAAGCTAGCAAGCTCCTGGCATGGCTGGATAAGGCTGAACGAGCGAGTCGTGTTGTGCCAGTCATTGTTCGCGAATCCGGTGAGAGTGTTTCCGATCCTGGTGAAATTGTTGATTGCTTTGTAGACCACTTCCGGAAGGTTTATACGCCTGTTAGTGATCGGGATGAGGCTGATTCCAGGCTGCTATTGCGAGATATCGCCCTGCCTACTGTTTCAGATGAAGATGGTCTTGTCTTGGAGGCCCCTTTCACCGTTGATGAGATTGCCCTTGCTATCCGATCTTTGCGCTCGGGAAAGGCGATGGGCCCAAATGGACTGCCCATTGAACTTTACAAACTTTGTCCGGACAAGATGGCCGCCCATCTGCGCAACATGTTTCTCGAGGCGGTTGAGGCTGGAAGCCTCCCCCTCGAGCAGCGCCTTGCTACCATAGTGGTCATTTATAAGGATGGCAAGCCTCGTGACCGCTGCACTTCCTACCGCCCCATCTCTCTCCTGAACGCGGAACCCAAATTCCTGGCCAAGGTTCTGGCCAATCGGTTGCTGAAGGTGATTTGCGACTTGATCCATCCGGATCAATCCGGTTTCATCCCGCACAGGAACACGGCCCTTAACCTGCGTAGGCTCCACAGTGTTCTCGCGAGGGCTCCATTTCTCGCCGAGCCGGCAGTGGTCGCCTCCTTAGACGCCACTATGGCTTTCGACACTATCGAATGGCCCTATCTCTGGGCGGCTCTCGCTAAGTTTGGCTTTGGTCCTAACTTCATCGCATGGGTCAGGCTCCTCTACGAACGACCATTGGCTCAGGTTGTGGTAAATGGTAGATGCTCTGACCCCTTCCCTTTAGGCCGTGGCACTCGTCAGGGCTGTCCGCTCTCCCCGCTTCTATTCGCATTGGCGCTTGAGCCCCTTGCTGCGTGGCTTCGGTGGGAACCCTCTATTAAGGGGATCAGATGGTCTCCAGATCTTGAGGATCGTGTCTCCTTGTACGCGGATGATATCCTTCTTTATCTTACTTCCCCTCAAAAGTCGCTTAACGTCCTCTTCGACGTTCTCACATCCTTCGGTAAGAACTCGGGATTAGTCATCAACTGGACCAAGTCCTGTGTTTACGTCATAGCCGGGGCGCTGCCGCCTCTGCCTCGCAGGTTTCCCATATTGGTAGCGACTGACGGCTTCAAGTATTTGGGGATCTATGTCTCTATGATCTCCTCGGTCCGCTACGAGCGGAACTTGTATGCTCCGCTCCGTAGACTCAAGCAGGACGTGCGACGGTGGCGTGAATTGCCCCTATCCCCATTGGGCCGAGCGGCACTCTTTAAAATGATGTCGCTCCCCCGGTTTCTTTACGCCCTGCAGAATTTTTTCGATCCTGTCCCTGCTCGCTACTTCCGTGAGGTTGAGAGTTTACAGCGACAACTGATTTGGGATGGTCGTGCCCGGATTGCCTTGTCCAAGCTCACCCTCTCATGGTATGATGGTGGTATTGCGTTGCCGGATATTAGACGCTATTACTGGGCCTCACACCTGAGCGCTATCAACCATGCGACGTACGCTCCGGAACCTGCTCCCGCCTTTGCTTTGGATAAACTATTATTGCCTGGTGGCAACTTTAATAGGGCTCTGTACTCAAAGGCACCCCTTCGACTCCTTACAGGCCCGACGAAATGTGCAGTGCGGGCATGGAGAGATGCTACTGTGGCCACGGGCTGGGGTGGTAGGCTGACACGTATGACGCCATTGTATGACTCGGATCGGTTGGGTAATCTGTGGAAGACGAAAGGATTTGAGAAGTGGGACATGATTGGGATCAGTAAGGTGGAGGATCTATGGGCACGGGGCGCTGTTAAATCCTTCGAGGTATTGAAACTGGAATACCGGCTCGATGATAGGGAGCACTTCCGGTATATGCAGGTTCGACATGCCTTGTCCTCCGTCTTTCCATCTGGTACCGATATCCCGCAGTCCTCCCCTTTGGAGGATCGTGTTTTAGACGGCCATGTCCCCGATAGCACTATTTCCTTAATTTATAAAAAGCTTGTCAACAACAGGGCTGACCAACTTGAGAAACTTCGTGCTTCCTGGACGGCTGACGGGCTCGAACTTGACGACGAGGACTGGCAGTCAGCTGTATCCTCCCCTAAGGAGGTGGCTATCCCGGCTCGGCTTCGTTTTGTCCAGTTGAAGATCCTTCACCGTGTGTATCTGACCGGAATGCGTCTGGTGCGAATGGGTCTGGTTTCGGATGGACGGTGCAGGCGTGGATGTGGTATGGATGGTACCTTCCTTCATGTTCTGTGGGAATGCCCGATGATTGCAGCCTTTTGGTCTAGAGTGCATGATGTTATGGGTCGTGTCACCGGGATCCCACTCCTTCCCGAAGCACGACGTTGCCTGCTCAATGTGTGGGAACCGTCGGATTGTAATGCTGCCCAGACACTTTGGGTTACTCTGGGCAACATGGTCGCAAAGAGAGATATAGCGCAGCTCTGGGGCTCCCCTAGATTACCATTGCTCAGTGCCTGGAAAGAGAACATGGACTGGTGCATGTTCCGAGAAAAAACTGTGTATGAGGCGCGGGGGCGTCCCAAGAAATGGTCCAGGGTCTGGGCTCAGTGGAATTCGTACCGCGGAGACATTTGCTCCCCTCCGCTGGACTATGAGGTTCCTCTCCCCTCCTCTCCATGATTGACGTTCCCTTTCCAATTTCCAGTATAGCCTTTGCTTTCTCTCTCGTGCTCGCCCCCCCCCTCGCCATATGTGCTTCCTTATTTATTAGCGTTCTTTCCCCCCTTCCCCCCCTCCAGCGACCCTTGCCATTATGATACCATGTGTTTGTGTGTTGTTCTTTTCGACAAAATTATAAAATTAAACCTTTCTTATCCTATTTGATATGGCGCTATGTTCCATCCGACAATGTAGTCTCGAGAGATTGCTTTAACAACGTACTGTCTCCGAATTTACTTTTTAACCATCCGTTTATGTCATAGCGGCCGGCCCTGCGGGGTTGTAGGCAGACGCTGTGTATTGTGCATTCATAAATAAAGGTTTAAAAAAAATAAAATAAATTATCACTTGCAGGAGTTGGATGAAGTTCACCCTTGGAGTTTTAGCTATGTTGTGTACCCATTGTCGGCTAGTTGGAAGGTCAGATAGAGATTAATAACTTAAGAACTGGAGTGATTGTATGAGACCAATGACCAAGCTTCGGTGGTGTTTATGTCAGTTGCTTGGGAATTTGACAGATATGAAGTTTGGTTATGGATACTGAAATGTACTGGTACATCTTTTTAACTGGTTGCTTTCTTTGGCCAGTGTTGTTATTTATTATAGAATTCATGATACAGATTACAATGGGAAAGAGAATAACAAATGTAAAAGTTTCTTTGTGGGAGATTTCTTGGTCTACTTTTCGTTAATGCAAATGTATGCTACCACAGTGGGCTTCATTTGGGGATCATTCCCATAGCTCCCCTGGATATTGAAAGCAGGCTTACTTTTAGATCAGTCCTATCCCAGGAGGATATTCAGAGGGTTAACAACATCTCCAAACGTTGAGTTGGAGGTTTTATTGGGGAAGCAGAGGTAGATGCTGCAAATTGCTTTAGTCTTTTTGTATATCTTTCCATATGGATTATTCATGGGACAGCAAACACCCCAAGTTTTGAGAAGGTAAAAAACTTGCTAACTCCACTTTAATTCTCTTCTACGTATGTCTCAGTAGGTTGAAAGTAGTATAGTATGTGCATTTCACAATTCTTTCCTGAAGGCTATGTTGTAGGAGATCCAGCATCCTTTAACACATTTGACGTCTCATCCATCTGATTTGTCATGTGGATCAGGAAATTCTTTTATGTGATTACTGTTTATCTGTTACAGACTGCGTCACTTCCTACTTTTGTCTTGTTTCTGTTCTTTATCTATGTGGTCGGTAGGTAGGGTTTCTTTTGTCCCTCTTCAGTTGAATGTCACTTTTGCGTTTTTTCAGAGGTTGCATGGGGTTTTGACTTCCTCTACCGGGCAGAGGATTTTGCTTCTCTCGTTTTACCTAAAACTTGTGCATGGAATTGAGTTGTCCCACTGGTCTGGGGCCATCCAATTTTGTTACCAGTGCACTTGGCCATGACTCTCTGCTACCTGTTCCTCTGGGCCATCTTTTCACATGACATTGAAATCACATGTTGGGAGAATACTGGGACAATAAGAGCCCATGTCTCCCATCTTTCGCCAAGGATTTCATGTTCCAAAGTTAGTTGATCCGGGGTCAATCCCATTTAATGATCCCCCTCAGCCATACTGCTTTTCATTAAACTCAGGGAATTATGCTGGTGATGGGGTTTAAAGACAGTATTCCCCTTTCCTCACTTATGCCCCTTTTTCTACATCTCCTCTATAGATGTTCTTTATGCCATCATCTTCTGTTTTTTGCTTGTTTGATGGAGTTGTGCCTTCACTATCATGCATGTTTCTCGGTTAATACCAGATTCAGGTAAGTCCAAGGAGTAAGGTACCATAGAAACACTTACATTTCACATTGCGTCAGACTCTTCAAGCACATCGGTTTATCCCCATTTGATAATACATCGGACAAGAATTAATTAAATAGATAACTTGCCTTGAGAAAGCCCTGGCCCTTTGGCCTTTGGGGCGAAACACGTGTCAGCTGTTCTTTTCATTTACAATTATTTTTCAAAGAAAAAGAAAAAATCACCTCAACAGAGTACCTTACTCCTTGGACTTACTTGAATCTGGTATTAACCGAGAAACTCACATGATAGTGTGGGCACAACTCCATCAAACAAGCGAAAATCAATCACATAACTGGTGGACTCTGGGTGAAAGCACCCGATTGGGATGTGCCACAGCCTAATTTTGGGTCATGACAGAAGAAATGTGAACCCTGGTAGCACCCACTAATAAAATATGTCACCCAGCATCTTCTGTGTTTCCACGTGTTTCCTTGTGTTCTATTACCTCCTTGTCTCTATGGCATCTCAGCGTCATTTGCATCTCTGTACACCTTTCCCTTGCCTACCTGTGTTTTATTGTGCTACTGTGGCCCCTTGTCTTCAATATCTCACTATGTACCTTTTTGTCCCCTGTGTTCTTCGGTTGCTGTACTTCCTTGCTTACCATGTGACGCGGTATTCCATTTGTCCCTTCTGCCCCTCTGCCCCCTGTGTCTGTGTCCTCCTTGTGTCTTTCCATCCCCCATGAGGGGAAAATGGGTACCGCTTGTGCTTACCATACTCATCTTGCAGGAAACAACACTTACAACGCAACTTTTACAACGCACTACCTTTACAACGAAACTTTTACAACGCAACATCCATTACAACGCATGCCATTACAACGCAACAATTACAACGCATGTCACTACAACGCATACCACTACAACGCATGTCATTACAACGCAGTCATTACAACGCATACCATTACAACGCATACCTACACTATCCAACACTTACCCTACTGTTGCACCCCCTGGAGTTAGAATAGTAATTTTTACCCCTACACTATCCAATACTTACCCTACTGTTGCACCCCCTGGAGTTAGAATAGTAATTTTTACCCCTACACTATCCAATACTTACCCTACTGTTGCACCCCCTGGAGTTAGAATAGTAATTTTTACCCCTACACTATCCAACACTTACCCTACTGTTGCACCCCCTGGAGTTAGAACAGTAATTTTTACCCCTACACTATCCAATACTTACCATACATGCAATGTAATGGTATGCGTTGTAATGGTATGCGTTGTAAATGTAGTATGTGTTGTAGTGGAATGCGTTGTAAAAGTAGTTTCAAAGAATTCGTTGTAATGGCATGCGTTGTAATGGAATGCGTTGTAATGGATGTTGCGGTGTAAAAAATGCGTTGTAAAGGTAGGTGTTGTAAAAGTATGCGTTGTAACGACATACATCCCATCTTGCTCTCTGATTGCACGAAGTTCAGTTATCCCTGAGAAAGCGATTCATTGTCTATCCTCCTGCTAAGAAGGGGTTGGGAAAATTGAAACTGAACTAGCTGTGACGACCTCTATATCCTTCATCAGTCAATCCTTTGACCTTCTTTCCTGCCTCAGTGAAACATAAAACTGAACTGAAGGGTGGATAAGGTCTAGCACACCTACCCAATGCCTTTCATCCACCCCTTACTATTGCCCTTCCCTGACCATGCTGCTCTCCACCAGTTCATTGCACAAGGCTTCTCTCTGGATTTTGTTGCCCTTTGTGTTTGTGTTTCCACAACCTCTCTTGTTGCCGTAGTCAGGTAGTCAAACTCCTGCCTTAAGGATTCAGCACATGAAAAAAAGACTCCCTCGGCTCATTCATCTGCAAATCCCACCAGCTCAATAGACAGACAGACAGACACTACATTTGTACAATTACGTAGGCTCGAAAATGTGAAAAAGTAATATTTGTGGGGTGCCCCAGGTGTTTTCTTTCAATCACACAGAAGGAATTTGATGGCTTGTCGGGTCGTAGTGAACATTTTTCACTGTAGTTAAGGAAGTTCTTGGAATTCTGTCACATTCCTGAACCCACCCACCTGGAAATATGTCTAATGTTGTCTTTGGAGGCCGCATCCCTCTCATCTTCGGATTCTAAAGCTCCTCAGAGCTTTTAGAGTGCAACAGCTGTAGAAAGCAATGGAAAGTAAGGCAAAGCTATGCCACAGAAGCAATGAAGACAGAGGAGCAGATATTCCAATACTGCTCCCAAACTATATACATTCATATACATTAATACATATATGCATCCATGCATTAATGTATATCATCTTTGGCGAAACTAGCCAGGATGCCTAGGACACTGAAATCTAGACTAAGGGCTCGTTCCTTCTGGTTTCTGGCCTCCAAAATGTGGACCTCCCTCCCCTATGATCTGAGAGCAGAACCAGTGGAGAAACATTTTAGTGGTAAAGTGAAAACCTGCCTCTTTTGCTCCTCTTGATAACTATCCTGATGTCTTCGGCTTGATTCATCTTGATCTCTTGTCTCTGTCAATCTGGACCTTAGTGCTGGGGACACCGCACGATGTAACCAGGCGCTTTACAAAATGCATTATTATTGTTATCTAGATGTTTGTTCCAACATAGCGAGGTGACTATGTAGTATGGTCCTTCTAGTAACAGTAGGTGGTCTTACTGATGTGGCGCAAAGATAAGTTAACAACATGGACATTGAATTATACTGGGTTTGGAGTCCCTGGCTATCAAGCTGCGTGTAGACGCGATGGGGTTGGGAATTCCGATTGGGCCCACCACACACCTCTTTTCGGCATACGCGGATGACATCATCCTATATGTTAGAGACCTTAAGTCGGATCTAACACCTCTGGCGGAGATATTTACCTTATTCGAAAGTATATCGGGATTGGCCATTAACCCAACAAAATCACACACCTTTTTCTTTCAGGAACAGGCACTACCCACGGTTATTTTATTTGGGCCCACAGCGCTACAAGTCGTGCCACATACTTTTAAATACTTTGGAATACATGTATACCGGAATCCCACTGATTTGTTAGACTGCAACTTACACAGAGCAATTGGAGCCCATCGCTCTAGCATTGCTTTCTGGATTACATTGCCGATGTTGGTCATGGTTAGAGTATCCATAACAAAAATGGTTGTCCTTCCAAAACAGATTTATAATTTTACGAATCTGCTGGTGCTGCTCTCACAGCGTACTTTTAAGCTCTTAAATTTCATGCTGGCTGACCTCATTTGGGGGCCCGGTAGGCAACGAATAAGTCTCAAGAAGCTCCAACTTGGTACGTACAAAGGGGGACTCCGAGTTCCAGACCTCAGGGCATACTACTACACCTGCCAATTGCAATGGTTATCCTTTTGGACGGTCGGGTGCAATCTTCAGGAAATAGGGTACACCGAGCGGGATATTGCAGCGGGAGCCTTGCCGCAATCAAACTTCCATAACAGCTTACTACATTGGTAAGTACCGCGCTGCAAGGCTGGAAAGCAGCACTTCACTACACGAACAAACGTCCTGTCTATGCCGGCAACATCCCCCTGGTAGGCATACCACTGACGGCTGGACATATAACACTGCGTGCCATCGCTCCCTGGATGGAGGCAGGAGTCAGCACAGTGTCGGACCTGTTCCATGAGGGGCAGTTACTAGACTATGGTAACTTTGTCAGGGAGACGGGAATGCCCGATCATCTGTACATAATGCATGCAGCTGTAACACAATACGTAAAAACACATTGGGCCCACATCGACAGGAACCGGCCACACACGAACTGGTCAAGATGCTATATTATATGGGAAGGGGCAGGCACTCAGTGAAATGGTTGTATGTTGGGATCCGTGCACATGCAGGAATAATCCTCACCCAATTACAAAACATGTGGTCAGGAGACATTGGGCGGCTCATAGCAGATAAAGAGTGGTGGAAAATTATAGAACACCCTAGAAAACTTACTAGAAACGCCAAATTTAAATTGGTACTTTGTAGAGCCTACCTCACCCCTCATAGGTTGGACAGAATGTTCCCGCAAACTCAACATCACTGCCCTAGATGCTATGCAGTAAGTGCCGACTTAGCTCGTGTGTTGCGGTCATGTCCTCACCTAGGGGGATTTTGCGACACAGTCAGGCGACATATAACTGCAGCCATACAGAGGTACATAACTAACACTATGGAGGAATGTATCGTGGGCCTTCATAAATCCCCCTAGAAGAACATGGTACAATATAGATTTGCGAACCTGTGTAGTGTAGTTCCTATATTCCCAATAGGCTCTGCGCATTGGAATAATATAAACAGCAGTGTAGACCTAGGACTGAGGTCGACTAGGTCTCTACTGACTATATTAGACTTAATTAGTTTTGCCAGCTAGCTCAAAGGTCTCTAGAAACTTTCTCGAATGTTCAGGAAAGAGTTAACTCTCCGGATTTAGACAAGAAGGGATTAGCTTCTGACAACCATACAAACATGACAACTTTGCTCCCTCAGAAAAGAGTGTATCTCTAGAGTCGTGTGAAAACAATAGGCAGCTATTTCACTCAGTCAACCGTGCATACTTAGTTTCACCAGAGTGCAGAGAAATAGAGAGACAGGTGTTTTCAATAAAGGTGGTATTTATTGAGCAGTCTTCTTTCTCATGCAAGAGAAATGAATTGCCACAATTGCAATACTTATCATAAAGTAAAGTGCGTACAGTAAAAGTAGTATTATGAAATAATACTGTAAAAGCATTGATATGGTTTCTTAGCCATATGATACTTTAAAATGGATAAAATGTATACATACATAAAAACATTGACTAAAGTACTCAACTGGTGCTTCTAACTACGCCTTCCCCGGTGTACCTGACCTAAGCCTAATACTTGGGAGGGAGTAAGTAAGTAGCAGTTTAAGTTAAGTTGGTTAAGCTTGTTTTGCCAAGAATCTGAATCAAGAATTCTCTTAAGGGTTTAGTCATCTCCGTACCTTGGTAATAGAATGTGGGAGGTCTGGTATCTCTTTCTTCAGGACTCGATCTCCCAGCAACCCGCAAGGGTGACTCGGGAACACCAGAGCTTTATTTTCTCGGCGTGAGAAAAAGCAGCTTCTCCAGCGCGTCAAAGGGGAGGGGTGGCTTCCGTGGGCTCTCGCATCAGCTGGGCTCTCGGGCAAGTAGATAGCCGCTCTGCTCCAAACCACCGTGTGTTTGCTTAAGGAAACTGTTGGTATATTTATACCTGAAAGGTGCCGGGTTTGACGTAAGGTTGGACATAACACGTCAATAAGAACTAACAGTTCTTTCTGGACTCCAGGAGTTCTTGTTCAAATCAAAACAAAAGTAGGGGTTTTCCCGGGCTGCAGGAGGCTTGGTTTGTTTAAAGAACGCGCTGTGCTTTCTAGGAGTCGATGGGAGTAGCCGTGCTGTGCTTTGTACTGCATGGGCTATTACTGAATATGGTATGATTCTTATGCATTTATAAGGATATTATTAATTATAACCACATAAGGGCATGAATCGGGAATATCGAATTAGGGTCCTAGATAGAAACACAACACCTGTTGTTAATTTTAGCAATACAGGCCATCACCATGCGGTGGAAGTCCAAAAAACCTCCGCCCACTCGTTTGTGCATAGAGAATTGATCAGGTGGGTTAGTGCAGAAAGTGTGACCCTAAGACGGGAGGAGGCCAAAGGCTTGCGTAAAACTCTGATAGCACTGGAGTGGGACGCAATGTTAGAAACTCTTAAAACGCAGGAGTTGGAGGATGTGGAATCTCGTAGTAGTTCACAATAATCTAAGTGGATCCCAAAACCCATCCCGAACATGTTACAAGTGCTAGCAGGACTATAATTCACTGACTAGGGCTGATTTGTGCGATATTTCGCATTGGAACTGTGGTTGGTTTGACAGTGAAGAAGCCTGCCGGGCTAAATGCACTCAGCTGCCCTACAATGTTATTTAATTGAGAGAAAGAGGACTGGAGGGAGGGGGAGTGTAATCTAGTTGGGGAAGTTATGTTTTGTTGTCGCAGACCATGACATGCTGGGATGAGGGATGCATACCTGACTGCGTAGTAATGAATACCTAGTTGTTGTTATGGGTGCATTTGATATTGCTAATGCAAATTATTCACAAGATGTGCAGATTATGTATACCGACGCTAATTACACTTCTTTTAGTTGCACGACAGATTTAATTTAAAATGTCGCACATATTATAACAACAATGCAAACTGTGTCATCCCAACTGTCTCAGAAATAGTAGTAACTGTATGGTGTATGATGAAAAAATGCTAATAAAACTTTTTTTTTTTTTAAACATGGACATTAAAACTGGGAGATACCAGCACTGCAGGGCAGGAAGATCCAAACATCACTGTAGGGACAGAGGGAACCCCAAGATGGGAGATGGATGCATTTGGACAAGGAGACACTGACACTGGTGCATGAGTGATTAGGAAGGGAGATGTAACATTAAGGTAAGGCGACAGACACAGATGCTTGAACAAGGAAACACAGACCGACAAAGGAGCAGGGAGACAGAAATAATGAGGCAGGAACACAGATCCAGAAACAGGGGCCCAAACACAGATTCAGGGAGACATGCACACGATTAGCAAACAATGGCCATTGAGGCATAAAAGCGATATAGGGAGGTGTCAAATTATGAAGTTAGCTAAGACCTTGGTTCCACTCCGCCTTATACATCATTAAAATGTGATCCCTCAGCCACCTTGGGTGAGTGGAAAGATTTTAGGACTGGTTTTAACTTTTATATATTGGTAAGTTTAGATAAATAAGTGCCTGGCAGGCTGGTTCTGGTGTTTTTGTAGCCTGGTTGTGAGCCATGTAAGGGAATCTAAGGCAGTTGACATTGCAGTGGTCTTGGTCACAAATCAGCAGTTGACACTACAATGGCCTTGGCCCGTTATCAGCATGGATTAAATCAGTATGTGTTGGTATTTATATCACATATCTCTAGCTGCGGGTCAGTGAAGTGCTATACATCAGTTCCACTCGGTGGTCAGTTTGAAGGAACATGAAGATTTTCCTAATAGCTGAAATTGACCATAGCAATGAAATTCTGTTTGTACAGCGAGTGGGGGACATTGGACTTTTGGGAAAGCAATTTCTAGAAGATACTATAGTTATCAATGTCCGCAACACTTGGGTTGTGGGCAAAGTCCTGTCGCTAGCCATAGATGGCTTGGTCAAATCAAGCCTGATAGGGATTTTGCCACTGGGCTTTCTCAATAAGCATTTGGCCACAGATATACCCAGGTATAGTGGGAACCAAGCCTCAACTCATCCTTTTAACAGGCTACACCCGTCATTTCCCTTTCGAAACAGGTTTGCGGCTCTCACTGGCATGGAAGATAACAATTGACTTCTGTCAGGGAGAGTGTTTGTGTCGCGGATATTGTGGCTCTTGGGGACTCTGGAGTGACTACTCACATGACTCACACGACCACTGTCTCCCTTTGTCAGTAACACCTAGTTTGATGTATGTAGACCATGACCGAGAATGTCTTATGCTGACCTGTGAAGACCCAAAGGTGGATGCGTCTGGTGGCCGAGAGGTTGACAGTAGTTCCAACTTAAACTTCCTTAGTTGGAATGTTGCTGGCTTGGCCTCAAACATTAAAATCGTTGGTTGGCAATCCATTGTTAAAGTTTACAATATTGTATTTATGCAGGAAACCTGGGATGTGAGCAAGGTGGCTTTTGATATGTACATGTGTTTCTGACTTCCCCTGTGGGTCGTGCTACAGGGTTGTTTGGTGGCTTTATTCAAAGTCAATTTTGGTTTCACAATTTCACCCATCGTGTCACAAAGGGATGTAGTTCAGGCTTTTAACCTTACCAGGGAAGTAAATTCAAGGTCTACATGGTGAATTTCTATAATAATGATTTTTCAACCAAGGATAATTCAAACTTTAAGGGATTGTTTTCACAAATTGGTTCCCTTGTTGAGAAGGAGGAGAAGGCTGGTAGACCCTTTAATCTCATATTGGCAGGCAACTTCAAG
This sequence comes from Lissotriton vulgaris, assembly GCF_964263255.1. Taxonomy (NCBI): domain Eukaryota; kingdom Metazoa; phylum Chordata; class Amphibia; order Caudata; family Salamandridae; genus Lissotriton; species Lissotriton vulgaris. The sequence continues at coordinate 1,672,758,445 of NC_141685.1, read as the reverse complement.
CTAAACTGGCCACGTTGCCTTCTTTCTCTCCAGCAATTTCTTTTTTAATAAATATTTTTATTTGCATATTCAACCAATACAATAACAAGAAGCATGTCACATTCGGCCGCAGTCTTGCATTACTAATAATATGTGAACCACATCATAGAACACATCTCCCTCCTCCCCCCCATGGGCCAAGCCCGGTCACAATGTCTCAATCTGTATCTCTGTCAGCAAAGTTTGTCCCATATCCCTTGTCTACCCTGTGGGTTAGGCGCAAGGAGCCCCTGATAGGAGGCACATTCTGGCCCAGCAGTGATAATTGACTAGTCGGGTCCCAGTCCTCCATCCATTCCATAATATTTCCTCCATTGTCCCCATACTTTACGGAACTTCCGCGGGCACCCTCTCGCCTTATATGTAACTCTTTCTGCTGCCATGTACATATCCATCCTTCCCTTCCATTCCCCGAGTTGGGGAGGTTGTGCCGCCCCCCCAGGCGCTGGCTACATCTTGTTTCACTACCACCAGTGCCAATTGTGCAAAGATGAGCTGAAGGCGGCCCAGATCAACATCCCTGCGTATCACTAATAGTACAGATTTGGGGTCTAGGGGCAACGTTTCACCCACCACTTTACCAGTATGCGTGGATAACGGGGCAGTCCCAAATAGTAAGATAAAAGTCCCCCTGTGGCTGTCTACATCTTAAGCGATAGGGTTCACTAGCTCAAACCATAAGATGTAGCTGGTCCCTGTCGTAATATACTCTGTGTAGTATCTTATATTGGATGAGTCGAAGGCAGGCTTTAATTGCCACTTCTCTATGGTGCATCAGGGCCGCCTCCCAATCTATTGTCTCCAATGCCCCCAGGTTCTGTTCCGACGTGTCCTCCACTTCCCCAATCTATCACTCATGTTATTGTTGAGGGTCCTATATGTGAGGGAGACGCCTTGTGGGATATCTGCTCCTGCAATACGCGGCCCTTCAGATGGGCGTATTCCGGCAGGGGGGTGGCAAGCGAGGCCTCAGCTGTCCCGGCATGTCTCAGCTGTGCATACTTTAAAATTTGAGTAGCGTGCAGACCGAACTCTGCTGCTAGTGTCCTAGTGTCCTAAAAGTTTTGAGTTCTTCCTTAGCCACTTCGTCATCTACATTAGAGATGCCAATGGTGTCCCATCCCCCAAAGCCCCTGAGTTTATGTGATTCCTTCAACCAGGTGCGGTGCCATAACGGTGTCTGTTTTGTTGGTCTGTGAGTCCAGCCCAGTACTATGGTCACTCTGTCCCATACCACCAGGGTTATTAGTGTGGCTGGGAGTAATCGCCCCCTCCCTCATACAGGAAATGTTGGTATGAACGCTATGCCATGGTGTCCCTCTCCAGCCTATAGGTGGGGTGATCAGCCGGGGAGTGGAGCCACTCATTCACCATCAGATGCTCCGCCCAATAGTAGGCCTCAATGTCCGGCAGGGATATACCTCCATTGTATTGGTTTCGCCAATTAATAGCATAGCCTGAAAAGGATCCATACCTGCCCATGATTTCGAACCAAGCGGGGATTGTGTCATCCGGTTGCGTAACATATAGCAAGATATCATCTGCATACAGTGAGATCTTTTCTTCCCCCATGTCCGTTGCTGCAGTTTGAAACACCCGCATCTCCTGCTTTGTCAGATCTCACATGCCACTATTTCTATTGTGAGGGTGAAGAGTAGGGGAGAGAGCGGGCATCCGTGCTGGGTTCCCCGTCAGATAGGGAAATCGTCGGACAATAGTCCATTTACTTTAACCCAGGCTCGGGGGTCTGTGTATAGGAGGCCGATCCAGTGACATAATTTGGGGCCAATCCCAAACTTAACTAATGTGGCCACCAGAAAGGGCCAGTGCACTGCGTCGAACGCTTTTACGGCTTCCAAGGAAAGGAAAATGTGGGCGTCTTCCCGATCTTGCACCGCCATGAGCCAATTGTGAGTTCTTTGTAAGTTTTGTCTGGTCGCCCTATCTGGTAGGAAGCCCGTCTGGTCCCGATGCACAAAGGTCGTAATGACTTGGCGAAAACGTAGGGCTAATATAGTCGCTAGGAGTTTAACCTCTATATTAAGAAGAGAGATTGGGTGATACGAAGCGCAATCTTCAGGGGCTTTCCTCGGTTTATAAATAGGGATGATCATGGCTAGCCTGAGATCTAAAGGGAGAAATCCTTCTTCAGCCGCTCCTCTGAATAATTCTAAGAGGTGTGTGGCCAAAAGGTATGCTCCTTTCTTATAAAACTCTGCGAGGAGTCCATTCGGGCCGGTGGACTTTCCTGGGTGTAACTTAGCTATCGCGTCCTTGAGCTCGTCTATTGATATATCTGATTCTAGCCCCTCATTTTCGTCATCCTCCAGGCTTGGGGTCTGAATAGTGTCCGTGTATGTCTATATCGCCGTCGGGGAACCCAGCTCCTGGGCTTTATAAAAGGTCTGAAAGTAGGAAGCGAACGTCTGCACTATCTGCGTGTCTCCCACCTGCGTCTCCCCTTGTTGATCTACTACTTTTTCCACCTATCAGGCTTCCACTTCTTTGCGGCTAAGCCAAGCCATAAGCTTTCCAGATTTGTCTCCCACATCATATAACCTATGGAGGGTCGCCTGTGCCTGTGTTTTAGCCTCTTCCGTAGCCAGGGCCCTATATTGCTGCTGCGTGTCTGTCAGTAGTCGAAGGACCTGAGGGTCTCTGTCGGCAAGGTAACTCTGTTCTAGCGCCAGAATTTTAGATTCCAGAGTGGTTAGTTCCTCCTGTGCCCTCCGCTTTTCCCATGCTAGTCTATTCTGGGCCCTGTCTCGGAGTACCGTCTTGTAGGCCTCCCATAATATAACGCCCAACTGTACTGATCCCTTAATTTCACTGAAATAAACTTTCGTGTCTGCCTGAAGTCCCTGCAAGACCTCCTTGTTCTGCAGTTCCCAGGCCGATAGCCTCCAATTTCCTTGTCACACCTGGGACCTCCCCCCTCCCTTGACCAGCAAGGGTGAGTGGTCGGAAATTTCACGGGCTAAATACTCCACCTCGTAAATGTTACCGGAAACCCCCCGTGAGAGGAAGACGTAATCCAATCGGGAGAGGACCCCATGCGCCCCAGAGTAGCATGAGTACAGTCGTTCTCCAGCAATTTCTGATCGTATTATATTGGAAGATGAACCCAATGTTATGGATGCCAGGGGATGCCACTTATACTCCTTGCTGGTGGCCTTTGACCTGGACAATGCAGTCTCGAATTCCACCTCATCAGCAATACCAGCTTTTGATGGGAGGGGAAATTGAACTACAATCGACTATGTCTTTACTTCTAGGAGCCTGTCCCCTTTGATTGGCGGGAGGGTGAGGTCCTAGAACGAGTATATAGTGACCAAAACCGCTTAGCAGGGCACCCTCTATGAAGCATCAGCATGTAATTATTGGGAGCAGTCAAGTGTTAACACTAAGGATGCTGGGCGCAGGTTGGTTCGGCGTTCTGCTAATATAAGACTAGTTTTGAATCAATTCGTCAGCAGCAGCATGGCTCTGGTGAAATCCTGTATTCGGTATGCACAAGGCCCTTTTAATGCACTAAGTCATTTTGATAAAATGGTATTATGTATTAAAGGTATCCTGACTAGACCCGTGGGTACTGTTCTCCCACATGGGAAATCCTGGTTCGACAGAGACTGTGGAGCAGGAAATGATGGTTTGCGTAGGACCCTAAAAAATTCCCAGAAAACAGAGTGTAATTTTAGCCTGTAGAGTAGAAAAGCATATGCCCTGGCACTGAAACAAAGGAAGCCAGCTATCAAGGGTGAAAAATGGGCGTCTATTGTTGCCGCATGCCAGAATAAAGATCCCCAGGCATTCTGGAAGGTGTTTCAGGGAGGGTTATCCGCCACGTCTTCTCCAGATAAAGTTCCGGTACATATTACTTCCGATGGCTGAATAGAACATTTTTCAGATATTTATTCCTTCAATGTTGTGACCCCAGAAGAGGGTCAGATTGACTGCTCATCATGTTGCAGTCTCTTATTCAGGGAAGAAGTTCTTAAACCTATTCACAATAGTCCTTGGAAGAAAGCTCTGGGCCCGGATGGAGTCCCTCTCGACTTGTTTAAAGAGAACCCTGGGTTCTGGTCTCCTGTACTTACTAGTGTATTCAACTGTCTGTCAGGTAGGGGCCCACCTTCATGGCGTTTGTCAATTGTTGTTCCCATTTTTAAAAAGGGTAATGTTCATGACCCAAGGTGCTACCGCCAGATATCCATGCATGATTCCACGACTAAAATAGTTTTCAAAGTTATCCTGAAACGACTCTTTTCCTGGTTAAACAAGAGTAATATTCTCTCCCAGGTACAATACGGATTCAGAAAGGGTGTCGGGACAATTGAGCAGTGCCTTAATCTACATCTTATCCTGGCTAAATATACATTTGCAAAGGGCACCTCTATTCAGCTTGCTTTTATTGATTTATGAGTTGATGAGTCTTGAGGTGGGTTTTGGCTCCATTTTAAGACTACTGCACCGGGATCTCTCAGCCTCTGTTAGATTTGGGAATGTTGGCATGTGTACTCAATCTTGTAAAGTTAACCGAGGAGTACGACAGGGTTGTGTACTTGCACCCATCCAATTCTTTCTTTATATTAATGATCTGTAAAGGACAATGGTGTCCACTGGGGCGGATCTACCACATGTCGCAAAAAAGGCTGTATGGGCCTTACTATACATGTATGACACAGTACTTCTTACCAGGACGCACAAAAATCCTAATCTCAAGCTTTGCGACATTCACGAAGGGACTTGATTTGGAGACCAACTTTACAAAAACATTTACAATGGTGTGTGGCCCCAGAAACACTAAAACCAGTACTCTATGCAAGGAAATTGGACAGGGTAAATTATTTTCCTTATCTTGGCCTGGACTTTGATGACGCTTGCACCTGGTCTCCTTGCCTTAGAAATAGATTGATTCACTTCTCTGGGGCTGTTGGCATCCCTTTTTTGCTCGATACCTGTATTGGCAGAAACCCAGTTGCCCTGATACTGGAAATTTATAAAAGCAAATGCCTCCTAGCTGAGACATATGGTTTAGGGATTTGGGGCTGCAGAGAGGTTGGGGTGATCCAAACTGAGTGGAATTGATTCTGTTAATGCCTTCTGGGGGTTCCTCTCTCGACACCACATTTTTCTCTGCACCAGGAATTAGACTTGGAGTACATCCAAGATCTTATTAATGTAGCTCCTCTGGCTCCTCGGTGTTCAATATGGGTGAATAAGGAAGCTGAGCTCAACCGGAGTGTTATTAGAGACTGCCTCTCTTGCAATCGTGGAATGAATATTATATTTCATGATTAAGGTATATTAGAGACACTACTTGGCCTTGGGCTGTAAATCTGTTGGAGAATCCAGATACTATCACAAAAAAAGACAAAACCTGGGTTCAAGAATGTTTCTCAATGCATAGGCAGGCCACCAGGGAGGACATGGAGGTGGTGAAACCTACTGCGAGAGATTATTGTGTAATTCAGATGTCAGCTGGGATTGTGCCTTACCTACTCTACAGAATGTGTAAAAGCGAACACTACTGTCTCGATTTAGATTGGGCACGATACGGTGGCTGCTATGTTTTCCACTAGGGCAATATTCTTCCCCAGATATTTGTATTTGCCCATGTGATGAGCAATCAACTCAGTCTTTATTGTACTTTGCTTTCCTTTGTAATTACTATCTAACCTATACTAGTAGATTTTTATTGCCATTGCGCTGGAAGCACAAGTTTACAAAATGCCAAGTTGCTCTTCTCTTTCTCCAGCAACTCAATGACTATAATACCTGATACTCAGTTGGTTGGTTTTTAGATGTATCTTAGCCCAGGGGAAGATAATGTTATATTAAATGATGGAATACTGCTCCCTACTGCATTTTATGCCCTGGCTTTTATTGTACTCGCCCCAAGTGATTAAAACATTGTTGCATTTTCAATCAGCGTAGCACTTTTCTCTTTTTGTGTACCCTGTAATGTGTGTATCTTTTATGATCTGCTCGATAAGATCGAATAAAGATTACTGAGCTTAGCTGACCCCTGCATTGAGTTAGGAGGTGATGAAGGTTAGACTTTTCACTGAATGTAATTCCCTGGTGAGTTGCATTTTGTTCACTGCAGTACTGTGCCTTTATATTTAGGTTAGATGTGTTGTAATGTGAGTGATGGTTATAAGTATTCAAGGTTGTACTACTGCATATAGACACCAACAATATCGTGGTATGAGAATATTGAGGAAAGAATAGCGAAGAACAGAATTATCGCATTGTAATTGCATATAGGGAAGTAAGTATTTATTATTGCCAACTCCACATCTACCTACCTTGAAGATATATGTTGCGCGTAAGTACATATATGTAGATTCTGATAGATACATCTGCCGTGTGGATTCCTCACCTTGTGAATATCCCCCTTGCGTCAGCAACATTCGGAAATTCTTTTGTAGCCTCGCGCCGACGTGGACTCGGACGTCATAGAGACACAACATCGCTCGCGACTCCGCTGACGTCACCGACGCCTATAATAGGCCCACGCTGGCGTGATGAAATCAGTTCCCTTTTTTCCGCGTCGTCGACGCTAACGGTTTCGGGTTACTCTGTAGCTTCTAGTATCTTTAATACTTTGTTTCCTCGATTCTCCATTCTCTGACCTTTTTGCTCGGTTGTCATGTCGACAAAGAAAACAGGGTTTAAACCTTGTAGTGAATGTGGGAAGATGATGTCCGTTACGGACCCTCACCAAGACTGCATATGGTGTTTGAGTTCGGATCACGACGTTGAAGGGTGTTCACCTTGCCAGAAGATGAATCCGAAGGCTCTTCGAGAAAGAGAATCAAAGCTTCTTGTGGCTAAGCTTAAGGCGAGTAAGGTTAGAAAATCTTCGAAGCACTCGAGGAGATCGAAGTCGAGGTCCAGGTCGAGGTCTCGTGAGGCGTCGGCCTCGAAGTCTTCATCTGATCACGCTTCCGGTTCTCGTAGGAAGCATAAGAAAAGGAGGCATGAATCCCGTCATCATTCAGGTGATCAGTCTGGTTCAAGATCGAAATCTCCCAGGAGGATGAAGTCGAAAGTGATTCCTCCACAAGTGTCGGATCAAGAAGGTGAGGCTTCGCCTTCGGAGTCAGTGGTCCATTCTCCGACTCCGGTTCCGGATCCGACTCCGTCTCCGTCTCCGGCTCCATCTCCGGGTCCGGTTGACGCCGATGGAGTTCCTGTTGAGGGAGAGACTTCGAATCCTGTTGTGGAAACAGATTCAAACCTGCCTCGAGGTCATCCTGAGCATCCACCATTCCCGACTCCAGGTCAGGACCCTTCTGCGTTTTTAAACGCGATGTATGGTGTTTTCTCAAGATCATGGTACCCCTCTGGTGCGCCTTCGGGTCCCATGGGTCCTATGGCTTTTAATTTGGGTGTTCCTCACTCATATGCTCCGGCACCTTTCATGCCGTATATGCCAGCCCCGACTCCGCTGTGGCAGTTCCAAGCTCCACCAGGGTCGACGCCGGTATCGACGCCGGCCCGACCAAAGTCGACGACTCCGGCTCCGACGTCACCGGCTCCAAGAAAGTCTATGGAACCTCCTTCCAAGCCCTCGGATTCGATTCCGAAGTCGGCTCCGGCGCCGTCGGATTCGGCTGCACTTCGAGTTAAATTCAGGTCTCGAAGAGAGGCTCAACGTCTGCTTGATGAACAGAGGATTGATGAGTCTTCTTCTGACATGGAGGAAGGTGAGCTGGATGGGGGTTGTTTTGATGACCTGGCAGAGGCAAGTGGTCTCGAATTTTCCCCAGAATGGGCTTTGCCTTCAGGATCTGATGCACCCTCCAGGGATGTTCAACCATATCATGTTGTCATGAAGAAGGCAGCAGGACTTTTGGGTTTGACTTTGCCTACTGTCGAATTTAAGTCAAATTTACTGACTGAGGTTCTTCATTCTCCAAACTCTGCAGTGGAACCTTTACTACCATTTAATGATGCCTTAAAGGATCCCATTATGGAGGTATGAAAGAAGCCTTTTTCTGCTCCTGCAGTTTCGAAAAGTGTGGCTAGGAGATATAGGGTGGCTCCTGAGGACCCTGCTTTCTTGTCATCACACCCTTCTCCAGAGAGTTTGGTGGTTCAGGCCGCATGTTCTAAAAAGTCAGTTGGGGCTTTTCCGCAGGTGCCTGGCGACAAAGAGGCCAAGAAACAGGATCAAGCTGCAAAAAAGACTTTTTCTTCGGCTAGTATGGCATTGAAATCTTCTAATGCCACTTGCCTTATGGGAAGATATATTCATGCTCTTATGGACTCTATGCGTTTATTAATCCCTAAGGTTCCTGAGGATAGCAGAAAAGACTTTGAGGAACCCTTGTCTGACTCTCAAGCGGCTGCCCGTTAAGTCATCCAAAGCGGGCTTGATACTACGGATTCTGTGGCAAGGATCATGGGCACAGCGGTTGCCACGAGGCGTTCAGCCTGGTTGAAGTCGTCTGATTTTTCGGCTGATGTGCAGTCTGCTTTATTGGATTTGCCTTTCGATGGTGAGGGGCTCTTTGGAAGGAAAGCAGATGCGGCCTTGGAAAGATTCAAGCCTCTTCACAAATGTCCCATGAGGCTTCTTATTTTTAAAACAGTCTTCCTCGTTGCAATAACCTCGGCAAGGAGGGTAAGTGAGCTTCAAGCTCTTAGTTCTAAGGCCCCATTCCTGACCATTCATGCTGATCGAATGGTTCTCAGGACCAGGGCTGCTTTTCTGCCTAAGGTGGTGACTCCCTTCCATTTGGGTCAGTCCATTACCCTACCTTCCTTTTATCTTCCCCCTCACCCTTCTAAGGAGGAAGAGAGACTGCACCGTCTGGACCCTAAGAGGGCGGTTTCCTTTTACTTGGATAGATCCAAGGATTTTCGTTTGGAGGACCAGCTCTTCGTTGGGTTTGCTGGTTGCAAGAAAGGAAAGGCGGTCCATAAAAGAACCCTGTCAAGATGGATCGTCCTCTGCATAAAGATCTGCTACTCTTTGGCCGGTAAGGAACCACTAGAGGGTATAAGGGCTCATTCTACAAGAGCTAAGTCTTCGACCTCAGCGTTGGCTAGAGGTGTACCTGTTGAGGATATTTGTAGAGCGGCAACTTGGTCTTCCCTCCACACTTTCGCGAAGCATTACTGCTTGGATTCCGAAGTGGGGAGGGACGGTCACTTTGCACGCTCTGTCCTTCAGGATTTTCTGGTTTAGAAGAGTGGACTCCCTCCTCCGGGAGTGGGGACTGCTGTGGGACTCTATTCACAAGGTGAGGAATCCACACGGCAGATGTATCTATCAGAAGAACAAGTTACTTACCTTCGGTAACGCTTTTTCTGGTAGATACAATATCTGCCTGTGGATTCCTCACTGACCCACCCGCCTCCCCGTTTTCCACTCTTCTATGCCAGAGTTATTGTACTGTTATGTATATTTATTTTGATGTCAAGGAAATGTTTCAATTGCTTTCCTGCATTTGCTTTGCACTGTGTGTTTTGCCTTGACTATTGTGTACTGTGTATACTTTGTATGTATCTACTGTCATTGGTCCGTCCATGTGCCTCGATGGCACGGAAAAAAGGGCGGAACTGATGTCATCACGCCGGCGTGGGCCTATTATAGGCGTCGGTGACGTCAGCGGAGTCGCGAGCGATGTCGTGTCTCTATGACGTCCGAGTCCACGTCGGCGCGAGGCTACAAAAGAATTTCCGAATGTTGCTGACGGTACACAGACAAAATATCGATTTTTAAATATCGATATACAAAAATATCGAAGTTTAAATATCGATGGGACAAAATATCGAAGGTAAGTAATATCGACAGTCTTAATATCGATATTGGTATGATATCAGTAATATCGAAGTTGTAAATATCGATGTCAATAATATCGAAATTAATAACTTTGATGTTACTAATATCAATTTTTAAATAAATTTAGTGTATATTATATTGTATTTATTATGTTTTATTATTTATTTTTAATGTAATTTAATTAAATATTGTCTTTTACTACTGTAGCGGGTTGTGGGTTTATAGGGGAATAGGGTGGGAAGTAATTTAATTATGTTAAATTAATTATTAATTAGTAGGAATTATTAATTAATTAATTGAGAAATAATTTTTAATTATTTTTAATTAATTGATTAATTGATAAATATGTTCTGTAGCGGGTTATGGGTTTATAGGGGAATAGGGTGGGAAGTAATTTAATAATAATTAATTAATTGATATATGTTTGTACATATTTTAATTAATAATTAATTGGTAATTAATTTCTATTAATTAGTTAATTAATTAATATGATTTTTGACATATTTATAATTATTTAATTACATTAATTATAGTAATGTTTTTTATATATAATTTATTGTTATTCTTAATTAATTAATTTGGGAAAATAATATTAATTATTAAATTAAATTAATTACAGCAAATGTGCTAATATATTTACTTTATTGTTATTGTTAATTAATAATTAATTGGTAATTAAATAATATTAATTAATTTTGGGTAAAGGAGTATTTTTAGGGTTCAGGGTCAGTTTTCAGTTTTTGGGTAAAGGGGTATTTTTAGGGTTCTGGGTCAGTTTTCAGTTTTTGGGTAAAGGGGTATTTTTAGGGTTCAGGGTCAGTTTTCAGTTCATGGGTAAAGGGGTATTTTTAGGGTTCAGGGTCAGTTTTCAGTTTTTGGGTAAAGGGGTATTTTTAGGGTTCAGGGTCAGTTTTCAGTTTTTGGGTAAAGGGGTATTTTTAGGGTTCTGGGTCAGTTTTCAGTTTTTGGGTAAAGGGGTATTTTTAGGGTTCTGGGTCAGTTTTCAGTTCATGGGTGAAGGGGTATTTTTAGGGTTCATGGTCAGTTTTCAGTTTTTGGGTAAAGGGGTATTTTTAGGGTTTAGGGTCAGTTTTCAGTTGGGGGCGTGGCTTGGACGCCGATCGGGATGGCGGCGTGAGCTCGCAGCTCCGCGCGGAATCCCGCTACTTCTCCTGTTATCTGCACCCTGGGCGACCCGAAATCGACGCTCCTGCCCTCTGAAGTGTAAGGGGACAGCCGGGCACGGTCGGAGAGCCGTTGGGGGATTGCTGGCCCCGAGGAGATCGAGTTGAGGCGACGGCTGAGGTGTTGCCGAGAGTGAGAAGAAAATGGCGGCGAGGAGGTCGGGCGGCCCCGGACTTCAGCTTTGGGCCGAGTTGTCGCCGACTGGCAGGAGGTCCTGCAGCCGATAGATCGAGGCACTAGGACCAGCGGTGCCGGATCCAGAGATTAGGGGACAGTGACTTGCACCGCCTAGGCCTTGGGGACCCTCGCTGGCCGCCATCTATATATCTATCCTTTCCCCCTCAGGCTTCCGAGGGAGTCGGCTGAACAGTGCTCGCCTAGCTGGTCGTTGATCCTGGGGGCATCGGCGGCGGCACTGACCCTGGCCGGTGCCGGGGAGTTGGCACTGAACGACGAGTGCTGAAGCCGGACGGGCGCTTGGGCCTGTGACGCAGTACCCTGAAATGGCGGCGGCGGCCGGAGGGCTGGTGGCCGAGGAGCGCGCTGAGGGGGACCTGGCGACATCGACTCGGATGGGCGAGATTCCCTCGCCGGAGATGGACCAGGAGCAGCGGCTGAACCGACGTTTGGACGCCATACTCGATGCGATCACCTCGACCAAGGAGGCGCTGCACCAAGACATTGCCCAAGTGGCCACGGGACTGGGGCTATTGCGAGCGGACCACGCGAAGCTGGCGGATAGGGTCAAGGACCATGATCAGCTGTTACTGGACCTGAAGCCATCGGTGGTGACCGCGGAACACAAGATCACGGACATATTGGCCCGACTGGACTCACTGGAACGACGGGCGGAGGATGCCGAAGGCCGCAATAGACGGAACAACGTGCGGGTCGTAGGCCTGCCGGAACGGATTGAGGGGGAGGATGCGGTGGCCTACATGGAGACCTGGTTCCGCACAGTGGTGGCGCCGGAGGGGCTTACTCCCTTCTTCACTCTGGAGCGAGCCCACCGGGTGCCTGCTCGCCCGCCAGGGCTTGGCCGCCCCCCCCGACCGATGGTGGTGAGGCTCCTCCACTATAAGGACTGGGATCTCCTCATCCAGCGGGCTAGGATGTCGGGCCCGTATGAGGTGGAAAACAGTAAGGTCACGATTTTCCCGGACTACACCCGGGCGGTCCAGAAGAACAGGGCATCGTTCCTAGCGGTGAAGAAAGAGCTCCGGGAGGAAGGCATCCAATATTCCTTGCTCTACCCGGCCAAGCTGCGGATCATACTGGATGGCACTACGCACTTTTTTCAGACTCCGGACGAAGTGTGGCAGTGGCTGGAGTCTTATATAGAGCGGGGACGGACAGGTCGCATAAAAGCAGGAGAGATCAGCCTAAGCCACCCCGGATCCGACAATCGCAGCGCATCAGGTCCCTCAACAGGCGCCAGCGGGAGAAACGGGAGGCTCAAATGGCGGCGGAGAAGAGGGATGCGCTCGCAGCGACGGCGGCCATCACAGGGTCGCAACAGAACAGTGAACTGGCAGAAACGGACTCGGGCGGGGAAGGCAGCAGAACGGGAGAAGACCTCTCAGAAGCGGAAAGTTCGAAGGGGCCAGTGGTGACCCCCCAGACTTCTGATGGGATATTTTGCGGCTGAGACTGTATTGGGACTTGATCGAGACTTCATGGTAGGGTGGTATCCTGTTGGGGATGGGCGGGTTGCCGGGATAGGGGGCTAAGTGCTTAGTAGGGGATGAAGGCGCGGGGCGCGGGCTCCGCTAGCTGGGGTCGACGGTAACTCACCCCCCTTGGGCACTTAAGGCCTACTGTGGTGGAGACCACAGGGTAGGAGAATGGGAAGTTGGTTCAAGGTTTGGATGGGGGCTGACATTGGGTTCGTGTGCTCTGTCCTGGGGAGTGGGGTTTGGGGAGTTTTTCTGTTCAGGGTGTGTTTGGGGGGGGCAACTGCTTTGGGGGGGTTGTGAACCTTTGTTCTTTGAATCGGACTGTTCGAGGTTGGTATGGGGACATTACCTAATTTGAAATGCCTGACGTGGAATGTCCGGGGGCTGCGCACTATGGTTAAACGCCACAAAGTACACGCATACCTGGTGCGTAGGGGGGTTCAGATTGCTATGCTACAGGAAACTCATCTAACCAAAAAAGAGTGCGCTGCATTGCAAAAAAGATGGCGGGCCAGGTGTTCGGCACCACTTACTCAGCGTATGCCAGGGGGGTGCTGATCTGGGTGAGGGCGGGGATACCATTTCAAGTGCTGAATCAAGTGGTGGACCCTGATGGTCGGTTCGTGGCGGTGGAGGGGAGGCTGTATGGAAGGGACGTGGTTCTCTGCTGTGTGTATGCGCCGAACACTGATCAGGCTCGATACTTTTATGGCCTCTCTGGGTCCTTGGCCTCTTTCCTGGCGGGCCCGGTAGTGTTAGGGGGGGACTTTAATTCGATCACGGATGTGGCTCTGGATAGGTCCCATCCCCCTCTGGTAGACTCCCCGGTGCGCAGGTTGGCCATGCACAGGAAGAATTGGCAGGATAGGTGGGGGTTGCTGGATGTTTGGCGGGAGCAGCACAGAGACACCAGGGATTATTCCTTTTACTCGGCTCTCCACGATCTGCATGTCAGGATAGATTCGGTGCTCTGCGGTGGGTCCCTAGCCCCATTGATTTCCCATACGGAGTACCTGGCTAGGACCATCTCGGATCATAACCCCCTATTGGTACACATTCAGTGGCAGCGGGAGCGCTCAGCGATACCAACATGGCGGCTCCGGCCGGAGACGCTGGAGGATTCAGTATTCAGCGACGCGGTCCAGCAAGGCCTTGTTAGCTATTTTTGCGAGAATGAGGGCACGGCCGCGAGTAGGTCCACTGAATGGGATGCAATGAAAGTGGTGGTGAGAGGGGTGTGTTTGGGTAGGTTTTCGAATGCTCGTACGACTGTGGTGAATGCTCTCATGAAAGCGGAAGAGACTTTGAGGGATTTGGAACGCCGCAGGCCGGCCAGGCCAGACTTACAGACCCAGTTATTGGAAGCGAAGGAAGTGGTCGCCACCGAGACAGAACGGTTGCGGTGTTACGACTACAGGCAGTACGTCGTCAGAGCGCATGCAGAGAGGGACAAGGTGGGCACCCTCTTGGCTAGACTTGCTAACCCGGAACTTAGGGGCTGCCCGGTCCTTAGCATTAGTAATGCCAGGGGGGAGATGGTGTACTCCCAGGCAGCGGTGTTGGAGTGTTTCCGGGAGTACTATCAGGAATTATACCAGAGTCAGCTGGGAGTGGAGGTCCAGGAAATAGCAGAATATCTAGGGGAGAGGCAGCTTCCGGTCCTAGACGAAGAGGACGCGAAGGAGCTGGGTGGCCCGATCACGCTCACTGAAATACGGGTGGCCATCAAACATATGGCTCGTAATAAAACGCCCGGGGTGGATGGATTGCCGATTGAATTTTATCAACAGTATATCGACAGCCTGGCTCCCAGGCTTCTGGTGGTGTACACGGAAGCTTATGAGGCAGGGGGTCTGCCTGGGTCCATGCGAGAGGCCTTGATTGTACCGCTCCTAAAGCCCGGCAGGGACGCAACGGATGTAAGGTCCTATCGCCCGCTATCCATGCTGACGGTAGATGATAAGATCCTGAGCCGAATCCTAGCCACCAGACTGGCCCCACACATGACGGGCCTGGTGCACAGGGATCAGGCTGGGTTTATACCCACGAGGAGCACGGCGCTGAATATTCGCCGCCTGGTGGGAATAATGGACGCCATCTTGGATGGGGAAGGGGCTCCAGCGGTCCTGTCAGTGGACATCGAGAAGGCCTTTGATAGCTTAGAATGGTCTTTCCTGGATGGAGTGTTAGAGAGGCTTGGCATGGGAGAGGGGTTCCGCCGGTGGACGAGGGTCTTGTATACCTCGGCGACGGCGAGGGTGCGCTTGGGCGGTCTGGTGTCTGCGGCATACCCGGTGGGAAGGGGCACGCGACAGGGGTGCTCCCTATCCCCCCTATTGTTTGCTCTAGCAATGGAGCCTTTGGCGGTCCATGCGAGGTCGGGGGACAGATACGCGGGGATAGCCAGTGGCGGGCAGCTGCACTATATATCGTTATATGCGGATGACCTGCTCCTGTACCTCGACGACACGGCGCGGGCCCTGGAAGGAGCGATGGACCTGCTATCGGAGTTTGGCCGGCTATCGGGCCTTAAGGTCAACTGGGCGAAGACCTGTGTGTTTCCGCTGAGAGCGGAGTCGCCCCACCCTGGTCGCGATTTGGGGGTGGTCTGGGAGCCATCTTGCTTCACCTATCTGGGAGTACGCATCTATCACGCGGCTGCGGATCTATTGGAGGGCAACATTGGTAGATGTGTCCGGGCACTGAGGGGCAGCATGTCCTTCTGGTCGACCCTCCCGCTGACGGTTCTGGGTAGGATCGCTCTTTTAAAGATGGTGGCGCTCCCCCGTTTCCTGTACTACTTCCGGACATTGCCCATCTGGATTCCTCAAGGGATCTTCAGAGACCTGAGGACAATGATTATTGGGTTCCTATGGGGGCATGGCCGCCGTAGAGTGGCGCTGAGCACGCTACTTCGCCCCAAGATAGAAGGGGGTATGGCTGTGCCCGATTTCGAGCTATATTATTTGGCGGCGCAGTTGCAGGTTCTCACGCAGAATGTGGCTAGGGTGTTCAGGGGTCCGGAGGAGGACCGAGACCGGGGGATACAACGACATGTGCTGTCCTATATTGTCATGCAGCAGAGACTTGAGTTACGGGGCCTCACTATGGAGGAACGAACACTCCGGCTGTGCTGGCAGAGGAGCCTTAGGAGAGCGAAGGCGACGCGGCCCTATGCACCGGAGATCCCGATCGGCATGCTGACGGCACTGCCGCACGGGGGAGATTGGTCACCATTGCTGGATTGGGAGGAGGCGGGCCTACAGGTGGTGGGTGACCTGTACATCGATGGGACTCTGGCACCGTTCGAAGCGCTTCGGGAACAGTTCGGGCTGCCCGACGGGGGGTTCCTCCTGCATGCGGCGGTGGTGGCTGCTATACAGAAGCACTGGAAAGGGGGACTCATGGAACCGACCACGACTATGGCGTGCCAGTATGTGGTAATGGCGGCGGGCACGTTCAAGGCTGTGACGTGCCTCCATAACAGGATGCTGAATGAGGGACTGGAACCGCTCCAGGGGCTCAAGGCTAAATGGGAGGAGAGTGTGGATCGGCCTATTCCGGACACGGCGTGGGGCCACATCTTGCGGCGCACGTGGAAAGGCACGAGAAATGCGCGCTTCCAGCAAGTGCATTTCTATGTGCTCCATAGGGCCTACTTAACCCCCGAGAAGATACAGCGGTACTTCCAGGTGCCGGACGCCCGATGCCCGCGGTGTTCATCTCCGGGAGCGGACATGGATCATCTGCTCTGGGGGTGCTCGCACTTGGAGGCCTACTGGGCGGAGGTGGGGGACCTTCTAAACGAGGTGACTGATAGGGAAGTGGAATTCGATGCTTGTTGCTCTGGTTCCCACACACCAAACACACCAAGGTGACGAGCAAATTTATTGACCTGGGTCTGATACTGGCGCAAAGAGAAATAACGTGGCATTGGAAGTCAAGGGGTGGGCCGTCACTGCGTCGATGGAAGAATGAATTGCTGCGGTGGTCTGAATGCGAGAGTGTGCTCCGGGTGAGGCAGGCTGTTAAGCTTGGGAATGAGAAAGCTTTGGATGTAGCGTGTGCGTGGGAGTTGGTGGTGCAGGCTTTGCGTGATTCTTTGGTGGAGGATGAGGACGGAGGAGATTAAGCCAGAGGACACTGCGGGGCGAACGCAAACAGAATTGCACATTACGCTGTAGTGGATCCATCCAACACGTCGGGACGAGGCACACACCTTTAGCAGTTGCCAGGGGGGGGGGCTTCGGGGGGGTAAGTTAGTGGGAGTTTGGGGTGGGTCGGAAGCCGAATAGCTGATCGTCTGCTAGGGCGCCTTGAGTTCAGTAGACCGGTAGGGTGCGGCGCGGAGCGAGGAATGGCTGGGGGGAGCGGCCAGGCATGATAGACCTACAGCGCTCGGGGTAGCTCCCGACAGGGACAGTACCACTGATTACACAACAGGGATGGCTGACGATAGTAATGTTGAGGGTGGGGGGGTAAAAGCAGATACGTAAAACGACATATCAACCATGGTCCCTATGGGACGCGCACTGTGATGTTTTCCTACTGAAGTGGAGTATTACGCCGCCCGGCCTCCGGGATGCGGGCTGAATGGCTGTGTACGATGTACGTTTTATTATTGACCGGGGGGGATGTCACGAGTGGACTGGTTGACTAATTGTATTCTGTGGTTTCTAATTCTGCAATAAAAACAAATTTAAAAAAAAAAAAAAATAGGGTCAGTTTTCAGTTTTTGGGTAAAGGGGTATTTTTAGGGTTCAGGGTCAGTTTTCAGTTTTTGGGTAAAGGGGTATTTTAAGGGATAAGGGTCAGTTTTCAGTTTTTGGGTAAAGGGGTATTTTTAGGTTTCAGGGTCAGTTTTGGGTTTTGGGGTACAGGGATATTTTTAGGGTTCAGGGTCAGTTTGGGGTTTTTGGGGTACAGGCGTACAGGGTAAAAACAAAAAAAATTACATTAAATCAAATAAATTACATGAAAAAAATTAAAATTACTTTAAATTATTAAGTGTTTTATTTATTTTAAATGTATATGTATTAGTTTTAATTTTGTTTTAATATTTGTATTTAATAGTTGTAAAATTATATGTATTTTAAATTTATTTTTACATTATTATTAATACATTTAAAAAAACGATATTTTTGATTCCGATATTTTTGTACTTCGATATTATTTTTTCGATATTTTTGTACTTACCTTAATGAAGATAGGATTCCGATATTTTTGCTGTTGATATTTTTGCTCCAATATTTTTGCATATCGATATTCTGTCTGTCGATATTATGTCAGACATTCGTTGCTGACGCAAGGGGGATATTCACAAGGTGAGGAATCCACAGGCAGATATTGTATCTACCAGAAAAAGTGTTACCGAAGGTAAGTAACTTGTTCGTTAGGTATAGAAAATCTAGAATTACTTACAAGTTAATATTTTATTTTCAATATTCTGTCTTCAATATTGTATTCCATCAATATTGTGGTTTCAACATTCATGGGGCACTCCACATTCAGTTGGCCCTCCTGTAAGGTAATGAAGTCTTGCAAGACACAACAATCTTTTACATATTTGTGTCTTATGAGTACATCTCAGGCACAGAATGCAAAGAGGTTCTGTTTCTTACATCACCAATGTTATCACTGTCCTTTTCCTAGTATTCAGTCCTATTAAACGGAGACACTTCCTAGGCTTCTATTTATGTTTTGTGACCTACGAGTCAAATAATTTTTTCCTCCTAATTTTGATAGTCCCTAAGAAGCCCACGTCCCAATGGAACTTCCAACTTGGGTGTGTCCCCTCATCCGTACATGTTGACGAGAAGGAGGCGATGAGCCAACTCCCAGGGACATTCCCCAAACTTTGTATTCATCAGGTAGAACAAAGAACCAATCATGGCTTGTCATCAACAATCATGGAGGATGGAACTGCTCTTCTATTGCAGAACCTGGGTAGGCACTCCTGGTCTGTTTCCCAAACCAACATGGAGAAGCCCCTCAATTTACTGTGTCAAAGGCAGCTGACAGGTCATGCAGGATTGCCAGGGATATGTGTTTTAATATACAGAGAACACATTAAAGCCTTAGTATGTGTTTTCAAAATCAGATTCCTGCCACAAGCCCCAAATTGTGGTTACTTCAAAGATGTCCAGCTGCCACCAAGAGTTTATAAAGGAGGTTCTAGCTAGTGTTCCAGATTGGTGGTTGCGAGGTAGACTCACCCTTGTCTAGACATGCTGCCCCATGGCTATGAACAGCAAATAGTGAGGGCTAGTAGTTAAAAACAGGGCCATAAAAATAATATTCCCTCGTTATATATGCGCACAACAAGCTCAATTGCTCTAGGACACTTTAAAAAGGTGTACTCTTTACCCAGCTTGCCTGTTATCCTTTTAGCCCACCCTGATCCAGCACGTTACCTGCAAGTTTCACACAGAAACTTTCTGCAGGTACATTAACACCTTATTTGCTTTACTATCTGCTTCCTTGCATAGCTGCCTTTGGACCGATTGCTGCTTTGTTGACCAGGGAAGAACTGGGTCTGTAAAGATGGATGTTGAGTCGTTTGCTCCAAGGCCAGGTTTAAGTCCCATAGCACTGGTATCAAATGCGCCATTTTCTCTCCTGTTTCCTAGCTTTGGTACCATGGAGAAGAAGATAGAGCGTCAGTTTGTGGAGGACCGGGCCACCATCGTCGACACATTTCCCCTCACTTGGAGCATCAGGCGGGCCGGGCCGCATTACTGCATCACGATGAAGATGTCGAGACTTAAGGACCTGACCTTTGGCTTTGAATTTGGACCATCGACTCACAGGTGATATATATTGTTCATGTAGTTGTCTTTGTTTGTTTTAAATGTGCCCAAGAGAACAGACAGGGCTAGCAAATGTTATCCCCAAATGTATCTTGGGATTATCTGCAGTGCAATTCCTTCCAGTGAGAGGTGTTTGATAGATATCATTGATTGCACGTGCTCACAAACATTATAAAATGGAAGTAATAATAGGTGCATTTTATAGCACACACGTCACAGTAGATTATTTTAACAATAGGAAATCCTTTTATCTGGCGTAACAATACTGATTGTGTATACTTTTGGTGGAATACATCCTAAGTCGACCAGGATGGAATTCGAACCTGTGATCTTCTATACACAAGTTTCAAGAGCATGAACCTACTGAGCTCTTACCATGGGTTCTTGAAGGTAATGAGTTAGTGATCTAATATCCAGATAAATGCCATACCTGACTGAATGATTGTTAAATCGGTAGTTTTGCTGGCAGTTCTACCTAAGAGGCTACGTGGATGTTACTTGTAGTACCTGTGTTTTAAGCACATGATAAGCCATATCCTCAATCTGTTCCTCAAAAACTAACTGTGAAATTATTTCTAAGCTCAGGTAGACATTCTCATTTTTTTTTTTTACCTATTATACTCTCCAGAGCAATACATTTTAGGCTGGTACTGTTAAAATTGATCACCACTGCCAAGCCAATTGTTTTTTCCATGTTGTTTGGCCCTCGTAGAGTGTGATGGTCAAAAAAGGACATGCAGCATTCATATGGAACAAAGACTAATAAAGGGGGATTAGTAGATATGCACTGACCTCGAGATGTAGAAGCAATCTCAAAGTCTGCATTGCCATAATTATTAAACCTATCTCAAAGTCATTTCTTTACCAATATTCAGCAAACCCTGCACGTTGTAAAGTCTTACTAAATGGATACTTTTGTGTATCAAATGCTAACCAAGAAAGGAAAAAAAACAACTAAATAGCTCCATGCAAAGCATACCCAGTAATTTCCTGTAGGAAGATAATTCTTTTGTGATCATCCATGCATTGACTCATCTCCTTCATATGTAGCTGCGTTTCACTCGGGTCACGGCCGGGGTCATCAAACTTACAACGTTATCGTTTGGGAAAGATCACATGAAAGGTCCCATCTGAAGTCTACAGATCCACACTACTGTGCATTGAACACTTGCCACCGGACACAGGCAAGTTCCTGTAAAGCAGATGTGCCCCCTGATCCCATGTCCTACTCCCATATGCGCCCTTCGAGCTGCGTGAAATGCAGGTTTCACTCAAACACCCCAGTCCTCAAGAAGCTAGCGTGAAATGTAAGATTGTTCACCTGGCTGGCAAAACGCCACCTACAATGTCCATTGTAGCAAACCGTAAAAGGAGGCTTTTGTGCAGATTTAGTAAATAATTAAAAGACTCACCATTCTTACGCTAGAGGGCCGAAAAATAAAGCCATCACTACTCAGTTCTTTCTGGAGTTTTGACCAAGACCTGACTTGCATCCTTGAAAGCCATGTATACTGCACTCATAACTCTACAACAGCTTCTTTCTGCCGCACTCATGGTAAGTGACTTTACAGCCATCGAATCTGCTTGTCTCCTTTGAAACCAAAATGCTCTTTGTGCATATACAATTTTCACCAAACCTCTAATAACTTGAAATACTCCTTTGTATTGCTTTTCGTGTTGTTCTGTTCCATTGCTTGATGCCCTGCTACTGTCCATCGTTGTGTGCACCCCCTCCCCCCCTCAGCAGTCTGTTTCAAGCTCCCTGCTCCGAGCGTGATGTCCTATGGCATGGGTTGGTGTCACGCTGGTAGAGTGAGTCCACTGGAGATAAGCTAAGGGGGTGAGCAGGGTCTGATACTGCTATTGGTGGGAGCCTTCTTCATTCACAGTAACCTGATATTTCAACAAAGAACCCATCTGTGGATTCTCAGCCGCTGTCTGTGTCACCCCAAGCCCTAGGGTCTTTGGATTAAAGTATTGATCTGGAAATACTGGTGATTCATTTTGTAGTCTGTCCTATACAAGGAAATGCATTTATATTTCGCTTTTGTTATTATTTGTTGGTCTGCTTTTTTAATTCTTGTGTTTTTTTTTGCAGGCAGCAGTTTCCGGTCACACAATTTCCAGAGAGGTAATTCATGCACCAGCTGGCATACTGGATGTGTATTTTTTCCAGGCCCACTGTGAATCCACAGCCCAACCATGTGTGCCCATTCCTAGCATCACTCACCCAAGCACCCTCCTTTTTAAACACCTACCTGCCTCCCTCACAGATACAGAATTTGAAAGTGTGCTTCGCCCCCCCCCCTTTTTAGGTCTCGTAGAGAGACCTATTGGGGTGAAACCAAAAAGCTAAACCAGCGGATTTCTAGAAGTGCATGTTCTCGTGCACGAGCTTGCCCGAGCCTTCCAGCAGCATTTCTCCTCCCTTTACCATTTGCTCCTGCCTCCGAGAGCTTCAAAGGGATCTGCTTCCCCGCCCACTGCTTCACACTTCACGGCTGCCAGGCCGTGACTCGCATTTCTCCTTCCTTCGTGTCCAGCCCCCCTCCCAGGGCTGCCTTGAAGGCTTTCCCCACCCTTCATCCTTACCTCCAAAAAGCGCTACATAACACACTCGCCTTTTGTTTCATGCTCCAATCCTTCACCCTGCTTTGGCCTGTCTTTCGTTCTTGTTTTTTTTTGCTGCTTTATTTTTCTTATGCTCTGTTCCTAGTTCAGAATTTACTCGTTTCCTTTCCTCTGTCTCCTTCAGTTTTCTTCCTCGGTCCTTCTCTCTCCTTTCCTCCCATTAGCCTTCTGCCTTCTTTTCCTCTTCTCAGCCGTTCACACTTCACTTCTTCCTATCAAGCTTTATTTCTGTCTTTCCCCCTTTCTTCCCTCTCAGTCCTATTTGCTAGTAACAGATCAACTCCCCACTCTGTTGTACTCAACACCACGCTGTGTTCATGTTTTTGTCTCTCCAGCTAGACACTACAGCCGGTGCCTCGCAGTTTGCACCTAGGGGTATATTTACTAAAGCACCCGCCAGCACCCACGCAATGCTTAGTAAATATATACCTCTTGAAGGCCCGGATTTTGCTCAGCATGTCTGACCTCTGCCCGCTTCTTAACACAGGCATATGTATTCCTCATGATTCACTTTTTAAACTTGTGTCAATATTATTACCCCCGCCCCCTTTCCAATATTTCTTTTAATGATATGGCCACTCTTCCCGACAAGGCATACGTCACAGGGTAATGCCGATATTCCTCCTCCTCTTCTGTTTAATTTGTCAATAATATGGAAGTCGATGTCTTCTTACAGTGGATATTTCAAAGTCTTGTATGCACTAATAAGTGTGAGAAATGCATAAAAGCCACGAAGTTATAACTGTGAGTGAGCTCAGTTTCACTCTTATGACATTGCCCTTTAAACTTTTACTGGGCACTTGTATAATATGTACATGCAATCATACCCATGGCACAAACTCACCTGATGTCACCTACCAGTAAAGTTCTACTAATTTTGAATGAATTACCCTTACTGCATTTATACTTTTTTTGCTTTGTGTATCCCTGCTACCTCACACGCGCCTTACACACGTGCATTAGTGCAATGTTTCACGAATGGGGCTTAAAATGCATCTGAAGCTTCCCCCAGCGTGCGCTCTGCCTCAGGCTGGCATTTCTTCTCCCCTAATTATTCACTGCCCACGGCCGGCCGGCACATCAAAGGCTGCTACCCCCGTGCGTCTCGTCACCCTTACTCTCCCCTATTCTTCCCTGATTGTACCTCCCAAACCTCTCCTTCACCTACCCTTAGCTCTTCTGTCGCTCCTCCTCCTCTCACCCTTCATTTTATCCATTTAGTCTTTCTCAATCCCTTTCACGCCTTTAATCGGTGTCCCTCTTTTTTCCTCCCCACTTCCGCATCATTTTCCATATTCCGGTCATTCTCGCCTAGTTCTTAAAAGTTATATTATAGGTTACACTTGTGTGAGTGTTTGTGTGCCTAATACGTGTTAGAGAAATTGTTTGGGCCAGGAACATTGCTCAAAATGTGATAACATTTAAGTATATCTTGGACAATATATGTTTTCACCTGGTAGGCTGTAGAATTTTGCATTGGTTATGGATGTGATCAAAGAGGATTAGGCTGAGGGGCATTTGAGGAGAATCCCCCACAGCGAGCCTGACAACAAGGCTGAGATTGAGTCCAGCACATGCCCTAAAAAGCCACTCATGTGCCAGAAGATATCATTGAAATCCTCAGAGGTGTAGCCGGACTGGCCATTTACCACTCACCTTTCCCCGGTAGACAGCAGGCTAGGGTGCTGCCTTCAGAGCTGCATGGGTAGCCATGACCCAACCTGAAAAGCCCATGTTGACTCCTTTAGTCTAGTCTTGCGGTGTAGTGTATATTTGAACATTTTTGCCAAGGATGATTATGGCATCCAGTCCAGCCCTCCCATAAACCTGTCTGTCCCTTTATGTGGCCCACGTGGACCTATAAAACAGATGAGAGCGGTGTTCTTACAGATGCATGGGACTAATCCAGAAACGGATGCCAATGCAGTATATGCAACAATGTGGTGTATATGGACTTCCTACTTGAGTTAAACATGTGACAAGCCGTGGGAATTATTGGTAGGTGTGTCCAATGGATACTTAGACTTTTAAGGTTGCATTGGTGCGTGACCCCAGGGAATCAATCTTCTATCCCACTGCACCACATACTGACACCACTCCACACCTCACTAAAATGTCAATCCTGTGAGCAGCTGGACTGCCAGTGTGATAGCTTCTCTCTTCTCCACCACTCTCCAGGGTTGTGAAGCTGGACCTTTCATTGAACGAGCTGGAGGAGCTGAAGGCTGGCAGCCTGCTCCCTTTCAAGAACCTGTCCGAGCTGGACGCCTCCCTCAACGCGCTGGGCAAGTAGGTTCTAGTCTGCTCTGCTAACCTTTTTTACCATGACTGTTCGAACTAGGCTGAGCCTCAGCTACAACCAGCGTCATGCTGCTGGGCTCAAAGCAAAGATGCCTTTCATGTTGAACTATGTGAGCATTGAAACTACTGTTCTCCCAGTTTTAGACCCAGGTCAGACCGCTTTAAATACTGAGTTCAGTATCGGGCAACACACATAAAAGATGATTTATGAAATGTTAATTCAGGGGCAGCTCTAGGCTCATGGCGGCCCTGGGCAGGGAGCGTAGGTAGGGGGCCCCGGAAGAGGGGGTCCGGGCGGGGAGGAGCCCCCCGGAGTTCAGGAAGGGGGTCAGGGTGTTTGGAAGTGGATCAGAGCCGGAGGCCGCCAAATCCCTGCCACTGGGGCTGCCACGCAAATATGTATCCATCCTCGGAGGATTATTATATTAAGGATATATATTGGCGTGGCGGCCCCTGGGGTTTGGCAGCCCTGTGCAGGTGAACAGCTTGCACAAACCTAAAGCCGGCCCTGGTTAATTTGAATTATGAGAGGGATTAGCCATTTTGGCACATTTTTGGACAGAAGGGGCAAAAGAGGATTATCATTACCTTGCATACATACATAAAAAAAAAGCCTAACAGGAGCAAGCAGTGGAGCTAGGTAAGCTACATAACAACAGCACAACCTATAGCTTTATATTGAGGTTGGAAGGAAAGAATCGTAATCTCAGTCCTATAAAATGAGTATTTTCTACCTTCTGAGTTCATACGTTTTTAGATGTCCCACACCCACCACACTCACAGTTTTCCTATATCACAACTGGACCTTTGCCAGCTCCGCCGTGGGAACGAGGGCTGCTGCAATCTTATAGATAATTCATAAAGTGCACACTAGAGAGCTATCCTTCTCTTGTGGGTAATAAGCTATACAGCAGTAATAGCTATGGAATACTACTATGAACACTGCCTTGCAACTATGTAATTACATCTGATCATTATGGAAACTAAATATCTATATTGTTTAACTGCTTTATGTATTTGTGCTAAAGTGTCCATACTATGTAACTATGTAAAATCTCCAATCATTCACCTCACCCTGATTGCAGTCTCAGATCCCTGTGCTTTGAAAAAGTCTTTAAACAATTAATATGATTAGGGTCACAAATGGTTCTAAACAAATTGATCTGGCTTGCTAGTAAAGACAGACATACTTTGGGTGTAGTTACCCCTCACTCATCTAGGCGCCGCCACCTCTACACCTGCTGCACTCTCCACGCACTGTCAATATTCGCAGAAGCTCGTCCAGCTTCACAGTGAATGTGCATAGTTAAAATTATTTCAAAAATA
Source organism: Lissotriton vulgaris (assembly GCF_964263255.1). Classification (NCBI taxonomy): domain Eukaryota; kingdom Metazoa; phylum Chordata; class Amphibia; order Caudata; family Salamandridae; genus Lissotriton; species Lissotriton vulgaris. Next base: position 1,672,732,679 of record NC_141685.1, on the reverse strand, counting down.
TATAAAAAAATCTTTGTGACATTTTGCAAAGTCCTTGACCTAGACCTAGACCTAGGAAATATCTGCTTTATCCACAATATTACAGTAAGCTGGTTAGACCCTTGGGGGTTGCCTTGCAGAACCACTAATCCATGCCATCTACGAAAGTTAATATGTTTGTGCAACCAAGGACTGAATCCTCCATCTTTAAAGACCCGGTGTAACAGTGCGTTCACATGTCCATAATAATGTGTGTTGCGCATCAGCAGTCTGAAAGGGGCTGCAATGGCAAATAGCCAGGAAGCATAACATTCTAAGAAAGAAACATGGCGGGACTATTCCCCATTCTCAGTTATTTGGCTTCATGCTCCAAAAGGTGGCCAATCAGTTTAGTATGCATATCTGTTGTTTTCCAATATAGGTGCTCTGTGAATTCTATCCGAATGTATGATGGCTATCCCTATAGGTGCTCAATGCCCCGGATAAGGTGAATGTTTCCACAGGTAACCACTGACTCACTGCCATGGATTCTGTGTGATCTTGTTCTGTAGATGCCTGTATGCCTCTCTTCTATTGATGCTCGGTGACCTCCTCAGATTCCCTTTTTGCCCATTTCCAAGCAGACAACCTTTCACGTGAATATATCTTTTCCTTTATCTTGATCCAGCATCGAAGGGGTCAGTGTCCTTCCCAACCTTGCAGTGCTGAACCTCAATTACAATGCTCTGACCAGCACAAAGGGCTTGGAGTCCTGCAAGAGTCTGACTGTGCTAAACTTGTCCCACAACCACGTGAAGACCATCCGAGACCTGCCCCTGCTGAGCAACCTCACACACCTGCACCTGGACTCCAACAAGGTAATTTCAAGGGCTTCTGTCACATGTCAAACCTTCCTTTGTTTATTGCTGTTGGCTTTGGTTGGAGTTTCCTTGGAGCTGTGGTACCCATTACTAACAATTGCTGCCTCTGTGCTGCTGATTAAAACCCTCGAGATGTTAGCCTACTAATCTGGCCGCTGATCTTTTAAAGGATTTTTTCAGATTGCATTGGCGCTCGTAGCTAGTTGTTATTCTGCATGATACATTCCAATTTATCTGCATACTTAGATTTTCAATAAAGGCAATGACCAAAAACCTTACAATGACTTGTCATCATGCTTTTCCACAATTCGCTACCTAATACAGACAGTTATGATATTCCCAAACTTTATGGAGTTCCATCAGCATCCTGTGTTTAAAGTACTCCTATCAGTAAATCTCAATCACTGATCAACAAATACCAGTAAATTTGGAAAGACAAAAGAGGACAACACATCGACCAAGAAGACAGAAAATAAAAAATAAAATAGAATGCACCACACGGGTGCAACCACCAACTGGAATCGGTCAGTAAATCGATCTGACCACGTGTATTTCTCATCATTGATGTCTAGGAGCAGCAAGAGACAACAAACATATAACTTACAGTCATCATTCACCTACAGCTGTTCTTCCCAGGACACTACATCCTACATCTGTATCTATTTAGCTAGTGCAACCTTATACTTTGAGCCTGTACTCTGCTCATCCCTTTTTAGGTCTCGACCTCTGCCAATGCCTCTGGCATTGCAGATGTCGAGACATATAGAGGTGAAACAGGAAAGCTGAACCAGGCGGATTACGCCGAGTGCATGAGCCCGTGCACGCGCTTGCCGTTTGCTGCCATAGCAATGCCGAGAGCTTCACACTTCAAAGGAATGCTCTCCCCCGCCCCCTCTGTGCAATGCCTCTTCTCTCACCCTTTCGCTATCTCACCCGCCCTCCCACCTTCAGCCTCTTCCTCTGCAGTGCACTCTCTCCCCCCTCCCTCCTCCTCACCCCAACATTTGTCTCTCACACCACAGGCTGCTGCTATGTAATTTGGGGCATAGTTACCTGTTAACTAAAATCGTGTGCATCAAACGTGCCACTTGCGCTGTATTTGAATGCTCTTTTGAGCTGTCTGTTGCAGCTAGACGTATCACATAACTAAAACATATGCGTAAATTAAAACAGGCAGACCTATTGTCTTTGCCAGTCCTTGTTAGCAGTGTCTGCCTTTCTGATTGGGCCTGGGATGAGGCATTTTTTGCTGAACACCTAAGATATTCTGCAGCTTTAACAAGTTCATTGTATTTTACTGGATCATTAAATTAACTGACGTCCCACGTTTAGGCAATTCATTTTACTCTCCTGTACCCCCTAGCCTGTGCTCAGCAGTAGCCAAAGATGACCGTAAAACCAATTGCGCCATATTTGGGAAAAACATTATCTGCACTGTATTTTATTGACAAACTGAACAGTGAAAAGACTACCCTAAGAGTAAGGTTCCAGGATCAGCACTTGTACTTGTACTGTGGTTTACAGACCTAAAACTACTGTGGTAGAAATTGCTCTTGTGGAATATTGCTGGGAAGCAGAGGCAAAGGTGGTAGATGTCTCACTTCTTAGCTTTTGCAATTTAATTTGTTTGCAGGAAACCTTTACAACTTAATGAATTTCGAGCTTTCAAAGATTTTGCATATATTTTCAGCTAAGGAAGTGTAAAAGGTGGCATAATGACAGAGTTCACTAAACATGGGCTACTGGAACACAGCATAGTAGTGTCCAAGGACTAGGCATCCACAAGCATCACCCATCAGACATCCACAAGCGTCAGGTATCCAAAAAGGGTCTGGCATGCACAAGTATCAGGCATTCACAAGCTTCAGCCATCCACAAGCGTCAGCCATCCACAAGCGTCAGCCATCCATCCACAAGCGTCAGCCATCCACAAGCGTCAGCCATCCACAAGCGTCAGCCATCCACAAGCGTCAGGCATCCACAAGCGTCAGGCATCCACAAGCGTCAGGCATCCACAAGCGTCAGACATCCACAAACATCAGGCATCCGACATCCACAAGCGTCAGCCATCCACAAGCTTCAGACATCCAAAGGCATCAGGCATCCACAAGCGTCAGGCATCCACAAGCGCCAGGCATCCACAAGCGTCAGGCATCCACAAGCGTCAGGCATCCACAAGCGTCAGGCCTCCACAAGCGTCAGGTATGCACAAGCGTACGGCATGCACAAGTGCCAGGCATGCACAAGCTTCAAGCTTTTACAAACATCAGACATCCACAAGCGTCAGACATCCACACGCATCCACAAGCATCAGGCATCAACAAGCAACAGACATCCACAAGCAACAGACATCCACAAGCAACAGACATCCACAAGCATCAGACATCCACAAGCATCAGACATCCACAAGCATCAGACATCCACAAGCATCAGGCATCCACAAGCATCAGACATCCACAAGCATCTGACATCCACAAGCGTCTGACATCCACAAGCGTCTGACATCCACAAGCGTCAGGCATCCACAAGCATCAGACATCCAAAGACATCAGACATCCAAAGGCATCAGGCATCCACAAGCGTCAGGCATCCACAAGCGTCAGGTATCCACAAGCGTCAGGCATGCACAAGCGTCAAGCATTCACAAACGTCAGACATCCACAAGTGTCACACATCCACAAGTGTCACACATCCACAATCAACAGACATCCACAAGCATCAGACATCCACAAGCATCAGACATCCACAAGCATCAGGCATCAGACATCCAGAAGCATCAGACATTCAGAAGCATCAGACATCCACAAACATCCAGAAGCATCAGACGTCCACAAGCATCAGACATACACATGCATCAGGCATCCACAAGCATCAGACGTCAGACAACCAGGAGCATCAGACAACCAGGAGCATCAGACATCCACAAGCATCAGGCGTCCACAAGCATCAGGCATCCACAAGCATCAGGCATCCACAAGCATCAGGCATCCACAAGCATCAGGCATCCACAAGCATCAGACATCCACAAGCGTCAGGCATCCAAAAGCATCAAGCATCACAAGCATCAAACATCCACAAGCAACAGACATTCACAAGCATCAGACATCCACAAGCATCAGACATCCACAAGCATCAGACATCCACAAACATCAGACATCCACAAACATCAGACATCCAAAGGCATCAGGCATCCACAAGCGTCAGGCATCCACAAGCGTCAGGCATCCACAAGCGTCAGGCATCCACACGCGTCAGGCATCCACACGCGTCAGGCATCCACACGCGTCAGGCATCCACAAGCGTCAGGTATGCACAAGCGTAAGGCATGCACAAGCGTCAGGCATGCACAAGCTTCAAGCATTCACAAACATCAGACATCCACAAGTGCCAGACATCCACAAGCATCCACAAGCATCAGGCCTCAACAAGCAAAAGACATCCACAAGCATCAGACATCCACAAGCATCAGACATCCACAAACATCAAACATCCACAAACATCAGACATCCACAAGCATCAGGCATCCACAAGCATCAGGCATCCACAAACATCAGACATTCACAAGCGTCAGGCATACACAAACATCAGGCATCAGACATCCACAAGCGTCAGCCCTCCATAAGCATCAGACATCCAAAGGCATCAGGCATCAGACATCCACAAGCGTCAGCCCTCCACAAGCATCAGACATCCAAAGGCATCCGGCATCCACAAGCGTCAGGCATCCACAAGCGTCAAGCATGCACACACGTCAAGCATTCACAAACGTCACACATCCCAGACATCTAAAAGCAACAGACATCCACAAGCAACAGACATCGACAAGCAACAGACATCGACAAGCAACAGACATCCACAAGCATCAGACATCCACAAGTATCAGACATCCACAAGCATCAGGCATCCAGAAGCATCAGACATCCACAAACATCCAGAAGCATCAGACGTCCACAAGCATCAGACATACACAAGCATCAGGCATCCACAAGCATCAGACATCAGACAACCAGGAGCATCAGACAACCAGGAGCATCAGACAACCAGGAGCATCAGACATCCACAAGCATCAGGCGTCCACGAGCATCAGGCATCCACAAGCATCAGGCATCCACAAGCATCAGACATCCACAAGCATCAGACATCCACAAGCATCAGACATCCACAAGCATCAGACATCCACAAGCATCAGACATCCACAAGCGTCAGACATCCACAAGCGTCAGACATCCACAAGCGTCAGACATCCACAAGCATCAGACATCCACAAGCATCAGACATCCACAAGCATCAGACATCCACAAGCATCAGACGTCCACAAGCATCAGGCATCCAGAAGCATCAGACATCCAGAAGCATCAGACATCCACAAACATCCAACATCCAGAAGCATGAGACATCCACAAGCATCAGACATCCACAAGCATCAGGCATCCACAAGCATCAGGCATCCACAAGCATCACGCATCAGACATCCACAAGCATCTGGCATCCTAAAGCATCACCCATCAGACATACATTAGCGTCAGGCATCCAAAAAGGGTCTGTCATGCACAAGCATCAGGCATTCAGAAGCTTCAGGCATCCACAAGCGTCAGCCATCGACAAGCGTCAGCCATCCACAAGCGTCAGCCATCCACAAGCGTCAGCCATCCACAAGCATCAGGCATTCAGAAGCTTCAGGCATCCACAAGCGTCAGCCATCCACAAGCGTCAGCAATCCACAAGCGTCAGCCATCCACAAGCGTCAGCCATCCACAAGCGCCAGACATCCATAAACATCAGGCATCAGACATCCACAAGCGTCAGCCATGCATAGCATCAGACATAACAGCTCTTCTGCGGGGCCTTCCTTCCCTGTCCATTCTCGTCTCTGAGCCCACAGCAGAAGGTGTGCAGTGTGTTTTATTTATTTTACTGTCCATTTCAAACTGACTTTGTTGGTCAAAAAAGGATAAACGTCTAACTCGCCCCGACTGGAATCAGACTTCAGATACTTCTTGTTGCACGCAGAAATATGTGGTGTAGTTAACTTGCTGAGGTGCCTTCACTTCATGGCTGGATAGAAAAAAAACTGTAAGGAGGTAGTCAAAACAATGAGCACACTGGTAGTCCGGCTTCTCAGTACTCACTGTGCCCGCCCGATCAGAAAGCACAAAACTGTCAGATAAGACGCTTTGCCTATGTGCAGGAACTAAGATCTGAACTCAGGTTTTGTGCCTTTGAAGCCAGAGGCCATATGTACGCCTCCTTTTGTTTGGTTACAGTGATTAACATCTGCGAATTCATTTATATTAGTAGCATACCACAGGTGCTCGAGGGGACGCATTGAAACGTTGAATCAAAATTAAAATTGCACACAGTAAATTCCTCGAATACGGGATGTTTACTGTCGCCCTCTATCTATCTGTCTATCTATCTATCTATCTACCTACCTATCTATCGCCTTCACTCTATCTATCTATCGCCCTCACTCTATCTATCTATCCATCTGTCGCCCTTACTCCATCTATCGCCCTCACTCTCTCTATCTATCGCCCTCACTCTATCTATCTTTCGCCCTCACTCTATCACCCTCACTCTATCTATCGCCCTCACTCTATCTATCTATCGCCCTCACTCTATCAACTATCTATCTATCTATCTCCCTCACTCTATCTTTCTATCTATATATCGCCCATAGTCAATCTATCTATCGCCCTCCCTCTATCTATCGCCCTCCCTCTATCTATCTTTCGCCCTCCCTCTATCTATCTTTCGCCCTCCCTCTATCCATCTTTCGCCCTCCCTCTATCCATCTTTCGCCCTCCCTCTATCTATCTATCGCCCTCACTATCTATCGCATCACCACAGCATCACTCAGCCCCACCACAGCATCACCACTCAGGGGCACCACAACATCACTATGCGCTACCACAGCATCACTGAACGCCACCGTTTCACTCGTCACCACCACAACATCACTCAGCGCCACCACAGCATCAATCTGTGCAACCATTCAACAACAACTGGTTCAAATATGTCCTCTCAATGTTTCAAGCTTTATTACAAATGTCACAAAAAGATGTTAATATTTCACTTCTGTTCTTGGATTTTCGTCACAATAAAATACACTGAACATAATTTTTACAAAAGTTATTTACAAAAGATTAAGCTATTGCCATTATAAATTACAATAACTTTTAAGTGTTAATTATTTAAAAAAATTAAAAGCCATTGTTATTTGTAACATCAATACATCTAAGTCACGTAAATACAACACATATTGCATTACAAATGCTACAGGTGTTACATTTGCAAAAGTTAAAACTATTGGCATTGTAAATGACAAAGCTATTAATTTCGCTATTTTCAAAACCAACACATAAATAAAAAATGTGTAATTTACAATACCAATAGCTCAAACTTTCCTAATGCGAGACCTATTGCATTGCAAATGCTTGTTTGAGTGAGGTGAACAAAAAGTCCCTCTATACAGAGAAATTGTTCTGCTACATAATAACTGTAATAGTCAGATATACCCATAAACGTTCTTCTTGGTTTGTCTGTATTACGACTGATTTTGCAAATGTTATTTTAACAAACTCTAAAAAATTGTTGACATTGTATACAATTGATGAATTCATCAGGATAGATATCTTTATGGGACTATAGGAGCGTGATACCATGGACTCACCTACACACAACCATACCTATACTCTTTGATGCCACTTGTTCTCCTAAATTATGAAAATATAGCGTGTAATCAAAGATCTGGGCCTAAATCCATCGTTTTTTTGCACTCCACACCACCCTAGGTCAGACAATGGCTATATGCAAATCAGCCTTGACCCTGTGCCTCATGGGAACAGTCCAGCCCGAACTACCAAGCCATGTCTTTCCTAGACCAGAATCAAGCATCCAAGGACCGGTTTCTGGCTACCAGCCTTCTTCAGCCTGGATAGCTTGACTCCAGTGATGTGGAGAGCCTGGGACTCACGTCTGAGCATACCCAGCCCACTCGGGGTGAAAATTGCAAAAAACACAGTTGATGGACAGAATGCAGAACAATGTCTTACATTCACCCCAGTACAAAGATCTGGGCCTAAATCCATCGTTTTTTTGCACTCCACACAACCCTAGGTCAGACAATGGCTATATGCAAATCAGCCTTGACCCTGTGCCTCATGGGAACAGTCCAGCCCGAACTACCAAGCCATGTCTTTCCTAGACCGGAATCAAGCATCCAAGGACTGGTTTCTGGCTATCAGCCTTCTTCAGCCTGGATAGCTTGACTCCAGTGATGTGGAGAGCCTGGGACTCACGTCTGAGCATACCTAGCCCACTCGGGGTGAAAATTGCAAAAAACACAGTTGATGGCACAGGGTCAGACTGCTTTGCATATGGCCATGTCTGACCTGGGGTGGTGTGGAGTGCAAAAAAACGAGGGATTTAGGCCTAGATCTCTGTTCTGGGGTGAATGTATGACATTGTTCTGCATTCTGTCCATCACCTGTGGTTTTTGCATTTGTCACCCCGAGTGGGATGGGTAGGCTCAGACGTGAATCCCATGCACTCCACACCACTGGATTCAAGCAAGCCGAGCTAAAGACGGCTGGAATGCCAGAAACCGGTCCGCTGAAGCTTGTTTCTAGTCCAGGGAAGGCATGGCTTGGCAGTTCGGGCTGGACTGTTCCCATGAGGCACAGGGTCAGACTGATTTGCATATGGCCATGTCTGAACTGGGGTGGTGTGGAGTGCAAAAAAACGATGGATTTAGGCCCAGATCTATGTACTGGGGTGAATGTATGACATTGTTCTGCATTCGGTCCATCACCTGTAGTTTTTGCATTTGTCACCCCGAGTGGGATGGGTATGCTCAGACGTGAGTCCCATGCACTCCACACCACTGGATTCAAGCAAGTCGGGCTGAAGACGGCTGGAATGCCAGAAACCGGTCCTCGGAAGCTTGTTTCCAGTCCAGGGAAGGCATGGCTTGGCAGTTCGGGCTGGACTGTTCCCATGAGGCACAGGGTCAGACTGATTTGCATAGGGCCATGTCTGAACTGGGGTGGCGTGGAGTGCACAAAAACGATGGATTTAGGCCCAGATCTCTGTACTGGGGTGAATGTATGACATTGTTCTGCATTCTGTCCATCACCTGTGGTTTTTGCATTTGTCACCCCGAGTGGGATGGGTATGCTCAGACGTGAGTCCCATGCACTCCACACCACTGGATTCAAGCAAGCCGGGCTGAAGACGGATGGAATGCCAGAAACCGGTCTTCAGAAGCTTGTTTCCAGTCCAGGGAAGGCATGGCTTGGCAGTTCGGGCTGGACTGTTCCCATGAGGCACAGGGTCAGACTGATTTGCTTATGGCCATGCCTGAACTGGGGTGGTGTGGAGTGCAAAAAACCGATGGATTTAGGCCCAGATCTCTGTACTGGGGTGAATGTATGACATTGTTCTGCATTCTGTCCATCACCTGTGGTTTTTGCATAAGTAAACTAGTCTGCTGCTTCAGGAGTTGCAGTCAGGGGAGGGTCGTCACCATCATCATCTGCTGTCTTTAGGAGCGCTACCAATGCTTCCCATGCCCTTGCCGCTTCCAGGGCCCGCTCAGTGCTCGCTCTTTTTGCTAACTGCAGCCTAACTATTCCATCACATTCCACCCATTTAATTAATTCCTTCTTCCATCTACTTATACTAGGGCCTATCTGTGCTTTCCAAAGCATGGTGATTTCTCGTTTAGCCAATAGGAGGCCCATATCTAGAAATTTACTTGTGATCTTATTTTTAGCCGTGTGGGGGAACCAATGCAAGAGACAGGGTCCTATAGCCGGTTCTAGCTCCCTGTCAGTGATCTCGGTCAATAAAGCAACCACTTCAGTCCAATGGGTATCTAAGTGCATGCAATCCCAAAACATATGGCAAAATTCTGCACCCTCCCTGTTACAGTGTGGGTATGCTTCCTTGTGGCTGTCGAAGTATTTATTGATCTTCGCTGGGGTGAGGTAGGCTCTGTGTAATATGTAAAAGTGCACTAGTTCAAATTGGGCGTTCCTGGAGCTCCTCCATGCTCGCTCCACCAGCTCAGCCCAGATCGTTTCCGGAATCTCGACCCCCACATCTGCCTCCCATTTGAGTCGCAGTGCATTTAGGGGCGTCAGCATTTCCTGCGTCATTCGCCTATAAAAACATGTAACCGCTTTAAGAGTCCCTGCCAACATGACTATATATTGACACCCCATTGATGTCTGCAGTTCAATGAGTCCCTCCCTCTAGTGTTATGGTTATGAGTTAAATGAGTGCAGGATTCACAGGATAGTCAAAACTGCATTACAAAGACGTCTGAGCAGCCCGTCAACTCCAATACTGTGAAACAGAAATATATTGTGTGCACCCTTAGCAAGGTTACAAGGCTGCCATTTGCTGGGTAAACTGTAAAACTGAAATAGACAACAGACCAAGAAAGACAACAAGCATGGACGTACTCGCCTCTGACTGCTATTTTGTTTTTTCTTTGAGACTTAAGGACTCATATTGCCACAGATTTCAGGAAAAAAAACAATTGAGTACCCAACACATAGTTACAAGTCAGGTGTATAGGTTAAGGGACTGCAGTGACTCAGTGGGCGATCTCTCCGGCATACTCCTTTACTGGAACACCACAGTTCTGAGGAATGCCTTTCCTTGATTGTAGCTCTCACTGCTTGGAATAATTTACCCTTTCTATGCTGCAGGGGCAGTTTCTGTTTGGGGCTCTGGGTCTGTGATTCTCTGAAATTACTATGTCTTTTCTGCAAATAATATTAAACGCATCCATTTATATAAAGAGATATGATCTCCAGGGCCGGCGCTAGACATGGGCAGTGTATGCTGCTGACCAGGGCCTCGCACTCAGCCCACCAGCACGGGGCCCACACCAGTTCAACAAACCACTAGCCCTCTTGTACTCCTGCCGATTCAAGTGAAAGAAAGGCGTCTCTTTGCAGTTGGGCCCATGAGAGGGAGGGGATGGGGTCCTCCCTGCGTCTCTTAGGGATGGTGTCCCAGTTGCAAGGAGATGCGTTTTGCAGGTTTGTCCATTCAGAGACTGTGGAAGGCCCATTATCAGCACTTTACTGCCCCAATCAATCAATCAATCAATCAATCAATCAATCAATCAATCAATCAGAGGTTTGTAAAGCATGCTACTCACCCATGAGGTTCTCAAGGCGTGGGGGGTGCCGCTCTGGTTCAGCCGAAAAGCCCACAGGTTTAAGCCTCAGCAACCAGGCAATTCTCACACCTTCAGCCCAAAATGGGCTCTAAAGGAGGTGCTTATCGGTGACTGAGTCCAGGAGCTGCGGCCCTGGAGAAGTCTGAACAAAGCAGCTCCTTGAGCCCTGAATATGTCACTTAAGAAAATTATAGGGGCCTCGCACATTCCCTTTTGGCCCAGGGCCCCAAAAATCCTAGAACCAGCCCAGATGATCTCAGATCGTGTCTCTAAGCAAACCAATGTATTTAAGTATGGACTTGTGTGTTCCTGGCTGCCTGGCCAACCTCGCTCTGGTCAAGGAGCTGGAAACCAGGCAGTAAATCAACATTTTGCACGTTACTAAAGCTCTTCCATGGGAGTTTTGGTGATTTTCACTTTAGGCCAGTGCCGCTACCGACGGTGACAGTTTTGGGCGTTGCAGGCTGCATTTCTGCATGAGGTCAAATGTCATTCACAGGCATAGGTTTCACCCTTTCCCACTCTTCACAGGGTGTGATTGGATGCAAGCGCAGTAAGAGAGATTTTGCGCCTTGTCTTTGGTAATGGTAAGTATTATTTCTAAACTTGTATTAGGTATATGGTGCTGACTTCCCTCATTCTGACACCCCAGGCCGTGGCTGTAAGTTTCTGGCTCCTTTAGAAGTAGGGCTACGGTATTTGTTCTCCAGCAAATTTGATCCAAAATTCGTGCAGAGCTTTTGGTCCCTGGCAAAGTTGATCAAACTATCCTCAGCTTTTGAGGGAGTCAAGCACAGAGAGAGACATATTTTCATAGAGTGTCATGACTTGTGGAATTCTAGAAAATGTTTAAAAACCATTAAATGATATGAGTATGCATGCCTAGGATCTGGTGCGCATACTTGGCTCTTATTAAGGTCCTGATTTATTTAGATTGATTGGCGCAATGGTTCTAGAATGTTTTATCCTAACTCTGGACATGTTTTGATTTTAGATACAGAAGCTGTAGCATGCTAGATGTTTGTGGTTGAGTAATTCTGGGGATCTGGCTCTGTCATATCTGGCTTTAAAACTGGTCTTTGTCAGACCCTATGGTCATGCCCATAACAAAAATGCCCAAAACACTGAGTGATTTCCAAACAATGAATGTTAAAAACGTTAAGGTAATTCATGTCTGCAATTTAGTTTGTTTATATTTTACTTAATCTTGCATTCTATTTAGAGTGTTAGTTATTTCCATTAAGTTGTGTTTTTATGGTTTTTGGGTGCATCTTATTACTCCTTTATAGTGCATACTTTCAACGGAGCCATGCTAGGAGTTTATGACAAGCCACGATTAAGAGCTCTAGTGCTGAGGCTGAAGGCAGTGTGAGTTTCTCACCGTGCCCGTCACTGGATTGACCCCTCTGCAAAGCACACAGAGCAATAGTCATGTATACCAGTTGCAACTCAAATTCTTTGTAAATGTGGGTGAAGGGGATACACAGTTGTCAAAATATTTTTAAGTTGAAAGTAAAAGAAAATAAAGGGCTGACATGTGAGTGAGTGCAGTGGATGTATGGGGCCAGTGAAGGAGATGCGAGGAAGTGTATTCAGGATAGCGTGAAAAGAGGGCGCTGAAGAGGAAAGAGATGAGGTTTAAAATATGCAGATGGAGGACGTGGAGAGAAAAAGGCCATAAATGTCTAACATAAAGTGTAGATAACTGAAGACCAATACTCCTTTCACAGGCTTCAACGGAATTGAATTCACAGTCTCACAATTTCATAACTGAAACATTTCCAATATTAATTATTTTCAACAAAAGTGTTGTTACTCATTTATCTTAAAAAGCAACAACCACTGACAAAGCCAATAGTCCTGGCAAGTTTTTACGTGTATATTAGTTGTTGTGTTATATATCTGGATCCAAGAACAGAAAGTTCAGCGAGAAACCAAACTACTGAACGGGTGGCTCAAGATGGGAATCACAGTAATTTAGTTAACATTTTTAGGACACTCTCCTTTTAGAGAACACCGCTTTTTTCATCCCACATAAAGCCCTGTCTGCACATATTTCTATATGATTGCAGCCAGCAGCTGTGGGTGTTTCCTCAACCCTGCTTAGAGCCTTATCTTCCAAAGTTGATGCTGCCTGCAGTGCAAGACACTAGGTAAGCACACAATTTAAAGGGCCTGAATGTGTTGCACTTTACAATTTGTGCACTACAGTAACTCTTGAACATATTAATGCAGTAAGACATTTTTAATGTTTTAAATATTTCAAGAGTACACCTTCACAATCGCTTTATAAGCATTCTTGCTTTCTCATTAAATTCTAAATTAATATTTGCTTTAAAATGCACCATTCACCAATTTTTTCACATTGTTTCATATTTTTCTCTGAGGGAGGACCCCCCCACTTATCCCCACGTTTGTGTCTTGATGTCACTTTGCTCTCTATATAAAAGCTATACCCAACATTTATACCCCACAACTTTCAAATGTCACCAGCTGCCTCTGCTATGCAGAACCATTATTTTATAGTGAGCAATTAAAATCCTTTATTATTCACTTAAATAATTTGTCCTGCTCACTGTAGAGTGCATGACAACTCTGGTTTAGTTCCGAACTGTGTTAAAAAAACATACAATAGAATAAAGTTCATGTGCCAAAATAGAGTAATGAAAATATCCAATGACTCCATTTCAAGGCGAGTTTTGGATGTTGGTACATAGTTCACCTCCAATGAATGTAAATCTTATGGTACGTAAAATTGAGAGGACTATATTGGAGAAAGGGTAAATCATCCGTTGTAGATAAGGGACTCCTGTTTCTCATATGCCTAGCAAGCTACACCTTCCAGTCCCTGGGATTCAGTGTTGCTCTCTTTCCCAATCTGCTTTCACTCTCTCCAACGTCAACTCCATTAATGGAGATCTGGTCTTTTTGTCCTGAGAAAAAACTGATTTTATTCATTTATATTTTGCAGCAGTTTTAGTTTCCCCAAAATGCTGTTGAGTCTGAGTGGGAGTAAACCACAGCCTGGAGCAAGGTAATTCATAATTTGGCCCTATACTTAAGCTAGTCAGTGGTGTAGAAAGGATACCATGGGATCTAATGCAAGAATGGAAAATATGTACCTCTCCGCTGGTTGGCTTGTAAAAGGCAGACATACTCTGAGTGGGATGGACACCTAGGGCCCTGCCAACTGTGCATCAGTGAAAGATATCCCTAATCCACACTCTTTCCATTCTCGGAGTACTTTGTCCAGCTTTATATTGAATTTGCATAGTTAAAGTTACTTCCAAAATCTGAAAACATTTTACATGTGACCTTTTGCAAAGCTCTTGACCTAGCTGGACTGGGAAGGAAGTATTTGCTCTTCTTCTAAAATTACACGGCTCTGGTTTTGCCTATTCGGCAACTTGGCGGGTGCGGGCGATATCCCCTTTGAGACCCTCTGAAACTCAGTACAGTTCTGAATGCAGTTAGTGTACCACTGCTTTGTTCATTCTCATCATTAGGGATGGCTCCTCAGATTATTTTGGGACATTACTGGGCCAGACCCAGTTCTGCCAGAACTTCCGAAACCACCCCCAGCATTTATAAAATAATGAGATATTCCAGCTGGCCAGTTTTCCGCTTGGTGCTCTCACTGTTGTTGCATGTGGCTATAGGTGAAGAACCTCAAACAGTTTCCAAGGTTTGCATTTGGCATTGCATGTCAGGTGGCATTAGTGACCGGTGCTTGTGTCCTCAGTTAGAGTGCAAACCTCTATCCTGCTGTCCATTAACCACCAACAGTGGGCACAAAATATTTTTTAAGCAAATCTAGACTTTGCCCAGGAGAAAACTGACGAAAATCCCACTCTAAACTATAGCGTTAATGTAACTACAGCTTAGATTATTTCTTAATGGCAAACTTCGTGCATTCAGGACAGCCAGGAATACGGAAAAAGAAGATAACATGTTGTGTGGGTCAACCTGGCTGCTTTCTCAAGTCTACGATTTGGTTGTTAGGTCTGTCACATGAATACAAGATAGAGTTCAATATTAACTTCCAAAATTGTATGCAAACCTAGGAATTCCCGTGTCCTACATAAAATGACCCATTTCCTTCAGCACTTCTGAAATCTGCACTTACTCCTGTAATTGTTAGCGACAGAATCCCCAATGACTGTTCTCAGATCAATATCACTATTAGCTACGTAGCCAATACGTGACTTAATGAATGGCATGAGATTTGAGAGCCTGGCCTTTCGACCTCTGAAGTGAACCTCAAGTGAACTGTCTGTAATCACCGCTGGGACATCAGCCCATGTTTCACCCGACCGACCATCAAGTGTCCTTGATGACCCACTTAATACTGCTTTATGCCAGAATCCTCCATGAAGAAATACAACAGGTTTAAGTGAAAGTGTAAAAACATCAAATTTTTCAAGGAAAAACTGTCTTAACTTGAGACATATACAACGTCCTGATGTAGTCTGAAGATTCTGAACCTGAGGAAAACCTATCTCAACCTGAGATACATACAGAGTCCTGATGTAGTCTGAAGATTCTGAACCTTGCGGTTTGCATATCCTGATGAGATAGTTTGCAGTTAGTTAGTACAGTGACCTGCTTGTTCATAAGGGTAAATTTGCTGAAATTGCTGTGGATGAAATTGAAAGTAAAAATAAAAGACTAGATACAATTGCTGTTCCAATCTCTCCATTCTCTCTTGGTCCTTCTGAAGAGTTCTAGTTCATACCATCAACACTTGTAGTGCTGGGGCAACTGAGGTGAATTGGCAGGGCAGATCACTATTAAGGAAGCATGATCTATTTCGTAGGTATCTGGATGACTCAAAACAATGAGAGGTTGATGTATACTGGTGAGTAAGTTGCATTTGTTGAGCTTTCTCAACTACTAGAGGGTTTCAGCATGACGTTGCTAGCGTTCTTAACCAAGGTGATGTCCAAGTCAGCAGAGCGTTTCTCTCTCCCTGCAGTTGAAATCTCTCGACGGGGTTCAGAACCTCCCCCGACTGCATGAACTCTACGTACAGAACAATGAGATCTCCAGTCTGTTACCCCTGTCCCCCTCACTGACTCTCAACGTCTTGGACGCCTCCAACAACCACATCCAGTTCTTACCGCAGTCTCTGCAGGTGCTACGGGGACTTCGCCGC
Source organism: Lissotriton vulgaris (assembly GCF_964263255.1). NCBI lineage: Eukaryota > Metazoa > Chordata > Amphibia > Caudata > Salamandridae > Lissotriton > Lissotriton vulgaris. The sequence continues at coordinate 1,672,716,487 of NC_141685.1, read as the reverse complement.
CTGAAGCAGCTGAAGCTCAAGGTAAGACAGTGACTGTCCTGGGACAATCCAGGACCCCCCTTACATCAATTGCTGCCTCACTCTTCTCCTTCAACCTCTCTTATGGTGCTTCACCCTGCTCTTCAGCCTCATCACAACCTCTCTGACTCTTGCTTGACCCTTCCTCATCTCTTGGTTTTGTTCATTTTCATTTTTAAAATCTTTCCTATGGCTATTTGTGTTAAAGTATAGTATACACATTGTTTCAGAAAAGGTGTATATAACGTTCTATCAACTGTATTCCAGTTGCTTTGCAAGTACCTACCACATAGAATGGGGGTTAGGAAGTTTGAGTCATTCAGTGTTGTCTTTGAATCTACCTCTGCCTTGGTTTCATGTTACCCGTAATGATTTTGTCTGCCTGATATATTTTGATATTGTACTCTGAGGATTACATATTTTCCTGGCATCGCGCTACTCAGTGTTGAAGGATTCCAGGCTTCAACATATTATGTTTTTTTTTTCTGAAATAATGTAGAGGAATAATGATCACTGTGAGTTACCATTTTATGTTTTCAGGGTCCTCTATTTTTCAAACAGGGCAACGGGGCAGAAATCATATATTACGGCACTCTTTTATCCTCCTTTTCAGATGGTTAGGGATGGTTGTATGTCAGAATATCAATGACAAAAATATTGTCTGACACAAATATTGTGAGTAAAGTATTAATTACAAAAATATTGTCCCATTAGGTAATCATTTGCTATTAATAGCCCCAATTGTGTGATATGTGTCTAAACTATACTTAGCTTGCAATATTTTTGTTAGATGATATTTAGTTCACAATATTCTAGTCCCATACTTTCCCCTTGCCCGGTTCGTGTATGTTCACAGGGAAGCTGTTAGTTGCTTCAAACCTCTTTAATTTAATCTGGAAAGTACATCCACCATCTTTGGAGGTGCACACTACACAATGCATGGCGCGATGAGTTCTTGCGAACAAATCCCATTCTTGAGTAAATTGTGGCTAAATAAAATACCCACTTACCTGAGCCAATCAAAGGGGCTAAGAAGCACCACTCACAGGGGCAAGGCAGCAAGGCTGGATCATGAGGGTCTCCTCTGATATTGTCTCCCTCTTTCCGTTCATTCTTTTTTTGCCAACTTTGCTTTCATTGTTTTCTTTGCTGCTGCCCCACCCATGTAAGATCAATCCTTTTTGTAGAAATTGCTTAATGTTTACAGTGTCATGGTAATAGTTGGAACTTCCATTTTCACTTGTAGTAGCTATCAAGTGATTAGCTTATAAATGTGTACCTATCTTTCAGTGCCTTGAAATGATCTTCATAGTGCAAATTCAAGCTGACCAGTAACAACTGGTTTCTGCAGCATCTAGTTGTGAAACTAAACTATATTTGTTAAACAGAAATCTAAACAAAATGTACTTGCACTGGGCTGGGAATGTCACCTGCATGGCAAACAGGCGCATACCCCTGCCCTCATTTCCCGACTGTATGAAAAACTGATATCTCGTCTTTGTTTACCCTGGCATCATGGTAATCTAGCTTGTGCACAGAGATGTACACCTGTCCCTAATAATGTGAGGTCAAGAACCTGTTCTGTGACCTGGAGTGGGCAGAGAACGTGCCCTCCTATTGGGTGCCGGACAACTGGCCATGCCCTGGGTGAATCACATAACGTGGTGGAATATAGCGGATTTTTGTGAACCAGTAGTATGACCAAACATTTTTCTCTATGTTAATGAGAGAAAGGTCTATTTACCATTCTCATGTAAAGCTTCAATGTTATGTAAACCACATAACCGTGTGTGTGTTGAGTGCATATAAGTACAGTTAGTGTCCAGCACATGTATGGTAGTTGACTTTGAGTGTGGTATGAGCTGGAGTGCTAAGACCAGTGTGATGCATTTTGTATAGCCTCTAGTATGGCATGACTCAATTTGGATAGTGATACAGCTTCCCCATGCAATGGAAGTGTATTGACTGTATTTTTGTGGCTAAAGGGTAGAGTTCCAGACACTGAAGTGATGGAGGATCGAGACGGCGCTCTCCTTAGAAATTCAACGAGGACCTTATTAGCAAAAGCTGATGATAAATTCTTCCTTAACACTGCCATTTTGTGGCAGGGGTGAGAAGTTGAATTACCGTTTCTGTTGTCAAGTTGAAGGCTTTTTTTATTTGTCCCTGACGACTGTTTCAGGAAGGCTGATGACAGCTAGGGATATATGTCGGTACAACGCGCGCGTTACAACGACCTACTATTACCACGCAGTTGTAACAACGCAAGTCGTTACAACGACTTGCGTTGAGGGGGCGCAAATTTAAAACATTTAAATTACTATTCCAACACCAGTCCCCGTGGATAGCAGGGAAGGTGTTGGGATAGTAAATTAAATGATTTTTAATCCTCGAGCGCCCCCCAGTGCATTGCGTTGTAACAACTTTCGTTGTTACAACCGCGTGGTAATAGTAGGTCGTGGTAACGCGCGCGTTGTAAACGATGCGCACCGACAGCTAGGTGCAGAGATCTCACACTTCATTGTACCCTTGTGGTGCTTCTTCTGGGAGCCTAGCCCGTTGTTACCTGCTGTGAGAGCCATTGCTTTGCACAAAGGGTATGTCTGATGAACAGCCGGAAAATTACCCACTCCAAACCAGATCTGAAACTGTAGGCAGTGAATCTGGAAAATGTGAATAGGAAAGGCATCCAAACCATCCCACCTTGTTCCAGCTCTATGTTCTTCTTGACAGAGAAAGAGAATGTCTGGGCGGCGTAGCTAGGGGGGGTGGGGGGGGGGGCGGTCCGCCCCAGGCGGCACTATTTTGGGGGTGGCCGGGCGGCGCCTCAACAGTATCAGAATGCACAAGAGAGTAATTATCATTGGCAGCCAAACAAAGTGCTTTGCGCAGCTTAATTAAGCCTCGGTGTGGTGGGCCAGTGTGTGTGAATGCTACTGCATTGCACGCACCACCAGCAGCTTATTTTCAAAGCGCATCTTCATGTTTGGGTCCCGGGCCTTTAATCTGGTAGGTGCGAAAGCGCTACCAATGACGGCCCTGCGCACCAACGTACGTGGTGACGTGCATGAATGCACCCAGTGACCTACCTCAACAGGCCACCACAAGCTGCTCACATGAACCGGCTCTCTCCCAGTCTCAGTACATTAAACGAGGGGCAGGTCGTGTGAGAGTATACTTTTACTTGCAACTCTCCTTGAGCTGCGTGCGTGTCGGAAGATTCAAGCAGCAGGTACGTTTCCTCTAGTTTATACACAGTTTTGTGAGGTGGCACGTCTCACGTCTGAAAAGATAAAATGCAGGTCATTCTGAGGGTAAGGTTAGGGAGTGGAGGACAGCGCACGGAATAGAAGTGCTTTCTGTGTCTTTTGTAGAGAAAGTGTGTTGCAGGCTCTGGCCTTGCCCTTGGACACGGTGAGAAACCTTCACAGTAACAGGGAAAGTGTTTTTTAAATAGACCTTCACATGTAAATATTCTTCTCTTCGGTAATGGAGCATTATTTTGCAGTTTTGTAGCAGTGTAGTGTAGTTGTGTTTAAAACAGTAGAAAATTCCTTGTATGTTGAGCAGTTTTGGGCAACACACAAAGTGTCAAGTTAACTCTGGTGATTAATTTACCTGCTGGGGAGAGATGGGAGTTTGGTCGAGGGGCAGTTTTCACTTGTGTAAGGTAGCCCAGAGTGTTAATATCGTAGCTGCCACGTATTCGCATTGCTGATGTGACATTCCATGTTTGCAGTGATTTATGAGTGACATTCCACAGCAAAACGTAACATTTCAAAAACACTTTATACTGTATTAAAATAATACCTTGTATATTCATTGTGCTTTAAGTCATAAGCTCTGACATCGTAGCACTATAAATACAGAAGTCGTTAACCACCACTCCTTACCTCCCTGCTAGCCAAAAATCTGTTCCTTTACTGTCTGGTTACATTCATCTGCAGTGACGGAATTAATCTATAAGATTTCATAATGCAAACAAATGCATTTCCTACTGAGTACTTTAACTTGGATTTATCTTCAAACATACAGTGTGCCTTTATTTTGAATGCTATTCCCTGAAGGTGAAGACAATCAAAACTAGTGACTGAATAAACCTATTTGTCCTCCACCCCTCTTCCCCCTCGTCTGGCCTGGTACTGCCCCAGCTGCAGCACTCAAGTTAGTCTAGTGATCAGGTGCGCTGGACTCACCTGTAGTATCCTGAAGGTGCTGCCGGGCAAAGCCTGCAGAGGGCGTGGTGAAACCCAGTGTGGTGGACCAGTCTGCAGACATTGCTGAGGTTACCTACAGGCCCAAGGCCTGCCAGACAAGGCTACTCTTTGACCTTCTTAGTCACTGTCCCTTGCTGTTAATCTAGGTGCTCCTAAGTACTAGTTAGCAGTGCAGCCTTTAAACTGCGCCCGCCACCGCCCACTGGACGGTCTACAGGGACCCCTTCGTGATCGAAGGCCAGGCGCTGATGATGGCTAAGTTGCTTGCTATCTTTAGGCGAACTGTCCATGGGACAGAATCGGGGATGTGCACAGCAGAAGAATCCCCCATACTGTTCCAGTGCCAGCTGCCCGCCAGCAGCACAATCATAGAGAGCACGCTGTGAGAGTCTCACAATGCTGCTTGCGTGGTGAGCATGTTAACAGGAAAATAAACCAAAATTCAACCACTGGCTGGGATTATCGTTGCAGGCTTTCTGTTGATGGTACAGAAGTGCCGGATCCTGGCTGTGTTTATGTTCTGCAGTAACACCAGACAACCAGGTGGAGGACCGGGCCTGGTGGAAATGTATTTAAGTTGCAGGGCAGAAGTATATGTGTGTTTTTAGAGAAGTTTTGACACTACAGGTCACAACGCTACTCCCTAACAGCCAAAGCGTAGTCGGTTATAAGCTCCTAATTGCGGCGCTGGACAACCAGTAGCACATCAGGTGCTGGCTGTGGCTGCTTTAATCATAATATGAAGCGACGTGTTGTTATTCTTCCAGGAGCTATAGTATGCGTGACTAAGACATTTTAGTGCGGTGAGGTGGACATCAGTACTAAAATGCCTTAGTCCAACCCCTGATGCTTGGTACTTGGCAAGACTGTAATATGCCTGCTGCAAAGGACCTGTGCCATGCATATCAAAGAATAATATTTTATGTGCACAGTTCAGTGGGTGACTGCTTTTGTCACAGAGATTCTGTTGTTACTGTGTAGTTCATAAATTACATTCGTAATCTAGAACAGTGAGCTATGAACTGCTATCTAAGAGCTGCATGGTACATGTTGGAAAGTGCTGTGTTTTTTCCCAGTCTTTATATTTTGATGTTGCTAAGAAAGGTTTGTTTGGGTAAGAAATACATTTTTATTAAAGTCGATCCTAAACACTGTGTTATGCTCTAAGTCTGTTCTCCTCCAGACCCAGCACTTTTAAAAAGTGCCTACTAGCATGGGTGGCATATGAATCTTACACAGTTTGGTGGTCTTTGCCTTATGCAACATTTTCTATGCACTAATTCACAAATGTATGATTCATTGTGTCTGGATGTATGATTTTGAGAATGTGGAAAGGTTTTGCTTCAGGAGCAGGGATTAATGGAGTCCTGTAACATCTGCAGTTGTAAAGCAAGCATTCAAGCCTTTGGGCATTCTGGCTGTTAGATAAGATGTTTGTTACTGATGAGGTATTTTTCACACAAGATTCCCTATTAGGCACACTATGTCATACTGCCTTCAATTCTGATCTGCTTTCGAGGCACCATGTTTGTTGAGACTAAGTGATGTGGGGCAGCACATACAAAGAAGGTGGGACTGTGTCTGACAAAGGGTAGGGTGTTGAAAATGCACTGGATAAAGTTAATTATCATGCATTTCCAATGAATGCATGATAATGCTTAAAGCACAATAATGTATGATATTCCATACATACTAGATGGTACCTCTGCTGTGAGAGAACTCATGTAGAGGCGTGCACCATATGCTGTACACACACACACGACTCCCCTATGATGTCCCATTCTTTTTCCATCTTCTTTGTATCGGGGTAGTAATTGTTAGGGATGTCTCTCAGCCTTGCCATTATCATTATCCCATACATACTAGATGGTACCTCTACCTTGACGCTCTTATTTAGAGGCATACTCCAATTCTGTGTGAACCTTCTTTCTCCAAGGGCAGCAGCAGGTAGGAGTGTCTCAAGGCTTAGCCAGTAGCATTTGTCCATAAACACTAAATGGTACCCTTGTTTTGAGAGATCTCAGGTAGAACAAGCTCCATAAGTAGCATGCACACACAGTACACCCTAGTGCTGACCCCAGTCTGTTTGCCCTATCTTTCACTCAGTACAGTAGCAGGCAGGGGTGTCTCTGAGTTTATCCAGTAGTATTCTTCCACATATACACAATGATAGACATCTCATGTAAAACATGCACCATAAACAGCATACAACGTTATACTCCCCAGAGGTGCCCCTATTCTGTTTCTGAGTGAACAGGACATGGAGAACCTTATATGCCAACGAGAAGCAGGGTAATTGTATTATATTCCATCAATAGTCCTGTGGGACTTATTTATGTTCTACATCAATCTTATTTTAAAATAAATGTGTGAATGTGTGTAGACTCAATTATATTAGTCAGAAGAAAGGTACAGGGTGCCTTCTTATTTGAATAGAAGTTAATTTGTTGTCTGGGAACGATATAGCTCATAAATCGAAAAATAGAAAATACTCTCATGTAATGAAAGATGTATTGAAGATGAACTGTAAACATCTGTGTCGTTGACATGGTGTTCTGTGCTGTAAACAGGAACTGCATTGATGACATGGATTATCTTTAGGGTTTTTATGCCCATTATTTAAACAGGTGTATATATTTTAGTTCACACTTTGAGCATTATTGAGATATTGATCCATGCTTTTGCCTTGAAATTTAAGGAGCTGATTATAAGGCCCATTAGTGATCCATTGCAAAGTCAGTTTTAGGAGCTGCTCTGCCTAAAGCCATGAGTGGCTGATAGGTTTAAAGGAGTTGCACAGCCTGAGATTTCACTGATCAATGGTGATATGAGAGCCCGACAGCTCGTATGATGAAGACCTACTAGTGGCGATACTACGTAACTCTCGGACCTCTTTCAAGTGCTCGCCGTCCTTTTTCCCCAGCACCCATCCCCGCCCCCCAGGGGGCGGCAGTCTGAGGGATAGCCCCGGGCGCCACAAGCTCTAGCTACGCCCCTGCTTTGCAGGAGGAGAAGCAGGCTGTGTTCCTACTATGTGGAACCTGCAGACGTTGCTGACTGCCCTACTGAGCAAATTTGACCTGGCAGTTGTCACGAGTGGTCCCCTTTCTTCATTTGTGGCCCCAACAGTGGGCCACAAGTACAAATCAAACCTGAAAAGTAACCATGTGCTTTGCCGCATCCCTGCTGTTCCTGAAGACCTGGGGAGGCTGATGCCTGACTCCAAGCAAATCCAGTGGAGGAGCGGCCTTCTCTAGTGAAGAGGAAGCCTGATCTTGTCCCAGATGCCACACATGCCAGGATGAGCATCTGCCAAGTAGGCCTGAAATGATGCTCATCACCACAGTCTGAATTTCAAGTGAAGACTGCCAGTATTGTTCTGTGTCAGCAGAGTTGCTGTTCAAAACGCCGGCTAGGACAACTCCCACCATTGCTGCACGACCCCAGCAACATGAGCAGATATTACAGGGTCCCACATGCAAAAGACTGACCTAGACTTTCAGACCGAGTTCTGCACCGGGTACATTGCCTGTGACCGAAGCAATCCCATTTTGGGTATTAAGTGTTGAACTGAACTGTGCAATATTCTGTTGGATAGAAAAACTAGTAAACTACACCTATGCTTAATTTAAGGCTATACCTACACGAGGGTATAAGTCTTTAAAGTCATTAAAGAAGCTCCGAAAACGAAGAGAGAGTGCCAAAGAGCATGTGAAACTTACCTAATAATTATAGTTGGAATCACAACCCTGTAACTGAGCGCACCTTTACGTTTGTAGTCTTATTAAAGTACTTTCTTTTGACTAAGATAAGCACTGGGCTGGACGGGGCATTATCGTGTCGGTTGTTTCACCGTTGAGTTCTGAGCTCTGCTCCCACCTGGCACATACACACATTACCTCCCTGAGATGCCTTTGCCTGCTCGGCCTCACTACCCTGAATGCAAATTGACATCACCTCCCATGGTTGGGGCTCAATAGTCCCTCTCTGACATGTGGCCCTCCTGAATTGGGTCAGGCAATTCGCCGTTAAGTAAGAATACCAACTAAAACCAGTAGACACAGTAACTTGTTCCAAGAATCAAGTGACATTTCCTCTATACAAGTTCAATAGCTGTATAAAAACGTGGTATACCACCAAGTGGAACCAGTTCGAAGCTACTTTGTGAGTGTTGAATTCAAGTTTCCATAAGGCATTACGTGCTAAATGGTTTCTTCGATTATTAGAAGTTGAGTGCACCATTTTAGTCGAGCTCTTAATGTTTGTTGAAGAGGCAGTGTTTTTTATACAGCAGTGCGCTCGAAATATGGCGTCAGACTCAGTCTGTTGTGTGCTTCAAGCTTGCCAGAGGTCATTGAGGGCTCAGGGTCCAGGGCAATGTGGGGCTCTTGGAATCCTCTTCTGTTTTGGACAGGCGCCATAAGTACCTGTTTCTAAGTTTTGGTAAGGATAGAACCTGATGCCATCCTGTGGTGTCCCTACGTAAGCTGTCTCAATGTTAATGACAATGGCAGACTTCCTTATAACAAAACAGCTTTAAATACATGTTACTGAAGGACCGTGGGGCCCGGAAGGTGAGGGGGCCGCCTGTGTCCTAATGCATTCTCCACCTGTATCAGCCCTGGTGTCCTGGTGCCGTAGTCATACCTGCCAACTTGAAGAACAATCTCACAGTGTGAAGAGGGGGCAGGCCTTCAAGGACGCTGGTGCAGATATTCGGGGTGTTTTCCACAGCCCTTATTGGACGTCGGCAGTTCAAGTCTCAGATAACAAGCTGGAAAACCACCATTTACAGTGGTTTTCAGCTTGTTTTCCAGCCACGGCCGGCAGTGGGAGTACCTGCAGGGCGGTGACGTGGGGAGGGGGAGGGGCAGGGTGGGGGGTAGTAATGTATGGATTACGGAGTTTTACAGATAAGTAAACATTTAAATAAATAAAACGAATTTCGTTGTGCGCACTGCATCGCATTTGGGGATGGCCTGCACTCAACAAAATTCGTTTTATTTATTTAAATGTTTACTTACCTGGGAAGCTCTGTAATCCATACATTACTACCCCCCACCATGACCCTCCCCCTCTACACTTCGCCGCCCTGCAGGTACTCCCACTGCCGGCCGCAGCTGTTGTTTTCCCTGCCACCGTGTGATATCGACTCCTCTCCGGGTAACAGTGTGATGGAAGCTCATATTGTGTGTCACACTGTAGCACCATGTGAGTTGGCAGGTATGTCTTAGTGTTAGTGATTTGATAGTTTAGCTTAAACTTTTTATTTACCATCTAACATGTTTCTAACACTCAGACATTTAACCTTTTCAAACTGGTGTGCTTGGATAATGTCTGTGTATGTAAATGTTTGCAAATGTTGATATTTGTATTGTCTATTTTTGCACTGGTGGAAACAAACACAATGGAATTGATGCTGTGAGTTGTATCACTCAAAAAGCATCTTCTTTTCTTCTGCTCCGCCCTCAGGGTAACCCATTGGCTCGAGACAACCGCTACGTCTCTGCTATCGCTCAGTCCACCTCAGTGGAGATCCTGGATAACTCCCTCCTGAAGAACCCCAGCAGGTCCCTGCTGCTTTCTGTGGACAAGTCCCTGCTGCTCACAGACCCCATGCTTGGGCCTTCAGAAGGAAGTCAGATGAAGGAGCGCTTGAAGGAGTCAGCAAGGGAGAGCTTCATGGAGAAGCTGCAGCGGAAGCGCAAGGATGTTGAGGGCACCATACACCACCTGCACAACAGGATCCTGTAAGGCACCCTTCCATTAGTGCTGTGATCCATCAATTTAATGATATAGTGTGGAGTATTATAATTAACCTAATGATATATTTTTTTTAAGGAATGTTGTTATTGTACAGTTCAAAGGGTGCACAGTTCACACCTCATCAATAATAATGAATTCTACAATTTTCTGTTTTCATTTTTCAAAAATATTTGAAAGATTTAAAAATAGTATCCAGGATGGCAGCCCACAGATAAGATTGTATTAGAAGGAAGATGAAAAAGAGTAAAAAGGAGAAAACTTTTACAATAATTAAGGAGTTTGAGAAACATGATTTTTCATGCAATATACAGAATACAGGGCCAGATGTACGACGGTTCTTGCATGCGCAAACAGATTTGCGAACCCTTTTGGGCATGCAAAAACAGCATGGGGTATGGTCAAACAATATTTTGCAAGTCACAAATTTTTGCGACTCGCTATTAGGAAGGGGCGTTCCCTTCCTAATAGCATGCGCAACCCTATGTACAGATGTAGCCTGTCTGCAATTGCAAGCGCAAAACACTCGCAAATTACCACCCTCTTCAAGAGGGTGGTAATGGGGCCGCAAGAGGGAAGGGGTCCCCATGGGACCCCTTTCCCTTTGCAAGCGCAGGGGAAAATATTTTTTAAGGGCAGGCAGTGGTCCCAGGGACCACTCTATATGAAGTAACAGAGACCCCCTGACATATGAAATCTTCTAGGACCGGGCGAAACACAATGTAAGTATCTTCCTAGACAGTAGTAAATCACTATTAACGAATACAGAATATGTGTCTCATAAATCATGTACAGAAAATGTCAAGCAAACAAGGACAATAACATTAAGCTGTTTTATTTAATACTTGAGGCATAAAAATAAAAACAAAATACGTATTCAACATGTGATATTCAGTATTAAAAAAGTTTAAAAATACAGATCATGTGTGCGACAATTATATTTGGGAAATGCAATCCAATGATTAGTGCTGTGGCTAAGCTGTGTGCTATTCGACGCGCGTTTCGGCGTGTTGTAACGCCTTCGTCAGGAAATAGGGCCACAAGTTCCTGTATAGCTAAAACAGGAAACCTGGATGTATGCTGGACAATTGATGCTCCTATGTATGGTAACACTTAATATTCTTATTCTATCTTGTAGATAGGGGTAGATTAGAGCGACCTTAAATGTCAGAAATCCTGATGATTCATCAGGTCCTGAGGCGAGGAAAGATGGTCCTTAATTTGATGAAGGTATCAGAAGATGTCAAGTTAAAAAATCCTTATTATTGAGATGTGCAATTATGCAGCGAATGTGTCATCAGTGGATGTTTAAAATCAGAAGGTCGGCAGAAGCGGCGCATGAACAGGGATTGATGCCCTGATATGTTGATAGGCTGTCGTGGAAGTTTAGTGTTCTCCCGGATAAGGACCACTGCCTGCCCTTAAAAAATGAAACGAAAACGTTTCATTTAAAAAAAAAAAAAAAAAAACATCCAGTTTTCTTTAAAGGAAAATGGGCTGCATTTGGGAAAAAAACTGCTTTATTTAAAAGCAGTTCCGGACATGGTGGTCTGCTAAGCCCAGCAGGCCACCATACCTGGGAGGGCCTGCCATTCCCAATGGGGTCGCAAATTGCGAGAGGCTGATTAATATTCATGAGCCTCTCTATTTGGGACCCCATTAGAAATCGCTAACAGTGTGTTAAACACTGTTGTACATCCTAAATAGCGCCTCGCAAATTTCGAGTCTCAAAAGACTTGCAATTTGCGAGGTGCTATTTTGGGGGTCATACATCTGGCCCATAGAAACTTCATCAGGCACGTATGAAACGCTAAAAAACAGGACAGGCTTCAGTACACTGTTTGTGTGCTGTTTGGTGTCTTCATGGTACTACAAATTCCTCTGCCACCCTTTAGCACTTTACTATATTTTCTTTATTTGTAGTACTGATGACTCTGCTGATAAAGTTAATTATTGGGTCACTGGCTTATGTACATATAAAGAGGGTATGGGACAACTTCTACATAAAAAATAAAGCTTTTTTCAGTGGAAATAAATATCTGAAGGGTTACCAGTTGTAATGCAATGTAGTCTGTACAGCTCCAATTGTACCATAGGGCAACATGGTCGATATTATGGCCCAGTTGTTTACTGTCTTCCCTGTGTTCATGCATATGCCTCCTAAAATGCATATTTTCAGTTTCATAAAATAAAATGTTCACTTTCCTATACCGTAATATCTGAAGAAAGAAGGGACAATAGTCATAAGGCCCTTCCTCCCAGCCTTAAAATTGAGAAACAAGACATGACATTGCCCAAAATCAGACCTCATACGCCAGCCAGCCTACCACCACCTGCACATGAATCTCTGCTCCTGACTATTGAGCAAGAGATCCCGGCTGCAGGAAGGTGGAATCTGACTATATGGTTACCCCAACTTTTTTCCTGGTGTTTTGCTGGTTTTCGACTTAGTTGGCCTGGGACCCTGCTATTCAGGGCCCCAGACTATCTGTTTTCTCTATAAAATGGACTCCATGTACTTTAGGTACATACCAGACCACCCTTGTGAGCCCTGTATAGTGTACCATAGGTACCCAGGGCATAGGTGCACCTTAGGCCTACCAGGGGCTGCTGAATGTATTGTGCCACCCCTGGTATGCCTTACAAACTGATACCACAGGTCTGTTCACACGGCCTGGGTAAGGTGGTGTAATCACCCCTTACTTAGATATAGTATACCTATATCTACCTCTACATATAGACACATATACACCTATAAGCCACTCCTATGGTAGGCCTCGACACTCCTGGAGGCAGAGTGCTTGGTTGTATGTGAGAGGGTGCCCTAGCATGAGCTGAGCCCCTCTGCAGCTTTTGGAACCATCTCCCCATAGCTGTTCTATGATATAGTCATACCATATACTTTTAAGTGCATTATAATCCTCGCTGTTAATGCTAACTTTGGTTGGCTTTATCAAAACATGGCGTGTAAGGTGTCAAACACTTCGGAATACTACCCCCCCGCCAATTCTGGCGGCGGGGGTAGCATTCCGCCCTTCTACAGGGAAAAGACATGTAAGTTACTGCTTTACCCGGTTAAAGTTAAACAGAGCCTCAGCATCACAAAATGGATGCTGCTGCCACAGACACGAGTCTGACCTCCTGTTGCTGGACGAAACTCCGGCAGGGGAGGCCTAGACAATAGGCTTCCTGTCCAGGGAGGTGCCCGCGCCTCCCCAGACAGGGGTTTTGTGTATTGGGGCAGGGAGGGCTGCATCCAGTGAATGCATCTAGACACTGCCTGGGGCACACAAGGTGCTCCATGCATAGCCCGTTTCAAAGCAGTTGCTGGAGCACTCGAGCCCCACTCTGGCACGAAACTGGACAAAGGGAAAGGGGTGTAACCACCCCCTTCTCAGGTCCACCCATAGGAGGGACCTAGTCAGGTAATCCAGCCCCCATCCTTAGTATAAGTATAGGAGCTGTGTCCCTAAGACTTTAGATTATCCTGGACAAATCTTTGAAAGACATATCTTGGACCTTCGGCATTCCATTCTGTCTGGAAGACGGAATACATCTCCCTTGTGGTCAAGGAGTGACCACCCTCTGCAAACAGGCACCAACAACAACTTCCCTGGTCTGCAGTTTCAAGGCTCCCATCGGAACCCAAAGACTCTGCGACTCAAGAACTGGACTTCCAGACTTCTTTGACCACGATCCACATCCACAGCAAAGCTGAGACCCGTGGTGGACACGAGAGACGTGGGACCGGATATCTTGGACATCCTCCATTTTGCTACCTGCACTCCTTTCATGAAGCCTCAGTAAGTTGTGCATCGGGGTATGAGAAGCCCCAGCCCTGAGCACCATTAGAACCAAAGCTCAGGCCCCCACGCTCTGCGAGTGTCCAGTGGGCCCCGCCTTTACATTTGTGCTTGAAGCGTCTTCCCGGTTCCTTGCCCGTTGGCTAGTGATCCCCCTGAAGACGCCATCTTGAATCTAACTTGCGATCCTGGTTGCTCCAGGCTTGCTCCAGCTTCCCTAAAAAGGAGAAGCGCCACAGACCTTGCTGGTCTACAACAGAGTGCAACAGAGCCAATCTCGACATCCTGCGTGGGTTGCGGTTGCCAAGGCTTGTTGGGTCCAATCCGGATACCAATGCTGCAGTCATCTAGATCCATTGTAGGACAGCTTGAATCCAGCTCCTGGTCATCGTCGATGGCTCCTGGACCTCGTGGCTGAAGAGACAAACTCACCTTCTTCACCTTAAAGCACCCCACAGCGCCTGGTTCCTTCCAGGTCACTGGCTAGTGACCCAGACTCTGTCCCCTCTGTTTTCAGGTTCTTCACATCAACGATCAACCCTTGGATCCACCCGGACACTTTTCCTCTGGTCGCCTGCAGCACTTCTTTCAATCAATCAATCAGGAGTTTGTTAAAGCGCGACTACTCACCCGTAAGGATCTCAAGGCGCTAGGGGTGGGGGGGGTGGGGGGGGGTGGTGGGGGGTGCAGGTTCCATTCCATCAAGGAGGGGGTCTGTCGAAGAGCCAGGTTTTGAGTTTTCTTGCGAAGATGGGGAAGATTGCAGCTTTCCATAGAAAACGACGACGAAACCCGACACAAGAAGACACCTATGCACCCGGCTTCCCTGGGTGAGGTAACACGAGTACTCCAGTGCTCCTGTGGGTCTTGGATCTCAAAGTGTCCTAGTTTAAAAGGGTTCCATCCTAGTCCATCTGGAAGTGTCCTTAAACTGTAACTTTGTAATTTTTACGAACTCCATAGAAAGTCAATGGGAACCCGCGCCTGTGTTTAGACACTGCATGCGGCTCCCGTGGGTCTCCTACTTCCTGACCTTTGGTTGCTTAGTGTAGCCCCAGCGATTATACAGGCCCTAGGCCTGCTTTCTAACTCTCACATGGTACTTATACCACTTTCTTAGTATATAGTTTGTGAGGCCCCTAGGGCATAACGTATACTGTGCAACTTATCGTATATTAACTGTGTAACTTGCATTGTATTTTTACCTCTGACCTCATAAAGAGTGCAGAGAGGTTGTGTTTAGATTAAATACATATATATTTGATATATACCTTGTGTGGTGTCCTTTCATTTGGTATTCAAGGGATTATATATGGTAAAACAACTTGCTTAACTCGCCTACTGAAGTCTTAGCCTGAAGACTGATGGTTCATGCTACCACTAGGATAACTTTCTATAAGGTTGACTTTACAACCACCATCAATAAGGGTCGATTAGACTGGTGCAAGGTGCCCACTAGAACTAGTGGACATCATATGCCAGGCTAACTTCTCACATTGGTGTTCAGCGGTTGGGATAAGAGCTTGCAATTTGTTTTACCAAATATTCTTGTAATATCATCTGAAAGATCATATCAAGGTACCTGTAGGTACATATAAATCAAGTCTTATATACATAAGTTCTACTGAACTTAGTAGTTGTAGGTGGTAAGGGCTTAGTGCACCCTGACTACAACTCCTAGAGAGGTTCTAGTAGGAAACCATTTAGTGTAGGTAGGTGCCCAGACCACACCTCACTAGAAAATGTCCTTGGAAGCAGGCCCTAGTGGACCTCTTCAAGAAGAAACCCAGAGGGTCCCTTCTAAGTATGACTTGTTTACTTTTCATGAACTGAGAAGCCTGTGTACAGTCAGAAAGTTGAGACAAGGACAGAGTCCAAACTTTAACCACTTGGCAGATATCTTAATGGCTCATGATGTAGACAATGCAGCAGACTCAGGTAGCCAAAGGGGTAGAGAGGGGGGCCATCTCTCAACAGAGGAAAATGCCACTGGAGAAGATCCACTGGTCTCTGATGAAGATGATGATCAGGATGCAGTTGATGAAACTGACCTGGGCAACCTAGGACTATCTGGAGGTGGAGAGGGCCAAGTCAGGCCCCCCTCCACTCACCCCAGTAGGCCTAACCCAGGAAAACAGAAGGCACAGATCACACTCCAGTGGTTCTGAGCATTCTGATTCCTCAGTAGGGTCCAGTGCCTTTGCTCAGAGGAGGATGACTTCCCCTTAGAGGAGAGAGCACAAAGCTAGGATGAAAGAAGTCAAGCTTAGGATCAAAAGGCAAGAAGTTGCCCTTGCAAAAGATGCCCTGGCTCTTGAGAGAGAGATGGAATTCTGTGGGCTAGAGCCCACTGGTGGCAGCATAATTCATAGAGATAGAGAAAGGTCTCATGACCATAAAAACCTGAACAAGATTATCCCTCCCTATCCGGTTGGGGATGACATCCACAAGTGGATTACTGCTTTGGAAAGGGCCTGCAAAGTGCAAAAGGTCCCCAAGGAGCAGTGGGCAGCAAAACTTGTGGCTCTCCTTTTCCGATAAAGGCAGAGATAAGCTCCTAACAGTTAGTGAACATGATGCTGACAACTACACTGTCCTGAAGAGTGCTCTGATAGATTGGTTCGGCTTAACCACCGAGCAGTACAGGTTGCTATTCAGAGACACCCAGAAGACACAGACTCAGCCTGGACTGATTTTGTAGATTGAGCTACTAAGGCTCTAGAAGGCTGGTTACTGGTTAGTAAAGTAAAGGACTATACAGGATTGTACAATTTGATTAGGAGGGAGCA
Organism: Lissotriton vulgaris; assembly: GCF_964263255.1. NCBI lineage: Eukaryota > Metazoa > Chordata > Amphibia > Caudata > Salamandridae > Lissotriton > Lissotriton vulgaris. The sequence goes on along the minus strand of NC_141685.1, from coordinate 1,672,699,897 downwards.
GATCCTTAATATTTGTCAAAACCAGCTTTTGCACCAACACCTGGTGGACTCTGATCTGACCTCTCCCCAAGAATTGGGTAAGAAGGCAGACAAATGGGTCAGGACCAGGGTGAGGCCTAAACATCAGGGTGGTGACCAGAAGTAGAATTCTACTAAACCACAAGAGAAAGGTGGGGATAAATCTAAGGAAAAATCCACTACCGGGCCCCAAAAATCCTCTTGGGGGAGTGGGGGGTGGGGGGGGGGGGGTAGGTCCCAAACTCCTTTCTCTAATGTTAAGAAACCTTATTGCCATGTATGTAAGCAACCTGGCCACTGGAAAACTGACAGCAGTTGCCCAAAAGCCAGCAATAAGGAAAATATTGCTCCAAGTAATACTCCAACACCTCCTGTTACTACCAGTAGTAATCCCCCAGGTGGTGAGAGTGCCCCCAAAACTTTGGCTGGGTTTACTTGGGGAACTCAGGTGGACTCTGGCCTAACCAGGTCCCCTACTACAGCAACTCTAGTCGGTGATAATGGCATGGGGTTTGCCAACTTCACTGCTTGTCCCAATACCTTGGGCAAGTACAGACAGGAGCCCCACATCAATGGTCAGACAGCTGTGCCCTATAGGGACACAGGGGTTAGCATCACCATGGTGACTGAGAGACTAATCTCCTCAGAACAGCGTTTACCTGGGTTTACATACCAGGTGACCAACATTGATGGAGTCAGGTCAGATCATGCCATGGCAGTAATACATCTCAGCTGGGGAGCTGTCACTGGCCCAAAGAGAGTGGCAGTGCCTACAAACTTGCCTGTAGATTGTTTACTGGTCAATGATCTTGAGATCTCAGCCTGGGCTGAGGTAGAGCAAAAGGCCCATTCCAAAATGATAGGCCTTCCTGAAAAAGTTAGTAGGGCTGTGATGGTCACAGCCCAAACCCAAACAGATTTTTGTGTTGTGAAGCCTGAAACTAGGGATCACTCCACTCAGACAGAGAGCATTGGGGAGGAAGAAAAGTCTCCCTCCCACCAGACATTAGGCGAGGGTCAGCCTCCTCAGAGAACTGACTCTACCCCTGGTGAAGGAACTGCCCCAGAGGTAGTCAGGCGTAGCCTGGCAGAGCCCCTGATGTCAGTGGACCCTACCAAGGTGGTACCCAGTCTGGAGCAGGTAACCTGCCCCTCTCTACCCTGCCTCAGTCAGCCCAGGGCTGTAGAGGTCAGGGAGGCCAGTGGACCCCAAAGGGCCCCCTGTCCAGAGGAACCTCCCGATCAGCAGATTAGCCCCCAGTCTAGCAGCCCTAGCCAGGTGAAAACTCCTCAACCCTCTGAGGGATCTCACTTACCCTTGTGTAGGAACCTCCCCCAGGTGGACTCTGTTGAACACAGGCAAACCTGGGATTCATTGGTCCCAAACCTGACCTGCCCCTCCAGTGGTCCAACCAAAGGGACCCAACCTCCAGCGGTAGGTAGCCAAAGGATGACCCTGAGAGCACAGTGCAACTCAGTCATGGAAAGAAAGGCATACATGGTGGATAGTGATTGTAGGAAGCTGATCCCAACATTAGTGGAGCCTCACTTCAGTACTCCATCCCCGCACCAGCCTTTTACTTTGCCAAAACACCCCATAGCAGTAAATCCCAATGGTGGAGACCCTCTGATACCCTTAGGGTGAGGGATTCCTTAGTGGACCATAAGACAGGGCGTAACCATGCTAGTGCAGGTACTTCCTTATATGGACACTTAGTTAATATAGGCGCACCTGGACAAGGATAGCCTTATCTCCTTTCATTGGAGCGGGCAGGGGGGGAGTGTTGTGTAGGAAGGTGGAATCTGACTATATAGTTACCCCAACTTCTTTCCTGGTGTTTTGCTGGTTTTCGACATAGTTGGCCTGGGACCCTGCTTTTCAGGGCCCCAGACTATCTGCTTTCTCTATAAAATGTACTCCATGTACATACCAGATTGGTAACTGGGTCACCCTTGTGAGCCCCTGTATAGTGTACCATAGGTACCCAGGGCATAGGTGCACCATCGGCCTACCAGGGGCTGCAGCATGTATTTTGCCACCCCTGGTTTGCCTTCCAAACTACACCACAGGTCTGTTCACACAGCCTGGGTAAGGTGGTGTAATCACCCCTTACTTAGATATAGTATACCTATATCTACCTCTACATATAGACACATATACACCTATAAACCATTCCTACGGTAGGCCTCGACAATCCTGGGGCAGAGTGCTTGGTTTTATGTGAGAGGGTGCCCTAGCATGAGCTGAGCCCCTCTGCAGCTTTCGGAACCATCTCCTTATAGCTGTTCTATGATATAGCCTACCATATACTCTTAAGTGCATTATAATCCTCGGGATTAATGCTAACTTTGGTTTGGCTTTATCAAAACATTGCGTGTAAGGTGTCAAACACTTTAGAATTCTACCCCCGCCAATTCTGGTGGCGGGGGTAGCATTCCACCCTTCTAGAGGGAAAAGACATGCAAGTTACTGCTTTACCCGGTTAAAGTTAAACAGAGCCTCAGCATCACAAAATGGATGCTGCTGCCACAGACACGAGTCTGACCTCTTGTTGCTGGACGAAGCTCTGGCAGGGGAGGCCTGGACAATAGGTTTACTGTCCAGGGAGGTGCCAGCACCTCCCCAGACAGGGGTTTTGTGTATTGAGGCAGGGAGGGCTGCATTCAGTGAAGGCATCTAGACACTGCCTGGGGCACACAAGGTGCTCCATGCATAGCACGGTTCAAACCAGTTGCTGGGGCACTCCAGCCCCGCTCTGGCGCAAAACTGGACAAAGGGAAAGGGGTGTAACCGCCCGCTTCTCAGGTCCACCCGTAGGAGGGACCTAGTCAGGGAATCCAGCCCCCATCCTTAGTATAAGTATAGGAGCTGTGTCCCCAGGACTTTAGATTATCCTGGACAAATCTTTGAAAGACATATCTTGGACCTTCGACATTCCATTCTGACTGGAAGATGGAAGACATCTCCCTTGTGGTCAAGGAGTGACCACCCTGTGCAAACAGGTACCAACAGCAACTCCGCCAGTCTGCAGTTTTAAGGCTCCCGTCAGAACCCGAAGACTCTGTGACTCAAAAACTAGACATCCAGACTTCTCTGATGCCGATCCACATTCACAGCAAAGCCGAGACCCGTGGCGGACACAGGAGACTTGGGACCAGACATCTTGGACATCCTGCATTTTGCTACCTGTACTCCTTTCCTGAAGCCTCAGTAAGTTGTGCATTGGGGTACAAGAAGCCCCAGCCCCGAGCACCATTTGAACCGAAGTTCAGGCCCCCACACTCCGCGAGTGTCCTGTGGGCCCCACCTTTACATTTGTGCTTGACGCCTCTTCCCCATTCCTTCCCTGTTGACTAGTGAGCCTCCTGAAGACACCATCTTGAATCTAACTTGCGATCCTGGTTGCTCCAGGCTTACTCCAGCTTCCCTGAAAAGGAGAAGCACCACAGACCTTGCTGGTCTGCAACAGAGCCAATCTCAACATACTGCGTGGGTTGCAGTTGCCAAGGCTTGTTGGGTCCAATCCGGATGCCGACACTGCAGTCATCTAGATCCATTGTGGGACAGCTCAAGTCCAGCTCCTGGTCATTGTCGATGCCTCCTGGACCTCGTGGGTGACGAGACAAACTCACCTTCTTCACCTTAAAGCACCCGACATCGCCTGGTTCCTTCCTGGTCACTGGCTAGTGACCCAGACTCTGTCCCCTCTGCTTTCAGGTTCTTCACATCACCGATCCACCCGGACACTTTTCCTATGGTCACCTGCAGCACTTCTTTGCAGCTCTCCATAGAAAACTACGACGAAATCCGACACGAGAAGACACCTATGCCCCCGGCTTCCCTGGGTGAGGTAACACGAGTACTTCGGTGCTCCCGTGGGTCTTGACTCTCGAAGTGTCTTAGTTTAAAAGGGTTCCATCCTAGTCCGTCCGGAAGTGTCCTTAAACTGTAACTTTGTAACTTTTGCGAACTCCATAGAAAGTCAATGGGAACCCGCGCCTGTGTTTAGACACTGCACGCGGCTCCCGTGGGTCTCCTACTTCCTGACCTTTGGTTGTTTAGTGTAGCTCCAGCGATTCTACAGGCCCTAGGACTGCCTTCTATTTATTTTGAAAGTTTTATATAGCGCGAACAAGATCTTCGCAGATATCAGAGCGCTTTACAGAGGAGGGGAGCATATATACACAGATACATCAATAGTGTTAAAAGTACAGTGAAGTGATATCATAGACAATCAAGTAAGTCAATTTCAAAGTCAAACAAAAATGCAAAGGGTTCGAACAAGTAGTACAGATGAGTATTGAGTCTTTGAAGTTGATCCCCAGTAGTGGTTCAAGTGTATTTAGCCATGAGGATCGCTTTTACTTCTTTCTTGAAAAGTATGGTAGAGGGGATGAGCCTGGTTTCAGGGGGGAGTGAGTTCCAAATCCTGGGAGCCATTCCTGAGAAAGAGCGTTTATAGGTTTTTTCCTTGCGGAATCTTTTAGGCTTTAGCAAAAGATGGTTTGTGCCTCTAGTGTTTCTGGAGCCTCCAGAAATCGTCAGCTTCTGAGCGAGGTATCTAGGTGAGCTCAGGTGGACAGCCTTGTGTGTCAAACAAGCGATTTTCAGGTGTATTCTGGCTTCAAAAGGCAGCCAGTTCAGGGATTTGAAGTCAGGGGAGATGTGTGAGTGCTTTTTTGATCCAGTGATAAGTCTCGCTGCGGCGTTTAAAGAGGCTCTTATGGGTGCCGTAGTAGCTAGGGGGAGACCGCAGAGGGCGGTGCTGCCGTATTCTATTCGAGGTATGACTAGTGATTGTACCGCAGTTTGGAAGTCTTTGGCTGGAAGGAAGGGTTTAAGTTTCCTAAGGGTGTTGATTTGGTAGTTCGCTCCCTTAGTTGCTTTGTTGATGTGTTCCTGCATGCTGAGATTGGTGTCAAGTGTTATGCCCAAAGATTTCGCTGAGTCCACGATGGTGGGTTGAACATTGAGTGCCGTTAGGTGTTTAAGCCACATTTGTGCGGTAGTGATCTTCGCGGGAGGTGAGATCAGAAGGAACTCTGTTTTAAGGGCATTGAGTTTGAGATGATTAGCGGCCAGCCAGGATTGGGTGCTTCTGATCGTTGAGTTCAAGAGCGTGATGTCTTTGGGTGATTGTAGTTTGAGATAAAGTTGGGTGTCATCAGCATACATGTGGAAGTGTACATTGGATTCTTGTAGCAAGGTGGTGAGAGGTTCCATAACTAGGTTGAACAAAGTTGGGGATAGGGAGGATCCTTGTGGTACGCCTAGCGATACAGGTCTTGGCGCGGACATCAAGTTGTTGCTCTTGAATTTCTGCGACCTGTTATGCAGAAAGGACGTGAACCATTTGAGCACAGTTCCAGATAGGCCAGATTAGAACGAACTCTCATGTGGTACTTATACCACTTTCTTAGTATATGGTTTGTGAGGCCCCTAGGGCATAACGTATACTGTGCAACTTATCGTATATTAACTGTGTAAGTTGTATTGTATTTTTACCTCTGGCCTCATAAAGAGTGCAGAGGGGTTGTGTTTAGATTAAATACATATATATTTGATATATACCTTGTGTGGTGTCCTTTCATTTGGTGTTCAATGGATTATATATGGTAAAACAACTTGCTTAACTCGCCTACTGAAGTCTTAGCCTGAAGACTGCAGGTTCATGCTACCACTAGGGTAGCTTTCTATAGGGTTGACTTTACAACCACCATCAATAAGGGTCGATTAGAATGGTGCAGGGTGCCCACTAGAACTAGTGGACATCATATGCCAGGCTAACTTCTCACACCGGCCACATCTGAAGACAGCCTGCACTACTGGGAAGGGTCTTGAGGGAAGCTTTCAGTACACTCAACGTCTGTTAAACGTGGAGGATCCAGGGTAGAGGAGATGTGTTGGAGCCATCGACCCACTCACTATTTTATGTTCAGAGGAATTTTCATTCCGTAATGGGGGGAAAAAAGAAAACAGGCGGGGAGTGAATCTAAACTACTTTCATGGCTCCTTCTCTGGTGCAGGGGAGGACTTTTTAGATGAGGGCCTGTATTTAACAAGCATTCGCAAAGCCAATAGGTCTCGCCTTTTTGATGGAGCAAACTCATGTACTCTCATGGCATGCTGAAAAAAAAAGAAAAAAAGAAGTTCCCTAAATGTGAGCAGTTGAAGGATGCAAGTCATTCAATCAAAAGGATGGTAAAGAAGCTTCACTTACAAAAGGGACAAACACAAGAAGAGGATGCAAAGCCAATGAATAAGAAGGAAGCAGATGAGAGTGAAAAGAATGCCAACCAATGGTAAGAATGGTTGTGCGGCTGAAAAGAAAAAGGTTAAAGATGCCCTTTGGAAGGGGGAATCACCTCATGGTTTAAAGAAGGGGACAAGGAAGTGGCCCCAGGAGATAATCTCCTTCTTACCAGTATTGAATGTTCGCTATCTGGATCTCATTGCAAACAAGCATGGCAAAACTGATAAGTCTGGAGTTGCATGCAAGGCCTTTGGTTTTGTCAATGTTTATTTTTTCATGGTTTTTGCAAAACCTAATTGTTGGGGAAGCTGCCGGGCCCTCATCAATCTGGGGGGAAAATTAGGTAAAAGCAAAAAGTTTCTGGTCTAAAAAGCATGGAACTACTGTGAAGATGCGCTCCTTGTGAATGGACAGAATGCTCTCACTCTCAGTGAAGTTAGCCTATGGCTGAGTTGGGCTGACCCATTGCTTCACACTATATAGCGTAGTAGGTGGAAGAAAGTATCAGACTATTGGAGGAAGATGGCTGGCTGAAGGACCCCTTAACAATGCATATTATGCATATAATATTAGTAATATAAAAAGATCTTGGCTAACGCTAGCAAAGGTGCTGCAGCACGCCAAGATAACCATAATGGAGTTCCAAAGGTGAATGAGTGTTAAAGACGACTTTAAATTTTGTTTTAATCTTGTCAAATTTGCTGTATGTTGAAAGATAGAGGTCAAATGTCTGGCTAATATTCTGACTAACTGCTCTTTATACGTTTAACATGGACGTTGGTATTTACTTTCCTTTTTATGACTGCGAAATGAGAGGGCTTTTTAAAGTTAACTATGCGACAATCTTTCTATTGTAAAAGGAAAGGATGTAGAATGCCGCTTTTTCTAATACACATTTAAATACCTTTAAATGTTCTGTACAAATATTTCAAAATAAATAAGCAGTTAGCAGAGTACAAATGAAGAGCTTTTTTGTAGTTCTGAGGTCTGATGAAGCAAAGATTTTAATAGGGTCAAAACAAATCAAGAATTTACTTGGTGGGCAAATGACAAATATTCACTGAAGTCCAATTTCCACATCATCATTTGTGAACTATATAGTTTTATCAGTAAAACTGTATGTCTGTGCAAAGTTAGTGGTCATTTCAATGGAAAATGTGCTGTCTGTAAATGACAGTGCGCTACCACTCAATGCTTTAGTAATACATTTGTAATAGTGTACTCCAAAATGCAACATCAGCTAAATAGTACACCCTTACCCCTCTCTTTCTGAATGTGCTTGACTCATTTGCGACTTTGTGTGATGCTTGGATTTTCTGATTCCCTGTGAGTATAATGATGCATCCTTGATGGCACGACCCCCAATCTGAAGATTGTTTCCGCACTACTGTACTTCGCCTTCAACTCTTTTTGCATCCTGACAATTGTCCAGTGTTTGCGTTGCATTCTGTTGTAGATCTGACTTGTTCTTTGTAACCTTTTTTTAGTTCAGTCATGTCTACACTTTTTTATTTTTATATAATTTGTTTTTATTGTGATGACAAGACAGACATCGGATTAAACCATAACTCAATGCATCCTCGATTCGAGGACCTGAACATTACTCAGAAAGAACACAGCCATTCAGCCCACATCCCGGGGATGTCTACACTTTAACTTCATATTCTGCGTATTAATTTTTTTAACCTACTTTCGTATACAGTTGTGTTTTTTTTTACCTATGCCTCCTCGTTTACCTTCCTCAACCCGCACGTTCGTTTGTTTAGCTCTCCTGCTTTCATTATCCTGGTTTTGGCCGATGTTGTGGCTTGTAAACCTTTTATGTTGATTGTCTGTGTATCCTTGTAACACATTTTCCATGCCCTTAAGTACACAAGAATATCAAAGTAAACGTCAGTGCACGAGCCATCGCTATGGCAATGGTGGAGCGTGGCTCCGTGTGTGCTTAAGGTGTGGAGTCTTCACTGAATAGTGATTGCCAAATCATGAAGCTGTGCAAACACCCAGGGGCCGCCATGTTGAATTCCCATGAGGGGATGACGCAAGTCTGAGAGAGTGTTCTATAACACTAGTCTGTGCTTAGAATGCATTGGTTTCCGTGGGAAATAGATTGATAGGTATTGGTGTCAGGAGACTGTCAACTTAAATTAATCACCCAACGCCTACTGCAGGAGCATAAAGTCTTGCGTTGTATCTCGTGTTGTACACAACAGTAGTTTGATGTCTGCAGAGGAGACAATACACCGAGAGGTCCCAAATGTAGGACCTTATAGGATAAAAAGGAGAAACCTAGAGACCAATTGTTTATTCTGACTATGGGATGCAGTGCACGAACTCATTTAATAATGCACACATTGTACCAAGGACTAAGTATATGAACTGTAGCACAGCCATTTGGGCTGTATGCATCAATATTTCATGCTCTGAGGTTGGAAAATGTAGTGCGTGATCAGAGTTTGGTGGTCAGGTTACTTCATCACAAATCTGACCGATATCCCGTCTGCCTTATTGGAAGTGCCAAAGGATATAATTCACTTCATTTGTGTTTTACTACAAACTAGGTTCATCATAACTATGTAATAAATAGGCTACCCTCATCATTGGAACACTGTTGTTAATTCCAGCATCCTACTTTATTTAACTCTGCTCTGCAGGAGAAAAAAGTTTCCACTTAGCACCCAAACTCTGGAATTTAACGTTCTGTTCCAGGTGTCATCATTCCTTTCACTATCTATTCACACGCTGCAAGCGTGAGAGAGACAGTCACAGACTTGTTGAACTGTTGAACTCTGTTACTCAGTTTGCTACTCCGCTGCTACTGCAAGGCTCATACATGCATGTACAAGCCTATGCAGGTCTCCATTCCAACTTTCTTTTAAGGTCCAGTTTACTAGACAGCACAGCTGACAGGTTGCGCAAGACGAATTGTGGGCTTACCAAGAACATTCAGGAGCTTGGTGCCACTGTTTACCATTAGTTGACTTTCCTGTCATTCTGGTTTTTCTGCTTATTATTAGTGTCCTAGCTTGTCAATCATGTGTTTGACCCTCCCATGGAGCATAGCATCTTATACCATCTCTTTCGATTGTCCGGCTTGGGAAACGTCGTTTACAACGTGGTGTTTACACCACACGACCTTTACCACGCTGCCATTACAACGCAAGTTGTTACTACGACTTGCGCTGGATGGCGCTGTTGGTTAAGGAATATTGTAATTTTCTATTCCAACACCTTCCCTACTGTTACGTGGACTGGTGTTAGAATAGAAAATTATAATAATCCTCAATTCGCGCCCTCCAACGTAAATCGTTGTAACGACTTGCGCTGTAAAATCAGTGATGTAAAGTACCGCGATCAAAATGATCGCGTTGTACTATCATACATCCGGCTGGCTTCTATGCTTCCACTGCTGTCTTTTCAAATACTTTTTTTTGTTAAGCATCATGAGATTGCATGTTTTTTTCATCTGTCTCCCGCGTGAACTTCTCTTCTTTTGCAGTCTATTTTGTTCTTTGTTGCCCTCATGCTTATTCCTGACCCCTCCATGCTGCGTTAGCTCTCGTGTGCGCCCGCCATTGCTGTATGTTTTATTCTCTCCTGTTGTTTCACCTTCTCACTCCCGCCCTCCGTGTTGCTTCCGTCCCCACTGCCCTCTGTGTTGCTTCCCCTGTCTGCAGCCCTCCTTCTCTGTTGCCTGTTGCTTTTCCTCCCCACCACCAGCCTCTATCTTGACTCCACCCTCCCTCTGTGTTGCTTTCCCCACACGCACTCTCTGTGTTGCTCCACCCGTGCCCGCCACGTTGCTCCCGTTCTACCCATACCCTCCATGTAGCCCTGCAAGGCACTTAAAAAACATGTTTATGTATTTTTTCTTTTTACTTGCCCATCCAACTTGGATCTCCAAATCAAAAAGAAAAAAAGTCTTGCACATGGTGATGTGCATGCCTACAAAATGATGCAGCTAGCTGCGTGATAGTCTTTTTGTTTCTTATTTAGCCATGCTGCACAGCATTAGGGATGCCGTACATCATGGCTAACACCATTGGCACAGCCAATAGGTCTTAAGGCCGACAATGCTTTTTTGTGAGCTACTTTCTTCCCGGAACCTTGCAATAATATTTATCTAGTAGCTCCTGGTCGTTATCTGTGAACATTTTGAGCTGACTTGTCCCAAACGTTGTCATAACTGAATTACAGAAATTAATTTGCAGCAGTCCCTGGTGGAGGGAAATCATACCCCCAACCCTAAAATAATGATAAACTACACCAAAAAATATTAAGTAAATGACATACATATATGCAATTTCCATGAACACAGAACACACTGTACTTTTAAATCCCTGGTACTTGGGGTCAAACCTTAAGAGATCCCAGGCACGCCTCTGGGTCTTTAACCACACTTACACTGCACCATGGTTGCCACTTCTACGGATCGCAAGTCTTCATCCCTCTTTTCCTCTACAAGATGTATTTTTGCCCCGTGTGTATTTGCCGTCAGAAAAGAGTGCATCCATCCTTGCTGATTGTGTAACGATGCACAGGTTATACCGTTGTGTGGTGACAGCTGAAATATGGATGATGAATACCTAAATCTAAATGAGGCTTCCCTTGGTAAGGGTTCAACAAAGCCAAAACAATGTCACATTCATCATTATTTGTGCCACTTTGAGTCCATGCTACTGAAGAAGGACCATTTTAGCCCAAGAGAAGTACAGAATAGTTGAAGCCAATGATGTGAAACTGTGTTAGAAGAGGGCCAGGTATGCACGTATGCTTTAGATGATGAAATGAGACAAGGACTGGAAGTAAAGGAGATTGGGGTTGTTTTGGAGGTGCCTAGCCTTGTTGGTGAACTGTAGGCCTTCCTCCCTTCATTCTTCACAATAAGTAGCCGAACATCAGTTCTTATTAACAATCAGAAGCCCAGTTCATACTTGCAAGCCTTTGGGCTATCATGCCTTATATGTCCCTTCTTCAGTCTATTCAATCTGCTGTGAAAACTAAAAGGGAATCAGAGTCACATGGATTGCCTTCTAAAACATGGCGCCCAACACCACTGGATGTCTGATCATTGTATGCGAGCGTTCCTAGTGCAGCGTGTACAACACCCCTTGGGTTCTGGTTTGGGAATGTGACTATGTCTCCCTCATTGACTCTGGCCCCCTTCTCTTACAGAGATCTTCAGGAAGAGTTGAAAGAGTACGAGGAGAACCTTGGGGCAGAGATGGAAGGTTGCATCAGGTAATGGAAGCTACAAACACTACTGTGTACGTCTCAGGATTTGTTACATAAGGAGTTCAGTACAATATAGGAAAAATAATATATAACCTTTAATAGATAATATTGCATTTCAGGGACTTCTCAAAATAACAGACAGGGTACAGGACCACATAAACCGAGATAGGTGTTCAAGTCGAAATGTCTCTTATCTCATTGCAGGTGCAAATCGCGCCTATTTGTAGTTCATGATATTGCCATGCTCTTCACTACAGACACCTTGCCCCCCTGCTTTGCCAAAACATGGCCCATATGATGCAGCATGTCCAAGGGTACATACATGAGATGTAAGAGGCGGGTATCCTTTGTTGGTAATTGAGGACTAAGCACAGGGTCATGTCCTCCTAAAATCTTCGGCTACAATCCAAGATGGCAGACAAGCTACAGCCTGCAAGACCTACTCTTTCCCGCTATGCTACAAATTGGCCTAAATTTGCAGACTGTAGAAGATCAATTTACTCTAACAGCCTGCCAGATTTGTCCTGACACTGTCTCAAAACAAATGTTTGTTCGGAAATCAAACTCTAGGTATTTGTTTCAGTGGGATCTTATATTAACATAGGGTACTGCTGTTTTTGATCAGGGGATCAGCCTAACCTGGCTGGTGACCCAACCAAAGTGGTTCTCTCACCATTTGTACCTCTTAAGTCTTGACCTCTGGCTCTGTGGCATTTCATCTGAGTGCTGTCTGCGTCCCTTCCGAGGCTGCTGTCAGCTGGTACTGACACCCAGCCTTTGTTTCACCTGATAATGGTAAGTTTGTAGTCAGAGATTGTAAGGAAAAGTAGGCATTGGCCTACCTCGAGATAGATTGGGAACCTGAGTCACTGTGAAGAGGAGGGAATTGCAGGGTTTGCAGTAGGTGAGCGTGAACCACTGCCTTGGCTGCCGTATGATGGGAGCTGGTGGTGCAGTGATTTCCTGCAGAAGCCTGGTAGATTGGGTGACAAATACCGACCACGTTTCATCTGAAAAATAACATAAGACACTTTAGATCGGTTTCGGGGCCTTTCGGCAGCATTAGTGAGGTACAGTGTGCATCCTGGTGGAAAAAAGATCAAAGTGTTTCATGTGTAAGCACTCTCTTGACCCATGGGTGTCATATAACAAGATATTTGTGGCGCAACATAAAACTGTGATGGAATGCGTCATTTAACCCCTTCGAGGCTGATGACGAGCTGGGCTCGTCATGGTGTAGCCTCCTCAAACACTGATGACGAGCCCAGCTCGTCATGAACAATGGGTTTTTTAAAAAGTCAGCATTCCAGTAGAATCAGAGCAGCGCGCATGTGGTTAATCATACCCACTTGCACTGTCCTGCATGGATTTCTGCACTGCACCAGTAACCGAGATGGTCCAGCCATCATCTCGGGCTTACTCCAAAAGAGGAAGCCAGAACTCAACTTCCGGAGTACATCGCAAGTGATCCTAGACTTGTCTGGGGTCACTTGTGTTCCCATTCACAGCGGGCATAGTTTTGCGGTTTGGGATGGGCCATCTCTTTTGATGATGGAGTGGCCGAGCTTGGTTCAAGCATTCCACCCATTGCCTTTTGTGCTGTACACAAAAGAGGTTCTCATCACTGAGACCCCTGACATATAGCCGGGCGGCATCTAGGTAGTTTACATTTAATAAGCTTGTAGAAGGATGCAGATAAGAGGGAGGGGCAGTGGGGAGATGGCAGAGTAGAGAAGTCTTTCTCACTTAGCTACATTTCGCTGTGAATGTCAGGAACACATGAAACAGGGATGTGTCAAAGTTTATTTGTAATGTGATATGGAAATATATAATGGTAAGAAGTTGATACATTTGAGTCAACAGGCACTCTACTGTGGCAGGAAATGGATAAAGGCAGAGAGGTGAGTGAAGTGGAATTTATGCTCCCAACCTGGTTGACCGAGAGCACTGCTCATTGAAGGACAATGGTCCCTTGCTGGGGCTACCAGAGGGCATCCTGAAGGTCAATTTGGAGGGGGTTTTAGAAACCTTGACACCACTGCTGTTTAAGAACCAGAAGTCTCCAAGATATTATGGTGGGCAGGAGGCACGACTCAGGGCTATTTTGCAGTCGAAGGTAGGGCCCTGCCCCGTAACTTCATCAAAACCTGGGTATTAATAAACGTTGTTCCCATAGGAAGTCCACGGCAACTCATTCTTTTTTATTCTTTTAACTAATTTCCACAGTGGTGTCTGACAAACCCTATTGCAGTCTTGCGTTTAAGGGACTAGGAAACTTCAGACTTTGTATTTACTTTTATATTGTATAAAAACCTATAAATGTAGCTTCCAGAATTGACTCACTACTTTGGATGAAGTTGCATGAGCAAAGTCTTCATGTGTACAGTGGTCGCTCAAACTCGCTTGTTTTCCTCCGATCTCTCTGTCTCTCTGTTCATACAGACATTCCTCCTTTATTTATTTATAAAGTTTTATATAGCGCAAACTTAACCTAAGAGGGTATCAGAGCGCTTTACATTTAGGATCGTTGTGTTAAAATTTACATCAGATGCAAGAGCATAGTAAGATACAGTACACATAAACAATGTTTCAAGACTTTGTAGGAGGGAGGGGAGGAAGGAGTAATGGCGGGGAGACGAGGAGGAACTGTGCCCAAAGTCCGACTGATCCGACCTTACAAGTCGACCAGGGCTCTTCGCTCGGATGGAGAAAATCTGGCCATTGTTCCACGAGTGAGGAAAGCACGAACAGGAGGCCGACGGTTCTCACTGAATGTGTCAAACAAATGGAATGCCCTTCCTAGAGAACTTCGAATGGAACCGGATCACCTGAAATTTAGAAGAGCACTCAAAACCTTTTTGTTCCCTACCATCCCCTAAACCTTGCTTCTCGCTTGAGTTCACCAGGTTCAGATTAGGATTAGCGCTGGGACGCTCCAGGGCAGCCATGCGCTCTACAAGTCCAAATCAAATCAAATCAAATCAAATCAAATCAAAGTCCGGCTGGGTAGGTGACACTCAAGGGGGAAACCAAGGCCAATCTCCTCATTAGCTGTCTAGCAGCTCCACCGGTCATCAGCCATGTTGCTCAGGTCTCAGCGTTCAGGAAAACCAATTTTTAGTTTATTTGATTTGCGGAGGTTATATAGCGCTGTCTAGACCCGGAGGTATCAGAGCGCTTAACCAGAGGATTGTTGCATTACAGGGTAAATGCTCCTCCATTATCGAAGCCCGCTTCCGACACTCGTTTCTGTAGCACCTTTCTGGCAGTACCTGGAGATGTTCGGCACCTCTAGAAGGGTGGTGAAGTCATTGGTCTCTCTGTAATGTTTCAGGTACATCAACACCATCCCCCCAGAGGACTTCCACAGCATTGACCCGCAGAAGGTGCCGCGTGCTATGGAGCAGTACCTGTTCACCAAGTTCTGGGAGAGATGGGAGCTCGGGCGGAGGCGACCACGAGGTCTGCCATTCAAAGACCTGACTAAGCCAGAAGAGGTGAGTTAGGCACTTGGGAGCTGCCTCTTATAAACACACCTTCAAAGTTCACTACAGGCTTTCCGGAAGTTTCTCATCTGTTTTTTTTATATACTGTGTGTTTTCTTTGTTTTCCATGGTACTCAGAAGTTTTATGACCCTCGTTGAAGTAAAATGGATTTCAGGTGCATGTTTAACCTGACTTTTTATGGTACCATAAACTAACATGATCACCTTGTTAAAACAGCACAGTCAGGAACACTGTGCACGGTCCAGGCACCATATACGGGTGACTTGTGGATTTTATATTTAAATACAAAAGGCGTCAAAATCGGTGAACTAACAACTGCGCAACGCTCATTTTGAGGCTTAAAATACTCAAGGCCGGTCACAATTACTTTGTTTGGCTCATGTCACAAACTCTACGCTTGCCCACTTCTGGTTCTCCTACAAATTAATTTTTGGGAACATCAGGTAGGCCTTGTGTTTTTGTAAAACCTGTTTCTGTACACACAGCATGTAGAGCTGCAGAGCAAGCTTCCTTCACAGATGGCAGACCCACCACATGAAGCTAAGGTGCACCTTGAGCAGCAGTAGTGCAATCCTCTCAAGTCACACACAGACACACCTCTGTTCTCCTGCTCCTTGTCCACAGACACACTCCCTATCTTACGCCCTGCATCCACTGCAGACGGTCCATCCTCCACATAAATACTCACTGATCCTGAAGCTGGAGCACTCTGGAGCCTCCATGGTCTGGTAACGCAGGCGGGCAGGAACACAAGTGCACAGATTGGGGAGTGAAGCAGGCAGGGGCCAGCAGACGTCTTACTAGTATGATGTGCAGACTATCAGGTTCCTAAAGGAGGGTAAATTTGGGCAATGCTGGCTCGCTGCTCTCTCCCATTCCTGTGTTGTCTCTGTATTGGAACTTGGAATGGAATGGAATGGAATATGTTTTTGTAAAGTGCGATAGCTACCCGCAGGCGTCCTAGCGCTATAGCTGAATACAGTTGGGTGAGGTGGGTCGAGGTTATTAAGCGTTGCTGCTAAGTTTTCCTCTCACGTATGTGTGACTTTTCCAGGTTTTCTGTGTTCCTATGTGTGACATTTTAAGCATAATGGGGGACGCTTTCACTGACACTGTTATGTTCATTTAATGAGATAAATATCAGAAATGCCCATTTTTTTTGTTCATTGTAATGTCTACAAATTGCCTTAATACCACAGCAGTGTTCCTGAAGTGTCTATGCAAGGTTACTGCCCTGCTTCCCTGAATGCAAAGATGCTCTTTTATGAGTTCTTGCGTCACTTTTGCGCCGCCGGTGCGTCACTTTTTGTGACGCACAAGTGGCGTAAAAATGCACCATGTTCCGTCATATTTGCAAAGTGACACATCTAGGTAGATGCAGCACTTTGTATACCCCTGCGCCACATTATACCTGTGCCAGGTATAATGTATGCAGGGTGGGCGTTCTGATGCAAGTAAGCCTCGTAGAAGTGGCGCAGTGAAATCTATGAGATTTCTGTGCGCCACTTCTAGGAAGCAAATGTATCAATATCTTACTCCTGCCTCACAGCAGGCATACTGATGCAGGTACATTGAAATGGGACTTGCCCAAGTTAAATGACCCATTGCTGAAGTTGCGTCACTTTTGTGACACACTCCAGCAATGCATCAATTTTGTGCCTACAGAGACGTCAGAAATACTGACGTATCCGTAACTCCTTGCTACGTGATGCGTATTATTATAAATTTGACGCATCCAGCATGTCGCCAGGAGGGTGCAATGAAATGTGACACATCGCTGTTTTCACGCAGCGATGCAGCAGTTTTCATAAACGAGGCCCAAAGTGTTTAACTAAAAAGTCAGATATGGCTGAAAATGTCAATTACATAAGACATGGCAACGTGGCAGCGTTGTCCTGGACTCATCACTTCCCTATAATGATTGACTGGAGTTGATATTGGCAATGGTCTATGAACATGGATTGAATAATGTTTCCCATCGTCTGAGAAAAAGTATCTAATGTTACAAGTTGTTATAACTAACTTTTGCCAGTGTTTAAAGCCACCAGTGAAGATTAATGTAGAAATCTAGCAGCCAGTACCCATGCACACTGATAGAGCTGTGTGTGGCCAGTGAAGAAACTAAGGGTGCCCAGCGCGGCATGAATTATGTGTGTTGGCATAGCGGTGCGTGTACATCCCTGTGAGGGAATAGTACAGGTGCTGAGAGGCATGATTGAGCCCATCTGTGGAGCTGTGTATGTCTGCCTCTGAAATGGAATAGCAGGAGTGGCACAGCACAGTGCATGGCTGAGGAACATTGGCATGTCTGCCCAAGTGTCCCCCAGTATCTAGAATAAACTTCTGTGGCCCTTGGGTAGCCAATGTAGAGTTTTCCCTCCTGATGTATAATGGCTTGGATCCCTGCACACGGGGTTTTAAAGTAACCCAGCCAGGCATCATGGTGGTCTCTATCACTGCGCCCCTGCCCTTCATTGAGAAGTATGGGGGCAGAGAAACAGTTGGTACTTAGATTGGCACGCTTGAAAGACATGTACTTGTCAAATGGAAACTCACATGTGATTGCCTTTAGTTTCAGGGCAAGGGGTTTACGAAATTAAGCGGGGGTGCCAAACCTCATCTGGAGGGCAACTGATCCAGCAAAGTGGGAAAAAAACAAAAGTAATTCCACTCAATATGTAAAGGTGAGAACGCATATCCAAACATGAACCAAGGACTCTGGGAGGGTTATTTATTCTTTCTTGGCTACAGCAGAAGCGTCTGAATTGAAAGTTGATATAGCTGTGTACCGAGGTCTCTGGGAAAAAGCAAACAAAATACTATTACATCTTCCTATTGAGCTTTCCTTTTAATCTATTTCTTGATTTGATAGGCACAATATTAAAATGTAGTACAGCTCTTTATATTCTCTGCTTTTCCCTAAACAAGTGTGCTGTTTAGAAAAATTGTGTTTCTTAGCATTTATAACCTATAGAATACTGCACAAAGTAGAATATTTTAGAAGATAAATTGTGCAGGAAATATTACTGAAGTTTTCTGAAGACTTTATTTCCATGTGAGTGACCACTGTTTGCTGAATGTGGGTAAGAGGGCAGCAGAGAGCGCCCCTCATGCTTACTACCCGAACCACAGGCTGCCGCTCTTAAAATGGCTTGTTGATATGTTAGTTAAGTGGATCAAAGGCTTGAAGACTCACAAAACATTTACGAGGGCTTGATAAAATAAAAAATAACAGACTTGCAGGAGCAAAATCACCCAAACGTTGCCATCGTAAATGATGAGAGAAATCACAACAAACAGGTGGAAAACTTTTAAGTTTGCAGTGCACATCATAAATCTGGTTCATTTACTAATCCAACAGAAGTTTCACCCCAATACTTTTGCGTGTGTTGTGGCTTCTGAGAGCATGCTCCCTGTTGATATTTGTGCAGAAGGCTATCAGCTCACAGAAAAACCTACATGGCTGGACAGCGGACTCAGATGTATGAGATGTGTTGGTCTACAGCCAAAGATACAATCAGACCATGAGGCTTTTGTTTACCAGTATGAATGTTGCTCTTTTCTGTAGCTCTCTTGAGATTAAGGTTGGGCACTAGTCACTCTCCACTTCTTTGTGTGTGAAAGACAAACAATGTGTTTGGACTTGTCAGGTCTGTGATCATCTCACTTTTCCGTCATGCGCCATCTATCAAAGTATCACAACTGGACAAGCATTGCAAAACAACGGTGTGTTTATTTAACATCTTTTATTTTGCTGAAACCACACTCAACGGGTAGCAGATTCCATTCAAGTATCATAACTAGACAAAACCCATGATGAATTGTGACCCTACTTTGATCACCTGAAAGACGGAGCTCTCTGGTTGGCTGCTTTACTAGGTTACGAGTTACTCAGCATCTTCGGTTTGGCCTCGTGGGAAGATATGCTGCTGTTTTGGTTGGTTGTGGTGCTTGAGGTCTTTAGTTCAAATTTGAAGTGTCTTGCTGTGGTACGGTCTGCCCTTGACATAGGCCTACACGAGTGCGCTCCTTTGCGGGCGTGGAGGTCTGACTATGCATTATGATAACTATTGTGTCTCTGCTCCATTGCTGTAGCTGCAGAGAGAGGAAATGAGCAATCTCAGCGACTCAAGAGTAATAACATCTCACATAGGACATTACCATCCAGCATTACTCCCTCATTGGCAATACAGACCCAATCATTGCACAAAGGCAACCTTGCCGCTCAGCAAACCTCACAGTTGTCTAACCATTCTTCCATATTTCTCAATATATATGAACCTCAAAAGCCACCAGGAGATCATTCAAGGCCACTTCTTTAGAAGTTGTATCTTAGCTTGATTCAGTTAGCAGACAGTTCAGCTGCGAAACTTTGTCCCTGGGTTCCCTCCCTCCTCGGTAGAGGGGTCACACGCCAAAACCCCTAACAAACCTGAGTGTGGAGTGAAAACTCCCACTCTTCCAGCAACCTTCTGATCAGCTTCTAATCTCCTCCGAAGCCGGTTGACAACCACCACATAACACTTTTCTGTCTCCTCTTATATTCTGATCAATCACCTTGATTTTTATCGTAAACCACCACACACTCCAAATAACATCTGTTGTGTCCTGTCAGGTTTACAGAGATATGTATTGTGCTCTGAGGCCGACAGCATGGTCTCACAGTACTTTCGGGCCCTAGTATTGAGTGCTCACTCGCAGACTAGAGTCTGTTTTCTGATTGATTGAGTTCCAACCTCAATAATGCATCAATTATAAGCATGGGCGGAAAATCCGTTCCGCTCGCGGATTTTGCGGATTTTGCGGATTTTCGGTAAATTTGCAATCAGCGAACTCTCGCAAATTTACCGAAAATCCGCAAATTCGCACGCAGCGGATTTTTTGCTTGGTGATACAATATTGCGGCGTGCGGCGTTCACTTACCGTCATTCAGCGTTTGCCGAGTTGTTTTTCTCAATATTTTGTGAGTGCTGCGCCATTTTGGATCTTGCTGTGGGATCCCGCGGGAGTTTGGCGACGCATAGTGAGAGTTCGCAATTGCGAACATGTAGATGCGGCGGGCAGCAACAATCCCGCACTCGCGAAATTACAAAATTTGCAATTCTGCACAAGAAATCCACCAGCAAGCAGCATAAAATGATGATTTTTATTAGAATAACTCCTCAGGTTGACATTTGCCTGCACTTTTTTGGATTTGAGGCCTTTTTGACTTTCTTTGGATCACTTTTGGATTAGAAATCAACTTTCACAAGTAAGTTTGTTTGGGGCATTACTGTTGCTGTTCTGCAGAAAAACGAGTTTTGCAAAACTGAAAGCACTCAGCAGGTGCAAAAGTTCACTCATCATTAGTAACCATTCCCTGTAGTGCTTCCTGAGGGGCCCCTCCAGAGTTCAGTTGCCTACGTTTGTTTGGGGCATTACAGTTGCTGTTCTGCAGAAAAACGAGTTTTGCAAAACTGAAAGCACTCAGCAGGTGCAAAAGTTCAAAGTCATCATTAGTAACCATTCCCTGTAGTGCTTCCTGAGGGGCCCCTCCAGAGTTCAGTTGCCTATTTGCAACTATTCTATGACCCTGCTCTGACCCTCACAGCAGGCTCATAGAATAGCTACAAGTAGGCCACAAAGGTCCTGGGAAAAAAATTGCACTGCAACAGAAAGCAAATTACAGATAAGGAAGCAGGTGCCAGACAGGAACTTTAAATTCAGTGACACATTAATCAACCCCAAATTAATTCATGTCAGTTGAAGCAGGGCAGGTGTGCCTGCTTCCCCCCCCCCCCATAATCTACAGTGATGAATCAGAGGGTGGCAGTGATGTACCAGAGGGTGGCATGGGTGAATAAGAGGGTGGCAGTGGTGAAACAGAGGGTGCTGTGAACCTGTGATGATGAACCAGACGTAGAAACAACAAAGTCGCGACCGTTGCGAGCCGACAAGTAAGTTCGCAATTGCGAACTGGTACAAAACTCTCGCGAACTGGCAGAAACCCTTGCGAACACAAAAAAAAATCCGCAAATTCGCGAGAATTCACGGATTTTGCGGATTGCGAGTTCGCAAATACGCAAATTCGCGAATGCCAGATTCGCAAAATTCACCCATGCTTAATCAATTACCTACTGGTAATTGCATTATTCTGAGTCCTACTCCCTTGCTTCTATTCATTACACATATGAGGCATCCCTGCCTAACGGACACCAATTCCACATAATATAAAACATTTTTATATAAAGCCCCCACCCCCTCCAACCTCCCCTAATACCACATAATCGAAAACCATACCAAAAGGTTGGACTGGACTACCAGGGAGGGAGGAAGGGATGTAATGAATGGAAGCGAGGGTGTAGGACTCAGAGTAATCGATTACTGGTAAGTAATTGATGCATTGCCTCCTCTTCCCTTCCTTGCTTCCCTTCATTGCACATACAAGGTGTACGAAGCCAAAGAGGACAACCAAATTGGATATGCTCAAAAACAGGTTTATTAGAAAAACACTGTCAAAGGAGCCATAGCGGAAAGAACCCTGGAACCAAACATACTCAGAACGGTCAACATCCGACCTCTCCTAAATATGGGAGCATAATCTGGACACCTTGGCATTGCCCACATGTGCAAAAAAGTCCACCACTGGAATATCCCAGAGCACTCTTAGCATTACAAACAACTCCGGACGAAGGCAAAAATCCACCGATGACGGGATGGCTCTGCTGAGAGCTTACGCCAGAGAATTGGACACCCCCTCAATATGAATCACTGAAATCGCCCACAGACGGGACTTCGCCCAGCATAACAACTTCTCCTCTGCCAGAGAAGGGGACCAGTATCAGGGAAGAGAGGGGGAGATTGTTAGGGATCGAGCGCAGCCTTCTTTTCATGACCATGCCTGTGTGATCACGTGACCTGCCTGGTAGAGTTATATGCTGGTCACTCCCTTACTACAATGCTTGGTATCTATTCGTTTGGTTCCTGGTCCTGGGCTCTGGTTGTGACTGGAATTCCGTATTATTGTTGTGCTGTGCTTGCGGGCTCGTAGGCACAGACATAGAAACCTTTGTCCTTTCTTCTTTAGTCCCCGTCTTTCCCGTTTGTTGTTTCCTTTGACCTTTCCCCTTACCTTGCTCTGTTTGTTATGGACATTTTAGCCCGGACGGGTTTTTGGTGACTAGGGCTCCAGCGCCCGTTTTGTTTTCCCCGACGTTAGCAGCAGTCTGGTGGGATTGCTGTTTGTGGAGACTTGTATGAAAACAAACAAACTGTGTAATTCACACGCAACAGACTTCCGCGTCCTGTGATACTATCCACCTTGTTGTGCTGGGCGGGTCAAGATACAGACGCTTACGGATTCAGCCTACGCAGCAGCGGGAGCGGTCTTCGCTGGATGTTTGTGCTGGGTGTTTTCCCTTCCTTGTGCTCTATACTTTGAAGACATTAACTGGGTTTTTTTTCTGTCTGTACGAATTTTTCCCCCCTTACTCACCAGTCCTAAGTAATAGGGAGATCCTTGAATACCCTGCCTATTCCCCCCCCTTGGATTGCCCTTCTGTTATTTCCATTGCCGGATACTTCCACAAGACTCCTGTGGCATCATCTTCGAGTAAGGAGGGTTTTTTGTGTTTACCGGGCATGGTCATGGATGGGGAGGTAGGAGGGGTTGTCACACGTAGTGGAATAGCGGATAACGTATTGTCTGTGTTTTGTAGGTGATGTTAAGTGGAGGCAGTTATCTCCGGCTTGTGACAGAAGTAAGGAAGCAGTCCCGGGGTCCCTTATTCGTCTATTCCCCTTTCCCGCCCCCTGTCCGTTGCCCCTCTGCTGACTCACTGTTTGTCATTCGGTGAGTCGCTTATGGGCAAGGGTAGTGGATCGGGCCATTCTTCGTTCCTGCAGTGTTCGAGCTGAGGAGGAAACCAACAGAGATGATAGGGAGATCAATGCACCAGTATGTGTGCCATCAGCTTGTGTAAATGAAACCTGCCCCATGGAACCAGAAACACTGTGGCCGCCAGATCCCTTTGGACCTGGAGTCAACGAGCCACCACCTGGACCTGCTTGGACAAAAGAGCCAGAATGTGAGACTGAATCTTAGGCACCTGAACCTCAGGCAACGTGACCACCCTCAAATCTGTACAAAATCTTGCCCCAATAAACGGTCCTGGGACAGAACAAGGCAGGATTTTCCCCCGTTAATAAGAAACCCGTGCTCATGCAAAACGTCCATCCCGTGTGACTGAGAGCCAACATGAATGAGTGAGCATGAACCAATCAGTTGTCCAAGTAGGAATGGAGAAAAATCTTCTGCTGTGAGCCAAGGCCACCAAAAGAGCTGACAGCTTGGTGAAGATCCGGGGAGCGAACTTCAGCCCGAATGGCAGCACCACAAACTGGAAGTGGCAGTCCCCTATTGCAAAACACAGAAACCTCTTATGGTCCCGTGCCATGGGAACATGTAGATACGTGTGCTGGAGGTCTATGGAAGTCATAAAGTTCTGGACCCCTACCAATGGAATTGTGGACTGTAACGTCACCATCTTGAAGTGAATGGTCCTGACCCACCCATTCACTCTTTTTAGGTCCAGAACAAGCCTGAACCCTCTGATACCTTTTGAACAATAGAAAGAATGGAATAGCAACCCATTCACTGCTCCTCCAGGGAATAGGCATGATTGCCCTCTTTTCCAAAAGAGCCTGAACCCCGTCCTGAAGAGCACGCTCCTTATCCGGATCCCTGGGGACAGGAGTATGGATGGTGCCCCAGCCGGGTGGCAGAGCGACAAAGTCTGTATGATAAACACTCCTGACAATGTTCAAAGCCCAATGATCCCTCACATCCGAACTCCAAGCCTCCAGAAAATACAACAGCCTCCCGCCCACTGGCCTTGAGGCTGTCCAGCAATCGTTGTCAGGACTTCCGCTTGAAGGAATCAGGCTGCCCCCTGGAGCCTGCCTTCGAAGAGGCCTTCGTCGGCGGGAACCTTCGCCGACAGTCCGAAAAGGGCTTGAAGGACTGACGGGAGGAATAAAAGGAAGATGAGGAAGAAAAAGGATTCCAAAAATTATGGGAGTAGGAAGACGAATAAGTCTTCCCCTTGTAGGGCAGAGCATGATTTTAATCTTTGAAAACTTTGGTGATCATGCTGTCCAGCTGCCCACTAAACAGCATTTTTACCCTCAAACGGAATTTTAAGGACAGAAGATTTTTCAGAGAAATCTGCCTTCCAGTCTCGCCTCCACAGATTCTTCCGTGCCAGAATCATGAAACCAGAAGCCATGGCAGAAGATTTAAGGACATCCAAAGAGATGTCAGCCAATAACTTCGCCTGTTGCTCCATGTGCACCAGTAAGCCAGAGCAACCAGCCTCCTCCTGAATAGCCATGGGTTAGTTTCTCAAAGTTCAATACCAAGGATTGAGCAGCATAAACAGAGTAGATACCTGCCTTCTAAGTCAAATTCTCCGCAGAGGAAGCCTTCTCCAGAGCCCCATCACTTTTTTGTCTGTAGCATCCACTGGAGTACAGTCCTCTGGATTGATCGCCGTACGACCAATCTGAGTGGCCAACATGGCATCCACCTTAACAGAGTGAGGAAGAGAGTCCTCCCCCACCTCAAGAGAGTACAGCCTCTGCAAAAAGCGCAGAACCGAAGAGCGTTCCAGGCCACGCATTCACCAACTATCAAGTCTTTGATGCGACCATGAAACGGCTTAGCAAAAACAGGGGGTTTTAGATACTGGGGAAAATACCCTCTGTCCCTCGGAAAAAGAAAAAGGCGAAAATCCCAAGTTCTCCCGGATATGTTGAAGAATATCTGGAACCTCCTCTCTACGTACAAATGTCCCTGTAGAAGTAGAAGAATGGCTACATTCCAAAGCCGAGGAGTCATCAGAGGGTGAATCCATCTGACCCGCCAAAGAGCGAGAGACCATGCTCTTGGACGGATTCTTGTACTCCAGAGCACGAGCCACAGCAGCCTCAATCATTGGCTGCACCTCAGAAGCCGAGAGAAGGGCAAAAGAATCCACCAGACCCCTGGACCTACTGCCGCAAGAAGGAATGGGCTCCTCATCATCAGAAGAAGAGGACAGCACATGCTTACGTTTGGATGCTCGTTTCCCCACCATAATGACATCCAACCAAAATATTATATAAACATATGTTACATCAAGTGGTATAGGCGTCTAGTGAAGCAGGGATGCCTCGTATGTGTAACGAAGGGAAGCAAGGGAGGGTCGAAGAGGTAATGTAGGTGTGTCCCATAAGCTTCTTTGTCATGTATATTTGTTTTCAAGTGTATTGTATTTATAACCAATGTCACACGAAGTCAACGTATCCTACATAAAAGGCGTCCCTATATGTGATTGATACCTGCTCATTAAAATATATGGTGAAGTAGTGTGGCTCACTGGTTAGAGGCGGCAGACCCGAGAGCAGAGGACGGCCCGGGACCAGGGTTCGATTCCCGGCGCGGCAGGTTTCTGGACCAGGGTCAGCGGACTCGATAATTCTCTCGCCTCGGTGCCCACTCTGATCAGCGATCACACTCGGCAACTCTGGGCATTAGCTTGCCTCATCTTCACTAACGGGCCCACCAGACCGCTGGGGATGCCTGGTCTCACCCTGGAGATACCCATTAAGGGACCATCTCTCAGGGAAGCCAGGAAGGGTTTCGCAGCGGTCGAAGCGCCTTGGGACCCTCCGGGTAAGTAGTGCGCTATATAAATGCCTATACATTTACATACATACATTTACATTTACATATTAGCATGCAAAGGCACTCTCCACACATGCCCACTTACATCTACCAGCCACCCACCTTTGCCTCAAGCGTGCAACGCTGAGAAGCTAGTGTGGTAAATTAGAGGAGGGTCTCTAAGGTTGACGTGCCCGACTGGATGTGGGAATTGAAAAAGAACTGTTCGTCTGGATAGCAAAAAGAACTGATACACAGATTTATAGAAGAGAAGTCTTACTCTAAGAGGCTGGCCTTGCAGCCGAGGAGATGCAGAGCGAGCGTGCACAGCAACAACAACGAGAACAGAGAAGGAACTTTGTGGCAAATGTACAAGCTTCGATCGCCACCACAACGTCACTTTTACCAACGTTGTTGTGGCGATAGGGGCTGCGCCTTATGTACAAGGCAGCTTGGCTTAACGCTGCCTTGTACATATGGCTCCCTTTCACGCTATGGTTACAGCGGCAAAATTAAGCCCAGGTAAATCCTGGTCTTAAGTTGGCAAAACAAGGAGAAATGCATTATTTGTCCTCATTTTTGCTTTTTCCATGTGTGCTACCTTGTGTAGCACACATGAAAAAAGCAAACTGCCATCGTCTATTTATGTACAGGAAGGTGCCCCTTCCTGTACATAAACAAACATTTTTAAAAAATGCCATTTTGCCACTTTCATGTGTGCTGCATGAAGCAGCACACATAAAGTGTCAATGGCATTTTTGGATTGTTTACATGCAGGAAGGGACACCTTCCTACACATAAACAATCCTCCCCTGAACGCAGACACCCTTGCACTATGGTGCAAGGGTGTCTGTGTTAGCGCCATCGCAGGGGTACCCAAGGCTGCACCACATTCTTGTAAATATGGTGCAGCCCTGCGTTTCAGTAGTGGCGGAGCGCAGCGTTAAGCCAAGGAGGCTAAAGCTGCGCTCCGCCATTTCCTTGTACATATCCCCCTTTGTGTACAGAGTGCAGGGTAGAGATCCAGTCCGTTTCCCTTTGATGCAGCAACCAATTAGGATTGAACGTTCTTAACACGTGTCTCATTCAGTGATCTAAGTGCACGATATCTGGGTCATTAATCTGTTCATAAATGGGGTTCCGGATTCTGTTGCTTGATCCCATTGTCTATTGTTCATTCTAAACATCCACTTTTCTGTGTGGCTGTGGGTGTGGGTACCATCATGAGCTTCCAAGCGCCGGCCAGCAGATGGCGCCCTGAGAGCACGCGCTGTTTTTGCCCTACAGGTAAATGCCCATCAATGCAACAACAATGCACATAAATCCATACGCATTTCAAATCTGATTTTAATCCTTTCTAAATGTATTTGTAATCTGGGCGTGAAGGAGGGAAAATGAAAACACATTTAGGGCATTAAAAAAAAACAAATACTATTCTCTTTTTACATTCTACAGAGCTTTCACCTGATCCAGGTGTAACGGCGACGCTATATTCATGGCCGAGTTTCAGATTCCGTAGAAAAGTGTTTTAGCATGGCCAATATCTTTTCTGTTGTTTAGCAATTCTGCATGACATTTTTGCATTGATTTAGCTCAACAACATATGGGCAGGCTTTAAAATGTGGTCAGGGTGGGCAAAGTGGAGTCACAGAAGATCAACTTCTCGTTCTAACTCACATAGGAATTGTTCTTTGCCAGTCAAAACTGGTGAACTGGTAAACAGATTTACAGCAAACTTGACATGAAGAGAAGACATTACTCAGAACAGAAGAGATCCTCTTTTGGTTTGCTTTTGTGCCTGCAAATGCTGTAGTTTATCATATGTTCAAGTTAAAAAAAGGAGCCATA
Organism: Lissotriton vulgaris; assembly: GCF_964263255.1. NCBI lineage: Eukaryota > Metazoa > Chordata > Amphibia > Caudata > Salamandridae > Lissotriton > Lissotriton vulgaris. The sequence continues at coordinate 1,672,672,351 of NC_141685.1, read as the reverse complement.
CGTGCTCCAAAGGTTTCAATTCAAAGACATTTATACCGTGAAGTTGCAAACTTTGGTTCACAAGCCATACTTGGCTTACAAATTCAAAATTAATATAGATCTATTAGTTTACCCGGATCCCGGTGGTGAGGCAATGGAGGGGGCAGGAGGTTGGGAAGGGACTACGACTAGCCCAGTATATGGTTGTTACACAGAATTGTTTGAAGAGTGGCATTATAGTTTTTTTTGGTCCTGACGAATTCCCCTGAACTCTGACTGGGATCCCTGAAGGGCAGAAACATGTCGACCTTGATGCTACAGGGAGTATTTTTTCCAAACTCCTGTTCAGTCTGTTTTTTTAATCCTGTCCCCAGGAGGCACCAGAATAAAATTGAGCTTCCGCCTACCAGGAGACCATTTTAGTCCAATCACTCCCTCCCTATTTTCACTAATAACGAGATGGCACTTAGCACTCTGTCCCTCACTTTAACACCATGTGCTCATCTATTTCCCCCTAAAAAAGACATCTGCTTTTGAGAATTGTAGCCCACACCAGGTACCTTGCGATGCGGGTGTGAGGAGGGAACCCTCTGATGAAGCATGTCACCTAAGGGGGATTTAGGGTTCTTGTACTAAGAAAAGCATTCTCCTACAGACAACTCTTGTCTGAAAGATTTTTCTTTACATATACCAGACGTACTTCCGTGTGTTTCTACTTCAATAGGGCGCACCATGTGTTTCTACTTCAATAGGACGCAGTACCCCTCTGGTAGGGTTCCTCTCTCCCGTTAGACCCCTTGTATGCAGAGGGAACCGGCAGATTATACATTGCAGCAAGTATCTACCTCAGGCAGGCGCGCAACACCCATTGGACTCACCGGGCTTCTGCCCACCCCCCTTCGTGTGTGGCAGCCCGGGATGAGACAGATCCCGGGCACACACAGAGCCGCACCCGAACGTTTTACAGGTCTTTAAAAGACCATTTGAATGTTAATTAGGCTTTGCAGTTGTTTCACCCCTTCTAAGAGCCCCAGCAACTCCACTCTGCCTACTGATTAAAGGTTCAGCCCACCCCGAAATTTTTTCTTATACCATAAATTTGGCTCTAGTTGCGTCTCTGACCTCAGGTCCTCAGCCCATTCACGAAGTGAAATGCAGGAGCCCTCAGCCACTCCCGGGCCCCTTTCACAGGTACTTTCCCTTTATGTCTGTTAGAGTTTATGGAGTGATGGTGCCGTGAGATGCAGGTGTGAAGCATGTGTCGGCTAATTTATGGTCATTGCAGCGTTATCCCTTCCAGCTGCTCGGCAGTATGAGAGCAGGAGCTCGTCCTCGCGCGGTGAATCATGTCTGAGGGCTCCCGGGCAGCACGCGCACGCTTCCCATTTGCTGCTGACAAGAGACATAAGGCAGAGAGAAAATGGCATCCGAGTCTGGGAATTTTTCTCTTATTTTTCAAAGCTCCTGACTCAGAGTTTTTAAATATGTCATGCAAGAGAGGCTTCCTTTCAGCAAAGAGACTACTTATGAGAGACTGCTTATGACCAAAAAGTTAAAAGGTCAGGAAAAATATAATCTCAACATCCTCTGGCCATCTTGAACGGCCTCTCCTTTGCTCACAGTCTTGGCAGCAGTTTAACTAACTGGCTGCCAAGTGCAGTTTATGCACATAGAGATCTTCTATGCGGTCAGTGGATGTCAGTGTCTGTCTAGCACCTTTGACCTACAGAATGATATCAATGCGCCTTTATTATGTTAAAGGATCTTGTAAAGCGCACGTACACCGAACGGTTTCATGGCGCTGGGGTCCGAGGGATACTACTGCTTGAGCGGCTTAATCATATGCCTGGCAAAACAGCCAGGTCTGTAAGAGTTTCCTAAACTGGGAGGTTGTTAACCTGATGTCCAGAGGGAAAGAATTCCAGAATTGGGGGGCCAGGACCGAAAATCTTAGTCCCCCAAATTTCTTGCAGTTGAAGGATGGGATGACAAAAAGATTCAGATGGGAAGACCTAAACTCCAGAGAAGGAACATAACGATGCACTCGAAGGAAACAAACTCCAGACTGTTGCTAAGAAGAGCTTTTAAGATGATACCGCCCGGCTTAAAAGCGAAGCTTCGGCTACCGGTAGCCGGTGTAATTTTTTCATTAACAGGGTTACATGAGGCCATTTAGGCTGGTGGTAGATTAGTCTGGCTGCCTCGTTTTGCACCAGTTGTAATAGTTTTAATTGATAAGCCGGGATGCCCACGTAGAGTGTATTGGCATAGTCAATGTGGGAGATGAGTAGGGCCAATACCACTTCAGTCAGGGCTTCAGTAGTAAAGAATCTGCTGATCTTCCTGATCCTTCGAAGCTGAAAGAAGAATGAAGAGACCGCTATCCCAATCTGGGCTTTCATAGAAACATCACTGTCAATAGTGATGCCCAGACTTTTGGTTGAGCTCGAGGGAAGTGGGGTGTTTCCCTGTTCGGATGACCAGAAGTTGGAGTTCCACGGATTAGATGGCCTGCAATTAGAATCAGCTCCGTTTTATCGGAGTTTAATTTCACATGGTTGCTGTTCATTCATTCGCTTATGAATCGCAAGGTAGATTGAAATTTGGAGACAGAGGAGGCTGACTGATCGATATCAAATATCAATTGAAGGTCGTCAGTATAGTTGAAGGTGCAGACCTTCTTTTCTCCAAGGGAGTGAATGAGGGGCTGTATGTACAGGTTAAAAAGAAGCGGTGAGAGGGAAGAGCCCTGTGGCACCCCACAGGTCAGTTTCACCTTTGGGGAGGAAAGGTGGGCGAGGCATACAGCTTGAGAGCGATCGTTCAGAAAGGATAATAGCCACTTAAGGGCCTGGCCTGGATCCTGGTGGTGCTGATATGGTTGGCCAGAAGTTCATGGTAGACCATGTCGAATGCTGCAGAGAGATCAAGGAGTACCAGGGCCTGAGTCATGCTCTTGTCGGCCCCCTTTTTAAGTTGGTCTAGAATGGTGAGGATGACGGCCTCTGTGGAATGGGCAGAATGGAAGCCTGCATGGTGGGTGTCAAGGTAGTGAGAATGTTCAATAAAGGTGCAGAGACAGCTAGCCACATGGGCTTCCAGAACGTTAGCTAGAAAGGGGAGGATGGAAATGGGGTGGTAATTCATCAGAGCTAACGGGTCTGTCTCTGTTTTCTTTAAGATAGGGACAATTTCCTCTTCTTTAAATACATAGGGAACAATGCCCTGCTTGAGAGAGTTAGTCAGGAGCGCCATAGGAGGATACGGACTAGTGAGGGAGGTTTCCCTTAATATGTACGGAGGGCAACAATCAGAAGGGGTACCAGATCTCACCTTCCTTAGAAGGCTAGGGTAGGCTACCCTGGTGATGGGGGGAATCTGTTTCAGCAAATGGGGGTTCCTGAACATAGATAGTTAGGCAGTAGAAGGAGAGTTAGCAGGTATGCTAGACTTAATGGTAGCAATGTTTTCAATAAAGTAGGTATTAAGAGAATCACATAGTGCTTGAGTGGGGGCGGGTTTTGCTGTGACTCTATCTGGCTTGGATAGTTCGGCCACAATAGCTAAGATTTCTTTAGATTTGTTAGATGAACTGACTATCTTGTTAGAAAAATATGTGGCCTTGGTTTGTAAGATGGCATTTTTATATTGTTTAAGAGGATTTAGGAATATGTCTTTTTTGTCTGGGGAGTAATTGCATCTTCAGTTACTTTCAGCTAGACAAAGGGCAAGTTTGTTAAGTTGCAGGTCATCGGAGAACCAGCGTTGGGCATCATGGTGTCTGGCTATATTGATTTTCTTAATAGGTGCAACGTTATCATTGGCGATTCCAGCCAAGATTTAATGCTTTCTTCGCGTTTGTTAATCAACTGCTGTTCAGATGGGGCCGTACTGGCCAGAAAAGTGCAGAAGTCCCCAATGTTGGAGTGTCTCCAATATCTTGCCTTGTGGCTCACCTACAAGTTAGGTTTACCTAAGTACACGTTTGTGAGGGAGAATTTTATGAAATAGTGATCCGACCAAGTGCAAGGGAAAGATCATTAGATTGGAGACCATCAGGCTGGATGTCCTCTTTATTAATGTGATACGTCTGATGGCTACTAGCTGGCAGTGCTGCTGGATATATAAATGTCTGGTTTCTGGTAAATATATATTTCTCTGACATTTAATAAATAAATAATAATTACACTTAGCGATAAATCAATTACCACAATCTCAAATTATTATTATTATTACTATTGTAGCCTTGTATCTCCTATTAGCTACAGTGCAAATCCCTGCTGGTGAGTTTTTGATAAAAGGAAAGTGCCATCTAAAATTAAGATACCGTTAGACATGGATGACCAGTTCCAGGAATCAGCTCTAAGTGACCAGAACACTCTTCTGAGTGGTTCATGCATCATGTAGATTACTGAACCCTTTTTTCCACAAACTTGATCCAGTAAAACCATTTGTAACTAGTGAACTGAAATTTTCACCAGGCAGCTCCTTGTAGTTTTGTGGCTTCAAAGTTCTATGCCTAACTTTTTCATTCAGTCGATTTAGTGCTTCCTGTAGGAGCTAAAATCTGAGGCACAATTGAGCACAGGTATTCCATTCACCTAGTAGTTCAGATGTGTTGAGTTATTTAGATTTTTTTTACCACCAGGTCCCTTTGATTCTTACGCTTAGTTCCCCAATGACATAGTTCAAATACCACTTGATTCAAGTATATGTCACAATATCTCCCTCAAACATATAATGATACATAAACCATCTACTGCAAAAATATCAACATCTTAACCCACTGAATAAAACATGATATCAGCTGCAAAAATAACCAAAAATGCCTTCAAGACAAAAATATAAATGGCACAAATATAGAAAATAAAACTATTGCAATAAAAAAAGCATCCTAATTTGGTTTTGTGAAACCCACATTTTCTAGCGTTTAGTATGAAACCAGCATCCATGAGTAGATGCCAACTCTCGTGCAGTGCAGCATTGTGCTCTTCTGAAAACTAGAATGCTGTTGCTGTAGTTTGCATGTGTTGAATACTGGTTGTATGATTTGGAAATTACCTTTTGGAAGCTTTCTGCCTCAGATGATATCTCAAAGTTCAAGCGTTTGTATCTGGCGAGCCCAAGGTGTATAGAGAACATGCTGTATCTCTAGTTGATAATACCCTTTATTCAGTTCAAGGTTAGAGAAGATGTTTGTGCCATTCAGTTGTGTGATCATGTCTGATATGTGTGGGTATGGATGCATTCAGGTCAAGGTTAGAGAAGATTTTCGTATTGAGTTTTTCGGCTGGTGCATGTCAACACACAACCTTTTTGAATGGCTTGAGACCCTGAGTTAGATATTTGCTGCAAAGTATAATCTATCAATTTCCTCTGGATGTGTTAGAAGCCATTACTGTTAGTGGAGATGCTGCTTGTAGTTGTAATTCCACAGATGGTAGATTGAATGTGTTTACTAGGAATCAGCAGTTTTTACATTTCAGTCCACCACTGAATAAAGCCCTGATTCCAGCCTAAAGCTTTTTCCTCTCATGTCTCCGATCATTTCTACCCCTGGAGGCTTCAATGATATCTAGTTTGAGAAGGTTCTTGATTTTCTTTTCTCCACAACTTCCACCAGGTGTAATGTTACTCGCCTCTGCCCTTGGGGAACAGAGCGGATCACTTCATTTATGTGTAGTTTTATGCAGACAGCCTTCATTTTCCCCAGTCCGCTGAACAGCATTGGTAACTTTTGTGTCCCTGGAGGGCTGATTTGTACACTGTAGTTGATGGCTGTGAGCCCCATGGCCATTGCTTTGATGAGGCTTATGAGGCATGTGCCAGGTACTTCTCCTTGCAATATGTGGAGTATTGCTGTTGTGGCCTTTGACTTATAGCTTAGAATTGCCTCAAATGACTCTAGGCTTCGTACAGGGCCGGACTGGCCATAGCTGGCACCAGGCCTTTCCCCGGTGGGCCAGATAGGTGGAGGCTGGATTTGTACCGGTGGGGGCTGGTTTTGTTGCTGGGGCTTGTTTTGCTGCAGTGCTGCAAAATCGGCTCCTTGTTGCAAAAGTGCAGCAGCAGTGTTCCAGCCCTGGCAATTACATCCAACTGTCCCCCGGGGGGTCCCTGAGGCTGGTCGGACGTAATTGCCAGTGCTGGTCTGGAATCCCAGTCCGGCCGTGGCTTCGTAGGGGTTTAGAGGCTGCTGTGCAGGGACCGCTCCTCCATGTGGGTGGAGGAGCGTCGCTCCACTGCTTTCTCGCAGAAAATAGAAGGGTTTGGTTTTGGGTAGGCGGGTTGGCGATCCTGCTTTAGGGCAGGGGAGGAGTGGCTTGCCCACTCAGAGGACGCTGACTGTTTGGTCGGCCCCAGGGCCGACCAAACCAATCATACGCACTCTCCCTTTTCTCTATGTAGGCTGCATGCAGCCTAGATGGAGAAAATTGTCTCCCCATAGACTCCTGTGTGGTCGGCATCCCAGCCAATTACAGCACTTCAATTGCATCTTTATGATTGGCTTAGGGGAGGGAGGCTGCCTGCTTCCGGTGAGGAGCAGAGAGAGAAGTAGATGCAACGTGGGATGGGACTGACCCGGGCCGGGGAAGGTAAGTTAAACATTTTTTTTTAATGAATCCTCCCCTGCGCGACACCCACCCCCCAACCCACGAGTCATGCCGGTCGCGACTGCCGCTGTAGACGTAGAAATCAGCTGGCTTTCAGCCTCACATTGATTGATGCCCTGCTGTTGAGGATGAATGGAATGGCGTTGTCATCACTGTGGCTAGCATTTTGTCCAGCATGTGTGTCTCTTTGAGCATTTGAGCACACTCTGTTGAAGGGATTCAGACTGATCAATGATTCTTAGACACATGGCGTAATCATCATTGTACTCGTTGAATCGGTATTACTTGAGGAGTTTCTCTTCATTCTGCAAATGTATCAAGTGCTTCACCTGGACATTGGGTGGCCTTGTTATATATGTATCTTTCTTAACCCCTTGCCTGCGGGGCTACTTCCCCCACTCTGCTGGAGGGTGGGGCGCGCACAGCGCCCCGTGCTCATGACGAGCTCAGCTCGTCATGAGCCACGGTGGCCGTATGCTCATGACGACCTGAGCTAGTCAAGGCCACACCTGTTTCTTTAGAATGCTCAGCACAGCGGGGGAATTAGCCCCGCATGCGAGCGTTGCAGCTGTTATGACGAGCTCAGCTCGTCATGAGCACACGGCCACCGTGGCTCATGACGAGCTGAGCTCGTCATGAGCATGGGAGGGGTTAATCCACATTGGTCATCAGGTAAAACCTTTTCGAGAGGACATCTTTCACTTTTTTGGTATGTAAGCACTTCTTCTTATGGAAGTTTCTTAAATACTTCCTTTACTCCATCACCTGCCAGGTTCTTTAGGTATTTGATTATTTTCATGTCTTCTGTCTCCTCTAGTTCCTTAATGATGTCAAATGTTTCAATCCATTCCACCCATTAGTGCCAACATGTTGTTCCTTTGCTGTGTCAAATGCTGGCAGTGGTTTCAGGAAGGAGGCAGCCTCATATTTCATTCTTCTGTCTCGTGACATGCGTCTGAGGGCTTTGGCTCATCTTGGCTGCGGCTTTTCACATGCTATTGCAGAGTGATTTTATTTCCTGCTTGTGCTTGGGCCGATCGTCAACTCACTCCCCCCTTCAGAGTTCCCGTGGCTTTTGTAGTGTTCTACCCCTTCGAGCTTTATTGTGCTTTGCCTGACTGCACTGTTGTTTGTTTTGCCCTCTGGAATTTGTCTAGTTTCTCTGGGCTGTTTTTTTTTTTTATGCTCACCTTCTAGAATGATGTCTTCATTTGTCTTCTTTTGGGGCTTTCTTTGTTCTACCCTCCTAATTTGTTTTCAGTTCCCTCTGGGGCTGTCTTCGTCTCTCGCACTTTAAACATTTATGTGTTCCCCAAAATGGCCGCACCCTTCTCTTGCACATGGACCTGGTGCAGCCCTCAATCTGGGCTGTGGAGGTGTCTGAGAACGTGCTCTCTGTTAATGATGGCACACCTCTCCAGGCTCTGTGTTGCCCTCACACAGGCTGCTGAGGGCTTGCTGCACTCCGTTGAGGATTACCGTCTTCATGCACAAGAACTATAGGGGGGCTCACTGTGCTTTGCTGGCTGCAGGCGGGCACCGCTGCTGTGAGTCTTACTGGGGGCTTTGCAAGTGTGCTTTTGTGGACTCTGGGCAGCTGGGCAGTCCTTAACCCTGACGTTCAGGTTTTAGTAAATGAAGATTCTTGTAGTCACTGACTGGCAGGTTCTGACTCTCTGGCGGGGCTGTCGGCAGTCATGTTCTCAGTGTTGGCTGCTTACCACTCCTTCATTGCCTGTCGTCATGTACTGCTGGTGGGACACTAACAACGAGGCCAAGAGGCTATGTGAGGTAGAAGCAGTCACTCTTATTTCATATCCGATCCAGTCCGGAAGCATGCGACCGTGGTGAGTGAGGTCTGGTGCAATCTAAAAAGGATGCCCTGCAAGTGATCTAACAGTGACCACTGATACACAAGGGGATACTGTGGCATAGCGGACCTGTATCATTATTTGATTTTGTTTTACTCAATAGAAAACCTGCGGACGAACCCAGGCTAGGTGGGGTAGCAAATGGGTTAACATCTATGACGCTCAGTGAGACCCAGAAAAACATACTGGCAGTAGGATGTCAGGCTGAAACTTCAACAGAAGTGGCACCTTGCAGAGGCACTCTTGAGTTCTGACTTCTGGCCCCTATGTGTCCCTTAAGGACTCTTGTTGCATAGTTCAACTCAATAGTACTGCTGCTGGCTCTCTAAAGCTCCCTGGGATCTGCCTGAAATGCACATCCACAGTCTCTCCAGAAGGGCTGGCCAAGGAGTTTGCAAAGAGTCTCTAGTGCACTCATCAGTCAGAATGAAAATTACCTCAGGCATAGGATCTAGTAACAAATCAACTCAGGCTTAATATCTAGCAACAAATCCCCTCAGGTTTAATATCTAGCAACAAATCACCTTGAGCATAAGATTTAGTAACAAATCACTTCAGGTTTAATATCTAACAACTAACCACCTTAGGCATAACATCTAGTAACAAATCAACCCAGACGAAGGGCCAATAACAAATCACCTCCTACATAAGATCAAGTAACAAATCACCTTAGTCATAATATCTAGTAACAAATCACCGCAGACATAAGATGTAGTAACAAATCACCTCAGTCTTAAGATCTTGTAAAAAATCACCTCAGGCTTAAAATCTAGTAACAAATCACCTCAGGCATAAGATTTAGTAACAAATCACTTCAGGCCTAATATTTAACAACAAATGGCCTCAGGCATAACTTCTAGTAACAAATCACCTCAGGCTTAATATCTAGTAACAAATCACCTTTGACATAAGATTTAGTAACACATCATTTCAGGCTTAATATCTAACAACAAATCGCCTCAGGCATAACATTAGTAACAAATCACCTCAGCCATAAGGTCTAGTAACAAATCACCTCATACATAAGATCTAGTAACAAATCACCTCAGTCATATTATTTAGTAACCAATCACCTCAGACATAAGATGTAGTGACATATCACCTCAGGCAAAAGATCTAGTAACAAATATCCTCAGGCATAAGATCTTGTAACAAATCACCTCAGGCTTAAAATCTAGTAACAAATCACCTCAGGCATAAGATTTAGTAACACATCAAGTCAGGCTTAATATCTAACAACAAATGGCCTCAGGCATAACATCTAGTAAAAAATCACCTTAGGCCTAATATCTAGCAACAAATCTTCTCAGGTTTAAAATCTAGTAACAAATCACTTTGGAAATAAGATTTAGTAACCAATCACTCCAGGCTTACTATCTAACAACAAATCGCCTTAGGCATAGCATCTAGTAACAAATCACCTCAGATATAAGATGTAGTAACAAATCACCTCAGACATAAGATGTAGTAACAAATCACCTCAGGCATAAGATCCTGTAACAAATCCCCTCAGGCATAAGATCTTGTAGCAAATAAGCTCAGGCTTAATATCAAGTAACAACAGAAATCACATCAGTCATAATATCAGTGACTAAACTACCCCAGACAAAATGCTGAGTGCCGTACTATGTAAATCGCCTCATGCACACTCAAAGATTCAGTAAACTTTTTATGAAAAGTCCTAAAATTCAATCTCTACAATTGTAGAGGGAAATTCTTTTCTTTTTTAATCTAAATACTTCCATTCCTAAAATTATAGGAGTAAATGATTTCCATGATATAAAGATATAGAAGGTGTGGTCCAAGTGGAATCCTTTTTATATCAATTGTGATTGAAAATAAAGAGTGCTGCTTGGAAGCCTGTGGGCATGCCTCTTCTCTTGTGGCAGTGTGGGCATGGGCCACGGTAGCCCAGGAGTTTGAGTATGGCGAGGTGCATTGATGGAGCTGTGCATGGATCCTGGGCTCCACTAATAAACAGGTAACCATGGCTCCCATGCCAAACAGCCCTTCTGGAGAACGAGCCCTGGAACACAGTCTCTTGGGTCCCCGTGCAGAGTGAGCGCAGCGCCACTAAGTCACGCTGTCGTGCATGCCCCTGGGCCCTGCTGCATAGTCTGCCCATACATGGTGCTGCAGCGCCCACTCATGGGCCCTGCCATAGAGTGTGTCTAGTTATAGACAGAGGGGTCCCCAACTGATATGGAGTGGGTAAAGGAAAAGGAAAATCAACAAGTATTTCAAAAGATTAAAGAGAAAGCAAAATCAGAAAAGTTCTGGAAATGCAGTGTTTTATTCACTATGCATCCATATTCGTCATAGTCAAGTAATTCAATAGGAAAGATCAAAATACACACTTGATTGTCATTAGTTCATGTGCCCATAGGGAAAGGAAAAGGAAAGGGGAGGTAGTAAAGTTAACAAAAAGTTGTGACTCACTTTACATTCAATAAGAACAAAAATACATTGAAATTCATGTATGAATTCTGGATGATCCCTATCCACAACAGGGTCATATACAATGTCCAAAATGTCTGGAAATTATTCAGGAGATTCAAGCTCCTATGAAGCCGTACATATCATGCTGGTGATAGGAGTTGAGGGTGGGTAGAAGAACAGTCTACGTTTCGACCCAGGAATAGTTGTAGGATAGTTGATCCTTACAGTGAGGGTCTTCTTCAGGACATACGGGGATGGGGCGATGGGCAGACCTCCTAGGGTTAAGGAGAGATTAGGGTCAAAAATATACTTCATGTAGGGCTATATGTCCCTATCAGAACCGTAGCGGAGAAAGGGGTGGCCGCCCGGGAACAACGTTAAAAACACTGAGGACTATACATATTGTCTTTGAGGACTATTACCTGCTGTGTATTGCAGGTCAAAGTGTGACCAGGACGGTTATGAACAGGTCGTGGGTTACGGTTTGTAGGTATCAGAGTTGTTAGGTACAGTTATATTAGCTTGATAAAACAATCCATGTCTGGAAAGGAACATAAGGATTTGTATGAGATTTTAGATCGGTTACCACTGTAGACAGAGCATTTGCTGTACACTCTTAGGTAGAGAGTCATACCTTGTTATGATGAATGTTTCAAGTCGTGCAGAGAGGGGCTACCTTTTATTCCAAAAAACGGCTCAACTAATTTCAAAGTCCGTGTCTAAAAGGACCGTATCTAAAAAGAAGAAAACAAGAAAACAAGGGGACTAATTAAATAAATAAAATACCCCACTGCGATTACTGTTCAAGAGGCGATTCTTCAAAAAAGGGCTTACCTTTGAGCACCGGTCCTGCTGAGTTAGACGGGTGTCTCAAAAGAGCGTCTCCAGAGTACTCGAATCGGGCCTGGAGGGGGGGGTTGGGGCGGGCTGAGTGACTTCGCCGTCCGTATCTGGAGAGATAGAGCGAGGTGACGGTTAGGTCAGTGTGAAAGTGGGGCTTTCCCTGAATGCGAGATTACCTAAAGCGCTTACCCGTAGGTGCAGTGCTCTCTGCATAAGCCGGGGTTCCTCGCGGTCGATGGCGTCTCCGTAACCAGGAAGTGTCCTGGCGGGGGGCGTGGTAACTCGATATATACGCGAGTCAACGAGGTAAAGAAAGGACTTAGAACTGGTAACCTGGCAACCGTCTTGGTGTAAACAATGAGCGGAACAGCGCGCCGGACATTAATGGAGTTATACGTGTGCTCGAAATAACAGTGCATGTAATCACAAACATTATGTTGCCATATCAGATAGTGGACGGTGAATCTAGGCCGCCTTGGTTACTCAAATTGTACAAGTATACGTTGTAGTGATCCAATTGCTAAAACAGGGAGGACACACAGTTAAACTGTCCCTTGTCAGCATGAACCTGCCGACAAGGCGGTCAAATGCATGACAAGTGCATAGGTCACTCCATTAAACATTACAATAGTTTTAGAAGGTAAAATGAAACACTAGTGGTCAGATGCATGACAAGTGCATAGGTCACTCCATTAAACATTCCAATAGTTTAGAAGGTAAAATAAAGCACTAGTGGACAGAAGCATTGAAATGATCAGCATGAACCTGCCAACACGGTGGTTAAATGCACGTCAATTACCCTGCTACAGAACAGATCTACAGTTCATAAGGGTATCATAAATTAGCCAGTTGGGCAAAAGTATTCTCAGATTCATTCAACCCATTTTTTACTGAGTTGAAGAAAGTGATCCATTTCAGTTCCCTGACATTCAGGATCGGGGTTATACTACCGCCCCTGGGGCCCAGTTTGACCTGTTCTAGAATGACCCATCTCAGGCTTTCCGGTAAGTGGTTGTTTGCGGTACAGTGTTCTACCATCGGGGCCCCCTGTACCCTACATTTGATCCTACTACAATGTTGGAGAAATCTCACTTTTGCACGTTGTTGTGTCTGTCCAACGTAGGGTAAATCGCATGGACATATGATGCAGTATATCACATTGGTCGTGTTACAGTTTGTGTGCGATTTAAGAGTTACTCGTAGTTGTTTGTGAATGAATTCTTTGGTTTGAATGGTCGCAGGGCATGCTTTACAAGAGCCACATCTGAAGTGTCCCACAATCGGTGGGAGATTCCACATTGCGGTGATGGTGGGTTCTTCAATGGTGTCAAGGAGTGAACAGACCACATGGTCACGGATGTTCTTGGCCTTCTTAAAGGAATGTAATGGTAAATCTTTGCTGTCAAGGTCCTCCGAAATCAAATTCCAGTGTTTATTAATGACTTTCTTTATTGAGTTGCTCTGGGTGGAGAAAGTCGTCACACAAATCAAGCGTTCTTCTATGTTGCTTTTGTGCTCCTTAGGTTGTAACAAGATATCTCGGTGATTGAACCATGCTCTTTTCCTAGCTTTTGTGGTCAGGCGTTTAGGATAGCCACGTTCTATTAAACGTGCTTTGAGGACTTCCGATTGTTCCATGTAGTCTTCTTTCTTGCTACAATTTCGGCGTATTCGCAAGAATTGCCCGAAAGGCAGATTGTCCCTCAGACCTCGGGGGTGGTGGCTGGAGTATTGAAGTAGCGAATTCCTTTCCGTCGGCTTCCGGAACAAAGTGGTATGTAGTACGTCATCTTCAGCGATGATGGAGATATCCAAAAAATTGACAGATGTTTTATCAAATTGAATGGTAAACTGAATGTCTTGAGATCTTCTATTCAACCAAATGAAGAAGTCTTGAATTCTTGTCTCAGTACCTGTCCAGATTAAAAGAATGTCGTCTATGTATCTCATCCACATGCGTATGTTTGGTCTGTAGGGATTGATGTCATTCAACACGAATGTCTCTTCAAATGTAGACATGAAGATTATGGCTAGGTCCGGCGCAAAAGCTGCCCCCATAGCCACCCCTTTGGTCTGGAGGTAAAAAAGATTCTGAAACATGAAGAAGTTCTTCATCATGGCGATTCTGAGGAGCTGGATGATGAATGAAGTAGGAACCTGGACCGGGGCCTCTCTTTTGTTGAGTGCAAGTGTGGCCACAACAAGTGCTTCTTCTTGAGGTATGCTGGTATAAAGTGACACAATGTCACATGTCGCAAGTAGCTCTTGTCGAGAATCGAATGGGCATCCGTCCACCAGATTGATTGTGTGTGTGGTATCCCGGATGTAGGTTGCGGTGTCTTCAGCTAGAGGTTTTAGAAAAAAATCTATATATTTACATAGGGGTTCCAGTATGGAGCCACAGCCGGAGACGATTGGTCGTCCTGGTGGTTGGTTCAAGTCTTTGTGCACCTTCGGCAAAGTGTAGATTGTAGGTATCCGTGGATCTTTTTGATTAAGAAATCCAAACTCTTGGTCCGATAGGAAGCCTTGGTCCAAACCCTCCTGGGTGGTTCTTAGTATTTCCCTGGCCAGGTCTTTTGAAGGGTCACCGGGTAGTCTCCTGTAGCTGATCCCATCTCCTAGTTGCCTCAGGATTTCATTCTTGTAGTCATCCACATCCTGAACTACAATCGCACCGCCCTTGTCTGCGGGTTTGACGACCACTGTTTTGTTGTCTTTCAAGGACATTAGCGCCAGTTTCTCAGTTCTACTAGTATTGAACTTGATATATTTCCTTTCATCCAGGATCCTCTTTACATCCTGTGTGACGAGGCTCTCATAGGCAAGGATACGCTGGGTGATAGTGTGGGTCGGGGGAACAAAAGTTGACGGGACCCTGAGACCAGTCGTAGATGAGGGGCGTTGCATTGGTCTATCCTTGAAAAAAATATCTAAGTCTAATTTTTCGGAAAAAATTATGCAGTTCCGCCAGAGTGGTAAAGGTATTGGGTAAGGCGGTAGGTACAAAAGATAGCCCGCGGTTAAGCACTCTCAATTCTTCGTTTTTCAAAGTTTATTTTGAGATGTTGATCACAGGAGACGGTGCAGACCTCACCACCTGTAGTTCTTTCTGCGGGTCGATCTCTCCCCGTGTTCTTCTTGGGCGGGGAAGTTCACCTGTTTCGTCCCTCTCCCTCTGCCAGAATCCCATTCTTCTCTCGAGTTCTGTTGACCTCTGCCCGACCCTCTGGTCCAGTTGTTGCCTCTGCCCCGGGGGGGTCTCCATCCACCTTGTCCTAACAACAGAACTCGAGAGAGTTCACGGGGAGAGATCGACCCGCAGAAAGAACTACAGGTGGTGAGGTCTGCACCGTCTCCTGTGATCAACATCTCAAAATACACTTTGAAAAACGAAGAATTGAGAGTGCTTAACCGCGGGCTATCTTTTGTACCTACCGCCTTACCCAATACCTTTACCACTCTGGCGGAACTGCATAATTTTTTCCGAAAAATTAGACTTAGATATTTTTTCAAGGATAGACCAATGCAACGCCCCTCATCTACGACTGGTCTCAGGGTCCCGTCAACTTTTGTTCCCCCGACCCACACTATGACCCAGCGTATCCTTGCCTATGAGAGCCTCGTCACACGGGATGTAAAGAGGATCCTGGATGAAAGGAAATATATCAAGTTCAATACTAGTAGAACTGAGAAACTGGCGCTAATGTCCTTGAAAGACAACAAAACAGTGGTCGTCAAACCCGCAGACAAGGGCGGTGCGATTGTAGTTCAGGATGTGGATGACTACAAGAATGAAATCCTGAGGCAACTAGGAGATGGGATCAGCTACAGGAGACTACCCGGTGACCCTTCAAAAGACCTGGCCAGGGAAATACTAAGAACCACCCAGGAGGGTTTGGACCAAGGCTTCCTATCGGACCAAGAGTTTGGATTTCTTAATCAAAAAGATCCATGGATACCTACAATCTACACTTTGCCGAAGGTGCACAAAGACTTGAACCAACCACCAGGACGACCAATCGTCTCCGGCTGTGGCTCCATACTGGAACCCCTATGTAAATATATAGATTTTTTTCTAAAACCTCTAGCTGAAGACACCGCAACCTACATCCGGGATACCACACACACAATCAATCTGGTGGACGGATGCCCATTCGATTCTCGACAAGAGCTACTTGTGACATGTGACATTGTGTCACTTTATACCAGCATACCTCAAGAAGAAGCACTTGTTGTGGCCACACTTGCACTCAACAAAAGAGAGGCCCCGGTCCAGGTTCCTACTTCATTCATCATCCAGCTCCTCAGAATCGCCATGATGAAGAACTTCTTCATGTTTCAGAATCTTTTTTACCTCCAGACCAAAGGGGTGGCTATGGGGGCAGCTTTTGCGCCGGACCTAGCCATAATCTTCATGTCTACATTTGAAGAGACATTCGTGTTGAATGACATCAATCCCTACAGACCAAACATACGCATGTGGATGAGATACATAGACGACATTCTTTTAATCTGGACAGGTACTGAGACAAGAATTCAAGACTTCTTCATTTGGTTGAATAGAAGATCTCAAGACATTCAGTTTACCATTCAATTTGATAAAACATCTGTCAATTTTTTGGATATCTCCATCATCGCTGAAGATGACGTACTACATACCACTTTGTTCCGGAAGCCGACGGAAAGGAATTCGCTACTTCAATACTCCAGCCACCACCCCCGAGGTCTGAGGGACAATCTGCCTTTCGGGCAATTCTTGCGAATACGCTGAAATTGTAGCAAGAAAGAGGACTACATGGAACAATCGGAAGTCCTCAAAGCACGTTTAATAGAACGTGGCTATCCTAAACGCCTGACCACAAAAGCTAGGAAAAGAGCATGGTTCAATCACCGAGATATCTTGTTACAACCTAAGGAGCACAAAAGCAACATAGAAGAACGCTTGATTTGTGTGACGACTTTCTCCACCCAGAGCAACTCAATAAAGAAAGTCATTAATAAACACTGGAATTTGATTTCGGAGGACCTTGACAGCAAAGATTTACCATTACATTCCTTTAAGAAGGCCAAGAACATCCGTGACCATGTGGTCTGTTCACTCCTTGACACCATTGAAGAACCCACCATCACCGCAATGTGGAATCTCCCACCGATTGTGGGACACTTCAGATGTGGCTCTTGTAAAGCATGCCCTGCGACCATTCAAACCAAAGAATTCATTCACAAACAACTACGAGTAACTCTTAAATCGCACACAAACTGTAACACGACCAATGTGATATACTGCATCATATGTCCATGCGATTTACCCTACGTTGGACAGACACAACAACGTGCAAAAGTGAGATTTCTCCAACATTGTAGTAGGATCAAATGTAGGGTACAGGGGGCCCCGATGGTAGAACACTGTACCGCAAACAACCACTTACCGGAAAGCCTGAGATGGGTCATTCTAGAACAGGTCAAACTGGGCCCCAGGGGCGGTAGTATAACCCCGATCCTGAATGTCAGGGAACTGAAATGGATCACTTTCTTCAACTCAGTAAAAAATGGGTTGAATGAATCTGAGAATACTTTTGCCCAACTGGCTAATTTATGATACCCTTATGAACTGTAGATCTGTTCTGTAGCAGGGTAATTGACGTGCATTTAACCACCGTGTTGGCAGGTTCATGCTGATCATTTCAATGCTTCTGTCCACTAGTGCTTTATTTTACCTTCTAAACTATTGGAATGTTTAATGGAGTGACCTATGCACTTGTCATGCATCTGACCACTAGTGTTTCATTTTACCTTCTAAAACTATTGTAATGTTTAATGGAGTGACCTATGCACTTGTCATGCATTTGACCGCCTTGTCGGCAGGTTCATGCTGACAAGGGACAGTTTAACTGTGTGTCCTCCCTGTTTTAGCAATTGGATCACTACAACGTATACTTGTACAATTTGAGTAACCAAGGCGGCCTAGATTCACCGTCCACTATCTGATATGGCAACATAATGTTTGTGATTACATGCACTGTTATTTCGAGCACACGTATAACTCCATTAATGTCCGGCGCGCTGTTCCGCTCATTGTTTACACCAAGACGGTTGCCAGGTTACCAGTTCTAACTCCTTTCTTTACCTCGTTGACTCGCGTATATATCGAGTTACCACGCACCCCGCCAGGACACTTCCTGGTTACGGAGACGCCATCGACCGCGAGGAACCCCGGCTTATGCAGAGAGCACTGCACCTACGGGTAAGCGCTTTAGGTAAACTCGCATTCAGGGAGAGCCCCACTTTCACACTGACCTAACCGTCACCTCGCTCTATCTCTCCAGATACGGACGGCGAAGTCACTCAGCCCGCCCCAACCCCCCCCTCCAGGCCCGATTTGAGTACTCTGGAGATGCTCTTTTGAGACACCCGTCTAACTCAGCAGGACCGGTGCTCAAAGGTAAGCCCTTTTTTGAAGAATCGCCTCTTGAACAGTAATCGCGGTGGGGTATTTTATTTATTTAATTAGTCCCCCGTGTTTTCTTGTTTTCTTCTTTTTAGATACGGTCCTTTTAGACACGGACTTTGAAATTAGTTGAGCCGTTTTTTGGAATAAAAGGTAGCCCCTCTCTGCACGACTTGAAACATTCATCATAACAAGGTATGACTCTCTACCTAAGAGTGTACAGCAAATGCTCTGTCTACAGTGGTAACCGATCTAAAATCTCATACAAATCCTTATGTTCCTTTCCAGACATGGATTGTTTTATCAAGCTAATATAACTGTACCTAACAACTCTGATACCTACAAACCGTAACCCACGACCTGTTCATAACCGTCCTGGTCACACTTTGACCTGCAATACACAGCAGGTAATAGTCCTCAAAGACAATATGTATAGTCCTCAGTGTTTTTAACGTTGTTCCCGGGCGGCCACCCCTTTCTCCGCTACGGTTCTGATAGGGACATATAGCCCTACATGAAGTATATTTTTGACCCTAATCTCTCCTTAACCCTAGGAGGTCTGCCCATCGCCCCATCCCCGTATGTCTTGAAGAAGACCCTCACTGTAAGGATCAACTATCCTACAACTATTCCTGGGTCGAAACGTAGACTGTTCTTCTACCCACCCTCAACTCCTATCACCAGCATGATATGTACGGCTTCATAGGAGCTTGAATCTTCTGAATAATTTCCAGACATTTTGGACATTGTATATGACCCTGTTGTGGATAGGGATCATCCAGAATTCATACATGAATTTCAATGTATTTTTGTTCTTATTGAATGTAAAGTGAGTCACAACTTTTTGTTAACTTTACTACCTCCCCTTTCCTTTTCCTTTCCCTATGGGCACATGAACTAATGACAATCAAGTGTGTATTTTGATCTTTCCTATTGAATTACTTGACTATGACGAATATGGATGCATAGTGAATAAAACACTGCATTTCCAGAACTTTTCTGATTTTGCTTTCTCTTTAATCTTTTGAAATACTTGTTGATTTTCCTTTTCCTTTACCCACTCCATATCAGTTGGGGACCCCTCTGTTTATAACAATTAACTACCCAGGTCCCTTTGACTATTGGGTTTAACCCTGTTTTGTAATACATAGAGTGTGTCTAGGCGCTGCTGCAATACTTGCCCCTTATAGATTGTGCTCCTAGACCGAGCTACGGTGCGAGTCCTGGGTCAAACTGCAGAGTGACGGTAACCCTGCTATCAGGCGCGCAACACCCATTGAACTCACCGGGCTTCAGCCCCCACCACCCGTTGTGTTTGGCAGCCCGGGATGAGACAGATCCCGGGCACACACAGAGCCCCACCCGAACGTTTCACAGGTCTTTAAAAGACCATTTGAATGTTAATTAGGCCTTGCAGTTATTTCCCCCCTTCTAAGAGCCCCTGCAGCTCCACTCTGCCTACTGATTAAAAGGTTCAGCCCCCCCCGAAATTTTTTTTTAGCACCCCCGAAATTTGGCTCTAGTTGCGCCTCTGCCTGCTATACATACCCCTGGTCCCTGCTGTAGTGTGCTGTGCCCATAAACGGCCCTACAATGCTTCCCTGGTTCATTCTCCAGAGTTCAATTAGCGCTGCTATACATACCCCTGGGCCCGGCTGTAGTGTAGCGTGCCCATAAACCGCCCTACTGGGTCATTCTGCGGAGTATGAGTGGTACCACAGGGCCCCTGGGCGCCAGCTGTAGTATGCCCCTCAGCCGGCCTGCACCCCGGGTCCTTCTGCAGTGCTTACCTCGGGCCATGCCAGAGAGCGCGTCCCTAAGGCGTTGCTACTGTGCGCCCCCGCCCTGATGAAGGTTGTGCCCTGAGTGCTGCTGCGCGGTTCGCCCCCTGAGCACCCATGACCCCGACCGACCCGAGTAAAGTTTCATAGAGAATCTGCTCGGATAGGTGACCTTGAAGCCAGCTGTCAGCATGTGAGCAGATAAAAACCATCTGTGCGCAGTAAAAAAGAGCATTAACTGCAGGAAGGTTGTTAAAGCCAACCTGTAACAGGCTGGATGGGAATCTCCCCTTTGGGAGAGACAGCTCCAAACGCAGGCTGCTGCTGATCCGGTCACACAGAAGGCTCTCGGCTGCGGAAACAGCAAGAACTGCAAGAGGTTACTACATGGACTCGCCAAGACCCACAGAATCCCTGCTTTGTGTCAAACCTCCCTTCCCAGGCGGCTACTGGCTTTGTACTCACTCGTGTATTCATGTAGGTGCCAGATTTAGGCCAGCATGTCACCTTATGGTACTTCGGAGCCCTTTGAAACTCACAGGAATGACAAAAATACAATTGTTGGATCTAGAAACTACTACCAGATACAGTCAAGCTTGTGAGGCGCTCGTGGAAGTAGGGATGGGAAAGCAGTTTGACAGTGACAGTCCGAAGACAGATGCGGTGGATGAGAGGGGGGGGGGGAGGTAGCAGGTATGGGGAGAGTGACAGGGACTGGGAATGTGACGGGATGGTTGCCTGCAAAGCAGGATGGCTTAAATAAAAAATGGTGGGTCGTGAAGGCACACAACTCACCATAAATTCAGGAGCATGACCGGTGTGGGGCTTCTCTTTGCTGTGCACGAGCAGGAAAAGATAAAGGACTCCCTTCCTGCTTGTGGAATGCAACTCCAACCAATCCTGGAGCTGCTCTCATGCTGTGAAAGCAGCTCCAGGATTGGTGAGAGCAGGCTCATCAAGCAGGCCCGGCTCCAGGAATTTTTAATTGGGTGGGCCAAGGACGCATTTGGGTGGGCCACTGCGGGCTCGATTTGTCGCATAGATATCTAGGCAAGCCTGCTTAAGGGCCCTCCTTTATCTCTTCTTAGTCTTACAAGTCCCAGTAAAACTCACTCTTTTCCAAATCTCTTTTTAATATTATCACTCACAAAAAGTGTATTTTCCACGTAATGTTCCTTTGATGGGAAGAGGAGGTTTCTGAGGTGGGAGTAACAGGCAAGTGACACTTCTCAGCCTCCCTCTGTGCGAGCCTTCAGGGAGAAACCCTCTTCATTACTACCTCCACCTGACCATGGACTCTTCAACGCACTCTATTACAAGCTTGATTAGTCACTATTCCTCTCCAGTGCCCCCTATCTCCGCCCCATATCAGGCACCATCTCCCGGTAAAAACATTAGTAAAATCACCTTCATACTTAAAACATTGAATAGAGCAATAAATATAATTAGCACGCACTTTAAAGTATGTTCCACAGTGGCCCTTATGGCCCGACTGCTAATTAAATAAACAAAAACAGAAAGGCCATGACAGGGCAGGCTTCAGCGCTGATGAAAAAGTCATTTTTGGCGATGCACCAAAAACCTCTTTCACCGTAAATACCTTTACTACCACCTTCCAACAGTGTACCTCGTCCATCCATGGCCCCCCCTATTGACCTCTTCCTCGGATTCCCTCACTGCCACACGTGCCCCTCATCTCCCCATAGCCCCTCACCTTTATGACCTCCTCCTCGGATTCCCTCACTGCCACCCTCCCCCAGTGCCCCAGTCTCTCTGTAGCCCCTCCCCCTCATGACCTCCTCATCATACTCCCTCACTGCCACACCCCACCAGTGCCCCTTATCTCTCTGTAGCCCATCCCCTCATGACCTCCTCCTCAGACTCCCTCACTACCACCCTCCATCAGTGCCCCTCATCTCTCCCTAGCTCCTCCCTCAACCCCATGACCTCTTCTTCGGATTCCCTCACTGCCACCCTCCAACAGTGCCCCTGATCGCTCCATAGCCCCTCCCACTACCACCTCCTCAGATTCCCTCACTGCCACCCTCCACCAGCGCCCCTCATGTTTACGTATCCCCTATCTCATATGCATTTAATTTGTTGTATAGCACTGCTCATATCAATGTAGTGTGTGTCAGTACTTTACACCACGCACACACTTACAGAGACAATGAATCATACAAGTATGTAAATCAGTCTACAGGGAATGTCACATAAGCCAATGAGGATTACAAGGTGTAGGAATCCCATGTCATCCATTCTGGTGGGCAGTATGTTTTAAGAGGGTTTGATCTGGGGAAACACAACCTTAGGATTTAAAGAGTATTCCATGGGGGTCAGCTTTACTGATAAAAATGTATATCTGCCCAAACACACTCATTTTAGCAACATTAGAATAATAAAAAGCCTTGGGAAGTTCTAACTATATCACAAAACAAAAAAAGCGAAGTTCTAATTATACCATTCATGTTTGTTTGCAGCTCTTTGGTGGCAGTTCATTGTTCACTGCCTTTTGCTAGGGTTGTAACTTCTGAAGTAACACAAGGATCTCTGTGACAAAGGCAGTAACCCACTGAGCTATCCACATAAAATACAGTGCATCTGCATTTAAAAAATACTAACAAACGATTGCTCTAAAGCAGGATCATTAATCACCAGCTTTATCTGGGCATTTTGTATTGTTTTATTGTTGACCAGCATCGGCTATGATGAAATGATAAAAACTGTTTAAATGAAGCACATACGAAGTATGTGTCCTGCTGGGGCTGTCAGATTTTAAAAAGATTTTTTTTGTAACACATTCTCTTACCTACTCCATTAGTCATACTTTGTGTCACAGCCTTATGTGATAAGCAGCTGCAGGGGTCAGGGGGTGACTAGGAATAAACAGACCACTTTTCCCCTGTGCAGCACCGAAAAAGAAATATCAACGCAGCAGGGCCGTAGGCAAAGGTTACCTTTGTCAAAGAAAGGATTTGTTCCCTTTCACCATGCAGAGATGAAGGGGTAAAAAACTAAACAAAGCCCCCTTAACATATAAATGGTCTTATAAAGACCTGTTAAGTAGTCAGGTGTGGCTGCGATAATCTTAAACTGTCTGTGTGTGTGCGCCGGGAAGCTGTCTCCCCGGGCTGACACACACGACCTGCGGGTTGCGCGCCTGCCTTCAAGCCCTCACTGCGAGGGCCAAGGCTCCTGTTTGGGTGGGCCAGGCTCATCTTTGGGTGGGCCTGGCCCACCCGGCCCACCCGCTAGGACCGGGCCTGTCATCAAGTACTCATTTTGAGGTTGGGGACCTGTGCCAGCAATCCCCCGGCTGTTTCACACCCTTTGGATTTCTGGGTCTACAGTGCGCATGTCGGGCTGGCCGTCGCAAGGCAGCCAACCAATCCGACATGTGCACTGCAGACCATACCGAAACCAGACTTTAAATGGTGTGATTAGAATAGGCCTGGGCGGGTCACATCGGCCCACCGTGCTCTCAAAGCAGGTTCCTATCATGCAGCCTAACGTGGAAATGCCAGAGTGTCAGATTGGCCAATGTGATCCACGACTGCATATGAGCGCAAAATGGTGACCGCTAACAATACCACCGTAAACCCTTTGTTGATCCACTGCTTCCCTTCTTCCTCTCCCACTCTCCTCCCTTCGAGGTGGCCTAGCCACTAGAAGCTCCAGCCAGGCTTGAACCTGAAGCCTGGCTCTGGCTCAGCTCAATGTCCTACCGGAACCTCGAGCCCAAAAGGGATGAGTTTTCATGTGGCTTCTTCCTTCCTCCCTCTACTCAGGGCGTGGCGTTACGGCCAGAGCTGATGACTATGGAACTCGGGAACAGATTTGAGTATCGGCGTGGGCTCAACATTCTGGGGAGATCACTTGATCTCCCCATCTCTATAAACAATGCAAATTACCTTGTGTAATGTAACTGGTGCTCATGTAAGGCGCACCAAAACCTTCGGGTTGAGTTTGCTCTGTACTTTAAAAACTGCAGAAAATGCACTTAGAGGTAAAAACAAAGCCTTAACATAAGGAAAGACACAGATTCCCATTTACTGGTTGAGTTGTACAGAGTGAAACCAGAAAACCTGGATAAATTGTGGCTTCCTTGCTTAAATTGTGTGATCTCAGGCAAATATTTTATTTAATCAAAACTCTTTCTTCATTATCACATTTGAAAACACTTTCAAATATGTGAGTATAGATTAACAGCTATACAAAACTATCACTGTCAATAAGTACTTCTCAGTACAGTGCTATAATGTGCCCTATTAACGTCAAAGCTTCCACGTTTAAAAGACATACACTTTCTGTAACTTTGAAGAGACCTTTTCATATTTGACTTGTTTGTTGTGTGATTTACATGACACATATTTTGAGGGTGCGCGACTGCGCGGCTGGTGCACGGGCTTTAAGATCCGACCCAAAGCCATGGCTTGGCTCTCCCTGTTAATATGTTGGCTCGCCCACCTCTGTCCCCCCTTCCACCTCACCTCACCACCGATTGACTTGGCACTTCCCACCATCACCTACCCATCCGCACAGTGTGTTCCTCTGCTCCTTGCAGTTTAACCGGGCACCCGTTCAGACTTCGGAATTTACAGCCTCTGTAAACCCCCGGCTCCACTTTATGAGGGTTCCAGCAGGCCTGTCACTGCCCACGCCTCATCCGGGGGCTCAATGCCTTTTGCAGTCCTTGCTAAAAGGTACTTAACCCCGCCATATACCCCACAGGGGCTGAGGTACTCCAGGTCTCCGGGTCGGCCACGAACTTTTTTTTATTTTATTTAAACGTGAGATCCATCCGCGCCCCCTGGCTGGCTTACGTGCTTGGCTCCAGGACATACGTGTACCTCCCACCGGACTCTGCAGATGTGTGTATAATGAAAATAGCAAGCAAAGGTCAAAGGTGAGGAGAGCATCATTAGAGGAAGCGCCATCCCCACCCCTCGGCCCTGGTGTGACAGGTCAGGAATCGGCCCCTCTTTCTTTGAAACGCTTTGCCTGGGGGTCGTAGGTAGAAAACATCAGATTTCGTTAACACCAGTGAAAGGTATTGTTGCACCCCAGCAAAGTAGCTTTTTGGGATCACGCGCCTAAGGCATTCGACCTCGTTTGGTAAGATGAAAGCGGAGTCCCTCTGGCCAATCGATACCCTGATGTCCGGTTTTCTTAGTGGTTTGTGCTGGCATTTGGTTGGAGTTGTTTTACGCGCTACCGTATTTTGCAGAAAATCAAACTTAGACTCAAATGCCTGATTTATCATATTGTCATCAGCGCAGGGCAGCTGTCGCAAATACTGCGCTGCATCAGAAGCGCGCAGGAGTGCGCCATATTTACAGAAATATGACACTGTCCTCCCCTCTTCCAAGCACTTGCGCAGTATTGTGCTGCAGCGCGCCAAGGACGCAACTTTGCACAATAGTGCAAAGGTGTCTCTGTGAGTCAAGCATAGGTTTTGTACTAGAAGGACAACATTCCAGTACAAAATACTGTCCTGAGACTCACTTTAAACATTTTCCCACTTTGTATGCGTGCTATACAGTGCAGCACACATGCAAAGTCGGAAAAGAAAGGAGAAATGAAAGCATTTCTCCGTGATAGCGCCCGGTTGAATTGGGCGCTATTTTCTGATGCTAAACCTTGTCTACTTTTTTAAGTAATTAGGGCTTACTGTCAGAAACCTTGGGCGGTTGCATGGGAACGTGCAGGTATGCCCCCTTGTCGCTTAGTAATGCAAAGCAGCGCTGTGCACTTCTTTGCGCTACTTTCAAGTGAGTTTCCAGTGCTAAACAGGTTTAGGACTGGAAAATAAATCAGTTAAAAAAGATTTAGCATCGTTTTGTGTCACTTTTGTGATGCAAACACGGCGTTAAATCTTAGTAAATAGACCTCAAGTAGGTTAAAGCAAAATGCTAAGGATCATCAAATTTGGGAAAAATGCAAAGCCGGGATTCAAACTACGTGGCTTCAAGACCACACCTCCTACCTGAACAAGGAGCAATGCATCTGTGATTGTTCAACACATTTTTTTTCTTTGGCTGAGAAAGTCGCTTTTAAATTCAAACATATGACACATTACTTTAAAAAACTGCCAGGCATAGTACTGGAGCCAAGACAGATTTATTTATTTATTTTGAAAGTTTTATATAGCGCACACAAGATCTTTGCAGATATCAGAGTGCTTTACATAGAAGGGGTACATGAGGGAGCATAGTCAAACAGATAAAACAATAGATCTAACAGTACAAATAGGTGGCTGCACAGCCAATCATGTGAGTAATAAGACAACTAATGCAAATAAGCACAGGGGTCAAACATGTAGTACAGATCGTGCCGAGTATTAACAGAGTTCGAGATAATAGTTCAAGTGTATTTAGCCATGAGGATAGCTTTTACTTCTTTTTTAAAGAGTGTAGTGGAAGAGATAAGTCTGGTTTCGGGAGGGAGTGAGTTCCAGATCCTAGGCGCCATTCTTGAGAACGAGCGCTTATATGTTTTTTCCTTCCGGAATCTTCGAGGTTTCAGCAGAAGATTGTTTGTGCCTCTAGTGTTTCTAGCTCTGCCAGAGATTGTCAGCTTCTGAGCGAGGTAGCCGGGTGAGTTTAGGTGTACCGCCTTGTGTGTCATGCAGGCGATTTTCTGATGAATTCTGGCTTCAAAAGGCAGCCAGTACAGGGATTTCAAGTCAGGGGAAATATGGGAGTGCTTTTTTGACCCAGTGATGAGTCTCGCTGCAGCGTTTAGAGAAGCTCTTAGGGGTGCGGTAGTAGTTAGGGGGAGTCCACAGAGGGCGATGCTGCCGTATTCTATTCGAGGGATGATCATTGCTTGTACTGCGGTTTGGAAGTCTTTGGCTGGGAGGAAGGGTTTAAGTTTCCTCAGAGTATTGATTTGGAAGTTCGCTCCCTTTGTTGCCTTGCTGATATGATGCTGCATGTTGAGATTGGTGTCGAGTGTTATGCCTAAGGATTTTGCTGAGTCCACGATGGTGGGTTGGACATTGAGTGCGGTTAGTTGTTTAAGCCAAATTTGAGTGGTGGAGATCTTCGCTGGAGGTGAGATCAGAAGGAACTCTGTTTTCAGGGCATTGAGTTTGAGATGATTATCGGCAAGCCAGGATTGGGTGCCTCTGATCGTTGAGTTCAGGAGCAAGATGTCTTTGGGGGATTGTACTTTGAGATAAAGTTGGAACTTTGTGCAAATATTTGAGAACCGAGACAACAGGCCAGAGATATAAATGTCACTTCACCAGCAGCATGTACAGAGCATAGCTGAATCCAAAAATAAATGTGAAGCCAAGTAGTTATCAGTCTTAGCAAAAACAAATGGTTTATTTTGAATAAAGAGTAGAAGCTGATAAAACTTGTAACCTGTGCAAGTGGCCCTCAGGTGTTACAAATCCATGAAGGAAGGAACCAGCCATCATCTCGGGTAAATCCAAGCTAGGCAGCTCTGCTGTGCCAGAGAACCCGGCCAAAGCATACAAGGGGTGGTTTCCACTTAACTGTGAAGGATACCAATCCACCCACACATAAGAGTGTGGCTGAGTTTCAGGTGGAAAGTAATAGACTTTTCCATCACACAGTGGTGGAACCGTGCACTCCAAAAGAAGACGGCGACACAGATGGGCCATTTCTTCATTTGATGGACATGCACTGATGTACAAGAGACAGACAGATATTGCGGATGGGGAAGGGATGGCTGCTTTGCTACTCACTGCTAGATCTGTGCCTGGCACACAGGCTGGCTCTTGATCCTTATTGGGGGTATTGACTTACCCCTCAGACGCAGAGCTAAATGAAGGAGCAACTCTATCGCAAAGCTAGAGTTGATGAGAGGTCCAAATGACACAAGTGTTAAAAAGTTTGGCACCATTCTGTGATGGTAGTACTGTGCCTTCGCATAGGCGGTCATATCTCTAACTGATAAGTCTAACTGTAAATAAATTAAGTGCTCCATCTTTCAGTGGCAGAGCCCGACACTCACACAAGAGAAATTTCTCACTTCTAGCTGAAGAGAAGGATCTGCTACTTCATTTGTGGTAGACCCTGAGCGGTCAGGGCTAAATTCTAGGGGGCAGAATGGACTGCTGCTAGAGTCGTGCTCTGCTCGCTTCGGACAAGGGCTCATGGATGACTGGAATGGAATGGGCTGCCTTATCGCTCAGTGGTCATGAGTCAGCGCCAGGGTCTGAGTCGCCAGTCTAATGAAGGGCCCCCTCTGTTGAGGAGACCGGCGAGCATCTACAAAGGTAAACGGTTCGGCTACCCCGTCACTATGGCTCTTACTAACCTACAGAGGAGCGAATAATGGATGGCTCCATAACCCTGAAGTTTTGAAGTCTTTTCTGTTGGTGCCATGTGTAAAACTGTAGTCCAAGAAAAGGGAGTGAGAAGTGATACAGGGCTCACTCACCTTCCCAAACATCTAACCATTCAAAAACAGGCTACCGTGCTTAGCCTATCCCTCCATACCCACCCAAGGGGATCACCCTATGTTGCTAAAGGGACTCTGACTCACTGGGATTCCAAGTGACATGCTTCATCTTCGAGTCTTCGTCCAGATAGCTAGTGTATCTGGATGGACTAACCCTTGGCAGCCAAGAGTGCTTTTTGGTTATTGGGTGAAATCATATTTTTCAAATAGTCTAGGGTGTTCTGAGGGTTAATTTTATTTTGAAAGAACACAGGAACAGAATTAAAAACAGGTTGGGATTCACTAAGGAAATTAGTATCCTCTGTATCCCTGTGGCAACATGTTTCAGCTTATGCCTCCGGCCTAGTTAGCCTTCACCAGGACCTTACAAGGATCTCATTAGCATCCTATTTGTGTGTATTAATTTGGTTACATTTCATTCACCATAATCCTATATGACATACATACCGACCCATTTGGTCTCCATGATCGCATTCCTTTAGATGATGGGGAAGGAGGAACCAAATAGGTTTATGGCTGGGAAGAGGCAGTTGATGAAAGTTTGACTACAAGATCCACCTGCCTCCTTAACCTCATGAAGCTCTAAGTAGCATGCTGCTATAGAAATGCAAGCTTTCAGCATTCATACTAGGAAGATCACACAATTCTGCAAGGGGTGCTGAGTATGTGTGCTCAGAAGTGCCCATCTTCCCGTAAACGATCATAGGGACAAGAAGACATCATTTATAAAGGTGCAGATGAAAACGAGCACAGGGTAAAAAAAAGCCTGAAAGTAAGGAGCATTGATAAATATTTTGTAAAAACACAAATAGTTGAACACTCCTAATGAGGACTTTGATCCTTCTTTCACCTGGAGTTCCCCCCACAACCCATAATAGGCCCACCTGAACATCTGTGGCAGTCTTTGCACCAGCTGCATATGGTGCATATCACCTACCCCAAATGTCTGCGAAGGACCTGAGTCACGGTTTGCGTGAAGGACGTCTTGCCGTGCCTCCTGCTGCATGCAGTGACGGAGATTAATCTTGTTTCCTCTATGCCCTGACTTCCATCTTACTTTCATGTAGTCCCCAGCTCATCAAGGGCGGATCCAGTCCCTTGCCTCTGCTCTTTCGAACATTATGTCATTAGGGCAATATCAGTCTGAAACCGTTGACTTCGTTTCTGGATCTTCTCTAGACCTCTTGTTTGCCATGATTAAGTAACTTGTCACCTTGATCCTTTGAAATAGGAGTGCCTAATAATTACTCAATTACATGCCCCTGCCCCCCTCTATGATTCAGTGTAGCAGGAGCAATTATCAGTAAATCTCAACTAGGAGTTACTCTTCTGTCTGCTTCTAGATTCAATGTGGCAGAGTTGCATATGGCGATAGGTGCATATTTGACACTTGGAGTGTGACTTAAAGGAATGGTGAGCAAATATCACTTCTGACAACCTGGCTAAAGCTCTTGCTCAGCCTCCACATTAAAAATTTTCTGCGCGTTCAATGCTTCATAGATGCAGCATCTTTTTTCAGACTGAGTTATATCTGCACTCGTCCAGGTTGCCCCCCTTCATAAAAGCACCTATAGCCGGCCTTGCCCCTTAGTGAAGAGCTAATAGTCAGTGGCGGCTGCCGTCAATTGAAAGTGGTGGGGCAGCACGGGGGAAATAGCAACATCTTTTAATGTATGGCAGAGACTGGCCCATAGTGGAAGATGCAGCGATGACCACCGAAGTACAGAGTACCCATTTACCTAGGACACCTAACAGCTGTCCACAATCAGATCCCAGTAAATTCTTCAGCTGATCTCCAATCTCCATCACTAGAATCCACTACATGGGGCTGCTTTTTATCTCTCAAAACACAGAAGCAAGTGCATGAAGCACCGCAGTGGGCCTTCAAGACTCCAGCCGTTTTGAGAGGCATATTGGATGCCTTGAGCACTATCCGCTTTGCGCCTCATTTATTCCAGAGGCGACCCGACCTTAATAAGTATTAAAAACGGTGACAAAATGGTTATCCTGTCCACAGTAAAATGCTGGCTGCCCAGCCCTAAAAAAACAGGAAAATCATAGACAAAAGAAGACTAAAGAAAAGAGGGTTGTGGTAGCTAACGTACTCTTGGCTGTTTAGGGCTAAGCAGCTAGGCAACTATAATTATGGAGATTAGGCAGGCATATTGTCCCTTCTTTGGCGTGCCTGGATTTATTACGAATCTGGTGTTGCGGGTTCAAAGTGGTCCTCAAATTAAAAAAAATATGCGTCTCGTGTTAAATGGCGAAATGGTGTCATTGTTTGCTAACTAACAAAGAAGTTAATAAATAACATGCACTACATACTTAATTGGGAAATGTTAATTTAGCCAATGATTATTTATTGATTATGTATACTTTGATGGTTTGAATTATACCGAATAAAGTTTATGATGATGAACATGCACTATATACTTTATTTACACTTGAACCTTCAGTATTGAGAAACTTCTTGTTGGAAGTGGCTTGGGCGACAATTTTACGATACATAACGCCCCAAAATAAATATGCACCTTACATGTTTATTTTTGAACACGTACAGCAGCCACCATAAAATGTTAAATGACTCGTTTAAAGGCACCAGAGTAGTTGCATCCCATGTAGTGTAGGAGCACTTACCCACTGGCCGCCGCCTCAGTGCTTTACTCCTCTCTCAAAGTCCATGAGTTGGTGCACAGGCTCCCAGACTCTTGTTGACTCCCCTGCGTCAATCCTGACGCTGCTGTCATGCTGGTAATACAATTACCCAGCATGAGAGAAGTGCCGGGATTGGTTGGAGCGGCCTGGTTTTGGGCTCACTCAGGGCCTGGAAGCCCATGCCAGCTTTGCAACACAACTCGGGTTGGAGAGATCTAAATGTGCATGTTGGTTTGGCCATCCTTTTCTTTCATCCATTCTTGTGCTTGAGTGTGTAACATATACTGCAGTATTATACCACAAATTATACTCTATTTTCTCTTGTAGCCTGCACACTTGTCACTTTTCCCTCCTGAGCACTTTTTACTACCTCATGTATTTTTGGTAGCCCACATTTTTACTACCTCATGTATTTTGTTTGCTCACAAGTGTCACAATTACCTTGTCTACCTCATGTATTTTTGGTTTCTCACAATTTTTACTACCTCATGTATTCTTGGTTGCTCACAATTATCACTTTACCGTATGTAACATAACGAATGCCTCTGCAATCTGTTGCTCGTGTAACGTTCTCAGTTTGTATCTTTTCTGTTCCTATTGTGAAGCGCTCTGACACCTTCGGGTAAAGTCCGCGCTATATAAAATTGCATAAATAAATAAATAAATAAATAAAAATCCTAAGACAGCTGGCGAAACCGACATGCACACTTGCAGTGCCCACCACTCCTCCTCCCTGCTGCAGCTACTGTCCATCAGGATTTCCCCGCCCTGCCCTAAGACTCTCAGTTGGCTCAGCTTGCAGCCTTCAGGACGAAAAATAAAATGATAAAATTGTTTTATTACCATTTTATTTTTCATGATTGACTTTGCTAGACTCAAAGCAGTCAGGCGATGCACATTTGCCCTAAAGGTGGAGCTGTTGCTGCTGAAAGTTTTTATAACAAGATCTAAAAAGGCCTGGCATGCATGGCAAAAGTATCTACAGTGTCACTACTTAAGCACAAGAAACCTGCATCATGTAGCAACAAAAAAAAATCGAAATCTTTAAGTCGCTCCTTAATGCTAATATCTAATACATTATGTGATGACCTTTCACATTTTTTTCCAACCTGTCATGTTAATAAAGTTAATTTACTTGTCAAACAATATTCATTAATACAGCGGAATACCCTATACCCAAATGTCCTATTTTCCAAGTATGGCTCCACAACAGAGCAAGGTGAGATCTCTTCTAACCATGGAAGCCTGCAAGGCTGTGTCGGGGGGATGATATCAGTTTGGAATGAGACGTACTGATATGCTGGCGGTGCTTGTTGGAGTTAGGGTACTCGACCACGTCACCAAGCTTCCTCAGGCTGTATGTGGCTTGTGGAATCTCAGAGATTTCCCCTCGCCCAAATTGCTGCACAGAGAGTACCAAGGATTACCCAGGCCGGGGAAGTCACATGACAGAAGGTGAGAATCCAAAACCCTCCCAGGATTTCAACACTTTTCAGACCTGGTGGAACCCTGTGTATGGATCTGAATTGTCTCAGCGACAGCCAAAGAGAATAAAGTGGGATCGCTTTAGTCTAACCTTCTCAACTGCAGTCCCCCTGCCTACCCTTCCTCCCCACAATGGAAATTGGGCTGCATATAACACAAATTCATTTAATATGGAGGCCATTCGCTAACAGTGGTGGGGGTAGATAGAGCATCAACAAAAGTTGGAAGAATCTGTCTGTATCTTAATCAAGCAGTCATTGGGTTTGCGCTGTTCTCTCCTACGATGTTATTGTCCCGGTGTCCATGTATGGGTGTGAATATCCAGAACTGGCTGGAATCATTCTGCCAGAATCAATATGAATTTTGAAGACACAGCCATGGACTGCCTTAAATATGATCTTTTTTTGGACTCATCAGATTTTTGATTGGAGTTATATAAAGGCTGTGGGTGGCAAGTTGTGGATCTTGTGAAGACATTTGCCTTTGAACAGCTGCTGATGGGCGTAGTGATTACTAGTAAAGAGGATGTGACTCGACTATATATTGAAAATATAATGTGCAATTTGTCACAGTAAGTGGGGTTTTTAGAATGCTCTGTCATTGTCATGGACATTGAGACACAATGGTGAAACGTTTAGGAATAATTTTGACACAATCATGTGGTTAAATTGCGCTGGTCTGTCAAAGTGCAATATTCTAACTAAGAGGTGGAATATGTCAACGCATTGATGGAATATTCTTTCACACCGATGGCATTTTCTCACCCACTGATGATATATTGTGTGTGATTTGTTGCTGCGTAAACTGGGGAGTAATCTGGCAAAGCAGTAAAATATTCTTAGACTGAAGTGGGATATTTTGGAATGTTAAATTGGTATACTAGCACAATTCTGGCACTTTGGTCGGAGAGTCTGACACATTGGTGATGAGGTTAACTGATTGTTAGAAATGGGTTTTCTGGTTGGCTAGGGTTTGCACCTGAGCCAGGCAGAATCCACCACCCTAGTCAGGATAAGGGGATTACCCGTCTAAAATAACCCCTGCTCACCCCCTTGGTAGCTTGGCACCAGCAGTCAGGTTTATCCCAGAGGCAATGTGTAAAGCAATAACAAACAGTAATACAGGAAAAACACTACAAAAGGACACCACACCAGTTTTAGAAAAATATCCAATATTTATCTGTGTAAAAAAATCAAGATGATAACAATCCAACATACAGTAATCCACAATACCAATAAATCAAAAATACACTTTATATACAGTTCCTTGAAGTTGATAGCTCCCTCTGGGGTTATCACATTGTCATGAGCAAACAAATCCAACAGTTCTGGCCGACCGCAGCATCGCGGGCCAGCTATGGGTCTGGGAGACCCATGAAACAGTATCTTTGGAGATGCATGGCGTCGAACCTTACTGTGAGCTCCGTAGGAGTGGAGTCGGCAGGTGTCGGTTCCAGAAGTTGGTGCAGGAGTCTTCGGGCCTTTGAAGTCCCATACCTTGCAGGTTGAACTAGGTGAGTTTGAAGTCAGGAGCGCTGCCGTTGGCAGGCGTCAGGGCTGCAGTGTGAAGCAGAGCTCAGACACACTAAAAAAATTGAATGGACTAGGGTGAAAACCCTACTGCTTAGTCTTAAATCTGGATAAGGGCTTACCAGCAAGTCAGTGTGCCTGTTCAGGCTGTATGAGTGTGATCCCAGCCATACTAATGGCCCCTATTGAGGCCTTATCTCGAACAAGTCCAGGAAAGGATAAAGCAGAGAGTCAAACATTTGACTGCCTCCTTCTGAATGCCAGGTCGCTGGTGAAGCATAGCCTGGAATGTGCCTTGCTAATTCAGGAAGAAAACATTAAAATTGCGTTTGTGACCGAATCATGGACGGATGCGGCCTCTGGCCCGGACTTAGTTAATGCCACTCCCCCTGGTTACCTTAGCTTTACGAAAGACCGCCCACTGAGAAAGGGTGGGGGGTTGGCAGTAATATATCACAATTCTCTGGAGGCCTTTTTTCACCCTTTGACTGTGGATGGCTGTGAAGCTCTAGCATTTAATTTTACTCTAGGCAATCATCATGCATTCAATGGCTGTTTGGTCTACAAACCCCCTGGGCCCAGAAATATCTTTCTAAGCTTGGTGGGAAGCATACTGGAGGAGGGTCTCTGCTCTAAGGACTTTACGGTCTTGGGAGATTTCAATTTCCATTTAGAAAACCTCCTGGACACAGAGACCAACACACTTATTGATCTGATGGATGGCGTCGACCTCAAACAACGAGTCAGGGGTCCCACGCATAAGGCCGGCCATACCCTGGATGGGCTTTTCTCGAACCACCCCACTTTAGACTTCACTAAATCTCTTCAGGTTACTTGGTCTGACCATAGGGCACTGTTATTTGCCAGCTTAGTGCCAAAATCCCAAGGTGGGGGGTGTCCGCCTAAAGTAGCCAGGATATGTAGGGCCTGGAACAAAGTTGAGGGTAGAGCACTAGAAGATCACCTGCTCGCCTCCGGGGGCCCCTCCCTCTAGAGGTGGAGGTGGCGGCGCGAGCCCACACTAGCTGGATTGAAAAAGCCTGTGATATCCTCGCCCCACCTAAACTATGTCTCTTGGCCAGAGCCCAGCCCTCAGCACCGTGGTTCACGGATGAATTGAGAAATCAGAAGCTGGGATGTAAAAAACTGGAAAGGTTGTGGCGGAAGGATTACAGGGAAAGTGACAAAGTGCTCCTTAAACAAAGCCTCCTAGCATAAAAAAAAATGGTGGGGAAGGCAAAACAAGATTATTATACTAAACGCATAAATCTTGCCAAGAATTCGGCGAAGGAACTATTTACAACGGTGTCCGCTTTAGCTGACCCGGTCCCCGCGCCGATTCCCGCGAGTTATGAATTATGCAAAGTTCTTGCCAATTTCTTTCTAGCAAGGTGGAGACCATTTTTAAAGCCTTCTCTAGTCAGGAGAGTGAGATCAGCCAGGCGATTACACCAGGAAATGTAATGGGGTCTACCGTAGGGCAAAAATTGGACAGTTTTTCACCACTAAATGGGGAGGAAATCACGCGATTACTGCTAGCGGCAAAATCAGGCGCTCCGTCAGACCCTTGCCCGCTGGCTGTGATCAAAATGGCCCCAGGTCCGATAGTCACATCACTGGTGACCATTTTTAATAACATGTTCACTACAGGAGCTTTCCCATCGTGTTGGAAACATGCCTCTACTCAAAAAACCAAATGTGGATATTAAGGACCCAAATAACTACCGTCCAATAGCAAGGCTCCCCTACCAGCTAAACTAATTGAAAAGGCCCTAAACACACAATTAAGCTCCTTCCTTGCAGCTACTCAAACTCTTCATCCCTCCCAACATGGCTTTAGACCCTACCACAGTACGGAATCCGCCCTCATTAAAACAACTGAGGAAATCAGAGCGGTGACCGACGCGGGAGGGAGGGCTGCCTTGGTGTTGTTGGACCTCTCCGCGGCCTTTGACACAGTCCACCATGGGATCTTACTCGATCGTCTGAAGGCCTGCGGCGTACAAGGGAAGGCTTTGGACATAATTAAGGCCTTCCTGTCCGGCAGAGTCCAAAGCGTGGCGCTAGGAGACTATGAATCAAAACCCTTCATCCTGCCCTGTGGAGTTCCTCAGGGCTCGTCCCTGAGCCCCACGTTATTTAATATTTATGTCAGCACATTGGCACCTGTAATCCGGGTCTTCGGCTTTGATCTTACATCATATGCCGACGATACCCAGATTGTGGTGTCGCTACTACCAGGGAGGGAAGAAGGAGTAGCAAGGAACTTTCAGGACTGTATGCTGGCGGTCGGAAACTGGATGGCACTTAACTGCCTGAAATTGAATTCAGCTAAAACTGAAGTCATAGTCTTTGGGTCAAACACTAACTTTTGGAGCCCAATTTGGTGGCCAGAGCAGATGGGCAACGCGCCGACACTAGTGGCCAAGGTGAAAAACCTGGGGGTATTGATCGATGATCAACTCACCTTTCGCCCCCAGGTTAATGCGCTATCTTCTTCTATTGCCTACCTGCTCAAATCCATCTGTAAGATCTTACCATATACTCCAGGCACTGATAGAAAAACAGTGGTCACGACGTTGGTCATGGCAAGGCTGGATTATTGCAATAGTCTATTTCTTGGTGCCCAACAGGGGTACTTAACAAACTGCAGGTATTGCAAAATGCGGCTGCCAGGCTCATATTGGGGATCCCAAAATGTGTCCCTGTGTCCCAGGAGCTTGCTAAACTACATTGGCTCCCAATGCGAAAGAGGATTTTATTCAAAGCACTATGCCTAGTATTTAAGACCTTACAGGGCAAGGGGCCTTCATTCTTCCGGCAACACTTTCATTGGTATTGTCCAACTAGAAATCTTAGATCAGCTGATCTGGGGTTGATTGTTGTGCCTCGTATTAGGAGAATGCGCTGGGGAGGCAGAAGCTTTGTTCTGGGTGCAACCAAAGCCTGAAACGCTCTGCCTCATGCCCTTAGAAAAATGACGAACTTAATGGCCTTTAGAAGAGCTTTGAAGACATGGTTGTTTACCAACTGATCCCCGACCCGCCTCTACCTTAGGAATGATATTTAGCGCCAGGACACCTACGTGTAACAGAGCGCTGTACAAATGTCAAAAATAAATAAATAAATAAGAGCGGTGCAACGTGCGGTGCCCTCAGGTCACGGTGCAGACAGAGGCTCGGTGACGGTCATCGAGCGGCGTTGGTGAGAACACGGCTGTGGTGTGAAGTGGGGCAGTGCTCGTTGCGGTGATGACAGGTCATGGTGCCTGCAGTGGCGGCGCCGTTGCTGAAGAGCTGTTGTCAGTAGACCCAAGGCTGTGGTGCGAGGGGGGCAATGCGCCTTGCGGGTCCACAGGTCACGGTGCAAGCATCGGTGTTCATTGATGATCTGAAGTTGGCACTGGTGTCGGTGGGCCAAGGCAGCGGTGTGGGGCAAAGCAGTGAGTTGAGTAACCCACGAGCAGTGC
Organism: Lissotriton vulgaris; assembly: GCF_964263255.1. Taxonomy (NCBI): domain Eukaryota; kingdom Metazoa; phylum Chordata; class Amphibia; order Caudata; family Salamandridae; genus Lissotriton; species Lissotriton vulgaris. The sequence goes on along the minus strand of NC_141685.1, from coordinate 1,672,634,799 downwards.
CCCCAAACTATGGTGCAGGCAGCAGTGTTGATGTCGATGTGTTGGAGCGGTGTAGCCGGTGAGACCAGGGCTGCATTGCAAAGTGGGACAGTGCTCCATGTTCTCCACAAACGGTGTCCACAGGTTACGGTGCAGGCAGCGGCATCAGTGATGGGTGGTGTGAAGCGAGGCAGTGCGGAGTGCTGTGCCCACAGATCACAGTGCAACCAGCGGCTCAGTCGCAGCTGTGGACGGCGTTGTGGGTGAGGCCAGGGTTGTGGTGCGAAGTGCAGTGGTGCCCTCAGCAGTGCCTTCAGGTCACGGAGCCATCAGCAGCATTTCTGATGGCATCGGGTTAACTTTTCTCCTCTGTGGCAGCTGAAACATCCAGTTCCAGAAGCCGATACCCAGAGTATGTTGAAGTCTTTGAAGTCCCTAAGACTTCCAACAGGAGGTAAGCTCTACATCAAGCCCTAAGAGATACTTTAGATGCCGAAAGCACCATACAATTCTTTTCCCTTCCCAAGACAGAAGCAGCAAATGCATGTCAACCCAGCAAAGCACACAGCAAAGTGGTAGTCTCTCCTCTCTGCTCTTCTAGCTCTTTTTCCTGGCAGCGTCCATATTCTAGCAGCAATCTAAAGTTCTGGGGACAGGGCCCCAATATTTATGCCACATTTCCCTTTGAAATTTGGACAAGCAAAGTTCCACTGGCATACATAATCCAGTTCTGCCTGGCTCAGGCCTGGTTCACTCCAGGGGATGGAGACAGCATTGTGGAAGAAAGGCACAGTCATTCGGGTACAAGCAACAAGTCCTCCACCTACTCTAAATGCAGCCAGGTCTATTCGGCCTGGCTAGGAGTCACCCAGGAAAGGCAGGACACACCTCACCCCCCCCCCAGTGTCTGTCTAGTGTGAATGCACAAACCGCCCCTGTCAGTCTTAAACCCACAAAGTGGATACACAACAGGCAGAGGTACATAGATGTTAGACAAGGAAATACCCACTTTCTAAAAGTGGTATTTTCAAACAAACCATATCAAAATTATCTTTACTAAAAGATGTATTTATAAATCCTGAGTTCAGGAAGATTAAACTCCATTTGTCTATCTTGTCTCAATTGAAAGTTATGCTTGTAAGGTGTTACAAAGCAACTCCCAAGTCAGCCTATGGGACAGATACCCTTGCAATAGTGAAAAATTAAATACACAGTATTTCACTATGAGGACATGTAAAACACATCAGTGCATGTCCTACCTTTTACACACACTGCACCCTACCCATAGGGGGTACCTTGGGCCTACCTGAAGGGTGCCTTGCATGTCAGAAAAGGGAAGGTTTGGGCCTGACAATGGGGTGCACTTGCCAGGTCGACATTGCAGTAAAAACTGAGCGCAGCACTGAGGTGGCAGGTCTCAGACACATTTGAAAGGATGCCTGTGTGGGTGGCACAATAAGTGCTGCAGACCCACTAGCAGCATTTGAGTTACAGGCCTGGGCAACACAGTGAACTGTATTACGGACTTAGTAGTAAATCAAATAAGCGAATCATGGTAATACCAATACATAAAAACAATTTACATGGAGCACATATTCACTTTAGCACTGAATAGCAGTGGTAAAGTGCCCAGAGTCCTAAAAACAACAAAAACAAGTTCTAAAACAGGCGGCCAAAAAGCAAAAAGTCTGGGGTTAAACCCGCTGAAAAAGAAAAGTCTAACACTGATGAACTGCTTCAATTTTCTGGCACCATTTTATGGCTATTAATGGTATTAAATTCATTAGTGCTGACATCATGATATATGCTACTAATTTTCCCTCATTGCACTTAAAGAATCAGAGAAGTTCGGATAGGAAGTTTCACATTCCAGGCCTTGCTATGGGAAGAGGCCGTGCTTTGTATGTTTTAAGTTTCTATCTATTCTTTTGGCGGAGCACAGAAAGCAACGTTTCATTTGTATACTCCTTAAAAAAGCATCCCTGCCTACTTTTGAAATTTTGTATAGTTTTGGACAGCAAAAAGATGCAGATTTGCCGATTTTGGAACACCTAGAGGGTTTTAGTAAAATTTTGAACATTTACTGAATTACCATCGAGAAATTGCAGGTTGCGTATAGCAGCATGTTGTTTACTTGATTTTTGTTAGTCTATGTATTTAACGCATCCAATAGCCCTAATATCGCCTGGAGCAATGTTGTCCAATGTCTGAAAATGGATATGCCGCAATGGGTTAAAAAACAAACCATTTGTAACCAATCAAATGGAATATCCATGGAGTCATATATGCCATTCGAGCTGACCCCATGGTAATTCTTCCTGCCTTGTAGCACATCTGTGGGCAAAGGACTCTTGCAAAGGGTGAGATATTGAGGTCATCGGAAAGTAGGAATTTCCTTCATTTCAGCTGCTTCTGAAAAATTCCACAGAAATCTCACATTCCTTCAGCTCAGTTGAGTGGGACCTGGTTCCACTCGACCTGAGTTATTGGTGTGTTGCGGGTAAATCAGACAGGTTTGCATTCCAGCTGTTCACAGTTCCAGATGTCAGTCAGTTTAGGCTGAGGTATGATTCTGGGAGGATGCGTGGAATCTGAATGTTTTTACTTCCTGGACGGCGCACTTACACTGGACCTGTGTAAGCGCAAAACTACAGATACTCACACACTTAAGGGTTGTGTAGTAACAGCTAAATATTGAATAATATCACCCGACACCGCTAACTTTGCTGCACGTTTTGATAAATACAGAAGTATTGTAATACAGTATTGAAAAACTTTGCTTGGTTACACAAACAAGATACCTGGTCTTATATCTGTACAATGAATTCAGAAACAGTTGGGCAATTGTACTTCTGCACTTTCTTCTCGATTTCTGGGAGAAAAATTATAAATCTGTGGATAATATCTTGGATTTAACATCGAGGATAGTATGTCCCACTCATGGCAACAAATGTTATTTCCCTATCATGTCCTAACCGTGGGTTTTGCACAGCCCTGTAAATGCAGCTGACCGTTCATCAATTGCTCCTCTTCCTAAACCTCTGCTTCCTCCATCCATTTTGTTTTTTGTGTTTCGCCCCATAACACTCTTTCTAATTCTTTGTCTTTTTTGAACTTTTCTCCTCTTCTTTCGTTTCGTCTTCTGCCCCTCTTTTGCTGACTTCAGTAGGACAAATTATATTTCATCTGTCCAAAATGGGCAAATAATTGATTCAGAATCAACCACGACCTTGGCTCCGGAGTGCGATGACGCTGCGTAATCATGTAGCAATGCGAGATGGTGCAAGTCCCAAGATTGCTCTGAAACCCTTTGGGATAATAGAGACAAGGGTGGGTGAAGGCAGACTCTGCTTGAAGTTCCAGTTGACCGGCTAGAAATGGCTTCTACTGGACCTAATTGGAACCATGTGAAGTTTTGGCCCTATTTCCTGCTTCTTAAAAATCTCACGTGACTCCAAATCTCACATCCCTATTAACATAATCTAATATTTTAATTTCTTTCTGACAGATGCATAGATTTTCTACTTTTCTAAGCGTGTGTTGGCATTGGAAATAGGTGTTATCTTAAAAGTGTACTAGGTGTTGACCATAACGATGTAGTAAAGTCAAGTCACACGTTTAACATACACAAATATTTGCAATGCCCATTCTCAGACTTATTATGCTTCTACATTTATGCCCAATTCAAGTAGGCTTAAGTAGTCATTCAATCATTATGATAAAGCTCCAGAGGTACCACCTTTTCAAGGTGTTTGTGAATGAGATTTTTTCAGATTTGAAAATGTGTTCTACATGAAAACAAATATGCTGGAACGTACATTTACTGTTTTCGTATGGACTGGATTATGGGAATATTCTGTACTTGAGGCTCTTCTACGGCTTCTCTCAGACTCCTTCAAGTAGTTCTGGATGTGGCGTCACGATTACTATTTCATTTTAGTAAACACTCTCCGATCTCTAATCTTCTCAGTGACTTCCATTGGCTCCCCATTGAGAAGCAAGTCCAATTTAAAGCCTTCTGCTATATGCACAAGGCTATGCCCATTGAGGGCCCACTCTATACAAATCCGTGGTGTCTCCCTACTGCCCCAGACGACCCCTTCGTTTCAGTCACCTGAATATTTCTACCGCTCCCAGATTCAGACGGGTCAGACTGAGAGGGACGTTCTTCTCTTACAGGGTCCTAAATTGTGGAATCCTCTACCTGAGTCTCTGAGAGTGTGCAAATCTTACTGACTTCTAAAGCCCTGGCTCTTTTAAATCTCGTTCTAGCCCTGTTGTTTGCCTATGGCTGGGAAACCCCATTTGGGATAGTTAGTCGCTCTACAAAACCAATAATAATAATGAATGGATGAATGAATCACAGGTATTTATAAAGCGCACAGCTACTCTAACAGAAGTGTCCCGGGGCTAGTAGGTTCGCACATGACTGCCCTGAGGATGACTTAGCTCTTAAAAAAACCATGTTTCATCAGTTTCTTGAAGTTAGTCAAATCCGTGGAAGCTCTCAGAGCCACCAGAAATTTGTTCCATGTTTGAGCATCCAGGAGGCTAAAGGATTTACCGCCTCTGCGTACCAGGCGTACCTTAGGGACACATGCAAAGTCAGCAGAGGATGATCTAAGTACTCTTGTAGGTGCGTAGTGGCGAACACGCCTCCTGAGGTAACCGGCACCCTTACCACAGAGGGCTTTAAAAAAAGTTACCAAGGCCTTGAATTGTATCTGCTCCCTCATCGGGAGCCAGTGTAAGGCCTTGAGATGAGGGGTCATGTGGGACCTAGGTTTTAATCGGAGAATCGCCATAGCCTCTGTTTTTGTACCACCTTAAGGGGCTGAATAATAATATTGTGAACATGTGATTTTGTAGATCCTAAACATCCTTGCTCAGTCCATTAAGTTTTTGAAAAACTATTTTGGCTCGAAAATACATTCCTGTCCTTGCAGTGTTTGAATATTATAAAACATTTTAGGAGTGGTCTTGTCCAGTATGTGATATAACTGACCATAGTGTCAATAATCAGGTTTTCTCCCAGTTGTCCAGTGTAATCATGCATGTGACTCACATTATTTGTAAATTTCAGTTCAAGGTCATGCAGCACTACTGGTCAAGCATGATCGAACTGCTTTCGCTTGGCTTCTTGTCTCTCATGCCCAGTAGTTTAATATGTAACATTTGTTTTAAAGGCAATACCTCAAAATGTTTAATCTTTTAAACATTTTGTTAGGACTGAGGGACTACTTTTGTAGTATAATGGATTTTTTTTTTAGAAGAGAAAATTGTGACCCGGTTCGAGCCAAATATTTTGAATGCACGAAGTGGAGAATGTGCGGGGATTGTTGATTATTACGCGGTTTGTCCTGGATTGTCACGTGTGCTCATAGACTTAAAATGTGTGCTAATTTTCATACTGATATTTTAGCCTACATTCTTCAAGCTCAAAATAGTGTTTCACAATTCACAACTTGCTCAACTTATGGGTTGCAATGACTGTGGAACATTGAGAGCCACGTCTATCATCACAGTATGTCAATAACGCATGATTCCTGATGCTCCACAGATATCACTTCTTTCCTTCAAACTAGAAGGGGCTTTTCATAATTCATGACACTCACACTGCTAACCTTCAGCTCCCTGATCTTTATTGAATCCAGCAACATCATCGTCTCGCGCGGGTATGATACCATTGAAAAGGCCTCAGTGACCCAAACAGTTTTCTCCTTGCATATGCAGTAGTTTTGGAGTTCAGAAATACTGGCCGTTCTTCGTACAGTGGTCTTGTACCACCCATAGACACTGTTTACTCATTCATGATTGGCTCCATACTGGACCACTCAGTTAGATCCCGATACAATTCTTCGCAGCTGGGGGTGCATCTATATAGGCAGTCTGTATTTCCCAAAATCACTTATATAATCTTGGGTCCGCAGAAAGACTGTTGTAACCTTGTCTCTTCCTGGATTTTAGAAATATTATCAGTGCCCCTCATGCACCAGATGTCTGCAGCATATTCCGCACCTTAATATGGAACTGGCATGTCTTTGAAAAAGACCTGTTTGCCTAGACTGTCACCAACTAACAAATTTCCCAAGTAATTGGAGTAATTTTGGTAATTCCATGTTACTCTTTGATGCAGAATTACCGATAATAATGCGATTACGCCCATTTGCGTGATTAAAAGTAATTTGTGGGTAAAAAATCCTACAGTGAGAGCACATTTAGTGAGGTCGGGATGCTGCTCCATTGGATACAAGGGTGCATTTTTTGCTACGAAACTAACCAGTGGCGGCTCCTCCGCTAAGGTGGAGGTGCGTTGCCCCATTGCTCGTTGAGCAGTGCAGTGCAAAAGAAAATTAAAACGATGATAACAAGAAGTTATTATCATTTTATTTTTCTTTGCGGGACTCCGACTCCAGCCAGGTCGAGTGGGACGGGGCTAGGCTCACCACTGTTAGAGGGAGTAGGAGCGGTTTGCATTCCCACCCTAAGTGCACATGATGGCTTGGTCGGTTCTCTGGGGCCATCCAAACCATCATGCGCCTTTGGCATGTTCTCCACTGGGCTGTGTTGCAGAGCCCAGTGGAGAACATGCCCAGCCTCCCAGTTACTCCCTGAGCAGCCATTTCGGCTGCACAGACCAATCATGACACTGCTTTTGCAGTGTTGTGATTGGCTGGGAGAGTCTGTGAGACTGGGTGTTTCCGGTGCTCTGCGAGGACTGAGGAGAGACATGTGGCAGCAGTGAAGAAGGAAGGTAAGTTAATTTTTTATTTTTATATCACGCTTTCCCTCCTCTGCCGCCCCCACCCCACCACCCCGTACAGAGGCAGCCACCACTGAAACTAACGCTAAATGCTGGGAATAAGTTGGGGGAAAATCTTATCCCAAGTGCACATTTAGGGGCATATTTACAATATACTGGCGGAGTGGGGCATTAAGCTAAAATTGCTAATGTTGCCCTTCGCCATTCAGAAAATGTAGGGATGCGCCGTATTTACAATGATACGACGCACCCCTTTGTTTTCCCTAGCGCTGATGCAAAATTCAGCTGCTAAGCGCCAATGCAGGCCGCCTTCCACCATAGTGCAAGGGTGCCTGCGTTGAGGTAATCATTGTTTATGTGAAGGAAGGTGTCCCTTTCTGCACATAAACAATCACTTATGATAATTTGTAACTCCCATGTGTGCTGCATTGTGCAACACACATAGAAGATGCAAATCGTTATTTTTATTTATTTATTTATTTATTTATTTATTTATTTATTTATTTATGTCCTGTTGCATTTAAGGCTATTTCTTGGCGCAAAATGCAACCTTGTATCCATTTTAGATGGGAGGAGGGGAAGATAATAGCACTGAATGCAAAAGTACTCTTAATCTCATGTAATGTTTGGTAATGCAGCGTGATTACGATACCCTGAATTGTGCAGGTTATGCCCACACGTACTGACAACTGAGGACCTCCTTTATGAGGTTTTGGCGTTGGGCACCACCACAAGGAATCTTGCTGCGCTACCCTATGTCTTTGTGTCCCTTATTAAAAGCTTTATTTATCATTGAACTCAGTGACTTGACCAGTAAAAGTAATTGGAAAACCACACCTACTGCAACATGTAGTACAAGAGATTGAGTGCCCGGACATAAGCTTTATGGAAGCCAAACAAAAGCTTGCAACAATGATGGAAACTACATGTTATCTCATTTTAAACATGATATTATGAACCAAATATTATGAACCAAAGGCAGACTCTTGTAATAAGATGGTGGAGCTCAACCCGACGTATTTAACATGTTATGTAAATTACATCTGATTTTCATGTATTTTGATACTGGTATCCCAGTGTACGTTCGGGTCATTTTCATAGGGACACAACCAATAAACTACCATCCAGCTAGCTGTAGTTGAAATTACTGGTTAATGCAAACACATCATTATTAGTTACTATCATGGTCATCATAACTTGTCTATTCTGCACTCTGTTTCCGATCATTGTAATAAAAGTAAATTTCCATTTTGATCCCAGTGTCTCCAGACATTATGTCACCTCTTCAGAGTCCATAAAAAGGTGCATAACGCCCAGAGATCATTGCGGGATGTAAACTGCACTTCAAATGATACATTAATACTTCCCCGCCCCCATTGGCCTTAACATCTGTTTTTGTCCTGCTGCCACTTCTGGATTACATGGATCCACGTTCCATCTAAAAGGTCTTTCTGAACTGGAGAAATGGTGGATCATATATAGAAATATATAATATATAGGATAAGACATGTGCCATGAAGGTCCAGAATTATCGAAGCTTCTGCCTTTTATTGAAGTGTTTCTGAACCTATACATAATGGTCGATGCTGAGAGAAGGTAATGAGGCCCATCCCCACTGTGAACATGTGGATTTGCAATGCTTAAACATCTTTTTTTAAGTCCAAAGAATCAGTGGAATTTCTCGATATAGCCTGGATGGTGGTCATAAGGAGCATGAAATCTTTGTTCTCAATTACCTCTTTGCTATGGAACAAAAGGTGGAATTGCTGTGTTTCATGGGGTGTCTCCTCTCGTCTGGTCCTACCAAGTATATGCTATTCCTTTAACATCTGTATTTTAACTCTTTCAACGTGTTTTGGGCTTTCATCTTTTACTCAGCTTTTTCTTTTCCTGTCTGGTTTGTGGTACATCCCTTCATTTTCCCATCTATCAACATAGCAAAGAAGCATCACTTATTTCCATCAGCTGTTTCTTTTAACAATGAGTCCTCTTAAGTCATCCAAATTATTTCCAGGGATGTTTATATCCCCATTCCTTAGTAAAACGGTCTCAATCATTCTCCTGCAGCCTTTTGTGCCAGTTTCAACACCCATACTTCACAGAGAACTCTTTGTAAAAACTGAAACAGTTTCCAAGTCATGCTTAAAAACAAAAAATCTAAAATGAACATACATTTAAACGATTAATGATAACAGGGCTAGTGGAAAGCCTAACAAAAGCAGCCCCTCTATGATCTTTTCAATGTAGGTAGACATAACGGGCTTCTACTGTCACTGGTATAGAAAATATGTGTGGTTATTGTACATAAATAGAGTATTTACTACTAAACAGGCAGGTCCACCCCAATCTAACAGGAGCGACCTAATACATATATATTCCCTGAAATGCTGGGGAGGGATAGTTTCTACTAATGCCGCTCGGACACAAGGTCAGCATTGGGAGTGGCTAGGGGCCTTTTCAATCAAGAAGTGTATCTGTTCACGAACGTAGATCAAAGACTGATTTTTTTGTATTTTAGTGCAGAATAAGGTATTTATTTGACCTCCTTCTTAACTGGTTGAATAAGCTACAGAAGTAAAGTAATGTCCTTCAATGTGAGCGCAAGGTGCACGATTCTCACAACACGCCAGGCCTTCGCTGCATCTATAGTGACATCGCAATCGCCTGGTCACTTGCATTGCGATGATATATGGGAACTACTGCCAGGACTGCTCTCATGTCGTCTCGGGCACGCGCGAGACCTGATTCACCATCCTAGGCACAGGCCTCGAGTACCCACATCTAGAGACACATCAAAGGGACCTTGCCCATGAGGGAGAAAACTACAGCTGAGCCTGCCATGTACTCGGAAGACCCACCTTGCGATGTGGATGTCTCCATTCTGCATATTGACAGCATTGCTCGCTGTTTCCTGTAGCATCCAGCTGGATGGTAAAAGGGCTTCTTGGGTATCTATCATGGCCCCTAGTCAGCACAATCATTCTCTTTCCTCTCTCAGTATAGTTACACTGCCAGCCTACCTGGCACACCAGGTGCTAGCAGGCACTCTTTGGTGCTGGATAACAGAGCTATGAGAAACAATTCAATGTAATAAAGGATGTGTATGCATGTGGGGAAGTTACAACATTTTGTATATTCGTGTAAATTTCAGAAACACTTGTGTAATTTCCTCTTAAAATATGTATATTTGGTTTCTTGGGCCAATTTACCTAATCCTACGATTGTGCAGTTTTCACTTTTTCAATGTATGACTTGTTGCGGTGTGCCTATCTGACTTTCCAGAGGCGTTTCACTGCCCAAGTTCGTCATGGATAACTGTCTTGGTGATGGAAAGTACGGTGCCACCAGATTTAATGAACTTCTTTTCTTGAGAACAGTACAATAGTTTTCAAGATAAGGTCAAAGTTACAAGCCCACACGTTTGCAGTAGGCCTTTTAGCTGAAAACAGGCATAACTCATTCCATATGATAAGGCACCATGATGGAATTCCTATGATCACGTAAAAGCAGAGATGTTGCAAGGCATAAGCAAAGCGGGCACTTTCCAAGGGCCCCCACCTTCCAAGAGGCCTCCTGGGAAAGAGAACGTTCTCTCTATTTGATATGTCTAGTCCAGCGTTTAATTTGTAAACAACATAAGTGACAGGACCCTTTTAGGAGGTTACTTTCACTGGCACCACCCATTGCCTCGGTGGCTGCAGGTTTTAGTCATTTAATGTATATTGAATTAATTGGGAACTGTTGTTTGGCTCGTCGCTAATTTAGAAAAACAGCGCCGCCATGTGGCAGACTGTCATGATTGCCAGTGTTGACAATTATGTGTGTGTGCCGAGCATCGGAAAGCACTGGCTCAAATTAAGCACTGCAATAGCCTAATACTCTATCTAGACCACTCTGCCTATCGCTACCATTGACCCTGTTATCTTAAGGAGTTCTGGGGTCCTAAGCAAGACATATTTCAACTGTTTTTGTGTGACTCTGTTAAAGTTAACATATAATTTAGTATCATTTGGCATCACACGTACTTGAATTAGCAGGAAATGGGTAATGAAATTCAAATGTGTTCTATACAAGGGCCCACAAAATATGTCTTGCGCAGGACCCCAAAATCCTTAAGATGACACTGTATAAAAGAAAGATTTCTTAGCAAGTTTGGTCGCAAATTGTCTTTTCAGTGTCCCTAAAAATATTTTTAAAAAACAATTCCTCTTTCTGCACGTATCTACACTTCTGCTTCTGGTAAGACTGAGCGTTTGTTGCTTTTGTGTGCCCACATTGGGTGGAGAAGACGTTGCCCCTTCATCTCGGGAGATGACTAGAAAAAAGCTTTTTACATGCTCCATACCTATTCCTGTCCTCTCTATACCAGTTTTCGGACTCCCAATCTGGATAAGTATCGGCCAGCATGGACTCTCGCCAGCTCTCTTAAGGTGAGCAGAGATTGACAAACCAGTTGAAGAATATAAGGTTAATATGTGCTGCTGAGAGTTTGTTGGGGTACAACAAGAGTTTCCTGCCATAGCCCCCTCAAAGTGCCCTGTCTGCCAAACTCTAAGCAAGGCCCTATGCTTGCTGGAAGGGCTGAAAAATTATTGGCTGAAAAAAGCAAGACTTTATGAATTTGATGCATATGGCAGAAAGGATTGTTATGATACAGGAAGGCAACATTAATCTATTGGACACAAATTGTAACTTTAGAATGCCCTTCCAGCATAAGTAATACGCCAGAGTATTCCCAAATGTGTTTAGGTCTCGCGACCTATCAATGCGCGCAAGCGCATTGAGCGGAGCGAGAATTCAAGTGATCAAAATCTTCGTGAAACCAAGGGTTTCGTTCGTGCGGTTTTCTTTGAGTTCACGTGAATCACGTGACCAAACAAGCAAGCGCATCAGCCTCCCTCCCTCCCTCCTAATTGCATTTTTTTCATGGCCGCCACCACATCAAAGGGCTTCTCCCTTTGATTGTAGAAAGTGAGCCCAAATTACTATCGATGCCCGGGCTGCTGGCGCAAGTCGCCTCTTAGTTCCCATTCTGAGTAGTTACCAAATAAAGAGACGGGCGCTGGAAGCAGGAATCACAAGAACAGGATTTATTACTCATGAGGAGAGCCTGTCATTTCGGACACGAAACACAGTGTCTTTCGGGAGGTGCTCTAACAAGTGAGCTGAGACATCGTCTTTTATACCTTACAAAACACTTGGCATTACAATCAGGACATTGTGACACAAAGAAAAGACATCCCCATAATCCTCGTGTCAATCCTACCCCACATTTGTTTACAATAGAGACCCTTGAACTGTCGATAAGAGAAGGGGCAATGACGCAGCTGAGTGTTCCGCTGATTATTAGGATATGTGCGCCTGATCGTATCCCAAGGGGTGGGGAAGCCAGGATCAATAGTGGGTTCTTTGAAGAGGAGTGACTCCATACAATAAGGGGCAATAAACAGTATCTTCCGGCTTAGGCGATGGCCTCGGACATGTGTGGACAGTCCATCGCGGGGGGAGGGTTCACTAACAGAGGGGTTATTCATGAAAGGAAAGGAGGTGCTGGTCAGGTGCGGCCGTGACTCCCAAGGACAGGGTCTTGCAGAAGAAGGAGGCTTATGACTTGCCCATGTGAGGGAGGAGGGGAGAGCCAGGGTGCGCACGGGGACAGAGTCGCACAGAGAGAGAGAGATCTTGTGACCTGTACATGAGAGAACGGGGGCAGTCAGATACAGCTGGGGGGGGGCGTTATGTCAGCTGAGGCGAGGGATGCTTTTTCAAGAGGAAATGGGGGGACTTTGCGTGGGTCAAGCAAGAGGATTGCTTTTCGTAGCAGGGTCGCGCAGAGGGAGAGGGTTGCATGGTCTATGGATGTGAGGGGGGGGGTTCAAACACGCGCAGGAGGGAAGCCGGGGATTCTGATGAGTGGGCAAAAGGCCATGGTGTCTAAAATGGCTATCAGGTACATGTGGGCACAGGCTTTTACTGGCGGAGTGGTGTGGTTAACATACAGGGAAGGGAATGGGAAAGGGCAAATGAACGCTGCTTATGTATATCAATTTCGTCACTTTTCCACAGTCGCCGCTTTTTACATAACAAAGTTCATTTTCCCTATTCCTTCCAGTAAATGGACGTACATATAAACATGTGTGGTTGACGAAAAACGGCATTTGTCAATACTAACATATTGCGTGCAATCATGAACAGTTGGTGTGATTGGCAGAATGCAGCACATAAGAAATTGCATCTGCAAACGAACTTCATAGCATAAATGCTTCCGACTTTCTCAAAAGGGTGACCAATGAACATTTTGACCAAGCAATTGAGGGAGGAATTCAGTCCAAATAAGATCTCTTCGTCACAGTGTCTTTTTAGCAGTGAGCCATCACTGGTAGGCTCTAGTCCGTGTCCTTTCGTTGGCGCTGTTGAGCACCGGCGGTGGAGCTAAAGGTCCAGCTCGGATCCAACCTTACGCGTTGCAGGGTCAGTCCTCTGCTGTTAGACCACAGTCCTGTTCCCTAACCAATCCTTTTAGTGGCGCCTTATGCTCGGCACCTATATTCCTGTGGCGCAACCCCATTTCCACCTAAATGCTGTTCTTCCTTTCGACAAAGAGTCACGTGGAAAAGGGGGTACGGTTCAGTAGTCGATGGGAGAGAGAGAGAGCGGAGTGGGGTCGGATTTCCTGGGACACATCAAAGGGACCAAGGGAGCAATGGATAACAAGCGGGCAGGCCCATCAACCGGGCTTGAAAAGGGGGACGGAGGCTTCAGGCACACGTGGGTAGGCGGACAGAGGGCTTCAGGACAGCCTTTCATCCTTTCGTTTACCACATTGGAGAGTGCTGCCTCGTCCCGCATCCTGTTGTGCTGCGGCTCCACCTTTGGTCGAGGTCGCATGTGTCTCATGATCTCCAGCCAGGCTGTGCGCCACGTCCGACCCTTCTCCTCCGATGATCGTATATCTTGGAATGGGTAAAAACAAGTTTTAGAGAACTGGCAGGAGAAGAGATTTTTAACATTTGAATTCCACTCGCAATCCTAGCACCTGGGGGTCATGCTCATTGGTCATAGTCAGAAGTCTATTATCGTGAAGTAAGTATGTGGGTATTTCTACTGTGCTTGTACCAAGTCTAGTCGGCGTTCATTCATGATACATATGGACAGAGGTCAGATTCCTATCACTTGTGCATTTCATCAAAAATAAACATTCAGGGGAGACTCGTCCTTCCAACCCGAGCCTTAGCAGTCTTACATTTCCCTTTTTAGAGCCGGCCAACTCTTTGAAACAGAGCGAGGGTGCAATCATCGTGAGACAGGATTAAACAAGTTTCTCTCGAGGGGCGACAGGTACTCATGGCCATTATATATATCGGGGACAGCAGCTGGGGTCAATCAAGTGGGGCGGGGACGCCTCGGGCATTCGCGCTTGGGTGCAAAGGGGGTGGGGCAATCTGGGCATTGGGGGTCAATCTAGACATTGGCGCTTGTTTCTAACAATAACAAAAATAGGGTGCCATTGACATATAGTTCCCCTTTTAAGAGGGCCAGATTAGGGGACCTTAGTCGTCTCACCTGTCCTTTCTTTCTTGGCCAATTCGAGTTCATTCATTTTGCAGAAAGGAGAGGTAGTAATATGGCAAATTACAATCATTGTATTTTCTGTCAATTTCGCCGAACACCTTCGTGTTCGATAAGTATCCAATCAGACTGGTGCCAGCGGGGCACAATTTTATCAAAAAGGAAGATGGAACAGGGGGACTCTCGTAGATAGCGAGAGTCATCCGCAACCTAAACGAGCTATTCAGTACACGTATGACATGTAGAGAGAGAGAGAGAGAGAGAGACGTGTACGAAAATAGATCATTTAGTGCGCTCACAACACAGAACAGCAGGGTCAGGTAACACGAAAACACAAAACAGAGGGAAGACATAAATCCCTACACTACACATACACAGACTCAAACAAGGGTTGGGAGGAGAACAGTACGTGTTTTACACAAAAAGAAAGATTCACGACAAAACATAGAACAGTTGTTGGCCAGACAAAAATCTCCTTGCGCATGCTGCGCATTTTTAATATCCTATTTATCCATGGGCTGAGCTCTTTTTACCTTTCCTCCTTTTCTTCTCGTTTGCTATTTTTGCGAGCGCTCCCAATTGCCAATACTTACACCTCGTTCAGCCGGTCAGAAATTAACCTGGTCGGGCTATTGCCCATAGGTGGATCTTAAACCACTTTTGAGTGTCTTCCTTTGGTTGGAGGTTCTCCAGGCTGAGGCAACAGAGGGTATTGATCAGGAGAACAGTCAGGCAGCTTCGTTATATCTATAAGAGGGTGAGAAGGAGGTGGTACATTTCGAACATCAACAACGTTTCTAACTTCCCAGACGGGTGGTGCCTGGGTAACCCTTACCTCAGGACTTTTCCTTGTCCTTTCCCTATCTAGTTAAACGTCATGGTTGCATTATTTAACGTGCTAATTTCGAGTCAATTTTCGTCATACAGTACCCGTCGAGATTCTATGTCAGTCCATCCTCCCAGTCGCTATGTTCTAAGGAGGAACAGTCATATCTAAGTCTAGCATAAGTACTATGCTCAAATCTCTTCCTTCCCGTATCGTCGGTCGTTTGATCATCGCTCTTCCATACTTCAGCCGACGTTCCAACGCGACCTGCAGGAGGGAGGAGAAGGAAGGGGGTGGGGGCAACATCCAAAATACATCAACTTGCATAGACCCGAAAATGTTTTTACCTACCACATACTCGACCTATCTCCACGGGGTGCATTCTCTACCATCTTGGCGTTTAAGCCCAGAGGGACCAGCAGTGTTAGATAGGTAATCGTTGATGGTCTGCGTATCTACATGAATCACCTGATCGTGGCTTTTTAGGTCATGTGCAAGGGTGGTGGTCAGGGGGCATTTCTTCGGTATCGTTTTAAGGGCGTCTGAAACACTTTTCCGGCTGTCTATGACTCAGAATGTAGTTGCTAAGCACCGGGCCCCTTTAACCTTCAACCTTAGCCATACTGCACGTATTTTATGTCGGTGACAGTAGCCATACATTTCAATAACATACATAAATACGAACGCTACGATGATTTTTGCGTGTTCAAGAAACTTTAATGAAAAGGTTGGCGCACAAATACGGGCCTACAACCCAGTGGGCCGGCTACGGAGCAGACTGGAACTGGGCATGAGGAGCGAAATCGGTGGCCATTTATTTCATAAAGTGCAGCAGTGCAATGAAAATCATATCGAACTTTCTTAAGCGGCAAGTATAATGCGTGTCAAGCGTTCAATAATATCATCTCATTATCCTACTATTTACTCAATACCTAACGGATATCAATTCATTGTTCAAATGCCCAATCAGTGCCTATTTCATACAAATTCATTTCTTCCAACACATAATTAGTACCCACTCTAAATCAGTTCATCGTCCCAGCACATAATCAATATCCATCTTATATCGCTTTCTGTTCCAAGCACATACTCAATATCCATCTTATCTACTTTTCATTGTCCAAAAACTGCATACATATCTTGGGGCATCAAAGGCTGAGCAACCATGGTGCAACAAGTATTTTTAAAGTCTCATTTCGTATCGGCGCCATTTTGGGCGAGGTCAGGCAAGTCCCAGTATAGTCAGATTGCCTCTACTGACTCGTAGTAGGACCAGAACCTTCCGTTGGTGGTTTCAAAAAGTTTTTCGCAATGTGGTAACAGTCTAGCAATATGGACCATCAGTCAAAGAGTGGGGAGGGCGGTAACAATTTTTCCTACCGGGTCATTCTGGCGCTCCACCGGAACTGAACAAGTCTGTACCTTTGCTGTATTTTAGCCATTTCCAAACTGAGGCTGGTGTCGGCAGGAGTGCGCCGATGTCGCAGTTCCCAGTGAGGGGGACGGGGGCGCCCATGCGGAGGGGTCGGGGGGGCCCCCCCCCGGCTCTCATAGAATCTTCAAAGTTGAGGAGAGAAGGCACGGGACGTGCGCCCGTCCCGGGCAAAAAAACGCTTTTCGATGTGGACCCTCTTTAAGCAGGAGCGTTGGGGTGTCGCTGGAAGCCTCCACCTGGAGGGAGGTGGGGGAGGCTCGTTCGCGCCGCCTCCCCCTTCCAGCGACCCTGCGCCGTTCCTCGGCTCCAGCACTTCGGTATTGGCCGTGCCGGCTGATGAAGATGGGGGGGGGGGGTCGGCGGCTGAGGCAAGACATCCCCCCCCCTTCATGTGGCGGGACAACCTGCAACTTTCAGGGGTTGTCGCTGGTGGCGGGACAACCTGAAACTCTCAAGGGTTGTCCAAGACATAATTGAAAAACGCTGACGACCTCGCCTTGGCTCCGGTCTTCGATGATGGCCGGATCAGGCAAGAGAGGGGGGGGGGGTGGTCGGTGGCTGAGGCAAGACAGCCCCCTCCCCCGTGGCCTGCAGGGCAGCAGAAGAGGGGAAAAGGAGAGACCTCCATGATTCCTCGGGCCGTCCGCCCTGCAGCCTCCCCCTCCGATGGCGGCCAGCCAGGCCCTGCTCTGCACACGCTGAGGCCTCGCCTTCCGGATGGGCGTAACCGCGGACCTACAGCACTTCGGGAGCTTCCGGAATGGGGGTAGGTGTTTTATTGATTTGTATCTATTTCATGTTACCGTTATTTGGGCGTGGCAGACAATGAGGCAGACATGTTGGGAGCAGGAATAGGCAGCGGAGCCTAGCTACCTCGTGGCTATTTTTGCTGTCAAACTTTTCGCCATTTTAGATTTCTTATTACGAACTGTTTCTAATGTTTCTTATTTTTAGTGAAGTCGAAAGCTCATCAGGGGGTTACTGACTTAGCCCGATTTCTTTTATTTTTCCTTCCTTTCCTTAGCGTGTTTCGAGCTAAAGTTTTCCGTTAGTAGGGTACGGTGATCACTTCATTTTTTTTTTTTTTTTTTTTTTTTTTTTTTTTTAAAACCTTTATTTATGAAATGCACAATACACAGCGTCTGCCTACAACCCCGCAGGGCCGGCCGCTATGACATACAAGAGAAGGATAAAAAGGAAGCCATTCGGACAGAACGCTGTTAAAGCCAACTATAAGCAAAAAGTGTACTGTGGAGTAGCGAGCGATAGTATGAGGATAGAGAAAGGTTTAATTTTATGATTTTGTCGAGTACGAATTATAACACTACAAGGAGAGTAGAGGCTACTAAATGACCAGGATAGCTATAATCATTCGAAGAACACTGAACCCCGACCCCAAAGAGGAGAAGAAACATAGAAGAAGAAGAAGAAGAAGAAAAGAAAAAGAGAAAGAGGGCCATAGAAACAAAGAGAGAACATAAAGCACAACCCATCCCCCCACCCTGCATACCAGCGGAAGGCCACGGCCCACCCCCCCCCAATAGGCATGCCTGTCGCCCCAAGAGAACCCCCAAGTGGGAAAGAGAATAGAGAGAGTGAGAAAGAACATCCCACTCCCCAACTCCCGGAAGAAGAGGGAGGAGCCAAATTCAACATATCTCCGGTCCCCCCCGGCCCTATAAGCATCCCCTCCCCGAGAGTATCAGATGCAAAACAGTAGTGGCAATCGAAACTGCAGGTGGGGAAATCAAATCAAAATCTAGGAGTAAATCAAACAAAAGGCAATATCATGCTCAGACAGTGGTAGTCCCAGATCAACATCTCATACACCAATAACAAGGAAGAGCGATTTAGCCCTGGCCTAATCCCGGGTACGTCCCCGAATGGAGTTCCTGGAGATAGCTCGCCCCCCTGAAAACAAGAAACAACATGCATATACTAGAAAGTCAATGGAGGGCCTAACATTAGTCTTCCCGGACATACCCGCTGTGCAGTCTCTCCCCACTCCGTGAGATAGTAAAACAATAGCAGTCTTAATTACGATAGAGACGGGGTGGGTCATTACGGTGCGCACAATCCAAAGCGTAGCAGAAAAAGTTCCAATCCGAGTCCCATTAGCTCGTCAGTCCCGATATACAAAACAGAGGCCTTCAGCCCTGGCCAGAGCGCGCGATGGAAGAAAACAATACACGATGTGTGCACACAACATTTACAGGAGCAGTTTCAATCCCTGTGCAGCCCACACGGATAAGCATTGTGTCATTAATCACCCCAAACACGACATAGTAGCGGGCACACGTCGAGGCTAGTCGTTAATATTCACCCTTTAGGCCCTGGACCCAGACAGAACCCCCCTCCCATCATCAAAGAGCACAGCTATACAGGATAGACACAGGTTCAACTGGGAAAGAGGCTGCAATTGCAAATCAGTCACCATATCGAAACGATAGACAGTCCAGGTCACCGCCAGCCGATCAAACTAGCCGAGATGAAGGGCCCCATCAACCCTGGCCCGATCGACGAGACTTCTCCAGGCATGGCCATTCCAGCGGATACCCGTCCAACAGAACAAAGGAGCAAAATGGCCGCTCTCGACGGGAAAGGTGCAAAAGGGAGGAAGATGAGCGTCCCCGGTTTCCATGCAGGAGCAATGATGGTGGAGGCCGAGCCTCGAAGTGCGGAGTGGAGAGAGACATTGTAGCAACATCCACGTCGATGGGCAAGCCAACAGCACTGTTGTCAGTAATCACCGGCGACAAAGTAGGTGCCTGCTGCAACATAGTATCCGGGCCAAAGACAATGGTAGGCAGCAAAGAGCCAGAGCGCCACCGGTGTCCCGGCGCTAGAATCGCCTCGGCCATTTTGCGGCACAAATCCTTAGTGACTTGCCGACACGTAGTTCTGAGATCCGTGATGGCTACCAGGATATCCATATAGGTGGGGGCCCGCTGTAATCCCACACAAGACGGCTGTTGGGTCCGTATCCCCGGTTCACAGGAGTGAGTTAGGGCGGGCGAGACAGTATGTCCAGGCGACAGAGAAGCAGCCCTCTCTCCTTCCTCAGAGACCGCCATCTTTGCTTCGGCAATCCGGTGACAATGGGAGAGAGAGGCGATCAAAAATCGGGACTCATCAGGCAGGGGCGCCGGCAGGGGAGCGGCTCGCAGGGCAAAAGAACAATCTGTAAACGACCCCTCGCCGCTGGTTCAGAGGCTGCTCCCGACGCAGGCGGTCCCGGTCGCCTGAGCCGAGTCAGCCCTCCAGGTACACCGCACTACAGTACGAGGGGGGGTAGGGGTCTCGTCCCGCCCGTGCCCACCGCACCAGGTCCGGGGAGCCAAGGGTGCAGAAATGACCTCACCGTCTCTCCCCGCCGGCGGTACCCCTGCTGCAAGCAGCGGCGCTTCCAGTGTTCGTCCGCCCGGTTCATCGGCATCCCTCGGCGGCCATCAGAGCTGGGTCCCGGGGATGTGCTGGCAAATGGCTCACACGACAGTATCTCCGTCCACACGGCTGATAAAAGCCTCGGAGGAACGCGGTTGTGACCAGCGCGTGCATGCGGTCGTGGCGCCGCATCAATAATTCAGGATCAGTGGCAGGATATCGATGCGAGAGTAGGAGGCTCGCGGAGCTGGGAGCCTACACGTCCGTCCTGTCGGCCATCTTGGCTCCTCCTTCCACTTCATTTTTATATGTCCTTTCACTAGGGGTACTCCTGGACGGACCAGATGAGTTACCTCCAATAAATGGTCCGGGGTGGAACTAGATTATCAATCAGAGGGGAACACATATCCCTTCGTTAGGGTATCATCCTGGACGGACCAAATGATGTACCTCCACTTACTAGGGTAGCCTCCTGAACGGACCAGATGGGTTACTTCCAATAAATGGCCAACAAGTGGGGGCATGTGTCCTCCATTAGGGTAGCCTCCTGGACGGACCAGGTGAGCTACCCCCAAATAATAGTCAATCAGTGGGGAGTGGGTAGGACTGACGAATCATAAAGGGGCATAACCTACCCTTTACTGCTTGCAAAGACTAGTCAGAATATTTCTATTCCACGTTGTTTGCAAACAGAAAATACCTCAAACAAACAATTCCTTGGACAACAATGTCCAGTCAATCAATCAATCAGTGGGGAGAAAAACAGGCATGACGGATTACAACGGGGACAAACGTCTGCATTACCTGCCCTTCGCTATCTGCAAAGGGAGACAG
This sequence comes from Lissotriton vulgaris, assembly GCF_964263255.1. Classification (NCBI taxonomy): domain Eukaryota; kingdom Metazoa; phylum Chordata; class Amphibia; order Caudata; family Salamandridae; genus Lissotriton; species Lissotriton vulgaris. Next base: position 1,672,614,009 of record NC_141685.1, on the reverse strand, counting down.
AATATTTCTATTCGTCTCTGTTTGTGGACAGGGAAGATCTCAAAGAGCAACAATCGATTATTAATCGATATCAAACAATCAGTGGGGAGAAAGGTAGGCATGACGGATTACAACGGGGACAAAAGTCTGCATTACCTACCCTTCTCTATCTGCAAAGAGAGACGAACGTTCCTATTCGCCGCTGTTTGCAAACAGAGAATGTCTCGTTCTCAAGAAGAGAACCAATATTTCAAGTAGCATCCAAAGCTAAATGAACCAATAACCAAACAATATCAGTATCCAAATACCGATTTCAATACAATCAATCAAACAATCAGATGGATAAAACCATCCTACCAATCAGGCGTAAAACGCCCTACTTATTCTTACCCGGACCGGACCATACGAACAGTTCTTCGTCTTCCTCCTCCAGCGCCCGATCGTTCTCTTACTCCATGCAGCATTCCTGTGGGATTCCAGTCAGGACAGTAGGTCACTCGAGAGAGGTCCGTTCAGAGTCGGTGAAGTTCATTCGATCGGCAGCCGGACGAGGGCCCTCTCAAGGCAGGTATACTCCGATCATTTAGATGTTCACCTCTTCGCCTGGATCTCTCTTACTGGACCTTATGTCACTGATGGACCCCGCGTTGGGACGCCAATTGTAGAAAGTGAGCCCAAATTCCTATCGATGCCCGGGCTGCTGGCGCAAGTCGCCTCTTAGTTCCCATTCTGAGTAGTTACCAAATAAAGAGACGGGCGCTGGAAGCAGGAATCACAAGAACAGGATTTATTACTCATGAGGAGAGCCTGTCATTTCGGACACGAAACACAGTGTCTTTCGGGAGGTGCTCTAACAAGTGAGCTGAGACATCGTCTTTTATACCTTACAAAACACTTGGCATTACAATCAGGACATTGTGACACAAAGAAAAGACATCCCCATAATCCTTGTGTCAATCCTACCCCACATATGTTTACAATAGAGACCCTTGAACTGTCGATAAGAGAAGGGGCAATGACGCAGCTGAGTGTTCCGCTGATTATTAGGATATGTGCGCCTGATCGTATCCCAAGGGGTGGGGAAGCCAGGATCAATAGTGGGTTCTTTGAAGAGGAGTGACTCCATACAATAAGGGGCAATAAACAGTATCTTCCGGCTTAGGCGATGGCCTCGGACATGTGTGGACAGTCCATCGCGGAGGGAGGGTTCACTAACAGAGGGGTTATTCATGAAAGGAAAGGAGGTGCTGGTCAGGTGCGGCCGTGACTCCCAAGGACAGGGTCTTGCAGAAGAAGGAGGCTTATGACTTGCCCATGTGAGGGAGGAGGGGAGAGCCAGGGTGCGCACGGGGACAGAGTCGCACAGAGAGCGAGAGATCTTGTGACCTGTACATGAGAGAACGGGGGCAGTCAGATACAGCTGGGGGGGGGGGTTATGTCAGCTGAGGCGAGGGATGCTTTTTCAAGAGGAAATGGGGGGACTTTGCGTGGGTCAAGCAAGAGGATTGCTTTTCGTAGCAGGGTCGCGCAGAGGGAGAGGGTTGCATGGTCTATGGATGTGAGGGGGGGGGTTCAAACACGCGCAGGAGGGAAGCCGGGGATTCTGATGAGTGGGCAAAAGGCCATGGTGTCTAAAATGGCTATCAGGTACATGTGGGCACGGGCTTTTACTGGCGGAGTGGTGTGGTTAACATACAGGGAAGGGAATGGGAAAGGGCAAATGAACGCTGCTTATGTATATCAATTTCGTCACTTTTCCACATGATGTGGTGGCGGCTTCTCCTCCCCTAATTATTCATGGCTGGCCGCTGGCCGGCCGTACTTTCAGTTTCCCGGCCCACATTTGGCAGCTTCTTGCCTCCTTCTCTAGCTTTCGCTCTCCACCTAATCTGCTCTGCTAGCTTAGGACAGTATCCATGGCAGCCATTGCATTTAATTAATAATATGAAAAAACAAGTGACATAACAAAGACTTCCAACCTACACGTTATGGCTCGCATCAGATGAAGTGGCAACTTTGGGTGCACAGTAACAATATGACGTATAATATACTGATTACACAGGCATCTGAAGCACATTCGTTAAAGGCGTCTGCTCTGCTAGCTTAGGACAGTATCCATGGCAGCCATTGCATTTAATTAATAATATGAAAAAATAAGTGACATAAAAAAGACTTCCAACCTACACGTTATGGCTCGCATCAGATGAAGTGGCAACTTCGCGTGCACAGTAACAATATGACGTATAAAACTGTCACCAAGCCTGCAGCCTGTACTTTGCCTTCGCTTCGTCACAATCCAGGGCCGGGCAATACTTACGTTGCCCCACAGTCTACAAACTTTGCACATCGTTAAAGTTACAACGTTGTGCGAAGTTTGCATAACCTTGCTCGCAGAAGAATATTTTGCAACAAAATGCATTTTCCCACTAAATGCTTGCTTCGGTTTGTTTTTATCCCACAAACCCTGCTATTTAAGATTCTTATTTTCAGCAATTTATCACTTACCAGCCTCAGAAAGGTTGCGTCATTTTTAAGGAAGCTTCACAGGATTGAGTAAAAACTTCCCACACCCTTAAACAAATAGCGCCCTGGTTTTGCTTCACTTCTTTGATTTTGTGCCAACCCGACTTTTTACCTCGAGGGCTGTTTACGGCACCAGATTACCAAGGCATCAGCGGATTCTTTTTTGCCAGAGCAGCATAAAAACGTAAACGGTGTGCACGGCGTAGATCTGCCACAACACTCAATGCTTTCTTTATAAAGTTATTATAATGCGAGTTCGTACAACCGTGTCTACGGAAACAAACGAGGTCTAAAACTCCCCCCAGGAAACTAATATGTCAAAGGAAAGCCCAGCGCTGCAAGCGTGGGGTCTGCCCGGTGGAGCGAGTTTAGCCGCAGCCACTGACCGAGGCCCAGGTGCTGCAGGACACGGGAGCTCCCGCGCCTCGCCCAGCTATAAAGGCACACAGCCCTGTGCACTCCGGCCGGTGTTTCTACCTTTACCCTTTTGTCATAAACCGAGGACCGGCTGGAGAGAAGAGGCTCCTCGGGACCAGTGGCTGCCCTGAATTCAGCTCACCAAAGATGGTTCTGCGGCAAGCACTATATAGGTGATTTCACACACATTCTGCAATAGTTATATGCTTTCCCGCACCAATCAATCAATATAAACTTTATTCGGCTTTAGAGATAAAAAAATATAAAAGTGCATCAAATCATTATATATACACACATCAGTTACAAAGCCGACCTGAAAATGTTCTTTAAGAGATACCTAAAAACAAATATAAAAAACAATTTTAAAAACCACCAATACATTTATGAAGAAAATTCCTAGAAAAGGCATTACAGAAACGGGTTGACCTATACACCCAAGGCTCTTTATTAACCACAACTATATTTAAGCCTGACAGTAGTTTTTAAAAATTGAAGCACCAATCAATTTCTTCCAAAATCACTGGGTGAATTTAGGCAAAACCACAAAACATTACCAAGAGCTGTCTGATCCAGCTATGCAGGCGCTGAAATCTTAGAAAAACAAGCACTGGCGTTGCCAATAGGTCTCGCAAAATGGAAAGTTGGAGCTATTGGTTTTGTAAATGACAAAGCCCTTTATGTTTTTAAAATGAAAACAAAAATAAAAGACATTGTTATTTGCAATTGTAATAGCTCCAACTTTCCTACTGCGAGACCTATTGGCAACGCCAGTGCTTGTTTTTTAGCTGGTATTGACGGCAAAGAAAGTTATGTTACAGATGTAAAAATATTTACTCCAGTGTAACAGAACATTGACGATCGTTCCTAAAGATATGGTTGCGTTCCACATTTTAGGCACAAAAACCATCCACGGCCAGTCTGTATCTTGTACTTAGAGTTTGGGTTCAGTTGATGTCTTTAACTCACCCGGGACACCTTTCTTCATGAACTGAGGCCTTCACGTATTTGATCCATCCATAATGGCTTTGAAATGCCACTTTTATTTTATTTGCTATTGAGAGTTGTGTGGTGCAGTAAATGCGTCAAGTACTTACATTGTTGACTGGGAAAACTAGAGACTTGCGGTCTAATATTGGCTTCTCATTCAGTCAAACTATGTGATCCTGGGCACATTGGTTACCTCCCTTGAACTCGACTGAGCTACCTGACGTATAAGGAGCATAAGGAAACAAGCCGAATCCCAGAATTAAGCAAAACATAGAAAAATAGGTTTAATAGTTTTATACATTACAACAGGATGTGTTCTGCTGGTCTTACTTCTACATCATCTTTGATGTTACTGAAGCGTAAGGAGTATCAGCCTACTACTGCTATTACACACGGTGCACACAAATGCCGGCCTCTCTAACAAACACCAGTGTACATTACACCGTGTCATCTGTGCTGAAGAGCACGCAAACACCAATGAGCTAGCTCAGTGAATTGACTGCACACAGCAGGTTTCTGCACGAAGCCTACTGCTTTCAATCTGAACCAGGAAAACACATTGATTAGAGGTTGTATATTGGGCCGGTAAAGGAGGGGGCACAGAGCAGTCAGACTTAATTTAGAGGCAATGTGTAAAGTATTTGTGCAACACTTCAAACAATAAAACAGTAAAAACACTACAAAAAAGTATCCCAAACCAGGTTAGAAAAATAGAGCTTAATTTAATAAATAAAACAAGACCCAAACCACAAAAATAATAATAATACAGTCAGAGTTATGAATTTTGAAAGAATAAACTGCAATATAGTGCTTAACTGCATAAAGTGTCAACCGGGGCTATCTGGTTGCGCTAGAACGGGTCAAAGTCAAAAGTTCAGGCTGACTTCAATGGTCAGATACAGTCTCAGATTAGTCTCACTAAAGTTTTACAGTCTCAAGTTTTGTGCCAAGACTCCCATTTACGTTGAAGAGGGTTGGGGGCAACAAAGAGAACATCGCTGGCAGGTGGTCGGGGAGGGGGTGAGCAGCAGGTTGGGCATCGCGGACGGGCGGACTTGAGCCTGGCGTTCATGTTCCTCCTTGGCAATTGATACTTTCTGTGTGAAGAGATGGCCTGGTGGTGGCTCATGTTGATTTTCAATGGAAGTGCGCAGTTCTGGCATGAGCGGTGCCCTTCACTCTCACACCAAGCCCAAAAGCTTGATTTAAGAGCCCACTGAGCCACACCAAGGGTCCAGGAACCTGAGGGGCACCACTCAGGGATTAGGGACTCGCTGAATGCAGGTCTGGCAGCTGTTGGGGAGCCTTTTATGTCCTTGAGGCTCAGATCAGGAGGCCAGCAGACTAGTCATTTGAGGCACTGTGAGGTCCTGGGTTCAAGATGGGTTGCAGGCAGCAGATCAGCAGGACAACAGCTACTTCAGAGTGGCAGTCCTTTTTAGCAGCACAGCAGTCCTTCTTTCTGGCAGAGTATCCACAGGTCCAGAAGTGTGCTGAAGTGGTGGTGTCTGAGGTCCCTCTTTCATACACAGGTGTGCCTTTGAAGTGCCAAGATGCTTCTAGGGGCATGCTCTGAAGTGCACAGATGCCCTGCACTGCTTTCCCTGCCCTGGCTCCAGACTAGTGGCGCTCCTCTGCTAAGGCGGAGGTGTGCCGCCCCACTGCTTTGAAATAAAGGAAACATTAAATGATAATAACTCAATGTTGTTATCATTTTATGTTTTCCTTATGCTGCAACTTTGCAGGCGGGGCTGCTCTGATTACACAGGAGCAGGGGCAGGAGTGGTTTGCCCACTTCCAAGTGCGCATGAATGTTTGGCCGGCCAACTTGGGCCGGCCAAACAGTCATGCGCACTTTGCATGTTCTCCAAACATGAACCAGTGATCTCTTCCCATTTAGAAATTACACTTATAAAATGTAATAAGGCAACTCCACAGTTATTCTATAGGAGAGGTATGCTTTGCAGTAGTGAAAAGCGAATTTAAGAGTTTTTCGTTAACAAGACACGTAAAGCTTAATAAGTATATGTCCTACCTTTTAAATACACTGCACCCTGCCATCAGGGCTTTCCAGAGTCTACTCTAGGGGTGAGTTATATGTATAAAAAAGGAAGGATTAGAACTGGCAAAAGTTTTATTTTGCCAGGCCGAAATGGCAGTTTAAAACTGCACACACTGGCCCAGCAATGGCAGGCTTGAGACATGTTTAAAGGGCTACTTAAGTTGTCGGCGCAATCAATGCTGCAGGCCCACTATTAGCATTTAGTTTACAGGCCCTGGGCAAATGTAGTGCCACTTTACTAGAGACTTATAAGAAAATTAAATATGCCAGTAGGGTGTAAGCCAAGTGTATCATGTTTTAGGGAAAGAGCACAAGCACTTCAGTACTGGTTAGCAGTGGTAGAGAGACAGAGTCACAAAGCCAACAAAAACGAATTCAGCAGAAAGTGGGAGGAAAAGGCTAAAACATTTAGGGGTGACCCTGCGAAAAAGGGCCAGGTCCAACAATGCCATCTAACATTGAGACAAGACAAAAACTAAGTACATTTGTGAAAGCCCACCTATGCTTAGCTTTTGCATTGATATTAACAGTGTGTGGACTGCAATATATTGTCTTCAATTTCACCAGCCTCCTTACGGGTGATACTCACAAGTGAACAGACGTAGACCAGTTGCAACTTTTGTTTCAGAGACTGTGCAATAAGGTTCTACCATAAATGTTGCTGATTAACACCTTCTGATTAATCCCTATAAATCATAACAACCAGAATTGTATATGTCATAATGGGGGCTATCTTGTGATGCTAACCATGAAAATATTTTTAAATAGTAAAACAGGCAAAAGGAACATCAAATTCATAGATAATGGCAAACGCCTAAAACACAGTTGCCTGAATTTGACATATGAACAGACATTAATAATAAAATGAGTTTTGAGGAGGGGTGAAACTGAGGTGAGGTGAATGACGGTTGGGGTGAGATTAGGATATGGGAGATGTTGAGAGAAAGGTGAGGTTGGAGTCAGAAGGCTGTGAGGATGAGGTGAGGAGCTTGTGTAGTTGGAATGAGGCAAGGAGGAATGAGGCTGAGTTTGGGATGCAATGAATTGTGATGGTTTGAAGTGAGGTTGATGTGAGCTTGAGGTAAGTAGCAGAAAGGTGATACAGTGGTGAGAAGTGGTAAAGGGATTTTGAGAAGTGAATGGATTCAGACAGTGACGTTTCAAGATGTGGAGAAAGTGGGCAAATGCACATGGTACCACCTTTTAAGGGGACCCCTGGAAAGCAGTTATGTCTCTTCCTCTATCTCAACTTTCAATATATAATTAAATATTGTATGGTAATATGGGGCTTCAAATAGCAGATAATGGGTAAAAGAAACTCAACGATGTTCTGTCCAAGGGCCTCCAATATATTTTTTGACCGGGGCCCCAAAATCCTTAAGAATACACTGGATTGACGAGTGGTAAGATCGAGGTGTCTTGGGTGGTGGTGAGAAGGCAATGGAGGTGAGCTTCAGGTAGAGGGTTGTGGGTGAGATGAGATTGCTGTTGAGGTGAGGGTGTTGTTGAGGTAAGGCGAGTAAGGCAGAGTGGGGGTTTTAAGGTGAGGTTCAATTTAGGTGGGGATACGTGAGCTTGAGATGGAAGGTTTTAATTGATCGGGTGAGGTTAAGATTGGATCTAGGATGGATAGGAAAGAGAAGAGGTGGAGGTCATGCAAGGCAAGATGTGTCATTTCTAATCCAGAGCCTACATAGCTTGCCTCCATACATTACAACTGCCCTTAAATATTTACTTACACAGGGAACACACGTTTCATACAAATATGGGATAAAAGTTGGAATATCTGGTTTGCACAACTTTCAGTGGGTTAAATTTCAGCTGAAGAGCCCTCAGCAATAATAAAAGCAAGACATTTTCAGACAGTCGTAATCCTCTGGATTCCTACGGCCGGACCAGTGACTTGTCTGGCCAGGGCTTGACATGAGTCTGACTCTGCCTCAACTCATCCACGCCTTTCTAGGAACCAGCTCCAGAAATCTAATGATTTGTGTAAGGAAATGGGCTTCATACGAGTTCACCCCGACTTTTTGTACCCATTGTGTCTACTAGGTGCTGGTGTAATGACTCTGAAATGCCCTGAGATCTGCTAATCAAGACTCAGTGCACATGCTATGACGCTTAAAATGGTGTATGTTTAATTGACTTATACCCAAAGTGGCATAGTCTAACTTACATGTAAGACCGCAGTATATGCTACCAGGGGTGCCCAGGGCCTATAAGTTAGAGTGTTCCCTCATGGACTGCAGCACTTGTGCCACCTGGACCAGTCCATCCCTGTATGCCCATGGAGAGCCATGTTTATAGTCAGTTGTTTGATTTATCAGTAATAGATGCAATGTTAGAAAGTGAAAAATATTTTTGGGGAAGGGAAGCAGAAGCAGTGGCCGAAAAGGGGTGAAGTCATGAGGAACAAAGTCTTAAAGAGCTGTATCATGAGATGCAAAAGTGAAGGTAAGCCTACACCTCTCAGTATATTCGGGTTATATTTTTTTTTTACAAACTGCCTTTCCAAAATTGGCAATCAGGAAACATGCACTAGGATTACTTAAAGGGGTACAAACATTTTAAACATTTTAAAATAGGATAAGGGAAGTAAGGCACCTGCTGCAGCGATGCATGGTATATGCAAAAATAGGGTTGTGCAAAGTTTTTCTCACATTAGCAAAGTCTTGAATAGCTCATGATTATTGGGCTATCCATAGACCGGGGAGTTTCCCCTTTGCCTATGTTCAGGTACTGGTGTAATAATTTATTCACAAGTCCTAGGTGGTGCTGAAAGTGATGTACGTTTTTGGCAGGAGCTAACTTTAAAATGTGAGCGATCTTTTCCCTCACAAAAGTTTAGAAACAGATTTAAATTCTCTTTAAATAGCTTGGAGGGATTTGCCAGCTGATGAGCTTTACATGTTATGTTATAAGTTATGTTATAACAGCTGATATAGCACTCAGCTGACCCAGCAAAGGGACGTCCCGGCGCTTCCACCAGCTAAAAACAACTGACTACGATAGAGCTCAGCAAAACAATGTCCACAAAAACTTATTTTAGGGGAAAAAGGTGAGTTTTAATTTCTGTAATTTTTTATTGTGTAAAAAAAATATATATTTACATGGAGCATGGGATATACATGAGTGGAAGACAAAGAGGAAGAAGAAAGAAGAAAGAAAAGAAAAAAGCACCGGGGGGTGGGGGAGGGTCGGCCCGCTTGTCTTTGCGATAGTTTGATTGTCCAAGTTCTGTTGGTCATTGTCTTCTGCCTCCTCCTTTGCGATGCTTCGTTGTTCTTTGGTATCTCTTTCCCTAGCCCCGGGCGATAGTGAGGAAAGAGGAGGATAAAGGTCGAGGTCAAGAGAGAAAGTGCTCGGTCCGCAAAGTGTGCGCAAATTGTTGTCTGGATTCTGCGCCTATGGGGGTTTATGTGCTGTTAGGTAGTGGTCAAGGGGTCCCCACATGTTCGACTGCCTGTGGGTTTTCGGTGAGTTTTTCGCTGTGATGTTATCTGCCCCCCTCAAGAACGTGACCCAGTTGAGCCATGCTTGGGGCGCAGCTTTCGAGGTGTCTTTCCAATTACTTAGGACCGTTTTGACTGCAGCCGTTAGCAATAGGTCAATGAGGTCGCGATCTTCTGTCGTTGTGATTGACGGGGACATAAAACCTAGGACTAGATTTGGGAAATCTATGTGCATGTCTACGCCTGTGATCTCATTGATAAGTGTTCCAATTCTGTTCCAGAATTCCCTGACCTTAGGGCAGCTGAGCAGAAGGTGTGCTAGGTCTCCCTTCCCTTTGTCGCAATTCCAGCATGTATCGCTGTCTCGGATCCCCAGGGAGGCCAGGCGGGCCGGTGTCCAGTATGCCTTGTGCACTAGCCAATATTTGGTCTGGTCGAGCGCTGCCGTTATTTTTTCCTAGTAGAGGATCTCCACAGCTCTGCTTTCTCTGCTTCACTTAGTTCTCTCCCTGCTGCCGCCCCCCAGAAGTTTGTGACCTTATCGTTTAGTTTGGTGTTTTTGGGGCGGAGGACTTTGTATAGGTGTGCTACTTGGTGTCCTAGTGTGTTGAGACTGGCTGCAAGTTGTATGAGCGATGGCGTCCGGCTGTTGAGATTTGCCTTCCTGATAGCCACTTTGATTTTCAGGAAGTTGTAGAGCTCTATGCTTTGTAGGTTGTGTGTTTCTTTGATGGTGTCGAATGTTGTGTATGCGCCCTGTTTCTGAAGGTCTTGGGCAGTGGAGATGCCATGTCTGTACCATTCGTGCATGTCTAGGACCTTATCTCTGTATTTCAATGTAGGGTTGTGCCATATGGATTCGAGTTGGCTGCCCCTTATGCTTGTTGTCAATAGTTTGTCGACACTCAGGAGAGCTGTTTTCGTGTTTTTCAGGACGGGGTTGTCCTTGACTGTTGGGTGTCGGGTGGCGGTAAGGAGGGTGATGGGGTTCATGCCTTTTAATAGTCCACGCTCTAGTGTTAGCCATGCTGGGGTGTATTCCTGTCCTGGGTCCAGCCAGTGTAGTCCCTGTCTGGCTATGCATGCTACCTGGAATCTTTTGAAGTTTGTTATGTTCAGACCGCCCTGATCTTTTGTGAGCCTGAGCTTGTGTAGGCTTATTCTGGATTTTTTCCCTTTCCACAGGAAGTTGTTCAGTATCTTGTCTAGTCTCTTGTGAAAATCTTCTGTGTTAGTCAGTTGGAGCATGGTTAGCATGTAGTTGACCACTGGTGTTAGCATCATTTTTATCGCTTCTACCCTTCCCCACCATGTTGTGAATTTGGGGGACCACCCTTCTACTTTATCCTTAATTTTCTGGATTGTTGCCTGTTCATTGTGTTCCAGTGTCGTTCTTAGGTCTCTCTCAAAAAGGATGCCCAGGTATTTTATGGGCTTCTGTTGCCATGTTAATCCGGATGTCCCTAGTACCGTTCTTGTTGTGTGGATGTTTAGGGGTTTGCACTCTGATTTGTCTTTGTTGAGTTTGTACCCCGAGACTTGGGCGTATTTGTCAATAGTGTCAGTCAGTGCTTTAATGGATCTTTCGGGGTCCTCTGTGACTATTAGAACATCGTCCGCATACGCCGCTAACTTAAAGGTTTCTCCCCCTATTGGTATCCCTACTATATCTTCATTTGTTCTAATCATCTTAAGGAGTGGTTCAATGGCTAATAGGAATAGGGCTGGTGAGAGTGGGCAGCCTTGTCTCGTACCCCTGCCTAGGTTGAGTATGTTCGATGTGCCTCCGTTGACCACCACCCTCGCTTTGGGATTGCTGTATAGGGCCATCACCATCTTCCTGTAGTTTGGTCCTAAACCGAATTTCGCCATGCAGTGATCTAAAAAAGGCCATGAGACCCTATCGAAAGCTTTCTCTGCGTCTAGGGCTATCATGACTGCAGCATTGTTGCTTCGGGAGGAGTTGTTAATTATGTGGCATAGTAGTCTCGTGTTGTCGTGGGACATGCGATTTTTGAGGTAGCCCACTTGAGAGTTGTGTATGAGTTTCGGTAGGTATGCGTTGAGTCTATTAGCAAGTATTTTTGCGTAGATCTTGCAGTCTACATTGATGAGGGAGATCGGTCTAAAGTTCTTCGCCTTAGTTGTATCCTTGCCCTCCTTTGGTATGACAATTATGTTTGCCTCAGCCATCGAGGGTGCCATGCGTCCAGCCTGGACGCATTCTGTGAATACCTGTTTCATTGTGGGTTTGATAATGTGCAGGTACTGCTTGTAGAAGCCAGCTGTGAAGCCATCTGGCCCTGGTGCTTTATTGTCCTTGAGGCTTGCCGTGGCTTTATCTATCTCATCCTCCGTTATGTCCAGCTCTAGGATGTCGCGTTCACGGTCTGACAATGTGGGTGTGGTTATGTTTCCTAGCAGCTCTTTGCCCCCATCCTCCTTTAGTGTCCCATCCCTGGTGCACAGCCCCTCATAGAAATCTCTGAAAACCTCTAGAATGTCTTTGTTTGCAGTCATGGACTTGCCCTGTCAGTCTTTGATGGCCCTTATTGTGTGCTGTCTCTGTTTCCCTCTTAAGTATGATGCTAGGTTTTTGCCCGCTTTGTTTGCAGTGCAGAGGTTAAAAGATTTATATTTGTTAATCCAAGTCCCTGCTCGCTCTCTCAATATTCTATTGAGTTCGTACTTCTGTTTGGTCAGGTTCGTGAGTGTGTTCTTATCTTCCATTCTGGCTATGTGGCTGTTCTCCAGCTTTTTAATCTCATTCTGTAGGTTTTCAATTTTTTTGTTCCTTTCTTTGTTCAATCTGCCCTTGACTGTCATGACTGCTCCCCGGACGGTGGCCTTTAGAGCGTCCCATAGTACCTCCCTGTTTGTCTCTGGTGCGTCATTCATTAGCATGTATTCTTTTATCGCCTCCTCTATCTCGGCTTTTGCTGAGGTGTGATGGAGTAGGCTGTCATCGAATCGCCATCTACGGGTTGGCTTTTCGTTGTGCCTGCCCGCCAAGGTTAGACTTATGTGCGAGTGGTATGATACTGATCTGGGTCCTATCTCCGTGTGGTGTATGAGGTGGGTGTGTTTTTCTGACATGAGGATATAATCTATTCGGCTGTATGAGTTGTGTGGGTTGGAGTAGAATGTGTATTCTCTGGCATCTGGGTTGCTTAGGCGCCATAGGTCTCTCAATCTGAGTTTGGCGCAGAGATTCTTCAGGATGTTGGGATTGTTTGTTGATTGGCTTGGTCTGTGTGGGTGCTTGTCGATCGCTGAGTCAAGAACTTGGTTCATGTCTCCCGTGACTATCAGCAGGTCTTCCAGCGGTAGGGTGTGTATTTGCGATCCTACCCCCTCCCAGAAAGATTTGTCTTCGGTGTTGGGACCATATATGTTCGCTACATGAAATGTTTCTCCCGCTCTTCTAAGACTGGTCACCAGTGTCCTTCCTTGGGTGTCTGCTTGTGAGTCTACCACTGCTAGCTTGGAGTTTTTGCTGATAATTGTTACTACCCCATTCTTCTTATTCTGTGCCGGAGATCCCACAACCTCGCCTATCCAGTTCGCACCTATGCTCCCAATGTCTGCTGCTTCTAATCGCGTTTCTTGGAGCACATAGATGTCGCTTTTGAGTTTCTTAAGGTGCTCAAGCACCTTCCTCCTTTTGACCGGACTGTTGAGACCCTTGACATTTAGGGACACTATCTTAATGTCTGTTGCGATGCTGCTCTGGCTGGTGTTTGTCATTTTATGATGCTAGTGTTTCGCGGTCTATTTGGCCCTTCCTTGTGTGCTTGTGTGCTTGTGGTCTCTGTGTTGTATGCGGTCCTCGACATGAGAGTATAGAGGGGAAGATAGTAGAGAAAGAGAAGATGATAGAAAGTAACCCCATTTACACCCCATTTACACGCTCCCCGCTCCCCCCGCACCCCCTGGTCCCTCCGCCCATCCCTCCCCTCCCTCCCCCGCCCTTCCTTACTTGCTGAGTGGGTGTGCGACGACAAAGTTCCTCTGCCCCACATCATCCCCGAGGTAGATTTTGTGTTCTTCCTTTGGTGTAGCCTTGAGGTAGGATAGAGAGAAAAAGAAAACACAGTCTTATTCTGTCTCTGTTGCATAGTGGGCCGCTGGGGTTGCCACCGTCCGGCGGTGAGCCTCGTTGTATCTGCTTGGGAGTACCCCCAGGCCCTTGGTTCTAGTTACAGCTCCTGTTTCTTTGTTCTGGTAACTTGAGGTAGATACGTTGTCTTGTGTTTTACATATTTCTTAGTTTTGTGGTGTGTCTTACTCAGATTGTCCGCTCACGTCTGGTGAGGCACTTCTTTTCGCTGCTCCGGGGCTTTTTATCTCCTCCATCTCTTCCACCGGAGGTCCTCGTAGGTAGTTCCTTAGATCTCCTGGACATTCAAAGGTCATTGTTTTCCATTTGTCTGTTACTTTGAACCTGGCCGGGCCAACGAAGCTGAAAGTGGCGCCTCTCTTACGCAGGGTTTCTCTGAGGGCCAGGAATCCTTTTCTTGACTCCACCGTTGGCTTCGAGTAGTCCTGGGTTAGCACGATCTTGCTTCCCGCCCACGTCAGATTCTGGTTCTTTCTGGCGAAGGCAAAGATGGCGTCTGTTTGACTCAGCCTGAGCGGGTTGCAAATTATCGCCCTTGGCCCCTTGCCTGTCATTGGTTTCCCTGCTGGTACTCTGTAGGCCTGGAAAAAGGTGAGTTTTAACTGCCTTCCTGAAATCCAACAGGCCATCCAGTTCTCGTATGTGTACCGGTAGCGAGTTCCACAGCTTTGCTGCCAGATAGCGGAAGGAACGGCCTCCCGCTCGGCAGCGTTTCACCCGAAGTACCAAAACCAACGGCCACATGCATCAAGGTATTTAGGAATCGCAAACGGTGCGATTCGGTAAAATCGGCCGTTTGCGATTCCTAAATACCTTTTAAGCATGCATCAATAATTTTTGGAAAAATCGCTATTTTTAGCGATTTCCAAAAATGCGTTTGCTTCTAAGGAATCGCAAATTTGCGATTCCTTAAAAGCAATACATGATTGTTTTTAAAATTGCGAATTCGCAATTAGGGGGGACAAATTACCACGAGGGTGAACCTCGTGGTAATTTGCGAAAAAGGTTTAAAATGCTCAAATTAGCATTTTAAACACTGTCATGTTACAGACACACATGTCCTTAGGACATGTGTGTGTGAAACATCCATTTTAAAATACATTTCAGGGGTGCAGGGGAGGCCCTTTGGACCCCCCCCTACACCCATGGAATGCATTAACATTTTGCGAATTCCAATTTGCGAATTCGCAATTCCCATTGATTCCTATGGGCCAAGGCCCTGGGAATTGCGAAATCGCAAATTGGAATTTGCATACTATTTGCGATTCGGTAAAAATTGCGATTTTTACCGAATCGTAAATTTTATGCAATTATATTCATGCATCCCGTTTTGCGATTCCTTATTTGCGATTCCCTAAAAATCGCAAATATGGAATTGCAAAAACGGACTTTGATGCATGTGGCCGCAAGTGCTGTCCCGCAGAACGTAATCCAGAACGTAATGCACATGTAGGTCACAAATATGTAGTATGTGCGAGACAGATCTGTTTTCATTTCAGTGTTAAGGCATGAGAGTGAATCCTTCCAGATCGCTTTCGTTAGTTTAAAGTTTCTAAAATGTGTTTGTTCGTTAGTAATAAAATACATGTATATTTATTTAGTGTCAAAGAACATTGAGTGCTAACAGGCCAAGGTATGCAAACGAGGAACTGCACTAATGTGATATGTGAGAAATGCAAGGATATGCTCAGGGCTTAGTTGGATGAAAAAAGTGGGATATATCTAAAAGGGGTGTGGCTTATGTAATTGAAGGCATGGCTAAAGATGTTAACTACATTTCCGTGACTGCCACTCACCTGTAAGACACTTCATTTTCTTTTACTTTCGGCTTGTTATTTTGACAGCTTTGTACCTCTTTCTCACACATTTGGACCGTATCACAACTGCATCTAACACACAAGACCATAGAACTGTGAGCTTTGCAGAGAGGATAAGGAATGGATGGCCATGTATTCTGAACACCTTTTTGATCCACTGATAGCCTGTGAAACCCGCACAGTCTTCAGCCTCAACACCAGACCTCTTAATCCTGGCACGTCATAAACTTCTGGAGGCGTCTCCTTTCAAAGTATGCATTATAAATAGGGCTCCCGGTTTTATGGTATTTATTTTCTTGACATTTCCGTCTGTATTTATCCATATTTATTGTTTGCTCATTTTACCTGAATTTATCCATTGTTATTTCGGCTTTTGTGAGACACATGAGGCAAAAACAGTACATTTCCGCATTTATTTTAATGATGAATGTATACTCTTATCTGAATGTATGACAGATTTCTATAATATGAAATCCGACAGATGATAAATCAATGCCTATATATGAAAATATGAACATTTTAGTATCAACAATTTGCATATCTACTTGAGTTAAAGCCTCATAGCATTAATTTCATTATTTTGTAACCGCTAACCTATCAATCTACATAGCTATTGGCCTGACAGTCATGACAGACAGTAGTCTGAATCACTCAAAAAAGATACTAATTTTCGTTTTTATCCACATTTACATATACATACAGACAGGAAAATAAATGGTTTTCTGTCTGTAAAAAAACGTAGTAAAAACGGTAAACAGGGAGCCTTAATTATAAAAGAGTAATATGCTGCATTGAAAAAATACAGAAACAACATCCTGGCCGTAGCTAACACTCTTAGGCAATGCAAGATTAACCCCTTAGCTGAGGCGGCTATTCCGCTAAGGGGTAGGCGGTGCCGCGCGGCGCTCCCGTACTCATGACGGAACCGCTCCGTCACGGCCCTCGGGTGGGCTGTGCTTGTGACGGAACGGTTCCGTCACGGCCCCGCCCGCTCTTTAGAAAGTCAGCGCAGGCGCGGACTTCTTGCCGCGCAGGCGGGCGAGCGGGCCGTGACAGAACCGTTCCGTCACCAGCACAGCCCACCCGAGGTTCGTGACGGAACGGTTCCGTCACGAGCACGGAAAGGGTTAAGTAAAACATGAAATATAAACAAAAGCACTCATTGTTCAGAAATCAATCAGTGTTTTTGCCATTAAAGTTAAGGACATGAACATAGGGTCTGGTTGGGAGCTGTGTCATTATCCTATTGTAATTACTGCTGGGTCTGAGACCCTGAGGGACCCGGCCCATTTAAAGCTCTGGATACCCTTGTTAGAAAAGGACAATGTTGTTTGTCCTGTAGATTGGCAGTGCTGGCTGACTGACAGTAATGTGCTTACTATGTATAATGGGTAAGGTGAATGTGCCACGGGGTGCATTATGTAAATCTGGACCATGTACCAATAGGGGCACTGTTGGGGCCAAAGGGAATATCACTGGGTGTGCAAATGAGGCAGTAATTGAAAACACTGTAACTTGCAAATTAGGGTAATTTTGAAAGCAGCAAGAGCGCGATTTAGGACAGTCACAGAAGTTATTTTATAGAACTTTACCCATGCGAAGTCGAGATGCAGCCTAGAAAACCGGAAAGGGCGAAGTGGGGCACCATGAGCAACCACTGAGTGTGATAATTGTTGCAAATAAAAACCGCGGTGAACAGTCTAGCGCTTGAGTGAACAGAAACACTCTGTTTCTTTGCAGCACTGCGTCCCCACCACCACAGCCCGTTCTCTCACCCGAAGCGGCGCGGCGGCGCTGACAGACAGGTCAGGGTATATATCTGAGTGCATGACAAGCCGCCCTGAGCTGTGCACTAAAAGTGCCGAAAGAGACGTGCTGCGCCCCCCGTCCTTGTCCGGGCCCCTTTCACCGCTGAGGATCTGTCCACACGCGGCCTGATCACAGGGCGGCACCATGCCCCCGGGGGAATTCCCTGCGAGGCCCGGGCAGGCTCTGGGCAAAGAGGAGAGTGCCCTGAGGGTGACATGTGAGAGTAAATGGAGGGACCAGCGCCTCGCAAGATTCCTGAAGAGAGTTCTTAACATACCGCCTTCTACCTGATGAGAGGAAGTCTTGTTCCAAAGTGAGGGGTCTGGGCATGGGCGCCCAAACAGTGCCTGTGTCAACAGAGCTCACGCGGCCCCACAGATTGAGAGCAGCGGTGTGACGCAGAGCCCGGGTGCACTCTGAAGCTTACATGTCACTTGTTTCAGCTTATGCCTCTACCATAGGCTAGGAGGCTTTGCGCATGCTGTAGAGATCCTGGCTCAACCTGCCTGGCACAGGTCTATATTTTTGGGTTAGTGGTTTGAATCGATAAAATGAGTGCCATTTAATTCGAGTAGTAAGCTACCGTATGTTTACTACAGTCTAGAAAAGGAAATGTTATATAAAGAAAATAATATTCATTATTATCGTACTAATTCATAATTCATATTCGTAATTATTACGGACAGGAGAATGGCTTCCTGCCATAGGGCTTTCCGAGGTATCTAAAGTGGACAAAGTGGCATATTGACTTAGCAATTCTTGCGTTTTTTTGGTCTCAGCTGCAACAGCGCATGCTATTTGCATGTGAAAGATATTGTCCACAACAAGGGGCTACAGCGCACTCATTGCTTACCATTAGTTGGCTTCATTGTCACTCTTATTTGTTCCCTTCTGATTATTCAGCATGTTCTGGGTTCACTTGTTGCTTCGTCTGGAGCATGGACCGAGTACTGATTGCTTCAGCTTGATTGCTATCCTTCCGCTGATTGCGCTCTGATTGAGGCATCACTTTTTAGGTCGAGCATTCGAGACATCTTGTATATACTTTAGTATATACTTACATACTTTAGTATATACTTATATGTGTATGTACTTTGTGGGCTCTGGAGATCAGCCCTAGGACTTGTCTGCTTCCGCGTAGGGACTTTTTTTTTCTGTACAGCTGCCTCTAACATAACATAACATAACATAACATAACATAACATAACATAACATAACAATAACGGCCAGCAGAGGTCAGTAAAATACCAAAATCACTTTAGCATTCTCTAGATTCCAGACCATTGAAATTGTCCTCCACGAGCACCTGTAGACAATAATATTTTTTTCAAATCTTGTATTTTCAGTGATATGACTAGGAAGGCTCTGATTTTATGTAAAAAACAGCGCTTTGGACTATACCATTTGCAGCTGAAAGGAATATTTCTCTCCATGTGTTCCCATTCCTGGCGTGTCACGCCGTTTGGTGCTTACTTTCCCTCCATGTTAAAGAACAGTAGATGTTTCAGCACCCAGGCTAATGTGCTGCATAGCTAAATACATATAAGGTCCTAACGGTGAGACCAATTGCATTGCTAATGCTTGTTTTCCCTCCTTCCCTTTCATCCTTGTTGAACCTTTTGCCATTTGTAGCTATGTTTTACTGTACCACACGCACTTCAAAGAAACCCTTTTCTCCTTTGACATGGATGTTTATTGTGACAAAAGATGTTATCTGCTTCTATTTTGACAACAGATGTTATCTGCCTTCAAATCTATTTTCACTAAAACATGGACCTGGGCAAAATTGCTTTCCCTATGTGCACAGATGTTTTGACAAATGTCATATTTTTTTCTTTTTCACGCATGGGGAGATAACTGATTTTCTCAGACTCACAGGGGTGTTGTGCTGAGAACTAACAAGCATTGGCAAAGCAAATTCGGCTCGTGTTTTAGACTATTGGCTCTGCCATTGCCTTTTACTCATCCTGTGAAGCACAGGCATTGCTGACTTTGGCAATGATTTTTAGCCATGCTTTATCACTAAAAATAATAATAAAAAAGACTATGATGAATCAAGATGTAATACACTTTAAAAGAAAACGCATTAGCCCTCGGTGCCAAATAGCGCTTTCTTAAATTAGTTGTAGCCACACTACAAAGCATCCCCTCTGCTGTATAACATGGCTACAAAACATTGGCAAAGGCAATAGCACTCATTGCAGAGACCTATTGGCTTTTCCAATGTATGTTAAATGTGCTGCTAGGTTGGGCCTTTAAGATATTTTAGTGGCAAACTCATCCATTTTCCCATTCATAAAATAGTTACCCTCCATGACAATTTTAGAAGAAACAGATTGTTTATTGCTAAACACAAATTTGAGCTCACACAGACAAACACACTCACTGATGCACACAAACACATACACACACGTTTTTGCACTCCCTATCATTATTTCTGTCTTACACACACACAGTGCAGCCGGTGCAATGCAACGGGCCCAAGAGGTAGGAGGGGGCCCAACTACAACAGCCATTTGAACCCTAAGAGGGCACTCAGATAACCATGGTGGATTTCCCATGGTGAACAAGCATAGAAGATGACTTTATATTTTGTTTTTATCTTGTTGCATTCGCTGTGCATTTAAAGACAGAGGTCAAATGTCAGTCTCTCTTCTGTAAATTGCTGCTTATGTTTTTTAACATGGAGACTAGCACCAATATTTTTTTAGGCTTACTGCAATGTGTCACGATTTTGTAAAGTGAACAATGTGAAAATATTGCTGCTGTGACAGAAAAAACTGTACAATGTTTTCTTCGAACACAAAATATTTAAATCGCTATAAATGAACTGTACAAATATTTCAAAATAAATAAAAAGGAACGCACAAATAAAGCGTGTTTTTTTCTAATTCTAATATGTGATGGAACTAAATATTTAAATAGGGTCAAAGCAAATAAAGACACTTTACTTGGTGATGCACAAATTACAAATATTAGCTGAAATTCAATTGCCACGCATTATTGTTTGTACGTTCTATAGGTTTATCAGTAAAATAGTATGTCTGAGTGAATTTATGGGTCATTTCAATGGAAAATGTGTGGTCTGTAAATGACAGCCGCTTCCACCCCATGCTTTAGTAATTCATTTGTACCAGTGTGTTAATAAACGCAACACCAAATACATACTGCACCCTTACTACTCTGCTGCTTAATGGGTTTGCTCATTTGCAAAACTTGTTCTTGGTCTTGGTTTTTCAGAATCCCTTTGAGTTCAGTGATGTAACATGGATGAGGCACCACCAGTCTAAACATTGTTCTACTCCGCTGCCTACTAGGGTCACAGGAGCTCTTATAGCACTGGGAGATTCTGTTTGCTCTGCCAGATTCCCTCAGTTGCAGAAGTTGACTCCGAGCAGCAGAATCCACTAAAGCACCTGTGTACGCACTGAATGGGCGAGCCTTGTGCCTTGTGGCACTGGTTGCCTGACGCCAGCAGAAGTCAAAGAAGAAGTTATGCCCATGCTGCTGGGGTGGCTACTGAAGACAAGACAGTCACAGTGATCACTGTGCTTGGCCTGAAGGGTGGAGCGCATCCAATGGCAGTTAGTAAAAGAACATAGACTTACTTAGGACAAGTTCAAGTTCAAGTTCAAAATTTGTATAGTGCACTACTCACCCAGAGGGTCTCAAGGCGCTTGAGGGAGGGGGGGGGGGAATTTACTTATCGAATATCCAAGTTTTTAGTTGCTTTCTGAAGGAGAGGTGGTTCTGTGTAAGGCGGAGGTGGGTGGGGAGCGAATTCCAGGTTTTGGCCGCTAAGTAGGAGAAGGATCTTCCCCCCATGGTGGATCTTTGGATGCGTGGAATCGCGGCGAGGGCTTGATTGGACGATCGTAGTTGGCGGGTGGGGGTGTAAAAGGTCAGGCGCGTGTTGAGGTATTCGGGTCCAAGGTCGTAAAGGGCTTTGTGTGCGTGGGTGAGGAGACGGAACGTTATTCTCTTGTTGACGGGGAGCCAGCGGAGGTCTTTCAGGTGACCGGAAATGTGAGCTTGACAGGGGATGTCTAGGATGAGTCTGGCTGAGGCGTTCTGGATGCGTTGGAGTTTTTTCTGTAGTTTGGCTGTGGTTCCGGCGTAAAGGGTGTTTCCGTAGTACAGAGTGCTGAAACTGGGAAATGAACGATTTGAGGGTTATTTGCTTCATTTTATGCAAACAAAATGCACAGTTAACTTTTAACAACATACTGGAGTTGCTAATGCACTATTATCTCATATTAAATCCAGAAGTAGGAATAGTTAACCTTCAGAGACCCATGGAAAGTGTCCAGATTCTCAGAAAACAAGAAGTTGCTCCCCAGAGGGATATATGACATTACAACGCATGCTTTTACCACGCATGCCTTTACAACGCGGTTTTTACAACGCATGCCTTTACAACGCATAGTGCTTTGGGGCGCTGGATAGTGAATAGTTTAATTTACTATTCCAACTCCAGTCCCCGTGGATAGTAGGGAAGGTGTTGGATAGTAAAGTTGCGTTGTAAAGGATGTTTCCCGCCCCAGAGTGAGATACTGATAGAGGGGGACTTGAGTAACGGCTCTACTCAGTACTGTAATAGAGGTAGGTGTGTCAACAAATTAACGCACAGAGCTGAGTCAAGTGTCTGTCTTTGCTCCAAGAGCCCACTGTGACTCTAAGAGCTCAGGCAGGAGCTGAGGTGTGGGATCATTTGGCATGGAAATAAGGCCACAAATATGTAGAAATATGATATTAGAAAGTGTCTTCAAAAAACAAAAAAGAATATTTCTTTGTCAAGGGTTTTACATTTGTACTTCAGATTATACCACTGCATTGAGAGACATATATTAAAAGTGATGGATTTTAAACATGAAGTTAGAAACATTTATGCCCCAATAACAATTCCATTAGTAAACTAAGAGGCTAGCCAGTTTTCTCATGCACCCTATATGTGAGCTGTTTTACCATTGTACACGGAGAAACATTATAGTCCATTGAATCAAGCCAAAGATATATTTTTGTACACACACATCCTCGTGTATTTCAATGTTTTCTCCTATGAAATAATGAAAAATTAGGAGACACAATAAAATAAAATAATTGCCTAGGGTCACATAATTTGGTCAAGTACCAGGTTTTCTGGTCTAACATTAATTCAACCTCTCGATTGGTATCCCTTTCTTGCTCCTGGTTGACATCGAAGTTTCATGCTTTGTCTTTCATTGTTGGTGCATGAGGTTAGAGATTGGGTAGCAGGCAGCGGCCACAAGAACGGTCAGCTCATTTTAGCCTTGAGGCCTCAAGAGGACCTTAAGCTGAACCAGAGTCTATCATCTAACTCAATCCTTCAGTGGCTTAGCCACTCTATACTTTACTCTGGGAATTCTGTGGCTTACATAAGCTTAGATGCTGCTGCCAGGGTGATTGCATGTAAGAATTTCTTAGCTTGTATTGCTGATGACCATCTTGTACCTGTGCTTGTGTAAGGGGAACTTACTCTACTGCCAAATACTGCACATTGTTTGTGTGTGTTTACACACAGGTTTGGAGTGCTGCTTCAGATGCTGTCCATGTTCTGTGCATGCGAGGGAATCTTACATTGTTTCTCACCAGACCTATATGTGTTCTATGGGTGTGAGAGAAGCGTGAACTTCTGCCTGATGCTGTACCTTTGTATGTGGAAATCTTACTATGAGTGTGAGTCAAGCTAGCACTCATACACCCCAGTGCTGTACCATATACTTGTCCCAAATATGAAATGCTGCCTGTTCCCTATATTTAGATGAAGAGTTGAATTGTGCTGTCCTGTGCCACACTTGTTTGATGTCTTGAATGAAGTCTGCACTGGCACTTCAGGACCACCTTTGTTCCATGTCTGTGAAGGAAGCTTGCACTGGCTGGCACTTCTGAACCACAAGCGTTCCATGTCTTTAAATAAAACTTGCACTGGTGCCGCAGTCCCACACTTGTTCTATGTCTTTCAGGGAAGATTGTGATGCTTTTGACCTCTATGTCTTATGCCTTATGCTCCTGCTCCCCGTGCTCTATCTATTCCTGTGAGTTTAGGTCTGACCAAAAGACTATTTTAGCTGTGTCACCCGTCTCATGTTTCTAAAAAATAATACATAATCTTGCTTAGAGGAAAAAAGCTTTAGGTAAGCCCACTTCAGTTACTCATCAGATAGAGTGACTTTCACATATTAGTTCAGCACTTAAGAACAGCATACATACACATGAGCAGTGGATCATCCCTCTTCAGCCACTAGCTTTGTTTCCAGTGCATGGCTCTGCCTAGTAGACAACCACTGTTCTTTTGAAAGCTAGGTAGTCTGAGTAATGATATTTTGCCTGCTTAGTGTGTGTTACCCTGCATCCAGAGAAGCAGTGGCAGCCCGTGCAGGTAAGCTTGGTGGGCGGGATAGGGTGGGAGTGGCAAATGATGGAATAGAGAAAATTAAATAAATAAATAAAACCACTTACCTTGCGCTCGCCACATTTTATTTTATTTATTTATTTATTTTATTTATTGGAAAGGTTTTAAATAGCCCTGGCTAGACCCGAAGGTATCAGAGCGCTTTACATGAGTATCAGACCATAGCTGCAGGATACATCGTTACAAGGTTACACAGTTTCAGAGCATAGTTACATAGTTACATGTTAGGTCGAGATAAACAATAAGGACATATATGTAAGGGAAAGACCAGGCATGGGGGGAGATTCAGTGGAGAGGGGATAGGCGCAGAGGAAGTAGACAAAGAATGAGGAGGGAAAGAGGTGGGGGAGGGTGAGAGACAGAGCATGAAAGAGGAGGGGGAGGGTGATGGGGGCACAAACCGGTAGACGAGTAAAAGCTGCGTCCAAAGTCCGGGAAGCTGTGATCCCAGGGGAAGTGGAACTATTCCCATGTCTCCATTGCGTGAGGCTCCCTTAGCGCAGTGGACTCTCTCAGAGGGGTCTCTGAGACTCCAAGGTCTAACTCCTGGATCCTTCCCAACAAGGGGATAGGGAGTGCTTTGGCAAGGGGCGCCATACCATAACCTCAACTGTGAATGGCTCCCTTGACCCTGTGGACTCTCTCAGAGGAGTAACTGAGACTCCAGAGTATGAATAATGGATCTTTCCCCCACAAGGGGAGAATGAGTGCTTAGACAAAGGGCACAAGGGACAGGGGGCTAGGCGGCGTAGATACATGTTATGTCGAGGAAGAAATAAAGACATATATGTAAGGAAAAAAGCAGGCAAGGGGAGAGGTTCAGGGGAGAGGGGTAAGGAGCAGGGTAAGTGGACAAAGAATTAAAGAGGGAAAGAGGTAGGGGAGGGTGAGAGACAAAGCATGAAAGAGGAGGGGTAGGATAGGGGGGAACAAATCGGTAGAAGAGAAAAAGCAGGGTACAAGGTCCGGTAAGCTGTGATCCCAGGGGAAGTGGTATCAATCCCACATCTCTATTGTGAGAGGCTCCCTTTTCGCAGTTGCCTCTCTCAGATGGGCCTCTGAGACTGCAAAGCCTACCTACTGGATCCTTCCCCAACAAGGGGAGAGGGAGTGATTTGGCAAGGGGTGCCATATCATACCTCAACTATGAGTGGCTCCCTTGGCACTGTGGACTCTCTCAGAGGGGTCACTGAGACTCCAGGGTATGCCTATTGGATTTTTCCCCAACAAGGGGAGAAGGAGTGCTAAGTCAAAGGGCTCAAGGGACAGTGGGTTAGGAGGCGGGTCAGAACTGGCGGGTAAACAGAGGGGGAACATACGACAAAAAAAAATCACATTTATTACAATGTGGCTCAGGGGTTAGAGGCGGAAGACCCGGAAGCTGAGATCGGTCCTGGACCAGGGTTCAATTCCCCGCCTCGGCGGGTCTTGGGCTCAAAAATTCCACGGACTCGATAATTCTCGTTCCGGTGCCTACTCCACTCATGGGTGCACACTCTGCGACTCTGGGCAATAGCTTGCTTAATCTCCACTACGGCCCCTCGCGGCGGGATGCCTGGCTTTCACCTTGTGGATACCCTGCTGGGGTTATCTCACAGGGGAATACCAGGACGGGTTCCGAAGGCAAGCGCCCGTACGCGCTATATAAATCGCAATACATTTACACATTCACATTTACATTTACATTCAATACCAGGGTAAATTAGCGATCCAGAAAAAGATAGGGTCCTCGAAAGGCAAGGGTCAGGGAGACCCGGGAGAGATAGGGAGGGAGTCAGCGAGTTGTAGAGTCTCACAAGGAAGAGATACAGATAGAAGAAAAGGAAATGTATAAGTTGTGGAGTCACGCAGTGGGGAGATGCAAATGGGTAAGCTAAAAATTGCAAAAATAGTGATAGTAAGTAGAAAGAACCACACATATACTAGTGGTTAGAGTTGTGTCTCTGCAAATAGAAAATTCACTAATGATTCCATTTTCACAACGATTAGGCTAAAAACGATTATATAATACTTATCTATAGAGTGAAAGGAGAAACAAGATATTCAAGGGGGTAGAGAGAGGGAGGGAGGGGGAGATGAGATAGGTGATAGGAGGGAACGGTATCTACAGAGTGAATGAAGAAACAAGACATCCAGGGGGATAGAGAGAGGGAGGGAGGGGGAATGAGATAGGTGGTAGGAGAAACGGGGGCATGGGGGGAGAAAGAGAGAAGGCAGTCCAGCCGAGGAGCAATGTCTGAGGATTGGCAGGATGAGGTCCAACGGACCGAGGGAGAGGAAAAGAAACAACAAAATGGAGGCTCTGAGACGTGGATATCAAAGGACAGCCATCATAGGATGCACAATGCAGAATATCACCAGCGTGTACAGCACAGCTTCTTTGATCTTTAGATATGGGCACCCCTTCTTAGACTAGCCATATCGTGCTGTTGTCCTCTGGGCAGTCAGAGAGTTCTGTATTTTGCTATGGAAAACCCTGGGTTTTCATGGGTGCCTGCAGGCGGGCTGCTATGTTCCCAGTCACTGTCACAGTGTTCATTCTCTTCACTGCTAATACCTCTCTCCTGATATGTCTTAGGATACGGGATTAATGTCCTCTGGGGCCTTCACACCATCTGTCCACCCCTACAGGCTCGCCGCAATGTTTAGTGATCCCAGCTCACTGCCACAATCAGAGCTTCCTCATTAATGTAGTCTTGGGCTCAGATTCACGTCATCATCTACCGTAAATTTCTCCAGGTCTACCTGGTATGGTTTCAGTTGCCCCCAGTTCTCTCATGGGGTTAGGGGTCCCAATGCTCCTTAGCGGCTCACCCTCAACTCTCCTTTTTTAGTTTTTGGGGCCTAGTTTTTCTTGTATAATTTTTGGCCTTACTTCCAGCTCTTCTCTGCTTCCAGTCGGGCTGCCCTAGTTGCTGGTTCAGCGATGCGGGGAGAGCAAGGTAATTGGTTTTATTTACTTTAGTTTCACTATTCCATCGTTTGTCACTCCCTCCCCCAACCCCCGTGCTTACCTGCACTGCCCACGACTGCCGAGAAGTCCAACCTCAGGAGACATTCCTTTAGTTTTTCTCCCAGCAGATCACCTGCAAACTCAGACTAGTGCTAATTGAGTTATGGAAGTACCAAGAGGTCCACCACCATTGCTACTGGACTACAACTTTTTTAAACAGAATGCCAGGCATCACTGCTGCAAGCTTCATGACTATGCCACCATCTTGAAATGGTATTCTACATACTCTATAATGTTTTACTGTTTTTACTGTTCCAAGATGGCAGACCAGTGTGAAGCTTTACTTTTAAATTTCTTTGTATTGAATCACATGCCCTCCACATTTAATTGGCATAATATTTTATTTTGTTTTCTTTATTTTTTTCTGTATTTAAGCATTGCTTGCACTACAAAGACAACCACCACCCTGTTTAGGTCTCGGCAAGCGTAGGCTGCGCATGCGCAGTCTCGCTTGCGAGATCTCATGTCTTAGAGCAGGGAGGCTTGAACCCGCCCCTCTTCTCCATTGGCTGGCTGCCTAAACGGCGGCCAGCCATTGGAGAAGAGGGTTCTGTGACGTCATTTTTGGTAGCTAAGCCCCGTCCGTTTTGGATTGAGGGGTGTGTTTTTTTCGTTTATTTCTCTCCTCGAAAAACACGCCCCCCAGTCTGCAAAGGACGGGGCTTACAGCCTCTCCTTGTTTTGTCCGTGCTGTGGCTCTGTAGAGCTCGTGATTATTTAAGACTGAGTTCTGTATTAATCTATATACATTTTACATTTGTTTTGGCCAGTTTTCATAAATTCTTGGAAGTCACGAGGACTGCTACCATCACGTCACAGGTTGCACTTCTCAATTTTTTGTGAACCGTGACATCATGACAAAAATTAAAAACTCACGCCGAAGAATTTTCAAAAATGGATATATGACGTACAGCAGCACCGGCAGCAGAGCTGCGCGTGCTCGGTTCACACGCAGAATGTTTTGCTTTACAAGTTACCAGTATATTCAAGCGTGTGTCTCCACTCAGGTCCATGACTGAGACACTCTAGTCGTAGGTCCCTCACACAGATCAAGCAGCAGCACTTCAGGCCTCTGGACAGACATATGTCTCGCGCCTGGAGTCTTCCATACAAAACCGAAAGAGCCCGCACACACAGGGAGGTGGAGACAGGCACGCCCACCTGGCAGAGGGAGAGAAAACGAAACTAAGTTTGGACTCTCTTCACTGCCGGAATCATGGCCGCAGCAGCAGAAGTCGCACCTCAGTTCGGGAATCTCATGGAAGAGACAAGCTGTTCAATCTGTTTGGAATATTTTAGTGATCCGGTGACCATCGATTGTGGGCACAACTTCTGCCGCTCCTGCATCACTCGCAGCTGGGAGGGAAGAGATGACAAATTCTTGTGTCCGCAGTGCAGAGAAATATCTCTGGTAAGACATCTCCGGCACAACAGGCAACTTGGAAACATTGTGGAAATAGCAAAACAGCTCCATCGCGCCCTGGCGAAGTCCAGTGAGGACACCCTATGCGACAAACACGAGGAGAGGCTGCAGCTGTTCTGTTTCTGCCTACACCGGAGCCTTCCCCTGCTGCAATGCAGAGGCGCCATCTTCCCGGCTCCGTCTTTCATCCGTCTGCGCACACAACATGAAGGCCCGGGCCCGTGCTGCACTGACAAGTTCAGCACAGCTGCTGAGGGCGGGAGGTTCACTGCGAGAGCGCACATTCTCGGACAAACACTTATTTCCGGCTCTCTGTTTACCTCTCCCACCCCGCATCCAAGCTGCTCTCCGCATGCACCACTTGACCAGGCCCATCTTGGGGAGCCCGGCGCCTGTGTTCCTGCTCTGACCCTGTTTGGGTAGATTGTGACCGAGTGTCTGCTTTTGGCCCACCTATTGGGAGCATTCCCCTCCTCTCAGAATTGTCTCGTAGCTGCCCTGTGCATTTATGGGAAATCTATTTCTGGGGCCGACCTTGTAAGACAGTACTGGATGGTGTAATATATCTCCGCAGTTGTATGTGGCATCGAACAAAGTAAGGACATGATCAGTTGCTTAACATATATGTTTACGTGTTTCACATTTGGTAGGACTATAGTTTACGATCTTTTGTTTATTTTCAATAGTGTTTATGGACTCCGCTTTTTCAGTAGTTTGAACTGTGCCTTTTGCTAATTATTTTACATTTATTATATATAGCCTCGTGTTCAAAAGGGTTTGGGTTGGGGAGGCAGAATTTCTCTGTAATGTAGACATTTTCTTGAAAAATGACCTTTGATTTACTTTATTGATCTTCGTCTCGAGAGGTGGGCTCTGTGTATGTTGGGCTCTGTGTGTGTTGGGCTCTGTGTGTTGGGCTATAGTTTACGATCGTTTGTTTATTTTCAATAGAGTTTATGGACTCCGCTTTTTCAGAAGTTTGAACTGTGCCTTTTGCTAATTATTTTTTTTAGAAGGCAAGTGGGGCTTTTCTTTGATGCTAGGACTCTTCCCTGCAAACGTCCATATGACACATTTCATTACCTCACTGGACAGTTAGGCTTCAGTTTAGCTTACTTCAAGAGCTTTGAATTGCACTAATGGTCCAATGCACTAAACCTGTGTCTCCTTTGCCACCATCTGTACAAACGCTGCTTGTTGCTAGTGAGCTGTGCACCTCTTTGTGAGCACAATGCTTGTGTAGGTGCATTATAGCCACTTTGTTTTGTGAGTGCATTGTTAGGATGTGTCTTTGTGAATGCAGGATTTACATTGTCTTTTGTGAGTGCAGCGTAAGTGGTATACAGGTTTAAAGTTGTGCCTGTGTTAGTGCAGAGTGAGGCATATGCCTGTGTGAGTGCAGCATGAAGGATGTGTCTAAGTGAGGGCATCAGTCTGAGTGTGGGTTCCCTGCATTTTATGTCTTTGTGCTCATGCACTTTACAAGGGCCACATTAATTCACTTTGCTACTACTTTCTAGGGTTATGGCTTTGGCTTGCAGAAATGCAGCGCAGGGCGTGGAAATTCACTAGTGTGTGCATTAGTATGGTAGTGAGATTTGATATGGCAGATGCAGACTCTGTTGAAGGATGTTTAGAAGTGTCAGGAGCAGCTGACAGACTAAGATGTCATCCTAATGTGGGGCCCAGTTGCTTTGCTTGCCCTAGGGTCCCTGGCAACCTAGATACCACTGTAACCCATTTACTTGTCTAATCCACGTGTACTTTTATACTGTTCTTGTGTGCAGGACGGAAGTAAACATTTATGCTTGAGAACATTGGAAAAACACCCAATTTAAAAATGCAAAAAAACACACATCCTGAGGTCCAGTCTGTGAGAAGTTGGCCTGGCATATGATGTCCACTAGTCTAGTGGGCACCTTGCACCAGTCCAAACGACGTTTATTGATGGTAGGTTTAAAGTCAACCTTTATTGAAAGCTAACCTAGTGGAAGCTGCGGAGAGCAGCCTTCAGGCTAAGACTTAGAGGTGAGTTAAGCTAGTTGTTTTTCCAATTATAATCTCTTGAATGATCAAATAAAAGCACACCACACAAGGTATATATCAAATATATATGTATTCATTCTAAACACAACCCCTCTGGACTCTTTATGAGGTCAGAGGTAAAAGTACAATACTAGGAACTTAATTAGCATAAGATAAGTTGCACAGTATACATTATGCCCTAGAGCCTCACAACCTAGATACTAAAATAGTGGTATAAGAACCACATGAGGGTTAGAAAGCAGGCCCAGGGCCTGTAGAAACGCTGGGGCTACCAGGAACCACCCAAGGTAGGGACACAGGAGGCCCACGCGGGACACATGCAGTGTCTAAACACAGCTGCGGATCACCGTTGACTTTCTATGGAGAACGAAAAAGTTACAATTGTAAAGATTAAGGGCACTTAGAGGTGAACTACGATGGAACCCTTTTAGACTAGGACACTTCGAGAGTCAAGACCCACGGGAGCACTGGAGTACTCGTGTTACCTCACCCAGGGGAGCCGGGTGGATAGGTGTCTTTTGGTGTCGGGTTTCATCGTCGATTCCTATGGAGAGCGGTGAAGAAATGCTGCAGGCGACCAGAGGAAAAGTGTCCGGATGGATCCAAGAGTGGTTCAGAGCTGTGAAGAACCTGAAAGCAGAGGGGACCGTGTCTGGGTCACTAGCCAGTGACCAGGATGGCGATGGGAAGATGCCAACCAATGTTGGGTGATTTCAGGTGAAAGAGGTGAAGCTTGACTTTTCAGCCATGAGGACCAGGAGGTGTGGACAACAACCAGGAGCTGGATTCGAGCTGTCCCACAAAGGATGTAGAGTGCTGCAGTGTCAGAATCCGGGTTGGACCCAACAAGCCTTGGCAACAGCAACCCAAGCAAGATAACAAGATGGGCTTCGGTTCAGACCAGCAAGTTTTGGGGGACTCCTCCTTTAGAGGGGAGTCAGAGCACGTCTGGAGCAATCAGGAAAGCTCAAGAAATCAAGGTTTGGCCTTCGTGGGTCACTAGCCAATGGACTAGGAACTGTGAAGGTGCCTCAAGCCGCGGTGAAGAAAGAGAGTGCTGGCCTCTGTACTTCGGTACAAAAGGTGCTCGGGGCAGGGGCTTCAAATACCCCAATGCACAACTTCAGGATACCTCGGGAAGTAGGTGCAGGTGCAAAAATGCAGGCTGTCCAGGAGTTCGGGTCACATGTCTCTCGTGTCAGCTACGGGTCTCAGCTTTGCTTTGTCGCGTTCTAATCTAGGACCCTGATCGATACTGTGACCTTATGCCCCTATACGGCTATAATCCCTTTGTACCCCTATATTGGCATAACCGATCAAATGCAATATTCAGAAACTCGTCTCTGGCCTCACACGATCAGAGCCACATTTCAGTATCTCTTCCTCTGCAACTTCCTTTGCAGCTCATTAGTGCAAATGACACAGCAGAAGCCACTATCTAAGATTCCTAGATTACACTCCGAGTTCTTCAACAAGATAAAAACTCAGCAACCTGGGAAAGCCCCGCTTGCTATGTTTTGATTAGTAATAGAGCTCTAATGAGCACTGAGAGAAGATCACTTTCTAGTGACATCTTTATTGACGTCTTATGTCCAAAAACTTACGTCAAACAAGGCACCTTTCAGGTATAAATATTACCAACGTTGCCTTAAGCAAATGCTAGCTGCCTCATAGACATCGCTGCCGTTATCGCTGCTGATGCTATCGCTGCTTACGAACGAACAATGGTGTGGTGAACAGAGGAGCTGAACAGCCGTCCCTAGTAGAGCCCAGCAGATGCAACCAGCCCATGGACGCTGCCCCTCCTCCTCTTTGACGCGCTGAGAAAGTCGCTGTCTTTTCTCCTGCCGAGAAAATCCAGCTCCGGCGTTTCCAGCCTACTCTTGCGAGTGACTGGGATATCGAGTCCCTGGAAGGAGATACCAGACCTCCAACATTCCATTGCAGAGGTATGGTGTTGACTAAACCCTTAGAGAGAATTCTTGAAGCAAACCTTGGCAAAACCAACTTAACTAAAGCTACTTACTTACTCCCCTTCCAAGTGTTAGGCTTAGGTCAGGTACACTGGGGTAGGCGTAGTTAGAAGCACCAGTTGAGTACGTTAGCCTAATGTATATATGAATGTATATATGTTTTATTCATTTTAAACCATTGTATGGCTAAGAAACCATATCAATGCTTTTACAGTTATATTTCGCAATCCTCATTTTACTGTACGCACTTTTTATAATAACCAGTCTTGCAATTGTGGCAATACATTTCTCTTGTACGAGAAGAAAGACTGTTCAATAAATAATACCTTTTTATTGAAAACGCCCGTCTCTCTATTCTCTGCACTTTGGTGAAAGTAATCTGCACAAAACTGACTGAGTAAAATAACTGTCTATTGTTTCACACGGCTCTAGAGATTGACTCTTATCTAAGGAGCAAAGTTGTAATGTTGCACGGTTGTTGGAAAACTGAATCCCTTCTTGGCTGTGCCAGGGAAGCTGATCACTTCCTATTCAGTCAAGAAAGTTTCCAGTGACCTCTGAGCTAGTTGGTAACAAACCCAATTAAGTTTAGCATAGTCAGTAGAGGCCTGGAAGATCCGCACTTCTACGTCGATACTACTGTTTATGTTATTCCAATGCGCAGGGCCTATTGGGAAAATAGGAACTACACTACATGGCGCCCAAACGTTTGGTAAGGCGATAAACTAACGCAAGACGTTAGAGTAACTCAGTCGTGCATTTTTCACACAGACCCCTTTCTCCCGTAAATACTCCAATAGACGTCTGGAGTGGGTAAAAGGTTAAACTCCGCCCGACCTTAGTAGGAAGAGATTCCTATGTAAAGCTCTGGTTTATTCAACGTTGAAGGATACAGTGTTCCAAAATATTGTGCACCTAATCTTTGTCTCCTTGGAGACCTGCTCTGCAAAAACCTGCATTTATAAAATGTCAGTAGAAAACAACGGAACTGATGCCGCAGTAAATGCGACTCAGCAGGGTCCTGATAATACAGGGACTACTGAACCGGGTGCAATAATCATCCCGGCACATTTAAGAAAATCTATAACGTCAAAACTTAGAGAAAATGGACTGACCACACATGGTGGCACAGTCGTCTTCGTGATAGAGGCACACGAATATCGGCAGACAGAGGTATTCTATTCATGGATAAAATTTCCAGCAGCAAACGCTGCAACACATGAGTTCCACTATTATAAAATAGAGGATCCACCGGGAGAGTACGCTCCTTTCGTGGAGATTGAAATCCCATTAAAATTCCAAGAGCACCTGCTCTGGTTTAATGGCGCCCTAAAACATAATGATCATATTACCAGGCTCGGTCCACTAGGTAGACCAGGAGCAACGTGGCCGGTTCTAGCCAGCTACACACCACATCCGAACATTGCAAAAATGTCTAGAGAATAACTTTTAGCACAGCTAAAAACATTAATCAAAATACATAGGCAATTAGTCCAATATGTAATGCGGACTACTACAGTCCAAACAGCTGTTAATACACCACAGCTGACCCCTCATCAGGGGAACACTAATAAAATTACACCACAGAACATACAGTCATGTCTTGGTAAAACACCCATAAAACGGGAACACATTCCTTTCTGGTTAGCACAGAAAATCACTCAAATAGAGGCAGTATTTCCGAATACTACCCCTATTGAGAAACACAGGATCTTGACCATCTGCCTTCCTATGGGGGTCGCACCACACGTGGAGGACTGTGACACTTGGGGTACAGTCTTTGCTTCCATTTACACAAAAACACATGGTGTTCCGTCAATGGCGGTAATACCAGAAGTGTTAAAACAGATTCAAAATGAATACGGTCCAGAACCTGCTTTAACTCTTGGTATGAAATTACTGAAAGACTTCAAGCAGGTCTCGGCTATATTATTAGCCAACTTAAAAGGAGAAGCAGCATCTGCGGCGATCCGCCAGAAGTTGAAGGAAACAGATATAACTGATCAACCAATTGAGCTTGCCAGAATCATAGAAAAATGCTATGAAGAATTAGGTAGAGACAGCTTGGGTGGGAAACCAGTAAAGCCCCAACTGCTTGAAAATCCTGAAAAATTATTTATTAAAAATAATTCAAACACTCCTAAAAAGAGCTGGAATGGAAATAAACAATCCACTCCCAAAGAAAAAGTTTTCCAGTCCAGAGGAAGGTCTCCTCGACCGAGGGAAAGAACTCCGACTCGGGAACACCAGTCTCCCCAGAGGGAGCCCTCTGAGAAAAGATATAACCTTAGAAATAGGGATAATTTGAAAAAGCCTGATAGATATCAAAGTATTGATACACGTCCCTCTCGATCTTTTTCGCAGAAATCGGAAAGAAGAGGACGGTCAGACCCAGGAGAGCACACCAAGTCCAAAGACAAGGAACCTGCTCAGAGTAAAAAATCTCAATTTCCAAAAAAGAAGGTAGCCTGTATTAGAGTAATCGAACATGCCGAGAATACTGAGGACACAGTTGAAAAACGGGGAGTGGGCACAGACAATGTTAGACAGTGCAGCAGAAATCATTATAGCCAGCAAGATCCTGATGAGTCATCTGGAGACAGTGGACACGAATGAATACATTCAGGTTGAAACTGCCGACACCAGACTTAGCGAGCCCCATAAGATATACGAAATAACATTGCGTATAGAGGGTGATAAGACTAGGAAAATAAAGGGTCTATTTTGGGATAAACTCTCAAAAGGCTATGATATTCTGTTAGCTGAAAAAGATTGGCCCCCAGAGTTTGTCAGGGAGTGCCCTTGTGGCGAAGAAATGATTATGCCTGCCTTCTCGAATCACATTCCGATTCACAAAAAATATACTTATGCAAGGAAATGGGCAGTAGCCCAGGCACCAGCATTATATAAAAATCATGTAGGATGGGATGAGGATTCTCCTCCTCACAAAATCCAGTTAAAAAGTCAACCGACTGCCCAAAGTCAGTATCCCATTAAGCAAGAAGCTAAAAAACAAGTCAGGGAGATTTTAGATCAACTTGAATACCAGGGGGTGATTGAAACATGCACCTCTCAAATGAACAATCCTTTGTTTCCTGTCTCCAAACCAGACAATTCATATCGTCTAGTTTTGGACTACAGACACCTTAATGCAGGTTGCAAAACATTTGCAGTACAAAATTCGCATAGTGCTGCACTAATGAACAACATAGTTAGGAAAAAATATAAAACGACATTAGACATATCTAATGGTTTCTTTTGTCAAAATATTGCACCAGAAAGCAGATACTTGACCGCTTTCTCAGTAATGGGGTCACAGAAAAAATTCTGTAGGCTCCCACAGGGATTCAAGAACAGCCCAGGACTATTCTCAGCTAGAGTAACAGAGTTACTACAAATGTATGATGATGAGGCATTATCTTACGTAGATGATATCTATCTCACAGACGACGACTTGGATACTCACTTGAAAAGAGTGAACACCATTATACTTGGGTTCGCAGCAGAGGGTTACAAATTCAACTTTAAAAAGCCCCGAATTGCCCATCTGACAGTACTATTCTTAGGATACAAATTATCAAGTTAAGGGAAAAGCCTAGCAGACAATTTCTTAGAGAAGTGCGCTGTACTCCAAGCTCCAAAAACGCTGAAGAATTTACAATCGATTCTAGGCTTCCTGAATTTCGGTAGAACTTACATTCTAAATTACGCGGAGAGGGTTAAACCTCTCTACGAACTAATTAAACCTGATTTTAAACAAATCAATTGGACTCAAAAACACACAGAAATTTTTAGATCACTGCAAACAGACATGTTAGCAAAAACAAAATTAGATACACGTGACAACACACGCAATCTTGTAATCCGAGTCATCCCAGGAAGATGCGGATTCACGTACCTGACCTCTAATGAGGGAGAAAAGGTACCAATTTCAATTAAATCTCACTTGTACACACAAGCGGAAAAAACATTCAGTCACACAGAAAATACTGTGAAAGCAGTGCAAACTGCAATAGCAAATGAACGAGAACTATCACACGGCAAAAGGATTAATATCCTCACAGCGGAATCCGCCTTCGAGGCGCTATTCAGCCCAGTAAACCTGCCTACAGTGTCACTGGATCCGAAATGGATACAGTGTATAGATTCTCTTGGAGCGGAAGATGTGAAATACTATTTCGCCCCGCAATTCAAAAAACTGAATGATTTAGAACATGAAGAAGAATATCCTCTGCCAATCGAACTTCTGCCTCTCCCACAGTACGCCTGTATAATCTATACAGATAGATTTGTACAGCATTTCAACGTAGAGAGCAAATCCTACGATGCAGCATACGCGATTATTAAAGGTCGCTGGCTGTGCGGTAAATTCAGACCGAAAATAACAAAAACTGAATCAGTGAGGTACTGTTCGGCTCAGCGAGCTGAAATCAGATCTTTAAAGATGGCGCTTGAAAATGCAGAACGTGAATTCCCGACACTAATCGTGTGCGATTCTCATTTATGCGTCAACTCTTACAATAATAAGCTGCAGAGCTGGATTGAAAACGATTACAAAGATGACACAGGTGCCACAATAAAGCATAAATTGCTCTGGAAACAGGTAGCTCTTTTACAGAAAGAACTACAAAAGACTCACGTGATACACACTCTGAGTCATCAATGTGATGGCGTTCACGTTGCAGGGAATTCATTGGCTAATACAGCGGAAGCAACTAAACCGGCTTCCGTAGCCACAAAAAAGTGTTCAGAAAAATACATAGACGGGGAAACCATGCTGGCAGTCAAAACGTCCGTAAAAGGCGACTGTGCAGCTCTGCCCGTGAACTATCCACTCAATTATACATACGTAATCGATGCAAACTCCGTTCCTTTTGCTCGAATCCCTGGAGTGGGGGATAGGGTAATTCCAAACATGAACCGGAGAAAGTTATTAACAGCAGACGCACACATGGGTGAAGGTCCAAGGCACATACAGATGAGGGAATCTCTGAAAGAATTACAATCAGTGTACTGGTGGCCAGGATTGAGCCTACACCACTATAAATATGTAAAGAACTGCCCGGACTGCGACAGGGATCGCAGCAATGAGTCAAGCGCATTAATGCCATGGTAAGCATAATGCTGTCTACCTGCCATCCTGCATCCTATTAATCATGAAGGCTAAACACACTTAAAAAATGAGGCCCCAGCGCTCGGCTGACGGCAGAAGGGTTATAAAAGATCTGCGAGTCTTTATCTGAACATACGCAATTGCCATGTTTCATTCTGACCAGGGTCCTGCTTTTAGCTCTCGAGCTTATAAGGAGGCCATGGCCAGCATGGGAGTTGGGTTGCGGTATTCTTGTCTGTCACACCCCGAAGGGAACATTGTGGTAGAAAGAAAAAAACGGGACATAAAGCAATCTATAACAGCGAAGGTATTAGGTTCGGGTGCTGGGTGGGTCAAACATTTAATAAGTGTCCAGTTAAGTCTAAATAACTTGCCAAGAAATTCTCTTCAGCCCATACGAACTATTGTTCGGAACTAGAATGCGAATTCAGGACTTAGATAGTCAGGTATCAGTGGTAGAAGATAAAAAAACAGACTTTGACATCAAAGATCGTTTGGCTGTTTCACAGGACTTGAACGAAACAAGAAAATCCTTAAGCAACATAAAGTTAAAGCAACAGCCAGCTACCACTGACGAGGCACCACCAGCACCAGCCCCAGCAAGGCCTGTCTGGATTCCAAAGATTGGGGATCTAGTCAGAGAAAAAATAACGGTGAAGAAGGAATTTGGGCCTTCTTACAGAAAAGCAGTACCTGTCTTAGCAGTCAACGGAACAAGATCAGTAGTACTACCGCCCCTTGCTGGTAAAAAGGAGAACAGAGTTGTATCAATCGACCTGGTAAAACCACAAGCATGAGGCCTATAATCAACAGTAGGCCCAGTGGGCTCCCAAGAAACAACAGAATACCCAAACTTGCAACAATCCAAGAGGTTCAAACTGAAAGACTAATCACATTCGATCAGCCTGCAGTGCACAGAGAGGTACTATGCAATAATGCCATGGAACTCGTGCCTCTTGAAACACAGATTGAAACAGTTCGTCAAGAAACATCAGTCTACGATGATGTGGCATCAGAATGTGCTACCGAAAGACAAATTGAAAGAACAATCCCAACAATTGACAGAACTGCCTCTGGCTATTTCATCAACTTCGATAACTTTTCTGAGGATCAAAGCAACCCAGAAGTAATGCCAGAAAAAAAAAGACTTTTAAAGAAAAAGGAACAGAACTCTTTCATCAACTCAAGGAATTGTATCTTATTTACCCATGGTTAGAGTTCTGGTTTGGTCTAGGTATATTTTTCCTCCTGCTTTGGCTCATCTGTGTAGGAAGGTGGATACCTGACTATGGTTACCCCAAACTTTTTGCCTGGCGTTTTGCTGGTTTTTTGACTTAGTTGACCTGGGACCCTGCTATTCAGGGCCCCAGGCCTACTGCTCTCTCTCTAAAATGGATTCCATGTACCTTAGGTACATATCCAATTGGTACTGGGCCACCTTATCAGCCTGTAACTCAGGGCATAACTGACACAACTGGCTGCACGACAGCTGGGGCAAAGTGGTGTAATCACCCTTTGCTGTAGATATAGTATACCTATATCTAACCCTAAAATAGACACATGTATTCCTATCAGTCACTCCTATGGCAGGCCTTAACAATCCTGAAGGCAGAGTGCTTGGAATTATGTGAGATGGTGCTCTGGCATGAGCTGAGCCCGTCTGCAGCTTGCGGAACCAAGTCTTACTAGCTGTTCTATGATAACGCGTACCATATACTCTTAAGTGCATTATAATCCTCGCGGTTATTTGCTATCTTTGGTATCGCTTTATCAAAACATGTCGAGTAAGGTGTCATACGAATTGGAATACTAACCCCTCGCCAATTCTGGCGACGGGGTTAGCATTCCACCCTTCTAGAGGGACACGACATGTATGTAACTGTGAACCCCGGTTAAAGTTAACTCGAGCCTCAGCATCACAAAATGGATGCTGCCACCACAGACACAAGTCTGACCTCCTGCTGCTGGGAGTCCTGCCAGCGAGGAGAGCTTGGACAAAGGGTTTCCTGTCAGGGGCGGTGCTAGCACCGACCCAGACAGGGTTTTGTGTATCCTAGGCAGGCAGGGCTGAATAGGAAGGTGACTGCAAGCGGCACCCCGGTGCTCACTGTACATCTGCCCGTTTGAACCAGTTCCAGGGGCACACCAGCCCCTGAGCTGGGGAAATTCCGGCATGGGAGAGGGGTGTAACCACCCCCCTTCCTGGTCCCACCCATGGGTAGGACCTAGTCCCGTACCAGCCCCTTTCTTTAGTATAAAGGTGGGAGCGGGACCCTTCCAAATTAGATCATCTTTGAATCCTGAAACTACTTTCTACGAAAGGAACTCAAGACTTCTTCCTAAGATTTCTCTCTTGTGGCTAAGGAGTAGTCACCCTGCATCTGCGGGCACCAACTAAGAACACTGCGGTTTGCTGCACGTCCTTCCTCCGGAATCCGACTGACCAGCACGACGAGACCCGGCTTCCCTGGCACCTCTGACCTCTACCTACATCATCAGCCCAGCTGAGATCCGTGGGTGTGACGAGACCTCGAGGGACCGGCCATCTTCAGAACTGCACAACGCTTATCCAGCACGACCGCCGATGGATCCTCGAGTGAGTCCTTTGGGGCGTGAGAAGCCCTAACCCTGAGCAGCTCCAGCACCGAAGTCCAGCCCCTCAGCATCCACGAGATCTGTGTGGGGCCCTTCTGCTCTTTGCCGCTCACCGCGTTGTTCGGCTACTTGCCTGCTGGCTTGTAGCCCTCTTGACGACGCACCACGACGACAACACCGCTGGTCTGGTTGCTCCAGACTGGCCCTTGCTCCCCTCCAACAGAGGAGCACCCCGGACCCTCCTTGTCCACTCCAAACGCCATTTAGAGTACCGCATGGGCTTGCATTTGCCAAGAGTTGTTGCCCCAATCCTGGGTCCAGCGACGTCGACAGCAGATACCATCGTGGGACAGCTCGCACCTCCATCCTGGTCGCCAACAACGCCTCCTGGTCCGTGAGACTGCAGAGCCCAGCGTCGCCCACTCACCTGGTCGAGGTGACTTCGCCCGGTGCCATCCTGGTGCCCATCTAATCACTGGCTAGTGATCCAGAACTTGTTCCCCTCTGCTTACAGGTGTCTTCCATCTTCGATCCAGGCTTGGATCACTTCGAACTTCATCACTGGTCGCCTGCCAGCAACTTCTTCTTTCAGGCTCCATAGACTGCAACGAGGATTCCCGACGTCTTTTCAGACCTATGCATCCGCAGCCCCTGGGCTAGGTAAACTCAGCATTTCGGTGCTCCAGCATAGCTTAACTATCCAAAGGTCCAGATCCTTTTTCGTTTCAGCTCTACCTAGTCGGATTCATCCGATAACACTAACTTTACGAAACCTAGCATCCATAGACTTTGTCCCGCATCCCGCGTGAGAGTGCATATTCTGCACCCGATCTCCCTAGGCCTCATGCTAGTAATCTGAAGGTTCAGTAGTCCAGTCCTAGCGATCCTAAAACCTATTAGAGTAGTACTTACCTGCTAGTAATTTCGCATTCCACTTTTAGAGTATATGGTTTTTCGTGCCCCTCGGGCATTTGTGTAAATTGTGCGACTTTCAGTATTTCTTAAAGAGCTTTGTATTGTGCTTAGCGCCCTGTCCTCATAAAGAGTCCAGGGCTGTTGTGTTCTAAATAAATATACTTTATTTTCATAACAACTTGTGTGGTGTCCTTTCACTTGGTGTTCAAGGGGTATATGTGATGGTATAACAGCTGGCTTAACACGCCCTCTAGAGTTTAGCCTAAAGACTGCTCTTGTCCATGCTACTAGGATAGCTGGTCTAACGGTTGACTTACAACCAATCATCAATAAGGGTCGTTTGGAATGATACACAGTGATCACTAGAATAGTGAGCACTACATATCAGGCCAACTTCTCACAATCATGGTACTTTGTTTGGGAAAATTCATTGAGGGAAAATATAGTACAATGGACACAGCAAGTCAGAACATCAATTTAGTCCTCAAACCACACAGATCATCCCACGTGAAGAAAAGAGAACTGTCAACAGTAAATGTCACAGCCATTCCAATACCCGGTGGGGTAGTATGGGAGAAAACTGACTATGAAATCTATGGTCCGGTCGAAATCCTGAAGTATCCTCATCAATTCAAGGTTTCCTTAAGTGATTTTGTAAAACCTAGTACATTCTCTGCTGATTGGGACTTTGAAAGTATTAATAATATGATGTCTGATTTAGTAATGTCAGCTAGATTCCCAGAACAAATGATGTTTTTAAATGACACAATTCACCAAACATCCTGTCTTGGCCTAGCTAAGATTAAAGACCTTAACAAACCGTCTATTCCAAAGCCAATACCTGAATATGCAACAACAGATATTGAGATAGACGTATCTAAAATTTTACATTTAAACAGAACACATCCTGATTGGAAAAAGTGGTTAATCTGGCCTACTGACACAAACAACTGTCAAGATAGATTCCTGAACAAAACACAGGGGTTAACAATGTCCAGACAAGACCCTAGATACTCCCAGAGACAACATCCAGGGATAGCAACAACATACAGTGTAGGGAAGCTGGGCCTTGAATGGCTAGAATCATCCACACTGGCTGAAATTAAGCAACACTTGTCTTTACTTAAAGATGGTGCTGATTTGTGCGATTTTATTATGGGACCACGTAAACAGCGTCAGAAACGCTTCATAGCGGCCAGCATCTATGCTGCATACAACGAGGCTTGGAAAGTCACACAAATTGAAACAGCTGAAAAAATACGAGAAATTGATCGTATTAATTTGGAAAAATCACTTTCTGTAGTGGACAATGGGTTAGTGACTCTGTCCTCCAGAATATATTCGTTGGACAACATTGTATCATCTGCCATTGATATAATAGACAAAGACTTGCTAATGGTACAGCATGTCCAGTCACAATTGCGTTCTATTGTACAGTTAGGCTGGACGCTGCAAAATCTTCGTTCAGGTTATGTGCCTTGGCGTTTGATCAACACAACGTCATTGTTTTCCATCTTTAACCTTACTGATAAACAAATCAGCTTGGCACAGAAAGGAGCAGACTATACAATCCTGAGAATCAAAAAACTTGAGAGATTACCTTTGACAATGTCAGAAAGTCCTGTCATTGAATGGATAATACACGGAATTATCACTATTCCGATAACAACTTTCCGATTTAAAAAGTGCCTTGAATACATAC
This sequence comes from Lissotriton vulgaris, assembly GCF_964263255.1. NCBI lineage: Eukaryota > Metazoa > Chordata > Amphibia > Caudata > Salamandridae > Lissotriton > Lissotriton vulgaris. Next base: position 1,672,571,630 of record NC_141685.1, on the reverse strand, counting down.
CTACTGGCCAGTATGAACGATTGGGTAAAGGTTACATTAAGTCAGCATGGAAATTACCATACACACACACATGCTATAGTGACAGCAACAAAAATGTATTTCTTAGTGGTGAGAACTGTAAACGTTCACTAAGTGGTATACTTTTGTGCCAGGGTATTAATTTACACGGAGCCTGTGAAGGAAATTCTAACAACCTTTCATGCCACCAACATGTCACACCTGCAACGCAGATAGAGCCTTTCTTTATGCAACTCGCAAATGGGAGTTACATTCTAATAACGGATCACAGCTGTTGTGGCCTTTTGCCAGGGAAAGCCTATCTCGTAAGCGTAACTTCCATGGTCAACTGCTGTATGCAAGCATTGTTTCCGAGCGGCCCTGGAGACATAGAGACTCCCATTTGGCCTCGTTTGAATTTCTCTTCTATACGAATTGGTACTTTAAGCAGAATGAAGTCTGTGCTTTTGCAGACAACAGTGCCCATCACGTCATCAAAAGAGACGTATGACCTCCTAGTTGCAAGGACAGCTACAGAGATTCATGACCTTTTATCAACAAATTGCCCCGTGCATTTCACAGAAATGCTTAGCCAACTCCTTAACATGTCTAGTGCCACAGGCATCCCAGGAATATTTAAGACGATTTTTACGGGACTGCTAACACCCTTCAAAGCAATTCTAGGAATCATTCCTAATTTTGTCCATTCAGTCTTTGGCGGCATACCCCTATTTTTGGGACTTGTAGCAGGTATTTTATTTTTGACCCTTCTGCTCCGATATGGCAAGCCAAAGCTCAGACATGACTCCTACAAGGATGGAAGAAACGATCCTAGCAATCCGCTACCGGGACAGAATAACTAGAGTCCTTGGATTGGCCAGGCTGAGAGATCTAAACATGACCTGGTTTCTTTCATTCAGACCGGTATGGCAATCCTGCATCTTACCTGTGCTTCGATGTATGCTATGCGGAGATGAGTGCGTGTTGGACATCTGTCTTGCACTTCCATCAGCAGTACCAATGGATATCGATACTTTGCTCAGTCCGATAACGGCTCACGCATTGTGTTGTCCCCAGCGGCTACCAATCCTGATGACGGCATTCGTTGAGACTCCTGTACTACGACTAGGTGGTAACAGTGGAGCGAGTGACAAAAGCAACATCACCCAGGTACGACCTTCTGTGAGCATTGCTGATCCAGACTTTGATGATAGCAATCATTCTCACACCTGCCAAGTTACAGCACTATTGAATTTGGTCGAACTGTCACCTGAATTTGTAGACCAATTTTTTGAGAGCCTGTCTGATATGATGTTCTCCCCTGAACAGAAACAATAACTTTTGAAAAGCATTCCGACACACAGCGTTCCCATGAACTCTGAATTCGGCCTTCAGTTTTGAACAACAAAAACTGCTAAAAGCGTTGGAACTCTATTCCCCCGTTCACAAGAAAATATTTTTTGGATTGAACTATTTTTCATAATATTTTCCCCTTTTTCTGGCACGAATTCTTTGCTTAAAGTAGACCTATTCATAAAGAACAGAAGCTTCTACTTCTATTTTTAGGTAAATCTAGAGACATAATAACTTTACACCAGCCTCTAGCTCATTTTAAAACAAATGCATTTATATGTGATGAAATTATCTCGCCCTTCTTTTCTGTATTAAGAGATATTTCATGTGTAATTCTTTCGCAAAATCGTTCAAACTGATTACATATGCTATAATTTTTTGAATGATTTCTATGCTTAAAGACGTACAGTACCTATATTTTCACGTATTTCAAATACGCCTATTTCAAATGAAAATATGTATTTTGGGGTGGGCAATGTTACACATGCATCTTTTGCTATAGTTTTAGTAATTTGATGGACATAAATTCGTGGAGTGGGTGTCGCATTCTAATCTAGGACCCTGATCGATACTGTGACCTTATGCCCCTATACGGCTATAATCCCTTAGTACCCCTATATTGGCATAACCGATCAAATGCAATATTCAGAAACTCGTCTCTGGCCTCACACGATCAGAGCCACATTTCAGAATCTCTTCCTCTGCAACTTCCTTTGCAGCTCATTAGTGCAAAGGACACAGCAGAAGGCACTATCTAAGATTCCTAGATTACACTCCGAGTTCTTCAACAAGATAAAAACTCAGCAACCTGGGAAAGCCCCGCTTGCTATGTTTTGATTAGTAATAGAACTCTAATGAGCACTGAGAGACGATCACTTCCTAGTGACATCTTTATTGACATCTTATGTCCAAAAACGTACGTCAAACAAGGCACCTTTCAGGTATAAATATTACCAACGTTGCCTTAAGCAAATGCTAGCTGCCTCATAGACATCGCTGCTGTTATCGCTGCTGATGCTATCGCTGCGAACGAGCGAACGATGGTGTGGTGAACAAAGGAGCTGAACAGCCGTCCCTTGCAGAGCCCAGCAGATGCAACCAGCCCACGGACGCTGCCCCTCCTCCTCCTCTTTGACGCGCTGAGAAAGACTCTGTCTTTTCTCCTGCCGAGAAAATCCAGCTCCGGCGTTTCCAGCCTACTCTTGCGAGTGACTGGGATATCGAGTCCCTGGAAGGAGATACCAGACCTCCAAAATTCTATTCCAGAGGTATGGTGTTGACTAAACCCTTAGAGAGAATCCTTGAAGCAAACCTTGGCAAAACCAACTTAACTAAAGCTACTTACTTACTCCCCTTCCAAGTGTTAGGCTTAGGTCAGGTACACTGGGGTAGGCGTAGTTAGAAGCACCAGTTGAGTACGTTAGCCTAATGTATATATGAATGTATATATGTTTTATTCATTTTAAACCATTGTATGGCTAAGAAACCATATCAATGCTTTTACAGTATTATTTCGCCATCCTCATTTTACTGTACGCACTTTTTATAATAACAAGTCTTGCAATTGTGGCAATACATTTCTCTTGTACGAGAAGAAAGACTGTTCAATAAATAATACCTTTTTATTGAAAACGCCCGTCTCTCTATTCTCTGCACTTTGGTGAAAGTAATCTGCACAAAACTGACTGAGTAAAATAACTGTCTATTGTTTCACCTGACTCTAGAGATTGACTCTTATCTAAGGAGCAAAGTTGTCATGTTGCACGGTTGTTGGAAAACGGAATCCCTTCTTGGCTGTGCCAGGGAAGCTGATCACTTCCTATTCAGTCAAGAAAGTTTCCAGTGACCTCTGAGCTAGTTGGTAACAAACCCAATTAAGTTTAGCATAGTCAGTAGAGGCCTGGAAGATCCGCACTTCTACGTCGATACTACTGTTTATGTTATTCCAATGCGCAGGGCCTATTGGGAAAATAGGAACTACACTACAGCTTGGAGCTCGGGTCAGCTTCAGAGATGTTTGGACGTCCATGTCCTGTGTCGCAGATTCTTCGGGATCTGGCGGGAGCCTCGAAAGTGCAGACCGGCAAAGATGCTTTTGTTGCCTGTTTGAACAGGGTGGTCACTCCTTGACCACAAGGGAGATTTCTTCCATCTTCCAGTCAATATGGAATGTCGAAAATGCAAGATATATGTTGCAGAGTTTCGTCCAAGGTAATCTAAAGTCCTAGGGACTGGGATCCTATTCTTATAGCAAGTTTAGGGGTTGGACTAACTCTAAGGTCCCTCCTATGGGTGTACTTGGGGAGGGGGTGGTTACACCCCTTCCCCTTTGTCCAGTTTCGCGCCAGAGCTAGGGCTGACTGCCCCAGCAACCGGTTTGAACTGGGAAATGCATGGAGCACCTTGTGTGCCCCAGGCAGTGTCTGAAAAGCATTCACTGAATGCAACCCTCCTTGCTCCAATACACTAAAGCCTGTCTGGGGAGGTGCTAGCACCTCCCTGGACAGGAAGCCTATTGTCCAGGCCTCCCCTGCCGGAGTTTCGTCCAGTAGCAGGAGGGCAGACTCGTGTCTGTGGCAGCAGCATCCATTTTGTGATGCTGGGGCTCTGTTTAACTTTAACCGGGTTTACCAGTATGTACATGTCTTCTCCCTCAAGAAGGGTGGAATGCTACCCCCACAACCAGAACTGGTGGGGGTGGGGAGGGTAGTATGCCAAAGTGTTTGACACCTTACACGACATGTTTTGATAAAGCCAAACCAAAGTTAGCATTAACCGCGAGGATTATATTGCACTTCAGAGTATATGGTATGGCTATTTCATAGAACAGCTATAAGGAGATGGTTCTGAAAGCTGCAGAGGGGCTCAGCTCATGCTAGGGCACCCTCTCACACAAAACCAAGCACTCTGCCTTCAGGATTGTCAAGGCCTGCCATAGGAGTGACTTATAGTTTACTATGTGTCTATATATAATGGTAGATATTGGTATACTATATCTAAATAAGAGGTGCTTACACCACCTTACCCAGGCTGCAAGTGCAGACCTGTGGTGTCAGTTTTGGAAGGTTAACCAGGGGTGGAACAATACATGCTTCAGCCCCTGGTAGGCCTCTGGGGTACCTATGCCCTGGGTACCTAAGGTACCATATACAGGGACTCATAAGGGTGACCTAGTAACCAATCTGGTATGTACCTAAAGTACATGGTATCAATTTAGAGAGAGAACAGCTAGGCTGTGGGCCTGATTAGCAGGGCCACCGCCATACTAAAGCCGAAAAACCAGTGAAACACAGCAAAAAGTGGGGGTAACCATAGGAAGCAGACCCTACTCTCCTACACAGTCCACATAGTGCAATCTGTCATCACACAGACTGACTTTGTGCGGTATAGTCAGTGTTTTTTCCTCGTTAACAGGACCAGTCTCCAATAAAGTGGGCTATGCATGCCCATATGACCGCGCCCCAAATGCAGCAGTATAATAATAACAAGAACTGAATTATAAAAATTAAGTGACCATATCAAAAGATGGGCAGACATAATTTTTCGGAGCATAGAGAGCAAGGGATAGATATATGCAGCGTTGCTTTGTGACTAAAAGATTACACCTATTTATCATTAGTACAGTTTACACGCTAAGCAACCATAAATATACCCTCTCTTCTTCAGGATGTGGGCACTGGCAGGTGCACTCGTGTGAATAACAAACTGAAACAAGCATTGGTGCTCACTAGGCTTCTTTTTATTGCAAGCTTATACATAAGTAAACAGGACAAGGATGAAACAAAGGAAAACCTGCTTCCTCCTTAATGTGTCTAACATATGCTTGCAATGAGAATTATATATATAAAAAAAGAACTATTACTTATAATTTGAATAGAAGAATACAAACGCATGCAGGCAGGTGTCCTTAGAAAAGGAATAGACCCCTTTTAGTTTTAATTCACATCACAAGAAAATATGATCCTCATTAGCACAAAGAAAAGGTCTATTGGCCCTAGTATTCTGAAGATGCAGTTTCAACACACAAGGATGAGTCAACTAATAAAAAAATATATTGAATTAAAAGAAAAACAACATTGCCTAAGTAAAGTATTGGTCAGTAAAGCCTGGCACTGAAATCCACTTCTAAATAGGTAGATGCGCACATGCGATGATGCACAATGTTGTCATTCAGAGTGCAAAAGGGCCAGTGGCTGACATGAGCTGACCAATTGGGTCATGTTAAATGCTTTGGTGGGCATAAGAAAAATGTGAATGACAGAACAACAGGTGACGTGAGCCGACCCAAAGTCCCTCCATGTAATATATGTGTATGTAGTGTGTCATTATGAGGGAATTTGATTATATGAGGCTGGCGAGAAAGCTAAAGCTGTCTGTAGGGCAGACCCTCAAACCATTGGCAAAGCCAATAGGTCTCGCTTTTAAAAGGTCAAGCTACTGGCTTTACTAATGCTTCTTTGTATTGGTTTGAACTAACTTCAGAATATCCACTGGTGCATGGCGATTCATGCAGACACATGGGCGGCCATCCCGAATTGGGAGTTCCAATAAAGAAAAAGATAATATTTGATGGCAACTGATGTGTGCACATCCGCTGAGCAACTCCTGGCATCTTTAGAGTCGAAAGAAAAAATTATTAAAGAGGCCCCCTTTGGGTAGTTGTCTGGGACAAGGGGTATAAGTATTTTATGTTATGTTTATTAAATTATGTCTTTTCTAATGTGTTTTCTTATAATGTTTTCCAAGGGTCTATGACTGTCTATGTACGAATAATTACATCAAATAATAAGTGCATATCGCTGCCAAGTCTTAACTAGATTATCCCAAGCTCACACACATGCTGATCTGTCCTATTTTGAATAATAGGATTTGTGAATCCAGAAACGTGGGACACCCTGTTTTTCCTATCTTTAGAGTCGAGCCTGTGAGTGCATGCCCTACCGGATGCGTCTCGCTTACGAGACACTGTTTTTAACAAAGAAGTCTTGGTGCCCGCCGGTTGTCTACCATTTGTTGGCTTGCATGGCACTCTTCTTAACAGCCTCGAAATTTGTCACTGCAGGCCTAGCATCATTTCTATTTCTCTCTGTGGAGCAGGGACCAAACACAGATTGATTCAACTTAATCAGTGCCCGTCCGCTGCTCCAGACCATTGTGTTTTTAAATTAGCCCCACTGAAGAGCTGAAACACATTGTATTATATTGTAATTGCTTTTATATAGCACTTACTCCAACCGTTGAGTTGTTGAAGCAATTTTCGCCTTGCAGCACACTGCTCCAGGACCCCAGGAAAGTGGGTAATCCAGGGTTATTTGCCATGGTTGGTTATTGCGATTGGTCCTGAGCTCTCAAGGAGCCCATTCCATGCATTTGCTCCAGTCTCTTTGTGGTAGATGTGATCACCCTGCTTATTGGTGATTGTTGGCTATTAGGATTCGTCTTGTGCTCTCAATGGCTAGATGTCATCATTAGTGGGAGTGTTGGAGTTCCTGTGAATGATTGCTGGGATTTAAAGATAGGATACAAGAGTGTAGGTATTTTGATTGAATTGCTTGATATTTGGGGTTGATTTGAGATGTTGTTTTTGTTAGTTTGATCTACTTTCGGAGTTGGTCTTAATTGCTGCCTACATGCATTCTAAATTTCAGATCATGTTTTTCAAAGAGGTCAGCAAGTGGTAAAAGCAGCCTCTTGGTCTTGGTGGGTCCTTGCGAGAACTAATGTGTACTGACGCACGTTTGTGCAGGGGGTGGACATTTATGCAAAACGCAAACACCGTTTCACCGAGGAATGCAACAAAAAGCAGATTAGAGTTTAAGAATGCATGGGACAGACAAAACAGGAGTCCAGAAGACGCGGCGTGATGGAAAACTAGCACTCAGAAAGGGCCTGTGTTGGCGCTGTAGCTCAGAATGCAAGTGGACTGTGCAGGCCGAACGGTCTCATGTTCGCTCGCAGTTTCTACACTTGTAGAGGAGGCTGAATCCGCTCTGTAACCTGCAAACAAGGCTCGGGTGGGAGGGTCAGAGCGGTGATGTGAACGCTGAATGACACGCACAGACGCCAGGATTCTCCTGTCAAGCCCAGGCACTTCTCATGGCTTCAGGTGAGGGGGGATGTTGATTTATGGCTTTTGGTCTCCTTACCTGGTTAGCCCAGGGCTCTGACATGTCAAGAGAAAAAAACGCCCCCTGCCCCTCCTTTCACTGTCTTGTAGCTCCAGGTGGTAAGTGTTGGCAGCTGCGAAATGTCTCTGCAGTGATAAAGGTTCCTACATTCTGCAGGTTTCTGCTGGGATAGCTGCATATTCTAGTCAGCAAATAGCGAGGGAAGGAAAGGGTGCAGGATAAAATATAGTCCAGTGGGAGTCAGAATGGGTAGCACAGCAACCTCTAAAACACATGGTGTTGCCACAGTTAACTCCATTTTTTGGTTTCAGTCGGTTATTTCACTTCAACCTGGAATGAATGTTATTGCCATGACAAGTAATAAAGTTTTGCTAAAGCTATTACATGACATGATCTTACCAAGAAACCAGAAAAGGGCGAAGGTATCAACAGTACCATAGGTGCAGTGGCACCAGGGCCCATCGGTGGAAGAGGCCTACTGCACCCTAATTGTAGCTGTAGTGTATTTTCTTAGTAGAGGTTGGTGCCATGTTTCTTGCTTACATTAAGCCCATTGAACATTTGCTACACCTCAGATCTGTGCACTACTACTATTCAGTTTCTCTCATGAGTTTGCATGGATACTGGCAAACATTTGTCCAGGGGCCAAAACATTTGGTCTGTATTGTGAGTGAGGGCCACCTTGATGAAGTCAGGAGGCGGTCGGAGGACGTGTGGGGGGAGAGGGGATGTGAGATGGACGTAGGGGAAGGTACACATGTACATCTAGTAGCTGAATTGCACAATGTGAATCCAAAAATCCTGGGATCAATCCCGGCTTCCCAACTTGATCAAATTGTGTGAACCTAGGCAATTGCTTTATTTTACTTTGCATTCTTCTTTTTCATTATCACATATTAAAGAACATAGAAATACATAACGTCAGAAAGTGTGCTGTTCAAAACCATCTCTTGGATGTGATTTATTAAACTATAATATTGTCCATGTATAATAGGAACCCAGGCCAAGCAGAGGGTGCACATAACAACTGCCTTGCATCTTAGGTCAATATTGGCATTGTTGTCAGGGTGGGTGTAGGCATGAATGTTTCTAAATTCGTGTTTGGAAGCTGTCACTTTAAAAAAAAAACTTCCCAATGCACTGGTATAATCTTATGTACTAAGGTTAAATGCTTCGGCAAGTTAATTAAATGCACTTTTTTATTTTGGTTGGATTTTATCATATTTTTACACGTTTGTTGCAAGATGTCTTTAAAATAAAAATATTGCAGAACACCTTTTGAGTTTCTTTTCTTTTACTTCACTTGGCTGTAAATGAAAGCCTGTTTTTAGTTAACAGCTTTATGAATGCTATTCTCTGTAAAGCAAGCATCAGCCCAGGGCGGCTATTCTCCTGGGGCCGCATGTAAGGTCAGGAGGGCCGCAGGTGGCCCCCTGGCCGTACATTGAGTAGCACTGCTCTAGTACATGCACTACAAACACAAATATTTATTAATTCGTTTATTTATTTTGTAGAGCTTAGCATACATCTCTAATAATGTTTTAAGGTACGAACCCAGGGGACAAGGTTGTACACCCAGTCATTGTGGGAGCCTGCAAACCTCACATCCGCTGTCACAGTGCAGATGAACAACTTGTAACGAGAAACACAGCGAAAGCAAGGAATGAATGGATTACTTACCTCATTAACCTTAGGATAGTGCTCCTCGACGTAGCCTCAACCCACGAGACCGGCTCACTCCAAGGAAAAGCTACCTAAGCTTTCCTCTATTTCTATTAACAAGCATTTGCAATGCAATAGGTCTCGCATTATGATAGTTTGAGCTATTGGTCTTGTAAATGAATTTTTTTTTATTCATGTGTTGGTTTTGAAAATGACTAAATTAATAGCTTTGTCATTTACAATGTCAATAGTTATAACTTTCGCAAATGTGACACCTATAGCATTTGTAATGCAACATGTTTTGTATTTACGTGACTTAGATGTATTGATATTACAAATAACAATGGCTTTGAATTTTTTAAAATAATTAATACTTAAATAAATACTTAAATAAAAGTGATTGTAATTTATAATGGCAATAGCTTAAACTTTTGTAAATAACTTTTGTGAAGATTATGTTCAGTGTATTTTATTGTGACGAAAGTCCAAGAACAGAAGTGAAATATTAACATCTTTTTGTGACATTTGTAATAAAGCTTGAAACATTGAGAGAACATATTTGAACCAGTTGTTGTTGAATGGTTGCACAGATTGATGCTGTGATGGCGCGGAGTGATGTTGTGGTGGCGCTGAGTGATGCTGTGGCGCTGAGTAATGCTGTGGTGGTGATGAGTGATGCTGGGGTTGCACTGAGTGATGCTGTGGTGGTGCTGAGTGGTGCTGTGGGGGTGCTGAGTGGTGCTGTGGTGGTGCTGAGTGATGCTGTGTGGTGCTGTGGTGGTGCTGAGTGATGCTGTGGTGGTGCTGAGTGGTGCTGTGGTGGTGCTGAGTGGTACTGTGGTGGTGCTGAGTGATACTGTGGTGGTGCTGTGGTGGTGCTGACTGATGCTGTGGTGGTGCTGAGTGGTGCTGTGGTGGTGCTGAGTGATGCTGTGGTGGTGCTGAGTGGTGCTGTTGTGGTGCTGAGCGATAATGTGGTGGTGCTGAGTGATAATGTGGTGGTGCTATGGTGGTGCTGAGTGATGCTGTGGTGGTGCTGAGTGGTGCTGTGGTGGTGCTTTAGTGGTGCTGAGTGATGCTGTGGTGGAGCTGAGTGGTGCTGTGGTGGAGCTGAGTGGTGCTGTGGTGGTGCTGAGTGATAATGTGGTGGTGCTGAGTGATAATGGGGTGGTGCTGAGTGGTGCTGTGGTGGTGCTGAGTGGTGCTGTGGTGGTGCTGAGTGATAATGTGGTGGTGCTGAGTGATAATGTGGTGGTGCTGAGTGGTGCTGTGGTGGTGCTGATTGCTCGTAGGCCAATTTAAGAATGTTTGAATGAGAGAGCACAAGCACTGGTTAGCAGGGGTAAAGTGTGCCAACAAATTCGAATTTAGCAAACGGGAGGGGTGAAGGCAAAAAGTTTGGGGGGATACCAGGTCTAACAATGTCTGACTGCGCAGTCCATGTTGTGAAAGACTTCTAAAGAAAAAATGTATGCGTTCAAAAGATGCCCTTTAAATAAATCGTGAGACTTGTTTGCTTGTTTGGCCATTTATATTCGCGACAGAAGGAAGAAACATGTTAATTTAAAAAACTAAAAAGTGTGTAACTATGCAAATGTGTGCATTATATTTAAGACAATCAACACATTTAACAGTTTCAGTTGTATTTTCACTGCAGCCCATCTAGTATGTCAAGGCCTCTATAGAAAGCTGAAAGGATGGGCGGTGGAATTCTTCGTGCTGGTGGATTTGCGAGGGCTGAAGGGGGTATTTGTATGACAAAGCCATTTTTCCCTGAATGCCTAGATTGATTATGGATCACTTCATCCAAAAAGGCACATGGAACAGGGCCACGCGCCTCGCTTGCCCAATGAGTTCATAGGTGCAGACTGAGGCTCGGAAAATGGCAAAAGAGTTTGGTTAAAGCAGGTGCTGTCCCCAGTGTTTATACAAACACATTAACACTCTTTTGACGCCGCATGACCTGAGCCCAGAGTTCACGCGACGGGGAGCAGCAGCAGCACAATAACCGAGTGTGCCCGAGTGATGCTCATTCATGCACCGGAAAATTAACAGCAGAATACAAATAGCCCTCGTAGTGATAATTAAAGGCGAAGATTGCTGCAGGAGCTGCCCTATTGTGAGGATATTGGCAGAACTATTGGCTCCTATTAGACCACCCCCCCCCCAGAGATAAAATGTACAATAGAGAGCAGGCTGGGGGTAGTGTGCCATTCTGCTTGACTATTAGCGGTGACACAGACATCCACGGACTCCCCCTGTCCTGCTTGTAATGCGGCGCATTATATGCCCTCTTAAAGTATGCAAACTGCCTTTGCTTGTCTGGCATAATTTAACCATTTGGATCTAATATCGCAATCTGCGCATAGTTTAGGCATTGTCGTGTGTATTGTTGCCATGCCTTAATACGGAGTCTTCACATTATTATACGGCCGGGTCCACAGCAAAGCTCCTAGATACGTTACTGAATTAGGAAAGCGCTTTCCGGCTTGCAAACTGTCAATGGTTTTACACAAGGATGATCACAACGCGTCTGCGGTACAGTCTTTAGACAGAGCCATGAGGATGAAAAGGAAGAGAGGTGTGCAGGTATAAAAATAAAAGTACCTGTGACATTTAATTAATGTTCGCTAGCTGCATGTAATAAATATGGACGAGTTAAAGTCTGTTGTTTGGTATCTGACTGTTCGTAGCAAAATAACCAAAGGAACTGTACAGAAAACTGCACTAAAAGAAAATAGATTAACAAGCTCTTGGCACTGCTGTGAGGAGGGAGGGAGGGAGGGGAAATGCGAGACAGGGCCTGGCGGCCGTGAAAAGTGTGAAGCAGGGGGCGGGGGAGCGGATCCCTTTGAAGTGAAGCTGAGGAGGCAGGCAGAAGGCTCGGGCAAGCGCGTGCACGAGCACATGCACTTGATGAAATCCGCTTTTGGTTACAAAGCTTATTTGGCCTACTATACTCTCGTCCATTTATCACGTACGTGATAAATAGTCCGAGACCTAAAAAAGAATCCACCAATAGTGTAAAAGGCACCTCCCCCTAACCACTTCCTGTAAGTAATTAAGCCACATATAATTGTGTCCCAGGAAAGGTGGGGGAGGGGAGCTGCTATAATGAGGAGGACCACTCCAAGTGTAATGAAGATCACTGGTAAGTAATCCATTCATTACCCCTACGTATGTCCTCATAGCCATAACCTATGTGAGGATCTACCAAAACCAATAGACAACAGACACAATTATATGATGCAAAAATAGAAATATTTATTCATAGATTTAGTGCAAGCTGACAAGCACGGACAACCCCAAATTATCAGTATCTAAGGAAAACATATACAACTTATAGTGAAGAGAAAAGTATGTGCTGTAGCCCAAGTAGCAGCTCTGCAAATTTCCTGCAGGGAAACAACCCCTGCCTCGGACCTGGCCAAAACCTTTCCATGTAACAGCAGACCCAACGTGTCATAGGCCTTTGATATGGCCTGACAAACCCACCCACTGATGGTAGTTGAAGACGCTTTCTTCCCCTTGGAAGCCAACTCATAAGAGACAAAAAGGGACTAAGAGGACCTGAAATGCTTATAAAGATAAATAAAAAATAAAAAAGATATACAATTGATGGACGAAATGCAGAACAAATCAAAACATTCACCCCCAGTCATGAGATCTGGGTTAAATCCATCATTCTTTTGCTCACCATATAACCCTGGGCGTAGTTTGCGTAGTAGCGCTACGCGTAGTTACGCGAAGTGCACTTCGCACTACGCATCTACGCGTAGCTGCGCAAACTGCGTAGTGCGGTAGAGAAATGCTGTTCGCACTGATTGCACAGTGCCGGATGCTTGTCCGCACTGTACAATCATTGAAAACGGCATCTTGCACAGTGCAAGCGGTCGTTTTCTGCCGTGTGAGTAGATTTGTACTCGAGCGACAGCTTTCTCAATGCAGACTGGTAGTTTCTCATCACGAGCGGTCGCGAACATACGTGACCACTCGCAATGAGAAACCTGACCTCCTCGCGTTGAGGATCTCGCCGGGAGGTTTATTTTACACGCTCGTGATCAGCAACTTGATGTTCACGATCACGAACGAGGAAAAAGTCTCGCCGGGATGTGGTTTTTGCTCACTCGCGGTCACCAGCTTGATGTTGAGAACCGCGAGCAAGCAGAAAATGCCCGCTATGCTACGCTACATGTTTTGGCATTGTGCTACGTGCAATTTGCATGGTAGCGAAGACTACGCACGCTCCACGTGCGTAGCGTAGTACTACGCCCAGGTTTACTCACCGTGCCACCCCAGTTTAGACCTGGCCATATGCAAATCAGTCTTGACCCTGTCCCTCATGGGAACAGTCAAAATAAGGGTCAATCTGGCTCACAATCACCTATCGTACAGTTCATTCAATATCTCATCCACACTAGTGTCACAATCAAAGATCCCCACAGTTATGACGATAAAGACACAAGCAATAGGAACCTTCAAATTTTATAAAAAAATATGTGCAAGTTTATTCATTAATAAGAAAAGGTTAAAAACATGATCATGAAAATGACATTCATAATCTATGATCTTTATAAGAAACAAGTACAAACAAAGAGACAAAAATCAGGTGAATCATATTGAAAACATCCAAATGACTAATTTGTTGGGATCTATTCATAAGTTCAGGCAAATATCAAAGGTACTCAGCACAATAGTTTCTCGAATCCCTTATTTTGATTGAGTTGGCACCCTGTCCCTTGGAGATTTGGGCCTCTCCCTCTATTTTTGAACCTCATGGGAACAGTCCAGCCCCAACTGCCAAGCCAGGTCCTCCTGGACTGGAAACAAGATTCCTAGAACCAGTTTCGGGGTTTCACCCCTCTTCAGCCAGGATAGCTTGATTCCAGTGGCACAGTGAGCCCAGGACCCACGTCTGGACATACCTGGCGCACTTAGGGCAAGAAAGCAAAAGACACACAATTGATGGACAGAATGCAGAACAAATCAAAACATTCCCCCCAGTCATGAGATCTGGGTTAAATCCATCATTCTTTTGCTCATCATGCCACCACAGGTTAGACCTGGCCATATGCAAATCAGTCTTGACCCTGTGCCTCATTTGAACAGTTCAGCCTGAACTGCCAAGCCAGGTCCTCCCTGGACCGGAAACAGCATCCTAGGACCGGTTTCTGGCTATCAGCCGTCTTTAGCCAGGATAGCTTGATTCCAGTGGCACAGTGAGCCCAGGACCCACTTCTGAGCATACCTGGCGCACTTAGGGCAAGAAAGCAAAAGACACACAACTGATGGGCGGGATGCAGAAGAAATCAAAACATTCACCCCCAGTCATGAGATCTGGGTTAAATCCATCATTCTTTTGCTCACCATGCCACCCCAGTTTAGACCTGGCCATATGCAAATCAGTCTTGACCCTGTGCCTCATGGGAACAGTTCAGCCGGAACTGCCAAGCCAGGTCCTCTCTGTACTGGGGTGAATGTATGACATTGTTCTGCGTTCTGTCCATCAATTGTTCTTTTTGTATTTTTTTCAAGATCAATAAGCAAGGCCCACTCCCCATCCAGAGAAGATGGAACATCCTGATCAGAAGTGAGGACCAGAAGAATTATTTTCCCGTCTGTGTGAAAATGTGACAAGACATTTGGCTTAAAAGCTGAATCCGCATGCAACGCCCCCTACCCCTCCTTTCACTTAAGTATGGGTAAGTAATGATAAGGGCTGACAATTTACCAAAACTCCTAGCCCAAAAAAAACGACCTTAGCAGATAACCAAAGCAGGTAATCTTGTTCCAATGGCACAAAAGGTTCTCTCTGTAATCCCTCCTGGGAAGGCAGAGAAGGGGATGGAATAGGAATTTTCAGTCTGAACCATTTAAGAAGTTTCTGAACTAGAGGGAGAATATCTGCAAGAGACCTCCTAGACCCTCTACAAAATTAATGGCCACCAACTGGGAGGCCAAGGTGGAAATGAGACAGGCCTTTAGCAAACCCATCTCTAAGAAAGTCCAAGATCCTAAAAAAAGATCTATAACTGAGAACCAAAAAAAAAATATTTCCAGCGATTCGTATAAGATCTTAGCGTGAAATCCGTCTTTGCTGACTGGATATGACACGCAACTGCCCTAGAAGAAACTAGGTCTTGCAGCCCAGACCTTTTAACTTCCAAGCCGTCAAACGAATCTGCCGGATTTGAGTTAACATTAGATCCAGGGATCGAAGAGGACTCAGTGAGAAAGGGAGGTGAAGATAGGGTTCTAGAGCCAGCTGCGTCAGCATTTGAATCCAGGTGCGACGTGGCCAGAATGGGGCCACAAGAACAACTGTGACAGTCTCCCTCCAAAACCACTGAAGAAGCATCTGGAAGAGGGGAAAAGAAAATAAAGGCGTAGAGCAGTTCCTGTGACCACGGAACAGTCAGAACATCCTTGCCCAAAGCCTGGGGACAAATGATTCTCTGTTCAAAACAGACCAAGGAGCTTTCACTTGGGATGCAAAGAGGTCCAGAACAGGAGGACTGAACTGCTCTGTCACCAGCCGGAAAGCCTGGGACGAGAGATGGAATTCTATGGAGGATGGTCTATTCCAGCTGAAACTATCCACCTGGACATTGGATGACCCCGAATGTACAATGTTTTGATCAAGTATGGATTCTGGGCCAGAGAAGTATGAACCGACCACCTTGTCCTCCCCCTTGTTTGTTTATATATGCCTTTGACACCTGGTTGTCCATCCTGACTAAGACAGTTTGTCTCATCAGGACACTTGTAAAGACAAATAAAATTCTCCCTACTGCAGCTAACTCCCACCAATTCGAGGAATTGACACTCGCTGACTTCAACCATTTCCCTTGTACCTCTTTAGAACCCAGAGTCGCCCCAACCTCATTAACTGGCATCTGTTGTTATGACCTGGGGAAGGGGTTCTGAAATGTTAGTTCCTTGCAGAAAGTTCTGTGGGGACTGCCACCACTGGAGATCTAGAATGCTGTCAGGTGAATTTGGGATCAGAATGTTGTAATCTAAGGAATACGGAGACCAGTGAGCTAGAACATTCTGGACCAATAGTTTGTGGGGAAGACGTTACCAAGGAACTACAGCAGTACAAGCTGATATGAAACCTTGGAGTTGAACCCATTGCCTGGCTGTAGCTATTGTCTGCTGCAACAAGTGACGGAGTGTGGATATGAGAGTTTCTATCCTGTTTTCCAGCAGGAAAACCCTTGCCTTCTTTGAATCGAACAATGCCCCAATGAACTGTCTCTTACGTACAGGGAGTATATTCGATTTCTCCTGATTCAGAAGCAGTCCCAGAGATGACAGCAGTTGAATGGTCTGTTGAATGTCTTCCTGAGCCTTGGGAAAAGAAGGTGCCATAGTTAATCAATCATCTAAATATGGAAATAAATGATACCCACACAAATGCAAGTGAACGACCACTGGAGCAAGTACCTTCAATAAGATTCTCAGAGAGGAGGACAGGCCGTAAGGCGGCACTCTGATCTGAAAATGATAGTCGGCCATGGTAAAACAAAGGTACTTCTGAGAGCTTGTATGAACAGGAATGTGAAAGTATGAGTCCTGTAAGTCTATAGTGGCCATCCAATCACCTTGTGAGCTAGCTGGGATGATTTGCTGCAGTGCCACCATATTGAATGGAAGGTACTGTACAAAGGCGTTCAGATTTTTCAAATCCAATATGGGTCGGTAACTGCCTCTGATTTCAGTGCCAAAAAGAGAGTGGTATTAAACCCTTGCTGATGTTGGTGGGTGAGAACTAGAACCATTGCACCCTTCTGAAACAGGTTCTGTATCCCCAGAAGAAAGGCCTGAAGCTTCATAGGTTTCTTTGGTGGTTGTGTCTGAACAAAGAATGATTCCGCAGGTGGAGTGTGAAATACAATTTTATAACCATTCTAGACAACATTGAGCAACCATATGTCTGAAATTATGGCTTGCCAGGTCGGTGGGTTATTTGTTCTTCCACCATACTGATACCTCCGGGTCTAGCCAGCGCTATATAAAACTGTTCAAATAAATAAATAACATATATTGTCATTTGTTTGGTTGAAGCTCCTGTTGGAATTGCAGCTGAGTTGGTATTTGCCACATGCCGCGGCTCCCTGAGCCCGTCCATGAAAAAACTGCTTATTTCGAAGAGCCTGATTGTATTTCTAATGGATAGAAGATATCTTCTCTTGGTAAGGACGAAAAGACTGAAGAACCTTTTTCTCTTCAGCAGCCGTCTTTACCAAATGCTCCAGTTGAGGGGGAAACTACTTATCTCCTGTAAAAGAAAGTCGCAGAATATGCGCTTTTCCGGATTGTTCCAGTTTCCATAATTTCAGCCACAGATGGCGACGAACAGCAAAAGAGGCCGCAGTAGTAGAGGGCCATAATAAACCAAATGAGGCATCTGACAAAAACTGACTCCATATTAGCTAGATGTTTGTAGGTATGATAGTGAGGAGGGACCGGGTAGACTCTATGTTTCTGGCGATGAGAACTGTGGGTTCCACAAGACGTTATGTAGCTCCACAAGATCTTGCTCAGGGCAAACTTCTGGTTGACTGGGCAGATACTTGTGGTTGGGATGACGACCTAGTCAAGCATGGTGCCTGTAGCAATATTTCTGGAATGGGAAACAAGAGATGAGTGAGAACCTCTGTCAGGAAGGTACACTTATGCCTTCTAAAGAGTATCAACAACCTAAGTTGCTGATCTCAGCAAAAAATGAGCTTAGCAGTCCTATGAAGTCCCCAGTACCACACTTGAAGAACCTTCTCCCTACTCTTGAAAGGTTCTGTGAATTTAGTGAGCCAACACTGGTTCTGTGTCTACCAGTAGGCCAGAACCTCAAATAGTTCTGTAGCAGGCTCAGAGATGTATTGTGTAGACAGGTTGCTCCAACTTATTGATCAGGCTAAGAATGTTAAAGTGCATGGATGCTTCTCGATTATGGCAAATAGACCAAACCCCTTGACAGTCCTGCCAAGGATATAGAGGAAAGAATTCCTGTGTTGCTGGCGAGGTAGCTGTTCCAACCCTGACAGCCCTCGCAAAGCCATATGGGAGCAGGACAGTCTAGTCCTTGAGTGATGCTATTTATGATATAAGATTAGGGCAGTTCCTATAAACCCAAATGTACCTCATAAGGGGTCACCCTTAGGTCATTATTACTGCACCCTGCATCCTCTTTGCAATTTCTAGGAGAACATCTGTTCATGTCCATGCAACTTTAGCCTTTCATCGCCATGCAATGTAATACTGCATCATTAATGTCATGGATAATATCATAAGTACTGTTGTATATTATGTCACCAATTATGCCCTTTGTGAAGTCACAAGCAAGAATACAAAATAGATAACTGTGTGGAATGTCCAATAAAACCATCATATAACATGATAAACCTTAAAATTGAAGGCTGAGTAGTGTGTAAAATTATCAAAAACTCTGAGACGAACCTTAAATCACATTACTCTTAATATCGTTTTATATCACCTGAAAAAAAAATTTTTAATTGAAAAAAGAGGTTAAAAACAGTTTATGGGGGTTGTTTATCTTTAAATATGTAAATGAATAAAAAGTGTTCTATTATGATGTTGTGAAGATGGGCCTTTGGTGAAGACATTGGGGCCTATTACGATCTCAGTCCTAAAGCCTCCGACCTTATGATGGAGGCTTTACGACCGAGATTGTTGGTTTCAATTCTGACCCTCTGACTACAATACAGCTTGTCGGAATTGAAACCGGTCGGTCATTCTGGCTGGCTTCCGACGGGCTCCAGGAGCCTGTCGGCCAGTCAGAGACCTACCCGTAATCCTATAGGAACGCGTTTCCCGCCTTCAGTATTACGATGCTCTTTTTCTCACAGGTTTTCCATGCTGGGCTTTCTGGCATTGAAAGCCTGGCAGAAAGCAAGTTTGGGGGCCCTTAGCAGGGCCCCCTTTTCCTTGCGGCCTCAAGTTTGGGGCTGAGTGTTAATCCTTGCACCTTGTGGCAGGCACCTTGAGGTGCCTGCTACGGGTGGCAGGGATTAACACAATCTTCCATTTTTCTATAAGAGCTTGTATTACGGCCATTACATGGTCCGATAGGGAAATCTGGGAATGTGAACGCACCATGTGCGGTCGCATCGTAAGTAGCTCTCATCCTATTTGTCTTTCCCTCTGTTTTTGATTTACTTACGCCCTCATTTTTAACTTGTTTAACCAGTCATCCAGTGTTTATTTTGCATTTTTAAAGTCTTTCCTTTTATATTTTTAATCATGATTAGTTGTGCCTACTTTTTTACTGGTTCCTATTCCACAATAAGTATACACAAGTTGAGTAGAACAATGCCAGATGTTTTTCTGGGCCAGAAGTGATTACAAATGACCACTTTGGGGGGGCGTAGCTTAGCCACAAGAGATCATGGCAGCAACGTAGCCGAGCTCCGCTACCCGAGGGACATAAAGCCCATAATCCGTCCTAAATCCTGCCCCCAGACCAAGCGGTGTTGCGTACGAAGCATCGGGGAGAACGCAAAGAAAGTGGAAAGCCGGATCACGGGAGATGGCGAGGACTGCAAGGCGAAAGTCCATCATTACGTTCAGACAGAAAATGGAGCGGCCTGACCGTTCGCAGCTGCAGGAATTAGGAAGCAAAGACATGAAGGCAGCACGCCGGAAAGAACTCCAGCCAGCGGCATCAACCAAGAAACCGCGGCATCAACCCAGGAACCTCTCCTTTTATTCCCACCACCTTTTAACAGCACAAAGATCTCCGCGGTGCGGCATAAGTGAGCGGTGGCCGCACACGCGCGCTGCATCAGGGGCGAAGGCATTGAGGCAAGAAGAGTTATAAGCAGGAATTGGAACCTGCAAAGGAGGTGAGCGTGCAGTGGCACCAACGACTGGTGCTGCAAGCAGCAGAGTGCTGGGTGAGTGTTAGAGACAAAGAGGATACAATAAAGGGCCCATCCTGGGTGCCTGGCAGCTGCAAACCGGCTTCTGAGGAGAGATTTATAGTAGATTAGGCCCCTCCCGGTGTGGAGAAAGTGGTCCAAAGCGAGCGCTATAGGGTGGCTGCACACAAGTGAGATCAACCATATGCCCGCATATTGGAGCGGAGAAGCCACCTTAGGGAAAATAACCTTGCGCGCACCCGGAGTGGGAAAAGCGCATCCCAGAGCAAAGTCGCACGAGGTGCGTATCGAAGCCTACAGGATCATCGAATAGGGGGGAAATAACGGACCTCGGAATTGAGTGGAAGTGAAGGGTGGGAGTCACCCCAGAGATTAACCGAGTGCGCAATGGGAAAACCCAGATTTTGGGTCCCCCCAAACCAATAAAATGGACAACTACGCTGTACCCGAAAATCCGGCGGTGTCGCAAACTGAAGATTCAGCGGAGCCCACACTGAGTGCAATTATGGCGCCCATCCAACACCTAAAGGGCACACTAGAGCCTAAAAATTGATGCAGTACAAATTGAAACGAACCTGATCAGAGTGGCTCTGCACCAACTCTCTGAGAAGGTAAGCACAGCAGAGACAAATATCACTCAGCTCTAATCGACTACCAACCGCCTCGAGGCCTAGGTACAGATGCTAACGCAGAAGGCAACAGAAATGGTGACAAACCCGGGACCAGATTCGGCAGAGTCAGCACAAGCAGCGTAATGGAGTGAACGAGAAAACCTCCTTGACCCGGCTGGATCCCGCTGAGGTTTATTAAAACCGAATGACAAGGTACTATTTGATCTTGCCATAGAACTACGCAACGTGATGTTCTATTGAATTCTTTGAACCGATAGAGACGTGAGTAAGTCTCTATTCACTTGAGCACCGTGGTCCTGATGAAAGCCCCACAGACCTAGTGGCTTTGGGAGGACTGAAACATGTCGACCTATACCACACACCAAATGTGAAAGAGTCATAATCGCTCTAATTTCACTCACTCTTATTTTAATATTGTCCTCTAAAAACCAGAACTATTAAAATTAATTGTCTGCCATAGAGAACAATTTTTAGTTCCTTTATATTTTCACCTTATCACTTCACAATCACAATTTCTGATCACTACTGTTCTAACAAGGGTAACACCTCCTGGTTGGAGGTCGCATACACTATCAAACCCCGTGATTATGCGAACACGTGTTAGGGACAGCGGAGAACCAAGATATACCGTTATAAGGTCGAAATTTTCCAACACGTGCATGAGGGTTTTTACTTGGGAATAGTACAAAACATCCATGCACACCCCATGTTATGCAGGACAAGTGATCCTTTCTCATTGATCAAAAGTGACAAAGCTGGAAGACCAAGAAGGCAGAGCAAAGAGAAACAACATTATGGTGGTGGGGGTCCCGGAGGGGGCAGAAGGGTGGTCAGTACACCTCTTCCTGGAAGACCTCATCACGAAAGTTCTAAAGCCCAAGAGACTCTTCAACTTTTTCTCGATCGAAAGAGCACACAGGGTGCCAATACCACCGCAGAAACTGGGGGCTCCCCCAAGGAGAATTATAGCGAACGTTTTTAACTACAGAGATCGCGATGTAATACTTCAAGCTGCCAGAACCATGGGAGATATTACATTTGACAATGCCCAGATTTGCTTTTTCCCAGACTTTACTTTAACAGGTGCAACAACAGCGGAGGAGTTTCGAAGCGGTAAAGTGGGATCTAAGAGATCGTGAACTGAAGTACATGAATCTGTTTCCAGTGGAGCTAAGAGGAATTGCAGAAGGTAAAACCTGAAACTTCGCTACCCCGAAGGAAGCATGGAAATAGCTGGAGGGCTGGCGTACATGAACCTGAGCAAAAGGTAAAGACAAGACATTTGGTCAGGGAGGGCAGAGACAAGTAAACCCTACACTGAGTCAAGAGAAAAACTCCAGCGAAAGGAACAAAGAGTCAGTGCCTGGAACAAGTATGAGAGAGAAGACAAGTGAGGAACAGCGATCCAAAGTAAGGTACAGAGTGCCTGATCACAGAGACTGTCACAAACCTAGTGCAAATAGGACACTTGCCTGAAATCTGGTTGAGACATAGTAGTGCTATGGGACACTGCAAATCAAAATAAAGTGTATTGTTTGCAGGGGGGGGATAAACACATGAGGGTGCAGTGAAAGAGCTTGTCCCGAGAGTGCGGGTTCCAAGGGGACGCGGCCGAGCCTCCCCTGGGTTATACCTGTTTAATGTATGTTCGAGGGACTCTGCGGGTTGGAAAGTTGGGGGTGGCACAACCTTAGTAGCAGGGTAGCAGGGTGGGGGTGGTGAGGGGAGTTGGAGATTAAGGCTTACTTTCTTTCGCAATTGCGTTAAATAAGTTTAAAGCTCAGAGAAATGCCAGGCTGTACTCAATAACACAGAACAGTGGGAGGAGACATGTGTCTGCTCCGCTGTACAAGAGATCAGCACGGGGACACTACCAACAATGGTGTATTGTATGACTTCGATGCACCCTTTGAAAGTGTGGTCATGGAATGTAAATGGCCTGAATGGTAAATTAAAACGCTTGGTAGTCCTGTAGTATATCAAGCGACATATGACGGATATTGTCCTGTTGCAGGAAACGCACCTCAGAGGCAATCAATGTAAAGCGCGAAATAGAGTTGGATACACACTAACAGCCCACGCAGGGTACACCACGGGTTCCAGGAGAGTGGGGGTGCTCATTAGAAAATCGCTCCCATTCATTAAGGGGAAGGTATGGGATGAAACCCTGGGTAGATATGTAGTGATTAGCGAACATGGGAAGGGAAACTATTAAACCTCTGTTCGGTCTATGTACCTCCGGGACTACAGGCCACCAATCTACAAAAGCTGGGCCCCTGGGTGCTTGAGCTCCCGAAGGGGCTTCTAATTTAAGGAGATATGAACGACATCATAAACATAGAAATTAACGTCACAAGACAGGTAGGAACGAGCAGAAGAGTAGGCCAGCTGGGGGGATGGGATTCTGTGATATATGGCGACACCAACACCCCAGTGAGAAACAATATACACATCTAACAGCCGTGAGTCGGAGTCTGTCAAGGCTAGATTATATGATAACGCAACTCACGGGATTGGGAGAAATTGTAGGTGCAACGCACAAGGAGCACAGGGTATCAGACCACTCCCCAGTAGAAGTGGGTCTCTTTGGCCCCAACAGAGACTATGCTCTGCCACCACGGATAGATCCATGGTTATTCAAAGATGAAGAATTCAGGGAAGACACTAAGAAAGCTGTAGACCTCTTCTTTGCTGAAAATGTGGGTTCAGGAGACTCTAAAGTGATATTATGGGAGGCTTTCAAGACAGTGCTCCAAGGGAGGATGGGTAGGAGCCAAAAGGAAGGAGAAAGCACTTAGGTGTCAAACCCTCGAAGATTAAATAACAGTACTGGAATCCCAGGTAGTACAGAGTGGGCATGACTCGACAGAAGGGCAACACCACCTGCGGCTCTGCCAAAAAGAACTAAGATCTGCTAGGGAAAATCCCAAAGCTCAGGCACTAGCCACACAACACAGATTATATGATGTTGGGGATAAGGCAAATAAGCTGCTGGCCTGGCTAGACAAGCGAAGAGTGGAGGGTAGATGGGTGCCCGGCCTGATAGATCAGAAGGGGCCGAATCTTGTCATGGGGAAAGACGTAGCGGAGGGATTTGCAACGTATCATGAGCAGGTGTACACCTCCCCTTCCATGAAAACTGAGCAAGACTGCAGTGATTTCCTGCACAACATTAAACTCCTGCAACTGTCAGAGGAAGACAGAGAAATGCTAGAGGAGGATATGACAGTAGTGGAAATAAAATCAGCCACCCTTTCCCTGCAATCGGGCAAAGCAGCAGTTCCTATCGGACTCCCGGTTGAGATGTATACATGTCTACTAGAGGGCACTTCAGACCATTTACTAGCTATGTTACAAGAGGCCAAAAACGGAGGGCAGACTCCCTACAGATCAGAGGACGGCAGTAATAGTGGTCATACCAAAAGAGGGTAAACCGCCTACGGAGTGTGGTTCATCCCGACCTATCTCCTTGCTCAACTTCAAAGTTAAGGTTGTGGCAAAACTTCTATCCATACGACTGGGCAGGGTGATCACCTCACTAGTGCACCCAGACCAATCAGGGTTCATGCCCCGCAGAGGGACTAGACTCAATTTGCGTAGACTATTTGGGGTGCTACATCTTACAACGGCGGCACCGGATGATCAAATAGTGCTCCTATCCCTAGATGCCAGGATGGCATTTGATAGCGTTCCAATGAAATTATCTTTTTGCAGTGCTAAGGAAATTGGGATTGGGACCAACAAACATAGGGTGGGTGAGATTACTTTATCAAACCCCACTGGCTAGAGTACGAGTCAACGCCACGGTGTCAAGGGTGTTCACTCTCCATGAGGGCACAAGACAGGGGTGCCCTCTGTCCCCTCCGTTGTTTGCCCTGGCCCTGGAGCCTGTGGCGGCTTGGATACGGCAAGACCCCCTGATATGGGGGATACCGATTGGGGAGGAATGGGAGGAATGTATTTCACTATATGCTGATCATGTCCTGTTATATGTGACAAGATCAAGCCAGCCAATAAACAGGATACTACAGATCTTCAGAATATATGGGGAATACTCCGGAAACCAAATTAACTGACATAAATCGCTGCTATTTCCCCTGGCGGGTGGAGCCCCAGATTTAACATCTAGATGTAGAGTCCCTGTGCAGACAAAAGGGTTCAAATATTTAGGAATTTATATAACAAGAGATGCCCAGGAATTCTATCGCCGTAATCTAGGCTCTCGGCTAGATAGCTTGAGTACGAATGCCAAGCATTGGCTGACTTAGCCCCTCACCCTGATTGTTTAAAATTATGACTCTCCCATGTCTGTTATACGCTTTACAGAACACACCATATGAAGTACCCCAGCTGCACTTCCAGAGAGTGGAGGCAGAACTGCGAACACTGCTGTGGGTTGGAGGGGCTCCCCGGATAGCATTGTGTTAATTACAAAGAGGGGTCTCTGATGGGGGACTAGCAATCCCAGATGTCCGTAGCTACTACTGGGCAGCCCAACGAGTGACAGTAAATGGGTGGCAGTTTGGAGAAGGATCGGAACCGGCCTTCAGAGTGCATAGATGAATCATGGGTAAGGGAGGGCCCAGATCGCTGTTATACACCAAAGGATTGGCGATCAATACCACATCCGAACAGTAGAATTGGCATGGCGGGCAGCAACAAAATTCCCAAGGTGGGAGAGTAAGCTGACTGGGATGACCCCACTCTGGGTAGGTACCGGGTTAAGATCTGTGAAGGGGAGACACTGATAGAAACCTGAACTCACTGAGGGTAATCTGAGAGGGAGACATTGGTCCGTTTGAAGACGAAGAATGGATGGAAGCACTACAGGGCCCTAGGGAGGTGGCGATTAGAGCGTGATTTAGATTCATTCAGCTGAAAGTCCTTCATCGAGTCTACCCCAGAACAGTATTATATCGTATGAAAAGAAGCGAAGATGCAAAATGTCGGAGAGGGTGTGGCATGGAAGGGACTTTCTACCATCTCATCTGGGACTACCCAAGGTTGCAAGTATTTTGGAGGTCCTAATGGCGGTCACAGGAGTAGAGGTACAGTTGACACTGAGATGGGTACTACTTATAATTGCCGGAGAGGAAGACTGGACTAAATACACAGGACAATGGGTGGCGCTAGCATTGGGCGTAGCCAAAAGGAACGTAGCAAGGAAATGGGGGACTATAGAAATGCCAACAATAAGAAAATGGAATATGGAACTAGATTGGTGCAGACGAGCGGAACAAACAATATACAATAGCAGGGCGTGACCGAAAAAAACGGGAAAAGATATGGAATGCCTGGCAGTTTTACAGAGGCCTTTAATGGTGATGGGAGAGTGACAGTGTAGGCAGCGACTATGTTGCCATTGGAAAGTTAACTGTGTTCCAATGCTTGTAATAAGACATACTGTAATGCGATGTAATTGTCTCCTGATTGTAACATTTACTAAGCTGACGTTAATAAAAAGAATTATAAAAAAAAAAGAAAAATTGCCACTTCAACCCTAAGCATGACAGTCGATATGTATTCTGAAAACACAGTTGATGGACAGAATGTAGAACAATGTCATACATTCACCCCAGTACAAGGATCTGGGCCTAAATCCATCTTTTTTTGCACTCCACACCACCCTGGGTTAGACACTGGCTATATGCAAATCAGCTCTGACCCTGTGCCTCATGGGAACAGTCCAGTCTGAACTACCAAGCCATGTCTTTCCCAGACCGGAATCAAGCATCTAAGGACCGGTTTCTGGCTATCAGCCTTCATCAGCCTGGATAGCTTGACTCCAGTGGTGTGGAGAGCCTGGGACTCACGTCTGAGTATACCCAGCACACTCGGGGTGAAAAGTGCACAAAACACAGTTGATGGACAGAATGTAGAACAATGTCATACATTCACCCCAGTACAAGGATCTGGGCCTAAATCCACACCACCCTGGATTTAGGCCCAGATCTCTGTACTGGGGTGAATGTATGACATTGTTCTGCATTCTGTCCATCAACTGTGGTTTTTAGGTCTCGCGACCTATTGATGTGCGCAAGCGCATCGAGCGGAGCGAGAATTCAAGTGGCGAAAACATCGTGAAACCAAAGGGCTTTCAGCCCCGCGGTTTTCATGCAGTTCCCGTGTACATGCACGCGCATTGCATGCAAGCCCAGCCTCTCGCATTCCCAGGCTCTCCCGCCCCCATCCGGCATCAGGCTTCCCCTCCCCTAGCAGCACTCCTCGCACACCAGCAACTCCCCCCTCCCACACCAGAACCTCCCCTCTCTCTCCCCGCAAACACAGCCTTGCCGTAGCAGCACTCCTCCCACACCAGCACCTCCCCCCTCCCACACCAGCACCTCCCCTCTCTCTCCCCGCAAACACAGCCTTGCCCTAGCAGCACTCCTCCCACACCAGCACCTCCCCCCTCCCACACCAGCACCTCCCCTCTCTCTCCCCGCAACAGCACTCCTCCCACAACACAGCCTTGCCCTAGCAGCACTCCTCCCACACCAGCACCTCCCCCCTCCAACACCAGCACCTCCCCTCTCTCTCCCCGCAACAGCACTCCTCCCACACCACACGGAGGATTCAGCAGCCGCTCTCACCAGCTTGTGGCTCTTGCAGGCAGTCTCCTCTAATCAGGCCCGGCCGATGCACCACGCTCCTGATTCAGCCGTATTGCAGGCCTCACCCGGGCCTCATGTTGTCTGCCGCAGAGAGCTATCGGCACTTTGCAGGCAGTCTCCTCTAATCAGGCCCGGCCGATGCACCACGCTCCTGATTCAGCCGTATTGCAGGCCTCACCCGGGCCTCATGTTGTCTGCCGCAGAGAGCTATCGGCACTCCGCATGTTCCACCCAAATCAGGGCGGCAGCAGATCCAGATCACCAGGGCGAGCCAGTCATCTCATCCCCAGTCGCCAGCAAACCGGTGGAGTTTCCGGGGTGCCGCACCAGGGGGCGCCCTCTCAGCCAGGCACTCAGAGTGAAGGCCAAGAGCCGGGTCGGCACTCCCAGGTTTGTGTGTGACCCCAGCCGCCGCCTCCCAAGCCACACCACACCGAGGATACAGCAGCCGCTCTCACCAGCTTGTGGCTGTTGCAGGCAGTCTCCTCTAATCAGGCCCGGCCTATGCACCACGCTCCTGATTCAGCCGTATTGCAGGCCTCACCCGGGCCTCATGTTGTCTGCCGCAGAGAGCTATCGGCACTTTGCAGGCAGTCTCCTCTAATCAGGCCCGGCCGATGCACCACGCTCCTGATTCAGCCGTATTGCAGGCCTCACCCGGGCCTCATGTTGTCTGCCGCAGACAGCTATCGGCACTCCGCATGTTCCACCCAATGCAGGGCAGCAGCAGATCCAGATCACCAGGGCGAGCCAGTCATCTCATCCCCAGTCGCCAGCAAACCGGTGGAGTTTCCGGGGTGCCGCACCAGGGGGCGCCCTCTCAGCCAGGCACTCAGAGTGAAGGCCAAGAGCAGGGTCGGCACTCCCAGGTTTGTGTGTGACCCCAGACGCCGCCTCCCAAGCCATGTTAACTACCTCAGCACTGGCCCCAGGAAGTCAGTCCAGGTGCTGTGGAACACGGGGCCCGTAATTTGCACCCTCTCGAGCCAGATAAAAGACAGGCCAGTGCGGAGGTAGTCGCTCATGCGTCTGCCATCTTCAAGGTGGCAAGCCACAGCCCCCCAAATTAAAACAAAGTTGAGTATGTTCGGGGCAAATTAAGTAGAAGACATCATTAAAAAAACACAGGTATATAGTGTGCATGGTGAGAGAACAAGGCCTCGGAACTGAAACAGGGATCTATGAGGTTATCCCACTCACATATCAACAGGGTGCAATATTTTTTCTTGAATTAATATGCACCACTAGGTGCAGAGCATTGTAATACATAAAAAATATGTACAGTATCAAATCCCACTTTATCCAGGGTATGAATGCGCTGGTGAAATACACTGGATTTACAAGTGAAGATGCAATCACATGAGGTATCAGCTAGTAAAATGCAACTTTTCTTTACAGTGACACGCAACAAGACCCTAAAAGTAGACCGCAATCAGCTTTCACTAGAATAGTAAATTTAAAAACAAGTATGCATGATGTTATGCAAAGCAACAGAAGCAAGCACTCCGGTAGCAGTGTGCTATCCCTGGGCCTTTGCAGCAATATTAATAAAAATTAAGCAAGTGTGGGAAGCGGACATGCGGGGATCATGACGAGTGGCGAAGCAAGTGACCCAGTAATAGTCTTTCAGCCACGCAACGCCACTCACACCCACGCAAGCCCACTATCACCCACGCAACGCCACTCACCCAAGCAACACCACTCACACACGCAACACAACTCACCCACGCAACCCCACTCACACGCAACGCCACTCAGAGTGAAGGCCAAGAGCCGGGTCGGCACTCCCAGGTTTGTGTGTGACCCCAGCCGCCGCCTCCCAAGCCACACCACACCGAGGATACAGCAGCCGCTCTCACCAGCTTGTGGCTGTTGCAGGCAGTCTCCTCTAATCAGGCCCGGCCGATGCACCATGCTCCTGATTCAGCCGTATTGCAGGCCTCACCCGGGCCTCATGTTGTCTGCCGCAGAGAGCTATCAGCACTTTGCAGGCAGTCTCCTCTAATCAGGCCCGGCCGATGCACCACGCTCCTGATTCAGCCGTATTGCAGGCCTCACCCGGGCCTCATGTTGTCTGCCGCAGACAGCTATCGGCACTCCGCATGTTCCACCCAATGCAGGGCAGCAGCAGATCCAGATCACCAGGGCGAGCCAGTCATCTCATCCCCAGTCGCCAGCAAACCGGTGGAGTTTCCGGGGTGCCGCACCAGGGGGCGCCCTCTCAGCCAGGCACTCAGAGTGAAGGCCAAGAGCCGGGTCGGCACTCCCAGGTTTGTGTGTGACCCCAGACGCCGCCTCCCAAGCCATGTTAACTACCTCAGCACTGGCCCCAGGAAGTCAGTCCAGGTGCTGTGGAACACGGGGCCCATAATTTGCACCCTCTCGAGCCAGATAAAAGACAGGCCAGTGCGGAGCTAGTCGCTCACGTGTCCGCCATCTTCAAGGTGGCAAGCCACAGCCCCCCAAATTAAAACAAAGTTGAGTATGTTCGGGGCAAATTAAGTAGAAGACATCATTAAAAAATCACAGGTATATAGTGTGCATGGTGAGAGAACAAGGCCTCGGAACTGAAACAGGGATCTATGAGGTTATCCCACTCACATATCAACAGGGTGCAATATTTTTTCTTGAATTAATATGCACCACTAGGTGCAGAGCATTGTAATACATAAAAAATATGTACAGTATCAAATCCCACGTTATCCAGGGTATGAATGCGCTGGTGAAATACACTGGATTTACAAGTGAAGATGCAATCACATGAGGTATCAGCTAGTAAAATGCAACTTTTCTTTACAGTGACACGCCAGAAGACCCTAAAAGTAGACCGCAATAAGCTTTCACTAGAATAGTAAATTTAAAAACAAGTGGTGTGGAGTGCAAAAAAACGATGGATTTAGGCCCAGATCTCTGTACTGGGGTGAATGTATGACATTGTTCTGCATTCTGTCCATCAACTGTGGTTTTTGCATTTGTCAGCCCGAGTGGGATGGGTATACTCAGACGTGAGTCCCATGCACTCCACACCACTGGATTCAAGCAAGCCGGGTTGAAGACGGCTGGAATGCCAGAAACCTGTCCTTGGAAGCTTGTTTCCGGCCCAGGGAAGGCATGGCTTGGCAGTTCGGGCTGGACTGTTCCCATGAGGCACAGGGTCAGACTGATTTGCATATGGCCATGTCGGAACTGGGGTGGTGTGGAGTGCAAAAAAACGATGGATTTAGGCCCAGATCTCTGTACTGGGGTGAATGTATGACATTGTTCTGCATTCTGTCCATCAACTGTGGTTTTTGCATTTGTCAGCCCGAGTGGGATGGGTATACTCAGACGTGAGTCCCATGCACTCCACACCACTGGATTCAAGCAAGCCGGGCTGAAGACGGCTGGAATGCCAGAAACCGGTCCTCGGAAGCTTGTTTCCGGTCCAGGGAAGGCATGGCTTGGCAGTTCGGGCTGGACTGTTCCCATGAGGCACAGGGTCAGACTGATTTGCATATGGCCATGTCGGAACTGGGGTGGTGTGGAGTGCAAAAAAACGATGGATTTAGGCCCAGATCTCTGTACTGGGGTGAATGTATGACATTGTTCTGCATTCTGTCCATCAACTGTGGTTTTTGCATTTGTCAGCCCGAGTGGGATGGGTATACTCAGACGTGAGTCCCATGCACTCCACACCACTGGATTCAAGCAAGCCGGGCTGAAGACGGCTGGAATGCCAGAAACCGGTCCTCGGAAGCTTGTTTCCGGTCCAGGGAAGGCATGGCTTGGCAGTTCGGGTTGGACTGTTCCCATGAGACACAGGGTCAGACTGATTTGCATATGCCCATGTCGGAACTGTGGTGGTGGGGAGTGCAAAAAAACGATGGATTTAGGCCCAGATCTCTGTACTGGGGTGAATGTATGACATAGTTCTGCATTCTGTCCATCAACTGTGGCTTTTGCATTTGTCAGCCCGAGTGGGATGGGTATACTCAGACGTGAGTCCCATGCATTCCACACCACTGGATTCAAGCAAGCCGGGCTGAAGACGGCTGGAATGCCAGAAACCTGTCCTCTGAAGCTTGTTTCCGGTCCAGGGAAGGCATGGCTTGGCAGTTCGGGCTGGACTGTTCCCATGAGGCACAGGGTCAGACTGATTTGCATATGGCCATGTCGGAACTGGGGTGGTGTGGAGTGCAAAAAAACGATGTATTTAGGCCCAGATCTCTGTACTGGGGTGAATGTATGACATTGTTCTGCATTCTGTCCATCAACTGTGGTTTTTGCATTTGTCATCCCGAGTGGGATGGGTATACTCAGACGTGAGTCCCATGCACTCCACACCACTGGATTCAAGCAAGCCGGGCTGAAGACGGCTGGAATGCCAGAAACCGGTCCTCGGAAGCTTGTTTCCGGTCCAGGGAAGGCATGGCTTGGCAGTTCGGGCTGGACTGTTCCCATGAGGCACAGGGTCAGACTGATTTGCATATGGCCATGTCGGAACTGGGGTGGTGTGAAGTGCAAAAAAACGATGGATTTAGGCCCAGATCTCTGTACTGGGGTGAATGTATGACATTGTTCTGCATGGGGTGAATGTATGACATTGTTCTGCATTCTGTCCATCAACTGTGGTTTTTGCATTTGTCAGCCCGAGTGGGATGGGTATACTCAGACGTGAGTTCCATGCACTCCACACCACTGGATTCAAGCAAGCCGGGCTGAAGACGGCTGGAATGCCAGAAACCGGTCCTCGGAAGCTTGTTTCCGGTCCAGGGAAGGCATGGCTTGGCAGTTCGGGCTGGACTGTTCCCATGAGGCACAGGGTCAGACTGATTTGCATATGGCCATGTCGGAACTGGGGTGGTGTGGAGTGCAAAAAAACGATGGATTTAGGCCCAGATCTCTGTACTGGGGTGAATGTATGACATTGTTCTGCATTCTGTCCATCAACTGTGGCTTTTGCATTTGTCAGCCCGAGTGGGATGGGTATACTCAGACGTGAGTCCCATGCACTCCACACCACTGGATTCAAGCAAGCCGGGCTGAAGACGGCTGGAATGCCAGAAACCTGTCCTCGGAAGCTTGTTTCCGGTCCAGGGAAGGCATGGCTTGGCAGTTCGGGCTGGACTGTTCCCATGAGGCACAGGGTCAGACTGATTTGCATATGGCCATGTCGGAACTGGGGTGGTGTGGAGTGCAAAAAAACGATGTATTTAGGCCCAGATATCTGTACTGGGGTGAATGTATGACATTGTTCTGCATTCTGTCCATCAACTGTGGTTTTTGCATTTGTCAGCCCGAGTGGGATGGGTATACTCAGACGTGAGTCCCATGCACTCCACACCACTGGATTCAAGCAAGCCGGGCTGAAGACGGCTGGAATGCCAGAAACCGGTCCTCGGAAGCTTGTTTCCGGTCCAGGGAAGGCAATGCTTGGCAGTTCGGGCTGGACTGTTCCCATGAGGTACAGGGTCAGACTGATTTGCATATGGCCATGTCGGAACTGGGGTGGTGTGGAGTGCAAAAAAACGATGGATTTAGGCCCAGATCTCTGTACTGGGGTGAATGTATGACATTGTTCTGCATTCTGTCCATCAACTGTGGTTTTTGCATTTGTCAGCCCGAGTGGGATGGGTATACTCAGACGTGAGTCCCATGCACTCCACACCACTGGATTCAAGCAAGCCGGGCTGAAGACGGCTGGAATGCCAGAAACCTGTCCTTGGAAGCTTGTTTCCGGCCCAGGGAAGGCATGGCTTGGCAGTTCGGGCTGGACTGTTCCCATGAGGCACAGGGTCAGACTGATTTGCATATGGCCATGTCGGAACTGGGGTGGTGTGGAGTGCAAAAAAACGATGGATTTAGGCCCAGATCTCTGTACTGGGGTGAATGTATGACATTGTTCTGCATTCTGTCCATCAACTGTGGTTTTTGCATTTGTCAGCCCGAGTGGGATGGGTATACTCAGACGTGAGTCCCATGCACTCCACACCACTGGATTCAAGCAAGCCGGGCTGAAGACGGCTGGAATGCCAGAAACCGGTCCTCGGAAGCTTGTTTCCGGTCCAGGGAAGGCATGGCTTGGCAGTTCGGGCTGGACTGTTCCCATGAGGCACAGGGTCAGACTGATTTGCATATGGCCATGTCGGAACTGGGGTGGTGTGGAGTGCAAAAAAACGATGGATTTAGGCCCAGATCTCTGTACTGGGGTGAATGTATGACATTGTTCTGCATTCTGTCCATCAACTGTGGTTTTTGCATTTGTCAGCCCGAGTGGGATGGGTATACTCAGACGTGAGTCCCATGCACTCCACACCACTGGATTCAAGCAAGCCGGGCTGAAGACGGCTGGAATGCCAGAAACCTGTCCTCGGAAGCTTGTTTCCGGTCCAGGGAAGGCATGGCTTGGCAGTTCGGGCTGGACTGTTCCCATGAGGCACAGGGTCAGACTGATTTGCATATGGCCATGTCGGAACTGGGGTGGTGTGGAGTGCAAAAAAACGATGTATTTAGGCCCAGATATCTGTACTGGGGTGAATGTATGACATTGTTCTGCATTCTGTCCATCAACTGTGGTTTTTGCATTTGTCAGCCCGAGTGGGATGGGTATACTCAGACGTGAGTCCCATGCACTCCACACCACTGGATTCAAGCAAGCCGGGCTGAAGACGGCTGGAATGCCAGAAACCGGTCCTCGGAAGCTTGTTTCCGGTCCAGGGAAGGCATGGCTTGGCAGTTCGGGCTGGACTGTTCCCATGAGGCACAGGGTCAGACTGATTTGCATATGGCCATGTCGGAACTGGGGTGGTGTGGAGTGCAAAAAAACGATGGATTTAGGCCCAGATCTCTGTACTGGGGTGAATGTATGACATTGTTCTGCATTCTGTCCATCAACTGTGGTTTTTACATTTGTCAGCCCGAGTGGGATGGGTATACTCAGACGTGAGTCCCATGCACTCCACACCACTGGATTCAAGCAAGCCGGGCTGAAGACGGCTGGAATGCCAGAAACCTGTCCTTGGAAGCTTGTTTCCGGCCCAGGGAAGGCATGGCTTGGCAGTTCGGGCTGGACTGTTCCCATGAGGCACAGGGTCAGACTGATTTGCATATGGCCATGTCGGAACTGGGGTGGTGTGGAGTGCAAAAAAACGATGGATTTAGGCCCAGATCTCTGTACTGGGGTGAATGTATGACATTGTTCTGCATTCTGTCCATCAACTGTGGTTTTTGCATTTGTCAGCCGAGTGGGATGGGTATACTCAGACGTGAGTCCCATGCACTCCACGCCACTGGATTCAAGCAAGCCGGGCTGAAGACGGCTGGAATGCCAGAAACCGGTCCTCGGAAGCTTGCTTCCGGTCCAGGGAAGGCATGGCTTGGCAGTTCGGGCTGGACTGTTCCCATGAGGCACAGGGTCAGACTGATTTGCATATGGCCATGTCGGAACTAGGGTGGTGTGGAGTGCAAAAAAACGATGGATTTAGGCCCAGATCTCTGTACTGGGGTGAATGTATGACATTGTTCTGCATTCTGTCCATCAACTGTGGTTTTTGCGATATGTATTCTAAAGCACATGTATTGGTGGGTCTGTGCTGTGCGAGCTCAGTTTCAACATAGCTGTGTAGGCTGATTCATAAATGTTGGTGTGATTTGATGTGCCACCTACTTGGGACAAGGAACAATAGAGGGCGGCAAGTCATATCACTGAGCAGTGGAAGGTGATTAGTGCGCCACAGGCTGGTAGCTGAGGCAGTTTTAAGTTGCCTGCAAAAAGAAAGCCAGTGCTTTGCAGTTTCGCTGTAGGAATCCATACCTGCAAAGAAATAAAAATGGATGAAGTGAAGGGGTGGAAACACACAGCTGGGAAAAAGATACCTGCTGAGAAAAAGGCTGATGGAGGCCCTGCTGGTACCTGAAAGCAGACAGAGGTACCTCAGTGGCACATATATTGAATAAGTTGCTTACAGACCCAGTTTAATACAAAGCAAAGAAAAATATCAAGAGAAGAGTTGTAAATAACAATATAGGGTGAAGAAGCCAACTAAATCAAGCATTGGCAAAGCCAATTGGTCTGGCTTGCACTTAGAGTCCCGAGTAAAATATTATAGAAAAGCTGGCTGCAGTGAAGCAGACAAAAACAAATATTTTTCTGTACAAAATTAATTTATAATCTACAAATTTTTATATATGGTGATTCAGTGTACTTTTAAGATGAAAAATAGTCATGCATTGCAATGTACACAACACATAAGAGATGGAATGATGTACCAAACAGTTGCGGCTCGCACAGATAAGAGTAGTGGGGTGGGGGTGTGGGAGTGGGGCGGTGTTGTGGGACTGGGGTGGGGCTTGGGCAGGGCGGATTGGGGGGTGGTTGAAGTCGACAGGCAATGGGATAAGTAGTAATGATATATCAATAAATACATCCATTTAACTAACGCTCGCCACATCGGTGAGTCAGCCTACCGCTTTACCCTTTGCGAGCCGCCACTGGTATTAAAGAGCCAATATTGAGTTGAGAGGACAATATTTATATGGGGTGGAGCCAAAGCCCTTTCTTTTGATATGTTAAAGATGTGGTAACAATAGGTGACACAGGCAGTCTAGTTGTCAAGCCAGACCTAAAAACAAGTGAAAGGATCATATGAAAGGGTTATTTATCAGCTGGGAAATCAGCAACAAAGGAACATGTATAATTGTCCCCTGAGGCTCTTATTTCTTTACGAAACATCCTAGTAACCTAGCAATGTTATATCCGTCTTCCAAGAACGTGGCATTTAAAGCTGTGCAAATAAGACGTGTCACGAGTCTTGATGTAAGCGTACGGAAAGTAATTCCTTGGTATGACGGCATCATGTGAAATACAGGTTATGACACCAATGCTTTTGTGCAATAAAAGTAGCCTAATATTTTAAACAATATGTACCCAGAGAATGATCTAAACAAATGCCAACCTACACAGTTTTTGCACTGAGGTTTTGATCAGGTGCCCTGTTTCAAATTTGTAATTTATGATGCTGTCCTCACTTTCAAACAATAGTAAAGCAGGCTCTGGTTATCACCGTTGGGGAAATGCTTGAATCGTTATGTCCATACAACCCTTATAATAAAAAAAACTACAAATCTCCCCTCAAATATTTCTGTCTCTCCAGTTCCTCACAGTAATGGACAATCTGGAGCTGGCAAAATGGGGTCATATCACGCCATGATGACATCAACGCTAGCACTATTGTCTGATATGTGACGCGGATTCTCATGCAAAAAAAATGCATTCAGTTAAAGTGGTTGCAACTTTCGTGCCAACGTTTACCACATTGATATTTTACCTTAGGTATATTTGCACAATGCCAAATTGTACTGGGGTTGAAATTTGACCTACCTCACGAGTATTCGCAAAATAGGTCTCAAATTGCCAAAACTATGATTTGGTGCCATCACAGGGACTGTTGTCTTCTTGGGTCAGCAGACCATCATATTTGTGATCGGTTTTAAATAAAACATTTTTTTTTTATTTCAGTAATTTTTTATTGAAAAATTATATTTAATGCAGCCTGTTTCCTACAAGGAAAATGGGATGCATTAAAAAATATGATAACATTTACAAACATTTTTTAGGAGCAGACAGTGCTCCCATGGACTACTGCCTGCTCCTAAAATAAGTTTTGTCTGCATTTACAAAGGGAAAAGGGTCCTAGG
This sequence comes from Lissotriton vulgaris, assembly GCF_964263255.1. Taxonomy (NCBI): domain Eukaryota; kingdom Metazoa; phylum Chordata; class Amphibia; order Caudata; family Salamandridae; genus Lissotriton; species Lissotriton vulgaris. The sequence continues at coordinate 1,672,534,665 of NC_141685.1, read as the reverse complement.
AACCCCTTCCTGTTTGCGAATGGGTTACCAAATCCTTTTAGGTGTTGGAATGGATGCCCTTAACACACCCCTCCAAAATATCAGTTCGGAATGGTTTATGAAAACCATATACGGGTTTAGTAATCCGAGGTTCGTGAACACCTTTAGTACTTGAGGTCTCTGATGATATATACCTATCAGGACAAACTATCAAGTGTGATCATTTCGTAGAAAAATAGGTTTTCTAATTGAACAATGAAGTGGTACAGCTGCCCTGGAACCATCCTGAACCAGCCCATTCTGATAATATTGCAAAATATAATTCACTGAATTTGTGTTGCTCATCGGCACTTCGTTTATAGGGTGGACATTGTGTGTTAGAGCAAAGAAATGGCATATATGCGGTTGCATTTTAAAGATTCTTGTTGATTCGCATTTGGTCCACTGAATTTGGCTTACAAAGGGTTCTCCGGGGCATTTTATTTATTCCTGCTCTCTGTTTTGTATGGCTATTCTGCAGAGTCTCTACTTTCTCTGTGATTTTATTCTTCATCATCCTTATATTCTCTGTGAATTATATATCCTCTTCCATGCAATGTTACACGACTTATATTCACCATTATTTTGCATGTTGTGTTAACATTTACACTGTACATGCATCCTGTGGGACACATTAACTTCACGGTATTCGCCTGTGCTGTGCTGTTTATCCATCATTGTTCTTAACTAGTCTGATGTGTATATCCTTCACTGTCAATGTCAGGTATTGATTTATATTTCCCATTCCTGCTCTTGATATATATGTTCACTGTCCATGCCTGCTCCGGGATATATATCCTTCACTGTATATGACTGTTCTCTTACTTGGTGTTTGGACAAAATATTTATTTAAGACATATTGGAAGATAGAAATATTGGGAAAAAAATGTGAGTCAAAAATATAGTGGTATATAGTATCATTATCAAGAACATATATTTTTATAATATAATTTTCAAAAATACTGTTGCTTGTAATATAGTTGTAAAAATGATGATTTTAAAATTATTTTGATGTGTTTTAGTTAATATATTAATTGTATGTGTTAGTATTGTTGCTATGATTGTTAATACATATTTTAAAAATAATTTGGAATTATAAGTGATTAAGGGGTATATTACGACCGCCAGCGCAACAGCAAAAGGGACTGCCCGCCAATGGTGCGGCAGTACCGCCATGCCAATCAGGATGCGACCGCCGATATGGCGGTCGCATTCCGCATTTATTACATTGCGGAGGGCGGTGCCGCTATGTAATAATTGCATGTTGTACATTTACATGCACAACATGACAGGGACCGCGCAGTGCCTGCCACCTTGTACATGCAAATGTAGGGGGTACCATAGGTACTCCCCATGTGCACCCCCTACCCCCTACACCCTGGGGGCCCGCAATAGGCCCCCAACAGCGAGAAGCGCATGCCTTTCCATGGCGGCATCGTCGCCATGGAAAGGTGTTCTTCTGCCTGCATCATAATATGGATGGCGGTGTCTTGCAGACACTGCCACCATATTGTGTCCCTTTTCCGCTTGGTCGAGCATTCGACCGGCAGAAAAGCGGCGGACAGTCTTTCCGTCCGCTGCACGGTGCCCCTGCCATACTAATATGGTGGGGGAGAGCCAGGGACATATGGCAGGCGGCTCGCCACCGCCGGGCCGGCAGTGAGCACTGCCAGACCAGAGGTGGCAATCCGCCCGCCATCATAAAGGGGCCCCTTAATATTGTTATTATTAATTTATAGTGTACAGGGTTTTTAGGTTTGTAGAGGAATAGAGTGAGACGCTATTTAAATTAGAAATATCTAAATTTTAATATTGATTTGTTTTCTAATGTTCATATTTTTAAATGGTTATTAATTGTGTACATTTTTAAAATGTTAGATTTTAAATTTAAAATGGAAATTTGTTTTTTTCATTTAAACGTATAATAATAGTAATTTATATTTAGTAGCTAGGGTATGTAGGGCTATAGGGTGGGAAGTTAAGTAATAAATGATTCAAAAAATTTTCATTTCTCTTGTACTTAATTGATTTGCTTTTAATTATGTTAATAGTTCAATACTGATCTATTTGGTTATGTTTTAGTTGCTGTTTGCTGGGTTTGTAGGGGAATAGGGTGGAAAGATAAATAAATTAAATGAAATGTAGTTTAATGCTAACTTTTTAAATAAAATATTTTTAATTACTAATTATGTCAATTACTTATTTTAGTAATAATTGTGTAATTGTTGTACTGTTTCATTTATTTTCATATGTATTTTAGTTTGTATATGTTTATTACACTTTTTTTTAGATGAGTAGGTTGGGCAGAAAAAAAATCAGAAATATTTTTTATAATAATTGATATTTATAAGTAATTTATTAATTGGTAATTAATTATGTATAAAAGTGTTATATTTATTATTGAATTTTGCTTGTGCAATGCTATTTGTTACTTACAATCTCTTTTTATGTATTAATTGAAATTAAGTAAATCAGTATTGATTTCATAATTGTTGGCTTTTTTGGGGGTAGTTAGGAAAGTTGAGATTAATGTATGTAATTTTATTTTTTCCTTTCTTTTTTAGAATTTTGTAAATATTTTTTTAAACATTTTTTTCTACATTGTGTAATTCAATAATGTTTTATATTAAGTGCTTACATTCTGTTTACTAAATTATTGGGACTGTTTATATATGTAATGCTTTGAAAGTCTAAGACTTCCCTACTGTTGCTTAAACTGGAGTGGGAATAGTAAATCTTATCCCTCCAAAGTCCAGCAATTTCTCTAATGTTGCTTAAACTGGAGTGGGCATAGTACATGTATCCACTTCAATGTCCAACACTTTCACAACTGTTGCTTAGATTCGAGTGGGAATACTATATCTGCCCGTTTTCCTAATATTGGAGGAATAGAAGTTGCATTATTATTTCTTTATTTTTTTTATATTTAATATTGTTTGTTTTTACGTTTAATTTAAAAAATATAGTCAAGTCAAGTCAAGTCAAAATGTATTGTTTTCAATTATTAAAAATGATTACAAATACATTAGAAAATCATTTGTTAAAAAAATGAGCATGAATTTTGTCATATTAAATTGAATAGTCCATAAAATGATCAAGTTCTCAATTATTTAATTTCAGTTGAGTTCTTACTCGGCCATAAATACTACTTTTGTCTATCAAGTGTTGGATTTAGCGTTTTCAACTTCTCTCGTCTCCCCAATTTCCGCTTCTCGTAGGAGAGATTGCGCTTTCCTCATGTATTTAACCCACCTACAAGCCAACGTGGGGGACGATCCATCCAACCATCGAATTACAGCTTGCCTGCATGTTCGAATGTTCAATTGATTAAAAATATTTTTTAAAAGCTGTCTCCTTAAGTCCATAAGAGCTGGGCAAACACATACCAAGTGGGTTAATGTTTCATTTTGATAACCACATAGGCGACAATGAGGGTCCTTGTAACTACCTTTCCAAGATGGTAAATACAAGTCCTTTGAAAGCTGTAAGCCCAGCCGATGTTCTATATATCTGTGTTTTAGTGTCATATTAAAGTGACATAAGGCTGCGGCTTTATCCCGGAATATGAGTTTATCACTGTCCACCCATGTCGTCGCTTCGAAATTATTGATTTGTCTTCCAAGTAGGATTTCCATTTGACAGCATTATTTGTTATTTTGTCGAAGCTGGTTCTGTCTGGCTTTGAATCCCAAGTCGATTGGATTCCTATGCAACTCAAAGATTGGTTCAGGAAATCTCCCCAACTGCGTGGTGTATGCTGTTTCTGCTGGATTTCCATTTCTTCCCAACACAGGCTATCCAGTGAGCCGTCCTCTGACAGACGTACTTTATGACTAAGTTTCGCAAAAGTACCCATGCTGCGAAACGTCTGATTTAGCAGGCCAAATTCTAGGCGAACCTGCGCAGGTCAGGCTGATTTTGGGAGGTTTAAAGCCGCCTTATATTTCTTTGTTTGTAGGCTGTTCAACAACCCCGCCTCTTTGCCAAACCAGGTGACTAATGCATATGACAGAGTGGGTAAAGTTTGCGATTTCATCACTTTAAGCAGGTGTGTATAATTTGGACAACATAATTTGTTTGTAATTGCCGGAATGCATAAATCAAGGATTGTGATTTTGCCTTTAGGTCTATTTTATGATCCTTGTTAGCTAAGTCTCGCCCCAGTTTTAGACCTAAGTACTTGTAGGATGTTTCTTCCTTTATTAGGGTACTATTTGTGTACCATTTAAATGTTGATTTTTTCAGGTCTACCAGGCGGACCACTTTGGTTTTCTCTATATTTAGTTCCAAACTTTCGTGCTCCAAGTAAGTTATCAGGTTGTTAATCATTCTTTGGAGTCCTATTGGGGTTTGACTCAGAACAACAATGTCGTCCGCATACTGCAGGAAGGGAATTGGGGTTTTTGCCAAGTTCGGTGGATGTCCTTCCCCAACCTGCATGTGTCTGACAATATCCGCCATGTAAAGATTGAATAAGCTGGGGGCCCGGACGCAGCCTTGTTTTAAGCCCTGTTCCGTGCTAATTTCGTCCGTAATACTGCTACCGTCTCCCAATTTAACTCTTGCCCATGTTTCACTATACAGGCTTATTATTGCCTCCAGTAGGTTCTTTGGTAGTCCCCATGATCTTAATTTTTCCCATAGTCTATTTCGGTTCACCCTGTCAAAAGCAGCTCGTAGGTCTATAAAACACTCAAACAATCTGGTCTTCTTTGTTTCTGCTTTTTCCTTCAGGAGAGCCAGGGTTATTAGGTTTGTCAGTGTGCCCGTCCTTGGCCCAAAACCCGTTTGGAACATGGGTATTATATTTGTATTCTCCATCCAGTCTTGGAGGTGCAGCAATAAACAAGAACCGTATAGTTTCGCCTCCACGTCCATCAGCGATATCAGCCTATAGTTCCCCGGCTCATTATGATCGCCTTGCTTGAAAATAGGGTGCATTATACTCCCACTCCAAGACTTGGGAATTTTATTCTGGTTGTAGATTAAGTTAAAAAGTGGTGTTAAGTATTCTGCCCAGAACTCAGGAGAATGTTTAAAAAATGGCGTTTGGGAGCCCATTGGCCCTGCTGCCCCCTCTGTTTTCAGGCGTTTTATTATTCCCTTTAGCTGTTCAACAGTTACAAGGTTGTCTGGACTTGGTATCGAATCTTCAGATTTTTTTGATGATATATATATATATATATATATTTTGGGGTTCTGATATTTTACTATTATCAATATTGGTGACATTAAGTCATATATTTCTTTTTATTGTTTATTTTTTATGTTGATTTTCACTTGTGTCTATATATATATATATAAATATGTAAATGTAAATGTAAAGGCATTTATATAGCGCACTACTTACCCGTAGGGTCCCAAGGCGCTTCGACCGCTGTGAAACCCTTCCTGGCTTCCCTGAGAGATGGTCCCATAATGGGTATCTCCAGGGTGAGACCAGGCATCCCCGGCAGTCTGGTGGGGCCGTTAGTGAAGATGAGGCAAGCTAATGCCCAGAGTTGCCGAGTGTGATGGCTGATCAGAGTGGGCACCGAGGCGAGAGAATTATTGAGTCCGCTGACCCTGGTCCAGAAACCTGCCGCGCCAGGAATCGAACCCTGGTCCCGGGCTGTCCTCTGCTCTCGGGTCTGCCGCCTCTAACCAGTGAGCCACACTACTTCACTATATATGTGGGTGTGTATATATATATATATATATATATATATATATATATATATATATATATATATATATATATATATATATATATATATATATATATATATATATATATATATATATATATATATATATATATATATATATATATATATATATATATATATATATATATATATATATATATATATATATATTCACTGAAAAAACCATAGGTTATAGGCCATATATAGTTAGGAATTTGCATTTACAAAACCTTGAAAATTCACTGAAAAAACCATTGGTTATAGACCATATATAGTTAGGGATTAGCCTTTTCAAAACCTTATTTTACTCACACAAAACCATTGAAATTTCATATATAGTTAGTTCCACTAACTATATATCGCGCACCCGCAATCCACTGCTGATGATGTCACATATTACATCATTCATGACATGGTTAGTGACATCACTGATGACATCACTGATGACATCTCAAATGACATCACTGATGACATCACTGATGACAACATCCAGTGACTGTATGTTTCTGTAAAGTTAAAATATGTCTTACATATTGAAGAATGAGTGGATGTATAAGTGTCTTGATGAAGGATTTAGTAGGTGCATGACTGACTGTATGAGTGAGTGATTAAATGTGTCTCACTGAGTGCATGGGTTAGTGACTAAACTGTTTTAATTTGTGCATCATTATATCTGTTGTTCTACAAACTGCTGCATATGTTGATCAGTAGCTATATGAGTAACTGTATGGGTTATTCATTGGTTGTCCAAGTATTTGTATGGGAAACTGAGTGTGTGTGTATGGGTGGCTGGGAGGTGTGTGACTCTGTACATAGATGTGTGAGTAGTTGATTCACTATATGTATGGGTTCAAAAGTGCATGTGGAAACAGCTGTATGGGCTGTTGACTGTGCATGAGTGTATTAGTGAGTGAATGGATATCTCAGTGCTACATGTCAAAGTAAGTACATATGTAAAACACAGTACATGTGAGAGTTGACATATATAAATAACTGTGCATAAGAGCCAGTGAATGTGTGAGTGGCTGTATGGATCATTGTGAACATGTATCAGGGATTGTATAAGAGAGTAAAGTAAATATGTGTTAGTATATGTTTGATTAAGTAAGGTGTGTATAACTGTATAGTTGAGAAAATGGAGGTGTGATTGATTTTTTGCATAACTGACTAGGTGTGTGAGTAACTCCATGGATGAGTGACAGTCTGTGACTGTCTGTTTACACTGATTGTATCTAAGGTTATATTAGAGTCTGAAGAGGTTCATGGTATTATCACATGAATGATATCATCAGTGATGTGATCAGTCATGTCAAATGAGATGTTATCAGTGATTTTATCAGTGATGTCATTTGAGATGTCATCAGTGATGTCATTTGAGATGTCATCAGTGATGTCATTTGAGATGTCATCAGTGATGTCATCAGTGATGTCACTAACCATGTCATGAATGATGTAATATGTGACATCATCAGCAGTGGATTGCGGGTGCGCGATATATAGTTAGTGGAACTAACTATATATGAAATTTCAATGGTTTTGTGTGAGTAAAATAAGGTTTTGAAAAGGCTAATCCCTAACTATATATGGTCTATAACCAATGGTTTTTTCAGTGAATTTTCAAGGTTTTGTAAATGCAAATTCCTAACTATATATGGCCTATAACCTATGGTTTTTTCAGTGAATTTCATTGGTTTTTTAATAGCAAATATCAAAAGCTGTAAAATGTCAAGTACGTGATAGGTAAAAACTTTTTCGTGTTTATGCACGCTGATGTGCTTTGAACGCTGCCCCCCTCCCCTCTTTTCTCTTAGTAGTACTCTCTCTTTGCAGATAGTGAAGAGTAGTTAACGCAGGCCTTTACCCCCGTTGTAATCCGTCGTGCCTGCTTGTCTCTCCATTTGATTGATTGTTATCCAAGCATTTACTGTTTTACAATTGATTCTCTTTGGTTCATTCTCTATTTACAAACAAGCACAAAGTCGCAATACTCTGTTTAGTCTTTGCAGATAGTGAAAAATCGTGAAAAATCGTGTAAAAAAATAAAATTAATCGAGCAAAATCAGTAGGCCACTAATTGGATCTCTTTTTGACCTCGCTAAAATAGAAATATTAGGAACAACCCTTCATGAGAAATACGAAAATAGTGAGATGAACTGAGCTCCACACCATGAGGGCTGCAAGACAGCTCGGCTCCGTCACCCACCCCGCCCAAAATAACGACAAACCCTATGCAAATATTAAAAATATAGACAACACACCAGCAAAGAAACAGGGTAAAACATTTTATTAAATAACTATTTACATAACTATTTTATACTTTTTATTGCCCGATCCGGCTAGCTCAATCGATCGAGCATGAAACTCATGCACTCTGATAGCAAGCGTTGCTACTGATGCTATGCAGACCAAAACTGGTTTTCAGTTTGTACATTTTCCTAGATTTTTCCATCCAAGGTTGGTTGAGTTTGTAGAACGATGGCTTCAGATTTTCAACATACGGTGTGTTGGCGCGGACTGGGAGGGGGCGCTTCGCTCCTGCCCCCTCCCCAAGTAAGATTTTCATACGTGAAAGTACGTTAATGGTTTTGGTCCCTGAGTTGCTTCAATATCACTGCCATTCTCAAATGGCATAAGTTCTGGATGTTGGGTGCCATAGTTCAGAGTTCTGAGCAGCGCTTGTAACACTGTCTGAAGCTTATTTCCACCTACTGCAGCTTCACTATTCTCAAAGTAAGTGAGTGTCGTTTGTGGACCTGACTGCATTTGAAAACAATGTGATATGGTACCTCCCTAAACCGCTTGACGGAGGCCCCCGAGGGGCGGTGTGATGGCACGGACTCGGAGAAGACGCTTGGCTCCGACCCCCTCCCCAAGTCTTATAGCACCGGTTTAGCCTGAGATCGCCCCCGACATAGGCGGCCGGCTCCCGGGGTCCGGCTGAACTTTTTGCCTTTTGATGACTCTTCTATTCTGGACCTTGTCCCACAATCCGTTTGACCTGAAGACACGCTGTAGTGGGGCGCCCCTTTACCGTTTTAGTTGCCATTCCGCCCGCTTTTGCTACACTGTGCCTCTTCCGCCATTCAGCTGTTTACCGCCCGCTCTTGCGACTACAGCGTCTCGCTCACCATGTAGTTGAGTTGCTCCCGCTCTTGCGATGCAACGATAGGCGACTGCCACAGGACTCTCAAAATGGCGGCCGGCTCTTCAGATTTGGGCGTGGTCCACTAAAATGGCCCTGGGACACCTTGGAACTCGGACGCTTCCCTGATAGGGCTTGGGTCCCATTCTCGAAAGCGTCCCCTCAGCCGTGAAGATTCTACAAAAGTCTTGGGGGCCCCCGACTCCCGCAGGCTTCTGGTGGGGAGCGGCTGCCATGTCTGCTCGTGGAATGGCCACGACGGAGCTACGAGATGGTAGTGCTCTCATGCTGACGCCAGCTTTAGTCTGAAACATCCAGAAACACTGTAGACTACCAATTCGATCAGTTCCGGTAGCGCCCCAACATGACCCGGTAGAGAAGAACTTGCCCTCCCCTCTTTGACTGATGGTTCTTGTTGCCTGTCCCCTCTGTTGTCATTTTACAGAACTTTTTGGACTGCTGAAAGGGGTTGTGTTCCGAACGCTGGTTGGTGGAGACATTTTGACTATATTCTTGACCTACGTTGTCGCGTAATGCGTTATATGACACGCCGCGTTAGCGCACCCGGAAGTGATCCGGGGCGCGGCGCGCAGCGCGTAACGTAAGCATAACAGGTCATGTGACTTGTTAATAAAACTTTTTATTGGTTCATTTTACTTTTGTTATTTTAATAATGAAAAGCTTGGTCATATGACCTAAAAAATACGCTTTTTATTGATTTCGAACTTTTTTTTTTATAACATATATGTTATAATATTCCAGGCTAATGTACTTTCCCGGAAAATTTTCAACTGTCCTGCAAGTAAAATATATTCCTTTTTCGAGAAAAAGGGCGTTTCTTCGTTCCATGACGGAGCCGTTGAGTAAAAGAGACTCGGCCTGCTGTCTTAGTCGCCGATACGCCTGATTATCAGATTCTTATCGATCACTTTATGTTGCAGGAGTGGAAAACACAACTGCCCTTGACCATTTATCTTTACTGCGTTCCTACATATTATACCTTTTATCCGTCATGTAATTGGACTGCTTTATTTCACTTGCCTTTTACTGATTCGAAAACAGTGACTAAAAGTAAAAACTTTACCAATGTAAATACTACTACCATGTTTTGTTTTAAAAACCTTTATTGTGAAAATGTCAGTATACAAATACGGGCCTATAACCACGTGGGCCGGCCAAGGAGCAAACTGAAATCGTATATGATGAGGAGACATTTACATTATAGAGGAACGTAACGAATTAGGTTGCAAGAACTAAGGTGTCTAACAGTTGCGGAATCGGTGGACGTACATTTTGTAATTAAAATACGACAGGGCCACTTATAAAAAAGTTATCTAGATATACATTTGCGTGCAAGTACCATGGGTGACGTTAATTCGAACTTTCAATAGTACAGTAATCAATAACACATCAGAACTTAATATCAATAGGGATGTCGAAATATTCAATCAATTCTCGTCCCCGCCCGCCATGAGCATCAAAACTGCATTCATATCTCGTGATATCAAGGTTGTTCAACCAGTACACAACAAGGAGTTACGAGTCCCATTTATACCGGCGCCATTTTAGGCGAGGCCGGGCAGGTCCAAGATATAGTCAAAATGTCTCCACCAACCATCGGCCAGACCAGAACCCCTTTCGGCCCTTTATGCTACAAGATGGTGTCTTCCATTCAGAAAATATTGTTGGCAGCATTTTGAAAGGAAAGATAAACAGCCGTTCTCCTAGTGAGTCTCACATTGTTACATTTAGGAAGAATGTTGAAGAGTAGTATGTTGAAAATCTGAAGCCATTTTTCTACAAACTCTCAATCAGCCTTGGATGGAAAAAAAAATCCTGAAGAATGTACAAACTGAAAACCAATTTTTGTCTGTATAGCATCAACAGCAACGCTTGAGTCCGCTTTGTGTGAAGCCGCCATTTTGATTCAATCAATAACGTCCCCCTGCACACATTCAGGGACCTGGTCGTGTCTTCAGGTCAAACGGATTGTGGGACAAGATGCAGAAAGGAAAAGGAAAAAAGTTCCGCCGGACCTCGGGAGCCGGCCGCCTATGTCATGGGCGATCTTTGGCCACACCAGGGCTACTATCAGTGATGTCATTTGAGCAGACACCAATGCTATTAAGAAACACAAGGAAATCCCTAACGCATCAGCATTCTCGGAAGAGATTGACACAGATAACATCTTAAGGAACAAAGAAAGACAAAATAAGGATGAGGAAATTATCACTTTAGTTTTTTCATCAGCTAGCGACAGCAAGAAACATATTGTAATGGAGATTAGAGAGGCTACGGATGGATAAATAAATTATCAAAAGAAATAGCGACTCCCCCCTTTAGCAAATTAGCTAAATCTTTGCGTGCCATCCGGATCTCGGCGCGTTCGAGTCACTGTACCGCAAGAGTGACCGGAACTCAGCTGAACACGCCGTCTTTCGGCGCAGCATTGTAGGTTGGCCACACCAGTGCGGCAATTTGCTGGACACCACCTCGGGCAATAGTGAAGCTGCAGCAGGTGCAAATAAGCTTCAGATAGTCTTACAAGCACTGCTCAGAACTCTCAACTATGGCACTCAACATCCAGGACTTGCCATTCGGATCTTGGCGCCTTGTGCTGGTTCCGACCTATTCACACATCGGTCCACTACTGACATCACCTCATAAGCCAACGGGGCACCCCACGCCGACTTTCGGCGCAGCATTGTAGGATGGCCACACCAGTGCGGCAACTTGCTGGACACAACCTCGGTGCCATCCGGATCTCGGCGCGTTCGAGTCACTGTACCGCAAGAGTGACCGAAACTCAGCTGGACACGCCGTCTTTCGCCGCAGCATTGTAGGATGGCCACACCAGTACGGCAATTTGCTGGACACCACCTCGGTGCCATCCGGATCTCGGCGCGTTGTGCTGCCTTCGGCCTATTCGCACATCGGTCCGCTACTGACGCCGCCTCACGTGCCAACGGATTTTCTACGCTTTTTGTAGCCCTATGCCGCATAACAGGTCATGTGACTTGTTTATAAAACTTTTCATTGGTTCATTTTACTTTTGGTTTCCTAAAGATGGAAGGCTTGGTCATATGACCTAAAAATAACACTTTTCATTGGTTTAGAACATTTTTTTTTCCCAAACGATGAAAGCCCCACCTTGTTTCTGGATGATTCAGACTGAAGCTGGCGTCAGCATGAGAGCACCACCATCTCGTGGCTCCGTCGTGGTCATTCCGCGAGCAATCATGGCAGCCGCTCCCCACCGGAAGCCTGCAGGAGTCGAGGGCCCCCAAGACTTTTGTAGAATCTTCACGGCTGAGGGGACGCTTTCGAGAATGGAGCCCAAGCCCTAGCAGGCAAGTGTCCGAGTTCCAAGGTGTCCCAGGGCCATTTTAGTGGACCAGGCCCAAAACCGAAGAGCCGGCCGCCATTTTAAGAGTCCTGTGGCAGCCGCCTATCGCTGCACTGCAAGAGTGGGAGCAACTCAACTACATGGTGAGCGAGACGCTGTAGCCGCAAGAGCGGGCGCAACTCAGCTGGATGGCCGCCACCTGGGGAGGCCCGTTCACGCCGCCTCCCCCACGCCCCCCCCGGGCCGCCCCACGCCAATTTTCGGAGCAGCATTGTAGGATACCAAAACCAGTGCGGCAGTTTACTGGACATCACCTGGGTGCCATCCACATCTCAGCGCGTTCTGCTGCCTTGGGACTATTCGCACAACAGACCGCTACTGACGAGGCCTCCCCCCGCACCACCCGGGACGCCCCACGCTGTTTTTCTGAGCTGCATTGTAGGATCCCAAAAACCAGTGCGGCACCCAGGTGACATCACCTGGGTGCCGTCCAGAACTCAGCACGTTGTGCTGCCTTGGGACTATTCGCACAAAAGACAGCTTCTGACCATTGTTGCTTTTTTTTGTCAAAAATGTTTAAATGTTTGTTACAGTTTTTGTTCCGTTCGTTATATTTAAAAGTTAATAAAGTTTTATAATCCTACTTTGTTGGAGTGCTATATATTTTTAAAAAATCGGGTGAATGGGGCCTTGAATCGGGTTATTGTCATGTGTGGGCTTTGCAAATGTACTGCTACAGGATCGGACATTTCAAACTCAAATGCACGTTCTTTTTCTTACCTTTCTGAAGCATGGAGCGCAATAGCAGGCAGAGAAAGGGTGATGCAAGTGTTGAACACTGCCTGGCCTGGCAAGTTGCTGGCAGTGCCCCCCCCCCCCCCCCCCCCCCGCCCGCTCCTGAAAGAGGACACACACACACCGCCGCCCCGAGTACTTCACAGATCTTTAAAAGACCATGCGCTTGTTCATGAGGCTTAAATGGTTTATCACCCCTTGTAGAACCCCTGCATCGACCCTCTGACGTTTCCTGAAAGAATTACCACGTAACACAATACCAAGCCTTGTCAGCTGAAACCCCCGAGGAATCGTGGGGCATATTATCAAGGGGGTTTATCTCCGCTTTTTTGGCTTTAAAAGCCAAGAAAGCGGAAATAAAATTATCTCCCTATTACCAAGCTGTCGCTAACACCAGTTAGTGACAGCTAAAAGGAGATAGCGACCATCTTGGGCCCCGCTTTGCATGTCAGTGATATTTATCACTAATGACATGCAAAGTGGGCGTGCCAAGATGTTAGCGACTGGAAACAGTCCCTAACATCGCTATCTCCTATTACCAACTTTTGGAGATATTCGCGCTAAGCGCGAATATCTCAAAAAGCTAACACCTGCCCTGAGCAGTTCTTAGCCATGTTATCCAATGGGAGGTGGATAACATGGCTAAGAGCATTTGCTCGATAATGCATGAATATCGCTGACTTTTCAGCGATATTCATGCATTGCGGCCGTTTTTTATCGCATTTGCGATAAACCTTGCTAATAGCAAGGTTTATCTGCGATAAAAATCGCCGATGTGCGGCGATAATTTTTGTCTCTAAACAAGTTAGAGACAAAAATTATCGCTAGTTGTTGGTAATATGCCCCCGGGTTTTTGCTTGCAGGAATCGGGAGGCGGGAGACTAGCACTGAAATCAGTAGTCTCACGCCTGAATCGGGAGGGTTGGCATGTCTGGATTCTCTACAGCTGGGGCCATAAACTACATCCGCAGGGCTAGGTGATAGCCTGGGTCCGGCCTGGACAATCGGACACAGAGGAAGAGGAGTGTCAGAGGGTGCGGTAGTGAATAGGGTGAAAGGGAGGTGTCGGGCGGGCACAGGGTGTGATTCTCAGGGAAGAGCAGCGCAGATGGGGGGAAGTATATGGCCCATGCATGAGAGAGAGAGCGGGGGTGACCAGTGCGTGGGGGAGATGCTTGCGAGGGTGGGGAGCCGTGCTGAGAATCGACGGCGTGCAGAGAGTGGGTCTGGTCAAGGCATCTAAAATGGCTGCCGTGCACGACAAAATTGTGGCATTGGACAAAAAGGCAAGATGGCGCAGACAATGTTTATCAATAAGGATTCATTTATAACAAAATATTTACTCGCAGTGACAAAATGGTGGTCAACACTTCCTGATTTCCATCGAATCGAACGTTAACAGACATCACGCAGCAAAAAAAAAAAAAAAAGCTCACGCACAGCCGCTGGAAGACATGTATCAACATATTCAGAAAACATAAGGGGTCAGGATACGTCTCCCGCACCCCCTTATACCTAGTAATTTAATTAAAACGAAACACAAAATGGCGAATTCCCGTTTCGCTACCAGTTTGCGGCCCAGTTCGCGGCTCGGGAAGCGCTTCTACCGTGAAAAATATATATTTTTTTATTTTCCCCACGAGACCCTTTAATAACCCCAACATCATTCCTAGGGGGTCAAGAGAGGTATACCTTGCCCCCTTTCTTTAAATTCCCCCTTCGTTTTTCACCTCTTCTTCTCTCTCGATCCTACCGAGAGATAAGATGGCGGCCGCTCCGGACTGTTTAGAATGTTGACAGACACCGGAGGGCCAATCAGCTTCGCATCGCAAAGTTCCGATACGCGAAAAGTTCGCTAACCGGATCGCTGCCCGGAGCGCTGTTACAGATATATATCTTGATTTAAACGTTAATTTCTCAAAATCCACTGAAGCACATATATTGAGACCTAGCAAAGGCACATCGGGCTAACAGTCCCTACAATTTTGCCAAGTTTCGTGGAAATCCATTCAGCCGTTCGAGCTAAAAGTGAGGCCAACCGCCCTATGGAAATTAACATGGGGAAAACGTGTTTTGGGACCCCCCTTTTTTCTCGGCCCCCCCTTGCCGAACCCCCCCCAAATTTTCAAGGGCTGCTCAGAAACAAAATGTGCCATTTTCCTGAAAATTTCAGCCGATTCCGTCCACAAACGCCAAAGTTATTAGACATAGAATTTTCAAAAGTTCCATAGAGAAAAAATCCTAACTATATATACCTACTGGCGACCGCCAGTAGGTGATATATATATATATATATATATATATATATATATATATATATATATATATATATATATATATATATATATATATATATATATATATATATATACACACACATATATACGTATATATGTTTGTGTGTGTGTGTATATATATATATATGTTCACTGAAAAAACCATAGGTTTCACACCAGTTATAGTTAGCTGGTCATTTTACTTATACAAAACCTTTGAAATTCCCATGTTATAGTTTGTTCAGCTAACTATAACTCGCGTGCCCGCAATGCACTGCTGATGACGTCTCATATTACATCACTCAAGACATGGTCAGTGACATCACTCATGACATCACTGATAACATCTCAAATAACATCACTGATGACATCATCCAGTGAACGGGTGTTTTTCTGAAAATTAAGTATGTTTTATATATGTATATCTAAAGGTCGATGGAAGAATAAATGGGTAAGTAAGTGCCTAAATTGATGACTTTTTTAAAAAATGTATTGTATAACTGACTAATTAATTGTATCTTAGTGAATACATAGGTTAGTGAGTAATGTTTAAATATGTAAATATCTGTATCAGTCTCACACATTTTTTGAATAAGTGGCTGCAGGGGTTGGTGAGTAGCTACATGAGTGTCTATATAGGTTATTAGTTGTTTTTTTGAGTATCAGTATGAGTGTCTGAGTGTTTATATGGTTTGGTGGGGGATATTACTTAGCACATAGATGCATTAATGAGTGACTCACTGTTTATATGTGTTTTGAAGACAGCATGTGTGCAGGACTGTATGGGTGGATGAGTGTGTGTATAGGTGTGTTAGTGAGTGAATGACTGTCTCAATATTGTCTTTATGACTAAGTACATATGTGTTAAACTACTATATGTGAGTATTGGTGTATATAAGTGAGTTAATATGTGAGTTAGAGATTTGAAGAGTTCCTGTATAACTAGGTATGTGTTTCTATAAGTGATCGTTTAAGAGAGTCAGTATGTGTATGTTTGTGTGTATAGCTGTATATGCAAGTAAATGGATGTTTGATAGTTTATTTGCAAGTGTGAGTATATGTGTAAGTACCTCTATTGATGAGTATCGGTGTGTAACAGCATGTATAGGTGTATGAGTACATATGATGATTTAGTACATGTATGAGTGACTATATAGAACTGTTGGTGAATGAGTGGATGTGGAAGAAGATGTTGGAATACGTTGTTGTAACTGGTATTGGTATCTCCATTTTCCTGAAAATGTTTGTTTCTATTTTTGAATGTGTGTATCAAAGGTTATATTAGAGTGAGAGGAGGTCTACCACTCTTTCACAAGGATGATGTCATCAGTGATGTAATTTGAGATGTCATCAGTGATGTCATGAGTGATGTCACTGACCATGTCATGAGTGATGTAATATGTGACGTCATCGGCAGTGCACTGCGGGCGCGCGAGTTATAGTTAGCTGAACTAACTATAACGGGGGAATTTCAAAGATTTTGTATGAGTAAAATGACCAGCTACCTATAACTGGTGTGAAACCTATGGTTTTTTCAGTGAATTTGAAAGGTTTTTAAAATGCTAATTCCTAACTATAACGTGTGTGAAACCTATAGTTTTTTCAGTGAATTTGCAAGGTTTTTTAAATGCTAATTTCTAACTGTAACGTGTCTGAAACCTATGGTTAAATGATAATTTTTTAATGTAATAATTGTTATATTTTTTATATTGATTTACTACATTATTATAAATTATTTATATTTAGATATATTATTTTTTAAATTACATTACATATTTTTAATATAAATTGAAAAAATGTTTTTTACACCTCTCTGCAACGCAGCCCCCTGGCGTGTTTGCAGGGGGGAACTAATTCCCCTTGCATACTGGGGTCCCTGGGGGCCAAGTAGCCCACCTGGAACCTCCAATATGTGCCAGGGGGCTGCATTGCAGAGAGGTGTAATGAGGCCACACCCTTTTTTACACCTCTCTGCAAAGCAGCCCCCTGGCACGTTTGCAGAGGGAGACCTAATTCCCCTTGCATACTAGGGGTCTCTGGGGGCCAACTAGCCCACCTGGAACCTTCAGTATGCGCCAGGTGGCTGCATTGCAGAGAGGCGTAATGAGGCTATGCCCCTTTTTACACCTCTCTGCAACGCAGCCCCCTGGCGCGTTTGCAGAGTGGGAACTAATTCCCTTTGCATACTAGGGGTCCCTGGGGGCCAAGTAGCCCACCAGGAGCCTCCAGTATACGCCAGGGGGCTGTATTGCTTTACCCCATGGGGCGGCGGTCCCCGGGGCAGTGTGGGGGGGATTAGGCCCCCCCACACTTCTTTATGACTATGCCACCGCGATTTGGTCCCCCCGGGGGGGGGTAATTTAAAAAAAACATACCAGGTTTTAAAAAATTATTTTGGGGGGCCTTGGGGGTCCTTGTGGGACCACCTGGGCAGGCCTAGGGGGTCAGGGTGTTTCTACCCTGCCCCCTTTTTGTGTTCCACACGTTTGTTTTTCTGCTTTCTTGGGCCTCGGTTTACTGAGCACAAGATGGCTGCCAACACTTCCTGGTTTGGAGTGTTGACAGCCAATGAGCACTTTGAAGACAACAAGGGTTCCCTGTATGCACGTTAACAATCAACCCCTAGGTCAGGGAAATAAATTCAATGGAGAAAAGGTTGACCATATCTAATTGGTTGTTATGTGATTATTTACAGTTATTCAGATAAATCAGATTCCAACACGCAACTTAGAATCGACCGAGATATATCTGTAGGGTGGAGGCTAAACTATTTAAAGTCCTAATCCTGGTAAGAACAGTGGTTTAATTCTTTTTACCTCCCTAATAGTCCCTAAATAAAATCAGATATAGCATAAAATAGAGTATAATACAATGGATGTATTTTTCATTTTCCATTTAGACATCTATTATTCTTTTAAATGAAATAGACTGATATCTTACAACCTATTAGAAGCAAACAAGAAAAATTCATACGTCCTTGAAAGGTCAGTATACCTGCATCCTTCTACCGCCTCTCTTATCAACTAAATTACCCTCCTTCGCAGATAATCCCCTCTTAGAGAGTTTTTGCTTACCTACGAACATAATTGTATTTTAATTTTTAATTATTAAAACAATTGCTTTCATCCAACATTATAGATTTAATTCCGATATTCCGTGATCCGGTTCGGAAAACTAGATGGAACCGTTTTTATCTAAAGTCATCACATAGATGTTCATTCTGATATTACCTGCGGTAAGTGCTATATAATATAATTCTAAAATAGGGTGAACTATGCTTCAAGAACCTAAGCACCAATACCATTTAATCAATAAAAATCTGTACAAATTAAGAGTGGAAAGAAATACAGTGTCGAGAGACACATATAGTAATTATTAGAGCGAATCTCTTTCCTTTTATTCTATTCTATACTCTATCAATACTCGATCTATGTTTTCCATGTAGGCTGACGCATCAAGATTTATAACTGTCAGAGATGATATTTTTGATAACAACATAGACTTTCCTTTGAAACATGAACAAAGTGAGATCAGCATTTTACAAGTCATTACATCACTAGACTATGTTAATAAAATTATATCTAACGATAGCAGGCTACAATAGAGGTTATGATATTAGAACGATGTTTTATATCTTCTTGAATTATCAGGAATGTTTAAATTAATTTGGGACCTGAGTTTATTGAACAGTTATTCCTGTATATTTTAGAAAACATGTATATAATATGTTATTGTGAAAACCGAGCATGTAAAATTAAATGATATATTGTATTTTATTTTCAGAACATTGTAAATTGTCTTGAGAAAGGCGCTGGTCGCCGAAACGCGTCGACACACAACTTACCTTCCATGTTCAAGAATTTTTATGACACACAACTTACCTTCCATGTTCAAGAATTTTTATGTCATGATTGGTGAAAATTTAAATTTTTTATGAAATGTTAATTTTATCTTTTGTTATTGTGACTATAATAAACTGTAATAAACTTATGTACTTAACTGGAAGCTGTTCACTCTCAGTTCTGGTCCTTCTCTTATTGTGTTTTTAAATTTTAACTTACTGCCTAGGTAGTTTTCTCCATTGACAGCCAATGAGCATGCAGCTTTCTTGGAAAGGTACACGTACCGTACGCGTATGTACGCAGACCCGTACTCGCACAGTACGCGCACCCCGCGATTTTTCGGGAAAATTTTTTTTTTTTTTTTTTTGTCCTTGGGGTTCCTTGTGGGACCCCTGAGCAGGCCTAGGGGGTCAGGGCGCTTCTACCCTGCCCTTTTTTGAGTTCTACACATTTGTTTTTTTGCTTTCTTGTGCCTCAGTCTACCGAGGCACAAGATGGCCGCCAACAATTTCTGTTTTGGAGTGTTGACAGACAGTGGCAGCCAATCAGCAGGCAGCTTGTGCACGCGAAGGCCCGCGCACGTACGCGTACGGTACGCGGACCTGTGCGCGTTCGGTGCCCGCTTATATATATATATATATTTTTTTTCATTTGATTTTCTCAGGAACTACTGGAGGGATTTACACCATTTAAGCAAAAGCGTGATCTGCGGATCAGACTCTGCCATTTGCCAAATTTCTTGTAATTCTGTTAAGCCGTTCGGGCTGTAGGGCTGTAGCCGTGTCTAATCGTCCTATGGAAAATAACATGTGGAAAACATGTTTTGGGACCCCCCTTTTTTCTCAGCCCCCACTTGACGAATCCCCCCAAAACTTTCAGAGAAGGAGCAGAGCGGAGCGGGCCATCTTCTTTGAGAAATTCGCGAAGATTCGTCCACCGGCGCCAAATTTATTCCCAATAGAATGTTGTGGGTTTCCTATGTAAACTAGGTCCTAACTATAACTACCTACTGGCGACCGCCAGTAGGTTTTATATATATATATATATATATATATATATATATATATATATATATATATATATATACCTACTCCACTCTTATTCCCCACGGAAGAAGACGCCATACACTCAAATCTGATGCAGCATCAAAGTATTCCATTAACATATAAAAGCAAGTGGCAGGCCGCCACAGACCTATGCGTTTGGTCTCTTACAAGAGCTTTGTTCGTGGATAGGCGCTTCTCTTCTCATCCACCATTTTAAAGAAAACAATAATGACTACATGCAACACAGCATAAGTGACAGACTCATTCATGATCACAGATCCCCCTCGTAGGCAATCCCAAACGTCAACTGCAATTGTTACGGGCTCGGTGACGTCACCACTTCGTCGGAAGTAGGGAGGAGCTACGACCCGTATTGTTAAGGGTGGAAAAATTCCTCTGTGCTCGTGGTTTCGCAGTGCTTTATTTTATAATCTGAATGGTGATTGGTCCTCGCGGTGCTGTATTTTTAGTAGTCTTGATGCGATAGGGCAGATGTAATTTTCGTCCGCCATTTTTGGCATTTTCTGTGCGGTTTCGCGCACGGCAGTCCATTAATTTTAATCAGGAGCTGTCAGGGTGCCCGTGTAATGCATTCCAGATGGTCTGCGCGCGTTCACCATAGAGCAGTGCGTTTGTCGGGCGCGCGTCCTCCTCACGTGCACACAGGCATAGCTGTCCTCACACATCTGTTTCTTTCACCCCCTCTTACTATACTCACTGCTTCTCTCTTTTACTCCCTCATTCTCCGCGCCTCTCCCTCTGTGCCTTTCACTCTTTCCCTCTCGCAGATAGCACTGTCTCTCTCTGTCTATTAGTACACGCACAAGTACCCAGGTATGTGTGGTTGTGCACTATTATTGTTACTACGCCAAAACTAGCGATTTTACGACCCACAACTCACAAGAATGGTGACAACCCAGAGAAATATTTTCCGGATCACTGAAATAATATCGACTGACAAAATATCGACTTGCCAAAATATCGTGGACAAAATATCGACAGTCAAAATATCGAGTTTGTATCTACAAACAGGTAAGTACAAAAATATCGAGTACAAAATATCGTTAACAAAAATATAGATGTAAAAAATATCGACTTTATTAAAAACAGTGTTAAATTAAATTAATATTAAATTTTAATTACTAAAATATACTTAAAACGACTTAAATTAAATTATAATAATAAAATAATAAATGAAAATAATAAAAATAATTTTTTTAAATCTTATTTTTTGACCCTGAACCCTAAAAATACCCCTTTACCCAAAAACCCAAAACTGACCCTGAACCCTAAAAATACCCCTTTACCCAAAAACCCAAAACTGACCCTGAACCCTAAAAATACCCCTTTACCCATGACCTGAAAACTGACCCTGAACCCTAAAAATACCCCTTTACCCATGACCTGAAAACTGACCCTAAACCCTAAAAATACCCCTTTACCCATGACCTGAAAACTGACCCTGAACCCTAAAAATACCCCTTTACCCATGAACTGAAAACTGACCCTGAACCCTAAAATAACCCCTTTACCCATGACCTGAAAACTGACCCTGAACCCTAAAAATACCCCTTTACCCATGAACTGAAAACTGACCCTGAACCCTAAAAATACCCCTTTACCCATGAACTGAAAACTGACCCTGAACCCTAAAAATACCCCTTTACCCATGAACTGAAAACTGACCCAGAACCCTAAAAATGCTCCTTTACCCAAAATTTATCAATATTATTTAATTACCAATTACTTATTAATTAACAATAACAATAAAGTAAATATATTAGAACATAAGGTGTAATTATTTTAATAATTAATATTATATTTTCAAAATTAATTACTTAAAAATAACACAAAATTATATATATAAAAAATTTACTCTAATTAATGTAATTAACTAATTACAATTAATTAATTAACAATTATTTACTAATACAAAATATATTCAAAATTATATTAATTAATTAACTAATTAATATTAATTAATTATCACTTAATTAATAATTAAAAATATTAACAAACATATATTAATTAATTAATTATTATTAAATTACTTCCCACCCTATTCCCCTATAAACCCACAACCCGCTACAGAATTACATTACGCAATTATTATCAAAACAAAATTCATGTAATAAAATATTTTTTAACATTAATACACACTATTCACACATATTATTACATAAAAATACACTATAAAATATTATATATTATTAAAAAATCGATATTTTTGCTATCTATATTTTCTACAGTCGATATTACTTCACTTACCTGAAAAACGATATTTTTGTAGTCGATATTATGTCCAGTCGATATTTTGTCCAGTCTATATTTAAAACTCGATATTATGTCCAGTCGATATTTTGGAGTCGATATTTTGTCTCTATACCATATTTTCCATACTCGATTGAATTCACTGATATGACAAGATTACTGTACATTACGAATTTCAAACAATGAGAAGCTCGGGTGCGTTCGCGTGTTTTAGTTAAAAAAGAGATAACTGTTAACGAGTAATATTATGCCATGGTGCGCTCTCGGTCTCTGCTAATGTTAACAAACCAGATGTCCTTGGTACTTTTGGGTAACACAACCAACTCCTCCGTTGGCCTCGTTGTAGCACAATTTCCTGAAACTAAACTTTTCTAGTTGTGTTCATGAGGTATTAGCATGCCCTTGGTGCCAATGTGTTTTCTTGACTATGCGCTTGTTTAGTGAATTACAGTTTAGTCGATAACGATAACGCTCGATCCTTTTGTTGTAATAATCCACACTGTGTGGCACACAGAACACGAATCTCTACCGTTTACACAAAAACCCTCATGTAGAGACGAGTGCTTACTAATTAGCACGTATCTGCTAAAATGCGGACATTTTCAAATTCAAATCACCTGTTTATGCCTCAAAACGACAGCCAATTTTGCTGAATTCAGAAAGAGGATCAGCGCTACATTTTAGAATTTAAATCGTTACTTTTCACATCACATTACGTAAACAACGGGAGATAAAAAAAGAAGGAACAAAACTGTCAACTGTTTCCAGCCCTGGATTAATGCTGCCCAGAGCTGCGCAGTAACGTGACCATTTCTGTTTCTCGACCAGTAATGGTTTGTTTGTTATGGCTCGGCGCGGCTGCCAGGCGAATCTTTTCATCAGCGTATTACATTAGGGGAAACATGCGCATATTTCGTGTTACTGTTTCTGGACATCTCAGAATAAAGGGTGTCAGCCTTTTTTTTTCTTTTTCGGCTGGACTAGAGATGCAGGTAAATGCATCCCAGTCTTCAGACAGCTTCCAGTAATACCATGTTCGCCGTCTAAATATACATAATTTTATACCTTATCATTATTATTAGTTCACATTCACATCCATATTAACAATTCGCCAGTATGAAATCTGAGTGCTGCTTTTAACTTGGTTTACTATAGCCACGCGACACGCGTGTTTTGTTTTAGCTTTTGAAGGACTACAACCTTACATAAAAATATTGTCACCTTCCCACCCCACTGACCCCGGCCCCCGGCAATGCCCGCACAAACACGATGACATTGGGGCGCACACACATGAAATATAGACACACAGGTACATGCACACATTTATTTTCGTTTCATATCCCAAATAAATCTAGCTGGTAAAAGTGACTGACCATCCACTCAACGAAATCACACACCTGAAACCCATCTTCTAGATGGCTTATTGATGTTGCCCGCGCGGGGCTAGTAAAGCGACCAATTGTATTTTCTCTACAATGGAGCGCGTGCCCCTTCAAAAGGGTTCTGCACATTAAAAGGGTGGTGTGTGTTTGTCAACCAATGCGGACTTTTGAATATTCCATTTTTAGGGCTCGGCGACGGAGTTCAGAGTGAGTGCGAGAGTGACAGTGAGTGCAGAGTGAGTGCGAGAGTGACAGTGAGTGCAGACTGAGTGCAGAGTGACAGGGAGTGCAGACTGAGTGCAGAGTGACAGTGAGTGCAGACTGAGTGCAGACTGACAGTGAGTGCAGACTGATAGTGAGTGCAGAGTGACAGTGAGTGCAGAGTGACAGTGAGTGCAGACTGAGTGCAGAGTGACAGTGAGTGCAGAGTGACAGTGAGTGCAGAGTGTCAGTGAGTGCAGAGTGACAGTGAGTGTAGAGTGACAGTGAGTGCAGAGTGAGTGCGAGAGTGACAGTGAGTGCAGAGTGACAGTGAGCGCAGACTGAGTGCAGAGTGACAGTGAATGCAGACTGAGTGCAGAGTGACAGTGAGTGCAGACTGAGTGCAGAGTGACAGTGAGTGCAGATTGAGTGCAGAGTGACAGTGAGTGTAGAGTGGCAGTGAGTGCAGAGTGGCAGTGAGTGCAGAGTGACAGTGAGTGCAGAGTGACAGTGAGTGCAGAGTGACGGTGAGTGCAGAGTGACAGTGAGTGCAGAGTGACAGTGAGTGCAGAGTGACGGTGAGTGCAGAGTGAAAGTGAGTGCAGAGTGACGGTGAGTGCAGAGTGACAGTGAGTGCAGAGTGACAGTGAGTGCAGAGTGACAGTGAGTGCAGAGTGAGTGTGAGAGTGACAGTGAGTGCAGAGTGACAGTGAGTGCAGACTGAGTGCAGAGTGACAGTGAGTGCAGACTGAGTGCAGAGTGACAGTGAGTGCAGACTGAGTGCAGAGTGACAGTGAGTGCAGACTGAGTGCAGAGTGGGAGTGAGTGCAGACTGAGTGCAGAGTGACAGTGAGTGCAGACTGAGTGCAGAGTGACAGTGAGTGCAGAGTGACAGTGAGTGCAGAGTGACAGTGAGTGACAGTGAGTGTAGAGTGACAGTGAGTGCAGAGTGAGTGCAGAGTGACAGTGAGTGCAGAGTGACAGTGAGTGCAGGGTGACAGCGAGTGACAGTGAGTGCAGAGTGACAGTGAGTGCAGAGTGACAGTGAGTGCAGAGTGACAGTGAGTGCAGAGTGACAGCGAGTGACAGTGAGTGCAGAGTGAGTGCAAAGTGACAGTGAGTGCAGAGTGAGTGCAGAGTGACAGTGAGTGCAGAGTGAGTGCAGAGTGACAGTGAGTGCAGAGTGACAGTGAGTGCAGAGTGAGTGCAGAGTGACCGTGAGTGCAGAGTGACAGTGAGTGCAGAGTGACAATGAGTGCAGAGTGACAATGAGTGCAGGGTGACAGTGAGTGCAGAGTGACAGTGAGTGCAGAGTGAGTGCAGAGTGACAGTGAGTGCAGACTGAGTGCAGAGTGACAGTGAGTGCAGACTGAGTGCAGAGTGGCAGTGAGTGTAGAGTGGCAGTGAGTGCAGAGTGGCAGTGAGTGCAGAGTGACAGTCAGTGCAGAGTGACAGTGAGTGCAGAGTGACAGTGAGTGCAGAGTGACAGTGAGTGCAGAGTGACGGTGAGTGCAGAGTGACGGTGAGTGCAGAGTGACGGTGAGTGCAGAGTGACAGTGAGTGCATGCAGAGTGACAGTGAGTGCAGAGTGACGGTGAGTGCAGAGTGACGGTGAGTGCAGAGTGACAGTGAGTGCAGAGTGACAGTGAGTGCAGAGTGAGTGCGAGAGTGACAGTGAGTGCAGAGTGACAGTGAGGGCAGACTGAGTGCAGAGTGACAGTGAGTGCAGAGTGAGTGCAAAGTGACAGTGAGTGCAGAGTGAGTGCAGAGTGACAGTGAGTGCAGAGTGAGTGCAGAGTGACAGTGAGTGCAGAGTGACAGTGAGTGCAGAGTGAGTGCAGAGTGACCGTGAGTGCAGAGTGACAGTGAGTGCAGAGTGACAATGAGTGCAGAGTGACAATGAGTGCAGGGTGGCAGTGAGTGCAGAGTGACAGTGAGTGCAGAGTGAGCGCAGAGTGACAGTGAGTGCAGACTGAGTGCAGAGTGACAGTGAGTGCAGACTGAGTGCAGAGTGGCAGTGAGTGTAGAGTGGCAGTGAGTGCAGAGTGGCAGTGAGTGCAGAGTGACAGTGAGTGCAGAGTGACAGTGAGTGCAGAGTGACAGTGAGTGCAGAGTGACAGTGAGTGCAGAGTGACGGTGAGTGCAGAGTGACGGTGAGTGCAGAGTGACGGTGAGTGCAGAGTGACAGTGAGTGCATGCAGAGTGACAGTGAGTGCAGAGTGACGGTGAGTGCAGAGTGACGGTGATTGCAGAGTGACAGTGAGTGCAGAGTGACAGTGAGTGCAGAGTGAGTGCGAGAGTGACAGTGAGTGCAGAGTGACAGTGAGTGCAGACTGAGTGCAGAGTGACAGTGAGTGCAGACTGAGTGCAGAGTGACAGTGAGTGCAGACTGAGTGCAGAGTGACAGTGAGTGCAGACTGAGTGCAGAGTGGCAGTGAGTGCAGACTGAGTGCAGAGTGACAGTGAGTGCAGACTGAGTGCAGAGTGACAGTGAGTGTAGAGTGACAGTGAGTGCAGAGTGAGTGCAGAGTGACAGTGAGTGCAGAGTGACAGTGAGTGCAGAGTGGCAGTGAGTGCAGACTGAGTGCAGAGTGACAGTGAGTGCAGACTGAGTGCAGAGTGACAGTGAGTGCAGAGTGACAGTGAGTGCAGAGTGACAGTGAGTGTAGAGTGACAGTGAGTGCAGAGTGAGTGCAGAGTGACAGTGAGTGCAGAGTGACAGTGAGTGCAGAGTTGACGGTGAGTGCAGGGTGCACATTGTGTGAGTGTGTAGAATGAGTGTGCAGGATAAACAGTGTGTGACTATGCAGGGTGACATTGGGAGTGTGCGGGTGAGCAGTGTGTGAATGTGTAGGGGCAGTGTGTGAGTGTGCAGAAAACACCACACACACATACACCACACACACATACCACACACACACACACCATACACACATACACCACACACACACCACACACACATAAAGCACACACAAACCACACACCTCAGTCTCTCAACACCACACACTCGTCACCACTCAACACAACACACTCACCACCACACTCACTCCCCAGGCTCACCCCCACAGACTCACCACCACACACTCACCAGTAAACAGAAAACAACACACACAACAACACACCCCCAACCGTCAATGAATGCTTTCACCATGCACAAACACCAACAACCATCAGCCATCTGTGCACGCTTTTGCCAAGCACACACCCACCAGCCGTCAGTGCACCCTTCCACCAGGCACACACACCTCCAGCCAGCAGTGCACTTTTCCACCAAGCAATCGCAGTATGGTACACTTTACTTTTAAACATATTCATATAAAGCACAGCATGCCACCATTGGTAAAATTACAATTCAACCAACATAATTCCACTACACACCACATGCACACACTCCATAACACATGGCGAAAAGACATTGCCATTTACAATGCCATTAGCTCAAACTCAAATAAATCCGAGCCCGATTGCATTTCTAATGCATGTTTTTAGCATATGGAGTGTGTCACATTAAAGGGGAGAAAAAATTTTTTTTTGATGATTTATTTCAGTCAGACATGAAAAAAGAGGAAAAAGCTATCTTGACAACAAATCCATTTTCTTTCTTTTTTTTTTTTTTTAAATTTTTGAAAACCTTTATTTGAGAAAATGGATGCGTACAAATACGGGCCTACAACCCGGAGGCCGGCCACGGAGCAAAACTGGAAAGCACCACCATCAATTAAAGGCACAGAGTGGTTAGATGATATTACCTAACGCTGCAAGTCAATGTTATCAGCTAACTAGAACCACTCGACACAGGATTAGGGAAGGTTAATTTTATATAGTAAAGAATAAAGGATCGGTCGTATAGGTAGCAACCTGGAGTACATGGCGGGGAATAATCCAACTGTTTAGTTGCAGTACAAAAAAGAGCAGTTATCAGAAGGGTCCATAGCATGCAAGACATAGGTTAGCTTATAATTCCTCAATGGTAGTTTCCACGCCCAGCCACATGTACCCAGAGACTAACTGAACAGCAATTCCGCAACAATAAAAAACCCCATCAGGGAAGCAGATTGGCTGCAATCACTATACATCCCAACCCCAAAAATAAGAAAACAAGAAAACCAAAGAAGAAAAGAAGTAGGGGGACTCCACGTTATTGTACCCGCCCCTCAGTGATAATGGCAAGCAATAATACAAATAGCGAACGTGCTTGGGGGCGGAGCGATAAATTCAGGAGAAACAGTGCATGAGTATCATGTGACGTAAAATATCTATTCCTCCCCTCACAGTAACTCACCCCACGGGGTTACACACAGTCGTGGAGACCCAAGGAAAGGATACAAAAGAGCCATAGAAACAAAGAACAACCTAATAGACCCTACTCCACCCATCCCACCCTGCACCCCTGCAGTAGTCTACGGCCTACCCCCCCCCCCCCAGCAGCGTGCCTGTCGCCCTAATGATGAACCCGAAATATAGAAAAAGAGAATATAGAGAAACGGAAAAGGAAGGGGAGAAAGAAAAAGAAGGGCCTGGGGAGAGGAACCATCAGCAAATGGTACGGCCCCCGCCCACTTACGCCATGAGTAATGCCCAAAACGAAACTGACAAGTGTTCAGCAACACGCAAATATGAAGGAATCCGCAAAGTATCACAATGTAGGGCAGTCCATAACTCCATTCACCAATCAGTAGTCCTCCTAAAAGAACCGGGTTCATCCTAGTCCCTTCTTAGCCAACGTCGCTATATGCGTAGATCCAGTGGGCATAGGACATGGCGAAGAAGAAAGGCCATGGAAAAGTTGCTGAAGTATCGACGGAAGCAGCCAATAGGACCCCCTCTCCCGAGAGCAATGCAGAAACTGTTCACAGCAGCCGTATATACCAATGTCAATGAACTCCAGCGGTTCCACCCGTTCATGAGTCGGACCATCGCCACCCCAACCAGAAAGCGGGGAACAATCAGCGACCACACCAGACCCATCCGCGTCCTCAAAAGCTGCCCCGGGAGGAATGGCGGCCATTACATCCCTCTGCACACAAGAATCCCGGACCAAGGACGACTTCCAGGACCTCAAAGCTTGCAGGACGTCGCCCACCGTGGGCTCGAGCTCACCAGTACAGGCCCAAGCGGAGTGCAAGGGCAGGAAATCGGCATCCCGGGACCCTGCACGGAACATGGCAGCAGCCGCCAGTTTGCGACAATTACGCCGTCTCTCCGGATTCGTCTCCAGGGGTGAGCTCAACAACAGAACCCCGGCGGGACCCCCCCCAAGCGCACAAGCAGCACCCACAACGCTGAAATAGTGGTCGCAAGGGAGGGGGACCCGCCGGTGAAACTGCTCCACCAAAATCTCTCTTCGCCACCGAGTGAAGGAACCCGGTACGGCCGGACGGCAACAAAGGGGGGAGCCACCAGGCACGGCGTCCCCAACCCACAACTTGCCGCACACCACCTCTGGAGCACCGGACGAGTGTCCCAGGCGCGTTCATTTGCCTCAGGGCTCTTCGCACATCGGCATCTTCCGGCCGGCCCCAGACCTCCACCCGAGGCCGCCGCCGACACCGTCTCGCCGGCAACTCGCTAAGGGCGAGGCCCCGGTCTCAACCGCGGTCTCAACCCCGGGGAGGCCGCACTTTCCGGGAGGGCACCGCTGTGGATCCACCGAACACCGGACCCACCGGGATGGATGGTAAGTTACTGCAAAGCTCTGCATATAAGTTGTTGTCCGTTTTGGGCAGGATAATCGACAGGATATTAGATTGTAGGCAGGTAGGGCGGCGGAGCCGAGCTAACGTGCGGCCATCTCGTTGTCGAGCTTGGCTCCTCCCCCGCTGAACAAATCCATTTTCTAATAACATGCCAGGATTCACATTTCATCCAAATGTGCAAATGATTACACCTTCACAATTAAACATAATGTTAATGATGATTATTCATCTTAAATAAAGTCATACAATAAATATCTCTCAAAAATATAATTTATTTTCCTCTCTCAAAATTGTGCCCTAGTGGGCTATGTCTATCCATCCCCATTTTCTTGGGGTTTTGTTCTTGCTTTAATGTTTCTGATTACTCATTGGTGACACCTATATATTCAAATGGATATTAGACAGTTCCCAAGTGATATGACAACTAAAAAAGTGAATTTGCAAAAAAGTGAAAACAAGAGTATGTGATGATATAGTCTCATTTTGACATTTTGTAAATTCCCTTTTATCCCATTCCACCAAATGCACTAAAAGAATTATAATGGAGCTTCACTAACAGTGCGAGACGCCATCGGGCTTTGCCGTGAGGGGAACGGCTTGACACACACGGAGGTGGAGGCGGGGGCGGACCGGCAGACCAGCTTACCGGACCACACTCCCCAGCAGCCTCTGGGACAGCGCGCCCGTGACGCGCCAGGAGCGCCAGGAGGCGCTAGAAAAAGGCTGACACCCCACTCGCCACGCGAGTCGCGCACGGGAGAAGCCCGGGACAAGGGCGGGCCCTCTTTGGCCCTCAGTGGCCGGGAGAGTACGCGACGGGCTACGGATCCTGGCCCCAAGGTCCTAGGGCAAGTAAGGACAATCAAGTAAGACTCTGCACTGTTCACTGTTAATAATTGACTATCAGTCACCCGTGTGTGGTTAGGTATCTGTTGTGGGATCTTGGGTAATCACACACCCTGTCTGACATTAGCCAACATGCCCACAATTACTACGGACCCAGCAGCATTGGGCATACGAACTATGGATAACTTTTTAGTTAAAAAAATCACGCAAATTAACAATGAGCGTAGGGCTTCATTAGGCAGTAAAAGTGCCCCCCCTGTCATGGATAGCGTGCCTAACGAAATCACTGAATGTCTGGATGGCACCCAAGAACAAGCTACAAGCGGCACTAAGGACCCCAGCATATCAGTACAGGCACAGGTCCACTCTAATAAGCCCGCGGTCCTGTATGTTACCTCAGAGGAAGACTCAGCAGCAGAAGAGCTAGTGGAGGTCCCCTCTACACAAAGACCAGTTAGGAAATGCAGAAAGACCCAGGGGAGGCGTGGGGGGAAGCCTGTAAATATTAAATCTCACACCAATCCTCCGAATAACTCTAAAGGTACTATCAACAATAGCGCAGGTAATCAGGGGCTGGAAAAAACCAACAAAGATAGTGTGATCTTGTCTGATACAAATTTAGAAGCACTTATAAATACTATTGTGGGAAGACTGGAGGCAAAAATTGTAGATCTAATCACTCCTCTAATGACCAAACTTGATATAGTAGCTACTGAGGTAGAAAGACTGGGCAGTTTGGTGACTGGATACATGGCCCCTGCCCCAAGTGTCCCAAGTGTGATAACTCCTACAACCGCCCCTGTTGGGGGTGGTAATGAGGATGTTTGCAGGGGAGAGAGTGGCCAGCAGACACGGCAGTCAAATTCTGGGGCAGTGTTACCTGTAGTGTTTCCTGCTGCTCCTGTAAACCAGCCCACCACACAGGCCCCGGTACCCCCAGATAGCTGTGCAGTGGCCCCTCAGAGGCCTAGACTTAGGAATGTAAACCTCCCTCCGGATTGTGTCCCATACGTGGTAGTGCTGACTAATGTTCCACGTTATGAGGAAGTACCAGCCCAGCCATATGGAGAATCCCACGATTCTCTAAAAAACAAAACGGTGGCATGGCTAAACAAAAACTGTGGTTACCCATCCCACTATTATGATCAAATCATATCTACCGAAAGAGTCAATTGGGTGGGACCATCAAGGAAATCAACAACGGGGGACTGTGTGATTGTCAACTTTCAGCACCCCCAGCATGTCGCCACGGTCTTATCACTGGTTTATAACACAAAAAGTGTCTGTGTGCGGCCCCTGGGTTACTTTTATGCGCCTGACCAGAACTCCCCTAAAAATCCCCCTAATAACTTTCGTGGGAACAGATTTATATCACACGATCAGATTCCAAGCCCTGGAGTATCTTACATGTACAACAATAATAATACTAATGGGCTGATTGGTAGGCAAACACCGGTAGTAAACGCCATTGGCTGGCGGACACCTGCAGTAAACTTTAATGCTGGTAACCAGAATACTAGAGGGTATAATGTCCCCATACAGAATCGCTTTGAGATGTTCTCAGGGTTGGACGCTTGTGACTGACTGAGGGCCCCGGAGGGTCAGAGTACTGTACAGCCTTCTGTTGTTCAACAAATAGAGGTGATTTCTCCAATTACGCCAAAAAATAATGTTATATGCTGGAATGTGGCGGGCTTAGAACATAAAATGCAGGATGAAAGCTGGTTAGCTTACATTAGGAACTTTCAAATCATATGTTTACAAGAGACTTGGTCGGCAAAATGTGATATGTATATTGAAGGATATAAGGCATATTATGTACCTGCTATATCAGCAACCCGGGGAAGAGCAAAGGGGGGTATGGTGATGTTCATATCAGTAGCACTGAAATGTACAACTGTTAGCAGGCCATCAAGCAATCTTGGTATACAAGGACTAATTTTAGCTGTTGGCAACTGTAAGGTTGGTCTAATCAATTTTTATAACTCTACTAGTGATGTTTCAAGTTATGGTAATTTAGAAACCTTGAGTGACTACATAGGTAGCTCTATGAGGGACTGCTCCCATAACTTGATGATCATGGGCGATTTTAACATTCACCCTTGTGGTGATCCCCTAGGGAAAAACCTTCAGGAAATGCTCTGTCCTAGACTAAACGGGTTACATATGGAACATACCGTGGAGGGGGACTGTTTTAATAACTTACTCAATGAACATGGTCTTACCACTGGAATGACATTAAGCGATCCCTCAAAGCGTTTCCTTACCCCAACATTTAAAGGGCATGGGAAGGGGACGTTTATTGATTACATGTTACTAACCATGCCTATGCAGGTGTTTGTGCGTTCATTCTCCATAGAAAATAATTTACATAGTGACCATAATCCTCTGACCATACACCTAAGGGGACCCTGGGTGGCTAGAGAAAGTTATAATCTAGGGAAAGGCAAGGTAACACCAACTGACGGGAGACGCCGCCTAAAATGGTCTATGTGTACCCCGGCCCTTATATATCAGAACATTCAAGATAATTGCAGCGACATCATCGATAGATGTACGCAGGCTGGTTCTGATCCAACCCAGGTTCTGTCGGATTTTCAGACTTTAACGGACAAGATAGCTGTTTCAATGACAGAACCTTCAACTCGTAAAGGGAGCGTGGGCCCGAGGTGGTTCAACAAGGAATGCTCCAAGGCAGCTCGTGATCTCAGAGCGGTTTTGTTGTTAAAACCTCGAAATAAGGAATTAGTCCAGAGATCACGCAAAGAGTATAAATCAGTCACTGCTAAGAGAAAGGAGGCTCTGAAGAATGATGCCTGGGCTGAGATTCTAGAACCACACACTCTGAACAACAGTGCTAGATTCTGGGCTGTGATTAAGAAACCCTTCCTGGTGAAAGACCCAGGGGAGGGGTTAGAATGTGTCATCACAAAAGAGGAGTGGGTAGCACATTTTAAAAAATTGTACGGGGGATCTGAATTAAGTGTAGTACCTTTTGAATGCACTATAGGGGATCCTAGTTTGAATGTTAGTGTAGAAGAGGTGGTGGTAGGAATAGAGGGGCTCACAGGGGGAAAATCGCCTGGACCGGATGGGATACCCCCGGATCTTTTTAAATCTGATCCTAATTTCTGGGCCCCGATTATTGTGGCAGTTATCAATGCAGCCGCAAAGGTGGGATGCCCGCTATCTTGGGGGCTCTCTACCATTGTGCCGATATTCAAAAAGGGGGACAGGGATAGTCCCCTCTGTTACAGGCCCATCTCCCTGATTAACTCCATGGCAAAACTTGTGGGGAGAATAGTATTGAGGCGACTTTTAGATTGGACACGGGACAATAATATCATGTCTATCGCCCAATACGGTTTTTGCAGCGGCCGCTCGACCACAACTCAGTGTTTGAACCTCTTTCTAATACTAACTAAATATACTGTTATTCAAAAAGGCACAGTCCACTTGGCCTTCATGGACCTTTCCTCAGCTTTCGACTGTGTTAACAGGGGGAAGCTGTGGGGGTCCATGAGGGACAAGGGAGTGGACAAGGACATTATAAATTTCTTGGTTGACCTCCATAACAACACGAGTGCAAATATAAGGTACTCTCAAGACCTGTCTGTGACTGACGATTTCAGAACTGGGAAGGGGGTACGGCAAGGCTGCATATTAGCCCCCTTCCTTTTTAACTTCTATATAAATGAGCTGGATGGTGCCTTGCGGGAGGTGAAAGCAGATAGTCCTAGAGTGGGGAATAGAAGCATCCCCGTTCTATTATACGCAGATGATGCGGTGTTGTTAGCAAGAACAGAAAAAGGCCTCCAAAAGTTACTTAATGCATTCAAAAAGTTCATGGAAGATAGAGATTTGTTAGTGAACAACTCAAAATCTTTCGTAATGCAGGTGGGGAAACAGCCAAAAAGACAATACACCTTCAAACTAGATAATGTACCTATACCATTTTCCAGCACATTCTCTTATCTAGGCGTACTTTTTGACTCGAAATTATCTTGGGCCCGCAACTTGTTAAAAAGAAGTGTGATGTGTCTAAGGTTAATGCCTCCATCTTTAATTTCGCGTCTAAGCTTGGCAAAAAACCCACGGCTGCTATGATCAAATTATATGACGCAAAATCTGTAGCAACCGCAGCTTATGGGAGTGAGCTCTGGGGCTATATGGCCGGGGATCAACTTCAGATCACAGAAAATACGTTTTATAAACGACTTCTGTGTGTTTCAGCCTCTACTTCTAACTTTATGGTACACGAGGAACTAGGAGTGGGGTATTTGAGCGATATCCTGTCCCTACGACCTCTATCATGTTGGCTGAAAATGTGGTTATGTGAAGAAATCCCCCTTACACATTTAATTGTGAATGATTTCCTGGCCCTTGAGAACGCATTAGGCTCCCCCTGGTTGAAGTATTTAAAAACATGTTTTTCTGAGTTGGGTCGCCCAGATTTATTTGAAAATCCATCAGGAATTGTAAAGGCGGACATTGACCTAGTGAAGCAGGTGTTTACACATCGCAAGATGGCTGAGAGGGAGGGTGCCGAGATACAAAAAGTCAGCGTGAGGAAATTTATTATGGTCAAAACATGCTTGACAACTGAGCCTTACTTACTTGGCACTTTTAGCACCCATGACAAGTTCTTGCTTACAAGATTTAGATTCAACCAGTTTCAACATCTGATTATAAGACCCAAAAAGGAGAGCTTCTGGAAAAAACCTTCGTCCTGTGGCTGCGACGGAAAGTCTCCACAGGACATGATGCACTTTATGTTTTTGTGTAAATATTATGAATTCCCCCGCAAACGCTTTTTAATTGCCCTTTTAAAAAAAATGAATTTTAAACAGATACGACCAGCCTTTTTATATTTACAATTACTACACAGTGAAAGTGTCCTTCAAGTTCTTGAATTTTTAAAACTGGCTCTTAAATTGCGTCTTTGTCTGGATCAATGAATGAATTAATGCATGTAACTTTTTTCTTATCTGGACTTATAATGAAACTTGATGTATGTACTGTTTGTTTTTAATGTACTTTTATGGTTGAAATACACCGAATAAAGTTTCTTTGAATTGAATTGAATTATAACGTAAAAAAGTGAAGAGACCTCGAAATGTTAAAAAGGATTAAAAACATACTGTTCGACTGGTCAGTTACTACGCCACTACATGGTTCTGGCAGCAAGGTTGGGGGGGGGAGGGGAGAAATATATAGGAATGGGACCTTTTTGCATCAGACCGCAAGGTGAATAGCTAGTTCTTCATTCATGTTGAGTCCGCCTGTTTCTTTGTTTCCAAATTGATGATATATCTGAACTCCAGCCTACGAAGTGCTAGACATCTTTCACCCCCTCTTTGTTTCTTCTTCACTTGATTTAAGCCGAAGAACCTCATTAATGTCCAATTGGTATTGGTATTGGTATTGGTATTGGTTTTTGTAAAGCGCGACTGTCGCTCCGGAAGGAGCATCCTGGCGCTAACTGGAAAGTATGCGTGAGGTTGAAGTTAGGCAGGGATTTAGATGGCGTCCAGCACGTACTCGTCTGATAGACTGAAGATCCATGTTTTTAGTTGTTTCCTAAAGTGGATTTCCTTGGTCAGGGACCTTAGGTGCTGGGGCATGGAGTTCCAAGCTCTGGAAGATAGGTGGGTGAGGGTGTTGCCCCCTTTGGTTTTTAAGTTGAAGTTAGCTGGTTTTAGCAGGTTGTTATTGGAGGATCTCAGAGTCCTCTGGGGATTGTAGTGGGGGTAGCGTCTAATTAGATATTTGGGGCCAGTGTGGTTAAATGCCCGGAATGCAACGATTAGGATCTTGAAAAGAATCCTTTTGTGCAAAGGCAACCAGTGGAGGGTTCTCAGAGCAGAAGATGCTGAAGACCTCCTGGGGAGTTTGAGCACCAGTCTGGCAGCAGAATGCTGGACGCTCTGCAGTTTTTTGAGTGTGACTTTTTTCACACCTGCCATTAGACCGTTACAGTAATCCAGGCGCGAGAGGATTAGCGCCACAGCTACCGCCTTTCTAGCATCCGTTGGTAGGAAGTCAACATTTTTTTTAAGGGATTTAATGATTC
The DNA here is from genome assembly GCF_964263255.1 of Lissotriton vulgaris. Classification (NCBI taxonomy): domain Eukaryota; kingdom Metazoa; phylum Chordata; class Amphibia; order Caudata; family Salamandridae; genus Lissotriton; species Lissotriton vulgaris. Next base: position 1,672,498,044 of record NC_141685.1, on the reverse strand, counting down.
CGAAGCAACTTCCTGCCACCTTCCTGACATGTTGGTCGAAAGATAGGTCAGTATCGAAGGTGACTCCAAGGTTTCTTGCTGTTGTGACGGTCTGGGGGGGGGGGAGGCTGTGGAATCCTCTGGCCACCAAAGATGAGGACAGAAGTTGACATTTTTTCCCCACGGGGAGGATTTCTGTCTTACTAGTGTTGCACTTGAGGTGGTTTGTTTCCATCCACAGAAAGACGTCTTTCAAGCAGTTTTTTAGATTTTGTTCGGCAGTTGTAGAATTCTCCTCTAGCGGGACTATGAGTTGGGTGTCGTCGGCATATGATGTAACGGTAATGCCGAATGATTCGATCAGGGAGATGAGGGGAATAAGGTAGACGTTAAAAAGCAGGGGGCTTAAGATGGAGCCTTGTGGGACTCCCGATCGAATCTTTTTCTCTGCAGAACTGAAAGGTCCTAGTGTGATGGATTGGGATCTTTCTGTTAGGAAAGATGTTATCCAGTCCAATGCCCGGTCAGAGATACCAATGTCCCTGAGTCTGTCCAGGAGTATAAGGTGGGAGATGGTGTCGAACGCTGCTGTGAGGTCCAACAAGATCAATACGGCGTTCTTTCTTTGGTCCTGTAATATTTTTATGGAGCCAGTCAATTCGATCAAGGCTGTTTCCGTCGAGTGCTGGGGGCGAAAGCCTGATTGTTGGGGGTGGAGGATATTGTTCGTTTCTAGATGGTTTTTGAGTTCCCTGTAGACTATTTGTTCCGTGATTTTTCCCAGAACTGGGAGAAGCGAGATTGGACGGAGATTGGTCAGGTCAGAAGGGGATTTGTTCGGTTTTTTCATTAAGGGCTTAACAATGCCTTGTTTCCATGCCCTGGGGACGATGCCAGTGCTGAGGGAGGTATTTACTATTTTGTTTATGATGGGATTGACAGTGTCAATCAGTTGGTGAAGGATTCTAGGAGGGCAGGAATCGGAGGGGGCTCCTGACTTGCATGCTAGAATGACTTCCCTAGTTTGGGCTAGGGTGACCTGTGAGAACGTCTTTAGGTTTCCAGTTATTTTTCCTGCTTGTTCCGGAGGGATGGGGGACTGGAGGCTTTGGTAAGGGGGAAAGTCTTTCTGAATGAGGTTGATTTTCTCTTCAAAGAAGTCTGCTATTTGATCGCAGAGATCTTGAGAGGGGGGTATTTCGGGCTGTAAGGCTTTTGGATGAGTGAAAGATTTAACTATTACAAACAGGGTTTTTTGTTTTTGCTTAGCCTCATTAATGGCTTTGGTGTAAAACTCTTTTTTGGCGCTTTTTATAATGGAGTGGTAGCTTTTCCTTAGTTGGACATAGGAGTTTCTGTCCGTACTATCGTATGTTTTTTGCCATTTGCGTTCACCTTTTTTGCAGAGCATATGGGCCTTGGCTACTTCTGGCGTGAACCAGGGGGCGTTTGTTTTGCCTTTAATATCAGTTTTCCTAATACGTTTGGGTGGAGCACGTTCTCTGATTTCGTGTAGTATCCAGTTGTGGAAGGATTGGGAGTCTTGTTCCACGTTACCAGTCAGGCTAGGGTTCTGAGTCTCAAAGGTAGGCTTGAGTTTAAAGGTGTCTTCAACCTTTTTCCAGTTGACTGGTTCTCTGGAGGTGAACTAGGCTTGATTAAGTTTTTAGACTGCGGGGTTCTAATGAGGAATGGGATCAGGTTGTGGTCTGTCCAGATTTGTGGGACCGGGGTGTGGGTTTCTAGAGGGGGAAAGTTGGTACAGACCCCGTCTAGAGTGTGTCCAGCTAGGTGGGTGGGTTGCTTGACCCTTTGCTGAAGGTTGAAGATTTCCAAAGTTTGGTGGAAGTTTAGTGTCTGAGCGTCCTCTGTGGAGTCGAGGTGCAGATTAAAGTCACCCAGAAGGGTGACATGTGGGTATCTGGCTAGGATCTGACCAAGGGTATCACTGAGAGTGTCTAGGAATTTGGTAGCGGTACCTGGGGGGCGGTAGACAAGTCCTCCTGAGAAGGAGGCGGACTCATTAAGTTTAATAGAGAATCCGAGGGATTCAGCTCCTTTTAGTGAGTCAAGGGTGAAGGTATGGCATTTGAAGGAGTTGCGCAGCAGCAGGGCTACTCCTCCGCCTCTCCCCTTCAGTCTATCTTGCCTGAAAATGGAATAGCCTTGAGGAAGAGCAGTGGCTAAGTCAGGATTACTGTTGTCCATGAGCCAGGTCTCCGTTATGAGAAGACAGTCAAGGTTTAATTCCTGGATGAGGTCTTTGATATCTTGGTAGTGGCAGCCCATGGAGCGTGCATTAATCGACCCTCCTTTAAAAAGTGGATTGCTGTCCCTAGAGTTTATTCGAGGGACTGGAGTCTTGACAGGAGAGGAGGTCCATCTGCATAGCCTGCAGCTGAAGGGCCCCTTGATGGTATTAATGTCAACTCTGCAGGCACACTTTTTACCGCTGCGTAGGTTTGATAGGAAGTTGGGCTGGTAACTTATAATGGGGAGCCCGGGTCCAGAGTTTCCTGCGCCTGTCGCGGTCTTGGCGCGGACGGGCGCAGACGGGCTTGCCTTGGGCGCGCCTTCGGCGCGCAAATGGCGCTCCCGCTGCGCTCGTCCGCTGCGCTCGTCCGCTGCGCTTGCGTGGGAGGCACATTTGTAGGGGGTGTGGGCGTGGCCTGTCAGGGGGCGTGGCCTCGCGTCAGCTGCGATGGCGGCCGTGAAGAAACGCTGTCACCAAACAGCGCTAGTTTCCGCTGAGTGTGATGTGCCTGCTTGGCGATTTAAGCCAGAAATGAGCTCTGGTGCAGATTAAAGTTTTAAAAAATGCAGCAACACAAAGTAAACAATTTTTTAAAAACAGCGAGTGCTTCCTCCGGCTTCCGCCTCAGAGGTAAATTCCAGTAGGCGCGCTTTTAGTCAGCGCTAGTTTATATAGGCGGGGGTGTGGGCGTGGCCTGTCAGGGGGCGTGGCCTCACGTCAGCTGCGATGGCGGCCGTGAAGAAACGCTATCACCAAACAGCGCTAGGTTCCGCTGAGTGTGATGTGCCTGCTTGGCGATTTAAGCCAGAAATGAGCTCTGGTGCAGATCAATTACTCCTCTGATGTTTTTTTGAAGCGCCATGCTACCATATACTTCTGATCCTTATTGCTGATTGCCCTTACATACTGCAACACACGCTTTTTGATGGGAAAGATTGTGCCCCCTGAATACCTTAAAGGGCATGGACACTCAATACAATAAATCAATTATTCTGTGTTGCAGTTTATGTATTATGGAAACTTAAATTGTGTGTCCTGAAAGGGGAATTGATATGTTGTTCATCAACCACGCCATAAGTGATGTAATATGTGAGGTCATAAGCAGTGCATTGCTGGTGTGTAAGTTATGGTCAGCTCAGATAACTATAACTGCTTAACTTCACTGGTTTTGTACAAGTAAAATCTGAGCCTACCTATAACCTCCCTGTAACCTATGATTTTGGTCAGTGAATTTCAAAAGTTTTTTTAAAATCCATTTCCTAACTATAATGTTCCTGTAACCTTTGGGTTTTTAAGTGAATTTGTAAGGTTTTTTAACTTCTTTTTCCTAACTATAACATCGCTGTAACCTTTGTTTTTTTAAGTGAATATATATATATAAACACACACAAATATGGTGGTGTTTGTATAAGTATCACAGGAAAGTAAAGGCCATTGTCTCCTCTGAGCTGAAAGCCCAGTGGAGACTGCCCAAGAAACATAGAAAGGCCACTTCTGGGGACTGATTATCACGGATTGAGAAAGGTGTGGTTCGGTTCAGGAAGACATCTTCGTTAGATGGTCCAGATCTAAGTTCAAGTTCGGGAATTTGTATAGCGCACTACTCACCCAGTGGGTCTCAAGGCGCTTGGGGAGGGGGTGCATTATTTATCGAATAGCCAGGTTTTAAGTTCCTTTCTGAAGGAAATGTGGTTCTGTGTAAGGCGGAGGTGAGTGGGGAGAGAATTCCAGGTTTTGGCCGCCAAGTAGGAGAAGGATCTTCCTCCCATGGTGGATCTGTGGATGCGCAGAACTGCGGCGAGGGCTTGATTGGAGGATCTTAGTTGGCGGGTGGGTGTGTAGAAGGACAGTCGTGTGTTGAGACATTCGGGTCCTATTTTGTAGAGGGCTTTGTGTGCGTGGGTGAGGAGACAGAACGTTATTCTCTTGTTGACGGGAAGCCAGTGGAGGTCTTTTAGGTGACCGGTGATGTGAGCTTGGCTGGGATGTCTAATATGAGTCTGGCTGAGGCGTTTTGGATGCGTTGGAGTTTTTTTCTGTAGTTTGGCTGTGGTTCCGGCGTAGAGGGTGTTTCCATAGTCCAGTCGGCTAGTGACCAGTTCGTGGGTGACAGTCTTTCTTGTTTCGGTGGGGATCCAGCGAAAGATTTTTTTGAGCATACGAAGTATGTTGAAGCAAGAGGAAGAGACGGCGTTGACTTGTCTGGTCATCGAGAGGGAGGAGTCTAGGATGAAGCCTAGGTTACGTGCCTGGTCTGTGGGTATGGGTGCCGTGCCCAGGGCCGATGGCCACCATGAGTCGTCCCAGGCAGAGGGGGATGATCCTAGGATGAGGACTTCCGTTTTGTCTGAATTAAGTTTTAGGCGGCTGTTTTTCATCCATTCAGCTACTTCTTTCATGCCTTCGTGGAGATTGGTTTTGACAGCGTTAGGGTCTTTGGTGAGGGAAAGGATCAGCTGGGTGTCGTCAGCGTAAGAGATGATGTTAAGGTTGTGTTGTCGTGCGATGGATGCGAGGGGGCTCATGTAAACGTTGAAGAGGGTGGGACTGAGTGATGATCCTTGTGGAACTCCGCAGATGACTTCGGTTGCCTCTGATTTAAATGGAGGGAGTCGGACTCTCTGGGTTCTCCCGGCGAGGAACGAGATGATCCAGTCTAGGGCTTTTCCTTGTATGCCGATGTTGCTGAGGCGTTGTATGAGGGTGCTATGGCAGACTGTGTCGAAGGCGGCGGAGAGGTCGAGTAGGATGAGGGCAACTGTTTCTCCGTTGTCCAGTAGTGTTCAGATGTCGTCTGTCGCTGCAATGAGGGCGGTTTCGGTGCTGTGTTTGGCTCGAAAGCCGGACTGTGAGGAGTCGAGGGAGTTGTTGTATTCAAGGAAGGCGGCAAGCTGGCTATTGACGGCTTTCTCAATGACTTTGGCGGGGAATGGGAGGTGGGAGATGGGGCGGTAGTTCTTAAGTTCAGAGGGGTCTGCTGTGGGTTTCTTCAGGAGGGCTCTGAGTTCGGCGTGTTTCCAGCTTTCTGGGAAGGTAGCGGAGTTGAAGGAACAGTTGATGACATCACGCAGATGGGGTGCGATGATGGAGTCTGCTTTGTTGAAGATGTGGTGGGGACAGGGGTCGGTTGGCGAACCTGAATGGATGGAGTTTATAAGGCGGATGGTGTCTTCAGGGGTGATTGGGTTCCAGGTGCTAAGGTTGTTAGTGGGCGGTTTAGGCTCAGAGATGGGTGGAGTGGAGTGTTCTTTGGAAATGTTCTCAAAGCTGTTATGTATGTCGGCGATTTTGTTGTAGAAGAAAGAAGATAACGAATCGCAGAGGTCTTGGGAGGGAGTAATGTTGTTTGAGGCTGCGGTGGGGTTGGTAAATTCTTTGACGATGTTGAATAGTTCCTTGCTGTTTTGGGCATTGTTGTCGAGTCGATCCTTGAATGCTGATTTCTTGGTGGATCGGATCAATTGGTGGTGTTTGCGGGTGGCGTTCTTGAAGGTGGTCAGGTTGTCAGTGGTTGGGTTTTTTCTCCATGTTTTCTCGAGAGTACGGCATAGTTTCTTGGATATCTTAAGGTCATCATTGAACCAGGAGGCCTTTTAGCTACCCTGTTTGGTTTGGTGGTTTTTCAAGGGAGCTAGTTCTTCAACGCTGTGAGTGATCCATTGTTTGAGTTTGGTGGCAGCTTGGTTTGGGTCCGATGAGAGTGCAGGAGGGTTTTGTTTGAGCGATGTTAAGAGTTGGTCGGTGGTGATTTTGTTCCAGTTTCTTCGCGGAATCGGTTGTGGGGGGTTGTGGGTCGAGGTAGTTTTGTAGCTGAAGTGAACACAGCTGTGGTCCGTCCAGTGGAGAGCTGTGGTGTGATCGAAGGAGATGCGCTTGCTGGAGGTGAAGATTGGGTCGAGCGTATGTCCGGCTACATGGGTGGGGGTGTTAACAAGTTGTTTGAGTCCGAGGTTGGCCAGGTTGTCTAGAAGGGTTGTGGTGTTGTTGTTGTTTTTCTTTTCCAGGTGGAAGTTGAGGTCTCCCAGTAGAATGTAGTTCTCGGAGGTGAGGGCATGTGGGCTGATGAAGTCAGTGATGTCTTCGCAGAATTGTTTACGGGTTCCTGGTGGTCTGTAGATGAGGGTGCCTCTAAGTGTGGTCCTGGGGTCGGTGTGGATCTGGAAGTGGAGGTGTTCGGCGGTTGCAAGGTTATCGTCAGGGCTGGTCTTGATTCTGATGGTGTTCTTATGGACGATGGCGATGCCTCCTCCTGTTTGGTTGGTGCGGTCTTTTCGTATGATCTTGTAAGCGTCCGGGATGGCTATGGCGATGTCGGGTGTTGATGATGCGTTCATCCAGGTTTCTGTAAGGAAGGCGATGTCCGGTGAAGCAGTGTTGAGTAGGTCCCAGAGTTCAGTAGCGTGTCTGTGGACCGAGCGGGTGTTTAGCAGGATGCACTTCAGGAGGTTAGAGTCAGAGCTGTGTTTGGAGGTAATGGATTTGGTGTGGGTCTTGATGCAAGCGAACTTGCAGGAGTGGCAGGCGAAGGGACCGTGGGTGCGTCCTGGGGCAGCTTCGTAGCATTGTGATGTGCGTCCGAGGTTAAGGGCTAGGAGGGTAGCGGCGTCATACGTTATGCGGGAGGAGTGCGTTTTGCGGGGGCCAGGGGGTCTGGCGCTGGGCGCGGTCCAGGCACGGACGGGCGTAGACGGGCTTACCTTTGGCGCACCTTCGGCGCGCATGGGGCGCGACCGCTGCGTGTGAACGCTGCGCGCAAAAGCATCTGTCATATGTGGATGGTGGAGGGGGCGGGGGCGAGGGAGGGTCAGCTGGGAGGCGGGAGCGGGGAGGAGACACGGGCCAGGAGTGGACACAACAACAACAAAATGGCTGCTTAATACTGAAAGCGAAACGGGGCACAGCCGAGGACCGGCAATGAATAAATTAGCAGTCTACGGCAATTTAATTTCCCAACAATGCGGCGCTAATGTGCACAATGCGAATAAGAACATACAATTTCTATTTTTAAATGAGCAGGCTATGTTAGTTTTAATTCGGCAATGCTGCGCAAATGGGCACTATTAGCACTGTGCAGGCTACGATACCAGGCGCTGTGAGAATGCGTGCCGTCACGGGTCCAGGCAGCAATGAGGCACACGATCAGGCAGCAAGGAAGGGAGCGTGGGTGAGCGACCGCTTCGGGGCAAGCCCAGGTGGTCACAGCATTAGGAAGGAAGGGACGAGCTTACTCTGTCTGTGGGAGGGAGGGTCAGCTGGGAGGCAGGAGCGGGGAGGAGACACGGGCCAGGAGTGGACACAACAACAACAAAATGGCTGCTTAATACTGAAAGCGAAACAGGGCACAGCCGAGGACCGGCAATGAATAAATTAGCAGTCTACGGCAATTTAATTTCCCAACAATGCGGCGCTAATGTGCACAATGCGAATAAGAAGATACAATTTCTATTTTTAAATGAGCAGGCTGTAGTGTAGTTCCTAGTTTCCCACTAGGCCCTGCGCATTGGAATAACATAAACAGTAGTATCGACGTGGAACTGCGGATATTCCAGGCCTCCACTGACTATGCTAAACTTAATTGGGTTGTGTTACCAACTAGCTCAGAGGTCACTGGAAACTTTCTTCTCTGCATAGGAAGTGATCAGCTTCCTTGGCACAGACAAGAAGGGATTCAGTTTTCCAACAACCGTGCAACATGACAACTTTGCTCCTCAGATCAAGAGTCGATCTCTAGGGTCGTGTGAAACAATAGACATAGATTTCACTCAGTTAGTCTGGTGCAGTTTACTTTCACGAGATGTAGAGAATAGAGAGACGGGCGTTAGTCAATAAAGGGTTAACATTTATTGAACAGTCTTTCTTCTCGTACAAGAGAAATGTATTGCCACAATTGCAATAATTGTTATTATAAAAAGTACGTACAGTAAGATAAGTATTGCGAAATAGAACTGTAAAAGCATTATTATGGTTTCTTAGCCATACAATGGTTTAAAAGTAATAAAACATATATACAGTCATATATACATTTGGCTAACATACTCAACTGGTGCTTCTAACTAAGCCTACCCCAGTGTGCCTGACCTAAGCCTAACACGTGAAAGGGGAGTAAGTAAGTAGCTTTAAGTTAAGTTGGTTTTGCCAAGGTTTGTTTCAAGAATTCTCGTCTAAGGGTTTAGTCAACACCATACCTCTGAATAGAATGATGGAGGATTGGTATCTCCTTCAGGGGTCTCTCTCGATATCCCAGTCACCTGCGAGGGTAGACCGGAAGCGCCGGGACTGGATTTCTCTGCACGAGAAAGGCAGCGGCTTCTCTTCAGCGCGTCGAGGAAGGAGGGGTGACAGCGTCCGCGGGCAGCTGGAATCTGCTGGATGTCTTCGCAGAGGACGGCTGTTCAGCTCCTTAAGCGTACTGCACCATAGTTCGCGCTGTAGCGGCGATAATGGTAATCAGCAGCTTCACCACCACAGGATAGCAGGCTGCAGTGACAGAGTGCTAGTTTTTACCAACACAGGGTCATGCAGGCAGCTGGCATCAGCAACAGGCAACAAACTCAACATTGCTTAAGGCAACGTTGGTAATATTTATACCTGACAGGTGCCGGGTTTGACGCAAGTTTGCTGGACATAAGACGTCAATTAAAGATGTCACTAGGAAGTGACAGTTATCAGTTGCTCATTAGAGTTCCATTACTAATCAAAACATAGCAAGCGGGGATTTCCAGGTTTGCTAAGTTTTTATCTTGTTGAAGAACTCGGAGTGTTATCTAGGAATATCAGATAGTGACTGCTGCTCTGTCATTGCACTAATTGGTCGCAAAGGAAGTAGCAGAGAGTCATGCTGGAATGTGGCTCTGTTCGTGTGAGGCCAGAGATGACTTTTCAGAAAATCGCACTTGAACGGTTATGCCAATATAGGGAATAAATGGATTTATAGCCGAATAGGGGCATAAGGTCACAGTATCGATCAGGAACCTAGATAAGCACGCAACACCCACTCCACGTTTTCATGTCCATCAAAATTACTAAAACTAAGCAATAAGATGCATGTGTAACATTGCCCACCCCAAAATACATAAATGCATTCGAAATAGGCGTACTTGTAATACATGGAATTTAGGTACTGTACGTTTTTTAAAGCATATTAATCATTCAAAAAATTATTGCATATGAAGTCAATGAACGATTATGAAAAAGGAATTACACATGAAGTATCTCTGACAGAAGAAAGGCGAGATAAATCATCACATAAAAATGCATTGTAATAACATGAGTGCTAGAGGCTGGTGTTATGTTGTTATGTCTCTAGATGTGTTTAGAAATAGAAGTGTGAAGCTTCTGTTCTCTAAGAATAGTTTTTACGTTAAGCAAAGAATTGTTCGTGCCAAAAAGGGGTCAATATTAAAAAAAATTGTCCAATTCAAAGAAAATAGATTTCCAAAGCTCCTGGCAGTTTTTGTTGATCAAAACTGAAGGCCGAATTCAGAGTTCATGGGAACGCTGTGTGTCGGAAAGCTTCTCAAAAGTTATTGTTTCTCTGTGGGTGAGAACATCGTATCAGACAGGCTCTCAAAGAATTGGTCTACAAATTCAGGTGATAGTTCAACCAAATTAGATAGCGCTGTAACTTGGCAGGTGTGAGAATGATTGCTGTCATCGAAGGCAGGACCAGCAATGCTCACAGAACGTTGTACCTGGATGATGTTGCTTTTGTCACTCGCTCCACTGATACCACTTGGCTGTAGTACAGGAGTCTCCACAAATGCCGTTATGTTATGTTATGTTATTTGCATTTTAATGCGCACAGCTGCTCCAGCGAAGGAGCGTCCTGGCGCAGGGAAAGGAAAACACAACACAACACTAAGTCCAGTAACAAAAAAGCAGAACAGTAAAAGCAAGGAACATTTAAAACAGGAAGGTTTTCAGAGCCCTACGAAAAGATATTAGGTCGTTCGAGAGGCGGATTTCCAAGGGGAGCGCATTCCAGAGGGTTGCAGCTTTCACGCGGAAGGAGCGACCCCCCATCCGACTAAGTCTAAAACGGGGGACGACCACCAAGGACTGACCAAGGGATCGTAGAGAGCGGGTTGGAACATAGGGAGAGATCAGTGTATTGAGTATCCTGGGTGCCAACTCTCTCAGAATTTTAAAAACAAGGCAAAGAGCCTTGAATTGGATACGCTTGCTTATCGGGAGCCAGTGCAGGGACCGCAGAGTGTTAGAGGTAGGGCAAGTTCGAGGCAGACCAACCACCGCCCTAGCCGCCGCGTTCTGGACTCGCTGTAAACGAAGAATCTCGGCTTGGTTCGCTCCTAAAAGGAGTGAACTGGCGTAATCCAACTGCGAGATGATCATTGCTTGAATGACCAGCTGTCTTGTAGGAGCATCAAAAAATCGCAGCAGGGGTCTTAGCCCGCGTAATACTCCAAAACAGCAGGCCGCCACTCTCTTCGTGTGAGTCACAAAGCTTAGCGTGTGGTCAAGCCATACTCCCAGATTCCTGAGTTCCAGGACGGGGGCCGGCGCTGATCCCAGCTCCGGAGGCCACCATTCGTCCCCCCAGTGGTCCGCTTCCCTTCCAATGATCATCACCTCCGTTTTTGTCGCGTTCAGCTGGAGACAGTTGTTATTCATCCAGCTGGCCACCTCTCTCAGTCCACTTCGAAACCTGGGGGCATCCTGCTTGGCATCCCCGCTGATCGTAACCGCCAACTGAGTGTCATCAGCATAGGAGACCATGGTTAGGCCCCATTGCCTGACGACCTCAGCCAGCGGCTGCACGTACAGATTAAAAAGCGTGGGACTCAGCGAGGAGCCCTGAGGGACCCCCAGGTCCAAAGGATGGTACTTGGACTGAAATGGAGGGGTGGCAACGCAGAAGGAGCGATCACTGAGGAAGGAGCGGAACCACTGCAGAGCTGAACCACAAATGCCAATGTCCTGCAGGCGGTGTAGCAAGATGCGATGGGAAACAGTGTCATCAGGATTGGTAGCCGCTGGGGACAACACAATGCGTGAGCCGTTATTGGACTGAGCAAAGTATCGACGTCCATTGGTACTGCTGATGGAAGTGAAAGACAGATGTCCAACACGCATTCATCGCCGCAAAGCATACACCGTAGCACAGGTAAAATGCAATTTTGCCATATCGGTCTGAATGAAAGGAACCAGGTCATGTTTAGATCTCTCAGCCTGGCCAATCCGAGGACGTTAGTTATCCTGTCCCGGTAGCGCATTGCTAGGATTGTCTCTTCCATTCCCATGGGAGCTATGTCTGAGCTGAGGCTTGCCATAACGTAGCAGAAGGGTCAAAAATAGAATCCCTGCAACGAGTCCCAAAAATAGTGGTATGCCGCCAAAAATGGAGTGCACAAAATTAGGAAAGATTCCCAAAATTGCCTGGAAGGGTGTTAGCAGTCCCGTAAAGACTGTCTTAAATATGCCTGGGATGCTTGTTGCACTAGACATGTTAAGGAGTTGGCTGAACATTTCTACGAAATGCACGGGGCAATTTGTTGATAAAAGGTCATGAACTTCAGTAGCCGTCCTTGCGACTAGAAGATCATACGTCTCTTTAGATGACGTTATAGGCACTGTTGTCTGTAAAAGTACAGATTTCATTTTGCTTAATGTATCAATTCGTATAGAATAGAGATTCAGACGAGGCCAGAGGGGAGTCACTATGTCTGGAGGCCCGCTCGGGAACAATGCTTGCATACAACATTTGACCATGGACGTTACTTGTATTAGATAACTTTTCCCTGGCGTCAGGCCACAACATCTGTGATCCGTTCTAAGAATGTAACTCCCGTTTGCGAGTTGCATAAAGAAGGGCTCTATCTGAGTTGCAGGTGTGACTAGCTGGTGGCATGAAAGGTTGTTTGAATTTCCATCACATGCTCCGTGTAAATTAATACCCTGACACAAAAGTATACCGCTTAGTGAGTGTTTACAGTTGTCACCACTAAGAAATACATTTTTGTCACTGTCACTATAGCAAGAATGAGTGTATGGTAATTTCCATTCGGATTTTACATATCCCTTACCCAATTGTTCATATTGGCCAGCAGGTATGTACTCAAGGCACTTTTTAAATCGGAAAGTTGTTATCGGAATTGTGATAATTCCGTGTATTATCCATTCAATGACAGGACTCTCTGACATTGTCAATGATAATCTCTCGAGTTTTTCGATGCCCAGGATTGTATAGTCTGCTCCTTTCTGTGCCAAACTGATCTGTTTATCAGTAAGGTTAAAACTGGAAAATAATGACGTTGTGTTGATTAAACGCCAAGGCACATAGCCTGAACGAAGATTTTGCAGCGTCCAGCCTAATTCTATAATAGAGCGTAATTGAGACTGGCCATGTTGTAACATTAGCAAATCTCTGTCTATCACATCAAAGGCAGAGGATACAATATTGTCCAAAGAATATATTCTGGAAGACAGAGTCATTAACCCATTGTCTACCACAGAAAGTGATTTCTCCAAATTAATACGATCAATTTCTCGTATTTTTTCAGCAGTTTCAATTTGCTTTACTTTCCAAGCCTCGTTGTAAGCAGCATAGATACTGGTCGCTATGAAACGCTTTTGACGCTGTTTGCGTGGTCCAAGAATGAAATCGCGCAAATCAGCACCATCTTTTAGTAAAGACAAGTGTTGCTTAATTTCAGCCAGTGTGGACGAAGTTAGCCATTCTAGGCAGAGTTTCCCTACACTGTATGTTGTTATAATCCCTGGATGTTGTCTCTGGGAGTATCTAGGGTCTAATCTGGTCATTTTTAACCCCTGTGTTTTATTCAGGAATCTATCTTGGCAGCTATTTGTGTCTGTAGGCCAGATTAACCACTTTTTCCAATCAGCATTTGTTCTGTTGAAATGTAAAATTTGTGACACGTCTAACTCAATATCAGCGGTTGCATTTTCTGGTATTGGCTTTGGTATAGACGGTGTTTTAAGGTCTTTGATCTTAGCTAGGCCAAGACAGGATGTTTGGTGTACAGTGTCATTTAAAAATAACATTTGTTCTGGTATCATGCAGGTTCTAAACAGTGCTTCTATGCCTTGCACCTGCCAATCTTTTGTACCCCAAATTGTTTTCGTTTCAATATTATTTTTCCAATAATCAAAACCAAATATCATCATTTTGTCATAAAATGCTTCTGAATATATCAATTTAGAATTTGTCAGCATTGTTTTCATTCCTGTTTTATCTAACAGTTTATAATAAAACGTTTCTGCATCACTGGTGCTAAACCCTGAGAAGTATTTGAATTTCTCAAAAAATGCTTTAGAACTGCTTTTAGGTGGTGTAGCACAATGTTCCCATTGATTATACATAAAAACATTTCTAGGCTGTGCAGATTTATGCAAGTAATGATCCCCATAGTGGGTGTAACAGAATAACTGCTCATAACTAGATGAACCTTGTAAATAATCATGATCTGTGAATCTAGCTGACATTACTAAATCAGACATCATGTCATTAATACTGTTAAAGTCCCAATCATCAGAGAATGTACTAGGTGTCACAAAGTCACTTAAGGAAACCTTTAGTTGATGAGGATACTTCAGGATTTCGACCGGACCATATATCTCATAGTCTGTTTTCTCCCATACTACCCCACCAGGTATTGGAATTGCTGTGACATTTACTGTTGACAGTTCTCTTTTCTTCACGTGGGATGATCTGTGTGGTTTCAGGACTAGGTTGATGTTCTGACTTGCTGTGTCCATTGTAATATATTTTCCTTCAATGAATTTTCCCAAACATAGTACCATGATGAGCCAAAGCAGGAGGAAAAATACACCTAGACCAAACCAGAACTCTAGCCAAGGGGAAATTAAGTAGATTTCCTTCAGTTGATGAAAGAGTTCCGTTGCTTTTTCTTTAAAAGACTTTTTTGTTTCTGGCATCACTTCGGGGTCGTTAAAATCTTCAGAGAAGTTGTCGAAGTTGATGAAATAACCAGAGGCAGTTCTGTCAATTGATGGGTTTGTTTTTTCAATCTGTCTCTCGGTAGCACTTTCTGATGCCACATTAGTGTAGACTGGTGTTGTTTCTTGACGAACTGTTTCAATCTGTGTTTCAAGAGGCACGAGTTCCATGGCATTATTGCATAGTCCTTCATTGTGCACTGCAGGCTGATCGAATGTGATGAGTCTTTCAGTTTGAACCTCTTGGATTGTTGCAAGTTTGGGTATTCTGTTGTTTCTTGGGAGTCCACTGGGCCTACTGTTGATTATAGGCCACATGCTTGTGGTTTTACCAGATCGATAGACACGACTCTGTTCTCCTTTTTACCAGCAAGGGGCGGTAGCACAACTGATCTTGTTCCGGTGACTGCTAAGACAGGTACTGCTTTTCTGTAAGAAGGCCCAAATTCCTTCTTAACCGCGATCTTTTCTCTGACTAGATCCCCAATCTTTGGAATCCAGACAGGCCTTGCTGGGGCTGTTGCGGGTGGTGCCTCGTCAGTGGTACTTGGCTGTTGCTTTAACTTTATGTTGCTTAATGATTTTCTTGTTTCATTCAGTTCCTGTAAAACAGCCAAACGGTCTTTTACATCAAACTGCGTTTTTTCTTCTTGTACCACTGACATCTGACTATCGAGGTCCTGAACGTTCATTCTAATTCCGAACAATAGTTCGTATGGGCTGAAACCTTTTAGAGAATTTCTTGGCATGTTGTTAAGACTAGTCTGGACACTTATTAAATGTTTGACCCACCCAGCGCCTGAACCTAATACCTTCGCTGTTATAGATTGCTTTATGTCACGGTTTTTTCTTTCTACCACACTATTCCCTTCGGGGTGCGACGGACAAGAATACCGCAACCCAATTCCCATACTGGCCATGGCCTCCTTATAGGCTCGAGAGCTGAAAGCAGGACCCTGGTCAGAATGGAACGTGGTAATTGCGTATGTGCCGATAAAGACTCGCAAATCTTTTATAACCGTTCTAGCGTCAGCCGAGCGCTGGGGGCCTCATTTTTTAAGTGCTTTTCGTCTTAACTGTGTACACTGGGACGCGCTTCTCTTCTTTGATTGCGCAGATAGACCGCCTTATGCTGTCTAGAAGGGATCCTGAAACTACACTGGCCTGTTCATTTCTGCGATCTCGATTGCAGTTTTCACATTTTTGAGCAAAACATTGAATATCTATACTCATTCCTGGCCACCAGTACTCTGATTGTAATTCTTTCAGAGAGGCTTTGATTGTTTGGTGTCTCAGACCCAACCCCATGTGTGCTTCCAGTAAGAGGAAGCCCCTCCTGCTCCTGTTTGGAATTACTCTGTCCCCCACTCCAGGGATTCGAGCAAAAGGAACGGAGTTTGCATCGATTATGTATGCATAATTGAGTGGATAGTTTACGGGTAGTGCTGCACAGTCGCCTTTTACGGTCGTTTTTACTGCCAGCATGGTTTCCCCGTCTATGTACTTATCTGTACGCTTTTTTGTGGCTACGGAAGCCGGTTTAGTTGCTTCCGCTTTGGCTGTATTAGCCAATGAATTCCCTGCAACGTGAACGCCATCACGTTGAAGACTCTGTGCGTGAATCACGTGAGTCTTTTGTAGTTCTTTGTGTAAAAGAGCTACCTCGTTCCAGAGCTTTTTATGCTTTATTGTGGCACCTGTGTCATCTTTGTAGTCGTTTTCGATCCAACTCTGCAGTTTGTTATTGTAAGAGTTGACGCAAAAATGAGAATCGCACACTATAAGTGTGGGGAATTCGCGTTCTGCATTTTCGAGCGCCATCTTTAAACATCTGATTTCAGTTCTTTGAGCCGAACAGTACTTTACTGATTCAGTTTTTGTTATTTTCGGTTTGATTTTACCGCACAGCCAACGACATTTAATAATCGCACATGCTGCATCGTAGGATTTTCTCTCTACGTTGAAATGCTGTACAAAGCTATCTGTATAGATTATACAGGCATATTGTGGGAGAGGCAGAATTTCGATTGGCAGAGGATATTCTTCTTCATATTCTAAATCATTCAGTTCTTCAAATTGCGGGGCGAAATAGTATTTCACATCTTCCGCTCCTAGAGAATCTATGCACTGTATCCATTTCGGATCCAGTGACACTGTAGGCAGGTTTACTGGGCTGAATAGCGCCTCGAAGGCGGATTCCGCTGTAAGGATATTAATCCGTTTGCCGTGTGCTAATTCTCGTTCATTTGCTAATGCGATTTGCACTGCGTTCACAGTTCTTTCTGTGCGACTGAATGTTTTTTCTGCTTGTGTGTACAAGTGAGATTTAATTGAAATTGGTACCTTTTCTCCCTCATTAGAGGTTAGGTACGTAAATCCGCATCTTCCTGGGATGACTCGGATTACAAGATCACGTGTGTTGTCACGTGTATCTAATTTTGTTTTTGCTAACATGTCTGTTTGCAGTGATCTCAAAATTTCTGTGTGTTTTTGAGTCCAATTGATTTGTTTTAAATCAGGTTTTATTAGTTCGTAGAGAGGTTTAACCCTTTCTGCGTAATTTAGTATGTAAGTTCTTCCGAAATTCAGAAAACCTAGTATTGATTGTAAATTCTTCAGCGTTTTTGGAGCTTGGAGTACAGCGCACTTCTCTAAGAAGTTGTCCGCTAGGCTTTTCCCTTCACTTGATAATTCGTACCCTAAGAACAGTACTGTCAGATGGGCAATTCGGGACTTTTTAAAGTTGAATTTGTAACCCTCTGCTGCGAACCCAAGTATAATGGTGTTCACTCTTTTCAAGTGAGTATCCAAGTCGTCGTCTGTGAGATAAATATCATCTACGTAAGATAATGCTTCATCATCATAGATTTGTAGTAACTCTGTTACCCTAGCTGAGAATAGTCCTGGGCTGTTCTTGAACCCCTGTGGGAGACGACAGAATTTTTTCTGCGACCCAAATGCAGAGAAAGCGGTCAAATATCTGCTTTCTGGTGCAATGTTTTGACAAAAGAAACCATTAGAAATGTCTAATGTCGTTTTATATTTTTTCCTAACTATGTTATTCATTAGGGCTGCACTATGCGAGTTTTGTACTGCAAAAGTTTTGCAACATGTATTAAGATGTCTGTAGTCCAAAACTAGACGATATGAATTGTCTGGCTTGGAGACAGGAAACAAAGGATTGTTCATTTGAGAGGTGCATGTTTCAATCACCCCCTGGTACTCAAGTTGATCTAAGATCTCCCTGACTTGTTTTTTAGCTTCTTGCTTTATGGGATACTGCCGTTGGGCAGTTGGTTCACTTTTTAGTTGGATTTTGTGAGGAGGAGAATCCTCATCCCATCCTACATGATTTTTATATAATGCAGGTGCCTGGGCTACTGCCCATTTCCTTGCATATGTATATTTTTTGTGAATCGGTATGTGATTCGAGAAGGCAGGCATAATCACTTCTTCGCCACGAGGGCACTCCCTGACAAACTCTGGGGGCCAATCTTTTTCAGCTAACAGAATATCATAGCCTTTTGAGAGCTTATCCCAAAATAGACACTTAATTTTCCTAGTCTTATCACCCTCTATACGCAATGTTATTTCGTATATTTTATGGGGCTCGCTAAGTCTGGCGTCGGCAGTTTCAACCTGAATGTATTCATTCGTGTCCACTGTCTCCAGATGACTCATCAAGATCTTGCGCGCTATACTGATTTCTGCTGCACTGTCCAACATTGTCAATGCCCACTCCCCGTTTTTCAACTGTGTCCTCAGTATTCTCGGCATGGTTGATTACTCTAATACTGGCTACCTTCTTTTTCTGAAATTGAGATTTCTTATTTTGAGCAGGTTCCTTGTCTTTGGACTTGGTGTGCTCTCCTGGGTCTGACCGTCCTCTTCTTTCCGAATTCTGTGGAGAAGATCGAGAGGGACGTGTATCAATACTTTGATATCTATCAGGTTTTTTTATATTATCCCTATTTCTAAGGTTATATCTTTTCTCAGAGGGCTCCCGTTGGGGAGACTGGCGTTCTCGAGTCGGAGTTCTCTCCCTCCGTCGAGGAGACCTTCCTCTGGACTGGAAAACTTTTTCCTTGGGAGTGGATTGTTTATTTCCATCCCAGCTCTTTTTAGGAGTGTTTAAATTATTTTTAATAAATAATTTTTCTGGATTTTCGAGCAGTTGGGGCTTAACTGGTTTCCCACCCAAGCTGTCTCTACCTAATTCTTCATAGCACTTTTCTATGATTTTTGCAAGCTCAACAGGATCTTTTATATCTGTTTCCCTCAACTTCTGGCGGATCACCACAGATGCTGCTTCTCCCTTTATGTTGGCTAATAATATAGCCGTGACCTGCTTGAAGTCTTTCAGTAATTTCATACCTAGATTTAAAGCGGGCTCTGGACCGAATTCATTTTGAATCTGTTTTAGCACTTCTGGTATTACCGCCATAGACGGAACACCGTGTGTTTTTGTGTAAATGGAAGCAAAGACTGTACCCCAAGTGTCGCAGTCCTCCACGTGTGGTGCGATTCCCATAGGAAGGCAGATGGTCAAGATTCTGTGTTTCTCTATAGGGGTAGTATCAGGAAATACTGCCTCTATTTGAGTGATTTTCTGTGCTAACCAGAAAGGAATTTGTTCCCGTTTTGCGGGTGTTTTACCAAGACATGACTGTATGTTCTGTGGTGTAATTTTATTTGTGTTCCCCTGGTGAGGGGTCAGCTGGTGTGAATTAACAGCTGGCTGGACTGTTGCAGTCCGCATTACATATTGGACTAATTGCCTATGTATTTTTATTAATGTGTTTAGCTGTGCTAGCAGCTCTTCTCTAGACATTCTTGCAATGTCAGGATGTGGTGTGTAGCTGGCTAAAACCGGCCACGTGGCTCCTGGTCTACCTAGTGGACCGAGCCTAGTTATTTGATCAGTGTGTTTTAGGGCGCCATTAAACCAGAGCAGGTGCTCTTGAAATTTAAGTGGGATTTCAATCTCCTCGAAAGGAGCGTACTCTCCCGGAGGTTCCTCTATTTTGTAATAGTGAAACTCTTTTGTTCTAGCGTTTACCGCTGGAAAGTTTATCCATGAATAGAATACCTCTGTCTGCCGATATTCGTGAGCCTCTATCACGAAAATTACTGTACCACCTTGTGGTGTTAGTCCGTTCTCTATAAGTTTTAAAGTTATAGATCTTCTTAAGTGGACCGGGATGATAATAGCATCCGGGTCTGTGTATTCGGGACCTTGCTGAGTCGCATCTACTGCGGCCCCAGTGGTTCCGTTTTCTCCTGGCATTGTAAAAATGCGAGGTTTGCAGAGTAGGTCTCCAAGGAGACAAAGATTAGGTGCACAATATTTTGGAACACTGTATCCTTCAACGTTGAATAAACCAGAGCTTTACATAGGAATCTCTTCCTACTAAGGTCGGGCGGATTTTAACCTTTCACCCACTCCAGACGTCTATTGGAGTATTTACGGGAGAAAGGGGTCTGTGAAATATGCACGACTGAGTTACTCTACAAGTCTTGCGTTAGTTTATCGCCTTACCAAACGTTTGGGCGCCATGTAGTGTAGTTCCTAGTTTCCCACTAGGCCCTGCGCATTGGAATAACATAAACAGTAGTATCGACGTGGAACTGCGGATATTCCAGGCCTCCACTGACTATGCTAAACTTAATTGGGTTGTGTTACCAACTAGCTCAGAGGTCACTGGAAACTTTCTTCTCTGCATAGGAAGTGATCAGCTTCCTTGGCACAGACAAGAAGGGATTCAGTTTTCCAACAACCGTGCAACATGACAACTTTGCTCCTCAGATCAAGAGTCGATCTCTAGGGTCGTGTGAAACAATAGACATAGATTTCACTCAGTCAGTCTGGTGCAGTTTACTTTCACGAGATGTAGAGAATAGAGAGACGGGCGTTAGTCAATAAAGGGTTAACATTTATTGAACAGTCTTTCTTCTCGTACAAGAGAAATGTATTGCCACAATTGCAATAATTGTTATTATAAAAAGTACGTACAGTAAGATAAGTATTGCGAAATAGAACTGTAAAAGCATTGATATGGTTTCTTAGCCATACAATGGTTTAAAAGTAATAAAACATATATACAGTCATATATACATTTGGCTAACATACTCAACTGGTGCTTCTAACTAAGCCTACCCCAGTGTGCCTGACCTAAGCCTAACACGTGAAAGGGGAGTAAGTAAGTAGCTTTAAGTTAAGTTGGTTTTGCCAAGGTTTGTTTCAAGAATTCTCGTCTAAGGGTTTAGTCAACACCATACCTCTGAATAGAATGATGGAGGATTGGTATCTCCTTCAGGGGTCTCTCTCGATATCCCAGTCACCTGCGAGGGTAGACCGGAAGCGCCGGGACTGGATTTCTCTGCACGAGAAAGGCAGCGGCTTCTCTTCAGCGCGTCGAGGAAGGAGGGGTGACAGCGTCCGCGGGCAGCTGGAATCTGCTGGATGTCTTCGCAGAGGACGGCTGTTCAGCTCCTTAAGCGTACTGCACCATAGTTCGCGCTGTAGCGGCGATAATGGTAATCAGCAGCTTCACCACCACAGGATAGCAGGCTGCAGCGACAGAGTGCTAGTTTTTACCAACACAGGGTCATGCAGGCAGCTGGCATCAGCAACAGGCAACGAACTCAACATTGCTTAAGGCAACGTTGGTAATATTTATACCTGACAGGTGCCGGGTTTGACGCAAGTTTGCTGGACATAAGACGTCAATTAAAGATGTCACTAGGAAGTGACAGTTATCAGTTGCTCATTAGAGTTCCATTACTAATCAAAACATAGCAAGCTGGGATTTCCAGGTTTGCTAAATTTTTATCTTGTTGAAGAACTCGGAGTGTTATCTAGGAATATCAGATAGTGACTGCTGCTCTGTCATTGCACTAATTGGTCGCAAAGGAAGTAGCAGAGAGTCATGCTGGAATGTGGCTCTGTTCGTGTGAGGCCAGAGATGACTTTTCAGAAAATCGCACTTGAACGGTTATGCCAATATAGGGAATAAATGGATTTATAGCCGAATAGGGGCATAAGGTCACAGTATCGATCAGGAACCTAGATAAGCACGCAACAAGGCTATGTTAGTTTTAATTCGGCAATGCTGCGCAAATGGGCACTATTAGCACTGTGCAGGCTACGATACCAGGCGCTGTGAGAATGCGTGCAGTCGCGGGTCCAGGCAGCAGGGTAGCAGGCAGCAATGAGGCACACGATCAGGCAGCAAGGAAGTAGCAATGGCTCACACACCAAAGATAAAAACGCTTTCTTTTGCAGACCGCTTGGTTTTTATTTATTTTTAAACAGTACTTTTGTTTATTAACAGTGAAAACAAGAAAAAAGGGGCATGTGTGCACTTTACAAATGACAATTTTTAGCACATTTTCAACAACCGTTAGTAATTGTACAGTTTGTGCATAGTAATTATCAAAAATAAGATATGTACAAAGTAGATTTTACTTCGTGAAGTTAATATTTCAGAAATTCGAAAGATCTGACCTATAACAGGAGATTACATTTGAAATTGGCCCAGAAAGAACACACATTTCAGATTTACAGACCACTTTATGTCCTGCCTCAAAGCTGTTAACATTGGACACATTTGGAGGGAGGTATGTAGCACCCTTTTTTATTAAAAACTCTGTTTCAAATACATCCTGTAGCGGGACATGCCAGCCTTCAAGTTGAGGAGTGAAAGTAGCTTCATTTTATCCCTGCCCAGTCCTCACTCTGACCTCATTGTCTATCAGCTGAATTCCTGGTGGCCACCCATCTCCCAAAGATGTTGTATACTATAAGTCAGTACAGGGAATTGCACCGGGAGTCAATCACTAGCATGCTTGCAACCACAAAAATGGTAAGTGGAAATAAACGTTGACACATGCTCCTTCAGTCTATGCCCCAATGACTTGAACAATATCCCCTTCAAATCAGGCTTGCATGCCCGCTTCCTCCACAAATTGCTTCACTTCACAAAATAGCGTCAAATCTACCTGTTCAAGGAGGGTTGTATGTCAGAATATCATATACAGAAATATTATTTGACAAAAACATTGAGTCATAAATATTGGTTACAAAATATCATCCCATTGGTTGTAGATTTTCAAAGCTGAGTTTGAGATCCATGAGATCAAAGGGAAAGACATTGAAATAATGCTTCCCCGGAAACATGAACACATCCTTCACAGCATCTACTTGCCCTGGGCATCCAAGGCATAATATTACCTATGTCGGCACTGTGATAACCGGATGATGTCTGCTGGAGTACATGACAGTGCTGTGATCTTCAGATATCCTTTTGTACCTGTCCATGGTCTGACATGCAAGGGTCATCAATGCTTGCACCTTTGATGTCTCTGATGTAATCACTGTACCATTCTACGCACCTTAGACTTGTGTGATAATCTCAACCATTTTGTAAACTAAAGAGGACATCAGATCTGAGATGAATGTCCCATTTGGTCAACTACTCTACTTTGGATTCTCCAATTAAGTGATGAACGCATTTTGAAAACGATAGGAAGCCCTAGAGCCATTATATATTGAACTCACTTTGGAGGAAATTACCCCTCCACATCCCCATTGCAAGCGCTTAACTTGGGCAAAGAGTCTGGTGATTCTTTTAGACATGTTACTGATTTTGCTAATCTCTACCTAGATCAAAATATTTAAAAGGGCTTTTGTCCCCATTGCTGTTGTATGGAGTTGTCTTAGGCCTTGGGTTTCCTAAATCTTGGAGGATGTTCAGGTAGAGCAACTTCAAACCCTTGTGTAGCGATTGTCAGTGTTGGATTCATGTTAGTCGAAGTTCAGTTAAAAGTTTAGGACAGAATGCATGCTGGACGAAGTTTAGATATTGATGGCCACAGTCGGTGCGCGGTCCCTTTCTATACATATCCTGCTCGACCTCAGCTGCCTTTGATAAGATGGAACACAAGGTGCTGCTGGGCATGATTGTTGATAAATCAGTGCTGTCCATTACATACTTATAGTTTTTCCCGACGCTTAATAGAGAGTAGGAGACCTCTTGCTCCGAACATAGGAGCTCTTTATAGTGTATATTCAAGAAGCTGCAATACGTGTATTCTTGTGCTTATGTTAAAGTCAATAGGCTTACTTTATAGATTTTTAAATGTGGTGACGGAGGCAGTAGATCTAATTTTATATTGTGAGTGGCTTGACAAAGGTTGGAGACTTAACCTTTGTGTTTGTGAAAAGCTTCATATTTTCCACCAGTTTCATATATGACCATTGCCGGTTTTTATGTTTAAAGCATACTGGTGTGTATATTGTCATATTGTACCTTACAGATAATGGAAGCAAACTACATATATGGGTTTAGTTGCCCCTGTGATATTTCTTTGGGGTATGTAATTAATGTCTTGGTTAATCTGCAAGATCCTTATAGGTGAGGTTTCAATTTGTAATTCCGCCTGAAATATTGTAAATATTTGTCGTTTTGACTTTAGTATTTAGCTGTTTGTGCATACAATATTTCTATTTTTAAAGAAAAATAACGCCCGTGGACCATTGATTGTATGTTGCTCATTTCCTAATTTCTAACCCATAGCACCTCGCTGGGTCAGACTTGGACTGCTCTACTTCACTGTCCTGAGAGTCAGGTTTTACATTGAACTTTTTGACAAATGCACTAGGAAGAGGGTTTATACTGTGATTTCTCTGACAAATTAAAGGGCTTTACTTTGAATACTCAGGGGCAAGTACAATAGGAAGAACTTTCCGTTATGATCTTCTTCACAAACACAATAGAGAGAGGCCTTCCGACACAAAGCTTAAGTTCAGGTAGTGCTAGAGAGATCTCATTTACAGTGTCTACATTTATAAATGTATGTTTAGTATTTGGTTGTGGGTGAATTATAGTCCTTTTTTTCTTTTTAAATGTAAAATCACTGGACATTGACTAATTAAGAATTATTGTGCACTTTGTGTAGTTCTTTAAATATGATCCAATCTCTATTGTTGCTTTAATTTGTTCTTTTGGCTTTACTTTTTAATTGCGCTGTTAATATTCATTTAAAAAAGTTGTAGTGACACTGGATTTTACCTTAAACTTCAGGGAAGTCTTACTTCAGTTGCCTGTTTGTTGACTAATACCCTTTGAAGTTGAATGCATATGAAATTGATTCTAGAGTATTTGCGTCAGACCTGACCTCCGTTTGGTAGCCACTAGTTCTTGGCTCATCGCCAGCCCCTGCTCCTATGACCAAAAATGTTGGTGTTACTATCAACACTATCCACCCACATTGTTGTGCAAATCAATACTGCTGCTCTGACAGCTCTGGAAACAGTGCTCTGTCAGCCTGGTAAGAGGCTTACTACAGATATTAATACAGTGGCCTGTATGAATTGGGCCTGGAGAAGACTCAGTGAGAAAGTGGGAAGGAAGATGCTTCACTCGCCCGCCCTCCTGCCACAGAGAATCCTTGGCTCTTGCCGAAGTTAAAACCTGAGGCATGGCACATTTGCAGAAATTAGGGCTCATCGGAGTTTGGAATCCGTTTTAGAGGGTCAGTTCTTTCTCAAGGAAGGTGTTTGCTAATGGTAACCAATGCACCCCAGAAGACTTCTTTCTCTATTATAGACTAAGGTCTGCATTAGAGCGATATTGCAAACACTCCCATTGACAAGAGCACATATTACAACATTGACCCAACTGATAACAGCTTCTGACCCTAAGTGATCATTTTCCTTCTTTAAAAGCTCTATACAAAGTGAGCTGATGCCTGCTACATCGACAACATTAAACAAGTGGATAGAAGGCCTAAAGCAATCACTCATAGATGAGAAATGAGTTTATTGTTCTGCTCCAACAGATGAAGTCTCTTTAAACAGTAGACCCAGACTAATGCTCTACAAACCCATTCATACAGCTTATGAAACTCTTATAATATGACCTGCGGCCTGGGGAATAACAGTAGATGCAGGTGTGGGAGGGCTCCTGTAGCAGACTTCCCCTGCCTGGCCTTCCTCTGCCCTGCTTTATATGACATAACATCAATGCTGTTGACCTGAGTAGTATGTTGTAACATATCTATATACAGGGTTCGCATCGAAGAAGTGCGTGAAGTGTCAGAAATACAACGTGACTGCACCTGTCGGCATTGCTAAATTGATTGTTTGTTATACCAAAATCCGATAACAATAAAACAATGTATATTTAAAACATTTCAAAACTCCTTTCAAACAGCTTTTTTCCTTGTCTCCGAGTTGAATGGGGCAGGTTGGTGTTTCAGGCAGCCATCTCCTCCTGCTTGGATTACAGCAGTGCAGCCTTTCTTGGGTTTTCTAAATTTCTTATCTGTCACCTTCAGATGGAGCAAAATGGAGCTGCCACATCTGGTATTTACTTTACCTCGGATTTCCCCCACAGGTTAGCAGTGAATGAACTGATCTTTTTACGGCATTTTGTATGGTGGTGGTGCAAAAGGCACTTGCATGCACTTGTTGTGGGCCCGTCAGCTCTGAGCTTCAGCCCTTTCATATGTTTTGTTCCCCTTCTCATGCACTCTTAGTTGTGACCAGGTTCCGTCGCACCAGAGCAGGCTGCTGCTCTTTCTCGGTTCTTGCTCCTGGTCGCAGTACTCCATGTGAGTGCAGGGTGAGCAGCACATTAACTCCAGACCTCTAGGCCAAAGCTTGTTTCTTGAATGCTGCAATTTTCAGTTGACTCCTCAGATCAGGGCATAAAGTGTTTGACGGCTCAGCTCCCAAAACACAGATTAGACACACCTTCTTGGGCGCTGCTGTTAAATTAGGCCTCGAGTGAGCAGGGTGGCAGTGATGGCGCTCAGGTTATCGCTGTCGACGTACTTACGGAACAGAGACTGAAGTTATGTTGGGCCGTGGCCCACCAATATTGTGTAGAGAAATTTGAAAGTTACCCTCTGAGCTGCTGGGAACCAATGAAAGTCTATGCTGGGCTGTGTAATATGAAATGTTTTTTATGTTGAGTAGGTTGACCAAAGGTCTCAAGTTTGACCGGACTGTCCCATTTTCTCAAAGGACTGTTCTGTTCTGCGGGTTCACTTTTCAACAGGCCCCCTCCAACTGCGGCCCGTGCAGGTAAGAGTGGTGGGGGTGGATGGGGGTGAGATTCAACAGACGACCATGAGGGAAAATTAAATAAATAAATAATTTTCCCTCGTGGTCATCTGTTGAAATCCCCCCCAACTCTGCCCCACCGCTCTCACCTGTACGGGCCACGGCTGGCCCTCTCATCACACCAAGGATACAGCTTAACTTACTTAGAGTCGTCCTCTGTGCTGCATCAACTCATTCAGCAGCTCAGCAGGTTTTAAAACCTCATTTGGCCAGTAGAAGCTTGGGCTGCATGATAAAAGCTGATAACATCGAATTGGCACCTAGTGAAAGATTTACATGAGGATTTCAAAGAGCCGCCTTTGTTTGCATACAAAAAAGAAAAGAGTGTGTCAAACCACATTGTGAGAGCAGCCTTACCAATTGAGAAAGGCCCGACTCTAAGAAGTCTATTTGGATTTCCACCGACAACAGGACACCACAAATGTGGAACCTGTATCTGCTGTGATGAAACTATAGAGGAGACGGTATTTTCATTCAATAACATCAATTGGAAACATGAAGTTTTCACCAATTGCAAGACAAGGAATGTCGTGTATGCTATAATGTGTCCCTGTCCAATGTTATACATAGGAAAAACAACTCAAGAAGTCAGGCAACGCATTACTCAGCACAAGTCAAGAATACGCAGAGAAGTTGAAAACGCACCCTTAGTGCACCATTGGGTGGCCAAGAATCACGATAAAAACAAACTAAAGTGGACGGTCCTGTCGAAAATTGAAAATGATCCAAGAGGGGGCAATTTGGAGACACGACTAAACCAAAGAGAAGCTCTGCTTATAATGAAATTCGACACAGCAGTCAACGGATTGAATGAGATTTCTGAAATCTACAAATCAAATACGTAAACTCCTCTATTTCCTGAAACACCGCCAACAGGACTACATCTCCCACAATTCCCCAGAGCGTAGCCACACCCACAACTAATAACATTGTGTGTGTTCATTCACTCTCAGGAGACTGAAGGGGAAGGAGTGGAAAGTACGAACCACAGTTGACTTCGAGTACCAGCGTGGTGCAAGAATGGCTCCATGAGGGCCAGCGGACGTAACTAATCACCGCCATGGACACGCCAGACAACCTAGCGGTAACACACGTCTCCCATTTAGATTTTTCAGCAATTCTGCGCGGAAACTCTACAACAGAGCCCGATCCATTGGGGACACAATCCTTAGCAATCACGCCCAACGGCCCAGGTAGGCGCATAGGTTGACACCGAATGAGTGCCAAGAGGACGGACATGTGTGAGAACAGCACGGGTATTAGTCAAAATACTTAGCGCACTTGTCGTTTGTTTTCTATTGTTTTCCAGCACCTCCCTCTCCCCTTCATTTGGAATACAATTGTCTGCATTCACGGTTGGAGCCATGACCCAGCAATAGAGGTAGGCTGAGGGAAGCTAGATAGCGAATAAGGTGTTCATCTCTTAGAACATAAGATTTATTATTGTTTCCTTTTCCTTGTAGTTACTTTTTGGTCCTGAGGAGAACCCTGGCACTCTCAGGGTTCGAAACGCGTCGATCGACCCGGTCCCGGGTCATCCCTTTGAATTTATATTGAAATTGTCTCGACAATCGACTGAAAGACTATTTGCTTTCCTTTTTCAAATTCTACGAACAATTGTAAAAAACGACAAAAAACTCTTCATACTTTGTATATAGAGGTTCTTTTGACACCGGGACCAGTATGGATGTGGAGTAGTATGAATGGATGGCCAAGAATGTGTTGTTTGCGAGTTTGTTTGACATACCAATTTGTCTTATTCATGTTTTATATATAAATGTACATAAACTTTTTTTGTATTCCCATGCACAAAACTAAAAATGACTAAAAACTAAAATAGTCTTCAGAAAAAGTAAAAGCAAAAGTTACAATTTATAAAGCAAGTGTCCATGCTATTTTTCATGATGCTGTTTTCTTTAGTTGGTTTTGAAAAGTAAGTTCCTCAGCACTGGCAAGTGTATTGTTTCGTTAGCATGATAAAAGCTGGCACATTTTGACATTGATTGAGGTTAATTTCTACTCATCCATTGCAGACTGGGCAACCGATTGTGAGTACCCATGGGCAGACAGATTTGCTGTCAGCAAGGACTACAGACGTTGAAAGGGGGAGGATGTGATGCTATGGCCAGAGCTGCCGACTTTGGAACTGGGGAACCAGGTTTGAGTCTTGGCGTTGGCTCAACATCCTTTTACTGTGGACAAATCACTTCATCTCCCTGTCCCTTAAAAAAAATGAGTGTGACTTTGGTAATGTAACTGAAGCTCATGTAAAGCGCTCCAATAACGTTTTAATGCGAGATGAACCATGGCTGCAGAGCCCATATACCTTGCTCACCATCACCCTGAACCTGGAGCTGTTCACAGCAAAGGGACTGAGTGTTTAAATGTATTACGATAGATAGGTATGTAGACAGGCAGGCAGACGGGCACACAGATAGACAGACAGATAGATACATTTCTAAAAAAGCAATGTGATGTTTTCATTGTTGTCGTTCAGTGGTCAGTGATCATGGTCAGTAACAATATTTAGTCCAATTCTATGCCTGTGTTCGTCTGGGTTTTGGTTCAGAAAATCTGGTCTCCTTAATGCTGAGCAAACACAAGGAGATGATGGATGGAGTGCTGAACCTTGTCAGACACTCACCCCTAGTCAAAGATCTGGGTTTAATCCATCATCTTTCTTTAGCTCACTTCGCCACCCCAGTTCAGACACAGCTATATGCAAATCAGTCTTCACCATGTGCCTCATGGGAACAGTCCAGCCCGAACTGCCAAACGATGTCTTCCCTGGACCGGAAACAAGCATCCTGGGACCAGTTTCGGTCCAAAAGCCCTCATCAGCCAGGCTAGCTTGAATCCAGTAGCAAAGTGAGCAAGGGACCCACGTCTGGGAATACCCTGCCAACTTAGGGCAAACAAAGCAAACACAAGGAGATGATGGACGGGGTTCTGAACCTTTTCAGACACTCACCCCCAGTCACAAATCTGGGTTGAATCCAATTGTGTTGAATCCAATTGTGTTTGCTTTGTTCGCACCTGCGGGGAGTACTCGTCTTGTTAAAAGAGGATAGAGTCTTTGATGGAGGCTGAGCGTCAAAACCCCTGTCTTTAGTCTTTTAAGTTTACAGTTCTTCCCCCTCCTCCAAACGGCGATCAGCTGAAATGCATCTTGTGTGTCACTCATTTGCAGATAAATTTGAGTGCTATTAGTGTAAGAATTAAATAACTTCCAGGAGCAGTGAATGTTCATAAGAACATTTCTATCTATATCAAAGACAATCCATTGCGCCCTTAGGACATGGGTACACGTCAGTCTGTACAAAAAATCATGTAGGACTTATTCAGAACCAGAGTTTTCATCCAGAGATATGAAGGCTCTGCAATCTACTTGACCACATTCAGTACAAACTTAAACCAATGTGTAAATGCTAAGCATCGAATAAACAATTATGATACACAGATAATCAATCAATAAATAATGTGCTGAACAAACAGAATCTCTGTCATATATGTATTATATTCATACATACACAAACCAATATAAGTATAGTATGAAAAAGTGAACCAGCAATGCAGACAACACAGTGCTCACCAGATATAAGTATAGACAACAGTTACAACACAAAAACCCTGTATATTCCCCAATGGCTGTATGCACCTTTAAGCCCTTGAGCATCTAGGGTAGCTTTCATAAAGTTAGCAAGCCATCTCTGTTCTTTATAGGTGTGAACCATTCAACAATTTTTGTATACATTTCAACTCAAATATCTTTGAGGGGTTCCCTCAGGACGCCGTTATCCAACTAACACACCACCAGGGTGTAGCTCTGTCCTTCCATCGATGTATTCCCAAGAGTAATCAGGGAATGTCAATACATTGGAGACGCAAGTGGTTCAGATGCAGCAAGGAGTATGGACGTCTCTCGCTGTATTGCAGATACAGCAACTTACAAGTGCCTGTGGAATGTCGACATTCCATGATTACTCTCAGGAACACTTTTGCAGATACAGCAATTTGTGCCGGTGGACTATCGACATTCCCTGATTACTCTCAGGAACACTATTGCAGATACAGCAACTTACAAGTGCCTGTGGAATATCGACATTCTCTGATTACTCTCAAGAAAACATTGATGGCCTGAATTTCCACCAAGTAAGAGGGCTTAAGGGAATTAAGAAGACAATAAGATGATGTTATCAAGTTAATACAGATATTAGGTGAAGGAATTTGTCAGATAAGTATTTATCCATAGGTAGGTGTCTATAGACTAATAGGAAGTGTTTTCTATGGTTTGGCGATAACTTCCCGTTATTTCTTGTTATGTAAGGTGATCTTTAGTGACGATAGTGAACCCATTTTCACTATTAATCATTCGCATATTTACAAGACATTTCTACTCAGTGCATTTAGTTTAAGACTAGAAGTGATGTCTATATCTAATCATGTTTGACTTGGTACTCTGACAAAATATTATGTCAAAAGCATTGTGATGTTAAAAATATTGTGGGAAATAATATAGAAGGTACGTATATTGTTTTTTAAGTCTTTTATATCATTTTAATATAGTTGTACATAATGTTATATTAAGTGAAATTTTGTTTTTGTTTCTTTTTATTGAAATATAAAAACAAGCAAGGCATGAAACATGTTTTACAAAGTGCCAGTTCAATCAAGGGAGGAAGAGATACAATAAGCAGCAATCGATATAAAGAAAAGGGAGGGGAGAGACAGGGGTCAGACGTAATAAAAATACAATAGAATGGTCAAAATGCAGGGGTCAGGGGGAAGGTGGGACATCAATGTTATCAACTGCAGGCGGTATACATATGTTTCCACGATAACTATTCCAAGGTCCCCACACTCAACACCACTTCCGGGAACGGCACCTGGCTAGGTACACAGTCTTTTCCCTGAACCTACACCAATCCATGTTTTCCTTCCATAAGTCTACTGTAGGAGGCCTCTGGGACCCCCACAACTGAGCAATATCTCGCTTAGCGATCATGGCTCCCAGGGATGCCCACTGAGTCTGAGCCACATTATAGTACGTAGGTTCCCAAACGTTCAACAAGCAGCGTCTGGCCTCCGGCAAGAGAGCAACACCAGTCACTTCCTTCATGACCTCATGGACCCCACTCCAAAAAGCAGCAATCTTGCGACATTCCCAAATAATATGAAGAAAAGTAGCCACCTGCCCACACCCTCGCTTGCATAATCCGTCCTCAGAAAAGCCCATTCGGACCAAACGGGGGCCCGTGACATAAATCCTGTGGAGGATCTTAAGTTGTACCAGTCGGAGTCGAGCTGGAATCGCGACCTCCTTGGGAGAGGAGATCGCAGATTGCCAGTCCTCGACATCCAATTCAAGGCCGTCACGGGTCCACAAGTCCCGGAGATGTAGCAGGAGATCAGGCCTATTATTAATTAATTTCTTGTAAACAAGGGAGATAGTGCTGTCGGGTACATGGCCATCCAACAGCCTATCTTCAAGTAGGGACGATTCCGGAATCACTTCACCCAAAGGAAGACCGACATTAAGGCACGGTGAACCTGGACGTAGCAAAAGTACTCTGTGTCACCCAATTCAAACTCCGTCTTTAACATCTCAAATTATTTCACCTGGCCCTTAACCCAGAGATCGCCCACCCTACTAATACCGATAAGGTCCCATCTATCGAACCCCTTGGTTTTCCACAACTTCCCAAGCCTGTCCGAACCGAAGAGCGGGGTTGCCAAAGTCAAGCGATCTTTCCAGCCCAGGGAAGTATTAGCGTCCTGCCACGTACGCACCGCCATCTTTGTAGGCCCCGACAGAGTCTTAACCACCGATTTTGAGTAAAGCGCCCTATAATAATTACCCCCGGGTAACAGCCATCTATCCATGGCGAAAGCAGGATGCAATGCAGGCCCATACATACCATGGTTGATGGCACCCAGTTGAGCCGCCCAATAATAGTGCTTGATGTCAGGGAGAGCGATTCCCCGTCATACCAGGGGAGCGTCAATTTGGCAAGAGCAATGCGAGGTCTACCGTCCCATATCAACCTCGACAACACGAAAATAACTAGCGGGGACAATATCAAGAGTGTTCTGGAGAGCATACAAAAAATGAGGCAGAGACATCATTGTATACATTTCAACTCAAATATCTTTGAGGGGTTCCCTCAGGAAGTCGTTATCCAACTAACACACCACCAGGGTGTAGCTCTGTCCTTCCATCGATGTATTCCCAAGAGTAATCAGGGAATGTCAATACATTGGAGACGCAAGTGGTTCAGATGCAGCAAGGAGTATGGAGGTCTCTCGCTGTATTGCAGATACAGCAACTTACAAGTGCCTGTGGAATATCGACATTCCATGATTACTCTCAGGAACACTTTTGCAGATACAGCAATTTGTGCCGGTGGACTATCGACATTCCCTGATTACTCTCAGGAACACTATTGCAGATACAGCAATTTACAAGTGCCTGTGGAATATCGACATTCTCTGATTACTCTCAAGAAAACATTGATGGCCTGAATTTCCACCAAGTAATAGGGCTTAAGGGAATTAAGAAGACAATAAGATGATGTTCTCAAGTTAAAACAGATATTAGGTGAAGGAATTTGTCAGATAAGTACTTATCCATAGGTAGGTGTCTATAGACTAATAGGAAGTGTTTTCTATGGTTTGGCGATAACTTCCCGTTATTTCTTGTTATGTAAGGTGATCTTTAGTGACGATAGTGAACCCATTTTCACTATTAATCATTCGCATATTTACAAGACATTTCTACTCAGTGCATTTAGTTTCAGACTAGAAGTGATGTCTATATCTAATCGTGTTTGACTTGGTACTCTGACAAAATATTATGTCAAAAGCATTGTGATGTTAAAAATATTGTGGGAAATAATATAGAAGGTACGTATATTGTTTTTTAAGTCTTTTATATCATTTTAATATAGTTGTACATAATGTTATATTAAGTGAAACATGTTTTTTGTTTCTTTTTATTGAAATATAAAAACAAGCAAGGCATGAAACATGTTTTACAAAGTGCCAGTTCAATCAAGGGAGGAAGAAATACAATAAGCAGCAATCGATATAAAGAAAAGGGAGGGGAGAGACAGGGGTCAGACATAATAAAAATACTATAGAATGGTCAAAATGCATGGGTCAGGGGGAAGGTGGGACATCAATGTTATCAACTGCAGGCGGTATACATATGTTTCCACGATAACTATTCTAAGGTCCCCACACTCAACACCACTTCCGGGAACGGCACCTGGCTAGGTACACAGTCTTTTCCCTGAACATACACCAATCCATGTTTTCCTTCCATAAGTCTACTGTAGGAGGCCTCTGGGACCCCCACAACTGAGCAATATCTCGCTTAGCGATCATGGCTCCCAGGGATGCCCACTGAGTCTGAGCCACATTATAGTACGTAGGTTCCCAAACGTTCAACAAGCAGCGTCTGGCCTCCGGCAAGAGAGCAACACCAGTCACTTCCTTCATGACCTCATGGACCCCACTCCAAAAAGCAGCAATCTTGCGACATTCCCAAATAATATGAAGAAAAGTAGCCACCTGCCCACACCCTCGCTTGCATAATTCCTCCTCAGAAAAGCCCATTTGGACCAAACGGGGGCCCATGACATAAATCCTGTGGAGGATCTTAAGTTGTACCAGTCGGAGTCGAGCTGGAATCGCGACCTCCTTGGGAGAGGAGATCGCAGATTGCCAGTCCTCGACATCCAATTCAAGGCCGTCACGGGTCCACAAGTCCCGGAGATGTAGCAGGAGATCAGGCCTATAATAAATTAATTTCTTGTAAACAAGGGAGATAGTGCTGTCGTGTACATGGCCATCCAACAGCCTATATTCAAGTAGGGACGATTCCGGAATCACTTCACCCAAAGGGAGACCGACATTAAGGCATGGTGAACCTGGACGTAGCAAAAGTACTCTGTGTCACCCAATTCAAACTCCGTCTTTAACATCTCAAATGATTTCACCTGGCCCTTAACCCAGAGATCGCCCACCCTACTAATACCGATAAGGTCCCATCTATCGAACCCCTTGGTTTTCCACAACTTCCCAAGCCTGTCCGAACCGAAGAGCGGGGTCGCCAAAGTCAAGCGATCTTTCCAGCCCAGGGAAGTATTAGCGTCCTGCCACGTACGCACCGCCATCTTTGTAGGCCCTGACAGAGTCTTAACCACCGATTTTGAGTGAAGCGCCCTATAATAATTACCCCCGGGCAACAGCCATCTATCCATGGCGAAAGCAGGGTGCAATGCAGGACCATACATACCATGGTTGATGGCACCCAGTTGAGCCGCCCAATAATAGTGCTTGATGTCAGGGAGAGCGATTCCCTGTCATACCAGGGGAGCGTCAATTTGGCAAGAGCAATGCGAGGTCTACCGTCCCATATCAACTTCCTCTGAAGGTCTTCGACAACACGAAAATAACTAGCGGGGACAATATCAAGAGTGTTCTGGAGAGCATACAAAAAATGAGGCAGAGACATCATTTTAAATAGGGCCGCACGACCAAGCGGTGAAAGCGGAAGTTTACGCCAACCCGCAACACCCTGTTTCAATCTAGCCAGAGTTGGGAGAAGGTTCTGTTCATAACGGGCCATCGGATCCAACGAGATAAAGATACCAAGGTACTTAAATCCCGTCAGAGTCACCTGAATAGGGCAGGTACGTGGGAGAAGAGGAACATCACCAGAGAGAACGTATAAGTAGGATTTCGCCCAATTGATAATCAAACCAGAGTTCCTACCAAAGGACATCGCACAGAACCATCAATGACTTCCGGGGTGAGGTTAAAAACAGTAAGATATCATTCGCGTAGAGCGAGATGCGATCTTGGAATTCAGGAGACCACTGAATACCCTTCATCGAGGGTTCCCAT
The DNA here is from genome assembly GCF_964263255.1 of Lissotriton vulgaris. Classification (NCBI taxonomy): domain Eukaryota; kingdom Metazoa; phylum Chordata; class Amphibia; order Caudata; family Salamandridae; genus Lissotriton; species Lissotriton vulgaris. The sequence continues at coordinate 1,672,462,834 of NC_141685.1, read as the reverse complement.
CGGATCCACGCAGCAAGGGGTTCTAGGGCAAGGACAAACAATAACGGAGACAAGGGACAGCCCTGACGAATGCCTCTTCCAAGACTAAACTGAGTAGAAACACGACCATTCACGACAATTTGTGCAAGGGGGTCCTCGTAGAGAAGCCGCACCCAGGCAATAAAACCTGGTCCAAACCCGAACTTAGCCAACACAGCCCATAAGTATGGCCATTCCACGGTATCAAAAGCCATCGTGGCATCCAACGACGCCAAGACGCCCCTGAGCTACTGTGACGCTGTGTCCCCGGTGTGCCCCTGAGCTGCTGTGCCCCTGATTATCGCCACCAAGGATCTGGTCTTGTACACTTATTTATTTCAATATTTGTTTTCATCTGTTTTCAGATTTGCGCCAATTCTCACTGTTTGCCTGTGTTCGTGTGCTCGGTTTTTAAGTAAATCGTGCCCCCTGTTTGCTGCCGCCACCGCTAGCCTCTGTGACTCTCTGGTCACTTTTGCTTTCACCCTCTAATACCATCTGTTGTGCCCCTCCACCCCTCTCCCTGCCGCGGCTCAACCCAACCCCCGTCCCCTCCTGCATCACCGCTCCTACCCACCCCGCTCCCGCCTCCCAGGTGCTCCTCCCTCCCACGGATAATATAGCCTTACTCGGATGAGGCGGGGAGCTGTGACTCGACCTGACCTGGTCAGAGCCGGTCGCTCCACCCGCCTCGTGCCTGACCCCTGCCGCTGTGTCTCCGGTGTGCCCCTGAGCTACTGTGACGCTGTGTCCCCGGTGTGCCCCTGAGCTGCTGTGCCCCTGATTATCGCCGCCAAGGATCCGGTCTTGTACACTTATTTATTTCAATATTTGTTTTCATCTGTTTTCAGATTTGCGCCAATTCTCACTGTTTGCCTGTGTTCGTGTGCTCGGTTTTTAAGTAAATCGTGCCCCCTGTTTGCTGCCGCCACCGCTAGCTACTGTGACTCTCTGGTCACTTTCGCTTTCACCCTCTAATACCATCTGTTGTGCCCCTCCACCCCTCTCCCTGCCGCGGCTCAACCCAACCCCCGTCCCCTCCTGCATCACCTCTCCTACCCACATCGCTCCCGCCTCCCAGCTGATCCTCCCTCACTCCGCCCCCTCCAAGCTCCACTTATGGCAAAATGGCTAACGCGCAGCGTGCGCGCCCTATGCGCGCTGAAGGCGCGCCAAAGGTAAGCCCGTCTACGCCCGTCCGCGCCTGGACCGCGCCCAGCGTCAGACCCCCTGGCCCCCACAACAACTACTCCACCCGCCTAACATACGCCACCGCAACCCTCACTGCTCTCAACACCGGCCGACTCCCCGACTGCCACTAAGCCGCCCCAGGACACGCCCATGGACCCTTCTCCTGCCAATTCTGCAAGTTCTGCTGCATCAGGACCCACACTGCAACCACAAACACCAAACAGAGCCCAAACAAAAACTATCTGAAGTGCATCCTGCTCAACACCCGCTCGGTCCACAGACACGCCATTGAACTATGGAACCTACTCGATACTACATCGCCGGACGTCGCCTTTCTTACAGAAACCTGGATGAACGCCTCATCAGCGCCGGACATTGCCATAGCCATCCCGGACGGCTACAAGATCATCCGAAGGGACCGCATCAACCAAACAGGAGGTGGCATCGCCATCGTCCACAAGAATACCATCCGCATCACAACCAGCGCCGAAAACACCCTCCCAGCCGCCGAACATCTTCACTTCCAGTTTCACACTGACACCAAAACAACACTCAGAGGCACTTGAAAAAAAAAACCACCAGATCAAACAAGGTAGCAAAAAGGCCCCCTGGTTCAACGATGACCTTAAGAAATCCAAGAAGCTATGTCGCTCCCTCGAGAAAACCTGGAGAAAAAACCCAACCACACAACCTGAACAACGATAGCAACACCACCACCCTTCTGGACAACCTCGCCAATCTCAGACTCAAACAACTGGTAAACACCTCCACCCACTACGCTGGACACACGCTCGACGCAATCTTCTCTTCCAGCAAACACATCTCCTTCAATCACGCCACAGGACTCCACTGGACAGACCACAGCTGCATCCACTTCAACTACAAAAAAAACACGACACACCACCACCCACAACAAGTTCCCCGCAGAAACTGGAACAAAATTACCAATGACCAGCTCACCACATCGCTAAACCAAAACCTCCCTGCCAGAGTATTGGACCCAAACCACGCAGCCATCAATTTTGCACAATGGCTCAACCGCTTCTCTGACGAATTAGCACTCTTAAAATACAATCACAACAATGGTAGAAGCAAAAGAGCCACCTGGTTCAATGACGACCTCAAAAACTCCCCAAAAAAATGCCGCACCCTCGAGAAAGCCTGGCGAAAAAACCCAACCACAGACAACATGACCGCCCTCAAGGACACCACCCACAAACACCACCAGCTGATCCGATCCACCAAGAAATCAGCACTCAAGGATCGACTCAACAACAACGCCCACAACAGCAAGGAATTATTCAACATCGTCAAAGAATTTACCAACCCCATCGCCGGCACCAACGACATCACTCCCTCCCAAGACCTCTGCGACTTTCTATCCTCTTCTTTCCACAACAAAATCGCCGACATTCATAACAGCTTTGAAAACCTGTCCGAAGAACAACCCACTCCACCCACCTCCGAACCAAAACAGCACTCTCACAACCTTTGTACCTGGAACCCAATCACTAATGAAGACACCATCCGCCTGATGAACTCCATCCACTCAGGTTCACCAACCGACCCATGTCCCCACCACATCTTCAACAAAGCAGACTCCATCATCGCACCACATCTCCGCGAGGTCATCAACTGCTCCTTCAACTCCGCTACCTTCCCAGAAAGCTGGAAACATGTTGATCTCAGCGCCCTTCTGAAGAAACCCACAGCGGACCCCACTGAACTTAAGAACTACCGCCCCATCTCACTCCTCCCCTTCCCGGCCAAAGCCATCGAGAAAGTCGTCAATAGTCAGCTCGCCACCTTCCTTGAATCCAACAATTCACTCGACTCCTCACAGTCCGGCTTTCGAGCCAAACACAGCACCGAAACTGCCCTCATCGCTGCCACAGACGACATCCGAACGCTACTGGACAAAGGAGAAACAGTTGCCCTCATCCTACTTGACCTCTCCGCCGCCTTCGACACAGTCTGTCATAACACCCTCATACAACGCCTCAGCAACGTCGGAATACAAGGAATGCGTTGGACTGGATCATCTCGTTCATCGCCGGAAGAACCCAAAGAGTCCGCCTTCCCCCTTTTAGATCAGAGGCCACCGAAGTCATCTGCGGCGTACCACAAGGATCATCACTCAGTCCCACCCTCTTCAACGTTTACATGAGTCCCCTCGCATCCATCGCGCGCCAACAGAACCTCAACATCATCTCCTACGCAGACGACACCCAGCTGATCCTCTCCCTCACCGAAGACCCTAACACAGCCAAAACCAGTCTACACGAAGGAATGAAAGAAGTAGCCGAATGGATGAAGAACAGCCGTTTAAAACTAAACTCGGACAAAACGGAAGTCCTCATCTTAAGATCCTCCCCCTCTGCATGGGACGACACGTGGTGGCCACCGGCTCTGGGCACAGCACCCATACCTACAGATCACGCACGTAACCTGGGCTTCATCTTAGACTCCTCCCTCTCGATGACCAGACAAGTCAACGCCGTCTCATCATCATGCTTCAACATCCTACGCATGCTCAAAAAAATCTTCCGCTGGATCCCCACCGAATCAAGAAAGACAGTCACCCACGCACTAGTCACTAGCCGACTAGATTATGGAAACACCCTTTACGCCGGAACCACAGCCAAACTACAGAAAAAACTCCAACGCATCCAAAATGCCTCAGCCAGACTCATACTGGACATCCCCCGTCAAGCTCACATTTCCGGTCACCTGAAAGATCTCCACTGGCTTCCTGTCAACAAGACGCCTCCTCACCCACGCACACAAGGCCCTCTACGACCTAGGACCTGAATGTCTCAACAAACGACTGTCCTTCTACACACCCACCCGCCAACTACGTTCATCCAATCAAGCCCTCGCCACAATTACACGCATCAATAGATCCACCATGGGAGGAAGATCTTTCTCCTACTTAGCAGCCAAAACCTGGAATTCTCTCCCCACTCACCTCCGCCTTACACAGAACCACCTCTTTTTCAGAAAGCAGCTAAAAACCTGGCTATTCGATAAGTAATGCTCCCAACCGCCCTCAAGCGCCTTGAGACCCTCTGGTTGAGTAGTGCACTATACAAATTACTGAACTTGAACTTGAACCTCGTCTACAGACCCCCAGGACCCCACGCACAATTCTGCGAAGACATCACTGACTTTATCAGCCCACACGCCCTCCCCTCCAAGAATTACATTCTCCTTGGGGACCTCAACTTCCATCTGGAAAAGAACAACGATAGCAACACCACCACCCTTCTGGACAACCTCGCCAATTCTCAGACTCAAACAACTGGTAAACACCTCCACCCACTACGCCGGACACACGCTCGACGCAATCTTCTCTTCCAGCAAACACATCTCCTTCAATCACGCCACAGGACTCCACTGGACGGACCACAGCTGCATCCACTTCAACTACAAAAAAAACACGACACACCACCACCCACAACAAGTTCCCCGCAGAAACTGGAACAAAATTACCAATGACCAGCTCACCACATCGCTAAACCAAAACCTCCCTGCCAGAGTATTGGACCCAAACCACGCAGCCATCAATTTTGCACAATGGCTCAACCGCTTCTCTGACGAATTAGCACTCTTAAAAAACAATCACAACAATGGTAGAAGCAAAAGAGCCACCTGGTTCAATGACGACCTCAAAAACTCCCCAAAAAAATGCCGCACCCTCGAGAAAGCCTGGCGAAAAAACCCAACCACAGACAACATGACCGCCCTCAAGGACGACACCCACAAACACCACCAGCTGATCCGATCCACCAAGAAATCAGCATTCAAGGATCGACTCGACAACAACGCCCACAACAGCAAGGAACTCTTCAGCATTGTCAAAGAGCTTACCAACCCCAGCGCCGGCACCAACGACATCACTCCCTCTCAAGACCTCTGCGACTCTCTAGCCTCGTTCTTCCACAGCAAGATCGCTGACATACATAACAGCTTCGGCGAACAACTCTCTCCCTCAGCACTGAACTGAAGACCCCCACCACCACCCTCTGTGCCTGGACCCCGATCAGCACCGAAGACACCATCCGCCTGATGAACTCCATCCACTCCGGATCAACTACCGACCCATGCCCCCACCACATCTTTAACAAGGCAGACTCCATCATCACACCCCAACTCCGAGATATCATCAACTGCTCCCTCTACAACGCTACCTTCCCGGAAAGCTGGAAACATGCCGAACTCAATGCCCTCCTGAAGAAACATACAGCAGACCCCACCGAACTTAAGAATTACCGCCCCATCTCGCTCCTCCCATTCCCTGCCAAAGTCATAGAGAAGACTGTCAACAACCAGCTCGCCGCCTTCCTCGAGTCTAATGACTCCCTCGACCCCTCACAATCCGTCTTCCGAGCCAAACACTGCACCGAGACCGCCCTCATCGCAGCCACAGACGACCTCCGAACACTACTCGACAACGGGGAAACAGCTGCCCTCATCCTCCTGGACCTCTCCGCAGCATTTGACACGGTCTGCCATAACACCCTTGTACACCGCCTCAGCAACGTCGGAATACAAGAAAAAGCACTGGACTGGATCATCTCGTTCCTTGCCGGAAGAACCCAGAGAGTCCGCCTCCCCCCCTTCAGATCAGAGGCCACCGAAGTCATCTGTGGAGTATCTCAAGCATCATCCCTGAGCCCCACCCTCTTCAACATCTACATGAGCCACTTCGCTTCCATCGCACGACAGCACAACCTTAACATCATCTCCTACGCTCACGACACACAGCTGATCCTCTCCCTCACAAAAGACCCAAACACCGCCAAAACAAACCTACATGAAGGGATGAAAGACGTAGCCGAGTGGATGAAGAAAAGCCGCCTAAAACTGAACTCAGACAAGATGGAAGTCCTCATCCTAGGATCATCCCCCTCTGCATGGGACGACTCATGGTGGCCACCGGCCCTTGGCAGCGCTCCCAAACCAATGGACCATGCTCGCAACCTGGGATTCATCCTAGACTCCTCCCTCTCAATGACCAGACAAGTCAACGCCGTCTCGTCATCATGCTTCAACATTTTACGCTCCGAAAGATCTTCCGATGGATCCCCACCGAAACGAGAAAGTCGGTCACCCACGCACTTGTCACAAGCCGACTGGACTACGGAAACACCCTATACGCCGGAACCACAACCAAACTGCAGAAGAAACTCCAACGCATTCAGAACGCCTCCGCCCGACTCATCCTGGACATACCCCGCCACAATCACATCTCCGGTCACCTGAGAGACCTACACTGGCTTCCTGTCAACAAGAGAATCAAGTTCCGTCTCCTCACCCACGGACACAAGGCCCTCTACGACCTAGGACCCAGCTACCTCAACACACGCCTGACCTTCTACACCCCCACCCGCCAACTACGATCATCAAACCAAGCCCTCGCCACGATCCCACGAACCACCATGGGAGGAAGATCATTCTCCTACTTAGCGGCCAAAACCTGGAATTCCCTCCCCACCCACCTCCGCCTTACACAGAACCACCTCTCCTTCAGAATACAACTCAAAACCTGGCTATTTGATAAATAATGAAACACCCCTCCCTCAAGCGCCTTGAGACCCTCTGGGTGAGTAGTGCGCTATACAAATTTTAACTTGACTTGACTTGACTCGTGAGAACGCCGTGTAGACGCCTGTGATTCAGGGCAGTATTCCTATGCGGAATGAAACCGGATTAATCCGGATGTATCAATTCACCGATAACGGTGATCAAGCGGTTAGCCAGCAGTTTTGCAAGGATCTTAGGTTCGGCGTTCAAAAGAGAAATCGGCCTGTACGATGTGCACCTATCCCTTGGTTTCCCCTCCTTTTGGATCACCACAATGGTCGCGAGACGTTGATCGCTGGGTAGAGAACCGCACTCACAAGACTCCAAAAACATATCTCTTACATACAGCGCTATCTTGTCAGGTCACAATTTGTAAAGTTCAATAGGCAGGCCGTTAGGACCCATAGCCTTCCCCGAACGCAAGGAGCGAATCACGAGAGCCACCTCGTCTGCAGTTATTGGAGCATCCATTTGTTCCTTATCCAAATCAGAAAGAAGCGGTAGAGCAATATCACGCAACAATAGATGTGAATCTTCCTCCGGCCTATCCGACACAGGGGCATACACTGACTGAAAGTGATCTGCAAAACACTGAACGATCTCCTCAGGGTCAGTAACCCGACAACTGCTCGCCATCTCGATCACGGGCACCACACGACTAGCCCTATCCTTCTTATCCAGCCACGCTATCAATTTGCCAGCTTTATCTCCTACGTCATAAAGCCGTTCCTGCTGTTTCTACTCATTGGCTTAGCCGCATCAGTAACTAACGCCCTATATTCCAACTGCTTAAGTCGCAAAACATGCGTCATAGCACGCATGACTTCCCGCTCCAGGCCGAGCTCAAGGTCCGCTATCTCCGCTTCAATCTTAACCACCTCCTCGTCTCTCCGTTTCTTAACACCTGCAATTAACGACAGGGCCTGGCCCCAAAGAACAGTCTTGAATGCCTCCCATAGGGACACCGCCGACGAAACCGAACCCTCATTCTCAAGAAAATAGTGGTCAAGAGATTTCACCAGATCCGCATGAGTTCTAGGGTTCCGGACGTACCATGGGTTGATCGGGGCTATCCGACCCTCCGTCCCAGGACTGGACCCCATACAAAGCCATAGTGGAGAATGATCAGAGATCCCTCGAGCAAGATGCTTAACCTCAGTAACAGAAAGCGCCTGTGCAGCCGGGACAAAACATAATCAATTCTAGAAAGACTACCGTGCGGGCCCGAGTGAAAGGTGTACTGCCGCTGAACTGGATGCAACTACCTCCAACAATCTACCAAGCCCAGAGTGTCAATGAAATCATGAAGCCAGTTCTGCGCCCCCTTAAGATCTCTAGGTGGGTGCCGATCAGCCATACCAGAAGCCACAGCGTTAAAATCACCACCCAATAGCAATGACTCCTCGGGGAGAGCGAGGATCACCCGTCCCAAGTCCGCGAAAGTAGTTGACTGTAAGCCAGGGGGGACATAAACAGAAACCAGGGAAAGAGTTCGGCCCTCCCCACCTACCCGTTAGAGCGACATAGCGCCCCCTGTCATCGAGGACCGTTGCATCGATCTCCAATGGGAGAGAAGCCTTAATCAGAATACCAACCCCCCCTTGAGCCTGAGGAAAACCCGGCATGGGCAACCAGACGATACCCCTTCCTATTCATGGCATGACAAGTATTACCTATCAAGTGAGTCTCCTGAAGAAGGACTACATCTGGGGAAAGTCGTTTCAACAATTGCAGCACCACCCCGCGTTTAATCCTTTCCCCCAACCCATTCATATTCCAACACATCAGTTTCACCCCCTACCCCCCATCCGAAAGTGAAAGTTCCAACCCCAACAAGAATCCAGCACTTCGATCTGAGAGTCTAAAAATACATTGCCTTGCAGAAAAACAAACACACACCCCAACAAAAACTCCCCACTTCCCCCACCAACATCCCGTTACGAGCCCCCCCACCCTGCACCCCTGCGTAAGACTAGAAAGCCACCCCAACTTGCAGTGTGCCTGTCGCCCCCACATCAACTTAGCTACAAAAAGTAAGTCAGAGGAGGAAAGAGACCCACCAATAGCCCCGCAACCCCCCCCGGATGTCACAACCATTCACATTACAGAATTAGCGAACCACATTTCGAGGCCAACTGGGGACCCCAGAAACCAGGCAAAAGTGTCTATTCCTGTTCCATTGGTCCTCCTTCTGCCCCTCCGGATTGTTCCTCTGGCGCAGGATGGTTCGGTAGAGTGTCAAGCCAGATATTAAGTGAATTTAATTCGTTTTTGGTTAAGAAGTTATTATTTTAATGCAAAGTATGTTTAATTATTGTTTTGAGTACTTTTTTTTTTGACTTGGTGATACATATTAAGATTTTTTTATTACATACATATATATATATATATATATATTTTTTCATCAATTGGGCCTGCAGTAAGAGCCCACAACAGTGAATGCAAAAGCGAGGCCGAGTCCGTGGCCTAAGTCAATTTTTTAAACAAATGTTCGTTGCACTCAAGGTTCAAGGATCAAAATCATTTTATTCTTTAACAAAAAGGAACTCTTCTGTCAACCACAACACGTGAGCAAGGCCTTTGGCCGAAACACGTCGGTATGGTTGACAGAAGAAGTCGTTTTTGTTAAAGAATAAAATAAATATGATCCTTGAACCTTGAGTGCAACGTAGATTTGCTTAAAAAATTGAGTTAGGCCACGGACCCGACCCGCCCTCGCTTTTTGCACCCACTATTGTGGACTCTGACTGTGGGCCAAATTGGTGAAAAAAAAAGAAAAAAAGAAAAATATATATATATATATACATATATGTATGTATGTAATAAAAAAGCCTCTGCGCTTTCTTCGGAGGAGTCTTGGTGATATATATATATATATATATATATATATATATATATATATATATATATATATATATATATATATATATATATATATATATATATATAGAGATATATATATATATATATATATATATATATATATATATATATATATATATATATATATATATTCACTTAAAAAAACCATAGGTTTCAGGCCTTATATAGTTAGGAATTAGCATTTAAAAAACCATTGAAATTGCTCCTATATAGTTAGTTGTACTAACTATATTTCGCGCACCCGCAATCACTGCTGATGATATTACATCATTCATGACATGGTCAGTGACATCACTGATGACATCACTGATGACATCTCAAATGAACTGTGTTTGATAATCTATGAATCCAGGCGCTGGTAGCCTTCGTTTTATTTTGTGCCCACTTGGGCTTGACTGCACCTTGTTTGGCAATCCATGAACTGCATAGTACCTCGAGCAATAGGAGATTGCCATTGACAAGTGATCTATTGTATTCATTATTTGGAGGTGGCTGACCTGTCTCCCATTATATAAGAGTTTGGCTGCCAGAGTTTAATTAGCGGATTTAGCTATCCACCTTGTTTTCTGACTGACACGTCCTTTGTTTCTATCACAAAGTTGGGATCACCTTTCACACTGCCTACGAATGTATTATTTTGAAAACATTACGATTGTACCAGTCATGCACTAAAACGCAATGTGAATGTTTTATTTCATTTAACTTGTTTAACTTAGTCTGAACACAGCCCGCATGTAAACCGGCAAGTCTGTTGTATATAGTGCACACCATTCAGTTTGTTCGTTCTCGTGAAAAAGCAGGTTTCACCTGCGAAATGCGTCGAGAAAAGCCGTTGTGAAATAAACACGCTTTGCAAACTTAAAGTGGCCCGGATTTCTTTTCTTGACAAGGAGAGTATTTGGCTGGAATAATTGGGATTCGCTATCCCGTCCGAGGCCCGCCACTGGAAGCGGCAGGGATCCAAAGCGACTTGTTTTGGCTGGATATATATATATATATATGTATATATATATATATATATATATATATATATATATATATATATATATATATATATATGTATATATATATATATATATATATATAAGTCCCAAAGTTGCCCTGAAGCAAGAATGCCCTCGCAGTGAAGTGCTTTCAAAAAAAGGCTTTTATTTTCAGAACCGGCAAAATGCATTCCCAAAGCAAAGTTCCTTACGCGTTTCAGAGCCGGGGAGGCTCCTTCATCAGAGGATGGCACTGCTTCTTCCTGACAAGTTTGCACAGGCGCCATTACCTGCATGCTATATTTAGTCCATGTGATTACCCACGTGACCCACATCACATTCACAGGTGGGTCTGTATTTCAGCATGCTGGAACCTGTAGTTTAATGAATGCAAAAACGTTTTCCCCAAGTGGGTGCAGTTCGAGACAGTGTCTGTTTCTTTAAAGATAAAATCCAAGTGGACTGGAATGAAACTGCCAGCTCTCTTTCATTCTCCTCCAGTGCGCCTCGGTTCCGAAAAAAAAAGCTTTTTTTGGAAGCACTCTTCTGCGTGGGCGTCCTTGCTTCAGGGCAATGTATGGATTTATGTAAACTCGGCAGCCTGGCCGAGAAGGATGCCCCACCTTGGACTGAATCATGGGGCTGAAAGGTCACTGAGAATCAGACCTTCCAGCGCAGTTGAGAGGAATGAAAGGGAATCAGCGTTTTTCACTCCTGTCCACTTGGATATTTATTTTTAAAGAAAAGACACTGTTCTGCAACAGCACCCACAAGGGGAAAACTTCTTTTGCAAATATTAAAACTACGGGTTCCAGCATGCCTGAATAATCACTCACCTGTGAGAGTCACGTGGGTGAGAGTCACGTGGGGAAGATGCGAGCATGCAGTTAATGGCGCCCCTGCAAGTCTGTCAGTTGGAACCAGTGCCATCCTCTGATGAAGGAGCCTCCCGGCTCTGAAACGCGTAAGGAACTTTGCTAATGAAGTGAAATATGCCGGTTCCGAAAATAAAAGCTTTTTTTGGAAGCACTCTTCTGCGTGGGCGTCCTTGCTTCAGGGCAATGTATGGATTTATGTAAACTCGGCAGCCTGGCCGAGAAGGATGCCCCACCTTGGACTGAATCATGGGGCTGAAAGGTCACTGAGAATCGGACCTTCCAGCGCAGTTGAGAGGAATGAAAGGGAATCAGCGTTTTTCACTCCTGTCCACTTGGATATTTATTTTTAAAGAAAAGACACTGTTCTGCAACAGCACCCACAAGGGGAAAACTTCTTTTGCAAATATTAAAACTACGGGTTCCAGCATGCCTGAATAATCACTCACCTGTGAGAGTCACGTGGGTGAGAGTCACGTGGGGAAGATGCGAGCATGCAGTTAATGGCGCCCCTGCAAGTCTGTCAGTTGGAACCAGTGCCATCCTCTGATGAAGGAGCCTCCCGGCTCTGAAACGCGTAAGGAACTTTGCTAATGAAGTGAAATATGCCGGTTCCGAAAATAAAAGCTTTTTTTGGAAGCACTCTTCTGCGTGGGCGTCCTTGCTTCAGGGCAATGTATGGATTTATATATATATATATATATATATATATATATATATATATATATATATATATATATATATATATATATATATATATATATATATATATATATATATATATATATATATATATATATATATATATATATATATATATATATATATATATATATATATATATATATATGTGTGTGTGTGTATATATATATTCACTTAAAAAAACCATAGGTTTCAGGCCTTATATAGTTAGGAATTAGCATTTAAAAAACTATTGAAATTGCTCCTATATAGTTAGTTGTACTATATTTCGCGCACCCGCAATCCACTGCTGATGATGTCACATATTACATCATTCATGACATGGTCAGTGACATCACTGATGACATCACTGATGACATCTCAAATGACATCACTGATGACATCACTGATGACATCTCATTTGACATCACTGATGACATCACTGATTACATCATCCAGTGACTGTGTGTTTCTGTAAAGTTTAAATATGTTTTACATATTGAAGAATGAGTGGATATATAATTGGCTGGATGAAGGATTTAGTAGGTGCGTGACTGACTGTATGAGTGAGTGATTAAATGTGTCTTACTAAATGCATGGGTTAGTGACTAAACTGTCTGAATGTGTGCATCAGTATGTCTGTTGTTGTGTAAGCTGCTGCATGTGTTGATCTGTAGCTATGAGTGGCTATATGGGTTATTGATTGGTTGCCCAAGTATTTGAATGGGAGACTGAGTGTGTGTGTGGGTGGCCGGGAGGTGTGTGACTCTGTGCATAGATGTGTGAGCAGTTGATTCCCTAGGTGTAGGTGTATTAGTTCAAGAGTGCATGTGGAAACAGCTATATGGGCGGTTGACTGTGTGCATGGGTGTGTTGGTGAGTGAATGGATATCTCAGTGCTACATGTCCTAGTAAGTACATATGTAAAACACAGTGCATGTGAGAGTTGGCATATATAAATGACACATGAGAGCCACATGAATGTGTGAGTGTCTGTATGGATCATTGTGTACTTGTATCAGTGATTGTATAAGAGAGTAAGTATGTGTTAGTATATTTTTGAATAAGTAAGGTGTTGTGTGTATAACTGTATAGTTGAGGAAATGGAAGTGTGATTGATTCTTTGCATGACTGACTAGGTGTGTGAGTAACTCCATGGATGAGTGGCAGTGTGTGAGTGTCTGCATAGGTGTGTGAGTGCATATGATAGTGTTGTATTGATGAGTGACTGTATGTATGAGTGATTCTATGGGTGAATGAGTGAATGTGTGTGTAGACCTAGGAATCAGTGAGTGCGTATGTGGTAACTGGTATTGGTGTGTCAATGGTTTCAAGAATGGTAGTCTGTATTTAACACTGGGTGTATCAAAGGTTATATTAGAGTGTGAGGAGGTGCATTGTATTATCACTTGAATGATATCATCAGTGATGTGATCAGTGATGTCAAATGAGATGTCATCAGTGATGTCATCAGTGATGTCATTTGAGATGTCATCAGTGATGTAATCAGTGATGTCACTGACCATGTCATGAATGATGTAATATGTGACATCATCATCAGTGGATTGCGGGTGCGCGAAATATAGTTAGTACAACTAAATATATAGGAGCAATTTCAATGGTTTTTTAAATGCTAATTCCTAACTATACAAGGCCTGAAACCTATGGTTTTTTAAGTGAATTTGCAAGGTTTTTAAAATGCTAATTCCTAACTATATAAGGCCTGAAACCTATGTTTTTTAAGTGAATTTGCAAGGTTTTTTAAATGCTAATTCCTATCTATATAAGGCCTGAAACCTATGGTTTTTTAAGTGAATTTGCAAGGTTTTTTAAATGCTAATTCCTAACTATATAAGGCTTGAAACCTATGGTTTTTTAGTGAATTTGCAAGGTTTTTTAAATACTAATTCCTAACTATATCAGGCGTGAAACCTATATTTTTTTTCAATAAATTTCAAAGGTTTTGTAAATGCTAATTCTATTAGTGGATAACGTTTATATATGTTATTATCCTTCTGGGACCACCTGAGCAGCCATTTTGTTTTTCTCAGGAGAAGTGAGGCACAAGAGAGCACAAAACAAGAGTGGAAAACGCGAAAAGGGGGCAGGGTTGAGACCCCCTGACCCCCTAGCCCTTTGCAGGGGGTCCCAGAAGTACCACCAAGTGCAAAAATTTTATTTTATTTTTTAAATCGCGGGGTACCCCGCGATTTTTTGGGGTCTTTTGCCCTTGGGGGTCCTTTTGGGACCCCCTGAGAAGGGCTAGAGGTTTGGGGGTCTCTACCCTGCCCCTTTTCGTGTTTTCCACTCTTGTTTTGAGCTCTCTTGTGCCTCAGTTCTCCTGAAAAACAAGATGGTGGCCAACACTTCCTGGTTTGGACAGTTTGGAATGTTGACAGTCGACTGCCAGCCAATCAGAAACTTGCTTGAGCACGTAAGAGTACGCGCACACAGGCCCGGACTGGCCATAGCGGGCACCGGGCAATCCCCCGGTGCGCCGCAAGGGTGGGGGCCGGTTTTGAGCCCCTGGGGGCCGATTTTGTTACAGGGCCGTTTTTGCAGCATAGCTGCAAAATCGGCCCTGCAACAAAATCGGCCGAAAAGCGGCCCTAGCAAAGCGCTCGGCGGCACCTCCAACCCCCCCCAGTGGGGAGGGGGGGCCGGCCGAGCATTTTGCCAGGGCCGGTTTTGGTTCCCAGTCCGGCCCTGCGCGCACGTACGCATACCGTACGCGTACCGTACACGCGTATCGTGAGCGCATATAGATATATACTTTGTTCAAATTCAATTTTCTCAACAACTACTGGAGGGATTTTCACCAAATATAGAAAAGGCACTACTGCATACCTGTCCCTACCATTTTGCCAAGTTTGGTGTTATTCCGTTCAGCCGTTCGGGCTGTAGCCGTGTCTAAGGGTCCCATAGAAAATGCCATTTGAAAATTTTCTAATTCAATTTTCTCAAGAACTACTGGAGGGATGTTCACCAAACATAGCAAAGGCACATCGGCATACCAGGCCCTACCATTGTGCCAAGTTTGGTGTACTTCCATTCAGCCGTTCGGGCTGTAGCCGTGTCTAAAGGTCCCTATGGAAATGAACATGGGGAAAACATGTTTTGGGACCCCCCTTTCGGCCCCCGCTTGACGAATCCCCCCGAAACTTTCAGGGAAGGAGCGGAGTGGAGCTGGCCAGAATTCTAGAAAATTACACACAAATTCCTCAATCGGCGCCAAAGTTATTCCCAATAGAATGTTGAGCGCATATAGATATATAATTTGCTCAAATTCATTTTTTCAACAACTACTGGAAGGATTTTCACCAAATATAGAAAAAGCACTACTGCATACCTGTCCCTACCATTTTGCCAAGTTTGGTGTAATTCCATTCAGCCGTTCGGGCTGTAGCCGTGTCTAAAGGTCCCATAGAAAATGCCATTTGAAAAATTTCAAATTCAATTTTCTCAAGAACTACTGGAGGGATTTACACCAAACATACAAAAGGCACTGCTGCATACCACTCCCTACCATTTTGCCAAATCTGGTATAATTCCGTTCAGCCGTTCGAGCTGTAGCCTTGTCAGAATGTCCCTATGGAAATTAACATGGGGAAAACACGTTTTGGGACCCCCTTTTTTCTCGGCCCCCGCTTGACGAATCCCCCAACCTTTCAGGGAAGGAGCGGAGCGCAGCGAGGCAAATTTAAAGAAAATTACAGGCAGATCCCTCAATCGGCGCCAAAGTTATTCCCAATAGAATGTTCGCAATTTCCTATGGTAACTAGGTCCTAACTATATATACCTACTGACGACCGCCAGTAGGATATATATATATATATATATATATATATATATATATATATATATATATATATATATATATATATATATATATATATATATATATATATATAGACAGGAAAGTCGACATCTTAACGATTTCGAAGGATGACAGCGGACCCAAATTTCAAACGTGCAATATTTTTATTTGTGCATGAAACCCCGCACCTCAGCCATGACGCGTTTCGGGCCTCCTTAGCCCTTGATCACATGACATACATACACACACACACATGTATATACATATATATATATTTATCCAGGTTTTAGCCCACAATGTGGACGCTGGCAACTTTATTGACTGTTTGACCCCGTTAACATGCGGACCTTTGCCGATCCACGGCTAGATCTTTGACATTACCTGTTGATGTTGACCATTCTGATGATATTTCATGAGGAATAACTCAGGTGCATAGAGGAATAATACAACTAGCACATCATAAACCCCATGGTTTCTTTGTTCATGCATAGTTTGTATTGTAACATTGACTATGTTAAAATGGCTGCCATTATCGTGAATTTGTTGGTGATTTGACCCGTCGTCGCTGTTGCTTGTTCAGTGACGCGGGAACATTTAAAATGGTGTCTGACTAATAGCCGATGTAACACTGACGAAGGAGCAATCCGAAAAGCGTCTGTTTTTCATACCTTTGCTGAAATAAATCATTTTCGATGTATGCTTCCTGAGTGCCCGTATTTCTGTTCGTAATTGACGGAATTGGCAGCGTGAATATATATATATATATATATATATATATATATATATATATATATATATATATATATATATATATATATATATATATATATATATGCAGGAAACACTCCTTCCAAGAAAAAAGAGAGCAGAGACCCAAGGGGATAGCTTTTGGAGGCTTTATTCTGGAAAGTGGCGGATGCATTTCTGGCTGTTGTTGTGCCTTCGTCAGCGCCCAAAGCCTCCACAAGAATAACACTCTGCTGTAGGTCCCGCCTCTCTCTTAAGCCCAATGTGATGAGCCTGCACCTCCCACAGGAAAAACTTGATGCAGCACACCTGTGTAGCGTCCCCTGCGTCCGGGAAAACTACAGGTCCCAGAATCCCCTGTAGAGGGATCATGGGGGTTGGTGCTGCGGGGAAAAGATTATTTGGTGCGTGAATGCGGGAACCAAAGCAGGGTGAGTCTTTAAAACAAAGCAAATTGTCCTGCTCCGTTTTTTTGGCTGATTTGTCCACAACAGAGCCTCCTCAGCTCCCCTTCGTACGCCTCAGCCCCAGATTACAGGTGTCCATTGAGCAGGGGCGATGAGGTCAGTGCCTGCAGCCCACCGCGAGGTTGGAGTTACCTCGCAACTGCCGGTTATCCTCCTGTACTCCGGGGCGGGATTGGGACCAACCAAATAACTCTGGTGAAGAAAACGGACTGGAAACAGCCCAAACCTGTGATGTCCGATCCCAGAGTGAGGCGGGGTTCTCTGTAGGCGTCTCAGGTTGACGCGTAAAATATGCAGGAAACACTCCTTCCAAGAAAAAAGAGAGCAGAGACCCAAGGGGATAGCTTTTGGAGGCTTTATTCTGGAAAGTGGCGGATGCATTTCTGGCTGTTGTTGTGCCTTCGTCAGCGCCCAAAGCCTCCACAAGAATAACACTCTGCTGTAGGTCCCGCCTCTCTCTTAAGCCCAATGTGATGAGCCTGCACCTCCCACAGGAAAAACTTGATGCAGCACACCTGTGTAGCGTCCCCTGCGTCCGGGAAAACTACAGGTCCCAGAATCCCCTGTAGAGGGATCATGGGGGTTGGTGCTGCGGGGAAAAGATTATTTGGTGCGTGAATGCGGGAACCAAAGCAGGGTGAGTCTTTAAAACAAAGCAAATTGTCCTGCTCCGTTTTTTTGGCTGATTTGTCCACAACAGAGCCTCCTCAGCTCCCCTTCGTACGCCTCAGCCCCAGATTACAGGTGTCCATTGAGCAGGGGCGATGAGGTCAGTGCCTGCAGCCCACCGCGAGGTTGGAGTTACCTCGCAACTGCCGGTTATCCTCCTGTACTCCGGGGCGGGATTGGGACCAACCAAATAACTCTGGTGAAGAAAACGGACTGGAAACAGCCCAAACCTGTGATGTCCGATCCCAGAGTGAGGCGGGGTTCTCTGTAGGCGTCTCAGGTTGACGCGTAAAATATGCAGGAAACACTCCTTCCAAGAAAAAAGAGAGCAGAGACCCAAGGGGATAGCTTTTGGAGGCTTTATTCTGGAAAGTGGCGGATGCATTTCTGGCTGTTGTTGTGCCTTCGTCAGCGCCCAAAGCCTCCACAAGAATAACACTCTGCTGTAGGTCCCGCCTCTCTCTTAAGCCCAATGTGATGAGCCTGCACCTCCCACAGGAAAAACTTGATGCAGCACACCTGTGTAGCGTCCCCTGCGTCCGGGAAAACTACAGGTCCCAGAATCCCCTGTAGAGGGATCATGGGGGTTGGTGCTGCGGGGAAAAGATTATTTGGTGCGTGAATGCGGGAACCAAAGCAGGGTGAGTCTTTAAAACAAAGCAAATTGTCCTGCTCCGTTTTTTTGGCTGATTTGTCCACAACAGAGCCTCCTCAGCTCCCCTTCGTACGCCTCAGCCCCAGATTACAGGTGTCCATTGAGCAGGGGCGATGAGGTCAGTGCCTGCAGCCCACCGCGAGGTTGGAGTTACCTCGCAACTGCCGGTTATCCTCCTGTACTCCGGGGCGGGATTGGGACCAACCAAATAACTCTGGTGAAGAAAACGGACTGGAAACAGCCCAAACCTGTGATGTCCGATCCCAGAGTGAGGCGGGGTTCTCTGTAGGCGTCTCAGGTTGACGCGTAAAATATGCAGGAAACACTCCTTCCAAGAAAAAAGAGAGCAGAGACCCAAGGGGATAGCTTTTGGAGGCTTTATTCTGGAAAGTGGCGGATGCATTTCTGGCTGTTGTTGTGCCTTCGTCAGCGCCCAAAGCCTCCACAAGAATAACACTCTGCTGTAGGTCCCGCCTCTCTCTTAAGCCCAATGTGATGAGCCTGCACCTCCCACAGGAAAAACTTGATGCAGCACACCTGTGTAGCGTCCCCTGCGTCCGGGAAAACTACAGGTCCCAGAATCCCCTGTAGAGGGATCATGGGGGTTGGTGCTGCGGGGAAAAGATTATTTGGTGCGTGAATGCGGGAACCAAAGCAGGGTGAGTCTTTAAAACAAAGCAAATTGTCCTGCTCCGTTTTTTTGGCTGATTTGTCCACAACAGAGCCTCCTCAGCTCCCCTTCGTACGCCTCAGCCCCAGATTACAGGTGTCCATTGAGCAGGGGCGATGAGGTCAGTGCCTGCAGCCCACCGCGAGGTTGGAGTTACCTCGCAACTGCCGGTTATCCTCCTGTACTCCGGGGCGGGATTGGGACCAACCAAATAACTCTGGTGAAGAAAACGGACTGGAAACAGCCCAAACCTGTGATGTCCGATCCCAGAGTGAGGCGGGGTTCTCTGTAGGCGTCTCAGGTTGACGCGTAAAATATGCAGGAAACACTCCTTCCAAGAAAAAAGAGAGCAGAGACCCAAGGGGATAGCTTTTGGAGGCTTTATTCTGGAAAGTGGCGGATGCATTTCTGGCTGTTGTTGTGCCTTCGTCAGCGCCCAAAGCCTCCACAAGAATAACACTCTGCTGTAGGTCCCGCCTCTCTCTTAAGCCCAATGTGATGAGCCTGCACCTCCCACAGGAAAAACTTGATGCAGCACACCTGTGTAGCGTCCCCTGCGTCCGGGAAAACTACAGGTCCCAGAATCCCCTGTAGAGGGATCATGGGGGTTGGTGCTGCGGGGAAAAGATTATTTGGTGCGTGAATGCGGGAACCAAAGCAGGGTGAGTCTTTAAAACAAAGCAAATTGTCCTGCTCCGTTTTTTTGGCTGATTTGTCCACAACAGAGCCTCCTCAGCTCCCCTTCGTACGCCTCAGCCCCAGATTACAGGTGTCCATTGAGCAGGGGCGATGAGGTCAGTGCCTGCAGCCCACCGCGAGGTTGGAGTTACCTCGCAACTGCCGGTTATCCTCCTGTACTCCGGGGCGGGATTGGGACCAACCAAATAACTCTGGTGAAGAAAACGGACTGGAAACAGCCCAAACCTGTGATGTCCGATCCCAGAGTGAGGCGGGGTTCTCTGTAGGCGTCTCAGGTTGACGCGTAAAATATGCAGGAAACACTCCTTCCAAGAAAAAAGAGAGCAGAGACCCAAGGGGATAGCTTTTGGAGGCTTTATTCTGGAAAGTGGCGGATGCATTTCTGGCTGTTGTTGTGCCTTCGTCAGCGCCCAAAGCCTCCACAAGAATAACACTCTGCTGTAGGTCCCGCCTCTCTCTTAAGCCCAATGTGATGAGCCTGCACCTCCCACAGGAAAAACTTGATGCAGCACACCTGTGTAGCGTCCCCTGCGTCCGGGAAAACTACAGGTCCCAGAATCCCCTGTAGAGGGATCATGGGGGTTGGTGCTGCGGGGAAAAGATTATTTGGTGCGTGAATGCGGGAACCAAAGCAGGGTGAGTCTTTAAAACAAAGCAAATTGTCCTGCTCCGTTTTTTTGGCTGATTTGTCCACAACAGAGCCTCCTCAGCTCCCCTTCGTACGCCTCAGCCCCAGATTACAGGTGTCCATTGAGCAGGGGCGATGAGGTCAGTGCCTGCAGCCCACCGCGAGGTTGGAGTTACCTCGCAACTGCCGGTTATCCTCCTGTACTCCGGGGCGGGATTGGGACCAACCAAATAACTCTGGTGAAGAAAACGGACTGGAAACAGCCCAAACCTGTGATGTCCGATCCCAGAGTGAGGCGGGGTTCTCTGTAGGCGTCTCAGGTTGACGCGTAAAATATGCAGGAAACACTCCTTCCAAGAAAAAAGAGAGCAGAGACCCAAGGGGATAGCTTTTGGAGGCTTTATTCTGGAAAGTGGCGGATGCATTTCTGGCTGTTGTTGTGCCTTCGTCAGCGCCCAAAGCCTCCACAAGAATAACACTCTGCTGTAGGTCCCGCCTCTCTCTTAAGCCCAATGTGATGAGCCTGCACCTCCCACAGGAAAAACTTGATGCAGCACACCTGTGTAGCGTCCCCTGCGTCCGGGAAAACTACAGGTCCCAGAATCCCCTGTAGAGGGATCATGGGGGTTGGTGCTGCGGGGAAAAGATTATTTGGTGCGTGAATGCGGGAACCAAAGCAGGGTGAGTCTTTAAAACAAAGCAAATTGTCCTGCTCCGTTTTTTTGGCTGATTTGTCCACAACAGAGCCTCCTCAGCTCCCCTTCGTACGCCTCAGCCCCAGATTACAGGTGTCCATTGAGCAGGGGCGATGAGGTCAGTGCCTGCAGCCCACCGCGAGGTTGGAGTTACCTCGCAACTGCCGGTTATCCTCCTATATATATACATACAAAAAAGAAGCAGAGTACTCTTAAATGGAGGCTAGCCATTGGAAGAGAGAGGCATCCGTCATTCTGCGAGGCGACTCGTGGGCGTTCCGGCGATTTTTTCTCATCCAGCCCCTTTTAGCACGTCATTGCGGCAGTGGGCGGGTGTTTTTTTTTTTTTTTTACACCGTGTTGTTTTCATCTTTTTGGAAGTGCCTTTAGCTGGAGTGGTCGGCGAGATTTAAGTTGCCAGGAAGTTGTTGTTATTTCCGATCAGGTAAGCAGCATTTTGTTTATAATTACTGTCTCATGTCGTCTCCCTGTTTGTTTACGTCTTTGTGTGTGTTTTTGCTGTGGTCTCTACATGCCACTTGTTGTGAATGTTTCTCTTTGTTTCTAACACATGCCCCGTGTTTGTACGTGTACCTCGTCTCGTCTACCCCGTCTCATGTTGTCTCCTTGTTTGTTTTACGTTTTTGTGTGTTTCGTTGCTGTCGTCTCTACATGCTCCGTGTTGTGAATGTTTCTGTTTTCACGTTCCCGCCCCCCTCCCGCTGTCCATGTGCCCGTGTGCCCGTCCCCTCCCCCCTCCCGCTGTCCGTGTGCCCGTGTGCCCTTTCCAGCCCCCCTCCCGCTGTCTGTGTCTCCGGCCCCTTGTAAATGCTTGTTATTTTAGTTGTGGTTCTGTTATTAAGTAAACAACTTTTTGTTTTGATATGTGGGCGCCGCAGTTCTCATGAGCATCTTTGTAATTTGATTGCGTCTGCAAGGAGATTTTTCGAAAGTGGCTGCCTGGGCGGTGCGTTTCCCACATGGTAGCTGGGCTGCAACTTCTGCTTAGTCGGCTGGGCAGTACTTCAGATTTAAGATGGCTGCTTGGGTGCTGCGGGCATTTTGGGGGCTTGACTCTATGCCTTCTTCCACCTTTCCCATACCAATGGCTGCTTGGGCGCAGTGATGTCAGACAGAAAGTGTTTTTCATGGCACGGGTTGGCGCCGCAGTTCTCATGAGCAGCTCCTCTTGCGCCGCAGCATCTTTGTAATTTGATTGCGTCTGCAAGGAGATTTTTCGGAAGTGGCTGCCTGGGCGGTGCGTTTCCCACATGGTAGCTGGGCTGCAACTTCTGGTTAGTCGGCAGGGCAGTAATTCAAATTTAAGATGGCTGCTTGGGCGCTGCGGGCATTTTGGGGGCTTGACTCTATGCCTTCTTCCACCTTTCCCATACCAATGGCTGCTTGGGCGCAGTGATAATGTCAGACAAAGTGTTTTTCATGGCACGGGTTCCCCCCTCGCACAAGCCTTTGCTTGGGCCCCGCCTATAAGTTTTAGGCTGCTGGGATGCCTTCAGTTTACCTCTTTTGTTGGCAGCGAGCATTCATTCCCTCTCTTGTGCATTAGTTTCAACAGTGTATTGGCCTCATTTTAGTTTGCGGGTTGCACTACATTTATTTAGGTGTGGTGCTCTGAGGCATTGTTGGTGTTATAGAGGCTCAGTTTTCCTTCCTTTTTAGGTTTCACCTAAACATTGCCAATTACTGATGTCAGTATGTTGTTTGTTTAAGCCGACTTCAGCTTCTTGTGATCTATATCATTTTTACTATTTATCATTGGCTGTAATATTTTAACACTAACACTACTGGCCTTGAATACTGGTATATTTTACCCTTGCCAGTCTCGATTTGCATGAACAAAGTCTCTTTTGTATTATTATAATCACCATACAGTTGCTATGAATTCATCAAGTCATTCGTTGACTTTCTAGCATAGGTCCATGCGCCACTATATATAATGCAGGCTGCACTTGTATATCACCTGTTTTTCTACTGTGCATATTAGCAATGCCTCGCGTGCCTTGTGTGGTTTAAATCATGCCCCCTTTCTTGTTTTAAGTGTGGACTCTCAACTGGGAGGCTTGGTGACTTCAGCAACAGAGGCTTGGGTCTTAAATCTTAGCTTTCTGATCGCACCAAATTGTGTGATACTTGGATTGTTCTGTCACCCTGTGCCTTGGTTGTCTTTTCTTACTGTGACGGACTCAACGTGATTTACTTTGCAGTGAGCACTATTAATGAAAATTCATTAAAAGTGATCAATCAACCAACAGCTGCCACAAAGCACAAGAGCAAGTCCCAAAACACACCACCATAAGGTCGCTTTAGGTGAATGAATTGCACTGAATTATTTTCACACTACAAAAGAGTAATACAATGGAGATTAGTAAAGTCTGAAGAATAAACCTTACATACTTCCTACATTCAAACTTTATTTGAACATGTTGCTATAGTAGTGAAAGTATCTGCTGTCCTGCAGTGTTCTCATTTCTCACAGTGGTGTTATAATTAAATAGGAGATACCATCGTATTACAGTTTGAATGATGGCAGATTCTTGATTCTATGAACACAGTGTGCAAGAAAGCTTTTATTTTTATATATTCTTCCCTCATCACCTCTATTCCTTTGCCTCTCCCTCCTTTTGCACTCTTCCATCACTTCCGCCTCCCTTTTCCCTCCATTCTTTTTGCCTTCCCCCTCCTCTGCCCCCTCGCTGTGCTTGCTCTCCTGGGTGTGTGTGTGGCTCTGGGTGTGTGTGTGTGTGGCTCTGGGTGGATGTGTGTGACTCTGGGTGGATGTGTGTGGCTCTGGGTGGGTGTGTGTGGCACTGGGTGGGTGTGTGTGGCTCTGTGTGTGTGTGTGTGTGACTCTGAGTGTGTGTGTGTGTGTGCGGCTCTGGGTGTGTGTGTGGCTCTGGGTGTGTGTGTGTGGCTCTGGGTGTGTGTGTGTTTGGCTCTGGGTGTGTGTGTGTGTGTGTGGCTCTGGGTGTGTGTGTCTGGCTGTGTGTGTGTGTGGCTGTGGGTGTCTGTGGCTCTGGGTGTCTGTGGCTCTGGGTGTGTGTGTGTGGTAATAATTGCTGTCTGCTGAGCTCGTCCAGTAGGGTACAATAGGTCTCACATTTGCGAGAGATTAAGCTATTGGCAATGTAAATGACAATGCCATTTATTTATCTGTTTTCAAAACCAACACATAAATAAAAATGTTGTCATGTACAATGCCAATAGCTCTAACTTTTGCAAAGGCGAAACCGTTGCATTGTAAATGCTTGTTAGTACATCTGGCCCTATGTGCCTTGCCCCAGCACGCTATCCACTTTCCACCTCCATCTCTTGCCATAAATCTAGCACCCTATTTCAATTTATCACTCTCGCTCTCTCTGTTTCTTTTGATCTCTTTGTATACATCTTGAACTCTACCTCTATTCCTATCTGCAGTTTTCTCCTCGCTCTCTCAATTGTGTGCTATCTATGTTTCGCTCTCACTCGGCATGTCATTCATTTACATTAATTCCTATTTCCACATATACGGTTTAGCTCTCTTCCACCGGTTTACCTGACCTTTTGCACCGCATCTTCCTTGGTAATGAGGTTTGGGCCAGCCCCTAAAACCGGTTCTCATTAAGAGGCACGTGGGCATTCAGATAACTCCTAATCTGTCCTGAAATCTCCCCTCTAGCAACACATTCCTTGCGCCTTCTCCCCTGCAGGGCGTGATCTGGGTCTGTCAGGCTGCAGCTGGGCGCTCTTCAGTGAACACCTCCTTTTGATCACTATATCGGATGTGACGCACTGGCCTGTAAACCAAGTCACTGTAAGTAGGCTTGTGGTGATCTATGTATTTGATTGTTTTACGCTTCACTAAAAGGTCGCCAAAAGGCCACGTGGCAGCACAGGCTGAACAGGGCCAGATTTCAGTGCACGTGCACTCGATGCAGGCAAGGTGCTGCAAATTCCTTTGAATCCCAAATCCCATGTTGCATTCTCTCTTCGCTTCTCTATGCAAGCCCACATCTCGCAGCGCTTTGAGGTCTCCACTTCTATTCCCAACCCGCTACAAAACCAGCAACTGCTACCTTTGCACCCTCCCCATGCCCTTTGCCACACTGCCTAGTCGTAGGGTCCCACAGCTTGTCAGAGTAGGCTCTAGTAAGTTCATCCACTCCACGCTGCTTGCAGCACACAGGCCCTGAGTAGAGGTGGTCCCCTGGTTTCACTTTTGTGTACTCAGTATTTACAATTGCTCCTTGGTATTGTACATGGGCACTCGATGCTGGTCTCCAGGAAAACCGGCCCTAAAGTTGAAGAGCAAAGCATTCTGGATGGCTTTTAACCCTGCGCTAAAAGGTTTCCCAAGTGCCCACAGTGACCAACAGGGAATTTCATATAGGGTTCTATTTAGGTAGAGAAACGCAAAATGAATGGAGGCAGGAAATAGAACAATTATGGTCGTAAATTTAAACGAAAGCACAACTGAAATTCACAATTGATGGCTAATTCATAACTCGCTCTTAAAATGTAATCCTCATGACTTCATCCTTGGTGTAACGGATCAAATTAAAACCGTAATAAATGATCTTACATGTAATATTACATATCACATAGCCATTAACACTATCAATGAGATAAAGATGACTATAGTATTATATATTGGTTTATGTGTTGTCATTTAAGGATGTTGTGCCTGTAGCCGCCACAGGAGTTATGGATTGGGGGCTAACAATTGCTTGCTAATTTCAGTGGTTTCTCAGTTTTAATTCGTAGACAAAGTTGTATTTTTCTCTGGTATTTTAAAAGATTTTAAAGGATTTTTAAAAAACATACTTAAGTGGTTGCTGTAGTTTTTTCAGGGGATTGTGTTTAGTTTTGAGGATGTAGTACATCCAACTTATATGAAAGTATTTCGCCCAAGCCATTCTTCAAACCTGTTGTGCGCAGCCAAGCCCCGCTGCACATGGCAGCAGAACAATAGACAACCTCTTTAACTTTGCCCTCCATTGATGAATCTGCTTCAAACAAGGAAATTCACTCCCCTAAGAACTGTTTTTTCTGTCGTAAAAGGCAAAGATTCCTATGCGAGTTGGAGTGGAAAACATAGCTTTTTGACCACTCTGTTTTTTCCCCCTCGTTGACAAATCTTCAAAAAACGTGGTCTTCTCAACCAAAACCAGATAACTTTTTTACTGGGAAGTTTTATTGACCGCTACCAGTCCCTTTCCTCCTCTTCATTTTCGGAGATGATTCCTTCATATCTAGAACCTCTATGGGTCTACAAGCTGAACTAGACTCATTTGCAGCCTTTATTCACCTAAAGGGTTAGAGCTAAATCCATGTAAGTCCAAATACATGATATTTAACCAGCATCGCTCTTGTAGAGAGAGGATGACCATTGATGGTGCCTAGATAGAACAGGTCAAATATCAAATATTTTGAATATCTATGATCAGATTGAGTGACAACTTGACCTGGGGCCCCCAACTGGCCAACAATAAAACCATTATCAATCAGAAAGCAATGGCAATAGGGAGAAAAGTAAAATCAACGTCTGGTGGCTCTGTGAGCCCTGCTCTCAAGGTATATAGAGCCACAGCTTTGTCAGCAGCTACCGACGGGCCGAGTTATGGGGATATGCCGACGCATCTATTCTAACGATGGCAGAAAATACATTTATAAGATCCCTATTTAATTTACTAATAAGCACCCCGTCTTACCATTGAGATTCAGTCTTGCACTCAACAGTATTCAGTTGGTAATTGTGTTAAAACAATTGCTGTATAGGGTACGGCTCTGGTCAACTGTGGAGTTGGTTTCCAACCGGAAATCCCTAGTGGAAGAGGTATATTAAAAATGTTTGTGGGGTGGTGAAAATGGTTCAGCTATGAGATCCTCCTATTAAAATAACTAAAGGAACTAATCAGAAATTGAAAAGCAACTACTGGGAAAACGTGCTAGGGCAGATCTGGAATGAACCTATAGAAGGGTGCTCAGCAGGACAGTATTTGCTACATAAATGCACACCCAACTTTGAACCTTATATGGACAAAATGTTTCCATATCAAGCGAAACGCTTATGCGTGCAATTCAGCTGTTGTGTCTTACAATTAATATCTTTGACATCAAAGTGGGATAAACAGGGTGCCTTACAAATCTTTGCCCCCACTGTTCAAAACACATAGCAAATGAGGCGCATTTTTTCTGCCCTTAGTTCACCCTCCCATAAAAGAAAATGGCTCGTTGCACTGTGAGATCTTGGGTGTGAGACAGTACTGGGGCCTGTTAAGGATCCTAAAGAGTGACACGAAAAAGCAAATTGTGTTTGCGTTTCCCGATATTTGCACTGGGCATGAAACATAAGAGCAAAGGAGATACCCACAACCAATCCTTCCCTATATTGCTAAGAGCACAATTTAATCTGGACTAGTGTTATTGCCTAAACCTGTGCAACTCAGGAGGGTTAGGAAGCAGCTCCTTAGCACCGTAAACAACTTTTCATACTCTGAACTGATTGATAGCAATTGAAATTGTAGTGTTGTCGTATATCAGTTGTAACTTAAACAGTTCTCTTGTTTAAAACAGATATTGGCACATTGCAGCTTATTTACAATCTCTGGAATTGCACTACTGTATATGTCCGTTTTTAAAACTTTTAAAACAATTATTATGATTTTTTTTATTTGATGTTTGTATATTTTAATGCAATTATTTTATCTTTGGATGTTATACTTTTATGGCTTTTAGCTGAAATAACGTACATATTGATTGATTGATTGACAACTAGCAGATCAGGACTTCACAGGCTGCATGCGCTTGTGGTCAATTCACACGGATTAATCGCTGGAGCATGCTGACTGACATAATGACTGGATGACTACGCATGGCAGGTACCACAGTAATTGGCTGATGGAGCATTATTACTGTAAAGAAATTGGGACAACCTATCACTCCTAAGGGGTTAGGCACAGTTACAGTAAAAAGAGTATTGCCCCTAGGGCAAGGATAATGTGGTACAGCTGTACAAAAAGACAAGTGTCCCCTATGAGATCCATTCTTAGGCACAGGTATACTAAGAAGAGTAGCGTCCGAGGGGATCTATACTTTAAAAACTATGGGGCATATTATCAAGCCTGTGCGCTAAAATTATCGCCGCTTTATCGGCCGAAAACGGCCGATAAAGCGGCGATAATGGGCTTGATAATATGCTCTGTGGAATTCCAATCGAAGCCCATGTTAGATGTCTTCACATCTAACATGTGCTTCGATTGGAATTCCATAGAGCATATTATCAAGCCCATTATCGCCGCTTTATCGGCCGTTTTCGGCCGATAAAGCGGCGATAATTTTAGCGCACAGGCTTGATAATATGCCCCTATGTCATTCGGTATGGTATATCCACAGGGTCTGGTTCTGAAGACCACAAGTCCAATTTACACAAGAGGAGCGAGTATGTCGCCCAAGGGTTTTAGTGTGAATTGTAATTGCTATAAGCATTCCTATCAGAATGGTGCAAAGTGATGGAGCATTAGTGTATTTACATCGTTCATTGAAGAATTTTAATCTAATATACATATATTCATTTTCGGTACCCACATAACTATATTGACTGGACAATCAAAATACTTGTATATATGGACAGTCAGTGCATTGATAAAGATACATTTCTCAGTAATTAAGCAAATATAAGATATCACTATAATTAGTATTCCACGAGTAAGTTTCAATAAATATCTGCATATTATCAATCATGTCTTTCTTCCAATGCATATGCAGTTTTGATGGAGACTCCTATTCTTTTCGTTTAAATATGCTAAGACTCTAAAGCAGTGGTTCCCAAACTTTTGACTCCTGAGGACCCCCATTGAGTCACCACTGGAAGCGGGGGACCCCCAAGCAATTTGTATGAGTTACATTTCAAATATTAAAACAGTAATTTTAAAAAAAAACACACGTGTGCACACAAAACAAATACTCTAAGTACTAAGGATTTTGGGGCCAGATGTACAACCATTTAATTTAGCGCCTCACAATTGGCGATCCATTGCGAGTAGCAAATTGCGAGCCTCTAAATGAAATGTACAACAGTGTGTTTAACACTGTTTGGGATTCCCAATTGCGTTGTAAATTGTGAGGCTCATTAATATTAATGAGCCTCTCGCAATTTGCAAGCCAATTGGAAATGCCAGCCCTCCCAGGGATGGTGGCCTGCTGGGCTCAGCAGACCACCATGTCTGGGACTGATTTTAAATAAAGCAGTTAAAAAAAATGCAGCCCATTTTCCATGCATTTAAAAAAAAAAAGAAAATGAAACGTTTTCGTTTCATTTTTTTAGGGCAGGCATTGGTCCCTGGGACCACTGCCTGTTCTTAAAAAATTATTTTGCATGCATTTGCAAAGGGGAAGGTTCCCTCCCATTTGCGAATGCATTACAGTCTACTTCAAGTAGGTGGTAATTGCAAGTGTTTTGCGACCACAATTGCAGTTGCAAAACATATGTACATGGTTTTGAGACTTGCTATTTGGAAGGGAATGCCCCTTCCAAATAGCAAGTTGCAAAACCTCTTTAGCGAGTCGCAAAAAAATTGTGACTCGCAAAATAGGCTATGTACATGGCCCAATAGGTTTTTGCATGTGCAAACGGGTTTGCGAACCCATTTGCGCATATAAAAACAGGTCGTACATCTGGCCCTTAGTATTTTATATTGAAGGAATAGCCCCTCTGTCACAAGTATTTAATTTGTTTTATTGCATCTCTCATACCATTGTAGGATGTCAGAGCACTTTACATCACACACATATAGAGACAATGAGTCATACATGTAAATCAGTGTATAGAAAATGTTACATAAGGTAAAGGGGACTACAAGGTGCAGTATTCACATGTCATTCATACTGGTGGAGTGCTTGGTCTGGAAAAGCACAAACTCAGGATTCAGAACATAACACAGTGGCTAGCATTGACTTTAACATTAAAAATGTATTTCCACCCAAATAAAGCTTTTAAGCAGCATCGGGATAATGAATGACTGGGAAAAAGAATAAGTTACTAAATGGTACAATGCAGTTTGTAAGCAGCTCTTTGATGACAGTTTATAGGTCCCTCTGCTAGATTACGATTGTCACTTATGAAGTGCACAGTAACAAAAGAATCTCTGTGAAAAAAGCAGTAACCACGGACCTATGCACATAAAATATTGCTTTTTAAAATGCATGTTACTCGTTCTTTGCAGTAGGCACATTAACCCTCTGTGCTACATTAGTTAAGTCAAAGTGGCCACTGAACAAAACTCTCCTCTCTCCAGCAGGTACATTAATCACTGGCATTATCTTGACACTTTTATTGATGCTCGAAAGCTGCTAATTATACAAGAAACTTTGCTGTGCTTTGAAAACTGCTGCCTGCAGACCCCCAGGGAATGTGTCAAGGACCCCTTGGGGTCCGCTGACCACAGTTTGGGAAACACTGCCCTAAAGGGTTTGAACTTTAATTCCAGATAGACCACCTCAGAAAGTCAAAATGCAACTGCCTCTTAATTGGAAGGCCACATTGGCTTCCCTTCTAGGCCAGGATTCAAATTCTAGATGCATTCACTAACCTATAATCAACTAATTGGTACTACTATAGCCTTATAGCTCACTTCTAAGGGTTGTTAAAGGCCCTCAACCCGAGTTATAGGCCCAAATAGTAGGCGAAAGCCTAGAACGAGGAAGACAGCATTTAAAAACTGGTATATCCCAAGGCAGAAGGGCTATTAGACCTCTCCATCCACTGAGGGTACACTGTTCTAAATTAAAAAGGGAGAAACAGAAAGACAATTATTAAAATGTTGGAACAGAAGGCTTATACCAACCATTATTAGCCCTGAGCCACTTCATCGTCTACAATGGAAATCCCCACAGTCTGATGTTTTAATATACATTACATGTATAGAAACATCTCTAGTTCTTTTTGATTGCACGAATTTTGACGTGTGCTCTTCCTTATTATCTTTCATACTTTATTGGGCGTTTATTTACTCTTTCTCCTGTCTTTTCAACCCTTTCTCTCCACCTACCATTTTCCTTTTCTTTCTGATGTCCTTGTTTTTTGTTATAACTGTATTTTGCCTGTTCCCATTTCATTACCCTTTCTGCCTTTTCTTTAATCTGTACCTCAGTTTCTTTCTCTTTGCGTAATTCATTTATTTATGTATGCGTTTTTATATAGCTCGTACTTTGCCCGAGTGCTTTACAATAGAACTAGTTACATTACATAAGGACTTCAGAGTACATGAATTACATGTCAGATACAAAACAGATACATGTGTCTAAATACAAAAAGAAAATACTACAATTGTGAATTCAAGAGATATTCAATTTAAACTAACAGTGTAAATATAATCTGCCAGTATTGGCGGGAAGTGAGCACAAAGAATATAGAAATAGCATAATGATATTACATAGCATAGCATTATGATATCAACAATATTAAAATAACCCGAGTACTGGTTAACGCATGCCTGTGTTATGATTGTTCACTGCATTGTCCTTTTTAGGTCTTGCATAGGCAGCGCATGCGCTGCCTCTCCGAGGCATCAAGTAATCCGTATTACTAGTGAAACTCCACCTATTGCGTTTCTCTTTGTTTTGTCGCTTGCCATTGGTGAAATCTGGTTTTGCTTTTCTTATTTCGCTCATTGTTGGCTATTTCACTTCCATTTTCTTCAGTTTCTGGAGGAAGCAGCATTGATCAACTACAGTTAACTTATGCTCCAAGGTGGTCTCTTTTAATGTAAGGACTACTTCGTTGTTTTTTTGCCATGGCGCCTGGTACGCGCATACGTTTAATTTGCACGGCCACTTTCCTCGGTGTTGCATGGCCGCTTTCCTCGTTAAAAGTTTGACTTCTTTAAATGTTGGCAGGGGGGTTTTGTATTTCCACAGTAAGGATTTCAAGTTATTGAATGTCCACAAGGGGGTAGTGATGAACTACCAGAGATGTCTGCCGTGGAATTCGCTGGCGCCACAGAATACATTCAGTTCACTGATGAAACAGGTGCTTTTGCATTGTAAATCAATGCGATCTTTGTTGATAACTGACTTATCTTTCAGATGAAGTTGTATTATTTCTGTGCGGTATAGCTCTTGGATGATGACTCGAAAGTTGAAAGGACCCTCCCTTAACTATACCATCACTGTTCTTCCCACGTGTGCATGCATCAAACCATTCCGTAATCAATGCTTTGCTGGCAAAACGAAAAAAATTGAAACTGTCTCATGCAGTTATATTATGATGTTCGCATAGCTTTTCAGGAGAACCTAAGTGAGTTTATAAAAAAAATGCCCCGTTTTGTATTCTTTCGACAGGTTCCTCTATTTCTGTTAATATATATAGCTGACGTATAATTTCTATGATTCACTTTCATACCTATTATACATGCGGTAGATTAAGCACATGGCGGGGGGGTTGCTGCTGAAAGAATGTTAATGCATGTGTCGAGAAGTACTGTTGCTAGAACATGTTTTTAAATAAACATTGTTTAAACATACAGGTGCTAAAATGTCAGGAGTATAATGTATTCACTAGGGGTGGACGTAGTTCGCGAAGTAGCGCTACGCATAGCTACGCAAAGTGCACTTCGCACTACGTGAACTGCGTAGTAGCATGTTCGCACTGTGCGAGATGTTGTTTTCAATGATTGCACAGTGCGGACCAGCATCCGGCACTGTGCAATCATTGAAATCGGCATCTTGCGAGCTTTACTTTTCTGCCGCTCGAGTAGATTTTTACTCGAGCTGCAGCTTTCTCAACTGGTAGTTTCTCATCGCGAGCGGTCGCGAGCATGCGCGACCACTTGTAATGAGAAACCTGACCTCCCCGCGTTGAGAATCTCGCCAGGAGGTTTATTTTCCATGCTCGCGATCGGCAACTTGATGTTGCTGATTGCGAACAAGGAAAAAATCTCGCGAGGATGTCATTTTGCTTGCTCGCGGTCACCAACTTGACGTTTTGGACCGCGAGCAAGCAAAAAATGACCTCTGCACTACGCTACGCATGTTTGCACTGTGCTACATGCAGTTCGCGTAGTGCAAAGTTGCGCAAACTTCACAAACTATGCGAGCGTAGCGTAGTGCTTTGCCCAGGGTTAGTATCCACGTGGCTAGTGTTTTGTAGTCACTTTTCTTTTACCTTGTGTTCACTGCAGTCTGGGCAATTTATCCTTTCCCTTTTAGTAAACGTAACAGTTCCACGGAAAACGTGTACTCAAAACTGGCTGTAGCGTTCATTACACTTGTTTGAAGTGTACATTTTCCTGGAATGAGAAGTAGCCTGCTGCATCTTTAAGTCTGTAGGGTTCTATGTGTCGAGGAGACCGGTTGGCACTTCAGTCAGAAAAGCACATGATCTGTCCCACTGTTCAGTTGCTTGTTGCCTAGTTAACATACCACCTTTCTTAATTCAAATTCAAGATATGCGAGGCCGAACCAACTTATTAAATATTCATTCCAAGATGCAAATGCCCTAGTTTGTTATAGAGGGCAGGTAAAATGGATTAGATTTACAAGTACAAAGAGCCCTTTATTGTTTAGCATTCTAATTTTTTTAAGAATGGCATTTTATGTAACAATGCAACTGATCCTGCATGTTTTATGCAAAATCTGGATGATTTGCAGGTAGATGTATATTGTGAGTAAAGAGTTTTCTTTAGTTGGTTTCCCTCGTCACTTTCATGTGTTTGGTCTATAGCGATACATATTAACAAGCCTTTGCAATGCAATAGGTCTCGCATTTACGCGAGTATGAACTATTGAGATTGCTAATGACAATGCCTTTCATTTTTGTTTTCGTTTTTAAAGCATAAATAAAAGGCATTGTCATTTACAATGCCAATAGCTTAAAGTTGTGTAAATGCAAGATCTATTGCAATGCAAATGCTTGTTGTTGCTATGGTCTTGCCGCTTTAATGCTGGAGGCCAGCCCCATGCACTGGAGCCCTCCATTCCCACTCAGCCCCAACATGGCCGCCCCAATCCTTGCATCCCCTGCTCTGGCAGGTCACAGGCATCTCGGTGACTGGACAAACAGCGTCTGTGTGACCTTGTAGTTCACTTGGGCATGAACTATCCTCCGGCACATACTCCAGGCCTCGCCTCTCCAGGTTACTGCGGCTCTACCCCATGGACACGCTCCACTACACTTGACAGCCGTTCACCCTCCTGACCTCCACCTTCCACATAGACAAGAGAGACTGGCTCAAACATGGCCCACTGAATCTCCCCCAGCACCGGCAAGCTGCAGGCGTCCAGGGGACTGGAGAGACAGCGTCCATGAACTCCAGCAGTAGGTCCTGACCTGAATTCCCTCCTGCTCCGGGATGAGCAGGGGCAGGGGTGCTGGCAGCCATCCGCCGGCACCAGGGGAGGGCAGCACGAGGGCTCCCCTACCTTCCCATGATCGTTTCATCCTTTCCCTTTCCCACTCCGACTGGGCGCTGGAGATCTGGGAGAAGCAGCGAACCCTCAGAGCTAGGTACATCTTGTGTTCCCGCACCTCCGGCCGCAGACAGGGAGTGCCAGAGGTCAGCATTGGCAGGACCCTAGAGCAGAGCTTTCCAAACTGTGTGTCCCGACACAGTACTGTGTCGCCTGAAAATGGTGGGTGTGTCGCGGGATGACACCAGTATTAAGGGCACTTAGCACATAACTGCTGCTAATTAAGAGGCATTCCTTTGAAAGAGTGTCTCAGAGTCTGCCGCAGCAGCGCGTACTCCGAGACACTCTGCTCTATGGGGGCCGGGCGATTCACAACAAAGCCCTATAAACAAGTAAAAGAGTGGAAGGGGGGCTGGCGTGTATGTAGGCAAGCAGGGTACCTGGCAGAGAGCAGCGCTCAGAGCTGCAGACACGAGCGCCTTCTCAGACACCGGCTGTCAGGCAGACAGAACTGCTTTTGTTTCCCAGTTGAAGAACCGGACCTTTGGGCCTGGCGGCGCAGGGTACGCCTGAAATCTTCGAGTTCACCTGCCTTGTTGCACAGAGACACGGAATACTCCGTTGATGTAGAAAACCAAGTTTATTAGCTGCAGCTAAGCACAGTTGTCCAAGAAGTACACCAAGTAGGTTCTCAGGAGACTGCCACTTTACTCCGTGGCTCACAAACTTTTATATCCAAAATACATCTGTACAAACATACACCCAATGCACAAAGTTTTAGCCAATCAGAAGAGTTTGAAAACAAGGTGTTGTGCAACCAGAATCCTGTCTGCTTACATATTGTGTGTTATCCAGCCCCCAGAGTTAATCAATACTGGTATCCCCTGGTTCAGTGTTGCAATGGCAGGACATGTCTGTATGCTTCAAAAGAAAGGTTGTAAAATAGGAAAACACAAGGAGAGAATAGCGAAGGCCAAAAGATAAAATACGGCAAGAGAAGAATACTAAAGGCTAACAGATAGTTGATACGGGGATTAGGTAGTCCAGACAAGGATTAGTTAGGCCGGCTGGTGTTTGAGATTGGTTTCAAAACAAGGACGGAGGGGGTTTTCGACACGCTGCAGTCCAAAAGACAGAGACACTTCGTTCATCGAGCAGCTTGTGAAAAGGCAACACAAAATGGCAGCGAATGTAAGATGGAGTCAAAATTAACAAACCTCAGACCCTCCTTTTGCCATTACGCAGGCAATTCACAAAGACTCAAGCTAATCTGAATCGATGTCGATGATCATGAGGTCATCAAGCTGTTGCTGCAACATCATCTTCATATTCTCTGTTTTCTGTGACATGGGTCTTGGGACACACATAGTGGCACAAAGACCACAGATTGCGGGGCCACATTGCAAACAAAGTCAACACGAAAAGATGATGGCCAAAACTACTCCAACAAAAGTCAATACCTTCCATCCCCATGTGGACAGTAATCCCCAAAACCATCCCATCAGAGACCAATTTCCTTCGTCCTGGTGGATGGACTCAGCAATGTGGTGTAATTTAGAGATGGTCTGGTATACTGTAGGGGCGTTGTCAGATATGTAAATGCAACAACTGGATCCGATCAATTTACAGACTCCACCACAATCTGCAACCATTCTGTTTTGTAATGTCATAGGGCGATCCCCCTGAAGCTCGGCAGTTATATTACCCAGTGCTCCGACAGTTTCATTTATTGTTGCTTCAACTACTCGAATGAGATGCCTGATATTTCTACTATTGGCCATAGGGCCCCAAAATGGGAGGAATCCTTTAAGGAAGTCGCCTCCTTCTTGTCCTGCTGTGTCTTCCAAAGCAATAACCCCTCTACCGTACCTTGTCCTGTGATGTCCCGAAGGAGCTGTATATGTTGGAGGGAGGAGAAAAGCTATATAACAAGTTCCTGAGAAATCGGCTGGTAGCCATGTATAGGCTCTGTCATGGCAAACTAAATATGTCCCTTGAGAGGCTACCAGTGGTGGAGACGTTTGGGATGCATAGGTATATGTGATGTTACAAGTGCTCTTTCCCAGTTGGGCCTTAGGACTTTGACCATTTCCTTGGAGACATAAGTGACCTTGGTGGGGTACAGTATATATAGGTTGGGAGCTTTTCATTTTGGCTCTGTCTGTAAGACTAGTGACATAATGTGTCACATTCCAATCAATGTATGCTTGTCGTTCATCAGTTGGGAATTCATTAAATTTCTTATAATGTTTTGACATAGCCACTATTCCTTTTATTAGTGCGTCATGACTAACGTCAATTCCATCCCTATACGGACCAATAGGATGTCGATGTTGGTTCTCATAGGCATTGGCAAACATAGAGGTGTAAGCCCAAGCAGATCCTTTTAGGGAGAAGGGTAGAACTAAATATGGCATTCCTCTATCTGTATTATGAGGTAAAGGTCCACATACCCAGCAATCGGTGGTATTGATCACCAATTGATGCTGGTGTAACAATTGAATGAAAGAATTGTTAAAATACTTCATTCTCCTAATTTGCTCATGCTCTGGTAGCGTATGAAATTGGTGTGGGGAAGCAGTAGTGCGAAAAGGTATGGGCTGGGAGGTAGATATAGGTACAGATGTTGGCTGCAAAGTGTGAGTAACCCAACCCACGCAAGCCAATAAAACACATAGCAAAGTTAAAACACATAGCACTACGCCACATCTATTAAATAATAATTTACAATATTTCTTCTTCATTTTGGTTCTTTTATCAATTTCGGATTCACCAGAAGTCATCCCCTAAAGTGTTGCTCGTGGCAATCTTCCTATCTCACTCATTTGTGGTTATTAGCCGTCCTATTACACTGCAAATCCTGCAGACCTATTGCCACTACTCAGGTCACAAACCAAGTCTCCTACCACGACCCTGCAACCTAACGTAGGATGAATCCAGTATCACATATATAATTCAGAATTTTCAAATGCAATTTAAAAAGGAAAAAGGTTTCAAATGTCTTTTGCCACTCTAGGCCTCAAATTACATCTGTCCTTATTTGGCACAGTTTGGTCTCAAAAAAGTGTCTCTGGATCAGTTGTGTCTATTCTGAGATTCGATGGTACAGCTTTTTGCAAAACGTCATCGTCCTCTTTCTCAGACTGAGTCCATTCTAGGTGTGCATTACCAAAAGGTACAAACCGGGGGACCCTCTCCCCTTCACAATCACCTATACCTTCGCAGACCCACTGATCGAAAGGCAAAGGCAAGGGCACCTTTTTGCAGTGCACACCATGGACCCAGTTCTTTTTCCCAACAACTTTCCCGGCTGTACGTGTCGTCAGCAGGACCTGTCTCGGTTCCCGCCAGCGAGGCTCCTAATTCCTCTTCCTTTGGAAGTTTTTCAGGCACACCCAGTCGCCAGGTTGAGGGTGTGCCCAGGATCCGAAGAAGCCTGCGGCAAGGTGTCTTGTACCTGCTGATGGAGAACACGCAATTTAGTGGTGAGGTCATGCAAATAGTCAATTAGCATTGGGTATTCTATGTCAGAGTACTTTTTGGGTCTAGGGACACCCCAGACATTAGCCGGGCGTCCGAACACAATCTCATATGGGCTAAGTCCCACACGAGAATGAACAGCTGTTCGAGTTGACAAGAGGGCTAAAGGTAAAGCATCGGGCCAGGCAAGACCTGTGCTGGCTTGTATCTTCGCAAGTTTAAGCTTGAGAGTGCCATTATAGCACTCTACCAAACCCGCTGACTGAGGATGGTTTGCCGCATGGAATTTCTGCTTAATACCAAGACCGGCACATACTTTCTGCATGATTTGACCCACAAATTCACTTCCGTTGTCACTCCAGACAATTCGAGGTAAACCAAACCTCGGGAAGTATTCTTTCAGAAGGACCTTGGCTGTAGACATGGCAGTATTATCCTTTAGGGGGTAGGCCTCTATCCATCTAGAAAAGGCACACACCACCACAAGGACATACCTTAGGTTATTGCATCTCTCCATATGAATGTAGTCTATCTGCAATACCTCAAAAGGATATGTTGGGGGAGCAAAATGGCCTGCTGGGGTTGGTGTCCCTCTTCCTGGGTTGTGCATCAAACAAACAATGCAATGTTTAACAAGATTGTCTGCACATTTAGGAATCCCTGCATTCTGCCATACCGGAGCCAAAAGCTTGCATATTCCTTTCGCACTGATGTGGGCTGGACCATGCGCCATAGTTACTACTGGAAGTACATAGGCGTCTGGTAACAGCCAGCGTTGGTGTTCCGACAATTCTATCCAACACCCGTCGCATCCAACATTCCCGTACCATCTCTCCACTTACTCAATTCTTTCTCTGTAGCCTCTTCCTGAATCATTTTCACACTTTCTATTGTGTCCTCACACATTCCTCCTTGACTGACCCATCTAGCAGGTCCAGCAACATACATATGACTCGTCACATCTTTCGCTGTCTCTTTCGCTATCTGATCCGCAAAAGCGTTTCCTTCACCCACATCATCAGTGATCCTCTTATGCGCACTACACTTCACAATTGCTATCTGAGTGGGTAAAGCAAGTGATTCCAAAAGGTCATTCACTAACTGACCATGCTGTATTTTAGTACCATGTGAGGTAAAGAATCCTCTTTCCCTCCAAAGGCGGCCAAAACTGTGGGCCACCCCAAATGCATACTGGCTGTTGGTGAACACATTCACTCTCTTCCCTTTAGCTAATACACAAGCTCTAGTCAGAGCTATCAATTCAGCTGCTTGGGCTGAATTCTGCCTAATGCGTGCTGTCTCCACAATTGTATGCAAAGTGGTAACAGCATAGGCTGCAGTCGTATCACCATTGGGGAGCTTAAAACACGAACCATCCACCCATAGGATCCCATCCGGGTCCAGGAGCGGCGTATCTTTTAAATCAATCCTACCTTTTGTCTCCTCCTCTGTACGGAGAAAACAATCATGTTTCTCTTGAATGTCTTCCTCTACTGGGATCGGTAACAATCTAGCTGGATTTAGGGTATTACATCGCTTGATGTGCACGTGACTAGCCAAGAGCGTCAGCTCATACCCCGATAAACGGGCGCTCATAAGATGCTGAGTTTTTGTCCTGTTTAGAAGTATATCCACTGCATGTGGCACCATGACAATAAGCGTATTGTCTAGCACCAATCCAGCAGATTGGTGAATAGAAACTGATGCTGCTGCTGTAGCTTTCAGACAACTAGGTAATGCTTTAGCTACAGGGTCTAATGTAGCCGAAAAATAAGCACACGGGCATTGCTTATCACCAAATTGTTGTGTCAAAACTGACAACGCACAACCTTCTCTCTCGTGCACCTAAAGTGTGAAAGGCTTGCT
This sequence comes from Lissotriton vulgaris, assembly GCF_964263255.1. Lineage (NCBI taxonomy): Eukaryota > Metazoa > Chordata > Amphibia > Caudata > Salamandridae > Lissotriton > Lissotriton vulgaris. The sequence goes on along the minus strand of NC_141685.1, from coordinate 1,672,422,820 downwards.
GTAATCCAGAGTACCCAACACAGGAGCAGAACACAAGGAAGTACGCAAATCAGTAAAACTTTTCTGGCATTCCTCTGTCCAAGGGAGAGGTTGGGGTGTATCTTTAAGGGTATGTGCTAACAAAGGTTTCGCTAACAAAGAAAAATTCGGAATCCATTGTCTACAGTAAGAGGTAATGCCCAAAAAGGCACGCACCTCTGTCTGTGCATGGTACAGACATTTGTGCAATTGCTTGGATTCTTTCTGGGGTCAATCGCCGTCCCTCCTTCGACAAGAGATGACCTCTTGGCGACAATATTGTAATTTAGAGGGCGAAACCTTATGATGAAGGTCAGACAAGTGATGCAACAGTGAAACAGTAACTTGTTTACAAACATCCTCAGAATCAGCAGCAACCAACAGATCATCTACGTACTGAATAAGGGTGGCACCTGGAGGCAAAGTGAAGGCATCGAGCTGGGTTTTCAAAGCCTGACTATAAATGGAGGGACTTTCACAATAGCCTTGAGGTGCACGCTTGAACCGGAAACTTTGGCCTCCCAAAGAGAAACCAAAAATATCCCTACTTTCCTCAGCAATGGGAATGCTAAAGAAAGCATTCTTAAGGTCAATGACCGAAAACCAGGCAGCCGAAGCAGGTATCATTGTCAATAAAGCAGTGATATCTGGGACGACAGGAAACTGGGGTACAACAATCTTGTTGACCTCCCTGAGATCGATCACAAAACGATAAACAGGTGGCTGGGAAGAGTCAGTACGTTTAAGGACAGGCAGAACAGGACTATTGCACACATTTCCTCTAGTCTCTTCAATCACACCTTTCTCAACCAGATCACAAATGATAGCCATCAGTGCTCTCTCACCATCACTCAAAATTCTGTACTGAGGAATGCGAGTTAACCTAACATTGGACTTGAGGGTGACAACATAGGGTGGAATCTGCAAGAGACAAACATCATTGGGGCCTGTAGCCCAAAGAGTAGCAGGCAGTGAATGTAATTCAGAAGGGAGTTGGTCTCTAGACAAATATGTCGGGGAGGTGAATCTCTTACCTAAAGTAAGATGTACACCTGAAGGAGAACAATGCAGAGTCGCATACAGTCTCTTTAACAAGTCCAACCCCAACAAATTCTCACCACAACCAGTCGTTAAAATAAGCGGAGCCTCCGAATCATAAGGACCAATGGAGATAGGCAAAGGACAAGAAACTGGGTTACGATCTGGGGCGCCAGAAAATCCTACAGAAACATTTGTTAAGCCAGACAAAGGTGCCCCAGGGAGTTTAGAGTGGTTGATAGAACTCTTCGTTGCACCAGTATCCAAGAGAAATGGCTCTGATACACCAAGCGTCAACATAAGGCCCATTTTGGTCCACTGGAACTGAAATGACTCACTCACTTTGTCTGACATTGTACTTCGCCCCCTCCCCCTAGGTGTTGACTGGAAGCCACCTCGGCCTCGCGGCCCAGGCTTACCACCAGTACGCTGCAATAAAATTGGGCAATTATTCTTGAAGTGACCGTCTTCCTTGCAATAGGCACATTGATTAGGACCCAGTGGAGGCCGTGGAACAAAGGGCTCAGGTTTCTGAAACACCTTCTGAAACTGGGGAGTCGGCTGAAACTGGCGCTGAGCAGAACGAGGAGGATAAGCCTGTTGCAAAAGAACCTTCGTCTTTAACTCTTTAGTCTTTTTATCCAATTTGTCCTTCTCCTCCTTAGCCCTATTTTCGTAATTCTGGGCAGTAGCCAATATCTGGGCTGAAGAAGAAACAGCCCATGAACTTTCGGAATCTTTTAATTTATTAGAGAGTTCAGGAAGCAAATTAAATACAAATGTATCTACGAACAATCGCTGTCCCCCCGCTGTGCTCATATCCTGAGCACTGTGATCAAGGAACGTTTCCTCAAAACGAGTAAAGAAGTCAGAGACACTCTCATCCTTCTTCTGCTTACAGGCAGCTAACTTATCCCAATTAACTCGCAGAGCGGGCATCATCGTTTTCATTAAGGTGATTATTCTACCAGGAAGTTCTGCAACTAAATTATCGGGTTTAGCACCACCCACCTAGAGTCTATCCTTAGCCAGTATAGCATTCCAATCACCTCCTAATTCTTGGACGTGGTCCTCTTTCCAAATCCTAGCCCACAATGGTTGTGGGACAACATTTCCCATCAGCATATCTATGTCAGCCAAATTCATAATACAAGCATCAACAGTCTGATATAATTCTCTGTAGTAACCAGCAGGGTTTTTACGGGGGTCAGGTAAGGACTGTTTAAGGGCCAGCACCTCAGATCTCTTCCAAGGTACATGTACCCATATACGTTGGAAGTGAGCTGGTATAGGCCAGGTGTCTCCAACCGGTCGATCGCGAGCTACCGGTAGCTCGCCGACCCTCTGGGAGTAGCTCGCGATGCTTCCTAATTACAGAGACGTCATTTAAGCATTTTATTTTGTATCCCTTTGTTGTCTTTGTTTGCTATCAGCCCTTGCCCGCCCTCACACAAACCAGCTGTTCTGTTTGCTGAAGCAAGCTTAGCTGGGGTGTGTCGGGCTAAAGAACGTGACATTCTTCCTGAAGTCACGCGCCACCTGCCTTTCCAGGCAGGTGCCGTGCTTCATAATTGCCGTCGGATCCTCGTGGGAAGCTGCGCAGGACTGGTAAGTGTGCCCCTGGATTAATAGCAGCATAGTTCTTAAAACCGGCTAAGTGTATTGTAACTAAGGCCTTTGATTTTAACATCAGCTGCCACCGCGCTTTACATCGGACTTCAGTAACTAAGCGCAGTGGCAGCCGATATTAAAATCCAAGGTCTTTGCTGGCATTGAGCTGCTGCCACGGTCACAGCCGATGTGAAAATCAAAAGTCCGGCCATGTGTTTTTGCTCTTCCACTGACAGTGCTGTGCGGATCCCAGTCTGCAGCATGTCCTCCCGTGGAACCCCAAGCAGGTTCCTGCAGAGCGTGCTGCAGAACGGAGTAGGACCGTACATATGCCAGCTCAAGAGGCTCACCCTGGTTTTCAGCAAGGACGCACGGAATTCAAGGAGTGCCAGAGAGTTTATAGAAGAAAACGTTGTAGATTTTGCCAAATGGAATCCTGGCATTGTGATGTATGTTACTCCCCAGAAATGCGCCATCCTAAGCTCATAGCAGAATATTTGAACGGAGCAGTGAAGAAAGAGCTGGTAACTAGCAAATCTGCTGATGAAATTGTACAACTTGTTCAGAAAATGGCTAATCAGTCTGGACTGGACATTATCCGTATACGCAAAATGTACCACACGGACAGCCCCAGCATCCAGGGGCAGTGGCACCCCTTCATCAACAAGCCAACCCTTCTGAATGTCAAAGCTTTTGACTCGGTTAACCAAACACAAAACGAACTGCCTAAATAAAGTTAAGGAAAAGGACTTGATCAAAAAAAAAAAAAAAACGAAAGTCCTTGCCTGCACTAAACTGCTTTCACGGACTACAGCATGCTTTAAATTTGCCTTCGTGTTGAAGTCAGTGAAAGCAGCTTAGTGCATGCAAGGCCCTTTGATTTTAACATCGGCTGCCACTGTGCTGTAGCTGTATATTCTTTCAGTTTTAAAGCGCAGTGGCAGCCGATGTTGAAATCAACGCGCTTTACATGTACTGACCCGATCCTCCCAAAACAGGCCCATCACTTTGTGCCAAGGCAGCTCTGCTTGTGTGACATGGAGCTGTGTTTTGCTGTACCACAACTACGACAAACAAATTGATTTGTTAAGTACTTTTACTACTATGCGTTTAATAGAGGCAGTTTACAATTTTAGTAAGCATGGGCGAATTTTGCGGATCTCGCGTTCGCGGATTTTGCGGATTTGCGAACTCGCAATCCGCAAAATCCGCGAATTCTCGCGAATTTGCGGATTTTTTTTTTTTATGTTCGCACGGGTTTCTGCAAGTTCGCGAGGGTTTTGTACAATTTCGCAAATTGCGAAATTGTACAAAACGCGTGCGAACTTGCAGCAACCCGTGCGAACACAATAATATGAAGAGAAAGAAGCTCCTGGTCACAGGAACAGCACGGGGATTGCGCTCATGAAAGTCAAGGATGCAAAGGCCTCTACCCAGCATCACAGCTGACTTTCCACGGTAGATTTGGGAAGAGGCACACCTGTCCAGCCTCGAAGACGCTCATGATTGTTTTTGGGCTAATGAATGAGTCACTGAATTTGAGCATCAACTAGTTCGAGCGACCATGTGTGTGTTACGATGCAATCGCCCCGAAGGGCGCAGGGGTCCCTTGAGTGAGCTGTCCATCATAGTGGGTGAATGGCGGGAAGACGGTGCAAACCGCGAGTGTGTGCGCGGGGCCAAACGTGCGGGGCTTCCATGCGAGTTCACATGCCTCTTGTGTGCATAAAAGGTCAGAGAAAGATCAGTTCAGCAGATGAAGAGAAAAAGCTCCTGGTCACAGGAACAGCACGGGTATTGCGCTCGTGAAAGTCAAGGATGCAAAAGCCTCTATCCAGCACCACAGCTGATTTTCCACGGTAGATTTGGGAAGAAGGCACACCTGCCTCGACGACAAATGAGTCACAGGAAGGGTCACAGGAAGGGCATGTTGTAAATATTTTAGGATGGCGCCGGCAAGCTGCCAGCGCCATCCTAAAATACTTACTAAATTAGCTTCAACAGGAAGCTCTAATAGATAAAATAAAGCAGGTGCGAGCACCTGCTTTATTTTATCTATTAGAGCTTCCTGTTGAAGCTAACTTAGTAACTATTTTAGGATGGCGCTGGCAGCTTGCCGGCGCCATCCTAAAATAGTTACAACAGGCCAGGCTTGAACTTTTGCCCCCGGAAAAATCCGCCGCTCGCGGATTTGCGGATTTTCGGTAAATTCGCGGGAGTTCGCGGATTGCGAATTTACCGAAAATCCGCAAAATCCGCGAGCGGAACGGATTTTCCGCCCATGCTTAAATTTTAGTGGCTGAGATGATGCAATTTCTTTTGTGTGTGTGTTTTTTTTTTAACAAGGATCATTAGTCCTTTCTTGATTTTAGCCATGCACTTTGATCCCATTGATGTTCTGTCTATGTGGTTCTTGAGGTGCTACTTAGAAGAATGTTAAATGAAGGACTCTATTATTACACTGATTCAGATACTCATGGCCTATGCAGGAAGGAGAAAAGCAGGCTGGTGAGTGCAGTAGTGATCTGGAGTGTGTGTGCATGCACGAGGTGTGATCGGATTTGACATTTTGTTTTAAAGGAACAAATTCATGGTCACTTGTTTGCAGGGTTTTCAGTATTTGATGATGTGTAAGAGTTTGAATAAATTAGATCTGTATAATACATTTGTTAATGTATAAGTATGCTTTATTTCTATTATTTCAATAATATGCAAGTTTAAACGAGGGGCCTTCTGTTTCAATAATGACATTTTCAATTAAAGCAAATAGGAGCTATAATGCAGCCCTCTTTATGCATAGTTACAGAAATGTCTGTGAAATATCAGTTTTCCCATGGTCTGGCCTGGAGATGAGAGCCCATTTGAAATACCATGAGAATAAAGCGTGCTATTTCTTTTTCATAATTATTTTCAGGAAGTTATGTTTTATATAAAAAGAATCAAACTATCTGTTTTTGCATGTGATCCTATTGCATACCATCACTCCGCATACTTTCATTACGAAAGTACCACGACTCCGCAATGCCATTATAACGCATGGCATTAAATTATATATGCTTTTACCACGCATACATTTACAACAAAATTAGTTGTAAATGCATGAATGGTAAAAGCATGTTTTTTTTTAATGTTTGGATAAGGTAAGTATGGGTATAGGGGTATATGTTTTGGGGTACTGAGGTATATGTTTTGGGGTGTTTGGGTATTTTAAGGGTTCAGATATAGTTTTGGGTTATGGGGTACAGGGGTAGTTTTAGGGTTTAGGGTTAGGTATGGGTTTTGGGGTACAGGGGTATTTTTAGGGTTCGGGGCTAGGTTTGGGTTTTGGGGTACAGGGGTATTTTAGGGTTCAGGGGTAGGTTTGGGTTTTGGGGTACAGGGTTATTTTTAGGGTTCAGGGCTAGGTTTGGGTTTTGGGGTACAGGGGTATTTTTAGGGTTCAGGGGTAGGTTTGGGTTTTGGGGTACAGGGGTATTTTATGGGTTCAGGGCTAGGTTTGGGTTTTGGGGTACAGGGGTATTTTAGGGTTCAGGGGTAGGTTTGGGTTTTGGGGTACAGTGGTATTTTTAGGGTTCAGGGCTAGGTTTGGGTTTGGGGTACAGGGATATTTTTAGGGTTCAGGGGTAGGTTTGGGTTTTGAGGTACAGGGTATTTATAGGGTTTAGGGCTAGGTTTGGGTTTTGGGGTGCAGGGGTATTTTTAGGGTTTAGGGATAGGTTTGGGTTTTGGGGTACAGGGTATATTTATAGGGTTAAGATGGGTTAGTGTTTAAGGGTGTTGGGGTATTTTAAGGAGTAAGGGTGGGTTATGATTATGGGGTGCAGGGGTATTTAAAGGGAGCAGGGTTGGATTAGCATACGATATGAGACATGGCATGAAGACCACACGCCCCCAGGGTTTGTCACGCCCCCAGCACACGCCCACAGCACAACGCAGACACGCCCACAAGGGACTACTTTGCTGACACGGTTCTTTTACCTTTTAAATGTATATGGTGGGCGTCTGCATAGCCTATGTCCTTCTGTTGCAACTGCCCTTTCCAACGCTGTATTGGGTGTTGTGATTGGTGCTGTGGTTCCTGAGATTACCCGCCTCAAAGGTTTTGGCTCTCTCTTTATTATATTAGTATGGATTAAGGTTGCCACCTTTCCAAATATCGGCCACTTGTTGTTCCAATAATCTGCAAAGGTCCGGACATGAAAGCAAATCATATGTATTATTTTGTACCATAACTTTTCTCCCTGTGTTTTACATTTTTTGATTATGAAGAAATTGGAAGACTTCTGTTGCAGCATTTTTATAGTGCTTACTAATGTGTGGCACTGAAGCACTTACCTACATGGTTAGCAAGGTATGCCTTGTGTAGGGTGGGTAGTTCGAAGTGTTTGCTTTGGTTTTTGATTCTATGTGGGAAGTGTTTCCTTGTCTTGCCTGATGAACTCCAAGGTGCAGTTATCATGGTATGGGACGCAGCACGTAGCAGTGTGGTGAATGAGGTGTGAGGCAGATATACAGTTTAGTATGTTATGATTTTCAGTCTGCAGACAGCTTTGAACAGCTCTATAGGTCTATCTATGTGTATTTTGTTCAAGCTACAGTATGGGTCACAAAGAAATTAGGCTTAGAGACAATGAAGCAGGGCGTGGGAGGTGTCTCCAAAAAATGCGCGAATTGCCTGGCCTTTAGTGGCTCATGACGATTTTCACTGATCAGAAGTAGCTCTCACTACAGAAAAGGTTGGAGACCCCTGGTATAGGCTGATTACCCTCCTGGGCTGCAACCGCTTCTCTCCACACTGGGGAACCTCTCGCATAGGGTAGTGTTTCAGTTTGCGCCTAACAGAAGGATCAGGTTCAGACAAAGACCGGGAAAAAACATTGATCTAAAAGTGATAAGTGTCCGTACAGCATTCCCAACCTCAGGACCCACAATAATTCCCTTATCAAAATCAGTCCTAATATCCAGCAAACCCTTGGGAGCTAAACCCAATCCCGCAGCCTCCCATTCCTGACCTAAAATGCCACACATGGTGTCAAAAACAAATCTCTGTGTAGGGGCATCCCACTGCTCAAAGGTTTGCATGATATCTTGCACGGTATACTCAGGACCCTGCATGATCCATCTGCGAGCAAGGAGATCTAACGCATCTCCTTCTTGGGAATCAGGAAGTAAACTACGGGTCTGCCTACGGGGAAGAACAGGAGTCAGACTTACTGACCCAAAGAGAGGAGAAAAGAGACCAGAAACAGTCTCAACCATCCGCTGACGGACAGAAGGGTAAGTTGGCAGAAAAACAGGAGATATGGTATGAGATGGAGCAGGAGAAGAGGCAACAGGTAGAACGGAGGTCGAGGGCAAAGGAGGCTGAGGCAAAGAAGTAGGAGACAGAGGAGCTGGAAGCAAAGGAGCTGGAGGCAAAGGAAATGGCGGTAGTGGTAGTGCCACAAAGGGCTGTGGTGGAGGTGCAGGAGCTGGAGCTGGTGGGAGAATAACAGGTTGCTGGACGGGTAACAAAAGCGGGGGTGCATTAGCACCTTGTACATAGGGCAGGGGTGATCTTAACAAGTGAGACATTAAAGGATCTTTCTCAAGATCAGCATCGGGATTCGGGGAAGAAGTCGGCAGCACCGGGTAACATTTATCAATCGCCATGCGATGTTGCCTATCTGAGATCTCTATCGCATGATCTATTTCATTATCTTTAAACTGTTGATCAGCCTGTATAACAGTCATGACTCTTTCTTTCCTATCTCTTTTTTGCCTGTTTAATTTCTTTCTGCTTGGCTTCCTTGCGCCAAAGGGGAAAAGAGTCAAACATAGCCGGCCGGGCTTTTCTTTTAAACAAAGTAGCTTCTAAATTGTCTAAAATATCAGCCTCAAAACTACCATTATGTGGCCACTGTAAAATACCATCTTTCTTCGTATAGTGGACCCATACTTCATTAACCCCTTCGCTGCTAGGCCTTTTCCCCTCCTGTGCTAAGCCCTTTTTTGGCGATTTGGGGTAGTGCGCGCTTAGGCCCTTGTAACTTTTTGACCACATAAGGTATCCACGCCAAATTTGCGTCCTTTTCTTCCAACATCATGTGGATTCTAAAGGCGCCCAAGGTTTGTGGATTCCCTTGGAGGGGTCCCGGAAATTTACCAAAATATAGTGTTTTTTTTGTTTTTTCAGAAAAATGGGAAAAACGGGCTGCAAATGAAAGCCTCTGGGGTTTTCCCTGAAAAAGTTATCAAAAAAGGGTTTGTGGGGCTGAAATCTCCATTTTCTCAGCTTTTAGGGAATGACAGTCTTTTGTCAGAGAACCGACATTTTTCACACAGTTTTGGCATTTTTCTTGGACATAGCCTTTTTTTGCTATTTTTAGAGCTTTCAACCTCCTTCCAGTTAATGGTAGAAATGAGTTTGAAAGCAATAATGGAGCTGTACATTTTCGAAAAGTAGACAAAATTCTGAATTCAGAAAGGGGTCATTTGTCTAAATCCATGAAGGTTTCTTTATAGAAACTAACAGTTAAATATTGGAATATTTGAAAATTTGTTGAAAAAAACAGCCTTTTGTCTCAACGTTTTCACCTATAACTTTTTCTAATTTTGACAGTTCTTGGAAAGCAATATACCGTTACATCTGTTAGACCGTCCTGTTTGTGGGGATATATAGGACTTGTAGTTTCACCAAGAACCTGACGAACCCAGATCCAAAAACTGAGCAGCAACTTGCAATGGTATTTTTTTATTTACTGGGTATAGAGCACTTTGTCTTGGAAAATGTATACATGGAAAAATCTGTATGAAAGACACCTATGTATTTCTGAATTGGGTACAAAGTATAGAGTTCACAAACAGTATATAATTGCTAATTTTCAAAATTGGGAATACTCATACTAGCATGAGAATTATTGGTAATTTTTCAAAAATATTTTTTTTTTACACAATGTCTTTCATTGAAAGGGAGAAATGCATGAAAGCTCAATTGGTAATAACAGTTGATTTACAAATCTGAATTACCCCAAGTCTCCCGATAAAAACGGTACTTCACTTGTGTGGGTCGGCCTTGTGCCTGCGACAGGAAACGGCGCAAAATGCAACGTGGTCACACCTAAATTTTGCAGTTACAAATTTACCCTTTTTTGGCAAAGTGCCTACCTGTAGTTTTTGCTCCTTAGCTCTGTCGGCACCTAGGGAAACCTAGCAAACCTATACATTTTTGAAAAGTAGACACCCAGGGAAATTCAGGATGGGGTGACTCGACTGCCTACCACCAGGTTTTGCTACCCAGAATCCCTTGCAAAGCTAAGAATTTAACAAAAAAACAACTTTTCCTCACATTTCTGTGGAGGAAAGTTCTGGAATCTGCGTGGATCAACAAATTTCCACCCACCCAGTGTTTCCCCAGGTCTCCCGAAAAAAATGGTACCTCACTTGCGTGGGTAGGCATAGTGGCTGCGACACGAAACAGCGCAAAACGCAACGTGGTCGCACCTCAATTTCCCAGTGAAATCTTGCGCTCTTTGGACAAAGAGACTACCTTTTGTTTTTGAGCCCTAGCTCTGCCAGCACCTAGGGAAACCTAGCAAACCTATATATTCTTGAAAAGTAGACACCCAGGGGAATTCAAGATGGGGTGACTTGACTGCCTACCACCAGGTTTTGTTACCCAGAATCCCTTGGAAAGCTAAGAATTTGACAAAAGAAAAAACATTTTCCTCACATTTCTGTGGAGGAAAGTTCTGGAATCTGCGTGGATCAACGAATTTCCACCCACCCAGTGTTCCCCCAGGTCTCCCAAAAAAAATGGTACCTCACTTGCGTGGGTAGGCATAGTGGCTGCGACATGAAACAGCCCAAAACGCAACGTGGACGTACCTCAATTTCCAAGTGAAATATTGTGCGTTTTGGACAAAGAGACTACCTTTTGTTTTTGCGCCCTAGCTCTGCCAGCACCTAGGGAAACCTAGCAAAACTATACATTTTTGAAAACTAGACACCCAGGGGAATTCAGGATGGGGTGACTCGTCTGCCTACCCCCAGGTTTTGTTACCCGGAATCCCCTGCAAACCTAACAATTTGACAAAAAAAACACATTTTCCTCACATTTCTGTGGTGGAAAGTTCTGGAATCTGCGTAGATCAACAAATTTCTACCCACCCAGCGTTCCCCCGGGTCTCCCAAAAAAAAATGGTACCTCACTTGCGTGGGTAGGCATAGTGGCTGCGACATGAAACAGCGCAAAACGCAACGTGGTTGCACCTCAATTTCCCAGTGAAATTTTGCGCTTTTTGGACAAAGAGACTACCTTTTGTTTTTACGCCCTAGCTCTGCCAGCACCTAGGGAAACCTAGGAAACCTATACATTTTTGAAAACTAGACACCCAGGGAAAATCAGGATGGGGTGACTCCTCTGCCTACCCTCAGGTTTTGTTACCCAGAATCCCTTGCAAAGCTAAGAGTTTGACAAAAAAAAACACATTTTCCTCACATTTCTGTGGTGGAAAGTTCTGGAATGTGCGTGGATCAACAAATTTCCACCCACCCAGCGTTTCCTCAAGTCTCCCGAAAAAGATGGTACCTCACTTGCGTGGGTAGGCATAGTGGCTGCGACATGAAACAGCGCAAAACGCAACATGGTCGCACCTCAATTTCCCAGTGAAATTTTGCACTTTTTGGACAAAAAGACTACCTTTTGTTTTTGCGCCCTAGCTCTGCCAGCACCTAAGGAAACCTAGCAAACCTATACATTTTTGAAAACTAGACACCCAGGGAAATTCAGGATGGGGTGACTCCTCTGCCTACCCTCAGGTTTTGTTACCCAGAATCCCTTGCAAAGCTAAGAGTTTGACAAAAAAAACACATTTTCCTCACATTTCTGTGGTGGAAAGTTCTGGAATCTGCGTGGATCAACAAATTTCCACCCACCCAGCGTTCCCCCAGGTCTCCCGAAAAAAATGGTACCTCACTTGCGTGGGTAGGCATAGTGGCTGCGACATGAAACAGCGCAAAACGCAACATGGTCGCACCTCAATTTCCCAGTGAAATGTTGCACTTTTTGGACAAAAAGACTACCTTTTGTTTTTGCGCCCTAGCTATGCCAGCACCTAAGGATACCTAGCAAACCTATACATTTTTGAAAACTAGACACCCAGGGGAATTCAGGATGGGGTGACTCCTCTGCCTACCCTCAGGTTTTGTTACCCAGAATCCCTTGCAAAGCTAAGAGTTTGACAAAAAAAAAACATTTTCCTCACATTTCTGTGGTGGAAAGTTCTGGAATCTGCGTGGATCAACAAATTTCCACCCACCCAGCGTTCCCCCAGGTCTCCCAAAAAAATGGTACCTCACTTGCGTGGGTCGGCATAGTGGCTGCGACATGAAACAGCGCAAAACGCAACATGGTCGCACCTCAATTTCCCAGTGAAATTTTGCACTTTTTGGACAAAAAGACTACCTTTTGTTTTTGCGCCCTAGCTCTGCCAGCACCTAAGGATACCTAGCAAACCTATACATTTTTGAAAAGTAGACACCCAGGGGAATTCAGGATGGGGTGACTCCTCTGCCTACCCTCAGGTTTTGTTACCCAGAATCCCTTGCAAACTAAGATTTTGACAAAAGAAACACATTTTCCTCACATTTCTGTGGTGGAAAGTTCTGGAATCTGCGTGGATCAACAAATTTCCACCCACCCAGCGTTCCCCCAGGTCTCCCGAAAACAATGGTACCTCACTTGCGTGGGTAGGCATAGTGGCTGCGACATGAAACAGCGCAAAACGCAACATGGTCGCACCTCAATTTCCCAGTGAAATTGTGCACTTTTTGGACAAAAAGACTACCTTTTGTTTTTGCGCCCTACCTCTGCCAGCACCTAAGGATACCTAGCAAACCTATACATTTTTGAAAAGTAGACACCCAGGGGAATTCAGGATGGGGTGACTCCTCTGCCTACCCTCAGGTTTTGTTACCCAGAATCCCTTGCAAAGCTAAGATTTTGACAAAAAAAAAACATTTTCCTCACATTTCTGTGGTGGAAAGTTCTGGAATCTGCGTGGATCAACAAATTTCCACCCACCCAGCGTTCCCCCAGGTCTTTCCGAAAAAAATGGTACCTCACTTGCGTGGGTAGGCATAGTGGCTGCGACATGAAACAACGCAAAACGCAACATGGTCGCACCTCAATTTCTCAGTGAAATTTTGCACTTTTTGGACAAAAAGACTACCTTTTATTTTTGCGCCCTAGCTCTGCCAGCACCTAAGGATACCTAGCAAACCTATACATTTTTTAAAAGTAGACACCCAGGGGAATTCAGGATGGGGTGACTCCTCTGCCTACCCTCAGGTTTTGTTACCCAGAATCCCTTGCAAAGCTAAGATTTCGACAAACAAAACAAATTTTCCTGACATTTCTGTGGTGGAAAGTTCTGGACTCTGCGTGGATCAACAAATTTCCACCCACCCAGCGTTCCCCCAGGTCTCCCAAAATAAATGGTACCTCACTTGCGTGGGTAGGCATAGTGGCTGTGACATGAAACAGCGCAAAACGCAACATGGTCGCACCACAATTTCCCAGTGAAATTTTGCACTTTTTGGACAAAAAGACTACCTTTTGTTTTTGCGCCCTAGCTCTGCCAGCACCTAAGGAAACCTAGCAAACCTATACATTTTTGAAAACTAGACACCCAGGGGAATTCAGGATGGGGTGACTCCTCTGCCTACCCTCAGGTTTTGTTACCCAGAATCCCTTGCAAAGCTAAGATTTTGACAAAAAAACACATTTTCCTCACATTTCTGTGGTGGAAAGTTCTGGAATCTGCGTGGATCAACAAATTTCCACCCACCCAGCGTTCCCCCAGGTCTCCCAAAAAAAATGGTACCTCACTTGCGTGGGTCGGCATAGTGGCTGCGACTGGAAACGGTTCAAATCATACGGTGGTGAATTTACAATACCCAACTGCAAAACGACCTTGATTTTGGGGGGGGGCACCTGAGTTTTTGGCCCGGGGATCGGTGGTATTCTTTGGAAAGTACCAAACCCAAACAGTTCTGAAAAGTAGACACCCGGGGGAGTCCAGAGAGGTATGGCATGCGTGGGTCCCCCAATGTTTTCCTACCCAGAACTCCTTGCAAACCTTAAAATTAGCTAAAAATATCACTTTTCCAAACTTTTTTGCGTGGGATCTCTGTGCCGGCAAAAATGTCCTACCACCCAGCGTTCCCCTTGTTCTCCCGAGTAAAAGGATACCTCACTTGTGTGGGTGCCCCAAAGCCGAACAGGCCAAAAATGAATTTTGAAAAAAGTAGTATTTAAGTTTTACAAGTTAAGCCCCCCTGCCTTAGTCACAGGCCTTTGGCCCACCCACACAAGTGAGGTATCATTTTACTCGGGAGAACAAGGGGAACACTGGGTGGTAGGACATTTGTGCCCACACGGAGATCCCACGCAAAAATGTATGGAAAAGTGTTTTTTTAACCTAAATTTATGGTTTGCAGGGATTTCTGGGTAGGAAAACATTGGGGGACCCACGCATGCCATACCTCCCTGGACTCCCCCGGGTGTCTAGTTTTCAGAACTGTTTGGGTTTGGTAGTTTCCAAAGATGCCCGCCGAGCCCCAGTCCAAAAACTCAGTCCCACCCCCGCAAAAAAGAAGGTAATGTTGCTATTGGTTATTGTAATTTCACCACCGTACGATTTGGACCTTTTCCTGTTGCAGCCACTATGCCTACCCACGCAAGTGAGGTACCATTTTTATCGGGAGACCTGGGGGAACGCTGGGTGGGAGGAAATTTGTGTGAGCCTAGTGATGCCACGCTTTCCCACACAAGAAAAGTGTGAAAAAACAGATTTTTTCAACAAAAATCGATGTTTGCAAGGGATTCTGGGTAAGGGAACGTTGGAGGATCCATGCAAGCCATACCTCCTTGGAAGCCCCCGGTTGTCTACTTTTCAGAACTGTTTGGGTTTGGTAGTTTCCAAAGATGCCCGCCAAGCCCGGGCCAAAAACTCATGGGAACCCCTTGCAAAACCAAATTGTTTTGAATGAATTAAGTTTTCAGATGGAGAACGTGCGATTCAGGGGACAATATTGCATGAAAATTGTTCAAGTTTTCAAGAGATTGTGGACAAAAAAAAACAATAGAATCCACCAACAAGACATGACCATATACTTCAAGGAATTACAAATAATATCTAAATTTGGAAATTTATTTATAACTATAATATACACCATAACTGAGTTACTCAAAAGACAAAGAATCAAGCACGGCTATCTATTCCTCAAAGACACACACATACAGGTTGGATTTGGCACGAGGGCGAGTGATGGTTCAGTACATAAAATTTAATTAACATGATATTTCAAAAAAAATGAAATGCTCTGTTAATAAATAATTGCATAAAAACCGAACCAGTGACTCGCTACTCGAGAGCTGTAAAGCCACGACAAGGCACCAACCGTTTTACAGGCCATTCACGCACCTTTCATACCTGATACAAACCAGAACACTGACACCATCTGGAAGAAAAACAACACATTACAACAATCACAATAAGGAACAAGGTACACCCTACTGCAGAAATAGAAGAAAAAAAAATTAACTGCACAGCCATCTAATCCGCAAGCGCACACACATACTGGTTGGATTTGGCACGAGGGTGAGTGATGATTCAGTACATACAATTGTATTCGCTAGTAAATTCACAAAAAATGAAATACACTGCGTATAATTGAAAGTATGATTAACTGAACCACTGACTCACAGCTCGTGAGCTGTAAAGCCACGTCAAGGCACCAACCTCTTTACAGGCCATTCATACACCTTTCGTACGTGTGACACATTCAAAACATTCACACCGCCAGCCGCGGACCCATCACATTTCAACACTCACACCAGCAAACAGCGCCATTCAAGGGCCCATCACTTTCACACGCCCACATTTCTGACACTGCAACTACACAAAATGATGGACTGCGTGGAGTGTCACTCAACTAGCAGTGTGTGTAGTGACCAACAGAAAGTAACTACTCACACACTGCCAGCCAAGCGCCAGTCCACCCACACCACCATCCAAGCACCAGACCATGCACACCGCCAGCCAAACACCACTCAGCACACAACGACAGCCAAGCACAACTCCGTGCAGAGACAGCCAAGTACCACTCCACACACACCACCAGCCAAGTACCACTCCACACACACCACCAGCCAAGCGCCACTCCACACACACCGCCAGCCAAGCACCACTCCATGCAAACAGCTAAGCACCACTCCACGCACACCATCCAGCCAAGTACCACTCCACACACACCACCAGCCATACACCAATCCACACACTCCACCAGCCAAACCCAACTCCATGCACAGACAGCCAAGTACCACTCCACGAACACCACCAGCCAAGCGCCACTCAACACACACACCGCCAGCCAAGCACCACTCCGTGCACAGACAGCCAAGTACTACTCCACAAACACCACCAGCCAAGCGCAACTCCACACACACCGCCAGCCAAGCACCACTCCACGCACACCACCAGCCAAGCACCACTCCACATACACCACCAGCCAAACACCACTCCATGCACAGACAGCCAAGTACCACTCCACGAACACCACCAACCAAGAGCCACTCCACACACACCGCCAGCCAAGCACCACTCCGTGCACCAACAGCCAAGTACCACTCCACGCATACCACCAGCCAAGCGCAACTCCACACACACCGCCAGCCAAGCACCAGCCGGCACACACCACAAACACATTTAGAATTCTTTTTTTGAAAAAAACACTAAACAAATGGAAATACCTACAAAACAGCTAACACAAATTCTTAAACTAAACACTTTGCACTAATGGCAATCCTTGAAACAAACTAAAAATTTCTTACAGAATGCAGACCAGGCAATTCAATTTAGAGCTCATTAAAACTCCCAAAACTTCTTTTGCGTGTGGTACGATTTAAAACAAGCTGACAGACACAATGCAGGCTTAGAAGGACAGTCAGGACAGTATAAACGAGACTCCCTCCGCACGCCTCTTCGCCAACAGACTCTGCATCTTTTAGTCGGAAAGTCTCTTGCGGGAGTGGAAGGAATAGATTCAGGAAAGTGGCGATCTTTCAATCTAGCCACTTCCTCCACCACTCCAAATCTAGGAACACTTGCCTGCTCCAAAAGTACAAGCCTGCCTATTATAGACTCCTGAAACTTAACAAAAGGCATCTTATTCTGAGGACAAGACTTCTGATACACAACGAAAGCATTAAAAGATGCCAAGTGGAACAGATGGATAGCCAACTTCTTGTACCAAACGTAAGCCTTTCGAAGAACAGCATAAGGTTCCAACCTCTGATCTACTCTGTCAACACCTCCCATGAACTTATTGTAAGCTAAAATGCACACAGGTTTGCGCACTTCAGCACCCTGACCCCAAACAGGCACAGGTTCTGTTCTTTCATTGTGGATAGTAGTCAGCATGTACACATCTTGTCTGAATACTTCACAGCTAGAAGCTCCCCACATCGCAAAGCCGTAGACTGTCCCCACACAAGCCTTTTGCAAACAAGTTCCTTTGGGAAACCTTTACGGTTACTGCGCATTGTGCCACAAGCAACAGTGCCCACTTTGCCCAACTCCTTGAACAACCGCACACCAGTGTAGAAGTTATCTACATATAAATGATGGCCTTTGTTAAATAATCCTCTACCTAGTTCCCACACAATTTTCTCAGTCACTCCAAAAGTAGAAGGACAACCAGGAGGGTTAATGCTGGACTCCTTACCAGTGTACACCCTGAAATTGTAGACATATCCAGTCTCACTGTCACACAGCATATACAGTTTGATTCCATAGCGTGCCCTCTTACTAGGAATGTATTGCCTAAAAACCAAGCGGCCCCTGAACAACAGCAAAGACTTATCCACTGCAATTTCTTTACCAGGGACAAAGATCTCAGAAAAACGATCAACAAAGTGATCCAGGACAGGTCGAATTTTAAACAAACGGTCACAATCAGGGTGATCGCGTGACAACGCTAAACTATTATCAACAAAATGCAACATCCGAAGAAGAAGCGTATACCGATCACGACTTATGATTGCTGGAAATATAGCTGTTGCCATCAAGGGACTAGTGGACCAATATGAATTAATTGATGGCTTCCTTAGCAAGCCCATCAAAAAAGTTAATCCCAAAAACTTCTTCAACTCTTCAACATTTGTGGGAGTCCACCGGATTGCTCTAGAATGGGGCTTAAGGCTGGCACTGTTGGCCCTCAAATATTGTTCTGCATACAAATTGGTTTGATCAACAATCTCTTGCAAAAACACATTGTCAAAAAACAACTCAAAAAAATGTATTGGCAGAAAATTCTCAGTATTCACTCTACACCCAGGAACCCCAGTGAACTCTGGCAATGCCGGCTGCACCATGCCAGGGGGAACCCAGAGGCCATCCATATCAACGGGGGGAGCAGCCACCCCAGCCTGCAGCACCGAAACATCTTGCTGCTGTTCACCAACGGGAAGCCTAACAGCCACAGATACTTCTGGCTGCACAACATCAACAGAAGACATAGCATCCCCAGAGGGCTCTTCCTGCACTACAACAACGGGAAGCCCAGCAGCTTGAGATGCTTCTTGCTGCACTACACCACCGGGAAACCAAGCAGACCCAGATGCCTCTTGCCCCTCTACACCAATGGGAAGCCTAACTGCCACAGATACTTCAGGCTGCACAACACCAACAGAAGACATAGCATCCCCAGAGGGCTCTTCATGCACTACACCAACGGGAAGCCCAGCAGCCTGAGATGCTACTTGCTGCACTACACCACCGGGAAGCCTAACAGCCACAGATGCCTTTTGCTGCACTACACCAGCAGGAAGACGAAAAGCACCAGATGCCTCTTTGCGCACCACAGCAATGTGAAGCCTTTTGGGCGCAGGCTCCAGCCCACTTACCTCTTGCCAACGTAAAAAGAAAGGAAACCTTGCGGCCCTAGGCAGCAGCACAGATGCCTCTTGGCCCACTACCGGCATCACAATGTCCTCCTCTAACATAGGCCCTTCATCAGCACTAGAAGAAGATTCATCATCCGATGATGATGATACCATGCGAAGAGAAAACTCACTGCCTGAATCTTCTGCCCCCACCTGGGAGTCCAAATCGGAGTCAGACTCTGAACCATGGTCAGAGGAAGACTCAAAAAGCAAACCAAGAACCTGCTGAGCAGTAATCCTGCGACTAGCCATTATCCTTACAAAGCAAGAAGACTGCACACACAAGTGAACAACAACCTACACTGTGCAAAGTAAGAAGTAAACAAGGTAAGGCTTTCACAAACAGATAAATACAATCCAAAACAATTTCACTCTAACCAAATATAGCTACACTCACCAGCACCTACTCTGTTGAGACACAGCAAAAAGAAATGATATCCCACTAGAAAGAAAAAAAGAAATGACAGATTAGAAAACAAAGTGCACATCAAGCACTAATACTGAAAAAAAAAACAAAAAAAAAAAAACAGAGCCACACAAACTGGTAGAAGTACAACCTTTTTCAAAAAGACAAACATCAAGGGAAAGTAGTACAAAATACATTCACTTACCAAGCACAAGCAACTACACAAGCTGCAAACAGACACGCAACCTACAACAATCCAAACAGCAAAAGCCTGAAACAAGACAAAAATAGAGAAGAAAAAAAAATAACTACCACATTTCACAAACAATATAACAATTCAAAAAACAACACACAAACTTGCCCCCCAAATTTAAATTCGGCAAGATGGGCCACCAAATAGGGCTTAGACCAATTGGGATTAGATGAGGTTTAACATCAAGACACTGGTTAATTTTTTGAATTTTTTTTACTGCCAGACCCCTTTGGTGCCAGTCAGTCTTTTGCTCCTAACAGTACCCCCATCACACAGGGGCAGTAAGGACGTTCATATACCTTTTGTACGTGTGACACATACAAAACATTTACACCGCCAGCGCCATTCAAGGGCCCATCACTTTCACACGCCCACATATCTGACACAGCAACTACAGAAAAAGATGGACTGCGTAGAGTGTCACTCAACTAGCAATGTGTGTAGTGACCAACAGAAAGTAACTACTCACACACCACCAGCCAAGCGCCACTCCACGCATACCGCCAGCCAAGCACCACTCAGTGCACAGACAGCAAAGTAGCACTCCACGCACACCACCAGCCAAGCGCCACTCCACACACACCGCCAGCCAAGCAGCACTCCGTGCACAGACAGCAAATGACCACTCCACGCACACTGCCAGCCAAACACCACTCAGCGCACACCGACAGCCAAGTACCATTCCACACACACCACCAGCCAAGCACCACTCCACGCACACCGCAAGCCAAGCGCCACTCACCGCCAGCCAAACACCGCTCCACGCACACCATCCAGCCAAGTACCACTCCACACACACCGCCAGCCAAACACCACTCCACACACACCACCAGCCAAACACCACCACGTGCACAGACAACCAAGTACCACTCCACACACACCACCAGCCAAGCGCCACTCCACACACACCGCCAGCCAAGCAGCACTCCGTGCACAGACAGCAAAGTAGCACTCCTCGCACACCACCAGCCTTGCGCCACTCCACACACACTGTCAGCCAAGCACCACTCCGTGCACAGACAGCAAAGTATCACTCCACGCACACCACCAGCCAAGCGCCACTTCACACACACCGCCAGCCAAGCAGCACTCCATGCACAGACAGCAAATGACCACTCCACACACACCACCAGCCAAGCGCCACTCCACACACACCGCCAGCCAAGCACCACTCCGTGCATAGATAGCCAAGTACCCCTCCACGCACACCGCCAGCCAAACATCACTCAGCGCACACCGACAGCCAAGTACCACTCCACACACACCGCCAACCAAGCACCACTCCACGCACACCGCAAGCCAAGCGCCACTCACCACCAGCCAAACACCGCTCCACGCACACATCCAGCCAAGTACCACTCCACACACACCGCCAGCCAAACACCACTCCACACACACCACCAGCCAAACACCACTCCGTGCACAGACAGCCAAGTACCCCTGCACGCACACCGCCAGCCAAGCACCACTCCACGCACACCGCAAGCCAAGCGCCACACACCACCAGCCAAACACCACTCCGTGCACAGACAGCCAAGTACCACTCCACACACACCGCCAGCCAAGCACCACTCCGTGCATAGATAGCCAAGTACCCCTCCACGCACACCGCCAGCCAAACACCACTCAGCGCACACCGACAGCCAAGTACCACTCCACACACACCGCCAGCCAAGCACCACTCCACGCACACTGCAAGCCAAGCGCCACTCATCACCAGCCAAACACCGCTCCACGCACACATCCAGCCAAGTACGACTCCACACACACCGCCAGCCAAACACCACTCCACACACACCACCAGCCAAACACCACTCCGTGCACAGACAGCCAAGTACCACTGCACGCACATCCAGCCAAGCGCCACTCCACACGCACCGCCAGCCAAACACCACTCCACGCACACTGCAAGCCAAGCGCCACTCGGCACACACCGCCAGCCAAGCACTACTCCTTGCCCAAGGGGTCGCTACCTAAAAACAAAATTTTAATTCCCTGGTGCTAGTGGGCATTTTCTGCCCCCCCTGGGGGCAAAACGGCAAAAGAAATGGGCCGATTTGCCCCCAGGGTGGACAGAAAAACAAAAAAACCATCATGGCCACCTGGAAGCGACCCTTACCCAAGGGGTCGCTTCCCAAAACAAACACATTGCCCCAACAAAAAACCCTGGTGCTAGTGGAAAATTTCTGCCCCCCCTGGGGGCAAAACGGCCGAAAAACAGGCCGATTTGCCCCCAGGGGGGGCAGAAAAACAAAAAGTTAAATATGAGGCCACCTGGAAGTGACCCTTGCCCAAGGGGTCGCTTCCTAAAAGCTAAAAACAAAATCCCTGGTGCTAGTGGGCATTTTCTGTCCCCCCTGGGGGCAAAACGGCAAAAAAAACGGGCCGATTTGCCCCCAGGGGGGACAGAAAAACGTAAACAAAAGCCATGGCCGCCATCTTGGCTTCACAAAACAACCCTGGTGCTAGTGGGAAATTTCTGCCCCCCCTGGGGGCAAAACGGCCAAAAAAACGGGCCGATTTGCCCCCAGGGGGGGCAGAAAATCGAAAATTATATGGCTGCCCACCTGGAAGCGACCCTTGCCCAAGGGGTCGCTTCCGAAAAGCTAAATAAACAATCCCTGGTGCTAGTGGGGGCATTTCCGCCGCACAATCGCGACGCTGTGCGCGATCGTGAGGCAGAAATGCCCTGCAAAGAGACATCAGGGGAAAGGAAAATCTCTTTCCTCTCCCCTGATGCCTCTTCGCTGCCCCAAACCCCCGCCGGACACCAGAAACCCACCTTGTTCTCCAGCGCTCAGGAAGCAAATGGCTTCCCGAGCGCTGGGAATCCCTGATGATGTCAGCGCGCGCTGTGCGCGCTGACGTCATCAGGGATTCCCACGGGGGTGGGGGGGGGCAGCGGAAGCTCTTCCGCCCCCAGCAAAACAACCAAGATCGCAGACCCTCGGGGGGAGCGCCAGCGCTTCCCCCGAGGGTGGGGCTGATGACGAGCTGGCCTTGTTATCTGCGCACGGCAGGTAAGCGCCATGACGAGCCCAGCTCGTCATTAGCTTCGAAGGGGTTAAAGGTGATGGGGCCCACACCATGTTTAGAGTAGAGCTCATAAGTAGGAGTTCCAGCCGGATGAATTGGACAAGAGTCCTCCAGTCGGGAGTCCATATCGCAACAAAAACAACACCATTTTTTAAACTTACGGAAACCAGGCATCGGTACTTCACTGGCTTCCTACAAACAACAAGGGGCTAATCAAAACAGCACAAACGTACTCACCCCTTGGCTTCGAAAATTGCAATTGTCGAATCTAAGAACCCAAAAACAAAGAAGTGGGAGCTACCCACCAGTAACCAAATGTCTCCTCACGCCAACAGAGGTCCGTCTAACGTCTCGCAAGACCAGTTATCACCAAAAAGGGACCAAGGCAGGACGGCAGTCAGGGCAGCAGTCACCAGCAGCCGTTGGAAAGTAGAAGCCACACTTCAAAAGACTATCGGTCCACTTTTCAACATACAGGGGTCGCTGATGTGGGGGCGCCTCCTCTGGAATTTTCCTGCGGGCTCCTCACGATCCTTGGGCTCAACCGCTACCTCTGAAGCCGCCCCATATTGGGCACCAATTGAAGAACCGGGCCTTTGGGTCTCGCGGCGCAGGGCACGCCTGAAATCTTCGAGATCACCTGCCTTGTTGCACAGAGGCACGGAATACTCCGTTGGCGTATAAAAGTTTATTAGCTGCAGCTAAGCACAGTTGTCCAAGAAGTACACCAAGTAGGTTCTCAGGAGACTGCCACTTTACTCAGTGGCTCACAAACTTTTATATCCAAAATGCATCTGTACAAACATACACCCAATGCACAAAGTTTTAGCCAATCAGAAGAGTTTGAAAACAAGGTGTTGTGCAACCAGAATGTTCTCTGCTTACATGTTGTGTGTTATCCAGCCCCCAGAGTTAATCAATGTTAGTACCCATGGTTCAGTGTTGCAATGGCAGCATGTTGGACCCGGCCTCGTGGCGTGGACCTCGCTGATCTCCGCAGCCCCAGATCTACGGGTGGAACTGATTCCCGTCCACCCAGAACTGTACATGACCCTCCTACGCTGGGCCTGAGATGATCCCCAGACCGCGTGCCTGCACCCGTGCACGTAACCATCGGACTCCATGTTTGGCCACCCCGGCCGGCCGGACGCCTTCTTTCCTTTCGGCAGCCCTGGCCGCTCCTGACTGCCGCTAAGCCTGCGCGTCCGGCCGCCCAGATCCACCCGGGGGGTGAACGACTCCCCAAGTACCCGAAACCAAGACTTCCATCACACCTCCGGCCCCCTTCCGAGGAACTGGTTTCCCTCACACCTCTGAACTATCCCTGGGGGCTGGTTTCGATGGCACCTTAGGCCTCCTAGTGAGCTGGCTCCAGGCCCTGATGGGCGTCTGGGATTCCATGGGCGCATGGTCCAAAGCATCAAAGAACCAACCGCCCAGACGATCAGGCGCCTGGCCCTCGGACCTCCGGCCTCCTGCCTATGAGGGTCCGGACATCAAAGAGCTCGACGACTATAAGACAGCCTGCCTTCCACCTAATCGGCAGTTGTATCTTGGACAAGAAAGCCCTGCTGATCTGATCGCGGCTGACTTCGAGGAGAACAGACTCTGACCCACCGAGCCCTGCTGACGCCGTCGCGGCTCACCCTAGAACCAACGGAACTGAACCATCGGGGCCCTGCTGACGCTGTCGCGGCTCCCTTTCGAAGCACAAGACGTGAGCATCGAAGCCCTGCTGACGCTGTCGCGGCCCCATCTACTTACGAGTACGACGGAGTACTCCTGCCCAAGCCCTGCTGACCTCGTCGCGGCTTGACGAACTCTCTGGTCCGGCTGGACCATCGACGCTACCCTCACGAACAGCTTGAACCAAAAGTGAGTAGGACAGCAAGTCCCATCGCCAGCCCCCGTACCCCCCAGTTTGAGGATTGAGAACTGTGCGCCGGGTACGTGGCGTGCCAGCTGGCCTCCTAAGACTGTCCCGCTTCCCCGACCCCTCGTTACGAGACTTTCGCGATCCCTCGATCGCTGTGTATTGCTCCTTATTTAATCTTGATAAAGTCTTTTCTTGATAAAGAATCACGGTGTGGTGTCCGCTCCTAAGTGTGGTGTGTCGACAGTGTGTACGATCAGTCCTCCCCGGTGGGGACTCCCCCCTCGATAAGACTCAGCAGTAATTGTGGGAGAGGAGGTTCCAGGGGGTTAGGAGAGTCTACTCGACCCCTGGGGTCACCGCCTTCCAACATTGGTGGCAGCGACGCGATACGAACCTACGTCTAAAGATCGTACCACTGACACACTACCTGAGCCTACACGCAGCAAACACCCAAGAAAAGAGCGACAATGACGACTACAGAATCTGGTGTAAAGACAACCTTCGACAAGGACCTCCTGGAACATTACACACATAGAGAGCTGAAGCAGTTCTGCAAAGAACTGAGTATCCCGAGTACCGGACTAAGTACTAAGGAAGATTTCCAGAAAGCGCTGACCGCCTGGGTAGAGTCCGGAGCATCTCTCCCCCCGATCGAAGACGAGGGAGGGAGGCCACAGACCGAGCCCGGTACACCGACCGGTGAGAGAATCCAGCAACCGACCCAGAGCCCAGCAACCGGGAGAGAGCGGTCATCAGAGGAGATGGCCGAGCGAGAACGTGACCGAAGCCATGAACTCGAACTAGCACGCCTCAAATTAGAGGGTGAACTCAAACTCGCAGAAAAAAAGTTGGCGGTGGAGCAATTGCGGCTCCAGGGAGAGCTAGAGGAGAAGAAGCTCCAGAGGGAGCACGAAGGACGGAAACTTCAGCTCGAGCACGAGCGCAGCCTCAAGGAAATCGAATTGAAAGCCAGAAAAGAAGCAGCCAGATCACCGGACCTTGGGGAGCAGGTGGTCCCCAAAGAAACAAAGGTGCATATCCCCAAGGATGTTGTAAAGGAATTCTACAAAGGAGACGACATCCAGCAATGGTTCAAGGCATACGAGGTGGCCATGTCCGCTCACCGGGTCCCGAAGAAAGACTGGGGGGCTGGCCTGTGGAGCCGCTTCCTCAGCGAGGGGAGAGATACCCTGCTGGACCTACCGACGGCACACATGAACGCCTACCAACACATGAAAGACGCTCTTTTATTCCGCTACGGCCTGACGCCAGAAATGTATCGCCAACGGTTTAGGGAGTGCAAGAAGATTCCTGGCACCACATGGGTGGACTATGTGAACTACTACACCCGGGCCCTAGATGGGTGGATCAAGGGCAGCAATGTGACCACCTTCGAGGGCCTAGTCGACCTAGTGGCTTACGAACACCTGTCCGCAAATTGCTTTGTGGAACTAAGACAGCATCTCCTGGACAGCAAGCTCGCCAACCCACGGAAACTGGCTGTAGAAGCCGATCGATGGGTGGCCACCCGAGTCCAGAAGGCGCCCGGGGGAGACCCCCCACGGAACGACCAAGGATCTTTCCACCAGCGAGGTGGAGGAGGTCGGGGCAAGCAGCAAAATTCCCAGTCAGGGCCTCAGCTTAGTCCCCCCAGAAACCAGACCCCGCGCTCTCCTCCTGCGACGAGAGCCGCCCCGAGTGCAGGACCCCCGGGGCTCCGCCCCAGCTCCACGTGCTTCAAGTGTCAGCAACCCGGGCACTATGCCGGTGACCCCCGATGTCCCCTGACCCCGAAACCCACTCCCACTGGGCCCTCCTCTAGACAGATATCCTCAGTAGCCTTAGAAGAGGAAGAGATAGAAGAACAGGGGGAGTGGGAACCCGCAGCCATGGTCCTAGCCTCCCTGGGGGATAGTGAGATGATCCCCGGCGATTATCTGCCCGACAACACCGAAAAGTACCGCCAAACAGTGAAGGTTAACGGGCGCAGCATAGGAGCCCTTCGGGATACAGGAGCCAGCATCACATCTGTTAGGTACACGCTAGTTCCTGAGTCCATAATCATCCCCCACACCTCCTGTCGGGTGATAGCAGCTGATAACTCTGTCCGCACCTGCAGGATAGCCCAGGTCCCGTTTGAGTGGGAGGGGGTCTCGGGCGATCTGCGGGTTGCAGTTCGCACTGACATGCCTGTAGACTGCCTCCTGGGGAATGACCTCGAGAGTTCCCCGTGGAAAGAGGTAGAGAGAATGACCCATTTAGCCATGTTAGGACTACCCCATTGGGCCTGTGTGAGCACCCGGGCCATGACCGCCAGAATGCCCAACCCCGAGAACGAAGAGCCTGAGTTCCCCAGTTCAGCCCCTGATGTACCCGAGGGCGGCGAGCACCCTACGGTCCTCGACCAGCCCTCCCTCGAAGAGAACGCATCCGACGAAGGTCCCCTCAGACCAGCTGTCGAACCAGTCCCGACCCTAGCAGATCTCCCCGAGTTGGCCCAGTGGCGCCAAGAGGGAGGACCGTCCCGAGAGGAGTTCTGCCAAGAGCAGACCTCCTGCCCTGCCCTAGAGGGGCTCCGCCGACAGGCCGCAGCCCAGGCCGCTGGAGACCAGTCCGGCTCCCATTACCTTTACTGGGAAAACGGCCTACTGTACAGTGAACAGAAGACCGCGGAACTAGGATCAGCCCGTGTGCTGGTGGTACCCCTACGTTTCCACGGACTCCTCCTCAACCTGGCCCACGATGTGCCCCTGGCAGGGCATCTGGGCCAAGATAAGACCTTCTAGCGACTAGTGACCCATTTCTACTGGCCCCACATGCGGGCTGATGTGGAACGCCACTGCAAGTCCTGCCCCACGTGTCAGGCTAGCGGCAAAAGCGGAGGCAAGCGCAAGGCTCCCCTCCAGCCCTTTCCAGTTGTCAGTACCCCCTTTGAGAGGGTGGGGATCGACATCGTCGGACCTCTGGACCCCCGGACCTCCTTAGGCCACCGGTTCATTCTGGTTCTGGTCGATCACGCCACCCGATACCCCGAAGCCATCCCCCTCCGGACCGTGACGGCCCCAGTCGTGGGCCGGGCCCTCATGGGAATCTTCTCCCGGGTGGGATTCCCCCGAGAAGTGGTAAGCGATCGAGGGACGAACTTCATATCCCGGTACATGAAGTCCCTCTGGCAACAGTGTGGGGTGTCCTACCGGTTCACCACCCCCTACCATCCCCAGGGCAACGGCCTGGTTGAGCGGTTCAACCGCACCCTGAAGGGGATGATCATGGGTCTTGAGGAGCCCTTGCGACGCAAGTGGGACGTCCTCCTACCCTGCCTCCTGTTCGCCTACCGAGAGGTACCCCAGAAATCCTTGGGGTTTAGCCCTTTCGAGCTGCTCTACGGGCACCCCGTCCGGGGTCCCCTCAGCCTGGTCAAGGAAGGCTGGGAGGCAGCCCCACCAAGCACACCCCCCGACGTATTCTCCTACGTCCTGGCCCTCCAGAACCAGACGCGGAAGTTTTGCGAGCTGGCCGAGGCCAACCTGGAGGCCAGCCAAGAGGAGATGAAACGCTGGTACGACCAGAATGCCACTCTGGTCGAGTTTCAACCAGGCCAACAGGTTTGGGTCATGTCCCCAGTGGAACCTTGTGCCTTGCAGGACAAATGGACTGGACCCTTTGAGGTGAAAGAGCGCAAGAGCCAGGTCACCTACCTCGTTGATACGAAATCAGCCAGGAACGCCCTGAAAGTGTTGCACGTAAACCGGCTCAAACCCCATTTTGTGCGGTCTGAGTTGGGGTTACTCCTTGCCACCGACGACGGAGAGGAAGAGGAAACGGACCCTCTACCCGACCTCCTGTGTGCAAAGGATCAAGATGGCTCCGTAGAGGGGGTGAGTCTCTCCCCCTCCCTCACCCCCTTGCAGCGTGAGGAATGTCGCCACTTGCTGGGACAATTCTCAGACCTCTTCTACCTCACTCCCGGCGTCACTAGTTGGTGCGTCCACGACGTGGACACCGGGGACAGCCCTCCGGTACGGCACAGAGCCTACCGAGTCCCGGACCGAGTCCGAGCCTGCATCAAGGCTGAGGTCGACAAAATGTTGGACCCAGGAGTGGTGGAAGCCTCCGACAGCCCATGGGCTAGCCCCGTGGTCCTGGTTCCGAAGGCAGCCGCCCCCGGCACCGTTCCTGAGCTAAGGTTCTGCGTAGACTACCGCGGACTCAATGCAGTCACCCAAACCGATGCACACCCCATCCCACGAGCCGACGAACTGATTGACCGCCTAGGATCGGCTCAGTACCTTAGTACCTTCGATCTCACCAGTGGCTACTGGCAGATCGGCCTCACGGAAAGGGCCCAAGAAAGGTCTGCTTTCTCCACTCCGGATGGCCATTTCCACTTCCGAGTCATGCCCTTCGGCATGAAAAACGCCCCCGCCACCTTCCAGCGACTGGTCAATCAGGTCCTGGCTGGGTTGGAAAGTTTCAGTGCAGCCTACCTAGACGACATTGCAGTGTTCAGTGCTCACTGGGCCGAGCACCTGCACCACCTCTGGGAGGTGTTGGACGCCCTGCGTCGAGCCGGGCTCACCATTAAAGCTAGTAAATGCCAAATAGGACAAAGCACAGTGGTATACCTAGGGCACCAGGTCGGCAGCGGCCTCGTGGCCCCCCTCCAACCCAAGATAGACGCAATCAATGCCTGGGAGACCCCCACGACCCAGACCGAGGTGCGGGCTTTCCTAGGTCTCACAGGGTACTACCGTAGATTCATCAAGGGGTACGGGAGTATTGTAGGCCCCCTCACCAAGTTGACAGCCAAGGCCAACCCCAAGAAGGTTATCTGGACCCCCGCCTGTCAGAAGGCCTTCGAAGAATTGAAACAAGCCATGTGCACCGCTCCAGTCCTACAGGCCCCTGACTACTCCCGAGAGTTCGTGGTTCAAACCGACGCCTCCGAACACGGCATCGGGGCCGTGCTCTCCCAAGTGAACGACAAGGGGATTGATCATCCGGTAGCCTTTATCAGCCGGAGGCTACTACCCCGGGAGCAGAGATGGAGCACCATCGAGCGAGAGGCCTTCGCAGTAGTCTGGGCCTTGAAGAAACTGCGGCCCTACCTGTTCGGGACCCACTTCCGGGTCCAGACCGACCACCGTCCTCTCCGGTGGCTCATGCAAATGAGAGGAGAGAACCCTAAACTGCTACGCTGGTCCATCTCCCTCCAAGGGATGGATTTTACTGTGGAACACAGGCCTGGTGCCGACCACGCCAACGCCGACGGCCTGTCCCGCTTCTTCCGCCTCAGCGAGGAGAACCCCCAAGAGGATGGGTAGTTCTCCTCGTCTTTCAGCTGGAGGGGACGCATGTTGGACCCGGCCTCGTGGCGTGGACCTCGCTGATCTCCGCAGCCCCAGATCTACGGGTGGAACTGATTAACGTCCACCCAGAACTGTACATGACCCTCCTACACTGGGCCTGAGATGATCCCCAGACCGCGTGCCTGCACACGTGCACGTAACCATCGGACTCCATGTTTGGCCGCCCCGGCCGGCCGGCCGCCTTCTTTCCTTTCGGCAGCCCTGGCTGCTCCTGACTGCCACTAAGCCTGCGCGTCCGGCGCGCCCAGATCCACCCGGGGGGTGAACGACTCCCCAAGTACCCGAAACCAAGACTTCCATCACACCTCCGGCCCCCTTCCGAGGAACTGGTTTCCCTCACACCTCTGAACTATCCTTGGGGGCTGGTTTCGATGGCACCTTGGGCCTCCTAGTGAGCTGGCTCCAGGCCCTGATGGGCGTCTGGGATTCCATGGGCGCATGGTCCTAAGCATCAAAGAACCAACCGCCCAGACGATCAGGCACCTGGCCCTCGGACCTCCGGCCTCCTGCCTATGAGGGTCCGGACATCAAAGAGCTCGACGACTATAAGACAGCCTGCCTTCCACCTAATCGGCAGTTGTATCTTGGACAAGAAAGCCCTGCTGATCTGATCGCGGCTGACTTCGAGGAGAACAGACTCTGACCCACCGAGCCCTGCTGACGCCGTCGCGGTTCACCCTAGAACCAACGGAACTGAACCATCGGGGCCCTGCTGACGCTGTCGCGGCTCCCTCTTGAAGCACAAGACCTGAACATCGGAGCCCTGCTGACGCTGTCGCGGCCCCATCTACTTACAAGTACGACGGAGTACTCCTGCCCAAGCCCTGCTGACCTCGTCGCGGCTTGACGAACTCTCTGGTCCGGCTGGACCATCGACGCTACCCTCACGAACAGCTTGAACCAGAAGTGAGTAGGACAGCAAGTCCCATCGCCAGCCCCCGTACCCCCCAGTTCGAGGATTGAGAACTGTGCGCCGGGTACGTGGCGTGCCAGCTGGCCTCCTAAGACTGTCCCGCTTCCCCGACCCCTCGTTACGAGACTTTCGCGATCCCTCGATCGCTGTGTATTGCTCCTTATTTAATCTTGATAAAGTCTTTTCTTGATAAAGAATCACGGTGTGGTGTCCGCTCCTAAGTGTGGTGTGTTGACAGTGTGTACGATCACTCCTCCCCGGTGGGGACTCCCCCCTCGATAAGACTCAGCAGTAATTGTGGGAGAGGAGGTTCCAGGGGGTTAGGAGAGTCTACTCGACCCCTGGGGTCACCGCCTTCCAACACAGGACATGTCTGTATGCTTCAAAAGAAAGGTTGTAAAATAGGGAAACACAAGGAGAGAATAGCGAAGGCCAAAAGATAAGATACGGCAAGAGAAGAATACTAAAGGCTAACAGATAGTTGATATGGGGATTAGGTAGTCCAGACAAGGATTAGTTAGGCCGGCTGGTGTCTGAGATTGGTTTCAAAACAAGGACGGAGGGGGTTTTCGACACGCTACAGTCCAA
The DNA here is from genome assembly GCF_964263255.1 of Lissotriton vulgaris. NCBI lineage: Eukaryota > Metazoa > Chordata > Amphibia > Caudata > Salamandridae > Lissotriton > Lissotriton vulgaris. The sequence goes on along the minus strand of NC_141685.1, from coordinate 1,672,391,724 downwards.
AAGGCAGAGACACTTCGTTCATCGAGCAGCCTGTGTAAAGGCAACACAAAATGGCGGCGAATGTAAGATGGAGTCAAAATTAAAGAACCTCACAGTGACTTCACTGTGGCCTGCGAGAATTGCCCTTAATCGCCTTCTCATGCCCTTTATCTCCGTGCCCCACCCATGCATTATTCTCGGATAGTCACAAGTTAAGGGCAGGTGAATCACATTTGTAGGACTTATTACATAAAGCATACATTTGTAGTCTGTTGCTTGTACTGTATCTCTTCTGTACCTGTTGTGTGTGAAAGAAAAGCTTGCTCTGATGCTGCCAGCTGTACATAGATTTTTTTTCTTATAGCACTTCTTACCAAAGTTCTGCTGTTTCTAAGCGCTGTAAATAACAAAATAGTACTATTGCCCAGTTTATGATACTCGATACACAGACTTTCTGGAGGACGGAACACTGAATCAGTAGTGTCAATATTCAAACTTGTGACCTATCAATCACCGGAGGCGAGTATTTAACTCACTGAGCACCATTAGCCTTCCAACCTGCTCTGGAGTGTACAAGCAGCATCCACTCTCCATTCAAATATGGATCTGTGTTATGAGACAGCAAACATCTCTGAGTACTACACTAATGGAAACATACATTTCAGATGTTTTGATGGGAACCCTTTTTTTTTATAAATAGCAGTGAAGCTGGGAAAATATGGTACTTAAAATGATAGCATTTCTGCGGAGAAGCGCTCACACTCAGTTTAAAAACATTGCCGCCATGCTGAGAAGTTCTGAAGCAGTCCCATGACAATTGTATTAGACAGACAGAGGGAGGAGGGTGACAGAGGGAGGAGGGTGACAGAGGGAGGAGGGCGACAGAGGGAGGGCGACAGATGGAGGGAGACAGATGGAGGGAGACAGACAAGAGGGAGACAGACAAGAGGGAGAGAGAGAGAGAGGGAGGGAGACAGAGGGAGAGAGGGATAGAGACAGAGAGGTAGAGAGAGAGAGGGATACAAACAGAGTGAGTGAGACAGAGGGGGACAGAGGGAGGAGGACGACAGATTAATGGAGACAGAGGTATGGAGACAGAGGGATGGAGACAGAGGGATGGAGACAGAGGGAGGGAGACAGAGGGAGGGAGACAGACGGAGGGAGACAGAGGGAGAGAGAGAGCGGGAGGGAGACAGAGAGAGGGAGACAGAGAGAGAGAGAGGGAGACAGAGTGAGTGAGACAGAGGGAGGGAGAGAGATAGAGTGAGGGAGACAGAAAGAGGGAGGGAGACAGACAGACCGAGATAGAGGCAGAGACAGACAGAGACAGGGACAGACAGAGACAAATAGAGGCAGGGACAGGGACAGACAGACAGAGACAGAGAGGGAGACAGAGGGAGGGAGACAGGGACAGACAGAGACAGGGACAGACAGACAGACAGAGGCAGAGACAGGGACAGACAGAGGCAGAGACAGGGACAGACAGAGGCAGTGACTGAGACAGACAGGGAGGCAGAGAGGGAGACAGAGGGAGACAGAGAGGGAGGGAGGCAGAGGGAGACAGAGTTAGAGGGAGACAGAGAGAGAGGGAGACAGAGGGAGGGAGACAGAGGGAGAGAGAGGGAGAGAGGGAGGAAGACAGAGGAACGGAGACAGAGGGAGGGAGACAGAGGGACAGAAACATAGGGAGACAGAGAGCGGAAGACAGAGAGCGGGAGACAGAGATTGGGAGATAGTGGGCGACAGACAGAGGGCAACAGACAGAGGGAGTCAGACAGACAGAGGGAGGCAGACAGAGGGAGGAGGGCAACAGAGTGAGGGAGACAGAGGGAGCGAGAAAGACAGAGGGAGGCAGACAGAGGGAGACAGAGGGAGAGAGGGAGGGAGACAGAGAGAGGGAGACAGTTAGAGACAAAGAGGGAGACAGACAGAGTAAGTGAGAACCTCTTCCCCCCCCCCCCCCCCCCCCCGAACTTCCCGTAGGTGTTTCAGGGTTGCTATGCTACGCTCGCTCGCTACACTACTTTACTGCGTCCCAAAATGATGCATCTCCACAAAGGGTGTCCCCAACATCAAAAGTTTGGAAAGCTGTGCCCTAGAGACACCAGGGCCGGACTGACAATGCCGGGCACCGGGCAATCCCCCGGTCGGCTGCCAGGGGTGGGGGCCGGTTTTTGGGACGGGGGCCGGTTTTGTCGCTGGGTGTTGGTGGGGCCGATTTTTTGGACACTCGGTACAGTAGTAGTCACTTACTACTGTACTCTGCTGCCTCTGCTGCGTGCCTGCCTCTCTCCTCGGTCCGTGTGAAAAAAAGCACAATTTAGTTAATCCTGAGAGCAGCAGTGCCATTTTAGGGGGTGGGTTGCGTGTGCGCAGATGTCTCCACCTCCGCGCTGCCTGCTCTTAGTTTCAGTTCACCCACTTTAGGGCTGGGGGGGCGGGCGCGTCTGTTGGAGGTGACACATGCGCATTGGGGTTCGCGCAGGACCGTGACGAGAGGCCTTCTCTCACCGCACCATAATTTAATTATTTCTAGCCCCCCCTAGCCCTGCCTGTCTCAGTGTCCCTGCTGCTGAATGTCTGCCAGTGCCGCCCGCCGCCAGGTGAGTGTGGTTTACATTTTTGCTAACAGAAAATCCCTCCTATGTACTCACCGAAGGCGGGTCCATTCTTCGTATTCAAAGCCCCAGGACGCTGATTGTCTGCTTTCGTAACCATTGGACAAGCTGTATGCTGTTCGCTCCTCGAAAGTTGTACCGACTTTTTGCCAGTTTCCATCGAGTTTGGGTCAGGAGTCGATTCTATAATTGGAACGTGGCTGCGGGGCTTGTGAAACAAATGATTGCATGGCCCTGTAAATATCTAAGTGATCATGAAAGTACGCATCATGCTTTGAGACAGCACTTTCATGAACACTGATATATTTAAAATGTCACCCAATAGCAGCGCTGCGCTGTCTCAAAGCATGATGCGCTTTCACAATCCCAACATATAATTAAAAGGCCACACAATCTGCATTGCACCGCGTTTTACTTGCAGAGCACGTCTGTCTTTTTTTCTTTAAAAAAAGCTTTCTACTCGTGGCCTGATTTACGAGTGGGCATCCGTTGTTCCACTCACGGCTCCTGGAAAGATAAAGATCACAGCAAATATTTATGAAAAGGCTGTTGTGCTATGTAAGGCGTTCTGATACCCTGCATTGGGATGAGTTGTGGCACTTTCCATCCCAATGCAGGATGTCAGAGCACTTTACATCACAAGTACACAAATATTTTAAATATCACTATTTTGCTTTTTCTTTTATATGGTCTGTTTTATGTTTTGTATATCCTTTAGAGTCACAAGTTTAATTTAAACTGCATAGTTTGAATGAAGTACCGTCACTTGCAGTGTTAGAAATTGGTAATCAATGACCAGTTTATTTTGTGCACCATTGAGTTGGTTCAACGGTTATCAAATTAAGCTGTCACAGTTGGTTTATGCACATGGGTCGGTTTAACATGGGGTTACATTTTATTCTGTTCAAAGCGTAAAAGCACGTAAATTCCAGTGTTGAATTTCTTTCATTGAGTTTATTTTTAAAACATCTTATGGGTTTTAGGACGGGCAGAGACTTTGAAAGCGTAATTAGTTGAAGTATGTTTTGGTGTTGTTTTCAATATATTCACTTTAAGGAAACCTTACTTTACTTCTATGATCTCCCAAACAACTCTTTCTGAATCCACCCCTCATGTATCCCAAACCTGATTTTACTACTGTGATTTCCCTAATCCCTTTCTAGAGACTCGTCCCACCTCCATCTTTCCTTTTACACCTGACAATCCTCATCTCACTGTTATGATCTCCTAAATAACACTTTCTAGACTTTTCCCTCTTCCATGCCTCCATTATCCTATTCCATCCAACTAACAGACTCACATGTCCACCACTCAAATGAACATATATTTACCGATTTTCTTATACTAACCCACCACTAATCCTTTTTAGGTTCAGGAGTAGCGTGCTACTCGCCGAAAAGTGCTTTGACGCCTCATCAGGGATATGGATAGATATAGACATAGATATAGATATAGATATAGATATAGATATCCTTTGTTTCCCCTCCATTTCATCTAGGTGTGAGGCTCCCAGCCAGGATACTCCAATAACAAGAGGCCTTATGGCCCCTTGACTTCAGTTTTTGTTATGGGCAACAGTTGTGCACTGCTTCATGGCTTCTGTCACCCCATTAAAAGGCTATTTAAAACAAAATACATAGCGGTATATGGATGCTTCACATTGTTTTTCATCATGAGTTTCCTAAGAGGATTTGCTTTTCCAGATGATGTGAATAGGTATTTTTTTTATGCAGCATATGATTTGTACTATGCATACTGTGAACTGAGATGCTTTCAGGTGTCTTGAAAAGAAGTTGTGGGTGCATTTTTATGGCAGGACTTGGTTGAGAGCTCTGGAGTTGAGGCAGAATGCAGCGCTAGTTTCGTACAGTGCCTGTCAATGGGTCCTAGAGGTGTCAAGACTACATGCACCTCCAAACTTTGGCCTATCCTCATACCACAGAGAGTGACTTGGGAAGCCAATAACATCAGCTCTATCCAGGCGAATCAGCACTATTAGGCAGTTTCTGTGATGTACCAGAATTAATGCAGAGAGAGGGCTTTGGGTCGGCTCACTTCAATCAGTGCTTTTTGTGGGGCGTTCATGGCTTGCCATGTCTTGGAAGGACTGTCCCATCAAGACCATGGCATGCATATCTAAATTGCAAATCTGTCTTAAGACCCCTCATATGGTGCTGTGTGTGTGAAAATGCACTTTCTTTTCACGTTAAGTAAAAGCTTGGAGTAGTATTTGCCCTGATAATTTGTTGCTGCACTCGCCTCCATGGTCGGATAGTTGGCGCACATAGCCTTGGCTGCGGCGCACACAGACCATACACTTCCGCACACAGAGGAAAGAAATTAGAGGGAACATTGGTCAGGACCGTTCTACGGTTTCAGCGAGATTCTACCGCTCTTTAGGTAAGTACCAAAGCCCTGCTGGTTGCATTGTCAGCTCCCCCTTTCTCTGCGGGCAGTAAGTGCTTCCCACAGTGCGCTGGTGCTTCCCCTGGGCATTCTGTGTCTCCTCTGGGATGCTGAGCCCTGTGGGGCAGTAAGTGCTTCCCACAGTGCACTGGTGCTTCCCCTGAGCATTCTGTGTCTCCTCTGGGATGCAAGTTAAAGCCGAAATAGTTTGCTTCAATGTTACAGGGGAGGAAAGAAGTAATACCTTTCCAGGAGGGGTATCTTTGTCATGATGAAACCAATTGCTATCGGACACTTCTCCAAGTAGCCGGCCGGTATCTCGAAAGTGCACCCGAAAAGAACCCCAAACGTGTCCAACTTTCTTTTGAAAGGTTGAAGAGCTAAAATCCTAAACGTGTCTCCGAGTGCCACTGTTGCCACACACGCTATACAAATAAATGCACTGAGCTAGGCTGCCTGAGGAGTTATTTCTTAATGAGCGCGATAGAAAGCAACTGTTTATTCGTGCATGGCCCCTAGTTTCTGGATTTAAATACATCTTAAATGAGGCTGTTTTAAGTAGGTGCCTCTATAATCAAGATCAAATTAGCCTTAAGTTACATAACATAACCGTTTCCCCATAACTGGGACTCGATGAGCAAATAAAACCTTTTATTACAGGGCTATTTCTTAAGGATCGCGTGTACTCTGTATAGCACTTTGCTCTCTCCTGAATGAGGAAATGTAAATGTATTTGCATAATAAAGCCAATGCTTATTTCATCTAATAATATTCCGCATAATTTGAGATTCCATGCAGCATAAATAATTCAAACTCTCCTAGTAATCTTCAAGGCGCTCTAGATAGCATCTCATTTCACTTGCTGTGCACTCAGTAGCTAGTTAAAAAAATGTATTGTTTCTACACTTAGAAGAACAACACAGTAGCAAGAGCGACTGGAATAAAACACAATATTTGAATTGTTTCAGACTACTGGTGCTGCACAGCAGTATCTAAAGAGGAGGGGGGAGGGACCGCATCGCGCACTTCTATACGATGCATCTTTTTATGCGCTTCTACATGTTGAAGCAGCACAATGATTGATTCAACAAGATAGTCTGTGATCTGCCCCGAAACAGTGGCTTCTGTTTCCGCACTGTTGTTTATCTCATCAGTACTGCTACCTCGCTCAGGTCGGCAGTCAAATATGTAATCAAACAAATACGCGAAATCTATAGCAATTTTACACGGACTCACTCCATTTTGCCTGCCACTACAAAATGGTATAAAGAAACCATCATGCTACAGTAAGGAGAGCCTGAGGCCAGACCACATCCATCACTTAAGAGGCATTGATTGGTACAGGTACCGTACAGTAGCAGAAAACACGCAGCCTCGTAGAAATAACACCGGCCTTCTGCGTTGTAGTTTCTACCTAACTTTTCAAAACGTTCCCATTACAGTTTGCATTGCATTGCCTGCTCAACAATCTCGTTGCTATCTCTGAATAATTGTAATACTGATCTGTTGAGAATGGGACCAGATTTACAGTACCACTCTAAATGCCCCCCACTGCGACCCCCCCACACATGAGATTACTGAATTGTACTGATAAAGCAGGAGATAATTGTATGTTATGGTTACAAGGCCGGTGTCGTATCTAAAACCCAGTGACGCCATTAAACCCAGGAAATGCTGGGGAGAAGGGAAAGGAAAGGGGTGAATAATGGAAATTTGGGAGGAGAAAGTAGGGGGAGATAACAAGAAAGACGTCCTGTTCACTCATAAGCTTGATAAAGAATCCATTTGACCCTTTAGGAGCAGGTCCATGTACCCCATTGTACAGTAACCCAGGTATGTGAGGTGCAGCACTCGTAGATAATCCTGGCAAGAGAGTTCTCAAAATGCATTTGTGAGAAAATTCACGCAGGGGCCCTACTGCTTCTCAAACTGTTGCAGCTGGTGGTTTTCTGTAGCTGAGATCTTCTCCATGATCAGGGTGTGGTACAGCTTGTGAAGCCAGTCGATATCTTCCGGCATGTAGCCCATAACCCATCGTTCACTGTTTGCGTGTGAATTACAGATGCGCACGTTGTAGGTGTTGAAACAGCTGGGCGGAAAAGGAGAAGCTACAGAAAAAGTCCCAGCGCCATTAGCACATGTAAAATGTTTTTTAGATACATATTGTTGTTACTGACTGCTGAGACATGGTTAGATAAGTCCCTGTCAGCCTCAGATTCCTCTAAATTAAAATCCGATTTCTTCTGCTTTATTGCTTCAAAAAAGGCCATTTTTGTTGGCTCTTAGGGCTCAGTGCACCCGACTACTACTAACCAGTGCTAAAGTGCTTGCGCTCTTTCCTTTCAAACATGGTAAAATTGTCTTACACCGAATTGGCAATTTTAAATTACTTGTAAGTCCCTAGAAATGTGGATCTACATGTACACAGGGACTTTACATTAAATGCTGCTAGTGGGCCTGCAACACTTATTGTGCCACCCACTTACGTAGGCTATTTAAAGATGTGTCATGTCAAGGCCAGGGCCTTTGTGTTAATTTTTCATACTTTCTGGCTAGGGTGCCATTTGAGACATTTCCATGCCTTCTGTCAGCCTGGGTGCTTATGTGTGACGTTTCCATGCTTTCTGGCCTGGGTGCTCAATTATGTGTGCTATTTCCATAGTTGCTGGCCTCAGTGACCTGCAGCAGGAGGCTCATGTGTGACATTTCCATGCTTACGGCCTGGGTGCTTATAGGTGACGTTTGCATGCTTACTGGCCTGGTGGTGTGACCAGGCCTGGGTCAGTGCCTTGGTGCTTATGTGTGACATTTCCACAGTTTCTGGTCTCAGTCAGTGGCCTGTGTGCTCATGTGTGACATCACATCAGTGCTTAATTTGTGACAACATGAGTGAAAATTTACTATGCTTTAAAAGTTAATACAATCTAATATGTAATGAAAAATGTGTTGAAAAATGCTTTGTTTTGGCCTTTGAGTCTCAAATTCTCTTGGGGGGGACAAGTTCAACACCCCAAACTCCCCCTAGTAGTAGCTTTGTTTTCTCTGATTCATTACTTATGTTTTTGGTGCTCTCTGAAAGAATGTCTATGGGTACATATGATTGGGTGGCTAACCTGGTGCTCTTTAAGGGCATCATCTACTATTTACTGTACTTTGAAAGTTGATACAATTGAATATGTAATAAAAAAATGTGCTGTAAAATTCACCCTTTTGGTTTGTCATTTTCCAAAATTTTCTTGGGGGGAGAACCCCCCCCAAACCCCCCTAGTAGCGGTCGAGCTCGCTCGCTGCGCTCGCTCGCTACGCGCCGGGTGGGGGCTGGTCTGCAGAAATTTGCCAGGGCTGCTTTCAGTTCCCAGTCCGGCCCTGAGAGACACCCAGCGGGATTTGTGCTGATGGTGATACCTGGTCCGAGGAGTCTTCCTGTGTTCCTTAATTATTGCTGTTTTGAACAGGGGCAAGCGATCTACGTTGCGTCGCAATGGTCACTTGGGGTCCCAACTCCCAACACGATTTCCCTTGGAAACCCATGGGCAGGGGTCTTGATGGGGGGCCTTCTCCCAGGATTTATGCCATATGGTGATCCTCAGTCCGAGAGCTCCCAGGCGCGAGCTCCTAACAATCGGTCATTTTGTACCAGTTCTTTGATCTCTTTAATCACTCTTTACCTTCACTGAGTCCATCTTTGTTTTTTTCCATTCACACCTCCAGTGTTCCTCTTTTGTCACTCTTCATTTATCACGGTCTCACTTTCTCTTTATACTTACCTCTGGATTTCACTTTCACACTTTCTCCTATCTCTTCTCTCTTCACAGTCGCATTTTCTCCCTCTCAATCCTTAATCTCTGCTGACATCTTGCTCGCTCCTATCATTTTCTTCTTTTGTTCTCTCTGCACATCTGGGCAGGGCTGCGGCTGGAATGCAATCAATCTCGGTGCGAACAGAGCACATTCCAAGCAGGCTTTTCCCACTCCAGCCTCGGCGATCCTTCGACGGGTGCCGGCACTGGCTGTACACCGAGCAGCCCTCAACCCTGGCACAAGTCAGGCCTGTCAGTGATTTACGACTCTTCTTGGGCCTCAGCAGTTTTCTTTTGTCAGATGAATGACTACACGTGTTCCCCTGAAAAGAAACTCACCGCTCTTTATGGACAAGCTTTGACAAAGCCAACAGGTCTCGCTGCTTTTAAAGATCACGTTGACAGGTCTTTGAAACGCTGCAATCGGCACAGATTCCCGAGCATCCTGGGAAGTGACAACTGCCAGAGGTTGTGAGACCTGCTTCGTCTGAAGTAACCACCAGATCACATTTTGATCCCAGACTCTGATCTTATACTACAGTATATAAGTGCAAAGTGACCAGCATGACTTACCAAAGGTGCGTGTAACAATGTGAAGTGCTACATATATATGTTTTTCATGCGTGCACAAATGTGCGCGGGTGGCACTCATAATCATGTTGGAGTTCAGAAAGTGAATGAGTAATAAAGATGCCTTTGAATGTTGTTTTGCGCTTGCCACATCTGATGTGCGTTCAGATACAGAGGTCAAATGTCAGGTTATGTCTTCTGTCAAATTTCTACTTGTTCTGCTAATACAGAGACTGGTGTTTTTTTTCCCTCTGACTGCTATGTGTAAGCATTTTGTTAAGTGAATTATGTAATAATCCTGCCAGGGCAGAAGGAGTGTGAAAGGATATCAGTTTTGCTAACATACAACAAAATTAAAATACCTAAAAATGAACTGTACAAATTATTAAAAATACATCAGCAACTAGGAAAGCCTTAATAAAGTAATTGTTTAGCTTGACGAAAATGTATATTTTAACATGCTCAAAATAAATCGAGGCACGTTACTCGGTGATGTGCAAATGATAAATATTTGTGAATCCCGATTTTTACACATTATCATTTGTCCAAAATATAATTTTATCTGTAAAACTACGTCTGTGCAAATCTAGAGGCCATTTCAATGGAAAATGTGGTGTCTATAAATAAATATGCGTTCCACGCCACAATGTAGTTATATAAGTGTAACAGCGTGCTCCAATGTTCACCACCAGCAATATACCACACCTCTGCGGAATTGCTGTGGCTCATTTCCTACACTTGTTCTTAGTGTGACATTTGGACTTTCCACAAAGCCTATGACTTCAGTGAGATAACATTGATGACAGCACCCCCATTCTTTAAAATGTTCCAGCACTACTGCTCTGACCTCGACTGTCCCAGTCAGATGAGCAGGAAGGCCAGGGAGCAAGGTGTGGGACAGAGAAATTAAGAAGAAGCAGAGAGGCAGGAAAGGGAGATGAGAGAGAGGGAGAAAGAGAGAGCGAGAGAGAGAGAGAGAGAGAGAGAGAGAGAGAGAGAGAGAGAGAGAGGGAGAGAGGGAGATGGAGAGGGAGAGGGGGAGAGGGAGGGGGTGGTGGCTGGATGATGCAGGTGGACTCCCCCCCTCATGGTGTGAGATCTTGGAGGTGGTTACTTCAGTAACAGGGACATTTGTGGCTTTCGTAACTAAGATGGCTGTGAGGAGAATTCACTGTATAGGAATATGTTCTTCCATAGAAAATGGCTGTGATGCCTCTTTCGTGGCATGGACGACCATGGCAGTAATGGGTAGCAGCACTTTGGATGTTCTGAGTGACACACAGAGATAAAAGAGGTGCACGACAGCACCACCCTGGACATAGCATTCTTCACCGAAACCAGGACCAACACCACCTCTGGACCGGACATCGCCATCGCCATCACCATTCCCCAAGGATACAAGATCTTAAGGAAGGGCCGCCTCACCCGCTCAGGAGAAGGAATCGCCATGGTCCACAAATCCACCCTCTGCCTGAGCACACTCCCTGACAAGCCCATCGACCTGATGGATGACCTTCACTTCAAGATACTGGCCAGCCCCACCTCCACCCTCAAATGAACCCCCATCTACCGACCCCCTGGACCCCGCAGTCTTTTCGCCAACTCCATCACGGACATCATCTCTCCGCATACCATTGCGTCCACCAACTACACCCTACTGGGAGACCTCAACTTCCACCTCGACAACCAACTGGACCCCAGCACCACATCCCTCCTGGACAACCTTCACAACATTGAACTCCGCCAAATCGTGACCAAACCCACGCACTCAGCAAGACACTCTCGACTCCCTCTTCACAACAGGAAACTCCGTCACCTTCAGCCACACCACCGAACTCCCGTGGACTCCCATGGACTGACCATCGATGCGCCCACTTCACCTTCAGAACACCCACCATCCACAGACACCAGCACCTGCTCCCACGAAGAAACTGGCCCAGATTCACCAACGACCAGTTAACCTCATCACTCAGCAACTCCACCCCAACCATCGCGGAAAACGACGACCCCAACACAGGAACTCAAACCCTGCACAGATGGATCTCTGACAGCGCCAACATCATAGCCCCCCATTTATTTATTTATTTATTTATTTATTTACTGACATTTATAGAGCGCGAACAATTACCCGTGGGCGTCTCGGCCATCCAGAAAAACAACAAAACCCACCCCAAGAAAGCTAGATGGTTTACAGACGAACAGACGCACTTGCCGCCGCTTCGAAAAGGCCTGGAGGAACACCAAATCCAAAGAAGCCCACAACAACTTCAGAGCCGCCACCAACGCCCACCACCAACTCATCAGAAAAACGAGGAAAAAAGCGATTGAAGACAGAATCTCCACTCATGCACACAACTACAAAGAACTCTTCAACATCATCAAGGAGTTCGCCCAACCCACCAGTGAGTCCACCGACATCCCTGCCTCACAAGACCTCAGTGACAAACTCAGCACCTTTTTCCACCACAAAATCAAGAGCATCTACGACACCTTTCGATGAAAACAATCAACACACTGAGCCCTCACCAACTACTCCTGACACCCTGAAGCCAGCGATCTACAACTGGGCAGCCCTCACCACCCAAGACACACTGAAGACGATGAAGTGAATTCACTCGGGCTCCCACGCACCCCTGCCTCCACCACATTTACAACAGAGCCACCGACACTATCGCATCCATGCTCTGCCACACCATCAACCGCTCCATGGCAACCGCCTCGTACCCCGATGACTGGAAACACGCCGAGATCAACCCCCTCCTGAAGAAACCCTCGGCAGACCCCACTGATCGCAAAAACTACACACCCATCTCCCTGCTCCCGTTCCCAGCTAAAGTAATCGAGAAAGCAATCAACAGCCAACTCGCCACATTCATCGAATAGCACAACATCCTCAAGTCCTCCCAATCCGGCTTCAGAAAAAACCACAGTACGGAAACCGCCCTCCTCGCCGCAACAGTCGACATCCGCACCATACTGGACGAAGGAGAAACAGCAGCCCTCATCCTCCTCTACCTCTCAGAGGCTTCAACACAGTCTCTCACCGCACCCTAATATGCAGACTCCATGACGCAAGGATCCAAGACAAGGCCGTCCACTGAATCCGCTCCTTCCTCTCCGGCAGAACGCAGCGGGTCAGACTCCCCCTTTTCCTCTTGGACCACACACCAACCACCTGCAGAGTCCCCCAGGGATCCTCCCTTAGTCCTACACTCTTCAACATCTACATGGCCATGCTTCGTCAAAACATACGGACTCAACATTGTGTCATACGTAGACCCCCAACTCATCCTCTTACTATCCAACTAACCTAACACCGCTAGACACAACTTTCGAGAAGGCACGGAAGCCGTCGCCAAATGGATGAAAAACAACTGCCTACAACTAACCACCAACTAAAAGGAAGTACTCAGCATGGGCCCAAACCCGACGTTTGGAACGAAAACTGGTGGCCCCCGCCTTCGGATGCCCGCCCACCCCCACAGACCATGCACGCAACCTGGGAATCATCCTTGACTCAGAGCTCAAAATGGACTGCCAGATCAACTCCGTCTCGTCGTCCTGCTTCCACTTCTCTCCTTCGTAAGACCTTCAAATGGAACCCCCTTGAACACAGAAAGACCGTCACTCACACCCTGGTCACCAGCATACTCGACTACCACAACGCACTCTATGTAGGAATAAACAAAAACCTCACCTGCAAGCTACAGAAAATCCAAAATGCCGCCGCAAGAGTGGTTCTTAACCTGCCAAGACACTGCCACATCTCTCAGCACCTGTGCACACTCCACTGGCTCCCCATCGAAGCTAGAGTCACCTTCAAGATGCTCACCCATGCTTACAAGGCCCTCCACGACACCGGACCAGCATACCTCAACAGCCGACTCAAAGTCCACGCACCCCAAAGGACCCTACGATAGCCCAGTTCTCCTACGCCGCAGTCCCCCGCACCAGAAAGACCAGATCAGGAGGCCGCTCCTTCTCCTTCCTCACGGCCAGAGCCTCGAACAACCTTCCGCTCCACCTCAGACAGACAACATCGCTCCCCATCTTCGCAAGAAACCTAAAAACCTGGCTCTTCGACAGACCCCCTCATTGATGGACTGGAACCTGCGAATCCCCCCAGCGCCTTGAGACCCTTACGTGTGAGTAGTCACGCTTAACAAACACCTTGATTGATTGATTATTGGATAACTGCTGACACCTAATGTGGTATGGGATGAAAGTAGAGTAACATACGATGCACTGCACTTCTGCTTTGAGTTACACAAGTGAAACACTCCATTTAAGAAAAACAAGTAGACATTCAGTAACCTAGCACCGTTTCAATCTCATGTCATATAAATAGTTTTCAACTTTGCAGCAATGGAACTCATAGTTGCACTTCCTTCCTATGAATTCCGCATCCCCAGCTGAGTGATTACTGGTTCCTAGGAATACCGGGTTGGCCTAATTCCCAGCCAAATGGGGAGACAAGGAACTGATGGTGGGGAAGGTGTAGAAAGAAAGAAGAATGTTGGCAGGGAATCGAGGCAGGGGAAGTGAGAGGTCCATGACTGCCATTGAGGTGACTAACTTACTGCCTGGAGCTTCTGAGCCTCTTTAGCTTATTAAAGCCTGGTTCACTAAAGCTTGTTGCTACCTGGATTCTGCATGACTGGGTGTCTGTAGGTTTGCTAGCAAGAGCTTAATTTGTGCTGGTGTGTGCAGGTGCTCGACACCAGCAAGTATTTTTAAACACTGGTACTGATGAGAGTGCACAACAAGGTGGTGCTCTTTGCCAATTTCTGAACATGCTAAAAACATATACTGAACTAGCAAGTCCAGACCTTCCTTAAAGGAAAGGGTAACCTGGAATCAGCAAAAATTTCACACTGGTTTAAGTGTGATGATTAGTATGTAAAGTTGGCCCTGGCATTTGGACAACAGTGACAAGAACTGTGGTGGTGCCAGTTGCAGTGGAAGACCTTGGGCCCTTGCACTTACATATTTACAAAATATGAACTGTTTTCAGGCTTAGGTATGAAAACCTAATGGCGGATGGCGGATGCGCGCTGTGCCTGTCCGTGACTGCCTGCGAGAGGAGCTGGCTGGCTGCGCATCGGAGGTGTCCGACCTACTGGCCAGAGGCGGAGGTGATCTGGAGGGACAACACAGAGACACAGAGCCCAGAAAGTGAATGACGGCGCTGCCACAGGAACAGCCTGAGGGGAGCCCTGGGACGCACGGGATCCGGACGAGCAGCGACGCATAGCGGGAGCCTGTGCTGCCCCTGCGACGGGAGCCGAAGGTGACCGGAGGTGAGAGCTGCAGGAATGGAGCTATGATGCACGCGGGTCAGTGGGAAATATCGGAAAACGGCCCGACCAGAGCCTACCCCTCTGCACGGGGAACTGAGGTGAAGTGAAGCAGAGTTATTGTTCCCACCACTGACGGAGGAGATGGCTGTCTCCTGAGACCTGGGGCAGTAGGGAAAACACACGCTGCGCACACACATCAACCAGAAGGCGGTGCAACAGCGGTGTGTGTCCCTTCCCCATTTCTAGACCAGAAAAAAGGCGTCACTTGGCACCACTCCGCTGGCAACATCGTGGGTCTTTATGGACAGAACTGTAAGAAGGTATTTTGTGACCCTGCACACATTTCCCCTCTTTCCTTTGTGCCTTTTTCAAAATGGCTGTGGCCATAAAAGGGCAGCAATAAATCGACTCATGTAGCGAAGAGGCCCACGAGGCTCCCAGGTCTGACTCTGACTCCCCCACACATACCATATTACAGATAAGACTCCCTCCCAGCAAGAGAGGATCTGGTCTGGCTCAAAAAGAGTCTAGAATCTGACTCCACCCTCCCTGTGCCTAAAGCAACAGAAACTAACAGAGGACTGCCGTAGCTATCTCCTCTACTTTGGTGGCCATTTTGGAGTGGTCTGACCCTATCTCCCATCTCTCCTAATCTCAAGTACCGAGTAGCTACCGTTTATTGCAGTATTATACCTCCACATGTACTTAATGCACTAACGGATACCTCATATACTTCTGGCTGCTCACTAGGGGCTTCTCTGACTCCTGCTGCTTTTCCTTTGCACATCTATTATGTATATATACTCTGACCTAGTATATCATTAATATTATACTCCTTTATATATATTACACCCCTCGCACTTTCAATATAGTATTGCACTGTTAACTACCTCATATCTCTAAAAAAAAAAAAAAAAAAAAAACTACATATCTCCTCACTCTGTTTACGTGTATCTTGTTCCAGTGTAGCACTAATATTACACCTCTAGACTATCCACTGTTATAAGCTGTACCCTTCTTCCTCTATCCCAGTACTGCACCGACTGCTACCTCATACTCTTATCATTACTATTACTATGCTACCTCATACCTGTATTTTTACTATTAGTGTGTTTATATCTATGTTACGTCGTCTCCCTTCACATATTATTATTACTATTAGTGTGTTTATATCTATGCTACGTCGTCTCCCTGCGCATATTTCTGTCTCCATCCTGTGCGGTAAGGTGAACCCATTCCACTCCGCTCCTTGGACTGCACCAATTAACACCTCCTACTTCCTGTTTTCGTTGTATTTTGAGTCTGATTGTGTTTATTGTATTTAGATTTTGATTTTGACCATGTTTACGACTGCTGAATCTGATAGTGATTATTGTATTTAGATACAGTGATTTAGACTTAGATACATGCTACCTCATATCTTTTCTTAGACGCTACCTCATATCCCTTTTGGATGCTCTCTAGTGTCACTTATAACGCCCTAGCTCCTACACCCAACTCTACAGCCTCTAAAATGGAGCGCAGCGGCAAACACACTTTTAGAATTAACTACCCCTCCACCCTCACCAAAAAAGCCATTAAACGTTTTAAACATAACTTCATGAGGTCGCACCCTGAAACACCCTTTGCTGACACCTACTTTTCACCGGGCAATGGAGCCATGAAAACAGATTTCATCTTCCACACCTCACGCAGAGCCCAATGGAAAAAAGCGTTCCTAACCCTACTTACCGTCTCCTCCACCAGGAAAACAACTCATGGCCTAACTCTCTCTATCACACCTTCCCACCTCTTCCCTGGCAGGACTACCATTACTATCTATAACAACGGGATTGTCCTTATTCAATCCACGGACAAGAACCTGGAACTACTAGACAACCTATTCCCCAAGTTCAAAGAGCACCTCTCCAATCCGCGGACCCCCACCTAGGCATGGGCGGAAAATCCGTTCCGCTCGCGGATTTTGCGGATTTTCGGGAAATCCGCAATCCGCGAGATTTGCGAATTTCCTGCAAAATCCGCAAATCCGCGAGCAGCGGATTTTGCTCGCACTGCTCGCACTGTTCGCGTGAGTTCGCGCCCCGCGAATAAGTGCGAAATTGCAGAAATACGTTCTAAGCAAAACTGAAAGTAACTACTTACCAGGTTCAAAAGTTCAGGCACATCATTAGTAGCCATTTCCTGTAGTGCTTCCTGAGGGGCCCCTCCAGAGTTCAGTTGCCAGTTGAAACTATTATGTGACCCTGCTCTGAACCTCAGAATAGTTACACATATGCCACAAAGGTCATGAATTACAGCTAAGGGAGACAAGCAGGAGCCAGGCTGGAAGTTAAAATCCATTAATCAGCCCCTAATTCATTATTGTCAGTTGGGGCAGGGCAGGTGTTGTAACTAATTTTGCAACAATGAAAGCACTTAGCAAGTGCAAAAGATCACTAATCAGGGCGCACTAAGGAAGCAGGTGCCAGCTAAAAAAATATTCTGTGACACATTAATCAGCCCCAAATTAATTCAGGTCACTTGAGACAGGGAAGGTGTGCTTTGCTTTGCCGAAAATAATGTACACTGGACAACCAGAGGGTGTGGTGATGAAACAGAGGGTGGCATGGGTGGGCCAGAGGGTGGCATGAGTAGTCAGAGAGTGGCAGTGGTGACAGAGAGTGGCAGTGATGAAGAAGAGTGTCCCAAACAGGTTGGACACGTAGAAACAACAAGTTCGCAAAACTTGCGACCCGACAGGTAAGTTCGCAAATTGCGAAATTGTAAAAACCCTCGCGAACTGGCAGAAACACGGGCGAACACAAAAAAAAAAAAAAATCCGCAAATTCGCGGGAATTCGCGGATTTTGCGGATTGCGAGTTCGCAAATCCGCAAATTCGCGGATTGCCAATCCGCAAAATCCGCTCATGCTTACCCCCACCCTGATCTCCACCAGCACCATCACCCCTGACATCGCAGCCCCCACCTACAACACCTCTACCCCCAGCACCCCAGTAAATAGCCCACCCGCTGTTAACACCCCACATTCCCCAAGGACAGACTCCCCCAGCACCCCAGTAAATGGCCCACTTGCTGTGTCTAACACAAACACCTCTTATACTAACCGCCCCTCTAACGTGATCCCTTTTACCCCCACTCACATCCCCTCTATCCCTCTCCTCCCTGACATAACAACCCACACCCGCAACACGCCACCTGTACACACCACCGCTCGGAGTTTATCCACCCTCCCCTCCCATCCCCCCCACGACAGACGCCCCCCCCTCCCCAGCTCCCTCCCCACTCTCACCCGCGACACTCCCACACCTGACAAAATAACTCTCGCCCACAACACGCCACCATCTGATAACATCACCACTCGAAGCCTATCCACCCCCCCTCCCATACCCCCTACGGCGAACACCTTTCGCCCCCCAGCCCCCTCCCTACTCCCACCCACGACACTCACACCCTCCCAACAACACACACAGAACATACCACCTCTCCTACCTTAGCATCCCCCTCTCTCCCACCGCCTACTCTCAGCCCTCACTACCCTCCGGTCTCCCCCACTGTCTTCGGCCTTCACTCACTCTTCCACTCACCGGCTCCCTCTCCCACTGGCAGCACTACCTATGCCTCCCACCCACCGCCATCACCGCCTGCTTCACTCACACCCCCCGCCAACAACGCCATTATATCCCCCCCTTCGATTCCCTGCCCGCTTTCCAGTTCACTACACACCACCTTCGCCATCCCCAATGCTCCCCCTGACCAGACTTTACCCACCCTCCAACAAGTCAAAGAGGATATTCTACAAATCAAAAAAGATGTCCGCGCAATCAAAGACCTGCTCTCATCACAGCCCAGTCCTCCTCCCATCATCCCTCTACCCTACAAAGGACGCACCCGCCCTACATACCCCCGCCTCCAACGACACCCGCGCTGGCCGACTATCCCCGTTCGCAACAACTCCCACCGCCCCCGCCGTGTCCCCAACCCACTGTCGGACCGCGACCTATGCTCACTACTACGCTCTTATGGCTCGGGTCCGGTAAAACACATACCCAGCACACACATCCCCATACCCACTATTCTTACAAACCCTCTGAGGCTCCCAACACTCAACAACAGAGGTTCCGTCCCTAACAACCTCAGAAAAGTTCCCCTCACTCTAGAAAGCTCGACCACCCCTCTCTCTCCCAAACTCAAATGCATCCTACTCAACTGCAGATCGGCCCAGAGACACTCCTCCGACATCGCTGATCTCGTCTCAGATAGGGATCTGGACCTAGCCATTCTAACAGAAACTTGGCTCACTGAAGCCTCTACTCCGATTATGGACATACTAGTCCCCCCCAACTATCACATCATTAGGTTAGACAGGTCTTCAGACAAGACGGGCGGGGGAATTGCATGCATTTTTAAAAGCAACCTCTCCGTTACTAAAGTCACCTCCCCCTCCCTCTCCTCCTGTGAACTCCTCTGCCTCGACATTACCAGCGAGGGCAAACAAGTTTGTGCTCTACATCTCATCTATCACCCGCCTGGTGACAATCTCATATTCACCCAACACTTCATGGACATGATCACTTCCAATGCCGGTCGGCAGACCACCCAAGTCTACCTGGGTGACTTCAATCTCCACTGGAACGACCAGAAAGACACAGTGGTAAACAGTCTCAAAACTTTCCTTAATGCACTTGACCTCACCCAAATATGCGATAGACCTACACACAACAAAGGCGCGATACTTGATCTCATCATTGCCAAAGAGAATTCTACACAACTGGAGACGATTCTACCCTGCGACTGGTCAGATCACCACATTATCACCTTCTTTATCAATGAAAAAGTTAAACCTAACCCGACTCAACCAATCAAATCCAAAACATGGAAAAGGGACATGAAGAATCTCAACGCCTCTACTCTGCCTCCCCACATCGGCAATCTGCTCCTTCCCCCTTCAGGTGCGACGGATGTTCAATCACTGACTGACCACTACCTTGAATCTATGAATACATTAGTCAATGAAGTCGCCCCACTGCAACTGAAGAGAGTCTCCACCAAAACTTCTAACCCCTGGTATGACGACAGACTCAATGACGACAGGCGTTCGATGCGAATGGCAGAGCGCACTTGGAGAGTGGACCCCTCAGCACTGCACCTCAAAAGGCTCAAAAACAAGAGAAATGCCTACTTCAGGAAAATAAAGCGCACAAAATTGGACTTCTTCAGCCGCCAATTGGACCAAGCAAAAAACAGGCCAAGAAAACTCTTCGAACTAATCAAAACCCAAACAAAGGCACAACCCCTACAATCAAGTAGCACAACAAGCGACACCCCACACTGTGAAGACTTCTCTGCTTTCTTTAAGCTAAAGACTGACAACATAAGAAATGACCTCATCATGGATGTAAGCTGATTCCCCAACCACACAAGAATGGCTAACACTCAACCTAAAAACATGGCTTCCTGGCAGTACTTCGATACCTACTCGGAAGAAACAATACACAAACTGCTCTGCACCTTGAAGCCCTCTAACCACCACACAGACCCTCTACCTGCTAATGCTGTAAAAGACTTCATCCCCTTGCTCCTCCCTCTCTGGACCAAAATCATCAACTGCTCCCTGCAACAAGGCCTCATTCCGGACTCCCTCAAGGTGGGGCAAGTCACACCTATACTCAAGAAACCTACAGCTGATCCGACTGACCTAAACAATTACCGACCCATCACCAATATCCCCACCCTGGCCAAACTGCTGGAGAAATGTGTCCAACTCCAACTAACAAGACACATTGACCAATTTGACCTCCTCAATTCTCATCAATCAGGATTCCGAGCGAAACATAGCACGGAAACAGCTATGACACACATAATTGATGACGCCCTCCAAATTCTTGATCGCAATGAATCCTGTCTCCTCATCCTTCTTGACCTCTCGTCAGCATTTGACACGGTCAAACATGAGAACCTGCTGGAACTGCTAAGCACTAGAATGGGTCTATCGGGAACGGTTCTCAAATGGTTTTCGTCCTTCCTACACAACCGGTCTCAGAAGTTCAAGATCGATAATGTGCTATCTTCACCTGTGCCTGCGGATCTAGGTGTTCCACAAGGATCCTCCCTCTCCCCCACTTTGTTCAACCTCGTCATGGAACCGCTCGCCACCTTGCTCCAAGCTTCTAATGTCCAATTCCATATGTACGCCGACGACACACAACTGTACCTAAAGCTTCAATCTCCGGAAGATATCAAACATCTGAACTCCACGCTTATTAACACTCAATCTTGGCTAGCCGATAATCACCTCAAACTAAATGCTCTGAAAACTGAATTCCTTCTCATCTCACCCCCGGCGAAAATTTCCACCACCCAAACATGGCTCAACAACCTAACAGCACTCAATGTCCAACCCACCATCGTGGACTCAGCGAAATCCCTAGGCATCACACTGGACGCCAAGCTCAACATGCAGCAACACATCAGCAAAGCCACAAAAGCAGCTAATTTCCAAATCAACACACTGAGGAAAATCAAACCCTTCCTCCCGACTGAAGACTTCCGAACTGCTGTACAAGCGTTAGTCATCCCTCGAATCGACTACGGAATTGTGACCCTCAGCGGACTCCCGCTATCCACAACAGCACCCTTAAGAGCCTCCCTGAACGCTGCCGCAAGACTCATTACTGGCTCAAGAAAACATTCGCATATTTCCCCAGATTTAAAGTCCCTAAAATGGCTGCCGTTTGAAGCCAGAATACAACTAAAAATTGCAGTTATGACACACGCGGCCATGCACCACAATGCACCCAACTACCTCGCTCAAAAATTGTCCATATCAGGAGGTTCGAGGTCCAATAGAAGCTCAAAAAATCTACTCCTGAAACCCCGTAGATTCAGGAAAGAGAAAACCTACAAGCGCTCCTTCTCAGGAATGGCACCCAGGATCTGGAATGCGCTCCCGCCTGAAACTAGGCGTATCTCCTCCGCTGCACTCTTCAAGAAAGAGGTGAAAACCATCCTTCTGGCCAAGATCTCCTGAACCTTATAGGTAGTGGATCAGAGACTCTACATTGCCTTGTATCAATGCTCACCTTGTCCTTTGGCATTATACCTCTACTTGATGGTGACACTACTACGCTACTTTCGTCCTACCGACCAATATATGAGACACATTGGGTCACTGATTCACCCTCCCGATGCCCTCACTCAGTGCGCTCTCTATACTAAAACACTGGTATAAGCCTGCCACACACCCAAGGTGTACCTGAACACCTATGTAATGGGATCCATGACTTGTGCCGTTTTATTACCTGTTCACCTGACTGTATATTGATATGTTTTATGTATTTTATTATTATCCTTTCATGTTAGTGACTACTACATTGCTCCCATTACCTCTGTTCTTTCCTACTGCCCCTACCCTGTCATTGTGAAGCGCTCTGATATCTGTAAAGATCTTGTTCGCGCTATATAAAACTTTGAATAAATAAATAAAATAAATAAATTTGTCTGCTGGTCTGCGCGTGTGTGATAGCAGGTGTGCTGGTCTTTGTGTGCATGGACATTTGTATCTGAATATTGCTTTTTCTGCATAGATGCATTAATTTATGATGTATGTTGATGTGTGCATAGATATTATGGAGCTCAATATAGATCACACTGTGGCCACGATGGACTCTGTAATGGGAGTTGCCAGTCACTTCGGGCATAAGAGATTTATGGTAAATTGCAGGTCTGTTGTGTTTTACCTGGACATTTCACCTTTTGAAAACAAGCGAAATATTAGGGTGAAACAGAGGGGGGAAATGGAGAAGTCTTGATTAGTGCAGTAACCAATAATTTCTGAGAGAACCCTCATAGTGCTTTGTTGGACTCTGTCCTTTCTGTTGAGTCATTCCCAGACTTTTTGCTTTCACCCTCCTGTTTTCTGAACCTATTTTTGTTGGCTTTTAGGACTCTGCACATATTACCACTGCTAACCAGTGATTAAGTACTTGTGCATAAAAAATGGTGGATTTAGCTTATACCCATTTTAAGTCCCTAGTAAAGTGGTACTACATGTATCCCGGGACTGTAAATTAAATGCTACTAGTGGGTCTGCAGCACAGATTGTGCCACCCACTTAAGTAGACCTTTAAACATGTCTTAGGCCTGCCATTGCAGCGTATGTGTGCAGTTCTGGTAAAGATCTCGACCTTTTTCACACCCACCATCTCTCTACCTTGTTATTGACATGTCCTGTGTGATTTCCATAAATGGTCAGATACACCATACCGGCATGTCCACTACAAACAAGAGCCATCTCATTACCACCTTCACCACTCTATCCCACACCTGTCCTTTGGACCCCATAGAGCATGAGATCTACTGGACATTTATGATCTCCAAATAGGGTGAAGCAAGTTCATGAATTCTGAACATCTCCGAGGGATGTTGGTCCGTAGTTGATTTCCACAACTCAACATACCACTGCCTCCACATTATTATTCTGTGCCATTGCTTTGGAATCACTGAAACTGAAACATCCTCAGTCAAGGTCATCACGGACACTGTCTTCAGTCCTGAACTTTTCACCTACAAATCCTTGTTATCATGTGTGTTAGTCTAATTAGCTCAATTAGCAGAACCAGGATTGAACATCCAGAATGCATTAGGCTGGCAAACTAAAGTTCTGAGCACGGAACAGCCTCATTAATGACATAGAGGGAGGTGTTTACCCTACTGAGAGTTGGCATTCCTCAGTGCTAATTTGTGAAAGAAGCTACTACCTCTACCTAGGTTCCGAGACTTTTTATTATATTTACATATTTACCCGCAGTCAAGTCTGTCCAACGCAGTCCTGCTGCCGCATTTTCTATTGATAAATTGCCTATGTAGCAGCATCAGCGAGGCTGGATCTTAACCTCCTAAAAATGGACGCAGATTAGAGATATTTATTATCTTTTTTACTATTGGGCGTAGTCAGGCCATGGAATATTCTTTTCCATTATTAGCTCCTTGCATTATAATTTACCTACAGCTGAATCAATAAACAGAATATTTTTTATTAATTTGCAAAAAGGGTGGAATTATGTGTGTGCTTGATAGCTGAATTTTAATTAATTTTGTTGTTCAGTGGGTATTTCATTTTTAATCATGGTATGCGAATAATCAGCTGCTAAAAACTCCCCATAGTTATTTTCCTGCTGGCAAGCCCTTGAGGGCATATGCACCAGGAGAGATGCAAGGGTTCATGGATGTACCCACGCGAAGAGCCTGCGGAGCTCAGGGCACTCCACAATGATTTGAGATGGGAAAGGATGAAAGCCCTCCTCCCTGGCTGTGCAACACTCCTAGCTTACTCCTGATAGTTTGCCACTCATTACCAATATGCTTGGAAAAAGAGGGACATTGTGAGAGCCATCCCCAGTGATGGGCAGAGAACCCTAAGTCCCACCTAACACCCGAATGGTTCTGGGGTGACTTGTCCAGATTAATACCAGCAAAGTGCGCAATCACTGTAAATTCCTGATTTCAAAATGTCAGTATCAGGAGCTGAAACAATATCAGTTTTGAATAGTGACCACTGAATACTTTTTGGGTTACAGCTTTGGTACAAATTAATCATTTTCACACAATTATTGTATTAGAATCGAACTAATTGCAAAACCAAAAAACTAATATTCTTTGCCACAGTTATGAGCCACATTAGGATCAATACAATAAGTGGGAATATTCAAAGTCAGCATTATTCTAATATGTAAACTCTAGTTTACAAAAGTGCACTTGATACTTATCACCTCAGATGTCATTTTTAAGTTAAGTTGATTAAATATTCAGTATTGGGGGTCATTATCCTAAATTGAGCACAACTTCTTTGGATTGTAAGTTTGCTAGCACAGGGACTCTTCGAATGGAGTAATGAGGCACTCTACAAACTTTGGAGAAACCCCACGCTCTACAAACTTTTTAACATAACATAACAAATATATTAAAATATCCCAATTTTCTTTGGCCAATGATGGTCATGTCCATTTAAAATTTTCTAGAGTTGAACTTTTAATCATTAGAATTTACTTTATATCTCTGGCTATGTTACTATGTGCATTTCATATACCTGTATGAGGATATAAAAAGAAAAAAATAGTCTCCCAAAAGGTGTATAATATGTAAAGTTAGGCCCTGGTTTTAATATTAGTCGGAGTTGCCTCCGATCGACATTGCTGTGGATGAGGAAGCGACTGATTCCAACACCGCAATTAGGATGCAACCGCACATGGTGCGATCACAAACTTCAATTTTTTAATGGGAGCTTGTGCGGCGGGCTGAAACCGCCCGCAGCACAAGCTCCTATTGAAAAATTTAAGTTTTTACACATCCCTGCACTGGGATGTTTATAAACGGTGCCTGCCGTATGGTGCAGGGATGTAAAGGGGGGCACCTTAGGTGCCCTTCAGGGCCATATGCAGAGGGCCAAGGGGGAAGGGGCTCCTGCTAGGGACCTCCAAAGACACCTTCCGACAGCAGTTTCATGTCGGAAAAGCTGACATAGAACTGTTGTCGGAAAGTGCCATCATAATCCCAATGGCGAAAACTCCATCCTTCGAGGATTATGAGGCCTTTCCGAGTGGCCGATGGGCTCCTTGAGCTAGTTGGAACTGAGTCATAGTCCCTAGCTGGTTTACACTCCGACTGCTGTCATTCTAATACAGCAGTCGGAGTAAAACCTACAATGTCAGTCGGACAGCCTCCGACCAGCGACATTGTAATTAGGCCCTATGTGTTTTGTAGTAATCTTTGTATGGCTAAAGGTTGCTATCTCCATTTTGGAATCCACTATGTTGTATTTAAACCCAAGAAATCAATCTCAATACAGATTATATGTCAATATGGTGTGGCACCAGAATTTTAAGGACTAAATATAATCTGATAAAAATGTTGTGTCCTAAACATTGTTTACAAAATACATCTAAACCAAATGTGATGATCATTTGGTAAACGCTATTTAGGACATAATACATTTTATCGGATGATATTTAGTCCTCAATATTCTACGACAATATTTTATTGTCAACGATATTATGATAAACAACCATCAATCCTAAAGTAAGATCATTATTATTTAAGAATTTGGACTTCTATTTGCCATTGGAGATCATAGCACATATTCAGTCCCTGTTGTTCATAGGACATCTTGATTGTGATAACATGAACAAGAAAATGTAATAAAGACTAATGCATTAATCACAGCATTTCAAAACATTTCTACCTATTGCATAAATGATCAAAGTAGGTTGACTGTATAATGCCAGTGTCCTGATTCCCACTTGTGAATTTGCGCACACTTTTTCCAGCTGTTAACTTCAAATGTATTCCTGTTACCTAAGTGTATTGCTCATTTCAAGTTTGCATCTATTTTTTTGTGATGTACACATAGTTCCATCTCACAGGAAAATACTTTACACTGTTGTGTACTATTCAATATAAAGAATTTTAGATTTATTTTTTAGAACTCCCATGATAGATTTATTGTAGTATTATCAATACTGTAATCCATAGTTTCTGAAAGCGGGTATTGTCACACTTGAACAATGTGCCCAATTGTTGCTGGTATGCTAGGAGTTCGCCAATGAGTACACACTTTAAAATCAAGCGCCTCTTGGCAAAATATGAGGAGTGAATTTGCAGCTGTTGAAATGTACTAGAATGAGAGCAATGGAGCATGACTCCTCCAAGGCAGGGCAAACCTTTTACATTGCCTCTTAGTCACACTAAGTTGCTCTGGCCGGTGAGAGGGGAGCTCAACATTTTGCTTTTTCAATTCTTGCCCCTATAGTGAGCGGACCAACAATAGGTACAGGTTTTGCCAATCTGAATCTTTATCTGAAATACGATGGGAGTGGACATACATGCATGGCATTCAAAACCAGATTGTTATGGGATACATGTGCTCTTAACCTGAGTGGATCCTGAGTGTGGAAAGTGAGCTACATAATGCGTTGAGGTAAACTGAACAACAATTGTGTTTTTTTTTCCATATTCTTTCAGGTAGTGAAAGCGGCAGCATGGCTACTCTCCAACCCACCGCTTGGTGCCTCTCAAGACAGTACTTGACGCAAAAAGTCTGTACCTGAAAAACTTTATCCATCTTAGAACCTGCAAAGGAGCAAGATTGAAAAGCACCTATTCCTGCACATGGCATTGATGCATAGAAATGTTTTCATTGAATGTGTATATTTATGTGGAACAGTTGAGAAGATATAGCTGTCTTGTTTGGTAAATGTCTAACTGAATTGATGATCAAAGGGACCTCTTTAGGGTTTACTGCTTATACTAGTTAAAACTTCAGTTTGTGTTGAATAAGGCAGTTCAGGCGCTTAGATGGCCCTTATTTACACCAGGCACTCATTTTCAAGAACAGTAGATTTCCCACACACTGGTAGCTTTGAAATGCTTGAGGGGCTGCAGTTTCACATGTCTGGGATGGGGTTAGTCTCATACCTGCTGCATGAATATACTCCTCTCTGAGCTTCCTGGCAGTAGGCACTGAGCATTTAGGAAATCTGGTGTTTGTGAAGGACATGCTGCATTGAAGAGCACTTCTTCCATTCTCTGCAATCTGCAAAGGCTGCCAATTATGCCCTGCTTTCAAACTAGATTTTTAGCTATACTGTACTACACAAAGAGTGGTACTGTACCAATGGTTGGACATTAGGTTTTCGCTTGTAGTAAATCGCTGTGCCCTAAAGGCATCGCACTACCAGAATAGCTGATAATGGGTTCAGGGAGTAAAATAACACTCAGATGGCTAATTTCCTAGTAGGAATAATATTAACAAGTTATTTTTTCATGTGCCAAAATCCAAGTGAACTGTTACCAATCCTCACTTAATTTCGTCAGTAAATTGTGTTGGATGTTTATGTGAACAAAGGTAATATATTTGAAAAGTTTTATATTTGTCCATGATACATTAATTATACATGTATCTCTGCTGTTACAATTCAAAAGCATCATGCAGATTAATTCTATGGAACAAAAATAAAAACAACAAAGAATTTCACAGAAAAAGTGGAAATGACTTCAAGAATTTCATCTACAGGTAAAGTCACAAATATTGAGAAATGTGTCTAGTTCAGGACAATTTAGATACCTTATGTTACCTTAAGTCCACCTTTAAAAAAAAGCAAGAACGTTTTTTGCAGAAAAATGTGATTTTCAAAAAACGTTTTTGAGATTTGGAGTTTACCAAACTATTTGAAAGTTCGTATGTCCTTGAACATTTTGTTTACCTGTTCTGTTTCCCAGATTGTTTCTAAGATTCAAGTTGTTACATATAATTAATTATCACCTTAGCTGCTATGGAACGTCCAGCTCCAGTGCTGAACGTTCCATTGCGCAGGTGCAGCTGGAACGTCCAACGGCCGACGGCAGCACTCCCGAGGAAGTGGTGCCGTCGGCCGTTGGACTGGGCGCAGCACTTATGAGGTTATATATATAGATATATATTTTTTTTTCTCACAAAACTCAGATCACGACACACCTCTCGGTTTTCAAGATGTTGTTTATTGCAGATCACAAGAAAACTCCTACGCGTTTCGAACCAACGTTCCTGTTCATGGTAGTCTTTCACATTGTCCCTTTTCTATTTTGCTATTTATAGCCTTGCACTTATTCACTACTCTAGTGCATTTTGGGTTTTGTAATTTATTCACTACTTATGCTTTTTCAATTGCTCTCATTACTAGTTTTAAACATGTATGTGTAATCCCATCTGCAACCAAATGATGCCTGGGTGTTAATTACATATATATCTGCAATATAGAAGCGGCAAAGCCTATTACATTTATCATAACGCGCAAGTGTACTTCCGCGCACACAGGAACAAACGGTTTTGCCAGTATTGAACCTTTTTGCAGATTACTTTGCCTAACCATCCAGATACCAAGCCTGAAATGCTTGAAGAATAGGGCAGAAATAATATGGAATGCTCTGAAAATATGATGCTTATTATTATCGAATACGCCAGGAAGGACGTGGAGGACCTTCATCAAAAATAGCGGATATTGAAAATCAAATTAAAGCATCAAATGAAGATGATGGAGTTACAAAAAAACTAAGGGCAGAAATGGAGCAAAATTTAGATAAACATGAAGATGATGTCCAAGAAAGAAGGCAACGAAAATTTCGTAGAGATGAGGATGACTACGAATATGGCACAATCCTCACATTCCCGAATACGCCAGGAAGGACGTGGAGGACCTTCATCAAAAATAGCAGATATTGAAAATCAAATTAAAGCATCAAATGAAGATGATGGAGTTACAAAAAAACTAAGGGCAGAAATGGAGCAAAATTTAGATAAACATGAAGATGATGTCCAAGAAAGAAGGCAACGAAAATTTTGTAGAGATGAGGATGACTACGAATATGGCACAATCCTCACACACCCTCTTTTCTAAATCGTTTTTGGCCACTATAGGTGTGGCAGGGTATACTCAGACATGAGTCCCTTTCTCACTGCTCCATCAGGATTCAAGCAAGCCGGGCCGAAGAAGGCTGAAATGCCAGAAACCGGTCCCCGGTAGCTTGTCTCCTTTCTGGTGAAGAATTGGCTTGGTAGTTTAGTCTGCCCTGTTCCCATGATGCACTGGGCCAGGGACAGACTGATTTGCATATAGCCAGGTTCTGAGCTGGGATGGGGCAGTGAGATAAATAACGGTGATGGATCAAGCCCTGATCTTTGGACTGGGTAAGAGTGGTCTGTTTAACTCAGACACTCTGTTCATCACCACCCCCTTTTCTAAATCGTTTTTGGCCACTATAGGTGTGGCAGGGTATACTCAGACATGAGTCCCTTTCTCACTGCTCCATCAGGATTCAAGCAAGCCGGGCCGAAGAAGGCTGAAATGCCAGAAACCGGTCCCCGGTAGCTTGTCTCCTTTCTGGTGAAGAATTGGCTTGGTAGTTTAGTCTGCCCTGTTCCCATGATGCACTGGGCCAGGGACCGACTGATTTGCATTTAGCCAGGTTCTGAGCTGGGATGGGGCAGTGAGATAAATAACGGTGATGGATCAAGCCCTGATCTTTGGACTGGGTAAGAGTGGTCTGTTTAACTCAGACACTCTGTTCATCACCACCCCCTTTTCTAAATCGTTTTTGGCAACTATAGGTGTGGCAGGGTATACTCAGACATGAGTCCCTTTCTCACTGCTCCATCAGGATTCAAGCAAGCCGGGCCGAAGAAGGCTGAAATGCCAGAAACCGGTCCCCGGTAGCTTGTCTCCTTTCTGGTGAAGAATTGGCTTGGTAGTTTAGTCTGCCCTGTTCCCATGATGCACTGGGCCAGGGACAGACTGATTTGCATATAGCCAGGTTCTGAGCTGGGATGGGGCTGTGAGATAAATAACGGTGATGGATCAAGCCCTGATCTTTGGACTGGGTAAGAGTGGTCTGTTTAACTCAGACACTCTGTTCATCACCACCCCCTTTTCTAAATCGTTTTTGGCCACTATAGGTGTGGCAGGGTATACTCAGACATGAGTCCCTTTCTCACTGCTCCATCAGGATTCAAGCAAGCCGGGCCGAAGAAGGCTGAAATGCCAGAAACCGGTCCCCGGTAGCTTGTCTCCTTTCTGGTGAAGAATTGGCTTGGTAGTTTAGTCTGCCCTGTTCCCATGATGCACTGGGCCAGGGACAGACTGATTTGCATATAGCCAGGTTCTGAGCTGGGATGGGGCAGTGAGATAAATAACGGTGATGGATCAAGCCCTGATCTTTGGACTGGGTAAGAGTAGTCTGTTTAACTCAGACACTCTGTTCATCACCACCCCCTTTTCTAAATCGTTTTTGGCCACTATAGGTGTGGCAGGGTATACTCAGACATGAGTCCCTTTCTCATTGCTCCATCAGGATTCAAGCAAGCCGGGCCGAAGAAGGCTGAAATGCCAGAAACCGGTCCCCGGTAGCTTGTCTCCTTTCTGGTGAAGAATTGGCTTGGTAGTTTAGTCTGCCCTGTTCCCATGATGCACTGGGCCAGGGACAGACTGATTTGCATATAGCCAGGTTCTGAGCTGGGATGGGGCAGTGAGATAAATAACGGTGATGGATCAAGCCCTGATCTTTGGACTGGGTAAGAGTGGTCTGTTTAACTCAGACACTCTGTTCATCACCACCCCCTTTTCTAAATCGTTTTTGGCCACTATAGGTGTGGCAGGGTATACTCAGACATGAGTCCCTTTCTCACTGCTCCATCAGGATTCAAGCAAGCCGGGCCGAAGAAGGCTGAAATGCCAGAAACCGGTCCCCGGTAGCTTGTCTCCTTTCTGGTGAAGAATTGGCTTGGTAGTTTAGTCTGCCCTGTTCCCATGATGCACTGGGCCAGGGACAGACTGATTTGCATATAGCCAGGTTCTGAGCTGGGATGGGGCAGTGAGATAAATAACGGTGATGGATCAAGCCCTGATCTTTGGACTCGGTAAGAGTGGTCTGTTTAACTCAGACACTCAGTTCATCACCACCCCCTTTTCTAAATCGTTTTTGGCCACTATAGGTGTGGCAGGGTATACTCAGACATGAGTCCCTTTCTCACTGCTCCATCAGGATTCAAGCAAGCCGGGCCGAAGAAGGCTGAAATGCCAGAAACCGGTCCCCGGTAGCTTGTCTCCTTTCTGGTGAAGAATTGGCTTGGTAGTTTAGTCTGCCCTGTTCCCATGATGCACTGGGCCAGGGACAGACTGATTTGCATATAGCCAGGTTCTGAGCTGGGATGGGGCAGTGAGATAAATAACGGTGATGGATCAAGCCCTGATCTTTGGACTGGGTAAGAGTGGTCTGTTTAACTCAGACACTCTGTTCATCACCACCCCCTTTTCTAAATCGTTTTTGGCCACTATAGGTGTGGCAGGGTATACTCAGACATGAGTCCCTTTCTCACTGCTCCATCAGGATTCAAGCAAGCCGGGCCGAAGAAGGCTGAAATGCCAGAAACCGGTCCCCGGTAGCTTGTCTCCTTTCTGGTGAAGAATTGGCTTGGTAGTTTAGTCTGCCCTGTTCCCATGATGCACTGGGCCAGGGACAGACTGATTTGCATATAGCCAGGTTCTGAGCTGGGATGGGGCAGTGAGATAAATAACGGTGATGGATCAAGCCCTGATCTTTGGACTGGGTAAGAGTGGTCTGTTTAACTCAGACACTCAGTTCATCACCACCCCCTTTTCTAAATCGTTTTTGGCCACTATAGGTGTGGCAGGGTATACTCAGACATGAGTCCCTTTCTCACTGCTCCATCAGGATTCAAGCAAGCCGGGCCGAAGAAGGCTGAAATGCCAGAAACCGGTCCCCGGTAGCTTGTCTCCTTTCTGGTGAAGAATTGGCTTGGTAGTTTAGTCTGCCCTGTTCCCATGATGCACTGGGCCAGGGACAGACTGATTTGCATATAGCCAGGTTCTGAGCTGGGATGGGGCAGTGAGATAAATAACGGTGATGGATCAAGCCCTGATCTTTGGACTGGGTAAGAGTGGTCTGTTTAACTCAGACACTCTGTTCATCACCACCCCCTTTTCTAAATCGTTTTTGGCCACTATAGGTGTGGCAGGGTATACTCAGACATGAGTCCCTTTCTCACTGCTCCATCAGGATTCAAGCAAGCCGGGCCGAAGAAGGCTGAAATGCCAGAAACCGGTCCCCGGTAGCTTGTCTCCTTTCTGGTGAAGAATTGGCTTGGTAGTTTAGTCTGCCCTGTTCCCATGATGCACTGGGCCAGGGACAGACTGATTTGCATATAGCCAGGTTCTGAGCTGGGATGGGGCAGTGAGATAAATAACGGTGATGGATCAAGCCCTGATCTTTGGACTGGGTAAGAGTGGTCTGTTTAACTCAGACACTCTGTTCATCACCACCCCCTTTTCTAAATCGTTTTTGGCCACTATAGGTGTGGCAGGGTATACTCAGACATGAGTCCCTTTCTCACTGCTCCATCAGGATTCAAACAAGCCGGGCCGAAGAAGGCTGAAATGCCAGAAACCGGTCCCTGGTAGCTTGTCTCCTTTCTGGTGAAGAATTGGCTTGGTAGTTTAGTCTGCCCTGTTCCCATGATGCACTGGGCCAGGGACAGACTGATTTGCATATAGCCAGGTTCTGAGCTGGCATGGGGCAGTGAGATAAATAACGGTGATGGATCAAGCCCTGATCTTTGGACTGGGTAAGAGTGGTCTGTTTAACTCAGACACTCTGTTCATCACCACCCCCTTTTCTAAATCGTTTTTGGCCACTATAGGTGTGGCAGGGTATACTCAGACATGAGTCCCTTTCTCACTGCTCCATCAGGATTCAAGCAAGCCGGGCCGAAGAAGGCTGAAATGCCAGAAACCGGTCCCCGGTAGCTTGTCTCCTTTCTGGTGAAGAATTGGCTTGGTAGTTTAGTCTGCCCTGTTCCCATGATGCACTGGGCCAGGGACAGACTGATTTGCATATAGCCAGGTTCTGAGCTGGGATGGGGCAGTGAGATAAATAACGGTGATGGATCAAGCCCTGATCTTTGGACTGGGTAAGAGTGGTCTGTTTAACTCAGACACTCTGTTCATCACCACCCCCTTTTCTAAATCGTTTTTGGCCACTATAGGTGTGGCAGGGTATACTCAGACATGAGTCCCTTTCTCACTGCTCCATCAGGATTCAAGCAAGCCGGGCCGAAGAAGGCTGAAATGCCAGAAACCGGTCCCCGGTAGCTTGTCTCCTTTCTGGTGAAGAATTGGCTTGGTAGTTTAGTCTGCCCTGTTCCCATGATGCACTGGGCCAGGGACAGACTGATTTGCATATAGCCAGGTTCTGAGCTGGGATGGGGCAGTGAGATAAATAACGGTGATGGATCAAGCCCTGATCTTTGGACTGGGTAAGAGTGGTCTGTTTAACTCAGACACTCTGTTCATCACCACCCCCTTTTCTAAATCAAGAAAGAAGGCAACGAAAATTTCGTAGAGATGAGGATGACTACGAATATGGCACAATCCTCACATTCCCGAAGAAGTTTGAAATTTTCAAAAAACAGTGGGAAACAAAGAAAACAAGTGTTGATCCCCTGACTGGTCAAATAACCAGTGAATCAGAATCAGACCTAAGCGAAGGAGAGCAAAAACCATCTGGAACACGCAAGTTCTCTTTTTTAGAAGAGATGAAGCTGCTATACCAGGAGCAGCAAACACCAAGAGCCAAATCCAGAGGACGAGGCTCGGGAAGAACCAGAGCGCGGGGAAGGGGCTTCTTTCCCTCAAACGACCGAGACGCAAAACAAGAAGAAGCAAGCGCCAAAGGGGAAAGATACAACTTAAGAAATCGCACTGTGATGAGGAAATTAAACTGCAAGGAAATAAGACTCCAGAACTGGTAATAAACGTATCCAGATACACCCTAACTAAAGCAGAGAATGACCTCCTGAACAAAGGACTTTCATTTTGCCCAGAAATACACCAAGACCCCATTGAAACTAAAATTGATGTCTACAAATATATACAAAAACTTAAATTAAAAAAATTCTTCTCCAAAAGGACCTTGAAAACACCAAATGGTCAGGAAACAACAAACGAAACAGACAACCCAGAAGCCTATAGTATTGAAGAAGTGCCATATTTGAGAACAGCATATGAACTGGGAAATGAAACTGGCTCCCAAATAACAGACACTCAATTCTTGGAAGAGATGGGAGTGCAAACAAATAAAAGAACACCGACCCCATTTAAGAAAAAGTCAAAATGTTGTCCTGCTCTGCATCCTGGGAACAGAATTGACACCTTCCATGACTTGGTAATGGGGGATCTGGAGGTCATGCAAAATGTCTCACATCGCAACATTAGGGAAAACCTAACGAAACAGGAACGCATGGCTATGCAAACCCTAAAAAACAACAACGAAATTGAAATTAAACCGGCTGACAAAAGCGGTAATATCGTAGTAATGGAAAAATGCTACTACGTGGAAGAAGCGATGAGACAATTGAATGAAGAGAAAATTACAAACTCCTATTGAAGAATCCAATACAAGATTTGATGAGAGATCTAAATAAAAAAACTGGATACGTGGCAAAGTAAAGGCTTAATCACAGAAGAAGAAAAGAAATTCTTAATGGTAGAAAATCCAATCATACCAACCATATACTTTCTTCCGAAAGTCCATAAAACTCTAAACAGACCGCCTGGATGACCGATCATTTCCAGCTGTGCGAGTCTATATGAAAATGTTGCCACCTATGTAGATCACATGCTGGCTCCAATAGTTCCCACTCTAAGCTCCTACATAAAGGACACCGGAGATTTCTTGCGAATCCTAATGGACACCCAGTGGCAGCCAACATATCCATTGGCAACAATTGATGTGGTATCACTGTATACCTCAATCAATCACGAAATAGGAATAGAAGCAATTCAATATTTCCTAAAACAAAAACCAATCACTGAACTAGAACATTCCAAAATGATCATCGACATGATAACCATGTGCCTCCATAACAATATCTTTCTTTTCAATAAAAAACTCTACGTCCAATGCTGCGGTACCGCGATGGGAGTTTCCTTCTCTCCAAGCTATGCGAATATCATGATGGGGTGGTGGGAGAGGAACATAGCTTGGAGAGAAGAAAATGACCATCACATGATGAACGTAGCCCTTTGGGTACGTTTCATCGATGACCTATTCATTCTATGGAGGAACAGAAATCTAATTTCGGACTTTTTTTGATGATCTAAATGAAAATGATGGGGGCTTGAAATTTATCTACACAATAAGCTCAAAAGAAGTGGAATTCCTAGACACCAACATTTACATAAAAAATGACAGAATGCATACCACTGTACATAGAAAAAAGACCGCAACCAATAGCCTTCTCCATTGGTCAAGCTTTCATCCCCAATCATTAAAGAAGAGCATTTCCTATGGAGATTATTGAGAATGAAAAGGAATTGCTCGGCAAACCAGGAGATGGAACTAAAATTCTGTGATACCAAAAAACGCTTCCTACAACGAGGATACAAACACACAGACATAGAGAGAGGCGAAGCCAAAGCAAGACAAAAAACAAGAGCAGAAACTCTGGTTAACAGAAAGGAAAGAGAAGAAAGAGAAAGGAGAGAACAAATTGAAGAAATTGAGGGAAACACTGAAGATGCAGATAAACGGAAATACAATTCAAAAGACACTGATCAACCACAGCTGATAATTACCTATAGCAAAGAAATTTATAGAATCCAAAAAACACTAACCAAATACTGGGATGTATTAAAGAGGGATCCTGATATAGGTAACATCATTGGAGAACGCCTACTAGTATCATATAGGAGAGCACCAAATCTATCGGACCATCTAGTGAGAAGTCACTTTGAAAACAAAAAAACAGAACCATGGTTGGAAAGAAGATCAAAAGGATTCACCATGGTATGCAAAGCGTGCAGAATTGGGAAAAATTTCAAGAGTTTGAAGGACCCAAACGGCAAAATCTTTGAAATCAGAGAAACTATAACCTGCGCTTCAACGAATGTTGTATACATCCTTGAATGTTTGTGTGGAAAACAATACATAGGGAGTACAATATGCCCCCTAAAGAAGCGCATACTAGAACACACGCGCGCGATACAAAATGATGACTTCCCATAGGCCATTGCGAAACATCTCAAAAACACACAAAGGAAAAACCTGGTTGGACATAAAATACTCAGGACTGGCAACCATCCCTCCTAATGAACGTGGTGGCAATCGCATCCAGAAACTGCGCAGACTAGAGTCCAAAATGATAATGAGATTTAAAACAAAACACCCCATGGTTTTGAATGGGGACGAAGAGTTCATCTATAGCGATATTGATTAGGACATTGACTGATCAGAATTGGACTTGAGCTATCTCGAATACACTAATAAGTTTGATTTGTTGTTTGTATGGAGTTATTGTTAGGCAATGTAAGTTCAACCGGATGACAATAGAGCAATACTGTAATTAAAGCACTATTCCGAAAGTGATGTATCAGACAAGAAAGAAAGAGAATAATGGAACTAAAATGTGATTGCAAAACAGTCGTTTTTAGATATATAAATTTAATTTGAGCATGTAATGCACCCCATGATGCAGCAATGCTGCCGGGAAAGGAAAGGGCACTCAGCCCAGTTACCTTAACAGTTACTATAACTAAAATCTGCAATCAGGTTCAATACTGGCAAACCCGTTTGTTCCTGTGTGCGCAGAAACACTTGCGCCTACATGATAAATGTAATTGGCTTTGGCGCTTCTATATTGCAGATATATATGTAATTAACACCCAGGCATCATTTGGTTGCAGATGGGATTACATATACATGTTGAAAACTGGTAATGAGAGCAATTGAAAAAGCATAAGTAGTGAATAAACTACAAAACCCACAATGCACTAGAGTAGTGAATAAGTGCAAGGCTATAAATAGCAAAATAGAAAAGGGACAATGTGAAAGACTACCGTGAACAGGAACGTTGGTTCGAAATGCGTAGGAGAGTTGTCTTGTGATCTGCAATAAACAACATCTTGAAAACCGAGAGGTGTGCCGTGATCTGAGTTTTGTGAAAATACTTAACGAGACACCTTCCTGGTCTCGAAGCGGGCACCGACTGTAAAGTGCTCCCTCCCACTCAGGACTTTTTGTGGAAAAAAAAAAAAAATAATAATAATATTTATATATATATATATATATATATATATATATATATATATATATATATATTGGACAATTACTTTGTGATAGAAAATCAATTACTTTAAATTAGGTTTGTAAATTATGAGAATATGATGAGATGCATATGATAGCTGTTAGAATTGGGGGTCTCTAGTTGGCACAAGTAGTTACTTGTGACAAATAGAGACCCTTGCCTCTAGTCAGGATAAGGGGATTACACTCCTAAAATAATCCCTAAAATAACCTCTGCTCACCCCTTTGGTAGCTTGGCACGAGCAGACAGGCTTATCTCAGAGGCAGTGTGTTAAGCATATGTGACCACATATAGTAACCCAGTGACAATACTACAAATGGACACCGCACAAGGTTTTATATAAAAAATAAGTATACTTTATGTAGATTTTCCACAAGACCATGAACGACAAAAATACACAATACTGTTACTTTAAGATGGTAGATTTAGCTTAGTTCAGTTCAGTTCTTAAGATCTGACACTTTGCGCCAATGTGCCTCAGGTTGCGTAGCGCTTCCAGGACAAGCAATGTCGCAGCGATCTTCCAGATGCGGCACGCTTTACCGGGAATGCAAGAAGTTCTCGGTTTGATGCGTGGACTGCAGTGGCAGCACCCTTATTCAGCGATGCGACGGCAACAGCTCCAACTGCGACACTCTTCTCCCACGATGCGTGAAGCTTCCGTGCAATGCGGCAATAAAAGCGCCGACATCCACAATGCGACGGCAGCAGCTCCAACAGCGGCGCTCTTCTCGGGGATGCGAGGTGCTTTTCTTCGATGCGGTGCAGTGCGACAGTTCCAGCGGCGACACCCTCCTTTGGAGTTTCGACGGCAGGCACAGCGACGGCGATAGGCTCCGCCTCGTTGAAAGACTCTTCCCTCGATGCGGTGCGATGCGACAGCTACAGC
Source organism: Lissotriton vulgaris (assembly GCF_964263255.1). Classification (NCBI taxonomy): domain Eukaryota; kingdom Metazoa; phylum Chordata; class Amphibia; order Caudata; family Salamandridae; genus Lissotriton; species Lissotriton vulgaris. The sequence goes on along the minus strand of NC_141685.1, from coordinate 1,672,353,478 downwards.
GGCGACACCTTCCTTCGGAGTTGCGACGGCGACACGCTTCCTCTTCGTTGCGGCATGCTTTTCTAGATGCGGTGAAGTGCATCAGTTCCAGTGGCCACACCCTCCTTCGGAGTTGCGACAGCAGGCACAGCGACGGCGACATGCTTCTTCTTCGATGAGTCGTGCTTCCAGCTCCTTGCGACACGCAGTCCCTCAGAAGGCCCAAAACAGCAGCAGACACTTCCAAAGACCTCTGGGGAGCTGGGGGTTGAAGACTGTTGTCCCTGAGACTTCAGCAGAAGGCAAGCTCTTTTCCAAGCACTTGGAGATCCTTCACAAGTTGAAAGCAAAGTACACAAAGTTCCTTTCTCCTTCTTTTGCCAGTAAGGCAGCCTCTGCAGACCAATCCCCCAAGCAGTACTTCAGCTTGGGAATAGTCTCTCCTCAGTTTCTTCAGGTTCCTCTTCTCAGTAAAGGTTTCTTCTTGTAGTCCAAAAGTGATCTAATTTCATGGGATTAGGGTCTCAATATATATACCCCAAAATCCTTTGTTCTCTGAGGGGAGAGGGGCCTTTACCCAGTCCAAACCAGTTCTGAAGCACTCTGTTTACCAGACTTCTCCTTTCCTTTCACAGTGCAGGGCAGACGCCCCACAGGAGGTGGAGCCAGTATTGTGAAAGGCAAGTACAGTCCGGGAGCACTTTGTTTACAGGCCTCCTTCTCTTCTTTCAGTGTGCAGGGCAGAGACATCAGCCGCTCCCTAGGAGGTGGAGCCAGCATTGTGGAAGGCAGGCACAGCCCTATTTAAGGTTCAGGTGCAACTCCTCCCTCCCATCTAGATGCAGATCTCTCTATTCACCACTGGGCTGACTCATCCTGTCTCTTGGAATCCCCCAGCCCTGTCATTCACAAAACCAGACAAAGGAATACACAACCTAGCAGAGGCAGGCTTGAAAGGTTAGACAAGCAAATACCTACTTTCTAAAAGTGGTATTTGCAAACACAGAATGTTAAAACCAACTCCACTAAAAGGTGTATTTTATCATTCTGAGTTCAGGCATACTAAACTCGAATTTCTATCATGTTCTCTGAGACAGTTAGGATTATAAAATGTAATAACTCTTACAGCCCATTCTGGCCTATGGAGAACAGGTAGCTTTGCAATAGTGAAAAACAAAAATGGCTGTAATTCACTATTAGGACATGCCACACACACCAGGGCTTGTCCTACCTTATACTTACAATGCACCCTGCCCTTGGGCCTACCACTGATATGAAGAAAAGGGAAGGTTTAAGGACTGGCAAGTGGGTGCACTTGCCCAGTCAGCATGACAGTACCAGACTGCACGCAGGCTCTGCAATGGCAGACCTTAGACACATTTTACAAGGCTGCTTCTGTGGGTGGCACAACCAGTGCTGCAAGCCCACCAGCAGAATTTGGATTTACGCACCCTGGGCACACTTAGTGCACTAAACTAGAGTCTGACAAGTAAACCAGATAGCCAAACATGGAACCACTGATTAATACATCAATTTACAATAGGGAGCACTTGCACTGTGGCACTGGATAGCAGTGGCACAGTACCCAAAGCATCTAACACCAGCGAACGTACAGGAGGCAACAGCAAAAATGGAAGGGAGACCCATGTTAATGGTGCCAGGGCTAACAATAGCTCATTGAGTTAATGTGCCACTGCGCAGGTCTATGTTTGGCTTGTGGTTCACAGGTGTGAATCCTAGTGTCAGGGACTAATTATTTCACTCCTCTGAAGTCAATAAAATGAGTGTCAAGTCTGTGGGCTAATAATTAAGTATGGGCGGAAAATTCATTCCGCTCGAGTAATTTGCAGATTTTCCATGATTTTGCGATCCGCGAATCGCGGGAAATTGCGGCAAAATCCGCGAATTCGCGAGTGGGACAAATTTTGCTAAGGAAGCACTTACAGGGTTACAGCAGGTGCCCAAGTTGAAGCTAATTTCTTTGTAACCATTTACAAAATGGTTACAAAGAAATTAAGTTCAACTTGGGCACCTGCTGTAACCCTGTAAGTGCTTCCTGAGCGGCGCCCCGTTGCCTACTTGCAACTATTCTCTGACCCTGCTCTGACCCTCGAAGCAGGGTCAGAGAATAGTTACAAGTAGACAACTAGGCTCCGTGAACAGGAACGACCTTACAGATATAGATAAAGCAGGTACCCGAGCTGAAGATCAAATTCAGTAACTCCTTAATCAGCCCCAAAAAATCGTGCGCTTTGTTGAGGCTGGGCAGGTGTGCTTTCTCCCCATATCTACAGTCGAAAATTAGCTATGATGCTTGATGGAGGCCTTTGCATCCTTGACTTTCCCGAGTGCAATCCCCGTGCAGTTCCTGTAACCAGTAGCTTCTTTCTCCCCATCTGCTGCTCTGATCGGTGCCTGACCTTTAATACACACAAGAGGCATGTGAACTCGCAAGGAAGCCCCCCCGTTTGCCCCGCCCCCCCACACACTAGCGGTGTGCACCGTCTTCCCGCCCTTTACCCACTTTGATGGACAGCTCACTCGAGGGACTCCGGCGCCCTTCGGCGGATGGCAAAGTTAATCAGCACCAAAAAAATCGTGCGCTTTGTCGAGGCTGGGCAGGTGTGCTTTCTCCCCATATCTACAGTCGAAAATTAGCTATGATGCTTGATGGAGGCCTTTGCATCCTTGACTTTCACGAGTGCAATCCCTGTGCAGTTCCTGTAACCAGTAGCTTCTTTCTCCCCATCTGCTGCTCTGATCGGTGCCTGACCTTTTATACACACATGAGGCATGTGAACTCGCAAAGAAGCCCCCCCCTGTTTGCCCCCCCACACACACACACTAGCGGTGGGCACTGTCTTCCCTCCCTTTACCAACTATGATGGACAGCTCACTCGGGGGACCCAGGCGCCCTTCGGCGCGATGGCAAAGTTAATCAGCCCCAAAAAATTGTGCGCTTTGTCGAGGCTGGGCAGGTGTGCTTTCTCCCCATATCTACAGTCGAAAATTAGCTATGATGCTTGATGGATGCCTTTGCATCTTTGACTTTCACGAGTGCAATCCCCATGCAGTTCCTGTAACCAGTAGCTTCTTTCTCCTCATCTGCTGCTCTGATCTGTGCCTGACCTTTTATACACACAAGAGGCATGTGAAGTATAAGGCAAAGAAGCCCCCCCATTTGCCCCTCACACACTAGCGGTGTGCACCGTCTTCCCGCCCTTTACACACTATGATGGACAGCTCACTCGAGGGACCCCGGCGCCCTTCGGTGCAATGGCAAAGTTACACACACATGGTCACTGGAGGCAAATCTTCTGGCCCTATGCAGCTGTAGTGCAGGAAAAGCACTATACATTTACCCAACGAGGTAGCATACTCCAGTTAAGAATGGTGCAAAATCGCAAAAAAATCTGCGATTTCACGGGGAAATTCGCAAATTCACTGATTTTTCTGCGATTTCGCGTGAATTCGCGAACCGCTGATTCGCAAAATTCGCCCATACTTACTAATAATAGTGTCTTTCTCAAACTATATAAAACATCTCTGGTCTCAGTGAAGGGGTGGGCTTTGTCTTGTATTCTCAAGAAGTAGAGAAATTATGAGAGATGCCACAAAGTACTAATATGTAATGCCATAAATTACTAAGCCCCATCATATGTTTTAAAAATGGGTTTCATACCTGTGTTAACCTCAGAATGCTGATTTACTTTAGACTGCATCAATGGGAAGGATTTAAATTAATCAAACGGTTAGTTCCTGCCATCAAGCGAGTGAACCAAATGCGATCACACAAACGGCTTTATTAGCCCACTGGAGCAAGCTGACGCCTCACGCACGCGCTCCAAGACCCCCGATGGCCCCACCGAGGACTGCATCGAACCTACGACTGGAGATCCACTACTTCTTTGCCAGCACCTTAATACAGCTACAGCCTTGAGTTTGGCATTGGCCGCACAAGGCATTGTTTAAAGCATCAGGCACATTATTCACATAGTCCGAGGATGATCCCTGTATCATAAGAGCTTGGGATCGAAACGTCGTCGACACTAATCAGTACCACTTCTGCTGAAAATTATAATAGTTGTGGTTACTGTTGATGGTTAGGTTGCTTAATTCTATGACCACGCCAAGCAACCATAGCTCTCTTTGTTGCCTGGAAAACCCTTTATGTCTTCTGCCTTGTATGTTCTCTTTGTATTTTTCTTCCCATGCTGGATGCAGGATTGTGTCCCGTTCATTTCATGTGTTGTTTCCTATATGTCTAAGATTTCTTCAATATATTACTTATTAAAAATCTCTGTCCGGCTCGACATTGAAAGTCTATAGTACCTATTTAAGGTCTATATGGTCATTTGTTCTTTATATAATTCACCTAAGGACCAGTGTTCTTGAAAATAATTAATACCAAGGGTCCTTGGTTACTCTTTGGGTTCCCTTGTTTGTTTAAAATATATATATATATATATATATATATGAAATACAATCTAGCACTCTAGTTGTTCATTATTACTCTGTGGTGAAGCTACAGTAGAACACTGGGTAATCAACCAAGACTGCAGCTGCTGATGCACATACGTTTCACTTGGCATTCTAGACTTTTTTCCACATGGTTGGTAATGATATTTAACAGTTTGTAGAAAATGTGCTCTCATTTTCGCACTAACCATAAGTTTGGTGACAAAATTAAACCCCATATTTTGCTCCTCGGCAGCAGTATTCTCAAAATAAAATGCTTTAATTTCTACAACTAGAATTCCAGCAAGGTGGTGTTCAGGTGTGCTTCATGTCTGTCAAGAACATAGAATGTTAACATTCTAGATGTTTATTAGAACTCTGTGATGAAGCAGCAGTAGAATATTGCGAAATCAACTATGAGGCTGCTTCTGTTGTTGGGAGTATGTTTTACTCTGATTGATATACTTTTTTATAACATGGATAAGGAAGATATTTGTTAATTCATAGAAAGTACATCCGCATTTGAACCTTTTGGAGTACTAACCATAAATTCTTTGGAAAAATAAGGGGACCCCTACAAACCAAATATACTTGCCATGCGTAGGGAAATATAACTTTTGTGCAAAGAAAACTATAGCAAGCTTCTTAATACAGAAAAGACTAATGAATTCTAGGTGGGATTACAAATGAATTATAAAAAATTGTGCAAATCACCCACTACAATTGTAGAAAAATATTTTCATTTTATTAATGTGCTTTTTTAAGATAATTCATGAATTCATTAATCATTCATATGATACTTTTTTTTATCTTTCTTCATATGTTTTTCGGATACACAAAAACAAATCTTTGTATAAATATGAACTTATAACAAAGACAGTTATATGGCTTTTCAATCAGGGTATGAAATGATATCAACTAGTATGTATTGACATATCAGAAGATTGATGATTTGATGATGGCAAGCGGCAGAATTGAAAACTATGAGTGTTTCGGCACTGCTGCCTTCATCAGGAACATCGTCTATGCACATACACTACATAACAAAGATATACAAACAAACATTATTTCCAACTGAGACCTTAATTTACACACCTAGACTGACTATACTACACATATATATTTAAAAACATTTTTTTATATATATTTACAATTACCATAATCCCGGCAAACAACATTCTCAATTGTTGATAGAATGCTAAACCCATAATTATAACATTTATCTTTTGTATATCATCATCATTTTGATACATAATTTCAATGTGCAGATTAACTTTTAAAGTTACAATTTTATTATTGGTTTATATGCTGGTCCATCTATAGTAAGGAAAAATCACTATTTACACAGTACATCTATAGTTTTTTGGGGTAATTTCATTTAGGGGCAGTGTCATGCAACAACAAAAAGAAAAAGATGAATAGGGAGCGGAAAATAAGTAAATAGAGCAGCTATATACAACATCACAGTTTAAAGATGAAAAAAATTTATATATATACAGAAAAGACTATAGATATATAGCCCTAATGAGTATGAATATGCCTTAAATTCTAGAGCTGCTGTGTGACAATATTGAAAACAATGCCATTTTAGGGCCAGACATTTTGTTGACAAGGCACTTATTCCATTTTGAGAGATTATAATGTTATATGTCTTGCTTTCATGAGGTGTACCTATAGGCATGGTTTTTTAGTTCTTCCTCTTAATATCTGTAAACCTGAAACTGTTTGACCAGGTATGTATATTAAAGATATAACCCATATCTATTTAGATATAATGTAGAGGTCACAATTTGATTATCTACACTAATTTATGGGAAAACTAATGAATTTTAAACCCATGGCCTACCTGATCCAAGATTGCTAGTAAAGAAATCACTTGACCATCTCACACTTCCCCTGATATAAAATGACCATCAAGAGTGATCTGTCATATGCTAATATAGACATATGCCTGGTACTTACTTGAATATTGAATGCTTGGTTGTGGTGAAACAGCTTTAATTGATGTTAAAAGATGTGAGGATACAAAGGGTCACCTAGAAAAACAGTGCGTTGAGATGATATAATTGTACTGAATTAAAATATACTGTTTTTTTTAAACTTTGAACAAACAGAATAGGTCAGTACTCACTTAATGAGACACACCTTAGGCTGTCTTATTAATAGTCATATCTTCATAGTTCGAAATTCTAGTCAATTTATATCTCATGCATGAACCAAGGAACTTTTATGTTCTCTCACGCTCTGTTTGTGAAAGAAACAAAGAGACACCAAAGGCACAAAATCAAACTGAAGAATGTCCAATATGGTGTCCATAGCACTTACATTGTCATTATTTATCAAAAAACCATTTAGGTATCTATATAATAGGTCACCTATCCTAATCTCCAAGTCACCACAAGTTAACTTGCTTCCTTTGATCCCCAAATTGTTAATATAGGTTGGGGGAGTTTTCTTCTCTTGCTCAAACACCTATGATTCAACAAACGAATTCAATACAGTGATTTAACGAAAGTCATCCTCTAGTGGTCCATAACTAACCATACCAACAAGAGGTTATGACTACCTACATGATATGCTTACTTGGTGAGCGTGATATCAGTTACACCCTGTGTAACAACTTTGCTGACTGGTTGCCAATGCCCATCCGGGTAAATATGATGGGGCCAAGACATAGCTGGTAAGCTCAACCCTGTACCCCGACACTTATGATGGGTTACTACAAATGTAATATATGCAACCCTGACCCGCAATTAATAAATTTACCCTTAGATTTGTGATCAAGCCACATCTCGGTATCCAGGCTACCCCACTTCTCGTCCCGAAGAAGTCCCGCAGGCCGAGGTCCCTAATTACCCTTAAGCCAAAAAGGGTCGAAACGTCGACACCCATCTTTGCTTGCACCCGGACCATTCCCTGTACATGCCAATTTTCAAACAATGAATTTATTTCGTTTGTAAATCAATGATGTTGAATTGATATTACTGAGTCCAGTGGCCAGGTGCCCTCAGAACTGGAAGTGTTTGACCAGTTTTTATAAAATGGTTGTAAATACTCTCTTTATGTCACTTTGTTTTTAATGCCTTCACACCACTTATCACTTAAGCACCCACTTTCCTGGACACACCATGTTAGTTTTTGTACCGATGATTGTAAAATTAAAAAGCTATCAAGTATAAATTACGTATAATTGATCTTACAGAAGGGAGTGATTCAATAAACTCCATCTCTGTAATACTACCCCATGTCAGTTGTTGCATATGTCTATAACTAAGTACCTTGATATATATAAGTACCTTGATACATACGATATGAACTTACTGTTTAGAAGGTTTAAAAAAACTGCAAATACTGATTGAAAGTGTGAATTTGTTTAATACTTGATCAATGGTCTTGAAGATAAATCAATGCACTTGTATGAAAATATACAAACTTCAGTATCAAACTTGTGTATATTTATCTACCTCTGTGAAAGCCTCTTTATTAAAACCCCTCTCTTTTTTTAACCCCCTTACTTATCAATCCACAAAGCTATTGGCGTGGCAGTCATGGCAGACAGTATTTAGAAATACACAAAAAGCAACCCAATTTCTGTTTTTATTTGCATTTAAAAATAAATACAGACACAAAAAATGTTTTCTGTCTGTATTTATCTGTAAAAATCAGTAACAAAGGAAAACAGGGAGCCTTAATTATAATCCCTTCTAAGATCTGAAAACAAAGCAATCCCGTTAATAGTTAAAAAAATGCCATGACTTCTTTAACCCCACGGCATTCCATCATGATATATTGCTATCTCTAAAAATATCCGATAATACATTGTTCTTCCCTATAGGTGTACAATACTTCAGTCTGCCGATCCCCGGCAACTTGTGGACTGCTGACCAGACTTTGAGAACATTCTCAAGTGTTTTGAACCGGACTCTTTTGTAAAAGCTGAATTCTAATAACTGCCATAGGCATCCCCAGGCTTCCTCACTGACTGTCAATTTGACCGGGGTGGGAAAATGCTCTCCTGCATTCACCTCTGCCTTTTCTTGTAATACACTTAAATTATTGAACAGGATTGGTTGCCCAATAATAGAATTTAAGATTAGGCAGGGCCAATATACCTCTCTCTCTTGGAATGGTTAAAGATTTTAGAGCACGTCTTGGTCTTGCATAAGAGCAGATAAATCGAGAGATTACCTCCTCCATTTTCTTAAACCAATAGCCTTCAAATTCCAATAGTATCACCTGAAAAAAGTAAAAAAAAATTGGGAAAAAAAGATTTTTATAATAATACACCTACCAACTAAGGAGAGATGTATATTGTTCAATCTGTTCAGATCTTTTGTTGTATTTTATATTAATCGATCAAGATTCTCCCATACTATCCCCTCCAATTCCGATGATATACTTACACTCATATAAATATCATTAATCATAATTTGAGTTTTTTCATTGTTTAATTGATAGCCGGAGATACTCCCAAAACCAAGGGCCTCCTGCTCCACTGCTGCTAGGGCACTAACCGGATCTGATGTTACCAGCATGATGCCATGGGCATAAGCTAGAGCTTTGGTGTTTCTCCTTTGAAACTGCAAAGGGCAAATTAAGATATTTTTCTCTAGTCTTCAGATTAAAGGATCAATATATATTACAAATAGCAGCAGAGAGCAAGGGCACCCCTTCCTGGTCCCCCTCTTGGTTATAAATGGCTCAGACAGCTCCCTTGCTACATAGACCCTGGCTTCCGAGGTGTTATACAGAGCCATAATGGCCTGGTAATAGCCAGGGCCAATACCCACTCTTTGCATTGATGCCCACAAGAATTTCCAGGAGACATGCACGCAGGATCAAACAAGGTAAATAAGGAATAAACTCATGTTGTTGTCTGGTGTAAACCTTATTAAGAATAGGGGATAAATGGGTAACCAGAATTTTAACACACTTTAGAATCTCTGTTCATAAGAGTTATTGGCCGATATGACCCGAGTTCAGCTGTCGGTTTATTTTTTGTCGGAAATACTATAATTTTTGTACATGACCATGAGTTCGGGGATTGGCCCAATTGAAAATTTGGCCAAATAGATTAACTAAACAATCTTTAAGCACTGACGCAAATGTAGAATAAGACTATGTGGGTATTCAGTTGTGCTAGCTGCTTTCCTTTTATGAAGACTACTCATTGCATGTACTATTTCCTCCCATTCTGGTGGCCTTTCCAATAGCTTCTGTTCCTCTATGCAAAATTCTTCCCGGTCAACTGAGTTTATCAGAGCATTATGTGTTTTCCTAAATTAAGGTGCTCTCCTTGTATAGATCTTGTATAAAATCTTGAAAACCTGCCCTAATACCACTGGGGTCGGACACCAGCCCTCTCTTTGGGTCTCTTATTTCCTGTACATCGCATCAAGCATTTTCAACCCTTGTTCTTATAGCCATTTGTTGGCCTATCTCCTCACTGCACTAGTATACTTTCTCCCTCCAACCCATATATTTGACTGTGGTTTTCTTTACCAATATTTTATTGATTGCATCCTTATCAATTGCTACCCCCACTTGACTTTCAGCTATCTTATCACCTAGCTGCGTTGCAATGATAAGTTTATTTTCTTCTGCAGCTAACACCGTATATAATTCTTCTAATATCTGTCTTTCCTTCTTAGTTCTATTTAAGGTGAATTGCAGAGTCTCCCTCTGACGCCAGCCTTCAAAGTTTAACTGGTAACTTCGAGCGAAGCGCTCCTGATATTTTCTTTTAGGAAGATAAGGATCCATGGGCTTCCTACCGGGTTAAACAAACTGATCATCCAGGGACCACTTCACCGGAAGATTAATATTCAGGTCACCACAAAGAATAATCGGGGGCCAGAGAGCCAATTCATTTGCTAGCCAATTGAATAATCTTGGATCGTCAGAAATATATGTCCGTATATGGCACATAACGTGAATTTTTGTGTAGAAGACTGAAAGTAATAATACACGCCCACATTTATCACTACCTTAAAATGTATATCTGCTTTAAATAATCAACTGAGCTGCAAACTAATACTGCTACCCCACAGGTGTGGGTCCTCTGTGATGTCCCTTCAATTAGTTTAAAACCAAGTGTACACAATAATTGTATTTGAGATCCCTCAATGTGTCCCTGAAGACAGATAATGTCAGCGTTTAGAGTTTTCAGCACTACCGTAATTCTTCCCCTTTTCTTCCCATCATTCAAACCACATATACTAACCATTGCTATCCGCATTGTATTCATATTTAACCTGGCTCCATACTAAACATAAATAGATAATAATGTTGTGTTATTATCATTTTATTTCTCCTTTGTACTGCTCAGAGAGCAGTGGGCGATGCTCCTCCGCCTTAGCGGAGGAGCCGCAGCTGGGTACGTGGCATTCAAAATGATTCCTTCAGCAATGAACTGGGGCTGCGACAAAAAAAAAGGTGCAGAAGAGACGCTTGCTTTTACCAGCGGGTGCCATTGTATGCACTGGTAGCAAACTGTGCATTTGTAAACTGAACATCAGTGTCTGAGGGTAATCATACGCTATGCAGCAAAAAGCTGCAACGAAAATGGCCACTGTAACAATGTCTGTGGAGCAGAGCTGGTAAAAAAACATATGTTCAAAAGTACAGAGGAATGTTACATCATGCACAAAGCAAATATCCTGAAATTACCGGAAGAGATGTTTTTCTTAAACTAAAGTGGTCAATCAATGACACTTCAAAGCCCAAATAAAGGAAAATGATGAGCTCTTAGTTAAGACAGAATGGCACATGCAGAACATCGGCTTTTTCTATGTTTGTTTAGATTATGGTCTTTTTATCTGTTTCCACAAGCAGCTGCCCAATTACCTTCTGATTTACTTTTTCAAAAAATGATAACAGATTTGAGTGACTTGTCCTACTTTAAAACTCAATCTAGCTTTACACAATTCATGCCTCAGCCCTGACTGTGGTGTTGAGTTACGCAGATGAAGCACTCTCAATTCACAGATGCTTAAGACCCAGAGTGGCAGTTAACTTTTTGGGATAGGAAGTCATAAAATTCCTGGCCCAGTATTCTGGCACTCGCTTCGGCTCTTTAAAAGAGCCTGAGTAAATAAATGATGTTGTGTATCTGGAATTTAAATGAAAGGCCCTCGCTGAGATGGACGCACACTGATGTGACACTGGCTGCCTGGGCTGAAGGATCGTCCATCAAGGAAGACCAGATCTAATAACATCCGCCAATAGAAGCAAACCAAGACTACAAGATCCAGAATGCACTAGGTGACCACATGAAGGTCCAGGAATGTAATCAGCGTCTGTAGTGAGCTGGAGGCCGATACTCACACTAAGGTACGCAACAAAGTTATAGCAACCCACCATGGAGTTTTATATATGCTCCTTGTGTCTCTGTGTAGGTATTGAGCTCAGCAATGTTCTTTGAATGTAGAGTTAGAGTACTTTATTCCCTATATATCACAGACACTATTTAGTTAAGCCTGGTGCTGCAGCCACAGTGAAAATGCGTGTGTTTGTCCCACACATTAGAGTGTGCCACAGTCGAGACCACCTTCTCAAAGGATGCCTTCACACAGGGAACAGGCCCCTCATTGACACATAGCATATGCTTTTCCATAAATCAGCGGGAAACAACCCTCGTTGAAAAAGAGTGTTATTTAGACACCAGCATCAGTGTCTTACGACCAGCCACGCTTCAGCATAGGCCAGGTCAGGTCTGCGTATGATCATACTACTCTTATGCAGATATTGCTAATGTCTATATATATTTACATTGCTTGATTGCTGCACTGTTCCCAAGACAAATAAAATAATAAAACTACAGATTGCAGAGTGTGGGCGCTAGCAGTGCTCAGCAAAACTGCTCTAGAAACCGCGCCAGAGCAGCAGAGACGACAATACGTGCTGCTTCTTGGCGCTTAGCACCTCGTCACCTGGAAGTGATGACAGCAAGAGGCAAACAAGCACCCGGAAGCACTCACAGGGCGTCCTTCGGCACGAGGAGACCACTTGAGGAAGCGCAGAGGGCTGTGACGTGTTGACAGTGCAGCCCAATGGGCGTCTTGATCAAAGGGTCGCCATCCTTCTGCAACTTCTCTGTCAACTGCCGCAGTCGCAACGAGAAGGGGGCAGTGTTTGCTGTCCACACTCGGATGTTTCATCAGTGTGTGGGGTGGACAAAGAACTTCCTAAATGAAAACTTCACACGGCTTAAGGTCGCGGGGGTCAGGCCCCTCATTGCCGAATTAGCCTGGGTTTTTTCTCGAGGTAGATTAAACAAGGCTTGCTTGCAATTAAGCAAAAGACTATTGCACACGTCTTCGAAAACACTTCCAGAATTTGAGATGGAAGGCAGAGACAGCTGATTCAGGGTAAGACTGTGGTGATTAGGAAAATACGAACGTTGGTGTCAGCTTGCTATTGGAGGACGACAGCTCGATGTAGCCTGCAGCCTGGTAGTCATTGACTTCTGCATCTGCACCTGGGACCTCGCCTCACTGTGGTAGGACCTGAGGATGCCTTCTCCTTTTCCTGCCCCTTTTGCGTCTGTAGGGTGGGAGAGAGGGTGATTTGGTTGTGAGAAAGTGCCCTCTTTCTGCATGGTTGCCCCCACTTTTTGCCTTGGGCTCCTGCTAATCAGGTGCCCAGGGCCTGTGTTCCTTCCCTAAAACTGTGTTGAAACCTAAACCCAATTGGCATTTCTGGCCACAGGTCAGTCCCTGGTAAATAGTGCCACAGGTACCCAGGGCCCTGTGACCAGAGAAGGCCTCTAAGGGCTGCAGCACTTATTGTGCCACCCTTAGAGGTCCTGTACCACTCACTCACACACTGCCTTTGCAGGCTGCGTGTTTTGATGCAGAACAAAGTGAAGAGTCGACATGGCACACTTCTCTGTGTACCATGCCTACAACCCACTGCCCTGGCATAGGTCAGTCACCCCTCTAGCTGAGTGCACTATACCAGAGGTGAGGGTACAGGTGCCTGAGCCCTATACCCCTATAATGTCTAAGTCCATTTTTTGACATTGTAACTGCAGTGCTGCCATTAGGAGTATATGGTGCTGGGAGTTTTTCATTACAAACTCCACAGCACCATAATAGCTAGTCTGAAAACTGAGGAGTTTGGTATCAACCTTCTCAGCACGTTAAACCCACACTGATGCCAGTGTGGGATTTTTTTTTTTTTGTTGAACCTTTATTTGTAGTACATGCAGTTACAAGTATGGGCCTACAACCATCCCGGCCGGCCGCTAAACAGAGCTAGAATACTGCAAGCAATATGCATAGTGATAGCAGTTCGAAACCCGGGGTAATAAAATAACAGTACATAGCTTGTAATCAGACACAACAGCTTGAAATCAGGATTTGAGAGGTTCATTTTCAAATAAGGAACTAAGGAAAGGTGTCTCATAGTCGTACACAGTCCCGCAATAGTATGCGAATCAGGATATCTGCAAACAGTAGTAATACGGAGGAAATATCGGGGGATAAGATATACAAAGCAGGAGAAATGCAGGCACAACCCCAGCATGTAGCAAGTCTAACCCCCGCCCCCAAAACCAAACATACCACAGAGAGCATGAGCGACGACGACACTAAAAAAGGAAGAAAGACTAAAGGGCCATAGAAACAACAAGCATTGGAAATGCAATAGGTCTCGCATTAGGAAAGTTTGAGCTATTGGTATTGTAAATGACACTTTTTTTTATTTATGTGTTGGTTTTGAAAGTAGCAAAATTAATAGCTTTGTCAGTTACAATGTCAATAGTTTTAACTTTTGCAAATGTGACACCTATAGCATTTGTAATGCAATGTGTGTTGTATTTACGTGACTTAGATGTATTGATATTACAAATAACAATGGCTTTTAATTTTGTAAATAATTAATACTTAAATAAAAGTTATTGTAATTTATAATGGCAATAGCTTAAACGTTTGTAAATAACTTTTGTGAAGATTATGTTCAGTGTATTTTATTGTGACGAAAATCCAAGAACATTGCATTTGCACCTAAACACACACAGAGCCACACACATATAGATGTGGTGGTGGTGGATCTGGGGGATATGGTGGTGGTGGATGTGGTGGTGGATGTGGTGGTGGTGATGGTGGATGTGGGGGTGGATGTGGTGGTGGTGGAGGTGGTGGATGTGGTGGTGATGTGGTGGATGTGGTGGTGGTGGATGTGGTGATGTGGTGGTGGTTGTGGATGTGGTGAAAGTGGTGGTGGATGTGGTGGTGGTGGTTGTGGATGTGGTGGTGGTGGATGCGGTGGAAGTGGTGGATGTGGTGGTGGTGGATGCGGTGGAAGTGGTGGATGCGGTGGAAGTGGATGCGGTGGTGGATGTGGTGGTGGTGGATGCGGTGGTGGTGGAAGTGGTGGTGGTGGATGCGGTGGTGGTGGAAGTGGTGGTGGATGTGGTGGTGGATGTGGTGGTGGTGGATGTGGCGGTGGTGGATGTGGCGGTGGTGGATATGGTGGTGGTGGTGGATGTGGTGGTGGATGTGGCGGTGGATGTCATGGTGGATGTGGAGGTGATTGTGGATGTGGATGTGGATGTGGTGGTGGTGGTGGATGTGATGGTGGATGTGATGGTGGACGTGGTGGTGATGGTGGATGTGATGGTGGATATGATGGTGGACGTGATGGTGGACGTGGTGGTGATGGTGGATGTGATGGTGGTGATGGTGGATGTGGTGGTGGATGTGGTGGTGGATGCGGTGGATGTGGTGGTGGATGTGGTGGATGTGGTGGTGGTGGATGCGGTGGATGTGGTGGATGGGGTGGTGGTTGTATTGGTTGTGGTGGTGGATGTAGTGGTGGTGGGTGTGGTGGTGGTGGTGGATGCGGTGGTGGTGGATGCGGTGGTGGTGGATGTCATGGTGGATGTGGAGGTGATGGTGGATGTGGTGGTGGTGGTGGAGGTGATGGTGGCTGTGGTGGTGGTGGTGGATGTGATGGTGGATGTGGTGATGATGGTGGATGTGGTAGTGGATGCGGTGGTGGTGGATGCGGTGGATGTGGTGGTGGATGCGGTGGTGGTGGTGGATGCGGTGGTGGTGGT
Organism: Lissotriton vulgaris; assembly: GCF_964263255.1. Taxonomy (NCBI): domain Eukaryota; kingdom Metazoa; phylum Chordata; class Amphibia; order Caudata; family Salamandridae; genus Lissotriton; species Lissotriton vulgaris. Next base: position 1,672,337,979 of record NC_141685.1, on the reverse strand, counting down.
GGATGGGGTGGTGGATGTGGTGGTGGATGTGGTGGTGGATGTAGTGGTGGTGGTGGTGGATGCGGTGGTGGTGGTGGATGCGGTGGTGGTGGTGGATGCTGTGGTGGTGGAAGTGGTGGTGGATGTGGTGGTGGTGGTGGATGTGGCGGTGGTGGATGTGATGGTGGTGGATGTGGTGAATGTGGTGGTGGATGTGGCGGTGGATGTCATGGTGGATGTGGAGGTGATGGTGGATGTGGAGGTGATGGTGGATGTGGTGGTGGTTGTGGTGGATGTGGTGGTGGATGTAGTGGTGGTGGGAGTGGTGGTGGTGGTGGATGCGGTGGTGGTGATGGATGCGGTGGTGTTGGATGTGGTGGTGGTGGATGTGGCGGTGGATGTCATGGTGGATGTGGAGGTGATGGTGGATGCGGTGGTGGTGGTGGATGAGGTTGTGGTGGTGGTGGTGGATGGGGTGGTGGTGGATGGGGTGGTGGATGTAGTGGTGGTGGTGGTGGATGTGGTGGTGGTGGATGCAGTGGTGGTGGAAGTGGTGGTGGATGTGGTGGTGGTGGATGCGGTGGTGGTGGAAGTGGTGGTGGATGTGTTGGTGCTGGTGGATGTGGCGGTGGTGGATGTGATGGTGGTGGATGTGGCGGTGGATGTTATGGTGGATGTGGAGGTGATGGTGGATGTGGTGGTGGTGGTGGATGTGGTGGTGATGGTGGATGTGGTGGTGATGGTGGATGTGGTGGTGGATGCGGTGGATGTGGTGGATGCGGTGGCTGTGGTGGATGCGGTGGTGGATGCGGTGGTGGTGGTAGTGTTGGATGGGGTGGTGGTTGTAGTGGATGTGGTGGTGGATGTAGTGGTGATGGGTGTGGTGGTGGTGGTGGATGCGGTGGTGGTGGATGTGGTGGATGTCATGGTGGATGTGGAGGTGATGGTGGATGTGGAGGTGATGGTGGATGTGATGGTGGATGTGGTGGTGATGGTGGATGTGGTGGTGGATGCGGTGGTGGTGGATGCGGTGGATGTGGTGATGCGTGGAGCCGTACGACAAAGCTAAACACTAAAGACATACCTCCAGGAGATCTGTCACAGACATCTGTTTGTAACAGTTTCTACAAGTCTTAAACCCTGTGGGTTTAGGTGGGAACATGTTTTCTGGCACAAAGGAGACATTTTATGCAAAAAGCCCATTAATAATGAAGAAAAAAGTTTGGGAGTGAGCTCCCCATCCGCGACCAACGTCACAGAAAAAAGGTACAGACATCAGCAAGAAGGGTGGTGCTTATATGCATCTCCAATGTCACTTCAGCAGCAGGACAAAGTTGATGTAGAGGCTCACACCGCCACACTCTCGCAAAACATGAAAATTCTCAGGAGCCAGTCTGGCACCTGGGGGTATTAACAAGGTGAGGAGTGTGCGGTAGAAGTATCTTTCAGTCAGCCATACAAAAACAATTACTTGAAACTGAAATTTTTTTTGATTGTATAGTAAGAAAAAGTGTAGGATACGAAAAAAAAATGCACTCCCTATATACCCACAAGGTAAAGTCCCGAACCGATCAACATAGGACTGGATTACGGATATGAAAAAGGCTCGAACTGGGACATTTACACACCTATGCTCATCATGCAAAGCCCCAGCCTCAGACACCTTGCATGTAAGAAGCAGACACACAGCTGATGCTACACTCGGCTGTGCCACTGGTCCGCAGGAGTAATCCCTTGCTAATGGCCCCCTTCACGACAGGCACTGCCCTGAGCTACTGACAGGTTCGCACTCAAATACCACTCTGTGCTCGAGAGCTTCACGCTTTCCAGGAGTATGGGACTAACTCCTTCCCTTACTCGCTTTAGAGAGCATTTGCGATACAAATACCAGTATAATATATTGATTTCAGTGTTAATTTGATGTATTTGCCACTTTGATGTGGCACACAACAACACAAGATTAGCGCTGAACATTTCTTCAATTAGACTGGTAGCACCAAAGATGTATGAGTTAAAAGACTGTGTATAAAAAATATACAAATGCGAACAAAAATATAGGGCACGTCAATGCCCAAGAGAAAAACAGTAATTTCACATCACTCTTGTGAGGTTATTTAATTGTCGAATATCTAAAATCATAACACTCCAAAACTATATTTTGAGTGCGAAAAAACTAAATCGTGATCTTTTGGCACACAGTTGAACAGGGGCCCCTGAAAGTTCAAGCTCAGGTAACCAGATGGGTTAACAATATGATTGCAGCTATGTGGAGGGCGAGTACTTATTTTTGTGGAAGCACACAACTTCTGCCCAATGAAACATGTACTCCTGACTCCCAACATGTGGATGGAGCACAGTCCTTCTCCTGGTGATTCTCACATAATTGTCTGGCGACAGCTGCTCTATCAAGCCAGACCATTAAAAACCTCCAGGTTAAAGGGACTTCCAGTTTAGGAGCTTCCCAGGTTAAAATCTTCTTTGATCACCAACCTTCCTTCTTAAGAGCCTTCCAGCTTAACAGCATCAACGATTACGAGCCTCCCGTGCTAATGTACAGCACTGATGCTGCTTGTATTTTAAGGCGAAAACGTAATTGGGAATAATACAACTCTACAGAACTGCATGTTCAGAATGCATTGGGAGGCTGGCACAAACATGTCAGCAGTTTGCGAATCACACCCTTGAAAACTAAGCAGTGTTCTTTCCTGTGTAATAGACTTGTGAATAAAAGACACACTCCGTAAAAGGTTAACTTAAAAAAGAAAAAAATGTATGAAATCTTCATTCTGAGTAGAAAGCTTGCAGATGTAAGTAATTGCATAGATTGTTCCTGCTTCGCTACTTTGGATGAGAGGTAAATGTTTATTGCTATGGTGTGAAAATTATCTGACACTACAGAATTTGTTTTCGGTGAAGGTGAGGGCAAACAGGGCAATTTTACCAGCATGGATGAAAGTTGAAAATTAAGTACTTCACAGCACCTAGCTGGAAAAAAATATCTTCATATCCTACTACAATTTTTTTCAAAGGGAGGCAAGAATGACACTTTAAAATTAAGCAGACATTTAACTTTCTAATCAGAGATTTTCAGTCTCCATGATCCATGCACGAGTAGCTGTTCCTGTGAATATGTTTACCACAGGATTCTGGGACATCGAGCCCTGGTTACATAATGGGATAAAACAGGACTACAAATCCCAGGATGCAAAGCAAACACCTGCACTGGATGGGGTACTTGGGACTCTTGAGAGCTCAGTTTATTTGATCACATCTCATATTACTGTTTGCAATGCCTTGAGGAGAAAAACTTCATTCGCAAACTTATCTTTCCCTCAAGGGGCCGATCACAGGCAGCCGGTGGAATGGAAACCTGCTGAAGATTTAGTTAACTCTGCATTGCTATCTGTTTCAAAGTTACACATGTATGTACATATGTGAACCTATCCGCAAGGCAGTGGAGCAAGTCTTCCCTACATTTAGTGAGAAATGTGCCAAAGTCCAAAGAAGAGCTATGAAAAAAGTGATTTAGAGAAGAGTGATTTATAGAAAGTGCTTGTTTGCGAATTTACAGGAGTACATTGTAAAGGGAGCGGAGGAGGCGGATCGATAGAGCTCGCCCCTGTGGGATCTGAAAGAAAATATACGAGACAGGTACACCGTCTTGAATAAATGAAGTTTTCAGAACCCCTGAACCACGAGATAAAGAGGACCCGTGGTTTCAGGAGACAAGAGTGCGTTGTAACGCATAAAACCATCACTGAGCAGGGACAATGACTGGACAGGAGTTTATTTAGTGTTGTTCGGTTTAGTGTGCGGAACAAGAGCTAATAGACGAACAAACTACAACATGGGAGGGATAGGGGATGTTTTCATGCATCCATGACTAACCGGGACAGAATCAGCACGAGGTCAGGGGAGGGGATGTGCAACAGTGTCGGCTAGCAGCCAGGCTTTGCAAACGAGCAAGGAAGAGGCAGAAGATGCTCTGGACAGACCAGGAAAGGATTCGCAAACATTATGCCTGGGGACTAGAATTGCTTCGCTGAACTGAGAGAACAGCACGCTTCCAGGATTGTCACATTGAGCACTCTGGAGGCTCTCGGCAAACCCGCAGCCACAACATCACCAGGCGAAAGACAAAGCAGCACAGAAAACAAGAAAAGTAAAAAAAACAAGGAGAGACACGAGAGTGAAAGTACGAGGAGAAATGCGACACGGCGGGCAGGGGAGGGGGCGGAGTGGGGAGAGCGGCATGAGGGTGTGAAGCAGCAGGGGCCTGAGACGCGGCCGCCTTTGATGTGGTAATGCGAGGCAAGCGGCTGGTGGCATTGTGCACGCGCTTTCACATGCACTGGAAGAAATCGCCTGGGAATCGCCTGATCTCGGTAAGCTCTGGTTAAGTGCCTATATATCGAGCTCCCGCTCTCAATGCGCATGCGCATTGAGATAGGTCGCTCGACCTAAAAACCAATCAAACACCCATCTCACAACCCCCCACCCTGCACACCCGCAGAAGGCCATGGCCTTCCCCCCCGGCAGCATGCCTGTCGCCCTAATAGAGACCCGAAATATAGAAAGATAGGGGAAAGAGGAAAAGAAAATAAGCGGAGGAGGGCCCTCATCATGCCGCCCGGCCCCGCCCTTCACCCCTACACCTCGGAAATCCCAGAAAGGAAGTAATACTGTAATGAAGAATAACAAATCCCAAGCACAATAACGATGAAATATCGATCGAACATACCCACTGCACCGTCTGCCAATAATAAAGCCAATAGACCATGAACCACATCATCCCTGACCCTGTCTGGCAGTGGTACCACCAGAAGTCCTCTCGGTAATCAATTTAAAGCACAGTCCTGAGGGTCCAAACAATATGGGTGGGTCCGGTTGGAGCGCAGCCATAGAAGAGCATGGCAATCTAAATCCATCTAAGTATAGACAACAAAGATCGGGCAATATCGACGCCGGTCCCGGGAACCTCCCAAAGCTCACAGATTATACCACCATCCAGGAGAGGATAGTCACACAGTTCGGCCACCGCCGCAACATAACCAGGCCAGTCCAAGAGGGAAAACAGCGCTCCATTCCCAGCCACCAGTTGAACATGTGTCCCAAGGAGACATCCATACGAGCAATCGAGTCGGCCCGCGCGGGCACGGGAGCCCGGTCCTCAAGCGGCTCCCGGTGCCCACGCGGAGCTGAAACTTCCTCCACGGACTCAGCAGCAAGTTCATCGGCAGTTCCCTGGAATCGGACCGTGGCCGACAGAGACGGCGGAACAGCAATGGCGTCCATTCTTTCACCCAGGTCTCGGGCATGGCAAATCATGGTCTCGTGCAAAACTGTTAAGGCAGCCAACACGTCCCAGTATGTGAACTCCTTCGTATGTTGCGAGCATCTCGGCCCCATCCATGCAACAGCCGTCCGACGAGGACGTGGGCCGCAGAGGAGGGCACCAGCCGCCATCTTAATCCAGTCGGCCCCGTCCCTCTTCACCACATTCGGGGACCAGGCCTCACCGTGAGGGCGCCACAGGATGCGTCCCCAGGGCAAACAAACTGTGGGGCAGGCTCCAGAAAGGAGAGCCAACAAAAGGCTAAAGTCCCTGCCGGGCCCCGGGAGTTGCCCGCCTATGTCGGGGGCAGTCCTTGGCTATGCCCGGGCAACAAAGTTTGGGGAGGGGGCAGGAGTCATGCGCCCCCTCCGATCCTGTGCCACCACACTGCCCCTCAAGGGTCACCGACAAGCGGACCGGGTCTTCACCGCTAGCAGCGGTCCTTCATGTCAACGGCACCCACCGGCAGGCCCCTTACCGCCATCAACGGCCGCTGGTGCTGCAGCTGCGGCCGGAGGCCCTGCCGAATCAACGCCCCGGTCTCATCACCGCGTGGGCCGCGGAGCAGTCGGGGACAGTTCTCAGGATCCGCTGCACGCAGGAGCGTCGGGAGCAAACGGTAGGTGTTCGTTTTCTTTCTCCTAATAAAGTATGCCTTCGTGGCTCAGGATGGACGTCAGGATAGACGTGTGGGGCGAAAGGGCTCGCGGAGCCGAGCGACTATGCGGCCATTTCGAATGCCTGCTTGGCTCCTCCCCGCCAGTGTGGGATTTAATGAAAAATGCACACAGAGGACATCTTAGAGATGCCCCCTGAAAACTAAACTACCACTAGTGTCCAGGCTGAGTGGCTGCTTTCAGCTGCCACCACCAGCAATGTTTCTGGACCCCTGGGTCTAGAGCCTGCTGCTCTCTGGGGCCTGAAACAATGCACAACCTGGGACGAGGTGCCAAGCCTCCTCCCCCAGGATGGGCAGGGTTCACGAAGGTGAAGCTTCAAAGGCTTGCCACCTTTGTGAGCATCCCCAGGCCACCTGTTACTTTCAGCAACTGGTCCCCACTGGTTCTGAACCCCACTTTGGGCAGGAGAACCGTCAGGAAAAAGAAGTGAGGAAGAGAGGTGTGCCCACCTTTGCCAACTCCACCCCTCAGGTGGGGGAGGCGAGGTGAAGCACAACTCTCAGTCCACGCCATCTTGAAGATGGGGGTACTCAGCCAACCAGGGACAGGCACATGCCCCCCTTCCACCGGAGGGTGGCATCATAGGGGGTGTACTCTCCGCAAGGAAGGGACCCATTGGTCCCTGCCTTCTACCTACCTGTAAAACCCCTAAATCTAGTATTTAGGCGCACCCCTGAACCTTGCTTTCTCAGACAAGAAGAAACTACAAGAAGAAGAAGGACCTAACAGCTGTCCAGCTGCTAACAAGAGGAAGACACCCACTGACATAGTCCCAGCCGTATCAGCCTGTCTCCCGCTCGAACATGCTCCTGCAAAATCCTGGTGTGTCCTGCAGCCAGCAACCTCAAAAACCCCAGCGGACCTGCCTGCCTTTAACTCCAAAAATGTTGTCTCCCGGGAACCCTGGATTTGTTCATCTGCAAACTCTGGCCTTGGCTGGAAACCGCAAATCTGCACCACTCTGCACCTGCTGTCCATGGCCCGAGCTCGAGTGGGCAAACACCACAAGGAGGTCTGTCCGGCGATCCTGACCGGAGATCCGGCGACCCCTGACCTGCCTTAAGCCTTCAGCCGACGCCTGCAGTCTAAATCCAGAAGGCCCACCCTAACCGCAATCCGGAGCTGGTAAGAAGATCCGGCCCCAAAAGGTACCCCTGCACCCGACGCCTTGCGGCCTTGTGTGCCCAAAGCGACGGTGCCTAACCAACCCCTAACTTCCCAACTTACCTCTCGAAGTGGAGTCTCACCCAGAAGACCTTCGTCTCCCTGACTGCAGCGCTTTTGCAACCCGGAGGTTCTCCCTTGAAAACAACAGGGCGTCCGACATTGAAACAGGCACCCTGTACCCGGCCGCCCTAGTGCCTCTGAAGGTGCACCTTTGGTGCTAATTTGTTTCCCCATTTGCCCTGAGCTAAAGTCAAGGAGCTTTGCTCCCACAACCCAGTGGCCTGCATGCCAGCAGCCACCAACCGGACTTCCCCTATCCCCCATTGGATAACATTGGGCCTCAGCACTCTGCACCCGGATGCCCTAGTGTCGCTGAGAGTGTAACTAGAGTGTATCCTTGACCCCGGGGGACCCCTGAGTCTAGCCCCAGAACCTCAACTCCCACTACCAAATACTTACCTCAAAACCGATAACACTATTTTCCTCAACAGGATAACATTAACTGCTTTTCTGTGAAAAGTTTTTAAGTGTGGAGTTTGAGAAACTAAAGAAATTCTTTAAAATTACATAATCTAACAAAAACGATTTTACTTACCTGTTTTCATGAAATGTCCCAGAATAGTATCTAGGTATACTACTCTGTGTAAGCCTAGGAATCTCAAAAGTTACTTACCTGCTATTTTACTGAAAAGCCTATTCCAGTCTATGTACTGCATTTACTAAGTATTGCATTTCTCTGCATCCATACTGTAAATCAAATCAAAGTGCATATACAATTATTATTCAAACTGTATTTCTAGAAACACAATCTCCTGTCCCACAAATCTGGACAGATCACAGTCTGATCCCTTTTTGCATTAGAACCTCACGTCCCCTGAATTTAATTAAATCCAGTCTACATTCAGAGAACCACGTTAACTGGACAATGGTAGAGGAAAGTTTCAAGCTCAAGCCTATCATTCAGACACAGATCCCTAGTCTGACTGGTGACGTAGAACATGATTCAAAATGCTTCCATAGGAGGAGGAGCTTCGCGGGCAACCAAGATGGCCGCGTGAGCTCGGAGCTCCGAAGACCCTACGATCCTCCGAATTAATCCTGTCGCCTATCCTGCCCCACGGAAGTGGGAACATGTTGTTGAACTGCTGCTGACACGGGACTCGTTTTCCGATTAAAGATCCGAGGTCCCTAGGTGGAGTTACACCGTGTGGAAGTTTGGGGACGACGACGCCATCAGTGCCCGGGCTTGTATGGGCGACGCGGAGCTGCTGCACGGAGGTGGTCTGGGGAGTGAGAGACTGTCCCACCTCGAAGTGTCACCCGTGTTACTCTGGAGACTGTTGGAGCTGATCGAACGGTGCGCACGACTGCTACCGCTTGCCGATTTGGTGATCCGGCAAGGGCCAGGGGGTCTTCCCGACCGAAGTGGCTTCTTGCCTAACATGGCTGGCAGAGGTGATTCCGACAGAGGGAATCCCCGGGTCAGCAGAAAATCATCTTTCTCCCAGTCCACCAACACAGACCGCTATGCCCACCCAAAGGGTACGCCCGGAGTCGCCGCGAGGCCTAAGGACATGCATCGGGATGTGTCGCCGGACGATTCGGCCCCAACCCTCCGGGACGTCATGGGCGCTATTGCGGGCATCAAAGCAGAGATGCATAAGCAACATGAGGTACTGATGCACAAGGTCGACACGCTGGCTATTGAGATCAACTTGATCAGGGCCGATCTGGGCAAGACTAATGACCGGGTCAAGTCACTCGATATAAAATCGTCGAGCCTGACCTCGGACGTAACGGACCTGCAATCGGAGATCCGGGACCTAAAAGCTGCGAACTCGCTGTTTGCCCGCAGGCTTGATGATTTTGAAGGACGGGCCAGGCGCCAGAACGTCCTAATTGTAGGTGTCCCGGAAGGAGCCGAGGAGGACGCCACCGATCTCTTTGTTGAGAACTTGGTCCAGAACCACCTGGCCCCCGGTGGCCTCAGCAAGTTTTTCTCGGTGGAGCGAGCTCATAGACTGCCCGGAGGCCGCCCGAAGCTAGGGGCCCCTCCGCGTCCTATCATCGCCCGGGTGTTCAACTTTAGGGACAGGGACGCTATCCTGCAGGCATCGAGGAGAGGTGGGCCGCTGAAGTTTCAAAATGCTGACGTTAACTTTTTCCCGGACTTCACCCAAGCGGTGCAGAAGCGAAGGCAAAGTTTCACGGGCGTGAAACGTAGACTGCGCGAGCTGGGGATGAAGTACTCCATGCTGTTCCCCGCGAAATTACGCATTGAACATGAAGGCCGTGCATTGTTCTTCGACATGCCTGAAGTGGCCGGGGACTGGCTGGACACTTTGCCTCAGCGCCGGGAGGAACCCGAGGAACAGTCGGAGGGGGCAGCTGGTGGCCCCGATCCTCAGGAGTAGAAGGTCCCTTTGGACCATGTTCGGACGATGAGTCTGCCCAGGCAGTTAGTTACACAATATTGTATTTTTTGCTGATATCCTTGATCCATGAACGGGGGAAACGGGGGGGGGGATAGGTCCGCCTCCTTTCTCCTCTAGGGGCTTTTCGTAAAGTAGTTTTTGGGGCGACAGGCACACTGCTAGTTGGGGGGGCTCTTTAGTCTAATGCAGGGGTGCAAGGTGGAGGATGGATGGGTTGTTTGTTCTCTATGTGTTCTCTTTTTCTCTCTTTTTTCTATTTCTTGGCAATGCAACTATTCTGCTGTTGATTCTGTTATAGCGACGCCACCCTGCAGGGCTGGCATGGGCCTTCACATTGACGATGGGGGGTAAGAAGTTAAATGTTCTGAGTTGGAATGTTAATGGGCTGGGTGATCGTATTAAGCGAGGGGTGGTGCTGCAAATGTTTAAGAGATGCATGCCTGATGTAATCCTGTTACAAGAAACTCATCTGATTGGGAATACGTGCCACGCACTCAATAGAAAAGGTTTCAAAATGGTGGCACACTCGGGGTTCTCTTCGGGGTCCCGTGGGACGGGGATTATGGTGCGCATGTCACTCCCGTTTGAGGTGGAATCCAGCGTGATCGATGAGAGAGGACGCTACGTCGCCGTCACGGGTAGGTGGGAGGGGCGTACCCTGGTCTTGGTCTCTGTTTACGTCCCCCCTGGTTTGCAAACGACTACGTTTCAGGATCTTGGGGGCGCCATTTTGAGTCTGCCTGAAGGGTTGCTTATAGTTGGTGGTGACTTTTGTAGGAGAGTAGGGTCTGCAATCCTATGATCACCCAGATTTTTTGCTTTTGTTTCACTGGTTTACGACTTTCTCTGGCTGTGGGCCTGCCAATCAGACCCACAGCCTAGCTGTTCTCTCACTAAATTGACATGTGTACCTTAGGTGCATTATCCAATTGGTACTGGGCCACCTTATCAGACCCTGTAACTCAGGGCATAGGTGTACCCAGGGCCTACCAGGGGCTGAAGCATGTATTATGCCACCCCTGGATGGCCATCTAAATCTGACACAACTGGCTGCACGACAGCTGGGGCAAGGTGGTGTAATCACCCTTTGCTGTAGATATAGTATACCTATATCTAACCCTAAAAATGGACACACAGATTCCTATCAGTCACTCCTATGGCAGGCCTTGACAATCCTGAAGGCAGAGTGCTTGGAATCGTGTGAGATGGTGCTCTGGCATGAGCTGAGCCCGTTTGCAGCTTGCGGAACCAAGTCCTAATAGCTGTTCCATGATAACGCATACCATATACTCTTAAGTGCATTATAATCCTCGCGGTTAAATGCTATCTTTGGTATTGCTTTATCAAAACATGTCGAGTAAGGTGTCATAGGAATTGGAATACTAACCCCTCGCCAATTCTGGCGACGGGGTTAGCATTCCACCCTTCTAGAGGGACACGACATGTATGTAACTGTGAACCCCGGTTAAAGTTAACTAAAGCCTCAGCTCCACAAAATGGATGCTGCCACCACAGACACGAGTCTGACCTCCTGCTGCTGGGAGTCCTTCCAGCAAGGAGAGCTTGGACAAAGGGTTTCCTGTCAGGGGCGGTGCTAGCACCATCCCAGACAGGGTTTTGTGTATCCTGGGTAGGCAGGGCTTTACAGGAAGGTGACTGCAAGTGGCACCCCGGTGCTCAATACGCATCTGCCGGCTAGAACCAGTTCCAGGGGCACACCAGCCCCTGGCCTGGGGAAAGTCCGGCATGGGAGAGGGGTGTAACCACCCCCCTTCCTGGTCCCACCCCTAGGGCAGGACCTAGTCGCGTACACACCCCTTTCTTTAGGATAAAGGCAGGAGCGGGGACCCTTCCAAATTAGATCATCTTTGAATCAAGAAACTACTTTCTACGAAAGGAACTCTCGACTTCTTCTCAAGATTTCTCCCTTGTGGCTAAGGAGTAGTCACCCTGCATCCGCAGGCACCATCTAAGAACTCTGCGGTTTGCTGCACGTCCTTCCTCAGGAATCCGACCGACCAGCACGACGAGACCCGGCTTCCCTGGCACCTCTGACCTCTACCTACCTCTACAGCTAAGCTGAGAACCGTAGGTGCGACGAGACCTCGAGGGACCGGCCATCATCAGAACTGCACGACTTCTATCCAGCACGACCGCCGAGGGATCCTCTGGTGAGTGCTTTGGGGTCCGAGAAGCCCCGACCCTGAGCAGCTCCAGCACCGAAGTCCAGCCCCCCAGCATCTCCACGATCTGCGTGGGGCCCTTCTGCTTTTTGCTGCTCACCGCGTTGTTTGGCTACTAGCCCGCTGGCTTGTGGCCTTCTGAATGACGCCCGACGACATCACTGCTGCTAGTCTGGTTGCTCCAGACTGGCCCTTGCTCCCTTCCAAAAGAGGAGCACCCCGGACCCTCCTGGTCCACTCCAGACGCCATTTTGAGTCCACCGCGTGGGCTTGAATTTGCCAAGACTTGTTGCCCCAATCCTGGGTCCAGCGACGTCGACAGCATCATCCATCGTGGGACAACTTGCTCCTCCATCCTGGTCGCCGACAACGCCTCCTGGTCCGTGAGATCTGCAGAGCACAGCGTCGCCCACTCACCTAGTCGAGGTGACTACCATCCGGTGCCCTCCTGGTGCCACCTGACTACTGGCTAGTAGTCACGAACTTGGTCCCCTCTGCTTTCAGGTGTCATCCATCTTCGATCCAGGCTTGGATCACTCGAACAATCTTCACTGGTCGCCTGCCAGCAACTTCTTTTCTTCAGGCTCCTGGTTCGTCTACGAGGAGTCCCGACGTCTTTTGAGACCTATGCAGCTGCAGCCCCTGGGCTAGGTAACTTCGGCATTTCGGTGCCCCAGCATAGCCTCACTATCCAAGGGTCAGGATCCACTGTCGTTTTCGATCTACCTTATCGGGTTCGCCCGAGAACACTAACTTTGTCTTTACTAGCTCCCATAGACTTTGTCCCGCATCCCGCGTGAGAGTGCACACTCTGCACCCGAGTCCCCTAGGCCTCCTACTAGTAATCTGAAGGTTCAGTAACGTAGTCCTAGCGATTCCAAAGCCTATTAGTACAGTACTTACCTGCTAGTAATTTCGCATTCCACTTCCATAGTATATGGTTTGTCGTGCCCCTCGGGCATTTGTGTAAATTGTGCAACTTGAAGTATTTTTATAAGAGTTTTGTTGTGTGCTTAGTACCCTGTCCTCATAAAGATTACAGGGCTGTTGTGATCTAAATAAATACACTGTTTATTTTCATAAAACTTGTGTGGTGTCCTTTCACTTGGTGTTCAAGGGGTATATGTGATGGTATAACAGCTGGCTTAACACGCCCTCTAGAGTTTAGCCCGAAGACTGCTCGAATCCACGCTACTAGGATAGCTGGTCTATAAGGTTGACTTACAACCAATCACCATAAGGGTTGTTTGGACTGATAAAAAGTGCTCACTAGAATAGTGAACATTATATATCAGGCCAACTTCTCACATTGGTGAGCAGCGGTTGGGATTTGAGCTTGCTGTTGTTTTACCACACGTATCCTAAGAATATCTTGTGAAAGATCACATAAGTACTCCAGGTACATATAACTTAGCTTAGAATACTCTGAGTTCTACTGAACCAGCTGTTGTAGCTCCTCAAGGCTTAGCACACCTTGGCTACAACTCTTAGCAAGGGATCAGTAGGCAAACAAATAGTGTAGGTAGGTGCATCACTTACACCACACTAGAATCAGCATGTCAGACAAAGGAGGAAACTCTGAGTCTCCCCTTGTGTCAGTGGACCCTCCACAGGTCACTTCCAGATATGCTGCTCTTAGCTTCCAGGAGATGAGACAAGTGTGTACCTCCAGGAAACTAAAACAGGGGTCTAACCCCACAATCCCATTCCTGATTGGTCTCTTAGAGACTTATGATGCCAGGAGGGCTGGTAACCCAGACCCTTCTAATCCAGATGGGAGCATGCCCCCCCTAGAGGGAACCACAGGTGACCCTGACTGTTGGAAATGCATTCCCGTTGTCTCGAGCTGTCACGAGTGTTCAGGCATGTCTGGATGCTCGTGACAAGCTCGTGTTCCTTGCTTTGTGTTGTGTTTTAAATACCTAGAATGTGATGGCTGTAACACATTCTGTTGGTCTGGCATTACTGACTGGATCTTCAAGACGTGAGCTTCAGAATAAACTCCGTCTCTAACTACAACGATTCTTGCGTCCTTCTTTCGACTTTCCTACACTGGCGACGAGGGGGAGCTTCATCACCTGCGCCTAAACCTTGGATTATTGATTTTTGTTACTATTCCGATTTTTTTTTGTTCGGAAATTTCCGGCGTTACCTAAACAGCGTTGGATTACGGCTGATAAGGAAAGCGGAAGGATCGAGTTTCGGACTGAAGCTCTACCAAAACAGCGTTGGATTACGGCTGTTAAGGGAAGCGGAAGGACGAGTTTTGGAAGGAAATGCAATTTCTTACTTTGTTTTCTTCTCCCGGCATTATTTGAAATCCGGCGGCAGGAGATCAGTGCGCTCCATTCTGTTGCGCAATCAATCCTACGTTTACCATCGCGCGACCTCAGGCATCACCACGCACGACGAGCAACGTGACGTTTTGCATCATCGCGCACATCAATCACCACGCAGCGTTGCTAAGCAACTGATTGCCGGTCTTCAAGCAACTCATTGCCGGTTTTCCTTCGCGCAGAACCAGGAATCGTTGGTACATTTTCTAAAGTGCTTTGGAACTATTACTGGAACTCAACTGAGGATAATTTTAAACACTAAATAACTATATTTATTCGTTTTTTTTTTTTTTTGACTGTTTTGCATGACTTTGGTCATTATTCATTCGCATTTCACTATTACTCATTAATTACAATGCATGTGTTTCTTAAGTAATCACACATAGTTTTACAACAGTTTAAGAGCATTTATAGTGTATATATATTTAAGGTAACATGTCTGGTATTGTACCTCCTCCCTCTTTTTTGTCAACACCTGGAGAGCCACCCATGGCTTGGGAAATTTGGGAACCCGTTTTTTTGGCTTATGTTGACGTATTAGAAGAAGGGGAGTGTGAACCAGAAAGGAAATTGTCCTTGTTAAAACATTGTTTAGGCGGCATTGCTCTAAAGGAATTTAAAACTTTACCTGTTTTAGTGAACCCTGGAGAAATTGATGTTTATGAGTATGCTTCACAACAGTTGTGTTTGAGATATGGGAAAAAGAAGAACGTGGTCATGGAGAGGTTCATTTTTTATTCTCGGAAACAACGTTCAGATGAACCTGTTGAGGATTTTGTTTCAGCCTTAAGATCATTGGCTGTGACATGTGATTTCGAACATATCTCTTATGAACAAGTTCTAAGGGACCAGATTCTAATGAGAACTAATAACAAAAAAGTACAAGAGCGTCTGTGGACAACCTCTGATATGTCTCTCAACAATGCCATAGACATTGCTAAATCCATAGAACATTCAGAAAAGTTTGTTAAAGAAATCAGAGGTAATGACAAGAGTGATGTTTTTAGTGTATCTAAAGACAGGGATAAGTATAAGAAGAGTTTTTCTCAGAGAAATGAATTGTCCGCTAGAACAGATAACAAATATAGGAATCAGAAATATGACAAAAGAACCACTAAACTATTGTGTTTTAGGTGTGGAAGTGATGGTCACTTAGCAGATAATAAGAATTGTCCAGCACTAGGTAAAACTTGTTCAAAGTGCTATAAAAAAGGCCATTTTACCAAATATTGCAAATCCACTTCTGGTAAAACGAATTGTGTACATGAATGCTGTGAAGAGTCTCAATCTGATGATGAAGGAACGTTCCAAGTTAACACTGTTATCAATGTTTGTGAGGATGGTGATTGCAAAAAATTTCCATCTTGTTTTATAACCGTTGATAATGTGAGTTTAGAAATTTTTGTAGACTCATGTGCTTGGTACACATTAATTTCCTTACACGTTTTTAAAGATAAATTTCCAAATAAGAATCTATTTGATTCTGATATTTCCCCCGGTGGTTATACGGGGCACAGGATTGATTTGATTGGATATTTCATAGCAGATATACAATTTTCTGGAAACCACATTTCAGGGAAGATTTATGTGTCAAGATCTGGGTTGTCACTTTTGAGCTGGCCACACCAATACCAATTGGGAATGAAAATTGACCCAAGGGCTGACCCTCCCGTGTATATTGCACAACCTGTGAATGTATCTAATGTCTCTCCGGACAGTTCCTTACTGGTTGAGGAGTTACGCCAATCCTTTCCCACAGTGTTCAGTGGTACCTTGGGTCGGTACAAGGGCTTTGAACATGTCATCAAATTGAATGAGAATTCTATCCCTGTAAGGCACAGAGTAAGAAATGTTCCATTATCCTATAGAATCAAACTTAAGGATATGCTAAAAGATTTGTGCGAGAAGAACATTATTGAACCTATCGAGTCGTCACCTTGGGTTTCTCCGATTGTCATTTCTATTAAATCCAACGGTGAACTTAGGCTATGCATTGACCTTCGCAGCGTCAATAATGCCATTTGGGTTGATTCTCACCCTTTACCAAACCTCCATGAGATGGTGTCAACATTGGCTGGTGCACAAGTTTTTTCTTGTGTTGACCTAGCTAGTGCTTACCACCAGGTTGTACTTGCTGAAGAGTCCAAGAACATTACTGCCTTTATCACACCTGAAGGGTTATATAGATTTTGTCGCATGCCCTTTGGACTGGCAAGTGCTGCCTCCGTGTTCCAGAGGTTAATGAGAGATACCCTGGAAGGTTTGAGTGGTGCAATAGCTTTCCAGGACGACATTTTAGTTCATGGGAAGGATGACTATGAGCATGATAGTAATCTGAGGTGTGTGATTGCTGCATTGGCACAGAAGGGCCTTACACTTCGCCTTGATAAATGCAAATTTAGGCAAAAGGAGGTAGAATATCTTGGTCACACTATTAGTGGAATGGGAATCAAACCAAAGAAGAACCACGTTAAGAGCATTGTGGATGCTCCTGTGCCTACATCAAAAGAGCAACTTGTAGCTTTTCTAGGTCTCATTGAGTTCTATGCTAAGTTCATCCCAAACTTTTCAGTAAAAGTTGACCCATTCAGATGTCTGTTGAAGAAAAATGCAAAGTTTGTTTGGACTGATATAATGACACAAGCTTTTGAATCCTTAAAATTGTTCATAGTGAATGCCCCCTGTTTAAAACCCTTTGTCATTGGTGTGAAATGCATTATCATGGTAGACGCCAGTGCTTCTGGTTTGGGTGGAGTTCTTTTGCAGAAAGACTGTGAGAAAGAATGGGTTGTGGCATATGCATCTAGGGCTCTACGTGATGCTGAAAAGAATTACTCCGTTATAGAGAGGGAGTTACTGGCATGTGTTTGGGGTGCTGAACACTTCAGACCTTTTTTGTGGGGGACAACATTTTTGATAAAAACCGATCATAAGCCACTAGTTTACCTCATGGCCCCGGGTGGAGGTAGGACTATGTCAGCACGTCTTGCAAGATTAGCTTCTAGGTTGCAATCTTTTCAATATACTATTGAATATGTTCAAGGGAAGGCGAATGTTCACGCAGATTGCATGTCCAGACTGATTTCTGAACCTGACATTCCGGGAGTTGTTCATGAAGAGGAGTGTGAAGTTGCTTTCAATTTTAAAGATGTCAACTCTGTGTCCAGCGAACGTTTTTCTTTACAGGAGGATGTTTGGATGGAAGAGATGGATAAAGATTTGGAGTTAAGCTGTGTAAAGAAGTACCTCATACAGGGATTTCCTGAACAGAGGAAGTTATCTGGTAATTTGATAGGGTTTTTTAAGGTCCAGGAGGAACTTGCTGTAGAGAATGGTTTGATTCTTCGTGGCGACAAGATTGTTCCACCCTTTCAGCTTAGGAATTCCCTACTTGAAATTGCGCATGAAGGACACCTTGGGATTTCTTTTACCAGGAGGCGTCTGAAGGAGTCTTTTTGGTGGCCAGGCATTGACTCGTGTGTTGAACATTTTGTGCGGAAGTGTACCCAGTGTTCTAACAGTGATAAATCTGCAGTTGCTTTACGCCCTGAGCCATGTCCCATCGATTTACCCTTAGGGCCCTGGCGGAAATTGGGGTTAGACATCATTGGGCCTTTCAGTTGTTTACCAAAGCAAGAGGCTTTCGGCATTGTTCTTATAGACTATTTTTCTAAATGGCCCGAGGTCAAAATGGTTAGGGAGGTCACTTCAAATCAAGTCATAGAATTTTTGGACGAGACCTTTTGTAGGGAAGGGATTCCTCAAGAAATTGTGACTGACAATGGCCCACAGTTTGTGAGTAAGGAGATAGAGCTTTTCTTCGCTAAATGTGGTATTGTCCATAGGAAGATTGCAGTTTTCCATCCTGAGGCGAATGGTCAGGTTGAACGCTTCAACCGTGTGGTCAAAGAAGCCATACAGCTCTCTATCAAGGGTAATCTAAACTGGAAGAATGCTTTGCAATCTATGTTATTGGCTTATAGAACTTCTCCCAACTCTGTGACTTTGGTCACACCCTTTGAACTTTTGAGAGGGCGGAAGCCTAGCACCAAGCTAGTCCCTTGGTGGCTAAAAAAAAATTTAGCTGGTTTCGAAAATTGCTCTAAGGTTGATTTTGAAGCTGTTCTACACAGGGTTCAGTCGTATAAGGAAAAGATGAAACGTGATATGGCTAAAAGAATTGGTTCCACGTCTAGTCGTTCTATCAAGGTGGGCGATCTGGTTCGCATTAAAAAGAAAGAGGGTGTGAGTAAAGGTTTTCCTGTTTGGTCTAATCCCAAGAAGGTTGTTGAAGTTTTTAGAAATGCAGTTAGACTTGATGGTGGTTCTGTCTGGAATTTGAGCAGAGTTTCCTTGTTCAATGGTCCTTTTCAATTGACGGAAGATTCGGACAGCAGTGTTTTTTATGATGTTGGAAGAATGAGTGATAATGGCGAGTGCTCTCACATGAGTGATAATGGGGAAACCCCCCAAGCTGTGTGTGATTCTGACAACACCAGAGCCGTTCGCTCACATCGCTTACCTGCCAGGTTTAATGATTTTGTGATGAACTGATCTTGTTTTTTTTTTGTGTTTTTTTTTGTTTTCTTTCTTTTAAGGGGGGAAGGTGTGTTGGAAATGCATTCCCGTTGTCTCGAGCTGTCACGAGTGTTCAGGCATGTCTGGATGCTCGTGACAAGCTCGTGTTCCTTGCTTTGTGTTGTGTTTTAAATACCTAGAATGTGATGGCTGTAACACATTCTGTTGGTCTGGCATTACTGACTGGATCTTCAAGACGTGAGCTTCAGAATAAACTCCGTCTCTAACTACAACGATTCTTGCGTCCTTCTTTCGACTTTCCTACACTGACCTTATCCATCTCTCTGCAGAAGGTGAAGAGGAGGATGAGGATCTAGAGCCATCTGAGGACGAGGCAGACAAAGATCCAGAAGTAGTTAGCCAGCTAACTAGGGACAACTTAAGCAGGCATGAGAATAGTACTAGGAGACCCCTGGGGCCCCTCTCAGGCCAGCTTAACATTGGGAATGGACGAGTTAGGTCTCTATCTTCGCGCACTCCTGAGGCGGAAGCCGGGAGCTGAACTGTGTTTTTAAAATTTGTCATTTCTTGTGTCACGCATTACTTGAACGCTAGCTTTTAACCAGCACTCACCCTTCTGGCACCACTAGAGCTTGATCCAGAATCGCCTACACAGCGGATTTATCCCTGTAGCGATCACCCCCAAAAAATAAACAAACCCAGCCGCCATTGACGGCGAGGGACGAGGCCATGCCTACCCTTAGGCCACGCCCACACTGAGTATAAAGCGCTGATTGAAAGCGCGGTATACCAGAACCTCGCGCACTCCTGAGGCGGAAGCCGGGAGCTGAACTGTGTTTTTAAAATTTGTCATTTCTTGTGTCACGCATTACTTGAACGCTAGCTTTTAACCCGCACTCACCCTTCTGGCACCACTAGAGCTTGATCCAGAATCGCCTACACAGCGGATTTATCGCTGTAGCGATCACCCCCAAAAAACAAACAAACCCAGCCGCCATTGACGGCGAGGGACGAGGCCACGCCTACCCGTAGGCCACGCCCACACTGAGTATAAAGCGCTGATTGAAAGCGCGGTATACCAGAACCTCGCGCACTCCTGAGGCGGAAGCCGGGAGCTGAACTGTGTTTTTAAAATTTGTCATTTCTTGTGTCACGCATTACTTGAACGCTAGCTTTTAACCAGCACTCACCCTTCTGGCACCACTAGAGCTTGATCCAGAATCGCCTACACAGCGGATTTATCGCTGTAGCGATCACCCCCAAAAAACAAACAAACCCAGCCGCCATTGACGGCGAGGGACGAGGCCACGCCTACCCTTAGGCCACGCCCACACGCCCCGTTGTCATCCCCAAAAAGATGTGCAACCACCGGACGCGCAGCGGACGGGCGCAGCGGGCGCGCCGTCAGCGCGCCAAAGGCGCGCCAAAGGCAAGCCCGTCCGGGCCCAAACGGCCTTAGGCCTAGACACTATGCCCGATTTTCAAAGGCGCATAACTTACACCCAAGATACGCTTCGAGCTTGGAACACGAATAAACATCCCAAGTGTAAGTACATCCTCAAAGAAGACACCCCTTACACGGGCTGCACCCTCTGCAATCCGACAGAGGAAACGGAACGTGGCCAAGCACTTCGATTCGGCCTTCTGAATTGCAGGTCTCTTGTAAAACACGCACACGAGATAAACATCCTCGTCCAGAACTCTATGCTGGACATACTGTTTCTGACAGAGACATGGATGACATCAAACAGCGACTTCGACATGGTCAATGCAGTCCCACCAGGTTATCAAATTTGCTCTTTGAATAGACCGGTCGGCAGAGGCGGCGGGCTAGCCATACTGCACAAAGATTACATCACCTGCAGGACCGACAATGGAATGGTCAAAGACTGTGAAAATTGCAACTTCTTTTTCCAGATCTCGCCAGCAATCTCACTGTCGGGACTACTAGTGTACCGACCGCCAGGCCCACTAGGGGAATTCTCCAGCACCTTGATGGATCACATCACACTAAAAGCAATCACTGCCTCCAATTTTCTCCTCCTTGGGGATCTCAACCTGCACTTCCTTGACCCCGCGGACAACACCGCAGCTAACCTACTAGCAGAGCTTGCGTCAGTCGACCTACATCTCCTGAACTCAAAAGCTACCCATGAGAAAGGCCAGCTTTTAGACCCGATCTTTACGAATATCAGGAACTTTGAAACCCAGGATCCCACCCCCCTCCCATGGACAGACCACTTACTGGCCCCCATGTACTGGTACCTCCAAATTGCCCTGGCTCAATCACAGAAAACCAGGACACTCGGGAGACGCTGGCACAAGCTGATACCAGAGGAATGGGAAGCTAAGTTAAGAGAATCCATCGCACCTCTCTCCTCAGATCCCAACACGGCAGATAGAGAATTTAATGGCTGGCTCACCCACTCCCTAGACAGCCTAATCCCACTAACCAGCACCCTTAAACACAGCAAAAGGATCAGCCCAGCCCCTTGGTATACACCTGCACTGAATTCATTAAGGAAGGAGTGCAAAAGGACAGAACGCATTTGGAGGAAAGATAAGTCTGTGGAGAATAAAGACACCTTTCAGTCATCCATGAAAGCGTACAAACTAGCACTTCGTAATGCTAAAAGTACCTTCTACGAGGAAAAAATAAAGAATTCATCCTGCTCAGCCAAGGAGACCTTCCGTATCCTTAAAGAGCTCCTTCATGTCCCTGACCCCCCACAAAAACCTATGGACCCCAAAGCAGCAGAAGAAAAATGTGTCAATCTAGCCACCTTTTTTGACGAAAAAATTAAAAAAATCCTTGCCTCCCTTCCCGCTGCCAAAACAGATACCCCTGAAAAAATTAAGGACCTACCTCCCTTACAAAGGAATTCCCCCGCGGAACCCGACACACCTCACCTGGCGTTATTCGGCCCGGTCACTATGGAGGAGGTTGCAGCAACATTTGCCTCAGTCAAGAGTGGCGCCCCCAGTGACCCAGTACCCTTAAGATTCCTCAAGGATATCACCCATACCATAGTGTCCCCGCTGACCGCCCTAATTAACACCTCATTAGCCCAAGGTGAAGTCCCCTCGAGTTGGAAGGAGGCGGTCGTGAAAGGACTTCTTAAGAGACCATCACTGGACCCTGAGGATCTATCAAATTATAGACCGATCTCTCTCCTCCCCTGGATTGGTAAGGTCGCGGAGAAACTGGTAAATAAAAAACTGTTTCACTTCCTTGAAACCAACCATCTCCTTAAAAACTCCCAGACGGGTTTTCGACCAGGTCAGGGCACTGACACCGCTCTCCTTGCAGCAGTGGAGAAGACCAGAGAAATTCTCGATACAGGAGGATCAGTGGCAGTGGTCCTCCTGGATTTGAGCGCGGCCTTCGACACCGTCAGCCACCAGGTCCTAACCCAACGCCTAGAAAACACCGGAGTGAAAGATGCAGTGCTGAAATGGCTCTCGTCCTTTCTTTGCCAACGCTCTTTCCAAGTCTGGGAAGGTGAAGGCCGCTCCCCCGCCATCCCCCTCCGGTGTGGTGTGCCACAGGGCTCATCACTAAGCCCCACGTTATTTAACGTGTACATGGCCCCACTGGAGGGGTTGGTCTCCCCATTTGGAGTCACCATCGTCAGTTATGCTGACGATACACAGCTGGTGGTAACTCTTTCTCACCCCAAGCAAGAGCCCTCCAATCTTCATGACTGCCTCTCCAATATACATCAATGGATGAGCGACTCAGCCCTGAAATTAAATGGGTCCAAAACAGAGATTCTTCTCCTAGGTCAAAAAACAATGAATTTACCCCCAAACATCTGGCCCGTCTGTCTGGGTGAACCTCCTACCCCGAAGACGGAAGTTAAGAGTTTGGGAGTATGGTTAGAGAAAGATCTCACCTTCAGAACGCAGGCAAGGAAAACGGCCGGCATCTGTTACGGCCTACTAAGATCATGTAGGAAGGTGCTCCCCCTACTCCCTTTCAAGTCCCGACTACTGCTGATCCAAGGCCTAATTGTGTCCAGGTTGGACTACAGCAACGCCATTTACTTAGGAGCCCCGGAAACCACTCTCCAAATACTACAGAAAACCCAGAATGCCGCTGCCAGGCTGCTCACGAATATCCCAGCCAGAACATCAGCCAAACCCGCACTGAAAAAACTACACTGGCTTCCGATCAGGGAAAGAGTGATATTCAAGGCACTATGCCTGGCTCACAAAGCACTTCACAACGCAGGTCCACCAATCCTCAACAACTGTATCGTACCTTACAGACCTACTAGAGCGCTTCGATCGGACCATGGAAACCTTATTGTAGTTCCCAGGGTGAAAAAAGCCCGCGCAGGAGGCCGCCGCTTCTCGGTCCACACAGCAAAACAATGGAACGCGCTCCCCCTGAAACTTAGATCAGAACCAAACCTCCTGCGTTTCAGGAAATCTCTCAAAACCTTTCTTTTCCCTTAATTCACTTCCACCCCCGCACTTTCATCCATCAGGACCACGAGGTTTAGCGCTGGGATACTCTTGGGTGACTACGCGCTCTATAAAAACCTAAAATAATAATAAATAAATAAATATTCAGAGGCTCTAACAGATCCATTCGAACCAATGGCTCTCAGGGCTCTTCTCAAAGAGGGATGACATCCCCTCAGAGGAGAGTGTATGAAGCCAAAGTAAGGGAAGTCAATCTGAGGATTGAAAGGGAAGAACTTGCCCTGGCCAAAGAGAGACTTGCCTTTGCTAGAGAGCAAAAGTTAAGTGGACTAGATTCCACTGGTGGCAGCATTCCCCCAAGGGAAAACAGGAGTTTAGATACTAGGCACCTGAGTAAGATAGCGCCCCCCTTTAAGCAAGGGGATGATATCCACAAGTGGATAACTGCTTTGGAGAGGGCTTGCACTGTACAGTGTGTCCCCTAGAGTCAGTGGGCAGCTATCTTGTGGCTCTCCTTTGAAGGTAAAGGTAGAGACAAGCTCCTCACTACTAGAGCTGAGGATGCTAATGATTACCAAGTCCTGAAAAATACACTGATAGATGGGTTTGGCCTAACCACTGAGCAGTACAGGTTGCTGTTCAGGGATACCCAGAAAACTCAGTCTCAGGATTGGTCTGACTTTGTAGATTGTGCCACTAAGGCTTTGGAGGGCTGGTTGCTGGGCAGTAAGGTTACTGATTACACAGGATTGTACAATCTGATCATGAGGGAACAGATTTTAAACAATTGTCAGAACCAGTTGTTGCATCAGCATCTTGTTGACTCAGATCTGACCTCTCCCCAAGAATTGGGAAAGAAGGCACACAGATGGGTCAGAACAAGAGTTAAGCAGAACCAGGGCCAGAACCAGGGTGGTCAGAAGAAAGCAGACCAAAAGGGTAAAGATACTAAAGGTGAACAAAATGACCAGAAGTCTTCGACAGGTCCCCAACAATCCAAAGAGGGTGGGGGTCAGGCTTCCCAGAAGAAGAAGACTCAAGAAGGCCAGTCAAAAAGGTAGTGCCAGTACTGTAAAAGTAAAACTCACTGGTTTAGTGAGTGCACCAAGAAAGGAGGGCAGACTCCTACTACTGCAGCCCCTAAGGCACCTGTGCCCCCTAGTACAGCCAGCAGTAGTAGTGCACCTCCCAAGGGTTTAGTAGGGTTAACCTTGGGTTCTGAGGGGTATGACAACTTAGTTGGCACACTCACTCAGGCTGTCCTTGTCTGTACAGGGGATGTGGATATATCCCCTGATATCAGTCCCAATACTTTGGGCAAATACAGGCAGACACCTTTAATAAATGGCAAAATGGCTCAGGCCTATAGGGACACTTGTGCCAGTGTCACCATGGTGACACCTAACTTTGTGGACCCTGGACAGATCATGCCAGGTACAGATTTCCTGGTGACCAATGCAAGCAATGTCACTACCAGTCATAGTATGGCAATTGTTGCTTTCTCCTGGGGAGGGGTAAATGGCCAGAAAAAGGTTGTAGTTAGTTCAGACCTCCCAGTGGATTGTTTGTTGGGCAATGATTTGGAGTCATCACAATGGTCAGAAGTGGAGCAGAGGACTCACATGGAGATGTTAGGCTTGCCAGCACATGTGCTTGCTGTGACTAGGTCACAGGCCAGAAGATGCCCCACTGAACAGGTGCTGGATCCTGGAACAATGGACCAGACACCCTCCAAGAAGAAGAGCAGTAGGGTTAAGGCATTGCCTTCCCCCTTGCCCCAGGTTGAGGATCAAGTCTCAGAGGAGGCTGACCTACAGGAATTGAGGGAAACTGAGCCTAAAGAATTTGAACTTGATCAAGTTGAATTTCTGGGCTCAGGGGGACCCTCAAGAGAAGACCTGGGGAAGGACCAGTTAGACTGCCCTTCCCTTGAACCCCTCAGACAGCAGGCTGCTGCTGAGGCTGCTGGGAACGCCACAGGTACCCACAAGGTATACTGGGATGATGGACTCCTGTACACTGAGGCAAGAGACCCCAAGCCTGGCATGGCCAGGAGGCTGGTTATCCCCTTGTCTCAGAGAGGTTTCCTTCTTACCTTGGCCCATGAGATTCCCTTAGCAGGACACTTAGGCCAGACAAAGACTTGGGACAGGCTTGTCTCACACTTTCACTGGCCTCACATGAATGAGGATACCAAGGAGTTTTGTTGCTCCTGTGTCACTTGCCAAGCCAGTGGTAAGTCAGGTGGCACAACAAAGGCCCCCCTTATACCAATGCCTGTGGTGGGGGTGCCCTTTGAAAGAGTGGGGATTGACATTGTTGGTCCAATGGAACCCCAGACAGCATCAGGGCACACGTTTATACTGGTGGTAGTGGATCATGCCACCAGGTATCCTGAAGCTATTCCCCTTAGGACCACTACAGCACCTGTTGTGGCAAGAGCCCTAGTTGGAGTGTTCTCCAGAGTGGGCTTCCCTAAGGAGGTTGTCTCTGACAGAGGTGCAAACTTCATGTCAAGCTACTTAACTGCTATGTGGAAGGAATGTGGTGTCAACTACAAGTTCACTACACCCTATCATCCACAATGCAATGGGCTTGTTGAAAGGTTCAACAGGACCCTAAAAGGGATGATTCATGGACTACCTGAAAAGCTCAGGCGTAGATGGGATGTCCTGATACCCTGCCTTTTATTTGCTTATAGAGAAGTCCCACAAAAGGGGGTTGGCTACAGCCCTTTTGAACTTTTGTATGGACATCCTGTAAGAGGACCCCTGTGTTTGGTGAAGGAAGGATGGGAGAGACCTCTCAAAAAGCCTGCAACCAGCATAGTGGACTATGTACTTGGTCTCCGCTCCAGGATGGCTGAGTACATGGAAAAGGCATCTGAAAACCTTAAGGCCAGCCAAGAACTCAAAAAAGCTTGGCATGACCAAAAGGCTGTCCTGACTGTTTATCAGCCTGGACAGAAGGTGTGGGTGTTGGAGCCAGTGGCCCCAGCAGCACTCAAAGACAAATGGTCTGGGCCCCACACAATTCTTGAGCAAAAGGGAGAGGTCACCTACCTGGTGGACCTTGGAACTCCCAGGAGCCCCCACAGGGTGCTCCATGTCAACAGGCTCAAAGCATATGTTGACAAGAAGGACATGAGCTTGCTCATGGCTATAGATGAGGAACAGGAGGAAGAGAGTGACCCTCTCCCAGACCTGCTCACTCAGAATCCTGATGATGGATCAGTAGATGGTGTTATCTTTTGTGGCAGCCTCTCTGAACATCAACAGAAGGATTGCAAACAAGTTCTTCAATCCTTCAGGCATATGTTCTCACTAACACCCAGTCAGACCAATTGGTGTACCCATGAGGTTGACACTGGTGACAGCTTGCCAGTCAAGAGTAAAATCTACAGGCAGCCTGATCATGTTAGAGACTGCATCAAAACTGAAGTGCAGAAAATGTTGGAGTTGGGAGTCATTGAACCCTCAGATAGCCCTTGGGCTAGTCCAGTAGTTCTAGTGCCAAAGCCTCACACCCAGGGTGGTAAGAAAGAGATGAGGTTTTGCGTAGACTACAGAGGTCTCAATGCAGTCACTAAGACTGATGCCCACCCAATACCAAGGGCAGATGAACTTATAGATAGATTGGCTTCTGCCAACTACTTAAGTACATTTGACCTGACAGCTGGGTATTGGCAAATCAGGTTAGCTGAGGATGCCAAGCCCAAGACAGCATTTTCCACCCCTGGTGGGCATTATCAATTTGTGGTAATGCCCTTTGGTTTGAAAAATGCACCTGCCACCTTCCAAAGGCTGGTGAATCATGTTCTCACTGGGCTGGATGACTTCTGTGCAGCATATCTTGATGATATTGCTGTCTTTAGCTCCACCTGGGAGGATCACTTGGTCCACCTGAGAAAAGTGTTAGAGGCACTGCAAGCAGCAGGTCTCACTATCAAGGCCACTAAGTGCCAGATAGGGCAGACACAGGTTGTATACTTGGGCCACCTTGTAGGTGGAGGCCAAGTTCAGCCACTGGAGAGCAAGATACAGTCAATCAGGGACTGGGCTCCTCCAACCACCCAGACTCTGGTTCGAGCTTTCTTGGGCCTGACTGGTTACTACAGAAAGTTTGTCAGAAATTATGGATCAATTGTGACTCCACTTAATGAACTGACAAGTAAGAAAATGCCAAAAAAGGTTCAGTGGACAGCAGGCTGTCAAAAAGCATTCGATGACCTAAAGCAGGCCATGTGCACAGCACCTATCCTCAAGAGTCCAGACTACTCCAAACCATTCATTGTCCAAACAGATGCTTCTGAGTTGGGTGTGGGAGCTGTTCTATCTCAACTGAATTTTGATGGTCAAGACCAGCCCATTGCTTTTATAAGCAGAAGGCTGACCCCCAGAGAGAAAAATTGGTCAGCTATTGAGAGGGAGGCCTTTGCTGTGGTTTGGGCCCTGAAGAAACCGAGGCCATACTTGTTTGGCACTCATTTCAAGATTCAGACCGACCATAAGCCCCTCTTGTGGCTAAATCAGATGAAGGGTGAAAACCCCAAACTGCTTAGGTGGTCCATTTCCCTACAGGGGATGGATTTTACAGTGGAGCATAGACCTGGCACTGATCATGGCAATGCAGATGGGCTCTCCAGGTATTTCCACTTAGAGCAAGAAGACTCACCTGGTCAAGGTTAGTTTATTGTCCCAAAGTTTGGGGGGGGGGGTCATGTAGGAGAGTAGGGTCTGCAATCCTATGATCACCCAGATTTTTTACTTTTGTTTCACTGGTTTACGACTTTCTCTGGCTGTGGGCCTGCCAATCAGACCCACAGCCTAGCTGTTCTCTCACTAAATTGACATGTGTACCTTAGGTGCATTATCCAATTGGTACTGGGCCACCTTATCAGACCCTGTAACTCAGGGCTTAGGTGTACCCAGGGCCTACCAGGGGCTGAAGCATGTATTATGCCACCCCTGGATGGCCATCTAAATCTGACACAACTGGCTGCACGACAGCTGGGGCAAGGTGGTGTAATCACCCTTTGCTGTAGATATAGTATACCTATATCTAACCCTAAAAATGGACACATAGATTCCTATTAGTCACTCCTATGGCAGGCCTTGACAATCCTGAAGGCAGAGTGCTTGGAATCGTGTGAGATGGTGCTCTGGCATGAGCTGAGCCCGTTTGCAGCTTGCGGAACCAAGTCCTAATAGCTGTTCCATGATAACGCATACCATATACTCTTAAGTGCATTATAATCCTCGCGGTTAAATGCTATCTTTGGTATTGCTTTATCAAAACATGTCGAGTAAGGTGTCATACGAATTGGAATACTAACCCCTCGCCAATTCTGGCGACGGGGTTAGCATTCCACCCTTCTAGAGGGACACGACATGTATGTAACTGTGAACCCCGGTTAAAGTTAACTAAAGCCTCAGCTCCACAAAATGGATGCTGCCACCACAGACACGAGTCTGACCTCCTGCTGCTGGGAGTCCTTCCAGCAAGGAGAGCTTGGACAAAGGGTTTCCTGTCAGGGGCGGTGCTAGCACCATCCCAGACAGGGTTTGGTGTATCCTGGGTAGGCAGGGCTTTACAGGAAGGTGACTGCAAGTGGCACCCCGGTGCTCACTACGCATCTGCCGGCTAGAACCAGTTCCAGGGGCACACCAGCCCCTGGCCTGGGGAAAGTCCGGCATGGGAGAAGGGTGTAACCACCCCCCTTCCTGGACCCACCCCTAGGGCAGGACCTAGTCGCGTACCCACCCCTTTCTTTAGGATAAAGGCAGGAGCGGGGACCCTTCCAAATTAGATCATCTTTGAATCAAGAAACTACTTTCTACAAAAGGAACTCTCGACTTCTTCTCAAGATTTCTCCCTTGTGGCTAAGGAGTAGTCACCCTGCATCCGCAGGCACCATCTAAGAACTCTGCGGTTTGCTGCACGTCCTTCCTCAGGAATCCGACCGACCAGCATGACGAGACCCGGCTTCCCTGGCACCTCTGACCTCTACCTACCTCTACAGCTAAGCGGAGAACCGTAGGTGCGACGAGACCTCGAGGGACCGGCCATCATCAGAACTGCACGACTTCTATCCAGCACGACCGCCGAGGGATCCTCTGGTCAGTGCTTTGGGGTCCGAGAAGCCCCGACCCTGAGCAGCTCCAGCACTGAAGTCCAGCCCCCCAGCATCTCCACGATCTGCGTGGGGCCCTTCTGCTTTTTGCTGCTCACCGCGTTGTTTGGCTACTAGCCCGCTGGCTTGTGGCCTTCTGAACGACGCCCGACGACATCACTGCTGCTAGTCTGGTTGCTCCAGACTGGCCCTTGCTCCCTTCCAGAAGAGGAGCACCCCGGACCCTCCTGGTCCACTCCAGACGCCATTTTGAGTCCACCGCGTGGGCTTGAATTTGCCAAGACTTGTTGCCCCAATCCTGGGTCCAGCGACGTCGACAGCATCATCCATCGTGGGACAGCTCGCTCATCCATCCTGGTCGCCGACAACGCCTCCTGGTCCGTGAGATCTGCAGAGCACAGCGTCGCCCACTCACCTAGTCGAGGTGACTACCATCCGGTGCCCTCCTGGTGCCACCTGACTACTGGCTAGTAGTCAAGAACTTGGTCCCCTCTGCTTTCAGGTGTCATCCATCTTCGATCCAGGCTTGGATCACTCGAACAATCTTCACTGGTCGCCTGCCAGCACCTTCTTTTCTTCAGGCTCCTGGTTCGTCTACGAGGATTCCCGACGTCTTTTGAGACCTATGCAGCTGCAGCCCCTGGGCTAGGTAACTTCGGCATTTCGGTGCCCCAGCATAGCCTCACTATCCAAGGGTCAGGATCCACTGTCGTTTTTGATCTACCTTATCAGGTTCGCCCGAGAACACTAACTTTGTCTTTACTAGCTCCCATAGACTTTGTCCCGCATCCCGCGTGAGAGTGCACACTCTGCACCCGAGTCCCCTAGGCCTCCTACTAGTAATCTGAAGGTTCAGTAACGTAGTCCTAGCAATTCCAAAGCCTATTAGTACAGTACTTACCTGCTAGTAATTTCGCATTCCACTTCCATAGTATATGGTTTGTTGTGCCCCTCGGGCATTTGTGTAAATTGTGCAACTTGAAGTATTTTTATAAGAGTTTTGTTGTGTGCTTAGTACCCTGTCCTCATAAAGAGTACAGGGCTGTTGTGATCTAAATAAATACACTGTTTATTTTCATAACACTTGTGTGGTGTCCTTTCACTTGGTGTTCAAGGGGTATATGTGATGGTATAGCAGCTGGCTTAACACGCCCTCTAGAGTTTAGCCCGAAGACTGCTCGTATCCACGCTACTAGGATAGCTGGTCTATAAGGTTGACTTACAACCAATCACCATAAGGGTTGTTTGGACTGATACAAAGTGCTCACTAGAATAGTGAACATTATATATCAGGCCAACTTCTCACAACTTTAATGCAGTTGGATCTGGGACTTTAGACCGTCATCCATCCAGGGATCTTCGGAGCGCGCAGTCCTGGCTTCCTGACTTCTTGGATACCATGGGACTTATTGATTGCTGGAGACTGCTTCATCCTGCTCAGCGTCAGTACTCCTTTCACTCCGGAGCGCATGGTAGCCTCTCCAGGATTGACTATGTCCTGGCATTGGCTGCCCACGCATCGGCCGTCTCTGAGGCCCGTTTGTTGGCCAGGGGCATTTCGGACCATTCCCCGGTCTGGGTGTCCTTTGACTTTGACATCGTGGTGGCAACGAGGGTGGTGCCAGTCAATCCGTGGTACTTCCGTAACCCTAAGACTCGTGACCTCCTGGCTAAAGCCATTGAGCTCTACTTTTCTGAAAATACGGGCTCGGTAACGTCGGCCATATCCCTATGGGAGGCCTTTAAAACTGTCTTGAGAGGTGAAGCCTTCTCCTTAATAGCCGAGGTGCGCAGACGCAGAGATGACGATGTGGTGCGGTTGGAATCGGAGATTGAGGACCTTGACTCCCAATTGGAGACTGATCCGACGCCTGCTCTGCTCCACGCTCTCTCACTTAAGCAGTCGGAGTATCGGGCCACTGCTACTGAAGCTGCCAAGGCAATAGGCAGAGAACAGCAAGGGAGGATCTACGATGTCGGGGACAAGGCAGGCAAGCTTATTGCGTGGCTTGACAAGAAGGAGATGGCCTCCCGGGTGGTTCCTGAGGTACTGGGGGAGGACGGCTTGGCCGTCACCGACCCCAGCGCTATAGTCACGGTCTTCGCCGATTACCTCGGCCTCTGTCATGTCCGAGGTGGACTCTGCCGCCCTTCTTGAAGAGGTGGACCTTCCGTGTCTGTCGGACACCTAACGCGACGACATGGATAGGGGTATAACGGCGGACGAGGTTGCACTTGCGATACGCTCTTTAAGGTCCGGCAAGGCACCCGGCCCTAATGGCCTCCCGGTGGAGCTTTATAAAATAAAGGCTGACGCCATTGCTCCGCCCCTACGGAACATGTTCCTTGAGGCGCGCGAGATGGGTGAGCTCCCCCCGGACCAAAGACTGGCCACCATAGTGGTCATTCACAAGGAAGGGAAGCCCAGAGACCTCTGCCGGTCGTATCGCCCTATGTCTTTGTTGAACGCCGAGCCTAAGATCCTGACTAAACTATTGGCCAATCGGCTGGTGGGTGCGATTAGCGATTTGGTCCATCCGGACCAATCGGGCTTTATTCCTCACCGCAATACCGCCCTTAATCTTAGGAGGCTTCACGCGGTTATGTCAAGGATCAGCACGCTCCGGGAGCCGACCGTCTTGGCGTCCCTGGATGCGACGATGGCTTTTGATTCCCTTGAATGAAATTACCTGTGGGCGGTGCTGGCGAAGTTCGGGTTTGGCCCTGAATTTATTAGATGGGTCAAGCTTCTGTACGCTAATCCACTTGCCAACATTACGGTCAATGGCCGAGTGTCTGCATCTTTTGCCCTTCGAAGGGGCACCAGGCAAGGTTGCCCCTTGTCGCCTTTGCTATTTGCATTGGCGCTGGAACCCCTGGCTGCTTGGTTAAGGGTTCACCCTGATATCAATGGGATACGGTGGTCTTCTGGCTTCGAGGACCGCGTGTCTTTATACGCGGACGACATTCTGCTCTACCTCACCTCTCCTTGCAGATCCCTGATTGTGGTGTGTGACGTGCTGCATACCTTTGGCAGATATTCGGGCCTGGTTATTAACTGGTCAAAATCCCACTTATATGTTTTGAGTGGTGAGACTCCGCGACTTCCCAGGGGCTGTGCCATACAGATCGCGAGGCAGGGGTTTAAATACCTGGGCATCTATATTTCAACCGATGCCCGGACACGTTATGCGAACAACTTGCTTCCCCCTCTTGCACGCCTTCGGCGCGACGTAGAGGGGTGGCGTAAGCTACTGCTTTCCCTGCTTGGACGTGCGGCGTTGTTCAAAATGATGTCTCTGCCCAGATTCTTGTATGCGCTCCAGAATACTCAGGACCCGGTCCCCTCTGGGTATTTTAGAGAGGTCGAAGGTTTGCAG
Organism: Lissotriton vulgaris; assembly: GCF_964263255.1. Classification (NCBI taxonomy): domain Eukaryota; kingdom Metazoa; phylum Chordata; class Amphibia; order Caudata; family Salamandridae; genus Lissotriton; species Lissotriton vulgaris. The sequence continues at coordinate 1,672,305,381 of NC_141685.1, read as the reverse complement.
CGGACCCTTCTCTGGGATGGTAGACCACAGATTGCTATAACCAAACTGACGCTTCCGTGGTATGATGGCGGCATTGCTTTGCCTAATATCCGACGGTACTATTGGGCCTCCCAAATGGCCGCCCTTAACCATGGTTTCTACGGGCCGGCCGATAATCCGGGGTACGCCATGGACAGGTGGCTCCTTGATGGCGGGAAGTACTACAGGGCATTGTATTCGAGATCTCTGGATGGAGGAATGACGGGCTCCACTAGGACAGCTGTGCAGATATGGAGGGCTATCACAAAGGCACAGGGATGGAAGGGGAGGCTTACGTTGGCCACCCCGCTTTACGACTCAGACCTATTGGGTAAATTGTGGCACACAAAGGGTTTGATCGGTGGGACCTTATTAGTATCTCTAGGGTCGACGACATGATGGCTAGAGGCGAGATAAAGTCTTTCGCCGCTTTACAAGCGGAGTTTCAGCTGGGAGCGACGGAATTCTTTAGATATGCCCAACTGCGACACGCCCTTATGGCGGTACTGCCGGAGGGTGAGAAGGTCCCTGAGTCGTCCCCGCTAGAAGACAGGGTGTTGGATGGTCATATGCCGGACAGTGCCATCTCATTTGTCTACAAAAATTGATCAACGTCCGAACGGACCTCCTTCTGAGTGTGAGGGACCAGTGGGTACGTGATGGAGTTGAACTGGATGATGAGGATTGGCAGTATGCGGTGTCTTCTCCCAAGGAAGTGGCAATCCCAGCTAGATTACGCTTGGTCCAATTAAAAATTTTGCATAGAGTGTATGTGACCGGCCCCCGGTTGATTCATATGGGCCACTCGGTGGACGGTCTTTGTAGGCGTGGTTGTGGTGAACTGGCCACATTCATGCATATTATCTGGGAGTGCCACGCCATCGCCTCTTACTGGAAGCGTGTCCATGCGGTGATGCGTGAGGTGACTGGTGTTGATTTGCCGGCGGAGGCCCGGCGCTGCTTGCTGAATGTGTGGGGCCCCACGGACTACAATAATGCGCAAACCCAATGGGTCACCTTGGGAAACATGGTGGCGAAGCGGGACATCGCTCAGAAGTGGGGCGCCCCGTCACCTCCCTCTGTGGAACTGTGGAAGACCAACATGGATTGGTGTATGGTTCGCGAGAAAACGGTGTACGTGGCCCGGGGCAAGCCCAAGAAGTGGATTATGATCTGGGGGGCCTGGAACGAGTACAGGGGTGATATCTGTCTCCCTCCCGATACTGCCCCATTGGACATACGGCTTTCTCCCTAGCCTTTATTTCCAACCTACTCATCATTTCATTGCCATCCTGGTTTCCTTCCCTCCCAATATCGTCCACTTTGTACTGCTCAGTTGCACTCTGCGGGCATAAGGCCCTGCCTTCTCCTGCGTTGGGTATTGTCGCATTTATGTACTTATTCCTCGCCTTTTCACATTGGTTTTGATGTTTCTTTAGGTTCTTTAACTCATAGGTTTGTCGTTATTATAACATAAAAATAAACCTGATACGATTTTATAATATGTACTGTGTGCACTGATCATCCTTCTTCTAATAATGCTGCCTAGCCTCCGGGATGTAAGGCTAAATAGCTGTGTGCCTTGATTTTTCAATAAAGGTTTTCCAAAAAAAAAAAAAAAAATGCTTCCATAGTTGGATGCAGCATGAGATCAAAGTACGTGCCCCACCCAAACGTTCCCGAAGAACGGAGAAAAGAGGTAAGACAAATGCCCCCTGGTTTACTCCAGATTTAGCCAAAGCCCATCTACTATGTAAGAAAGGCGAACGCAATTGGCGTAAAACTTAAGACCCTGCAGATAGAAACTCCTACACCCAGCTGAGGAAGGTATATCATTGCAGTATAAAAATTGCCAAGAAAGAATTTTATACCAATGCCATCAAGGAAGCTAAACAAAAACAAAAAACACTATTTTCTATAGTTAAGACTTTCACTCACCCTAGAGCGTTACAGCCCGAAATACTTCCATCCCAAGAATTCTGCAATCAAATAGCCGACTTCTTTGAGGAGAAAATTGATTTAATACAGAAAGACTTTCCTACATCTCGAGTCTCTCAGACTTCTACCCTCTCTGATCAGGGAGAAAACACAATTGGTAGTCTTAAAATTTTTACACTGGTCAGTCTATCCCAAACACGCGAAGTAATCCTAGCCTGTAAATCAGGAGCTCCCTCTGACTCCTGCCCCCCAAGAATTCTCCATCAGCTAATTGATGTGGTGAATCCCATCATAAATAAGATTGTAAACTCCTCTCTCAATACAGGTATAGTCCCACGAGAATGGAAACAGGGAATTGTAAAACCCTTGATGAAAAAGCTCAATAAATCCTCCTCAGACCTCGCCAATCTACGCCCAATCTCACTCCTCCCAGTCTTGGGAAAAATTACTGAACGGATAGTCTATAAAGAGCTAAAAAGCCATATAGAAACATACAATGTCCTCCATCCTCAACAGTCAGGTTTCCGTCCTCATCATTCTACGGAAACAGCATTGATTGAATTGACAGACTCCATAAAGCTGCTACAGGATCAAAGAAAGAACGCCGTACTGATTCTATTGGACCTCACAGCGGCGTTCGATACCATCTCGCACTCTATACTGTTGGGCAGATTAAAAGATATTGGTATATCAGATGTGGTTCTAGCGTGGATAACATCTTTTCTAACAGATAGATCCCAAACCATTGCATTAGGCCCTTTCCTCTCTAAAGAAAAAAAGGTTCTGTCTGGAGTTCCTCAGGGTTCCATTTTGAGCCCTCTACTTTTTAATGTTTATTTGATCCCACTTATCTCCCTGATTGAATCATTCACATACTTGTGACATCGTATGCCGATGATACTCAACTCATTGTGCCACTAGATGAAAATTCCACTAATGCTGAACAAAATCTTAAGAATTGCTTGAAGGATGTCTTCCACTGGATGGAAAAACCCACCTTAAATGTAACGCCAGCAAGACAGAAATCCTCCCGATGGGAAAAAATGTCAATTTCTGCCCCAGCATATGGTGGCCAGAGGACTCCACTGCTCCCCCCCAGACCGTGGGGACAGCAAGAAATCTCGGAGTCCTGTTTGACACCGAGTTATCCTTTGACCAACACGTCAGGAATGTGGCAGGAAGCTGCTTTGGTATCATAAAATCTCTTAAGAAGTTTTTTGACTTCTTACCCACCGACTCAAGAAAGGCGGTAGCAGTGGCTTTAATCCTCGCCCGCCTAGACTATTGCAATGGTCTGATGGCGGGAGTGAAAAAATCTACACTGAAAAAACTCCAAAGTGTACAACACTCAGCAGCCAGATTAGTACTAAAACTACCTAGAAATCTTCAGTATCAGCTGCTTTGAAAACTCTTCATTGGCTACCTCTGCATAAAAGGATACTTTTTAAAATTCTAATCATCTCCTTTCGGGCATTCAATTGCACAGGCCCTAAGTATCTTACCAGGCGTTACCTAACATACAACCCTTCCAGGACGCTACGATCCTCTAATGACAAACTGATAAAACTAGCTAAATTCAACCTCAAAACCAAAGGTGGTAAAACCCTGACCTATCTGTCCTCTAGAGCCTGGAATTCCATGCCCAAAAATCTCAGGTCCCAGACTTAAGAAACCCAGTTTAGGAAGCAACTAAAAACCTCGATTTTTAATCTCCCAGACGAATATGTCATGGCCGCCATCTAATTCTGCTTCTGCAACTGTATGCATACTATCTAGCCAGCGCCAGGATGCTCCTTCTGGAGCGATAGTTGCGCTTTATAAATACACAATACAAATACAAAATACAAATACATAACTACTGTAAAGTACTTATTGCTTACCTGTGGCAGTTTGGTTCTAGAAAAATAAAATAACTAAAAGAATACTTTTATACAAAAACCATTGATCTGAAGTTCAGTTTTTGAGTATGTGAATTCATTTGCTGACTGTACAACAAATGCTTAACGCTGTCCTCTGATACTGCCTTACTCCTCGCCCAAACTACCACAAATAGAGAGTACGGTTCTATTGAACGTTACCTCTGCCTACCTTTGGTGTTCCACTGCACTCTGCACACTATACCTCACTTTGGTTTAGTATATACAGAGCCAGCTCCATTGGGCTACATTGGGTCACCCCAGGAAATGCTTGCAATCTGTTTTGGTCAGAGATCTGCCAATGAAGAGTATCAAACCCCCATCGGCATAAAAATGATGACTAGTGGATGAAATGATGATCCTGTTGATCCTTGAAAATGAAATATGAGCTCCAAGCTTAGCTTTCCAGTTTGACAGTATGTGATCTTGAGAAATATTGCTTAATTTCTATACGAAACAGTGAGCAGTATAGTAGCATATAAGCAGGCACTATGTATTATTTTGTTTCTATAAGCTACCCGTTTCTCTCAGGCTAGCACATCCAAGTGTCCCCTGGGGTAATAGAGTCCCATTTTTCTGCTTTTCTCTCCTGCTTAGCGCCAGTAGTAGGGGCTTCAGAAGGGGGACTCCCTTGACAGAAAACCATGGAGCTTCTCTGCACATGTTGTGGCGCTGCTACAAAAGAAATACGGAGAAGAGATTGTGACGAGGATTTCTTGAATTCCTTGCAGAGAAAGGAGGCCTTGCTCCTGGAGCATCAAATGAACGATAGAGATCACCTTCAATGCTCTACTTCACTGCTGCCACCCTCAGTGATGCTCTTGAAGATGACATGATGGGGTCATTTTCATCTGCCTGTGTGAGTGATTTGTTTGCCGTGAAGAAGATCAAGTTGTCAATTTGGAAGATCTAAGTAGAAAATATTGCGATAGCCTTCTGCAGCTGTACAGGATAGTGTTCTCAATGTGGATACGGAGTTGGAAGGGCAACAAAAAGGAGAGTTTGCCCAGGATTTTTATTTTTATTTTAAATTCAATAGAAATGACTTCTGTGGGCATGGAAATGGTTTGGTGCACTTAAATGAAAAGATCACTTTCAAAACAGAGCTAGTGTGTGGTACAGCACCCCAATCCCACCTGAGACATACCCACTGGTGCACTGTCAGACATGACTCAGGAGGGAGATAAAAACATCAAATCTCTCCCTGTCCTAACATACAGGTGCATCACCCGCTTACAGTTAAAAGGTGAGGTCAAATGCTCAAGTGATGCCAGCTAGGCAGCAAAAGGTGACGTTATTGGTGGGAAACAGAAAAGGGACAGCTGAGATGCTTGCAAGCCTACTTGGCAGGGAAGATGACTTTGAGACTCAAAGGCCTCCAAAGTATCTTAAAGAATAAATTATTCTCCAAACCCCCAAAATCCAATATAATCAGTGCACTGATATCACTGACATATGTAATAAGTGGAACATTGTTGAAAAATAAGAATAATTCAGGCTTTTCATGTAGAAACCCCCACTTTGGAGAAATCAGTGTTTAGTTGGATTCTACTTGGTGCTGTGTTTTAGGGTTATTTTTGTGCCATGGACAGGAGAGCAGAGCAAACACAAGGAGATGATGGACGGAGCGCTGAAACTTTTCATACAATCACCCCCAGTCACAGTTCTGGGTTGAATCCATCATCGTTCTGTAGCTCACTGTGCCGCCCCAATTCAGAGCCCAGCTACATGCAAACCAGTCTTGACCCTGTGCCTCTTGGGAACAGTCTAGCCCGAAGTGCCAGGCCAGGTCTTCCCTGGACCTGGAAACAAGCATCCTGGTAACAATGGACAGGGGAGCAGGCTTTGATATATTAGTGGGATTTGCGGCACCTGAATGCTTACTTAATACAACAGAGACATTTTAGGTTTGAGTTTGGAGATGGTGCTTTCTGAGCACCACACGGATCTCATCGGGCTGTTGGGAGTATCAAAGCTAAGCTCTTTTTTTTTTTTTGTCCTCATTAGCCAAAAAGTCGATCCAACTATGCTCTTGTCCTCTCAGACACGAGGACCGACCCCCCCGTAGCCCCCCGGAGCCCAATGCTGAGCTCCAGGTGCCCCGAGAGTCAGCCTCAATGTCACCAACAGAGCTTGGACGGACATACTCCCTTCAGACCAGTTCGGCCAGATGTCCCGTAGCTGTACAATACCACCCTTTAGGACAGAGAGATTTTAGGCCTAATCATCGGACCCGGGGAAAAAAAACCAACAAAAAAAAAAAAAACCCCGGGTTGTCTAACTATCCCTCGTCCAATCGATCAAAAGGTCCCAAAATTTAAGAGATCAAGGGCTGCATGTTCTCGATAAATCCAGCTTTGATGTTGCATAGAGTGAAGACAGCCACTCTGCATGTGTTGGGGGATTTATGTTAACCCAATTTTTACAAATTTCTCTTCTTGCCAGTAAAATGGCATAAAACAGAAAATCTCTCTCTAATCCCTTAATATTGTGGTTTAATCCGAAAATAATTAAAGACCATGTGCACGGAATAGTGATACCAAGAATAGATTCGAGTGTTGTTCTGACTTCATGCCAAAAAGTGGCAATATTCGGACACTCACAAAACATATGAAGGTCTGAGGCTGCTGGTAAAGAGCATTTACAGCAGCACTTCCCTGTTTGAAATTTCGACAGCCTTTTAGGGGAGTATTACGCTCTGTGAAGTGTGAAGAAGTGGTTGCGCCTCAACTATGCTGGCTTAATGATTTTGTAAAGGAGGGTGAAAGATTCCTCCCAAATAACCTCTCTATCTGGTTCTCCCTCCGCACCCCAAAGTTTTTCCGGGAGGTTAAAATCACGCTCTCCATCCTCTATAATATGCCAATAAAAGAGTGCAACTTCCTTTTTTCCTGCAGGTTTTTCAACTAGGATATTTTCTAAAGGACTCTCCTCTCCCATCATTCCTTTTTTCTTAATTTGAGTCCGAAACCAGCTTCCTATTTGTAGATATACTATCCAGGAGAGTGATGATGTTACTTTTAGCTTGAAGATATCCCAGTCAATGATTGATCTTTCCATCAGCAAATCTCCCCACTTTGTGATCCCTGCGTCTGACAGGACTCTTTTGACTATATTGACTTCTTGTGATGCTAGTCCAGGTAGGTCCCAAATTGGTGCATGTTCAGATAAGTATCCTATCCCGGCCTTAGATTTTATTTGAGACCATTCTTTCAAGCTGCTCAATAGTGTCTTTAGCCTGATTTTTTTGAAAAACTTCTGGTGGCCGAACTTGAAGAGAAAGCCATTAACTGGTAGGTCCGAACCCAATAGCATTGCCTTGTACATAAGCCCATTTGCATTTTCCCAGGGGAGCTTAAGTAACATCCTAGAATGGGTCAGATGAAATGCCCAAGCGTAATATTCCAGGTCTGGCAATGCAAACCCTCCTTTTTCTCTTCTCCTTCTCAATTTTTTCCAAGCTAATCTGCTGGATTTATATCCCCAAATGAAAGAATTAATATTCTGCTGACATTTTGCAAGCTGTTTGGTGTCAAATACTAGCGGAATGGAATTGAAAATAAAAGTAAATTTCGGGAGAATACTCATTTTTATCAGGCTAGTTCTCCCATAGATGTTAAGCGGGAGGAAGGACCAGGCTTTCATCAAAATTTGGGATTCTCGGGAAATACGGGCTAGGTTATTTTGCGTCAAGTGTTCTAGATCATTAGTTATTGTAATTCCCAGGTACCTCATTGATGATTTTACCGGGAGTTGAAGATTTTGAATGTTCCAAGCCATAATTTCGGTTTTTCCTGCGTTAATTTCGTAACCCGAGAATTTCCCAAACATCTCCGCCTTCTGTATAATTATGGGGAATGCCAGTGTAGGGTCAGTTGTATAAATAAGTATGTCATCGGCATAGAGGCCAATCTTCTTTTCCCAGCCCGAAAAAGTAAAATGTGGAATGTTGGTATCCTCCCTGATGGATTGTGCAAACGGCTCCACATATAAATTAAAGAGGAGAGGGGATAGGGGGCAGCCCTGCCTTGTTCCTCGGCTAATTTTAAAAGGAGTTGTTTGTGTGCCATTTATTAATAGAGATGCTCTAGGGTTGTTATATAATAAGCCTATGGTCCTACAAAATTTGGGTCCCAGATGAAATGTATTCATTATTGAATTTAGGTATGCCCAATTTACCCTATCGAACGCTTTAGTGGCGTCGAGGGCCATGATGGCCAGGGGTAGACCGAAAGTTGAGGCAATGTCCGTGGCTCCCACCAGATCATAGGTTAGATCAGCCAATTGCCGGCCTCTAATAAACCCCTTTTGATCAGAGTGGATTATCGACCCAATCTCGCTTCCCAATCTCGCAGCCAAAATTGAGGTAAATATCTTGTAGTCATTGTTGAGAAGCGAGATTGGGCGATATGATCCACATTCGGCTGGATCCTTGCCTGCTTTTAATATTAAGGCTATATTTGCCTCCCCCCAGGAGCTTGGTGGTGCCTGCCCTTTGATCATTATGTCGTTAAAAAGGTTCGTAAGGACTGGGGTAAGCTTAGAATTGAGTACCCTATATAATTCTCCGGGGAGGCCATCTGGTCCCGCGGCTTTGCCCTGTGATAGTTGCTTGATGGTGTTAGAGACTTCTAGTTCCGTTATGTCTTTATCTATATTTTCCGTTTGGGAGCTCTCCAGTTCCGGGAGAATTATATTATTCAGTCATTCGTTCCTTTCATCTACATTAACGTTCAGTTCCTCCGTGTATATATTCTGGAAGAACTCACTGAAGGCTTCCCCTATGGCCGTGTTTGTTGACCTGCTATTAGCTTCTCCAGCGACCCTCACTTCTTTAATAAAATTTCTAGATTGATCAGCTTTAATTTTCCAGGCCAATAATTTTCCTGCAGATTCACCATATTCGAAGTGGGCAAGTTTGCTTGCCTGCCATCTTTTATTTATCCTCTTCTGTAGTAGTGTGTCTAACTTGGCTTTTAATTCTGTTTTCTCCTCTTGATTGTCTGAAGGGAGCTGATCTAATGATTCTAGATGAATTAATTCTTGCTCAATATGTCGAATTCCCTCTTCATATTTCTTTCTCCTGTATGAGGCCCTTCCTGTAATGCAGCCCCTAATGAAGGCCTTCCAAGCCTCCCATACCGTGACCAGAGAAGTAGAGCCTAAATTTTGCTCTAAAAAGGAGACTGTTTCATGCATCAAATAATCTTTCTCCTCTTCCTCCAGTAAAATTGTTCGGTCGAAAGACCAAGAATGGTGAGTAGAGTTCTGATCTAATTTTACAGAGAAAAAAATAGCAGAATGATCTGACAGGTGTAGAGGGAGGTATGTTATATTTTTAACCCGATCCTTAATGGAGCGACTAAATAGAGGGTAGTCAATTTGTGATTTATGTCTGTATTTGTAGTTGTGGTAGGAGACTCCCATAGCATTGCCGGACCTTTGCCCCCATAGGTCTATTAGGCCAAGATGCGACATACATCTGAGTAGTGTGTCCCTCATATTACTATGAGCAACCGCTCTGGAAGTAGGGGATTTATCTAACTTTGGGTCTAGGACAAGATTAAAATCTCCCACCCATACTATGGGATCAGAACAGGTAATCAAATGGTTCTGCAGGATGTTTAAATAAGAAGGATCGTCCTGATTAGGTCCATAATAGCTGATAATAGTAATATCCTTCGAATGTAATTGAGCATTAACTATCAGCCATCGGCTACTCGCATCTATTTCCCAACTCGTAATCTGGGCCCTTGCTGCTTTTTTGAAAATTATAGCTGTGCCGCGGATACTAGTGTTGTGGTCCGTAGTTATAAATTTATCAACCCATTTGAGCTTTTTAAGTATATCTGTAATTTCCTGTTTATTCAGGTGTGTTTCCTGGATCGCAATGATCTGCGCGGGTGAATCCCTTAGGTATTGTAAGATTCTATTTCTTCTAGCCCTAACACGCAGGCCATTTACGTTCCAGGATATGAATTTAATGTCTGCCATTAATATTTAGCGAAGTTTCCCGCCCCCCTCCTCTAATTTGTTTTTTTTCTAAAAAGCCTGTTGTTAATTTTATCTTTTGCTATTTTGACCAAACAGCCGCTTTAGGACACTGATGGATCTATATTCTTCATGATTATTGAATTCGGTTTATGAGGACTTTTATATTTTGCCTTTCCCTTCCCACCCCCCCTCCCCTGGAAACCCCCCCCCAACTTACTCTGGCTTGATGTATTGCCAGCTTGTCGTCTCTGACGTTTTCCTGCTCCATGCCCTAATATCTATTTTGTTGGTCACTATATTTAAGATATAGGCAGTGGTAACTCCTAAAGCCCTATTTTTAGTCCTTTATATATTAGTTATCTTATATCATTTTATTCCTAGTGAAGGTTCTCGGGTGGCCAAGGGTGGATTTGGGCGCAAGTATGGGGATTGAAAATAGATCCCGATGCACCTTATACCTCAAACTTTTGAGAATAAATTTGCTAGGGGTTTTAAGATCTATAGTAAGATTCCGAGGTTGATTAACTAATGTTTATCTATCACACACTACTGTTTAGTTTTCCTGAATTTAATCTCGAAATTATATATCAACACCCAAGTTTAAATACTTTGTGTTTTCCCTTTTATTTATTTGTCCCTTTATTTTTTTATTGATTTATTTCCCCCCCCTCCTTTTTTCTGTTTCTTTTCTTCCTTTTTTCCCCCTTTTTTCCCCATTTTTCCCTTCTTCCCCTTCTTCCCTGCTTTCATCTTTTTATTATTTTTAACCCTCTACCTTTGTGAATTTTGTTCTTTTTCTTGTTTTTCATATCTATTTTATTTTCACACCCTTTTTTTGAAATTTTAATTCCTTTTCTGTTATTTTTTCATTTAACAGATTGCTCTGTTATTTATTTATATTATATTATTTTTCACACTTGATCCGGAGGGTTTGCATGCTTGCTAATAGTAACAAGTAGCTCATCAGCTTCGAAAGGAGAGACTTGACATTGTACATTTTGTTGTTGTACATTACCCTTAGAAAGGCAGGGAATCTCATTTGAACAGTCGCTCCTAGACTTCTGAAGCTAAGCTCTTGTCATATTGTGCATATGGACTTGCTAAGAACACAGTGGCTGAAAACAACAGCTAGTTGAGAATCACAAAGACAATTTGTGCCTTATCCTAAAACAATTTAACCATTTAATATTCACCTTAATATCATTAACCCCAGACTCCAGCCGAGATACAGGGCACCAAACTTAGATCCTTCATGCCCTGGACACCCTGGGCATCTGGCACATGTTTACACCCTTGCAAGGCAGCTCAGTGTGTGCCTTTACTCATCTACAGCCCAGGCCAAACTCAGATCAGAGCATGGAGTAAAATCAGCCCAGATACAAGTCACAAGACTCTCGTATCCTTGATCCAACACTGAGATCCCAACAGAAGAACCTCATCTTCAGGAGGGCTGAAGACAAAGTGTGTTTACGCAAGCTATATGTGCTTACACACATAGACAGAGCATCTTGCCAAAAATAAGGGATTGTGTCCCGACTTTCCAAAAGAAACACTGAAACCTCCAGCCATACAATAAATAAAACAACACAGTTACTCCCAGTGCTACTAAACCAGTGCTGAACCTACCCGTGCCAGCCAAACGTCCACATATACGGGCATAAAGCTAGTGTGACAGCATTATAGCCAGCTACAACAGCGATCCGAAGGGGCTGCAAGTCGACTTGATGGTACCTAGCTAAAACAAGCATTTGCAATGCAATAGGTCTCGCATTAGGAAAGTGTGAGCTATTGGTATTGTAAATGACATTTTTTTTAAATATGTGTTGGCTTTGAAAACATATAAATTAATAGCATTGTTATTCACAAAGCCAATAGCTTACACTTTCCAAATGTGAGTCCAATGGCTATGCCAATGCTTGTTGGTAGCAAGCAAGGACAGTGCTGCTGTGGTGCTGAGTGATGCTGTTGTGGTGCTGAGTGATAATGTGGTTAGGCTGAGTGATGTGGTGGTGTCCCAGAGTGATGTGGTGGTGTCCCAGAGTGATGTGGTGGTGTCCCAGAGTGATGTAGTGGTGTCCCTGAATGATGTGGCGTTGTCCCTGAGTGATGTGGTGGTCTCCCTGAGTGATGTGGTGGTGTTCCTGAGTGATGTGGTGGTGTCCCTGAGTAATGTGGTGGTGTCCCTGAGTGATGTGGAGGTGCCCCTGAGTGACGTGGGGGTGTCCCAGTGTGATGTGGTGGTGTCCTATAGTGAAGTGGTGGTGTCCCAGAGTGATGTGGTGGTGTCCTATAGTGTCCTATAGTGATGTGGTGGTGTCCCAGAGTGATGTGGTGGTGTCCTATAGTGATGTGGTGGTGTCCTAGCGTGATATGGTGGTGTCCTAGAGTGATATGGTGGTGTTGTGTGGCATTCAGCAGTGTGAGGCATGCAGCAGTGTGAGGTGTGCAGCAGTGTGAGGCATGCAGCAGTGTGAGGCATGCAGCAGTGTGAGGCGTGCAGCAGTGTGAGGCGTGCAGCAGTGTGTGGCGTGCAGCAGTGTGAGGCGTGCAGCAGTGTGTGGCGTGCAGCAGTGTGCGGCGTGCAGCTGTGTGTGGCGTGCAGCAGTGTGTGGCGGGCAGCAGTGTCGTGCATCAGTGTGAGTAATGCAGCAGTGTGCAGCGTGCAGCAGTGTGATGCGTGCAGCAGTGTGAGGCCTGCAGCATTGTGTGGCGTGCAGCAGTGAGCAGCATGCAGCAGTGTGAGTAATGCAGCTGTGTGAGGCGTGCAGCAGTGTGAGGCAGGCAGCAATGTGAGGTGTGCAGCAGTGTGCAACGTGCAGCAGTGTGTGGCGTGCAGCAGTGTGAGGCATAAGGTGAGGGAGTGTGAGGGTGAGGGTAAGAGGGTGTGTGAGGGTGAGAGGGTGTGTGAGGGTGAGAGGGTGTGAGGGTCATTGAGGGTGTGTGAGGGCGAGGATGTGGGGGTGTGAGGGTGAGGGGGTGTAAGGGTGAGGGGATGTGAGGGTGAAAGGGTGTGTGAGGAGTGTGCGGCGTGCAGCAGTGTGAGGCGTGCAGCAGTGTGAGGCGTGCAGCAGTGTGAGGCGTGCAGCAGTGTGAGGCGTGCAGCAGTGTGCAGCGTACAGCAGTGTGCAGCGTGCAGCAGTGTGAGGCGTGCAGCAGTGTGTGGCGTACAGGCGATTATAGACAATATACAATCAGTCACAATAGTTTGTTAAATAGGCAGTGGTTTCAACTTATAAAAAGTTGCTATGAGAACATCCAATGCTGCAAGCTACTTGTGGGACAACATGGTGGCATGAACCCCTAGCATTGGGCAATAGACAGACCAAGCTGAAAGCGAGAAAAAAAACTCATAAGAAACAAGCATTTGCTAATATGTCTGATTTTAATGTGCTAATGCATGAAAAATTCAATTGTGCATTCCTCTTTATCTCCATGCCTTAGCGCACTAAATCCAAACCTGTTGCCTTTGCCAATGCATGTATTGGTTTAAGCAGTTGGATAGTGCACCTTTCTGTGTGTGTGTGTATATATGTAAACCCATATGTGTACATGTACGTGTGACTCACACGACTCCTGCCTAAAACATTTTTTTTAAAGCCTGCAGCAGTGGGAAAAAAAAAGTAGGTTTGGCAAATTGTGTAGGCCTCGCCTTTTGGTTGCCAAAACGAATATATTGACTTTGCCAAAGCTTATTGCGGATACTGAAAAATAAACCCTGCTTTTTCCTGATGCTGTGCAGCATTGTCAAAAGCCCACAGAATGATGCATTATTGCACATGCGACATCACGCTTGTTCACATGTGCATAATGATGCTAATACTGCCCACCGTCGCCACGCATTTGAACGCATGAATCATCATGCGTGCATGTGTATGTGTTTGTGTCATGACACCGTGTTCATTTTGTTTTTATTTACTATTTCAAGATGATGGATATCCATCTTGGAACTGTAAATTAAAAAAACACAAGAAATGTACCATAGCATAAAAAAAAAAGAACCACCAGGCAGCAATTTGAAGGCGCTGGGCCCAACAAAAAAAAGTTTTTTTCTTAAAGAGAATGAGACAGGGAGGGGAGCAATGGTACAATTGTAAGGGGTGTGAAGTCATTGGCGAGGCAGTGGTGGGAGCAATGGATAAGTTAAGTGGGAGAGAATTAAAGAAATTAATGAAAAACGTGAGATACAGGTGCTGGCTGGGGAGGTGTGAGAGAAGTAGGAGAGAAAAAGGAGAGAAGGGGAGAAACACAAGAGCACGGGGTGCAGGACAGAGAGATGCGTAGGAAGCGACAGGCAAGGTGGGAGCATGTATATTTCACTGGGGAAGCAGAATGCAGGAGGACGAAACACAAACAATAGCATGGAATGTGGAAATAAAAATAAAAAAATCAGTTCCCTAAATGTAAGCAGTGGAATGATACAAGCCATCTAATCAAAAGGATGGTAAAGAAGCTATGCTCCAGGGTACACGAGTAAAGGAAGGAGAGGCATCGAAAATAAAAACACAAGCAAATGAGATTGAAGAGAAAGTCAGCCAATTGTAAACAGTGGGCTGGTCCAAAGCCCACCATCGGTATTGCTGTTGTCCACAATAGTATTTCAGCAAGGGAGGGAGAGCTAAAAATGGTTGTTAGGTGAGACCTGGAAATAATAGTGTTCTGGTAATCCCACAAGACACACAAATCAGTAGATTGCTTTGTGTAAGCATTTCTTGTATGACAACACCATTTACTATTTGATAAAGTGTACCTTTGAGCTTTAAAATAATTGTAATGCAAGCACTCTAGAGGAGGCGGAATGATACTGCTCCTTTGGGTGTACTCAAGACCACTGTAGGCACATTATAAGGAACTGGTCACAATAGCAGACAGCTGATGTGTCAAGTCAAATCTAAACAAGCTATGCAAGGAAGCTGAGGGGTTCAACCCATGTCGATCTTGGGAAAAGTGAAAGGGAACTGTGGTGAGTGCCACCCGAGCTGGAGAAGAGGGTGTGATCATGCAATACCAGCATACACAAGCATGGTGTGTGGCTTTGATGGCCGGCTTTGATACGTGGTTTTAGGTCCTGCCTGTAGTTGTGAGGATAGCCATTGGATGAGACTGAAGAGAGTTTATGGACTAGGAATGATCATGTCACCATTTCAGGCATTTTACCCCTTTTTATACAGCTCTTCCATGCAGAAGTTGCAGCTTTCGAGTGATTTTAGAATCCATGGCAAAATATTTCTCTGGGTACAAGTCAGTGCATGATTTTGAAATCCAGGAAAGATGCTGACCATTGAACCTGAAATCCCCCACTTTGCTGTGATCTTACTCCTGACGGTCTGCAAGCTAGCTATCAATTCTGGTCTCTTCGCAAGGAGAGGTAGTTCAGGCTGCATGCCCATTCAGTCATTTGATTTAGTGCCGAGTCTGCCAAAAACTTTGCTAGTTCGTGCTAAGTCTGGTAGTTGTTTTTAGGGGCCTGGCCTGAAGCTGACTACTGGTGGGTGTGCGAGGCCCTTTAGAAAATGCAAACAGATGGAGTGAACATATACATTTGCAAAATAAGACCTAATGGAGGTACCATAATGCTGTTCTTTTCTCCCATTATGTCAAACCAGAAAACGTCAGAGCCCCTATGGGTAGAAACATCTGCCAGAGCCATACAGCAAAGTGCTAGGAGGCGACTCTTCCATGCGGGGGCTACTGGTTCTCAGTAGTCAATAGGGCCCTGGTGGGCAATGTTCTCGTCCACAGCCACCGTTGCATGTGTAGCCATCCAAGAAGACTGCTTAACCAGCCCCGAATAGTGTGAGAAGGGCGGCAGGGAAAGCATCGTATGTCTTTGTGTTTACCCACGCTTTTCCTCTGAACTCGCTGGTATACGTGACTGTGCACACGTGTTTCCCCAAACTTAGTCGGTGGAAAGTCTATAAGATGACATCATGTCAACCTTTTCTTCAGTTGCTGGTGTATGCAGAAAGCCAGGGCAGTTTCAGAGGTGAAGCTGTTGCTTTTTCTGAGGTACTAAATGTATCTGTTTCCAGTTTCCTTTACTCTCCACTTGTGTCTGTGGTCAAGTGGTCAAAGCTTACTGAGACTTGGTGGTGTTATGTTATGTTAGGTGGATTTGTAAAGCGCACCCGAGGCGTATCCAGGTGCTGTTGTAGATGATTAGGACGAGCGGGCTCCTAGTTGAACAGCCAGGTCTTTAGTTTCTTGCAGAACTCGAGTAGGGATGGGGAGCTCCTGATGTGATTTGGAAGGTCAATACCAGGATCTAGTGGCAATGTAGGCGGAAGAGTGTCCTCCTGAATTAATTCTGCTGATGCGGGGTGTCTGTGCGAGGTGGGGTGTGGCTAAGTAAGTGTGAATGTAAGTACAGATAGATTTATGGCATCACACGTAAGAAAAGTAAATGTGGAGTGAGTTATTTATTAAAAATGAACACATCTTTTATATACAAGTGAAAAGACACAGTTGAATGAAAACTGTTGGGATGGGAAAGGGTCCCTGCTTAGCTCTGGGAGCATGTGCCTGGCTCGAGTTCTCCATTGAAAGTTCAGTGGGTTCTGTTGATTGGTCGCATCACCACGTAACACAATCTTGTTTGTGTGCTGAATCCTTCTAGTGACACAGAATGTGACCCAGAGCAGCGTTCTGTGGTCAGGAAGGGCCCTGTAAGTGTTTCTTCCTTTACTGACCATGACTACTGTCAGCTCACCACACTGTTGTGGACTGGCAGCAGTGACATAAACATATTATAGTGACAGAACAGGCCTTTTTACCTGCACCATGCCAAGAAGAGTCAAGTACTTACCTCTTCTGATGTAATTAAATTGGTGGAATAGTGTCCTGCAACCGGGCCTTTAGCTCCATCCAACGGCGCATGGATGCTGCATGTGTATGAGCAGGTCCTGTGTGTGCAGAAGTGTGTGCAGAAGGCCCAGCTTTGAGTGTTTCTGTTACATGTGGCTGTAGCAACATAGGAATCCATTTTGACTTCCTGAACCTAAAGGTTACATAGGCAGGAAAGAGATCCATGCAGTTATATGGGTTGCAAGATTCTCTAAAGCATTCATCAGGGCTTTTGTAGTGAATCAGACACTAGGGTATAGAAGATAGGAGAGACAATGAACTTTAGAAGTGTAAGAGAACGCCCCAGCTCTTTCCAGTTCCCTCGTTCCCAGGAAGGGCTTTCCTGTACATGTTAACAGGTAATTTAATGAGGAGCCTCTCCCTCCCTTGTCCTTGTTTTGTTTTTCCCTTGAAATGAGAATCCGAGCTCCACCCCACCTTCCTGATAACACCTGATCCACGACAGCTTCAACGCCCAGACAGCCCCAACAGACATCGACACTCCAGACACCCCGCACACCATTGAGAACTTCCAGCCCATCTCTCTGCTTCCGTTCATAGCCAAGGTCATCGAGAAGATCGTCAATAGACAGCTAACTCGATACCTCAAAGAAAACAGCATCCTTGACCCATCCCAGTCAGGGTTACGCAGCAACCACAGCACTGAGACTGCCCTCATCACCGCCACCGACGACATCAGGACCCTGCTGGACAACAGTGAGACTGTGGCCCTCGTCCTCCTGGACCTCTCCGCCGCCTTGGACAACGTCTGCCACCACACACTACGCACACGCCTCCACGACGCAGGGATCAGAGACAAGGCCCTGGAATGGACCACCTCCTTCCTCTCCGGCAGAACCCAGAGTGTCCGCCTCCCCCATTCTGGTCCGAAGCCTCCAAGATCATCTGCGGCATACCCTAGGGATCATCCCTCAGTCGACACTGTTCAACATCTACATGGCCCCGCTCACACAAGTCGCCTGACAGCATGACCTCAGCATAATTTCCTACGCCGACGACACTCAATTGATCCTCTCCCTCACTAAGGACCCCCACACCGCCAAATCCAACCTCCACGAAGAAATGAAGGCCGTCACCGACTGGATGAAGATCAGCCGACTGAAGCTGAACACGGACAAGACGAAGGTCCTCATCCTCGGCTCCAATCCTTTAGCCTGGGACGACTCCTGATGGTCTACGGCACTGGGAGCAGCCCCAAAACCCACTGACCACGCACGCAACCTGGGAGTCATTCAACTCAACACTCTCTATGACCAAGCAAGTCAACGCAGTCTCCTCCTCCTGCTTCAACACCCTCCGCATGTTTCGCAAGATCTACAGGTGGATCCCGACAGATATAAGAAGAACAGTCACCCAGGACCTCGTCAGTAGCAGATTAGACTATGGAAACGCCCTCTACGCAGGAGCCCCGGCCAAGCTCATCAAACGACTGCAACGCATTCAAAACGCCTCTGCACACCTGATCCTCGACGTACCATGCCACAGCCACATCACCCCCCACCTGAGAAACCTGCACTGGCTCCCAGTCAACAAGAGGATTTCCTACAAGCTCCTCGTCCACGCACACAAGGCATTCCACAAGACCGGCCCAGCCTACCTCAACAGACGACTCTTCTTCTACATCCCCAACCGCCAGCTCTGTTCCGCTGACCTCGCCCTCGCCACCATCCCTCGCATCCAAAGAACAACCACCGGCGGCAGATCCTTCTCCCACCTCGCCGCCAAGACCACCTGGAACACCCTCCCACTGAGCCTACGACAGACCCAAGACCTGCTGACCTTCAGGAGGCTACTCAAGATCTGGTTGTTCGACCAGTAGCGCCCCCCACTTTTTTCTCCCTGCGCCTTGAGCCCCTCACGGGTAAGTAGTGCGCTCTACAAATTCTTGAATCATTGATGACAAAGACAATAGCTTCAATTGTCTGTATTGAAAGCGCAAAAGGCAAGATCAGACCTAAACTGATCCTGCACTTTTGGAATACACAAACTCTGTCTACAACATTAGTATAAACACGGGACAGAAACTACCAGACAGAGTGCCAAGATTTCTCTGCCAGAATCCCAGGGTCCCACACCAGTAGAGACCAAGAACCTGTTTTGCATGGCAGTGGTGTTGTCACTGACTGCAAACTCTCCTTCACCAGGCTCCGCAAATCTGCCAGGAGCGTTCTGAGGCCTGTCTAGAGGGAAGGTGCTGACTGACTGCTGAGGAAGGGTGCTGAAGGTGCCCTTGCTTTGAAAAGGGCAAATTCAAGGAGCTGAGGCAGAAAGAGTTGAACGCAGCCCACAGCAGCCCAGTGAAGGGTCTGCACTGCCTGGCAGTGTGAAGAGTCTTTGAGATCATGTGGTTCCTCTGGTGGGCCAAGATGTAAAATGTCTGTGCCTCCCGGTGCGCTTGAATAGTCATGACTGCATATTGGCAGGCACTTCAACCGAACCCCAGCACCTTGAGAGAGTGGGAGCTGCTGCAAATTCATATACCTGAATCAAAGGTTTTGTATTGATCTGCTTTGGAGCATCTCTGCAACTGTAGGGGATCATTATTGTGTGTGGGCTGTGGATTTGTGTCTGGGCCCAAGGAAGAACTACCAAGAGGGACCCACATGGATACAACAAGCACCAGTGGAGTTCATATTTCTTCTCGCTTGAAGAAGTGAGCACAGACCACCATGTCTATAGAGTAAGGACCTGAGAACCACATACAGTTCTTGTGTGCTTTGACCCAGTACAACATACTGCCAGCACATAAACAGTAAGGGCAGTAGGTAAAGGACTTAGAGGTGATGAAGGATTGAATGGAGGTAAAATACAAAAATGTAAGGCTTTCTTTATAACTTGCCAGCCACATCACATGGTAGCATTTCTAGGACTATGCAATCCTGCAAAACTGTATTCATTCTCTTTGGCTTCAGCACATGATAATCCTCCAGAGGGACTCATCTCACAAGAACAGGGGATCACCCATGACACTTTGTGTTCCCTTGACGAGATAGTGATATCTCTATAAGCTCAAAAACCAATGAAGGCTCCTGGTCTAGATACTGGGGCCTCTGACCTTTCTACATATCTCCCTTAGCTTTGGGTCTCAGTTCTGACTCTGGGTTCAAACACGGTCCTGTCATCTGGGTCAGTCCTAGATGTTTTAATTACAAGCTGTATGTTAATGGGATATACAGGAGCCCTAAGGCGTCTTTGCGCTAGCTTTGACAGTACCAGAAGGGCCAAAAAGGGAAAGTGAGACTCATTCTGCACTAAACAGCCACGCTTTGGAAGGCTTCATAAAGATCAATAGATTGGGCATGACTCTAATCTGCAAGGGGAGGGAACTCCAAACCTTTGCTGCTCCTGTTTCAAAACTTCTTCCACCCCAGGAAGATCTTTCAAACCTGGGGACTACCATACATTAGGTGGTGCTGACCGAAGTGTTCTACCTGGGACATACCAGTTGAAGCCGTTCTTAAGAAACACTGGGCCTGTATTGTGTAATGCTGTGCAGATGGTACATAAAGCCTTGAAAGTAATTCTCTGTCGTACTTGCAACCGGTGTAACTTCCTGATCGATTTTGGCACCGACTGATATGTTGGGATCTTTAATACCGGTCGTGCTGCTGCATTTTGGAGAGGTTGCAGGCTATTCAGTAAGTACTGAGGCAAATTTCAATGTAATCCATACAGTAGTCTATCTTAGTAGGTATTGCCCCTTGTGTTTTGAAAATATGGAGGGATATACAGTAGATTATTTTTTATATAATAGTTATTATAGTTTTTAATAGTTTTTAATAGTTATTATATTGAACCGAAATTGGCAAAGCCAGTAGGTATGGCTAGCATTTTAATTTATAAGTCAAGTGCACTGAACCAGCACTGGGTAACAGGTTCAAGTCTCAACGTTGGCTCAATATCCTGTGATTCAAAGCAAATCCCTTAATCTCCAGGTGCCTAAATAAATAAACTGGTGCTCATGTAAAGCACTCCTATATTTTCCAGTCAAGTTCACG
Source organism: Lissotriton vulgaris (assembly GCF_964263255.1). Taxonomy (NCBI): domain Eukaryota; kingdom Metazoa; phylum Chordata; class Amphibia; order Caudata; family Salamandridae; genus Lissotriton; species Lissotriton vulgaris. Next base: position 1,672,284,656 of record NC_141685.1, on the reverse strand, counting down.
CTATATAAATCTGCAAAGAAAAGCTATCATGATTACTATATTGAACAAGAATTGACAAAGCCAATAGATATGGCTATCATTTTAATTTATAAGCTAGACTTATTGGCTATTGGCAATGCACTGAATTTGTAATTCAAAAGCATCCAAGCAACAAGAGTTTCGAGTTAGAGTTAAGAGACAATTGATAGATGAGGGCTATGTGTGAGTCTATTACAGACAGGAGCCCTACAATTAGCACAAAATGTACCCAAAGGACAAAGAAAATTCGCGTAGGAAAATCCACACAAGACTGCATTCAAACTACAAACCAGAAGGCTTGTGAAAGATTGAGAATCAATACAGAAAGCATAAGGCTTTCGTTAGTCAAATCTAATCTGATTAGTAGCCAGCAATCAATCAATCACTCAATCACATTTGTAGAGCGCGCTACTCACCCGCAAGGTTCTCAAGGCGCTTGGAGGAGGGGGGGTGCTGCTATTGCTCGAAGAGCCAGGTCTTGAGTTGATTCCTGAATGAGAGATGGTCCTGGGTCAGCCGTAGGTGGGTGGGGAGGGTGTTCCATGTCTTGGCCGCCAGGTAGGAGAAAGATCTTCCTCCGGTGGTGGTTCTGCGAATCCGTGGGACAGTGGCAAGGGCGAGGCTGGCGGAGCGGAGCTGGCGGTGGGTGCATAGAACGTGAGGCGGTTGTTGAGGTATTTGGGGCCCATGTCGTGGAGAGCCTTGTGTGCTTGGGTGAGGAGCCTGTACGTGATCCTCTTGCTGACGGGGAGCAAGTGCAGGTCTTTCAGATGGGCAGAGATGTGGCTGTGATGGGGGATGTCCAGGATGAGTCATGCAGAGGCGTTCTGTATGCGCTGGAGTCTTTTCTGCAGTTTGGCTGTGGTTCCAGCGTAGAGGGCGTTCCCGTAGTCCAGTCGTCTGGTGACGAGGGCCTGGGTTACCGTCTTTCTGGTTACGGTGGGGATCCACCGGAAGATCTTTCGGAGCATGTGTAGGGTGTTTAATCAGGATGCCGAGACGGCGTTGACTTGCTTGGTCATCGTGAGGGAGGAGTCCAGGATGAAGCCCATTTTGCGTGCGTGGTCTGTGGGCTTGGGGGCAGTTCACAGTGCAGGGGGCCACCAGGAGTCGTCCCAGGCGGAGGGGGACAGTCCTAGGATGAGGACTTCCGTCTTGTCTGAGTTCAGTTTCAGAAGGCTGAGCTTCATCCATTCCGCGACGTCTTTCATTCCTTCCTGGAGGTTGGCTCTGGCGGTGGCGGGGTCGTTGGTGAGGGAGAGGATCAGCTGGGTGTCGTCAGTGTAGGAGAAAATGTTTAGGTTGTGCTGGTGTGCGATGGCTGCGAGGGGGCTCATGTAGATGTTGAAGAGGGTGGGGCTGAGCGAGGAGCCTTGAGGGACGGCGCAGATGATCTTGGTGGCCGCTGAGCGGAAGGGGGGGAGGCGGACTCTCTGAGTTCTGTCGGAGAGGATGGAGGTGATCCATTTCAGAGCTTTTCCTTGGATCCTGGTGTGCTGGAGGCGGGTTGTTAGGGTGCGGTGGCAGACTGTGTCGAAGGAGGTCGAGAAGGATGAGGTCAGCAGTTTCCCCGTTGTCGAGCAGGGACCTGATGTCGTCGGTGGCTGCGATGAGGGCGGTCTCGGTGCTGTGGTTTGCTCGGAAACCGGACTGTGATGGGTCCTAATCTGGACTAGCATAAGTTAAATGGGAATCGAGGAACATTTGTCTGGAAGGCAGCTCAGAAAGCATTAGAGAACCTGAAAATTATTTTAAGTATAGAGTGAAAAACAAACTAGCATGTAGTCTGTTCTGTGAGAGGAAGAGGGGAAGGCCGGCCTGGCTGGTTGCCAAATGATGCATTTTTACATCTTTTTAGACAGAAACTGTGAAGTCACTGTGGTCTGATAGAGAAAGTTGCATATTACAGTTAATAAGAAAATAGAAAACACATCACAAAGTAAACTTAACATTTGCCCTTCCTCTAATGAATACGGTGTACCATGCCTTATACAGAAAACAATACCACATTGAAAAATGTAAACAGATTCTCAGTTCGGCCAAAGAAGTAAGGAAGTGTCCCTCAGTTTGTATACAGTTGTAAGATCCGTCCTGAAGCAACAGGAACACAAATATTACTGTTTAAAGGGTGTTTCAGTGCCATTAAGACCATTGAGTAGACTGAATGTGGTACAATAAATATGGGAGGAAGATGAGTTTGGCACTAGAAAACTATACGCATTAAAATATTGAAATGTGAAAACACGAGTAGGCCTAAAGCCTCGCCAAGGACAATGCTAACCAACCTTCATTTTAGTAAACTCAGTAAAAACATCGCATTTGCGACTCTTTTGTACAGGTCAGGGTCCTGAATTATTTATTGTGAAATACCCTTCCAGAATAGCACTCATGCTGCGGAGGGGTGCTGGATCTTGTCAGTGGTCTGGTGGCTTGAATGTTGGTTCTAGGGACGCCAAAGGGTTGTTCACCTAATAGAAATGATTAAAGCGATGACCATAGCAATTTCATTTGTTTTGGCGTTAAGTAAACCAGTGTGCCTTGAAGTGGAAAATAAATAAATAAATAGATTAGCTTTCTGTATACAATTCATGTACAATTTTAAGATCTGAATGTGACAAAAATGGTACTGACTGAGTTCACTTATTGTATATATAGTCCCTTGTGCACTGCAAGAGAACCACGTCATAAGAGAGGGGATGACAAACCAAAAAACCAATGGCACGAGATGAGAGACGCATACATATTCCTTTGGGCTGACTCAAGATATGATTGATGCTGTTTCAAAGCAATGGCCACAAGGGACTGACCAAACAATAGTTGTAAGGGCTGAGGCTGACTCAATCCCACTTTATGTATACTGTAAACAACTAGTCAACAGACAGCTATGCTGCCAATCCAGATGTTAAAAAGTGCTCTGGTCTGTTTATGTGCTATTGACCAATTTCATGTTTGGGTGCAGATTCTTCTATTCCAACTGCAAAGCCCGACTAACTTAAATCCTGAAGTGGGTGGGAGAAAGAGGCCGGATGGTATGGTACAAAGTGAGTTTAGAGAAGGTGTGGCACAGCAAAGAAAGCACCCTCCTCCAGCTAGTAATTGATAAATACAATTTGCCTATGCAGGGCCTACTGATCTTGACATTTATACATTTCCAGATGGCTTTTAACTCGCATGACAGGGGCTCCTAAGGCAGAAACCACAAGATACCAGGATAGATATTCCACTGCTGCATGCAATCCATGTGCTACATGAACAGGGTGAGCAGATGACTTCATGGCACTGGGACACAAGTTCTGGGTCTTGATGTAACATGTCAGTGCATTCTGTGAGCTGTAGGTTTAGTTCATTGTAGTTGAGCAATTGGACCAACACACCTGACAACAATGATATGTAAAAGCAAAGTCCAGGCACGGAAAAGCAGTGTTTAATTTGAGCCAGTGGTTTGCTGTTCTCGGCACCAGCACTTAATTGCCAACACTGGCGCTTATGATGGTCTGCCACATGGTGGTGCTGTTAATTTAATGTATTTCAGAGACTAGCACAACAACAGTTGTTTGTCAATTCAATATACCTTACAAAATGACTATTACCTTCCCTCAAGCCATTCTTACAACTTTGGGGGGCTGAAATTGTCTGAGCTACCACACTTTAAGGAGTGTAATAGTTAGTAGTTGTGTTGGCACTGTCATTGGCAGCGCTGACAGAGGCAATGGGTGGTGCAAGATGCAGTGGCCTCCTGACAAGGGCCCGGCACTAATTTTTTTACAAGTTAAGCACTGCAGAGAAATGGTGCCCGAGTGACATGGTGCCAGCTGATCAACCTATTCTTGAAGCCACCACCACAAAAGCCTTATAATGGTCAGCTGGCTATCTAACTAGCCAATTCAATGTGAAACAGGGGGGAATGCTAGAGGGATCCCTCGTCCCTCTGTCAGACTAAAGTGCGTCTTGCATTCATTCATGTATTAGCGCCAAGCTCCATAACCTCCACTCAAAGAACTAAAAGATTTGCAATTGTATCAAGCACTTATATCACACATTAACCTCTACCACCTTGCATCAGAAGGTCGGCTCTTTCCAAAAGAATGACATAGGACAATGTTCTCTCTGGAAAAATGTACGCGTACACTGTATAGAATTTGAGATTCATGTACCACAACAAATCTAACAGTCTAGTCAATCCCTAGATAATTTCCAATAATTAAACATGTCAAAAAATGCTGATAAAAAAGTTATTCCTGGAAAACTTTAGAGAAGATGGCCAGAATGCGTGCAATCGAATGAAGGGTTGGCAGTAAGTAACATTTGGAGGATCATATTTGCTGTAATTTATCTGTAGCCAGTATTCCTCCTCTAGAGAAGTTCAGCTATCCACTGATGTGGGGAAATAGATTTCAGTTAAAGTTATAGGTGGCAGTTTATACATGGACATGAAGAGAGTACAAGAATTTTGAGTTTGATTGTAGACCATAGAGGGAGCCACTAAAGACCACCAGGAGGACTCACCCAGTGGTGTAACAATAGCCCCCGAAGCCCCTGTGGTGCGGGTGGCCCCCAGCCTCCAGGGGGCCTACTCTGGCACTGTACATGAGTGGCAGGCCCCTGGCCTTAGGGCAGGGCCGGACTGGGAACCACAACCGGCCCTGACAAAGTGCTCGGCTGGTCCCCCCCTCCCCACTAGGTGGTGGGGGTTGGAGGTGCCGCTGAGCTCTTCGCCGGGGCCTGTTTTCGGCCGATTTTGTTGCAGGGCCGATTTTGCAGCTATGCTGCAAAAACGGCCCTGTAACAAAAACAGCCCCCAGGGGCCCAAAACCGTCCCTCACCGGTGCGACGCACCGGGGGATTGCCCGGTGCCCGCTATGGCCAGTCCGGCCCTGCCTGAGGGCTACTGACTGGGGCCCCCCATGTACTTTTCAAGGGGTCCCACTTAAGATTTTTACGCTACTGGACTCACCCCAATGTTGGGAACCACTTTTTATCAACACTTAGGATGACTTGATCCCTTTTGAACTCAGAAAAACGGTCATTGTTGCCCTCTTACTATCTAGACTCAATTACGGTAATGCTTTAAATATGGATCTACAACAGCAACTGTTGAACAACTTACATATTACAAAATACCACTGCCCAGCTGCTATTAAACATTCTAAGCATGGGTGAATTTTGCGAATTCGCAATTCGCAAATTTTCGAATTTGCGATCCACAAAATCCGCAAATTTGCGGATTCGCGGATTTTGCGGATTGTGTGGGTAAAGGCCGGGCGGGAAAACGGTGCACATCGCTAGTGTGAGGGGCAGGGCCAAACGGGCGAGGCTTATATGCGAGTTCACATGCCTCTTGTGTGCATAAAAGGACAGGCACGGATCAGAGAAGCTCGTGGTCACAGGAACTGCACAGGGATTGAGCTCGTGAAAGTCAATAATGCAAAGACCTCCATCAAGCATCAAAGCTAATTTTCGACGATAGATATGGGGAGAACGCACACCCACCCAGCCTCGACAAAACACACATTTTTGGGGGGGCTGATTAACTTTGGCATCACACCAAAGAGCGCCGGGGTCCCTCGAGTGAGCTGTCCATCAAGTGGGTAAAGGGCACGAAGACGGTGCACACCACTAGTGTGTGGGGAGGGGCCAAACGGACGGGGCTTATATGCGAGCTCACATACCTCTTGTGTGCATAAAAGGACAGGCACGGATCAGGGAAGCTCGTGGTCACAGGAACTGCACAGGGATTGAGCTCGTGAAAGTCAATAATGCAAAGGCCTCCATCAAGCATCAAAGCTAATTTTCGACGATAGATATGGGGAGAACGCACACCTGCCCAGCCTCGACAAAACTCACATTTTTGGGGGGGCTGATTAACTTTGCCATCACACTGAAGAGCGCAGGGGTCCCTTGAGTGAGCTGCCTGCCAGTGCCCATCATCCTGTAACTATTTTAGGATGGCGCCGGCAAGCTGCCAGCGCCATCCTAAAATAGTTACTAAATTAGCTTCATCAGGAAGCACTAATAGATAAAATAAAGCAGGTGCTCGAGCACCTGCTTTATTTTATCTATTAGTGCTTCCTGTTGAAGCTAACTTAGTAACTATTTTAGGATGGCGCTGGCAGCTTACCGGCGCCATCCTAAAATAGTTACAAGTTCAACAGGCTTGAATTTTTGCCCCCCAAATCCGCCGCTCTCGGATTTCGCGGATTTTCGGTAAATTCGCGGGAGTTCGCGGATTGCGGATTTACCGAAAATCTGCGAAATCCGCGAGCGGAACGGATTTTGCGCTCACCCTTAAAACATTCCCAAATTTCACTCAGACTCTCAGGCAATTGTTGATTTACACTGACTGCCGGTGAAGAAACACGTAGCTTTTAAGGCTCTGTGTGGCCGAAAAAGATTTTCATGGCTCTGGACCATGATACTTAAAGTCAAGGTCTGCTCCCAGCAGAACACTATGCACTGCCTTCTCCAAGAACTTAAGGATCCAGAGGTTCGAAAAAGCATTGTCTACTGGAAAAGCATGGAACAAGCTACCAGTGCATTTAAAAACTAAGTCTTACTAGTTCCTCCTTAGCAAAAGGCTTAAAACTAGTTTTTTTGCTAATTAACTGGCTTAGATCTTTCCTACTTATGACAGTGCGCTGACGCCCAGACACCTCTGGACATTCGCATGCTTTATGAAACTAAACCTAAACTTGTGGCACTAGAGATTTGTATTATCTCAAGGCAAGTATATGGCCATACGCCAACTGTCAGGAGAAGCTATGGACTTGTGGCTAGTTTGTGGTTTCTTCCTTGAGTGTCTGGGGTCGGTGTGAGTTTGTGTCACTGTCAGAAGAGAAGAGCAAGAAGCTGAGGAAGAAGAGACAAGGTTGGAGGACACACTGATTGAAACTTCCCCTCATCTAATATTATCTTTAGTTCCATACAGGAAACCAGCCCATAATAAATGACCTTTGGTGTTCACCAGGAGGGCTTCAGTGGCTACCAAAGAAGCTGCATTAGCTCCTAGTACATGCCTTTGGTTCCATGTGACAGCTTGAATCATTCCCTGTTTTGACGTTTCTGCCTGTTACAGAGTCTTTAAGTGCTCTAATGCAACAAGAGGCCGCATGTTTGCATATTTGAAAACACCTAAACAAAGAAGAGAGAATACAGAGATATTGCAAACGAGAAAAAACGGGAGGAGTGAGGTAGAAGTGGTGAAAGATTGACTGGAGAGAGGTAGGTTGGTAGCAATTAGAAGAGAGATAAAGAAGTGGAAGAGGTAAGTATAGACAGATGAGTGTGTGAACTTGCGGAATAGATGGAGGCAGAAGGAAAGGGAGGAGAAGAGGGAGATAAAAAGAAGTTAGGTGTTGGGATGAGAATGTCCCCAGCATGGTGAATGATCATGTATGTCTGTCTAGTGTGCCAAACAGCATCCAGACTTGATATCCTGACTTTTTGCTTGGTCTCAGCATCTTTCAGATTTAGCATATGTGCAGAGGTCTAAATCTGTCCCAGATAACGTGAGGTCCAGAACTTGTTCTGTGATCTGGGGGAAGCGGGGGTTAAAACGTGCCCTCAATGCAGGCATATGACTACTGTTCACACACTGGGCCAATTAATCAACAGGGTCCACCTCATGTAGAGTTAGTGTGAATCCTGATGTTCATGGAATACACAATGTGTGTTAAAATACCCCTCACACACCAAAAGGGCCCTTGGTGTCATGCTTCATCATCGGGGTCTTCCCGCCCCGCTGCGGGACGGGGCAGTGCTGCGACAAGCGACTACGCTGGAGCACCTTTTTAATGTGGGTGCTATGTGAGTGAATTGGAGTGAGTGTCAGTAGGGTCAGGGGTGATATGAATGATTGGAGTTAAAAAATACCTGGCCTGGTGGTAGAAAAAACTTTTTAATAGACACTGGCTGGTATTGTTAAAAAATGTGATTCGGAGAGATAAAGCAAGTTAATGGGCTTACTCTCCTGTGCGGGTCAATATGTTTCGGGGCGCCATGCCCCTTCGTCAGGACCGGGGTCAGATCCCCCTGTCACTCACTAATGTCTTTCCACAATAAAAAGATATATATTAAGGTGTATGTACAAAAAAGTGTGAAGATACTTTCATTATAAATGTGTATAGATATATATTTTATATTTATACGTACCCCTAGCTCAATCAGAATTTCTGATGTAATATGCTTAGGGAGGTTGGAGTCAGTGCCCCATGAGCCAACTGACAAACACGGAAGCCACGGACGAAGGAGGAAGCACCGACGTGCTGGGGGTTGATTGGACCCTCAAATACCCTTTGTCCAGAGTTGGCTCATGGGGCACTGACTCTAACCTCCCTAAGCATATTACATCAGAAATTCTGATTCTGGATGCATGATATTTAAAAGTGGGACATGTAGAAAATTAAGGTTACCATGTCCCTGAGGTGACAAGATCCTAAAGGCTATTTTCACTTTTGTGGTCCTAACTGTCCTATTTAAAAAAAACAGAGTTCAGATTAAAATACTAATACTGTTATCGGGAATAAGACCTGCTAGGAAAATAATTAAAGCATTAATATTAATAGTTATTAAAAATCCAATTCAATGATGAAGTTGTATTTTTAATAAATAATATAGAGAAGTAACTTTTAGAAAGTTACCCTTTACCTCCATGAGCAGGCAGAAGGCTAATTAACATAAGCCTATACAAGCTCTCCGCCTGTGCTCATCCCCTGGAATAGAGGTGAAAGAGTTGTGAAATACCTTCAAGGAGCAAACGATAGGCTGACCAAAATGGGCAAAGAACAATCAATCAATCAATCAGAGTACTTGTAAAGCGTGCTACTTACCCGTGAGGGTCTCAAGGCGCTGAGGGGAGGTGGGGGGTGGTGGGGTGGGGGGGGTGCTGCTACTGTTCGAAGAGCCAGGTCTTGAGGAGTCTTCTGAAGATGAGTAGGTCCTGGGTCTGCCGTATGTGGGTGGGGAGGGTATTCCAGGTCTCGGCGGCGAGGTAGGTTGAAGGATCTGCCGCTGGAGGTCGAATTTAGGATGCGGCGGACAGTGGCCAGGGCGAGGCTGGCGGAGCGGAACTGGCGGGTGGGGGTGTGAAGGCTGAGTCTGCTGTTCAGGTAGGCCGTCGTTGTGGAGTGCTTTGTGTGCGTGGGTGAGGAGCTTGAAGGCGATCCTCTTGTCGACAGGGAGCCAGTGTAGGTCTCTCAGGTGGGGGGTGATGTGGCTGCGGCAGGGGACGTTGACGATCAGTCGGGCGGAGGCGTTTTGGATACGTTGTAATTGTCGTAGGTGTTTGGCTGGGATTCCTGCGTAGAGTGCGTTGCCGTAGTCCAGTCTGCTGCTGACGAGGGCTTGGGTAACCGTTCTTCTTGTTTCAGTTGGGATCCACTTGTAGATCCCACGGAGCATGCGGAGGGTGTTGTAGCAGGAGGAGGAGACGGCGTGGACCTGTTTGGACATGGAGAGGGATGAGTCGAGGATGAATCCTAGGTTGCGTACATGGTCGGTGGGTGTTGGTGCTGTTCCCAGTGTGGTCGGCCACAAGGAGTCATCCCAGGCTGAGGGGGTGGGTCAGAGGATGAGGACCTTCGTCTTGTTCGAGTTCAGCTTCAGACGGCTGATCCTCATCCAGTCGGCAACAGCGTTCATTCCCTCGTGGAGGTTGGTCTTGGCGGTGTGTGTGTCCTTGGGGAGGGATTGGATGAGCTGGGTGTCGTCGGCATAGAAGATGATGTTGAGATTATGATGGCTGGCCACTTGTGCGAAGGGGGCCATGTAGACGTTGAACAGTGTTGGGCTGAGGGATGAGCCCTGGGGGACGCCGCAGATGATGTCTGTGGCTTCGGTTGGGAAGGGTGAGAGGCGGACTCTCTGGGTTCTGCCTGAGAGGAAGGACGTGGTCCATTCAAGGGCTTTCTCTTGGATTCCGGCTTCTAGGAGGCGTGTTTTTAGAGTGCGATGGCATACCATGTCGAAGGCGGCTGAGGAGGATGAGGGCTGATGTTTTTCCGTTGTCTAGTTGGCGCCTGAATTCGTCTGTGGCGGCAATGAGGGCTGTCTCGGTGCTATGGTTGCGTCTGAATCCGGACTGGGACGGGTCCAATATGTTGTTGTCTTCCAGGTAGCGGGCCAATTGCATGTTGACGATTTTCTCGATGACTTTTGCCGGGAACGGGAGCAGTGAGTTGGGCCGGAAGTTCTTGAGGTCCTTGGGGTCCGCTTTGGGCTTCTTGAGGAGGGCGTTGATTTCCGCGTGCTTCCTGCTATCCGGGAATGTCGCAGTTCCGAAGGAGATGTTGATGACCTTCCGTAGTTGGGGTGCGATGGCTGCGTCTGCTTTGCTGAATACGTGTTGTGGGCACGGGTCTGGCAGAGATCCTGAGTGGATGGAGTTCATGACGTTGCGTGTCTCGTTGCGTTGACTTTGGAGCAGGAGGTCAGGCGGTTGGCGCTGGTGGTGCTCACAGGGGAGGTGGAGTCTGGCGTAGTCGGGGCGGTCGTGGTGTTAAAGCTGTCGTGGATGTCAGTGAACTTGCGGTGGAAGAAGATGGCTAGTGAGTCGCACAGTTCTTGTGAGGTCGGGATGTCGTTGGCGTTGGCGCTGGGGTTGAAGAGTTCCTTTACGATGCTGAAGAGCTCTTTGCTGTCGTGTGCGTTGTTGTCCAAGCAGTCTTTGAAGGAGGATCTCTTGGCTAATCTGATGAGGTGGTGATGTCTGCGGGTGGCGTTCTTGTGGGCTGCGTGGTTGTCCGGTGTGCGTTCGTGGAGCCATATCTTCTCTGGCCGCCATTTAAAGCGAGGTGGGAGGGAGGAGCAGCTGGGAGGCGGGATACAGAAAGAAAAGGGGGCATGGCCGCAGGGGAGCAGCGGCGGGAGCGAGGTGTCTAGTGCGAAGGGGAGGTGCGGCTGGAAAAACAGGGGGCACAGTGGGAACGACAAGGGCAAGGAACCCAAGAACAGTACAACAAAAAACAATATCACCAAATTGCAGGAGTGGCAGAGCCAGCAGAGCTGCTCAGCGCAGCAGCAGGGCAGCGGCGAACTCAAGAGGCAGGAGGCAGCAGGGGGGAAGGCACGGGCCCAACTGGTGGAGCTGTGCGGTGTGTGGAGCGACCTGGCCTGCAAGCAGGGTCAGGGGTCGCTCTCACCACCGGACAGCGGCTGCCATTTAAGGGGAGGTGGGAGGGAGGAGCAGCTGGGAGGCGAGAGTGGGGCGGGATACAGAAAGAAAAGGGGGCGTGGCCGCAGGGGAGCAGCCGCGGGAGCGAGGGGTCTAGTGCGAAGGGGGTTTGCAGCTGCAAAAACAGGGGGCACAGCGGGAACGACAAGGGCAAGGAACCCAAGAACAGTACAACAAAAAACAATATCACCAAATCACAGGAGTGGCAGAGCCAGCAGAGCTGCTCAGCGCAGCAGCAGGGCAGCAGCGAACTCACGATGCAAGAGGCAGCAGGGGGGGTGGCAAGGGCCGAGCTGGTGGAGCTGTGCGGCGTGTGGAGCGACCTGGCCTGCAAGCACGGTCAGGGGTCGCTCTCCCCACCGTGCATCAGCCGCCATTTAAGGCGAGGTGGGAGGGAGGAGCAGCTGGGAGGCGGGAGCAGGGCAGGAGAGAGGGGTCTAGTGCGAAGGGGGGTGCTGCTGGAAAAACGGGGCACAGCGGGAACAACAAGGGCAAGGAACCCAAGATCAGTACAACAAAAAACAATATCACCAAATTACAGGAGTGGCAGAGCTGCTCAGCGCAGCAGCAGGGCAGCGGCGAACTTACGAGGCAGGAGGCAGCAGCGGGGAAGGCACGGGCCCAGCTGGTGGAGCTGTGTGGGGTGTGGAGCAACCTGGCCTGCAAGATGACTCTTGTGAATGCCACAGAATATTCAGAGTAGGGGCTGTGGGCATCCTGGGATACCATACTGCCAAATTCTCACTCACCTGTCAGTTGAATCACATGTAACACTTGTTGCGCAATTGAAAGGGAGAGAACAGGATGCCAAGACAATTCTTGTTTATACCTGTCTAGTGGCTGGAGCGCCCTGCTTTTGTCCTATCGGACTTCTGTCTCTGGGTTTTATGGATAAAGTGCCTGGTCCAAACTGGATTTTAATGTTAGATGTGGGATGATACTAGTGATTTCCCTATGACACTCCCATCTATACACCCCCAGTCCTCAGAGCCCATGTTCAGTGTGGCTGAAAACTTTCATCATTTTGAAAATGTCCTGACACATGGCATTTTGGGCCTGTTTTCAGTAAGGTAAACAGGAACAACTGAAATCGGGTAGGATTGGGGACGGCAAATTCAGCCCATTAGTTAGAGAGTGTCCAGGAGGCACCCCTATCCAGTAGCTTGTGCCAGGCATAAATGTGGCACCCCAAGGTAACTGAACATAAAGTTTCTGTACCTGTTAAAGAGTATATGGTGCAGGGAGGTTGTCATTACGAACTCCACAGCACTATGATGGCTACACTGAAGACTGAGAAGTTTGGTATCAAACTTCTCAGCACATTAGGCCGACACTGATGCCAGTGTGGGATTTAATGTAAAATGCACTACAGAGGGCATCTTAGAGATGCCCTCTGAAACCTAACCTACAATCCATGTCTGGTCTGAGAGGCTGCCTGGGCTGCCACACAGCAGACATGTTTCTGGACCCCTGGGTAGAGAGCCCTCTGCTCTCCTGGGCCTGCAACAATACACATCCTGGGCAAGGTGCTAGGTCTCCTCCCCCAGGATGGCCAGGGGAAGCTTCAAAGTCATGCCGCCTTTGTGAGCTTCTCCAGGTCACTTGCTGTACTCAGCAACTGGCCCCCACCGGTTCTAACCTCCACTCTGGCAAGAAGACAGGCGGGAAACCCTAAGTGAGGAAAGGGGGTGTGCCAGCCTCTGCCAACCCCACCCCTCAGGTGGGGGAGGCGAGGTGAAGCACAACTCCGGGCTCCGGCCATCTTGAAGATGGGAAGCCCTGCCCAATCAGAGATAGGCTTCTGCCCCCCTCCCACAGGAGAGAAGCAGGATAGGGGGTGTACTCACCCGGGACGGGGACCCATTGGTCCCTGCCCTCACCCTACCTGTAACGCCCCTAAATTTAGTATTTAGGGGCACCCTGAACCTTCCTTCCTCAGATCCCAATTCAAAAAAAATGTTAGAAGATCAAGAAACCAGAAGGCCTGCAGTGCAGCTGCTAAGAAGAGGACGACAGCTACTGACTTGGCCCCAGCTCTACCGGCCTATCGACCCTTGAATCTGCTCCTGCTAAATCCCAGCACCTTCAGTGGTCACCAACCTCACAAACCCCGGAGGACCTGATTGCCTTGTAAATCAACCAAGACTGCAACTCCCATGAGCAGTGCTTCTGCTCAAAAAGCAACACCCCTGGTGCCAGCCAGGAACCGCAAATCCAGCACCCTCTGCACCCGGCGAGCCCGGCCTGCGCCCAAGTGGACAAATACCCTGAGGACTTCCCCCCTGCGATTGTGACCCAAAATCCAGTAGCCAAAGACCCTCCTTGACGACCCAGATGATGCCTGCAGCCTCACAACCAGGGACCCTTCCAAACGCGACCAGCTGAGGGTAAGATTTCCCGACGTGAAAAAAAAAACCCTGCACCCAGCGCCCCACGGCGCTCTGTGCCCAACTCCTGGGAGCCTACCTATCGTCCAAGATCCCAACTTACCTCTCAAAGTGGTGGTCGCACCTGAAGAATCTCCGTCCCCGACCCGCAAGCCTTTTTTTCACCTTCCAGCTTTCCCATTGGATATCATTGAGCGCCCGATGGCTCAAAAGCACCCTGCCCCCAGCCGCCCGAGTGCCCCTAGGAGTGCACCCTCTGTCCTCATCTACTTCCCCATTTGCCCTGAGCAAGTGACCAGGAGCCCAGCTCCCACACCAGCGTGGCCTGCTAACTAGCAGCCCCCAACCAAAGGCCCCCTGCCGCCCATCGGATAACATTGGGCCTAACTACCTCTGCACCCGGCTGCCCCTGTGCCGCTGAGGGTGTACGAACTGTACCTACCTGACCCTGGGAGACCCCTGAGTCTATGCCCAGAACCTTAACTCTGCCAGTCGAGTACTTACCAAAAGGCGATAACTCACTTTCCTTCCATAGGGTAAAATTGACTGGTTTCACTTGGAAATTCTTGTGTGTGGAGTTCACAAACTTTAAAATATTCATCTAAAATCAGCTGAACGACAAATTAGGATTTACTCACCTGTTATCAGGAAAGAACCCAGTGCTGCATCTTTTAGCCCAGCACTGACTCTGAAAAGTAATTTTCACCGTACTTACCAGTAACGTGAATTTCCTTCCATAGGAATCCATTGTCTGGTTTTCACCAGAAAAGTTTCTTAGTGTCGATTTTCAACAACTACAAATATTCCTTAAAAATCGCCTGTATGACTTAAACTCCTTCTTTCAATTGTTTACAGGAGATACCCCAGTGTTAGATCCAGGAACGAACACTGAGTAAGAAAAAGTAACGATAACACTACTTACCTGCTAGGTGAATTTCCTCCCATAGGATAATATTGGTGATTCTAAGAGAAAAAGTTTCTGTCAACTTATAAAATACAATAATATTCCTTAAAAATCACTACAGGAACCAAAACGCTTTTACTTAACTGTTTACAGGAGATGTCCCAGGACTGAATCTAGGATCCAGTTCTGTTGTTAGAAAAGTAATCTATAAAGTATCTAATTGCATTTATCTAGAAATTCCCATTTAGCTCAATGTTGCATTGTTTGAAATTATGTTGCCTATTGTAACAACTGTAAGTATTGTAATCAAAAAGTCTGTTGACTATTTGAAAAGTATTTAACTAAAGTAACTCATTCTGAGAAAGTATATTTTGATACCTTGTTGGTTCTAAAATAAAACAACTATATATTTTGATACAAAAAAATTGGCCTAGATTTCAGTTCTTGAGTGTGTGAGACCATTTGCTGACTGAGTGTGTACAACAAATGCTTTACACTGTCCTATGATACTGCCTTACTGCTCGACCAAGCTACCACTTTAGAGAGTAAGAGAGTAAGGTTGTTAAAAAGGGTTCCAAAGACAACCGGTAACCAAAGACCCTTTTTTGTTGCCCGGCGGTATCGCCTCTATGACCCACCAATATTAATCAATGAAGAAGCAGGCGCTGGAGACTGGAAGGCGGGAAACGAGGATTTTATTCTCTCCGGAGGAGAACACATCAATTCAGACAGCAAGTATCGTCACGAGGTGCTCTAACCACATCTCTGAGGCCTGGCCTCTTATACTAGGGTTTATGACCTTTATTGCACATAACACATTCTCGCAATACTTTGGTACTTGAAAGAACATCCTCGGAATCTCCCCTTCAGACCCGTTCCCACATACATTTACAGTTGGATTCCCCACCCCGGTCACAACAGGTGATGGTTGTCGCACAGCAGGGCATTCCGCCGATTCACGGAATGCATGGGGGTTGATCGGATCTCATGGGGTGGGGGCTTTGATCGGTTCGGGGGTCTTTTGATGGGGAGGGGAAGCTTCCTACTGTACGGGGTAATAAACAGTATCCGCAGAGCCAGGTGGCGGCCTGGGAACAGGGAAGACAAACGGGGACACAGGAAAAGGGGGTTTGCATCAGAAGGGTTTGAGGCCATGAAAGGAATGAGGGGAGGTGTCGCGCTGGGAACAGGATAAGATTCCGTGGTGAAGCTGCGCTGAAGAGGGGTTTATGACCCAAGGCATGAGAGAGCGGGGGTTGTCAGCGTGCGGGGGAATGCTTGCGAGGTTAAGAGAGAGAGAGAGACGCGCTGGCTATCAGCGAGGGGCAGGGAGGCCATGGTGCTCAAAATGGCTGCCGCTTACGCGCACGAATGGGCTTGGAAAGGGGCAAGATGGCGCCGATAATGTTCACCAAGTTTGTACTTATTTTCCACAGTCCTCCCTTTAACATTTCCAAGACATCTTGCTGGCCTATTTCCTATCTACACCTATATGCAGCGATCATAAGTAAGGGAGAGGGGACTTAGGCGAAAGAACTGTACATAAACATCACATTATAAACATCATATTGAAAAATCTCATCATTTAGTAGGCGGGTTCATCGTTAAGTTGGTTGTAGAAAAAGTCATCGTAATGCAATATCAGACTAGAATTATGTAGCGAGGGCGTTGGGTACAGATCACAGAATAAGAACTGGTAAGTTATCATATAAGTAAGTCCTTTTTGTATACGGCGGGTGCATAGTCAGTCCAATGGTGATTGGGAGAGAAAGGAGATACAGTAAAAATATCAGAGTTCTCGTTGTCCTTTGTCGTCTTCTGTCGGCACTGTTGAGCACCTGGATTACCTATCAACAGAAATGTTCATGTGGATTGAGTCGTTGGGGGTCTGCGGGTAGGGGTGCATTCTGTTTGGTTTTCGTCAGACCTCGTAGGAGAAATGCGTTACGGTTTTGGAGTAGGTGCATCTTCTTCCGCAATGCAGAGCAGAGATTTGCAATGGAAAATGCAATTGTTCCAGAATTGTGAGATCTGTTCGTTTCTTGAGTCTCTGTGGTGGGCATTTCCTGTTGCTTCCATCATCTTCAGGGTGCTTGGTAGCGGGCAGAACCACAGACTTTGTTTATCTTTTCTTCGGAGGCGACCCTTGGTGGAGTTCTAGGTCACCGTTCTGGGATTTAACATAGTTCGTGGTCTACTTAGTCGGAGCTCCCTCCCTTCTGACGCAGGGAGTACTCTTCTCTGGGTAGCTCAGTAGAATTTGGAGGAACTTGGGAGTTCGGGTGAAAAGGTGCGGGTGTGAACAGTCCTTATGGTAGGTCGGAGGAGGAGGAGGGGATGGAGCAGGGCCAAGTCGGGAACAGATCAGGGGGACGGAGGGTTTGCGACAGGCGGGTTCGTAACCATGTTCAGAGAGCGAGGACTTTTTGGCACACGTTGATCATAGAGCAGGGGCTTCAGGTCAGCCCTTTCCTTAGCTTTGTTTGAAACAGTGCCCCGTCCTGCGACTCCTTACTGCTGTGGTCTCGCCTCGGCCTCCATCGCTGATGTTCCATCATCCGCAGTCAGGCCGCGTGCTCCCACATCCGGTCTCTTTCCCTTCCGACAGTGATACCCTTAAATGAGTGTTGAAAAGACAGTCTTTAGAGATTTTGCAGAAAAAGGTAGTTACATAAATCTATTTTCTCTCCCAACACCAAGCAACTGGGGTAAGCACTCGCTACATTTGAGATTTTTGCGGCTAACGTATAAACAATTGATGATGGATTTGCTGGATTCCTTACAACTTCCCTTTGTTGGCTAATTCTTTGACGCTTTGATAATTATTACATTCATTTGTCATATGTCTATTATAGTAGATGTCAGCTCTTCTGGCAGAGACCCATTTCCCTAGCACGAGTCTTGCAAGGCTAGGCTGGTCTTCAGGGCCTTGTATTTTTTTAAAAAGTGCAGCGTGCTATTCACCATAGTCTGATAGGCATCCTTCTGAGGGAAGAACATAGGCTAAACAAGTCTTCATTACATCAAAACATCTTATTTTCAGCAAGGCTTACAGCAACAAGGTCTTTCGATTTTCGATCTAATTTTTAACTTTGCATACATCTTTCTAACTTTCTATATAAATCCTCGCAACCTGGTTACTACAAAAACTCGGGGGGGGTTTGCGATAATTATTAAACTTATCCTCGGGGAAGGTGGGATCTTATGAAAAACGATTAGGAGAGCAAGGGGCGTTTTTCAAGTTCTCGTTCAGGGCAGCTGATACCAAACTGGGGGCATTTTGGGTAGATGGGGATGTCTCGATCATTTCTTACAGCTTGGGGTACGGAGATAATTTTCAATGGGGATGGTCGCATTACCACAGACACATTTTATCATAGAAGCCACTGACAAATAGTTCCCTCAGAGTGGGTCAAATTTAGGGAACCTTAGTCATCTTACCTGTCCCTTTCTTGTTGGTCAATTTAAATTTCATCCATATTTTAGTAGAAAAGGAGAGGTAGTAACGTGGTACCGATACAATTTTATTTAGGACAAATTTGTGCAAATACTTGTGGTATTTGGGGCCAATCAGGAGGTGCACCAGGTTCGCCAATTAGGTGCCAGTCGCTAGGAAGAGGGAAAGTGTGGAGGGGTGAAAGAGTGAGTGAGAGAGAGAGAGAGAGAGAGAGAGAGAGAGAGAGAGAGAGAGTAAGAGAGAGAGAGAGAGAGAGAGAAAGAGAGACAGACAATAGGCCAAACAGTACACGTGTGACATGGGGAATGACCGTGTATTGTTTGGGCTATTCAGTGCGTGACCTAACGTTTAGACGTTTCGGGTCTGTGTTAGGATGTAGAAAGCATGCAGTTTTGGGACAGAAAAGCATTAGATCAGGTAAAAAGGTCGTGTATTGGGTAGAGCGTTCTTGTTGTGCCGTTTTGCAACGCTAGTCCGTCTTCATGCATCGGGCGTGACGTGGTTCCAGATCCCTTATGATACTCTAATCGGGATTCTAATGTAACCTGCAGAGGGAAAAAAGGGGGGGGAAAAAGGGGGAGGTAGGGGGACAACATTCGAACACATCAAATGTATGGGCACGAAAATCCTTTACTTACCACATACTCGTACTTATCTCTTCGGGATATAATCCCTTAGGGTTCTGGTTTCCTAAAGTCATGGGGGCAGGCAATGTGATAGGTGGTTCATGGGGAGGTTCGAGGATGGCATTAAGGATCGTGTGTAGTGAAAACGCTAAAAAGAGGAATCAGAGGTGCCTAGCGTGAGGTACCCGGTTTTGTAGATGTACCCGGCCTTCGGGATCCTTAAATCATTCCCAAAGCTGTGAGGTTCTAAGACATATCAGTTCTTCGTTCAACCCTGTACCTTAGTACCTTCGACCACCATCTCTTTATAACATTCTATCAGTCACACCGTTTTACTTTACCCATTCTCAGAAGTCGAGGTCCTTCTTCATACGTCAGTTCCTGAGCTTAGTCGCATATCTTGGAGGCAGCGTATCATACCTTCGATTCGACCATCAACCCAGGGCCGAACAACCATTTCTCGGATAACCTTAAAAAAAGAGCAGAACAGTTGCGCACAGAAAAACCCTCCCACCGATACCCGCATTTACAAAAGTAGGCGATGCCTATCCATAGCTTTTTAAGACCTTTATTTGTAGAATTATTCAGTACGTAAAATGCGAGAGCGCAATTCATATTTTGGCCTGACATGTCGTCAATGGAAGCACATACAGTAGGGGGTTATTTTGTAGCACAAGAACATGTAAAAATGGTCTAATTAATTATTTGCAAGTAACCAAAAACATTTCATTGCGTGACGAAGGAATCAGGGGCATTTCAGTTCATAAATGGAAACACAGTCAAGCTCATCGTAATCACATTTCCTAGATGTAAACCGCGGGTGTGCATCATGAGCGACGTTATGTATCAGTTACAACAAATATCAAAAATAAATTGTTCATTGAAATCAACATTTTACGGAACCCTTCTTAAATGTTCGCCAAGTGAACCCTCCTCCCTTTATCATCGAGTGCGCAATGGTTCGTATATATATATATATATCTTAGTACATTAAGTTTCATTAGCTTAAGGAACACCACGAGGCATCCGTTAGTTTCCATTGATACCAGCGCCATTTTGGGCGAGGCCGGTTTAGTCCGGAAGTAGCATCAGGGGCAAAATATCCCCGACAATTGGCGGTTGGACCAGAGTCCCTTTCGGCAGTCCAAAAGAAAACTGTGCTAACAAAGGGGCTGGTGGTGTGGACCGTCAATCAAGAGAGGGAGGGGGTAGAGTCTCTCTTACCGGGTCATGTTGATGTTCAGCCGGAACTTGCTCGAGTTCGTTAGCCCATAATGTTCCTGGGTGGTTCAGACGGAAGCTGATGCAGACACGAGAGCACCGCCATCTTGTTGCTGTGCCGTGGTTATTTCATTTGAGATCAATGCAACTGTTCCTCACCGGAAGCCTGAAGGGGCCGAGGGCTCTTGGGACTTTGGTAGAATCTTCAAAGTCGAGGGGATGTTTGTCGATGGTGGGGGCTTGCGCCCAGGTGGGCAAGTGCCCGAGTTGCAATTTCGGACAAAGTTACTCCAGCGGCCTAGACCCGCCTTTCGAGGGCCCAGACGCCATTTTGAGACCCTGTGGCAGCCACCTTTGCCGTATCCATCAGGAGTGGAAGAAACTTCTTGTGATGGCGAAAGATAGAGCATCATGCTGCTGGAGCAGGACATTTTGGTTCGGGGCGCCAGGGTGCAGCAGTGGAGTCTTCGTCTGGGGAGGTGAGGGAGGCTCACCCGTGCTGTCTCCCTCTCCCGGCGCATCCTACACCGTCCCTTGGAATCAGGGGCGCACATGATGACCACCCTACACCCCTGATTCCGACTCTTGGGGGACCACTGTACATCCGGTGCTCCGTAAATATGCCCGTCGGACATTGTGTGTCCTGTACTACGCAAGTATACCAGCCGGGTCTTGTATATCCTGTACTGAGAAAATATACGAGTCGGGCATTGTGTGTCCTGTGTTGCGGAAATATGGCCGTCGCCCGGCTGGAGGACATCGGCGTCGGGCCAGGGCAGGGAAGCCTCCTACCTGTGGAGGTGGAAGAGGCTCGTCCGCGTCGCCTCTTCCTCCCTGCCCACCCTGCATCCGTTCGATGGAGGAATTCGTGATGGCCGGACCAGGAGATACAAGGGAGGGGGTCATTTTCATCCGCCCCCTCCCTACTCGCGGTCCGGGGGACGCCATCCCTGGAAGGGCAGTATGGGAAGACCATTTCATTGCCTGCTGTGTGGAGTCTCCAGTACCTTCTCGCCAGCGTTCTCTTTTTGGCCCATGGTTGCTGGCAGGCCCCGCCCCACACGTGCTATGTGTTTCGGATGGGCGGGACCATCAAACTGTTACATTGGAAGACTTCCGGAGTGAGCATAATATGTTTTGTATTTTTCCTATTAGTAAAGTTTGTTTTTTAGAGAGTTCTACTAGTTATTCTATTTACTGTTGGTTGTGTGTTTTACCGTTATTAAATCCTAAGTTATATAATAGACGCTTGGCTTCCTTGAGTCTTTTCTCTAACGGGGGGTTGTTTACACTGACCTGCAGTTGTGTTTGTTTTTCAGAGTGGGGGAGCAACAGGGAGCAATCAGTCCCAGAACTCTAACATGTCGTTAAAATTGGTCTGACGAAATCTGTGCCACCTAGCATAATCAAAACGGGGTGGTCCTGTCTGTTCTGTCTGCACTAGTCTGATTGGTTTTTATCTCACGTCCTTTTCCTTTCTGTCGGTCCGTCCTTTCTGTCAACCCTTCATTCTTACCTATGCTTTGCAGAGTCGGGCATTGGGCTTTCCAGTGTCCAAGACATTTACAGAAAGCACATTGGTTTTGTTTTACATCTGTCCGTCCTGTGCGTAATGTCGGGGGATTACCTTCGGGTCGTTGTGTTCCGGGGTTGGCTTGTCGGCACATCCCTTTACACCGTTCGCTTTTCATGTCTACTCCTCGGGACTGTGCCATCGCTGGCCCTTCCCTTTGCCTACTAGACGTTTGGAGGGTTGTCTGTCGTGTCCCTTCACCTTTTCTAAATTCGTCGCCTTCCCTTCGTCGTGCAGCTTCTTTGCGCCACATGCCGAGACTATCGAGCATAATAGGTGTTGTTTCATTCCTACGAAGGGCTATTTCTACCGTTTCTATTTTGTCAAGATCAAAGGATCCTCTCAGTGGCCACTGTCTTTCTCGGTCCTTTTTCGTATATTTATGCCACAGCTCACTATAGGCTATAGCAATTAATCCATGCTTCATGAACATGTCCTTATTAGGGGTGCCTTCCAGCGGAGCCGGATGGTTCATCTCTAATAAGCGGTCCGGGTAAAACAGGCTACTAACCAGTGGGGAGAAGACAGGCATGACGGATCGCAATGGGATAATAGTCAGCACTACCTATCTTATCACTGCGCGCAAAGACTAGACAGAATATTTCTATTCTACGTTGTTTGCACGTAGTGAATACCTCATGAACCAATTCTGAGCAATCAATGTTAGGTCAAAAATAAAAAATCAATATGGTCAATGGGGAGAATAAGTAGGCTCGCAAAGGTTCGCGTCACCTACCCTTTCACTATCTGTAAAGAGGGGACCTATTTTTCCCTGTTTGCAGACAGAGAATCTCCAGAAAACAATCTATAACAGTTAATCAATGTTTAGGTCGAAAAATAAAAAATCAATATGGTCAATGGGGAGAATAAGTAGGCTCGCAAAGGTTCGCGTCACCTACCCTTTCACTATCTGCAAAGAGGGGACCTATTTTTCCCTGTTTGCAGACAGAGAATCTCCAGAAAACAGTCTATAACAGTTAATCAATGGGGGAGAAAGATGGGTCCGACGGGTGCGTACCTATCCTTCGCTGTTTATAAAGGGAGAGCCTGTTGTTTCTCCGTTTGTAGACAGTGAATCTCCAATAAATTAACACAAAGTAATACTAGTATTTTCTCAACAATTATCGATCACTTTCAACTATCTATCACTTTCGCAATTCGTCGTGTTTACACGACCTTACCCGGACCGCATGGACAGTTTCTCGTCTTCCGAATCCAGCGCCCGATCGTCCTCTTCTCTTCGTACTTCTCGTGGCACTCCTGATGGTTCCCAGTCAGGACCGCAGATCACTCGAGAGAGGTCTGTTCGGAACCAGTGAAGTTCGGATGATCGGCTGTCAGACGAGGGTCTATCGGACAGGGTACCTTCCGATCGTTGCAGTCGTTCACTCTGTCGTCAGGACCTCTCCCACTGGATCCACGAGTCGCTGATGGGCCCCACGTTTGGGACGCCAATTGTTAAAAAGGGTTCCAAAGACAACCGGTAACCAAAGACCCTTTTTTGTTGCCCGGCGGTATCGCCTCTATGACCCACCAATATTAATCAATGAAGAAGCAGGCGCTGGAGACTGGAAGGCGGGAAACGAGGATTTTATTCTCTCCGGAGGAGAACACATCAATTCAGACAGCAAGTATCGTCACGAGGTGCTCTAACCACATCTCTGAGGCCTGGCCTCTTATACTAGGGTTTATGACCTTTATTGCACATAACACATTTTCGCAATACTTTGGTACTTGAAAGAACATCCTCGGAATCTCCCCTTCAGACCCGTTCCCACATACATTTACAGTTGGATTCCCCACCCCGGTCACAACAGGTGATGGTTGTCGCACAGCAGGGCATTCCGCCGATTCACGGAATGCATGGGGGTTGATCGGATCTCATGGGGTGGGGGCTTTGATCGGTTCGGGGGTCTTTTGATGGGGAGGGGAAGCTTCCTACTGTACGGGGTAATAAACAGTATCCGCAGAGCCAGGTGGCGGCCTGGGAACAGGGAAGACAAACGGGGACACAGGAAAAGGGGGTTTGCATCAGAAGGGTTTGAGGCCATGAAAGGAATGAGGGGAGGTGTCGCGCTGGGAACAGGATAAGATTCCGTGGTGAAGCTGCGCTGAAGAGGGGTTTATGACCCAAGGCATGAGAGAGCGGGGGTTGTCAGCGTGCGGGGGAATGCTTGCGAGGTTAAGAGAGAGAGAGAGACGCGCTGGCTATCAGCGAGGGGCAGGGAGGCCATGGTGCTCAAAATGGCTGCCGCTTACGCGCACTAATGGGCTTGGAAAGGGGCAAGATGGCGCCGATAATGTTCACCAAGTTTGTACTTATTTTCCACAAGGTTATATCTAACTTTAGCCTCTGCCAAAGCTCTGGGGACTGTGGACTCTGTACACACTGTACCTTACTTTGGTCCAGTATTTATAGAGCCACTTTCTTACAGACTGGACCTGCTGTCTGTGACCTAAAAGGAGCCCTGATGGATTGGCCCTACTCCCTCTTGTACCCAGGGTGAAGAATTTAACTCCAAGGGTCAGTTGACTGACTTCCTGTGTGACTACAAGGACATAACAAGCTGCAAGAGGCATTTTTCTTTAAGTGCCCAGATGAGTCTCCAAGTGCCCACCCCTGAGGTCCTGGGGTCTGAGAAGTGTACTCATGTGGTTGACTGGAACATAAAAGACTAAGGGCCTGAGTTAGAACTTGACAGAAGGGTTACCCCTTCACAACTGTGACGGATATCCAAATCTGCCAAAATTTAAATCCCATAGGATATAATGGGGTTTATGTGTCTGCGGACGGGATATATGTCACCATTGTGATGGAGTAACCCATCCGCCAAAATCTAAATCAGGTCCTAAGTTGGATGGTAAAATCTTTGACCAGGGTAAACCTGCGTGGTGTATCCAACCCACGCTCCATCGTGGCCAGCTTCAAATCATACCTAGTTTCTGGTCCACCGCAACCCTTAATGATTATTGCCACTTCGTGCTTTTTCGGCTATTCTTACTTAGAACTTTAACAATTCATATTTTCGGTTCCCCTAAGTGGTTTTTTTGCCATTTTAGTGTCATTTTTTGTTTATTGAATTTTTATTTTTTCAATTTTTGGGGGGGGGGGTTGGGCTTTTTGTTTGGTGTTTTGTATTACTGTTTTGGCATTGCAGAAATACTTTACACACTGACCTAAATTACCAAATCCAAATAATAGTCCAATTTCTTGCAGGAATTATATTACCTGAATTCCTGTGATTGGAGGGGGAGGCCAAGAGACTGAAGTGAGGGAAGCTGGAAGTAAGACTGCCCTTAGAAATTCAATTAGAACCTTGTTACAAAAGGACTGCTTATAAGTTCTTCATGAGCACTGTATGTGGTAGATGGTAGGTTTGATGTATGGACCTGCAGTTTCTGTTGTTCAAGGTGAGTAGGTTTCTAGGAATGGCCTGGCCATTTGTCCGTAACTAATTACAGCTTTCGGAAGGCTGATGACAACACGCTACAGCGATCTCACACTTCAATGAGCCCTTATTTTGGATACTCCTGATTGGAGCCAGCATCATTGCTCTCTACCGTGACAGCCATCACCTTGCAGAAATACTATGTCTGAGAACCAGCCTGAAAATGACATTTCAAAGAGAAACAACCGAAACTGAGATTGAAACCTTAGACAGCGGATGCACATGCCTGGTCTGAAAAATTAATAGAATAATTGGGATCCAAACCACACCACTTTGTTTCAGTTCCATGTCCTTCCTGTGCAAGCAAAGGAGTGCTCCACAGAGTACTTGAAGGAATGCAGTGTGACCAAACTAGTGTCTGCATGACATCCATTCTCTCGGAGGTGCAGGAGCTGAGGGACAGCCTAGAGCCTTGACCTAGAGCCTTGATGCCTCTCTACCTCCTAATAAAGAAGGAAGAAGAGTGCCTGGCCATGTAGAAGGAGACAATTCACAAATAAAGAGTAACTCCCTAATCCGTGAAGGGGATTGAGTCATTAATAACTAAACAACAAAACTCCTTCCCTTCCACTTTGCATATAAGGAAAAAATATGCTTTTATTTAGTTATTAATTTAATTTAAAAAAGGTACTCACAACATTTATATACCACAAAACACAAAAGAGACTGGTTTCCAGTTCCTAAGTTAAAAGAAATGGGATTTCTAATGTTATTTTTAAATGGAATGAGAAATGACCTAAAAATGATTATTTTGTTGTACTAGAATAAAGAAGATGTTTTATAATACCACATCTCATTTTATAAATTAGGAACTGGGAACCTGCCCATTTAACAGAGAATAATTAGGTGAATGGTAAAATCCTGCAAGAGAAGTAATGGCCACAGGAAAGTGATAAAAGACTGATGCCTACATTTAAGATGAAATAGAAGATGACCATTGTTTAAATCGAGAAGTATATTGAAGGAAAGAGGAGCATAAAACAATGGAACGGTATGGGGGTGGCATCATATAAGTAAATAAACAGTAAGGGAATGTGAGTTGTCATGCTCTGTTGGGCACATTATAGGGGTTTAGAGTAACTAATCATTAATTGAACTGCTACTTTAAGTTAATAAGTAGACTAGAGGTGAAATCGATTTTCAATAGAAACCAAACGTTTGGTTTAGCAGTTCTGTAATAAAAGAAGACATTTCGTGTTAAATGAATAGGACAAGGCAAAGTTGTGAATAATTGTTAATCCCTGTGAAATAATGTGAGTTAGATAATCATATGAAACTTTGAATAAATGTGATTTGCTTATCTAGGGAATTATAATAGTAATGAAATAATATGATATGTAAGGCTATTAGTACTGAATGCTACAATGATGTACTTTCTTTTTCGATAGATGATATGCTAATCAAAACAATGTTATACTTTTATTTCCTAAAGAAGGTGGTGTAGAACAATTGATCCACCGAAATGCCACATAAACAGTTTGATATTTTATAGTTGGTTGGAGATGCTTTAAATATTATATGTTTGCAAACATGTTTTTACAAATGTATATGATATGTCGTTGTAATGTATACAATGTAAGGATTGCATTTAAATTTTGTTTTATGACAAAAATATTGTAAAAAAACATACATACTTATTGAATGAAAAAATAGATAATAATATCATTTTTCCTCATGAGGAAATAAAAGTATTATCGTGTAGCATGCAGTTTTTAAAAATAGAATCAAGGGGTACTTGAAGCAGACTTGTAGGAAACATCAGCTTATATATTCAAAGTGGTGGGAACATTGTTTTGTAGTTTATAGAAGTCCTAGAGGAGAAGCCTAGTGTGTTTTTGTTGTGAGGGACACCCTCAGGAAAGTAGCCTATCAAAAGCCAGGAAGCCAGCGACTAGAGTTGTGAATGGGGTACAGCGGTCTCCCCAAGAGGGTCTTGCTGTGAACTGCCCCAAGAGTTGTAATTGCCAAGCACAATTGTATTGTTCTGCATCCTGCCATGTACCCGAGTAACTGGTGCTGCTGATGGTGGATATCTTGTCCCATCCGAGGTGGAAGTCTTGTTCGGCCCAAAGCTCAAAACTGCTATGGCAAGTCTGCAGTGTGAGCCTGTTACGCTGATTACCCCATGACCGAGTTCCGAGTGAGGCCACCGCAGTCATAAGGTTCGCTGCTGCAACATTGGGAACACTGAACCTGCCACCAATACACAACTGTATCCACAGCAAGCAGGTAAAAATGGAGCCTGAATGTTAGTGAAACGAGAGACTGAAAATACGGAAGAATTCTGCAGAATTTTGCTGGGTGAACTTGAATTGGTGAAAGCTAATTGAACTGGTGTGTGAATCTAGAGGGTGTCTAATAAGTAAATGAAAGAGGGCAGGTGTCTAAAGTTATACGGCCGTTGCTATTAATGTTTACAACAAGGGGTGGTATTAATGTGCAAACATAGCAAGGAGGTGATGGACGGAGCGCTGATCGTTTTCAGACACTCTCCCCCAGTCATAGATCTGGGTTAAATCCATCATCATTCTTTAGCTCACTCCGCCACCCCAGTTCAGACCCAGCCATATGCAAATCAGTCTTGACCCTCTTCCTTATTGGAACAGTCCAGCCCGAACTGCCAAACCAGGCCTTCCCTGGACCAGAAACAAGCATCCTGGGACCGGTTTTGGGGTAACACCCCTCATCAGTAAGGCTACTTTGAATCCAGTGGAAAAGTGAGCAAGGAACCCACATCTGGGCATACCCTGCCAACTTAGGGCAAACACAAGGAGATGATGGACGGAGCACTGAAACTTTTCTGACCCCCCCCCAGTCACAGACCTGGGTTGAATCCATCATCGTTCTTTAGTTCACTTCACCACCGCAATTCAGAGCCAGCCATATGCAAATCAGTCTCTTATGGGGACAGTCCAGCCCAAAATTCCAAGCCAGGTCTTCCCTGGACTGGAAACAAACATCCTGGGACTGGGTTTTAAATATGGGGGCACAGAATGCCAAGGCTACGTAATCCTAAAGTCACCTGAGGCCTCTTCGGTCCATTTACAGACACTCTCTGCCTAGTCACCTCACTCTTGCTGCTTCTTGCTTTCTCCTTTTGTGATGCTTTTTGTCTTTCTCTACCTCCATCTTTCCCCTTTGTGTGCTTTTCCTCTTTTGCTTGCGGTAAATGCCTGATACAGAACAAAAAGTGCCAGTGCCCCTCACCGGCAAATTACTCAAAACACTGATCTAGGCAGTGTCATACTTTTGAGCGAACTGCACCTGTGCCCCAGTGCTTATACCCTAGCTATACATCAAGACTGCAGACATTGGGAAACTGTGATTCCAAGGAGATTGTACTGAAAGGGGTGTAATGAATCACTGAAAATCGCAAATGAGATTGTAATCCTGTAACCGAGAACCTTTTGAGGTGTAAGCACTTTCTTTCAAATAAAGGTTAAGCACTGGCTGGACAATACATTATTGTCTCTTGGTTTATTGTTGAGTTCTGAGATCTTGCCTCCACTCTATCTCCATGAGACACCCTTGACTGCACATCCCTTCCTACCCTGAGAGTCAAGTGTGGAAAGGCAGTTCTTTGTTAACTTTGCAGAGGATGGATACAGGAACACCAGAGGCAAACATCACCAATCTCCAAGTTGGGACCCGTTAGCCCCTGTCTTGCCATAGTGTCCTGCCAAGCGGGGTTTGGCAGAGGGAGAAAAAAAGAGTGAGATTTTAGCAAAAGGGCAGATAGGAAGATATGATATCTGAGTCACCCGTAGGACTCTCGGTTGTAAGACTCAGGGCCTAATTTCAAACCTCTTAATTCGATAATTTATTGAAAAAATTCCTGGAAATTTACAAAACGTCATGTCTTAAAAATAGAAATGTGAGCTGTTGAGAAAATACTGCAATTACTAAGGAGTAAAGAAGGAATGTAGCTCGGAATGTCACACGCCTAGGGCATGTTTAATTCTAATTTGTCTCTCCGACAGATAGCGGCTGATTTATACACTCCCTCCAAAGGTTGAATTTGAAGGAAATGAAAGGGCCGCCCCTCCCCTTGCACCACCAAAAATATAACACGGACGGACGTTCTGTGGCAAAGCCCAGCATCACTTACAAACCACAAAAGGATCCCTTTGGGGATTCTGGAGCCAGGGTCAGTCTGAGAATAATGCCATGGACTCAGTGTCAGCGGGTGCCAGAGGGGGCTAAGGGCACCGCACTGTCATTGGCTGGGACTCAGATTCATTCAGATGGAATCAGCATCTGTGGGCTGGACACGTTACAGCAGTGTTTCTGAAGTTACAACTCGACACATCAATCAGCAATGGGTAAACCTTGGATCCCTGCATTACTACTTTTTCAGTATTGACTTGAAGCTTCTCACATATGTAGGAGCGTAGATGTAAGGGCGGCTCCTCCACTAGGGTGGAGGAGCGTTGCCCCACTGTTTTCTCCCAGTGAGAGAAAGCCAAAACGTAGAATGGTAATAACTGTTGGTCATTACCATTTTATGTTTCTTTTCGCATTGTGGGCGGACGTTTCCAGGCAGGAGTGGTTTCCCCACTCCTGAGTACGCATGACTGGTTTGGTCGGCACTCTCGGGCCGCCCAAACCAGTCATGCGCACTCTGCACTTCCCCATGCAGGATCCATTGCAGCCTACGTGGAGAACATGCAATACCCTACAGCCCCTGGCTGGGCGGCGTCCCGACCAATCACAATGCTCTACCGAAGCATTGTGATTGGCTTATGGGAGGGGAGGGAGTTTGCCTGCCTCCTGTTCCTGCCAGAGGCAGGAGAGCAGGAGCAGACCGAGCAGTGAAGATACAGGACCTGGGCCGCCAGACAGGTAGGTTTTAATTTGTTATTAATGAAACTCCCCTCCCCTTGCGATCCCCCTCCCCTTGCAACCCCTTGCCCACCCCCCACACCCCGTGCGACCCCGCACCAGCCCCTCACCTGTGAGTCATGCCGGCCACGACTGCTATGTTACATTTCGTATGTAACCGAATGTCCACATGTAGCATACCCAGGAGCTTGCTGGTGTTGTGTTACAAATATTAGGTGCCGTTTGTCCTCTTTCAGCCTTTCACTTCTGTTGGAGTCCAGCTGTTTGGGTGTAGTGTTTCTGTTGTCCCGGCCTCTGCCTGTTGAGTGTCTGGCCATGTTGGGTATTTTTTACAGTGGTGGGGCAGGCTGCTGTCTCTCTGCAGAGACTTATAACAGACTTGTGTGCTGTTTATCTCTGGCTGCTCTTCCCAGAGGGTCATGTGTTGTCTTTCTAGGACGTGAGCTTGTTTCCCGAGCTATGGTAGGGAGGATGTGAGACTCATGGCTGGCGATATATTCATAGTCTGGAAATATTGTATAGATTGTATGGCTGATGTTTATTCTGATCATGATGCGCTCTGGTGGTTCAGTGAGTTGGTGTTAAATACTGAAAGAAGGAGTTGAAAAGTATACTTATCCATCTCTGCAAGCTTATACAAGCACTGGCAAAGTCAACAGGCTAGTTGTTGTCTGCTAGCCTTTTGCTTTTACTTGTTTTGTTTTGTCATTTGATTTGTAAAATTGTACTGTGGGGAGTTTCTGGGCCCTTTGCAATGTAAGATGTAAAAAAACGCTGCCTAAAAGCAAAAATACCTTTCTGGTCTTGACAAGGACACGCATTTCCATGGTAGTCCTTGGCGCAGAAGAAGACTATTTTGTGTGTGAATGTGCTCCTTCTGAAAGAGCAGAATACATCATTCACAGTGAAATGGGCTAATAGCTGAAGTGAACTGCCCCATTGACCATTGTCGAGGAAAGTAAACTGTGAATGACACAAATATAGTCAAATGGATGAAGAGTACTGGCTGAACGGCCCTCTGCGGCGGGATGCCTGGCTTTCACCTTGGGGATGCCCTGTAGGGGCTATCTCACAGGGAAAAGCCAGGATGGGTTCCCAAGGCAAGCACCGGGAAACCTCCAGGTAGCTGTGCGCTCAATAAATGCAATAATAATAATAATAATAATAGAAGCATGTTACATGTATGGAATTCGGTCAAATTAAAAGGTCTTGGCTAAAAAAGCTGAATGGTTCTTAGAGTTGCTAGGCTTCCATTACCCAGACAGTCTCTCCACACAGACCATGCTTTAGCAGAACAACAGGTGAAAGCTTCCAGGGGCTCTTAGGCCCAGCCAATGTACTGGCCGGGCGCCGTTACTTCCTCCACATGCAGGAAATAAGGTGGGAGAGTACCTCGTCCTTTTCTTCTTAAGGAGGGTCGCCCATGACATCATTAGTTGGCACCTAGAAAAGCAGCTTATAAGGCATCACGAGGCGAGGGATCGGCCTCTTTTCCCTCCGACACACAGTAGGATGCTACATACCACATCAAACACCCACCCACCCACTCCTGGAAGAAGGATGAATTGGGGGAACTTCTTGCAGCAGATAAAGGGGGCTACACGATATTTGGGACTGATTTACTAAACGTACACCCGGGTGGTGGTTGATTTGTGTGGGCACTGGGCAGGCAGTAGGGGGGGACTGACCTGCTGGTGCTCCTGGACCTTTCTGCCCTAGCCCGGGATGCCTGGATTTGAACATTTTGGGGGATTTGCCGACAGATACCCCGTCAGGGCTGAAGTGCTATGCGTTGCCCCTCTGTATGTGTTGGTGTGGAATTACGGGTATTGACCATCTCTCTGATTGATGGAGGGGAAGTTGCCACTAAGGTATGCCCTAGATGCCTTGGTTGAGGGTGTGAGTGATGGATAAGGCAAGGGGCCTGCTGACGCGTTCGCATTCTGTAGAGTTGTGCTGTTATGGGAGGTGGAGGTAAATGGTGTCTTGCCTGCACAATCTTTGAGCTGTTTTCCTAATTGTTCGTACTGTATTCTCATAACGATGTCTTTTGCTGCTCTTACATCCTCTATTCCCATAACAATGATTTATGCTTAACTATGATATCATTTCCACTGCTATCACGTGAAGATGTTAATAAAAGGCTACACCCTTGCTTATACCACACTAATCTCAGTTGTCTATCTCATTGGGAGTTGTTACAGTTGGAAGCAGTACGTGCACATTGTGAGCCCACTATGGAGTGCTTTTGTTGTGTACCTCAAAAGCATCGCCTTTGAGATTCACCCCTCCAGATGGGGTAATAAGGACTGGCCGGCATGTGGAGAAAACGAAGGGGTTGGTGAAAAAAACTCTATTCGGTTTATGACAAAATGAATGACTTCGTGACAAAAAAAACACATTATGCCTCGTAATAACAAAATTGATCAGTGTAAAACGCCGCTATATAGTTATTATGAAAACTTCTACAATTGCAAACAGAAAATGAGTTTACATTCTAAATTGAGTGGGACGCTCCCCTGCAATATAGGATATCGACAACTTGCAATGTTCATCTCTATGACGTTGATACGATGAAAAACCTTCTCTCTGGGTCGTTCTATCTTCTCGGAGGGTGTTACTTCCCACACTAGGCCCTCCAGGTACAGTTTCTGCTCTCAGGTTGCTGCCGGTTGCAGGGCCGAGTTGCGCGCTTGTCTGCTTGTTCCTCGCCCCTTCGCTCTGCTGACAGGGAGCTTTGTCAACCTGAGACCACTTGCACCAACTTTCCTGGGCCCCAGGGGGTTCTCCTCCGTTTAAAGGGTGCCTCTGCATTCCTTACAAAGTGCCCTGAAGTTTCCAGGGAATGTCACTGTCAGTCATCCCAGAAATATCAAAGGATAGAGTGTGCCTGGGTGGGGGCAGACGGGGAGGAACCCCCACTCAGAGCTCCACCCTAAACCTGCCGAAAACTCCCCCTCATCTGCATGACAGAGCCACTCCAGCCCGTCCCAGCACCAGACAGCAGCGCTGCACATCTGTAAACATCTGCTGCAGAGGACCCCTGGCGGTGGGGGACAGCGCTCGGGACTGGACAGCACTTTAGCAACGGGGCACTTTAAGAGAGGCGCTCGGCAGTGTGAAGACAGCAAGGAAGGCAGTCTCGGGCCCCGACATGCACGCATCCGAGGCAGGTAAGGGATCGCACTCTCGTGCGCAATTGCGCGCGTGGAGCAGGAAACTTTCCACGCTCGAGGGCACGCATTTCTCATTGAATTCTTGCATGTTTTTAGAGTGCGAACTAAGTAGGACAGAAGAAAAAAAAATGAACATGGAAAAAGACAAAAGTAATTTCTTTAGGAAGCAGAAAATGTGCGTATCCTCTGCGCATTAAAGCTTATTTTATCATTAGTTTTCGGATAATGGTGTACATCCAATAGCGCATTGCAACATCGCGCTTGCGAAATAAGTACATATTAAAACTGCGCATTGAAAAAGTGTTCGTTGAGAATTAGAGCGTGCAGCCTGTAACCTTTAAAGGTAACGGTGGCCATCCCGTATCGTTTTCAAAATAAGATAATTTACTGTCCTCAACTTTAGTTCTAAATGTATTTGTGAATACCGCGCGTACTTAATCTCACATGACACCTTTCTGCATACGCTGGTTTCATTGCATTGATTTCGGTCCTTTATTGTGAGGTGTGTGCCTTCATTTGAGCTATTTTTCAATGTACTATCTTGATAAATAATGTTTTTATTTATCACTGTTTTCAATGCGCTCTTTTGGTGTCTACGTTGACTTCTTCACGCTGTCATTCAATTCGCTATTTTGAGGTGTTGCAAAGTTTTTATTCAAGGCACTAGCTTGACGGGTGAACAATTTTACAGAAGTATTTTTCAACGTACTATTTTAATATGCAAGTCTGTTCATTGGCGCTATTTTCTATGCGCTATGTTGATATGAACGTTTTCATAGTTGTAGCTAGTTTTTCTGTGCTCTATGTTGGCGCATATTGCAGTTTACTTGCGCTATTTTTCAATGCTCTATTTCTTGTTGTACAATACATTTTAGAGGCGCTATTTTCCAAAGTGCTATTTTATTTTATATCTAGTTTTACAAGCCAACTTTTTTTAGGCGGAAACAATCACAATACGTAAAATAAAATGTATAAAAGAGTTGATTCTGTGGAGGCTGTGATCTGTTCCATGCGACTACTTTAGCAAAGAATCTAATATGGGAAACAAGCAAATATGTTTGACTTTTTAAATAAAAATACTTCTATTTGTACGAAGTGAGGGTTGGGTTTTTACGTCACTCTCAAGGCTGGTTATAACTGGGGTTTGATGAGATTGAATGGAAGACATGCTCCTGCAATGAGGACAGATGAGTTAAGAGAGCTCTCGCGGTCTCGTAACCTGCTGTTGAATCAGAAGACGAGCTTTCCACAAATTGTGTGATCCTGGACAACGACTTTACCTTCAGTCTCCTTCTTGCCCCAAACTGGGGTTGCCTAGAGCTGTCCAGCTGAAGTGTGCACTGCTGCATTATAGCTCCCACTGTGTGTTTTTGGGGAATTTGTGTCGCGAACCAGTGTATCCTAATCTCTGCTATGACCTAGAGAATGTGACGCGAATTATGTTTATCTTTGAGCTGGAGCTATGGAGGGATAATTTAATTGTCTCATATTGTCATGTACCATGTCTTCCGCACACGTGTGATCTCATCAACGCATGAGATTATTGCACACACATTTCCAGAGTGCACACTCCAGATGAACTGTCGCTTGGCGTTAAAAATAACGGGCGCAGTTATTATCACCCATCCGCAGGGTGCACATTTCACGCAGAGCCCGACCGTAAAAGGATGAAAGGCTGAGACGACTTTCAGTTCCACCGTAAAACTCACGTTACACGCAGAGCCCGACCTTAAAAGGATGAAAGGCTGAGAAGCCCTTCAGTTCCACATAACTCACAAGTTACACGCAGAGCCCTGCAGAGATGGGAAAGCTCAGTGAGATGAGGCAACTTGTTAGATACTTACGTCAGAATGTTGTTTGCACACGCTGTAATGGTCTAGTCCAGCATTTGATCACGTTTACTCCGATATTCACCTCAACCTATTGCTACTCTCCCCTTTAGTGGTGTAAACTATGCATTATTTTTGATATTGTTTTGAGACATCATTGAGTTTTTATAATTAGCTGTGTAAGCAATCATTGGTTACACATCGTCAATTTAAAAAAATGAAAAGTGCTGCTTTTTTCCAGACCCTGGCACCAGGCTCCTATTGGTTGGTCATTGCTCGGACCATCCATGAGACACGCGGTGAACAGCAGGCACAGGGGCGTGGTCACCTGAGGTCACTGGTTTAGGTGAAGCCTAAGTCAGCTGTGCTTATAGTTCATCACCATTGATGTTTTAACTGGGGAGGTTAATGTGCTAAAGCATGAGAACTTCTTGCAACAAGCATTGGCAAAGCCAACAGGTCTCACCTATGCAAGAGCTATTGGCTTTGCCAATGTGTTTTAGCCATGGTATACCCAGCTTGGCTGCTGTTCAGCATGGTTAAAAGTCAGTGGCGTAGGAGAGTGGCTTGGAATGGACTGGCAAAGAGGAGTCGAATGTCGTAGAGTAGAGTGAAGTGTCATGGAGTGGGGTGTCATAGACCAGAGTACAGCAGAGTGGAGTACACTGGAATCGTGTAGAGTGGAAGGGCAATGAGTGGAGGGGCGAAGAGTGGATGGGCATAGATGGTAGAGGCACATAGTGGAGGGGCATAGAGTGGAGGGGTGTAGAGTGGAGTATCATAGAGTGGCATAGCGTAGAGTGGAGTAAAGTATCATAAAGTGAAGCAGAGTAGAGTGGAGTGCCATAGAGTGGAGTGGCGTAGAGTAGAATGGAGTGAAGTGCCATACAGTGGAGTTACATATCATAGCATGGAGTGGCGTAGAGTAGAGTAACGTGGCATGGAATGTCGTAGAATAGAATGTCATAGTGTGGCACAGAGTAGAGTATAGTGTAGAAGAGTAGAGGGGCATAAAGTGTCATAGAGTAGAATCTCATAGACAGGAGTGGATTGTTGTTGACTGGAGAGTCGTAGAGTGGAGTGTCATGGAGTGACATAGATTGTCACAGAGGGGAGTGTCATAGAGTGAAGTTGAGAGTCGTAGAGTGGAATGGAGGATCGTTGAGTGAAGGGTCATAAATTGGAGGGTCATAGAGTGGAGGAGCATAGAGTGGAGGTGATAGAGCCCGCAGTTCCCCCGGGTCACTATTTTACCAATTTTCCCACGCACTGGGCCCTGGCGTGCATATGATGACTGAATTTTCGTGAACCGGGTGATTTTCTCTTACACGCTACTATGAGTAATTCAGGGGGTGACTCTTCTCACCACTTACTATTCATGTACCTGACTTACCACAGGCACATTACTCCTGATGGATTCAGGAGCGAGCAGTGGACAGGCAGTAAGATTCCTAAAAAGAGTAGAATACCTTATACATTCCGTACATTTAATAATACTTGGTGATATGAAATGACCACAGACACCTGATGGAGTTTTGAAAGTTTATATGAAGTTAGTTTAAAATGAAGATGCCAGGAGTAACAGGCAAATACAAATTAGAACATCAATTATCAGAATCAAAACCAGAATGTAGCTATGGATTAAGGCAAGCACCATAGAGTACTAGGGAACATTTACAGGGTATGAGCATTAGGGAACATGCTATATCAGTAAGAATTTAAACTAAGGCAGGGGAGAAGGACCTAATGGATGCGTTAATATTCTTAACAAATTCCTAAAACTTATGCTATTCTTACTAAGTTCACAGCAACCATACTAAAGGGAAGGGAAAAAATGGAACAAGCTAAATAAACAGTCAGTTTAATAATATCCTAAAGGTAAGGGAAAAAGTGGAACATTACTAATAAACAATTGCATAAAAGTCACTTTAAGGTGAATTGAAAAAGACACTTGCAAGAGTGCTTTATTAAGAAGAGAAAAAGTAAGAGGATAGTTTAGACGGACTCCCACATATATATTTACCTAGGACAGAATGAGGACTAACCCTGGCCACGGGTCAGTTTGGGAATAGGCGGGGACAAGGACCCTCAAGGATTCAGAATGCCAGTAGGCGAGCAGGTACAGCTCATGGACAGTCAGGACAGGATACCCCTCAGGTTTTGGGTCAGGACTGGGCTCATCAAAGGGCACGACCAACAACTGCAGCTTCGGATGCAACGCCTGCGTTACCCCCTCTCTGCACGGAATCCAATAACCCCGATTGGGTTTTCGAGTCTCCCAGCAAAGTGCTTCGCCAGCACTTAGGACTAATTTCCACCCCTTGGAGTTTGTGGAAAATACGGACAGAGTGCTCCACAGCTCTCTGTATCAATCACCTATAGAGTTCGTAGGGTCAGTGACAGGTCAGCTACTCGGACAAGTCGGACAATTTCTCTAAGCTAAACTAGGCTAGTTATACTGTTTTGGGACCCCTAGACCACCCATGAAAGTTGCAAGTGACAAGGTCCCTTCTTTCGATTGGTCAAGAGAGGTGGTTAGATCATTGTCACCTCCTAAATTCTACGTTCCCATGTTTTAATATGCAAATGACAGTATCCACCCCTTAAATTCCTGTTCCCAGGCATACGTGTAGAAGAGTACAATAGCATACACAGTAGAGAGAAACAAATGTAGCAGTTAAAGGTGAAATTCAGCTTCTCCTCTCTGGGTTATGGGGCAGGTTCCCAGGAGCATCTCAGCTTCGGTAGCCAGCTGGCTGATTTCCACGGATGCAAGGCCCGGTCCTCAGGTCAGGTGACCAGGTCCACATGGGCTTCTAAAATGGCGCAGCTCCCCAACTCCCAGGCCCCCAGATACGCGGTTCATGAAAAGTAAGCGAAAACAAATTAGAAACACAGAAAAAATGAATACACTGTCTACCATGAATAAGCTTCACTGCACCCCTTACTGTGTAATATCTATAGCATTGAGGGTTAATGCGGAAAAGACAGATATGCAAAAGCAGCAAGAGCTAGCAGAGAGCATGGTTAGGGACAAGCGGCCATTTTCAGCAACAATGCGCATAAGCAAATTCATCCCTCCAAAATGCGAGTGCGTCACATCACGTGAGTATGAACGACGCATGCGCAGACTGGATTTCTGCGAAGCGGCCATTCAGTAGTGCAAGCATCATTACGATTAATAAACATAGATGCGAGCTTCTCTCGGGCACCCGCGTGTATTGGAAAAAGTGAAAATTAAAACGGACAGGATTGGTTAATACTTATTAAAGGTTAGACGAGGTTCATGAATGAGAGCAAGTCGCTTTACGTGCGAATCCTTGCTCCATCAATCCCCTCTTTGATGATATTTACTATCATCACTATAAATGGAAACAGATGCCAACTTCATTCTTGCATATCATTCATCTCCATTTCAACAAACTTGTTGTTGAGCTTTCTTCCTGCATCCTTATTAGGGTGAAAGCTTTTAGCTCTCTTGTAAATCTCGTTTTTCAATTCTTCTAATTCTAGCTCATCAACATTTCTCTTCACTCCTCTTTTGTTCACTGTGTATTTCTTTTTGCATTTTTGACATTTGCAGCAGATAAATATAATCAGTACAACCATACCTATTCCAGCTATTGGCATCAGTATTTTCCATAAAAGACTTTTACCCAAGTTAGAGAACCAACTACCTACAGAGGAGAGACCATCAGTCAGTCTCGTCCAGGCACTATCAACCTCCAATGGTTTGAGTTCCTTTTCCAAATTAGTTATGTTCCTTACATATTTCTTAATTTCAACACTTTTATCAGGTATGTAGGTGCAACAATGTTGCGCCTTCAGCATCCTGCAGACTCCGCCCTCTTTTGGCAATAAGGTGTCAAGAGCAAGGCGATTCTGTAAAACCATTGATCTGATCGCAACCATTTCAGTATTGACCAGCAGGAATCCAGCAGCAGTGTCAGTTGATAACCGATCTACTACTGTAGATAATTTGCAGATACGGTGAGTATTCAGAACTACCCCCATTCCAGGTATCAGTGCACTAAATATATCACCTATAATTTCTCCTACACTTTCACGTTTACTACGCACTAAGCCATTAGTATCTTCATTGCTTCCAGCAGCATTGTTCACATGGTATATTCTCGGGAAAACAATGCCAAAGTAGCAGCTTCCATACCAGTGATCTGGCAATTTGAAATAAGCCTTGTTTCCACATATATAATAAATTCCGGGAAACACAGGTTCTGACCCATTTTTGAATCCCCAACCTCCAATTACCTTGTAATTATGTTCACACTCGCTGGAACCAATGAATATATTGTTATAATAACTAGTCTTTTCTCTATGAAGACAGAGTTTCCCTTTCCGTTCAAAATCCAGCAACAATGCAGGACTAGCTTCGCCTTCTGAGGTGCTTTCCATATTCTCTGCCCATCTAGGGATTCTATCTTTTTCATCATTAGCCTTTTTCTGAAATTTCTCCCTCCTTCTTTCTGCCATTTTCAGGAACATCTTTTCCTGCTCTTGTAAGGAACAGGTCAGATTATTTTCTCTAGCTTCATTTAAGTCTATGTCACCTATGGTCAGGAAATATTCTCCCATATAACGGGTTACCTCGCTTCTAATATGTACAATGTTCAGGTTTCCTCGAACAGGAAGTTCTGAAAAGATCACGTCAGTGTTTGAGTAATAGTACTGTAAAGTGCTTCTATAAAATAAGCTTGCTAATATACTACAGGAAATTCCATAAGTCAGGTGTAAATGGTGATATGTCACGCCTTCAGCTACAGAAGTAGGTAGCTTCATGCATACGTAACAATCTTCTATTTCCATAGCTTCTACATAGTGCACTAAAAGATTAGCGAAGACATTTAGCTGAGTTCTGTTTTTCATTTTGTGAAAATGTAGTCCACCCTCATCTGATGCATCTAAGTTAGGTCGTGTTTGTCTTAGTACAACAGCATTGTCACGTCTTTCTACACTTTGTGGTGTTTCTTCAGTCGGTACAGTCTCTGTGTCTA
Source organism: Lissotriton vulgaris (assembly GCF_964263255.1). Lineage (NCBI taxonomy): Eukaryota > Metazoa > Chordata > Amphibia > Caudata > Salamandridae > Lissotriton > Lissotriton vulgaris. The sequence continues at coordinate 1,672,244,995 of NC_141685.1, read as the reverse complement.
GAGTCTCTGGGTTAGTGGGGTACAAGTTAGGGTCTTTACTTATCATAAAAGGTATAAAAACTGTTAGTCCTATCCATATTATTATCAGTACAGCTATACTACAAAAACATACTTTACAGCAGGTTTTACAACAACTAAATTTGGATCTTCCATTTACACTTGAATCAGACATTTTTGGCTAACAGGTGGTTTTTCTAACCCCTCTTTGTTTCTTTATACCAGAGGCTTACTCAGGCTTGCCTCACGGAGGGTCTTCGTCAGAGCTCCGATCAGTAATTGACTCTTCGTCACTTTTGCCACTGTTGTTGGGTTCGTCAATTTCTTCCAACACCAAGTAAGTCCATTCAGGGCTCCGATACAATTTGTTTTGTTTCTTTACTCGTGAGCTTCGTCAGTTGGACTGGACTCGGGCTTCTTTCCTTTCACGGGCAGCCCTCTTTCGGTCTTCTAGTTTTTCTTCGACTGTCTTGATTCTTAGTCTCAGTCTTTTTATGTATCGGGGTTCACTCTTTTTCTTGTGGCTTTTAGTGGTCGAGGAAACTTGACCTTCCTCGTGAACTCTCTTGTTTTCGCTTCGTTGTGGCACTCTTATTTCGACAGTGTCTATTTCCCTTCCTGTCTGACTAGTTCCAGGTCTTTCATAAGTTTCTTCTGCCTGGTCTCTAAGCTGGCCTTGTTCAGGTCTACTTTGTATTTGATCTTTAGTTTCAGGTGATCTGGACTCTGCTTCCTGAACACGTTCGTCTATTTCTATCTGTTCCTGTTCATGCACTTCGATCTCTTGATTTTCTTCCGCATGAACCGCAGCTTTAACCACTATCTGTCCCTTTCCAGTTTCTGAAGTTTCAGGATGAGTGTCAATGACTTGGTCTGTCCCTACTTGGCCTATTTCCTGATCAGGTTTGTTGTGGGTTTTGATGACCTGACCTTCGTCCTCTAATTCTGTCTCACCTTCACTATCCCACTCACTATCTAGGTAAGAATATTTTCGGGTTCTTATTGGATCAAGAACTTGGTCGTCGGCAGAGAACCACTCAACGTCTTGACTTGAGCTCGGTAGTTCGATGTCAGCGGGATCTGGACTCTCTTCTGGAGTCTCCTCAGCTGCGCTACCTTCAGCTTCAGTCGCGTTTTCTCCTGTCACTGGCTTCGTATGGCTGGCATGGATCCACTTCGGTACGCCCGCACACTTTACAGCAGTTGTGGTTACAAGGATCACTTGCCTCGGCTTTTCCCACTTTGGTTTAAGGCAACTCTTCCGGGTGTGTTTCTTTAACACCACCCAATCACCTGGTTTCAGATTATGTGCTGGAGATGTAGGCCATTCGACAGCAGTCTCTCCAATCTGGTGAGAGATAGAACGCACTTGGTCACCCAGCTGCCTGCAGTATTCTAGCACTAAATCATCAGAAATACTTAGCAGTTTGTATCCAGGTACCCATGCCTGTCGCATTACTCTTCCCATTAGTACTTCATGGGGACTTAGGCCTGTTTTTCGGTTTGGAATACTTCTCAAACTCATCAGCACAAGGGGCAAAGCTTCTATCCAGTTCATTTTGGTGGAATTACACACTTTCGCCAGTCTGGACTTGATGGTGCCATTCACTTGTTCAACTATTCCAGAAGCCTCTGGATGATACGCACAGTGCAACCTTTGCTCCATTTTAAATGCTTTACAGAGTTCTTTGAGGATTTCGTTAGAAAAATGCCCACCTTGGTCTGTTTCAATGGTCTCTGGAATTCCAAATCTAGGTATCAACTCTCTAAGTAATAGCTTGGCTACAGTTATGGCGTCATTTTTCTTTGCTGGGTAGGCCTCCACCCACCTAGAAAACAGGCAAACTATGACCAGGACGAATCTGTATCCTTTGCACATGGGCAACTGGATAAAGTCCGCCTGCATCCTGATAAAGGGCCCTTCTGCCTTTCCAATCGTACTTTGTTCCACTACTGTCCTCTTTCCTGCGTTAAACTGCTGGCACACTAGGCACCTCTGGCAAAGTTTTTCTGCTGTGTTCCTGAATTTTGTATTACGGAATACCTTGTTAAACATGCGGCACATGGCATCTCTCCCAATATGCGTGTCTTCATGTATAATCCTAGCCATTGGGGCTACTAGACTGTCTGGTAATACAGGCACACCAGTTTTGTAAACCATAACACCATCCTCATCTCTCGGTGTACATTCATCCCTTTCCCACCTGTCTTTTTCTTCCTGTCCTGTTGCCTGTTGTAAGTCTTTCAATTCCTCCCAGGTAGACACACCTTCAAACATCATAAGTTGGCAGCTGTTTCCACCTCCCCATAAATTGATTTTTAGGGACATTTTGTATCGGGAGCAATATTGGGCAATTTGGTCAGCGTATCGGTTTCCGGCTGTCACATCATCATTTCCAGATCTGTGAGCCGCACACTTAACCACAGCCAATTCTTGGGGTAATTGGATCGCTTCCAGTAAGTTCTGTACCACCTTTCCATTTCTGATAGGGGTACCTGAGGAAGTCATGAATTCTCTTTGTAACCATAGTTGGCCGAAGTCATGAACAACCCCATAACAGTACTGGCGGTCAGTAAAAACAGTTATCCTTTTGCCTTTTCCCAGTTTACAAGCTCTTGTCAATGCGATTAATTCTGCTACTTGGGCAGATTTTACATCGCACAGGTAGGATGCTTCCAAGATTGTCTCCAACGTAACTACAGCATAGGCAGCACTCAGACCTCCATCCTCATGTCTTAAACATGAGCCGTCTACAAACATCATTAGATCCTCATCAATTAAGGCTATTTCTTTGATATCAGGACGGGGCTTGGTGCTGAATTCAGTTAGGTCCATGCAATTATGTTCAACCTCATCTTCTTCAATATCTATGGGAATGGGCAACAGAGTTGCGGGGTTCAATATGTTACACCTGGAGATGATTACATTTTCAGCACCTATAAGAATTCTCTCATACTTAGTCAGCCGACTAGGTGTGAGATACTGGGTCTTGGTTCGGGTCAGTAAGATCACAACTGAATGCGGAACATATACAGTGACAGGATGTCCCATAACAATGGTTTCACTCTGTTCTAGACTTGCACAGGTAGCAGCTACTGCTTTCAGGCATCCGGGTAATCCAGCAGCCACTGGATCCAGAGTGGCCGAAAAGTAGGCCACTGGACGCCTATTCAGCCCATGTTCTTGGGTTAGGACTGAGAGTGCACAATTGTCTCTTGTATCACAGAACAGTTCGAAGTTCTTGGAATAGTCAGGCATTCCTAAGGCAGGGGCTGAGCACAGGCAATTTCTCAATTTCACCCATGCGTTCATGCTTTCATCGTCCCAACTAACTGGATGTTCCACTCCCTTCTTGGTCATTTTTATCAAGGGTTTGGCTAGAGCTGCGAATCCCACAATCCATTGTCTGCAGTATCCTATAACTCCTAGGAACATCCTTACTTCTTTCTGGGTTCTGGGTAGTTCCATTACTCGAATTATTTTGATCCTTTCTGTAGTAACTTTTCGGATTCCTTTTTCTATCTGGTGCCCCAGATATTTCACTGAGTTTTTACAGAACTGGAGTTTGTCTGGCGACACTTGATGTCCTCCCTTGCCTAGGTGATTCAACAAGGCAATGGTATCAATGACACAGTCAGATTGACTTTTGGACGCCACCAGAAGGTCATATATGTACTGTACCAAAACAGACTCCTTTGGCAGTACTAATGATTCAAGGCATTTCTTTAGGATCTGGTTGAAAATCGATGGACTTTCAGTGTACCCCTGGGGGACACGATTCCAGACATAGACATGGCCGTCAAATTCAAAACTAAAAAGGAATTTGCTTTCGGGATGCAATGGGATGGAAAAGAATGCATGACACAAGTCAATGACAGTGAACCATTCCGCATTCCAAGGAATCTGATACAGTATCACTGCGGGGTTGGGCACAATGGGACAGCAAGGTACAACAATCTGGTTTACCTTGCGCAGGTCCTGCACTACCCGGTACTTACCGCTAGGCTTTTTAATTCCAATTATGGGCGAATTACAGGGACTGCCCATTACTTCCTGTATGATGTTTGCTTCAAGCAACCTGTTTATTTCAGTTGCGACTCCCGCTTTTACTTCTGCACTCATTTTGTACTGTCTTGTTCTTGGGTAAACAGCATTGGATTTTATTGCTATTTTAACTGGGTCTACATTTGCCATTAAACCTACATCTTTCCCAGTGAAATCCCACACTTCAGGTACCACCTTTTGCTGTAGTTCTTCAGGTAAGTCCTCAATGGACAGGAGTTTAATTTCTGTGTCTGATTTTAGTAACATCAATTTGTACAGGCTATCTTCGTCTGGGGTCTGAATTTCGACGCCGTTTGGTGTGCAAAAGATGGTACAGTTCATTTTGCACAACAAATCTCGTCCTAGCAGGTTCACAGGACTGGAGTCACAGACCACAAATCTGTGCATCTCCTTGAAATTTCCAATGGAAATCTCCATGGGTTCAGTTACAGGAGTACTGATTATTTGATTTGAAACACCCACTACTTGGATGGCTTCTCCCGAGAGGGGTAGGTTAGGAACATCCACGGTTCTCACAGTGGAACGGGTAGCACCAGTGTCCAATAAAAAGGTGACGTCTTTTCCCTCAACCTTTCCTTCGATGTATGGACCTGTCTGGTCTACCGGTAAGGAGGCGCCAAGTACGCACTCCTTGTCCTCCCCCCTCAGGCCCCGTCAGTATTGATCATCACAGAGGAAAGAATCGTTTAACAAATACTGTGAAGTTGCTGCATTCCTTTCATTCTCTCCTTCCCACACCTCGGCCCTTTCATTCTGCTGAGCCTGATTTTTATAATTCTGTCTAGGAGCGCGAGGCAACGGAGGCTGCTTTACCTGTGGATGGTTCTTCCGTGTCCCCTCTCTCTGCACCTGTGGATTTAAACCATTTACGGGGGCATTACCAGCCAGCAACTGTGGACACTCGTCTCTCCAATGCCCTATCTGACCGCACCCGTGACAGGGAAATTTCTTCATGGCCTCTTCCCGACTCATTTTTACCCGAGGTTTCCCTCCTCCCCCAGCAGTGGGATTTTGTGCATTATTATTATTCAATTTACTTAACTGTTTTTCTTGCTGTTCCGCCAATTTTACTTGTGCCCACATAACCTTCTCTTTGAGAGCTTTCTTCTTGTTTTCTATCTCATCTTCACAGTACTTGGCATACTTGAGGACGTCATCTATGGGCTTACCTTGCCAGCTGATTTTATTATTTCGAATCCACTGGGATATTTCAGGTCTCAATCCTAACACGAATCGGTAACTGAAATGGGTCATATCCTTCATGTCTACGTTATCGATTCCACTGTAAGTTTTGAACACCTGGAGTAACCTTTCATAAAATGAGTGGACAGTTTCATCACGCTCTTGGGTAGTTCTATCTATCCGGGTCCAATCAGTTTCCTTTGCGGGTACCTTTTTCTTCAAGTATTGTATGACTTGGTCATATTTCCTCATTACCTCAGGTGAGGGAGCTCCAGTTTTGGCGTCTCTCTCATATTCATCATTGGGCCAATTAATTTTAATTTTGCATTCGGTCCACAAATCTACAGGCACCACAATGTCGAAAAACCCATCCAGGTCTTTCAGGAGACATTTCTGAACCTTTATGAAGCGTTTGACTTGTCTGTACCAGTCGACTGGCTTCTCCTGCAGTTTTGGAAAGTCATTAGTAAATGACACAATATCTTGTCGGGACCAAGGAACATGGACATATTTTCCCCCAGGGACCTCTCTCATGGGACACAATTTCTCTGCGGGACCTACTTCTTTGAGTACGTATTCTGAAGCCTGGGGTTTAGCCCTACTGTCTTCCTTTTTCTTTGCCCACCGGGTTTTCCATTTTTCTACATCCCCCCATTTCTGCAGGATTTTCAGTAATTCTTTTATTTGGGTTTGTTTTCCTGACACATTCATGTTCTCTAAGTCTTTGTCGGAAAAATCTGCTCGGTAAGATTTCTGTAGGACTTTGGATCGACTAACATCAATTCCCATGTCAGCGGCAGTGTCCATTAATCTCTCATGGAGCAACCTAGTGTTCCGGGTAAGGTTTTTGCTGATAAACAGTAACTCGTCTTCACTAAAGGAGTTTAACCTGTCCAATCCTACATTACCGGCCATTAGTTCTTCTATTTCTATTCTTAGTTTATAGATTTCTAAGGGTTTCGGTTGGGGAGTGTCTTTTTCTAACTCTTTGGTCCATCTATCCAATTCTTCGGGAGAAACTACAGTGGCACTCCTGACCCCTGAAGTGGTTTCAATCAGGCACTCTTTTGTCCTAGCCTGATTTCTTGCCCTTGGTATACTGGTTCCAGGTTCCCTAATAGGCAGATCCATTAAGGAGATTACAGACTCACATTCACTTTCTTGATCATCGACTATGAGCGGCTCTTTTCTTGGGGGAGGAATAATAGGGGTTGGTACAATTGGAGTTATAATAGGAGTTCTGGGACTAGTCAGTCTATCCCCATAAAGAGGTATAGCAGGACCAATAGTTACTGGGATAGTCAGCGAATCCGGACTGGGATGTATCTGGGCTATGGTCTGAATTAAATCAATTCGCTGTTTGTTCAGGGCTTCCTTTTCTCGCTCACGCAAAACCCTTTCTGAAGAATTGTCATGCATTACTTGGGGCACCAATGTAGGGTAGATATTTGGGGCAGTCGGAAGGACCAAACTTGGTCGGTCTTCCCCAAAAGGTTAGTAATTTGGGACCGCGGAACTAGGTCTGCAGAACCCATCACTATCACTGGCTTTACTCTCTGTACCGGTTCCATCTGTCTCACTGGCCCTCCTACATCTAGGATATTTAGAAAACGGGTTTTGGGAACCCAAAGATTCTGATTCCGCAACATAGGGAGGTGGGTTTTTCATCAATAAATCTTCTAGGTGCTCATCTTCGGAGTCCCCCATAGCCATTAAGTGGCGTGTTTTCTCCGTACATTTTCCTTTCCCCTCTTCGAGTACCCCAAACATTGGAAACAGTCCCTCAACCATCATATTCTGTCTCCACTGTTGCATCTTTTTCTCTTTAGATTCTTTTTGGACCTTTGGATACCACTTACTCACTCCCTTATCCATTCGGGGTCTGTCTCGTTCTAGCGCTTCAATTTCCCATTCCTCTAATGCTTCATATTGAGTTAATCTAGGTCGGGGATGCAATTCATTCATTCGGGTTCTTAAGTTAAACAGGATCCTACCATTAAAAGTACCATTAAGGGGAAATGCTAAGACTCCATCGTCTTCTGTGTACCTCACCCAATTTTCCAACCATACACAGGTATGGTACCCTTTATCAAACATCATGAAGGAGGCGGGAGTATTTGGAGGCGGAATTATCACACCCTCCCTAGTTCGTATGGGCTTGTCTTTCTTGAAATAGTTTTTAATCTTTTCGGCAAATGACAATTTTCTCTTTCCTCCGTACATATTGTAAGGTCTACCTCTTAGCATCTGCTCCTTATAAAAACCTAGATTCTGAGGATTAGGCAGGAATTCAGGATACCACATACACCTTTCCAGACTAGCTTCTAACTCGGCTTGATTAATTTTGTTTACCTTTGTGCTTCCAATGCTAGCGCGACTTTTATTTCGCGACAACCAATCAACACAGTGATTACAAAAACCCTTGTCCAATGGGTGCGCGGCCTTTCGCGAGACGCGGTCTCACGCTCCGGCACTCACCCCTCCTTTACAATTTCAGCTTCACTACACGCCCGCTGTCTTGACCAATACCAGCGCGGCACGGAGTGACGTCAGAGCAGCCTTCCGACTGACTCCCTTCCTCACAAGGTAACGGAAACTTTGAATTTTTCTTAAAGTGCAAGTGCTAAACTTAATCAACAACACGTAACGTTCGCCGCTGTGTCTGAGTGTTCTAAAAAGAGAGAAAGTTTTTCTTTCGCTACAAGTAAACCACTTCTGTCTACTTTTCATTCACTTCGGGTAGACTTCTCTGCCTAACCCCTCACACGAGCAATATAGAACCTGCTACTCTCCTGACTTATCCACTTCTTTCCGGGATATGTACTAAGTCAGGCTTTCACCAGCGAACTACCTTGCTTACCAGTCAAGCTTCGGAGACCCTATTACTCCTTCCGTACGTGACCCTTACTAGGTGATATCACAATGGAAGTTTTATACAAAGGACTCGTAGCTATCAATTATTCAAATACAACCGAGAATCCTAATTAGCGCTTCCAGTTTTTCCTAACCATGCACTAATAACTCACAACAAGCGACCTCTGCGCGGGATGGATTCTACTCACCACCCGCTATACAATTCCCCGGGGATTTCAGACCAAATAAACACTTTACTGACAATTTTGTTAATATTGCATATAATATTTATAGCAGCAATACAAAATCATTTAAACTCAAAAATCTTTTTTAAAACATTTGCGCAATATTTTCAAGCAATGCAATCAATATTGAAACTTTTAGCAGCACCTTTTTTTTTTCACGGTTTATTTATTTACTATCTTATCTACCTATCTTAACTAGTCCTAACCATAACTCTGCTACCAGAAAATTACTGATAGAGCGCGCAGTTCCCCCGGGTCACTATTTTACCAATTTTCCCACGCACTGGGCCCTGGCGTGCATATGATGACTGAATTTTCGTGAACCGGGTGATTTTCTCTTACACGCTACTATGAGTAATTCAGGGGGTGACTCTTCTCACCACTTACTATTCATGTACCTGACTTACCACAGGCACATTACTCCTGATGGATTCAGGAGCTAGCAGTGGACAGGCAGTAAGATTCCTAAAAAGAGTAGAATACCTTATACATTCCGTACATTTAATAATACTTGGTGATATGTAATGACCACAGACACCTGATGGAGTTTTGAAAGTTTATATGAAGTTAGTTTAAAATGAAGATGCCAGGAGTAACAGGCAAATACAAATTAGAACATCAATTATCAGAATCAAAACCAGAATGTAGCTATGGATTAAGGAAAGCACCATAGAGTACTAGGGAACATTTACAGGGTATGAGCATTAGGGAACATGCTATTTCAGTAAGAATTTAAACTAAGGCAGGGGACATGAGAAGGACCTAATGGATGCGTTAATATTCTTAACAAATTCCTAAAACTTATGCTATTCTTACTAAGTTCACAACAACCATACTAAAGGGAAGGGAAAAAATGGAACAAGCTAAATAAACAGTCAGTTTAATAATATCCTAAAGGTAAGGGAAAAAGTGGAACATTACTAATAAACAATTGCATAAAAGTCACTTTAAGGTGAATTGAAAAAGACACTGGCAAGAGTGCTTTATTAAGAAGAGAAAAAGTAAGAGGATAGTTTAGACAGACTCCCACATATATATTTACCTAGGACAGAATGAGGACTAACCCTGGCCACGGGTCAGTTTGGGAATAGGCGGGGACAAGGACCCTCAAGGATTCAGAATGCCAGTAGGCGAGCAGGTACAGCTCATGGACAGTCAGGACAGGATACCCCTCAGGTTTTGGGTCAGGACTGGGCTCATCAAAGGGCACGACCAACACCTGCAGCTTCGGATGCAACGCCTGCGTTACCCCCTCTCTGCACAGAATCCGCCAATAACCCCGATTGGGTTTTCGAGTCTCCCAGCAAAGTGCTTCGCCAGCACTTAGGACTAATTTCCACCCCTTGGAGTTTGTGGAAAATACGGACAGAGTGCTCCGCAGCTCTCTGTATCAATCACCTATAGAGTTCGTAGGGTCAGTGACAGGTCAGCTACTCGGACAAGTTGGACAATTTCTCTAAGCTAAACTAGGCTAGTTATACTGTTTTGGGACCCCTAGACCACCCACAAAAGTTGCAAGTGACAAGGTCCCTTCTTTCGATTGGTCAAGAGAGGTGGTTAGATCATTGTCACCTCCTAAATTCTACGTTCCCATGTTTTAATATGCAAATGACAGTATCCACCCCTTAAATTCCTGTTCCCAGGCATACGTGTAGAAGAGTACAATAGCATACACAGTAGAGAGAAACAAATGTAGCAGTTAAAGGTGAAATTCAGCTTCTCCTCTCTGGGTTATGGGGCAGGTTCCCAGGAGCATCTCAGCTTCGGTAGCCAGCTGGCTGATTTCCACGGATGCAAGGCCCGGTCCTCAGGTCAGGTGACCAGGTCCACATGGGCTTCTAAAATGGCACAGCTCCCCAACTTCCAGGCCCCCAGATACGCGGTTCATAAAAAGTAAGCGAAAACAAATTAGAAACACAGAAAAAATGAATACACTGTCTACCATGAATAACCTTCACTGCACCCCTTACTGTGTAATATCTATAGCATTGAGGGTTAATGCGGAAAAGACAGATATGCAAAAGCAGCAAGAGCTAGCAGAGAGCATGGTTAGGGACAAGCGGCCATTTTCAGCAACAATGCGCATGAGCGAATTCATCCCTCCAAAATGCGAGTGCGTCACATCACGTGAGTATGACCGACGCATGCGCAGACTGGATTTCTGCGAAGCGGCCATTCAGTAGTGCAAGCATCATTACGATTAATAAACATAGATGCGAGCTTCTCTCGGGCACCCGCGTGTATTGGAAAAAGTGAAAATTAAAACGGACAGGATTGGTTAATACTTATTAAAGGTTAGACGAGGTTCATGAATGAGAGCAAGTCGCTTTACGTGCGAATCCTTGCTCCATCAGAGGGGCATAGAGAGGAGTAAAATACGTAAAGTTGAGTTGCATAGAGTGGAGTGGAATTGAGTGGCGTAGTGTGGAGTAAAGCGTCGTAGAGTGGATTTTCGTGAAGTGGTGCACAGTCATATAGTAGAGTGGAATAGAGTGGTATCGAGTGGATTGGCGGAGACTGGAGTGGACTGGGGTAGAGTGACCTAAAGTGAAGTGGCAGAGAATGTTGTAGAGTAGAGTGCCATAGAGTGTCAGAGGGATGAGTGGCGTAGAGTGGAGGAGATTTTAATAGAATGGAGTAGAGTGTCATAGAGTGGAGAAGCAGAGAGTGGAAGGACGTAGAGTGGAGCGGTGTGTAATAGAGTGCCATAGAGTGTCAGAGAGATGAGTGGCGTAGAGTGGAGGAGAGTTTAATAGAATGGAGTAGAGTGTTATAGAGTGGAGAAGCATCGAGTGGAAGGAAATAAGAGTGGAGGGGTGTGTAATAGAGTGCCATAGAGTTGTGTAGCGTAGAGTGGAGTAAAGTGTCATAAAGTAGAGTCAGGTACAATGAGTGCAGTAGAGTGGAGTGGAGTAAAGTGTCATAGAGTCGAGTGGTGCATCGTACCATTGAGTGGCATAGAGTGGAGTAAAGAGTTGTGGAGTGACATAGAGTGGAGTGGTGTAGAATGAAAGAGTGGTGTAGAGTGCAGTGTGGTAGAGTGGAGTGTTGTTGAATGAAATGACGTAGATTGGAGTGGTGCAGAGTGTCACACATTGGAGTGTCGAAGAGTGGAGCATGGTAGAGTGGAGTGTCATACAGTGGCCTAGAGTAAAGTGGCACAGAGTAAAGTAGAGTGGATTAGACTGGAGTGGTATAGAGTGGCATGACTGGAGTGGAATGTGGTGGAATAGAGTGTCACAAAGTAGAGTGTCATAGAGTGGAGTGTCATAGAGTGGAGTGTCATTGAATGGAGTGGGATGGAATAGAGTGGCATGGAGAGTCGTAGAGTGCAGTGTGGTAGAGTGGTATAGAGTAGAGGGGCATAGAGTGGAGTGGCATACAGGAGAGTAGCATACAGTGTTGTGGAACAGAGTGGCACAGAGTTGAGTGGCATAGAGTGTCATAGAATGGAGGGACATAGTGGCATTGAATGGAGTCGAGGTTCATTGAGTGAAGTGGAGTAGTGTGGCAGATGCATAGTGTGGTAGTGCACTGCCATAACAGACACATTTTCAATTGAAATGGCCATTAAATATGCACAGACATACCATGTTGCTGATAAAAGTGGAGCATCAAGTACGTTCATTTATTTATTATTAACCCCCCCGTGTTCCCTCCCCTTCCGCGTTCCCCCACACCTCCTCCACCCACCCCGCCACTTTTTATATGTGCCAGCTACACTGGTTCTGGGAGTGTGCCAATGGCATTTATGTCTTCCATTAATCTTGTTTCAAACAGCTCACACATTGTCAGACTAGGGGGTAAAGGATCAAGGAGAGTATGATTTGCTGAGGATCAAAGCATATGTTAACATTGTAGACCCAAGAATGCAAAGGCTACACAACAGTGCTCAATTTGTAAAGGAATAATTGCCAGTGCCCACGGTCTGCACTACCAGCTATGGGAAGTGCTGAATGCCAAGCCTGTCTAGTTTGGATTCCATGTCATACCTCTTTGATCCTCAATCACACATTCCCTCGTTCTATATGTCACCTTTGCAAGTTTTTTGCATACCTGCTTTCTTTCTTTGCCATTGTTTGTCTGCCTTTCTCGTGCTTCTTCTTTCCCCTTTTCTTCCCTTCTATCTCTTGTATGATGATAACAAATATGTCTCAACCCTAAAAAATGAGTGTCGTTGAACTCCAACTGCAACCACCAGCGTCAACTAAGCACTACTATATATTAATCACAACATTGTGCTTTGATGAATATATCATGAGATGAGACATTTACCCCTTCTTCCAGGTAATATCCAGTCCATTTTTAAACTCACTCTCACTATCAGCTTTTTCACTGATTCTAAATGCTCTCAATTCTGCCAAAAGGGACCAGAGAAACAAGTTCAACAAGTATTGGCAAAGCCAATAGGTCTCACCTAATTGCAAGCTATTGGCTTTGCCAATGTGTTTGAGCCATGTTGTACACCAACTAGACTGCTGTTCAGCATGGCTAAAAGTCAGTGGCCTAGATGAGAGTGGCATGGATTGGGGTGTCGTGGAGTGGCATTAAGGGGAGTGGCATAGAGTGGTGTAGAGTGCAGTAGAGTGGCATAAAGTGGAGTGGTGTAGAATGCAGTGGCGTAGAGTTGAGTAAAGAGTTGTAGAGTGGTGTGGTGTAAAGTGGCGTAGAGTGGCAGAGAGTGGAGTGGCATTGAGTGGAGTGGCTTAGAGTGGAGTGGCATATAGTAGAGTGGAGTGTTGTAGGGTAAAGTGGCATAGGGTGGAGTGGCGTAGGGTGGAGTAGAGTATAGTGGCATAGAGTGGAATAGAGAGGCATGGAGTGGAGTGTCATAGAGTGGTGTGGAGTAGAGTGGGGCAGGGTAGAGTGGCACAGAGTGTAGTAGAGTGTTATAGACTTGAGTGTCGTAGAGTGAATTGGTATAAACTGGGGTAGAGTAAAGTGGCGTATGATGGAATAGAGTGCTATAGAGTGGAGTGACGTAGAGTAGAATGTTGTGGAGAGGAGTGTCATAGACTGACAGAGTAGAGTATCATATAGTGTCGTAGAGTGGAGTGTCGTAGAGTGAAGATTTGTAGAGTAGCGTTGCATAGAATGGAATGGAGTAGAGTGGAGCGTCATAGATTGGAGTATGGTGAAGTATTGTAGAGTGTAGTGTCGTAGATCGTAGATTGGAGTATTGTAGAGTGGTATAGACTGGAGTGGGGTAGAGTGGGGTGGCATAGAGTCATGTAGAGTGCCATAGGGCAGTGTGGCTTAGGCTGGAGTAGAGTGTTGCAGAGTGGAGTTTCGTAGAGTGGAGTGGCATCGAATGGAGCAACATTGTTTGTCGTGTAGTAGAGTGTCATAGAGGGGAGTGGCATAGATTGGAGTATGCATGGTGTGTTTGCACACTACCATTACAGACAGCACATTTTCAATTGAAATTACTATTTCATTTTCACACACATAAAGTTTTACTGATAACATTATACAGCACACAAATGATAATGTGTGGAAATCGTCGTCACTTAGGGTACTGATTCGTTTGGATCATGTTAAAATATTTGTTTCCACCACACTTCAGAATTACAAAACAATGTGCTTTATTTGTGCTTTCCTAATTCTCATATATTCAGAAATGTTCGCATAGTTTGTTAACAGACATTGAAATTTTGGTGTGTGCTGCAATAAAATAACATCCTACAGCCTTTCCCACCCACAGTCCCAGCAAGATTGTCACGAGTCCTCTCACATTGCTGTCAGAGAATGAAAAGTAAACACCAACCTACCACAGAAGATAGAGCCTAACATTGAACCACTGTGAATGCACAGCAAATGTGACGAATAAAAAAAGAATATCCAGGCGTGCTTACTCCTCATTCACTCTAGAACTCCAGCATTGGTATTTTGGGGGTTTTTTCAGCACCCCCTGATGCCCTACGGTGCCTATATGGCATGAAATTGAATAATAGGATTGTTTAAGTCATGCCATTAGTAAAGAGCACGGACCAAAATAAACAAACATGTTGACAGAACATTGTTCCTCACAGGCATGCAAGATGGATGATCAAAGTGCCAAAGATAAGTAGAATTAGTCAAGTAGAAAGACAGGAGGCAGGCAACATCTCCCAAGAAATATAGCAGGTTGAGTGCCTCACAAAAAAGAAAAGAAGAGTTCCCAGAAAGCGAGCACTTGTGGAGGAATGCAAGGAGCCAGTCAGGGAGGTAGTAAACAGGCTATGCGCCACGGGAGGGACAAATACATTCTGAACAGCCTGAAACAAATAAAGCCAGGAAATAGAAAGCAAGCAAATGTGAGTTACAAAACACAAAGCCAAAGGTAAACAATGGGCAGAATGCATTCCCAGTGAAGCTTTCTGAATGTCACCAAGAGGTTTTTCACAACCAGACAGCTGTGCTGTCTGCTAGGGTTTAGCCTAGAAAGTGATTGCCCAAGAACGCACACTTTTGCCCACTGGGAAGTTGAGATTAAAACCATGTATCCTGCTTCCACAGTTTCCAACTAGCCCAGAAGCTCACTACATTGTTGGCACTGCCTAGCTTTAGAATGCAGTGTTTATTTTCAGCATATTTAGGTGAAGTGGTAACGCTGCGATTATATGTCAAGTAGCCTAATTCCATTATTAGAAGGTACCCACTGGACCACTTCTATGCCTGGTGTCTGCTCACCTCACTGACTTGCCCAACTAGTTCGGAGTTCTGTAAAGTTTTTATATCGCACACTACCGTTTGTTTGGGCATTTGGCAGTAAGTGACTACTGGGTAGAAAGTGTGGTGGATGCTGATATTTACCACTGGTGTTCCAAAGCGTAAGATTACTTTCTAAATTTGTCTCTCGAAAGTTAAAGAGTAAAGACTTACTGCAGAAGGTGGTAAAGTGCATCCCTAAATGCGATGCAGTGCACGCTACAAAATTCGTTTTATTTATTTATATGTTTACTTACCTGTAATCCTCCGTAATCTATAGATTACTACCCCCCATTCTGCCCCTCCACCTGCCCACGTCACTGCCTGGCAGCTACTCCCACCACCGACCGCTACTGTCCTAGAGCTGTTGAAGGTTCTCCAAATCAAGTCGATAAAAAAGCAGGGGTGGCTGCTACCTACCAAGAGTGGTGAAGCTGAAAATGGGTAGTGGGGGCATACATGCAGGGCAAAATTACATTAAATTGCTGACATGCATTACATTATAATTTTAAAGTTACAACTTTAACTTTAAAACGTTAATGTAATGCGTGTTGGAGATTTAATGCACATTACAAATAAAATGTACATTTAAAAAAGAAAATGTACTTACTTTGCTGCAAGTCCTCGCTCCATTGTCCTTTTCTACTACAAGCAAGCCCGGCCATATCCCCTAATCAATCCTGGTGCTGCTCTCATGCTATGATCAGCTTAATTCAAGATCCAGGATTGGATAGAGCGGGCTCTCTCGGCGCTCCTGAGAGTACTGGAGGCCTTTCCTTGCTGTCACCCCAGCTGTCGAAGACAGCTAGGATGAGCGGTTTAAATACACATGTGTGACTGTCCTTCGCAAGACAGCTGGCCAAATAGACGGGCATTTTAAACTGACCCAGCCAGGCCAGCCCACCACTACTCCCATCTACTGCCACTCAGCAGCGCCCCGCACCGCCCCGTCCTGACGCTCCTCTCGAGACACGTGTGATTCAAAAACGAAATGGTAATATATCAACATTATTATCATTTTATTTCTCAATTCTGGGGCATGGGGGGCATATTAATCAGTGTGGCGACAATCTGCAGCTCAAACACAGAAGCCGACCCTTTAAAAAGACATGACTGCAGACAGTGCTCTCTATCAAAAACTGAGCGAGATGTTCAGGGAGCCACAACAAGGGAGACACACCTTGAATCCTCAGTGGGGTCCTTGCAGGCTGAATTGAAATGACAAATATGGGTCAGTATGGTGCGGTGGCACTCCTAATGTAACTGGAGAATCAGACAGACCAATTGGCAGATATGGCACTGGCAGCAAATGCCCAGGTTCTGGGGTCCAGCGACTCTGGAAGGGGGCATCTGTCTAACAGGGATGCAGAGTTTCATAAACAAGGAGGTGCTCCAACCCGGACTGTCATTCGAGAGAGACATTTGAGGGCTCACGGGCTTACAACTAAGAAAGGGAGAAGGGTTGTGGGGTTAGTTAAAGGTACTGTTTATGGTAGTGCTTAGTTACCCGTCTGAGAGGGAGATTTTGCTTTGCATAGTTCAACAATGAAAGTCCATTTTCATGAATGACGAAGGGAAACTGCTCTTTCCAGACTGTAGCAGCACTACTATGAATAGGGCTCAGTAGGTACAATGAATTAACAAGCATAGGCAAAGCCAATAGGTTGTGCTGTTGAGACCTATTGACTTTCCCAATGCTTTCAGGTGATGCTGTATAGCATTAGTAAAAAGCAAAATGCTCTGCAGTCTTCAGGATTTGCAAAAAATAAATAATGAAATGGGTCACAACGTGATGTTTACCTAGTATGTGCACGGCATACTGCTACTGGTGTCTTTGTCATTAGGATACGAACGCATGCGTGATGAAGTACGCATATGCATATGCCACTAATGCATGCACTCACATGCTGAATGATGCAGCACCATTTTATTTCGTTTTTTATTTACCAATCAAAGATTGTGGACGCCACACGGTACGCTAAATAAAAAGAAGACATTTTTCAATTGCACTAAAGTACAACTCAAGGGAGAGGCCTGGCAACAAATGGGCGCTGACGGTCCCTTCAGGAAATGTTAAAAAAAATTAAGAGGACTGTGATAGCTCGGCGAGCAATGGAGGAGCTGGATGGGGAAAACACAGTGGATAATGGGATGGAATTAAATTAAAAAAAAGATGGTTTGGGGTTGAAAGTATAGCAGAGAGGAAAGGCAACACTTGAGGGAGAAACAAAAACAGAGTGGAAGGGATGGATTTTGGCAGGGGGAGCAGCACATAAGAGTGAGGGTAGCAAACGAGAGAGCCATCATACCAGAGCGAGGGGTGGGTATTTGGCAAAGGGGGAAGCTTGAAAACACATGCACTCTTGTGGAGTGCTCAATGGAAAATAAAAATAATAGTTCCCTAAAAATGAGTAGAGGAAGGATATAGGTTAGCCTATTAAAAGCATTGTAAAGAGGATATGCTTCAGAGGAGAGAATAGAAAGGAAAGTCGCAGTACAAGACGGAAGGACATATGAGTGTCAATAAAGTTAACCAATGAAAAGCAATCGGCGGACTCTATTCACACTGTAAGGTTTTTGGACTGGTCCACAAGGTGTCTTTTGTAACCAGACAGCTGTCTGGTGGGTAAGACCTAAGAAGCATTGGCAAAGCCAATAGGTCTCGCATTTATGCAAGTTTGAGCTATTAGCATTGTAAATGACAATGGCTTTCAGTTTTGTTTTCGTATTTATGTTTTAATAACGAAAACAAAAATAAAAGGCATTGTTTTTTGCAATGTCAATAGCTAGAACTCGCATAAGTGCGAGACCTATTGCATTGCAATTCGCGGGCACAACATAACAAACACATGGCACACTTTCGCCTTAAAGGAAGCATAAAGCCCATGCAGGCGTAACAGACCTGTAAAGGCATGATATATTCAAATATCGACTTGGAGGGAGAAGGCACAGACAGCGGGCGGGCTGCGGGGACGGGGGGACGGGAGGTAGAAGGCATAACAAAGGGAGGGAGGGGGGGTAAAGAAGGCACCAACGCACGTCTTACCTGCAGTAAGAGAAAGTGAGCGTGTTTATGCTATGAAGGTTACAAAAGCCCATACCATGTTAGGCGGCACAATAATAAATGAAAAAATAACGTTGCGAGATAACACAGCAATACAAAAACTAGTTTTAATTTATTTCTTATAGTGCCGCCTAACTTGCAATTGGCTTTTGTACTCTTCGTACCATAAACACGATCTAAGGTTACAAAGGCCGATCGCAAGTTAGGCTGCACAATAATAAATAAATAAATAATGTGGCGAGATAACACAACAATAAAGTATATTGCGAAATACTAAGCAAAATAAAACAGCATACACATGATGCGAAATACTAAGCAAAATAAAACATCTTACACATGATCGAAGGTTACAAAAGCTGATTATGCTTTTTTATTTTGCGTATTATTTAAGCAAAATAAAACATCATAAACATGATCTAAGGTTACAAAGGCCTATCACAAGTTAGGCGGTACAATAATCAATACAAAAAAAGTCGAGAAATAACACAGATATAAAGTACATTGCAAGTTACAAAACAAAATAAAACAGCACACATGACAAAAAAAACTTACAGCTGAGGCTATAGCAATGTCAAACCAGCAGTCACATTGTGAATAATAAAAAAAAAAGTGCTTACCCAGTCATTTAAGAAGAACGAATGACGAAGGTAGCTATGTCAACGTTTTTTTTTATTCTTTAGCCATGTCGCACCTTTGTGTCAGTAGGCAGTCCAGAAGGCTATCAAGTTTGCTAGATGCTGGAATGTTGAGGGCGTTTTGGAGGCTGATGGTAGGGTGAATATTTTATTGACAGGATGATTGAAATCATTTGATTTCGAGGCCGCAACGTTTTTTTTTGTAGCTTAATTGGATCAAAAATTGCTAGAAATAAAGCAACGCGTAGTGGAAGGGTCTTCTCAATAGTTTACTGACTCAATTTCAATTGCCTAGTGCTGTAGCTGAGTGTTAAACTGTTACTAATGTAGTGGTACCACTGCCCAGGCAGTGGTAACATATGTAAAACAAGGACAGATGGGGTTGAACAGAGTGCAGGGGAGAGCAGTGCTAAATGTATGCAAAGAAGTGCTGGGCGTAGGAAGGAAAGCGCCGAATGAAGAGTGAGCCGTTTGCAGGGGCAGGAAAGGGAATGAAACAAGACGCGCCAGACAGTGGTAACATATGTAAAACAAGGATAGACGGGGTTGAACCGAGTGCAAGGGAGAGCAGTGCTAAATGTTTGCAACGAAGTGCTGGGCGTAGAAAGGAAAGCGCCGAATGAAGAGTGAGCCGTTTGTATGGGCAGGAAAGGGAAGGAAACAAGACGCGTGGCTGCGAGACGCGCTCTGTGGTGGGGGAGGGGCAGAGCGAGGTGCTTGGGAGAGCAAGCGAGAGGAAAGCCAGATGGCAAAAGCTTGTGGTTGCATTTCTAAAGCCTCCACTCACTAAATGTCTTGCCAGAGCAGCGCATACGCTGGCTCAGGCGAGACCTAAAAAGGGTTTGATTGCTCCTATGAGAGCAAAAGACACACAGTTGATGGATGGAATGCAGGACAAATAAAAACATTCACCCCTAGTCAAGAGATCTAGGTTAAGTCCATCATTCCTTTGCTCAACATGCCACCCTAATTTAGACCTGGCCATATGCAAATCAGTTTTGACCCTGTACCTCATGGGAACAGTGCAGCCCGAACTGCCAAGCCAGGTCCTCCCTGGACCGGAAACAGGCATCCTAGAATCAGTTTCGGGGTTTCACCCCTCATCAGCCAGGATAAATACAAATATGTTTTTATAAAGGCAAAATCCCTTTTTGGTATGCGAAGAAGTCTGGCAGCAACCAGCAGCTGCCAAGCCTTCCAAATAACTATCTAAAAAAATTAAAATACCTATGACGAGTGGGGAGAAAAATCCCCAGCTGGGGGCAGGTGGAGGGAAGAAGCACATGAGGAAGAGAGCAACATGGAGGGTGGGGAAGAAGCAAACTAGAGAGAGCAGAACACAAGGGAGACAACAACACAGGGAATGGGAGTGGAGGGTAGCACACAAGTTAGAGACAAGTAAACTCATGCACACTCATGGAGTGCATAACCAAAAAGAAAAAGGTAGTTCTAGAAAAGTAAGCTGTGGAAGAATACTAGTCAGCAAAGGTTGATAAAGAGGGTATGCTTCAAGGGATGGACAAATACAATACGGAAAAGAGAAGCCATTAAATAAGAAGCACGGACACAAGAGTAACATAAAAGCCAAACAATGGTAAGCAATGGGGAGACTCAAGCCCCACTGTATGTTGTCTGTAAGCCGACAATAGATCTTTTCCAACCAGACAGCTTGTGCTGTCTAGCAGGTGAGACCTAAAAACAGCCTCTCTTTCTCGCCTGAGTGGTACTTTTATACATTTTTCTAAACGTGTTGTTATCCACCCTATTAAAGTAACTGAGGGGCATTTTCTCAAGAACGTGTGATAACCATGGCAAAGGTAACAACGCAACTCTCAACATTGCAGTACATCGCGGGAAAATTACACCCTGTTAACCAAGTATTCAGAACACTGCGGTACCATGCGATAGACTCCATATAACGTGGCAAATGGCCCCGTCAAAATCAATGCCACACCGCAAAAATGCAAAGCACAAACGCAAAACATCTTGCGATGAGGCCAATGGCGATACATAAAGCAGCGAAAACCAGCGACAGGCCTGCAAATCCCAAGCGTCGTGCGGGAAAATGCACCATAAAAGTAAAAAACGGTGAGATGACAACATACGAGCACAACCCCACAGCTGTGATGCAGAACAAATGACCACTGTCCAAATCAGAAAGGCATTTCCCCACAAACAGACACAATTTACATGGAAATGCATTCAGTATGTAACCTGTGCCAATGCGGAAACAAACATGGCACACACTGTGAAAGCGCATCTCCACTTCACATTGCAGAGGGACGAACAACACCCCCTGCACACCGACGTACCATGTCCATGAACAAACAATAATGAAAGCATAGACCAATGAAGGGGCAGTAATTCCCCCTTACGTACATGACACCCATTTCATGGGACTTGAGTCACAGGGTGCATCCCTGCATCATGGCAGCACATATCAGAGTACAAAAGAATCCCCTTTTGCCACTAGTAGGCCACAAATGATAGCCAAAATGGAATCCATTGGGACACATGTGAAGCGCCGAAGAGTGGGACACCGTTACAACTGTGACACACAGAACTGGCAGTTCGAATACGTGTACCCCAAACAGCCTAACTGCACACAGCGAAACACCCACTACCCAACAACAAATTGCAAAATTGTCAGCACAACATGTTGCACCCACACTTGTCTGAGTGAAGTGCCTGTGCAGATGAGTGACATGCACGCAGGGAATGTGTGCAAGAATGCTTTCTTTTGCACATGCTGTGCCTGTGGTCAGTCATCGTACTGTCCCATTACTGCTAAGGACCCCCACAATGTGACGTCAACCAGAGAAGAAATTGTCAATGATGTAGTCCTACTGTGGCTGCAGTGGGGTATGGTCCAACTGCCTCATCTGCATCATCATCTTCCGGTGCAGCTCGCACTCGTATCCATGGGGCTTTGCTGCGTACACATATGTTGTGCAACACACAACATGCAACAATCATCTTGCACACGAGGTCTGGGCTGTACAGGAGCCTTCCACCTGTGACGTTCAGGCACCTGAAATGTGACTTCAACACGCCAAATGTGCGCTCCACAATGCCCCTGATGCGTTTGTGGGCCAAATTGTACTGCCTCTGGGCCTGTGTGTTCGGGGCTCGGAGGGGTGTCATCATCCAAGCGCAGAGTGCGTATCCTTGGTCACCTGTGACAGTGCAGAGAGACATGAGTCAAGACAACGCACTGCATGATGTATTGGCAGTCTCACTGGTTGATTGGTGTGTGACATGTGTGAATCAGTAATTCCTGTATGACATGTAGTGTGGTTTGCAAATGAGCGGCATCACTATGTTTTACGTAGCCTCACAGCTGCACCTCTCCAAGAGCACATTCACTTGTGTGTGCTGTGAGATAGCATCACATGCCTCCCTACGGCACACCATTACCATGCCTGTCTGCGCATGTCCTTAAGCCTGACTACGACACAGTGATGATGCTGCGCAGAATGTGGCCGGCCACGTTTGTGTAGGCCCATTGCAAGGACAGGGCTGACACAGATGTAGAGCAACTGCCTGGCTGAACTTGACATGCAGTTGAGGGTACACCTTGGGCTCATGCTGCACAAATAGGGACACACACAACAGTTGGCATGTATCCCCCCCCCCATGTATCCCCTTCGGCTGGGCACGCACACCGGGGGCATGCCACATGGCAACATTGTCGATTGCGGGATGGGTGGCGCAGACACTACTACAGAGACACACGCATTAACCGCATCCTTGGCAAGGCCTACACTGAACCACACCCAGATCCAATGCGGAGTAGCCACCCCCTACGCAGTACTGTCGTTCACCTGTCCTCACCGCTTACGCTCACAGGGAGGTACAACACGGTTTTATGTCAAGGTCCACACCGCTGCCTGCGGTGATATAGTTGCCCACGCTGTAAACAGCACAATTTAATGTGGAATGACCCCGGTCCCTCATGCATGCATAATAACAACACGGACACACAGAGTGAGTATTTGGGATAGGCTACGAGCATGTGCCCCTGGTCGCTTTCATTCAGAAAAGGGGGGTGGTGATGGACAGAGTCTCTGAATTAAGCAGAACACTCCTACCCAGTCAACAGATCAGGGCTTGATCCATCACCGTTTTTTAGCTCACTGCACCATCCCAGCTCAGAACCTGGCTACATGCAAATTAGTCTGTCCCTGGCCCAGTGCATCATGGGAACAGGGCAGACCAAACTACCAAGCCAATTCTTTTACTGGAAAGGAAAAAAGCTTCCGGGGACCAGTTTCTGGCATTACAGCCGTCTTCGGCCCAGCTTGCTTGAATCCTGATGGTGCAGTGAGAAAGGGACTCATGTCTGAGTATACCCTGCCACACCTATAGTGGCCAAAAACGATTCAGAAAAGGGGGTGGTGATGGACAGAGTCTCTGAATTAAGCAGAACACTCCTACCCAGTCAACAGATCAGGGCTTGATCCATCACCGTTTTTTTCATTGCCAGGGTCACATCTCCAGTGACACCTGTGCTGGATGGGTGTTGAGTAGTGTGAGCTACCACTCAGGGCATGGTTGGATGCTGTCAAAAAGCACAACAGTGAGCAGACAATCAGCAGTACAAGGTACGAACATCATGGGTCCCTGACTTGAGCAGCACAGAGTTTGTGGCACCAGATGCACAGCAGCAGGCACAGGCACACCGCCACGGGATGGTGACATGCGGTGCACTGAGGTAGGGCCTCGGGGGCTGAGCCTGTATTCGTCGATGTCCAAGGGGAATGTAGCGTAGGGTTTCTGGGGACAGTGGAAGGTGTCCTTCCAGGGCATGATACAGAGGGCAGAAGCAAGCAGAAACAGGCAATCTGGAGGAGATGAATGCTACAGACTCCACTTTTCCAGCTTGTCAGTATATGCTACATGTAGATGGTGACAACCTACAGCACATGGGCTCAGATGCCACTGATGTTCAAACAGAGATTGCCCATGAATTTCAGGGCACACATTCAGTGGCACCAGAGCTGGAAGGAGATGCAGTCTGCGATGAGGACTGTACAATGACATGGACTCTGCCATGAAGAGAGCAAGACTCAGTTCATATTGTGGGACCTACTCCACCGCAGTGTGTGCGGGAGGCAGTGGTCAGCAGGGGCCCACAGCCATGTGTGTTGGGCATGCACTGCACAGAGTCAGTGGCACCAGTGCAGTTGTTGGTAGTGTCCCATCACCTCCGTAAAGGTGAGCCTTGTCTCCACCGGACTGAAGCGCGTCTTCCTCTTAATCCTCTCCTTCCGTACTGTGGCATGAACACTGCCATGAAGATATCAAGACTCAGTTCCAAAAGTGCGACCTAGTTAGCCACAGTGTCGGCCGGAGGCTGCGGTCAGATCGGGTTGACCACTGTCCAGCCATCTCCAGCCATCTCCTCCTGGATCTCTGACACAACGTCGGAATGGCATGTGTATTAGATTTGTGGCTGACAGAGGTGGTGGCACCAGAGCTAAGCGGGTGTGCAGGCGGCGAGGAGGCAGTATCCTGCCTGTGACGGACTGCATTGGATTGGGGTGCGGCCTGCAGGACGGCAGTTTAGTCAGAAGGCCGCATTCAACAGGGGCCCACAGACACATTTGGTGGGAGTCACACGCACAGACTTGGTGGCACAACATCGAAAGGAGTATAGTGACATTAACTCAGCCTTAAATAATGTACTCTGCCATGGTGTAATTAAGACTAAGTTCGAAATGTGTGACCTACTTGTCTGCTGTGTCTGCCGGTGGGGTACGTCAACGAGAAAGGTGTTCCGTGGACCAGTGTTGTGGAGGCCATGATGGTCCAAGGAGGCTGCCAAGGTTGGATTCCTCGGGGTTGGAGATTGCACCAGTACGTGGGGGGTCCTCTTCGACACACGCCGGTGTCGGCAGTTGGGCATTAAGTCCTGGGTGCGCATGGGCGGCCATGATGGCTTCAGGGACCAGCGTCCCTGGGTGCAGCAGGTGCACATGATCGCAGGCATCCCCGCTCACGGCGACGGCGTCGGCCTAGTTGCGCGGTGAGAGGCGCTGCTGTGGCAGGGATGTTGGGCATTCCGGAAGAGGACCACACCCAGGGCTACGTGCTTTTTATTCACACCCCTATACTGACCTGGCATAGTCCGGGCCAGCCCACTCCGCACACGCTTACAGGTGGGGATGTAACATGCTTGATTTCCTTGATCTCCCCCACTGGCTGAGGTGACATGGTTGCGATCCACTGTCCACTACACTCCAAACACCAGTGGTGTATGTCGACATGGATTTGTGTGTGGTCTACATACTGCAGTCTGTCCAGCACAACCTCGCCACACTTGGCATTGTGTGCAGTCTATTTTATCAGTCATATCGCCTCCATCGCACATGCCTAGTTCCCGCCTCTTCCACATTTTGCTATTGTGTAGCTGAGGTGTACATGGTTAGGCCTGGTTCCCACAGTGAGTTTGCTGTCGTGTCTGGTGGGTGTGCATGTGAGCTTGTCACGTGTGCATTTCCTTTGTTGTGAGTTGCATGAGTGTGGAGTTGAGGTGTGTGGTGTGTGCATTTGGTACATACCAACAAGCAGTGCATTCCCAAAGGTGCCATCCTGGAAGTGCTGGTTGATGATGGAATGTCGGAAGATGTATGACTCATGCTCACTGCCTGGGTAGTTGGCAACGACGTTGGTGAAGAGTCCCCTGTGGTCCACTATTGTCTGCACATTGATGGAATGCGTGTGCTTTCTGTTGCGGTAATTGTGTGCGGTGTCGGTAGGGGGGCACAAGTAGGACATGTGTGCAGTCAATTGCCCCCAACACGTGCGGGAAGCCAGCTATGACGTAGAAGCCTTGCTAGGTCTCCAGCTGTTCCTGCACAGTGTGGGGGAAGTATAGGTACTGGGGTACCAAGCTGATGGTGGCATCCAGGACAGGTTTGAGGAATTTTGATAGGGCTGGCTGTGAGACTCCTCTGACTCTGGCAGTTGTTGGTTGCAGTACAACCAGCAGCTTTGTCTGCGGAGGGATATTGGTTGTCTGCTGTGTTGGTACCATCAGCCTGTGGCTATGATGTTCAGGATGCGGAGGATGGTTGTCCTTTTGAGCCTGTAGTGGGCAATGACATTCTCAGGTGTCATGTCTGTGAGGTTGGTGCGTTTTCTGAAGGTCTGCGCGTGCTGCATGATCAGTAGCTCCATTGCATCTGTTGTTCTTCAGGTGTGGCTCTGGGCTGGGCTCCCTTTTTTGGTGCCGGCTGCCGTCCGACTTTACACAAGGTCGGAGCCGGTGTTAATTTCCTGCTGCTAATGCGCATTATTGCCAATTTTGGGATTTTATCTCCGATATGGCTGGCTGTTGAGAATGTTGTGGAGTGGTGTTGTCGTGGCTTTTGGCACTGGATCGCCTACTCTGCATCTCATTAGCGATATTTGCTGGGATCATCTGTGGCGATGTTTTTTGCGGCTGCTATCTCAGGTTAACTGATGATATGGGCTGTTAGCACCAGCTTGTGAATGGGACGATAAATTTATTGCCACTTTGGCTGCAATAAAGCGCTGTTAACTCGGTGATGACTCCTTGAGAATATGCCCCTGAATGTATATATCCTTATACTTATTTTATGCATATCTCTTTCCAATTGCCTTACACTTTTGAAGGAACAGGCAGGTTACTTACTCCATCCTTGGAGTTTTCCAACTTTTGCACATTATACCTCTTGGATATACCACATTCTCCCTTGGATGTGAGTATGATCTAGGACTATTGCACCAGTTTGTCCATTGGCCAAGGCATATAGGGTTACTAATTGAATTGTTTCTGTTGGTTCTACAGCAATATACCTCAGAGTCAACCAGTTTTTGGACTCCATACTATTGTTGTACTTTCAGTTGGATCTACTATGGGAATAGGTGATTTATGGTTCATAACTTTATTTTAAGGTGTTGGCTACTGCCTTTTCTTATGCACTGATATTCACTCTATCTATTTTTTGCATACACCGGACTTCGCTATGACTTGAGGGTCTTCTTGTGGTAGCACTGATTGCACTCACCGCCTTTCCTTTCCGATTCTCGATTCACTCCTACAACTTTCAAAAATATTTTTAGACTCACCTTATGCTGTAATATAACTCCAAATAATTTTTAATCCTTGATACCCATGTATATATTTCTCTTGTTTTTAGATGTTTTACTGGTTTCTGTTGGACGCTGCTATATTCATTGTCCTGTCCTGATGATGACTATTTAATTATATTATGGTTGAAACGCTATTGACGCATATATGTGGCCAAAATTGAATAAGACACATTTTAGGTCTTGTGTTGTTTTTGTTTTGTCCTGAACTTCCTATTTTGTATAATCTTTTCCTCAGCCAATTTTTTGACTACACACTGTATTGTTTACCTTGTACATGGGTAATCTATATCTGAATATTTCTTTCTTTATGTTCATGATTCTTTTCCTTTGAATACATTTTTTGATGTATGTATTGTGTATTTAAGTGTTAAACTTGAACACTTGTTAGTATTCCAGTATTGTTTGCCCCTGGTTCGGGTTCCAGGGATGCCCCTGTTGCTGATAATTATGCTCTTTCTCGCCTAGTGGCTTTTGATATGTACTGGCAGATCAATGGTCTGCTTAAACACCTTAATTGGATAGCATTGAAATGACCTGGAAGCGGTGCATTGTGAGCTGTTAAAACGACCCCCCACTCGCAGTGGCGGCTGGTGACATTTGAAAGTGGCAGGGCGTAAAATGAAAATCGTACTGCAGACGACAGACAAGCAATGCAAACAGGCTGCTCAGACAGCTACAACTAATTGAGCCTCTTCTACTGGCGCACATTAGCAGCTCAGACGG
The DNA here is from genome assembly GCF_964263255.1 of Lissotriton vulgaris. NCBI lineage: Eukaryota > Metazoa > Chordata > Amphibia > Caudata > Salamandridae > Lissotriton > Lissotriton vulgaris. The sequence continues at coordinate 1,672,217,419 of NC_141685.1, read as the reverse complement.
CTCTGCGCCTCTGCCAGCCAGCGACAAACTACAGGTGCATCCACAAAGCTGCACACGTACAGGCGTCCAATTTACTTCACGCATTGTTTCAGCACCAAACCAATTGAAATATTTTTTGCAATCTATTACGCATTTTTTTATTGTATGCACGGTTCATTAAACAACATTGAAATTTCCGCTTCGAATAATAGTAACCCACCACATTATCTGAATGAACAAAAAGCACCGTTAACCACATTTGCTAAAGCTTTGCACGGGCGCACTACACACTTAAAAGATGGATTCTGTTTACTTATTGTTGTAAATGCCCACCTACGCAGCTATAAATCGCGCTGCATCGCGCTAGTCCAATCGTAACTTTTTAAATAAATACGCAGCCAGAACTCTTAAAACAGCAATCACTGAATTTTAATGCACAATGTGGTGATCTCGTGCTTCAGCAGCAACATTAACTAGGCGCCAACCATCACAACGGCCCCGTTAATAACAGACTGACTCGGAATAATAAAATAAAACCATCATAACAGCCCCGTTTTTAACAGACTGACTCAGAATAATAAAATAAAACCATCACAACAGCCCCGAATAATAAAATAAATGTAAAAAAACGTACCTTGGCTTCCATCTCTGACTGCGGACTCGAGTCCTGTCCCGAGACTGCAGACTGCCGCCATCCTGGATTTCAAATGCCTCGTCGTCAGAGTCGTCACGTCACTAAAGGCTGCAGGCAGCCTCCCTCCCCTCCATGGCAGCCGGCGCTGATTGGTTCGGCCGGCTGCCCTAAATACGTCATTTCTTCTTGTCTCCATGCTTTAGAACAGAGAGTGGGAGGAGGCAGGGGGGAGCGGCTTGCCCACTGTTGCTAATACTGTCTGTTTGGACAGCCTCTCAGGCTGTCCAAACAGTCCGTATTCACAACAGTGGGCAAGCCACTCCCCCAAGCCACTCCCCCCTGCCCTGACTGAGGCTCGACTCGTAAACAGGAAGTAAGTTTGCTGACTGCGTTCTCGCCGTGCAAGAAGGGCAGGCAGAAACAAATCGTAGTTATAGATAAAATAACTACTATTTGTTTCTGCCTTCTTCTCGCACGGCGAGAAAGCAGGGGGGGCGGCGCCCAAACGCCCCCATGGTAAAACCGCCACTGCCCACTCGTTACACCCTCACATAAGGGTTCCCACTACTTACCCTTGATATACCTGCTAATACAAACGATTCCACTGTGTGTCACACAATTTCGACTCCATTCACACAATCACCCAGTGTGGAACTGAAATGAAATGAAATGAATTGTACTTGTAAAGCGCACTTATACACCCACCGGGTTTTCCTGGCGCTGTACACATACCGCTGTGGAACCCTTCCTGGCTTTTCCCTGTGAAATGTCCACTCCTGGGCACCCCCAAGGTGAAGCCAGGCATCCCAGTGCTGTTGGGGCCGTTGTGGAGAATAAGCAAGCTATTGCCTAGAGTTGCAGAGTGGGACCCATGATTAGAATAGGCACCGAGGCGAGAATTATCAGGTCAGAGGAAATTGAGCCCAAGACCTGCCGAGGGAGGAATTGAACCCTGGTTCCGGGCTAGACCTCTGCATCAGGGTCTGCCGCTCTAACCATTGAGCCGCACTTCTCTACACTATGGCAGGAAAAATGAGCTGAAGACCACTGTAAACAGTGGATTTTCAGCTCGTTTTTAGAGGCTATAAGTAGCCTATGTCCATTAAGATGTGTGAAAACATCCCAGAACTTCGAGATTAGCTTCAATTACCCACTGTTTTTATTTTTCTGGGAGAGGCGGGGGGGATTGGTGATGGGCAGAGTGCTTCCCGGGTAGCTTTCTGCACGAGACCCCACCAGCTCCCCACACAGTGGCATTAATATGTAAGTTGACAGGTATGCATTGCGGAGAGAGTGAGGCTCATCCCGTTGCCAGGGATGAGTGAGGACACGTCTACTGGCCTCTGCATGTCTTAAATAAACAGGCCACAGTAACAGAAATATGTAACACCCCTAGTGAGTGATCATCTGTCACTGGCAGTGCACAGAGCCTTCATTAGTAAATCAAGTGAATGGCACACCCCTACACTGGGCATGATTATGTAAACACACCTGAGACAAGCATGCATTCCAGCGTGGCACTGTGCCATGGGCCACGTGCACTGAGCTAGGAATGTGACTTCAACTATCTTTGGTTCTGTTTTCTCAGGCCTGGCTTGACAACTCAGCTGTCTGCACGGCCTATTGTGACTAGATCTTTAACATATACACAGAGGGGCATATTTCTGAGAGAAGTGGCGGAGCGTGGCGTTAGCCTCCTGGGCTTAACGCCAAACGTCCGCCACTCCTGAAATACACGGCTGCATCATCTTTTTTTTCAATGATTTTCTATGTGCAGGAAGGAACCCTTTCCTGCACATAAACAATCAATGGTGTTTTGCTGTTTTTATGTGTGCTGCACAATGCAGCATACATGGAAATAGCAAAAACGAGGAGAAATAAAACATTTTTTCCTCATATTGCCTGTTTAAGACCAGGTTTTTCCCTGGTCTTAATTCTGGTGCTGCCCCTTATTTATGCCACCCTTGTAAATAGGGGGCAGCGTCAAAATCAGTGAGTGCTGCGGTGGAACGCCCACCGCAACACCCATTGCCCTCCCTTTTCACTTTGAGTGTAGTGTGAAAGAGGCATTATTTACAAGGCAGCGTTAAGCAATTTTAAGTGGCTTACCGCTGCTTTGTAAATAAGGCGAAGCCCCTTTTGCCATCACAACATCTGAAAAAGTGACGTTGTGGTGGCGATAGGGGCTTGTAAATATACTCCAGAATTTGCTTTGACAGCTTCCTGAGGAGGATTTCTCTCCCAATTCATGTTATTGGCTCATTGTTTAATCATTTCACCTCATATAAAATGCTTGAATTGCATCGCACGATGGACTATTTTACATCTGACTAGAACCTCCATACAAGTTCTTTAGTTAATAGAATCATTACATATAGAAAGCAATCTTTTTTTTTTCACTACAGCAGGAAATGTTAATGGTTTAATCATGCATGAAGTTGCAAGCCTGACCTATTAACTGTGCAAGTGAGGTGCACTCCTCGTGTTATGACATGCAGTGCTTAGCAGTGCGATAGGTGAAGACGTGTGAGAGGCAGGCATGCAGTTTATGGTTTTTGCTAAGTAGGTAGCTATAATCAGCTCTGCAGGCCCTCTATTATATTTCTTATGATCACAACCTACTAACCTGGTTAGTGCTTAGGGTTGTCCTTTCTGAAATTTTTATTATAGCCCGCCGTAGCGGTCTCTACCTGCCCTTAAAGGCCCGCCCCCGCTATGGAGGGCTCTAAGACTATTAGAAAAAACCACCCCTAGAAGGCAGAATGTTCTAATTTGTAAAACAGAGGCCTCATGGAGCCCGGGGTGTTGAAACCCCCTTGGGCTCAGTGAGGCATTTTGTTCACAACAAGAGCTGTGCACAAACATTAGAATGTTGGAGTCCCAGGCTTGTACCGGTCATTAGAAGCCCGGAGCACTCCATTGTCTTCAATGGAGCTCCATTCCTTAGCAGTCCTGGCATTCCAATGTTCCAATTATATTTATAATCCTGAGCAGGCCAAAACTGGAGATAGATGGTCAGGAGATCTGCTGGAATGGACATCGTACAATATTGTGAGATGTTTGGTAACAACATACTGTTTAATTAGTCGAGATGTGCAAGATTTGACTAAACAAGAGTCCTCTGTTGACCAGCAGTAAGTAGCAAATCACTTTGTCTATTTCATGCCTGTGAAAAAGATAATGCATGATGTGTTGCTGTGGACATGTAAACACTTGTTGATAGACATGACCTGGAGTGGTTCTGTCTTATGTAAATGGAAGAGAGATGTTATACAGCCTGTTTGAACTAAAATCGAATAAACAACCACAATGTTAATATGAGTAAGAGCCAGGAAGGTTATGTAATAATTGCATTACTATATAATGTCCAAGCCAGACACAGGTCAGCCTTTAGAACTGCGGTGGAGGAGGGCAGCCGTGAGATAGGAACAGGTTCTATGGGGGAATCAGGGTTACAGATTCAAGTGAGTGAGATATGTGATAGGCAAATTAGGTGGATATTAAGCAAGGGATAACAAGGTACTCGCTGATATGTACAGAGGTATGATAGGTTGGCACAGGTGGTTTATCGGTAAGGTGTGGTGACAGAGTGCCAGACTTGACACATCAGCAGAGTCACAAATAGAGATACTATGGAGTGTGAGGCTTGGGTGACAAATAGTGTGGAGTAAACTTAGGTAGCTGTACGGACACAGCGGAGTATATGGTGGAGCTATTATGGGTCGAGGGGTAGAAGGGCCTGTGGAAAATCAGCTATTGGTGGAAGGGAGAGCAGCCCCGGCTCCAAATCCACACCCTGGCCTGTCCCCAAAGCTACGCCTCTTTTCGAAGAGCCCTTATTGGTGGCTGTGCTCTCAGGCATGTTAGTTATGGATTCCTTTTCCTACTTTGAAGAAAGGGCTGAGCCTAGCAGTATATTAAAAATGTGTGGCACTAGTTGATATCCAAGGAAGATAGGTTGTCAAGATCTATCAGTCCTGGAACTGGGAAAAAGAAGTTCTCCAGGAATCCACAACTTGTGAGAGGAATACCAAGGTCTGGACTCATGAGGCTTCAAATAATGGGCATCCCATGTGTTGCTTTTTTTTAACAAACTCCAACCCCAAAGAAATTGTCAACATGGAGAAAATGATAGCACAGATATTGTATTTTACACAAAGCGTCACACATAAACCAAATATTAATCTAGCTTAGTGGGTAATGCACCTGTTGCAAAGAGCTGTTTCTAGGTATCCAGCTGGTAAGATGACTCAGGCGTTTAATGTGTTTTTTGAAGAGATCTGTAATCCCTGCTCATTGATTTTATTAATTAAATACCTTGAGGGGATTTGTCTATTGCAGAGAATTAAATATGGTGTGTAGGTCTCGGATTACTATTTTATGTACGACAACTCAGTGAGTTAATGCCTTTGTTGCAGTCATCATTATTTAAGCCCAATTGTCGGGACTTACAATAAGGTAAAATGGCTCATTGAGTTAAACACCCTCTACAAAAATATGCCTGAAACCTGCAAGGCCTACTTTTGGATTTTTACAGTTTTTAACTCAAACTTTTATAATTGAAGATGAATAAAATGGGTTTGGTTTGGTGGTAAGAAATACTTGTTGTCTGAAATGTTCACTTTAAATTTGGGGTACTGAAGAGCAGCATACAATAGGAAGAGGAAAACTAAACCGAACTCTCTCTCAGGGACCACATTGCCAAAAACCACAAAGATGGCCTGGTACCAGCTCTCTCACCTACAGAAAGTGAAGCTGTTTCTTCCAGAATGTGGTCACACCCGTGCACCAGGATGATGGTAAAACCATGCTCCATGGCCTCCGATAACCCGATCTTGCACCCCTTAGGAGCAGGGGTGGCCGGCACAGGTAACAACGGTGGGGCGGCGGCAGGTGGGGTGGTAAGTGGGCAGACGACAGAATAGGGAAAGTAAATTAAAAAAAAGAAATAAAAGCACTTACCTTGAGCTCGCCACATCGCCAAGTCGGCTATGCGGCAAGCACAAGATAAGTGGTTTTTTATTTTTTTTTATTTTACTTTCCCTATTCTGTCGTCTGTCCCCCCCCCCCCCCCCCCCCACCAGCCTGCACCACCACACCTCTGTTACCTGCGCCGGCCACGCCTGCTTAGGAGCATCCTACACACCGCAGCACTTCTCATTAAACTGCCTAAGGATATATGATCACATCACCCCATCCAAATGGTACCCCATTGGCTCCCCTTGCTGGCCTGCACCATCTTCAAAACCCATTGTATATTCTGAAAAGTAATTTCGACCTTCCCTCGGGCTTATCTTGCAGCCAAGCTCACCATCTCTGGAGGTTCTTGGCACAATGACAGCCAACACATCATCAAACACCCAGACTATGAAGTCTAAATTAAAAAAAAGAAGACAGAAGGCGTTTTCCATCTACGCACTCAAGATCTGGAACAGCATATCTGTATACATTGGGGCAGCCCTAATGCTGCTCCAATTTAAGATCAAGCATTTGCAATGCAATAGGTCTCGCATTTCGTGGAGTTGGAGCTATTGGCATTGTAAAAAGCAATGTGTTTTATTTATGTTGTTTTGTTTGCAGTGAAGTGAATATTTTTTTTAAAAAGTGCACAAGTCTGCCTCACCACCCCAAGGGCAATTACCAGAACAAAGGGTGAAGCACATCAGATGCAATACAAAGGAACTATGTCAAATGTATCTATAAAGTGGTCATCTGGTCAAACCCTTCTCCATTTGTGCCAAGACCACAGCGTTTGGACAGAAATATCTTCATTGAAGCAAACCACGATGGAGCAATCTCTGAAGCTTTCCTTTTGTTTTGAATCCTCATTTTGCTGCATATCCATTTCAATATAGTGTTCCTGGCAGGAGTTTCACTATGTCTGCTTCTAATCAACACGGCTATGGAACGTCCAAGATGCACCTGAAATCACTGCTGGGGAGTACGGAAAAAACACAAAGGCAGACCATAAACTGATTCATCTTAAAATGGCTTGGTTTAGTGCTTTGTTTTAACCGTTATGAAATAAAGCCTGAAAAAGATGTGACTCAACTTGTTTCTTAATTGCCTTGTGAAACTGTGGAGAGTCCCTGAGTGGAAGCTCGCCAGGAATATTGAATTGGTATGCTCCTCACCAGAAACAAGGGCATCACCTTTCCTAGATTGAGCTTGGATAACTTTGGTGGTTTATCTTGTGTCAGTTCCCAACATATCCTGGCATGCAGCACAATCCAACCCAAGATTGTCTGTTTAAACAATTTACAACCTTTACAGACCAGAAAAAGCCAATAAGCAACTGCTTCGCCGTCAGGAATACTTCTGAAAAAAAGGCATGAAAATAAAGGTCTCTGCATTTATTTGTAAATCCTTCTCTTCTGCACCCTGGGTAATTAAATGTTTCGACAAGATAGAAATCAGACATCACTTTAGCATGACAGACTTCCATTCAGTCCTTAATTTGTGTCGATGGTTTCAGGTTGGAACTGATGAGCTCGTAGTACCTGCACTTTAAGTTATGCGAACTCAGGAACCGAGGTAGGAAACAATTAAAATGGGCACTGTGCTAAAATATAATGTGCGACAATAAGGGGAGTGGTCCCAGTGGAAACCCAATTACATAGACATCAACATCACCTTATTAATCAATTACAAACAATATTTAAGCATTTTGAGAATGTTTAATCACATTGAACATATAATACATCATGTAGAAACAGAATGTTAGAAAAGGACACAGTGAATCTATCACTGTTGTCCGCATTCAAAACAGAAAACATAAGGCTGTCGACATTTCGACCCAGGGTTAGTGTAGGAAATTCTGCTCCTTACAAAAGGGTACCCTTAGTCCACCTGGTAATGCAGTGGAAAGAACAAGGACGTGTCCGGAGACTCCAGTGTCAGAGAGGGACAGATACTTTGATGATAAAATGTGTATAATATTCGGCTTATTCCAATGAGTGGGGTAGAGATGATCAGCTAGCGGACAGATAGTGAAAGAAACGTGAAGCTGGTTTACTAGACAAATGGAGCACCTTGATTTATTAATGTTGCCTCTACCCCAATCATTGAAACAAGCAGAATATTTATTTCTAGCTCCCAATTTTCCAGTAAATCACACCTAGTTGGAATGGGCAAATAATACCAGGAACGGATTATCCTTGTACGTATCACTATAGTATCTAGGTGGACCTTACAAATATTTTGCCTCAAAAACTGATTAACTATCTCCACCCCTTGTTGTATAACACTTTTTGGATGGGTAAAACAAGGACTTTAGGAGGTACAGAGTAGCTCTGCTTGTTCTTTACTTATCCCATCTGGATGAGTGACACACATATTCTATTACAGGAGGTAACTGTGTTCCACCTAAATCGCATGAGGGTGTATCTTTCAAACATCTCTTTCTGAGCTGAGTAACTTCTTATGCTCTTCACAAATAAGAGTGAATCTCACTAACAGCAGACTCACAATCACAAACACATTTCTTAGGAATTGAGTTACTACTTATGTTGATTATAAGCTCCATCTCGGTGGTCCCCGTAGATATATTTCCTTTGAACTAATTAACACCCAATTTTACTGATGATTTACAACTGGATGGGCCTTACGCACACTCCCTTAGATGGTAAATATACCTATATTTACCACACAAATTCTATGTGGATCTCAGAAATACTAAGCCACACAAATACTGACGTATTTCTAGAAATTGAGAACCCTCTCTGTTCTTTATATATGGATCTTTCTAAATATTTTTTCCAAGAAATGAGTAACTTCCACTTTCTTTGTATTTCCCTTAAGGGAGGAACTCTGTAATATCACTAAGCATTCACTTCAAGATCATGGATTTTCCCAGAAAACTGCAAATACATTCATTACACTCCTTGCCTACCCAGCTCCTACCGTGTGACTTAAAGGGGCAAATTTTCAAGCCCCATCGCCACCACAATGTCACGTTCAGTGACGTTGTTGTGGCGATAGGGGTTTAGCCCTATTCTCAAGGCAGCGTTAAGCCACATTAAGTGGTTTGACGCGGCTTAACGCTGTCTTGTGAATACGGCCCCCTTCATGCTGTTTTTAGTGTGAAAGGGGCGTGCAGTGGGTCTTGCGGTGGGCGTTCCACTACAACACCAATTGAGTTTGATGCTATCTCCTATTCACAGGGGCAGCGTAAATAGGAGGTAGCGCCAAACTTAAGACCTGGAAAAATCTGGTCTTAAGGTGGCGAAACAAGGAGAAATGCTTTATTTCTCCCCGATTTTGCTTTTTCCATGTGTGCTGCCTTGTGCTGCCAAAATGCCATGGTTTGTTTATGCTGAACCTGAAACCCGAAGTGTCGGGTAAAGAACCTAGCCGAAAAACCAGGATAGGGTTTCCACTCAGTATGAGTCGGAAAAACCAATCAGGAAAGAAAAATGTCTTTCTTGAGTCCCCTCACTCACCAGGGTTTCCCCATGGTGACATGCTTCATCATAGGGGCCATCTCAGTTCTCTACAAACTGAGGCGTGCTGTGACTTCCAATATTTACGTAGGAGCACTTTTGTGGAAAACTATGTGTAGTGCAAAAGTGGAGTGGAGTGGGCGAAAGTAAGTTAAAAATACCTTGCTAGTGGGCGAAATATTTTATTGTTGCTCCTAGTTTGGAATGTCTAAAAACGGGGTAAGATACAAGTAGACCTAGCTATAATGGGTTAGGAATCCTTAATATACATCAACATGTTTCGAGCTTTCCCCATAGCTCTTCGTCAGGACTACACTGGGACCAGCCCTGTGTTTGCCACTCCTAATCCGCCTAGTTAGGCAATCTAGAAAATAAACAAATGGCTGCATTACAGCCTGGGTGAAGAACATGCCCAGGGCCCCATTCCCTGGGTGATCGCGTAACCACTGCTCTCAGACCAATCACAATGCTGAATTGCAGCGTGTGATTGGTCAGGGGAGCCTGGATGGTGGAGTGACGCTGCCATGACGGAGGAGGTACGCGGTGAGGAGGTATGCTTTTTTTTCATCTGTTTTGCACCCCGTTTCCCATCCCCTGGACACACACATTTCACTCGCCACCCCTGATCTGTGCCGACCACCACTGTGTGGGCCTCATAAAGGATTGCCCCCCCCACCCCTGCGCCACAGGGGCAGCAAGGACCTATGTTATGCCCCTCTTGACTGTAGTAATAAATCTGTGCCACCAGACTTGACCCCGTGAGCAAGCTGCACACTTCCTGTTTACTAGGACAGGCCATTGTTTATACCGAAAGGTCTCTTATTAACAGTTTGGATCTGCTGGACGTATTGTGAAGTTTCTGATTGCAAGACTGGACCTGTTGAAACCACACAAAAATATTTCTGTGTACCAGACTAGGTCTTCTATTCACGCTGTACCTGTCATGTTTACCTGACTGCAGCTGCTAGGTGCATTGTAAAGTGTCTGTTTACCAGATGGGCCGGACTGTAAATTGTGTTTTCATTATGGCACCAGTCTGCTAAAGTTACTCTTTATCAAAATGAGCGTACGTCTGAACATACTGAGTAGACCCAATCATTGCAAATAGCTCTCTGGAGCTAGGTCTCAGCCCACTTAGAGATTGTTTCAAATGTTTTATGCATTATAATTTAGTTTAGGTTGGAGAAGGCTACAAAACATGTAATGAAGGCCGTGGAGAAGCAATTCTCCTGCACACCAAGAGACAACCACATCAAAGATGTGCAACATTCCTATGGGTGACCACCAACATCTAAACATGATGAGGAATGTGGTTCCTGATTGGTCCAGGGTCTGCTAGGCATGGAAGAGCAGGCACCATCCATCATTGAGGAGGAAAGGGCTGGTGCAGAACCCTAGGGCTGTTGAATCCACCCGCTCCCTTAGGGACTGGTCACCAACAAACCACTGAGTGTCTTTCCACTTTGGACCCTAATGGTGGAGAAGAGATCATGATAGGGCCAAGAAGCAAGATCCCTGCATTGCTTTCTCGCATCATTTCTTATACTGAACACATCCTACAGTGGAGCCTATCCTACAGTGGACTACAAGGGGACTTCAGGAAAAGGTCTTTGCCAATGGTAGTTGGGTAAAGTTGCCACTTTTTTCTGTGTTCACTGGTGACCATGGTTCCGGTGCCGCGGTGACTGGAACCCTCTATCACCCAAAACATAAAACAACAAGTAGTTAAGTCTCATCCTCTCCACCGGGCTGGATGCCAGAAGCATTACTTAATCTAGTCAATAGGGTGAGCGACAATCTGCAGGCCACAGTTTGAGTCCCCACTGATGATGTGGACTGTGTGGGGCTAAACCTTTTCCTGCAAAGGACAGTGCGGTATGTAGTCGTCAGCTTTCCACCCAGCATCACTGCCCAGAAATCTGCACCTTTCCTGCAGCCCCTATCCATGCAGACCAAAGCCCACCCTCTCGCTCCCTCCACTTTAATGGAAGAGAGGCCGAAGCCTCCTGAGATTTCAGTAGTTACCCTCAGGGCATCACTGCCCGTCACTGCACTTGCGTCACTCTTTACCGCAACTAAGAATCATGTCTGTAATTGCTCTACTAATAACTCTCCCTGGTAGAATCTTCCCCAGGTGCAGGCATTTCCTCCTAATTGTAGTTCACCCTTGACCTCTGTGAGTGTACATCTACGTGAGCAGGTTCCTAAAGTATCTTTGTAGTTGCTTTTGCCTGTGGCTGCCTGGTAGGGTCAGCCAGCACAGTACTGAGACTTTTGCAGAGATATTTTCAGGGTTTTTCTGCAGATCGTCAAACCCTGGTCTGGTGGAGTTAAATACCAGGTGCTTTGTGTCAGTGTTTCATTTCTTTGTCTTTTTGTCGTCTTGCCTCTGTTACCCTGTTACACCTGTCAGCCTTAGGGTAGTCTTTCCCCAAACATTTTGACTTACTCTTCCATATTTTTCTGTTTTCGTTTTTCTTGGCCCTAGGACTCTGCACTTTCCCATAGTTAACCAGTACTAAAGTGTGTGCACTCCTTAAAACATGGTAACATTGGTTTCTCCCCAATTGGCATATTTATTTTACTTATAAGTCCCTCATAAAGTGGCAATACCTGTGCCCAGGGTCTGTAAATTAAATTCTACTAGTGAGCCTATAGCATTTATTGTGTCACTCACTTCAGTAGCCTTGTAAACATGTATCATGCCTGCCATTGCAGTCTGTGTGTGCAGTTTTAAACCTAGCAAAGTAAACCTTTTGCTAGGTCTAAATCATGCTTTTTAATACATATAAGCCGCACCTAGGGAAGGCCCTACACAGCCCAATGGGCTGGGCGCGGTGTGTTAAACAAGTAGGACATGAACTTTTAGGTTTCAGATGTCCTGGTAGTGAAAAACTCTTAAAATCTGCTTTTTAGAACTGCATGGCTTGCCTTTCCCACAGGATAACATTGAAGTTACCTTATTACATTTAATAAGCTGTAACTTTCAAATTAATTCATGTTCATGTTTGGCATCTTTAGAATTGTAATGAGAAATCCTCTTTTATTGTAAAGTATTAACAATGACACTTTTAGAAAGTTCAGATTTTCTTTCCTAAGCCATTTAGTATCTGCAGCCTGTCTCTCGTCACATGACTAGTTGCAGTTAGCAGTTGTCATGTGTATTCCTCCCAGACAGCCAAATACATAGTGTGGCTGGTTGGGCCAATCCCTGGCAAGTTGGAGGAGGAGCTGGGCACAGCCCCACTTATACATGAATAGGCTGTGTCCTACTTTCACACAGAGGACTGCATGCCCCCTGGTGTTAGTTTGGAGCCAGGGGATGTAGTAAACCTCTAGAAGCTTCTCCCAAAGAAGGCACCAGGTTCAAATACTGCACCTGAGACACCAACTCTTCAGTACGGTTCTTGACCTGTGGAAGGCTCTGTCAGGAAGAAGGACTGTTGTGCTGCTGAAAGGACTGCAACTCTGCTGGACTGTTTCCCTGAAGGTCTGCTGACCTGCTGTGCTCACCTGCTGCCCACTTGCCTGGGTGAGAAGCACTGAACATTCATTATGTGCCCAGGAACACCAAAGTGACTACAAGGGCTAGTCTCTTGTAACCAGCACCTGGACTCTGCAACAGTGAGTCCTGTCCTGCCAGGTGGAGCCACCCTAGTCTTGGACCCTTGGAAGTGGGCCTGAAGGTGCTCTGCCAGCACCCCGGAACCGATGCTTGAATCTCCAACCCAGACCTCGCAGCGCCTCATCTGGGCAAAGCATCCTTGAAGTAGGACGTCGCAACCCTTCGCAATGAAGATTTATGATACTCTTGTTCATCGGACTTAACTGGGTACCTATAGCTAGCCTGTGCTTCATCCCAGTCTGCCTGAACTTGTGACTTTTTCCTGGTCTGGTATGACCAGATATCCACAGTTGGTTCTTTGTGCTTTTTGGTGCCACTTTCACTGATATCTTTAAACTTGCAGATCTGCGGTTCTACTGATTGGATTTTTTCATTTTGGTCTTGAATTATTTATTTAAAAATTCACTCTATTTTTCGAATTAGTCAAGGGATCCTTCTTGTGTGGTGTTCTCCCGTTATTACTTCTTTGACGTGCTGCGCAAATACTTTACATCAAGTTAAGCCTGACTGCTCTCTGTCAAGCTACCATAAGGTTGAGCACATGTTCGCTTATGACTTCAATCTGACGTTAACCCAGTTTCTTACGTAACCATATCGTCTTTAATGTATTTTCAGTGCATATTCCCACAGGGTTACATTTATTATTTTGTTAAATTTCTACTTGGGATGTTTGTATTACAGTTAATGCGTTGTGAGAATGGATGTACGTTGTTACAATGCATGCTTTTACCACGCATGCCTTTACAACGCAGGTTTTTCAACGCAAGCCGTTACAACCACTTGCGTTGGGGGGTGCTGGATAGTGAATAGTTTAATGTACTATTCCAACTCCAGTCCCCGTGGATAGTAGGGAAGGTGTTGGATAATAAATTAAACTATTACCTATCCTAGAGCGCCCCCCAGCGCAATTCGTTGTAATGACTTGCGTTGAAAAACCTGCGTTGTAAAGGTACTGCGTTGTAAAAGTTGCGTCGTAAAAGGTGTTTCCCTGTGAGAATAGATCTCAGACGATCAATCATTATTATCAAAATCATATAACACCCAATAACCAGAATTTTCATCTGAATCAGTATTCAAGCTGTGCTTGAAGTTTAGATTTGTCAGATTTGTTACCCAGCCATCGGAAATATTGATACATCCAAAGGTAATTAATTACCCTCCATTCACCTTATGCTTCTGCTCCTGCATATGCAACATAGTTTAACCCCTGGAGGCATTTATGATTAGATCCAGGTTGTACTTACTGTTTTGTCATCTTCTTTTTTTTATTGTTGGAGCCATACCTTGCTGAACATTGAAATTCCTTTTGCAGTGATCATTGGCAATCTCTGTATCTCTGCGCTGCCATGTATGTCTAAAGCGGGTTTTGCTTTTCTGGTAACTAGATTTCCTTCTGTTTGTTCTCAACTAGATGCTTGATCTGTATGCAGCAGGAGATATGTTGGTGTTTTCTGTTCTTTGGGTTTGAATTATTGCTGTCTGTAACTATAGTGGATCATACTAATCTGTGATTTCTATTTGTCTGTGTATACTGGTCTGGTTGCTGTTTTTGAATACAGGGGTAATGTAATACATCTGATTTTGCCCTGCTTGCTTGCCTTGGTTACTGGTTATGTTACAGCACATTAAATTATTTTGCTGATTGCTGTTCTTTCTTTTGTCTTGCTCTAGTTTCCTGTATCTGAAAATAATGGTTTGCATTACTCTGCTGGTTTGTTTTTCTTCTGCATGCACGGGACTTGTCATTTTTGGTTACATTTTTGGTCTTCCTTGTTTTATAGGCCTAGTTGTTGGATTTGTATGTAGTGCATCACTTTATCCAGCTGATTTTAGTTATTTAAGTGTTTCTTGGTCTAGCTTTCTATATCTGCAAATCATTGGAATTGTTATTCTGCTTATGTATGATCTCTTCGGCTCCTGTGTGGTCTGTATACTGCAGGTTAAGTTAGTCTACCGATATTAGGGTACTGTGTCCCTGGTTTAATATATGGTTGTAGTAGATTGTGTCATGTCTCACCCAGCCCTTCCCTTTGTTTTGACTCAGAGCTAGAGAATCGTTTACACTCATGGTGTGTTATGGCATGACAATATTGTAGTTATTTCAACTCTAGAGGTGTATTCCTCTGTTCTTTGTCACATGGGTAAACAGCCATTCACCTCTAACACTGCCTTTTGCAGTAGTTTGACACAGTGGGGGAGTGTATTTTAGTTGTAAGGTTGCTTTTCATAGTGTTCTGGATCAATGCTAGTGCATTCAGCCCTGTGGTTGGATTTCCCAGTGCTCTGGCACAGTGTTTCAGCATATTTGCCGGGGCTGGTGACGCAGTGGACAAATGCATCCACTGTAGGGTCCTGTGTTTGACCTCATGGTCATAGGTTCTAATCCCGACGGGTCCACTCAGCCTTTCATCCATCTGAGGTCGATAAAATGAGTACCATTGAGTTGGGTAACAATATACATCTGTTATTCAGAGCCTTGGGACTTTCGGGTGATACGTGCGCTATTCAAAAGTACATGTTATTTATTATATTATGTTATATTATTTCTCTTCTAGAGTTTCACTGCTCGTTGTTATCTTGTATGTTATGTTATGTATTGTGGTGTTGTGTGTTGTGTTATGTTATGTGTATTTGTAAAGCTCACTATCACCCACAAGGCTATCCTGGCGCTGAGGAGGTGTGTGTGCCTAGCCCTACCTATGGTAGGTTGGTTAATTGAAAAGCCAATTCCTCGGCTTCTTGTGGTATTCAAGTAGAGAGGAGGAGCCGCTGATATGGAGAGGGGGGTTGTTCCACGCTTTAGGAGCGATGTAAGAGCCCGCTCGTCTTCCTGATCTGGTTCTGTGTTTGCGTGGGATGTTGGTGAGTAGGAGTCGTGTGGAGCAGAGGTGTCTGGATGGTTAGTGGAAGGAGATGCAGCTGTACAGGTAGGTGAGGCCAGAGTTGTAGAGTGCCTTTAATGTGTGTGTGAGGAGTTTGAATGTATTGCATGTGTGTATTGGAGGCCAGTGTAGTTCCCTGAAGTGTGATGTGATGTAAGTTCAGTGTGGGAGGTTGATGATGAGTCTGGCTGCCAAGTTCTGAATGGTCTGTAATCTTCTAGTGAGTTGCTTGGTGCTACCGGAGTAGAGGGTGTTCCCATTGTCCAACTTGCAGGTGACTAGAGCATGTGGAATAGTTTCTCTTGTGTTGCTTGGGAGCCATTTGGAGATCTTCCTAAGCATCTTTATGGTGTGGAAGTAGGATGCAGTGACGTGTTGGCTTGTGCAGTTGTGTCCAGATTGCTCTTGATTATTATTCAGAGGTTCCTGGCATGCGTTCTGAGTGTGGATTGAGTTCGGCCAGCCACAAGGTTTTCTTTCCGAAGACCACTGCTTCTATCTTGTCCGTTTTGAGCTTGGGACAGGTGGCTTTCATCTTGTTAGCGACTTTGGTCATGCACTCGGTTCTTGTGTTGCGGGTCTTTTCCGAGAGCGATAGTATGAGTTGCATGTCGTCTGCATAGGAGAGGATGTTAAGTGTGTGGATGACATTGGCCAGAGGGCTTGTGTATGTGTTGAAAAAGGTGGGACTGAATGATGGCCTTTGAGGGACTCCGCAGATGAGTAGTTTCCGGCCTTCCAAGGAGTAAGCTTCCAGGCTGACCGCTTGTGTTCTCTGTTAAGAAGGAGCTGATCCTGCAGGGAGCAGTTCCTTGGATGCCATTCTCATTTGGGTGCCTGATGAGGATGGGGTGTGAGACCGTGTCAAGTGCTGCAGAGAGATCCAGGAAAATGAGGGCTGCCGTTTCTCCTCTGGAAAAGGATCATGCAGATATCATCTATGAGTCCTGTTTCTGGACTGTGGTTGGGCCTCAAACCGGACTGCAGGGCATTGAGGAGCTGATGATTGCTGAGGTGTTCAGTGACTCATTGGATGATTAGTTTCTCTAAGATCTTTGCTGGTTAAGGTAGGAGGGAGATGGGTCTGTATTTGGAAAGTGTGGCTGAGCAAGTGGACGTTCTTTTAGCAGAGGCCTGACAGTGGCATGTTTGCCCGTGTACAGGACTGTGGCTGAGTAGAATTTAGACATTAAGGATGGCTGTTAGGTCTTCACTGATTGCTAGGAGTTATGTGAAGGGGTGGTGTGGGCAAGGGTCAGATGGAGCCCACGAGTGGATGGTCTTCATGGTAGCACCAATTTTGAAAGTGGTGGTGGCAGGCCGCAAGGTCAGGCTTTGTTCATCAGGCGTGATGGGAAATTGAGTTGCAACAGTAATGGGGTCCAGTTGAGGTTTGAAGTTGCTGTATATGGATGTGATTTTGTTTCAAAAGAATTCTGAGAGCTTGTTGCACAAAGTCTTCTGAGGTAGTGATGTTGCAGGTAGACATGGAGGCCTTTAGGCATGGAGGCCGGTAGGCATGGTGAATTATTTGATGATGGTGAAGATTTCCTTGATGCTGTTAGTGCTGGCGTCGATATGATCTGCAAGAGCTGTGCGCCTGGTGTTCTGAATCTGCTGGTGGTAGCGTCTTAGAGTTGATTTTAATTTTTCTTTGTCAACAATGTCTCCATTTACACCCCAGTTGCTGACAGTGGCATTTTCTTACTCTTTGTTCCTCTGTATACCAGCTGGCCTGTGGTCGGGCTCTTGCCTTTAGATTGCACTTGAGGGGAGCCAAGGTGTCAGTGCATATAATGATCAGGCGGTTGAGGTTTTTAATGGCTTTCAGCAAGTAGAGGTTGTGCTCGGGCCAAAGCTCGGAGAAACTGGAAGCCCACTCCTCTTCTGAGATGCTTTTTGAGCTCTGGCAGGTAGTTCCTGTTGTGGTAACTTTGTGATGATGCAGGATGGTATACTGAAACTGACAAGGGCGTGGTCCGTCCAGGTCATAGTTGCTGGCTTGTCGACTTTGATGTTGCTGATTGAGGAGAAAATCGGAACCAATAGGTGTCCAGTGGTGTGGGTCGGTTCCGCAATGTGCTTGATGAGGCCAAGGATTGCAAAGAATTTCTAGAAGGGCCGGAGATTTTTAGTTGCTACAGTCTTCTAGGTGAAAGTTAAGGTATTAGAGGGTGATAAAGGTGCTCAATTTTATGATGAGGAGTGCGACAAAGTCCTTGATGCCATTGGTGAAATTCGGGCAGGGTCCAGGTGGTCTGTAAACAAGGGTTACTTGCTGAGAAAAGTTGGCTGTGATGTGTATCTTGAACGTGAGGTGTTCCATATAGCTGCTTGGGGTGTCCGTGCAGGTTGCAGATGATAATATCTTTAAATTTGATGGTGACTCCATTTGGGCTTGTGCTGACAGTCTTTCCTAGTGATGTTGTAGCCAGCGGGGATGGTGGTAGCAATTTCCAGTGCTTGGGTTAGGGTGGGCCTTAGTGCGCCCACACCGCCGAGGTTTAGCTGATAGGTCCTGATGAATGCCAGGTAATTCACAACACGATGACACAAACATGTTGACCCCACTGAATGGAAACAGCTGAACAATTTATTCAGATTAATTTCCTACACCTTGTTTTTAATGTGTCTGATTGGCCACTTAATAAAGTTATTTTGGACACAATCTAGACACTTTTAGTCACTTCGCCACACCTTCACAAAAAACCAGCTCCGCAGTAATCTGGCGTCGCAGCACACCGGGGAGGCACTCGGCCTCTCCCTGTGGGGCCCGATGATGAAGCATGTCATCAACTAGGTTGGTGAGTGAGGGCTTTCTAAAAATCTAATAAGATTTCCCATGCTCAGTTTTTTCCTTCGTAAATGAAATAGTGACACTCTTTTGTTGTTTAGACTATACTACCAGGGGACTAAGAGTGTCTCCAGTACACTTACATTCACTCTCTCGTTGATAACTAGCCTACCATCCCTGAGGCAAGCCACAAGAGGTGCAAACCACAAGCATAGCAGTCCTAGAGGTGAAATACAGACCATCCCTGAGGCAAACCATGAGAGGTGCAAACCACGACCGGTGCAGTCCAAGAGGTGAAATACAGACCACCCCTGAGGCAAACCACGAGAGGTACAAAAAACAAGCAGTGCAGCCCGTATTCAAGTAAATCCCTGTTGATTGCTTAACACTAAGCCTAACAATTCGTTTGGACATATAATAAATCCAGAGCTTTTTACTAACTTTTTCTCCGGAGTCAGTGACCAGGAAGATCTTAACTATTTACTGACTTAGCCATGAATAGAAATACCATTTGGAATGCTCATTAGGGTTGTTCAACGCTTTCAACTCATCGTCCTAAAGATGGTCTAAAGGATGCTTACACCAAAAAGACTGAAACGTGGACAATTCCATCTATTTCCTCAGTGATTGATTTTCCTTTTGGGAGTGTTTCTGTATTATTCAGACTCATTGTTCCATTTATGTATCTTGTTTGGAATAAATGTCCACATTAATTACACTGAGGTATCATCAATTTTTAATCGTTTGTAAACCTCGGTTATTTGGGTTGCTTTAGTCTTGTGTACCCTTTCTATTTTTCCCTAGCAGCCCACCCCAGCGTTGCCTGGGGCAGAAAGGGGCTGGGGGCAGCATTTGGGGCTTGCGTGCACTTCTGCCCTGACCCCCTCCAGCCCCCTCTCGGCCCGGCCCCCTCCCGTCCCGGCCCCCTCCTGCCCGTGTCCCGGAGAGCCTGATCCTTACTTGAGCCGCCGGTCCCGCTCCAGGCGCCCCGCCCGCACAGGCCGCCACTCTTCAGGCGCCCCGCCCGCACAGGCCGCCACTCTCCAGGCGCCCCGCCCGCACAGGCCGCCACTCTCCATGCGCCCCGCCCGCACAGGCTGCCACTTCGCCCAGCAGCAAGCAGGGCCACGGCAGTCCTCCCAGCAGGTCGCGATCTTCGGCGCCATTTCCGGAAGTGTTGCCAGGGAGCGCAAACGCAAATGATGTCATCGCGCAGACGTCGCGGCCGGCGCTACTTGCAAGGGACTACTTTATTTTTATTTCAACATTTTTTAAACAACGTATATTTTGTATTTTTAATAGCCTATGTCCTTCTGCTTGCCCTGAGGTTTTCAAAGATGTCTTGGGTATTTTGATTGGTGGTGTACTTTTCGAGTTTACCTGGCTCAAAGGTTTGTGTTCTCTCTTTATAATAGTAGTATAGATTATAAAAATTTGATTTCTGAAAAATGCACACGTTTCAAGAGTATCTTTGGCAGATCTATTGGGAAGAAATTAACGGTAGGTTACCAGTTGGAACCTATATACATTGTTGTATGTTTTAATAGTTAAATTGAGTGGGTAGAAAGAAATCCCTTGAAGGCACATTAACCTGCTAGTACATACATTACCCAAGCCTCCAAGGGTCAATTGGGTTCCCCACTTTTTCAAGCTGGCAATAGGTTGAGGCATCCAAGAAACAGCTCAGACCTAGTTTGTTAAACCAGGTACTAACATGGCAGATCCAGGGAAATGTAACGTGGCTATCTAGTCCCAAAAGTTCTCTTAGACCCTATTTGTAACAGGTGAGTTCTTGTGTGACCCATAAACGGACCCAGAATAAGAAAGGGTTCAATGCAGCTTGGAGTTCCATCCTCCTAATGCCTATGTCCAGGGCCGGACTGGCCATAGCGGGCACCGGGCGTTTCCCCGGTGGGCCGCTAGGGTGGGGGCCGATTTTGGACCCTTGGGGGGCCGTTTTTTTGTTACCGGGGGTCGGCAATATCAGCCCCCAGTAACAAAATCGGCCGAAATCGGCCCTCTCACACTGCTTTGCTGCACTTCCTCATCCCAGGGGGGGCTGGCCGGACAGTGTGCCAGGGCCGGTTTCTGTTCCCAGTCCGGCCTGGCCTATGTCATAATACACTGGTGTCATAGGTGTACGATTGGGCAGGCAGAACAGTATCCTTACAAATGTGTTTTCATCTGTGGAAAGTGTGCCCCCCCCCCCCCCTCCCTCCAATTACTCCACGTAAAGGGCTGCTGTTTGGACCCTGTAGTTGTAAACCTCCAGGGCTGGTGACACTGCTTTAGATTTAGTAGATTAGTGCCTTGTTGCAATGGGCATAGGGTTTGTAACAAGAAAGCTTTAGATGTATTTATTTGTGGTTTCCAGGACAGTTTTGTATCTAATGTAATACTAAGAGAGCTTAAATTGGCTACATACTCCATTTGTTGATTTTGGAGAGTGACGTTTTTCCTGATAGACTTATGCGGTCTTATGGCCATGTGGTTTGTTTTACTGGAGTCAATTTCAAGGCACTTTATGGTACAATAATTGTTAACGCTGTCTAATAGTCTTTGCAGCCCCTTTGGTGTCTGGGATAAGGGGATGGTGTCTTGCACAAATAGTAATGCAGGTTGCATGTCCCGGTATTGGATTGTATTTCCCCATTATGGCTGCTGCGACAGGAGTTTTCTCAGTTTTTGTTGCATCTCACCTTTAGAGTTACATGATTCTGTGATTTGGAGTAGGGTTAGGTAGTAATTGATCACTTCTAGCACTGCATGTTGTGGCTGGTCGTCTGACTCAGTGTTGTCATGTACAGCATATTTTCAACTGCCTGTGATAGTCGTGTATACTTGAGTTAGACTGTTTTGCCTTTGAGCCTACATGCCTCAGTAGTGTGACACCGGCTGAAGGGTATTTCACCTCTAGGACGGTATACAGTAGTGCTTTGGCATAAGGCTAGATTATTTTCTCTGTAGTCGCTAGTAGCAATATGTCTCAACTCAGTGCAACCTGGCAAGTGTTTGCTGGCCTGTGTCTGTCTGTCTCTGTGTAGGTGGCCAGTGATGGGTATGGTTTGTTTACAATTGCAGCAAATTGTGTTTTGGTAGTTGGTGTATGGCACAGATACATGGGTAATGGTGTTGCCCGAGTAAACAACAACAAACATGAATAATTTGTTTTTCTAAAACATACAGTGTTGCAATACAGGATATGTGAGTCTGATTAACTAGCATACAAACCATTCAGTGGAAAAACATAACTGTCAAGAAATCCTGGAATTTTTTGGGGAAAAACTAAAATATCCCCATGAATTTAAAAAGAAAAAAGTGGAAAAGTGATGCCCGATGGAACCACTCAAGGTAAAAAACTAACAATACCATATCATTTAAGTGACATGGATGTTTGCACTGTTCAACCGCCGCATTTCAGTGACAAGCATATTTAATATTTAATTACCCATCGCCCTTATTTCCATTGGTGCCTTGTAACACCACTTCCTTTTCTGCTCTGATTTTCCCTCTGGAGTTTCCCCTCCGAGAACAAAGAAGCTGCTTTAATAAAAAGTTTTTCACAGAATATTCCTCCTGGCTCTCCCTGTTCCAGCCGGGACCTGAGGGGCCGTCACCTGGCCCATCAGTTAAGTAAACCTGTTAACATACCTCGCATTGCTCGTTTCTTCTCTTTCCCAGGGCGGAAGGGAGAGGGCGCCCCGAGCGGTCGTTTGGACACAGGCTTTAGAACAGCCAGCCCAGGCCTCCCATGAGAGCTAGACCGCTGACCCGGAGACTGGACCCGCGCCCTCGGGCCTGGGAGGTTCATCCACGGAGAGCTGCTGAGGGTGGGCCAGTAGCTGCAGGACACAGGGGTCACCACTCAACCATGTCAGTCAGGAGGTAAGCAGAACACCACAGAGCCCCATTAGTGAGGTTCCGCTATCCACTGTAGGGCGCTTCTCGCTTTCCATTAAGAGGGTGAAAGCACTCAACCTCGGGACACAAAAAGACCGCCTGAAACCCAAAGAATACGAGACAGACAGGAGGCGCGGGCAGAGGCAGGAGGTACAGAGGAATAGCACAGAGCCTCTGCACTTCTGTGCGAGCCTGGGTTTGCACGAATTTACACATTCAAACCAGACCTGCTGGAAAGGCCAATGCTTGTTGTCAATGTGTTTGCGCTCTCTGGACATAAACATTTCCATCTCTGATTTACTATGGGGAGGGTGTATTAAGGTCAGGATTTTGAAGGGAATGAAGAAGTGGCCTGATCGGTTTAATTTGACAGGTTGTAAGTTGTGTTTTATTAAGGAAGGTAGGGCCGGAAGTATTGGTAAGGAAGGCGCAATGTTAGACTAAATTGTTGTCCAATCAGTCAGTCAAGAAACTTTCGCCATAAAAGAAATAGAGCACATGACACAATCATACATCACATGAGAAAATAGATTAAAAATCACAAACTGCGATGCAACATCTCTATTCCCAGAATTAAAATGCATACCTACAAGCTCGAAAGTGAAAACACCTTATCAATACTCCATTAAGGACCTAACATAAAATCAATCTATTGGCCAGCAGATAGATCCACATAGAAATTTCATAAAACACTCGATACTGTTAAACGTGTTCACACAATAAAATATCAAATCATTCTTCTGCGGGTTATACAGTAAGGCAAGAAAATCAGGTTTAGATTATACATAAAATATCACAAGACTATCATTTCTTAAACTGAAACACTCTCTTTCCTCATTTTTCAAAGGCATGTAATGAAACTTTTCAATGCAATGCAGGCCTCTGAGGAGCCTAGATGCTGTAGACAAATCATGTCCATGTTATAAGTTCTAAAGTGTGCGGTTGAAAAATAGGGGCTAACAAGTGTAAATGCCACGTTCTGTACAATGCAAAATAACAAAAAAGTGAATCAGGGCCGGCTCTAGGCTCATGGTGGCCCTGGGCAGGGAGCATAGGTAGGGGGCCCGGAAGAGGGGGTCCGGGCGGGGCGGAGCGTGCAGGCCAGTAAAGAGGGGAGGGGGTCTGGGTGTTTAGAAGTGGAACAGAGCCAGAGGCCGCCAAATCCCTGCCAGGGGCCACCACGCAAATATGTATCCATCCTCAGAGGATTAATATATTAAGGATATATATTGGCATGGTGGCCCCTGGGGTTTGGTGGCCCTGTGCAGGTGCACAGCTTGCACATGCCTAGAGCCGGCCCTGAGTGAATAGTGCTTTGGTGGAGCAATTATCCGATGGGCAATTCGGAAGGGATGGAAACCACACGCCCTGTTGAGAGAATGTTAAAATAAAGTGGAGGGTGCCAAGGCGAAAACGGGTTCAATATAATTTGTATTGCGGGAACTGTGTGATAATCAGGTAATGTTCCAGACTAAAGTTTGGGAGCCAATACAGAATCATTCACCACTGGTTACAATCATTGGACTTTGGCATGGCACTCACTGTGCGATTGTTAAAAGATAGAGACCTAAGCCTGGTCTTGTTAATTCCCTCGACTAACTCAGGGTTAGAGGAGAGCTCCAGGACTCCCCTTTTCGTAAAGAAAACCATAACGTAAGCAAGCCAGGGGACACTAGCCATGTTCTCCACGCCAGGCAATTGATCTTGAGAAGACCCCTCTAGTGTTTGCCAGATCTTAAGCCACAGTATCAAAGGAGAAAGGCTTATTGCGCCCTCCAGACAATTCACCCCAACCTTAATGTGACATGTATATGTGGTCTGAGGGAATAGTGAGAAGTCTCCGTAGGAAGCTGTTTTCAACCTTTTGAATAACTTCGGGATTAGAGTAGCTCCATACTCCTGCTCCATAAATGTCCACAGGAATGTATAAATGGGTACCAAGTCTCTAACAGGGCTGTGTCCCGACTTTGGTAGGTAACAAAACGAGAGTGCTTCAACCACTCTGGAGAGTTGCTTCAACCTCAGGGCCTCATTTATGAGGTTTTACCACAGGGAAGCGCCGCAAGGAATCTTGTTGCGCTCCTCAACATCAAAACAAAAGGGCAGGAATGCGCTGTATCTACGAGATACAGTGAATTGCTGTCCTGTTCCCCATCGCCGACGCACAATGGGCTGCCATGCGCCAACACAGGCACCCTTGTACCATGGTGCAAGGGTGTCTGCATTGTAGGGGTGATTGTTTTTGTGCAGGAAGGGACACCTTCCTTCACAAAATCAATCAATTCAGGCGATTTCCTCTTTCTATGTGTGCTACAGTTGCAGCACACATAGAAAAAGGAAAGCACAAGGAGAAATAAAAACAATTTTCCTCGTGGAGCCTCCCTAACGCCACGCCTGGGGTGGCGTTAGATTCTGATGCATTTCCAGGTATACGATGGCTCATAAATCTGGGAATGGTTAAGATTACATGGAGGTTGTGTCGGAACCCACAGCAACACCCATGGAACGCCCTTTTCACGCAGTGTTCTGCAGGAAAGGGGCACATATTTACATGGTCGTAAACAGCCATGTAAAGTGGCTCTACGTGGCCTTCTAAAAAAGTGACGTTCCAGCGGCACAAAAGTCCTCATAAATAAGACCCTCAGAGTCAATAAAGAGGCCCAATTATTGTCCCAATCAAAAGAAATTCCTAAACAGTTGAACCTTTTCACTTTGACAACAGGCAGTCCATCTATTGCATGTGCTTTGGTTTTAGTACGCTTTTGACTGCTAATCGCAGTGAAGGATTTAGTGCAGTTTACCTTTAGGTCTAGGTCACTCATAAAAGCGCAGAGTATTTTTGTCCAATGTTAAGGAATTGAGGAGTGATTTGTTTGGTTGTATGTCAGACTATCAAGTTACAAAACATTGACTTGCAAAAATATTGACTCTAGAATAATGGTTACCACTATATTGTGAAGGAAAGTATATATAGGCAGGTGTAGATTTACTATTCTTAACTCTATTTCTACTTACCTTGGTGCAACTTACCTTGACAATCTGCGTATCATTAAGGTAAGCAGATGTGAAATAAAGAATATTACATCTACACTTCAGACTTGGCTTGATGAACAGACGAAGATGTAGGAGAGGCCCTGGACCCACTGTTAACCTAGATAAAACTACTGGATCCCTGCTTGGTGGGCAGGCTGGACAGGGAGGGTCCAGGGACCCCTCCCCCTTTATTCTGGCCTCCCCCCCGCCCTGGATCACACTAGCGGAGCATTACCTGGATTGACCCTCAGGAGCCTGTCCCGATGGAACTGATTGGAATACAGCGGCTACGTTTATGGGTATTGGTTAGGAGGGAGGGAAGAGTTGTGGGTGGGATACTGAGGGCGAGTGGTTGGGAACAAAACTGATATTATATGGAGTTATGAGAAGGATTGTACTAGCCAGATTGTTGTGAATTCAAAATAGTGTCATGGATCACAGACTCATGTATCACATGGCTGTTCTCCACACTGCAATGTCACGAAGACGCGTGGCAGAAACTACTACTGATCTACATGTGTACATGTAATCCAAAATGTAAGACGATGTGTATCCCAAAACTGTAATAAAATTGTGTTAAAAAAATTCAGACTTGGCTCGATGTTAGAGGTTGATATTGTTGCAGATTGATAATAAAAACTCTATACTCTGATATACCACCATGCCTTGGTGTCTTTTTTTCCCTGGGGCAGATGAAATCTTAAAGACAAATCTTATTAACTTTTAACATATTAATAAAGTGTATCTAAATAAAGAACCAAAATGCACAATTTCAAAGTTTAAAATGTTCTGTAACTGGGAAGAAATTTGAAATTGGAGGTTAAAAATTAAGGTACTATTCTCAGATTAATTTGTGAGAGCAGTGTAAGTGCTTCAGACAGAATGGTGTATGGGGTTTGAGTGGCCTCAAATGAATTTAAAAATGCTCCAGCCCTCTGATTAAAATTGCAATTTTGATTTTTGTTACATTTGATTGTGAATTAAATCAATTATTACACAATTTGTATATTTTTTGGGTGAATGCTTGTTTGTGTATTGTTTAGCGGTTCAAATCATCGAAAATGCTTTAAGCCAGGTTCCCCGGCCTCAGTAACAACTCAGTGGGGGTCCCCGATTCCAATTATAATTCAGTAGTGGGCAGGCACAGCCCGTGCAGGGGGTTATACCGGGGCGGTGACGTCAGCAAGGGGAGGGTCAGGGTGGGAGGTTGTAAAGTGCGGGATATGGACCATTACAGGTAAGTACAGAAAAAAGGAAAAAAACCGAATTTCGTTGCCCCCGCTGCATCACCGATGCAGCGGGGGCAACAAAATTCGTTTTTTTTCTCGTAATCCGTTTCACGAGACAGCACTGAGTGAAATGTAATTTCCTTGTTAAAAGTTTCTGTCCTCCCACTAGTAGACTGGCCATGTGCCACCACCCTTCATGCGCCTGGCAAGCAACCCTCCGGAAACAAAGCCAGCAAAACAGATGAGTAGGCATGTTTTGGCTGACCAGATATTTCTGTGTGAGGTTGGGAGGTACCGTTTAACTTTCGCCCGCCGTTTGAAGCGAACGCTGCACGGAGAGCAGTATGATGCCAGATAAGAATTAAGGAATCGCGCTTGACTGAAAATACGACTTAGGTGTAATGAATACGCTCATTCATATGAGCATTGTAAAAAATCGTTAGGAGCCACGCTGGCCCAGACAGTGACGGTGCAGAAGCAGACCGCCACCCAATGTGCTCACATTTATCTTCCTGATGAAGACCCCAACATGAGGCTCGAATAACACTTCCAAACGCCACAGGGGTCTAAACCTAGACAGCACCAACCCAGCACACCATAGAAAAAATACACTGGATTTGTCTAAACTATGTGTGATGCAATTAGGGAACACATGTATTTGTTTATATGTAAAGGCCTACAAATTTTAATGTGATGCCATAAATGTCACACCCCCTTTACCCAGTCCCTCACAAACCCGATCACATCCCTTTCCTCCTTCACCAAGAGCACTTTTGCCGTGATGTTTGTAAATTATGATTACATAATGTGCAATATGAACACAATGAAAAGTCATTTTTGTGATACAATCAATTTATAATGAACATGATTGTGGAAATAAACACAATCACACTTTGAATACTGCAAGTTTTACTGTTTACTTTGTTGAAAATGCCCGAAGTTACACTTCTGTGGTGAACATTTTTCCATTTAACGTAGAATGATGATTTAAGAATATTTGCACACACTGGGACCATTTTCCTTGTACTGTACCTAGCGACCCAGGTCCTTGAGTTGTTTTGGGTTTACCCCGGTCTAACTTAATAACTTTCGGCTTGGTCACGTGCTGGGTGAGGCATGCAGTTTCTGTAGTGCGACTCTGACTCCGCCTGGGGTCTAGTTTGGGTGGTGTACACATTGCAGGGAGAGGAGCAGCAGTTGTGCTGACACATGGAAAACATGTGTCAGTGCAAAGCAGTAAGTGAATTAGTGTGTGATAGAAAGGTGCGCTGAAACCTGATTTCAATGGTGCTTGAAGCTACGGCCATCATTGCGCTAGTAACATTAATTTACATTTTCTCTGACATATATGACAATAATGACACCAAAAAAAGCTTGCATGTATACTTTGGCGTATAAAACCGCTGATATACCGGTGAGTATTTACCTTTGTTTTCTATACTTCAGGACTCGCCGAAGTGAATGCCACTGGTTATGCAAATAGCTCTGACACTGCTGACGCCCTTCAGGTTCCCCGGGAGCTTCAGAGATGATCTGGAGCCGACAGGGGGGGGGAGGGAGGGAAAGTGAAAGCGTGCCATGCGCGCGTTGTGCTGAAAGGCCGCAGGGAGGGAAAGTGCAAACGTGCCATGTGCGCATTGTGCTGAAAGGCCGCAAGACGCCATACACCTGCACATGTGTTATCCGGTCCGTACGCGTGCACATTTCCTGTCTCCCTTTGAAAGCAAAATCCATGACAATAGATCTCGCAAGTAATCAGCGCATGTGCTGCATCGCTAGGCGAGAACTAAAAAGTACAACTCCTTCCAGTAGTGACAGTGTTAGAAAGTGGGTTATTAGTAGTGGTAAATGTGCATTTTCCACTGCCAATAAGGCCACCAACACAGTCTAGGGCCCAGAAAAGGCCTTAGAAAATTATTTTCAAGGCCAACCCTCGGTAGCTTGGCCTTGATCGGGCAGGGTGGTCTTCAAAGACAGGTATGTAAAGTATGTAAAAACACCAATTCAGTCAATAATTAAGACACAACCCACTATAATAATCCAACACTAATTTATAAAACTAGGAAATATTTTTATCTTTAAAATGACATGAAAACAAAAAAAATCCAATATAGTGACCCAGGGATATATGTATTTTTACAGATTTAGCACTATATAGCACATATAAACTATGGTGCATATTGGGACATCTGGTTTTGCTAAACCGGGACAAACTCAAAGTTTCAGGTGAACGCAAAGGAGCCGTGTGTGGCTAACCCTCACGATAGGTCTCGGTCAAAGTTTTTGCCTTCTGACTTAGAAACTTTTCTGCAGCTTTTCTTCCCAGGGTCCCTCAAAAGTGTCAGCCAGTCCGGATTCGGTGCTGGATCACCGGCTTGCCATGCATCATGCTCCCGGTCAAACTTATGGAAGTCAGATTTCCGGAGCTTCCCAGTGGGACTAACCAGAGATCCAGGCCAGCTCGCGGTTGAAGGGAGGCATCTTGATTCTCACGGTTGGTACAGGTCACCTTTTCTACGTTCAGACTTAGAAACTTTTACAGAGCTTTTTCTACCCGGGTCCCTCAATGCTCTTCATCAGGCCGGATTCAGTGAGGATTTGCCATCTTGGGTTTTGACCAGTTGCCCGTCAAACTCTGAAAGTTGGACCTCCTCAGCTTTGCGACAGGACAAGCCTGAAGGGCAGGCCGGCTAGCAGTTGAGGGTCGCCGGCTTGGCTGGCCAGGTCGAGTCAGTCCACTTATAAAGATTTTTTCCAAAGTTGCTTCAAACATCTGGCACTTCTTCCCGAAGTTCCTTTGAGTGTCACAAAGTGTCCAAAGCTTACTCCAAGGGGTTGGAAGGTCTAA
Organism: Lissotriton vulgaris; assembly: GCF_964263255.1. NCBI lineage: Eukaryota > Metazoa > Chordata > Amphibia > Caudata > Salamandridae > Lissotriton > Lissotriton vulgaris. The sequence goes on along the minus strand of NC_141685.1, from coordinate 1,672,188,054 downwards.
GATGGTTCATGAAAGTTTCTGACCTCAATTCCCACAATCCACTTGGACAAAACCCTTACAAATCCACTAGTTGTTGTCCAGGCTGGGAATTCTTGGTGGTGATGGTCCAGGTGAGATCTGTTAACCTGTAGATTGCAGGGACTCCACTCTTCAGTCCTTTGAAGCAGGTTTTATCCACAGGGCTGTAGTTCCAGATTGTGAAGTAGGCGCAGTCAGAGTGCATGGCCTGGTTTGAGCATAATTAGACTTCCAGCATGGACCCTGCCTCTTCCTTTAGTTTTGAGCAACAGATCAAAGAGGCTCTTTCCCTCTCAGATATTTATTCAGGGTTTTCTGGGTTTAGCAGGAGGGTACTCCTGTCCTATGAGGTGCAGGGCAAATCCCTGGAGCATGACCATTTGCTCTAGAGTGTGGCACTATGGTCTCCCAGAACTATCTTCCACAATTCAGTATGGCTGAATTCTCAGAAGCAACCAGAGCGGCCCCGGCTGCGAACTGGTCCATCATTGTGGGTAAGCCCAGGGCTAGGATAAACGGGGCTATGCCGGATCCTGAAGATAGTGCGAACGAGCAATCGCAGACGAGGCCAGGTGTCCCAGAACAGTAGTAATTAAAGCAAATATTAGACGCCATCGCTGATACCAAAGCCACCCTTCATCAGGACGTCAGCACAGTGGTAGTAGGTTTGGGACTGCTGGGTAAGTAGCCCAAGAAACCATCGGAGAGGGTCAAGGACACTGAGACAAGTCTTGTAGGATTGTTGCCGGCGCAAAAGGCCTCGGAGCAGCAGTTGGGTGCCCTTGCAGACAGAGTGAGGGTATTGGAGCGCCAAGCTGAAGATGCAGAGGGGCGCAATTGGAAGAACAACGTCACAGCGGAGAGACTGCCGGAGGGAACGGAAGGGAGCGACATGGTGTCCTACCTAGAGACCTGGTTCAGGACTGTAGTGGCTCCGGAGGGGGGGGCCACCTTCTATACGCTGGATCGGGCCCATAGGGTGCCTGCTAGGCCGCTGGCCCCGGGAATGCCCCCGAGACTGATGGTGGCCCGCCTGATTCACTTTCGAGACAGAGACTTACTACTACAGAGAGCAAGGACCGACGGCCCCATCACAGTGGACAATAGTAGAGTCACCCTGTTACCGGATTATACACTGGAGTTTTAGAGGAGGCGGTCCTCCTATATGGAGGTTAAGAAGGCGCTGAGAGAAGAGGGACTTCAATACTCCCTGATGTTTCTGGCCCGACTGCGCATTGCTCTCGAGGGAACTACTTGCCTCTTTAATTCTCCCATGGAAGCATGGGACTGCTGAAAGTTTACAAGGGCTTAATGACGAGCGGTGTGTACCGAGAGAGGGAGGGGCCATAGTCCATGACCCCCGGGACACGCATGCCCTGCAGATCATGGAGTAGGACCCTGACGAAACCTTCTTCATCTCAAGCTATGAAGGAACGAACCGGGGTGCTCTAGGCGGTGGTGACACTGTTTGCAGAACCGGATTCCTCCTCCTACGGACGAAGAGGCTGGGACTACCAAAGAGTCGGCTGATAATGGCCATTCTGACTCGTCAGAGACGGCCGCTCCTCATCACGCTGCCTCCCCGACCCCACTGCGGTATCGTTCATTCATCTGCTGTGCTTTGCCCAATTTGTTTGCTCATTTGATCATTCAGCTGCTTTGCTGCTTTGCTGCTTTGTGCTGCGCCCGATTTGTCCACTCATTTAATTACATAGCGCTCCTTACTTTAGCAGAGCAGAGTAGCGCTAGTCCATATCGGACTAATTAACATACTAGCACAGCGCGCTGCAACGCTGAGCTTTACCTGAGGTGCCTCGCTTTAACTATTGTGTCTCCCTGTGCCCTAATAGTAACTTTTAGCGTGTGATTGCAAGTGTGTGCCCCGACTGCCATTTTGTTTACTACCTTGTTGTTGTTAGTCTCCCCTCCCCGGATATCCACCCCGCCTCCCATCTGCTCCGCCCTCCCACAGTGCATCAGGCTCGGTCTGTCCACACGACCTCTGTGACCATTCTGACTCGTCAGAGACGGCCGCTCCTCATCACGCTGCCTCCCCAACCCCACTGCGGTATCGTTCATTCATCTGCTGTGCTTTGCCCAATTTGTTTGCTCATTTGATCATTCAGCTGCTTTGCTGCTTTGCTGCTTTGTGCTGCGCCCGATTTGTCCACTCATTTAATTACATAGCGCTCCTTACTTTAGCAGAGCAGAGTAGCGCTAGTCCATATCGGACTAATTAACATACTAGCAGAGCGCGCTGCAACGCTGAGCTTTACCTGAGGTGCCTCACTTTAACTATTGTGTCTCCCTGTGCCCTAATAGTAACTTTTAGCGTGTGATTGCAAGTGTGTGCCCCGACTGCCATTTTGTTTACTACCTTGTTGTTGTTAGTCTCCCCTCCCCGGATATCCACCCCGCCTCCCAGCTGCTCCGCCCTCGCCCCTCCCCCAACTCCTTTATATGACTGATGTACTTCCGCGCAGCGTTCACGCGCAGCGGCCACGCCCCAGTTGCGCCGAAGGTGCGCCAAAGGTAAGCCCGTCTACGCCCGTCCGCGCCTGGACCGCGCCCAGCGCCAGACCCCCTGGTTCCCGTAATGCCCAGCCCACTCGCATCACTTACGATGCCACCACCCTCCTAGCCCTGAACCCCGGCCGTTCCCTCAACTGTGTCCAAGCCGCTCCTGGACATACCCATGGACCCTTCTCTTGCAACTCCTGCAAGTTCGACGGCGCCAAAACAAACTCCTCATCCACCAACACCATACAGAGACCTGACACCAACCACCTAAAATGCATCCTGCTCAACACCCGCTCGATCCACAGACACGCCATCGACCTCTGGAATCTACTAGACACCATCTCACCGGACGTCGCCTTCCTAACAGAAACATGGATGAATGCCTCTTCAGCCCCAGACATCACCATTGCCATCCCGGAAGGATACAAGATCATCCATAAGGACCGCATCAAGCAAACAGGAGGAGGCATCGCTATCGTCCATAAGAATTCCATCCGCATCTCAACCAGCTCTGACGCCAACCTTGCCAGCGCCGAACACCTCCACTTCCAGATCCACACCGACCCCAAGACCACACTCAGAGGCACCCTCCTCTACCGTCCTCCAGGACCCCGTGCACAATTCAGTGACAACATCACTGACTTTATCACCCCACACGCCCTCCCCTCCGAGGAATACATCCTATTGGGAGACCTCAATTTTCACCTGGAAAAGAGCAATGACAGCAGCACCACCACCCTTCTGGACAATCTCTTCAACCTCTGACTCAAACAACTTGTCAATACCCCCACCCACATCGCAGGTCACACACTCGACCCTATCTTCACCTCCAGCAAACATGTCTCATTCAGTCACACCACAGCTCTTCATTGGACGGACCACAGCTGCGTTCACTTTATCTACGATAAGACCACTATCCACAACCATCCTCAACCCACCCTGCGAAGAAACTGGAACAAAATCACCATCGACCAGATCTCCTCATCGCTTCTTCTAAACCCCCCCGCCCACTCCTCAAACCCCGACCAAGCAGCCATTAACCTCACCCAATGGCTATCCAGCAGCGCCGACATCCTAGCACCGTTGAAAAAGCGACAAATCAAACTTGGCAGCAAAAACGCCTCCTGGTTCAACGATGATCTTAAGAAATCGAAGAAACTCTGTCGCTCCCTCGAGAAGGCCTGGAAAAAAGACCCAAACACCAGCACCAGGGACGCCTTCAAAAACGCTACCCGCATACACCACCAACTAATCCGGTCTGCCAAGAAAGCCACATTCAAAGACCGACTAGATAACAACGCCCACAACAGCAAGGAATTATTCAACATCGTCAAAGAATTTACCAACCCATCAGCCAACTCCAACGACATCACCCCCTCCCAAGCCCTCTGCGACTCCCTAGCTTCCTTCTTCCACAACAAAATCGCAGACATCCACAACAGCTTCGACAACCGACCCGAAGACCAACCCACCCAACCTTCTGCAGGACCTTCACCCCCCTTGAACATCCTTAACGTCTGGAATCCAATCTCCACTGAGGACACCATCCGCCTGATGAACTCCATCCACTCAGGATCCCCAACTGTCCCATGCCCTCACCACATCTTCAACAAAGCAGACTCCATCATAGCACCACACCTCCGAGATGTCATCAACTGCTCCCTCAACTCCGCCACCTTCCCGGAAAGCTGGAAACACGCAGAACTCAGCGCCCTTCTGAAAAAACCCACAGCTGACCCCACCGAACTCAAAAACTACCGCCCCATCTCGCTTCTTCCATTCCCGGCCAAAGTCATCGAGAAAGCTGTCAACAACCAGCTTGCCGCCTTCCTCGAAACCAACAAATCCCTCGACTCATCACAGTCCGGCTTCCGAGCCAAACACAGCACTGAGACCGCACTTATCGCAGCAACAGACGACATTCGAACTCTACTGGACAATGGAGACACAGTCGCCCTCATCCTTCTTGACCTCTCCGCTGCCTTCGACACAGTCTGTCATAGCACCCTTCTACAGCGCCTCAGAAACGTCGGAATCCAAGGAAAAGCACTGGAATGGATCACCTCGTTCCTCACCGGAAGAACCCAGAGAGTCCGCCTCCCTCCATTCAAGTCAGAGGCCTCTAAAGTCATCTGCGGCGTACCACAAGGATCGTCACTCAGCCCCACCCTCTTCAACGTATACATGAGCCCCCTTGCGGCCATCGCTCGCCAACACAATCTCAACATCATCTCCTACGCTGACGACACTCAACTAATCCTCTCACTCACCAAAGACCCTAACACCGGCAAAACCAACTTACATGAAGGAATGAAAGAAGTAGCCGAGTGGATGAAGCACAGCCGTCTGAAACTGAACTCAGACAAAACAGAAGTCCTCATCTTAGGCACCTCCCCCTCCGCCTGGGATGACTCTTGGTGGCCAGAGGCCCTTGGAAAAGCACCCATCCCGACGGACCACGCACGGAACCTGGGCGTCATCCTGGACTCCTCACTCTCGATGACCAGACAAGTCAACGCCGTTTCATCATCTTGCTTCAACATTCTTCGCATGCTCAAAAAAACATTTCGCTGGATCCCCACCAAAACTAGAAAAACGGTCACCCACGCACTGGTCACGAGCCGCCTGGACTACGGAAACACCCTATACGGCGGTACCACCGCAAAACTCCAGAAAAAACTCCAACGCATCCAGAACGCTTCAGCCAGGCTCGTACTAGACATCCCGCGTAAAGAACACATCTCTCGGCACCTGAAAAACCTCCACTGGCTCCCCGTAAATAAGAGGATTACTTTCCGCCTCCTAACCCACGCACACAAAGCACTTTACGAACTTGGACCCGAATGCCTCAACACACGACTGTCCTTCTACACCCCCTCCCATCAGCTACGATCCTCCAACCAAGCACTTGCCACTGTACCTCGCATCAACAAAACCACCATGGGAGGTAGATCCTTCTCCTACCTGGCAGCTAAGACCTGGAACTCACTTCCCACTCACCTTCGCCTTACTCAGAACCACCTAGCATTCAGAAAGCAACTTAAAACCTGGATATTCGACAAGTAATTCCCCACACTTCCTCAAGCGCCTTGAGACCCTATGGGTATGTAGCGTGCTATATAAATCTTGACTTGACTTGACTTGACTTGACTTGGACATGCCTCAAAGTGGCAGTGTGACGATGCCTGTAGTAGCACCTCAGAGTATAGATGATATTGTGTGAACCATAATGGTAGGCTAGAGTGGCTATAGCTATCTGAGAGACCTTGGTCTCACAATGGTTATGAGGACCCTGAGATAGTTGTGTTTAAGTACAGCTGAGGTGTGGAGAGGTGTGATGCGGTGGCCAGGGCAGCTGACTTTGGAGCACAGTGTTCATGGTTCGATCCCTGGTTTCGGCGGCAGCTCAGCTCAGCACCATGTGACTCTGGGAAATAGCTCACTTAGCTGACCTTAGGATGCCCACCAGTGTACCAGTGTACTGTACAGTCCCCTGCCTGACCCCAAAATGTCTTCCATAGTGGTCCCCTACATGTTGTTTTACTACCCTGGGACAACAATTGGACATTGACCAGACTTTGAACCTATCCCCTAACCTGCCTACACATCAGGACTTGCAACTTGCGGAAATAACCCCAGACTGTGGAGACCTAGCGATGTAGCTGATGCCCGGTGGAGCTACCATATAGCTAAAGAGGAGATGAGTTGTGTACTTCCCCTCCCTGCCATCACCTACCCAGATTTTGCCCTACGTCCTATCTTCCTCCTACCCCTTTACCCTTCCGTGCTAAATTCACCTTGTCCCCTATGTTCTTTAAATGCTTTTCTTGATACTTATGTAACTTTTAACTGATGTAAATTGCAACTTTATTGTCCCTCATGTAAAACACTCTGATTCCATCGGGTCTAGCCAGCGCTATATAATAACTCATTAATTAAATTTGTTCCCATTTAGTACTCTTTCTCTCTTTGTCTACCTCCCTAGCTCCTATCCACTCTCCCCCTGAATCTCTCACCTTTGTTTCTAGTCTGCCTAGCCCCCTTTCCTTTGTGCCCTTTGACTAAGCACTCCTCCCCTTGTTGGGGAAAGATCCAATATTTATACTCTGGAGTCCACTGCGCCAAGGGAGCCACTCACAGCTGAGGTATGGTATGGCACCCCTTGCCAAAGCCCTCCCTCTCCCCTTTTTGTGGAAGGATCCAGTATGTAGGCCTTGGAGTCTCAGACCCCTCTGAGAGAGTTCACTGCGTAAAGGGAGCCTCCCCCAACAGAGATAGGGAAGTGATACCACTTCCCCTGGTATCACAGCTTACTGGACTTTGGACGTTGCTTTGACTCGTCTACCAGTTTGTGTCCCTGTCGCCCTTCCCCTCCTCTTTCCATGCAGTGTCCTTCACCCTCCCCTTCTCTTTCCCGCCTTCACTACCTGTCTACTTCCCCAGCTCCTTGCCCCATCCCCTGAATCTTTCCCCTTGCCTGCTTTTCCACGTATGTATTTGTGCTTATTGTTTATCTTGACCTTACAAGTAACTAAGTTTGCCATGCTCTAATAACTGTGTAACTATGATCTGATGCTCATGTAAAGTGCTCTGATACCTCCGGGTCTAGCCAGCGCTATATAAAACCTTTAATAATAAAAAAAATAAAAAGAATTAAAAAAAATCTCTAGGTAGGTGGGCTTCACCTCTTTTGGCTGTCCCCCTCCTCACTTTGAAGAACATTGCTTACAAACCCTCCCCCTTACTCTGCCATTCCTATGAAGCAGAACCGTCTCCTCCCAGAATGGCTTTTTAACCCCAATGGCTGCTCATCAAAGCAGCCTAGCTAATTCACTTAACTCTGACCAATCAGGACAGGTCACTGGAAGGCGGAATTTTGGCTTACAGAAAAGAAAGTCTTATAACTTCTTGTCTGTATGGTTTAGGATAAATTCAACAATACCATAATATTGGATGTATCAATGTCATTCTCCTAAGACCTTGAATGATATTTTTCAGTTAATCCTGATGTTGGTTATTAATTAATAACGTATTGCCTTGTTAACCTATGTGGCTGGGGATATGCAATGGAGAAAGTAAACTGGGCATTTTCTCCACTACCAGTGCTTATAAAACATCTTTTATAAGGACCATACCTATATTAACAGGACTCCGCGCCAATCCCTGGAACACCTAGGGAAGACTTTAGGGGTTCTGAATATGTCACAATATTGCAAATCCTCACTGCATAGTGCTCCTAACTTAAAACGCAAGGCATATCAAATCAATTTTAGAAGGGTCCTCATAATAAGTACCAGATCCCGCCCCCCCACACCAACTGGGACGCATAGGGGAGACCCTGGGGGTACCTAATATGCTACAATATTGTAGTTTATTATTTTCTGAGTGCCTCAAACACCAAAGTCAAGTCTAGGCATAATTTACATTTTAAAACAAGCCCTGCTACACATGGCTGCTTTTAAAATGCCCTCATGCCCCAGCAGTGCACACATCCCAGTGCAAAAATGCTGCTGGTTTCTAAACTGACATGCCCTATTATATACTAGGTACAAAAATGTCGTTTTAATCCCCCTTCCCTATTATGTACTAGGGCCTTATAGGGGAGGTCAAGCCAATCATAGGGGTACCCTAACCCATAGTGTACCCTAGTGTATGCAGGGGGTTTCACTGTCTTCTAAATGTGTTTTCAGCATAGCACTGGTCCTGGTTAAGCAGAGCCTAGGGACAATTAGAGTCAGTTACCACCAGTACCAGTCAGCAAAAAATTGGGATTTCAATTACAACAACACAGGGTCACTCTGCCCAGATTAACATATATGAAAGGTATTCAGTGTCTCCTTAAGCGGGGGTACAAAAAGGAGAAAACACCCATAAGGGGACAAGACTTGCTATCTTATGTGTTTTGATTGAAGATGCAGAGTAATAGTGACGAGAATGCCAAGCACTAAACAACAACTTCTGTAGGATCAGGAAGGAGAAACGAGCCCGATTCAAATCCAGAAGAATGTGCACTAGGAGTTACAGCTACAAAAATCAAAGATCTGTAACAAAAATAGAAGCAAGGAGATGAAGAATGCAACAAAAAATAAGGGAATTTATGTATGGCGATGCTTCTTTATTCAGGGCTGCCTCTGTATATATGGTGGAACAGGAACTGACATCACAGGAAAACGGCTATACTTCCTCTTGAAATAGGATTTCCAAATCACAACCTATGGACTGACCACGCTCTTGGAAAGGGCTCATTTTAAGACTTGACCTGTTGCAGGGATTCTGCTCTTGAACAGAACTATTCTTGGAACCATAGAACATCAGTATGTAGGAACTGAGTCACCAAACCACCTCAGTATCTCTGAGTCCGAATCTGACTAGCTATAGTGCCTTACTTGTCCTTCTACCCTTACCAGAGAAACAAGTGATTGGCACCCCAGAACACAACACTCTCGACCCTTTCTGGGATTGTGGTAACAGGACACACCCTATCGCGCTCTCACTCGTACTTGTCCAAAATAAGATACCCAGGAGACACAAACTAAGTTTGGAATATTTATTCAAACTCATGTGCTCTGAAATGCAGTATACATGCCACAATTAGAAAACAAAAAGATGCAGAAAATCTTTTTAGCATGGCTAATAATCCATATATCATGACAAGCCCTGTCATTTTATACGACACAGTAACCTAAACCCCCTCCCTTGCTAATGAAGCTTAATGATTAAATATTAAAGATCTCTGGGTTTACTGGCAGCCCTTGTACCTTAGCTTCCACAGATGGACGTTCTACATCTAAGCAGATGCAATGCTCTTGTCTCAGAATTCCCGTTCCACATGTGTTTTTGGCTCCTGTGCTCATCTATATGACAAGAAATGTGTGCACATAAACACCAGTTGCATTCTTGTATTGTGCTATGTTTAGGTGCTAGTGCCTGGCCAGAAAGAATAGCAAAGGACATTGTTGTTTGACCTTTTCTGTGGTGTTCAGACTAAATCCCAGGAAAAGAACAGAACGTGAAAACATACGCAGTACAATGTGGCACAATAACAAGCGTGTTTATGTAGTAACATGTGCAGAGGAAAGATAAGGCCCATAATGTGCACACTTAGGCTAACATAGGGAAAACTACAATGGGCCATGCAGGAAACACAGACCATGCCCTCACTCAGTAAATCATGATGCTAACTGCAGTAGCGAAGAATAAATCCAAGTGTTATATCTGTCTTCCAGTTTAGGCATTTAGGGAATCCGCTGCCACCATAAGTGTCATGAGCACTGAACCACTTGTGGGTCATCTCTCTGGGCAGCCTCACTGATAGAGATGCCAGGACAGTCTTAGCTGTGTGGGCAGTGAGCCACGCACTGAGCACAGAATCTCAAGATTTACCCCTTGTCAACTCAGGCATGGATTCTTCCCATAACCCTTTAAATGTAATCTTGGTACTGATGAATCTACATGTCAGATGTCAGGGCTAAATGCTTATGGTGTTTGAGGCTAGTTGTGAATAGGCCATGAGGGCCTGGAACGCTGAAGTGTTGTTTCGTACGTTTGAGCGTTCCATCTGACATGAATCTCTCTTTGTTTTCGGTTTGGTGGCAGATCATGTGGAAAGCATATATGCTATTACTCTTATGATGCAGATTCAGTATGGGACAGCCACAATTTGTAGTGTGGAGACATCCCTCGGTACAGAGAGACAAAATGAAGCAGTAAGATGTGACATTAGCAGACACATGCATCAAACATGCCATGTGCGATTCCCTATTAGAGAAAGAAGGATTCGCTAATAAGGAAGCGCAAATGCCTATGCATGTAGGAATCACTGAGAAAATAGCGGTTCCTATAAATTCCTTAATTGCAACTCGCAAATTGCAAGTCGCAATTAAGGAATGGCTCCCTATTCATTCCAATGGGCCTACAGACCCGTAGGAATGAATGGGAGATTGCATGCACAATTTGCCAGTACCAATTGGTATTCGCAAATTGCGCTTGCAATTTCAAGGTTGCAAGGGTGTCAAAATGACACCGTGTTGCACCCCTGAAATAGTGATGTGCACTCATGTTGCGCACACACATTCCCCAAGGGCATGTGTGTGTGCAACATAAAACATTTTTCAAAGTATTTTGCAAATGACCATCAAGTTCAACTTCATGGTAATTTGTGCCCCCTATTAGCGAAATCGCAATTCTAAAGTGGTTCTTGCATTGCATTTAAGGAATCGCAAATTGCGATTCCTTAAATGCAATTGCAATTTGAGAAAGCGCAAATAATTGCGAATTCTCAAATTGCGAGTGCCTTGAACCTTGATGCATCGCAAATGCCCTTTTTGCGGGCACAAATGGCCGATTTTTGCTAATTGCACCGTTTGCGCTCACAAAAATGGTTTATGCATGTGCCTGGAGGTGTAAAAGGTATAGATCAGTAGGACCTCGCATTTGGTTGACAACACATTGAGATGTAAAATTACCCTTAGTGCAACCGCAGCGAAACAATGGAAAACCATTAGGAACACAAATCATATTTACCTACACGGCCACATTTAGATGCAAAATCAATTATTGGTGGAAAATCACTCGTAGATGCAAAGGATCAGCATTGTAGTATCACATTAAGGTATAAAATCTCTTGTTACGTGCAAAATCACTTTTGCTGCAAAGTAACGAGCTTTGTGATAAACATTTAGGAGCAAAATCACATTGAGGTGCAAATCACCCTTAGTGCAACAGTATGAAAACACTATCAGAATTATGACTCATACATACAAGGAAAAACACATTCATGTGCAAAATCACATTTATGTGCTAAATTATTTTGATCTGGAAAATCAAATGTAGGTAACAAATGACCCATGATACACAATCAGGTTAGATGGGGAAACATAAGGCTACAAAAAAAACAGTTAGGTGGAAATTCACTCAGGACAATATCTGCATAAGTGTGGTGATACATTTAGATGCAAATTCACATCTAGGAACACAAAGACAGTTGTCCACCTATTACTTACCTTTAGTTACCATTTGCTAGCTCCCAAGTCCCTATCGAGTTCTTGCTTCTTTTTGGACAGTGGCTCCTCCATTCCTCCGGCTTCCTCTCCATGTGTGTCCATGCCTTGAAGCTTGGACCAAGTACTGCTTCTCGACTGTGCCTGAATGCCTGCAGATGTACTCTTTTGTTATTTTGAACTATAGCACACCCTCAGAGTGCATCTTTTTGCCGAATGCCTCTACCCGTCCCTCCAATCCTGCCTGCATTTGTTGCTGCTTGCTCCATTCCACTCACCACGTCCCTCCCGTTGCAGCTTGACCCGTCTGGCCTCCCACTGCTGTCCGCAGACCGCCCCCTTCCCCAATCGAATTGGGTTAAAGTCTACGTAATATAAACCTTTCGCATCTAAAGCATAGTGAAAAACGTAAGCAGCCTGTTGGTGCCGTTCATATATTACCAGTAGTAGGAAATGATGCCTTGTTGCTACTGGGCTGGTTATCGGCGTGCTTTTAACTTTCCTGTGCTCCTTTCTACGCTGTAACAAGAAAAGTGTACCTTGATAAAATTCCGGAGACTGTGAGTCTGTTACCATTGACAATCATGAAGTAGTTTAATGTTTCTGCACTTCGTCAAGAAACAAAGTTTTCAGGCAGGCCAATCTGCCATAGTGCACTGAAGTGAGAGGATGTGGAGTAATGGCCAGAGCTGCCGGCTTTGCAACTGGATTATTGGATTTGCGTCTTGGTATAACATTCTATCATTGTGGGCAAAACACTTAATCTCCCCAGGGGCGTAACACAGGCCCCCCGCCGCCCATGCGGTGCGGGGGGCCCTAGCTCCAAGGGCCCCCTCGGCACTGAACTCTGGCCGGAAGAGCTCCTGATTGAGCCCGGAGAGGGCCCCCCTAAGTACCGTGCAGGGAGGCCCCCTCACTTTTCGTTACGCCAGTGAATCTCCCTGTGCCTTAAAAAGAAACCTAACATAAACGTGTCCATGCATAATGTAACTGCACTCATGTAAAGAGCTCCAATACCTTCGGGTCACATTTGCGCTAATTAAAACTGTCTTTGTGGCACTTCAGGGTTGCAGTGTTTTCCTTTACACATCTGCTTTCTTTTATTACTTTTTTTTCTTTTTGTTTTTCCACACATGTTGCACTGTGCCACATTTGACTGCAAGCCGTGAGTTGCTGGGCAATGTGTGTAAAAAAAAAACATTGACAGAGCCAATGGATCGTAAATGGGCAAAACCTACTGGTTTTGTCAATGCTTGTTATGATTTCCAGGCTCTGCGGTTGAACCTGGACTTCTTTCATAATGATGTTATGCTGCAGCTGAGGTGCAGCTGACTATCAAAAATAAACCCTCAATACTTTGCTTCTGACAATCCACTGGACACTCTTTTTTTTTTTTTTTTTTTTAATGTTTTTTATTTGCATCAAAGAATCACATAGGCAATGAACAATTCATTTTTTTCAAAAAAAGAAAGAAACAGAGATATGACAATATTTCATAATTGCAGTTAGACAAATATATAACATTATTGAAACAATGCAAAGTATAAAATTAAACAACAAAAAGAAAAATCAATAAACCTGTATTATGAAAAAATGTTTGCTAAGACATGAATAACCCCCATATTCTATCGATTTTTCGTCTGGCCTGCAATCCCCTTGAATCTGCAATAGCGACTTCCATACTATGGATCTCCTTTACTAAACTCCACCATTCTAAAACTGTTGGTGGATTTTTTTGAATCCATGCTCTGGCAACACTTAACCTTCCACAAGTGATTAGAACATTCAACAGATCTTTAAACCTTTCACCCCCATTGACGCCTATGCAAACATCGATGTTTGAGAATACGACAGGTTGCTCCAACCTCTCAGTGATAACCTTAGTTATCCCTTCCCAATATTCCTGGAGGTGAGGACAGGTGAAAAACATGTGGACAATGTCTGCACCGCTCAAATCACATTTAGGGCATTTCGTTTTATCTGATTGAATATTATTCGTTGCCCATTTAAGTATCCTTTCAGGCGTGTAATATAATTGGCAAATTGTTTTAAACATCTGCAATTTTAAGCTGGAGGATTGAACTGATGTATTTAGGCTTTTAAATGATATGACAATTAAATCTGTAGGAATGCTCATTGCAAATTTCCTATTCCATTTCTCTGTTAAAATAGTAGCATCCCCGGTCTTGAGATCAGAAAAGAGCTTATACCCCAGGCTTATAATAGATCTATCAGAATCCCTATAGACACAGTCCCATATCTCAGACTCTGAGACTGTAGTGAGTTCTATTTCTTTCACTAAGTAATCTCTAATCTGATAGTATTTAAATCTAGCTGTTTCTGGTAAGTTATAACAAAGTTTCATTTTATCAAATGCCATAAAGCCAATATGATCATATAAATCCCCCAGCAATCTAATACCAGAGTTTAAAAACATTTGACAAGCTGTGTCATGAAAAATAGTAGGAAAGCCGGGATTGCCCCATAAAGGTGTTTGACAGTGAAAGAGAGATGTATTGCATTTAGCCATAATAGATCGCCAGACACTCACAGTGTCCCTTATGGTCTTAAATGTTACCCTTTTAAAGTAATTGGGGTCATTCATCCTATACAAAAACATATTGACATCTAATCCGAGTAAAAACTTGTGAAAATATAAACATTTATCCAAAACTGCCAGACTGCAGATCCGAGTCATAAATGCTGACCAGTAGTAAAATTTAAAGTCCGGAAAAAGCAGTCCTCCTTGACTAAAGGGAAGTTTGAGCAGTGATATAGCACGCCGGGCTTTTTTATATCCCCATACAAAGCTGCCAATGATGCCTTCTAGTCTGGTGAAGAAGGAATTATTGACCCGCAAAGGGATTGTTCGAAACAGATACAAGAATTTAGGCAGAATTTTCATTTTTATTAAGTTTATTCGACCAATCAAATTAATAGGGAGTTTATGCCATTTCTTAAGTTGCATGGCCGTTTCTTTTAATAGAGGTTCGTAATTTAGTCCTATGATGGAGTCAATATCTGAGCATATTTTAACACCTAAATAAGTGGCTGTATTGCTAATTCCAGGAACAAGAGTAGTAGGTTGGTAATTCATGACTACTTGAGTTTTGGTGGTATTGAGTTTATAACCAGATACTGAGCCATAGATACCAGCTTCTATTAAAATGCCTTTCATAGTTTTAGCAACGTCTGGGGAAAAAACTGCGATATCATCGGCATATACAGTTATATCTAATTTATCTAATCCATTAAAAAAAGGGCAAATTAGTGTTTGATGTTGTAAGGCAATTAAAAAAGGCTCTATTGCAAGAGCAAAAAGTAGTGGTGATAAAGGGCACCCTTGCCTTGTCCCTCTTTTAATAGAAAACAAAGAAGAGCATTTTCCCATATATGAAATCTTACCCATGGGATTATCATATAAAGATTGAATCCATCGCAGATGTTTTCCTTTAATACCAAATGCCTGTAGTGCGGCCCACAGAAAACCCCACCCCACCCGGTCAAATGCTTTTTCAGCGTCTAATAAAATCATACCGAGTGGGGCGTGTTTAATCCGTGCTGCATCAAAAGCTGATATAGCCATGTTAATATGTGCCGTAGTGTCTCGCTTAGGGATGAATCCATGCTGTTGGGGAGAGACAAGTTGGGACATATACGGAGCTAATCTAGTAGCCAGTATTTTAGCAAAGATTTTTGCATCGCTGTTAATAAGTGAGATAGGCCTGTAAGATCCCCTCTCTTGTGGTGCTTCACCTTTTTTCAAAAAGAAAATAATTTGAGTAAGGTTCCATGATCTGGGTGCTTGTTGCCCTTTACCAATGGCATTAATCACTTCAGCAAATAGTGATAATAATTCTTCAGTGCAATATTTATACAGTTCCAAAGGAATAAGATCTTCCCCAACAGCTTTACCCATTGCAAGAGATTTAATTGCACCCCTGATTTCTAAAGGCGTAATCTCGGCATCTAATTGAGCCGATTGATCTGGATCTAAGTTATTTACTTTATTAACAGCCATATAATTATTAATATTGGCATCTAAGATAGCATCTTCCGGTGTATAAAGATTTTGATAAAAAGAAGCAAACTGTTGAAGAATCGATTTTGGATCACTGAATAGTAAATTATTGTCCCCTTTAATTTCTTTAACCATATTAATGGATCGATCTTCCGCAACTTTATAAGCCAATAATTTCCCACTTTTATCTCCATTTTCATACTGTTCTAGATGATATTTTTTAAGTTTATTAACGCTTTTGTCCCTCAGAAGATTTTTAATTGCTGCTTTAAGCTCAATTAATTTGAAATTTAAAGCCTCTAAATTTAAAGCGTTGTTACAGACTGCATCAGCTATCTGGAGTTCGATATCCCTGATTTCATTTAACCTTTGCTGATTTATAGTTCGAAGTTCTTTGTTTTGGGACCAAATGTATTGTTGGGTAAATCCCCGTATACTAGCTTTACACGAGTCCCAGACTATCCATGGTAAACTTGTTTGTCTGTTAATATCAATGAATTCTTTTATATGCTCTTTGAGCCTATTTATAAACACTGCGTCAGAAAATAGGTACCGAGGAAAAGAGAAGGAGCGAGTAGTTTTTTCCTCAGTTGTGAGTGTGAACGTTATAGAGATCGGATTATGATCAGACGTCACCCTTGGATATATATCCATTGAACATTTGCATTTATCAAGAATTGAGCCGGAGGCCCATATCATATCAATGCGTGAGCATACCTTATGTGCAGCAGAATAAAAAGTATATCCCGCTATATCAGGATTTAAAGATCTCCATACATCTTTTAAAAGATGAATTGCTGCCAGATCCATAATTGCAGCCCTAGTTTTCCTCATCCTTTGAAAAGCATTTTTTCTTGTAATATCCATCTTATAATTCATTATGCAATTAAAATCACCTAACACAATAATCTCTCCCCCCCATCCCAGTAGTTCCATATTAATTTGGTCAAAAATTATAGGCTCATCTTGGTTAGAAGCATAAACTCCACATATTGTAAGTTTGAAATTACCTAACTTTATCTGCGCTATCGCCCATCTGCCAGCTTTATCGGTTAGAGTCTTAATTATTTCACATTTCAATCCTTTATGTTTTAAGATCGCTACTCCCCTAATTGAGGCATTAAATTCAGTGCAAACTATTGGATCAAAACCTAATTGTTTGACCAGTTGTTTGTCTTTGTAGGCAATATGTGTTTCAGTTAGAACTGCTATTTGCGGGCTATACATCCTAAGTTCCTCATAGACAAGACGGCGCTTCATTTTGTTGTTTAATCCTGAAACATTCCAGGTTAAGCACTTTATTAAATGCATTTTAACTTATATATTTCCTTACCTATGTAACAAAAAATAATCACAGTCAGTGCCTTATAAAATGTCTTAATTTTTTCTTTGTAATTTTTGTGTCCTTTGATGCAACTTTTACCCCAAACCATTACTTCCCTTAACCCACCCCACACTCTGATATTACCTCCCCCCACCCCGTATTTACCTGTGGACCCCCCCTTCCTGTTGACTGCCGTTCACCTGGCAGTAAATGAGTGGATAGAACGCTAATCGGGACCAGGTATTTATAGTTAGTCTATTCGACACAGTACTACGCATTTTCTCATTATCTCAATTTTACCCTCTTCACTGACATATAAATAATCAATTGAAATCCTGTGAAAATTTCGTGACACTGGACACTCTTACAGCAAAGAGCATGGCCATCCAGCTCTGAATGAAGCGGTCGAACTGAGCGGGATGAAGTCAATTACAGCAGGATGAAGTCGATGTGAGTGGGAAGAAAGAGATGACGGACTGGATATTGGCAGATAGTAACATTCATCTAATCAGGCCATCAAGAAACTACATATAAATGTTGTACCATGTGGCAAGGAGGATTGACCCTCGTGGGACCAACACAGCATACGCAATGGCCGTGAAAATTTGTGTTCTCTGTTTACCCTGTGTCTGTGTGTGATCCTGTAGAAACAAAGTGAATCCTTTGATAACTCAGCCATCAGTGCCAATGTTGAGAAGCTCCGGAGGGCCACAACCTGAAATGCTGCAGGCACATGGAGGAGATACACAAGCGTCACCTTTACTGAGGATGCAGAGTGAATTATCTATGGCCTGAAGTGGGACAGCTTTTCTCCTGCTACCTAGTCTCAAATCTGACTGGTGGCGCCTTAGCAGGCTGTTACAGGCTTAATGTCTCTTACTGGGCCACTACATAGTCCACACCTCCTTTACTTGTGCATAAAATCACCAATGGAGACAATAGTTATGAATAGAGGGTATGCTGCACCTACGTTTTTATCACTTAATGAACTTTTTAGGTCTACCTTGACAGGTCAATTATCTGTAGAACAACTGTCACTATATCTGTAAAATTAACATTCAATCTGCTTTGAATGCAGCTAGGTGAGTATTACTCTCTCACTTCATTGTATTTCCTGATGGTGTTTCATTCCACTTTCTACAGTACACTCAATAATCACACTGTTGACTGGTTGTATTATGCCTGAACAACGCATGCCTGTACCACGCAGTCTCAATGACGACCGTATCTTTACCATTTATGCCTCTACCATCTATGCCTTTACCACGCAATGTTGTGGTAAAGGCGTGATGGGTAAAGTGACATGCGCACTAAAGATCAGACCCCTGCCTCCTGCCTTACATCGGTTTTTATTTCCCCTGCCCTGAGCCCTAAAAATTAACCCCACGCCCCAAAAACTACCCCGACCACAGAGTCCCCTGCCCTGAGGCCTAAAACTGCCCCTACCCTCTAAACGGTCTCTTCCCCCGCCCTGCGCCCTATAAATTAACACCATGCCCCAAATACTACCTCAACCCCAGCCTCCCCCGCCATGAGCCCTAAAAACAGTCCCCTAAAACCCAAAAGTACCCTGACCCAGCCCCCGACCATGGGGCCTAAAACTGCCCCCAGCCCTTAAAACTGTCCCTTTTTCCCTGCCCGGCCCTGAGCCCTAAAAACGACCCCAGCCCCCAGCCCCCTGCCCTGAGCCCTAAAAAATCTCCCTTACACCTGTTAAGTATCCCGACCCAGTCCCCCCCCCCGCCCTAAAACTGCCCCCTGCCCTACAATCAACCTGACCTCCTCCTGAGCCCTAAAATCTACCCCACCACCCAAAAACGAACCCCACCCCCAAGACCCGACCCCAGCCCCACTCACTTCACCGCGTCCTCTCCCGATCCTCCCCTTCTTGTCTTCCTGGCCCACCGATCCGCTCTGCAACTAGACCACGCATTGCCTTCACCACGCATATGTGTTGTTAAGGTATATGAGTGGTTAAGTCATCCGTGATTCGGCTTGTGTGGAAATGGCATGCATGGCTGAGCCCACGTTGTTGTAGTGACCACTGACGTAGGGCACTAGGACCCTGTGGGTCACAGGGCAGTGACCAGGTCACTGGACACGACATCCTGTAGGGGACAGGAAGTGGACAGACAACTGTGGACCGAGGACGAGGACAGACGTGCTGAGCCACGCTGACACTGCAAACATAACATAATAAAGAAAGTAACTAACCTCCTTTGGTGTCCTGTGATTCTATGCTGACCGCACCTACGACTACATGACATCGACTACATGACAGTTGTGAAGGCCGTTTCGCCTGTTGATCACATTCTTTATCTCATATGTGCATTCTCTACTACAAGCCTGGCATTAATGTGCTTAACAGCCTTTGTGCATCCCTCTGTTTATATGCATTAGCATGCTAAAGGCAGACCAATTAGCTTTGACAATGCTTATGACATTTAACTAAGCATGAGCGGATTTTGCGGATTGGCAATCCGCGAATTTGCGGATTTGCGAACTCGCAATCCGCAAAATCCGCGAATTCCCCCGAATTTGCGGATTTTTTTTTTTTGTGTGTTCGCAATTGTTTCTGCCAGTTCGCGAGGATTTGGTACTAGTTCGCAATTGCGAACTTACTTGTCGGCTCGCAACGGTCGCGACTATGTTGTTTCTACGTCTGGTTCATCATCACAGCCTCCCAGCACCCTCTGTTTTACCACTGGCACCCTCTCTTTGACCCATGCCACCCTCTGTTACATCAATGCCACCCTCTGGTTCATCATCACTGTAGAAGATGGGGGGGAAAAGCAAGCCCACCTGCCCTGCTTGAACTGACATGAATTAATTTGGGGTTAGTTTATTAACAACACCTGCCCTGCCCCAACTGACAATAATGAATTAGGGGCTAATTAATGTGTCACTGAAAGAATTTAAAGTTCCAGCCTGGCACCTGCTTGTCTGCTCCTTTAGCTGTAAATCAGGACCTTTGTGGCATACAGTTAAGGTCAGAGCAGGGTCACACAAAATAGTTGCAAGCAGGCAACCGAATTCTGGAGGGCCCCCTCAGGAAGCACTACAAAGAATCGTTACAAATCATGAGGTTGACCTTTTGCACCTGCTCATTGCTTTTGCTTTTGCTGAAATCGTTTTTCGGTTTTTTTCGCGCTATTCACGGGGCGCGGCGTCGTGCGAAACCGACCGCGGAAGCCGCCAATTCGTGCGAATGAGCATTTTATTTTTTTGCGGCTTGTTGTTTCGCGAGTTTTTTTGCAGTATTCGCGAGCCGCTTGCAGCGCAACACGCAAATTTACCCCAAGGTCGAGTACGGGCGCGGCCATTTTGTTTCCGTGACGTATTTCCGTTTCCGCCCGCTATGTATAATCTCGCGCAGTAAGCGCATTGCGAGTAGAGGTTCGCACGAGATCGCGCGGGAAATCTACAGGTTCGCACGAGATCGCGAGGAAAATCTCGCGCGAACTTTCTTTCGCGCTCGTGAACGGAACCGGCGCCGGCCATCTTGTTTTTCATTCATTTCCTGTGTCTGGGCATGGTGTTTAATCCTCTTGGTATCTTTGCCATCCTTTGCTTGTTTTCAGTTTTTTTTTTACGATTTTGCTTCTTATCTATCCCTCTCTTTTCCTAGCTGTATATTTTTGTCTTTTCTGCTATTTTTCTTTACTTTTAAACTACTTTTTTAAACTCTTTTCTTTTCTTCTTCCCTATCCTATTCTTTCTTAATTTTCTACTTCTTCCTACCTTACCTGCCCAGACCATGGTCAAGCCAGGCGCCGTGAAGCTGCCCAGGCACTTGAGGGCCGCAGCGGCGGCGGGAGTAGTGCTGGACCCAGTGGCAGGACAGCATGCGGGAGATTGAGGGGGGAGCAGGTGACGCGACGGGAGATATTCAGCCCGGAGGAAGTGGGCGCGCTGGTCTACTTCGTCCAGCGCCGCCTGCCCAGGACCATCGCGGGAGGCGGCAGGATCGCGGCCGGCGGCTACAACATGCGGGAGCGCCGGAAGCGGTGGGAGAAGGTGTGCTGGGCCATATCCCACCTCTACGGGGTCCAGCGCACCTACAGCCAGGTCACCCATCGCTGGACGGACCTCCTGGACCGCGAGCGCGACCTGCTGGACCAGCTCGGCTTGGAGATCCCCGGGCTTGGTGAGTAGTAGTAGCCATTTAATCACTCACTACTATGATGTTTTCTCCTGCTCTGTGTTGTTGTATTGCAAATATTTGTTTTTTACATGGAGCAAGCCAATAATGCCGCTGATGACGATTACATTGTAGTTAAATTATATTTCAAAATCTTCTGTGCATTTCAGGTGCACTGCTCTCCTTCTCAGTGGCGTTGCTACTATGCTTATTTGTTTTCTATTTCGTGGTCTCATTGGCCTGAGTAACTATTATGTATGAGTGTACTTTACAGAACTGCGTAATGCTAGACACTAGGGGGCAGATTACATTTACAAGCCCCTTGCGCCACGTTTACGTTGCCTTGCGTGACGCAACAGCGGCGTAAACGTGCCGCATCCCTGCGAGTCATTTACAGCATGACGCATCTAGGGAGATGCGTCACGTTATAAAGCCATGGGCCTGCACCACAATGGGTGCGTTCCTAGTACGCAGGGTGGGCGGTCCAGCGGCTGTGCGCCTCGCAAAATTGCCTGCGTGAAATGTACAAGATTTAACGCAGGCACTTCTGCGACGCTGCTACGTCAATTCAATTCCTTATGTCTGCTCGAAGCAGGCGAAAGGACTGACACAGCATGTTAAGTATTGGGTGGCCCTGAGCATTACTGGAGTTGCATTGCGTTGGCGACGTGACTCCAGCGATGCGCCGCTCTTACGTGACGAGATGCGTCACGCAAGTGCCTACCCTTGCGCCAGGGCGCGCCGCATTGTAAATGAGGCACATCTGCCGTGTCGCAAGGGTAGTTTTGCGTGACGCATTTGATCTGGCGCATCTCTGGAGATGCGCCAGAACGCGTAAGTAAGTATGCCCCTAAGGGGCAGAATTGCAATTACCGTCGCATCCCTGCAAAGTAGCAGGGATGCGCCATTAATTGTGCGGCCCGCTACCACCACCAAACATGGTGCGCCGTATTTGCAATGCGGCGCACCATGGGCCCAAAACGTCACCGAAGCTTTACTGCTGGAGTTGCGTCGCAACGATGGCGCAGCTCCATCAATGCTCTGGGGTACCCTATCTCCCCAATGCTGGGTCAAGCCGTACGTCTGCTTCAAGCAGGTGCAGGGTTTGTGTGACGCATCATTGTCCTAAAGGTGACTGATTGATATTTTGTAGATTTCCCTCAGCCACTATTAGGATGTGTTCCAGCGCAGGAATGCCCTCCCTTGCGCCGGAACGCCCCCTGATGGTGCAGGGCTTTATAACGGGATGCATCTCCCAAATGCGTCACGTTGTTATAATATTATACGCCGCACCATGGCTCCCTTTTTTGTTTAGCTGCTGCGTCACAAAAGTCACGCAAGAACGGCGCAAAAGAGCCGCAAGGGCTTAAATCTGCCCCTTCCTTTGTAACCCTGACAATAAGAAAAATAGTGGCGGTGGATTGATAGTTTGACTATTTAAATGACTGGTAATGTAGCAGGCAACTGTTAGTGTTGTCACTGATCTGACTGAAATCACAATGGAGTTTGTCTGTCACTTTGCGTCTTGCCTGCGGACTGCTGCCTGCCAGTCCTAGGTGAACGTTTCAGTACTTTGTTTAGTGAGTTACGTGACTTTCGAAGTCACAGGTCCGCAAATAAATGAAAAGTAACCATAATCAATATAATTTCGCGGAAATATTTTGTTATTGTTCTTTTGAAATGTTTGATTTGGTTGACATTGACAAGCAACAATCATCCATGTTTTCTGTTCTTTCTTTCATGTTGTACGTCAGCTCCCCCCAGGGGCGAGAGGAGGACACAGGAGCAGCAGGCGGCGGATGCTGTTCAACAGGGCCAGGATCGGGCAGGCGAGGGCTCCTCTGCTGGCCCCAGTAAGTTTTCATTTTAGACTAGTACCTATTTTTCCTAGCGTTCCTCATTTGACTTTTTTCAAAATTGTCTTTGCTCTTCTTGTAGACTGTATCTAAATTCTTATCCTGCCTCTACTATGACTCCCTGTGGTATTACTAGATTATTCTTATTAGTCTGTCTGTGTAGCTAACTAAGATTGCACGGTTGGCGAAACTCCCATGATTCTAGTCAGCAATAGCTCTATCAACTTAGTGCAGTCCTCTGGGATTGTCCATAATGTCTTTTGAAGTGTTCTATCTGGACTCATGCTTGCAAAAATTGCAAAACCTTTCGCTCAGTCACTCTAGTCTGGACCAAAAAACACAGATTGTATTTAAGTTTAAAAGCTTTATTAAAAGTAAACACATTTATTAAAATGAAGTCATAATAAAACTAAACGTTTAACTGATAATGGAAAAGTGGTTAGTGCTGACGATTAATTGAAGACATTTCTTGTGGTCGAGCCGAGCTCTCACCTGGTTTCAACTTGATCTTGTTGTTAGAAGTCCATCTTCTGTCTGTGTGGAGAAAAATGGTGCGTGTTAAAAAAACAGCCTTCATCAGTTGTGCCAAAAAGTGCAGCAAGACAACCTTCCCTGGAAAAAGGGACATTTTTTTTAACTTTAACGTAGACAGTCACAAATTACATTGTTTTCACATGTCTTCATTCCTAGACCAAATACTAGTGACTAGTGAGTGCTTTATTCTAACATTCTTAAATGTACTTTGTAGGTGGAACATCTGGTGGCGGGGCCAGTGTGGAGGTGGTGGTGCTCGACACGGAGGCGGAGGGCGATTCTTCAGGGGAGGAGGCGGCGGCGGCGGCTGTGAGAGTTGAGACGGTGGTGGTGGCGGCCAGAGGTAAGCTCTTATATATTCCTTACTTATTGAGATTGAAGACTAGCTGGGAAGGCAAGAATATGAGATGCATGGCTGGGTGAATGATGAAGCAATGATGGGTGGAAGGACAACAGCCTGGGTGGGTGACACAGAAACTGTATGTGTCCATATACCTGGATCATGCTACTATCTGACTCTTAGATAGCATATGTGTATCTAGAGCAGGGGTACTCCTAGTACGGCCCGCGGGCCGGTGGTGGCCCGGCAAGCCTTCCTTGGCGGTGCGCAGACCTTGCAGACAATCACTGCTTCCCCGGCCCCCACAGAGCAGAGGCTTTTTTGTATTTCACCTGTTAGCGCCCCTGCATCTCCACTCTGACAATCACTGCTCCCCCGGCCCCCACAGAGCAGAGTGGAGATGCAAGGCCACAAAGAGGTGAAATAGAACAAAGCCTCTGCTCTGTGGGGCCGGGCAAGCAGTGATTGTCAGGGTGGAGAAGCAGGGGCGCTAAAACAAACAAAGCCTCAATAATATGTTAATGGTCTTTTAAAGACCTGTTAAGTACTTTGGTGTTGTTGTCTGTGTGTGCGCGTTGAGGAAGCGGTCTCAACCCGGGCTGAAGGCTGACACAGATAGACACACACACAGTGAGATGACAGAGGGGGAGGGAGAGGGAGGGCAGGAGGGAGAGAGAGATGGAGGGAGGGCAGGAGGGAGAGCAGGAGGGAGAGAGATGTATGTAAATGCTGGGTCTGGTTGCTCAGTGGATGAGGGCATCTGCTGCAGGGACCTGTGTGCAACCTCATGGTCACAAGTTATCGTTTTGCTTTAGCCCCGCCCCCTCTGACTCCGCCCCCACCAGTGCGGCCCTCGGCCCCAAACTACACTGTAAATGTAGCCCCTGAGAGAAAGTTTGTGAGTACCCATGATCTAGAGAGAGTAGACGGTCAGTGGATGAACTAAGTGTAACTTTGAAGAGCATGTAACACTGCACCCGCACGTCCGTTCCAGTGTAGGAAAGGCAAGGAAAAGAACTTTTAATTTTGTCCAAATACTACCATAAATAGTAGCAGTAGTTTGTATTGCAAGCACTGCATAGATCCGGTTATTATGGTGGCCACTCCCTACCTCTCTTAATAAGTTTAGTAGTACTCAGTCATTCATGTGTGGATGTATCACTGGTCACTCAATAAAAAGCAAAGCACCTAAAGTCATCCCATATATAAGCAAAAACATCCCATGTGAAGTGATAGATAATCAGATTATTTATCTTCTTCAATTTTCCATTTCTAGTACTCATTTCCACTGTAGGGTGAAAGTTAAATTAATTAAGCAGTAGCCCTTGAGTTGTAACAGAGTATTCTCAGTGCCACCCGTAATAGAAAAGTAAGAGCTTCACCACCTGCATGTACTGGACGGGTACAGTAACGCAACGGCAACGCAAGTCTAGGTCACTCCTCATGGCGTGCGTCTCTTTTTCTCGGGTGCAAGTTTACTGCGCTGGCATTATGCCGGCTTGCAGAAAATAACGTACCAATTTTCCAAAACAAGAGATAAGAAGAAGAATAAGACTGGTGTACTTTCATAGTCGACTCCAATGGAAGTCCACAGTGCTCGTAGAATTTGTTCCTTAAACTCCCACTAATGTTAGAGCAAGGATGAAGAAGTGTGAGGTTAGATAGATACTGGCCTCAATAGTTATGTAATGCGCTTGCAAGTTGCTAGTTGTACTGCAACACAAATTTCTGCTGAATGATTGAGTTAATCTTAAAGAGCATTGGTTACAGACTATGTCTTTCTTTCTTCATATAGGTTCTCCTTCCAAACGAACAAGGAGGAAGGAGCTGGCTAGAGCGGCCCGGCAACGGAGGATCGAGGCCACTGTTGCGGAATATCGGCGGCTGGTGGCCCTGGAGGACGTGGAAAGTGTGCAGTC
The DNA here is from genome assembly GCF_964263255.1 of Lissotriton vulgaris. Lineage (NCBI taxonomy): Eukaryota > Metazoa > Chordata > Amphibia > Caudata > Salamandridae > Lissotriton > Lissotriton vulgaris. The sequence goes on along the minus strand of NC_141685.1, from coordinate 1,672,162,382 downwards.
GACAACTAAAACAACGTCGTCTGCATCGGCCTCCGTAGCCCCACGGGCTGCCACCCAGCACAGTGGTCCACCCAGACTGAGCCGGGCTGCCAAAGGCAAACGCCACCACCGAGCAGCAAGGCCAACAGCTGCCTCTCACAGGCATTGCACCTGCAAGGCAGTGAAGGCACGCCTGCGCCGCACTACCCTGATGGTGTCCCGCCTTCAGCAGGAGCTCGCCTTGCTCCGCGAGGAGCATGATGCCCTGGCCCAAAAAGTTAACAGCATCCACCCATAGTGTCCCTTGCCCCTTTTTTAGAGACTTTTGGGGGGTGGGAATTGGGAGTTGGGTTTTTGGGGACTTTTGAAGGACAATCGTTGGGGTTAGGGAGGGTCTTGCGGGAGATTATTTTGTTAGGGATATAAATATACTTTTTCAAACTTTATCTGAGCATACCTGTTTTTTACTGCTTGCCTGGTGGGTGGGGGTTTAACATTGACTGTTTTCCTGAAAGTTTAGTTCCATTTTCTTCCTTTAAGTGTAAATGCCCAAATGTTTTCAACACTAAGTGCCTCTCACAGACTAAGTGAAGTGAATCCAAGAGTCCTAGGACTTTAGTAGTACTACCTTCAGTCTCTCGTCTCTCGTACTAATACTCCATTATACCCCCAAACCACCAAACGCTTATCTTACCTGTAATTTGTGTTTGAAAGTAGGGCTAGACCCAGGGCTGGCTCCACGGGAAACACCGAATAACGTTGGCAATCTTGGTCGGATAAAATGTCCTCATAGCGGTGGTACTAGTGGTGTGACACAGTGGCAGTTGCATGCCTATGAAAAAAAAGAAAATGAAATCTGGTTTGTCCTCCTGAGCAATTCAACGGTACAACTGAGAATATAGCAGGTGACAGAAGTACAGTAGAGCAGTGCCACATTGTAGCCTAACAAATGGTAAAGTATAACTACTAATTCGGTTGAAGTTCTTTCACATTAGCAATGGTTCTTTGTCAAGCAGAGTAACAATATATCCTCGGATTTCTTCACCAGCCTGTTGCTATCACCTTATCCTCCCCACCCAGCAAGTGTGTGGATTTATTGCTGTAATAATAATTTAGTCACACATCAATCAAAACCACACAGCCCGGGGGAAGAGGCTCCGCTCCGTTTTAATAGTACAAAAACGATCCCCGATGTGAACGCTAACACGTGGTATAGACCGCCACTGTGCTCCGCCACACACAATTCAACCAAACAGGAATTCATCAAAGGTAGAATTCTGTTAGAAAACAGTCACAGAACCTCCCTTAACAATCCGTTCAGGCAGTAATCAGCTGACCGCACGGGCGGCCGAAGAGTTTAGAGCGGCTTTACCTGAAGACGCGTGAAGTCCGTCTACCGCCAAGGACAGAACACGGAAGCGCTCCCCACTGAGCCTCAGGGGGGGGGGGGGAAGGTGATAGTCCACAGGAGACACGATAGAAAAGCATGCAGAGCGTCCGCTCTCATGCCGGTGCAGAACAGAAACCAGAATAACGCGCAACAGGAAGCGCGTCTGTTCCCCAGATAAACTTCCTGCAAGTCTCCCGCCTACTCATGGGAAATGTAGTTTCATAGTACGGTAGGCGCTTAGGGGCTGCGTAACCTGACAGAAGGTATAGTAGATAGAAAAGGAGAAATTGCTTTTTTTCTAGGTGTCCCCTCACTCACCAGGGTTGCCCCTTGGTGACATGCTTCATCATTGGGGCCATCCCAGTCCTCTACGGCCTGGGGCGTGCTGCGACTTGCGAATTACGTAGGAGCACTTACAAATGACTATGTGTGGTGCAGATGTGATAGTGGAGTGGACTAAGTGATGTGTTAAGGGATCAATTTAGAAGCCTAGAGAGAGCCAAGAAATGCAGTCACAGTCAGAGAAAAAGGCAAGGGATACTGTATCTATGTGGTTGGAGTGGTCCTGTTGGAAGTGGTAAGTAAGTTGCCTGCAGAAAAAAAATCCTCCTATTAGCGGCACTCCTCCATTGCAGCCGACGCTTCGTCCATCGATGTTGGTCACCAGAAGACACCCTGTAAAAAAAAGCACAGCATAGACAAACAATTGAACATAAACAATTCTTTGGGTACAAACCTATCCATCAATCTTTGAAAGTGCATGCACTACTGCATGCATGTCAGTGAAAAGTAAGTAGTACATTCGACAACTGTGGAAGAAAGAATGCAACAGTAAAGGGCCTATGTGTAAATTATTGATAACGATATTCAACATAAGGTCTCTGTAGCCAGATACCCGAGAGCCTTGCTGGTCACTATAAATCCATTCACAACAACACTCAGTGGGGTTGGTCTGGAAGGTATAGTAGATAGAAAAGGAGAAATTGCTTTTTTTCTAGGTGTCCCCTCACTCACCAGGGTTGCCCCTTGGTGACATGCTTCATCATTGGGGCCATCCCAGTCCTCTACGGCCTGGGGCGTGCTGCGACTTGCGAATTACGTAGGAGCACTTACAAATGACTATGTGTGGTGCAGATGTGATAGTGGAGTGGACTAAGTGATGTGTTAAGGGATCAATGTAGAAGCCGAGAGAGAGCCAAGAAATGCAGTCACAGTCAGAGAAAAAGGCAAGGGATACTGTATCTATGTGGTTGTAGTGGTCCTGTTGGAAGTGGTAAGTAAGTTGCCTGCAGAAAAAAAATCCTCTTATTAGCGGCACTCCTCCATTGCAGCCGACGCTTCGTCCATCGATGTTGGTCACCAGAAGACACCCTGTCCACTGCCTGCCTGATGCTGAATTGTGGCTCGCTACTGTGAAGCCTGACTCCATCCTTTTTTCCCCATTGCAGAGACTGAAACCCGGCCTGTAATTATTCAACGAAAAACAGGAAGTGATATAATATTACAACACCACTGATAAATAAATATAAGGTATGTAGGCTGTGGAGTGCAAAAAGTCACAATTTGATTTTCCTAGTAGACAGTACAATATTTTTGAAAGTGCGTACTCTGAGTCACCTTTTGAAGGATAAATAAGTATGGGCAAATTAATGTAGCGGATCTTGCCCCTCAAGCTAGGTGTACTGTAAACTGTGTTTTAGAACAAAATTAGATCTTCCTAGCAGTGCTCCCACCCAGACCCTTACTAAAGCCAGTCGCAAAAATGTAGAAGACCCCCAATCAAATCTCAAAAAACGAGGCCTAGCAGAAAACTGGTGACAAAACTTACTTTGAAAGTAAAAGTAGGCCGAAGTACCCCCTTCCTAATTACCCATTACCCACCGTGGATTGCATTCAAACCACTTGCAAGCAACCAAGCAAAAGTAGCCATAGCCAGCATCGTTCCAAGACTCGAAATCCCCCCCACTCAAACACATGCAATAGAAATACTGCTAACCCTAACGAACCCTAAGTTAAGAATAGTGGCAAAGGCTTTCTTTAACTATGCCAAATCCCCCCTTTCCCACCATGGATTTTCTTCAAATGACTTGCAACCAAAATTACACATTCTCACAAGTGCTCTAAGACCCCAGAACTCAGTTGGAAAAATCTAGAACACCCCGAAACACATGCAATCCTGCTGCTAGGGCTAACCCTAACGAACCCTAAGTTACAAAAAGTGCCAAAACTAAAGGCTTTTCCGCGCGGATTTTGTCCCAACCACTTCTACCCGGTATTAGACCTTCCCAGGAATGCCCCAAGACCCGTCAACCCACCCGCCAAGAAGCATAACACCCCCAAACAGGCCAAAAGCAAAATCTCATACTTGCAATATTTCTGGGCCTTCGGTCCAAACGCGCTGCGTAGCTAGGCCATAAGTCGGGGTTGGCACGACGGATTTCCTGAAAAGCAAATGCAATCAAGATTAGAGTGTCCCAGCAATGCTCCCAGACCACGAAACTCACCCACAAACAGACGGAACCCCCCCTAAGAGCACCTCAAAGGCAAGCAAGTCATCAAAAACACAAAAAAAATTCCGCCTGGGATTTGGTCCAAAACACTTTTATCCGGTATTAGAGCTTCCCAGCAATGGCCCCAGAGCCGTCAACCCAGGAGAAAACGAGTAGAAGACCCCCAAACAGCCAAAGAGCAAAAGTACAAAAATGGGGACTTAGTCAATTTTTCACAAATTTCCCAAATCACTCCGCCCACGCTCTGCAGCTAGGCCCTAAGTCCCCTCTGCCACCATGGATTTGCTTCAAACCTCTTGCAAAGTAAAGTATATATAGCCAGCAGTGCTCCCAGACCACGAAACTCACCCACAAACACCAGGAAGCCCCCCAAACAGGCCCCCGAAAACGCTACATAGAGCAAAATGTCAGAAATAGCCCAAAAAAAATCGGCCTGGATTTTGTCCCAACCACTTCTACCCGGTATTAGACCTTCCCAGGAATGCCCCAAGACCCGTCAACCCACCCGCCAAGAAGCATAACACCCCCAAACAGGCCAAAAGCAAAATCTCATACTTGCAATATTTCTGGGCCTTCGGTCCAAACGCACTGCGTAGCTAGGCCATAAGTCGGGGTTGGCACGACGGATTTCCTGAAAAGCAAATGCAATCAAGATTAGAGTGTCCCAGCAGTGCTCCCAGACCACGAAACTCACCCACAAACACCAGGAAGCCCCCCAAACAGGCCCCCGAAAACGCTACATAGAGCAAAATGTCAGAAATAGCAAAAAAAAATATCGGCCTGGATTTTGTCCCAACCACTTCTACCCGGTATTAGACCTTCCCAGGAATGCCCCAAGACCCGTCAACCCACCCGCCAAGAAGCATAACACCCCCAAACAGGCCAAAAGCAAAATCTCATACTTGCAATATTTCTGGGCCTTCGGTCCAAACGCACTGCATAGCTAGGCCATAAGTCGGGGTTGCCACGACGGATTTCCTGAAAAGCAAATGCAATCAAGATTAGAGTGTCCCAGCAGTGCTCCCAGACCACGAAACTCACCCACAAACACCAGGAAGCCCCCCAAACAGGACCCCCGAAAACGCTACATAGAGCAAAATGTCAGAAATAGCCACAAAAAAAAATCGGCCTGGATTTTGTCCCAACCACTTCTACCCGGTATTAGACCTTCCCAGGAATGCCCCAAGACCCGGCAACCCACCCGCCAAGAAGCATAACACCCCCAAACAGGCCAAAAGCAAAATCTCATACTTGCAATATTTCTGGGCCTTCGGTCCAAACGCACTGCATAGCTAGGCCATAAGTCGGGGTTGCCACGACGGATTTCCTGAAAAGCAAATGCAATCAAGATTAGAGTGTCCCAGCAGTGCTCCCAGACCACGAAACTCACCCACAAACAGACGGAACCCCCCCTAAGAGCACCTCAAAGGCAAGCAAGTCATCAAAAACACAAAAAAATTTCCGCCTCGGATTTGGTCCAAACCACTTTTAGTGCTTCCCAGCAATGGCCCCAGACCCGTCAACTCACCTGCAAAGAGGTAGAACAACACCCCCACAAGTGCTGAGTCTTTCTTCATTGGGCGTAAACCAGCCCTCTGCTTTGATGGAAATAGGAGTCTGGAGGAGGAGGATAGAGGAGCATGTTCTTCTGAACTTGTGAACCTGAGGAATGCAGACTGCGGCACCTTCAAATAAATTAGCAAACAAGTGAAGACAGTTCTGCTGATGGCCTTGTTTTTGTGATTATCTGATTAAAGTTTGAATTATATTAACTGTGCACAACAAAGAAAGACAGACACACAGGAATAAAAGTGAATAAGGATCAAAAAGAAAGTTATTGATTCGTTGTCTCATTTTCAGGGCTCGAAGTCGGTATCACGGTCCAGGAATAAGAATAAGGCTTCGTCATCATACTCTGCGAATTCAGACAGGGAGAGCTCAGTGTCACCTGACAGAGTAGAAATTCCCTCATCTATGTTGCTGGCCACCTCCTCTTCATCCGGCACGCTCTCTCGTACTCTGAAATCTGGTGGTATGAGGTGCTGATTCATCTTGATCATTGTTAACCTCTCCACATTTTTGGGCGAGAGGCGGCTCCGTTTGGGAGTTACAATCCCACCAGCCGCACTGAAAACCCGTTCAGAAGACACGCTTGCGAGTGGGCAAGACAAGTAGTTTAAAGCCAGGTTGGTGAGCTGTGGCCACAATTCTTTTTTCCCATGCCAATACGCCAATGGGTCAGAATTAACATAGACCTCTGTTGAGTCATTCAGATAGTCCTTCACCATCGACTCAAGGTCCTCATCCAAGGTTCCTCCACTTTGCTTAGCTCTTGCTGTGCCTCTGACCTTTTGAGAACCAAACCCACGCAGAGCTAGCCAATCCTCTTCAGCCTCCAATGTTTCTGTTGTCTTTCGTGCAGATGATCCGGTTGCCGGTGTCTTTAACGGCTGAGAGGTCACTTGTGCCACAGCCACAGGTGCAGAAGTGGATTGTTTTGACTGGGGATGGCCTGCTGATGTACTGCCATTTCCTTCAATTTCCAGCCGTTCTGTTTCAAACTTCTTGGCTGACAAGGCTAGCCAACGTTTGTACTTTAGAACATGTTCATCATCAAAAGGAAAGAATGCTTGGCCTGCCAGCGCCTTTTTGTAGCGTGGATCCAGAATAGTAGCACAAATGTAATGCTGTTCTGAGTGGATCTTTTTAAGACGTTCATCACCTTGTAGGAGCTCTAATAATTGCTCGGCCAGAAGCAAAGAGTCTTGGTTTTTATCTTTTCTAAACACAGAACACACCTCCTTCAGTTGGTCCTCCAGCATGTACAACAATGGGATAGCTTTTCCCAAATTAGAGTCCTCCTTGCTGACTGCACGCGTGAAGAACTCAAAAGGACGAAGCATGCGTGTCAGGCTTTCAACTATGTTCCATTGCGGCCCACCCATCCTCAGCTCCTCTGCACCCTCTTTAAGGAAATATTGATCGAGTTCCGTATACTGCTCATACAGACGCTCAAGCATGTAGAAGGTTGAGTTCCAACGTGTTACCACCTCCTGGATGAGTGCTTTCACTGGCATTTGATGTTGATATAGCAGGCTCCTCAGCTGCTTCCGGGCCTTAAAAGAATGGCTGAAATGCTTGCACATTTTTCGGCAGGTGTCCAATACACCGTACGCTGCACTGCCTTTATTACCCAAGAATTTTTGGACAACCAGGTTTATACAGTGCGCCAAACACGGCACTCTGAAATAGTAACCGTCCCTCATGGCCTTAACTATATTGGAGCCATTGTCCGTGGAAACATAACCAACCTTGCGTTTTAGTGGGGACAGACAGTTAAGGACCTTTGTGTTAAAGACATCCAAAATGTTTTCTGCTGTGTGACGTTTCTCCAAACCAAACATGGCTAGTGTTGCATGTTTCCGAGCACCTTTAAAAACAATGTTAGTGTCAACACCTGAGTTTAGCTTTGCTTTAGCCCCTGAAAAAGAGACCCAGTGTGCAGTGATGCACATGTAATCAGCGCCTGCGCCACTGGTCCACATGTCTGTTGTCAGATGTATAGTGTGAACAGCACTCTTCTGCAAAGCTGCCCCAATCACCTTCAGAACATCTTCATGTAGTGCTGGAACCGCAACTCGGGCAAAATAGAACCGGCTAGGAACCTTCCATTTAGGGCAGAGCGCTGTCACTAATTCTAGAAAACCAACCCCTTCTACAAAAGAAAAAGGGAGAAGGTCCAGAGCTAGCATTTTAGCCAGCTTAGTGTTATACAGACGGGTCATTGGGTGGTTGCGTTCATATTGCGCTTCTGTAAACAACATCTTTTTAATGTTGCCCTGGACCAATGATTTACGGGATGATGATGATCTCTTCGACCCAGTTACGCTTGCTGATGAACTTTTCCGCATTGATGTCTCACTCTCTCCCACACTCTTAGTGTGGCTCCCATGGGGTGTGCTGCTGACATGGGAACTGGGTGTAAGTGAAGTGTTTGAATCGTCTTCTTCTACCTCCTCGTCATCAGCAGATGAAAAATCAACGTTTTCATTACGTGCAATTCCGGCTTTCTTGACCGCCTCTAGGTGCGGAAACCATTGGACAGCGTGCCTTCTCTCAAGATGACCTCTCTGGCCTCCGGTACCATAGTTAGAACCAAGCTTACCACGACTAACTCGAAGCTTACAAAGGCTACAAATGGCTACGTTTTCCTTTTTTGGGCAAACACTAAAGAAGTCCCAAACTGGAGACTTGAAATGTCTTTGGGGGCCGGAGGAGGCGGCGATACTGGTGGTGGTGGTCCTGCTGCTAATGCCAGATGAAGTGGAGGATGTGGATTGCCGAACTTCAGTACGTTTTGCACTTTCACCACCACGAATTGAGGTCGAGGACGAGGTGGGTACCTTCTTGCGAAGAAATAAGGAAGCGGTAGGTTTTGGTGTACTACTTAACTCCAAATCTAATGATTCCATTTCCATTGCCTCCTCGCCGACATCATCATCACGCTCAGCAGCTTCTCGGGATAGGGTCAAAATGTCTCTTTGCTGCATTCCCGGTGGGGCTGCAGTGACCTTTGTGATGACTGGCTCGTCGTCATCGTGAGAGGCTTCATCACCAGCAGTATCTGTCACTTCTTGTTGAGCCTCATCACACTCCATAGGTTTGAGTTTTTGGACGACCTTCCTTTTACGCTTAGGTACCGGTGTCAGATCATGGTGTGCCTCACTGTCAGACCGCAGTTGTGGTTCCCAAGACGGATCACTTGCATCAGAAGGAGGTGGGCTTGAAGAAGATGTAGACACCCCCCTTGATCTTTTCCTTGCTAGGGATGTGGAAGACAATGAATGATCATCAGGAGGAGTGGCTTCCAATGATACCTCGGCTTCATTGTCGATTTCCTGATGTGCCCCTACTTCGGGAGGAACAACTATTGTGGGCACTTGTGAACCTCCATGCACCTTTGCTTGCGCATCTCCTTTTGCTGCCTCTCCTTCCACATGTACTTGGGCGTGTACTTGCACATGGTGTTGTTGTTGCGGCTGTGGTTGTTCAACACTTGTCAGATGAGTTACAACAACCTGTGTTGATTCAGGGACATTGCTGCTACTTTCTTGCGATGAGCCAACATCACTGGTCGATGGTGATTGGAGAAGTACACTGACTGCCTCTGAAGCACTCAAGGGCTTTGACTTAAGTTGGCGTGGTGGTGGAGGCACTGAACCCAATGGAGCAGGGGTGCTGCTCCCAGCTTGGTCCCCAGCAGATCCTGCTGCTGCAGGCGTACTTTTTTTTTTGCTCCCAAAAAAAGTGGCGGGTGGCACACCAGCCTCCTTGGTAACTTGCTTCTTCTGCTCCTTACTAGCAACTTTCTTGCTAGAGGAGCTACGGAGAACTTTCTTTGGGGGCGGGGCCATCTTCTTCAGAGCAGGTCAGACAGCAGGCCGCAGTTGCACGAATTGTAGAGTTGTCTGAGGCCAGACGTGACGTCGCGTTACGTTATGCTGCACACACACACCGCTGCAGGACTTCTTCCAGGCACTGGTGGTTCTCTTGAGTCTTGTGCAACTAAAAAAAATGGAAGACAGAGGAACATCAGTTCAGTTATAGAGCACAAAAAAATCGAAAAACACTGCAAAATCAGCACAATCCCAATCCATCCATGCCCTCCATAATGTTTAAATTCAAGACAACCCACAGAAAGACTAGGCCCATGCAAGACTCACTACCCCTGGGCATAAATAAAGGTTGAAAAGTAGGCAAAATGGTTGGAGGCCTAACAACAAAGCCTGCATTTAAAATGGCCACTTGCCTGCCAGCACATGGCCAGTGCCTGTAGCTGCACTCAAAATGGCCACCAGCCACATGGCATGTCCCTCCCCATGAACACCCCCAAAAATCGAAAAACACTGCAAAATCAGCACAATCCCATTCAATCCATGGCCTCCATGATGTTTAAATTCAAGACAACCCACAGAAATACTAGGCCCATGCAAGACTCACTACCCCTGGGCATAAATAAAGGTTGAAAAGTAGGCAAAATGGTTGGAGGCCTAACAACAAAGCCTGCATTCAAAATGGCCACTTGCCTGCCAGCACATGGCCAGTGCCTGTAGCTGCACTCAAAATGGCCACCAGCCACATGGCATGTCCCTCCCCATGAACACCCCCAAAAATCGAAAAACACTGCAAAATCAGCACAATCCCATTCCATCCATGGCCTCCATGATGTTTAAATTCAAGACAGCCCACAGAAAGACTAGGCCCATGCTAGACTCAAATACCCCTGGTGAAAAGGCCACAAGTACAGGCCCAAAAAACGAAAATCACGGAAAAATCTGCACAATCCCATTCCATCCATGGCCTCCATGATGTTTAAATTCAAGACAACCCACAGAAAGACTAGGCCCATGCAAGACTCACTACCCCTGGGCATAAATAAAGGTTGAAAAGTAGGCAAAATGGTTGGAGGCCTAACAACAAAGCCTGCATTTAAAATGGCCACTTGCCTGCCAGCACATGGCCAGTGCCTGTAGCTGCACTCAAAATGGCCACCAGCCACATGGCATGTCCCTCCCCATGAACACCCCCAAAAATCGAAAAACACTGCAAAATCAGCACAATCCCATTCAATCCATGGCCTCCATGATGTTTAAATTCAAGACAACCCACAGAAATACTAGGCCCATGCAAGACTCACTACCCCTGGGCATAAATAAAGGTTGAAAAGTAGGCAAAATGGTTGGAGGCCTAACAACAAAGCCTGCATTCAAAATGGCCACTTGCCTGCCAGCACATGGCCAGTGCCTGTAGCTGCACTCAAAATGGCCACCAGCCACATGGCATGTCCCTCCCCATGAACACCCCCAAAAATCGAAAAACACTGCAAAATCAGCACAATCCCATTCCATCCATGGCCTCCATGATGTTTAAATTCAAGACAGCCCACAGAAAGACTAGGCCCATGCTAGACTCAAATACCCCTGGTGAAAAGGCCACAAGTACAGGCCCAAAAAACGAAAATCACTGAAAAATCTGCACAATCCCATTCCATCCATGGCCTCCATGATGTTTAAATTCAAGACAACCCACAGAAAGACTAGGCCCATGCAAGACTCACTACCCCTGGGCATAAATAAAGGTTGAAAAGTAGGCAAAATGGTTGGAGGCCTAACAACAAAGCCTGCATTCAAAATGGCCACTTGCCTGCCAGCACATGGCCAGTGCCTGTAGCTGCACTCAAAATGGCCACCAGCCACATGGCATGTCCCTCCCCATGAACACCCCCAAAAATCGAAAAACACTGCAAAATCAGCACAATCCCATTCAATCCATGGCCTCCATGATGTTTAAATTCAAGACAACCCACAGAAATACTAGGCCCATGCAAGACTCACTACCCCTGGGCATAAATAAAGGTTGAAAAGTCGGCAAAATGGTTGGAGGCCTAACAATAAAGCCTGCATTCAAAATGGCCACTTGCCTGCCAGCACATGGCCAGTGCCTGTAGCTGCACTCAAAATGGCCACCAGCCACATGGCATGTCCCTCCCCATGAACACCCCCAAAAATCGAAAAACACTGCAAAATCAGCACAATCCCATTCAATCCATGGCCTCCATGATGTTTAAATTCAAGACAACCCACAGAAATACTAGGCCCATGCAAGACTCACTACCCCTGGGCATAAATAAAGGTTGAAAAGTAGGCAAAATGGTTGGAGGCCTAACAACAAAGCCTGCATTCAAAAAGGCCACTTGCCTGCCAGCACATGGCCAGTGCCTGTAGCTGCACTCAAAATGGCCACCAGCCACATGGCATGTCCCTCCCCATGAACACCCCCAAAAATCGAAAAACACTGCAAAATCAGCACAATCCCATTCCATCCATGGCCTCCATGATGTTTAAATTCAAGACAGCCCACAGAAAGACTAGGCCCATGCTAGACTCAAATACCCCTGGTGAAAAGGCCACAAGTACAGGCCCAAAAAACGAAAATCACTGAAAAATCTGCACAATCCCATTCCATCCATGGCCTCCATGATGTTTAAATTCAAGACAACCCACAGAAAGACTAGGCCCATGCAAGACTCACTACCCCTGGGCATAAATAAAGGTTGAAAAGTAGGCAAAATGGTTGGAGGCCTAACAACAAAGCCTGCATTCAAAATGGCCACTTGCCTGCCAGCACATGGCCAGTGTCTGTAGCTGCACTCAAAATGGCCACCAGCCACATGGCATGTCCCTCCCCATGAACACCCCCAAAAATTGAAAAACACTGCAAAATCAGCACAATCCCATTCCATCCATGCCCTCCATGATGTTTAAATTCAAGACAGCCCACAGAAAGACTAGGCCCATGCTAGACTCAAATACCCCTGGTGAAAAGGCCACAAGTACAGGCCCAAAAAACGAAAATCACTGAAAAATCTGCACAATCCCATTCCATCCATGCCCTCCATGATGTTTAAATTCAAGACAGCCCACAGAAAGACTAGGCCCATGCACCACTCACTACCCCTGGTCAAGGCCCCAACAACAGGTCAAAAATCGAAAAACACAGAAAAATCAGCACAATCCCAATTCATCTATGGCCTCCATGATGTTTAAGTTCAAGACAACCCACAGAAAGAATCAGTCCACCCACCACTGAGTACCCCTGGGCAAAAGGCCCCAAAACAGCCCAAAAATCGAAAATTCCAAAATTTTAGTTGCAGCAACTGTAATGCCCCAAACAAACTTACTTGTAAAATTTCTAATCCAACAGTGATCCAAAGAAAGTCAAAAAGGACTCAAATCCAAAGATCCAGCAGCATCCACAAAAAGTAATCCTTCCAGCTCCACATCCAAATGAAAAGTGACCAGGAGATGGACAAAGCACTGGGAGGAGCCTGCTGAACAGGAACAGGAAGTTGAAGACTATGGGGCACTTCCTTCCTCCCACCCCCCTGCCCCCCTCCCCAAAATGGACTCCTCGCTAAAAAAGTGCAGGCAAATGTCAAACTAAGGAGTTATTCACATAAAAATCATCATTTCTAGAAGGTTTATGCTGCTTGCTGGTGGATTTCTTGTGCAGAATTGCAAATTTATATTTTCGCTCGCCGCATCTCAAATCTCGCAATTGCGAAGTACCGCGAGACGTGATCTCGCCGTACTCGCGTTGACAAACTATCGCTGGCAAGCCGCGATGACGTAATCGCGCTCGCCAATTCCCGCGGGATCACACAGCAAGATCCAAAATGGCGCAGCACTCGCAAACTATCGAAAAAAACAACTCGGCAAACGATGATAAACGCCGCGCGCCGCAAAAATTGTATCACCAACGCCGCGCGCCGCCAAAAAAATCCGCTGCGTGCGAATTTGCGGATTTTGCGGGAAATCCGCAAATCTCGCGGATTGCGGATTTCCCGAAAATCCGCAAAATCCGCGAGCGTAACGGATTTTCCGCCCATGCTTACATTTAACATTAACATCAATATGAATGCTTCTATGATTTTCTATATACTATTTTATTTTAATATCTTTCCCTGGTGGGAATATATAAGGAAGGCTACCAGTTCTCCGTGTTTACAGATAAATACAGAGAGAAAACTATTTATTGTCCTCTCTGTATTTATTTTTAATATAGAAAATACAGGAAATAGGTTTTCTTCTTGCTGATGTTCACTATTGTCATTCATGCGTGCTAGGGCAGTAGCTGTGCAGACTGACTGATAGGGAGTTAAAAAAAGAAAAAAGATTTCCTTACAAAGCTTAAACAATTGCAGTGTATGTGTCTTCCTGCACTTAGTAGGGTTAGGCCCCCAGATGATTGCCAGGATCATGGCGCCTTACCTTTCGCCTCAGGCCCGGGTTAATGGCCAACTTACTGGTCCTATCCATGTATACAGGGGCACCCTGCAGGGGTTCCTTTTATCCCCCTTGTTATGTGCGCTTGTCGTGGAGCCTCTTGCTATCATGATCTGCCAGTCCCCTGATATTACTGACATTGTTCTTGGCGGTACGGGTATCATAAAATAGCTATGTTTGCGGATGATGACCTACTCACACTGACCTGCCCACGATCCTCCCTACCTGCCCTTCATACGTTACTTCAGTCTTTCGAACTTGTCTCGGGCCTTAAAATCAACCATGCAAAATCGTGGGCCTTGAATCTTACAATTTGGCAAGAATGTAAAATGGCCGCCTTGGAGGATCTGCAGACGTGGAAATATCCCCTTCTTTCCTGGCTGGGCCGTCTGAGCGTCATTAAAATGTCGGTGCTCCTGAATATATTATATCTATTCCAGACTTTGCCCACACCTTTTCCGCATCACCAAATCCAGAACCTTCAGCGCAAGCTTACTAACTTCATTTGGGGAGGGCAGCGGCTGTGCTTTTCTAATAAAATACTTATGCTACTACAGGACAGGGGGGCTGGCATGCCGCAACTTAACACCTTGGCTGCTAGGCATTTTCCCCCTCCTGTGCTGGGAATTACCATTTTGCTGGTGTCATGACGAGCTCAGCTCGTCATCAGCACACGACACCCGTGGGTGATGACGAGCTGAGCTCGTCATCAGCATCGAAAGGGTTAATAGAGTATTATTGGGCTTCTCACCTTCATTTTATCTCAGGATGGGTTGTGAGGGAGAGTGAGAAGGTCTGGTTCCACATGGATAGGGCAGTGGCCTGCAGACCCATATGGGATCTCGCCTGGCTTTCACGGGAGGCTCGGCCACATATCGCCTATATGGCCATACCAACAAGGACTGTGCTGGATATTTGGGACAAGTTAGCGCTATCCAGGAGCCTCACTTCTTTCCCCTCTCCTGACACTCCCATTGATCGTAATTCACACTTTCCACCTGCCCTGCACCCACATTCTTTCATGGCCTGGTCAGATGGGGGGTGCCGGACGCTCCGGGACCTTTTCAAGGGAGACACCTTTAAATCGTTCGACCAATGCAAGCAGGATATTTGCTCTCCGAGGGGGCTAGTCTACAGTATCTCCAACTTCGGCACTGGGTGCAGGTGTCATCTTCCACTCAGGGAGCCACTCGTCCTTTTACTCCCTTTGAACGTCTGGTGCGTTCCTTTGACGAATCCAGGGGTCTGATATCTCGCACATATCAAGTTCTTCAACACCCCCTGTCCTACTACTCATACTTATCAGTCACAATGGCAGTCTGACGCTTCTGTCGGTATCACGCCTAAACAATGGGAACATCTATGGCGCGACATCACAAGGGTTTTCCGCAGCATCTCTCAGAGGGAATCTGCATATAAGGTCATGACACAATGGTACTACACGCCCCACAAGTTACACAAAATATTCCCCAACTCCTCCCCCGTTTTCTGGTGCTGCACGGGCGCTACTGGAGATTTTCTCCACATTTGGTGGCACTGCCTGCTTTTCACTGCTTACTGGAAGGAGGTCCTTAGTCACATCAAATAAGTGCTTGGCTATCGATTGCCCGAACTCCCGACCACAGTCCTCTTAGGCCTTAAACCTGTGAACCTACTTGCCATGACGCACAGGAACTGGCACTTACGTTTACACATGCTTGGCACAGCCAAACAAACCATAGCATTATATTGGAAGAAGGCGAAAATACCTCCAGTGACTGTCTGGTTCACTCGCTTGTGGCATACTATGGCAATGGAGTTACTCACGGCGCCACTACAATTTCATGCTACCAAATTTACCAAAATCTGGCAACCGTTGATAGATTATTTTTGCAAACTTGATCAAGCCCATCTTCAGCTTCCGAGACTTTGGGCTTTACACCTCTTTGAGGACAACATACTTCCCTCTGATGCAGACATACTCTGGGGGCCCAATAGAGATGCTGACTAAACTCTCCACTGCATGGGGTTGGCCCTGTAAGTTGCCATGTTCATACCAGAGATGCTAAGTTGAGAGTCGTATTTCTATTATCGCACTCAAGTGTATCTACAGAATATCACATGTATAGAAAAATCAAAAAACTAGAGTCAATCACTGGAAGGAAAGAGATACACAGAGAAAAGTGAGAATTGTATTCAACAGAAATTTTATAAATTCAGTGATGTAAATTGCAGATAGTAAAATGGGGAGACAAATGAGAAAATCAATTTAAGCAAGAAATGTTATGAACAGAGGTATGGGCAACATAAACACATCAGTTCAAAACTAAACATCAACTCCTTGTAATTATGACAAACAACCGGAAAAATTAATTGACAATGGTTGTATGCTTGTGCCAGCGCAGCGTTGATGGAGATGATGGAAATGTCGACGTTTCGGTCTATGGTGCTGCCGTCATGTAGACCATCATCAGGACCAAACAATTCATTGCTGGTAAAAAAAACCCTGAGAATTCACACTAGAAAACTTCTCTTTGAAATGAGAAGTGACGGGCGGTGGAACCAGAATGTGAATCTGGACTGCGGCGTACCAAGTGAACGCTAGTGATGTTTCCCGCTAATAGACAGTTGTCCTCGGTAGGATGCCAAAAGAAATTCAATTTCCTGTGATGTAGCGATTCTATGCGCATCGGCTGGGAACGGGTAGAGGTTCCAGTGATTGATTCTAGTTTTTTGATTTTTCTATACATGTGATATTCTGTAGATACACTTGAGTGCGATAATTGAAATACGACTCTCAACTTAGCATCTTTGCTTTTAAAACAAGTCCCTTGTAGCACCCCTTGACCTTAATGATCTAGTGCCCAAGCCTACAAGGGTATATTGGGTTTCCCCTGCCTTAATCATGTTCATACCAGGGTCCTCTTTCCCTATGCCTACATCCACCCACAGAGGCTTGGTTCCTGGCTGTGGGACACCTCATTCACCGCATCTACACATTACGCAGCTTCTTCCTCCTGCTGGTGCCCACCATCACATAGCCCCTCCTCATAAGCTGGATACCCTCTCCCCCCCAGAGTAATGCCCTTTATCAATGATAGCTTTGTGACGCACCATTGCTTTGCTATTTGCGTTCTCACTTGCTGATCTTTTAGAATGGTTAATGCTGCGCTTCTCCTCTCCCTCTTCTTTCCCTCTGGTCCTCTCTCTCTCTCTTCTTTTCTCTTTTCCTCCTTTCTCTTTCCTCCGGACGTCCTGATTGTTGTATTGTTTTTGATTTGTATTCTAAATAAACAGATTTGAAACAAAAAATTGATTGCACCGGTGCGGCTGTTTAAGGTGTCTACAATGCAGATGGTTTCAGAGGACTGTGTTGTACTGAACACGGGAAACCATCACTGGACAGTCAAACATGAGCAACCATTTGTCGGTGAAATAAATGTGGAAATATACCATTTGCAGCTTCATTATTTACACTTAGCACAAAATAAATATGGATAAATACAGGCGGAAATGTAAAAAAATACATACCATAAAACTTGAGTCCAATTTACACAAAGTAAGTCAAGTAGCGGTAGGCAGGCAGGTTCGTGGTGTGTATATCGTGGTGAAGTCGTACAAATATGCAACATGACAAAAACACAATTTAATCATATTCAGAATATCACAGGATGTAGCTTAAAAATGTGCAGTGCCTGTGTTTTAGGCTTTTGCTATTCTTTTGAACTTGCTGCTCGGGCTCCTAAATGGATACAGTAGATAAAACCAATAATTTCTCCCAAACTTCAGCATTTGGGGGGGGGGTTGAGAAGGATGTGCCTGTAACTCGTCCCAGGCCTGGAGCATTTCCTATTGTGAGGTCATTGTTCAGGTGTTTATAATAGGTTCATGATGTGATTCTGTGATGCTTCCCAGAGGGACCCTGCCAGGAGGCCCACTATCAAATCGTTGTCCAGTGAGTTTAGTTATGTAATTGAGGATTGATTCAATTACGTTGTGTCATAGTTAATATTGGCTGAAATTCTCAACGGGTAGGTTAGAGTTGCAGTTGTCAAATTAGTTGTGAAAGGTGCATTATTGAAAGAAGAAATAAACAAGCATTCGACATGGAAATGTGTCCCTTGTGGCGGAATGTACCAGTGATGGTAAACGCACCACTGCATCATGCAATTAAGATTTCTGCTCCCAGAATGAAGAATAACCACACAGACCCAGAATTACCAGGTCTCTTACGAGTTAGCCACAATTTGAGGGACTTTTCCAATCTCATTTACTCCATGCAGGAGGTAAAGAGGAGTATAGGGCCAATGCGGGTCGAGGGCTGCGGATCCTAAGTAGAGAGGATCTCAAGAGGCACGGTACGCTCTGGGCTGGACGAGGCAAATGTTCCATTCTCCCCCGTGCTGCTGGTGGCGGTCCAGTGGGTGCTGAGCTCTGCATTTGCCCGAGCCCCTGCTAAGACCCTCACCACATTTTACTGGTTGTAAAATTTGGTCCAGTGTTTCTGCTTCCAAAGATGTTGGGTGCTGGTACATAGGGTCAGATAAAATGGACATGAGTAACAGTCCTCTGGGGATACCGGCCAATTCACAACCAACCACTATTTTACACTTACATTATGTTCAACTTAGTGTGCCAAAGTGGACATAGGTGGGGAAAGTCAGTCATAACATCCAAAGAAAATATGAACTACACTCAAGCTCCTCAAACAGCTATGCAGAGTTGGTGAAAAGCTTAACTTGTGCTTCCAAAATACTTCACTATGGGTCTAATTTAAATGGGTAGCAATGGACGAACCGTCAGATACTGAAGGAAGTGCTAGATTCGAGGGGAACATCCAGGGGTGTTTCCGCCTTAATAGGAATAGGCTGGTGGAAGAGAATTCGCTAAATGGATCCCATCTGGATTCAGGACTTTGTCCAGAAATCAAAACTGTCCATTACTCCCATCTCTAAACCACACCTTTAGTTGCAGCCTCCATGACCGCTAAATGGTGCTGCTCAATCCTTCACTGATACACTGACAGCATATCTCCCCCACTCTGGGGCAATTACACTGACTTCTGCGGAACAGGGACCCACTTCAGGGCACTTTGGTCAGCCTTCCAAGTCTTCCATGATAAAGGACCATGTTCCCTGGCTGAGTGCTTTGCAGCACCAGACTGGGAACCAAAGAAGCCCTGGCAAAGTTTATGGATGGACGGCGATTGTAGACAGTGCTGCAAGGCTCAATGAATAAATAGTTTAATGGTGAGGAGTGGGTGGAGGAGTGGGTCAAGCATGAACGACAGTGAATAAAGACATTTAGCTACGTGGAGCGAAATGTTTTAATGCACCGACCAATGGGAGATGCTCTGGTTTTCCTTTTAGCTTTGGCATTAAAGCACCCCTTGTCCTGAACACTACTACCACCAATTCTTATGAAACATACATAGCCTGGATGTATTTAACAGAGTGCACTGATTTAGAGCCTCAAAGAATTAACCACAAACGTTATGCTTTGATCTAAAACAGTAGAGAAAATGACATAACTATGGGGTGTTCAATTGCACAAAACCTGTGCATCAATCCCAGCTTCCAATTGAACTTCATAAGCACAGGAACACAATTTTTCCCTGAGAACTATATTTTCATCGCAATGGATCTGCGCACTGAGGTACCTAAACATTGGGAACCTCCATTTTCAATAGGAATAGCTGTTGTTAATAGCATCATTTCGAATTTACTCCTGTTTCTCTCGAAACCAAAGTTTCCGTCAAACCCAATAATTTCACAGGTTATGGAGGATAGGGCTCCAGTTCTTTGATGTACAGCAAGATATCATTTGCATAGAATGATAACAGTACTTTACGATTATTAAACTGCAGTCCTCTGCCAATATGGCCCGCATGGGACACATGCCAAATGCAGTAAGGCGATCGCGAACAGCAGTGGTGACAACGGACATCCCTGATGGGCCCTACCAGCAGTCACAATTGGAGGCAATAGTTGGTTGTTATTAAAAACGGAATTATTTTAATCTATTAAAGTCCTTGCCCTGCATGTTTTGAACCCGCTGCGCGGTGATATGCCTTCGGGGAAGATTCATGCGCATTACAAATAAATAAATAGATTGTTTATCTGCGCCGGGGCTAACTATGCAGCTTAACCCAGTCTATAAAACCCTCCCCCAAACCCATTATCTGAAGCCGAATAAACCGGAAATTATTTTCTAGAGAATCAAACGCTCTTTTTGCGTCTGAAAAGACAAACTCAGTTTTCAAGTATGGGCAGATCTGGTGCATTAAAACAAACAGAGTGCAGACATAATGACATAATACACTGTGGAGTGCTGAGGGGTAAATCCCAGCAAGACTAGGGTCCGCATGTATAGAAGGAGCCTCATGGCTAGAACCTTTGCCAATGTTTTGATGTCTGTATTGATGAAGGATAGTGGCCTGTGTGAAGCGCAGTGGGACAGTGGCTTGTAAGGCTTATGAAGCATGACAATGAGTGCATCCCTTTCTCCGTGGCCTCCTCAAACATATTTAGCATGTGTAGGTACAGGAGTTTGCCATAGTCTTAATAAAACTCAGCAATCACTACAGTGATTTCCCATTATATGTAGATTAAATTACGTGCCGGATTTCGGATTCTTTAATGGAACTGGATAGGGGCCTCTTAACACGTCATTGTGATTCTAATGAATAATGTCATTATCTCTGTCTGCCCTCAGCCACTGCTGGTGGAGTGGAGCCTTCACCATATCTCCCAGCCAAGGTGTACTTTGACATTCTGGCGCCTTGTCGAGCTCACTCATTTTGGCTTGAATGGTATTTAGATTTACAATATTTGGTTGTCTCGTCTGTCCTTTTCCCTCGTCCCAAATTTCTTTTTGTAATGTGCTTAACAGGTCTCAGAATAATAGAAGATCTTCTGCATCTTAGGAGATACACACTCCTCTAAGATGGACATTAAAGGATTCCCATATTGTGCCATGTTCTGGAACAAAGCCTTCATTTAAGAGGAAATATTCCTTAATGGCTGGGCACACCTTGGGTAGGGCCTCAGACCGCACAAGCCCCCCTCTTCAATAGGCTCCACTTGCAGGAAGTTGTAGCTAAAGTATAACTGGGGAGTGGTCAGACAATGCATGTGGTAATATGTCTGATTCTCTCGTCCATATGTAAGCATCTCATATAAGTAACCAATGGTTGATCTGTGATTCCGCATTGTATACAGTGGAGTAAAATGTATATTCTTGTCTTAAGGATGTTGTAATATCTGGATGACCACTATCTCATACTTGTCATTAATCTGAATGAGAGTCTTTGTTCCCAGTGATGCAGTACTCACTGCTGCTGCTCTGTCCATAGAGAGAGCCAGGACAGCATTTAAGTCATGCCCTTTATCACCAACTACGGCCCTAAACTCATGCATCTTGAAATTACCGTATTGTAAAAATCGGTGTCATCTAAAGTTGAACCATTTGGGTTTATGAATGCAACATGTATGTATCGACTAGTGTACTGTGTACCAATCAGTGCTCAATTTGAGCCGGTGGTTTCCTGTGCTCGGCACCCGCACTTCAGCTCTTATGACAGCTTGCCACATGGTGGCGCTGTTTGTCTTATTTTTTGAGGAGCACAACAGCACCAAATCACTACAATCACTAACACCTTGCACCAAAAGCTATAAGAAAAGCTCGGGTGGCATATAATAGTGAGTTTAATGTATATTTATAGTCTGAATTGTCACACTTTTATAAGTGTGATAGCTCGTAGTGATAGTTCTGCCATTGGCACCTCTAGTGGGAGCAATGGGTGGTGCAAGCTGCAGTAGCCTCCTGACAAAGGCCCTGGCACTTCTATTTTTACATATGAAGCACTGGAACCTATACAGCAATTCCCCCTCCACCCCTGTGAGTGTGTGTCATAGACCGCTAAATATCTGCGGTTTCACCACTACTTGTCAAATGTCATTCACACCCTGGAGCAAGATGCACCTCCTGACGTAAAGCTGCATTGATATCATGCCCAATCAGGCATGCAATCATATTTTTAGCCTTCAGTGCATTATTCAAACTCTTGGCGTTTAATTTCCTGGTTTTCCATCCAGCGGATTTACTGCCTCTGGCACTTAACATGCTTCTGTAAAATGATTCCCTCCAGTATTTATGTATTGTACTGTTTTAAAGTAACGCCCTCTCGCCTTCACCTCCCCTTTGTCACGTGCCTCACGTGCACCGTTCACTTTTTTCATGAACGCCATGTGTGAACTTTACATTGATTGCACATACATAGAGTAAATATATTATTGCTTTCCGAATGCATTCTTATGCTTGTCTATGAATACAGACCGCAATAGTCAAACTTTGGTGTTTCTCTTCTTTTTCTACTTAATTATTTTACTTTGTCTAAATAATTCCTATATTCATACCTGTTGAGATGTTGTATGCTGTAATACTCACCCAGGTCTCAACTGGGTATATGGGTTTTCTCATGTTGTTTTTTACTGTTATTATAGATGGGGCACATTATAGTCTCTCAAGTCATACAAAATCTAGGTTTTTGTACAGCATACGTCTTTAAATGATGTTTTGTGATAACAGAGCCACACAGAGTCCAAACTGTGCAAGTTTTTCTGCATTTTCTATTACCCTCTTGGATCAAGGGGATCGTGGGACAGGTGGGCTGACCATCAGTACCATGTAGAATGCTGTAAAACTGAGTTCTTAGAGATTGGCACATTGTTAGTGAATTTTCAAGCTGAACATTCTCATCATGGACTAATCATTAGCAGAATTTCCCTCTCCAAGTGCATTCACAACACTCTGAAGGGTCTTCACTTGCAGCCCACTGCCACTGGACAGCATCTCCTCTGCTGCAGGTGGTAAGGGGAAGCAGAAGTTAGAAGAGGGCTTCAGACTGATGTAAGAGCATGGAAAGCAGCAGCCTCATTAGGCATGGCTCATTTTTAGGTTGAAGCCTAACAGACAGTGCTAACGGCATCCTGGGGACATTAGGAAAGCATCCCTGGGAATGCATCCCACCCATTGCTTACCATTGGCCTTGTGGTTTGCAACTCACATTTAATTGCTTTCTATTTGCTGACTCTATTTGTTTTAGACTGTCCAGCTTGATTTTGTCCCTTCCATTGCCCAAATCCTGTTTACTGTATTCCACCAGTTCTGGATTTCTATAAACAGGCCTTTAAATCTTGTTCTTATCTTTACACATTTGATGTGATGTGCCTTCAAAGACACAGGTGAAATGCCAGTCCCTGTGTTTACTTTTCTTTCTATGACTTCAAAGTGAGAGGATTTATGTGACAATCATGTTGGCTACTGGGGGTATGCTTGAGCAAGACTATGATTTTTTTTCTAACACACAACACAATGTAAGCATCTATAAATGGACTGTGCAGATATTTCAGTATATATCATAATTAGAAAAGCACAAAGGAAGCCCATTTTTTTTTATAATTCTGAAGTGTGGTGGAAAACAATATTTGATTACAATCAAGCAAATCAAGACATTAGGTGATGACATTTCCACACATTATCATTTGTGCGCTGTATACATTTATCAGTAAAACTGTATGACTGTGCAAAAGTAAGGGTTATTTCAATTGAAGATATTTTGTCTGTAATGGCAGTACACTACTACACCATGTGTACTTCACTTTACCCCACTCCACTTGACTCTGCACCACTCCACCCCACTGTAGTCTACTCTACACCACTCCATTCTACACCACTTCACTTTACACTTATCTTCACTGCACCACTCTACTCTATGGCAATGCACTCTACCACACACTACTATTCACCACTGCACTTTACACCATTCCACTCTGCACCACTCCATGCTATGCCACTCAAATCTGCAACACTGTACTCTATGCCACTACACTCTTCTCTGTACCACACCATTCTACACCAGTGCACTCTATGCCTATGTACTTTGCACTCTGCACCACTCTACACCACTGTACTGTACTGTGCACCACTTCACTCTACTCTGAAGAGTAAAGTGAACTAAGGAATAAATAAAGGAAGGTGAGAACTGGAAAAGGGTAACAACTGCAGTATTGTAAGTTCAAGAAAGAAGAATGAACTAAAATAGTATTAGCTCGGCAAACAAGTGGCCAAGGAAAAACTGCAGGGCAGTGCTAGTTCAACGAGCACAATGAGTATTTTGAAGCTCTCCTAATCCGGAAACTCTGCAAAGAAGGATTAGCAAGTGAGCATGTATCAGGAACTCTGGAAGCAGAGTCAGCCAAGAGAACACAGCCCCCCTGAGCAACATTGGACTGGAGGAGAGAGAGGTTTAAAAGCACCCCCTAATAGCAACACGCCTAGGGTGTGATCAAGCTAGCACCATGCCTGCCATAGGTGTCTCGAAACTTCCACACATCCTTGAGGCAGTGAGTGGGGAATCCTGGGCAATGGAGTCTGTGGCAGGAAAAGCAAACAGGCTTCCACAAAACTCAGCATGGATCTGGAACGAAAGGGAAGTTAAGAATATTGCCCAAGAGGCTTGAAGCCAGTGTATGGAAATAGCAGACGGTCAGGATGCTCGATTGAAGAGTGAAGGAATTAAATCATGACAGATTGTCACCCTCCATTCCTAATTTCTTTTTTAGTCATATTCTTGATTTCTAATATGCCAGAAAATGCTACCAATCTATTCAAGAGTGGGCACTGATAGATGGAAGGGAGGGGCATAGGAATAACATGGGGTGCCTCTGAACTTTTCTGGCATTCAAATAAAACAAAATGAATGCAACCCTGTCTTCCTGCCAGGGGCCTCAGAGACAGGGGTGGATTAAATAAATAAACTCCCCAGGAAGAGTGCCTTGTGGTCAAGAATTAAACCCCAATCTAGTCGTTTGCATTTGGCTGGTTTCCATGGCAGGATTAATGTATTTTGGTGGGTAAAACCCATGAACCTATCTGGTGTAGCTACTTAAAGCCTCATGCAGTCTTTGGCAGACCAGGGGAGGCGGAAATACCACTTTAGCCTGCTGAGCTGTAACGGCACACAATATTTTGCCTTTTGTGTGGCTCAGTGCTGCTTCTTTTTCACAGTAAGTGCTCTGGCCAATTTAGCAGGAGCAGTTTTGGTCAAAAGAAACAATACTGCCCATACCCCAATGACTTGCTGACATGGTTGGCCAACCTGCATTTGTTTTGTTTTCCAAAGACAACCCTTCAAAGGGATTGTCTGCAGAAAACACAAATAAATCATCATTGTCCCTGACACATGCCTGGTGGTTGTGGACAGAAAACAATAGGCTGGGACTTCGGGCACCGTGTCAGCGAGTGGCCCAGGATTAGTTTGGCTGATGTCAGCTCTGCATTCAGAAACACAACACTGTGCCGGTCGCTAAACGAGGTGGGGTAACTGAGAGATGGGTGGATGGACATCTGTCAATAATGGAACCCGCAGTCAGAAGCCACAGTCAGTTTCCATCCCAGAGTGGCAACTCAGTCCACCTCTGCTCACTTTCCTCTGTTTTTTCGTACAAACTCATTTCAGCATCATGGCTGCCAGTGTTAAAAGTGCAAAGAGCGAATTATGCCTCAATGGGCCTCATAACCCCAGCAGGCATCATCAAACAAGGGAACATTCTGGAATGCCTTTTGTTGGTGATTGTTAGTGATGCAGGACTGGGTAAAGACCACTGTTTTCTTATCTCTGCTGTGAATGGTTCCGTTAAAGGCAGCACAGAGAACAAGAGAAGATTAGCGGCAGGTGGTGGGGTTATAATAGACTGGGTGTGGAGCAGGGCACAAGTCCTAAAACAAGCATTGGAAATGCAATAGGTCTCGCATCATTAGAGTTAGTGCTTTTAGAATTGTTTATGGGTTTTTTTTGTAAATCTTTAGCATTTTTGTTTCCTGTAGCCAATGCTAAAGAATTACAAATAAAAAAAGCCATAAACATTTCTAAAAGGTCTAACTGAAATGCTCTGAGACCTATTGCACTGTGTGAGGGTGAGGGGTTGAGGGTGAGTGAGGGTGAGGGTGAGTGAGGGTGAGGGGTTGAGGGTGAGTGAGGGTGAGTGAGGGTGAGGGGTTGAGGGTGAGTGAGGGTGAGTGAGGGTGAGGGTGAGTGAGGGTGAGGGTGAGTGAGGGTGAGGGGTTGAGGTTGAGGGTGAGGGGTTGAGGGTGAGTGGGGGTTGAGGGTGAGTGAGGGTGAGGGTGAGTTAGGGTGAGGGGTTGAGGGTGAGTGAGGGTGAGGGTGAGGGGTTGAGGGTGAGTGAGGATGAGTGAGAGTGAGGGTGAGTGAGGGGTTGAGGGTGAGGGGTTGAGGGTGAGTGAGGGTGAGGGTGAGTGAGGGGTTGAGGGTGAGTGAGGGTGAGGGTGAGTTAGGGTGAGGGGTTGAGGGTGAGTGAGGGTGAGGATGAGGGGTTGAGGGTGAGTGAGGATGAGTGAGAGTGAGGGTGAGTGAGGGGTTGAGGGTGAGGGGTTGAGGGTGAGTGAGGGTGAGGGTGAGGGGTTGAGGGTGAGTGAGGGTGAGGGTGAGTGAGGGTGAGTGAGGGTGAGTGAGGGTGAGTGAGGGTGAGGGTGAGTGAGGGTGAGGGTGAGTGAGGGTGAGGGTGAGTGAGGGTGAGGGTGAGGGGTTGAGGGTGGTGAGGGTGAGGGTGAGTGAGGGTGAGGTGTTGAGGGTGAGTGAGGGTGAGGGGTTGAGGGTGAGTGAGGGTGAGGGTGAGGGTGAGTGAGGGTGAGGGGTTGAGGGTGAGGGGTTGAGGGTGAGTGAATGAGGGTGAGGGGTTGAGGGTGAGTGAGGGTGAGGGGTTGAGGGTGAGTGAGGGTGAGGGATTGAGGGTGAGTGAGGGTGAGGGGTTGAGGGCGAGTGAGGATGAGTGAGAGTGAGGGTGAGTGAGGGGTTGAGGGTGAGGGGTTGAGGGAGAGTGAGGGTGAGGGGTTGAGGGTGAGTGAGGGTGAGGGGTTGAGGGTGAGTGATGGTGAGGGTGAGTGAGGGTGAGGGTGAGTGAGGGTGAGGGGTTGAGGGTGAGTGAGGGTGAGTGAGGGTGAGTGAGGGTGAGGGTGAGTGAGGGTGAGGGGTTGAGGGTGAGTGAGGGTGAGGGTGAGTGAGGGTGAGTGAGGGTGAGGGGTTGAGGGTGAGTGAGGGTGAGTAGTGAATGTGGTGGTGGATGTAGTGCTCGTGGGTGTGGTGGTGGTGGTGGATGCGGTGGATGTCATGTTTTTGTAGCTCACACTCTGGATAAGGCACGCACGGATTTCAGTCGTTAAACCGAGGCATGTTATTTCATGGAGAATGAAGTGCGGATAACTGATGAGGGCGCGGTCAAAATCCAGGTAAAGTTTTCTGAAGATTTTGCAATCCCGTCCTTCGCAACACAAAAACCCCCCAACAAAACAATCAAGATTTGGAAACACTTTTGCCATTTTAGCAAGATTCTGATCTAACTACGCCACTAAAAACTCTGCCCAATCGCACAGTTGCTTGAATCCCACTAAAGAGGACTACATAAAAAGACTAAACAAAACACCACAAAAGCATGTATAAAGAAAACAAAATAGTGAATCGTTTCTTTATCTAAATGTATCCCAAGTCGCTTTTTTAGTTATAACAATACAAAAACACGAAACCATGAAACGTCATCTGTTTAATATTTTCCTCGCTTCTTTGAGATGTACAGTTCTAAAACAGCACAAGTGTGTGGCAGGAATACTCAACATTCCTTGGATAAAACACGGTCGCTTTCTTCCGCTATTACTAGTCACAAATGCTGCTGGGGGAACTGAAAGGCGAGTAGCGCAAGTTACCGTTCGCTGGAGCATGATCAACAACCGTTTCCAGAAAACGTATCACTAAGGATGTTTACATTTTCAAAGTGGCAGAAGGACAGGGCTCCTGAAACGAAACATAAAACATGAAAAATACGCTGATAAACAAGCCCACTTTATTTCCACAGTAAAGGTTTGGGAGGTAAGAGTAGGAGGTGGGGGTGGGAAAGGAAACAAACAAGACGGGGGTAAAAAAACCAGTAAAACAGCCAGTGACTGGAATATTCTTCATCACTCAAACAGCACGAGGTGGGTGGAGGAATGAGCGAAGACGTCTTATCGATATGTGAAATTACATCATGGGACGAAGCCGGCAACAGAAAGAGCAAGCATTACACGGATAGCCCCTGCGAACGCCGACTCGGACGCAAAGCAAACAAGACGGAGGGAAGAGAGAGAAGGGGAGGGGGGAGGAGAAATGCGACACGGCGGGCAGGGGAGGCGGCGGAGCGGGGAGAGGGAACAGACGGAACAAGACGGAGGGAAGAGAGAGAAGGGGAGGGGGAGGAGAAATGCGACACGGCGGGCAGGGGAGGGGGCGGAGCGGGGAGAGGGAACAGACGGAGGGAAGGCAGATAAGGGGAGGGGGGAGGAGAAATGCGACACGGCGGGCAGGGGAGGGGGCGGAGCGGGGGCCTGGAGTGCGGCTGAGGGAACTGATGTGCACGCGCTTTAAGCTCAATGCGCATGCGCATTGAGCTTAAATTTCTCGTGCACTGCAAGGAATCGCCACGATTCCTTGCAAGTTGGGTAAAGAGTGGATAAGCCCCCATAGTCTCGCAAGCTCGATGCGCATGCGCATCGACAGGCGAGACCTAAAAAGAAGTGGGGGGACTAACCTAGTTGATAAGTATGCAAGTGGCATCGCAGCGCGTGGCATCGCTGCTTGGGACATCACGGCGAGTGACATCACAGCGCGTGACATATCAGGACCTGGCATCACAAGAAGTGATATCAGATCTTAAGCCCTCACATATATGTTTAGTAGGGGTATCATGAGTACATTTGAGCACATTTCGAGTATACTTGCAAACCCTCCTGATTTAGGCAGAAAATTCACACTTTTGTATGCTACATATATAACAATGTTACCTTTTGTCAGCATTACGCTTTCTATGGCCATAGTGCTTTAAAAGAAATAGTGATATTTAAAGTATTACAACACCTCCTCAAGGGTAATAAGCATATATAAATGCAATTTATTTTGTACAAATTCTGGGAAAGATCAACACATCTGACGTTCTTACAGTGCATGCAAATTTCCTAAACAGAGGCTGAACAAAGTGAAAAGCTGCCTCTCCTAAGTATGTGTGAAGTGCTAACAAGGTTTCCCCTCTGCTGCATCTGCATCAGATGTGAGGCTCCTGACTGCTGCCAGCCAGGAAACTCCAACAAAAGGAGGCTTGATGACCCCTGAGACTCACCCTTTGTTATGGCCGAGTATCCCAGCAGGAGTCAGAAATAAGAGAGCCCCGTCCCCGTATGCACGTTGTTGTGATCGAAAGCAGGCAACAAAGTGCGAATTCTGCACCTTTTTTAGTGCGGCCTAACTTCGTGGCAGGGTGGTCGCCGTCCACCCTGTGAAAGAAGTGGGAGGACGCCGTCAACCCGCGTGGACCCCCGACTCATGCCCAGGGCCGTTTCTAGGTGTATTGCCGCCCTAGGCGAGAATTGAAAAATGTCGCCCCTCCCTTTTACTACCATCACTCTCCCCCCTGTCATCCAGGTGTTGGGGAATAGAGGCCAGCTTTGGTGCCTTTTTATCTAGTCTGGACTGTCAAATCCATATTAAAGTAAGTCATCTGTGTCAATTGTTGTGCCTGTGTATGTGTTATTGCCCTGTTCTGAGGGTATTAACCCGGGCTTGAGTTGGGAGAACCGTAGGGCTACTGGCTTCTACCACCTCCAATCACACCCAACACAGGTAAATACACAGGCCCACGCAGAATCTAACCAACCCATAGTATGCTGTTTTATGGGGCGAGATTCTCGAGACAGAGCAAGCTTTATCTTAGACAAGATATCACGCA
This sequence comes from Lissotriton vulgaris, assembly GCF_964263255.1. NCBI lineage: Eukaryota > Metazoa > Chordata > Amphibia > Caudata > Salamandridae > Lissotriton > Lissotriton vulgaris. The sequence goes on along the minus strand of NC_141685.1, from coordinate 1,672,132,849 downwards.
ATGCCAGAATAATCTTTTTCGGGGCCACTTCTGGATTCAGGCATGCAAATACTTCTGTCTGCTTAATACGCATCAACTGACGGTGTTGTGGGAGGAGTGCTTATCAATGCGCACTGTTTAATCTTCCCCCAACATAACCTAGATGCCCTCTTCATCACCGAAACCTAGTGCACAACCTCCCTCCTTCACACACATCTTAGACATCCTCATCCCAGATAGTTATGGAATCCAACATATAGACAACACACTCAAAACAGGAGGGGGGTTTCCAGTCATACATAAAACATACTGATCTGGCACTGTTCACAGCTCGACAACACCTACGTATTTCATGCTCTTCTCCTGCCGCTTTTCTCTCTCAATATCTAAACAAGCATTAGAAATGCAATCGGGCTCGGATTTATTTGAGTTTGAGCTAATGGCATTGTAAATGCCAATGTATTGTTGCTATGTGTTATGGAGTGTGTTCATGTGGTGTGTACTGCCAGTGATCTCCTTGTGAGTGCGAGAATATTGCACCGTTACTGCCTGTGATGTCGTTCTTGTGAGTATGAGAAGCTTGCACCTCTGCTGCCTGTGGTCTCCTTGTGAGTGTAAGAAGCTTGCACTGCTGCTGCCTGTGATGTCGTTCTTGTGAGTGGGAGAAGATTGCACCTCAGCTGCCTGTGGTCTCCTTGTGAGTGTAAGAAGCTTGCACAGCTGCTGCCTGTGATGTCCTACTCACTATTCTACTCACTACTCTACTCACTACTCTACTCACTACTCTACTCACTACTCTACTCACTACTCTGCACTCACTACTCACTACTCTACTCACTACTCTACTCACTACTCTACTCACTACTCTGCACTCACTACTCACTACTCTACTCACTACTCTGCACTCACTACTCTGCACTCACTACTCACTACTCTGCACTCACTACTCACTACTCTGCACTCACTACTCACTACTCTACTCACTACTCACTACTCTACTCACTACTCTGCACCCACTACTCACTACTCTGCTCACTACTCACTACTCTATTCACTACTCTACTCACTACTCTGCTCACTACTCACTACTCTGCTCACTACTCACTACTATCCACTCTACTCACTACTCACTACTCTACTCACTACTCTCCACTCTACTCACTACTCACTACTCTACTCACTACATTCTACTCACTACTCTACTCACTACTCACTACTCACTTCTCTACTCACTACTCTGCACTCACTACTTTACTCACTACTCTACTCACCTCACTACTCTACTCACCTCACTACTCTACTCACTACTCTACTCACTACTCACTACTCACTACTCTGCACTCACTACTCACTACTCTACTCACTACTCTACTCACTACTCACTACTCACTTCTCTACTCACTACTCTGCACTCACTACTTTACTCACTACTCTACTCACCTCACTACTCTACTCACTACTCTACTCACTACTCACTACTCTACTCACCTCACTACTCTACTCACTACTCTACTCACTACTCACTACTCTACTCACTACTCGCCACTCACTACTCACTACTCTACTCCTCACTACTCTACTCCTCACTACTCACTACTCACTACTCACTACTCACTTCTCTACTCACTACTCTGCACTCACTACTTTACTCACTACTCTACTCACCTCACTACTCTACTCACTACTGACTACTCTACTCACTACTCTGCACTCACTACTCACTACTCACCTCACTACTCTACTCACTACTCACTACTCTACTCACTACTCTGCACTCACTACTCTACTCACTACTCTACTCACTACTCACTACTCTGCACTCACTACTCACTACTCTACTCACTACTCACTACTCTACTCACTACTCTGCACCCACTACTCACTACTCTGCTCACTACTCACTACTCTACTCACTACTCTACTCACTACTCTACTCACTACTCTGCTCACTACTCACTACTCTGCTCACTACTCACTACTCTCCACTCTACTCACTACTCACTACTCTACTCACTACTCTCCACTCTACTCACTACTCACTACTCTACTCACTACTTTCTACTCACTACTCTACTCACTACTCACTACTCACTTCTCTACTCACTACTCTGCACTCACTACTTTACTCACTACTCTACTCACCTCACTACTCTACTCATCTCACTACTCTACTCACTACTCTACTCACTACTCTACTCACTACTCACTACTCTACTCACTACTCACTACTCTGCACTCACTACTCACTACTCTACTCACTACTCTACTCACTAGTCACTTCTCTACTCACTACTCTGCACTCACTACTTTACTCACTACTCTACTCACCTCACTACTCTACTCACTACTCTACTCACTACTCACTACTCTACTCACTACTCACTACTCACCACTCACTACTCACTACTCTACTCCTCACTACTCTACTCCTCACTACTCACTACTCACTACTTACTTCTCTACTCACTACTCTGCACTCACTACTTTACTCACTACTCTACTCACCTCACTACTCTACTCACTACTGACTACTCTACTCACTACTCTGCACTCACTACTCACTACTCACCTCACTACTCTACTCACTACTCACTACTCTGCACTCACTACTCACTACTCTGCACTCACTACTCAACTCACTACTCACTACTCTACTCACTACTCACTACTCTGCACTCACTACTCTACAACTACTACTCTACTAACTCGACAGCCAAAACTGTAATGCTGCAAAACCATAAAACAATGGTGCAATCCATTCACTAGCGAGGTCTAACGCAGGTTTCTCCAAAAAGTAGCTCATGAGCTACCAGTGGCTCTCAAGCTACCTGCAAGTAGCTTTCTTGTGTGCAATGCAACAATTAGAAGATTTGCTAGGCAGGCTGAATTAAAATGCACAAATCAAAACTGAAAAGTATGTATTTGAAACGAAAATATGTGTATTTTCGTAGCTCATAAGCTGATGTTTTGAGAAGTGGTTCAATTTGCAAAATAAATGTATTAATTGATGTGTTCGATAACTCATCAGGCATTGGGCAGAATTATTATTAATATTATCACTTGGTTTGGTTCCAGGTGTATTGCAGCTATGGCTGGTACGCAGTATACATGTAAAGGAATTCCAAATTGCTAAAGCCGTGTTACATTACTGCTGGAAACCCCTCCTGGAGCACTAAGGCTGACAACTAACTGCTGGTAATCATGAATAGGGTGGCAGCTTAAATAATCTTGTCTGATGTAGTCAGTATAAAAACACTAAGAGTTTTAGCAACTCGGTATGTATTTTCATTGCACATAAGTAGGTCTGCTTACAGAGAAGGTTAGAGACCCCCGGTCTAAGGCAGCCCCCACCATTAATACGGGTTCGGCCCGCTTTAAGGGGGCGCGGGGCGACACTGATGTATGTCTGCAGCAGGTAGTGCGGGGGTCAAGTGGTTAGCTTGTAATAATGCATGGCCACACATGCATGCACAAGGGGCTGGCTGGTTGTGCACCCGCACAGCGGCCTGCACTGTCACGTCCGGGCGCTCCAGGGAATCCGAAGGACGTTTGATCCCTTGCAGTGGACAGAAGAGGGCCATTCCAAGGGGGCGGGGATCGCCAAAGCTTCCGGTTATGAAGCTAGCGGCCGCAGTGCATTATTAATGTACCTTACACATTAAGTGTCATGCCCTTGGCTCACTAGGGCTCAGAATATGCAAAAAGTGTGACTTCGTTGCATACTGGCAAATGTAAAGGGTAGAAACACCCCAACGAACTCCCCCGTCTAAAGTCACAGTGTGCATTTAAGATAAACACGGACATGTATGCTGACGAAATGAGAACAAGCGCCTTAGATTACAGCTGCAAAAGCATATGAAAATTAATCTCGAAAGGTGGAGAATGTGTCATTACTGTCAATCGCCATCCTGCTAGGTCTGCGCTTTGCAACTCAGATCCGGCACTAAGTAAAACAGAATCACGGCAGAAAAGAACTCCTTAAAAATACAGCGATATCACAACCACCCCATTGGAAATGAAATCCTGTAGCTGCCTCGCTGGCCCCGCTTTCGCACTGTTAAACGGGCTGGCTTCTTATTATACTTTTGGGGGGTGGGGGGGGGGCTTGTTTGATTTGCGCGATCAGCATTATTTTCCGAGGCCGTGTCACCGGGTTCCCACACCCCGTACCCGGAGCAGAGAGGGGGGCATTAAAACTGCAGGGGGGCATTAAAACTGCAGGGGAGAGGTTCCTCAGGACTGCGCTAGTTCCCACCCTATTGCCCTACACGTGCAGCATCAAATCAACTGTAACTTGTGATAATTCACCGTGAGGGGAAAACATGCAAATTTCTTCAAATCGTGTTTTCCTTGAATTTACGTGGCAGGAAGCCCAAGGGCTACACATTAACCTCGTGGCCGCTGCGCCGCAAATAAACAACACACACCCTTCCTCCAAGGAGTGGACACTGCCCCATCCGCCCCCCATACACCGTGCACAGAAATAAATGCGTCCTAAACCATCACAGTTCTTGCTGAGAACGCTGTTGCATGTTCAGCCTTCCCGTGTCTCTTAAATATATTAGCTATTTAAAAAGTACAAGTAAATGCCGTTTCCAGCCCACATTTCCAGTTCCCATGCACCTCTTTGCATCACCTGCCGATGCCAGAGATAGGCAGCCTCGAGCCCTATTCATCATTGTCTTGGAAAGGGAGTGTGTTTCCTCGGTCTCCGAGCCCTGTAACACGAGCCCCGGCATGAACGCCTTTGAGCCATAAAATCACACAGGGCTCTGCGAGGAGAAGGCGACGCGAAAATCAGAAAATGCATTGCACTGCGCGCAACAGAGATCAAGGCCAACAACCCCGTCTACGCAAACGATCGCATGAAATAATAAACAAGACAGCATCGCCCAGCACGGCGCATATAGACAGCAACGTGGTTACCTGCATTCCTCTGCAGTTCAAGTCCAGTTAAATCAACTACAGTGTGGACGAGCATGTATGAGTCATCTTCTGTGAGCCTCGCCTGCTGACAGCTCCTAATTAAGATGAATCACTCTCCCGTGCTCGCTCGCGAACAGAAAATGCCAACTCGGGCACGCGTACATTGCATACAGCCTATCACGTCAACGCTACTGAATACACAGCACAGCGAAGACGAATCACTAGGCAGATGACAGAAAAATCTAAGGAATGTCCCAGCCGGAGTCCTTTCTCAAACTTTTTTTTTTCTAAATGCTAAAGAGCTCGCAAGCTCCTCCTACACTCCGTGTAGGGGAGGCCCGAGCCCTAAAAAGCACTCTTACATGACGTCTAATCTTTAGACTCTGTTTACTCTGAAAAACTGTGCAGACTTAAGAATCTGAGGGGTAGGGGCTTATTGGCAATCATGGGGAGTGAGGCGCATTTCTGAGAAGAAGGATAAACTAATGGTGAATTTCTAATGAACTGTTCTGTAATCACTGGTCCCTGGGAGTGAGAATATTCCTGATCTACTACGTGTTTGGGATGATGGTTACAATTGTAGTGGTTTTTTTGTACTGTACTGTCGAATTTGCTAAAAGAAATACATTCTTACAAAAACTGTGCAGACTGAAAAGTTGCATCAATCTGATATGTAAATGCAGTCACACAGACCTGTGTTTAGCACAATACAAAGTATTACCGCAAAAATAATGAACATACCTCGTTCACAGGCCCACTCGGTATTGCCTTTCACGTAGGTCATGATCTCTCCAAAATGAAGCCTAAATCGTGTCTCTTTTAGCGGGCCCTGGGGGTGAACAATTTCTTCCCAAGCGCAAATCTGCGCTCTTTCTTATCATATTTTTACAGATACCGTAGTGTAGATCTCCATATATATGGCAGGAATATGAAAACATAACAATTATTGGAAAAAAAATGACAAGATGTGCTAAATGCGATTTGCCGATGGTAGCTGTCACATTTCAGTCTAATCACAGTCTCCCGGGCGGTACGCTGTATTCTAACGAGTACAGCACAAATAAAAGGGGTATATTTATTTAACAAATGCTCATGCAGGCATGTTTTTTGCCGCCCTCCCCATTTTGCCGCCCTAGGCGGCCGCCTAGTCCTGCCTAATGGTAGAAACGGCCCTGCTCATGCCCTGGCCGGTGTGGAGATTTAATGATTGTAGACATGTATTGTAATTGCTGTGTCCACGTGTGGACGATGGCCATGTTCTACCCTGTTGTTGTTGAAATCAAGAAAAATTGGTTATAAAAAAAGATAGCACAGGGAGGATCAGTGCAAATCGCGTTACAGAGTGTTCTCCGCGTTTGATGCTCCATGTAATTTGTGCATGGCCTGAGTGTGTGAATTGGAAGATTACTTCAACTTCCCTGTGTGCTGTGTGATAAGAAAGCGTTTAGTGATGCTTCTCATTTCCAGACACTGACATTAAATACATTTCTGGATATCTGATTTTCTCTAAGGAAAAGAGGGCTATCATTATCCAAAATTGCACCGCGATGACATCAAATACATGCAACCGACAAAGGGAATTGCTTCATTTCTTTTTCAAAGCGATGAAAATCCTCGAGAGACGTCTATGTAAGGCTGGTGAAGCTGCGTGCAAATGCCGCTGTCTCGTGATAAACCACTGTGAACCTTCTCTTTGACTCACTGAAGAAAAAAATGTTAGTCCAGTGACATCTTAAATGTTTCTGAATTATGTTAAGTCATGACTTTGGGGTGGAAACTCTAGGCAAGACACTGCTTATGCAACCATAGTTTTTAAGACCCCAGTAAGTGGAAAATACGGAGTTTATCATAGAGATTTGGAAGTTCCAGTTCAGAAATGGTCTGAGACATGTCAGTGGTTAAGGCAAAATTGAATTTTGCCAGCGGTAGCAGTCCCCAGGCACTGAAATCAGGCCTTCTACGGGGTTTCTTCTGTAACTTGATGCTTCTATATGGCATGAAAGAGGGTGGCACAGGAAGGCGGTAGACTAGGGAATACATTATCATAAATACTGTTAGTCTTTTCTTTGCTTTTTATTGATGATATTTCTATACCCTGGACCACGCCACAAAGGCTGCGTCCCATGTAACTGCAGCAACAACACAATGGAAGAATACATACTGCGTTAGTGCAAGACTGACAGTAACATAGAAAACATGGCTGGGGAAGCCTAGTGAGAATCCGGGGTCTTACCGACTAATCTCATTGATCAACGCCAATACTAAGCTTTATTCAAAGATCTGGGCTTTGAGGTTGGGCAGGATTATTGGCGGTCTTGTTTCCCCTTGGCAGCATGGGTTTGTCCCCGGACGTGGCACTACGGATCATACTAGCAGGGCAATAGCCCTATTTGACGCCCATGCTGCCACGGGAGGTGAGATGGCCATGATCCTGCTCGACGCAGAGAAGGCTTTCGACCGTGTGGACTGGAGCTTTCTCTGGGGTATCTTGGAAGGCAAAGGGTTTGGGCAGAAAACCATCAGAGCACTCAGGGCAATGTACTTAGAGCCTAGGGCTAGAGTCACAGTTATGGGTGAGAAGTCTGACCTGTTCTCCATAGAGAGAGGAACGCGCCAAGGGTGCCCGTGCTCCCCTATCTTTTTCTCTCTTTACATTGACCCCCTCATTCAAGCCATCTTGGGCTGCCCGAGGCTAAGACCAGTGGTTTTTAATGGCTTCGAAAATAAAATTCTAGCGTACGCAGACGATCTCGCGGTTTTCTCTACAAACCCCCAACAGGCAATGGTTGTTCTGTCCGAGCTCACCAAACAGTTTGGTGCTACCTCAGGGTATCTATTGAATGAGGCAAAGAAACAGATCATCTGTACAAAAAATATAGTAAAGACCGATTCCAGATATGTTGATGCAGCAATTTATTTAGGAGTGAAAATGAATGCCTCAGTAGGGAAAATAGTCGAAGAGAACTATATACCACTTTGTAAATCCATAGAGACTGATTTGAGAAGAATGGATGGGCTGCATCTCTCATTGATCGGGAGGGTTAATGCGGTCAAGATGACAATGTTCCCTAAGATACTATATCTCTTTCGGGCTATACCGCTACTCCTGGAAGAGAAAATAATAAAAAATGTGGAATCTGTCTGTATTAGATTTATCTGGCAATTTGGGAAAGTAAGGCGGTCAACAAATTTATTGTCACTTCCAAGAGAAAGGGGTGGGCTATCTCTGCCGAATCTAAAGCTGTACCATTGGACCTGTCTTTTATCACAAATGTCTGTACTTTTTCAGACAGAGGCATGCTCTAACGATGTAAATTTTGAAGATCAGCAACCCCCCTCTATTTATGAGCTGCTGTTAGGTAGGAAGGCGATGGGCCTAATGCTTTGCGAAGTGACCGTAGATTCTATAAGAAAGCCAGGTATAAGGTTATAGATAGTGTTTGGCGGGTGTGGACGGCCTGTCGAAAGCAGTGTAACATCCCAAAGGTTAATCCTTTCCTACAGATTTTTAACTCGAGCCTCTTTTCAGGGATAGGGGCAGATAGGACCTTTAAAATCTGGAGGGGGTTGGGCATTAAGACTCTGGGAGAAGTAATGAATGGAGATGTAGTTGTAAGCTTTTTGGCCCTGCAAAATAGGTTCGGAATCCCCTCCAATCATTGGTTTGTTTATGGTCAACTGCTTCGATCTTTGAAGGCACTCAGACCAAAACCACTACCTCAGGACAACTGCCTGCTTTTGGAGGCCTTGACTAAAGGATGTAAAAAAAATAAGATTTTGTATAATATACTTCTTTTGGAAGTTCAAGGCGATGTTGATAAAGTGGAAGGAGCATGGTCTAGGAAACTTGGGAACCCTGATGTAGATTTAGACCTGGCTCTACTATTGAATAAAAAGATCCTTAGAGCATCAAATTTACGGGCCCAGCATTACAAAACTGTCTTTAATTTATACTACACACCCTCTAAATTGTTTTCCTGGAGTCAGAGGGATGACGATACCTGTCCTAGATGTGGAGCTGGACAAGCAGATATATTGCATATGTTTTGTAATTGTAAACTCTTGACCCCTGTGAAGAATGAAATTGAGAAGCTCTGGGAGGGGCTGCTAGGTAAAAAGATCGTCCTATCCCCAACCTTAGCAATTACGGGCATTGATTTTAATCAAAAGCTGGTGAAAGAGGAAGAAGCCCTTGTTTTTATCTCTGTGGCCGTGCTTAGGATCTTAATCTCAGCAGGGTGGAAGGATGTGGTGGCTCCGTCCTTCCAAATGTGGCTTTCTAGGTTTCTGGGAATCCATAATATCGAATCGTGCTTGTACGAACAAAAAGGGGCGAAACGAAGAGAGTTTGGTAGGAAGATATGGGCCCCAGTAACTAATTGGAGGCAGAATAAGCTGTAATTATTGGAGTTTTTACTGGTTTCTTATTCTATTATCTGCTTTTACCTCTCTCTCTTATTTGATGAATTGTTTGTATTGTAAGATAAGATGTATTCTGCTATTTATTGTCTATGGATTGTATTTATGAATTGTTGTTGATACCCGATGTAGGATTATTCTTGTTCATGACTGGATTAATTTATTAGTACCTGTATTTTTTCCTACGATGCACTGTAAAATCCCAAATAAAAAGATTTAAAAAAAAAAAAAAAGAAAACATGGCTGCAGTAGAGAGATGAGAGGTTAGGATTTTCCTGGAAGTCACCAGTGGTGGACCTACTGTTGCTGTAGGGGGAGGGGTGAAGGAGTTACAAGACTGAAAGGCCGCACAGGAGTTTGCTTGGTTCGCGGTTTTGCCTTTCTTCACCTTTACTTAGGCCAGAGTTTGGAGGAATGTGCTGCTCGTAGATTTTAGGCCACGTGCAATGGGAGGTTCAGAAGGTTGGTGGAGGTATCCTAGTTTCCTGATCAGGCAGAAAAGCTTACAAATAATGAATCCCTGCCTTCTGGAGAATGGCCTTAAGGATGCAAATGTAGAGCTGATGATGTCAATGCCCGGGGCATGTCTGACCTCAATATTAGAGAGAAGACCAGAGCCTCCCCTACTGGTTTGAAACTGAGAGAGATGATCAAAGGTTTACTTTTACATTGATAAGAACCACCGTTTGCTAGTGCGAATCCCACGCATTTGTTGTGAGAGGTGAAGATGAGGAAGGGGTCCAATGGGGTTACATGGGTGAGTTGACTTTGAATCATTGTCAGTGATTATCTTGGGTATTGAAGGAGAATTTCAATTTGAAGAAAGCCAAAGACATACACATTTCAACTTTGATGAGTACGACAAGTTTGTTTCAGGGAATTTATGCCATCAGAGGAGACTGTCACACAGCGAATGTCATCAGCATAATGTGACCTGTAGCCCATTGCTCAAATCCCAGGGCTTTAAGTGTATTTGTGTAAAATTAAATACTATGACGTTTTAAGATCAGACATTGGTTACACCTCAGAAAAGTCAGCGATCTGGGCAAATGGTGGTCTTCTGAGCATGAAGCATGCAACCAATCCAGTACTTTCCCACTACAACCAATGGGGTGAGAGAAAATAAAAATACAAATTCCATTGTCGAACGTGTTGGAGGTTATGAGGATACTGCTAAGCAGCGGTTACTTCGCCTTTAACTCTGAATGCATCATCAAGAAACATCAGGATAGCGATCTCACTGCTGCAGTGTTGCTGATGGGAAGAGAAGCGAGGGGTTGAATGACTTGTTTGGTTGAAAAGCCACCAATGTTCTTTCATTTTCCCAAGAAATATTGCTTGATCTCTGGGTAGTCTATTGACATGTCTGAGAAGAAGACTGATTTTCCAAAATATTCCAAATGGTTGCAAAGTTCCTCGGTAAAACAGAGACACTGAAAATGTGATGGTGTGGGGCAATGAATTTTGGCAGAGGCATGGTTCTTTAGACAAGGATGACGTAATCTCTGAATAAGAATGGTATTAGTGCTTTGAGAAGTAAAAGGCGATAAGAGGATCATTTAGATCCTAGCACATGGTCTGCAATTCACCAGGTTGGCGAAGGCCATTGCCCTGGCCTGGCACAGGATCACCTGCTGTTTTGAGAGATCCCTGTTTGCCTGGCGGGTAATGTTTTGCCAAAAATGCTTCCACCGATGTGAATGAAGCACATTTATAAAAACTGAATGCCAGTTGGACCTCCATGTAATTGCCCCTCACTCTGCATTTCCCTATATTTCTCCCAAAGGTAGAGAAAAAAAGCAATAACTCTGAGACTCAGGGAGTTTTCTCCCTTCTTCTGAGAGCCATTGTTGATATTACCCACCTTAGCATCGCAGATAAAGAAGGGCCGTCTGCATTGTGATGAGTGCCAGAAACAGGGCACACCTTCTGATGCATGAATGGAAGCAACCCTGTGGCTCCCTATCATGATTATATGCCATGTAGCCAGTGGAAAGGCTCCACAGGCTCACAATTCGTGGTTCCTCTTGTAAATGGGTAGTGAGAACCACACATTTGGCAAAGTGGGCGTTCTGCTAATTTATGACAAAAGTCCAACTCTGGATAAATGTAATTGAGCCTTTTAGTACTTATGGGGAAACCCAATATCCCCAAGGGCAGGGGTACTTAATCTGAGGGCCGTGGTGGGAGCATGAAAACCACACATGCTCTGACTGGGCGGGAGCAAAGCTGGCTCCCACTGCACACAGGATGGTTGCATGCTGGGGAGCCGTTGAGGTTGTGGGAGCCATGCCCCCCCAACCCACATGTAGTATGTCTTGTGCGTGCCCCAGGTGGGACCAGGGCACCCCCCTTAGGCCCCAGGGGATGGGATCCGCAGGGCCAATACTGGGACTGGGAGGGGGCCACATGACTCACCCCTTTAAATTAATTTTTGCCCCAGGGATGGGGTCCCTTGGGCCAGCAATGGTTTGGGAGTAAATCCCCAGGATAGGTGCTGGTACGGAGAGCGGGTCGTCGGGGCCCTGGGGCTTCTCCCTGCAGCCTTCAACAAATAAAAGGTGGTGGGTGTTTCGGGTGGGACCAGAATGTCCCCAATAAAATGAAGGATAAAAAATGGAAAAATTAATTATAAATGAGGGCAAGAGCTGCTTATTCATTATTCACTGCTCCTAGCAAGGAGCATCCCATAATACACAGGGTCTTTTCACAAGTACATATTCTCTTGCTGCAGGTTCCCCTAGAAGGGACATGAACACTACCAAACATTTGTTCTAATGGTTTGGGGGGGGGGGGTCGGCTGCATGGAGTGCAGCAGCCCTCCAGCAACTTTTTAAAAAAGCAGGAAGTCTCCTGGGTTATTAAATCCAAGACCCCAGGAGAGCTTACCATATTTTGAAAAGCACTCTGTGCTGGAGCTGTATCCTGTTCATCTTCATCTTTGGCTGGAGTGCGGAGACCTCTAATGATTGGTTCTATGGTTGCACATTGTGCCTTCAAAAATGTTAAATGTAAGACTCAAATGCATGTTAATATCTTTTTTAAGGCTTTAATCAAAATATTTTATGACAATCACTTGTATTGATCATTGCAATGTGAACATTTAAGTAATATATCTTTGATCATAGTTTTTTGTGACTTTTTGACAAAAGGGGCAGGAGGAGCACACTATGACCCCCAGCCCCAAAGTTTAAAAGACAATGTATTTTTTGTCATTGGTACCATGGTCCCAGAGTCTGAATCCACGGGTCCCAGCTAGGCTCTTCCGTGTGATACTGCAGGTCCAACCCAATACAGCAGAAACAACAACAAAAATGAAAAATGTAAAAGGGTCTGTTAACTGACAAGACCCTATCACCAACCACCGTTTTGCAGGCTGTTGACCATGGGTAGTACATCAAATTGCCATATACAGGGGGTTGAGTGCAGGACCTGGCCAGACACCAGGCCCTGAGGCCACCCCGCGCTGTGCACAATCAAAGGCTGTATACTCTAGGCTAGGGGATAGTATTGCCACCGCCCAGCTGGGGTTGTATGCAAGGCCTGGCCTGAGGCCGTGTGCAGCGGGGGCTGGCCGATCATTGAACTGTGGTCGGAGTTTACCTGCGGGCATTGGTTGCAGCTGAAGTGATATCTATCATTCACTACTATCATTACAGCTAGTCGGCTAAAGTATAGCTGATTCATTTGATTAGTTGTTACATTTTGCAAACGTTAGTTTGATATCTCGTTTCAACACCTGACCATAACATAAATTTAAGCTTTTTTTTTTTGTGTTTGCCATTTTTTTACATATATTAAGATCTTATTACCATACCCAACTATAAAGTCACAATATTTTACATGGGTAAGCCTTCTTTTTGAATGTTTGCCAGTAGTTTTCAAAGCTCATATTTCACAGAAAGACGTCTGAACTAGGGGTGGGTGATAAATTCAATCTTGGCCAAACCGCGTTAAGTTAAGCATGTAATGCAGCGTTTTTCCTTGCAAACGGCTCGCCACCAAAGTTTGCGAGTGTGAGCAAGATTTGGCAACCCCTAGCGATAAGAGGCACCCGGAAAGGTTTTCCCAATGGGGGCAGTAGTAACCGTTTGCATTAAGAAACCTGCGCCTTGAGTAGAACATCTACTCTAGCGGTCGCAAAACTACTAACTTGAGCAGAAGCGCACTTGAGTGCCCCATTTGCTGCCATCCGTGCTGATTTTTTCAGCATGGAACAAGCTCCTGGTGCTAAAAAACACAGGGAGCAAGGCGAAGTGTCGATTTGTGCCCGTTCGTGGAACTTCGCAGAATCGACTCGCAGAGCTTTCATGTAACTCCGAGTGAAACTCTGCAAGTTCTGCCGCCCCTAGTCTTAACTATATAATATTCCCCATAATTTACAGTGCTGAATTCATTTTGGATAGTAGGCTTCCCTAATTAAATACAACAGTTAAACGGATGATTAGCACGCCTGACAAACTCAGCCTTCCCGGCCCATGCTGGATGCAATCATTCAACAGTGAATCCTTCCCAATCTGTGAAATACACATGGTAAATGCAGAAACCTGGTGCCAACAAATTACAGAACCACATTTCACTTTATTTTCTCTCTCTTTATATATTCCTTTTTAAACCTATTCTATAGTGGTAATACCCTATAAATTCATTTATAACATAACTTATAATAATACACATTGATGTGTAAAACACATGCTAAATATTATCACACTATCCCCAACAAAAACACATTTCTCAATCTATTGAGAGACATATCTGCTTTCTCAGGCAATTAATAAATGCAAAACAGATGACGCACAAATGCATGAAATCTTTTTAAAGAGTACTTAAAGTAGTTAATAAATCCTGTAACAGAAAAACACATACTGTGTAACATGTGCAATATAGTTTCTAAATTGTCATCTTAGTGTTCGGGTAACATTTATAAATCTCTTGGTCTTTGACTTTGTGGTTTATATAGGCCCATATTACACAGTTGCTACCTACCTACCTACCTAGCTACCTACCTACAGGGGCGGCTGGTGACATTTGAAAGTAGTGGGGCGTAAACTAATTTGCATATTGCACCGCAGCGATCGAGCGCAGCGAGCGAGCCCGAACCACCTTGCATCCATCCATACATCATTCATGCATCCACCCATCTATCCACCCACCCACCCTGCATCCATACATCATTCATTCATGCATCCACCCATCCATCCACCCACCCATCCTGCATCCATACATCATTCATTCATGCACCCACCCATCCACCCATCCATCCATCATGCATCCACCCATCATGCATGCATCCATGCATCCACCCATCCATCCACCCACCCACCCTGCATACATAATTCATTCATGCATCCACCCATCCATTCATCATGGATCCGCCCATCATGCATGCATGCATCCATACATCATTCATGCATCCACCCATCCATTCACCCAACCATCCTGCATCCATACATCATTCATTCATGCACCCACCCATCCATCCATCCACCCATCCATCATGCATCCACCCATCATGCATGCATCCATCCATACATCATTCATGCATCCACCCATCCATCCACCCACCCATCCTGCATCCATACATCATTCATTCATGCACCCACCCATCCATCCATCCACCCATCCATCCACCCATCCATCCACCCATCCATCCATCCATCATGCATCCACCCATCATGCAAGCATCCATCCATACATCATTCATGCATCCATCCATCCATCATTCATGCACCCACCCATCCACCCATCCATCCATCATGCATCCACCCATCATGCATGCATCCATGCATCCATCCATACATCCATACATCATTCATGCATCCACCCATCCATCCACCCACCCACCCTGCATCCATACATCATTCATTCATGCATCCACCCATCCATCCATCATGCATCCACCCATCATGCATGCATCCATCCATCCATCATTCATGCATCCACCCATCCATCCATCCAAACATCCTGCATCCATACATCATTCATTCATGCACCCACCCATCCATCCATCCACCCGCCCATCCATCATGCATCCACCCATCATGCATGCATCCATGCATCCATCCATCCATCATGCATCCACCCATCATGCATGCATCCATGCATCCATCCATACATCCATACATCATTCATGCATGCATCCACCCATCCACCCACCCATCCATCCACCCATCCTGCATCCATACATCATTCATTCATGCATCCACCCATCCACCCACCCATCCATCCTGCATCCATCATTCATGCATCCATCCACCCATCATGCATGCATCCATCCATGCACCCATCCACCCACCCACCCACCCATCCACCGAACAATCATTAATGCACCCACCCTGCATCCATCCATCATTCATGTATTTTTATGACCATATAAAAATAAATTATGGACTCTAACAAGCCTTTAGGATCGATGTTGAAGGATGTGCCAGTTTACATATTACATCACCCCTACCTTTTTATGCTGGAAACCTTCTACCGCCCATGTATTTGCCATCCTGTAAGCCCTAGGTATGTACTATACAAATTCACATACAATCATACACCAACATGCATGCAATAATAAATGCATATATCATGCTATTCCGCCTCTACCGTTTGTTAACATTTTGAAATTTTATAACCTTAGTTCAAAGAGTACATTATATTTGTGGTGACAGTTGTTAACTCATTTTCTGGAAAATGTTTATAAAATGAAATCTGTTGAAGGCTGTTGTTGCAACTATCAAAAAAGAAATTCTGAGAATGTTTACATTTCCAAAACCCCATGCCGTGAAATAAACGGGTGACCTGGAATAGACGCACACATTTCTGCAGCAGATGCTTTAACACACTGAACTATCTCAAGTCATTTGTGCAAGCTAGTTTACTGGAACACCGAAAAACACACACTCTTACCTTGCTGCCGGTCCTGTGCACGTCACAGGCTCACAGCGCCCCTGGCCAATCTTGGCGCCAGGGGCACAGGTACCCTCTCGCCCGCAGCACGCCCATTAGGGCTCCTGATGGGCATGCGCAACGCCGCCAAAACACAAGTGCGCATGCGTGGGCACGGGTAAAAATTCACCCTCCGTCCCCACGCATGCGTACTTGTGTTGCCGTCTGTACAATCATGTCAATGAATCAACATGACACCCGCCCGGCGGTCTGACGTCATGTTGATTCATTGACATGATTGTCATGAGGGAGCTGGGCGGCGTCGGGCAGGGGGGGCTACGCCCCCACGCCCCAATGGACGAACCGCGCCTGCCTACCTATCTATCTATCTATCTATCTATCTATCTATCTATCTATCTATCTATGTGTAAGTCACGGTTAAGCACGATTTGTCTATGGGTCACTGAATATACGACGGGACTGGCATCGCAGCTTGGCATACAGTGGTTGAGAGGGGCGACTTCCTCGCAATACCCAATAAATGCCAAGAGAGAGCAGTGTAAGTGTTATCCACTGAATGATGTCACATTGAAGCTGTTAAGTAACTTAAAGGCAACATGCTGCACCGTCATAAGAAAATAAACAAATGATTAATAGTTCCAACAACTGACAAGTCCAAACATTGTTGCATTGGTGGGACCTCGTTATTAAGCATAATTTTCACTATTTTTCTTCAAATAACCTCTTTGAAAGGGAATGCACAAATCTAGCACAACCAGGGTCGGATTGGTAACGCGGGCACTCGGGAAATGACCGAAGGGCCAGTGGCTGAGTTCCAGCTGTGGGCTGCTTTTTTGGGCAGCCTGGGAGCTGTCTGTGCTGTTAGGATACCTCCAACGGCCCAGTGAGTGCCTGAGTGGCCTTTCTAGAGGCAGATGGGCGGAGGTATCACTCCCTTTCTCTCGCTGGGCCGGCCCATTAATGTATGCTGATTGAGTGGGGCAGGGGGCCTGAGTAGAAGTGGTCTCATTTGCATTCATTTGTGACTCGCAGTGTGAACTCATCTCAGTATTTGTTTTTTTATCGAAGTAAAGTTAATATAACGTGCACCCCATCCCTTTTCTTTTCATAAAACTTCGCTGAAGCAGTGTTTTGCGAAAAGGCAATACGCAAATGTGGGCCACTGTTTTTTGGTGTGCCCAGGCTGATTTTTGATCCCAATCCAACCCTGTTCACAACTAATCTAGAAAGCGGCCTTTGGTCCCGGGTTCCCCACATACTGGCACCAGGTGGTGGAGGAAACCCGCAGCCTGAACTCAGCTTTGCAGCAGGCCGGCAATGAACAGACCGCGGACAGGTGTGGGAATTCTACCCACATCTGCTTCTGATTTTCTGGCGGGAAAGTGGGGCCTTTTGTTTCCTGTCTTAACATCAAAACGCGTGAAGTACATGCTTCATGTCAGCGCGGAGGAAGGGCACGAGGCGGTGTCTGCTGTGTGAAGGGAGGACATTCATCAGGGGTGGGGACTGACAGGACTGACCTGCATAAAGGGAATCAATCAATCAATTAGTGGATTTGTAGAGCGCTTCTTGTTACTGTGAGGGTATCCAGGCGCTGGCAGGCCCCAAAGTGAATGAGGCAAGGAAGGAAGAGTGAGAGAGAATGAGGTGTGTGAAGATGAGGAATGTTTAAGAGGGAGTGATCGACGGGGCATGAAGAGGAAGCAGTGTGATTGCGGATACCTGTGTGGTGGGAGAGAGTGAGTGAAGCTCGAGGAATGAAAAGAGAATGTGAGGAACAGCGAGAAACAGGACTGTGATTGAGGGGACAGAGTGAGACACGAATGTGGAAATAAATGGCGTGAATGAAGGATGTGGAATGGGCGAGGCACTGGCGTCTGACGGAACGGAGAGATACACAGAGTGACATTGTGTTGGCAGATAATATGTGGTGTCACTGGTTTATGGATCATAGCATTAATGTAGTAGCCACCGCTTTCATTATGCAGATATGGATGAGTCAACTATTCTCACTATAGTAAGCAGCCGGAGGCGTATGCTTCTCTGTTTGCCCCTCTGACAATGGAAGCAGTGGCACCATGTCCCTGAATGAACCCTGACGGGATGAGTCTGAGGTGCCCAAAGAAGAGCCATGTCTGCATGTTGTATAGTGAGAACACAGTGCTGAACAGGTAAGTATGACCGGGCGATGGGATAAACTCTGCAGCTTTTTGTTGAACTGCAGGATGTTGGGAGCAGTTCTGATGCTGATGATGGTATGGGTTGTTTCCGATCTTGAGTGTGGAGACGGAGAAGGTGTAGATTCTGTTTTACCATCTTGCACATCATCAGCTCTTCCTGAACCCTTGCCTCCTGGTCTGACAATGTCTGCCTACCCTGGTGATTTGTTTGGCCAGGTATCGTATTACAATTGCATTTATATATTGTTTACTACCTCTGACAAAGTATTTGAGTGTTTACACCAGCAGTGGTGAATCCTCGAGGGAGTGCTGGGGGCGGGGGAGGGCAGGGTGGGGGGTAGTAAACTGGCATACGGCCGAACGGAGTTAAGTAAATGAATAAATAAATACATAAATAAAACAAATTACATTGAGTGCTGCACCACCAATTTGGCGTTGCAGCGTGCGCAATGTCATTCGTTCTATTTATTTATTTATTTACTTAACTCTGTTCGGTTGTATGCCGGAGTTTACTAACCCCCACCCTGCCCCTCCCCTCGCCGACCCACACTACCGCCCGCAGCACTCCCTGGAGGAGCCACCACTGTACACCAGGCAGCATGCTGCTCCAGAACCCAAGGTTAGTGGTTAATCCAGAGGTTATTGGTTGCTTGGAGATTCCGGCATAGATTGTGTTGCCCTAGTAAAGTCTGCTACTGATAAGTGCCTGTGTGACATTTCGTCTGGTGTTCTGTGGCAGCCATTTGATCATCTTTCGTAACATGTCTAGGATGTGGAAGCTTGCAGACCACACTGTGGTCCATGGGTGTTGGTCCTAGCTCTGTCGCTCCCCAGGTGGCCTCCCACAAGGAGGTCTTGTTTCAGAAGACCAAGAGCCGGATTACATAAAATGCCCCAGGGGCACAAGGAGCAATTGCACCCGCTTTCATGCCCCTGGGGCACTTTTGTATTACAAAAGGGGCCATAGATGTTTCTGCAGCTCCTTATGTAATACAGATAGCTCTGGCACACATAAAGAGCCAGTGATATCTTCAGGGGGCGTTCCCTCATTTGCATGGGGCATGCCCCATGCAAATGAGGAAATCCCGTTGCCCCTGAGCTTGTGCCTTATTACAGACATGTTTACAAACAAGGGCAACCTTAGAACAAGAACCTGGGGTAATATCTAAGTATTCCAAACAGTGGTGCAAGAGCTATAATAGCAACATGTAAAAGAATTAGGATGAAAAGGAGAGAGAAATAGTACAAAACCAAAGAAAAAACTATACTAGCTTGATTTTACAAAAACCATGTACGTAAAAAATCGTAAAAAATAATTTGCAATACAAATTCAATAAAACACAGAAGAAAAACAAAATATTAAGGGCGCTCAAGCAGTTACACGAACAATGATGGAATTGTGAACATTGACAAGTGTAGACTGAACAAACAGTGGCAGAGAAAATAACATAAAACACCAAGTAACAAAATACACAATATAACAATTGTGTCCTCTCTTAATTAGGCCATGTCTTTAGGCATTGACGGCGTTTCGACCCAGGGGTACTTAGAGGGTCATCTTCAGAACATAGACTTCAAATATAAGAGCGTCCACTTTCTTTTCTACAGAAATGAAATGCATACATGGGTTTGCAATGGAAAAAATGTTTATTTATTTATTTTATTAACACTCCACACCGAAAGTGTGACAAGAAAAACTGAGAAAGTGATATTCAAGAAAAAAGGGAGTAGAACAAGGCCTGATAACCCAAGATTCCAAAGCTAGTGAAAAGAATCAGAGAACTATCAAATAGATGAAAATAGTGAGTATAAAAAAGGGGCTGAACAGTCACCTTACTGGATCTCCGTAATATACACAGTGGCACCAATCTTGGTATATTGGGCAAAACGGCCGGAATTTTAAAGGAGAACCAGTAGCTGTCAAAAAAATTAAAAAGATAAAGGCATACATTTACAAGCAAGGATAGGTTAGAAATGGATTGAAGGTTATAAGATAATAAACCCTCCTATCTGTCAATATGCCTAAAAAAAGTCTCTTGCCATCCTTTTGACTTTAGTAAATCAGGAAATGGGCCGACTGGGACTGCGAATTCAAAAGAAAAGATCAGGGCGTAGGTGTGCTCAATAATCGGGTAAAAGGGGTCCAGATCGGAAAGAATAATTCAATAACTGCAAAAAATTCAGAGGAGAAAAGTCTTAGGAATAGATTAACTCCCAGTAAATTAAAAAAGAGAGAGAGAGAGAAGACCCACTAAATGTCAATCTCTCAATAGCACGTGTCCTTTAGGTCTTCGGAACCTGGCAGCCCATATAGAGGTCCAAAGATAATACTAAAGAATATCATGCGCAAGAAAAAATCAATAATCAAGGAATAGAATGAGACCTAAACATACAAAGTCTCCTGCAGGCTGAATTAGAGGCAAGGCGCCATGAGCTTACCAATGTCTCTTATGAGGTCACAGGTACAGTAACTAACATCCAGACCCGGGGAGAGACTTTATACCCTGAAGTATCGACTCGTTTACCAAAATTAATCTAAACAAGTCCAAAACTAAATTAAACAAAAGAAACATGCACCGGATGTGACATGCTACAAAAGTAAAGAGATCCCGAAAAAGGGAACCCCTTCTCCCTACTAGGAACATCCAGTCTGAAAAACGTTATTGGACCTAGATAGACATTAGGCTTTTATAAAAAATAAAATAAAGAATTTCAACTACAGTGCAACAAATCATGCTTCTCTGTGACCTCACTTACTTCCAAAATTTCTGTATTCCCGTCAGCAGCGTCCCGTCAGCGTTCGGATCCAAAAAATTAGGACCGATACAGGAAGTAGACCTGCATGCTGATTTTAAAGCGCAAAGGACGCAAAGTTTTTCAAAGCTAATAAAAGCCAAAAGCTCTGAAACAAGTCAAAGCAAAATTGTTAATAATGTAGAAAAACTCGGGAATGTTAAAATACATCAAAAAGAATAACCATTTCGGGGTCGATCATGCCCGTTGGATGTAAATCAAAAAACCGGCGCCCATCTTCCACTGGGCACAGAAAGTAACGAGGGATAGAGAGAAAGGAAAATATGGTCTGGTACTTACCTAGGTCCCATACTCCCACTACAGACTCTGGGGTTCTGAATGTCTCCTCCCTCCCCCCAGTCGTACAGGATTGGAAACCACACCAAGATTGTTATAAAATGTTTGGATTAGGGGGGTGTAACCCCCCCGTCCGTATTTATTAACAATTAACAAAACAAATTTTAAAAACCTTCATTACAGAAATTTACGCAGAAAGTTCAGTTACATTGGTAGTCACATGTTGTTCCAAAGGCTAACCTTAACACAGTCTAATACAGAAGGCACTCCTACCGTAAATCTAACAATGCATGAATTTACTTTCTGCGTGTCCCATCTAGAGCTTACAGCAAAGTCAACGACTGGCAGCTTCCCCCCGGTCCTAGGGTACTACTAATACTACTCCCGGAGTAAGGTTGCGCAGGGGGTACAGCTCATCGGACGGATACTTTCCCCCGGGCCCCCCTACGCCCTGTGCCTTAAACTCCATTAGGGGGGCTGCAGACTTCTGCATATCTGCGCCTTGAGAATTATGGGGCCGGCCCGGTGATGCGCTATGTGGAGAGCAAGAACAAGAGACTGTTCTGCTCTCCACCTCCTCCTTATAAGGGGGAGCGCCCAGGCAGTCCAGACCGGACTACCTGGGTGTAAGCTGGACGTTGCTGACGCGGCCTCCCCCCCTTCCTATTTGTCCGGGGACTAGGGCGACCGCCATAATGGCGGCGGGTCCTATTATAGTCCGCGCTTTTTCCAGGACACCAATTTCCTAAAGCCTCACAATTTTATATGTACAAAATGTTAGACACATTAACAATGCAGCCCAATTTGTTTGTATTATTACGTGCTATGTTGCCTAAGGTCCATGTTTATAAAGCATGTATTATTAACATATCAATACGGTATAATATACTGTTGTGATGGAATTACATCAGTATCAAAAAGTGTACATTTTCCAAGTTTATACATTTATCGTATTGCATTTAACAACTCAAATCGTATTGGGCGACAAGACTGTTAGCACCAAAGTCAGTAGACAATCATCGGCATAGAAATAAACATACAAGACTTCAACTTAATATTTTCTTTCAATAAATTCCTACAGAAAGATAGAGTACGATAATGTTGATAACCTTATTAATAGAGTACGATAATGTTGATAACCTTATTAATGCTACTGCACCAATTACAAAAAATGCAGGAACTGCATTAAGGCATACAAATGTAATACAACAATGCAACAATCATTCTCATATATAATCAGGCAAACTTAATCAAAGATAAGTGAGACATTATTACTCAGAAACTGAAAACCTGTGCTGGACACAAAGAATTCAGTTTTGGGCAGTCTTGAATGTTTATTTTTAAGCCGATGACTGTCTACTGAGGTTAATGCAAAACATGAATATGACTAAGAATAGGCTGTACATAGAGTGAGGAGGCATGCAGAGAATGAAGGGGGTTGTCCAAAGAAAAATGAGAGGTGATGTATGCCATATATTGTTTCCAATGGCATTTTAGATAATGTTACTGGTCTTGAGGATATTACAGACCTAGAGAGGACACCAGTGGTGTTCCATGACTGTTGGGATCATGCGGTTGAACTCCTCCAAGCCCATGAGAAGAAATACTTCAGTGTTTATCATGTCCTTCGGGTTTGCCAGAGGGGTGTCTGGGAGGCAGTTTTGCAGTGTTGCCTCTACCAGGTTTGAGGTACCAGGGCTTACACTTTCTTCAAGAGGGAAAGCTGGTTCCATGATTCTGTTTCCCTTCTGAATGTGAGGTCTGTGTTGAGGGTAAATAGAAATGACTGTGCATTGTTTGTTGTCACCAGGGAACAAACCCTTCATAGGTCCTACACAAGCATCATGTAAGAAAATGTTCACTTGTAAGCACTGCTTCCAGGTTCAACACTCAGCCTGTATGTGAAGGGTTCACACCCTTACCTTGTCTTGTTGATGATGACTGTAAATTTGATAACCAGGAAACCGCATTAGCAATTCTTACCTTATCTATTTGTACCCCTTACCTTGTGTGGTTTGCTAAAGGAAAACACACTCTTTTGTTGCGTGAAAAGATCAGCATCTTTGGCAATGTGCACAACTACTGCAGGCTTGGAGTGAGCGAAAGTAATAGTGTCTGGCAGTGTGTTGTGGACAGCTTGAGATGAGCTCGAGACCCTCAATCCAGAACTCCACCCCCCACAGCACCGCTACGGTTCTACATTAGGTGTCCTCCTTATTGACTCTTTCTCTAGAACAGTCAGGGATGTGACAAGTTTGCTCGAGTCTCTCGAGGACAGATACCTACCACCCATTGGTGGAGCACTATCGGGGTACCAGCAGTGCTATCACCCCAGGGGCATAGGTTCAGAGGGGGTGTTACACCCCCCCCCTCCAAATTTTGTATTCTGAAGTAAATAGATAGGGACAGGTGCTTTAAGTCGGGCTGCAGAGGTGTTTGTCGGATTTCACTTGAGATTTTTTCATAGACATGCAGGCAACACACACGCACACTCATCTCTCTTTTAAAGGGGGAACGTCCTTTACAACGCGGATGTTACCGCCCAGTGCAGTTACGATGTGTCTTTTACAACGCAAGTCGTAACTACGACTTGCGCTGGAGGGCGCTCTAGGCTAAGGAATAGTAGATTTACTATTCCAACACCTTCTCTACTGTACGTAGGCTGGTGTTGGAATAGTAAATTTAACTATTGCTAAGTCCAGCAAGTACAACAACGTACATCCCTTTTAAAGGTCTTAAAATGGTTATTTTACAAAATATTGTTTTTTTAAGTACCTCTCTCAATCCGCACTCTTCTCCTTTCCTACTGCTTCTTAACCCCCTCTCACCCGGCTTCTCATATAATGTACTTTAACAAGCGTGATTGTGGGGAAATCTGAAGATTACACCCCCAAATCTTACTGCCTAAGGTGCACCCCGTATCACCCCATGCAGCTGTGGTCTGGGATGTACAGACGCAAATTTGCTTTTAAAGACAGAAAAACAATTCAGCATCTCCAATCCCAGCCCTGAGTCCCAGCTGCTTCTATGAGCCACAAACAGAGAACAAACGTAAACTTGGCTAAACATATACGCAATTGAAAAGATGTATAAAGAGCACACCTCGCCTCCCTTCCTACAGAGAATATGTCCTCCTGAGTTAAAGCAGAACTCCGGGAGAACATGACCTCATTGACATACCTGTGCTGACGAAGGCTCCGTTGGTCCCTCTGTTCCTTGGAGTATTTATGGCCGCTCCTTCTACCCCCCTTTCCAAGATCCCGGAAATGATGGCGCGCTTTGATCTCGCCATTAATCATAACATTTACAACAAGCTTTCATCTCTTCCCAGGTTTGGATTTCATCCTTCTCATTCCAGAAAAATGTCCCTAATACCTGCCTCCGATGATTTCCACGTGCGGGGCCGTCTCAGCTGGGGCTCATTTGCCGAGATGTGGCCCAGTGGCTAGAGATACCTATGATGGAACTTGGGGGCAAAGATTCGGATCCCGGCCTCAATACTTGCCTCAGCATCGTGTGATTCTGGTCTCTTGTGCTTGAAAAAATGTGAAATAGGTCTGCGTGATCCCCACTTGATGTGCACAGCCGGGTAGAGCATGTCCCAGCTCCCCACCCCATATTATATACAGGGCTCCATTGCTTCCCATCTGGGTTCGCGGTATATACTTACATACATTGGCTTGGGCCTGCTCAAAGCAGGGACAGGGTCGGAGCGGCCTATAGTGCAATAGGCAGTGCCCAAAGAGCTGGTCTAACAGGTCAGTGTGTGGGCCGGTTTTCTGGTCTGCTGGGCCGGTTTTCACTCTTGAATTGTTCCCTGTTATTAAAACAAGCATTGCATGCGGAAAGCACATATACATGCTTTCTTCCAACCCTTTCAAAACACTTATACAGCAAGTCTTTAGAAGGTCAAAACTTCCGTATTTGTAGAATGCACCCCACTTTTAGCTCTTTCACTAATGGGGTCACTTTTATTTGGTGCCGGCGCCCGTGTTCTTCTGTCTCAGTCCGACCCTGGCAGGGTATCCTCACCCAGTCCTGCTGACAGCGAGGCCTGGCCGGGACTTGGTTGTAGCCGCTGTACAGACAGACGCGCTTTGCTGGAGCCTCTTGGAGACGGCGGGTAATGTCGAGGTTTGCTGCAAGCAAGGGAGAGGGGTGTCGCCCCATTTCGACGGCTTTCCTGCCAGACGTGCACCCTTTCCTCGTGATTCACACACAGTGCACATTTTTCTCTTACAGTTCAACAGGCATTGTCAAAGCTGGTCGGTTTGACTTCTTTGCAGTAAAAACATTTACACGGGCACATACGCAAAGGGGAGATATCTGATGCGGGTTGTGTTCAAAGATAGGGAGGGGGCGTTGGGAGGACATTAGCAGTGTACTGCAGCAGACAGGGTTTGTAATGCGCAAACGGCGACTGTTGTTAGGCCAGCTTCAAGGTGCTACAAATGGAAATAACAATATGATGCACAAATATAGTACATCATGCTAGTCTTACATACGTTTCTAAGTGCAATATTTATTTGATGATACAATTGATACGATAGATTAGTGGGTTAAGGAGCCTGCTGCTGATATCTGTCTGCAACCTGCAAGTGACTGGTTTGAATCCTGATCTACTCAATCGTTAATCCTTCCAAGGGCAACGAAAGAAGAACCATTCAGTTGGAATAAACCTAACATTTACTATTTGCACTGCTGAGGTGTGCACACCAGTTACAGCAAACTACGTGGATGCTGCAGCTTTCCTAAGGAGCTCTAACATTGTAGGAACACATATAGCACAGTTTGCCAGAAACATAGTAGTTCTAGGAGGCATAGAAATCCAGTTGTTCCAAAGAAGGAAGAAGGAGACTATCTTTCCAGCCCAAAATATTTGTGACTAGCTAGGCAACATCTCTGTAAACAAAACAAAAAAAGCCGATTGTGGCTCTAGAGAAGTTTCTCCATACTGTAAATGATTGCATTGCAAACAATTTTGTCTGTGATTATCCACGCGCATAGGTTCCTGCGCTTTCCTTTATATATTAATACCACCCATTTGTAGATTAGATTTAGGCTTACTGCATCAAGGCAATTTCCCTCTGAGAAAACGGCTGTTTCATCCGGTAGTAAGTACATCTTTGCATTCTGGGTAATGACTCCTCCAGAGTAAATCTATAAACACCGCTTAAATAAAAGGCACATAATTGTGTTATGCTAACTGAGGCTGCCTTTTAAGCAATGCGAGCCAAGCCAGTACAAGATAATGGAAAGTGGCCCAATAACTAAAAGATGCACAAATCAAGGAGAATTCCTTACTAGACTGACATAAAGTCAAAATTATAAATTTGTTGAAATAGAAAATCACTTGCAGCCTTCTTCAGATGCAAACTTGGGTACGTTTCTGAAGCTGGGCAAGACTATCTCAGCCTGTCATCATTTTTATGTGAATTCAATGGTCAAACTGTCTGGAGAACTTGCCTGAATGAACTACATCATGAACCAATTAGCAATGGTGACTCCATAGGTTGGATGAATGTAACATAGTGAGTGGGCCAGTGATGCAGCAAATCCTCATGGTAAATGGGTACAGGATGTAGCATGGGAAATAGGCAATGGATCCTGGGCGACAAAAAACATGGACAGTAGTCAAGTTCAGCATCAAAACACACACACACTTATTACTATTATTACTATTATTATTATTTTTTTTATTTTTTATTTTTGCAAGACCTTTATTGCAAACATGCTCACATACACAGCAGTGTGCCTACAACCCTGTACAGGGCCGGCTGCCATCAAATCAACAGTGGGTATCTGCAAGCACATATCAAAGGATATCAGGCAGGGACAGTCCAAGAACGTAGATGGTGATAAGTGTCCACAGTTCAAGTCGATATCATCCTCCACATGAGTTCCCCACTCATCACCTATAGGTCTTATTTTATAGTATTTATACAGAACAGCAACAAACCCCACCCCCCCCCAGCCCAAACAATCCCGGTCCCAGGTCACAGTAAAGTTCATAGCATTAACGCTGAATGGTAAAACAGTGTAGAAGGTACGCAAGGTACTGCCAGCAGTCGTACAAGCAGTGCAATCCCAGATACGAAATTCAGCATGTGCCACCAGTCCTCGTGCAAGAACAGTGAAAACTACAGACAGGACAGCCCCCCCAGGAGCCACACTCACCAGCAGAGATAGACATCCCATTGGTGATAACAACACAGCCCAACCATTCATTCAGGCAAACCCTCAGGCACACCGACACCAGGTAGTCAATCCCCGCCCTCGCTATCCGAACTGTCGTCCTCCTCCAATGCAAGCATGTATGCAGTGTATGGAGCCCAAATGTCTCGCGGACGTGACTTCTCCGGCAGAGTTTCAGCATAGCAAGTCAACTGATCCCTGCAGTAGGCCAGGTCCTTTAACCACAGTTGCACATCAGGTGCCCGCCTGCCACCCCACACCATAGCCACCCTCCGCTTAGCAAGCTGCAATGCCAGTACAATCAATTTCCGCTCCCTACATGGCACTCCAGAGGCAAGCCCTAGCAAGCATAACCGAATATCCATTGCAACCTCCGTGGCCGTCATCTTAGTCAGCGCCTCAGTCACAGCCAACCAGAAGCCATACACCCGGGCACACCCCCACGCCAAATGCACGAAATCTGCATCATCCTCTCCACACCGGACACACTTCGCAGTGTCCCGAAGACCATATCTGACTAGCTGTGTTGGTGTGTAATACCATTGATGTAGAAATTTAAAGTGGAGTAGGCGGAAATTGCCGTTAGCCACATAGCCCCCAGTCATGGAGCAGCATTCAGTCCATTCCTCATCCGTTAATGGCTCAGGCAGACTCCTATCCCATCTGGCCCTAGCCAGCAGAGCCCCCCCCCCCTTCGTCTTCTTGAGCAGCACGGTATAGTCAGGAGAGCAGTTTAACTCTGTCTGTCGCGGTGTAGAGTAATTGCAAAGCGCCCAGTGCCAAGGGTTCCTCCGGATATGTAGGATATAAGGAGTGTATGGCCGCCCGGAGTATAACATAAATGAAGGTAGCCATGACCACATTCGTGGACTGCTCCGTCACAGTTTGTAATGGAAGGAACTTGGCCCCTGGGAAGAGATCCCCCATAGTGTGGAGACCAGCACCCTGAAGGACCTGCAAACCACCAATTTCCCTCGACACCGATATATCCGAATGATACAACAGCGGCATGCTAGGAGCATAGAGCGGTAACCTGCCAGCTCTTCTGCCAAGCTCACGCCAGGCATTCGCCGTGGAACGGACTGTATCCACCTCACCCTTGTCAAACACCGAGTGAGTGTTACCCACCATAGCTTTCAACGGGTACGGTAGAACAGCGCTGGCCTCAAGTGCCACGTGGGGGGTATACGGGGGTGCAGACACCCAATAAGCAGCAAAGTGCGCCTGTGCACATAAGTAATATAGCTTCATATCCGGCACAGCGAAACCACCCAGTGCGTAGGGCTTAGTCAGCACATCCCACGTCACCCGTGGCTTCTTACCAGCCCAGGTTAAGGTGGTCAGCAAAGAGCGCAGCTGTGCAAAGAAGTGTGAGGTCAGTCGAAGGGGTATGTTTACAAAAAGATACAAAAATTTCGGGAGGACAACCATTTTGATTAAAGACACATGATCAGCTAGGGTGAGAGGAAGCTTAGTCCAACGAGCTACCTGATCCTCCAGCTTGGAGACAGCCACACCATAATTGGCTCTAATAACCTACTGACTATCCCGATGAAGCTGGATCCCAAGGTAGCGCACCGAATCTACAGCCCATTCCAGTGGAAATTCCAGAGGGAACGGAACAGTGACGTCAGTGAGAGGCAGCATAACAGACTTATCCCAGTTGATAGTCAAACCAGAATGCCGGCCAAACCGAATGAACTCCCGAAGGATAGGTTCAAGATGACGTGCAGGCTCGCGCACATAAAGCACCATGTCATCGGCGTACATTGACACAGCTAACGAACGTAGGGGGAATTTCAGAGCCGTGTCTGCATACCTTTGCAGCAGAACACAGGCCAGGGGCTCCATTACTATAGCAAACAATAAAGGTGAGAGAGGGCAACCCTGCCGAGTGCCCCTCCGCACCGGGAACGAATTCGAGACATGTCCGTTGACCCGCACACGAGCCACTGGGTCAGTGTAAAGAAGAGTCACCAACGATGTAAAAAAGAAGGGCACCCCCATGCGATGTAGAATAGCTATCATATACTTCCATGCCACTGAGTCGAATGCCTTCGCGGCATCAAGCATAACAGCCACTGCAGCCAGTTCTGGTTTGAGTAAATGTAATACAGCAAAAAGAGCCCTGAGATTGTGGGTGGTAGACCGAAGCGGTATGAATCCCGACTGATCAGGCAGCACCATTACCGGAAGTAGCAGCCGCAGCCGGGTAGCAAGCACCTTAGCTATAATCTTAACGTCAGTGTTCATTAGTGAGAGGGGACGATACGACTCACAGTGGTTTGGAGGCTTCCCGGGCTTCGGCAACGCAACCAGCAGTGCCTCTCTCATCGTGGTCAGGAACTGGCCCCGTTCCACAGACTCCTCCAGCACCATCGCTAAATGTGGAAGCAAAATATCAATATACTCCTTATAGAATTCAGCAGGCAAGCCGTCCGTGCCAGCAGCTTTCCCATTAGGAAGAGCAGCGATCGCCTCCCGAAACTCCTCCTCGGTGATGTGGTGCATTAGGAATTCTTGCTGACCTCTCGAAAGCCAAACCAAAGCTATATCATCAAAGTACTGAGCTATTTCTTCCTCCGTCGCTGTCTCCCGATACTCATACATACCCTCGTAATATCTTGCAAAGCAACTCAGGATGCCGGGCGTGTCAGTCACGACCTCCCCCCCATCCACAATCTCCTGTACCGCACAATGCTTGGCCCATGGTTCTCTTATGCGATCCGCCAGCCCTTTCCCCGGTCTGCCCCCCTCACCGTAATAGCGCGCCCTGGTATGTTTGGATAAAAACTTCACCTACTGATCGGCCAACTCGTTGTACTCAGAGACCTTTGACCTAATGTCGGCTAGCAGAGCTGTCCCAGGACAGTCCTCCAACTGCCGCTCCAACACCAACAACTCCCTTTCCTACCTAGACATGGAGTCTCTCAGTGATGTCAGAACTCCGGACTGAAGGCCAATACACGCCCCACGAATAGTCACTTTGAAGGCCTCCCACACTGTGCACATATTATCAACTGTGCCGACATTTTTCTCAAAGAACTCTACAATGATAGTCCTGAGTCGTTCGCGTAGCACCAGATCAGTCAAGGTTCCCGGAGATAAGCGCCAAGTGAACGGAGCAGGCGTACACGACGGTACCTGCAGCAGCAAGCGAACCGGCGCATGGTCAGAGAGCGTGCGCGGCAAATGGTCAACTTCCAACACCCATCCACTCACATCCCGGGTCACCAGCCAGTAATCCAATCGCGACCAGGTGTCATGAGCTGAAGTGTAACAAGTACCCTCTCTCCTCCCCGGGTGCCTCAAACGCCATACATCAACCAATCCCAGTCCTTGCATACCCTCATGAACCTCAGCAGCCGCTTTCTTCCGTACCCAGGGCTTGTCTTGTTTCCTGTCCATTTCCCCATCCAAGATCACATTAAAATCCCCACCGCAAATTACAGCCGACTGCGGCAACATGTATACCTTATTCCAAAGTGCAACATAGAAATCAGGGTCATCCACATTAGGTCCATACACATTAAGGAGCGTGACAGGGGAACCACATAGAGTACCATGCACAATAATATAGCGCCCTTCCTTGTCAATGTCTTCATGTATCGTAACAAAGGGCACAGACTTTTTAATCAATATCATCACACCACGCGCATATGAGGAGTAGGTCGACGCCAGTCTAACTCCCGCCCATCTCCGACCCACAGTTTCTGCAGCTTTGCCCCATAGATGTGTCTCCTGTAAAAAAGCGATATGCGTACCATGCCTGTTTAGAAACGCCAACATTTGTCTAGTCTTTCGAGGGCGGTTCAACCCCCTTACATTCCAAGTAACACATGCAATTTTACCCCCCCCCCCGGCCATCCACCCAAAGTTGACATGCATCCCTAAAACCGCAGGACCACCCCCCCTGTCCAGAAGGAGCATAACGCACAGAGCCTAGCAACCTCCGAAGCCCAGTAAGGAGAGTCCCCCTCATCAGGTAACACAAGGCCCAGCCAGTTCCCAACCCCGGCCCAGACTCTGCATACCTCCCATCATACTCAATGAAATACTGTGACCATACCCAGGAGTAAAACAAGCCCCCCAACCCCCCACCACCCACTTCAGCATCCCCAACCTGCCAAAGCCGACCCCATCCCCCCTCCCCCAACAACCCCAACTGTACGTTCATAAATGTTTGGGGATCTCCCATATGTGGGGACGCAGTGGCGCACAGCTCCCGCCAGAAATCTGACGAGAGAGCGGACCGCGCAAGCGATAAAAAAATTCCCGCCCCCCCCAACACTCAGAGCTTCAAGGATCCCTGCAGATCATGTTCGCCCAGCAAGTTTAACAGAGCAGTTGGCCCTCCCACCAGGATCTTATCAAGTAGAAAAAAAACCCAATAAGCAAATATCAAAGATCACATGAGTAACAACATACTAGCCATATAGCACCCTATGCATAGTCATAGTGGGGCACAATCCAAAAGTCGATTTAAACACAGTATTTACATGCCAGTCCACATCAGCCCCATGAATGATTCGCAATGTAATATTAGACGGAGTACCGTAGAAAACCTGCAATAGCGGAGGCTTGCCAAATAAAACAGGGTGAAGAGCACAACAAGCCTGAAAAGTACACTGTACCAAGTTGTATCGCAGCCAGCAGGGCCAACTCCTCCAGTTGAAAAACGCCTATTCCACATCCTCCATGAGGTCCCCTTCCCCTTCCTGCTGCACATTAGAGTCCCTTTTACGTTTTTTCTGTTTTTTCGCGTAGTCCATGGCAGCCTTAGGGGTAGCAAAGATTTTGTTGTCCGATGGAGGTCCTATTCGAAGACGCACCGGGTACAACATGGCGTATGGAATGTTCTCGTCTCGCAGCAGTTGCTTCACTGGGGCGAACTCCTTACGCGCTGTTTGTACCGCCACAGTAAAGTCAGGGAAGAACTCCAGCTTATTCCCTTGGTACTCAATGGTGCCCTTCTCCCTGGCAAGCCGAAGTATAACATCTCGGTCCCTGTAGTTAAGTATACGAGCGATAACAGGGCGCGGGTTGGCTCCAGGCACAGCCGCTTCGCCAGAGAACGGTGTGCCCGCTCCACGATGAAGACCTTCGATAACTTATCCGAGCCAAAAATGTCCACCAACAT
This sequence comes from Lissotriton vulgaris, assembly GCF_964263255.1. Classification (NCBI taxonomy): domain Eukaryota; kingdom Metazoa; phylum Chordata; class Amphibia; order Caudata; family Salamandridae; genus Lissotriton; species Lissotriton vulgaris. The sequence goes on along the minus strand of NC_141685.1, from coordinate 1,672,100,023 downwards.
TCTCTCCATAAAGTCTTCCATCCGACCCACATTGGTGGACTCCGGAAGGCCCGTGACGCGAATGTTGTTTCGTCTGGACCTTCCTTCCAACTCCTCGTTCTTCGCCTGGATAACCGCCAGCACCCTCTCCATGTTGAACACCTTAGTGGTCACCGTGGCCAGTCCATCCTCCGTAGCAGATACCCTCTGCTCCACCTCGCCCATCCGCTCGTTTTGCCGGTCGAACTGCGTCGCCATATGGTCGAGCCTGTGATTGACCGCCTCCATGGTGCATTCAATGGATTGCAGCGTTTTCTGCATCGCCACCAACGTGGTCTCCAGATTCGGGGCGCCGCCAACTGCCCCCGAAGTTTCAGCGTCCGGCGGCGATTGTGAGGAAGACGTCGCCGTTTTCTTCGCCTCAAAGTTGATCTTGGGCTGATTGCGCTCCGGCCTGCCCATGGCGCCTCCACAACTTTCAACCCGGCCCAGGGGCAGCAACCCGCGTGGTCGCGGGCCTAGTCGATCTTCACCCCGGCAGTCGCAGTTCAGGGATGAACAGTGTACCCAAAGGGGTAGACCAAGAGCCGCAGGCGCTTCAGCAATCCTTCCGATTACACAGATTTGCAGCGCAAAGAGTCTTCCAAGCACGCCGGACAGGAGCACTCTTCCAAGTATCAGCCGCTGTGTCTCAACGCCGTTGCGTAGCCAGGCGAGGCTCGCTCGGTGAGGCCTAGCGCGGCCTAGCGCCGCCTCCGCAGCCCCGGTCTCGCGTAGGCCAGCGCCCCACTCACCACCACCAGCGGGGTAGGATTCAAATCCGCTCGGGCTCTAGGCACCAGTCCGTCGTCTGCCAAGCTCCTTCCACGCCCGCAGCTCAGATCACAGGACACCAGCCGGAGTGGCCGTGCAGACGGAGCGGATCTCAAACTCCAAGCCGGTGGGCGGGCCACGCCACCAACTCACGCGTCTCCGGTCGTCCGGCAGCCAGCCGACGGCAAGGCCGATAACTCGGGCCAAACGACCCTCTCAGCCAAGGGAGAGCACCTCACTCGAGTCCCAGGTACTTCAGGTGAGTTTTGCCATCGAGTCGGGGGGGAAAAGCAGCAGAATATTTGGGATTTTATAGCAAATTATGGACGGCCCCGGCAGAGCCTCACATACGTGCGGCCATCTTGCTCGGCGCCCTCTAGCGCCCCCCCCATGTATTATTACTATTATTATGTATTATTACTATTATTATGTACTTTTATTATTTTATACCTCTTTACTCTGTTTATCATTTGTTATTTACTGCTGTTCCCCTTCCCTCTCCCTTTTCCCTTCTTCTCTCCTTCTTTCTCTCTTTCTTCCCCCCACAAAATGAAAAGTTATAAAAGCATTTTTTCATTGGTATAGTGTTTTCCCCTTTTGGGGCTTTTCTTGTTATGTTGGTACAATATTCTCTATAATTATTTTCATTCCTGCTTCTCTTTATTTGTGCTGTTGTACTGATGTTTTACATTGCTTTATTCAACTCAATAAAGCTTTTCAAACTTAAAAAACACACACACACGCCCCAGACAAGCCTGCTGAAACTGAAACAGCGTCACTAACAAGGACTGGAACACTGTTCTCAACACCCACTGACCCGAATATAGCAATAGCTGCCCCAAAGCCATTAAACATTTCAACAATTATATCACCTCCTGTGCCAACGTCCTGGCCTCTCTAAAACACAGCAATACAACAAGATCAAGACCCCAGGACAGTTGGTACACACAAGAACTCAGACTGATGAAACACCAATACAATCAACTGGAGAGTAAATTAAGAGTGAGCTAAGACAATGCAGACAGGAGTATATCCAATCTGCCCTAAGACGCTACCACCAAATGACCCGGACCACCAAAAGGGCAGCAATGGTGGGCCGCATAGATGCCAGCACCAACAGAAGCAAAGAAATCTTTGCTATTGCAAAAGATCTCACCTAACCATTGGCAGCCTCTAACTCGATCACCCCCTCCCAGGAACCTGACAACAATCTCTCTCAAATCTTCAGCAACAAAATCATAACCATTTACATCAACTTTAGCCAATGAGCGGACCAGGCAGACCTCACCAAATGCCACCAGATATTATCCAAAGAACCAATGCTAACCATATGGCCCATCATTGCCCCAGAAAAAAACACCAGCACCACTAAGTACATCCACTACCCTCACCATGCCTACTCCAGAGGACTGAAACCCTCCTTCACCATGCTCACACCCATTCTGAATGCCTCCACCTCTACTGCAACCTTCCCAGATGCTTGGAAATGAGCAACTGTCCTCCCTTTGTTGAAGAAACCTTCTGCTGACCCTTCAACACTCACCAACTGCAGGCAGGTCTCCTTGCTACCATTACCTGTCAAGGTTTTAGAAAAAATCATCAACAGATGCCTCACTGAATACCTCAATGACCACCAACTACTCAACAGCACTCAGTCTAGTTTCAGATCTATTCACCACATGGAAACCGCCCTCATTGCTGCCACGGATGTCATCCGCATGACTCTGGACAGAGGAGACATGGCAGACGCCGTCCTCTTGGACCGCTTCGCAGCATTGGACACAGCCTCCCACTGCATCCTCATCCAATGAGTACATGACTTTGGAATTCAAGGATACGCACTCAGGTTATGCTCCTTCCTGACTGGAAGGACCCAGTCAGTCAGACTTGCACAGTACACCTTGGACGCCCCCCATCTCCTCTACGGAGTTCCACAAGGAGCATCCCTTAGCCCAACCTCTTCAATGCATACATGATCCCTCTAGCCAGCATCATCTGCACTCATGATATCAACATCCTCTTCTATGCCGATAACAAGCAACTCTCCCACGGACAAGACGCCCAATACCCAGATCAAGTTCAATGCCTCTATGACAGAAATCGTCCACTGGATGAAGACCAACTGTCTAAAGCTGAATACCAAAAACACCAACATTGTGATCTTCAGGAAGAGCATATTACTATGGGACTCCACCTGGTGGCCAACAGAGCTACAACTGACACCCACCACCCACGCTAAGAACCTCAGGATCAACATCAGCAGCAAACTCTACATGACACCCCAAATCAATGCTGTCTTTGCCTCATGCTTCCATAGCCTGAAGATGCTGGGGAAGATTTTTATAAGGCTCCCAATCATCACCCAGAAAACCTTCACACACACCCTGGTCATAAGCAAGCTGGACAATGTGAACACCTTCTGTGCGGGGATCAACAAAAAAGCTCACCAGAAGGCTGCAGACCATTCAGAACTGGGTGGCCAGAATCACTCTCAACACCCCACACCACACTCACATCACACCATACTTGAAGAAGCTCCACTGGCTCCCCATTCACAAACGAGCACAATTCAACCTCCTCACTCACACTTTCAAGGTACTACATAACACTGGCCCAGCATACCTCAATAATTGTATCTGCTTTCACAAACCTTCCCAACACCTTCGCTCATCTAGACTCCTACTTGCACAAATCCCAAGTATACGGAAAAGCAGATCTGGTGGAGGAGCCTTCTCCCACAACACTCCAAAAGCATGGAACGACCTGCTGAAACACATAAGAGCATCCTCCTCACTTCCTAGACCTACAACTGCTTATCGCCAGGATACCCTCCTGGATAATAGAGCATTCTACAAATCTATATAACATAACATAACATAACATAACATAACATAACATAACATAACATAACATAACATAACATAACATAACATAACATAACATAACATAACATAACATATCATAACATAACATAACATAACATAGCATAACATATAACAGAACATAAAACAGGGAACTGAGCTTCAGGATGGGTGGAGGGTGGCAGGGGACTGGGCACCAGTGCAGGAGAATGATGCTGGCACAAAGCATACTTGGATCCTAACAAATCCTGTGACTTCACTCACCACACAGCCCTTTGCTGATGATGCCCTGTGTTTTAGATGCGTTCTGATAACTGCTTAAGACACTGTTGATTACCCTACTGTCAGACCCCATACAAGAGGAGCCAGAGGCTACTTGGCCACAGCTGTGTAGAGGGAGGCCAATTGCCTCTGGTGTCCTGGGTCTGTGCGAACCTCACTCTGCAACATGTGCCAAGTGCACCCCTTCTGAATCTCAGGAAAGCATTAGCGGGCAGTCAAAGGGTCCTCAGGGAGGTAGTGTGGGGGGAAAGTCTCAGAACTCAACAGTGAACCAACAGACACAATAACTCACTGACCAACCCATTGCTTGTCTTCAGGAAAGAGAAGTATTTTATTGTCACATTAAAATGAAATACTACACACACTAATACACATCAATATGGTGTTCAATATTCCCGACTTCAACTTCCTGCTATGCCCTCATCCCGGTTCCGGTTGGATCCCCAAGGCCTGTAGTATCAGATGGGGATAACAGAACGTAGGCAACAACAAACACAGGTGAGAAGTCACCAAGCAATCACTAGGTTTAAATGACCTGTCGGTCAGTTTTTGTGATCTTGAAAAAAAAGAGTTCACAATGGTAATATTATTACCGTAATGGTCGGCTTGACTTTACAGTTCAAGATGCAGTTTCAGAATTTTGCTAAAGGTCCCCATGCTACCTGCTCGCAGGGGATGCAGCTGTGGCAGCTCCAGTCAGTGCACTTGTCGTATTTTCAGCAACAGTGTCTTCTGGAGTGGTGTGGGATCACAGGCAGTGGCCTCACTCCTCCATACAGCTGCTCAAATGAACAGTGCAGCAGGAATTGTCTGACAAGTGCTTTGACATTGGCATTTGAAAACTTGGCTGTTCGGGAGGTTCTCTACTACAATGGTGATGGGGATCTCCACAGGATACGCTATGCAGCAACAGCACAAATCCCTCCAGATATACTAAGGTGGTACCGGAAAGTTTTTCACTCATTCACGACAAAAACTGTGTAGGGGTGGTCGACGCAGGTTGTGTGTCTGAAGGCAATTGACTTCTGGGTGCTCCATTTGTCAGGAACTTGCTTTGGCCTCTCCTCCTGGAGTCCCTCGTCCGGCAAGGCCAGGCACTCTCATTCACGTGCGGAACAGATAGGTGGTCTTCTAGGTGATAGGCAGACCCACACATTCTGCAGCAAATTGTACAGACTGCAGGTGATGTCCCCTCTAGTCTGTGAGACTAACTGTCAATCACACACTAGTGATAGTCTCACAACACGCTTCAAGAACTCTGAGGAACACTCCCTTTCTTGGTCAGAGAAGCAGCTTGATACTGGGACATAGTGGGATGGGGTCCCACTTTTATACTAATTTTTCAAGACAGGGGATGTGGATCCACTGTCTAAGCAGTAGCAGCCCATGGAGGGAGTTTCGCGGGGCGGTGAGGCGGGTCGGAGAGGGGCAGGGTGGGGGGTAGTAAACACCGGAATATGGATGAACGGAGGTAAGTAAACATTTAAACAAATACAATGAATTTCGTTGTGAGCGCTGCATCACAAAATGCATGGTAATAGACACTACTAACTATAACTTGCCATATGCAAGGAAGTAGTCTATCCTTGTTTTTATTTCATAGGGACAGAAGAAAAGCTTTCTTATCTAGCTATTGGATTGGGATGTCTCCAGGGTACAAAAAGTGAACGATCCACCACTAGGCCCTTGACCATGCCTTTGTCATTGTTATTTTAGAGACACAGGGGCCCTGATCCATTTAATTTGGGGTCCTTTGAAAGATTTGAGTAGCCGTATCACGACCTTTGATGAACAAATTCTTTTAACAGTCTGTTAAGATTAGAAAAAAGACTGTTTAAGCTTTTTTAGGGCATATACAGAACCAATGGTAAGACGGTGACCCTGTATCAATAACTTGGCAAAGAAATATTAACCCAATGGGTTTATCAAAGTTCTTTGCCCATTTACAGGTACTCTTTCTATAGCACAGTGAACGTGTGCTAAGATTTCATCTTACGTTGAAGAGCCTGACATCGAATCACAGTCTTTACTCAATCCCATTGAAGTTTCTCAGCTTCAGGGTGAGATATGCGCATGTCTCTTGTATAAGAGCGATGTCCATTTTCTTGGTAGCTGAGAAGCTGATAACTTTTTTCCTCTTTTTCTAATGTGTTAGGCTACTGACGTTGAGGGACCATATTAAGAGGGCTCTATTCTTGTATATTTTACAGCAGCAAGTCACGTTAGCAAGTGTGGAAATGTAATCTTGGTGAGATGTGAGGGCAAATGATCTAATTCCAAGCATAGTTGGGACCCATTAAGGAGCCTGTAGATTTAATATGAAAGCACAAATACAAATCTAAAAGTAAAAGATTGACACTGGCCTGCTGGGCTTAAGATGCTGTGGAATGACCTGTAGTGTAACTAGGGTTTTTGTAGACTGTTTGATTCAAACTTAAAAAAGGCGGGACTACCTTTCTAGGGGCTCTAGAGTTGCTTCATTGCTATAACATGTCCAATATTAACCTTAAGCATTCTATGGACAATACTTTTTTTGTCGAGCTCATATTCATACTTTAAGCAGTGATCTAGATGTATCTTGATCTCTCAAGGGGGGTTCAGTAGGGTCTCGTCCTTTATCGCTGTCTCTATTTATAGGGAGGGCTGTCACTGTGGGGGTCTCGTTCCAAAGTGGCTTCACTGGACAAAGGGACCGTCCAATGAGTTTCTTCATTATTGCTTATGAAAGACGTGTCCATTGAAGGTTGTTCAAGGGCCGCTAGAAAGGTCTTGAGGGTCATGAAGTTCCCTTTGTCTGCCATTAGCTGTCACCAGCATCACAGCAGGGTCCAAAAGGCATAACAGATTTTGTTCTATTCGAGAAAAGAGTGTAAGGCTAGGAATTTCATTCAGGCTGTATTGGTTTCATAAGAGAAGTTGGATGCACTTTACATTTGATGTCTTTTATAAGAATGTGGGTCATGTTTTTTTTCCATTTGCAAAATGATCTGTGTGCGCTGGTGGTGGAGAAGACACAATATTATTGGCCTTAGGTCGTCTCTTCTATCATTTCGTCTCGTACGCAGCCTATGTGCCCTTTGAAATGTAATGGGAGGCTGGAATTCTAACAGTGCTATGAAGGTTGACAGCAATCCTAACATGTCACGGTTTTCCTCTGGTTCTGGAACGCCATACAGTTGAATACTATTTTTTCTACTACTATCCTCAAGGTCAGTGGCCTTGCTCTGGAGATTCCAGAATTCCAGTGCTGAGCCAGGCCCTTCCAGTGCTCTCTTCTTCAGTGCTTTGATTTATTAAGTTGGGTTTTTAATATGGACATCTACACCTCTGCGTGTATTGACTCCATTCATTTTGTTGTCTCAGTAGTTGAGAGTTCTGCTGTTTTGATTAAGAGTTGATATCTCGGAATTCACTCATACGAGCTTTCAGTGCAATCGTAGCCATGCGGTGTCTGTAGCCACACTGTGTCTGTAGCCATGCTGTTTCTGTAGCCATGCTGTGTCTGTAGCCATGCTGTGTTCTGTAGCCATGGATGAATGTCAGCTGATTGATACAGTTCCCCTTAGCAGTGGATGGTGGTGTTTATTAAATCATGACAGTTCACTTAACCAGAAAAAGTCAACTCTTACAACGGCAGTCCCCAGAACAGGCAGTGCTTCATTGGGTAGACTAGCCCAAATCTAATTGTCTCCCTCCGTGGATAGTTAAGAATTCCCCAGCAGTGTGCTGCCACTTTTAACACGTTATTGCTCGCTACTGGTGTGTGGGCGGGCTTTGTCCATCACATCCACCTCCAGCCTGGAGGCAGAGCAGCAATGCGCATTGTTGGAGAGGAGGCTTATCATTGGACTAGAGAAGGATGGTACCACCAGCACAACTGATGACACTTTCCATAGTCCAGTATGGGTAACGGGAGAAGGAAACAGGGCGCCTTTAACGCCTACCGTCATGCTGTGCAGCTCTCAGCGGTGGCCTGCAGACAGTGTTGGGCTCCATATGTGTCAGCATGTTCTTTCCAGATGCTCTAGCAGCACATCTACGGAGCCTTTCAGTTCATGTCCAAGGGGTGCAGAAACAGCAGTGAAACCTATTGTTTTCCAATGCACAGCAGCAAATGTGTTTTTTGGAGCAGTGTTCAAGAGCTTAGCGAGAGGTGACCATCTTTCTCAAGGCCAGGTTCTGCCTTCTTGTTTCTTGAGGTCTCACAGCCATCTCTCCAAAAGGACTGAAATGTGAATTGGGATGGGTTATTTGTTGAAGGTTTGTACTTCACATAATGATTAACAAACTTACCTTTCAACTTTGTCACTGCAACCTTCTTTTTGTGCTGCTGCTCAGTGGAGGTTGCCATAGCTGGATACAACTCTTATGTGTTCTTTATGCTTCTATGTTGCGAGAGGTGGGGTGACTTCTTTTTGTAGGTACTATCACACCTTGCAGATGGTGCCCTGCAAGGATGACCGGTGCCTCCCAAAATAGGGAGTTTGGAGGAAAAAACATAAATTCTTCCAAGCAAGCAGAAGAATCCAAAAGAAAAAAGTATAGGCAACCAGCTCTCACAAATACCAGGAAAGGGTAGAAGAGGAGCAGGGTTCCAGGAGACGGAACAAGATTCCAGGTACAGGGTTCCAGGAGCAAGTAACCAGGAGTTCGAAATCACAGCCGGGGTTACTAGAGGGTTTACAATGCTTTGAGTGGTAGTTTCAGGCTCCTTGTATTGTGAACAAACAGGAATGAAGGTGGAAGAACAGGAAGAGACCAAAGGATATGAAAGGTAGCCATGATGGATTGGTTAGTTTTATAATGTTAATGGATTGGGGCGTTTATATGTATCTTAGATTTGAGTGTTTTATATGCCACAGGGGCCTCCACTTTGCCACCTGGGAACGAACATATGCTAGTCCTTCCCCGAAAACAAGCAAGCGAGCGGCCAGAAGAAACCTCCAGGCAGAGTGTCACATCCAACAGTAATTGGATTAAGGTGTGGGGAGTGTACTCCTGATTTGGGTGTCTTGCTGCTTGCTACTGACTAGGCACTGGCTTTAGCCAAACAGACAGGGCTTTATTGATTTTTGTAATTGATAAAGCTATGGTTGCATTATGCAATGTTGCAGGATTACCCTATCTTTTTTCATGTAATGAAAACCACAAAAACGAGCCAAATACCCAGTGCAAAATAACATTTAAAAAAAGAAGGAAGATGATTCGCATTTTAGTGCACACCCAGCAGAGATCTAGAAGTCCCAAGTCTTCTAAAGGACGCACGTCTAAGCACAATAGTGTAAGTGCACAGGTACAGCAGCAAGAGAGTTCCTTGACATGATGGAGGCTGTTCTGGAGGGAACATGAAAGGACCCAAAATGTGCCGAAGGAACCTGGGTCACATCAGGGTTTTTTAGTGTTCTATAAAAACTGTTTCTACTTGCTTTTATGGCTTATTCATGATGAGGCAGATAACGTTGATAGGGCACAGGGTGCAACTACAAAAAGTGGGCATGGCACTTAGAAAAGTATTCCTTTGAATTATTTAGTGTGTATCATGATATTAGAGCACTGTACAACAAGAGATCTGACGAGGGTTGCAGTACAGTAAGAACACCCGTCACTTAAACTTCACTGTACATAGAATTCGAAGAGCAAGGTGTAACACAACAAGATACACTATCACATAGGTGAAATACAGTTTCACCATCGTTCTCTAATGACACATGTTTTTCTAGCAGTACAGCTTTTACATCCATCTTAAAAAGCCTGAGTGAGGTAATTGCTCTTGTTGAGGGTGGTAGGGAGTTCCACATTTTTGGGGCAGATCCAGTAAAAGTGTGGCCATGAGATTTTCTTTGTTTGAATCTGGGTGGTTCTAGTATGAGGGATTTAGCACTTCTAGAATCCCCTCTGCCTCCTGATAGCTTGATCCTATTCGCCAAGTATTTAGGACCAGAATTGTGTAGGGCTTTGTGTGTTATGCATGCAACCTTAAGCTGGATCCCAGCTTCAACTGTGAGACAGTTGAGGGCTCCTAGTGATAGGAAATGTGATCTTAACGATGTGTGCCTGTTAATAGTCTTGCTACTGCATTTATTATCACCTTCATTGGGGCTAGGCTGGCTTTAGGCAAACCTATAAATGTGGCGTTCCTATAGTCCAGTCTTGAAAGCACCAGAGATTGTGCAACTCTTTTTAGGTCTACTAGCAGTATGAAGGGTTTAAATTTTCCTAGAAGGTGCAGATGTAGGTTAGCGCGGCTAGCGCCTCTGGTTACAGCTTGTATGTGAGCTTGCATGTTTAGATGTGAGTCTAGAGTGAGGCCTACGAAGTCGCAGATGGTTGGGGTGCAGTTTAGCGATTTGATGTTGGGAGGATAAGATTGCGGTTGTTGGGATCTAAAAGGTGGGGTGAAAAGAATAATTATTTTTTTTTGCTTTTATAGATGTAATGGAGCAGCCTTCTGAACTATATTGGTTATACTGCTATTGTAGAGGTGCATCCGAGATGCCCAAGAGGTCTGGTATAGACCCACCCAGTTTTATTCTGTTTACAAGGCTGTAATCACTCACCCACGTTTTTTTCCTTTTCGTTAGACCTTCAATTTTAGTTCCTCGTGCAGAGATTTGAAAAACAATTTGATGGTGTTCTGATCAATCTGTTGGCATGATGCCTAGCATGTTTACCGATTCTGATCAAGCGTGGTACCTTTGTTGTGTGGTGGTCCATTGCATGCTTGAATCATGCTGAGGTCCTGGATTAGGTTACTGAGTTTGGCCACAGTAGGGTTTCTGTCATTGTTCTAGTGCAGGTTGAAATCTCCTAATGATAAGGTTGCCTGTTCACTGCCTTCATGGCCCATGACCAGCAAGCAAGGGCAATTACAGGTGTACGAAAGGGCAATAAAGGAGTATCAAATCTTCCTCCTAACTACTCCTATTTATCATCCATGCTGGTATGGTGAGTGGAATAGAGGAGACACAGAACTACTTTTGGCCTACTCAAAGAACTGAGTCTATATACTACGATTTAAAAAAAAGTTTTAAAATTATTGTGTTAGTGTTAAATTACATTTTTTTCTTTGTTTCTCAGATACAGCAAACGTACAGTAAAAGTGGAATCTAAAGGAGGCGGACACTGATGCCATTGGATAAGGCTGGAATAATGATGCAGTTATATACGTGGATGCTAATTCTGGCAGCCATTTTGGTGCATCAAAATGCGCGGGCTCAACCTGAAGGTAATGTTTGCACGTGCCTGGGTGGGAGTGGGGGGTGGGGGAGGTGGGGGGGTTGGGGGGGGGGGTTCAGGATCTGATTACAGGTCAAAAAACACAAGACCTGATCTATCATTGGAAATGTCTTTCTTTTGCTCTAGTCTAACCCAGATAGGTTGCAGTTGTCACCCTGCGGCCAGGCACAAAATACGACAACTTATGTTTGAAGCAGATGGAGTGCAGTGTCTTGAAGAAGACCCAGGCTACATGTAGTTCTCTGAAGCCCGTGCAGCACGATATAGCATGCTGTGACACAAAATTATTTTTTTTTCTTGCGTCTTTACAATATTAGCTTATTTGACGACCACCTGCGCAGTAAATGGATATTTACTCAAATCATGTGTGCAGCTCATCGTAACCTCCAGGTTGCACTCGTCGTTGTCATTGAGGGGCATATTACCAACAACTAGCGATAATTTTTGTCTCTAACTTGTTTAGAGACAAAAATTATCGCCGCACATTGGCGATTTTTATCGCAGATAAACCTTGCTATTAGCAAGGTTTATCGCAAATGCGATAAAAAACGGCTGCAATGCATGAATATCGCTGAAAACTCAGCGATATTCATGCATTATCGAGCAAATGCTCTTAGCCATGTTATCCACCTCCCATTGGAAACATGGCTAAGAACTGCTCAGGGGCAGGTGTTAGCTTTTGGAGATATTCACGCTTAGCGCGAATAGCTCCAAAAGTTGGTAATAGGAGATAGCGATGTTAGCGACTGTTTCCAGTCGCTAACATCTTGGCACGCCCACTTTGCATGTCATTAGTGATAAATATCACTGACATGCAAAGCGGGGCCCAAGATGGTCGCTATCTCCTATTAGCTGTCGCTAACTGGTGTTAGCGACAGCTTGGTAATAGGGAGATAATTTTATCTCCGCTTTCTTGGCTTTTAAAGCCAAAAAAGCGGAGATAAACCCCCTTGATAATATGACCCTGAGATTCTTATGGTGGTTAGTGCATAAATGTGAATGTAAATGTCCAGTATTTGTAAAGCGCGAACAATTACCCGAAGGTGTCAAGGCGCTGGGGGCCGTCGGGAAGTACTGAACAGGGACCTTCCTGTAGCAGGTACCACTTCCGGTATGGTAGCGTATGGAAGTTCACTGCCCTCTTTCATATATGTGATTGGCGCATTGTTTCACAACACAATACAATAGCCCGTGTTGTTAGTCTGCTTTATGTAAGATCTGCTTTACCCTGCAAGTGACCTTCTATTACCCTTGGGATTTCAGGAAGGTGAAGGGTTTCTGTGCCTAAATATATGTCTCATGGGCAGGGCACAAGTTCCAATCCAATCGCTCCATGGCAGATCTTGAAGAAATTAGTGTGTTTTCATTCTTGCACAATTAATTCACCCTTACAAGGTCAACACAATGGGTATTTTGGATGGAGTGAAAATAGCAGTTGTTTATGAAATTGGGAGATTGGATGCAGGAGCCTTGTAACATTTAGTATTCTGCATTGAATATTAATTCAAATGAAAATAAACCATTATTTCTTCGCCCCTACAGAAACTACCGGGAGTTCTGCAAACACTTGTGTTGTGCTCTCTTTCTCTCACTCAAAGGTACTGAAATGGATTACAGAGACTTTTTAGTAGCTACCATCCACAAAGCTCTCCCTCTCCCTGTCACAATAAAAATATTTAAACATTGTGTCACTTTGTCCCTGCCACCTGATCAAAAATAAAACGAATGGAACACTTTGTCTCAGGTCAGCAGCAGGAGAACAAAGATTTACCCTTTCATTGGTTTCTTACTGAATACACTGGCCACTCATGGCGCACGCACTCCTTCTGTGTTCTATGCCGAGGCCAGATATACGCACACCGACAGTGAGTACTCACCCTGACTCTCAGGCCTCAGACCTGATTAACCAGCCAGAGAATGCACGGCGTAGAGGTGTCCAAACATACACAATCTTTGGATATAGCCCTGCACTTGGTGCTACCTGCACTCACGTGCTCATAGCTCCTATCTCTCTGCCTCCAGGCTCTGCACTTCAGCCCCCAGAAACTCCAAGGTTATGGTTAAAACTAAGTTGGTGGAGACTTTACAGCAACCATATATGGTGTATATTTCCAAGCCAACCCTCTGAATAAAGATAACACTTTTGATGTAGCTTTTCGCAATGCACCAACATAAGCCAAAAAAGCTATCATAGTACGCAATGATGCATATACTAAACTGTTCATGATTAGAAATGTGTAAAGATCTTATACTCCGACACGTGAGTCTAGTAATATGAACTGTTTCGATTGTGTGATCAGCGCCTGGCAAGAAGCCATATGTGATCCTGAAAGCTAGATAACTATAAATGTGCTCACCTAATGCATGGCTCTGATTGTACATACACGCCCCTCTCATCATGATCAATTTGTCGTAGCACAACTATGACATTCCCTACCCAGGACCCTGGCTCGGGAGGATTGACCCATCAGATGTGATGTGGTGACTCCCAGGTGTGGTGAGCAGACATTGCCCTGAGAATAAACTGTTGATTTGATTGGTTGCTCAGTAATGATGCTGGGTGACCATGCAAAGCATTGAGGATTTGCTGTCCACATTTAGCTGAATGGGTACGCAGAGAATAAGGCAGTGCAGGTTGAGGAGGACCGGAGTGATATGTTTTATGAAGTATGGGAAGACGCTTGTATTTACAGGATTTTCTGGTCGGTACTCTCAAGTAGTCCTTATGCATGCTCTCGATCTCTGAGTAGTGTACTTTAATGCCCACAAAAGGCTTATTGCTGGTGTACATTTTCAGAGGATGGTGGACATCAACTATTTGAACAACACTGCATCCTATTTGTACAGAAGGTTCAAGTCGAACCAGGCACTTTGCACCGTGCTCGGTTTGACTGCTCAGGAGCCCCTGCAATGAATGGGACCGTGGGGTGTCCCTTCCAAGCAGATATGACTGCTGGAATCACAGTAGTAAATGGCATCTCAATTGCCCTCATTTCATTGATAGTAGAAAGATGAAGCGGTCTGTCAATCTTGTACGAAACACAACCTTGTAACCTGCCAGTGATAGGCAGGTCTCTGCAGCTGGTGTTCAGGTCACTCAAAGTTGAATCAGGCAGTGTATTCATGGCTTCTCCATTTGGAGCAGGAAGAAAGAGATAGGTAGGGCTTTATAACAGCAAATGAGAAATGCTTCCATCAGTAGACGTAAAACATACCACATATTGTTTCTATCCCTTTTGAACTCACTAATCCCAGATCTGATCCTTACTGTAATAAGGAAGGTCTTGTATCCCTCTAGGTTTAAAGATCGTATGCTGAAAAGCCTCCTCTTTCCCTGGAACAGTAGAACAGTCCTATTTCCTGGTGAGCGGATGCCCTTGGGCTAGCTCTGATTGGCAGATGGAATGCTGACATCACTTGCAGTCTTTTCATTGCTTCTCTTCATTGGGCCTGATCCAGCATGCTGATGATGAGCGAGCCGGTGAGCAGCCACATGCACACGTTCCTTCTGCTCGAGTGCGGCTCCTGTGAGTGCTGCTGACTCAGGCTGAACGCAGAACTCCATTTTAATATGGTCATAGTTCAGGCATGGAGGAGCCTCCTATACCTGAAAGGCAAAACAACCACTCGCAAGACGAGAATGACCTGTACAACTAAGAGTAGGAATGTTGGACACAACAGAGGCAGAACCTTCTCCCTAGGCTAAAGTCTGTAGTAACTCTTGCTCAGGGGCTTCCTCAAGGATTAGCTGGCTTTCTTCAAAAAGTCTGCCCATTTCCTTTCTCACAGGCTTTCCCATATTGATCCATACTGCCACTCGCATTATGCAACACTGGTCACAAGAACGTTGCTGCATGGGACTGCCTCCAGAATAGATCTAGCGTTTTTTCCCAACCAACACCACTTTGCTCCTAATTTTTCTCACTGAACTAGCTCTCACTGACTTTTGGCTTGTGAAGTTGTCTAATATTTTGTGCTAAAGTTAAGCTAAAGTATATGTCTTCTGTTCACTAAATTTGGATCTAACCATTGATATTTTCATTAACTATTAATTCCAAGAGGCATTGCTTTTTAGGTCGAGCCTGGACAGCGCATGCGCTGCTCTGCGAGGCATGCTGTCTTGGAGTATGTACTTGAAGCCCCGCCCATATTTGTCATTGGCTTGTGTCATTGTCCTTTCTAAATGCTGACTTCTGATTTGCTAATAGGCTTGTTAGTCCCTCCTTAGTACCGCCTTGTTTTCATTTGTAACCTCCCATGAAGACTTGTGTAGTATTGTTAGTATTTATTTATTTATTTCAGTAGAGTTTAGAATATACATATGTCATTGAATTCTATGTTGTTCTGAAGATTCTGTATGTTATCAGTTACCACTTAACAACTGGCTCTTCACTTAAATAGATGCTTACTGTCTTATCCAATTAAGGATATTGAATTCATCATAAAATTGTAGTGTAATCTATGAAGATACTACAATATTTTGGCAACGATTCGGGATTTTGGACAACAAAGAAGGAAGAAGAAAATCCGATTTTATTCTTTTTCTTCTATCATCACTGTCATTATTTTGTCACAACTTGGGAACATTTTTGCAACAAGCCGAATTCAGAAAAGAACAATTTCATCGCATTTCCCTGAAGTCGGTATCGGTTGCACTTTTTTGTGTTTACCTGGACTTAGTGGACAGCGTTGGATCAATTTGTATCCTGCTTTCTTGTGAGTACTACAAGGAGTTGTAACATTTATTATTCATCTAAAGATTTGTTCCGGCAACAGAGGAATTTTAAAACGTGAGTAATTTCTAAGTATGGGTGAATTTTGCGAATTCGCGGTTTGCAAATTCACATGAATTCGCAAAAAAATCCATGAATTCGCGGATTTCCCTGTGAAATCGCAGATTTTGTTGCAATTGCACACTATACTCAACTGGAGTACTTTCTACTGGTTAATCAGTAAGTGCTACCTCGTTGGGTAAATGTATTGTGCTTTTCCTGCACTACAGCTGTGTAAAGGCCCAGAAGAGTTGTCTCCAGTGAGCCCGTGTGTCTGTAACTTTGCCACCGTGCTCATAGGCGCCGAGGTCCCTCGAGTGAGCTGTCCATCAAAGTGGGGGAAAGGGCGGGAAGAGATTGCATAGCCTAGTGTGTGTGGGGCCGGGCTTCTGTACGAGTTCACATGCCTCTTGTTTATAAAGGTCAGAGGCCGATCAGCGCAGCAGATGAGGAGAAAGCAGTAAGTGCTACCTCGTTGGGTAAATGTATCATGCTTTTCCTACACTACAGCTGTGTAAAGGCCCAGCAGAGTTGTCTCCAGTGTCCCTGTGTGTCTGTAACTTTGCCACCGCGCCCATAGGCGCTGAGGTCCCTCGAGTGAGCTGTCCATCACAGTGGGGGAAAGGGCGGGAAGAGGTTGCATAGCCTAGTGTGTGTGGGGCCGGGCTTCTGTGCTAGTTCACATGCCTCTTGTTTATAAAGGTCAGAGGCCGATCAGCGCAGCAGATGAGGAGAAAGCAGCCTCCTGGTCACTGGAAGTACAGGTGGATTGCGCTCGAGAAACTTGTGGATGCCTAGACCTCCATCATGGATTACAGCTATTTGGGGAGAAAGCACACCTGCCTAGCATCGACCGTGCTCACTAAATTCTTGGGCTGTTGATTATAATGCGTTACTGAATTTGAGCTTGAACTCGGGCACCTGATTTATATCTGTAAGTGCTTCCTGCTGAGGTTTAATTTTTGTGACAGGAGCCTCGTCGCCTAATTGTAACTATTCTCTGACCCTGCTTCGAGGGTCAGAGCAGGGTCAGAGAATAGTTGCAAGTAGTAGGTGCCGCTCAAGAAGCACTTACAGGGTTATAGCAGGTGCCCAAGTTGAAGTTAATTTCGTTGTAACCATTTTGTAAATGTTTACAAAGAAATTAGCTTCAACTTGGGCACCTCCTGTAACCCTGTAAGTGCTTCCTGAGCAAAATTCGTCCCGCTCGCGGATTCGCGGATTTTGCCGCGATTTCGCGTGTTTCGCGGATCGCGAAATCGCAGAAAATCCGCAAATTCGCTGGCGGAACAAATTTTCCGCCCATACTTAGTAATTTCATAGCTTTATTACAGTGTGGGACAGCGATCCACTGTAATTTCTTTTCTAACAGTGTTGCATCTTTTAAAACGTACCTACGCATCATTAGAATTGTACCGCTCCTCTGCTTCTTGTCGCGTGTGTGTTGTTGCGCATTCCATTTCTGATACGCATTTCGCTGACGTTAGGACAATCTTTTGGATACAGCGCACCGCATCATCACGCTAAGGTCACGCTCCGTGACCCTTGGAAGCCGCCATCTTTAATTTATTACTTTCTTCGGCACAAGTTACCGGTAAATTACACATTGGAAGAAACTCGGTGCGCATTTTGGAATTAAAGTGCACATTGAAAGAAACTCTTGGCACATTTTGGAATTCTACCCAAGTAAGCTTAATTTTATACTTTAATTTATATCGATCAGATGTTTTTTTTGTGACAAAATGACTGACAATGGTACATCTTCAGCAACAACTGCTTTTGCTAATGTTGCTATTAACCCCTTCCATGCTGATGACGAGCTGGGCTCGTCATGGCGTAGCCTCCTCGCACGCTGATGACGAGCCCAGCTCGTCACGTAAAGTGCATTTTGTAAAATATCAGCGTGAGAGCAGAATAACGCTAGCGCGCATGGTGTTAATGTAAACAATATCCAAACAGTCCAGAGCAAGTTCTTGTGGCATGTGAGAGTGAAACAACAAAAAATTGGGTTGTTAAAGAATTTCCTATTGTATTTTCTGGGAAAATTGGTAAGCTTACAGGTTTTTCCTACCACATTAGATTAAAAGACAATTCGGTACCCAAAATACACAAGGTAAGACACATACCTTGGATTGTAAGAGAAGAAGTTAAAAATTAACTGCTTAAACTACAACAATGTGAAATCATTGAACCTGTTGAGGCGTCTGAATGGGTTTCTCCATTAGTGGCCGCACGACGTGCTAATGGAAAAATCTGTTTGTGCGTCTTTAACACGAGGGTACAAATATTTTTCAACGGTTGACTTATCGTCAGCTTATCATCAAGTTGTGCTACATCATTCCAGTCGCAGTCTTACAACCTTTTGTACACCTTTTGGTTGCTTTTGCATTAAAAGAATGCCATTTGGCCTATCATCCGCGGCTGCGGTGTTTCAAAGACTGATGGCACAAATGTTTGGGGATATGTCTGGTGTGACATTTTTCCAAGATGATATTCTTATTATGGGTCAAAATTCTGCTCAACATGATTCTAGGCTTAGAGAAGTACTTCGAGTTCTTGACAATCATGGTCTGACTGCTGAAGCTTCAAAATGTAAATTTTCTGAAAACAAGGTTGTTTATTTGGGTCATGAGATCGGTGCATCTGGAATAAGACCTAAAACTAAACTTGTCAGAGCAATTTTAGATGCACCTGCTCCCAAAACCAAGGAGGAAGTAAGATCCTTCCTTGGTTTGGCAGAATTCATTTCCAAATTTGTGAGTAATTTATCTAGTAAAACAATAGCCATGAGAAATTTGCTTAAATATAAAGTTCCTTTCTCATGGTCTGATGAGTGCCAACAAGCCTTTGTTTACTTAAAGAAAGATATTTGCAATGGTCCTAATCTACAAGGCTTTGACCCTGATCTTCCCACGATTGTAACTACTGATGCAAATTCCAGTGGTTTAGGTAGTGTTTTAACTGAAATTCAAGAAGATAAAAAAGAAGTAATTGTTGCATTTGCCTCAAGGTCTCTCACACCTTCTTCACAAAAGTACTCAGTTATTGATAGAGAGACTTTGGCTGTGGTATGGTTTTTAGAACATTTTAGAACATTTTTGTGGGTAAAGAAGTTCAGTGTTAGGAGTGATCATAAACCACTTACGAAACTATTGACAACTGAAGGGTTGTACAAAGCCACTGCAAGATTTGCCAGACTTTCTATGCGCCTTCAGGATTATGTATTTGACATTCAGTTTGTACCTGGAGTTAAGAATTTAATTGCTGATTGTTTGAGCAGACTGTCTTTGCCTGTGACAAAAATTGATTCCAGTACTTGGAATGATTTTTCTGTAGCCAACATCATTTTTAATGAGAGTTGTGGTAGTAGCATTTCCAGAGAAATTTGGGTTGATGCGGATTCTTCTGATTTAGTGTTGACTGAAGTCAAGTCCAAAGTAATGAATGCATGGAATATTCGTAACAAGAAAGATTTATCAGACAGTTTAAGACCATTTTGGGAGGTCTGAGATGAGGTCACTGTCTGTGATAATTTTGTTTTAAGAGGAAATAGAGTAATTCCTCCTATGGCTGTAAGGGTACGCATTATTCATTTGTCACATGAAGGACATCCAGGTATTACTCGCACCAAATCTAGAGTCAAGGATTCTTATTGGTGGCCTGGAGTGGACAGAGCAGTTGAAGAGATTGTGAGGGCTTGTATCAATTGTGAAACATCTGATAAGTCTAACAAAATGTTTAATCCACCTTTAGGTAATGTTCATTCCCCAGACTTACCTTGGGATGAAGTAGCTTTGGATATCATGGGACCTATTACTTGGTTTGATGATTCAAGTAAATATATTCTTGTGTTAGTTGATTTGTTCTCACGTTGGTTTAAATTAAGTGTAGTGGACAAAGTGGATACTAAATCTGTCATTACATTTTTGAAACTATTTGTCTTCAGGAAGGATTCCCTACATCAATTTTAACTGATAACGGTGTACAGTTTAAGTCACATGAGATGTTGAATTTTCTTTCTACTAATGGTATTAAGCAAAATCTCACACCACTTTATCATCCATCTTGTAACGGTGTTGTAGAGAGATTGAATAGAATTATAAAAGTCACAGTGCAATTATGCAGGAAATCAAGATGATCTTGGAACGATGAACTCAAAAATCTGTTATGGTCTTATTGTGTTACACCTCATCCTTCTTTGGAAAAAAAGTCCTTTTTCCTTAATGCGTTGCAGGATACCATGTTCTAAAACCAATCCTGGCTGGATAAAATGCAATGGTATGTCTTTTTGCAATTTAGATGAAGTCAAAGGTACTTTATTTAAATCCCAAATTAAGAATACAGTGTATAATGATAAAAAACATGGCACTCGACGAGGGTCTAAACCAGTTTTCTATTTAGCAAATTCATCTTAAACTTTCCCATGATATTCATCTCCGATTTATGCTTGTCATTCTCCTTTTGTTACAGAACTTGTTCTTTTTTTCTATTACTGTTCCGTTCACACGTTTCAGATGCAGGCATCCTTTGGCAAACATCCGTGCCCTAGGCCAAGCTGACCTTGACATCACTCGCTTCGCGTACCGTTCATTCCATTTACTCTGCTTTCACCAGTGCGCATGCGTGGAGGCCTTTTCTTTCAAACGGATGTCAACGCTTCAGTCACCAGCCATTATCAACAGATAGGCCGCATAGGCCTTAATGAGAACTAATGTGAAAACAAACAGAAAATTAGATTTTTAATTATAGCCCTTATGTTTACCGCCCACCATTCTAATATTCCTGGTTAATTGTTACATAGCTTATGCGACATAAACAGCATTTCTATTTACTTACCAAGTGCATTTTCTTTTCTCTTGCCACAGTATATAGTAATACTATCAAAAGCATAAACACACATGCTTATTTTCTAAAAAATATATTATTATTATAGCACTATATTAATATGACTAGTTCACAATTGTTAGTATATTTTTTTTGCAAATAGCCATTAGTTTCCCACGTGTAATGTAAAAAAAATGTACGTGCATTTTGTTGATTAGTTTTCATGCAGCACACTATTTTTTTCGTTATAGTTATGAGAGCTTGACTTTGCAAGGTGTACACAAAAACCTTCGTCTCTCCCCTGCAACTTCAATTCCCCCCTTTAGTGATTTTATCACCACACAATCATCCAACCTAAATTTCTCCAAGAACACATTTCAGGCTCTTTCACTTTTAGACTTTAGTATCTTTCATGATTTGACCTCTTGACTTTTCATACATTTGATCCTTTGACTCTTCAAGCTCGATTTCACCCATTTCACGTTCTCTTTGTTTGCTTTTTTCTATACTTAATTTTATTTTTCTTTCAGCTCTTTTTCTTCTAATGCAAATACATCCTAATCTTATCATTAATGCTATCATTATCACACTTGTTACTGTTATTAGTATTTTTCCAATCAATGAACTACTGATTTCAGCAAACTAATTCTTTACATTTGAAAAACTCTCACTAAGTTTCTCTAAAACACCATCAACCTTCAGTGGGATATTTTCTTTATGCAATTCAGCAATATTCTTAATATATCTTTGTATATTCTGACTTTTATCAGGAATATAAGTACAACAATGTTGCACTTTCAATATTCCACAGACTCCTCCTTCTTTTGCCAATAAAATATCAAGAGCAAGTCTATTTTGCATTACCATAGCTCTCATCGCAACCATTTCAGTGTTTACCATTAAAAATCCTCCAGCTGTACTTGTCGATAAACGATCCACTATTGTTGACAATTTTTGAATTTTGTTTGCATTAAATGATATACCCACTGCTGGTATCAGTGCACCAAAAATATCACCTACTATTTCTAGAAAACTTCCCCTTCTCCTATGTGTTACCTATTTCGTGAATTCCATTAGGACCTCTATCTACATGAAACATTTTGGGAAAGACCAAACCTACATTCATGTCCCATACCAATGGTCAGGCAATCTCTAATAAGCTTTGTTGCCACATATAAAATACAAATCAGGAAAAACAGGATTGTTTCCCCCTTTAAGTCCCCATCCCCAATAATTCTGTAAGTGTCTTTGCAGTCACTTGCTCCCACAAAATAGTTATCATAAACCGTGTTATCTCTTCGAATACCGAATACAAAATTTTCCCTGCTGGGGAAGATCCATTCCCAATGCAACATTAGTATCACCTTTTACAAAATTTTCTTCATCAAAATTCAATGAGGATGGTTTCAATTTACTTGCTGTAATTTTTCTCTGGTAAGCTAATCTCCTGTCTTCTGCCATTTCTAAAAACACTTTTTCTGCTTTCTTTAATTTACATGTCAAGTTATTTTTAAATGCATATTCTATTGTCAATTCATTTCTAAGAAAAATTCACCTAAAACTTTAGCAGGTTTCACTTTGTTCATTCTATGTACTACAGGAACTTTAGCAAAAATCTCATCAACATCAGAATATTAATGCTCCAATTTCCCAGTTTTGTAAAATAAATTAGCTATAACACTACAAGTCATTCCATAAGTCAAAGCAAGGTGATGGTACGTTACCCCCTCTGATACAGATGCAGGCAACTGCATACAGATGTAGAAGTCTTGCACATCCATAGTTTCCACATATTCTTTCAACAATCTAGAAAAAGCATTCTTTGAAAAATCATTAATAGATCTATCTTTATGTAATTCAGTTTTATCTACCAATTCTACATCATTCTTTGCATCATGTATTTTCTCACTTTTATTATCACCTTGATCTCTATACGAATGCTCAAAATTTGAATGAAATTGAATCAATATTGCTAAAATAATCCATATTAACATTAATAAAGCATTACAAATTAACCATATTCTACACCATTTGCGTAACACCCCACAAATTTGATGTATTATATGCAGGCCTTTTTTATTTTTCATTTACACCTTCTTTACAATGTCTCTTTACCACTGTCCATACAAATTATGTGTCCTTCTCAAATCCGTTTAATTATGTCTCTTTATTTTTGTTCCGTTTAACTCTTTTTTTAGTTTTGCCACTTTTACCTTTTCATTTTTTCAAAATGCAAATTTTTATTTTTCTTAGCCTTTTCACTCACCAGAGTCACTTTGATTTCCTTGATTACCTTCAACTTCCGGTATGTCAGGTAACGAGATATATATCCATTCAGGTGATTTATACTTTTGATTTGGTCTCTTTACTCTTTTAGGCCTTTGCAAAATGTTTTATTACTTTCTTTTTGACCTTCTTGGCTAGATATTTCGTTCACTTGTTCTTGTTGTTCTCCATTTATATTTATCAGTTTAATATGTAGTCCTTTAACTTCTGCAGGCCAATTGTCTCCCTTTCTGGGCTTTTCAATCACAGGTTCAATGGTTTCACGTTCAACCTTCTAAGCCCTTTTTCTGGGACTTCTTCTCAAAGTACCTTCTTCTTCACTTTCATCAGACTCAGTTTCAAAGTTCTTTTCACTTCCTCTTATTTTAAACTTTATTGTTTCCAGTTCAGTTACTGAGTCTTGTTTCTCTTTTGTCAAATCAGTTATTTTACAAAGAATTTCTCCATAACTGGTACTTGAAATCTCATTCTTATCGTGAGTTACTTCCTTTTCTCCAGTTAAAAGATCAATATTCCTTCTTTTAGAACTTTATGTTTGACTTTCAGATTTTCCACATTTACCAGTTTTAGTCTGCTCTTTTTTTAGTGTCCAAACTGTTTTTTTTCTTTTTCCAGATGTCGACTTACAGGTCGATCTTCAAGATCTAGAATTTCAATTATTTCAGTTTCTATTTCTGATGCTGAACTTGTATCTGATATCTCCAGATGTCGCCCCACAGGTCGATCTTTCTTATCTGGAACTTTGTCAGTTTTGTCTCTTCTGCATCAGAGTCTGAACTAGTATCTTCTTCTTGCAATTGTTGCTTCTCAGGTTCTGGTATTTGGATGGTGTGGCTTGCATGCACCCACCTCTTAACACCTGCACATTTCACTGCAGTAGTGCTGACCAGAATTACTTGTCTCGGTCTATCCCACCGAGGGACCAGGCAATTTCTCCTTCTGTGTACTTTTATTCGGACCCAGTCTCCAGGACGTAAATCTAGGGTTGGATGCTTTTCCTGAGTACATGGTAAAACACATCAATTAAGGTATCAGACAAGCCCTTGCAGTAATCCAATATGATATCATCATTTATAGCTAGCAGTTTGTTGACAGGTACAAATACTTGTCTCATTACTCGTCCCATCAGTATCTCATGTGGACTTAAACCAATCTTTCTGTCTGGAATGCTTCTTAAGGTCCTGAAAACAAGTGGCAAATCATCAGGCCATTTTAGTCCAGTAGCCAAACACATTTTTTCAAGTCTGTTTTTAATTGTTCCATTAACTTGCTCAACTACTCCAGATGCCTCTGGTCTGTAGGCGCAATGTAATTTCTGTTGAATATCCAGTGCTTCACAAAACAATTGTATCAACTCATTCTGAAAATGGCTTCCTCTATCTGTTTCAGTTGTCACTGGAAATCCAAAACAAGGAATCACTTCCCTTAACAAAAGTTTCGCTACACTCACTCCATCATTTCTCCTGGTGGGGAAAGCCTCTATCCATCATGAAAATAAGCAAACAATCACTAATACTTATCTTAATTTGTTACAAGGTGGCATTTCGATGAAATCCAATTGCATTCATTTGAAAGGCCCTCCCTCCTGAACTATGGTTCCCAAACTCACAACAGTTTTTGTTTTGTTCCTGTGTTCAATTGTTGGCAAATCAAACACCGTTGGCACAAACTCTCAGATGTTATACAAAACTTCGGATTGTACCAAGTTTGTTTGAACAACCTGATCATAGCGTTCCTGCCTATGTATGCTTGACCATGGAACATTCGGGCCATATTTGAGATCATGCTATCAGGCATAACTGGTCTTTCATCTTTGTATACCCACATTTCATCTTCTTCTCTTTCTCTACAACCTGATTTTATCCATCTATCTTTTTCTTCATCACTTGCCTCATCCTGCAATTGTTTTACTTCCTGCCAAGACTCAACAATGTTATTAAGCATTAAAGGACTTGAAACATGTTCTTTTTCTCTGTCCTGATTCATTGAAGCTAAATTTCTGGCACAATATTGAGCAATCACATCCGCGGATCTGTTGCCTTCAGTGACATAATCATTTCTATCTTTATGTGCAGCACACTTCACCACTGTGATGCTTTTAGGCAGCTGTATTACCTCAAGCAACATCTTCACAAACTCACCATTCTGAATAGGTGATCCAGCAGAGGTCATATAGCCTCTTTGAGACCACAGTTGCCCATAATCATGGACCACTCCAAATCCATACTGACTATCAGTCACTATGGCAACCTGGACATGCTTTCCCAATTTGCATGCTCGAATCAAAGCAATCAATTCAGTTACTTGAGCAGAGCGTATTCCTTTCAGACAAGATGCTTCTATAACATCTGTCACTGTACATACAGCATATGCAGCACTCAAAGTTCCTTCATCTGTTCTTAAGCAGGAACCATCCACAAAAAGCACATAATCTGATTCTTCCAAAGGTTCATCTTTAATGTCTGGTCTTGGTTTGGTACAATACTCAAGCACATCCAAACACTTGTGATCAATATCATCTTGTACTTCCACATCCAAAGTATCAGGTAACAAGGTGGAAGGATTCACTTTGACACTTCTAGCAACTGTCACACTGTCTGCACCCAAAATCACGTTTTCATACCTGGTCAGACGATTATTAGTCATATACTGCATTTTCGTCCTGGTAAGGAGTACCAGGATTCCACTGAATGAGGTACATACACCTTAACAGGATATCACATCACAATATCTTCACTTTGTTCAAAACTCATACCTGTAGCTGCAACTGCTTTCAGACACCCAGGCAATGCTCTTGCTACTGGATCTAACACTGCTGAAAAATATGCAATGGGTCTTCTCATTTTTCCATGTCTCTGAATTAAAACTGATAATGCACATCCTTCTCTCTCACTGCAAAGATTTAGCAATTAGTGAAAATCCACTTATCCACTGACGACAGTAACCAACCATACCCAAAAACATTCTCACTTGTTTCTGTGTCTCTGGTGGACTCATCACTCTGATAATTTTGATTCTCTCTGAGATCACTTTTCTCACTCCCTTTCCAATCTTGTGTCCTAGGTATTGTACTTCTTATGACAAAACTGCAATTTTGATGGGGACACCTTATGTCCTAATTCTGCTAAATGGTTCAACAGTGCAATAGTATCTGAAATACAACCTTCTTTGGTCTTTGATGCCACTAATAGGTCATCAATATATTGCACTAATACAGATTTTTCTGGCATGTTTAGATTCTCTAATGGCTTCTTTAGTATCTGATTAAAATTTGATGGACTCTGAGTATACCCTTGAGGAATTCGGCACCATGCCAAAGTACGCTCTCCAAACCGAAATGCAAACATCGGTAGACTGTCTGGATGCAACAGGACTGTAAAGAATGCATTGCACAAATCAATAACAGTATACCATTCTGCATCATGTGGAATTTGATATAATATCACTGCTGGATTTGGTACAATCGGACAACATGGGACAACTATTTTGTTTATCTTTCTCAAATCTTGCACTATTCTAAATGTGCCGTTTGGCTTTTTCAGCCCTATAATTGATGAATTACATGGACTGCTCATGATTTCTTTCAGAGTTCCTTGTTTAATCATTTTGTTAATCACTGGTGTTAGTCCTTCAATTATTTCTGGCGTCAATTTATATAGTGGGATATTTGGATATACAACATCTTCCTTTACCGTGATCTTTACAGGACTTACTCCTTTCATTAGCCCTATTTCTTCTCCTGTAAAATCCCAAACTTCTACTTTAACTGTTTCTTTTAATTCAATTGGGATCTTTTCTCTGTCAGATACAGGAAACATTTAACTTCTATCTGAATTGATTATTGACATGGTCATTTTATACAGACTATCATCATCTGCTGTTTGGAAAGCTATGCCATCTGGTGAACAATAAATGGCACAGTTAATATTACACAATATATCGCATCCAAGTAAATTTACAGGACTACTATCACATACCACACATCGATGCATTTCTTTATAGTTGCCAATTTCTACTGCTACAGGTTGTGTCAGAGGAGTTTTAATCTGTCTGTTTGTCACATCTACAGCTTGGATTACATCACCAGAGAGAGGAAGGTTTTGAATATCTACTGATCTAACTGTAAAACGGGTGGAACCTGTGTCCACCAGGAAAGTAACATATACACCATTCACCTTTCCATTCACAAAGAGACCAGATTGATCTACCTCCAGAGTTGCTTCAAGCACGCACTCCACTTCCTCACCTAGGCACCGTCAGAAGCTTTAATCTGATTCATTTCCATCCGATCTTAACCAAAACTGTGGAACAGCAGTCACACGCGGTGATCTTTTTAACTGTTCTCCTTCGTGGAATCCTGTCTCTGCACTGTATTTCTGCATATTAACACTCTGTGGAAGAGGTGGTAATGGCACCTGATTTTGCTGTGTGACTACCTGCTGTTGTAGTAAAGACTGTTGATTTACCTCATTCTGCACCTGTGGATTCAATGATTTGTTTTCCAAATTAACCTTTTGAGGTAGCTTACACTTGTTTCTCTAATGCCCTACCTTTCCGCAATTAGGACATGGCCATTTCTTTTTAGCCTCATCAATATTCATTTGCCCTTTTCCTTTATTCATATTATTCTTAAATTTTGTTTTGCTTTCATTATTAACAATGTGTGCCTCTTGTTTTACTGCAACTTTCACTTGTGTCCACATTGCTTTTTCTTATAGCTTACGCTGTTTCGCTTCAATATCATCGCTACAATATTTTGTATATCTCTACACATTGTCCTCAGAACTGGTTTGCCAGCACATCATGTCATGTCTTATCATGTCTCCTATTTCGGGTCTCAAACTAAATACAAATCTATATACAAAATGACTCATATCTTTTTCACTTAGGCTTTCATGCCTACTATATTGCTTAAAGACTAAAAGCAAGCTTTCATTTTTTTTTGTTTTTTGTTTGAATATCTTTTATTGCATTTTCTTTTTCTTTTGGCATGTACACATGTATGAGCAAATAACGTAGTCATGGCGCAGTATAAGCGTTACATGTCGTATAAATTGTACAGACACATTAATGAATACAATTAAGAGACGTGATAATAAAAGCAAAATAGTGTGAACAGCGTGACAAGGCCATTAGCGGAAAGAAAGCAGAAAGAGTAACTGAACGTATACGGGATCGCCTACTGACCGGATCTGGAGCCTGAAAAGCCCTGTGAGCGGACTTACGCCCCGGGAGCCTGCCGAGCCGACACTGCGGACCATCCTACCTCCAGCCCAGCTTCAGAGCCAAGGCGGCATAAGAGGGCACCCCCGGCGCGTAGCAGTGGCGGCGAAAGCTCTGGGAGACTGCTCGAAGACACCGAAGGGCTGGGAGAGGTCCGCCCTCCCCCCGAAGACACCGAAGGGCTGGGAGAGGCCCCCCCCCCCCGGTACAGGGGCGCGAATGCAGAATCACCCCGCAGCAGCATTGGTGACCAAGAGGCATATTCGGCAGCATAGGAGCTTAGGAGAGTAGCCCCCATACCCCCTCGTAGAGGCGGCTAAAGCTCCGTGAGCCTGCCCGTGAACCTGCTGAGCCGGCTCCGCCCGCCCGCTCCACCGCAGCTGAGACTCGGGAGTGTTTTTCCTGATGGCTGAGTGAAGCCGGCTGCGCAACAACAAACGACCTACAACGACGCCGGAGGATTGCCAAGTGCCCCCTCCCCCCCTCCCGACCAGGCCACGGTGGAGGACACCGGGTGTGCAAAAGGGACTTGGCAGTCTCCCCCCCCCCCCCACCCCACGCACTGCAACACCGGAGACAGGACACGGGCTCTGGGGAGAGACGTGACCGGAGGAGGTCCCCAGGGGAGCGACTGAAGGCAGCACTGTGACCAACAACCAACAAGAGCAGCAGATGCAACAGAAGACCGGAGCCTGCCCCCCTCGGCTCTGCTGGATACCGGCTAATTACAACAACAAGAAGAGCAGCAGATGCAACAGAAGACCGGAGCCTGCCCCCCTCGGCTCTGCTGGATGCCGGCTAATTACCTGCACTGCCCGCACGTTAACAAGACCTGGAGCCATGATCTAAGCTTTGGGGGATTAATTACACACTATTTTCACACTTAGGCATTCGGAAGAGTCTGAGACACGTTATGTTTAATTCAATGCTCCGGAAAAATACTGATGGCAGACTCAAAGGGGACACAGAGACTTAAGGTATTTATTTATTTTCTCCTTCCCGCCTGCAAACCTTAAAATACCACCTTTGTTCAAAATGGCTGGAGACATAAAACTGTAATAATAAATCCTCACCGGTACCTCTGTCCACGAGGCTCCGCAGATTAACTCCCCCACACAGAGATAAGCATTCCACTCAGCAAGCTGGAGCACTGCTGGTTTAGAGAGGAAGTGAAATTCCTTCCCCCTGCTCGTAGTAACAGCAACAGACAGAGGACTAATTTCCCCACCTCCACTGCTCTCACGAAGGGGAAGGTAACAGAGGACTACTGTCTCTAACCCAGCTTTGCGGCGGCCATTTGTGACTAGTCTCTCTCGGGCGGGCATCATTTTCATTTTCATTAGCTGAACAGACACTAAGAACCTAGCTTTTTAGACTAATGTCAACTATCTACTATGCCCAGTTAGGTGTTTACTACATCTTGTGAAAGGATGTTTTGCTGATTAGTGCAGTACTATTCCTCTACCTGTATGTTAAACTACTGTAATGCACTGATTCTAACTGCTACTGCATACATGAAAGAATGTCTGCCCATTGTTACAGTATTATAATTCTACCTATATTTTGAATATTTGTAATGCAGATTGCTACCCTATATATGAAAGCACTATCCCAATACCTGTATTTTAAACTTCTGTAATGCACTGATTCTGATTGCTACCTCACTTATGTAAGAGTCTCTGCCTATTATTGCAGTATATATTCTGATTGCTACCTCATTTATGAAAGAATCTCTGCCTATTATTGCAGTATATATTTCTACCTATATTCTGAACATTTGTAATGCACAGATTGCTACCTCATATACGAACATTACATATACTGAACATTTGTAATGCACAGATTGCTACCTCATATATGTTGGTTGCTAACTAATGACATTTTCGATTCTATGATTCTAATTTTTGATTCATGTCTTGTATCATTCTACTTTTAACTATATTCTGAACATGTGTGATGCACAGAATACTACCTCATATATGAAACAATGTCTCCCTACTAGCTTTACTCTGAACATTCGTAATGAACAGGTATAATCCCCCTTCCCCACAACGTGGCCGCTCCCAATCCCATTTCCCATCCTACTCTCAGCCCCCACTATCCTTCCGGCACCCCCATCTCGACTATCAGTTCCCAGCACACACCCTGACCCACCCACCTACCTTCTATGCCATCCAGCACACACCCTGACCCACCCACCTACCTTCTATGCCATCACTCACACCACCCACCCCCTCCCCACCTCATACACACACCTCCCGCCCAAAAGACCCCTTCTCCCTATCACCCTCCCGTACATCAATACAGCGCACACCTCCTCGAACACCAGCCCACTCTCCCACCTGCATACGAACTCCCTGGTCAGCCATTCTCCTCGGTCGGCCGCCCCCACCTCCTCCATCTACCCCACGATGACCCCTCGCCGCACACCCCATTCACCCCTCACCCACCTCCCCTCCAAACCTATCCCTTACCCTCTGGTTGACTCACTCACTTAACACGTCACAAGCCTAGCGCCAATCCCCACTCTTAGACGCAGCATATGCCCCCCTTGTCGCCCTTGCAACACCTCACTCAACTACACCTCCCCGCCCGAACTCTCTCACTCAACCTTTCAGTACTGTTATTAATTGCACATCTCAGGGGCAGCTGAAATTCCAGGAGCCTAGTCCCGACAGCTCGACGACTTCGGAGGGCTGGAAGAGGTCCCCCGCTACACGGCGGAGGAGGGCACTGGACATCGAATGCTGTCTCATACTATGTGACCTATTGTTCCACCTGTCTGTCTATGCTCCCCCAGGTACTTCTCTTGTAAAGCGCTCTGATATCCGCAAGGATCTTGTCCGCGCTATATAAAACTTTATAAATAAATAAATAAATAAATAAAATGGTTGTGTAATAAATAAAGGAAAAATCATAAATCAACAACAACAGTTCACAGAATAAACCAATTGTTTCCTCACCTCTCACCAGTGAAATGGTTAGGTTGGGACATCTGCTATATTATATCTGTGGTTCAGAGCAAAATCAAGCGTGTCAGCAATGCAGTATATATTCAAATCTATTGTTCGGAACAAGAAACTATGAATAACAACCTGGGATTGTAGGGGTTAAAGACTGGGTGAAGTCAAAACGATGAATGTGCGGTTCAGACGGGACAGTCAGGAGCGGGCATGTGTTGTACCGTGTCAGTAGTGGGGGCTGTCAGATACGAAAAGCAGCAGGCGTAATGAGGGGGGTTGGAGAGGACTGGAAAGCCAACCTAGAGACCCAATCTGGGGCCAACAGGGGTGAGAGACACGCAGGCAGGGAGGGGGATGAAGGAGTGGGGGGAGGGGAAGAGTGGGAGGGGGGAAAGAGAAAAAATAAAAAAAATAAAAAGGGGGGGAAATGGGGAGGGAGGGGGGGCACAGCTGGGTCAGCGGTCTATAGGGTTACTGAGTCTAAATAATACCCCTCTGCAGGCACACTTGATGATAAGCAGCCAGGGCGTTGTCCCAGTCTTGCGCTATGGGGTACATGCGGAGTCCCGCCGTCTCCTCTCTGTGTAAGGCTACACTCTCCGCCCTTGCCCAATTGTCAAACGAAGTACACCAGTGTATTGCTTGTGGGGGTGTACTATTCTTCCAGCGCTTGGTGATGAGGCGTTTCGCAGTTATCAGCCCCAGGTCCAAAAATCTAGTCTGGACCTTTGTCCATGCTGTCCGCTTAAATAAGCCCAACAGGCAAGCTTCCTATGTGTGTGGCAAGCTACCCCCTGTCGCTGCTGCCAAAGAGGCCGACACTGATTTCCAGTAATCATTTAGAAGAGGGCACATCCAGAGCATGTGTAGAAGCTGCGCATCCACAAGTCTGCATCTGGGACATGCTGATGAGTCTAGGCCAAAGTATCGGTTGATTTTATCTGGGGATAAGTACGCACGGTGCACAATGTAATATTGTACAATCTTAAAACGGGAGTTGCGTGTAACATTCATCGCCCCGGCCAGCACCAACGCCCATTCTTTATCGGTCCAGGCGTGGCCTCTATCTACAGTCCATTTGTCTCGCAGGCACTGTGAAGAAAATTGTGTGTGTTTGTGTGTAGTGCTTGGGCGAGCCAGTGCACTATGTGGGAGCCGTTTCCCATTACGTGCAAGTACTGAATCAGTAGGTGAGCTGGCAGCTCCTCTGTTAGGTCACCCCAGGCCTGCGTTAGTAGGCGGATAAGTGTCGCATGTGTTAGAAATTGTCCAGGAGGCAGTCCCGTGTTGGCTGCCAGGGTCTCAAACGAGAGTAGAGTGCCCTCTGCCAATAGGTCTCCCAAGCTCTCTAAATCAGCGTTCGTCCAACTGCCTAGCGCTGTCTCCGTAAGCGTGCCTCCCTCCCAAGGCATCCCCAACAGTGGTAGATTAGGGGCATATGGTTTGTTAGAGCTTGTAAGCTTTAGGCTCTTGTATAGCACTTCCTCGCCACCGCAAGATGCAGTTGATCTGGGCAGCGTACCTTAGCTAAGGGGTGAAACAGCGCGTTTATCTGCGCAACCGTCATGACGGTGTCGCCTGAGGTTGTATCACTCAAGTTCTTTCCACTCAACCAGTAGGCAACTCACTGCAGTTGCCCTGCCAGCTAATAGAGCTCCTGATTAGGGACAGATAACCCCCCCATTTATTGTTGCAGCATATAGCGTCTTTAACGCGACTCTGGGCCGCCCCGCATTCCAGATTAATCGCCTGGTCAGAGTATCCAGCTCTCGGAAAATTCGGGCCAGGATATACAACGGAAGATTGGCATAAAAGTACAACAGCTTAGGCAGCGCTATCATTTTTGTAAGGGTAATCCGACTTGGGACGTTTAGTGGAAGGGAGTTCCAAAAAGTCACCTGTGCCGCGAGTGACAAAATTGCCCTCGTGACGTTACCCTCCAGTAGGTCAGCAGAGTCATGATAAATATGAATCCCTAAATAGCGGAAGACGGTTGGATACCAGACGAGTCTCTCGCCCATTACTACGATGTCGCTTTCTGGCGTGTCTGTAGCAAAATAATATACTCCTGATTTTGCCCAGTTAACCCGAAGTCCCGACACGTCCCCGAAGCTGCTGAATATGGAAGTGAGCACGCGCGGGAAACAAGTCAGATCTCTGACGTAGAACAGTAAATCATCTGCATATAGCGACACCGAGTGTAGCCCGTCCGCCAAAGGGATACCCCAATCTGCGCTGGAGGCACGGAGTTGTGTCGCCAAGGGCTCCATTATGAGAGCAAAGATTAAGGGGGAGAGGGGGCACCATTGCCTAGTGCCTCTGCGGACTCGGACCAAGCCTGATAGGAGTCTGCCCGTGCAAACCCGCACCACAGGATCTTGGTAGAGAAGTTCCACCATCTGAAGATAGACATCCCCCAAGCCAAACTTCTTCAGCACCTGCATCAGGTAGGGCCACTCCACGGAGTCAAATGCTTTCTCTAGATCGAGAACCAAACACCCTGAGTGAGGCCTTTGGGACGTGGCTAGGCTTTGCACTCTAAACAGGCGTCTGATGTTATAAGACTTACTGCCGGTTGGCACAAAACCGTTCTGGTCAGCATGCACCAGAGTAGCTACCAGGGGCGCCAATCTCTGGGCTAGTGCAGACGCCAGGATCTTATAGTCCGTATTGAGGAGGGCAAGCGGCCTGTATGAACCCATACTGAGTCCATCTGTGCCCGGCTTCAAGAGAGATATTACATTTTCCTCGTTCAGGGTTGGCGGGAAAGCAGAGTCTTCTATTGCTGCCTTATACATCCGCAATAGCTCGGGTATGAGGATGACAGAGTAGGCCTTATAGAACTCCGCAGGTAGTCCATCCGGTCCTGGGGTCTTGCCATTGGAGAGGGAAAAGATGACTGTGCGAATCTCTTCCGCCGCGAGCGGTGCGCCTAACTCCTCCCGTTGCTCATTGGTAACCGCTGGCAGGGGTAACGTTGACAGGTATTCTGAGATGTCATCCTCAGTGACTTGCAACCGGGAGCGATAGAGGCCTTCATAATGGCTCGTGAAGGCCTCGTGTATAGCCCTATGTGTATAGACAGTGGTGCCCTGCGTGGTACAGATTGACAGTACGGTCGCGGTTTGGGTGTCCCGCCGTATCAGCCAAGATAACAGTTTGCCTGGTTTGTCCCCAACGTGATGTGTGCGCACCGAATGGGCAGCATAATTCAGGTTCTTCAGCCTGTCTAGAAGTCGAGTGTGCTGCTCTCGGGCCGTCACCAACCTCGCGTCGTCTCCCTCAGCTGCCTCCCGTTCTCCAGCCAGCAAGGTGGATTCTATACTCGTCAAGTCTCTTTCCACCTGGCGCCGCATACCCGCCTGCATGCCCAGGCAGTTGCCCCGTGTGACTACCTTAAACGCATCCCACTCAACTTGTGGGGCAGATGCAGTGCCGTTATTTTCCTCAAAATACTGCAGAATGCGGTTCGAGAGCGCCTCCCTATATGGGGCATCTAATAAGACATCCGGTTGGAGTCGCCATGTAGACACCGGCGGGCGGGGGCGTTCCCAGGCAAAGTCCAGGGTGTGAGGGTTGTGGTCAGAGTGAGTGCGACCCAAATAACCGGTGTCTGTGACATGGCGGAGTAAATCGCTCGATACCATAAACCTGTCTAGTCGGACATGTAGGGCGTTGGCACCCGAGTAGTACGAATAGATTCTCGTGTTAGGATTTCGAGTGCGCCAGACATCATGTAAGTCCCACTGTTTTGCCCAGTCTGTGAGTGCCTTCAGCGCTCCACTCGCCGGCGCATTGGCTAAGGGAGGGAACGAGCGATCCAACACAATATCCAGTACACAATTAAAATCGCCTCCAAGTAAAAGTGGCACACCCGCCCATGGCGCTATCACCGACAACAATCGTGAAAGGAATCATCCCTGTTCCGTGTTAGGAGCATAGATAGAAGCGATAACCACCTGTTGTCCATCCAGCTTGCCCTGAAGAAGCACATATCTGTCCTCAGCGTCTATTTTACTGTGAGTGAGTGCAAAGGGGACCCCAGGGCGTATCCAAACCAAAGTCCCTCGCGCAAATGCCGAGAAGCCCGTGGCGTACAGTTGTCCCCTCCACCTGCGGCGCAGTGTAAACACCTCCGGGTCAGTCAAATGGGTCCCTTGCAACAATGCTATTTGTACTTGGTGTTGCCTAAGATATGAATAAACCTGGTAACGGCGTGAAGGCGTATGCATACCACGTACGTTCCAGGTACAGAATTTAACCGTAGTCATTGCATGTCCATTCTTCCGTGCCCTCCCCTAGCCACCCACCCCCAGCACACAGCCTAGTCACACAACAGCTCAGATACCCACATAAATCACTGCAAATCGTTTGCCCTCTGCCACTGCCCCGTGAACACACATCAGGGGAATAGGAAAAAAACACCAGTCTTATAAACAAGGGAAACAATAACATAATACCATAAGGTGGACAGCAGAACATGTTGTCGTCCAAACGCTCTAGCGAGCACTAAGAGTCCGTAAGTTCAAGGGGGGTCACTGAGCCTTTAGCTCTATCATTACAGGGGTTTCATGCAATCAGGGCGAGGGTGCTGCCCCCCACCACAGGCAGCTATTGACATTCAGTTCCGTTCCAGCGAGAGTTCTCATTATATGTTGAGCCTGTCCCGTTAAGGTCAGAGACCAGTTGCTCAGCAGCAACACATCGCAGGTCGCAGCCACGCACTCACCTCTGGGATGGCCGTCCTCCCCTCTGATGCAGTCCCACGACTCACCAACAGTGGGCACACCCATGGCATTGTACCAGCAAAGGGTTCAGCCCACGCAACCGTAGCAAGCAAGGCTGGATGCTTCTTCAGAGCCAGAACTGCCTTGCTAGCCACACCTCTGCGTCTCATGAAACCAGTAGTATGTCTGCTGCAGACTTCCTCAGTGTCTGAGTAGCAGGACGATTGTCCTGGGACATATTCATTGGACTGTATCAGCGGTTTGCGGTGTAACATCCGGAAGATCTACTGAAACTTGGGAGTCTGGTATGCCGTAAAGGTATTCATCGTCGCTCACAAGGGCTTCAGGGCTATTCTCCAAAACAGGATCTGCTGTCAGTGAGCCGCTGATCTCCGCCGCCATGCGGAGGGCCTCCTGTTGCTCACTCTGCATATGCTTAGGCGTGGGACCCACTTCCGTCTCCGCGTGTGCTAAAAGCAATCTTTCATAATATGCATGTACAGATTCTTTAGGTTCTTGGGTAGTTCTATCAATTTTTAACCAATCAGTTTCCTTCAGCGGAATTTTGTTTTTCTAAAAGGTTATAACTTGGTCATATTTTCTCATTACTTTTGGACCTGGAGCACCTGTTTTTGCATCTCTTGGATATTCTTCTTTTGGCCAATCTATGGTAATTTTACATTCAGTCCATAAATCTGCTGGTACAACTATATCCAACTACCCATCTAAATCTTCCCACAGTACTTTTGATACCTTCACAAACCTGTCTACTTGCCTATACCATTCTACTGGTTCGTCTCGTAGTCTTGGAAAATCATTCATGAATGACAATATATCCTGTCTACTCCAAGGCACATGTACATATCCTCCTCCTGGTATTACTCTCATAGGGTATTCTATTGCTACCACTGGTTCTTTTTCCTTAACAGGGAATGCTAATGATGTTTTGTCACTGGTTTCTTCCTTTTCTTTGTCCATATACTTCTCCATCGATCTACATCTCCCCATTTTCTCAGCAATACTATTAGTTCTTTTATTTGGGTCAATCTTCCTGCTATGTTCATATTGTCTATATCTTTTTCAGTGAAATCTACTCTGTATGGTTTCTGCAACATTTTTACCTTTGCAAATTCTATACCCAATTCATTTGCAAGTTCTTCCAACCTGTCATGAAGATTTTTAGCTCTCCATGTTATACTTTTGCTCATAAATATCAGCTCCTCATCTTGATACGTTTTTAATTTTTCTGTTCCAATTGTTCCTATTATCAGTTCTTCCATATCTATCTTTAGCCTAACCACATTTAAAACTTTGGGTTCTGTATCTTTCTGCTATAGTATTTTATTCCAATCATTTAATTCCTCAGCTGATGGTCCTGCTGGAGTTTTAGTTATACCTATATCAATTAAACTTTTCTCTGGAGTTTCGGTTGCTAACTCTGCTCCCATTGGTATCTTATATATTGGACTCTGATTCATAGTCAAATTTGGTGGTGTCGTCCTAACAGTACTCTTGGTTTCGTTTAGGTTTGGGTAAATATTTTCCCTGACTTTTTGCATACTTGAGTTTAGAGGAGTAGTTAACGAATGCTCATCTATTTTCTGGTTCTCAAAAACTGGTATTACAGGACCTACAGTTACAGGTACCGTTACAGCTTCCACATTTTTAGTTAATTCCTTAATTTTCTCCGCTAATTCTTTTGTTGATCTTTCCAATTCTGATGTACTTACTGTCTCAACCTGTTCATATTCTGACCTTTCAGAGGTATGTTTTACTTCTAAATGTCTTTTTGGGGTTTCTGTTAATCCCAATTCCATTGGTGGTGCATTTGGAGTCGCCACTGTAGAAGTTGACTGATACGGCGGCAGTCTTCTATGCAGAATGCTTTCCAGCACCTCATCCTCTGTATCACTCATTCCACATACATTTTTTTCTGAAACCTGATGATTTCTTTTTTCTGTAGATTTTCTTCCTACAATTTTATCTACTGTCCGTACTGGATACACACCATCGCACATATCAGCACACCTCCATCTTTTCGTTCTACTCTCATGCGTAGATCCCCAATATCCTTTAAAATTTCCTCCTCTCTCATCCATGTTCCTGAACCTTTCTTCTTCCTTTGCATGCATTTCATCCTCCCATTCCATTAGAGCGTCAAAACTGAGTTGGTCTAGGTCTTGGTTCAAGTCTCATCATTTTTTCTCTCAAGTTCCTTAACCCCTTCGATGCTCATGACGAGCTCAGCTCGTCATGAGGCACAGTTGAGCTGTGCTGATGACGAGCTGAGCTCGTCATGAAACAATAGTATTCAATGAAGGTCAGC
Source organism: Lissotriton vulgaris (assembly GCF_964263255.1). Classification (NCBI taxonomy): domain Eukaryota; kingdom Metazoa; phylum Chordata; class Amphibia; order Caudata; family Salamandridae; genus Lissotriton; species Lissotriton vulgaris. The sequence continues at coordinate 1,672,061,731 of NC_141685.1, read as the reverse complement.
ACAGGAGGGGAAAATGCACAGCAGCCAAGGTGTTAATACAGCTGTACTGAATGAACCTGTTTCTGGAAATGCCAATATTTCATCATTCTTAGTGTATTTTGCCCAATTCTCTAACCATATGCAAGTATGATAACCATATTTTGTCATCATGTGTGATGCAGGCGTTTTTGGTGGAGGAAGCAATTTTCCTTCCTGCGTAACTATTTCTTTGTCCTTTTTAAACAAATTCTTGATTTTCTTAAACCATGAAGTTTTCTCCCTGTCCTGTTCATAATAATAATTAATTTGTATGTATTCTTTGTCTCAAAACAATTGTTTATTTCCTTTCAACCTGTACGGCTATTTCTGACCAATTCTAGCGCGTCTCACACCAACGCACCAATCGGCACAGTCTTTGTCACACAATTTCTGACCTATTCCAGCGTGTCTTCACACTAACGCACCAATCAGAACTTTAAATGTCACAGTCACGTGGACCAATCCCAGCACGATTCTTGTCACGTCAGCTTCTACTCCTGCTTCTGCTGACTCCTCTTTTATAAAATGTATCGGCACAATATTTATATATTTTACAATACGTAAACTTGTTATTTACTACATAAACACATTTCCATTGCCTGTTTCGCTAAAACCAAAGAGATAGTTTACTCAAACTCACAAGAATTCTGTATTTCCAGAGAACAGCGCTTACCTCTTCTCTACCGCAGAATTAAGTTTCACTGATAAAGCAGCACTTCCCTCTACTTTACCCTTCTAACAAGCTTAGAGAACAAACCTGCTACTCTCCCAGGGATAAGTTTTAGTTGGAGTACATATGACTCCTGTTCTTAAGGCAGATAGCCCTTCGCTATACATTCACCACTTTCATACAGAAAATGGCCATAACGATACCACACAACAATGTTACCACTTTGAAATCAGACAATGTTGTGTGCGACTTCTCTTGCCACACATTTCCTCTGCCTGCAGACAGAGTGACCAACTTTCTACTTCCCGGAGCTTCAAAATTCCGACTACATATAACGTAATACAAACTCAACATATAGGGCCCCATTAGGATGATGGGCGGACTTTGTCCCCCCGCCATCCCGTTGTGGAAATGGACCGCCCGCCATAAGGTCGAGGGTCCCGTGGGGGCTGTTAGGATGCGCCCGTCACAGTGGCGGGCGCATCCTGCATCCCTAACACTGTGGTGGGCGGTGCACTCAGCACCGCCTGCCCCAATGTTAGGGAGGCATGTTGTGCACTTCCATGCACAACATGGCACGCACCGCGCAGTGCCTGCCATGTTGTGCATAGAACTGCAGGGGGGTACCATAGGTACCCCCCTTGTGCACCCCAGCGGCCGGAGTCCTTGGGGGCCCGCAACGGGCCCCCCTAGCAGACTCTGCATGCCTTTCCGTGGCGGCAATGCTGCCACGGAAAGGCATTCTGTAATGCACATTGTAATATGGCTGGCGGTGTCAAACAGACACCGCCACCATATTGCAGCCTTTTCCGCCCGGTCGCAAGTCGACCGGGGCGGAAATGCGGCGGACGGTCTTTCCGTCGGCCGCGGACCCCCCAGCCATAATAATATGGCGGGGGGGCTTTTCTACAGGGATGGCGGGTGGATTGCCCCCGCTGGACCGGAGGTGACCACCACCGGCCCGGCGGGAGCAATCTGCCCGCCATCCTAATGGGGTCCATAGTGTTAGACATATAACATCAATAATCTCCAAAATAAACTATAGAAACCAGACTCCTGCTACCATGAAATCTGATCCAGCGGAGTTCTCTAACAACCTTTAATACTCATTTCACTTAGCCCAGGAGCAATTTAACTTTTACTCATCAGTGGGGCCCATAACACCGCGATTCACACACACACCATTAAGCCTGAATCAGTGATAAAGAAGGCGCGCCGCTGGCTAGCGGGGTACCTAAGTTTTAAGCTTTATACATTTATATACATTTTTATAGTTTTGATTTATGCTAACCTGTTACCTGGAAAACACTACATCAAGGTACTCCACTATACGGTCAATGGATCATCTAGTAGAAGTTAGTTGATGGAGACTAAGACCAGCTTAATCATAGCAATCCTTATAATTTTAGCAATTCTATTCTGTCATGACATTTCATAAAATTAAAACCAGACTCAAGTTTAACATTTAAATTGTTTTTATCTTTCATTTGAGAAAAATACTTTAAAAGATTTATTCAGACACGCAGATTTAAAGCAATTTATTTAGTACATGTTAAAAAAAATGAAAGTTTAAAAAATATTTTACAAGTCTGTTACATGAAAATAACAGAATCGCACGGGTTCCCAAATCTTTCTCTCTATTCTCCTCAATGCCCCCTTTCCAAAACAAATACTCTGCATTCGATCATTCTTCTTTGCTCCATCAAAAGTCAAAAAAAATTTCAAGTCTCTAGCACCATAAAATAGTTCAAACCGACAGCATGTCGTGGTGCAAAATAAAATTCGTAGAGCAAGTTTTTTTCACCCTTCCGAACAAGCGCTTTTATACCCTTTTTCTCTAACTATCTAACTTAAAAATGAAACTTTTAGGGTCCACAGTTCATTCTGATTGGTCCATTAGAGGGGTTGTGATGATCACCTAATTCAATCCTCGTCTAAACCAGTTTTCCATTTAGCAAAGTCATCTTAAACTTTCCCATGACATTCATCTCCGATTTATGCTTGTCATTCTCCTTTCGTTACAGAACTTGTTATTTTTCTCTATTACTGTTCCGTTCACACAGTTTCAGATGCAGGCATCCTTTGGCACACATCCGTGCCCTAGTCAAGCTGACCTTGACATCACCTGCTTCGCGTACCAGCCATTCCATTTACTCTGCTTTCACCATTGCGCATGTGTTGGGGCCTTTTCTTTCAAACTGATGTCAATGCTTCAGTCACCAGCCATTTTTCAACAGCTAGGCTGCATAGGCCTCAATGAGAACTAATGTGAAAACAAACAGAACATTTGATTTTGAATTATAGCCCTTCTGTTTACCACCCATCATTCTAATATTCCTGGTTAATTGTTACCTAGCTTAATCAACATAAATAGAACTTCCGTTTACTTATCAAGTGCATTTTCTTTTCTCTTGCCACAACATATAATAACGCTATCAAAAGCATAAACACACATGTTCATTTGCTTAAAAATATATTATTATTATTATAGCACTATATTAATATGACTCGTTCACAATTGTTAGTATATTCTTTTTGCAAATAGCCATTAGTTTCCCATGTGTAATGTAAAAAAAGTTTAAGTGCATTTTATTGATTAGTTTTCATGCAGCACACTATTATTTTCGTTATGGTTATGAGAGCTTGACTTTGCAAGGGGTACACAAAAATCTTCGTCTCTCCCCTGTTCCATCATCAGTGTTTGTTAGTAAATGCCGTTTTCTGATCCACCATGCTGTTTCACTGCACCACTGTCCTTACCACTGCAGCTGTCACTCAGCACCTGAATTACATTTCTGGAGCTACGTATGAGACATACACGGAAGACCTTGGCTGCCACACTTCATACAGGGCCTGAAAACGATCAGACATGTGAGTCATGTGATCCGGGGAGAGGGCCGCGATGACACTACTGAGTGCCCTTGTGGGAGAGAGCCCGGCACTGTCTGCCTCATACTTGGAGTAGACTCACCGCCGACGGCCCGGAAAGCGCCCCCAAGCTGGAGAGTGGATGAAAGAGTTAAACCTTTCCCAACCACTCACATGCAGGAAGAAGTAGGGGTTCAGCTGGGAGGGCACCAATCAGCGAGGCTACGAGGAGGAGAAGAAGACATCACCCCGGAATAGGTATCATTGGAGCTGGAGGTCGAGAGGCAGAACCAAGAAGCACCGGAGGACCTTGTCTGGCACTGTGTGGGAGAGTTGCCTACCGCTATTTGTGCTGCCTACTATTCCACTGTGCGAGTGAAAGGTAGAAGACCACCCCCTTACAAGACCAAACCCCCTACTTCAACGCTACCCAGCAATCACCTCTCCTTCCAGAGTGTTGAAAGTTTACTCCTGACACCTTTTTCGGTGTTTTGAAGGGCGCTATCATAGACCGAAATACATCAGCGGCGGTACTCACCGTCCTTCTGTCTTCTTCTCCCGAGCATCCTGGGGTTCTCCGCCTGGAAGAGACGAATGAAGAAAGAGTGAAATAGCTGAAGAATTCCAGAACCCAGAGATCCTCTACTAACTCTGATCAGTAAATAAAAGGCAAAATTGTGGAACACTAAAAAGCCTCCTAGTTTCTATTTCCACCCATGCCTCCCACAGTCCTTTACATGCCTTATTCAGGGCAGTAAAATATCTCCCTGCGGTGAGTTCCTGCAACCCACTGTTTAAAATTCAAAACCTGGCGGTAATATCATGACTCTTTCATCCTTTGAAGGTTGGTGAAATGAGTACTATTAACTGTGATAGTATCATGTTTTATTTAAAAGTTTAAAGGCAGTTAAATGTTTTGGCTCAATTGGTTCTTAATACATTAGCTGATTAAAGCCATGCTTATTTGTGGTGTGACTATCAGTTATAGATCGGAACTTTAACATCTGGTAGATTTGTTGTACATAAATTTCTTGATTTCTGTAATTTTTTATTGTATATAAAAAAATATATATTTACATGGAGCATACATGAGTGGCGGAAAGAAAGAGGAGAAAAAGAGAAGAAAAAAAAAGAAGGCGCCGGGGGGGGGGGGGTTTATGGGGGGGTGTATAGTAATATTGTCCTGCAATAGTTCGTTCCTTGCCATGGTGCGCGGGGTCAGATAGTTCTACTAGTCCAAAAAAAGAAGAAGAAGTCCGTTATCCGAGTCTTGCTTGGCGTTGTCTTCATTCCCCCCTTTGCGCTGCCTGGTGGGTGTAGCACCCCGGACGATAGAGAGGATAGAGAGGGATAGAGGTAGGAGATAGGAGAGTGTTCTTCCTAGCAGGTTTCTTTTGTTGGAGTGTCGGTCCCTATGGTATGTCCCTTGGTGGCTGTCTAGTGTCTAGAGTCTGCGCCTAGGGGGGTTTATGTGATGAAAGGTAGAGGTCTAAGGGTCTCCACATGTTTGATTGCCTGTGTGTTTTCGGTGTATATTTCGCTGTAATGTTATCTGCCCCTCTTAGGAAAGTGACCCAGTTGAGCCACGCCTGTGGTGTAGCTTTTGTGGTGTCTTTCCAGTTGCTTAGGATTATTTTGACTGCAGCCGTCAACAGTAGGTCAATGAGGTCTCGGTCTTCTGTTGTTGTGATGGACGGGGATGCAAAGCCCAGGACTAGACTTGGGAAGTCTATGTGTATGGCTACACCAGTGATGTCATTGATAAGCTTCCCCGTTCTTTTCCAGAAATCCTTGATCTGAGGACAGCTGAGTAAGAGATGCTCTAAATCCCCCCTACCTTTGTTACAATTCCAGCAAGTGTCGCTCTCTCGGATCCCCAGGGTGGATAGGCGGGCCGGTGTCCAGTATGCCTTGTGCACTAACCAGTATTTGGTCTGATTTAGTGAAGCAGTTATCTTTTTCCTAGTGGTCGATCTCCACAATTCGGCCTTTTCTGTCTCGCTTAGTTCCTTCCCTGCTACAGTCCCCCAGAGGTTTGTGACCTTGTCATTGAGTTTGGTGTTTTTGGGGCGTAGGGCTCTGTAAAGGAGTGCTATTTGGTGTCCTATTTTGTTGAGATTGGCTGCAAGCTGTAAGAGCGAAGGTGTCTGGCTTGTAAGGTTTGCCTTCCTAATTGCTACTTTTATTTTCAGGAAGTTGTATAGTTCTATGTTTTGTAGGTTGTGCGCTTCCTTGAGTGTGTCAAACGTTGTGTTCTCGCCTTGTCTTTGAAGGTCATGGGCCGTGGATATGCCCTGTCCGTACCACACAGGCATGTCTAGAACCTTATCTCTGTATTTTAAGGTGGGGTTGTGCCAGAGGGATTCAAATTGGCCTCCCCTGATGCTTGTTGACAGTGTTTTGTCGACGCTCAGGAGAGCTGTCTTTGTGTTCTTAAGGACGGGGTTCTCCTTCACTGCTGGGTGTCGTGTGGCTGTCAGGAGGGTTATAGGGTTCATGCCTTTTAGTAGTCCGCGCTCAAATGATAGCCATGCTGGGGTGTATTCCTGTCTTGGGTCTAGCCAGTGTAGTCCCTGTCTAGCTATGCATGCCGTCTGGAATCTCTTGAAATTCGTTATGTTCAGGCCGCCCTGTTCTTTAGCTAGCCTTAGCTTGTGAAGGCTTATTCTTGGTTTCTTTCCCCTCCAAAGGAAGCTGTTTAGTGTCTTGTCAAGTGTCTTGTGGAAGCTCTCTGTGTTAGTCAGTGGGAGCATTGTTAGCATATAGTTGACCATCGGTGACAGCATCATTTTAATTGCTTCTATCCTCCCCCACCATGTTGTGAACTTGGGGGACCACCCTTCTATTTTGTCCTTGATTTTCTGTATTGTTGCGTGCTCGTTGTGTTCCAATGTCATTCTTAGGTCCCTCTCGAAGAGGATACCCAAATATTTTATAGGTTTTGGTTGCCATGTTAGTCCTGATGTTCCTAATACTGTTCTTGTTGCGTGGATGTTTAAGGGTTTGCATTCAGATTTGTCTCTGTTCAGTTTGTACCCCAAGACCTTGGCGTAGTTGTCAATGGTGTCAGTCAGTGCTTTTATGGATCTCTCTGGGTCTTTCGTGACTATTAGTACGTCATCTGCGTACGCCGCTAGCTTGAAAGTCTCTCCCCCTATTGGTATCCCTACAATGTCCACATTGGTTCTGATCATCGTGAGGAGCGGTTCTATGGCTAGCAGGAATAGGGCTGGTGACAGGGGGCATCCTTGTCTAGTTCCCCTTCCCAAGTTGAGTGTGTTTGATGTGCCTCCGTTGATCACCACCCTTGCTTTGGGGTTCGCATATAGGGCCATCACCATCTTCCTATAGTTTGGACCTAGCCTGAATTTCCCCATACACTGATCTAAGAAGGGCCATGAGACTCTATCAAAGGCTTTCTCAGCATCTAAGGCTATCATGACTGCTGCGTTGTCACTACGGGAGGAGTGGTTGATTACGTGGCATAGAAGTCTCGTGTTGTCATGTGACATACGGTTTTTAAGATAGCCTACTTGCGAGTTGTGTATGAGTTTCGGAAGGTATGCGTTGAGTCTGTTGGCTAGTATTTTTGCGTAGATCTTGCAGTCTACATTGATGAGGGAGATCGGTCTAAAGTTCTTCGCCTCTGTTGTGTCTTTCCCTTCCTTGGGTATCACTATTATATTTGCCTCCGCCATAGAGGGTGTCATGTGTCCGCTCTGGGCGCATGCTGTGAATACCTCCTTCATTGTGGGTTTGAGTATGTTCAGGTACTGCTTATAGAAGCCAGCTGTGAAACCGTCTGGCCCCGGTGCCTTATTATCTTTGAGGCTCTGCGTGGCTCTCTCTATCTCATCCCCCGTTATGGTCATTTCCAGGATGTCCCGTTCTTGGTCCGACAGTGTGGGTGTGGCTATGTTCGCTAGTAACTCTTTTTACCCATCGTCCTTCAGTGTATCATCTTTTGTGTACAGTCTCTCGTAGAAGTCCCTGAAGACTTCTAGGATGTCTTTGTTTGAGGTTTGGGATATGCCGTGTTTGTCTTTGATGGCTCCTATCGTGTGGTGTCTCTGCTTCCCTCTCAGGTAGGACGCTAGGTTTTTGCCCGCTTTGTTTGCGGTACATAGATTAATAGATTTATATTTATTGATCCAAGTGCCCGCCCTCTCGCTCAGTATTCTGTTCAGTTCATACTTTAATTTAGTCAGGTTTGTGAGTGTGTTTCTGTCCTCTATTCTGGCTATGTGGCAGTTCTCAAGTTTTTTAATTTCTTTCTCTAGATCTGCAATTCTCTTATTCCTGTCTTTGTTCATCCTTCCCTTGACTGTCATGACTGTTCCCCGGATGGTGGCCTTCAGGGCGTCCCATAGGACTTCCCTGTTTGTGTTTGGTTTATCGTTCAGTAGTAGGTATTCTTTTATCGCCTCCTCTATTTTGGCTCTCGCTGGAGCGTTTTGGAGCAGACTGTCATCGAATCGCCATCTGCGGGTCGGTTCGTCGTTGTGTTTGCCCGATAGTGTTAGGCTTATGTGTGAGTGGTCCGATATAGTTCTGGGTCCTATTTCCGTGTGGTCTATGAGGTGAGTATGTGTTTCTGACATTAGGATGTAATCGATTCGGCTATATGAGTTGTGTGGGTTGGAGTAGAAAGTGTACTCCCTGGCATCTGGGTTGCTTAAGCGCCAAGGGTCTCTTAGGCTTAGTTTGGAGCAGAGATTCTTGAGGATGTGGGGGTTGTTTGTTGATTGGCTCGGTCTGTATGGATGCTTATCAATTGCTGGGTCTAGGACTTGGTTCATATCCCCGGCGACGACCAGCAGGTCGCCTAGCGGTAGAGAGTACAGTTGTGCACCCACCCCCTCCCAAAATGATCTGTCGTCGCTGTTGGGTCCATATATGTTAGCTACATGGAATGTCCCCCCCGCCCTTCTGAGTGTTGTCGTAAGCATTCTCCCTTGCGTGTCTGCTTGAGAGTCTACCACTTCTATTTTGGAGTGTTTGCTTATAATTGTTACTACCCCATTCTTCTTATTCTGTGCTGGTGAGCCCTGCACTTCACCTATCCAATTGGCCCTTATGCGGCTGATGTCTTCTGCTTGTAATCTTGTTTCTTGGAGTACATATATGTCGCTCTTAAGTTTCCTAAGGTGTTCGAGTACTTTCCTCCTTTTCACCGGGCTATTCAGACCCTTGACGTTTAGGGACACTATCTTAATGTCAGACGCAATGCTACTCTTGTTGCTGTTTGTCATTTACGCTGCTCTGGTTTCGCATTTGCAGTGGCCTTTCTATGCGTCTTTTCGGTCTCCGGGTTGTGTGCGGGACCAACCCCCTTCTCCTGCGTGTACTCCTCCCCCATGTGAGTGTAAAGAGAAAGATAGAAAGATAGAAAGATAGAGTATAAAGAGGACAGATGATAGTAAGTAGGCCCATGTATGTGCTCCCCGCTCCCCCCAGTTCTCCCGCCCCCCCCTCCCCCGATTGTCCCTCCCCCCCTCCCTTACTTGCTGAGTGGGTGTGCGACGACAAAGTTCCTTTGCTCCGCGTCTTTTCCCTGAGGTAGTGTCTGTTTTCTTCCTTTGTGTAGCTTGTCTAAGGTGGTATTGGTACCAGGGACAGAGCCCGGCACCCTGCTCTGCTTTGGCTTGATTGTCTCCTTCAGATAGTGCCATGGTTGACCTTGGGTTTAATGTACTAGCTGCCGGCTGCTAGCTGCTAAGACCTTGGTCCATAGTCTGAATCTGCAGTCGGGCTCTTCGTTATAATTGTAGTTCTTTTTATTTCCCATTGTGGGTTTAATGAGGTAGATATGTTTCCTTGTGCCTTTGGTGGTTTTGTTCCTTTTCTTTTTCCTTCAGTGTTTATGGCGTTCCCTTATTCAGATTGTCCATTCTCATCCGGTGAGGCGCTTCTTTTCGCTGCTCCTGGGCTTCTGTTATCCTCCATCTCTTCCACGGGTGGGCCTTGTAGGTATCTCCTTAGTTCCTCTGGACATTCAAAAATCATTGTCTTCCACTTGTCCGTTACTTTGAATCTGGCAGGACCGACGAAGCTGAAGGTGGCGCCTCTTCTGCGCAGTGTTTCTCTGAGGGCCAGGAATCCTTTTCTTGACTCTACCGTGGGTTTGGAGTAGTCTTGGGTTAAAACAATCTTGCTGCCTTCCCACTTCAGGTTCTGGTTTTTTCTAGCAAAGGCGAAGATGGCGTCTGTTTGGCTTAGTCTAAGCGGGCTGCATATTATTGCTCTCGGCCCCTTTCCTGTTGCGGGCTTTCCTGCCGGTATTCTGTAAGCCTTTTGCACCTCGAACCTTCTGTCGAATGTGATGCCGGTGAGTTTGGGGATCAACTCCTCTAGCATTACTGCGCATGATCCCGCTTTGTCTTCTGCCCCCTCCGGCACTCCTAGGATCCTTACGTTGTCAATGATGTTTGATCTTCGTAAATTATCACCAGTAAGTACATCCTTGACATAGTTTCTAATAATGTAAATACATTTCTTTCAATTAAAAAGCTCTGAGTTGAAATGTATTCAGTCTGAGCCCCAGATTTACTCAACCCTACACTGCTGCTTCGGTGTTGTAAAGCAGCGCAAATGTTCTGTTAAGTGTTGTTCCTTCTGCACGCTGGTCTTGTTGCTATTTGCGGCTTCGCGCAATAACCACTCCACACTGTTTGTTAGCGTAAAAGGCCATTTTAATAGGACAGGGTTGACAACATCAATTTAAACCAAACATCAATAACATATACCAATCCCCAACTCAAATCTTTCATCCATCCGCCATTCACCCACTCCAGTTACTCTCTCCCAATTCACTCCGCAACCTCTTCCCTTCTTCCATTTGCTTCCTCAGTTATCTTTCAACCTCCTCCAGCATCTTCAGCCATCGCACTCTTTCATGCCGCACCCCCATCTTGCACCTGCATCCCCCTCCACAGAGGGGTGAGTATGCCCGTCATAGACTCCCCACCCCTCCAAAGTACGGCTCGCCTCACACTCAACCCATCCTAAACTGGCACGCTTATACCGGGTACATACCCGTTCCCACTCCTGAAACATGTAGGGTGGGAGGGAGGTCAAAACTAAACTCAACCCTTTCCTAATGGAGCTGACGGCAGGACAAGGCTGGAACTTCCTCTCCTGCCCTCTATAAACCCTATCTCTGACCCCACCCCTAAACCCACCCCTTGAACCACTAACCCCCTAACTACACCCTGTCCTTCGGTCTCGCGCGAATACCCCGGGAGAAGACTGGTCTGCCGACCTTGCTTCCCCTGGGGCTGCATCGCGCAATAACCACTCCACGCTGTATGTTAGCGTAAAAGGCCATTTTATTAGGACAGGGTTGAAAACACAATTTAAACCAAGCATCAATAACATATACCAATCCCCAACTCAAATCTATCATCCATCCGCCATTCATCCACTCTAGTTACTCTCTCCCAATTCACTCTGCAACTTCTTCTCTTCTTCCATTCGCTTTCTCAGTTATCTTTCAACCTCCTCCAGCATCTCCAGCCATCACACTCTTGCATGCTGCATCCCCATCATGCACCTGCATCCCCCTCCCCGGAAGGGTGAGTTTGCCCGTCATAGACTCCCCACCCCTCCAAAGTACTGCCAACCAGGGAACACCCGAATGGCGGTTACCTGCCCCACCTGTCTTCAGTGCACCTTTCGCTCTCAAACCCGGCTGCACCAAATAGACTCATTCCACAGGTGACTAATGACATCCCTCATCTACATCATGTAGTATGCATTACCCATGTGAGAATGGTACACTCCATCACCTCAAAAAAGCAGTGGCTCCTCGAGCCGCAATCCCGCATGAGCAATCACTTTAATACCTTTGTTGCCACAACAAACTCTCACTGCGTGATTCAATTTGCGCCTTGCTTTTTCAACTGCCGCGGGCTTCAGTGCCACTCACCAAGTCCTTCGCAGCACAAACTCAGTCCAAACAATACAGGCGCCTGCCAGATTGCTCCTCATGGCTTCAAGATCCAGTTGCATCAAATGTAGCAAAGACACGCGGGGTTGTTTGATTAAGTCATTCTCCCCCAGGTGGATAACCAACATGTCCGGGCAGCCTCTCCGAGCCACCTTTTTCGTCAGCCAGGGCAACAATGCTCCCCAGTGCATCCTGCTCCCACCTCACCATTGTACCTCATGGTGGCTGCTTGGAGGGCCCAGGCTACGACCATACACCTGCCTGACGGCATATTTCGATGCCCAGTGCACAAACGAGTGTCCGAAAATCCAGGTAACCGTCTTGGCTCCTGGACCCCTGATGCAACCTAGGAAGAAAACAAAATTAATACCAGTGAACCAAACCCCCACTGCACCTCCCTCACCTCTTACAGCCTACCCCTAACTCACAACTGACTCATTTGCCCACATAGCGTTCACAGCAGAGCGATCACCATTGCCCAATGCTCCTGATCTTGTACCAGGACCAAGCCAAGCGCGCTGCCGCTGTCGCCGTGCCAATACGAAAAGAATGCGTCCCATACCTGGCAGGGTCCCTCCCCAATCGCCTCAAAGCCATTCACAACACTGCCAGCAACTGAAAAGCCGTCACCAGCTTCTTGGAAGCATGAACACATTTTTTTCCTGTAAACTGCTGCATTCTGCGACAAAAGTCACCCCACTCTCGCACAGGGCATGCCTCCACACATCCGCTTTCACCCAGCCAAACCCACTTTCCCCTCCCTACCTGGTCTGTTTTAGAACAACCCAACCAAATCCCCAGACACGCACCATCCAAATGCACATCCTTGTACGCCCTACCAGCCTTGCCCCTTGCCCCTACCAATTCGGAAACCCGGAAAGCATTGAAGAACATCCAAATCATACACAAACAAAATACTGCCACCTCATACTCATCATAACAACAATGCGACAACTCGGCCAACATTCCCAGCAACAAGTCAAAAGTAATCGCCTCCCCCCCTCCCTCACCCCGCTCACGCTCCCAACCTTTCAACACCCTACTCAACAATTCACTTTTTGCAGAATCAACACCCATGTATAACGTGCTGGAAAAAGAAATCCCTGCCAATTTTCCCACAATCGTAGGTTGAGACAACCCTTTATCAATGCAATCCAAAACAAAGTGAATGACTCCCTGTTCACATTCTTGACTGGGCAATCGCCATGTCTCACTGGTCCATCCCAGCAACGTGCCGAATTAAGACCATACCAACCTGTAAGAGCGCCTCGTAGAGTCAGCTATGGATTTCTCGATCAGGCCCACTACTCTAACTCCCCCCAGGCCCACATACCGTCCGGCACCTTGGTCTTGCAAGCCTCCGCTCCCGGCGCCAGACGTCTGAAACACTGCCACTGCGAACGAGACAATGATTCCGCAACGTCATTGCTTGCACCTGGGACATGTTGCGCGCGAAATAGCACATTAAAACGCAGGCATTGCAGCATAAAACTTCGCAGCAAATGCAACACGCGCAGATCTTGCGCCTTCTGATTGTTCACCAAGTCCACTACTGTCCTGTTGTCCACATGGAACAATACTGACCTGTTCTGGAACTCCAGACCCCACACCTCTAGCGCAAACATCAGTGGGAAGAATTCTAAGAACGCAATACTCCTGCCTTGTTTCAACCAATGCTTGGACCACTGCCCTGCACACCACCTCCCGTCCCAGAAGATCCCAAAACCAGAAGCCCCTGCTGCATCAGAGAAAATCTGCACCTGCCAACCCATTTTGTCATCCACAAACTCCAGCGACACACCATTGAAATCAGACAAGAAACTCTGTCTCACGCGAAGGTCCGCCCTGACTCCCATTGAGCTCCTGACTCTGTGATGAGTGAGCACCGCACCCGACATGGCCATGCCAAGACGTCTACAGAAAGTCCTCCCGGCCCACACCACCTGGCACGCAAAATTCAGAAACCCCAGGAGTCTCTGCACTGACCGCAGATCAACCTTCTTCTCCCCAATCACTTGCAGCAGAAAAACCTGCATCTCCGTCACCTTCTGCTCGGGTAGACGGGCCATCCAATCAACCAAATCCAATTCAATGTCTAGAAATGTCGGACAGCAGCTGGGCCCAGCTATTTTCTCTGGGGCTAAGGGAACCCCAAAATCTCATGCTCGAACTTGAAACTGCCCAAGCACCCTTTCGCATTCAACAGACCGTGCCATCCAGATGAACAGAAAGTCGTCCAAGTAGTGTGACACCTCATGATGACCGCTTCTACACGTACATGCCCACTGCAGAAATGAGCTGAAAGTTTCAAACAAAGCACAGGAAATCTCACAACCCATAGGCAAGACCTTGTTAACAAAGATGGACCCTTCGATTTGCATCCCCAGCAGGGAGAAATCAGTAGGGTCAATGGGAAGGAGGCGAAAGCCCGACTTTATGTCACACTTTGCCAACTCTGCCCCCTGCCCACACACCCTCACCATACTGATTGCATCAACAGAAGCATACAAGACCCTAGAATCCTCCTCAGCAATGAAATCATTGACAGATCTCCCTTTCGGCCAAGACAAATGATGAATCAGCCTGAACTCCCCGGACTCCTTCTTAGGCACCACTCCCAATGGTGATATAATTAGATCTGAGACAGGCCAATGTCAAATGGGACTACAATCCTTCCTTCCAACACCTCTTTCTGCAATTTTGCTGCAACCAACCGTGGCAAATCCTTTGCTGACTTCAGATTCTCTGCCCATCTCTGCTCCCGGGGTCCTTGGTATCCCACCCGAAAACCTGCTGTGAAACCCCAATGAATCATCAATGTGGCCTCTCTGTTGGGGTACATACAGAGCCACGGACCCATGGCCTCAACGACAACCGGTGTTGGAGCCCTTGGGCCCAGCTTGCACCCGCCCCTTAGTGACCCGCCACTGTTCAGATGGGGTGACCAACGTGAAACATTGCGTGAGAGGGTGGCGTCCTCCACATTTGGAGCACTCATGTTTGAATTTGCAAGGGTGACGAGTGCAGAAACCCTTGTTGAAGTTTCAGCATGCACCTGTACTACCCCCGTGGGCTTGGGCGACTATCCCGTTGCCCTGGCGTAAGTGTTCTGACCTCCTGCTCCGGTGTACCAGCTCTGTCCTCCCGCCCCATTTTGGGCCAGGCGTGCCTGAAAAGGCAGGTACGTGACCGAAAGGTCACTGGCCATATGTGTAGATGCCGAGGACTGCGTGGAGGACATCCACTGCATCCAGAGCTCCTGATCTACCTACCTCAGTGGTTCCCAAACTTTTTTGACCCGTGGCTCCCTTGACCGGGTTGGCGGTTGGCTGTGGCTCCCCACCATTTTTTTGCCGGTGGGTCAGGCAGCGCACTGTGCTAGGCAGCGCACTGTGCTAGGCACGGATTTTTGGCTTGAGTGTTTTACGCCACGCCCTTTGTTGCATTGGCCACGCCCCTTGAGGCCCCCCCGTTTTTTTTCATCCCACTTGGGGCCCTGCATTTGCATGGATGTAGGAGTGCTTCTCCCAACAAACTTTACCTAGAATTCCTGATGAGTTTTGCAGTGCAAAGTGTGGGAAACGTGCAGTATTACCCTGTTAACTCTTTGTTCTTACTATGAAACTCAGAAAGGGGAGATAATGAAACACCCTGGCGCCTCAGTTTGCCAGGTGTGAAACACGGGGGTAGGAGGGAGATAATTGAGGCTCAGAGTGTCCTGCCACTGTGATCTCTTATCAAAGGTGCTCAGGTGCGCATTATTTCCTTGAACCATAAATTCTGTAATCTTATGTAATGCAGAAAAGTACAGAAAGATCTACGGGCACTTCACTTAAGAATGTGATGGAAGTTACATGTAAAAGTTTACAAGGGAGAGCCAAGGAATTTGAAGATTATTCCTCAGGTTCTGTGCTCTTGTCTCACATTTATTGATAGATTTTAACCTAATACTTCCCTATTTACCAATCATGATGTAGCTAACACGGCTGATGCCACGAGTTGGCGGGCGCCAGGTGCTAGATCTGTCACATGTCTAGTTCCCTACAGGATATCATTAATAAAGTGTAAAACAGGTTTCCCCCTATGAAGGGCCCCACTTCAGTGTGTTGACCTGGGCCCTGCTACAACTACTGACATGTCTGGGCAAAGCCAGAAAAGGTTTAAGTCATAGGCCGTTGTTTCCTAAATAGCGGTGGCTCCTTGAGAACCCTTCAAACTCCTCAGACACTACATACCACGAAAGGTGTCTGTCTTTATGCATGATCAAAGAGTCACAATTTACTATTTTCTGGACCAGGCATGCCAATCTGAAGTGACACCTGCCTTCCAAGTGTAGCTGCTGCAGTGTGATGCGGACTGGAGACAATCAGTCACAAAGCTTAAATGCTGCACATTATGTAGCGTGTCGCAGCCTGTGATTGCAGGAATGGGGGCGGGAGGTGGAGAGAGGGCGCTCTGCGCCAATGTCTTGAAGCATGTGAGATGCGTGTTGAAGGTGGCATATCTTTCAAGCCCCCCCACATCCTGCGCGGCACCACGACGCCCCTGGCTTCTCATCACAGCGCACCGGGGTGCCGCGGCGCACACTTTGGGAACCACTGACCTACTCCCATGGCTTATTGGGGTTGACGCTAATCCAAGCCCTAAAATCCTCATCATAACTGAGCCACGTGAAATCACCGAAATGCATCTGCGCTTTCCGGATGGTGTCCATATACTTAAGCAATGCTATAGCCCGGTCCGAATGTTTCTCACAGTATATACTTGGGTAAATCAGAAACGCAGACGTCCAATTCTCTATATTATTCGGCACCCTCGGCCGACTAGTCAGCTCCCACTCTTCCTCTTTGGTACCCTCTTTGGCCTGGATCTCCCTATGTAACAACTTGAACACTTCGACATACTCGTGCTTCCATATCCGAGACCTCGTCTTCTCAGACAAATGCAATCCCAATGCCATTGCCAAACCCATGTAAGGTAACTTTTTCTTATGTTTGTCATCCCCCTTGGCATCCTTTCCATCCTGGCAGACTGACTAAGCCTGAGGGGGCCCCAGCACCATCAGGTCTCATAGACGTCACGGCCATCTCTACTCCCGACCGCGGGGGGCTAGACTCATCCACCCAAACCCCCCTGCCTCGGGGCCCAGAAGCCCCTTGGTGTGGCCCTGGCCCTGTTCTCACCTCCAAACAAAGTGCCGGGGGCCCATCCCCCCTGGACCCTCCCCGAGGGCCCGTGCCTCTGAGCACACAAAACTCCTCCCACTTAAGCTCAGTCTCCTGAATAATGCAGCACAGATCCCAAATCTTTTCTTCTAGGGACATGCCTGCCCACCTAGACCCAGGGGCCCCTGAGCTCAGGTCACCTGACTTTTGCCCCCGGGAAGGGCCGGGGGCACTGCTGCCTGTTGACTCTAGAGGGTGTGGCGTTGAGACCGCCTTCAGGGGCCCCTGTCCCCTACCACCAATGGGGACCGGCCCCCTCCCAGCCCCAGCAGAAAGATCCACAGGTAGGACATCCCAGTCCCCCTCCTCCCCTCCCACAGACTCACTGCCAGACAGGATCAGTGTGAAACCACCTCCTCCACCCACTCCTCATTCTCTACTCTCAGGTCCCAAAGTGTGTCCCCCTGTGCTTGGCCTTCCATCTCCACTGCCTTGGCTGCGCTGAGAGCGCTCACTGAGGCCCCTCCCCCGGTCCTTACTGAGGCCCTACCGCGCTCCCTCCCATTTCAACCGTCCCTGCCGTCATGACAGGGGTGGACTCCTCCACTACAGCGCAAGGGGGAGGCTCTTACACAGTCCCCCGTGCTTCGCCGGCTCCTTCATATGCAGGCCACGGCCCCGCCCAGAAGTACCTATCTTGGGCGGTGGTGGCTCTTCCCGACATGCCACCACCGCCGCGGCAACTCCTGCAGAGGTGGACTAAGGCATGCGGGTCATCCCGACCTACGCTTGGTCCAAAACTTCGGGCCGCAGGAGATCCGATCTCCCGGCCTGGACCAAAACCTGCAGGGCCGCACGACCTGCCGCCGCGTGCTCCGGCCTCCAGGCACAACGGAACTGTTGTAAGGTGGGTGTAAGGGGGGCATTGGGATTGTTTCACAAGGGTGCTACATGCAGCCAGGTCCCCGGATGCACCAACAACAAAATCCGGCCCCAATCGACCGATCATGCCTAATTGCTACCCTTCCCTAATGGCGCTGAGGGCAGGTAGAGGCTGGAACTTCCTCTCCTGCCCTCTATAAACCCTATCTATGACCCCACCCCTAAACCCACCCCCTAACCCCCTAACTATACCCTGTCCTTCGGTCTCGCGTGAATGCCCCGGGGGAAGAATGGTCTGCCAACCTTGCTTCCCCCATGGGCCGCATTCTGCACACACTTCAGCTGGACACTTCATGGCCCAGGCCTCCTCAGCATATGGGGGGCCAGCCTAACATCAATCTCCCCCAACCCCCTCACCCTCTCCCCCCAGGGGTGCCCGAGAAACAAGAGCACCTCAGAAGGCTATCAGCGTGGGGAGCAGCAGCCTGCATTTTATGTTTAGGAAGTGTGTGATGCAGACTGGGAGAGTGGGCATTTATTTTTCATATGGTGGGTAAAACATGGGAAATAGATGTTGATTAGTGACAGGTGAAAAGGTTTGCTGATGAGTAATCAGGCGAAACCTGGTTCCTTTATCAGCTGCATAGCGAAATGGAGAAGAAGATCACTTAGGGCCATATGTATCAAGCGAATTTGCATTTGCAAAGGCCGAAATTCGCACAATTTTGGCCTTTGCGAATGCGAATTTGCTAAATGGAATGTATTAAGAAACATTTGGTGCAAAATAAGGAATCGTAAAATTTGCGATTCGTTATTTTGCAATTGCATTTACGGAATCGCAAATTTTGCGATTCCTTAAATGCAATGTATGTAGCATAAAAAATTAGCAAAATGCCCTTAAGGAATCACAAATTAGTTTGTGGTAAGTTGCGAATTCCTAGAAAAATGCACATTTTTGCATTTTTCAAAGTGCCATGTGACGCACATGCATGCCTTTAGGGCATGTATGTGCACCACATGTGCACCCATGCATATTTCAGGGGTGCAACAGGGTGTCCTTTGGACACCCCTGCACCCTTGAAATTATTCTCAATTTGCGATTAGCAAATTGCGAATTGCAAATTGAGAATAACTTCCCATTCATTTCTATGGGCCTCCTGGCCCATAGAAATTAATGGAAAAGTATTCCTTAATTGCGATTCGCAATTTGCGAATCGCAATTAAGGAATTTTAAGGAATCCCCCCAAAAAATCCGATTTTGTACATACATACCCATTTACGATTCTCAAATAGCGATTCCTTAAAAATCGCTATTTGAGAATCGCAAATGGGTATCTTGATACATATGGCCCTTAGTTACGCTCCACAGATAAAGGACATGAAAGTAGATGGATTCCTTGCCTGAACATAGAAACCAGTTGGTTCACGGAAAAAAACTTAGGCTGATAGTGGATCTTAAGATACAGATAGCAAATTCCTTGTCTAATGTAGCTGATGCGTATGTAAAGCGCTCCCATACCTTTGGGTCGAGTTCGTGCTATAAAGAACATCAAAGAAAAAAAAAAGGGAGTAGCAAGCAGGGGGACCATATTATCCCTCCACGATCTCTTGATGAAGTTCTCTAATCCCAATTGTTTCAAGGCCATGCACTTTGAACATTCTTAGCCTAACTAAAACAATCCCTAGAAGATGGTATGGTTTAATGAAGGATGCAAGAGATTGAAATTAGATCTACATGGCGTGCTCCAAAGAGAATCCACCAAACAGGACATAAGGGCTGCAGGATCAAGCTACGAATCACTAATCAAGAACAAGCATTTGCAATGCAATAGGTCTTGCATTTGCAAGGGTTTGAGCTATTGGCATTGTTAATGACAATGCCTTTTATTTATGTGTTTTGAAAACCTGCAAGCGGTGCGTAAACACTCACTTTGTACTTATAGTCGCTGATTACGAGAAGCAAAGCTGGCAGTAACTGCGCCTCTTTTACTGCCAGCCTTGCTTCTCATAAGCAAGGACTATTAGTACAAAGTGCATGTTTACGCACCACTTACAGGTTTTCAAAACACATAAATAAAAAGCATTCTCATTCACAATGCCAATAGCTCAAACTCTTGCAAATTTGAGACCTATTGCATTCCAAATGCTTGTTATTTATAAGTACAGTTCAGAAACATTTACAACCTCCCTCAAATATTCAAAAATATGTCTGATAGGTCAGTGAAAATGTGCCTTCTTTAAGCCCATTCATATAGTCAATATTAAATTAGTATTTTGTGCTGAGGCCCATCAAAGGTTGGATGAGCATGTCTGTTATCAATTTCTTGTCTGACCCTGTGTACAATCTTCGTGGGGATGAACCAGCATTTTACAGTAGCTGAGCAATTGGCACTGATGCTTGGAGAGAGGGACTTTTTGTAGAGAAGCAACTTGATGACTCATTTGGTAATTGTGACTTGTGAAGTGAATCATGTGAGTAAAATCCCAATGAAAGCTAGGCAATAAAGAGAAATAATGGGAAATATTACTGTGCTGGAAGCCCCACAACACCCTTATTTTAATGTTTCCATTTTTATTGTATATGTTTAACTGTGAGTATCCAGAAGGTGACAACTGACCTTGATTTCCGAAGGGATTAACACAGAATTGAGTTGCCATGTAACCCTGGAGCCCAAAGACAGGCATTTGGGGGTGGGGGAGAACTCTGATGAAACTTTATACTTCTTATGTACTTTATTCTAATCTGAGAACGGTTTCCAAATATTACAGGAGAGTGTCTGTAATGATGTGAGAGATGGCACCTCAGGATGCTTTGGGCACAGGAAATGGTTCTGTGTAGTGTAGTTTTCATCAAAGAATGCTTTGTTGCTAAGCAACAAAAGATGGCACTTTAAAGATGTCTTTCGCTCTAGCCTCAGAAGGAGTGAGACGAGTTGCTTAACCAAGTGCTCTCAGAAGTAAACTTTGGTTGTCACTAGGCACTAAATGAAAGTCAGTTGCAGGTCCAGTACAGCAGGGCAGCTGCACAGTTGTGTGGAGGCCTTTGGAGCTTTCTGTGTTCCAGTTGCTCAGAACAGGTCAGTCAGCTGATCCTTGGAGTCACTTCAGCCTGGGATGAAGGACGCAGGTCCAGTCTTGCTTTTCAGATATCAGGCTAGGCCTCAACCAGCAGGGCAGCAGGGCAGTCCTACTTCTGTAGTATCCACAGGCTCAGGGGTGTACTGAAGAGTGGGTCTGAGGGACCCCGTTTTATACCTTGTGCCCCCTTTTAAGTGGGAGGAGTTTCTGGAGTGTGTACCTTACTGAAGTGTCTGGAATGTCTTGCCACCCTGCCCTGGTCCTAATCTGATTGGGGTACAGTAGGCTAGTGTGAAGTTCTTTGTGTGTGAGCTGGGCCAAGGTCTTTGAAGTGACCATTTCCATTGGGATACTGTTTGGGAGGAATTCACAAAGGACATCTGCCACCTATACCCAGTTATGTGACTCAAGAACAGGCTGCAGGCACCAAAAGGCTAGGACAAGAAAAGGCCACCTTTCTAAAAGTAGCATTATTAAAAATTGTGACTTAAAATCCAACTTCAAAATTACAGAGGGTTTTAAATTCCAATTCCCCAGACACCAAAACATGATATTTCTATCTGCTTCCACACAACACAAAAGTTATCACTTATGACATGTAATAAGGTAACCCAATTTTATCCTACGGGAGAGGTACATTAAATTTGTCAATTGGGTATAAGCCAATTTCCCCACATTTAAAGGAAAGAGATTAAACATTTTAGCACTGTTTAGCAGTGGTAGCGTGTACAGAGTCCTAAGGCCAACAAAAACAAATTCAGCTAAATATGAGGAGTGAAGGCAAAATATTTGGGGGAAGATCACCCTAAGGCTGAAATGTCTAACACTAGCAAATCTCTTAAAGGCAATTTTTTTTCTATAAAATTCTTGACAGGTTTTTATCGGTACCATCTCTGTCAAGGTCCCCAAAGTTAGCAACATTTCAAAAAATATCCAAACATGATGGAAGTTAAGTTTGCCTGTGTTGGACACCCTTAACATAGATTCATGAAGGACTGGCAGACTTAAAATGAAAGTAAGGAGCCGGGCCTGGGGGAAGAAAGACAGATGAAGACAACCAGAGACAGGGGGAGTGGAAACATCAGTGAAGGCAAACATTTGTTGGGGCCACTCCTGTCTGTCTACATATTGGGTAATATTTGTTACCTATAAGCAATGTATATTGGATAGTAGGTGCCAGTAAGGAAGTTACATGTTACCTGGAAAACTGTATGCTCAGATGGAATTGTACTGCTGCCCTGGTTGGGAAAGGCTAGTGGTGGTGAAAGGGTATAGTTTGTATAATCTCATTCACATTGTAAGTGAGTAGCCTCCCTCACTGCACAGCTCGGCCTGGTAACTGTTGGCCCCTGACCCTTCCAGGTACTGAGTTTGAGGCCCTCTTCCACCCGCAGACACCTTCCTGCATCTCATCCCTATTGGTCCAGTGAGAAAAACATCCCTAGTGGCCCAGTGGGGAGTATCTCCTCCCTGCTGCTACTCTACCCTCTGTCTCTCTCTGTTTCTGACTTTTTCTGTTTCTGCCTTTTTCTCTTCTGACCTCTACTTTTCCTTAATTTTCACCTTATCTTTTCTGCTTTTCTGTTAATATTCTTCCCTTTACTGCACTTTTGTGCCTTTTCCATGCCATGTCCCACTGCTGCTCACCCCCATGGCCCCAGCCCCCTACAGCGTTGCTTTTCTGCTTCCGGCCTCCCAGCGGCCAGCCCTCCCCCACACACTACTTAATGGCACACACTACGTGGAAAAGGAGCCATCACCTGACGTTGTCAGAGAATAGCCTCCCCCATTGCACAGCTCTGCCTGGTAGCTTCTGCCCCCTGACCCTTCCAGATTCTGAGTTCAAGTCCCTCCTCCATCTGCCGGCACCTCTTCCCTGGTGATCCAGTGGGGAGCATCTCTGCTCTGCTGCTGCTATGCCTGCTGACCTCCGTTTCTTCTTAAATTTCACTTTTTATCTTTTCTGCTTTTCTGTTCACTTTCTTCCCTTTTCTGCACTTTTGTGCCTTTTTCTTGCAGTGTCCAAGTCGCTGCTTGGCCCTGTGGCCTGCCCCCCAAGCACCACTTTCCCACTTCCCGCTTTTCCACCTCCCAGCTGTCTAGCCCTCCCCACATGCTCACACGACAGCGGCATTTCAAAGGTAAGGGTGGCTATGTGTGTCCGTACCTGGAATGCACCCAGTGTCACAGACCCTTGTCCCCGGGCCATCCACCACTACAACCACAGCACCCTCCATGCCCCCAACACTGGATGCCACAATGCCTGCCGCCAGGCGTCGCCCAATGACACCCAGGACTCTTTATCCTGAAGAAACTGCAGCAGTACCTTTGCCTACCACCACACACTAGCCCCACCCACCACACGACTGACAAATACCAGACCTGACCACCTTAGCTGTATATTGCTCAAAACATGCTCCCTCCATAAACACACCATGGAGATCTGGGAACCTTCTCGACTCCATCCACCCTGACTTCACCTTCCTCATGGAATCCTGGATGAACTCCACCTCCGCTCCAGACATCGCCACTGCCATCCCTGACAGCTACAAGATCAAACACAAGGACCGCATCAACAAACCGGCTGGAGGCATCACCATCGTACCAAAAAGCACCCTCCGCCTCACCACCCACTCAGATGACCACTCAACCAACATGGAGCTCCTCCACTTCCAGGTCAAGACCAACCCGAACACCACCCTCCGTGGCACTCTCATCTACAGAACCCCCCCCGATCCCATCCACCCTTCAGCAATTCCATGAATGACTTCATCACACCCCACGCACACGACTTGACTGACCACATCCTCCTCAGTGACCTAAATTTTCATCTGGCCATCCCCAACGACAAGAACACCTCATCCCTGCTGGAGAAACTCACCACCATCGCACTCAAACAACTGATCACCTCTCCTACCTACTCAGCAGGACACACACTCAACCTCATCTTCTTCAGCAGTAACAACATCACCTTTAGCCACACTAACAAACTCCATTGGACTGACCACACATGCGTCCACTTCTTCTTCACCAAGCCCACCGTACACCACCATGCCCACCGCTAGCCTTGCAGAAGTTGGAATAAGGTCACAGTAGAACAGTTCACCACCTCCCTCAGCATAACCCCACCACCAAAATCCACGGATGCTAATACCTCAGCACGCCACATACACAATTGATCTCCAACTGCGCCGACGCACTGGCTCTCCTCAAGATAACCCCAGGTAAATTACACTCCAAGAAAGCCAGCTGGTTCTCCCCTGCCCTTCATGAGTCAAGGCGCACCTGTAGACTTTTTGAGAAGAGATGTAGGAGCAGCAAGACCCCAAAAGACCACTCGCCCTTCAAGTCCGCTCTCACCGAATATTACCAACTTATTAGATCAACAAAGAAAGCAGCCCTGCAATAAAGGATCAACACCAACAAATTCAATAGCAGAGAACTCTTCTCTGTGGTCAAAGAATTCACCAAACCCAGCACAGAAACAACAGACATCCCACCCTCCAATGACCTCTGCAACGACCTCAGCGCCTTCTTCACCCACAAGATTAAGGAGATCTACGACCGCTTTGACAGCCTCGATACCGAAGACCCTTTCACCCCACCCACAACCACTGCAACCAACAACACCAGACCTCAGCACACCCTAGTAAGCTGGACTCCCCTCACGGCTGACGACACCCTCGAGATCATGAAGAGGATCCATACCGAAGCACCCTTGGACCCCTGTCCACACCACATCTTCAACAGAGCCGGCACCTCTATCGGTCCCGGATTCTGCTGCACCATCAACTGCTCCATCAACTCCGCCACCTTCCTGGAAGACTTGAAACACGCAGAGATCAACCCCCTGCTACAGAAACCCTCTGCTGGCCCACACAGACCTCAAGAACTTCATATCCATCTCTCCCCTCCCCAGCCAAAGTCATCGGTAAGGCCATCAACGCCCAACTTTCCGAGTTCATCGAAGCAAACAACCTCGTCGCCATAGACGACATACACATCCTCCTCAACCGGGGCGAAACTGCAGCCCTCATGCTACTAGACCTCTAGGCCACCTTTGATGCCATCTCCCATCGCACCCTATGCACAAGACTCCACGACGCCGGCATCCGTGACAAAGCCCTGGAACGGATCCGCTCCTTCCTCACCGGCCGAACACAGAGAGTCAGACTATCACTGTTCCACTCTGAACCCACAGAGTTCAGCTTGGCAGGGCCTCAGGGCTCCTCCCTAAGCCCCACTCTCTTCAACATTATATGGCCCGCTCTTTTCAGGAACCAAGGACTCAACATCATCTCCTACGCCGATGACACCCAGCTAATTCTCTCCCTACCCACTGAAACCACAGTCAACAAAAACAACTTCCAAGATGGGATGAAGGCTAGCACCACATGGATGAAGAACAGATGCCTCAAGCTCAACTCAATCAATCAATCAATCAATCATAGACATTTATAGAGCGCTCTACTTACCCGGAGGGTCTCAAGGCGCTGGGGGTGCTGCTACTGCCCGAACAGCCAGGTCTTGAGCTTCTTCCTGAAGGCGAGGTGGTCTTGGGTCAGGCGCAGGTCGGTCGGGAGGGAGTTCCAGGTCTTGGCGGCCAGGTAGGAGAAGGACCTTCCTCCTGTTGTCGTTCTTCGGATGCGGGGGACGGCGGCGAGGGCGTGACTGGCTGATCGGAGGTGTCGTTTGGGAGCGTAGAAGTTGATGCGGTTGTTGAGGTAGCTCGGGCCTTGATCGTGTAGGGCTTTGTGTGCGTGGGTGAGGAGACGGAAGGTGATTCTCTTGTTGACCGGGAGCCAGTGCAGGTCTCTTAGGTGTCCGGAGATGTGGCTGTGTCGTGGGATGTCGAGGATGAGTCTGGCTGAGGCGTTCTGGATCCGTTGGAGTCTCTTCTGGAGCTTGGTGGTGGTTCCGGCGTAGAGGGCGTTGCCGTAGTCCAGTCGGCTGGTGACGAGGGCCTGGGTGACAGTCTTCCTGGTCTCGGTGGGGATCCACCGGAAGATCTTCCGTAGCATGCGCAGGATGTTGAAGCACGACGAGGAGACTGCGTTGACTTGCTTGGTCATGGAGAGGGAGGAGTCCAGGATGAAGCCCAGGTTGCGTGCGTGGTCTGTCGGTTTGGGTGCAGTTCCCAGGGCGGGGGGCCACCAGGAGTCGTCCCAGGCGGAGGGCGAGGATCCCAGGATGAGGACTTCCGTCTTGTCCGAGTTCAGCTTCAGGCGGCTGGTCGACATCCACTCGGCTACTTCTTTCATTCCTTCTTGAAGGTTGGCTCTGGCGGTGGCGGGGTCGTTGGTAAGGGAGAGGATCAGCTGGGTATCGTCGGCATAGGAGATGATGTTCAGGTTGTGTTGGCGTGCGATGGCCGCGAGGGGGCTCATGTAGACGTTGAAGAGGGTTGGGCTCAGCGAGGATCCTTGGGGTACGCCGCAGATGACTTCGGTGGCCTTTGATTTGTATGGTGGTAGTCGGACTCTCTGGGTTCTTCCGTCGAGGAAGGAGATGATCCATTCCAGTGCCTTCTCCTGGATTCCGACGTTGTAGAGGCGCTGCACTAGGGTGCGGTGGCAGACGGTGTCGAAGGCCGCGGAGAGGTCTAGGAGGATGAGGGCCGCTGTTTCTCCGTTATCCATCAGGGTTCGGATGTCATCGGTGGCAGCGATGAGGGCGGTCTCAGTGCTGTGGTTGGCTCGGAAGCCAGACTGTGAGGGGTCGAGGGATCCGTTCGTCTCGAGGAAGGCGGCCAGTTGCTTGTTGACGGTCTTCTCGATGACTTTGGCTGGGAACGGGAGGAGCGAGATAGGGCGGTAATTCTTGAGTTCGGTGGGGTCCGCTGTTGGTTTCTTGAGTAGAGCGCTGAGTTCGGCGTGCTTCCAGCTCTCAGGGAAGGTGGCGGTGTCGAATGAGGTGTTGATGATGTCCCGCAGGTGGGGTGCGATGACAGCGTCGGCCTTGTTGAAGACGTGGTGAGGGCAGGGGTCGGTCGGAGATCCGGAGTGGATGGAGTTCATCATGCGGACGGTGTCTTCGGTGCTGATAGGAGTCCAGGCGCGGAGGGTGGTGGTGGGGGGCGGTGGTTCGGTTGAGTCGGACGTGGCGTTCGTCGGTTGGGTGTTGAAGCTGTTGTGTATGTCTGCGATCTTGTTGTGGAAGTAGGAGGCGAGGGAGTTGCAGAGTTCTTGCGACACACAGAACAACAAGGTACTCACCCTGGGCTCCACCCTCTCTGCCTGGTACAACTCCTGGTGGCCTGCAGCACTTGGAACACCCCACAGACCACGCACGGAACCTCTGCATCATCCTGGACTCCTCGCTCACCCTGAACCACCAAATGTACGCCGTCTCATCATCCTGCTTCTACATGTTAAGCCTGCTCCAAAAGATCTTCGAGTGGATTCCCACAGAGTCAAGAAAGATGGTCTTCTATGCACTCATCAGCAGCAGACTCGACTACGACAATGCACTTTACGGTGGGATCTCCCAGAAACTCCTCATGAAACTGCAGAACATTCAGAACATTCAGAACACCTCCTCCAGACTCATCCTCATCATCCCCGGCCACAGCCATATCTTTTGCCACATGTGAGACCTCCACTGGCTCACAGTCAACAAAAGAATCGCCATGCTCCTCACACATGCTTACGAAGTCCTACACAATGCGGGACCTGCGTACCCCAACCACTGCCTCGCATTCCACGCACCCACCAGAGACCTGTGCTCCAACCAACTGGCACTAGCCACCATCCTGTGCATTCGCAAGACCACAGCCGGAGGAAGATCCTTACCCTACCTCACAGAGAAGATGTGGAACACTGTGCCTCTCCAACTAAAAGACAATCACCGTCACTGCCTCAATTCAGGAAAGACCTTAAAACCTGATTCTTTGACCTAACCACAATGCCTTCGACAGATTAGCAGCCCCTCCCAGCACATTGAGACACTTACGGGTGAGCAGTCGCACTTTACAAGACACCGAATTGATTGATTGAATCCATCTTCAACAAGAGTTCTGCTCTCCAGCATTCCCACTGCTGACATCAGGCAGGCGCTATAGGGCGGATCTATCAACACCTTGCACTGGTGCAAAGTCACAAAAAAGACACACATTGGCACAAAGTGTTGATGAAAGTAGGTACTTTGTAATGCAAAATGTTTGCACTACAAAACCGCTCTGAAGTCAAATAGCGCTTTTTGTGCTACTTTGTGTTACTTTGAGTCAATGAGATGTCCTTTAGTTGGTACCTGGGCGTTCCCACACTTCAAACCATGGTTTTTGATGGAAAGCCAGTTCTATTACTAATGGAAAACTTGGCATTACGACAAAAAGAGAACACCTCTTCAAGGCAGGCACTAACAAGAAGAAATGTTTTTATTTCTCTTACCTGTTTACACAAAAAAACACCTCCTCGAAAAAGGCCCTTACACGGAGAAATGTTTTTATTTCTCCTACGTTTCTACACATTGCATGTAAGCTGCACTGTGTACAACTCACATACAGTGTGAGAAAAGTTGAAATGTTTTTCCAAGCATAGGCTTTTTACTGGAAGTGTACCCTTCCTGTGCATACCCTATGCTAGACAGTACTAGCATCCTGTTTGTGCATCAGCTGGGGAAGAGAGCAGAAGCACCATATCTTAGTAGATACTTAGTAGAACTCTCTCAGTGCAGGTGAGAAAGGGCACGCCACCACGTCATTGAAGTCTGGGCATTTTTAATCAATTTGCGCTGATGCCGCCAGTTATTTGAAAGGAGCGCTTGCGTCCTTTTTAAAAAGTAATCGGAGACTGGCCTTTCCTACCCTGTAAAGTACTGTCGTACTCGACACACTCACAGTGTGGAAAAGGGTCCCAGGATGCCTGACCCCAACATGGCCGCCAGTGGTGACTTTTTTCCTGCTTGCCGAACTTTTATTTACACAACCCTCCCAGGACGTCTGGAATTCTTTTGGACTAATGCTCCGCTCCCACCCCGAACTATTCTCACAATCCCTGAGTACACTTGATCTCTAACCTGACAGCAGAGTCCAAGCATTATGACCAATGCCCGGTGGAGCTGCTCTGTTCAACCAATGAGGAGATCGGCCTTGGTTCATCCCCTGACCATCACATGCCCAGCCTAACCTTGGGCGCAGTTTCTCCCCTTCTCCCTGTCTCGCCCCCCACATCGTATTTCTGCAGTTCTGCTTTTCCCTTCTCTCCTTCCTATCCATCTTTCTGACCGATGCCCGTTGGAGCTTCCTTGAGAGCTATAGAGGAGACTGGCTTTAGATTACCTCCTTGGCCGTCACCCACCCATTCGGTCTTTGGGCTGACTTTCCCTTTGTCTCTTATTCCGTCTTCCCTCTCGTCCCCTCCCTTCTCACTCCCCCTCTCCCCCTTCCGTCTCTACTTGCCTCTCCTTCTCTCCCTTTAATGTGTCTCTTATATTTGATGTAACATGTAATTGTTATCATTGTTGTGACATTGTTGACCTTATGTCAAGCGCTCTGATACCTACAGGTCTAGCCAGCGCTATATAAAAATGTTTAAATAAAATAAATTAGTAGATACGACTCTGTGAGGCTCTCTTTCCCCAGCCCAAAGCAGTACAGCAACTTTGGCTGCTGCACTGCATTGCACAATTGTTTAGTAAACGTGCCCCTACGAATTCAGTTTGAATAGTTCAATTTGCAGCAATTGCCAAAGAGATGAGCTTTGTCCAGACTGGGATTAAGTGGATGCTGGGGCGGCTGATGTTACAAAAGGTGCCCGAGGGTATGTTGAAATAGGCCCTTACATTAGGAGGGTTTACTGTGCCACTTCACTTCTAAACGTGCCTGCTTTCACATGCTCTGGCCAGTGTTGTGCGTTAATTACAGCAATAAACTGCAGAATTTGTCTTCCTTTTTCCCAACTTTTGATCCTTAATGATATGTTCAGGAAATATTTATGTTCATATTTCCACAAGTATGTCTGCAATGCCATTTGTGACCCACAGCGTTCCAGTGTTATGCAACGTCTGAGCTCTTAGCACACATTCTCATTGAAAGACTTTTCTTGGTAGAGGAAAAGTATGGGGTAAAAGCAAAAGCAACCACTATGGGGCTTATTTACAAGCCCACTGCGCCGCAGGTGCCTCACTTTTTTTGAGGCACCGGCTGCGTTCAGTGGGTGTTGCTGTGGGTGTTCCCACGTAACATCCATGGAACTTGACGCATTCCCAGATTTACAACATTTAGGAAAACTGGAAATGTGTCGGAATCAGAGGCGTAGGAATGGCACAACGAGGAGAAATATTTTAATTTCTCCCCATTTTTACCGCTTACTATGCGTTCTTGATGCCATTAATGATTGTTTTTGTGCAGGAAGAGGTCCCGTCCTGCACGAAAACAATTCCGCCCTGCAGCACAGGCACCCTTGCAACATGACGCAGCCAATCGTGTGCCAGTGCAGAGGAAAGCATAGGAATCGTCTTATTGTTGTTAATACGACTCATCCATGTGCTTTGAAAATGACGCAGCACTGCGTCGCCGCGCTGCATCATTTTCTTGTAGATGAGGCCCTGTGTGTAATGTCAGGCTACTGCTGCTGGCCTTGCAGTGTCTGTCTCATGTTGATCTTATTAATGTTGTTGCCAAAAGTATTTTAGTAAAGCTCCACTTGTAATAATCATCCATAATATTTAAAAAACACAAATCTAGTACGAATATGTGAATTAGATATGTGAGCAGCGACTATTAGACAACACACAAGGGAAGTCCTGGACGAAGACAGGCCAGCAGAATTAAACCTGATAGGAAAAGACTGCTTTGCCAGCGCGCCTCTCCCCTCCTGTAGGCAGATGAATGGCTTCAGTTGCCGAAGTAAGAGGTGACACGTGAGTATCCGGGAACTTACTTGCCTCTAGTCTCGATGCGCAAAGTGTTAGTCACCGAAAGAAAAATGGCACAGAGCACAGGTGGACTAAGTGGTACTTGCAGAAGAAAATATTTGACATTGCATTTCTGCCTCAAAGCTATTTCTTCTATGTTCACTAAAATCATGGAGGCAGCAAGGGTACAGTCAGTGCAGTGGTTAAGAGGCATCATTCACTGTTCTGGCAGCCCGTCTTCTATTGCCACAAACTACAATGGAAATAAAAGCAGACCTGTTGTGAACACGCCCGGATGGTATGCATGATGCTCCAGTGCTAGGCTTATGACTGGCAGGAAATTTCAGAAGTGGTCGGTGGCAGTGATGGTGCAGTGAGGAAGGTACATTATGCCTCTGGGGTACCCACTCCTTCCTCGTTCAGCATTCCAGAGAAATATTTGGGAAACCATCACTTATTGTTTTACAAATTAAGCAGTAACTGCCACCCACTATGTTTGAAATTCACAGGACCGGCATCAAGGATCAGTCATTAGGACACTTTGATGCACTTTGTTTGACTCCTCTCAGGAATCATCATCTTAGCACTATGAAACCGCTCAGGGAAGGGTTCGGGTAGACATGGATGTCATTTAGGGGTCGCCAGGGGTTGCAACTGTAATTCCTGGTTTGCAACTTGCACCTTCCTCAGAGGCGGGAAATTCAGTGTCAAGTACACAGCGGAGGATCACTCTTACAGTGGCGGCTCCTCCGCTAAGATGGAGGTATGTCACCCCACTGCTTTGCAGCAGTGTAAAAAAGGAAAAATGAAATGATAATAACATTATGTTATTATAATTTTATTTTTCCCTGCTGAAGCAGTTTTGCGGGGCGGGGATGCTCTTCCACGACACAGCCACATCTCCGGACATCTGAGAGACCTGCATTGGCTCCCCGTCAACAAAAGAATCACCTTCCGTCTCCTCACCCACGCACACAAAGCCCTACACGATCAAGGCCCGAGCTACCTCAACAACCGCATCAACTTCTACGCTTCCAAACGCCACCTCCGATCAGCCAGTCACGCCCTCGCCGCCGTCCCCCGCATCCGAAGAACGACAACAGGAGGAAGGTCCTTCTCCTACCTGGCCGCCAAGACCTGGAACTCCCTCCCTCCCGACCTGCGCCTGACCCAAGACCACCTCTCCTTCAGGAAGAAGCTCAAGACCTGGCTGTTCGAGCAGTAGCAGAACCCCCCCCCCCCCCCCCCCCCCCAAGCGCCTTGAGACCCTCCGGGTAAGTGGTGCGCTCTATAAATGTCTTTGATTGATTGGTTGATTCTAAAAGAGGTAGAGAAAAGTGAGTGGCCCAATGTACCCTTGTAGGCTTGGGCAATGAATAGTTAAGGTAATGGGTCTCTAAAGGGGTTTGGTTCATCTATTTGCTAACAGTCAGTTGATGAGTTAGTTAACAAAAATCTAACTCTAATGTATCCAATGGATAACTGCAGGACTTAAATTTGATGAAAACAATCAATGATATTTAAAGGGAGAAAGAAGCACACGGAAAAGTAATTTTATCTGAAAAAATATATTGTATTGAATTAATCAGTGAATCGAAATGAGGGGATATGATGAAACAATTAAATGCAGTCGACAATGTTATGGACAGACATATATAAATCAAAAACTCAGTTCATAACAGCTCATCAACTCCTGTAAATCATAAGCAGAAACCAAGTCAAAAAATGAACGATGGTTAGTTCTTTGTGCAGCTGAATTGCTTATGGAGATGATGGAGAGGTCGACGTTTCGGTCTTGGTAGCGGATGTCTATAAGACCATCTTCAGGACGGAAATATTTTTGCAAGAAAATGCCCCCTAAGTAAGAACAATATGTTGTAATTACTTATTATACCAACAGGATAAAATCACTGCATGGATCAATACAATGTATTGATCCATGCAGTGATTTTATCCTGTATTTTTTCAGATAAAATTACTTTTCCGTGTACTTCTTTCTCCCTTTAAATATCATTGATTGTTTTCATCAAATTTAAGTCCTGCAGTTATCCTTCTGACAGAGGAGCTGGGGAGGAATGGTGGGCACACTGTAAGTACACATGACTTTTTGGCCGATCATCTTGCCCTGGCCAAACAGTCATGCACACTTTGCATTGCAGCGTTGGGATTGGCTTAGGGGAGCCTGTGTGATCCTGCTTCCGTTTCTGCAGGGGGAGACTCGGATAGACGACGGAGGAGAGCCGCGGTTTGGTAAGTGTATATTTTTTCTTTCTACCCCCTCTCCTGATCCGCCCCCACCACCCCTCGATCCATAATAGCCGCCGCTGCAATCTTATGGTGGTCAGGGCTCCACTTTCCTTGTTTACTACCCATTTATTTGCAATACTACCAAGGATTAATAGTAATACTATTATTGATTATTTGTGTAATAAAAACTGGTGCACCAGAAGCTGGAACAAGACCTTTACTTGTAAACTGAGGTAATCAAAAATGCTTTTAAATGTATGTTGCGTGCATGCTTGTGGGTGAGAGTGGGTTTGTGTGTGTGAGCATTTATGTATGAGAGAAAGTGAGAGTCAGTGCCACGAGTGAGAATGAGTGAGATTGAGTATCAGAAAGTTAGTAGGAGTGACTTAGATTGAGTGGGGGTAAGAATGACTAAAGAGACTGAGAGTGAGTGATCAGTAATGAATAAGAATGGGTGTGAGGGAGTGTTAAAGATTGTGAGTGACAATGAGTGTGCATTAAAATGAGTGAATGACATTGACTGTTTACTCTGAGTGAGAACAACTGAGTCAGAGTGAGCGAGAACGAGTGAAAGTAACATTGGGTGCAAGTGCATTTCAGTGGGTATATGTGAGTAAGTTGTCATGTGAGTGAGTGGGTGCAAATGAGTGAGAGTGTGATTGAGAATGAGCCTGAGTGAGTGAACTTGAATACAAATGTGATGTCAGACTTGCAAGTCTGCTGTTTTCCCTGGCAGACTGAAACTAAATCTTGGCTTCAGAGCACCCAATTCAGATCCCTGACACTGGCAGAATGGAGGACATTCTTAGTATGACAGGCACCTGAGACAAAATGTCGGTACTGGAGTTTATTCTTGATATAATGGGCACCCATGGTAAAATACTTTTTTTTTTCAGCCGACAACCCTCCGGTCCGGCAGCGCATGGTGAGGATGATATGGCAAATCTTTAGGATGCATTTTTCGGAGCCATGAAGTCTTACTTTTTAAGTCCATTTTTGTTTTGTTCCTTTTTATGAAAATAGAAACCAAACCAAACGTAGTGGCTCATTTGTAGCGAACAGACATAAAGCAATATGGAAAAAGAGTTACTAGTAGAACACGCCGACCCCCAACACCCAGGCCATACCCCTTCACCCCCAAGCACAATGTGAACTGAATTCTTAACAACAAGGTTACATTTCTAATCCCACCCCATGGCACCCTACAGGTTAATCAATCCTTTCCTCCTCATCATCTGAGTCTTCGTCTTCATCCTCCTGCAGCGGGTCGCACAGGTCCCCTCTGTTCGATCTGAGTTTATAGACAGTTCTTTCAGTTAGCATCAATTTGTCCATGGTCTTGCACCATAACGCCAAAGTAGGTATCTCTGCCACCCCCCGTCTCTGCGCCACATCGCGCTTAGCCACCATTGTACCAATTGTAACCCACTGCTGTTGTCTGAGGTTAAGATCAGTGCCCTCCCATATATTCAGGAGACAGAGGCGTGGCTCTGGTGTGAGGGAGGTATCAAGGGCCTGTGAGATTGTGCGCATGACCTGTTGCCAATACCTGGCGATGAGAGGGCAACCCCACAGCGTATGTAACAATGTGCCGTCCTCCCCACATCCCCTGAGACAGTGAGGGGAATCAGCCCTGTGTATTTTATGTAGGGTGGTCCTTGTATAGTACACTCTGTGCAGCACTTTTAACTGTATGAGCCTGAACCTAGCCGACACCCCAGCCTCCCTTGGAGACGCCATAGCAGCATTCCAGTCCGTCTCATCCATAGCTCCCAACTCATCCTCCCACTTTTCTCGCAGTTTCTGTAGGGGGTCTGGAAGATTATTCATCAGTTTGCGGTAAGTGATTGAGGTGGCCCGTGATTGTAAAAAATCCGTAAGAAGCCGGTCTTCCAGGGGTGAGGACTCCGGGACCGTAGTCCCTGGTTCCAACACCGCCAGGAGAGCATGCCTGATTTGGATGTATCTGTATGTTTCAGTGGGGCCTAGGGCATATTGCTGTTGAAGTTGCTCGAAGGGAATCACCCCTGCGGACGACCAGAGATCCCCCACCGTAGAAATGCCTATATTATCCCACTGGGTGAACCCCTTACTAGTCCTGAGGCAGCCCAGTTTCTTGGTATCCCAAAGCGGGGTAAGCTTCGTGATGATCCCCTTCCATTGTAGCCTAGTGAGCGCCTTGTACCATAAGGTGACTGTATGTTTAGTAGGGCCAATCAGGTCTTTGAGGAGACTTGGGTTGTATAAGGGGGCCAACAGACTTTGCGTTCCCAGTTGGGCCCTGTCAGCCAGGTATGCCGGGTCATCGTGCGATGCATGGAGCCACTGGTTGAGTACCTTGAGTTGAGATGCCCAGTAGTAGAGCTGCACATTTGGTAGTGCTATCCCCCCATCGTACCAACCGCGGTTAAGTTTAAGGTGAGCTATTCTCGGAGGACGCTCACCCCATAGCAAGGTGGTGATAACTGCGGTGATTCTATGAAAGTAGGAGGGCGGGATTACATCTGGGGTATTTTCCAAAACGTACAGGAGGCGCGGAAGCGCCATCATTTTAAACAGGGCAGCGCGGCCCAGGAGCGTGAGTGGCAGGGATGACCAATTTCGTACGTCTGCCTTTAGACGGAGGAGGGGGGGTGCCAAGTTCCGGTCGTAGAATACGGCCGTATCGTTGGTGACATGGATGCCCAAGTACTTGAAGGAGACATCGGTCAACACTAAAGGACAGTGTTCAGAGAGGACTGGCCAAGGGCCCTTCAGAACATAAAGGACCGATTTCGTCCAGTTGATCGTATAGCCGGAGGCCGAGCCATGTTTATCGCAGAGTGCCAGTAGTATCGGAACACTCGATTCGGGGGCAGATAAGTAGACCAACATATCATCGGCATACAATGATATTCTATCTTCCCAGGCCTCCGTCCATCTAATACCCTTCAATAGTGGTGTCTTTCTGATAACAATCGCAAGAGGTTCAAGGACCAGTGCGAATAATAACGGGGATAGGGGGCAGCCCTGGCGAGTCCCACGCGCTAGAGGAATCGCTCGTGAGATGTGGCCATTGGCCGCCACGTGGGCTACTGGGTCCGTGTAGAGTAGTCGGACCCATGATAGAAACTTCGGTCCGAAGCCCATCCGAGTCAGAACTGCGAACAGGTATTGCCACTCTACCATGTCAAAAGCCATTCTGGCGTCCAGTGACAAAATGGCCACCGGTTCTTTCAGGGAATGTGCTCGTGCCAGTGCGCCGTGCACTCTACGGAGATTTAGCGCTGTACTCCTGTGTGGCATAAAGCCGGATTGGTCAGGGTGGATCAACTGGGAGAGATATGGAGTCAGCCTATTAGCAATCAATTTCGCTAGGATCTTCGCCTCTGCATTAATGAGCGAGATCGGGCGATAAGACGTACAGTCCTCTGGAGGTCTGCCAGGTTTTGGGATAGCTACTATCGTCGCCAAGCGTTGGTCTAAAGGCAGTGTTCCGGTCTCACGGCAGTTCTCAAACATGGCCAGCATTGGCGGGCCCAGTGTGTCTGACATCGTTTGAAACCATTCGATTGGTATCCCATTGGGGCCCAATGCTCTGCCTGTATGCAGTGCACCTGTCGCCATACGGAGCTCCTCTACCGTGAGGTCCGCTTCCAGCTCGGTCACCGCCTCCGGTGATAATGTCTCTAATTCTACATCTTGGAGTGCTAATTCTGCCGCCTCTGCCGTGACCACCACCTCTGGAGTGTATACCCCTTGGAAATGGTCTGCTAAGAGGTCGACGACTTTAGGAGGGTGCGTGTGACACGTCCCTTCTCGGTCCCGCAACTGCAGAATGTGCCTGCCTCCGTCCCGTTTCTTGTCCAACCAGGCCAGCAATTTGTTGGCTTTGTCGCCCACATCATAAACTCTGCATGCAGTCGACTCTATATGTTCTAACACCCGTCGACGGAGAAAGTCGTCATGTCTTTGCTGACAAAAGGTCAGCGCGTGTCGAGTGTCTTCTGACGGTGCAGTCATATGAGTTACGTTAGCCTGTTCTAACTGCAGTTCCAGCTCTACCAGTTCTTGTTTTTGTTTACGTTTATGATCGGTTATGGTCGCGATTGCCTGGCCCCTTAATACTGTCTTGTACGCCTCCCATAGTATCGTCGGTGAGGACACCGAGCCGGAGTTCTCCTGGAAGTAATGCTTGGTGGCGGTTTTGAGGGATTTTCGGATCGGAGGGATTTTAAGATAACCGGGGTAAATGGGATAGAGTCGTTTGCGAGCCATGGTTGTGCAGGACAGTGTAGCGATCAAGGGGGAGTGGTCTGATATACCCCGTGGCGCAATTTGTACATCGGCAAATGTGAGTCTGCCACCCCCCAATGTGAGAAAATAGTCAATGCGAGACAGGCAGTCATGAGTGGATGAATAGTAGGAATAGTGGTGATCAGTAGGGTGGAGCTGTCTCCAAATGTCGACCAGACCCTGTGCCTCCAAGAAGTCCCTGAATTTCGTTGGGCCAGTGGGGAGGGAGCGAACCGGAAACCTGTCCATGTCAGTATTGGCCAGTGCATTGAAGCCTCCGCCCACCAGCAGGTCCCCCTCCGGGAGTTCCAAAAGAAATTTGCCCAGGTCCGGAAGTGCCGATGAGTGTAGCGCTGGTGGGATGTACGCAGACACCACATTAATGGGCACGCCCTCCCACTGCCCACACACTGCCGCGAAGCGGCCATGTTTGTCTGCTTTCGTGGAGTGATGTATGAAGCGTGATGTTCTTTTCACCCAAACACCCGTCCCCCGGGACCCTGAAGTGAAGTCCGAATGTACTACCATGCGATATCCTCTCCTATCCAGAGCTTTGGTGGCTGCCCCCACTAAGTGCGATTCCTGAAGAAGGGCGATGTCACAATTCAGTCTCTTAATACATTGTAGGACCAGTCCCCTCTTCACTTTATCTCCTAACCCCGAACATTCCACGACATTACCTGTAGCGGTGGCACAGACCCCACCCCAGTGTGAGGCGTTACGGTAGTAGGTCGTGAGAGATCCGCCATTTTGTAATCATGCGTGCAAGTTGGTGTCCCATGGGGTATAACGGAGCCATAGTGATCAAAGAATTTCCCATCCCTGTGCAATTATTCACATGTTTGTGCCATAGCAGTGTTAGAGGATCAGAGGCGACACACCCGGTGCCAGGAATACGGTCGTATGTGACTACTAGCATTTTCAAAATGATGAATAGAGCCGAACAATTCAAACAAGCAAACCAACATAACCCCCCCGTTCCCAATACCCCCACCCACCCTGCTTCCCTGCTACACGGACTCCAAACTGCCCGCCACCCCAATTTAGCAGAGTGCTTAAACCCATCCCAAAGAAAACACACAGTTACTTGCTCGTTGGGGGTGAGGAGCACTCCGGAATTAGCGACCCCTCGTACCCTCCACGGAGGCCCTCGGCCCAGTGTCCTTGGCGGTTCCAGCCGCAGTCCCAAACATCAATGTCTCGTATACGTGTTCATGGGTCCACCTCCTGATTTAGGTCAGCATCGTCCCTTACCGGTGAGCTTCTGCCACTGTTCGTACCAGCGTCCCCAACATCGGTACGGTCAGGTTGATGTGAGCCGTTCTTAGTCC
The DNA here is from genome assembly GCF_964263255.1 of Lissotriton vulgaris. NCBI lineage: Eukaryota > Metazoa > Chordata > Amphibia > Caudata > Salamandridae > Lissotriton > Lissotriton vulgaris. Next base: position 1,672,023,394 of record NC_141685.1, on the reverse strand, counting down.
GTCCAGGGCGGCGAGAGTGGGAGGCAGGGCGCCAGCCATCCAGCCAGTCTCGTGCAGTTCCAGGGTCGTCAAAAAAACAGGTTCTGTTCTCCGCCACCACCCGGAGCCTGGCTGGGAAGATCATGGAGTAAGGGAGTTCACGTTTTCTAAGTTCCTTTTTGACATCCAAGAAGGTTTTTCGCCGCCTGGCCACCTCCGCCGTGTAATCCGGGAAAAACGCCACCGTTGAGTTGAGGATTTTCACCGGTGGTGAGACTCGTGCCGCCTGGAGGATGACGTCCCGGTCGCGGTAGTTAAACAGTCTTGCTAGGATCGGCCTAGGCGAGGCCCCTGGTTTAGGTTGACCCCCCGGAACCCTGTGTGCCCGCTCCACTGAAAAGAAGGCCGACAGGCCTTTAGGTTGAAGATGAGTTTTAATGAGGTCCTCCACATACAAATCCATCGCTCTCACACCCTCAGTCTCCGGAACGCCAAGAATGCGCACATTGTTCCGCCTGGAACGGCCCTCCTGATCGTCGAGTTTATCTTTAAGGAGCTTGTTTTCCGCCATGACCGCTTCCATGGCCGTCTGCAATTCCGAGACATCCTCCACCAGCGATTTCGTGACAAGCTCTAGCGAGCCTACTTTTTCGGCCATCTTGTGGAAGTCCGCTCGGATAAGGGTGATTTCGGCCGAGATAGAGCCCACCGTCGTTTGGACCTGCGAGAGTGCCTTCATAACGTCATCCAACGTCGCCTTCTTCGTCCCCGCAGGCTCGCCTGGTTTTACGGGGGGATTCTTCCCATCCGCCGGAGGGGAAGCGGTTCTATCGTTTGTGAATCGGTCAATACGAGTCTGGGTTGTACCGCCTTTCACACCTTTCCCGGCCATTGTTCGGTCGCGGAGAGAATACAGTTCGTCGGTTCGGTGGGATATCAAGAGAAATCACCGTCACGGTGCGTTCCTCAGTTTAATGTGAAGAGGGCTTCCGTTGCAATGAGGGAGACGCCCCGATGGTCCCCGCAGGGCAGACTGCAGGACAAAGTTCGGATGGTTGTCTTGATAATCTACGGCCACCCTTCCTATGAACCTCCGCTGGGTATAGCAAGCAGTTTGTTTCTGGGCAGGGCCGTCACTTGATGTGGTCCTCCAACACCGACCACTTCCTGTCGGCAGTAGCCGAGCGGGCTGCACTTCCGGTCGGCCTCAGTCGCCACTAGAGTGCTTAAACCCATCCCAAAGAAAACACACAGTTACTTGCTCGTTGGGGGTGAGGAGCACTCCGGAATTAGCGACCCCTCGTACCCTCCACGGAGGCCCTCGGCCCAGTGTCCTTGGCGGTTCCAGCCGCAGTCCCAAACATCAATGTCTCGTATACGTGTTCATGGGTCCACCTCCTGATTTAGGTCAGCATCGTCCCTTACCGGTGAGCTTCTGCCACTGTTCGTACCAGCGTCCCCAACATCGGTACGGTCAGGTTGATGTGAGCCGTTCTTAGTCCGTCCAGGGCGGCGAGAGTGGGAGGCAGGGCGCCAGCCATCCAGCCAGTCTCGTGCAGTTCCAGGGTCGTCAAAAAAACAGGTTCTGTTCTCCGCCACCACCCGGAGCCTGGCTGGGAAGATCATGGAGTAAGGGAGTTCACGTTTTCTAAGTTCCTTTTTGACATCCAAGAAGGTTTTTCGCCGCCTGGCCACCTCCGCCGTGTAATCCGGGAAAAACGCCACCGTTGAGTTGAGGATTTTCACCGGTGGTGAGACTCGTGCCGCCTGGAGGATGACGTCCCGGTCGCGGTAGTTAAACAGTCTTGCTAGGATCGGCCTAGGCGAGGCCCCTGGTTTAGGTTGACCCCCCGGAACCCTGTGTGCCCGCTCCACTGAAAAGAAGGCCGACAGGCCTTTAGGTTGAAGATGAGTTTTAATGAGGTCCTCCACATACAAATCCATCGCTCTCACACCCTCAGTCTCCGGAACGCCAAGAATGCGCACATTGTTCCGCCTGGAACGGCCCTCCTGATCGTCGAGTTTATCTTTAAGGAGCTTGTTTTCCGCCATGACCGCTTCCATGGCCGTCTGCAATTCCGAGACATCCTCCACCAGCGATTTCGTGACAAGCTCTAGCGAGCCTACTTTTTCGGCCATCTTGTGGAAGTCCGCTCGGATAAGGGTGATTTCGGCCGAGATAGAGCCCACCGTCGTTTGGACCTGCGAGAGTGCCTTCATAACGTCATCCAACGTCGCCTTCTTCGTCCCCGCAGGCTCGCCTGGTTTTACGGGGGGATTCTTCCCATCCGCCGGAGGGGAAGCGGTTCTATCGTTTGTGAATCGGTCAATACGAGTCTGGGTTGTACCGCCTTTCACACCTTTCCCGGCCATTGTTCGGTCGCGGAGAGAATACAGTTCGTCGGTTCGGTGGGATATCAAGAGAAATCACCGTCACGGTGCGTTCCTCAGTTTAATGTGAAGAGGGCTTCCGTTGCAATGAGGGAGACGCCCCGATGGTCCCCGCAGGGCAGACTGCAGGACAAAGTTCGGATGGTTGTCTTGATAATCTACGGCCACCCTTCCTATGAACCTCCGCTGGGTATAGCAAGCAGTTTGTTTCTGGGCAGGGCCGTCACTTGATGTGGTCCTCCAACACCGACCACTTCCTGTCGGCAGTAGCCGAGCGGGCTGCACTTCCGGTCGGCCTCAGTCGCCACTAGAGTGCCCGGAGGTGGGCCTGTGTTCCGGTCGGATCAGCACTCGACGATAACTCCGTCGTCCAATTCACGATTTCCGTCCGGGAGCCTGCCGCCAGTTCCGCCCGGTCTCGGGCATTCGGTGCCGCCGTTGGAGGTAAGAATTAGTCACGGATTATCGTGCGGATAGATGGAGAGGCCGCTTCCCTGCCGGAGCTAGTCCTCTATGCTGCCGCCATGTTCGGCCGCCAGCCACGCCCCCCGGTAAAATACTTTTACTGGCATACTAGTAATAATTATTGACATATAATGCAGCGGTGCAAAACTGCTGGTCCTGGCAGTATTGAGGATACAATTGAAATTAGAGGTAGCACATTGGAGGCAATTCTTGTTACATGGGAGGACAACTGTGACATATGTGAGGTGCACCCATGAGACAATGCTGGCCCCGCCATATGAATGGTGATTTACACATGAGTCACCCATGGAATTTGGAGAGCATTTGTGGGGAAATTCTGCCACTGATGGTGTATTGTATGTAATATTGGCATAAGGGGAACCTGTGATAAAAAGCTGCCTCTGGCTAAATTGGAGGTAATTGTTAACATATCGTACTCGTGTCACATTTTTTTTAAAATTCTTTTTATTAGCAAAAGAAAATAAATTTGGTGGTCATTACATACAGGGTTTGCAGTTACCACATTGTTATCGTTACAAAACGTAACACTTTTACATCACAGCTCGTGTCATATCACACAAGATGTTATCAATGCAGAAGTCTCTTACAATATTGGTGGTTCGTCTATGGGTGGGACAAGGGGGGGTTCACCCAGAGTACCACGATATTCATTCCAGTTAGACCAGACTACTACCCACTTCCGGGGACAACCCCGGGCCACATATACTGTCTTTTCCTGTAGCATGCACCAGTCCATGTCCTTCTTCCATTAACTGAGCGTTGGAGGTGTTCCCGCTCCCCACAATCATGCTATTTTCCGTTTAGCAATTGCTAGTGCTAGCGTTACCCATAGTCTGGCTTTTGCTAGATCCGTGGGCTCCCAGATGTTCAGAAGGCACCTCTTAACCTCTCGACGCAATTCTACCCCCCAGATCTCACACATACATTTGTGTACCCGCTTCCATTAAGCTTGCAGCACAGGGCACTCCTACAGTATGTGAAAGAACAACCCTACCTCCCCACATTCTCACTGCGACCCATCAACACCATTCTGGTGACAGAAAGATAGACTCGGTGGAGTACTTTCAGTTGTATCAACCTCAATTTTGCTGATATTGCTATTTCTATGAGGGATGCGAGTGCTTCTCTCCATTCTTCATCATCTATCTCGAGCTCGTCTGCCTCGATTTTTGCACTAAGTGCAACCGGGGGTCTGGGGTGTGATTTATAAGCTTTTTGTATGTGAGGGAAATAGCCTTTTCTGGAAGGTGCCCATCAAATAGCCTGTCTTCAAGGGGGAGGATTACGGGAGCTGTGTCTCTGGTGGGAGAGAATGCCAAACCTGCATATCGAAAGTGCTCCGTGGGTGCCAAGTCGTAAGTGTGCTGGAGCGCATGTCACCACCCCGTCGGGACCCCACAGGTCTTTTATTTGAGAGATCCCTATCAGGTCCCAATTGCGAAACCCTTTGGTGCGACTCAGTGTACCCAACTGTTCAGAGGCCCAGAGCGGGGTAGCTAGTGTAAGTTTGTCAGCCCATCCCAATTTACGGTTAACAGTGTGTCAAAGTTGGACAGAATGTTTTGTAGGTCCCGTTTGGTACCAAATGTAGTATGATGGACAAATCAAGTAGAATCCAGTAGAAGATGTTTCCAAGATGTTTATTAGGTAATTAAGAATATAAATTACGAACCCCACCAGGAGCAGCCTGTATCATGCTCAGCCCATTAGCAACTGACCTAACTCTCTCACTAACATTCTGAATACTAATATTCTAAACTACAATCACTATGCTGAGCATCATATTACATACAACATGAGACTGTGAACAGATGTGTACACAGATGTCCACATGAATGTGGGACAACCCACATGCAACAGCAATAGATGTGGAGAAAGACCACATAGATGTGGATAATGACCACATAGAACAGTAAAACTGTGAAGTGGAGAAAGACCACTTGGGTGTGGAGAACGACCACATAGAACAGTAAAACTGTGAAGTGGAGAAAGACCACTTGGGTGTGGAGAACGACCACACGAAACATTAAGATTCTCCTCAAACATGTTGGAAAGAAAATAGTGAACAAATGTGGAGAATGACCACTTAAAATAATAAGATGCTCCTCAAAACATGTTTGAAAAATTATGAACAAATTTGGAGTATGACTACCTGGAAGAGTAAAAGCACACAGTGAAATGCCCCCTAATATATATAAAATACATATTCTTTTTGAAATATGACAAATACAATAATTCAAATTACAGTAGGAAAAAACATGCAAGAATAATTATGACTTTAAAACTAATTACATCTGCAAAATAGAAAACATATGCTGATGGAGCAAAAATAAACACTTGTTGGAATCATAGGTATGAAAATCTGCATTTTAAGTCACTATCATTCCTTATTGAAGTGCAAACGATTAAAATAACCATTAGATGGTGCAGATAGCACAGTTGTCAAAAATGTCAAAAGTTCCAAGGAGACAGATTAAGATGAGCTTTATGTGAGGAGTCATCCAAATTCAAACCACAAAGGAAATAAGTAAATAAATACCTGCGAAAGATCCAATAAATCAATGCGAGGTCCTTGAGCAAAATCAAAATATAGGCACAGCAAAAGACAGCGAGGTCCTTGAGTCAAAATCGAAATAGAGGTACACTGGAGAACAGTGGAAAATGTGCCTATCATTGTAAAAAAATAACACTGAACTGTGATAGGCAAACATAAAGGAAAGCGTGCCCATTGCTGTTGGAAAACTGTAGTGTAATAAACAACTGAAAAATAAAGCGTGCCTATCGCTCTGATAAAAATGCTGAAATGCATTTTGAAAAGACAAAAACAAAGCGTGCCTATCGCTGTGGAGAATGCTGATATGCGATAGGCAAATTCATAATAAAGCGTGCCTATCGCTGTAATGAGGACGTTGAAATGACATGGAGAGATGGAATAAAGAAGACTGCACATTAAATGAAGTAAAGTGCCAAACTAAAATGGCTGCACGTCGTCGTGAGGGATGCCGGGTGGCTCTCGGAATCACTGTGCTTCAAATTAATACTCAAGTGATTGAAAGGCTGACTCACGTCATAAAGGAGGATGACGAGATCAGCGAGGCATGGGACATCAGTGAGGCTGCATGCGCTGTGAACGTGCGCTCTCTGTGAAGCTCGAGCGCAGTTTGAATTTGCAGAGCGGTTAAACTGCCATGCAGTATGGACAAACATGAGGGAAATAATAATTAAAAATAAAATGTCAGCGCTCACTGGATCCCACAGAGAATGAAAATCTGGTGCTGCACGAAACTCTGTTGCCTCGGAAGAGGTGTCACAGCACATACAAAAGGACACTCCGGCAGTCGCCCTTGAGAGGAGAGTGGGCCGTCTGAAACTGTCACGCCAAATAGACATCACATTTGCCGATGTTGACAATCTACCTTCCTGCTACACAGACTTTCCCTCAGTTGGCAATGAGAGTCCCACATTGGTCTTCCCACCGTCACCAGGCTAAACGTGCAATCTGCCCCGCAGTACGAGCAGGAACCACAGAAGGCAATCCACCAACCCGATCTCCGAGACCCACCTGCAGGAAGACTGGTCAGAGAGTCACTGGCATAAAGGCAGGTACTGTGAGTAAAAGATGAATAGAAGATGAATTGCTGAATAAACGCAATGTGAGCAGGTTATGTGCTTGAGAAAGAAAGCTTGTTACTCACATGCCTTTCATGTGAAGAATACGTCAGGGTGGCAGTCAAGCACTTTTAACAGCAGCTGAGGCAGCAGGATATGTTGAAACTAAACAGGGACTGGCACATATAAGTAGAAGGCGATCGATGGTCATCACTAGTGGGGTTCTCGGTGCCAATACGCTTGAACTGTTTAGTAAAAGGTTTTCTTCTCCGTTTAAATCCTTAACTTATAAGTTTCTTTCTTTTCATTCCGTTTTCGTTTTTCTTCTTTAAATTGACGTGGAAGTGTACCCCACTCCTGGTACCAAATGTAGTATGATGGACAAATCAAGTAGAATCCAGTAGAAGATGTTTCCAAGATGTTTATTAGGTAATTAAGAATATAAATTACGAACCCCACCAGGAGCAGCCTGTATCATGCTCAGCCCATTAGCAACTGACCTAACTCTCTCACTAACATTCTGAATACTAACATTCTAAACTACAATCACTATGCGTCATATTACAACATCTCCCTCCTTAACAAAGAAAAGGGAGAAATTAATAAGGCAAGTTATAATGCAACATACTACAGCGGCGTCCAACGATACCACCACCCCATCCTCTTGAATCGTGTGGCAGGGTCCTAATACTCTATGGAGACGGCACAGGTTAAGCGCCGTGTTGCGACGGGGCATTAAGCCCGATTGGTCCGGGTGGACCAGCGTGGTGAGTACCGGCTTGATCCTGTTAGCAAGTACTTTTGTAAGGATTTTAGGCTCGGTGTTCAACAGTGATATTGGTCTGTAGGAGGAGCACACATCTCTCAGTTTCCCTTCTTTAGGAATGGCCATAATTGTAGCTATGCATTGGTCTCTCAGCAGTATACCCTGCTCCCTACAGTCCTCGAACATATATTTTAGGTGCTGGCCCAGGCAATCGGGCTTGAGCATGTGAAGCTCAATAGGAAGACCATTGGGCCCGAGGGCTATTCCAGGCCGAAGTTCACTGATTGCCAGTTCCTCCGTTGTGAGCGCAGCCTCCAGAGTCTCTCTGTCGTCATCAGAGAGGGAGGGCAGCTTGATGTCCGCCAGTAGAGCAGATGAGTCTTTCTCCGGCCTATCAGACCCCCTACTGTACACTTTTTGAAAATGTCCTGCGAACTCCATGATTATCTCCTGAGGTTCAGTAAGGATGATCCCTAAACTCAGCCACCACCCTCTGCGCCTACTTCTTTTTATCTAACCAGGCTGTTAATTTACCCGCTTTGTCCCCTTGATCGTATAGCCGGCCCTCCCTTGTGCCTTGCTAGGGTCTTAGCAGCGTCAGTAGCCAAAGCCTTGTGTTCAGCCGCTTTAATTTGCATCTGATGCATGATCTCTGGACATCCGTCCCTCTGTGCTGTTCCCTCTAGAGCAAGAAGATCGCTTTCCATGGTTACCATCTGCGCCTCCCGTTCCTTGCGGCCTCCAGCAATTGTGAAAAGGGCCTCCTCCCTCAGCTTCGTTTTAAAAGCTTCCCAGAGGACTACCGGGGATTCCGACGTCCCAACATTCTCTTGAAAACACTGGTTGATCGAGAGAGTGAGTTTCTTTTTGGTCTCATCATTACGAAGAAACCAGGCATTTATTGGTGCAACACATCCCACCCTCTGATCCCCCACCGTGAGATGTGCCCATGCAGGGGAGTGATCCGAAATACCTCTCGCTAAGTGTTTGATGTCTCGAATTGTGGTGTCCTGCTGCATCGGTGCAAGTATGTAATCTATCCTTGAGAAAGTATGGTGTGGTCCTGAAAAGAAAGTATATTGTTGTAGGTTCGGGTGTTGAAGACGCCAGAGATCAATTAAACCGAAAGCCTCCAGGAGATTAGAGAGCCACATGTGCCCAGACAGTATGTCGCGAGGTGGGTGCCTATCTAAGTCGCCCGACACCACTGCGTTGAAGTCCCCGCCTATTTTGAGTTGCCCCTCTGGAAGGGAAAGGAGATGTCTACCCAGATCATGATACGACTGAGTCTGGAGACCTGGCGGAATATAGACCGTCACCAGGTTGAGCCTGCGCCCTTCCCACTTCCCCGAGATCACTGCAAAGCGTCCCAGCGGATCCGTATCTGTATGGTCAATGACAAATGGAAAGTTACGGCATAATAGGATACCCACACCTTTTGACCCTTAAGTAAAGCCGGCATTAATCGCCAATGTCTGCCCCCATTTGTTTAAGGCGTGGCAGGTGTTTCCTACCAGGTGGGTTTCCTGCAAGAGGACCACATCCGGGAGGTGTCTTTTAACAAATTAAAGCATTATACTCCTTTTAAGCTTGTCCCCTAATCCACTGACATTCCAGCTAAGTACTTTAAGGCTTTTATCCCACTTCATAGCCATCAGTGAGTATTATCTTAGCATTCTTTCTGGAACTCCTGCTGCTTCTTGCTAGCACATCTGAACAATCCCTGTGTGACCAGCCCAAACCCTCTCCCCCTCCCCCCAACCGTACCCAACCTCATTCCATAACCTGAAAACTGTTGTCTTCCCCATCGTCCCCCCTCCCTGCTACCCTGCCAAGTAGGTCTCGAACTACCCACATCCCCAACCAGCAGAGCGCTTTTCGCCCAACACACCCCAGGAGAGAGAAAACCTCCCCCCCCGAAATACTGCTTAAAGGGGAAAATGAGACGGCCCCAGCTCCAGCTGCTAAGCGTCCTCCCCCACAAACTCAGTAACCTGCTAAGCATGTGCGCACATATGCAGTTACAGTCTCCTGGCACCTCCACATCGCTCACCCTTCCAGCAAAATGATTTTCCTTCTGTTTCCTTGACTGGCCGGACCTGTCCGTCCATGAAGGACCAGTAGTTAAAGTCACGTCCTGGCTCTAGCCCGGACTCTCCCCCCATGGGGGTCCAACCAACCTTCCCCCCAACCGGAAGACATCCCCCCCAGGAAACTCTGACCCCAACTTCATGAACGGAGTGTATACATTACATTACAGCTCGTCTGGGTCCATGTATTCAGTCCCTCCTCATCTAGTGGACACTAGCGTCTCTGAGTGTCTCCCATGTTGGGGATAGCCGACCTCGATCACCACGAGCACTGACTCGCTCTGTCCGTATCCGATCTGCCATCCAGAGAGACCGGTGAATTGGCCTGAGTATCCCTCCACTCGCCACCTTCTGCTGGAGCGGATGCCTGCAACGGTCCTCTATCCAACCAGTCTTGTACTTCCGATGGCGTAGAGAAGAATGGAGATTTGCCTCCTGCAATAATTTTGAGCTTGGCCAGAAAAAAATCACATATTTGATTCCCTTGCTCCGGAGCGCCGCTTTCACTCCATCGAAGGAGCGTCTTTCACGTTGAACTTTGAGCGTAAAGTCTGGGAAGCACCTGACAGTCTTGTTCTCATATTGTAGGTCTCCCATCTGCCTGGTGGCCTGAAGGATAGCGTCCCTGTCCCTATAATTGAGGATTCTTGCAATGATTGTCCTTGGCAGCGCTCCAGGCTTGGGCTTGGGGATTGGCGCACGATGCGCCCGTTCGATGGTGAAGATGTTGGAGAGACGTTTTGGCTTTAGACAATTGAGGATCAAGTCTTCAAGAAAAAGGTCCATACTGGGCCCCTCCGAACCCTCTGGAACGCCCACCACGCGGATGTTGTTCTGGCGGGCCCTCCCTTCCTGATCTTCCAGCTTTAGGGCCACTTGACAATGTTGATGTATGAGTTCATTGACCCATTGTTCGAGTTTCGTTGAGGAGGCCTGAAGTTCCCGTATGTCTGTCTCGTTGTCCTTGGCCTTATCCGACGAGGTCTGTTAGAAGAAGATTAATCTCAATTGACATCTTGTCGATTTTTGTCTCCAAGGTAGTCCACAACGGCTGGATTGCAGCCATGATGGAAGCCAAGGGTGGTTCAGTAGGAGCGGAATGACCCCCGTTGCTCCCTCGGTCTGGGAGGTCATCAACGGGACCGCATACTTGCCCAATTTATTCGTCAGCTCTGCTGCTGCTCCCTTCGGTTTCATCGTGCAGTCTCATGCTCCCGACCTGCCGCCCCCCTGCCCTCAAGGCCTCCCCACGTAACACTGTTGTATCCCACAGGAAATAGCAACTAGTTACGGGGATCAGTCGCCGGGGCTTCTCACCTCCGTTGGTAGCTTCGTTCTTCAGCTCCTTTCTGGCCCCACTGCACCTCAGGCTTTTCTCCGTCTGCTCCTCACTGGCAGGGCACCGGGGCACCCCTCCCTGAGCACAGGCATACCTCACCCGCCAACCGGGCCACTTTTTACTCCTCCAGCCTCCAATCTACGCTTTCAACGCACTGTAGCACAGCCGCCTCTATGTCAGCGCTGGCCACCCGTACCTTCTTTGTCCTTAGGCCCCTACACTCCTAGCCGCCTCCGCACCTGGGTTGCCTTCTCCATCCGGCTGGTCATTTCCTCAGATACTTCCGCCAAGCCAGTAGCCTTCCCTGGCCGAGACCGACTGCGTCCCAAACAGGTGGGGCCAAGCGCCGCTGGGGTATCTCTATGCCACGGTGCAATACCGCTTCTAGGGTGCTTACAAAGGGGCCAGGATACAGTCCTTGCAAGGCCTAGCCTCCGGTAATGGCGCCTCCTGTCACAGCAGCCAGTGCCGCCTCCCCGCTCACGGTCTTGACTCGGTGCCTTCCTCTGCCCCTCCATGCATGCGGCCCTCGGGGCACGTGATCTGGCCGCCGCTCAGTGGAATGCCCGTTCTCCCAGTCGCAAACTGTTATGGCCGCCGCCATAAACTCCAACCACTCCACTTCTTAGGGGCGATTCAGGGTCCCAGCCCCGCTGCAGCGCAAGTCTCCCTCAGTCGATCCTCCCGGGGCCGCGGTGTAACACCCGACCTGTGCCACAATCTCGCAGGGTCGCGGGGAGCTCCGACGTCCGGCCCAAAGCTCACTCTCTGTCCCTCGCGCAGGCCTCAGCGCCGGGCCCATGCATCGCCGGCAGAGGCGGGTGCTTGTCTCCCAGTCTTCGGGACCTCACAGGCGTCACAGCGCGTTGCTGACTCGTCGTGGCTTCGGAGGTGAGTGAAAACTCGCTCGGGTTCACGAGGCAATCTCAGTCTCGAGTGTGCGTTACATGTCGGATTTTGGCCGGATTTAGGAGGGTTTAGGGCTTGGCTCCGGCGGAGCTCTAAACTAAGTGGCCTAGCCACGCCCCCCCCCTCGTGCCACATTTTGAAAACAAAAAAAGAGTTAATTCCCTTTGAAGCATCGGGTCTCATTTACTTGGCTCACCATGAAAGGACTTGAATATTTAAAGAGTGTCTTTTCCGAACCTGTGGAATGTGAAAATTGTGCTTTAAAACACACTATTACCTATTTCTAAATGTTCTCAGAGGGAGAACACCCTGAATGTCTGCAGAAGAGGTCTGGCTCACTCGTTTGCTTCAGTTCCTGGCAAGTATTGCAACATCCCACTTTCAAAATCATGTCAGTTCCCTAATATAGGAGATATCTAAAACAGGTATTTGTCTATGTTGTGTCATGCGGTTATTGTGGAGCTTCATCAATGTTCATTATTGTGAGGTCATAAGGGTTACTGTTAGGTGACATCCCAGACTGAGAAGATTCTATGTCATAGGTTATGTGGTGCTACTTCCTGTGATGTTATTAAGGCCAAAAGATGCTTGATTTCGCTTCGGCTGCTGCTGCTGGCCTTCTGATTAAGTGACGTCCTTGCCGGTAGAACACCCTGAGCCCCAAGATGAGGCTAAGCACAAAGAAAGAGGTATTCATAGCAACTGGCCTGCTAGTTTCTAATTATTTTGGATCCTGCACCAGCATTGATGAAATACATTGCAAAGTTGGTTTTGTGTTGCTGATGACAATTGTACTATGTTCTTTAACCACTTGGATGCTAGGCGTTTTCCCGCTGTGTGCTGGAAAATGCCATTTTAGTGGCACCATGACGAGCTCAGCTCGTCATCAGCACACGACCCCCGTGGGTGATGACGAGCTGAGCTCCTCATCAGCATCGAAGGGGTTAAAAGGTGAGCTGCTAAAATGCGTTTTAATGCTGCTGGAACATGCTCGTTGGGCTTTGCAAAACCCAGTTTCCTACAATGATTATATAACCCTCCCTGTCTGGCTCTCTTCCCCGGGCCTACCTTTCTCTGCTCCATCAAAGCAAGAGGACCGAGCACTCCAGATTGTGTGCAGGTTGGTTGCCCTGATTTTTAGCGAAGCTACTGCTTAGTCCTTCCTTGCAGGGAGCCCAGCTGAGGCACCCTGGTAAAGGGTGGCAGCCCTGCCAAGTATAACGCATTGGGCATTCAACTAGGGCAAATTAGGTCATTTTTAAGGGCGGTCAGAGAACTCCGCTCCGCCAACCGAGTGTGCGGAGATTTACCTACTCTGTCTCTGCTGGGAACGCAGAGTATAGGGCAAAACTCTGACTCTGCAGCGGAGCGGAGTTAGCCAGCCACCCCCCCTGCTAAATAGGATCCCCGCCTCCACCCCCACTAAAAAAAATATTTAAAAATTAATTTTAAAAAAATAAACACACTTACCTGTACTGCGATGTCCCTGGGCGGCCCTCCACCTCCTCGCCGTCTCTCTCCTGCGTGCGCAAGCATGCGTAGTTCTCGCAAGAAGTACGTCCGATGCAGGAGAGAGACGGCAAGGAGAAGGAGGGCAGCCTGGGGACGCTGCAGTACAGGTAAGTGTGTTTATTTCTTTTTAAATTCATTTTAAATATTTTTATTAGGGAGGATGGAGGAGGGTGGTGGAGTGGAGCGGAGTTTTTTCCCAACTACGTCGACCTCCGCGTAGTGGCACTACATCAGGTCAATCCGGGGTTAATCATTTTCCCCCATCACCACACGTGGCAAAATTGTCACGTATGTTGCAGCTGCTTTGCTCCTTTGATTGCCACAATTCTAAAGTGGGCCCCGGAGAGTAAAATTATTCCAGAAGCTCACATGGTTTTGTTAGCATTCATCTCTAACTTTCTCTGCTTCTGCAAGGCCTGCGTCCGATGGCAGAGACACTTTAAGCTTGCAGACTATCCTGCTGAACACGGTCTGCCAGAAGCTTATGGGATCTAGTCCAGATAGCCTGGTACTCCTTAAGCCCCCTTTTCTTTTGGACCCACCAAATCTATGGGATGGATGCCACCTCCCTCCCCACTAGTCAATCATTAAGACCACACCAAGTTTTGGATTGGGGGTGTATTACCCCCCCCCCCCGGATTAAGTTTATTAAAAAACTTAAAAAACATTAGTTATTATCATTTATGTACAAAATTACGCAGAAAGTACAGATACATTGATAGACAAATGCTGTAATGTGGCTAACCTTAACAAATTCTAATATACAAGACACTCCTACCGTAAATCTAACAATGCATATATTCACTTTCTGCGTATCCCCTCTAGAGCCTATGGCAAGGTCAATGACTGGCAGCCCCCAGATCCCAGTAAACTACAAATACTCCACCGGAGTAAGGTTGTGCAGGTGGTACAGCTTATCGGAAGGATACTTTCCCCCAGGGCCCCGGTATGCCCTGAGCCTTAAACTCCATCCCGGGGGCTGCAGACTTCTGCATACTGGTGCCCTGATGCGCATGCACGTTTGAGGTGACCACAGGCCCACTGGGAAGAATGACTCCCCCGCACCCGAAAGCCTACTTACCAGCTGTCACTGCCCCTGGAGTTACATGGTGCTGACCGCTAAGGACCGAAGACGATGCTTACCAATTTTGACCTTACCGCCTGACCGGAGACACACAACTACATTCAACAATATTACCTGCAACAAAATACCAAATACTGACACTTTTATTACATGCTAGTTTCAAACGCATAATTGCATTAATTATATTTCTTGAGATACCTGCAATGAAAATTGAAACAAATACATTAGTGATGTACACATTATACAAATCCTGCCTGAGGGGATGGTGGGTGGGGGAAAACAAGTTACGGGCCACTGTGGGACCGGCAGCCTTTCCTGTGTGGAGCAAAAGAACAAGAGACTGTTCTGCTCCCCACAACCCCTTTTAAAGGTGGAGCACAGGGCTGGCTGGTCTAGACCGGCCTGCCCCGACGTCGGCTGAAGGTTTGAACCAGAAGCACTAAAGTGCTTCCGGTTCATGCTCCGACAATGTCCCCTATAGGTAATTCAGGGGGTGGGAGTGCTGCGTCATCAACTGGTGCAGCGAACCCCCTCTCCCGGCCCCCAGGGACTAGTGCAACCGCCATAATGGCGGCGTGCGCTATTCTAGAGCTCGGCCTTGCCCATGGCAGACAGAAAGCAGATCTAAAAACAATGTGGCGTGGCTGGCAGCACTAACTGGCTGGCCTCTTGAAAGCAGAGGCTGGGCTACACTCAAGCGGCCCAGTACATTAAATATAATAAAATACAACCTTACCGTACGCACAGGTTTTAAGTAAAGCGAACCGCTGATTTATAGAAGGTAACCTTGAAACAAAGATGTCCGCCCCAAGAGTTTGGAACCTGCCACCATCCATCGACAGCCGGCGGACACAAAGCGCCTTATTTGTTTGGTGTTAACTTATTTGGAACTAACAATGAAAACAACAACCAAGTAATTTTGAGATCCTAAAATTAACACAATTAAATTTCTGAAGGTGCAATCTTAGAATGAGCAATCTCCAAAGGCCCCTCAACCCCCACTTGTTTAATGTCCTTGGAAATGCAATCCGAGGCACTGAGTGGTCTCAACATTTACAAAAACGCTGTGATAACATGAAATAATGGTAATGACGTGAGCTATAAAATGGGAAATAACACATACTTGAACATGCAGCAGCAAAGATATATCTATTATCACAAACCCAACTTAGAGTCCATGTGGCCATCACACTACTTTTTGTTTCTGCATGCTGTCCTGGAATTGAATTAACATTTTCTGACTGCAAAAGCTAATCAAATAGTATATATTTTCCTACTAGGTCTGGCACATTTTCTGATAAAATAGTGTTTGCCTGTGGGGATTTGTAGCCCTGCCTCGCAGAGACTTGATTTAACAGAAGGCAATAGCTGCATGGTGTGATGGGTGCCTTGGGCTTATGAATGCAGAGTAAATAAACATGTAGAACTCCTGGTTGAAACAGTATCGGACAGATTTTGGGTAATTGACATAGTTAGCTCTCAGCATGGATAGAGGTATAGTGACGGCACAATTTTCTCTAGATCTCTGGACCATTGAAACAAATTAATATTTACAATTTGTTAAATGGTGAGTGTTATTGCTTTTCACCAATGTGATCATTTACTCTTCCATTTGCAGCCATAAAAAGAAAACAAATGAGTCTACATGCATTTGAAATAGTAACCAAATGGCTTGATGATTGTTGATTATGGCCCACATATGTTTGTAGCACTACTGAGACCTGGATCAAGCATTCGGAGCATTGCAGCATTATGTTGGTCAATTCTGAAATGTATCTCCTTACATGAGCATATCTGCTTTGTTCTATTATCAATAAACTGCCACTCACATTGTCACACCTAAGGCATTGAAATGTCACACATAAGCAGTCGGAAAACTTGGCAGCTATGGTGGGGCTGATTATGGGAGCCTTCCCTGTTTGGGCCTGTTAGAAGGACCTTGGGCCCGAATCCTTGCCTTTCTCTTTCCTGTAGCTGTCTGCACTTCTCCTCACTGAATCCTCGGTGAACGCCCTATATCATTTGGTGGATTAACATACTCATGGGTAATTTAACAGGGCTGCCAACCGGTCTTCGACAGTGGTTCCTTATGATGCTGCACACTCAAGAGTATGTTACGGTCAACTTGCAGTACACCCAATACTTCATTAAATGGCATGTGCATTACTGACATGTCCCATAAAAGCAAACCACAGACATCCTTTCAAACAGGAACCTGATCCAAATAGACATAATGGCAAAGGCTACAACAATGTTTTTCCTGATGACAATGTCAACAATAGCTGAACAATGGGACTCAATTCCAAAGCAATGGGCATTACTAAATGATAAAAAAGAGTAGCTCTCTAGGAGAATTATGTTTTACTGTTGATTACCAATAAAAAAAATATGCAGACATCTGAGAAATTGAGACTCATTAATGAAAAATCCTACACTATACATGATTCTTGCATGCCAAATATAAGTAGTGATAGCTAATTAGATCGTGCATGAACTACAAAGAAAATGTTGCATACGTATTTTTTCTAACTCCTAGTCATTTAGGTGTCCATTCAAACAGAAATCAATTCTATAGCTTAAACACCCATACCCATCAAACTAAATGTGGTTGCACATAACAGTTCTATCCGAACAAACAAGAAGAAGAAGGGGGCACAGATGTGCACAACAACTAGACTTAAAGAACTTAAAAAGTCCCGGTATTCAGTCTTTGAAAGGACCTCTTGTATATACCCCTCATAACTCAAGAAACCAACTGCACAATCAAAAGATATACAATTTTAAACATACAAAAAAAACAATGAATTCAAAAAAATGTGTTTTTTTTTATTTGAACAATTTATTACAAATAATTAAATTAAATGTTTGATAACAGCAGTGCAGTGCCATACATTAAAAATATAAAAATGTGCCAATACACATGGAGAACATTTAAAATTACAAAGTTCAAAGTTGTCGACGCAGCGTTTCGGTTTATTATGATATCACCTTCATCAGGACAAGTTTCTATTTAGAAAAAACATACAGTTAGACACAAGCATTAATCTTTGGTAACACTTTATTTTTCATATTCTAAGGCACAAGTATGTACTAGCATATTTTTAGGTTTTACCACACTGTATTTTCTACACATTTATACAATCCTGTTTTTAGTAGTTATGGTGGTTGAGTTACGTGGGGTTATACTTTTGGGCTCGAATCAGAGTGACCTGTGTCACTCTAAGGTAGCATATACAGATAAATCATTGTGCATACCTACGATAGTTTGTTCTGCCTCTCGTTTGAATTAGAGGTTTTTTGTTTGTGATGCCTCATAGGATAAAGGCTCTGTTCTGACAATTATGCCACAGTTTCCTTGCTGAAGGGAAAATAAATTAACAAAAACATCTATTAATTAGATGGCCGTTTTTTTCAATTTCGGCTTTTTACTTTACTTAGGGGGGCCTAGGTTTTTAGCTGGCCCTCTCATTTGATGTTACCTTTAAATTTCAGGTGCTCTGTGGTGAGGATGAGACCGGAGGGGGGCCACCGTATTGTTTTTAGATGTATCACTATAGGGAGACACATATATACATTAGGGTCTTTCAGGTGGTTCACTATTCGAGCTCTTTCATATCTCTAGATTATGAGACCTTACTGACCTATTTTATTGTGCGTTTCTTCGTCGGGTGCTAGTCATTCACAGCCGGAAATCCGCAGATGTCTGTAACATCAAATTGAAGATCTGATGTTTAAATGTTTCAAGATGTTAAGACCCCTCAATGATCTACTGATTCCCCAAGACATAGTACTTACCCTGAAGACAGGGATATGGAGCCCACCAGAGCAGCGTGACTGGATTCTTTTTAATTCTACCAGTGCTGTATTTTGAGTTGCGGTCTCTCGTTCAATTGACCTGCAATTATTTATAATATACATATCTTCATAATTTGTATGACCGCCAGATCTAATTCTCAAAGGCTCAATTTGCATTGTTGGATATTACCGCGTTAATTTCATACATTATTTCATGATACACTACTTGATTGTACTAATAAATCTTATTCGGTGGGTCGTCACTTTTACTGTTGACTCCCTCTTTCTATTGTCAATTCTATTGAGGGCCGGCTAAAAACCTAGGCCCCCCTAAGTAAAGTAAAAAGCCAAAATTGAAAAAAACGGCCATCTAATTAATAGATGTTTTTGTTAATTTATTTTCCCTTCAGCAAGGAAACTGTGGCATAATTGTCAGAACAGAGCCTTTATCCTATGAGGCATCACGAACAAAAAACCTCTAATTCAAACGAGAGGCAGAACAAACTATCGTAGGTATGCACAATGATTTATCTGTATATGCTACCTTAGAGTGACACAGGTCACTCTGATTCGAGCCCAAAAGTATAACCCCACGTAACTCAACCACCATAACTACAAAAAACAGGATTGTATAAATGTGTAGAAAATACAGTGTGGTAAAACCTAAAAATATGCTAGTACAGACTTGTGCCTTAGAATATGAAAAAGAAAGTGTTTCCAAAGATTAATGCTTGTGTCTAACTGTATGTTTTTCCTAAATAGAATCTTGTCCTAATGAAGGTGATATCGTAATAAACCGAAACGCTGCGTCGACAACTTTGAACTTTGTAATGTTAAATGTTCTCCATGTGTATTGGCACTTTTTTAGATTTGTAATGTATGGCACTGCACTGCTGTTATCAAACATTTAATTTAATTATTTGTAATAAATTGTTCAAATAAAAAAAAACACTGTTTTTTGAATTCATTGTTTTTATTGTATGTTTAAAATTGTATATCTTTTGATTGTGCGGTTGGCTTCTTGAGTTATGAGGGGTATAAACAAGAGGTCCTTTCAAAGACTGAATACCGGGACTTTTTAAGTTCTTTAATTCAATCCTCCTTGTCCCAAATTGGACTATTAAGGAGACCTCCCTTCTTTTGTTATTTATTCACAACAGCTAGACAACATACCTGTTATCCGTATGCAGAATAATGTTACTAATAGTGTTAAACGTCCCACAGCCTCAAGATTGCACAACACTTAATGGGAACAGTATGAATATCTGTAACCATTGTGCTTCACTAAATGACTAACACTGGGCTCCTGCGGTGTAGCTGGTTAGCCATCTGCAACGTGCTTTAATGGTACTAAGCACTTTATAAATACCTATACCATGCCATTGATCCAGCGCGAACCCAATAAATTGATCAGGGATAAATTCTCAAATTCTTCACACTACTTTGGCCCATACACATTCACCCAAATCCCTGATGCGCTGGGGTCAAGTTTATGTATCCTTCTCCAACCTTCCTTACTACTAAAACTTATATTTAAACATCCTGTATTTTATGTATATTTAACTTATGTAATCGACTTTTCATCTACTTGGTTGATGAACCAACTAGCTGAAAAGTTGATGGCAATGGAAATTTTAAGAACATTAGCAATCAATAATTGACTAAAAGAGCCACAGACTCTTGGTAATTTTTAGTAATTGTATCTCGTAATAATAAATGCTCAAAGCAAACGTTATAAACTCAAATACTGGAAACCTCATGAGAGATTAACAAACTAATCATAGCAATAACGGAATTAACATCTCAAATATACGTTGCAAAGAGTGGATAGATGAAGAGACATTAGATGCAAAAATAAAATATAATGACTTTAACCATTAATTTCGGAGGGATAGAGGAAGAGACAAAAGCACAGAAGAAAATATAAATACTGCAAATATATTTTTGCAATGTTAAATAATACAAACCCAATGGATCTGTAAAGGGGAAAACCACCACCCAGGCCTATGCAGTAGAGAGGGACCCCTAAGTTAAGAGTCAAGGATCAAAGATTCAGGAATCAGGACAGGGACAGGACACGAACAGTTAGGCCTCTGAGCAGACCAATGAACAGCGTCACACCTCTCTCTCGGACACCTCAACCTCTGCGATCTCTCTCCCGATGGCATCTAGACCACACCCTCAAAGCACCTATTCTTATACTTTAAAAATACATGTCCATCCCACAATAGTTGCGATCTTCACAATTTTCTAAGTAAGTGATTGGTTGGTTTCTAGGGGAGGGATGTCACCCCATTATGAAATTCGTCTTCTTTCAGCTATACCATTGTTCAAAATAATTTTCCCATGGACATCAACAAGGCCTCTCTCGCATGAGTACACATGTTACAAATTTGTATACAATTTAATAAATTCATCGACTACTGGTACAGTTTCTCATGATGACACTGGCTTGGCAGGCAATCAACTTCTTTGTCCTTCACCAGGTCAGGCTTTTTCAGCTTAGCACTGCAGTTCAGTTACGTGGTCACATGATACTTGCTCGCACACAAATCCACCTTCCTTCTAGTTTGGACAACTTAAGAACATGGAGGACTCATTTACTTCTAAAAGAATAGTAAATAGACATTTATTAATGAAACGATAATACAATTCTCACTGTTTACCACCCAATTTAGCACTAATTCATTATTAGCGTGTCAGCCTAGCATAGCTTAAGCAGAAAACAGCGTTATTTGTGAGTTTAAAGCATAATTACATATGCGGCCTTGCCATGCAAAACCCTTTAATCTATTATAAACACAAGATTATTACATTTTCGGTTAATTACATATTAATTTTGATTAGTTTGTGCATATTTGCAAAGTAAGCTTCCAACCTGTAGTGTAAATGTACACATTAGTCGTTTAGACACTACTTACTGTTAATACTTATTATAGGGGTGTTCAATCGAGCAGGTTTCTTTTAGCCAAATCCTGCTCCATCACCATCATCGTCTCAATCTTGTCAAGACTGAATTACAGCCAGTTCCTTCCTATCCATTCCATGAACTCCAGCAATCAATGTAGCAGGAGGAAAACATCAGTCGTCAGCCACCAAGATGACCGAGCAATTAAGTGTCATCCCCGTAAGATAGACCTGGAGGCCATTTGGGGGATAAGGAAAGACAGCAACATGACATATCATGTCAACTGGGATGCAGTTCTTTGGGTTACTCCAGTGGTAGAGGTCATGTGTGGGATAAGGAAGACAGTGGTACAACATATCAGTTAAACAGGTACGCAGATCCTGGAGTTACTCCACTTGTGATGGCAGAAGAAGAGGAGAAAATTGGCCAAAGAGTGACCTTTGTCTTGTGGTCAGCAAGAAAAGAGAAGAATTAGGCAAGTGCTCAAGCACTAAGACTGGGCTCCCGAGGAGCGACCAGCAAGAGGTCTTGCAACATCCATTGTACAAAGCAAGTCCTCTCTTAACACCAGACTCTTTTAGCAGCAATAGGAGATCTAAGTTTATGTTTGTAAATGTCTGCAATTCAGAAAGGCATGCAATATCCTTAATTAACATGCTAAAAATATTGCAACAAATTAACTGCAATCTGCCTGCCTTTTTTACCCCAAATCAGCTAAATTATAAATGTCTAAAGTATCTGGCTGTACATTAAACAGTGTGCCCCGCCTACACGTCCCCCCACCTTGCAGAGCTTTTGGCTCAACTGAGACCATACGGCAATTTTTTTTGCACAATACTTCAATTTTTGTTGGAAAACATAAACTACGACGTGATAGAAATAGAGTTGAACGAAACCCACGTCGGCCGGGGAGTAAATGCAGTGTTTTTTTTTAATTAAGAGATGGAAACTCACCTAAATGACAGAGTTAAAGAAACATAACTGAAGAATGCTTGAATTTTATTATTCCATCTGTATTGCAAAACGTAACTTGTGCAAATTGTTGTGATAAAAGCTTGTTCCAACAGTCATGTGCAGACAGCTTATTTTATTGTAAAGCACGCATTAGAGTACATTTTCACTTACCGAACCAGGCCGTATATCAGGATGTATTTTTTCTGTTGAAGTTTTGTTAAGGCTGTTTCCACTTACAGGTCCTCTGGTGAAAGATTGAAATGCTGCAGAAGACTAGTTACGATTTCTATACAAAAACCTTTAAATGTGATTCCATAATGTCGTTAAACCAAACCCAGCACAGGGGCAGCTATCCTCACAATGGCGAGGGAAGTTACTAAATATTACCTTACACATAAACTACATAAGCATCATTAGATAAGCATCTCCTCATAAAAAAAGTTGCATAGGTCCTCACCAGATGCAAGAAGCAGTGGAAAAATAACTATGCAAACGACTACCAGGGTGTGGCAGACGCTAAAGCATCAAAAACATTGCACCTTTCAAGCCTTTCATGTTGGTGCAAACAAATTGGTCCCCCATTGGATTTCGGAATTAAAACAAGATAGGTTACTAACTGTCCAGGTGCACAGAGACTGTGCATAATGGGCATTACCCTATAAAATTACATTATATATGTGATAATGAACCCCGTCTTACATTATAAAAATATAGCAAGTCACGAGGAGTTCCATGACAATATAGAGGAACGAGGTCGAAGTTTTGCAATATCCATATCATGTACTGCAGGGGGTACTTTATTCCTTATAATACACAGTCACACCATCACAAACCACTTAAATCCTAGGTATGTAGCTCTTTCACATGATATAGAAAGCATATTTGGAAAGGTGAAGGATAAAAGTAGAATCTGTAATAGAAAATGTAATATCAAAAAAGCTGTTCAATATTTCTTGCCAAATGAAATTAGAAGCAGTTTAATGCAAGTCTGTTATTTTTTTAAAAGACCCAGTAGCTCAAAATATGTAGAAACATGCAGAAAGAGTCACACTTTTTTTTATAATTATCTAAGTAGCGTACAAAATAAGCATGTTGCCATAAATATCTCCTTTCAATGTGTCATTGTACAGCATGTTGCCATAAATATCTCCTTTCAATGTGTCATTGTACAGCGAGAAACAGAGCAGAAGAAAAGAAAACCCTGTTTAGTTTTAATTCTTTAAACATCGGCTATAATTATGCTCCATGAACTGACCTGACCTGACTTTCCACTTAGCTGCTAGCCGCAGGCATTATGATATCAGAACTCAAATATAAGTTATCACAGGGGAGTGCTGAAATGATTTCTTTATAATGGGTGACTGGGTGCATCACAAGTTGCCTATTATAAAGAAATCAGAGACAGGTTGTTATACAGGGATTGCATAATTCCATGAATTATACATGGGCTAAAGTACCCCTTTCCATAGGTTATAAGGTTATTGCAGGTGTTCTATAATCATATAGAGGAATGAGACTGAAGGTCGAGCCCTTTATAAGGTAATGGAACTCAGAGGTGACTTGCAATATCCTTATTATCTACAGCAATGGCGACTTTACCCATATAATACATGGTCCCGTATAATACATGGTAAAGCCATCACCTTTCCCACAAAACAATTTAAAACCTTGGTACGTATTGTCTTTCATAAGAAAGCAAGAGCATGTTTGCAACATGAAGAATAAAAATAGAACCTCTAGTGCAAAATTAAAGATATCAAAGACCAGTTAGATATCTGTTGCAAAAAGGTATTAGAAACAGTTCAATACAAGTACGTTTAAAAAACAAAAACTAGTGTTGAAGCTCAGAATGCATAGAAACATGCACAAAGATTCTAACTTTTCTATATAATTATCTAAGGAGTACACACGATAAACATGTACTTTCTGCTAGAGAGTGTAAACTGGACAAAAATAGAGCAGAAGAAAGAAAAGCAACCCTTGCTGTAAACTGCTGCTCCCTGACCCGACTGCCTTTCACCCTTCCTTGCTGTCTCTCTTGCAGTAGGCATTGGAAGTCAGAACTCGACTGAAATATCGTATTACAGTTGAGTTGTTTGTGACAGATTGTTTCTTTATAATTGGCGACGGGACGCCTCACAAGTCGCCGATTATAAACAAATTAGAGACAGGCGTTTTATTTAGGGATTGTAGACTCCCATGCACGATAAACGGAATATATGGCTTGAGAGGATTTTAGGTCTGATTTATAACACACCCTTGATTTGCACTGACAGGCTTTGTCGTTCAAAGTCTGTCCTGATAAATTTCGGTAAATGCACCACGTGTCCCACATTTCAAAGAGGGGAGATTTAATCACAAAAGGAAGCAACTCTTCTCCGGAACTCGTGCAGGACCAGTTCGCAGCAGTCATCAAAAAAAAATATAAGTGACACAGATGCTGTGTTTCTACGTTGCATTTAATCTTCCCCTTGAAAGTAACCACAAAAATCCAACTTTGATGCCTTTGTTCCTCATCGACGTCAGTTTTCCATGACGGTAGGTGCTGTCAATTAGGTCATTCCGTGCCATCCAACTACGGCAACCACTGTCCTACTTTTATGTCGGTTATGGCCTGATTTTTGCTTTTAAAAAATCTGACCACCATATATCTTAAGTGATCAGAAACCAACATATATCATTCAAAATGGAATGGAGAACTGGAAAGGGATGCTTTCCCCACAGGTGTCCGACACATCTTCAAGCCGTCGCCCAATTTATCTTCCCAGGCGACAATATATCAATCTGACATCATCCCACAAATGGATATTGGCAGATATCATCCTGTCTTCCTCTACATTTTTCAGTTTTATTGCCGAGTTAATTCAACAGCATTTTAAGATCGAGACATTTGAAAATGACATATTAGCTTTTGCTGGTAACTCATCAACGGCTTATTGTAATTTATGTCTGTGTTCACTGTGCCAACAGTACCGTCTAGCGTTGATAGGTGGAAGTACAGGTGTAAAGACAAACGTGTTAGGCTTTTTTTTCTTTTTAACAAAGTGGCCTCCTCCAGTTCCTGAAAATAAATATTGTGCCTCAGAACCTAAATGAATCGAAGAAAAATGTGCATTTCGGAAACTTTTCGTGGCCAACATGACAATTTCTCTGGCCCAAGATGATGTAAAGTGTCTATATTCTCCGCCGGTGAATAATTTCCCCTCTTGACGAAATTGTGTGACTCCCTACCAAAAGACAAGTGTTGGAAACTCGCCGACAAGCACACAACGAGGTACGGTCACGTTTACAGGTGAATGTCCACATGCATGAAGAAATTGAATGAACGCCACGAAACAGATTTATTTGTGCTGTACTGCACAATTGGAACGAAACTAGTCGTTCCATGGTCAGCAGTGTACTCTGATGCTGAGTGAGTAGGCACTCAGATTCTAATATTGCTAAACAACTTTATTGAAAGTGATTTGAAAAACATCTCCAGATAATGTACTATCCGTTGTTTTATTACAACATGAGTGTTCTGACACTAGGGCCTCCTCATAATAAGACAATTGCTTCCTATTCGCTAATATATGTCCCTAGTGGAGCCATGTATACTGCAATCACCGGTGAAATAGGCATTCTAGCTTTTCGCCTTGTCATCAGGCCCTCTGTGTATTCTTCTCTACTGCACCTACCTGTCACAGGGCGTGTTACAAACATACATCGCGGCACGGACCTAGCCCTAGGGAACAACTGCACTCACTATGTCATAGACGCTCCAAGCACTCAACATTTTTGCATTCTTCCTGCCAGGGCTACTCTACACTCACCCTAAAATCGGGTACTGAGTACATTGTACACTACCGCACTCACCCTGTCCTAGAGCACTCTGTGCTTACACCCAGGGCTTTAAGTGGGCCGGGTCTCACCGGGTCTTAGCACCAGCAGTTTTTTAAAGGAGGGCTTGAAACAGGTCTCTATCGGGCTCTGTTTTGTGCCCTGGCACACGCGGTACGTTTTTTTCAGGACTGCAGTGACCACAGGCACATCGATGTGCGCTGCTCACACTGCTCACTTCTCACTTGTGGAGAAGTTATGGTCTGCTGTCATGCCAGGTGAGCATTGTAGAGGAAGGGAAATCCTTTAAAGAGAGTCATTTTCTCTCTGGATCACCCTTCACTTTTTGAAACTCAGGAGCAGAAAAATTGCAGTGGTGTCACTGGGGTTTTAAGTGGAAGCTTTTTAAATATTATATACAAGCCATAGTTGCTGCTTATTTATCTTATGCAACTAACAACCATTGACAAAACCAATAGTCCTAGCTTGTGGTAGGTATGATGTTACTCGTTGTATTACATATCTGGATGCAATGACAGAAACAGAAAAATACAATGCAAAGCACAGATTTTTAGCTTACGTGTTTTTAAAGCTTTGCCCTAAATCACATTGGTCACACCCCTTTGAGAGACCCCCCAGTTTTTTCATCCCACTTAAAGTCCTGCTTACACCTATGCACCCATCCTGCCAAAATGTCTTTCTCCACCTATTAACAGCTCCACTCAGTCGGATTGGTAAGGCCGGCAATGAGCCGGTATCTGAGTGTCAGCTGTGTACCACTGTTTTGGCCAGCCTGGTCGTGTCTTTGGGTTGTGTCTCTGCTGCTCAGATGCCGCCAGTTGCTGAGTGGGGACTGAGCGGCCTTTCCGGAGCCTCTATTGCCTACCTTTTATCAATGGGGCAGAGGTGTCATTCCCAGTATCTTACTGGGCTGGCCCATTAATGTATGCAGCTTGAGCAGAGACAGGGGGCATCAGCAGTAGTGTCCCCACATATATTCAGGTATAGTTCACCATTGTGAACAAATCGTTGCACAAAGATTCCTGGCAACATTTGATTTTTTTTTAATTTAATTTCACTGAAGTTAAGAAAACATGCCTCTTTTAGAGAACCTCCCCCCATTCTTTTCATAATACACTGAATCAGTCATCCTTGCACCAGAGTGTCAAGACATGAAATGAGCTCCCAGTGAACATCAGACGCTCCCTGACCCTGAACACCTCCAGGAAGGCCCTCAAAACCTGGCTCTTTGACTGATCCAGGGCTGCACGCCCCTCCCGCCCCCCCCCTGCCCAGCACTTTGAGACCCTCACGGGTGAGTAGCGAGCTCTATGAACCCCTGATTGATTGATTGTTTTGAGAAAAGGCGCAATCTGCAAATGTGAGCCACTTTTTGTTAGGGTGCCCAGTTTTTCTATCCTATTCACCCGTTTTTGAAGAGCGCGTGGCTATCTGACACAGGACTTCCCAGCGCTGTCAGCTCTAGATGAAGTGAGGGTGATACACAAAAGGTTAGAGGAAAAGATACATTTTTAGTTTCTTTCTGAAGCTCATGGAATCGTCATCCATTCTCAGACTGATCGGTATGGAGTTGCAGAGTTTAGATGTTAGTGAAGGAGCGACCTCCACTTACTGCTCATTTGACTCTGGGGACAAATAAAAAATCAAGATTGTTGGACCTAAGGGTTCTATTGGTCCGATGGGAGGTGACTAGCTGTTGGAGGACATGTGGGCCCTATTTGGGTTTTGCCCGATATATCATACAGAGAGGGATATGTACAAGGAAGTGTAGGAGAGAGGCGCTAGCCTTCCTGGCTAAACGCATCTGTCTTCCACTTCTGAAGCGGAAGGCTGCACCATATTTACAAGAATGTGGTGCAGCCTTGCGTTTGCCCCTGCAATGGCGCTAAGTTTACCAATATTTATATATTACCTGAAAAAACGATAACTTGCGCCCCCGCAAGGCACTGCTGCTGATGTCACATATTACATCACTCATGACATGGTCAGTGACATCACTGATGACACCTCCACTTCAGTAGTTAGGAGTTGTCCTTCATGCCTGTAGCACAATACTGAGAGAGTCAAACAAGACCTCAGATGTTGCTGGACTCCAATCAGATAACCAAGTTCTTTTTAAAATCCCTCCCTATTATCTCTCACCCTGTGTGTTCCTGTGTTTATTTTACCTCCCTCTAAATAGGTTTCTTTCTTGTATAAGTATAGTTTATTCTTTACCCATCTGTCGATAATGTACATCCTTTCCTGCTACTGTACTTCGTAGCCATGAAATTATGAATTAATCTGATTATTTTTGCATGTGTTATTGCTTGTTGTGCTTTGAAGCTAGACAACTTGCATTCTTTGCACACTACAGCTTATAAACTGGTCTACATTTTGAGTAACCTCAGACAACCCAACAACCTGCAGAAAAGAGTTCACCCAGTTTCATCTTGCACGAACACATATGATTTATTTTTGCATTTACAGAGGCTATATGACTGAGGAATTACTCCTGCAATCACACAAATATGTAATTAAAGATTTCATTTATGTAGAATAAAAAATTGCATTAGCACAACATATGCAATTGAAGTAGTGCATTCTTGTGTTAACATTGATGACATCGGAGTGAAATTAATTTTTCTGCATCTGAACAACATACATAATTTATGGCATTCTTCTAAACATTTAAACAGAATATACAACTCGGGAAGTGTCTCCCTGCCCTACACATATATTACACAGGATTATTATGTCTGCTTCTAAAGTTTTTTTTAAATGAGGAGCTTACTCTGGTTGTACCCAACAGGCTCAAATGAGGAACTGAGATTCCACATTTCAACAATAAGTGGGGGTTTCTAGTTGCAACAGTAGTCAAGGTTGCAGCCTCGAATTCCTGCAGCCGCATGGGGGGTATTGTGAAGCATTCCTAGGACCTCCTTATGATAATTTAAGATGTGTGCAGTAACGTTTGTTACCGAGCATAACCGAATAATTGGTTTAGGATTGTTTTAATCACACACAAACGCGCACCAAGTAGGAGCTACCAGCTGCCATGTTTATTGGGCAAAAAATCCTGGCAAATACTAGGACAATCTGATTTTGGCATGGTAAGCACCAAAAACCACCTGCTCTGCCCTGTTTTAAGGGCAAAACTTGTAATATGTGATAATTATCACGTGCAATACATTCTGTACGCATTGGTGTTGGTTTTTATCGTAATCACCACACATAAAACCAGGCCATTTGTAATAAGGGCCGCAGAGTGCCCAAGTGCATGGTGCTCATGAGCATTTATGCTTTCCCACCCTGACTATTTCAATGATCTGTACCTTGAGCCCTCCTTCAAACTATGTAAATTGCAGCATTTGTCTTCACATCATACCAGCTCCCATATCCTTACGCTTTTTGCAGGTGGCAAGACATGTCACCTTTGAAGCCAAGTACATTGCACATCGAGCAGTTAAAAGAACTTAACCCTTCAATGCTCACTGAGTACAGACCAATCTCCCTGCTACCATTCCCTGCCAAGTTCTGCCGCATTTGATATGGTCTTCCACCTCACACTCACGCAACTCCTACACAATATCGGAATACAAGGGCACACAATGATCCTTTGTGACTGGGAGAAACGTGTCAGTCAGCCTGGCACTGTACTCCTCAGACCCTTGTGATGTCATCTGCGGGGTTCCACAAGGATCCTACCTGAGCCGGTGCAGAGCGGGAATATCGTCGTAAAAATATCGACTAACCTTAATATCGCCGCAGAAATATCTACAAGAAGAAATATCGATGTCAAAAATATAGTTTGACCAGAATATCGACGAACAGGTAAGTAATATCGAAAACATTAATATAGTTGTAATAAATATCGTTTACAAAAACATAGTTTACAAAAATATCGTTTTTAAAATAATTATAAGTAATGTAGTGTTTTTAATGAGTATTGGTTGTCAAAGTAGTATTTTTTGTAGTATTTTATCAGTTAATAATGTATTTTATGTTGAATTTAGTGTTAATAGTTTCGTAGCGGGTTGTGGGTTTATAGGGGAGTAGGGTGGGAAGTAATTTAAATATAATAAAATAATAAATTAATTAATGTTTTAATTGAATATAAATAGTGTAATAAATAATAGTTAATTAATTTCAATTAGTTAATTGATTAATAATTATGTAAATTAATTATGTTAATTGTTTAATTAAATTTAGGTGTGTGTACTGGAATTTTTAAGTGAAAATGTAGTGAATTAATTAAATTTTACTTGAATAATTATTTAATTAATGATTAATTGAATAAAAATAAAGATTTTTTAATTTGTAAACGAGTAAATACATTTAGTACTTTTTACCCCTACACTATCCAACGCTTTCCCTACTGTTGCACCCTCTGGAGTGGGAATAGTAATTTTTACCCCTACGCTAACCAACGCTTTCCCTACTGTTGCACCCTCTGGAGTGGGAATAGTAATTTTTACCCCTACGCTATCCAACGCTTTCCCTTCTGTTGCACCCTCTGGAGTGGGAATAGTAATTTGTACCCCTATGCTATCCAACGCTTTCCCTACTGTTGCACCCTCTGGAGTGGGAATAGTATTTTTTACCCCTACGCTATCCAACGCTTTCCTACTGTTGCACCCTCTAGAGTGGGAATAGTAATTTTTACCCCTACGCTATCCAACGCTTTCCCTACTGTTGCACCCTCTGGAGTGGGAATAGTAATTTTTACCCCAACGCTCTCCAACGCTTTCCCTAGTGTTGCACCCTCTGGAGTGGGAATAGTAATTTTTACCCCTACGCTATCCAACGCTTTCCCTACTGTTGCACCCTCTGGAGTGGGAATAGTAATTTTTACCCCTACACTATCCAACGCTTTCCCTACTGTTGCACCCTTTGGAGTGGGAATAGTCATGTTTACTTCTACGCTATCCAACGCTTTCCCTACTGTTTCACCCTCTGGAGTGGGAATAGTAATTTTTATCCCTACGCTATCCAACGCTTTCCCTACTGTTGCACCCTCTGGAGTGGGAATAGTAATTTTTACCCCTACGCTATCCAACGCTTTCCCTACTGTTGCACCCTCTGGAGTGGGAATAGTAATTTTTACCCCTAAGCTATCCAACGCTTTTCCTACTGTTGCACCCTTTGGAGTGGAAATAGTAATTTTTACCCCTTCGCTATCCAACGCTTTCCCTACTGTTGCACCCTCTGGAGTGGGAATAGTAATTTTTACCCCTACGCTATCCAATGCTTTCCCTACTGTTGCACCCTTTGGAGTGGGAATAGTAATTTTTACCCCTTCGCTATCAAATGTTTTAACTAATATTATATTTTATATTTTAATTATATGTATTATTGTTGTTATATAAAGTAATGTGTCAAATATATGTATATGTACACATTTATTAAGTTTATAATGAAAAAGTGTAGTTAATTTGTTTTAAATAGTTAAAAAATAAAAGTAATGTAATGTATTTTGTTAATAGTACTTATATTTATTTATTATTTAATGTAATTTTAATTAATTTAAAAAGTCGATATTTTTTACATCTATATTTATTACAACGATATTTTTGAGTAAATATTTATGTACTTACCTGTTTAGGTATAGGGTGTCGATATTTTTGTAAACGATATTTTTACAACTATATTTATGTCAACTATATTTTTGTAATCAATATTTCAATACCCTACCACCTGAGCCCAACCCTTTTCAAAGCATACATGATATCTCGAGCCAGCTTTATCTGTTCCCACTACGTCAACGTCCTCTCCTATGTGGAGGACAAGTGCCCCCTCCTATGCGGGTGACAAGAAAGCCATACTCTCCTCAAGGACGCTGTCTGAAGCTAAACACCGACAAGACCAAAAATGCAAACTTGAGGAAGAGCACTTCAGTGTGTGACTCCAGATGGTGGCCAACATAGCTAAGACCAACAACCCACCCCCACCACCAAAGTCAAGAACCTCAGGATCATCATGGACTGCAAACTCGATATGACTGCTTCTATCAATGCCATCAACACCTCACGCTTTACCACCCTGAAGATGCTGAGGAACATTTATAAATGTATCCCAATCACCACCATGAAAAACCGTCACACATGTCCCCGTCCCAGGCAAGCTGGACAACGGAAACACCCTCTATCCCAGGATCAACTAAAAGCTCACCAGAAGGCTCTAGACCATTCAGAGCTTGCCAGTGAGAATCACTCTCGACCTTCAATGCCGCACTCACATCACACCACACTTAAAGGAGCTCCACTGGCTCCCCATACACAAACGAGCTCAATTCAAACTCCTCATCCACACTTTCAAGGCACTACATAACTCTGGCATGGCATACATCAACAAACACATCTTCTTTCACAAACCTTCCAGTCACTTTCGCTAATCCGGGCTCCTACTTGCACACATCCTGCGCTTGCAGAAGACCAGATCCGGCAGTGAGACCTCTCATACATCGCTCCTAAAGAGTGGAAAAACCTGCCACTACACAAAACCTCCTCCTCACTTCTTGTACCCTGCAAGAGCTGAAGTCCTGGCTTTTTGAGTAGTCCCGCCAGGCTCTAGGTTTTGCTCAATTCACAACTTCTCAGTGCCAGAATACCCTCCCAGGTGATGGTGCGCTCTACAAAATTACATAGCATCTCTTCCTTCAAAGTAAACACAGCACCTACAGCTAAACAAGTTCCCAGCACCGTTTCTTAATGCGCCTTTGAACCTCCCTACAGCCCCACTACATCTAACTCATTTTCAATCACGCGCCCAGGCACTCCATGCGAAATGGGATGATTTGTGGCCTGCATGGGACTTACCTTTCTGGCTATCACACCTCTTTCTTCCTCCTGGTGTGCCCCCCCCCCCCTTTCCCCCCCTCCAGCTACAATCATTTATTATTGGCTTCCTGAGTGAATAGTGGCACTTGGATTCCATCACAGACTCTACATTTTTACACTTCAACCTGGTGTTTATTTTGACTTCACTTCAGAGATTCTCTGGAGTCTGCCAATGGATATTTGACTGCCCTAGAAACTTCACCAGTAGGTAGACACATATGAAATGGGTGACAAGGTGCAGTCTTCTATCAGAACGCAGCCTGCTAGCATGCACTTTTGATTCCTCTTTATACATCGTTATATACTACACACGCGATTCCCTTTTCAACCTTTTTTGTGTCACTTACAAGCACGTTAAACATCGGTAGACATAAAACTAATCCAATACTGCCATGAAACGGCCAGAAAGGGAATAGCAATTGAACAAGGTGGGATTCGACACGGGCAGAAGAGCTAATGAACCTTCCGAGGAGTAAGGAAAAGGGGATGGAGAGCGAGAGAGAAAGACCGCACTCAATATCAACGCAGATATCGTACAGTATATGTTTATTTTCAGTAGTTTTTACTCATAGCCCCCAGAAACAAAGAGTAGGCTGCTGAGTCCTGACAGTCCATGGCCTTGAGGACATCGGCACAGGACAGTCCACTTTCATAGAGGGTGGTCACATGCAGGGGCGCAACTAGGTCTTAATTTCGGGGGGGGCTAACATGGCAGATGAAGGGGCGTGGCTAATGTAAATCAATGGGGCGGAGCTAAAATGGCAGATAATCAGGATCGGTTAATGCTCAGGTCAAGCTGAGAAAAAAATGTGGTGAATTCAGCATTTGAAACTGGACAACAATTAAAGCACACATTTTTGTTAGCTTGATGCATTGCCCCCCAAAACCCATACTCACCCTGAATCTTAAAATTACCCCGGCACACCAAAACACATACCCACGCTGAACCCTAAAATTAACCCCCTCACACCCTAAAACCCATACCTGCCCTGAAATCTATAATTACCCCTGGCACCCCAAAACCCATACCCATCCTATCCCTAAAATTATCCCTCCCCGGCACCCCAAAACCCATACCCACCCCACACCCTAAAATTACCCCCTGGCACCCCAAAACCCAATACCACCCTGAACCCTAAAATCACCCCCCTGGAGCCCCAAAACCCATACCCGCCCTGAACCTTAAATTACCCCTGGCACCCCAGAAACCATACCCATGCTGAACCATAAATTCCCCCTTGCCCCCCAAAACCCAAACCCAACCTGAACCTTAAAATTACTCCAGGCACCCCAAAACCCATACCCATACCCATGCTGAACCATAAATTCCCATCTGGCACCCCATAACCCATACCCACCATGAACCCTAAAATAACCCCCTGACATCCCAAACCCACACCTGCCCTAAACCCTAAAATTACCCCTGGCACTATAAAACACATACCCACGCTGAACCCTAAAATTAATCCCATGGCACCCCAAAACCCACACCTACCCTGTACCTTAAAATTACCCCTGGCACCCCAAACCCCATACCCATGCTGAACCATAAATTCCCCCCCGGCACCCCATAACCCATACCCACCCTGAACCATAAATTCCCCGCTGGCACCCCATAACCCATACCCACCCTGAACCCTAAAATTGCCCCCTGACACCCCAAAACCCACACCTGCCCTGAACCCTAAAATTACCCCTGGCACACCAAAACACATACCCACGCTGAACCCTAAAATGTCCCCTGGCACCCCAAAACCCATACCTACCCTGAACCCTAAAATTGCCCCCGGAATCCCAAAACCCATACCCGCTCAGAACCCTAAAATTACCCCCTGGCACCCCAATCCGTAACCCACCCTGAACCATAAAATGACTCACTGGCACCCTAAAACCCACACCCACCCTGAACTCTAAAATTACCCACTAGCACCCCAAAAAAAAATAAACACTACAAACTTACACTACATTTGCATATTTGGAGGGGACTGTCCTCTTTGACGTTTCTATGTATGTAAGTCAAGAACAACATTCACAGTAACCTAGATATGCAGGCAGTAGGTAATGCTGTGCTGAAAAATGCATTAAAGTTACTGGAACTTACACAAAAAAACTGCTGCCTGCTCTTCTGATACTATACTGTGGAGTCTGGCTGATCAGCAGCACTGTGTCCTGGCATCCAGCTCCTCCCGAAGGTCTCACTGTGTAGATCAATGTGGGTCAAATGCACAGACAGCAGGGGGACAGGGATGGCCAGTGCAGGTGAAGCTTTTCCTTTGTAAATTAATTCCTGCTGGCGTCATAGCCCAGGGTTTGCTGTCTGTGCACTTGTATGGAATACACATCTATACAAGTACACAGACAGCACACCCTGTGCTAAGATGCCAGCAGAAATTCCTTTACAAAGGAAAAGCATCACCTTAACTGGCCATGCCTTCCCCCTGCTGTGCACATCTTCACACCCCATGCTTACAACCCATCAAATGCTTAGGTGAAATCCCTGCCTTCAGGCAAGGATTTCACCTCTGCGCCACTCTAAAGGAAACACAAGAGGTCAGGGCAGGGGGGTCGGTTCACTCGCTGAAACTTTTCAGAGGCTCGCTGTCTGGCTCGGGCTGCTGGGCCTCTCAGAAATCATTAAAACAATCACATTCTCGGATCGGATGCGCAGCCTTCCTGCACCATTTCAGTGCGTGTCATCTTAGCCCGGGCAGAGGAAGCGACGGGGGGGCTGAAGCCCGGTGAGCCCAATGGGTGTTGCGCGCCTGGTCACATGACAGGTCTGTCTTGTGCCCAGGCTAATAATAAGGTCTTGTTGCGGCGCCACACAACAGCAAAGGACATACGTTAATTTCGTAATTCCATCAGGGGTGTGCTTGATAACACTCTCCCTATACCTTGCATTTTGGAGGCGCGCCCTCCATGCACAATCATCCCAAAATCAGCACTTTTTCAATATTTCTTTACTTGAATGTGCAGTTATCGGCGACTATTTGGGCAGATCTGGAATCAGCGAGGAGTTTCAAGCAGCTCATCCTCATCGTTTCTCTTTTTCTTTCATGATAAAGTGCCCACCACTTCCTCGTTCATATATGCCAATAGTACAGTGCTTAATTTGTGAAAAAAGAAATATATGACAGGACTCTTGTCAGAAGGCCCCAGCAGCTTGCACCATACATAGCCCCGCCCAGTACTGGCAAGTGCAGTACCAACACAACTACTAACCATCACACTTCTACAGGTGTGACAATTCAGCAAATACCCGGCCCCAAAAGCTATAAGAATGGCTTGGGCGGCAATCAATAGTCATTTTTAATATATATTGAATTAATTACCAACTGCTGTTGTGCTCATCTTTAAATTAGACAGAGAGCGTCACTATGTGTCTGACTGTTACAAGCACTGGTGTTGACAGTTAAGTGCTGGTGCCAAGCACCAGAAACCATGGCTCAAATTAAGCACTGTGACCACTTCAGATGGGAGAGTCCCGCTTTTTAAAGTAAAAAAAATGCCTTTATTTTTTACTGTCTCCCATCTGAAACTGCCTCTGCTTCAATAGAGGCTAATGGAGACAAAACATTCTTCTGATTACTTTTTGTCAATGTCCCTCTTCTAAAATGTTGGCATGTATGTTAGTTTGTGGAGGTTTATGGTTGCATCATTTTATCTTACTTACCTACTGTACTACCCATTTTTTGTGGACTGAGTACAAATATATGGCACATACCACAACCCTGACCATCTTTAGGTGCTAGGACTCGTCATCTGGGGATTGAGTGTTCCATTGTGTAGAGTTCAAATGCTGCACAGCTTCAGCGTGGGTGATTGGGGTGGTGTTGTGTCAACGAATTAGCTTCTTCCATCACAATTGACGCTTTTGTGTCTTCGCTGGATGTGTTATGGGGCAGTCTTGCAGACTTCGGGCCTCATTCATGAAAAGTGACGCATCGCTGCGTGAAATCAGCGATGCGTCACTTTTCATTGCGCCCTCCTTGCGACATGCTGGATGCGTCATATTGTAAATATGACGCATCCAGCATGTCGCAAGGAATTGCAGATACATCAGTATTTCTGACGTATCTGTGGGCGCAAAAATGAGGCATTGCTGGAGTGTATCAGAAAAGTGAAGCAACTCCAGCAATAGGTCATTACACATGGGCAAGTCCCATTTCAATGTGCCTGTGTCAGTCTTACACCTGCTGTGAGGCAATCGTAAGATATTGACGCATTTCTGTCCTAGAAGTGACGCAGTGGAATCTCATAGATTTCACTTCGTCACTTCTACGAGGCTTACGTGCGTCAAAACGCCCACCCTGCATACATTATACCTGGCGCAGGTATAATATGGTGCAGGAGTTTACAAAGTGACACATCTGCCTAGATGCGTCACTTTGTAAATATGACGCAACATGGCGCATTTTTTACCCTGCTGGTGCGTCACAAAAAGTGACGCACCGGCGGGGCAAAAGTGACGCAAGGACTCATAAATAAGCCCCTTCATGTTTAAGCCTTTCAGGAAGAAATGAGGTACAGACAACCATGATGTCACCGGCAATATTGAGAGAGACACACTGATACAACCCTGACTACCTTTAGGAATCCCCCGGGGAATGGGTCCAACCTTACTGCATGAAATCCTTGGAAAAAGACAGCAGCCACTGCTGCAGGCTGTCCATGTATAATGTACAGAGTTCAAGCAGACACATACCTAGAAGGACAAAGGGTGCCACATCTGGGGGCCTGTGAGGGCAGGACACCTACAGTAGCAATCAAAGAGAATCTCTGGGTACCTGAGACAAGAGGACATAGGTCAGCCTAAATCATTAACGCCCAGGTCAGAATTTCATAGTTACCAATGTTCAACAGCCTTCCAGGCGGGAACATAGGGATGTCCTTAGGAACAAGGGGTTGCTCTTCAAAGCAGCTCCAGGAATAAAAAGAGAACGAGGCATAGAATAGGTCAATAATACAAACATATGGGGATGGTGCGCCACAAGCTCACCGTATTGCAATTTTGTGGGGTGTGGGGATGGCAGGCCTCCATTTTTTCTGAGGAAATAAAAGACGTCTAGTACAGCACAGCAATCAGCCCTAAAGAATATAATGACCATTCTCTAAAGGCCTCCTAATTCCACAGCATAACAATTTATGAATAACTGCATGGATTATTGCAACACCTGTTGTGCAATGTTATAAATTATTATAACGTGAATTTTGATAGACATCTGACTAAATATGTTCATATTTCCTTGCATATTTGTGTTTTCGTCCCCATTTCTGTTATTTTATTTTTCACTTTGCACACATACAGCTAGATGCATCAAGCGAAATACCGTTCACAAAGGGGCAGATTCTCAGAATCTGCCCCTCTGCGACCGGTATTTATGCATTTGGGATGCATCATCCCAAGTGCATAAATCGCTATTTGCAATTGCATTTAAGGAATCTCAAATTGAGATTCTTTAAATGCAGCCTGTGTACCTCAAAGTAACCAGTGCTGCCTTTACCTAGCAAAACACTGGGGAAGCAAGCAAGCCGACAACATTCACAAAGGGGAAAAAGTCCCAAAAGGAATCAGTTACCACCTCCTTTGAGGTGTTGGTAAGTGACTATTAGTTGACGACTGTCATTGTGATACCATTGCAATTTGCAATCAGGAGAGGACACTTCTTTCACACCCTTCCTAAGTATGATTCAGAATAGATCGCAAAACCAACCTTGCAAGTCAGAAATGCGCAAAATAGGTTTCATACATACCAAAATATCATTTTGTACTTATAGGGATGACTATACATTTGCATAATTCCACATTGCCTCCTTCAACATACTATAAATTGTCCTGTCCAGCCTGTTCACCTGGGCCACTACCCACTGCTTTATCAGCGGGGGCTCAACATGCGTCCATCTCTTACAAATTTCTTGTCTTGCTAACTAAATTAGGTAAAAAAAGCAGCTTACTGCATTCTTTTGTATGGGCACTTGTTCCTGTGTAATATTCCACACCAAATAATATTGAAATATGGCTTACCTATATATCGAAAGCCAGATTTGTGTTCCACACCTTATCCGCGCCTTGCCAAAATGAAGCCAGCCCTGGGCATTCCACAGACATACGTATATCATTAGCCTCCTTCAGGCCTCATCTTGGTCATTTGCATTCTGTTGCATTCTTCAGTTTTACCATGTTCACAGGAGTCCAGCAGCATTTATGGAGGGTGAAAAAAATGGTTTGGTCTTCGGGTAGCAGGTCTCACAGTAGCATACAACCAATTTGAGTATACTTACAATAACTTCTTCATCTCCACATTCGGCAAGTCTCGCTCCCAGATTATAAATAATGGATCCCCTCTCTTTTCCAATACTGTGTTCAAGTGCCAGTACCATTTAGAAACCTCCTTCTTCTTAGGGTGGGTACTGTGTAGTCAGTGCTGGACTGGCCGTAGCGGGCACCGGGCATTTCCACGGTAGGCTGCCAGGGTGGGGGCCGGTTTTGGGCCTCTGGGGGGTCGTTTTTTTCACCGGGGGCGGCAATATCGGCCCCCAATAACAAAATCAGTTGCACCCCTCCTCACCCTCCTGGGGGTTGGCCGAGCTGTTTGCCAGGGCCAGTTTTGGTTCCCAGTCCGGCCCTGCTTGTAGTTCTTTTTCCATCCAACAGCTTTTTACCCTTAGACCTCCCTGCTGTTTAACCCAGGCTGTTATATGAATAAACTTACACCTGGAGAAATAGCCCCTTGTTCTCTTCCTCTAGAGCTCCTATGAGAGTGGTTCACCCTCACTTAAATCCTCTCATCCCTTCACCACATCCCTTCTGATGGGCCCACATAGTTCATCTTTCAGACACTCCGGAGTTGTTGGGGAGTCCCTGATTAGGGAAAGTAAGCTATAGGATGAATGCCTAAATGGACCCATCCATCATACCTCAACCTAGCTGCCACCTGAGGGATCTTCAGCCTGATCTTCTTAAACTATTTTGTGGAACTGAGTTTATATAAAAAGGCAGTATTCATCATGTCTACTGACAAGCACGGCAGTAGCATACCTATCGGGCTTCTGTCTGGTCCCCCAAGCAAATCCCAACAATTCTTTAACTGAAAAGCCCTACAATACAACTGTAGATCAGGGATACCTTCCTCCTGAGGTTCTTCCACAATATCCTGACCCCTTTGGGACTCCAGATAAAGCTACCGATCACCCCCTGGAATTTCTTCAATGCTTGCTTATTGAGAGTAAAGGGATATTATCAAACAAAAAGGTGAACATAGGCAGAATCCTTATTTAGATCAAATTGTTACGACCATAAATTGTCAGAGCAAAGTGTTCCACCTTCCCAACCATCCTTTCCAATTTTTAATGACTCTGTTCAAGTTAGACACATCCAGTTCCCCAGGTCTTTCATCACCCTGATACCTAAATACCTGATAGTTTTTTTCCTTTCATGACCACCCCATGGATAATTCTGTACCATTATTTCTGTCTTATCTAGGTTCATCTGATAACCTGAACGTTTACCAAAGATGTGCCCTGTTGGGCCCTGTTGTATTGCAGGGTATGTTCTATTTGCATCTGATGTATAGAAAATGAGATCGTCAGCATTGAGACCCAATTTCTTCTCAAGCCCCTTACCACAGAAGGGAACTATACTTTTGTTCTGCCTAACACTTTATGCAAAAGGCTCAAAATTGAAATGGAATAGTAGGGGGAACAACTGGCACCCTTGTCACGTCCCTTTACTGATCCTCACACAGCCAGTCAAATTACCAGGATTACAGGGACACTGGTATTATTTACCAGTATCCTGGCATGCTGAGATTCATAAGTCATGTCTATTGCCCTACAAAAGGGGGAGCCCAGTACTAGCTATTTCTATACTTGACCCAAATATACCCATCCCATTAAGTCAAAGGCTTTCATTGCATGTACTGAAATCACCACTAGAGGCAGAGTCTCCTTGTGTTTGCCTTGTACGCCCTAAGGTGGCAGTTTATACCCAGACATGAGTCCCTTGCTGACTTTGCCACTGGATTCAAGCTAGCCTGGCTGATGAGGGGTGTTACCCCGAAACCGGTCCCAGGATGTTTGTTTCCGGTCCAGGGAAGACCTGGTTTGGCAGTTCGGGCTGGACTGTTCCCATGAGGAAAAGGGTCAAGACTGATTTGCATGGGCTGGGTCTGAACTGAGGTGGCGGAGTGAGCTAAAGAATGATGAGGGATTAAACCCAGATCTGTGACTGGGGAGGAGAGTCTGACAAGTTTCAGCGCTCCGTCCATTACCTCCTTGTGTTTGCCAGGGTCTCAGGACTTGCCATGTGTAACCTCATGGAGATACCTCCCAGGCATGAGCCCTTTTTGATCCTCATGCACTAGTTTGTGCATCTGCTTTGCCAGTCTTTTGCCATATTTGCGAAAACCTTGTATTTAACATGGATATAGCTTGCTATGACTAACACCTAGTTGAAGTTTTTTTGAGTTTCAAGATTAAGCAAATAGCGGCATCCAGCCAGGACCTCCAGCTAGCATACTTCCCCTGCTGCACAGGCGTTCCCAAATCGGAACAATTATCTCCTTCAAGGCCTTGAATATGTTTATACGCGGAGACCATCGGATTCTGATGCCTTAGCCTTTTTTACATACTTAAAACCTCATTGTTTTCAGCTTCATCTATCTCTACAAAGTGCTCACCTTCCAAGCCAGTATATTACCACAGTTTTCCCCATACTCAAAAGGCTGTACCTAATTCACTTCCCATCTCTTTTTAATTTGGCTGTCTACCTCAGACTTTAGGCTCTCCTGGCTATCTTGCAAGGATTTTCTCTTGACTTTCCTTTCCCCCTCCTCTAGTCTGAAATCCCTTAACTCTTCGTGGAGGAGGCAGATCCTCCCCTCTAATTTAGAGATCACCTCTTTCCATTCTAAATTCCACTGACAATTTAGGCTTATATTCTGCCCCTCAAATATGCCTTCTATGCATCCCATACTATCTGCACACCCACTGTTTTATTTTTTAAATCAAAAAAGATGTCTCTCTGGAGGCGTATCCTACTCTAGCCCAGCTTGGTTTGGGATGTTTAAAGTGCACATGTATGACTGGATGTCGCAAGACGGCAGGCCGAAAAGACATGCGCACTTTAAACAGTACATTGACAGCCCACCCTCCTCCCTGCTGGTGTCACTCATTAGGCCCCACCCCATCCTGACGCTCTGTTGGACACGGGGATGAAAAATAAAATGGTCATGAATTACCATGTTATTATTAATCTCTGGGGATTTGGGGGTATTTTAAGTTGAGCGATGCTTCTCCGCTCCAACGGAGGAGCCGCCCTAGGCCTCGCCTGACCATTTCCAATGCAGTATAATTGTGGGATATGTCCCTGGAACAGCTCGATTCAATCTCCACCCGTACACGTCACAATATACTTAGCACCATATACTCTCTGTGTCTCATTTTTTTGGGTGTCATAATTTTTTTTTTAAACAGAATCATAAAGCTTAAGCACAGTTTGGAACCAGAGTAAATTAGTACTAAGCAATACACTACCGGTCGACGGGGGAGTCTAACTTTATTAATGCGAAGAGAAGTATTCAGATATACTATTGCAGTGCTTTCACTGAAGAAACTAGAGATTCATAAACGTGTGCACATTATGTTTACTTAAACCATGAAGATATGTAGTTCTCATATATATTTACACTTATGCTTCCAGTTATACTGCGTTTATTTGGAAGTGCATTGCATATGTAACTATGAACTAATTTATTCACGTTTCCATTGATTTTGTTGCATTTATTCTGAAGTTATACGTGCAAATATAATCATGTATTCAAAGTGGACATTGAACTGGTTGACTAAAGTTAACTTGACTAGGCTTTAATTTGAGATGCATTTTGCTTGCCTTGTGTGTTCTCTCCTCTGCAGGTGCGTTGCCAAGGTTTGATAGTTAGAGAAAGGAGTACTGTTGTATTAGTGATAGAGAGGTCTGAGAGAGAAAATATTGGCAGAGATGTGAAGAGCTAACGAGCTGAAGAAGCCCCCTATTCATACACAATGAAGTGTGAGTTGGTGAAGTAATTTCAGTCTCAATAGCATCTGATAAGCAATGAGCGCAACCACAACAAGAATTGTAATGCATTGCCGGACTTTCCCATCCCACGCAACTTGGATAGCCATGTTAACCTTCAATTCCCCTCTGTTCCTGAAACACGATCAGGCAAGGAGGAAAAACTAAAGGTTAATGTGGCTATCCAAGTTCTGTGAGATGGGAAAGTCTGGTGATGCATTTCAATGCTTGTTGTGGTTGCTCTCATTGCTTATTAGATGCTATTGAGACTGAAATTACTTCACCTGCTCACCCTTCCTTTTCAAATTCTGTATCCTTATGATGCTTGGTTTGCACTGATTGGACTTGATACCTAACTTGAAATAAACCCACTTCACTTTAGCCACCGATACCTGGTATTATTGTGTGGCCAAATGGGTTACACAGATGTTTACATTGTTTTGATAATGTAAACTAAGCCTGGGCGGAGTTCGTGGAATTTGCGGAACTCCGCCATTTTGACAAAAAAACTCCACCGCGCTATCCGGAATTCCGCGAGCAGCGGAGTGAGTTAGGGTAATGCCATTAACTGTGATTTTAAGTGCAGAGTGTTTGTCCCGCGCTGTAAAATTATCGCAAACAGCACCATGTGCAGCGCAAGAGGGCGCGGCTTTCTTCGTGTTGCTTGAGTAGATTTTCTACTCGAGCTGCAACTTTCTCAAAGCGAATAGAAGGTTTCTCAGCGCGAATGGTCGCGATCTGCTGCGACCACTCGCATTGAGAAATCTGAACACCTGTGTTGAGGAATCTCATCAGAAGGTTTATTTTCCTCACTCGCGCTCACCAACTAGACCTTGGCGAGCACGAGCAAGGAAAAATCTCGCTAGGAGGTGGATTTTCCTCACTCTGGCTCACCAACTTGACGTTGACGCGAGCGAGGTAAAAAACTCTGCGTGCTCGGTGGAGTGCAGATACCTCCGCAAACTCCACAAACGGAGCGGAGTTCACTGCCCAGGGCTAATGTAAACTGCTTTTGCCTCTCAGTCAACTAAAAGGTTCATCGAATGGAGGAACGCTAACCTGTCCCAGTGCTCCCTCAACCAGCGAACGCTGTAGGGGGCGAGTAGAGTTATAGTGGCACATGCTGAAGCAACCATGACAGAGTCAGCACAAATAGCATAGTCAGGCAGGTGGATGCTGCAGGAAGGTGTGCTGCTACCTGGGCAGCGGGGCATCAGGCTGGATGATGGACTTGGGACAGGAAACTAGAGCCGAACATGCCCCTATGACAGGGAGTGAGCAGAAAGTGTGCGAAAGCAAGAAAGGTGAATTCGGT
Organism: Lissotriton vulgaris; assembly: GCF_964263255.1. Classification (NCBI taxonomy): domain Eukaryota; kingdom Metazoa; phylum Chordata; class Amphibia; order Caudata; family Salamandridae; genus Lissotriton; species Lissotriton vulgaris. The sequence continues at coordinate 1,671,979,545 of NC_141685.1, read as the reverse complement.
AGGAGGAGCTGCTGACCGGACAAGAAGTAAGTGGGACTACAAAGGCGAGACGGTCGGGATAGGCCTTCAGGTAAGACCATCAAGGGCAGTGAATTAAAAAAAGTGGACAGTTATGATAGCTGGTACAGTTTGAGGTCAGGAAGAGGGGTCAGCATCCTAGTGGAGAGCTGCAGCATTTTAGTGGGCAACAGCGCATTTGTGAGGTGAGAGGCCCCAAGAGAAAGAAAGCAGAATGGCAAACAGGGAAGTAGAGGTTGTATTCTCGCCCCAGTAGTTGTAGCACATAAAGACCCCAAGGAGAATGCACAGGGACCACGAGACGCAGAACAAACGCACAGAAGTTCACACGAGGAATGAGGAAAATAAAAAGGACTCCGTCACTGAAAGCTTTCTTTAAAGTCAGCATGCAGTCCCCCCAAGAACCTCGTATTAAGACTGAAATGGAAGGCAAAGGCAGTAGGGAGGCGACTGGAATGGGCAGGCAGGGCCAGTTTGATGAGCTGGTACCAGTAGGCATAGGGTGACCAACCATCTGTAAATTTCACGGACCGTTGTCCGTGAGGATCCCTTGTACGGACGCCTTTTGTTCATAATTTTGGCCATCACAGGGAGCACCACTGCTCTCCTGTGAGAAGCATTAACCCCTTGATTCTGGCGCCTCGCACTCCTCCTCGAACACAAGAGCAGCCCCACCCCGCCCATTGTCATTCTGTAGGCCAGCTAATTGCCACATACAGAATGTCAATGAGGCAGTCTGGGGTGTGACAGCATGTGGTGGCCTCCTACTGCCTCAGTGTACAGCAGGGCATTCTGTTAGGTAAAAGGTAAAACGCCCATGCTGCCATGTTAGAAAACAGTTTACATAAAGAAGCCTGTGAAACAAGTTAAAAAGAACAGGTTATGTTCTTTCACTATCTCCATTTTAGAACTTAAGTATTTTCAATATTATATTCAACAAAGCCATGGTTTCTGCTTTTATTTTAAGTAAATAACAACCATTGACAAAGCCAATAGTCCTGGCTTGTTGTTGGTGTAATGATACTTGCTGTATTATATATCTGGATGCAATGACAGAAACAACATAATACCAGTCATGCGAAACACTAAGCTAAGCACAGATTTTTAGCCTAGGTGTTTTAAACCACACCCTTAATTACATTGAACACCCCCTTTGAAGAGACCCCCCAGTTTCTTTTACGCACTTAAAGCCCTAGAAACAATACCATGCCAGTCACCCCACATCCTGGCATTGTGCATCATGCATGACTTCTAGTTTTCAGATTGCCTATGTGCAGGGGCATAGTGAACCCTCCACCATCCTACCCCACCCCTTGCTTTAGGAACTACAGCAGGGGTGAAGTTCTTGATGGGCCTGTTCTGTCTGCAACTCTGCAGACAAAGGCACAGCTCATGTGAAAAGGTGGGTGAGTAAATAAGTGAAGGAATGTTTGAATGGCTGGATGGATTAGTGAAAGGATGAATGGATAAATGAAAGGGTGAATAGATAGATAATGAAAGAAAGGATGGATGGATGAGTGAGTGAGTGGAAGTATGGATGAGAGAAAAGGTAAATAGATGTATGTATGGGTGGAAGGGTAGATGGATGGTTAAAAGGGCGGATAGGTGTGTGAAAGGATGGATGGATGGATGGATGGATGAGTGAAAGAGTAGATAATGGGCGAGTGAATGGGTGAATGGATGAGTGAAAGGATGGATGGATTGATGAATTGATAAGTGAAAGAGCGGATGGATGGATAAGTTAAAGGGTGGATGGAAGGATTGATGAGTGAGCGAAATGGTGTAGATGGACAAAAGAATGGATAGATGAGTGAAGAAATGAAAGGGTGGATGGATGAGAGAACGGATGGATGAGTAATAGGGTCAAAGGATGGATTCATAAATGGATGAGTAGATAGTTGGGTGGGTGGAAGGATGGATGGATGGATAACAGTGGCATAACGAAACTTGAGGGGGCCCCCCTGCAAAGCACAATGAGGGCCCCCCCAGCGGCCCGGCTCACCACCTACCACTTTGCCCCACCGACAAAAGTAAGCAGTCACCTAAAGCCGTATAATCAGCACTTATCTGTGCATACTTCCAACAGCAAATATAAATAGAATGCACTTTAATTATGTTCTAGGGCTGCCTCAATGATAAGATCCATGACTGATAATTAAAAGGAACAAAGACAGAAAAGTCACATTTATTTCAAAATGAATGCATACTTTTTTATTTATAACCCTATATAGTGCCACGAGGAGGACTTTCCAGGCTCTTTAAACACATGGCTGGCATTTTTCTTTTATCAACCCTACTTTATATTCCTTTTCATGAAATGCATTCTCACACTACAGCAGTAAATGTACATTTCAAATACAAGGAATAGGCAGAGTGGGGGCCCAGGGGGTACTGGAACAGGAAAAAACTAAGCCTCTGTAACCAGTTTACAAACCATTTTACAAAGGTATGTAAATATGCAAATGGTCTCTGGCCTCGAGGCCGTTGCCTTCAATAACCCTTGTTTCTGGGCCTGGAAGCTCAGGTCACCTGCACCCACAGCATGCTGCACACACCATTTCATTTATGAGGTAGGACTGTTATGAGGCAACTCACTGATGCAACCAACGCCGGCGAGAAAGTGTAGTGCTGCTTGTGTGAGCTACAGCACTGATGGGGCCCCTAGAGGCTGGAACACGGGGGCTGCTGGGGGCATAGCTGCCAAGGTTTTAGATTGCTATGTGTGACATTTCCATAATTTCAGTGTAATTATGAGTGACATTTCAACGACTATGAGTGATACTTTCTTGCGAGCAAAATTAAACAATGAAGACGATCAACACATATAGATATCAGAAATAACACCACAAAGACCATTCCGGTAGAAACACATCCGTTTTTTGAATAAACTACTATGGCAACTATAGCTCAGAATGCGAGCTATAGTTCCACTGTGTGTGACCACAATGCAGGGCTATTTGCATTTTTATAGTGGGACATGCTCCCACTGCTGTGCACCAACCCTGACAGGTGGGTGCGATCGGAAGACTGTAGTCATTTCATACATACATATTTATAGCCGTTCTTTCATGCATCCATAATGCACACCCTTTAACCTATTGATCTTTGACTCTTCCTGCCATAATTTCAACATTCCCTCTATCAATTCTTCCACTACTCTACTCATTAATTCTTTCATCATTCCTTTCACCCTTCCATCCTGCCTGTTCTCCCTTATTTCCTTTCATGTTTCTTTCCTTCGTCTTTCTTTCTGTCTTTCCTTTATATACCCACCTGCTATTTCACATCCTTAATTGTTCTTACGCTCACTTTTTCTATTTGTCCCTTTATCAAGGTGTTTCCCCTAATTTCTCTTTATCTATTTCCTTGCTCCATGTCAGCCTACCACCTACACACCCCTCTCTCAGGATATTCCCTAACTGTTATTCATGAGCACCTTGTATGCAGGGCTGGGAGAAGAGGCCCAGAAACACATGAGTAGATTGTTAGTCAGAGGGGATGTAGGGCGGGGCAGGAATGCTGGCACAAAGGGTTTTTAGGGTTTGAAATAGTATAACATTTTTCAGATGACAGCCATAGTGAAATTACTAACGGGACCCCAAGTTTATTAGATTAAGTAAAATGCACAAGTCACTTTTATTTGCCAGTTAAATATAAGCTGGAAAACATATTGCAAGAACAAAGTTGTGCTGAGTTACAGCAATGGCATAATAGTTATCTGGTGACATACCAGTGTGTGAGTTATACACCCAGGCAGTTTTATGCATTACTTAAAGTAGTTTACGCTATTACAGGTACGATTCCCAAACACATAAAATATTTGAGGTTGTTGCAAACTTTTGTCATTAACAAATTCGGTTTATGGCCATTGACTGGCTAAAAACACAATATCCCGAAATCATCCATTCATCTGAATTTTGCCAAATTTTTTTCAAACTGTAACTGCTAAAAGCTAATCCTTGACATCTGTCCCATTGCTCCCTCCTTGCCGTACGCCATATGTTTATTTGTGTGCAGTAAGTGAGAGCCCATGGTGTTTTCAGTTATGACCCTCCCTCCCCCAGTGATTGTTTTTGAGCGTTGAAGGAGTTTCTAGTGTGTGATTATGTGCAGTTTGTAAAGACCTATTGTCTCTTGAAGGTGGTGTTTAGGAATAGCTGGCCTCTGTATGTACCATGAGCGTATGAAGGAATAGACCTTCGCATTCGAACAGATATACTGCTAAAGGATAATATCCATTCTACGCTACCTACAGAGCTATAAGCAAAGGTCTACATTTTGGCATGCACGTTACTGGTGGACAGAGCATTTAGTATCTATTTAGGGGCAGCTTTTCGTATATACAATGTTTGCAGAGATGTTCTTAGTGTTTTCCTATATAGGTTTACTATTCTAGTGTCCATGGGCATAAGCATCCTTCGTAAATAGATTCTAAGGGCTTGTGTTGCATTGTTAGATGGGTTTTCGTGCTTGTATATGCATAGATGGCATACAAAGTGCATTCTCCCCCTCCCCACTGCATACATTACGAGGCCCCAATTTAATTCAACATCAAACTCGGGAGTCATGCTTGATTTTCTGCAGTGTGCTTGTTTATTAAAAATTAAGTTCACAGGTCAATTACTTCATTGACCCATCCATTTCTTTATTTATTAGTAAAATATTCCATCACAGTATTTAAGAATAAAACTTGCACTTATATACAATATACACTCATTTACCGCCCATTCTCCAATGGGCCTTTGATTTGACTTCAGGGTTGCGCCAGCAGGCCGCAACCCAGATCACCTGCTCTCTTTACGTTAACCCACTTCCGGTCAACAGAGCCGCAGGTGAGGAATGTGCCCCCACTTGGGCAACCAGCGGCCTCCGGGGTAGGGCTGAAGAGCCAAGGCCACCAGCAGGTCAGCCCCAACTCTCCCGCCAGCCCAGAGTCCAGAATGATATAGCAAACCTGTTCAGAGGTAACTGTCACTAGACAAGAAGTTCCCGTGGTATTCTTGTCCGGAACCCCGCCACTGTCCTAACTGAAAAAACCTTATTATAGGGATGGGTTGGTGGGTGTCTTCTCTAGGCGACGTCCGACTCCTGGGCGGTCAGCGGACAAAGAGAGGGCCTCTAAGATGGTCGCGGGCATTTATACCTCGCGCCATACGACTACTTCCGGGGCGCTCCGCCGTCCCCCGTTCCTATTGGTCCTTGCACCATAACCACTTCCGGGTCGGCCGACTCGGAAGTGAACCTACTCTGGGTCGGCCCTTTGGCTGCCACTAACGATGCCATTCCCCGAAGGGGGATGGCGCCTTGCATAGATGGCATACAAAGTGCATTCTCCCCCTCCCCACTGCATACATTACCAGGCCCCAATTTAATTCAACATCAAACTCGGGAGTCATGCTTGATTTTCTGCAGTGTGCTTGTTTATTAAAAATTAAGTTCACAGGTCAATTACTTCATTGACCCATCCATTTCTTTATTTATTAGTAAAATATTCCATCACAGTATTTAAGAATAAAACTTGCACTTATATACAATATACACTCATTTACCGCCCATTCTCCAATGGGCCTTTGATTTGACTTCAGGGTTGCGCCAGCAGGCCGCAACCCAGATCACCTGCTCTCTTTACGTTAACCCCCTTCCGGTCAACAGAGCCGCAGGTGAGGAATGTGCCCCCACTTGGGCAACCAGCGGCCTCCGGGGTAGGGCTGAAGAGCCAAGGCCACCAGCAGGTCAGCCCCAACTCTCCCGCCAGCCCAGAGTCCAGAATGATATAGCAAACCTGTTCAGAGGTAACTGTCACTAGACAAGAAGTTCCCGTGGTATTCTTGTCCGGAACCCCGCCACAGGGCGAGGCGCTTACTGGCAGACTCGACCTCCCCCCCGCCCTCAAGAGCTTCAGAGATGGCCCCTAGGACTGTTTCTATAAATATCTCAGTGCCCGCCTCCAAAAGGTGCACTCCATCCTCCGCGTATAACTCCGGCCTGGTCGTTTGTATCAACTTGTGACGAACAGTTCTAATACTAGATTTTTGGAGAATTTCCGCCACCGACTGGTTCAACCTTTTAATAGATTTGTTCACCGCTTTCATAGGAGCGCCCCGTGCACAAACGAGCCTCGGGATGACTTCTGACCACAGTACTATGGCTTCCGAAAAAATGCTTTTGACCGCTGCTAAAGTAGAGAACAGGGACTCCTTCACTCCTCTCCTACCGCCCGGAATCATATCGTTGCCTCCGCAGTGTAACACGAATACATCTGGATAAGGCATGCCTCTGGCCAAAGCCGCCTTAACATCTCTCGGGACGTCCGCTAGGCGCTGCCCGCCTATGCCTACCCAATGATGATCGCAACCGGGCATCATGGTCACCCTGTCTTTGAGCGTCTTTCCGAAGTGCGCCCCCGCCCTGCGAATGAAGGAGTGGCCACACCAGCATATTTGGATTCTCTTAGGGGAGGTACCTATAGTAAACAGTAAGAGATACGGTGAGCATGAATCCAAACAGAAAGGGACGTAAATTTTCTGAAACAGCTTTTGCTAGACTAATTGCGGGCGGACGTAACGTTCATAGCATGCTGATTTCCAGCGACCTAATCTCTTGATTACTTGTTCGGGCAGGCCTAGGCCAGCAGCCGTTGTCGCTGCTCCTATTCGGAAAGAATGGGATGTAAAGTCGGAAGGATCAACTCCGATCCGTGCCAGGGTCATTTTTACTACTCGCGTAAACTGAAACCTGGTGAGAGGAAGACCACTCTCGTGATTTAACAGTCTATCTTCTGATACCTGGGGTCTGACCTGGATGAATCTCCTCAGTAGGTTAACTGGGCAGAAGGGCTCCCCCTCTACTCTACCCAATTGTAACCAAGTCCCTTTACTCAAAGGATCTGTCTTCGATCTACGCACTCTAAGTCTCAGTACACCTTCGGACTCAATTATGTCCGAGCACCTTAGGCCCCCCTCCCTATCTGTCTTGGACACTGGGAGTAATTCAGAGATCCGCAATGCTCCGCAAAAGGCTAAAGCATAGGCTACCCGGAATAACTGCGTCTCATAGGGGGAATAACAAACAAAAGGCAGTGCCTCCAAGATCTTTACCAACTTCCCTACGTCTATGGGTCTCCTGGTATCTTTTTCTCCTGGCGTCAAGCGTTCCCAACCTCTCATAGCTCTTCTTACCCTCTGATCCTTTGTCGGGTCGGAAACTCCCTGTAGCCCTGCATAGAATGCCAATGCCGACAACTGTCTTTTCATGAATGCCACTGATTTCCCCTCCCCTTTTTATTGTACTATGAAACCTAACACGTTCTGAGGCACAAAGGCGTCCATTAGGCCCGCTCCCCTCAGGTAGGCCGCATAACCCTCCCAGGACTTTTGATACATACTCTTAGTCTTGGGGGCCAAGGATGCGGATATCAACTCGGCAGCTGTGGGACACCAAACTTCCATAGCTCCGCTGGGAAGGCTGTCATTGTCGTCTCCGCTTGTGGCCAATGTTCCTGGAATTCTGTTAACTTAAAACGAGACAATGCATCAGCTGCTTTGTTCTCCACACCTGGAACATGTCTAGCAGTGAATTGGACATTGTGGCTCAGGCACTGCAATACTAACTCTTTCAATAGCCTGAGCACCCAAGGGCATGTAGCTCTCTGATTATTAATCACCATGACTACTGACATGCTGTCCGACCAGAATACAATGCGCCTGTTTGCGAGCACATCTCCCCACAAGTGCAAAGCTACCACTATGGGGAACAACTCTAGGAAGGAAATGTTATTGGTCAGACCTCGCTCTATCCATTCGTCTGGCCAATGCTGCATGCACCATTTTGAGCCCAAGATCGCCCCGAAGCCAATACTCCCTGCAGCATCAGTGAATAGCTCAAGGTCCGCATTTGAGGTGCTGGCTGCCCGCCACAACACTGTGCCATTGAAATCCTGCAAAAAACATTTCCAAAGCATAAGGTCCTCTCTCACCTCGGCTGATAGCCTCACTCTGTGGTGCTTTGCCCGCAGCCCGGACATTGCCCTCGCTATACTCCTGGAAAACGCCCTGCCCATTGGTATGACCCGCAGGGCAAAGTTCAGTTGGCCCAAAAGAACTTGTAACTGGTGTAAGGTTACCTTCCTTGTTCCCAGGCAGTTATCGATTGCGGCCTTAAAAGCATCTACCTTAGTCTTTGGCAACCTGCACACACCTGCTGATGTATCTATTTCAATGCCCAAAAAGGTCAAACATGTGGTCGGCCTTCGGTTTTTTCCTCCGCCAAAGGCACCCCCAGCGCACCAGCCAAATGCTGGAAGCCCAGAAGGGCCTTCCTGCAAGACTGGAAACCCTCGGGACCCATGAATAAAAAATCATCCAAGTAATGGACTACTGCATGCGATTTGTCTGAGGTCAGGAACTGCTCCACTGCCCATTCCAAGAACCTCGCAAACGTTTCGAAGACTGCACAGGCAATAGAACACCCCATAGGCATGCATAAGTCTACAAAGTAGTCCCCATCAAAAGTGAAACCCAAGAACCTGGTATCTTCTGGGTGAACAGGCAGTAACCTAAAGGCTGACTCAATATCAGTTTTAGCCATTAATGCTCCTTCCCCCAGTGCTTGCAATTTTTCAATGGCCGTGTCAAACGTGGTATACCGTACCGTGCACAGGTCTGGGTCTAGCTTATCATTGACAGTAACCCCCGGGGGGCTTGATAGATTATGAATAAGACGGAATTTACCTTCCTCTTTTTTCGGAACTAATCCTAAAGGCGAGCAGATCAGATTATGGGTAGGTGGATCTTTGAAAGGGCCCCCAACCCGACCTAAGGATACTTCCTTCATGATTTTGTCTCATGCTGCTTCCATGTTTCGCAACACCGAGCTTTGATTACGGGGAGGGACATTAGAAGGAGGGGCTGAAGATGGGATACGGAAGCCAAACGTAAAACCATGAAGCAGGAATTGAGCCTCCTCGAGGTTGTCGTACTTACTGAGGAGGTGTGTCAGGACATGCCGTTTAATGGGAGTAGGTAGCTTTGTCGGAAGTTTTAGGTGGCTTTCCCTTTGGGGTGACATGGCCGGACTGTTCCTTGGGATTTCCCGTTTTGTTAAAGCATCTGATTTCGGGATGGGAGGTCCCACCGCAATACGAACAGCAGTGTTTGAACCTGCACAAGACCCCCCTGGTACACTCGTTTCTGTTAAACTGCCAGCAGGCCTGTTTTTTCTCCCCGACGCCTTTGTCGCTCCGAAAGGACTGATTCTGAGCAGGGGGAGCAGTGTTAGACGCTGAGGGGGAGGAATAGAACACTGTGTGCCATAGATTGATCTCCCGCTGGTCCCATGATATACCTGGGTGGACAGCTTTCATCTGTCTAAACATTTTATCATACTTTAACCACCCCTGGCCTGGAAACTCGGCTGCCGCACCATGGATCAAGGATATATAGCTCATCATTTGAGGGCCTAGCACAGGATATTTTTCCAATATAACTGCGGCATAAATAGCAAATCCCGTGATCCAATTTTTCATGGACCACTCCACCCACGACTTCTTTTGATTGTAATCACCCTCCTTCCCACTTTTGGGTTTTCCCGCGGCTACGCCTGCATTAAGGAGGTCGAACACCTCCACATATTCACCCCTGAGTATCTTTTCCTTCATGTCTGCGGGCACATGCCAGGTGATCCCTGTGGATGGCGATAGGGTCATTGAGGATGATCCAAACATTAAAGGGCTGAATGCTAACAGCGGGTGACCTGTTGGTTGTCCCCCAGCCACCCCTTGTATCTGGCTGTTAGGAGACCCGGCCCCGTCAACCACGGTGCTAGCCATCGGGCCCTGTGTTGGACACCCTAAATTAGAGTAAGCATTCATCATTACGGGGGCCCCATTTGTCGGGTAGGACATGGTAGGAAGAATCGAGCTCATGAGGCCGTTACCTATCGCTTGCCCATGTGATCCATACAATTGCATTCCTGGTAACTGCGCGACCCCCCGGGTTGCACCCACACTTGAGATACTCCGCTACCCGGTTGCGCCACAACCGGCGGTAACATACCCTGCGGACCGGACCCCCCCACAGGAGTGACGGGGAGCCCCCCTATTCGTATGGGCCTAGTCACCACGTGCTGCCCTTCGGTATCCTCATTGTCTTTATTTGCGCCTGAATTCGAGTCAAATGTCTCTAGCACCTCCTCCTCACCTGGTGATGCTGGTTGTGGGTCTGCCGGCCTAGACCGTTTGCCTTTTGTAGCACCTTTAAGCTTTTCTGGGGTACGTTTCGCTCTCCTGCCTCTCCCCCTTTCTTCCTGAGAATTCGCCTCTGCTCTAGCTCCATCTCTCATGTTCTTTAGTACCCAATCCACGCCTTTTTCTCTTGTGAACTCCAGCAGCTCCGTAAAAGCGAGGTATTCATCATTTTTGGCTGCAGGTTCTTTGCCTTTCGGTGCCCTCTTCGGCGGCATCCTGCACTTAAAGAGAACAAACGTTAAAAACCCCTTAACTGATAGTACATGCATTAAGGCAAGCTGTGCGCGGCTTGGTCTTGTTCCCGGGGAATCAGGTTGTGCTAAATGCGCCAGCGCTCACCACCCTGGATTTGAAGACAACAAAGGGCGACCTCAAAACATTTAAAGTTACCGCTGGCACCCGATCCTCCCTCCACAAAAAGTATGAACAAAGAGCTATGTTTGCATCGCGACTCCCTCAATTTAAAGATTCAATCATACAACACACTGCACGGCCCGCTAACCTAGATCACGAGTCGGATTGACCTTCTCTGTTCACTCTCGCACGAAGGTCCCGCGATGTCTTCTCTAGGCGACGTCCGACTCCTGGGCGGTCATCGGACAAAGAGGGGGCCTCTAAGATGGTCGCGGGCATTTATACCTCGCGCCATACGACTACTTCCGGGGCGCTCCGCCGTCCCCCGTTCCTATTGGTCCTTGCACCATAACCACTTCCGGGTCGGCCGACTCGGAAGTGAACCTACTCTGGGTCGGCCCTTTGGCTGCCACTAACGACGCCATTCCCCGAAGGGGGATGGCGCCTTGCATTGTTGGCACTGTGTCCATGCATTGTTGGTATAGAGCATTCGTGCTAGAGTGAATGCAGGGTTGGTGATCATTCTTTTCGGGTATGTGCATTGTTATCAAAGAGAGCGGTTGACCTCAAAACTGGGGAACCGGGTTCGAGTCTCAGCAGGGATGCTCAGCATCCTGATCTGGGTAAATCACTTCATTTCCATGTACCTAACAAGAAATTAATGTTTCCGTCTGTGACGCAACCGGTGCTTATGTAATGCGCTCTGATACCTTCCGGTCGAGTTCACGCTATATAAAACTAGGAAAAAAGAGCGCCTTTTCGGTTATTGCAGACGTGCTTCTCTATTGTGCATCTGCTTTGTTGGTGTTTACATTGCGCTTACTGGCTGTGTGTATACGTGTTATTTACACAACACCTCTTGATATTGTATATACGATGTTAGTTCATTTGAGTTGCATCAACAAAAAGACTTAAAATATCGAAAGCTTCTGGTGCATTTTTGATTCTGTGACTAGTAGAAGCAATTAGTTTGAACAGCATCTCGTTCAAATTAAAAGGTTCGATTGTAAATAGTTCGAAAATGTCTTTGGGTATTGGTTTGAGCAGTAGTTTGAATCCTTTGATTCAAATTTTCTTTTTCTGCTTTTCCAACCCTGCCTGAACCTTGACCCTAATTCTATCTCTGACTCCAATATGTAAACTGACCCCGATCATAATTGAATCCTCACCTTCACACTAACATTTGTATTTGACTACAAACCCAATTCTAACCTTCATGCTAATCTGTAGCCCACACCCTGAAGACCGCGGAGACATCCGCGCGCCACACATTATTTAATTAATGAAGAGGCCTTGCTCCGCTGAGTGAGGGGGTTCCCTGAAGTGCGCCCCCACTCCCTCGTAAAGCAGGGGCCTGTGTTATGCCCAGGGGTCTACTATAAAATATTAAGTTCTACTTTCATTCCCACTCACACTGCAAAGAACTCGAACTGAAGTGGAGGACTCAATTCTGGAGAGTTTCCGTTCCCCAGGAAAGTACAACGCAGGATTCTATACCTGGGCGGGCCACCTTACAGTTTGGCATGATGACTTTGCTTTGCATGTCCAACGCGGGTGACAGTCGAGATCTAGCCTAGCGCAGGTTTGAAACAAACGGTCTGTTTTGTAAGAGTTGATGACGTCACACCAATTCATTTTCAAGGACGAGTGACTTCGCCACAGGGAGCTGCGTGCGAGCGCCTAGAAGTCACAAATCTCATTTAACTACCAGAGCAGGCTACAACGCGCTTGCAAGGTGGGACAGGGCTGGGTGATGCACGACCCCGCGCTGGTGTAGAGGATCACGGGTGCAGCATCTTTGCACTCACCACCATTGGGCAGCTGCTGTGACCCGGCAGGGGCATCAGCACAGTGCCAGGCACTCTGTTCACGCATGTCCCTGCACTGGAGAAAAGGGAATGGGGCGGATTGGCATTGCAAACACCCAGTAAGGATACTACTCTATTGCCTTGGCCTATGCCCAATTAATTCCAGCTGAGAGGCGCATTTCCGTGCGAAAGAGACCCTAGACTAGAGGCTCGAGCGCGAAAGTGTGAGAGCTTCACTGGGTGTCCCTTCGCTTGGTTTGTGTGCTAGTCCGCATGTGATTCACGACAAAGAAAGAGAATTCAGGTTTACTGCCTTGTGCCAGCTGGACCCCCTGGTTTTACACCCCGCCCGCACAACTCCTCTGTGAAATCTCTCAGCACCGACCCCGTGCCGCAGCGGAGCACGTACTCACAAGGCGGCGACCACAGGCAGCCTGCCCATCACATGAACGCTGCTGCGTAGTACACCGAAGAAGCCAAGACCTTCTTCTGACGCTATAAAATAAAATACTACTCATAGGACAAATTAGCTTTAGAGGCCTATTCTAAAACAATGTAAATACTGCCCTATACCTAAGCCCTATAAATGCTGCCCTTTTCTAGAACATAGCAAATACTAACCCATTCATGAGCAGGCCTTGAGTAGTATATGACCATGATAGGTAGGCAGTACCGGGATCTCTCTTAAAAAAAATCCTTCTTTCTTTATACATTAATGAGTATAAAACGATAGCAATACACGTCTCAGCCTGAGGCTCGGACCACTCCTGCCTCAGACAGACTCACTCACCTGAGGCCTGGCCTGCAGCTTCAGTGGCAGGCGCGAGCAGGCAGCAGAAGACAGGGCAAGGCTAGCCAGGCAGGGGCTAGTACTAGTAATAATTAAATTATGCCCGGTGGCTGCACGGTGACAGTCCCTCAGTACAGTAGTCTCTGGCTGGGTCCTTGGATGGGATACCTCACAAGTCACCCACACTTTTAATTGCGCTGTGCAATGCGCATGACTGACAATGGCATTGGTCACAGGTCACCATAGCTGCCAAGGTTTCAGATTGCTATGTGTGACATTTTCATATCTTCAGTGTAATTATGAGTGACATTTCCACAAATATGAGTAACACTTTTTCACAAGCAAAATCAGGGAATGAAGACGAGGAAAACACAAATAGCAGGAATAACACCCATCAGAGCAATGAGAAACTCTTAACTTAGCTGCTGCAAAGTACTAGAAATGGAAGGGCAATAACGTAGTGCCCTTCACGACTAGGCCACCCTAACAGGGTGTGTGAGACCCCAACAAACTCTTACCCTGAAGCAAGTGGTCCACGGCCCAGTTGGCACACCGCTACATGGCCAGCACCGGCGTAGCCAGCGACCGAGAACAATAGCCTTCATAGCTGCCAAGGTTTCAGATCGCCATGTGTGACAGCTTCATACTTTCTGTGTAATTATGAGTGACATTCAACGCTTATGAGTGACATTTTTCACAAGCAAAATAAATCAACAAAGTGTATGGAAAGAAATATTAGAAATGACACTTGAGCAATGAGAAGCTTTACAGAGATCTTGAAACTGCTACAGAAACACCAGGAATGGAATGTCACTAATAGACTCTCCTCGAAAACGCCTCTATATACTTGCACAATCTCTACACATCCTAAATTTGACATCTGCTCCACTGCACCTGCTTGCACTACTATGGATAAATCACAATACCCGACCATGTTTGCCTCTACACACTTTACCATACAGCTGACAATTAAATCCAAACTCTTCCTTTTCAGAGGTAAATCCCAAATTACACCTCTCCAAAGAGACATCACTCTAACCAGTTAGTTGCCCCTTTTGGCCTGGCTACTTACCCACTGATGGGAAATGTTGGATGCTACACTGCAGGTGCCGCAATGCTGTGCAGTGCTGGACTCTTTGGCCCTGATGGCATCACACAGGTAGGCAGATTCCAAGCCTCTTTCTCTGGACTGAGGGGGTGGCTCAAATGGTGGTGAGCTGAGTCTGTTAAACTTGTCAGCTATGTCTTTTAATCCCCAGACACAAACGTGTGCCCCTGCTGCCCTCCAAACACACGTGGAGGGCAGATGAGTTGTTAAACGTGGGCCTGCCGGAGCGGCAGAGATTTCTGCCTGGGGGCCAGGGCAGCTGATCCAGTGGAGCAGAGGTGCCAAATCACCGAATATCTGGCAGAGAACTTGACTATTCTCTTCTGCTTTTCAGTCTCAGGTAGCTCCTGCATTGACATTTATGGGCACTTTCACCTTAATGGCCGTGTACCTAAGACCATTCAGAATCCTGGAAATAGGCCTGGTGTCAACTGTTGTGCTTTCCGCCCTTGCACCCTGGTGCTGTACATTTCAACATGAACAACTTCGTGCCCTCTCTCTCTCCTTGTCTGGAAAGTGTACCTCCTATCACCGTGCTGTTTATTCCAAGATTGAGTCATGTAGTATTCCATGTTAGTGTATTCCATGTTAGAGTTGTAGAGTAGCATTCTGTGTTAGAATTGTTATCATACATTTCTACTGTAACATTCTATGTGGTAACTGTGCTCACTCTCAACTGGGCTTCTGCTGAAGGTGGTTGTTCAAGCTGTCTACTACAATAAACCTACCAACTTCTACCTGAACTCCTTGTATCTCATTGCTACATAAATTTGGCGACGATCGGGATCTACAACTAACCATTAAGGATATGCAATTAATCTTCAAGAAAAGAACCTGTTTTTCAAGGATTCAATTTGGTGAAGTCAAGGGATACTGACAGCGTTCACCTTTACAGCTTAAAGAAAATTAAGGTATTTCCTTTCCTTTGTGTACAAAGATTGCACCAGCGGCTGTTTGTCCCTTTCATGTGCTTTGATTGCACCAGCGGGAGTTGGGTCTCATCTTATTTATTTTTTTCCCTCGTTTGAAATTGGCGCTTTGTTCCTTATTTCCGTTCCCAAACTGACTAGCGCTGTTTTATTATCTTTTCCCTTCTAACGCGATTGTTTTTTACCAACGCGTTATATTTTTGTGCCTTTCTACTAATTTGGCAACAACTGTTAAAGACTTGCATCATTTAAAATCTCACCGAGCAAGCGCTGCAGCCCGTGCCTCGTCAACGTTGACTGTGTGTAGATTCAACACACACGTCACTTGTCCATCGTCATCACGCACGCATCACGCTCTTGCGTGTGCGTTCCAGCAGCCATTTTGTTTTCTCTTCGTTTCCATGGAAACAACCACGATCGTTTTCTACTAACAATCACGATCGTTTCTCAGTGATTTGCCTTATATATACACCTCGTTTTACTACTATTTTCAACATCTCTCACTGTACTAACTTAACTCTGCTTAATATTCAACTTTTACCACATCGTTTTTTTTTTTTAAAAAGCTAGAAGAAAGAAGTCTTGGAATTCCTTCTGTGACTACTACTTTACTGACAACGGTGACTACTTTTATTATTTTGGGTAATTGTTTCTTGTTATTTTCTGTTCAAATTTTTCTCATTTATGGGAAATTATATGTGTAACTAATTTACAAGGACAAACAATATTGCTTCCTCTGCACATTTTTTACCCACAGCAGGAGATCCAAAGGTAGAATGGGATCTTTGGTACCCCACATTTTTAGCTTATATAGATGTTGTTGAGGAGGATGGTTGTTCTCCAAAAAGAAAGCTAGCGTTACTAAAGAACTGTTTAGGTGGTGCAGGACTCAAAGAATTACAAAGTTTACCTCCTATAGAAAGTACAGGTGGTGGAGATCTAAATGTTTTTGAAATTGTTATAAAGCAACTAAGTGCCAGGTTTGGAAGAAAAATTTATATTGTAATGGAAAGGTTCAAATTCTATTCCAGAGCACAAAAAGATGATGAGTCTATTGAAAACTACGTAGCCTCCTTGCGCACTTTGGCTGGGTCTTGTGCTTTTGAAACCATTAATTTTGAACAGGTCTTGAGGGACCAAATTAACACAATAATCGTACTGCAATGTTGTAAGTGAGCGTGGCGAGCGAGCTCAAAACACCTATGGGGGTTTCGGGGGGGGGGGTTAAACAGGGGAATAGAAGCATTAAAAAGTGCCAGATTCACAGTGTATGCTTCGTCTTTCTCCCCTTCACATGCACAAGCAGACACCAGCACTGTTCCTTCCTGAGAGGGACGTGCACCACCCCTGCAATCATCTGAAAGACGTGACAACAGCTGTCTGAGTCACACTTTCTTCCTGTCCAGCTGAGCCATCGCAGCCTCATCTAAAGACCAAAGTCTCTGCCCTGTCACAGCTTAGTTTAACTGTGAAGAGCTCGGTCAAACGGTGATCGCTCACACCCAGTCTCTGTGAACTCAGGAGCGTCCACCCAGTTGCCTAGCAAAGAACCTGGGCGTTGGCAGCCTCTCGTTTATGTCTCAGGACTGACACAAATGAAAAGCGTTTGTAGTGGCTTTGTGGCGTTCACTGCTGCCATCGCTGGCTGCGTTAACTTGTGGTGAGGTGCTGTGATACCAACACACGTTTTAAAGAGCCATCGTTTCATGTCATTATTTTGCAGTGCAGAATAAAATGCTTGTTCAATATGACCCGAAGGTCAGAGGCCCGGCACTGGAAAAAATGCCCTGTAATGAGCCAGGCATATCATAGGAATCCTGCAGGCACATGTAGCCAGGCTTTTCATATCTTGGACAAAGGTGAAAGCTGCCTGCAACTGGGATTTGTAGAAAACGAATAGTTTGCATTATATAATTTTCATAGCGCCTCATACCCATGTAGAGACTAGAAAGCATTTGTAGTGCTGAAGTAGGAGAAGTGTGCTAAGTATACTGTGCTGTTTGGCCTGTTGAGGGTTCATAGAGCGGCACTTTGTAGGAAGAGTCTGTCTGGCATTGGGCACAAGGTTTGGCAGTGCTGCAAAGGTGTCACCTCGACTGCTAGTTGCGCCGAAGCACATAGAGAAGCGTAAGCGTTAGATGTTTGGAGATATGTTCCTAGGAGCTGAGAACACCTCTGCACTCGCGGTGTTTCCGAATCCATTAGCCTCATCCCACACACTTACACATGGAAAAGACAGCACATAAAGCAGGGGTACAAGCATAACAGACACAGAATAATAAAATAAATATAAAAAACTTACCTTGGCTTCCCGCGCTGACTCCCGACTCGAGTCCCGAGACTGCAGACTCCCGCCGTCCTGGATTTTGAATGCCGCCGCTGCGTCTGACGTGGTGTGGGCTCTCGTCACTGAAGGCTGCAGGCAGCCTCTCTTCCCTCCATGGAAGCCGGCGCTGATTGGTTCGGCCGGCTGCCCTAACCACGTCATTTCTCCTAGTCTGCATCCTGCAGAACGGAGAGTGGGAGGTGACTTGGGGGAGCGGCTTGCCCACTGTTGCTAATACTGTCTGTTTGGACAGCCTCTCAGGCTGTCCAAACAGTCAGTATTAACAACAGTGGGCAAGCCACTCCCCCAAGGCACTCCCCCCTGCCCTGAGGCTCGAGTAACCAGGAAGTTCTGCTGACTGCTTTCTCGCCGTGCGAGAAGGGCAGGCAGAAACAAATGGTAGTTATAAATAAATAACTACCATTTGTTTCTGCCTTCTTCTCGCACTGCGAGAAAGCAGGGGGGGCGGCGCCCAAATGCCCCCATGGAAGAACCGCCACTGACATAGATGGAAGGACAGAATGAATGGTGAAAGACTGAATGATATATAAAATAATGATTACACTAAGCATGGGCGAATTTTGCGAATCTCGCGTTCGCGAATTTTGCGGATTTGCGAACTCGCAATCCGCAAAATCCGCGAATTCTCGCGAATTTGCGGATTTTTTTTTTTTTGTGTTTGCCACTCTCTGTCACCACTGCCACTCTCTGACTACTCATGCCACCCTCTGGCCCACCCATGCCACCCTCTGTTTCATCACAGCACCCTCTGGTTGTCCAGTTTTACATTATTGTGGCAAAGCAAAGCACACCTTCCCTGCCTCAAGTGACCTGAATTAATTTGGGGCTGATTAATGTGTCACAGAATATTTTTTTAGCTGGCACCTGCTTCCTTAGTGCTTCCTGATTAGTGATGTTTTGCACTTGCTAAGTGCTTTCATTGTTGCAAAATTAGTTACAACACCTGCCCTGCCCCAACTGACAATAATGAATTAGGGGCTGATTAATGGATTTGAACTTCCAGCCTGGCTCCTGCTTGTCTCCCTTAGCTGTAATTCAGGACCTTTGTGGCATATGTGTAACTATTCTGAGGTTCAGAGCAGGGTCACATAATAGTTGCAACTGGCAACTGAACTCTGGAGGGGCCCCTCAGGATGCACTACAGGAAATGGCTACTAATGATGAGCCTGAACTTTTGAACCTGGTAAGTAGTTTCAGTTTTGCTAAGATCGTATTTCTGCAATTTAGCGCTTATTCGCGGGGCGCGAAGTTGTACTGGAAAGCCGCGAACTCACGCGAACAGTGCGAGCAAGCCATAAAATCCGCTGCTCGCGGATTTGCGGATTTTGCGGGAGATTCGCGAATCTCGCGGATTGCGAATTTACCGAAAATCCGCAAAATCCGCGAGCGAAACGGATTTTCCGCCCATGCTTAGATTACACCTTGTAGCACCCATTATCTTAAGTAACATTTCCTATACATTGACTTTCATGTTAATATGAGTCATTGGGCCCGATGTAGGTAGCCAAATACCGGTCGATAACTGCCGAAAATCGGTAATTTCTGCCTTTACCGACCGGAATAAGAGTATCGAGATGTATGTGTAAAAAAAGTGTCCGAATCAGTAAAAACCAGTCGGTAAAATACCGATTCGGTATTTCTCGAATCGGAATATACCGAATTCTTATTTTCCGAGTCGGTAAATAAGAAATGGGTATTTTCCAAATCGGAACATACCGAATTCTTATTTACCGAATCGGCATATTGAGATGTATGAAACCCAAAAAATACCAAATACCATGAAAATCGGTATTTAAGAGTCGGTATTTACCATGGATTGAAAGCAGGTGGAAACCAGGTACAGGATATAAAAGAAGGCCCCAAAATGCAACAGTGCAACCACATTGGCGGCTTTCTACATAATGACAAGGCGGCTATGGATACAGGCAGCAGGAGAGAGGGTCTGGCTAAGGGAGGAGCAGGTGTATAGGCAGAAGATCACCCTCTTCCAACTGACTGAAGCTGAGATCCTGCAAAGGTACAGACTCCACCCAGAGAACCATCCTGGACTTGATCAGGGACCTCCACCCATATCTGGAACACCCAACGCCAAGAGCACACGCCATCCCACCCCACGTGCAGGTGCTGTGCTGCCTACACCTTCTTGCTTCTGGGAGCTACCAGCATGTGATTGCTGTGGTCGGTGGGGTGTCCCAGAGCTACCTGTCACGTTTCTTCAGGAAATTCCTTGACGCAATGATGCAGAGGATGGGACACTACATTGAGTTCCCTGACACACCTGCTGAACTAGCAAAGACCAAAACCGATTTCTAGCAACTTGCACAGTTCCCGCACATCAAAGGCTGTATCGATGGGACGCACATCCCACTATGCTCACCTGCAGCAACAGAACACATATATATAGAAACCGGAAGTCTACGCATTCAATCAATGTGCAGGTGATCTGCAACGCCACCAACATAATTACCGGCATTGTTGCCAAATTTCTAGGGAGTAGCCACGACTCTTACATCTTCCAGAATAGTGGGATATACAGACGCCTTGTGGCTGGTGATTTCGGGGATGGATACCTGCTAGGTAAGTAAGTGTGAGACACCCTGATAGTCAATGCAGAAGGATCAATCATGAGTATGTGACTAATCATAATTTCATTTTCCACCCAGGTGACAGTGCATATGCCCTGCATTGATCTGTCCTCACCCCCTAACTGAATCCATCCACCAGGAGTGAAAGGCGTTACAACGTGGCACACAGAACAACACGTTGCGTGGTGGAACGCACTTTTGGACTGTTTAAAAGCAGATTTAGGTGCCTCCATAAGAGTGGAGGTGCACGGCAGTACACGCCAATCATCTGTTGCAAAATTATTGCGACCTGCGCCATGCTGCACAATCTTGCCACCAAGGAGTGCACAGAGGTAGAACTCACATATCATGAGGACATAGATGATGGGACAGAACAAGCCGATCACAATGCAGCCGGATCAGCGCCAGCAACAGATGGGAGACTGAGACGCGCAGAAATCACAACCAGATATTTCTAATAAATTGAGGAGACACAGGCATGTTTAGTTCTTGAAGCACTCAGTTTAATATGCACTACTGCACTTCACATATACCAGACCACATGAACCAAATAAAATCCACTTTTCACACTGGGTGGCCAAAGTTCACATCACTGTGACCTGTCCTGTGTTCAGGATTATTTGTTAATGTTTGCGCTTCCGCATTATGTTGTGGGAGCTACGGGGCAGGGGGTCAACTTGCGCAGTGGTGCCAGGGTCATCTGCATGGAGCCTGCTGCTCCGACAAACGTCCTGTACAGGCGTGCTGGATCCACTCCTGCTTGTGGACTCCTCTGTGTCCCCGACACACGTGTTACCAGCAGTGGCTGTCTGCTGTGTCAGCAGTACCTCCATAGCAGAGGTCACTCTCCCCATCCCCCTGGACAAGTCACTGCAGCAGTGCACAATGTCAGTCTGCATGTTCACTGACCGGCGGCATAGCAGGGTGGTTGCATTTGCCAGACGGTTGATGGACTTATTCAGCTGCTTAAGTTCGTGCCTATTCCTGCGCCTTTCTGTCTGGTCACTCTCCAGCCTGTCACAGAGGGAACCCATGCGCACACCCATTTCCCTCACCCCCTCTGCCATGGACTCCATTCCTTTTGCCATGGACTCCATTCCTAGGGCCATGGAGCATATCCCCTGATCAATGTTTGACATCCTGCTTTTCAGTATGCGCACCTGTCTGTGCACTGCCATGATCCCTTTGGCCTGCATGCGCTGGATCCTCACCATAGTGCTTTCCAAACCAGCAAAGACCCCCTGCATATCATGCCCCTCGTCTCGCTCATGTGCCCTACGACCACGGACACTTGCACGCACAGATCCTAATGTCCCCTGTTGCCCTGCGTTGCCAGCCAGTGCTGGAGTGCTAGGTGTGTGAACCTCCTCCTCTTCTTCATCAGAGCTTTCTAGGATCCTGAGTGGTGGTACGTCCTGCCTCTTAGGCCTCAAATGCACAGAGGACCCTGAGCTTGGTGTTGTGGCACCTGCAGGTTCTGCCGGAGTCTGTGTCTCAAACAGCAGGGGTGACAGTGGCTGTGCTGTGGTGTCTTCCTCCAGTGCTGTGGGTGCCTGCGCTGTGGAAGTGTCCTATGGGACAGTGCTGGGTCCTGATGTGTCTGAAGGCTTCTCCCTCGCAGCCGTTGCTGGTGCACTCGCCTCCCCTCCCTGCGCTGCACTGCACAATGACTCTCCTGTGGGCAGACATGGACAATGATCACCTGTGTGTCTTCATTACACTCATTCCTATCACACAATTTCCTAAGCCTCAACTGCTTGTGTATGGGGAGTGTGGCATGGCATGCAGAATTCTGTGTTGGCTGCTTTGATGAGTGTTCCTATGACTACGACTACCATGATGCATTACTGGTGAGTACTGACATGTGTTCTGGATTGTGATTGAGGCTGAGCTGTCAGCATCCCCAATCCCGTGTATGCATTCCGGCTCCATGGTGGATTCCACCAGCTGCTCCAGTTCAGTGAGGCTTGGTGCACGGCTCTTCCCTCCACCTGTGGCTGAGGATTCTTTCCTCTGGGTTGCAATCTTCTTTTTGGTGGTGATCCTCAGCTCATACCACCTTTTTTGATGTCTTCAATTTCACGATGTGTGACCCCTAGGGCATTTACTTTGCTCTGGAGTCTGGATCGCCAGCCAGGTGTTTCTTTTGACAGACTCTGCTACTTGCAGGGACTGTCTCCCAAAAAGCTGGCTGTGATGCTGCACTACCTCCTCCACCAGCACCCGGAGCTCACTTGTGCTGAATTTTAGCTTCCTTTTTCTGTCACCTCCATCCTTTTGGCCTTCCTGGGACTCCATGGTGATGCTCTGCTGGGCTCAGTGCAGCCTGCTCCTCTGTCTCCCCTCCAGCTCTCCAAACAGTTCTGTGGCTCTGCACCTGCATGGGTGTGGCCACCTCCAGGTACTGGGATGTGGTACTTGCATCTGATTGGTTGATTTCTCAGTTGCTTTGTTGTGGGGTGTGGTGGGTGTCCCTGATTGGTTGACTGGCTCACATGTCTTCTATTCGAATTTTCAAGATCGGATTTTACCGATTCGGTAAATACCGATTCGGTAATCTCCGATTCGGTAATCTCCAATTCGGTATCTCCCATTCATTCCTATGGGCCTGGAGGCCCATAGGGTTGAATGGATGATACCGAATCAGAGATTAACGATTCGGAGATTACCGAATCGGTATTTACCGAGTCAGGATTCCGACTGTTACCGAATCGGTATTTTTTTAACGATTTTTTAGCTACATACAGTTTTCCGATTCATAAATATCGATTCGGTATGAATTGGTATTTAAGAACCGGAACAATGAACTTACCTACATCGGGGCCATTGTCTCTATATAATGTGTGTGTGATGTAACACACACTGACACCCTGCCCTACATACTTGGGATGAGTAACACTATAAAAGAAATTAAATACACATGAGAGACTGTCTATGTGAAGATGAGGGGCACCATTGGAGGGTGGGAGCAAGCCCAGACTGGACAACCGGGCATCAGGTGTTTCCCTGGCAGGCTGAAAAGTGGGGTGAGTGGTTTTTAGGTCTCGTGACCTACAATGCGCACAAGCGCATTGAGGGAACGAGAATTCAAGTGGCGAAAATCATCGTCAAACCACGGGCTTTCAGCCCCGCGGTTTTCACGCAGTTCACGTGAATCACGTGATTAAACATGCACGCGCATCGGCAGCATTTCTCCTGCAGGCTCGCAAAAGGCTCTCCTCCCTCCCCACATCAGATTTCAATCACCCTCCCACAGGCTTCCCCAGCGCTGCCCCGCCCCCTGCTTCACGGCCAGGCCATCTGTTCCCTGCCAGACCTCTGACACCTCCGTCACAGCATGCCTGTGTACTTCAAAGGCTTATCACTTCACACGGCCGGCCGCAGGCCGTGCAACCAGAGGCTCTGTGCCACTTTCACCCACACAGCACCACTTTCAGACACGCAACGCCACTCACACCCACGCAAGCCCACTATCACCCTCGCAACACCACACTCACCCACGCAACGCCACTCACCCAAGCAACACCACTCACCCAAGCAACACCACTCACCCACGCAACGCCACTCAGCCACGCAACGCCACTCACACATGCAACGCCACTCACACATGCAACGCCACTCACACATGCAACGCCACTCACACATGCAACGCCACTCACACATGCAACACCACTCACACATGCAACGCCACTCACACATGCAACGCCACTCACACATGCAACGCCACTCACACATGCAACGCCACTCACACATGCAACGCCACTCACACACGCAACGCCACTCACACCCACGCAGTGCCACTTTTACCCACACAGCACCACTTTCAGACACACAATGCCACTCAAACCCACGCAACGCCACACTCACACACGCAACGCCACACTCACACACGCAACGCCACACTCACCCATGCAATGCCACTCACACACTCAACGCCACTCACACACGCAACGCAACTCACCCACGCAAGGCCACTTACCCACGCAACGCCACTCACACATGCAACGCCACTCACACATGCAACGCCACTCACACATGCAACGCAACTCACACATGCAACGCCACTCATCCACGCAATGCCACTCACACACGCAACGCCACTCACACCCACGCAGTGCCACTTTCACCCACACAGCACCACTTTCAGACACGCAACGCCACTCACACCCACGCAAGCCCACTATCACCCACGCAACGCCACTCACCCAAGCAACACCACTCACCCAAGCAACACCACTCATCCACGCAACGCCACTCATCCACGCAACGCCACTCATCCACGCAACGCCACTCACCCACGCAACGCCACTCACCCACGCAACGCCACTCACACATGAAACGCCACTCACACATGCAACGCCACTCACACATGCAACGCCACTCACACATGCAACGCCACTCACACACGCAACGCCACTCACCCACGCAACGCCACTCACCCACGCAATGCCACTCACCCATGCAACGCCACTCACACATGCAACGCCACTCACACATGCAACGCCACTCACACATGCAACGCCACTCACACATGCAACACCACTCACACATGCAACGCCTCTCACACATGCAACGCCACTCACACATGCAACGCCACTCAACATGCAACGCCACTCACACATGCAACGCCACTCACACACGCAACGCCACTCACACACGCAACGCCACTCACACCCACGCAACGCCACTCGCCCACGCAACGCCACTCGCCCACGCAACGCCACTCGCCCACGCAACGCCACTCACCCACGCAACAACACTCACACACGCAATGCCACTCATCCACGCAACGCCACTCACCCACGCAACGCCACTCACCCACGCAACGCCAGTCACCCACGCAACGCCACTCACCCACGCAACGCCACTCACACACGCAATGCCACTCACACACGCAACGCCACTCACACACGCAACGCCACTCACGCATGCAACGCCACTCACACATGCAACGCCACTCACACATGCAACGCCACTCACCCACGCAACGCCACTCACTCAAAGCCACTCACACCCACGCAGTGCCACTTTCACCCACACTGTGCAGTGCACAATAGGTCTCGCAGTAGGAAAGTTGCAGCTATTGGTTTTGTAAATGACAAAGCCCTTTATGTTTTTAAAATGAAAACAAAAATAAAAGGCATTGTTATTTGCAATTGTAATAGCTCCAACTTTCCTACTGCGAGACCTATTGGCAACGCCAGTGCTTGTTGTTACTTGGGGCTGGCACTGTCAAGTTCCTTGTATATCCAGTAGTTTCCAATCAATAATAAAAGCGGCCTCATTTATATTCAGGTGCGGTTCACCATCGTCTGGTGACTAATGTACCTGCTGGAGCGAGATGCCAGTTTTGAATTGTCTAAGGTAGCAAGCAGCGGCCATACTGAAAAACCGTGAAGTCAACCTAATATAAACCTATTTTGACTTATACTTAAGTGGTTGTCTATTAACTTACTTATATACTATTGCACGACCTCCTCTGACGCGTCTGTAAAACTTACCTTTTGTCCTGAAGTTTTGTCCTGAATTTTAACCTTTTGTCCTGAATTTTGACCTTTTTGTCCTGAATTTTTACACTCTTCAACATGAATTTGCACCCATGCTAGTTGGTCACCATAAGTAGGCACCGCCAGTCTAGGTATGCTGTGACTGTCAGGAAGGCGTTAACTGGAGCCTTCATTACAGACACATAGCTCACCGCACTTAATTCTCCCTTCCAATTAAGCCAATGGGTTTTGACGTAAATGCATCTTAATTTTGGAACTCGCGGGGCTTCATCAATCAAGCTTAAGACCTGGCTGCTGCCAGGCTGTGATTGATGCAAAGGCCCCATTTTGGAAGTGAACGGAAAAAGTGAAACAAAATCATATCTCGTGTGATTAATAAAGCTGTTTGACCTGGTATTTCTTCCAGAGGGTACTAATCCAAATGTACTTTATATTGCAAGAGTTCAGACAATTTAAGCCAACCAATCACTCCTATCAAAATCAACATACTTTTCTGGAATAATGTATATTTCTGAGTTGAGTTATCTGTCTGGCAATCAGTAAGTAAAAGATTTAGCGTGTGTGGCTTGGCAGCGCTATAAATGAAAATTAGTTTGCTCGTTGGCAGATATGCATGGGAGGGATGGCACAGACAAGCCACTGGGTAGGGGTTAGATTGGCCTGTACAGGGGAGATTGCCCGACATGCTGGTTGCTCCGGTAGAGATGGGGTAGAGCCAGTTACATTCCAGGCCATGCCTGGTGTGTCCATGACTGTCACAGGCCTAGCGATCTTCCGTTGGCAAGTGCTTGTTGGCATTCTGCCTAGTTCTTTGAAGGTGCCATTTAGCAAGCTGTCCCACCCCACACTCGCTCACTGTGTCTGGGTCCCGAGAGTGCATTCAAGGTACCCTCTGTTCTTGCACCAACTTCTGTGATAGGGAGTAGGTGTGGGCGGAAAATCCGTTCCGCTCGCGGATTTTGCGGATTTTCGGGAAATCCGCAATCCGCGAGATTTGCGAATTTCCCGCAAAATCCGCAAATCCGCGAGCAGCGGATTTTGCTCGCGCTGCTCGCACTGTTAGCGTGAGTTCGCGCCCCGCAAATAAGTGCGAAATTGCAGAAATACGATCTTGGCAAAACTGAAAGTAACTACTTACCAGGTTCAAAAGTTCAGGCACATCATTAGTAGCCATTTCCTGTAGGGCTTCCTGAGGGGCCCCTCCAGAGTTCAGTTGCCAGTTGAAACTATTATGTGACCCTGCTCTGAACCTCAGAATAGTTACACATATGCCACAAAGGTCCTGAATTACAGCTAAGGGAGACAAGCAGGAGCCAGGCTGGAAGTTAAAATCCATTAATCAGCCCCTAATTCATTATTGTCAGTTGGGGCAGGGCAGGTGTTGTAACTAATTTTGCAACAATGAAAGCACTTAGCAAGTGCAAAAGATCACTAATCAGGGCGCACTAAGGAAGCAGGTGCCAGCTAAAAAAATATTCTGTGACACATTAATCAGCCCCAAATTAATTCAGGTCACTTGAGGCAGGGAAGGTGTGCTTTGCTTTGCCGAAAATAATGTACACTGGACAACCAGAGGGTGTAGTGATGAAACAGAGGGTGGCATGGGTGGGCCAGAAGGTGGCATGAGTAGTCAGAGAGTGGCAGTGGTGACAGAGAGTGGCAGTGATGAAGAAGAGTGTCCCAAACAGGCTGGACACGTAGAAACAACAAGTTCGCAAAACTTGCGACCCGACAGGTAAGTTCGCAAATTGCGAAATTGTAAAAACCCTCGCGAACTGGCAGAAACACGGGCGAACACAAAAAAAAAAAAAATCCGCAAATTCGCGGGAATTCGCGGA
This sequence comes from Lissotriton vulgaris, assembly GCF_964263255.1. Lineage (NCBI taxonomy): Eukaryota > Metazoa > Chordata > Amphibia > Caudata > Salamandridae > Lissotriton > Lissotriton vulgaris. The sequence continues at coordinate 1,671,952,018 of NC_141685.1, read as the reverse complement.
TTTTGCGGATTGCGAATCCGCAAATCCGCAAAATTCGCGGATTGCCAATCCGCAAAATCCGCTCATGCTTAATAGGGAGTAGCCAATCCTGCAGCAATCGTTTCTAAAAAACTACAGTAATAATCTATGACGTGATTTCGCTGCACATGACACGCGAGCACATTTGTGCATCATGAAATACAGAAATGTCATGGCAAAAACACTCTAGACTTTTTACCCTTTCATATCACTCTTTTAACAGAAAAGCACCCATTACAGTTTTAAACTCTGTCTAACCCCTACACTACACCTCTTGTTACAAACGAAACATAAAACACTGCACTGCCCTTGCCCCCTTTTATGATGTCATCACATGAGCCTGCCTGTCTGTGTGTCCATGCATAAACAATTAACATAATGGGGTCACCGTTCTGATTCTTTGAAACATACGAGTCCGAACATGTACATGCATTCCCAGCCTCCCCCCCGAAGCGTTTACATTCATGAAAAATAGAACACAAGGGCAAGCTAATGTAATCAGGTGAGATATGGGACCGGAGACTGTGGTACCAGTTCACAAACATTTTTATGTGAATAAGTGTGACAACTCTAGACTTCTGACTTACTCCTGTATTTCCTGGAGTTATTCATATCTAAAAATGGAAAAAGCGGTGTGAATCTTTGTGCGCTCCAAGCTCTGTTTCAAAGCATAGCTCAAAAACAGGGGAATTTTTTAAGTGTAGACTGAGTTCAAGTGACTCTATTTTTGACTCCCTTTGTGTGACTTAAGTCATGTAAGGGTTATATACCCATTTAAGTCTGTACGCGTCCACAGTGCTTCGGGAGAGATCATGCATTAACATTTGAGAAATAAATAATTTAAACTTGTTTCTTTTGGCTGTATTCGCAGTTCAGCTTTCATTGGCCCGCTTGCTCACTTTAAATAAAGTGATACTAAGTGAGTTTTGTAAACATGAATACGAGTTTTTGCTGTATCCTGTGTCCCAGGAATAAAAATGCCTAAGAATGGAAGTATACTTTAATCATCTATGTTCGCCACCCAATGGTGAGTTTGTTCACTCTGGAATGTGATATTATTATCTAGCATTTGACACTTCCTTCTTGACACTGTGTATTAAATATATGTTTGAAGAACACTTTATTTAACACCTCCCCTGATGAAGGCTAATGTTTGGTCTACTGATCAGCCGAAACACAGTAGCGATCATTTTTCTTGATTGTCTGTCAATCTCACACAATGTAGTTATACTTACATTTGCCCGCATATATCTGTTTTTGCATGACTTGCTCTACCTTGATACAATTGCAATGCATTGTGATTGGGAGTGGGTTGTGAGACTTGTATTATGAGAATGTGCATGACCACCTTTTGGGCAGCGTAGTTGCAGGCAAAGGTAGAACATGTTTTATTTGGATAATATAAAATAATGAGATATTGCTATGTACTGAATATTGTTTTGGTACCAATACTTGGCAATGAAAAATGTTGTTTTAAGGATAAGCAGGCTATGATAACCAATTTAGAGTATACTCCATTTAATATTACTATAGGGATATTCGGGAATTGCCTCCATTTTTAAAATAGAGAGGTTTGGCTTTTGAAACATTTTGTGTCATTGCTGATTAATTAGTTCCCTGGTTCCTCTCCTTGGGGATCCTTTAAGGATTACTCAATAATATGTTTATACATGTATGCTACACATTAATGGTGTTATTTAAATCCCATCCCGTGCAAATTGGATTATTGCAGTTTGTTGCCTGGTGATTTTCCACAGGGTGTCTACACGGATACATTATATTACCTTTAAAATATAACTGAAAGATCATTAAGCAGGGTGACCACAGATGACAAGGCAGGTTTACGAGTTCTGGCGCATCTCTGCAAAACAGCAGGAATGCGTCAGAACAGATGAAACACGCAATTCCCTCCCTGCGCCACCACAAATGCGTCACATTTACAATGCCGCGCACCGTGGCGCAAGGATAGGGCGATGCATGCCGCATCCTGTGGCGTAAGGGTGGGGCATTGCTGGAGTCGTGTCGCAAGTGTGACGCGACTCCAGCAATGCTCAGGGACGTCCTGTGCCTAACATGCTGCGTCACTCCTTACGCCTGCATCAAGCAAGTGCAGGGTTTTGACGCAGCATGGACGTAAAGGTGACTCAGTGAAATCTTGTAGATTTCACTGCGTCACTTTTACGAGGCGTTTCTGCGACGTAACGCCCACCCTATGCCTTGCACCGGGGGTGCACCACTGCCAGTCCTAATCAGAGCTAGCCCTTTTCTCATAGGTTGATATGATTTAGTACACAGACAGAAGATGTAAGCTTGAGAAGGTGATTATGATAGTATATACTATTGTGACTCTGTCCTTCACCCATCTGTCCACTGCACACTTACTTTAGCAATGCTACAAACTGGCTGTGACAGATTAATCATCACACATGCCAGCAAAGTTCTTTCAACTTAGCCCACTTACAAATAAGCAATATTCTTCCAAATAAGCAGAATAAATAGAGTGGCTACTTATTCTAACACCAGCAAAGCACGGTGAGCGATGTACGTGGTAGGAAAGTGATGTACAGAAGCGATGTACAGAACCAACAGAATACAATACAAGCCTCCTGTTGCTTTTCGTAAGTATGAACCTTTACAAGTATAAATATTCCTCTTGTAGGACTGTCTGCTAAAGCTGCCTGATTTATGACTGTGCATTTCTTAAATAAATGGAAATGAAATCAAATGCAGTGATCCTTTTAGAATATGTTCACTCACTGGAATTTTAATGAAGGTATTCATGGAGCTGAGTATGAATAAAATATATTTAAATACATTGCTTGATCTGCATACAAATATTTGTATTATCATAATTTATTGTTAATTTATGATAAATAAAAAACGAAATAACACCTGATCCTGCAAAATAGAAAGGGTTCACCAGACCATAACAAGCCTATTCTTAAGTTTCCATAATTTTCATAGTTTAAAGAATCAATAACATATATTCAATTATTTCATTGAGTGCGGTAGCATCCATCAAGTTGTATTAATGCAAGTCCAATATATACCAAATTTGATTATAAATGTCCTCCTTATAATTTGCAAAACATACTCTTCTTTATGAAAGAAGCAATTTTTAAACACCACCCAATATCTATACGTAAGCTTTTTCTAGGACCTTCATTTACATTCTATTTTGCTTCTGGACAAGGATTACCCCCAAAAAAACAGATAAATCGGAAGTCCCGAGCTCTGCTTCATCGTAGAAAAATGTTATAAGCACCATTGTCCGGAGTTTCTTTCTACTCAGTTCCAGAATTTAACATAAGACCCTGGCTGAGGAATCATTTCAAGTCAAGTCAAGTCAATAATCTTTATTCGGATATTTCATTATCCATAAAAGTACACACATAATCATGTACATGGTCATTAAAAATCACGTTAAAAAGTAAAAACGTTGCTATATTTTCCATTTCATTTGCAATAGCAACAACACTGCATGACAATGCGCAAAAGTACATTATTTCCAAGTCATCACCGACTTTCAAGTATGTTTCTATAGCAGCATTAAATAATCATTTCATCTGGGACATAGGTCAATGATGTTGGTCAACATACCGGCATGGACAAATCTAAAAACATGTACACACGATTTCTTTCTTGATACTAAACCTATCTTGGAGTTGGGGTCATACCAAACTTATAACCAAAACCAATCATTGTAACTCCACTGTGGCTTTTGTGAGGGTTAAAGACGTGGTAGCCTACGAGCCATATCTGGATATGATTTCTATCCCTTTCGACCGGGCTCTGTACTTTAAGTTCAGAGTGGGGACTTTACCAGTAGCCGAACTGACTTCCAGATGGAAATCATCTCATCATCTCTCACCCTTTTGTGCACTCTGCCCCAATCGAATTGAGTCTGTAGCCCACATTCTCTTTGAATGTCCCGATTATCAGGCACCGAGGAGACGTTGGCTTAGACCTCTATGCAGACGGTTAGGAACACTCCAGCATACTGTTGACCTTCGTATTCTAATGTCTGACACATCATCCTTGATTGTTTGTGGTGTGTATACATTTTTAAAGTGGTTTTGGTTGATTCGCCTAAGAAGGCTTTCATCGGCAGTTTAATTCTTGTTTTATCCAACCTTATTTTAACATTTGTAATACACTGTGTTTGCTGTAAATATTGCCATTTTTTAGGATCATATATTTGTATTGTGACTGTTGTAAATATTGCGTCTTTTTAAACAATATGTAAAGCTTTTATGATATTTTTACATATAAAAATAAAGCCTATCAATCAACTAAACCTATCATGTCTCTTCTGCTAGGGTTATTATAAAGTAAATCATTTGATAGCAGTATGTGGCAGATTAAGTGCATGACACCAGGAGTTTTTTTTCAAACGCCCCCAAACTCAGAATTTAGTGACCTATACGTGGTGTTCTTGCCCTCCAATCCATTGTTATTCTATAGAGAATAGATATACAAGATCTGAAGATTATAAAAACATCAATCGGTACGTTCTGTTTACCTGGCATTTTAAATAAATGAGATATTATTTTATATTTTTGTCCAGAGTGCTTCACTGCAGAGATGGCGGACATTTTGTTTCTGGTGGATGAGTCGTGGAGCGTGGGAGACAGTAATTTCCAATTAATCAAGGACTTCCTCAGCAGCATTATCAGCTCCTTCCAGAACGCCATCACAGTTGGAAAAGATGGCATCCGCTTCGGAGTGGCATTATATGGGGATGCACCTCGGTAAGTCCAGCTTTTTCCATGGGTGGTAGCTCGCAAGCGCAAGAAAGAAGACTGTACCATAAATTCTGTGTCAGGATAATCTTCCCATTCTCTAAGTGGTTTATCTCACAATTCTGTCAGCAGATTACAACACACAATGATGAAATGAACATCTAATTTATGAAAAATACTTGTATGGACAAATGAACATTAATGACAGGTGTTGACGCCCAGATCCATACAGTATCGGCATGTATCCATCAACTGAATATACATACACTTTTCTTGGTCTTCAACTTTCTTTTTGCTCTCCCAATTAACCTTGTACCAGGCATTTTTCTTTTTTGTTTATCTTTTTATTTAAAAGCATTTACAAAAAAGGCCTCATGCCACAAGAACTGTTGCTTTCTGACAGTGCATTGCACTGTATGAAATGGGATTTTGCCCTCACAAATGGCATTTTTATCAACATAAGAAAGACTTAGTAAATAATTCAAACCTACCTTACCCTACAAACACAGCCAGTATCAACAGAGGAAATACATATGCACTTCGGTCCTGCCCTCTAGTCTAAGTCCTCCCCGAAAACCTCGAAACTGACACGAATACAAGACCAGGTCAGACTCTGAGCCACGATGGAAACATTTAGAAAGTCATACCCTGGGCTACCAAAATGTGCTGCAAAGCCACAGTAATGGGAGACCCTGCACTATACATGTAGAAATGAACAATAAGTATAACTTACCTATGTTATTGGAGCTGCTAACAGAGAAAACAGAAATCTTTGACATGCCTGCAGTACTAGGGTCTGTAACCTCTAGAATAGAAAAGAAATACAAAACAGACCACAGTTCACCACAAATTAATGATGTCAATGAAAAAGTCAATGAATCGAAGCTGAGAGGTCTAAGAAAGCAAGGTTTTCTCTTTGATGAAACCTCTTTTTGAAAAGAGGAGTAGAGGGATGCTGCGTCGTCGAGGGAACAAAAGGAAGCTTCCGGAAGAATCAGGGAGATCCTGGACGTCAGGTCAACATCCATAAAAATCAATACATTTGGAAAGCCATTGCCTGGAAGGTGCAGACCCTGGCGGTCTATCACAAGCGCAGCGCCCATTGAAGGAAGAGGATTGAGGACATGAGGCACTAGGCCCAGAAGATCACAGAGGTCCAGCTGGGATGTCCTTCCAACATGGATGGGCACGCATCTCCCTATCAATATTGGGGGTGGCCCCTGTGTGACGTACCAGAAGAGTTGTTATTTGTGTTCTGGAGTTCTTGGAGTTTGCCGCCACTGCCAAGAGTCAATTTGGGCAGCAAGGAAGGAGCGGGGACACCTCTTGTTCTACTGCCGCAGGAATAAAACGCCACAGAAGCTGCCGCAGCCGCGCTGGGACTACACTACCCAGCAGCCCCAGCGGCGCGGCGTAACTGACGCCGTAACATCGCGCCAGGAGGCGCATTTAACGGGAGCGGCCCTCCGTGGAGCGGGGGAGTTCTTGGAGTTTGCCGCCACTGCCAAGAGTCAATTTGGGCAGCAAGGAAGGAGCGGGGACACCTTGTTCTACTGCCGCAGGAATAAAACGCCACAGAAGCCGCCGCAGCCGCGCTGGGACTACACTTCCCAGCAGCCCCAGCGGCGCGGCGTAACTGACGCCGCAACATCGCGCCAGGAGGCCCATTTAACGGGAGCAGCCCCCCGCATCGCGGGACGCGCGCGGGACGAGCCGGGTGAAGCGCAGGCCCGTTTAAGCCCGTTCAAGACCGGTCAAGGACGGGACGGGCCACCCCCTTACATCAGCTACAGCGCATTAAGGTTAGTGCAATCCTTTATTGCTCGTCTGTACATAATCCTGTCACAAAGGAGTATAAGAGACAGTTTTCATATAGTAAACATGTCAACCGCACTATCCGATGGAGTGAATGTTAGGAAGTCTACCGGAGGGTCACTAATGGGTACCCTGGACAATTTTCTGGTCAGGGTAACATCAGCACTAGCCAAGGATATCGAACTCACTGAGCAGAGACTATCCTTAGAAACCCCATTTGACAAGAGATCTTCATTGGGAAGCCTAGCGAGGGTCAGATCACCAACCTATCATCTGGTCGAGTCCCAGGACACACTGCCTCCCTCAGGAGTTGTGGAGAGAAGCCCCCTGCTACAGTCTGTTGTCACCATCGAAACAAGTTTGAATTCCCCCAACGGGACGGATGCTCACAATGCTGCAAAGAGAATCCCTTCTCCCAATATCAAAACTCGCTCGGCCTCACATGCTAAAACAGGCCTCGCCCAGAGGGATGTGGGAGCAACATCCAAAAGAAAGCGAACTGGGGCACAAACACTCGCAGGGGGGAAAAAAGACCAAACTGGCAAAACGGATGTGCCCAACGAAGATTCAGTTGCTAGACCCCCTCCCAGCCCCGCACATTTAACACTAAATCCTACAGAGGGTCAAAGTAGGCATAATTCTACTGTGGGAGGAGATGTGCAACTTGACCTGGGCCCATCGTTCTGGAAAAAGTTGGAAAGCACCTTCAAACAAGCATTGGAAATGCAATAGGTCTCGTATTAGAAAAGTTGGAGCTATTGGTTTTGTAAATGACAACTTTTTTTTTATGTGTTGGTCTTGAAAATAGCAAAATTAATAGCTTTGTCATTTACAATGCCAATACTTTTAACTTTTTCAAATGGGACACCTATAGCATTTGTAATGCAACATGTTTTGTATGTACGTGACTTACATGTATTCATATTACAAATACAAATGGCTTTTAATTTTTTTAAATAATTAATACTTAAATAAAAGTTCTTGTAATTTATAATAGCAATAGCTTAAACTATTGTAAATAACTTTTGTGAAGAATATGTTCAGTGTATTTTATTGTGACGAAAATGCAAGAACAGAGGTGAAATATTGATTTGACGATAACAATGGCTTTTAATTTTTTTCCGAATAATTAATACTTAAATGAAAGTTATTGTAATTTATAAAGGCACTAGCTTAAAGTAAATCAAAAAAAAAAAAACCATAGTGTAATATGGAAACATTTACCGCCGAACTGAGAACAATGTAATGTGAAAGCTCTTCATATTAGTACAGCTGCAGACCTTCTAATGTTGATTAAGTGCACTATAAAAACAAAACTCAAAGGAATAAATCTGTGTCACTCGAGCCCTGCGATGGGGAGAGTGATTTCCATATTTAGAGCATTACATTAATAAATGTCACGAGCTTTGTCTCTTGTGCCCGTTTACACAAGCGATTGAGGCATGGTCTGTGGCAAGCGAAAAACAAGGGGGAGGGGCATATCTGCGCCCAAAAAGATGAACCCCAGGACCAAACGCGAGGCCACCCCTTGATAAGCTGAAAGTCGGGGATCATTGGGAGTGTGTGGGGATGATTGCTAAATAGGACGTTCTAAATCCTTGTTTTGAGGTAATGTCTCTGTGCACAAACCAGCCTGCAGGCGCTGCAGCCAGGTCCTCTCCTAAAGTGATTGTAACATGGAATCTGTGAAGCAGATATTTGTTTTATTGTATTTACTGCCCCGGAGATCCAGGTTTACAAAAGGACAACAGAAGGAGAAGGGCATAAAACGAGCCAAGCGTGTAATGCCCAGTGGTTCGGCTTGCAGCAGGCTGTGCTTCTGCACCACAAAGGAGCCGGCTAATGAGAGGTCCAATGCAGCCTGGAGAAACGCGAGAGACGGCCCGGCAGCCGTCAAAGTGAAAGTAAACAAGTTAAAAAAAATAAAAGTATTTTAACTTGTTCTTAGCTTTGTGCGCAGTGCACAGAATCACCTGAGCATCCAGACTCACCACAGAAGCAACCCAGCTCCCAGGATGCACTGCAGCTAGCTGACACAAAAGTAGGACAACAGCAAAGGTTTCAGACCGACAAGGAAGGCGGACTCTCTCAGCTTGTCGCCGTAAGTGAGCAACATCTCCTTCAAATGAAAAGCTTACGTCAGCGTTCGAATCAATAAATCAAACAAAGCAGGCAGGCATTTATTTTCAAAACGTTTTTTTATGCTACATAACTTTGCCTTTAAACACTAAATACATAATATTACTCTTATACTGTTACTAGATAAAAAAAAACTTTCGCATTTAGAACACCCCTCCCCCCAAAAAAGACGGACTTCTTTCAGAATGTATTAAAACAACCCAACTCAAAGATGGCTGTGTGTATTGTGACGCGTTCTACCAATCATCGGGAATCTGTCCCACCCAATCTCAAGCAAGGGGCAAAACAAATGTGCAATAGGTTTGATGTTTTTTATACTGCGGAACCACATGAACTCGACCACGCGGCACCCGTTATTATCGGCATGTATGCGCACACAATGAACGCCCATGTATACATACTCGTACCTGTGACTGGAGAGCGAGGGGAGGCCAAGCAGTTAAGGGTGATAAAACGGCGAAAAAATATTTTGAGTTGATGCAGGTTTGTTAAGTCAGTGATTTAATGGAACCTAATTGTGTTGAGGACAAACATTTGGAAGCAAGAAAAAAAATAAATCGGGGAAATTGATTTTTATTTTCTCTGTTGACTTGCATAGAAGTGGAGGCAGCCCCTGAGATGCTGTTTTCCCGAAAGCTGACACGGCGGGCAGGGGAGGGGGCGGAGCGGGGAGAGGTGCGACACGGCAGGCAGGGGAGGAGAGTAGGAGGAGGAGGGGGGAGGAGAGTAGGAGGAGGAGGGGGGAGGAGAGTAGGGGAGGCACGGCCTAGCGGCCGTGCAACCAAGAAGTGAGGGGGCGGAGCTGGGGGAGGCTGTGAGAGAGAGAGTGGGCAAGGCAGGCGGCTGGGGGCATGTGCACGCGCTTTTAAGCTCAATGCGCATGCGCATTGAGCTTAAAAGTCACGGGCACTGCAAGGAATCGCCACGATTCCTTGCAAGTTAGTTAAACACTGTTTAAGCCCCCATAGTCTCGCAAGCTCGATGCGCATGCGCATCGAATAGCGAGACCTAAAAACTATGTAACCCAATTTCCACTCGATTGGACTCAATCGAGAATAGATTGGTCTGTCTCGAACTCTCACTCTCAACAGCGACCCAGCTCGTAGGCAGACAAAAATCCCAGGACAAACGCCAGCAGATTCCAATGATGTTGTAGTAACAAACAGTTCCACTGCCTCTACTCAAAAAACCTCCACCTTGCCTACTGATAATACTCAGACATCTAATTTGTCAGGAGGCGAAAACATAGCTTTAAGGGATAGACCAGACCAAGTAGCTGCCAGTAGGCCTGTAGCTACACAACAAAAATTGCCTGTGACGTCCCAAGTTCATAGTGTTGTTACCCTGCCAACTATTAACCTTCCACCTGAATCAGCGCCCTACGTGGTAGTTTTGGCAGGGGTCCCCCCATTGGCCCAGGGGAAAAGGGAGTCAAACACAGATCTTAAAAATAAGTGCACCTTCTGGCTCAATGAGAAGTGAGCATTGCCAACACATATACGAGCAGAAATTTTGTTTGCCAGGAGAGTGAACTGTATTGGGAGGAGCCCTAAGTCTATGGTGGGGGACTGTGTTATAATCAATTTTAGAGACTGGAGGTGCGTTGAATTTATTTGCAACTGGCCCCAAAACTATTTGTTGCCCGGAATTCTAACACTGCCCCTGTCCTATTTTTATGGTCCCCGGCATTCTATTCCAAGAGAAACATTCCCATTAGGTGAAGTGCAGAACCCATGCCCACTGGGAAACATCATGTTGTTCAATAGATTTGACGCCCTGTAAGGACTGGGGGACTGTGACTGACGGTATGTGCCCCAAATCCCAGTCCAGAATAATATAGCCCTAGGAAATGGGGTGGACTTAGAAAGGAGGTTACGCCAACCCACTAGTCAGCTATCTACAGCAGTTCACGGGAGAGTAGGGCAGAAGGGAGTCGAAGGCCTTATTGATCTGTCACCATCCAGCGAAGTACTCCCCTTTGTTAGGGAAACTTCGTTGAGAGGAACAGTAGTAACTTCATCAATAGCCTGCACAATTATACCTAACATTGTACTATCTGCCCAAAGTCTGCTCCCACAATCCACTCAAGTAAAACAAGGACTTATGAAGGTACCTGGCGGCTCGAAAAACCTGGCTAACAGTGCCAACCCGCCATCTAAAACATCTCATCAAAATACAACCTTACATTTTTTATCCTGGAACGTAGCAGGTCTTGCTGCCAATCTAGATATTCCTGATTGGTTCGCCTTTGTAGACCTCCACTGGATTTGTTCATTCCAGGAAACATGGGCTCATAATCCAATACATAGACTGGGCTATGTCACTTATATGGAACCAGCTTTGAAGGGACCCAGAGGTAGACCGTCGGGGAGACTGTGTATCTGGGTAGGTGCTCACTTAGGGTTCACCTTGAAAAGATTAGACACCAATAGCCCTGATCTGATATGCATTCTACTCTTACATACCAAAACACCTAAACTGGCACTTATTAATATCTACTCAAGGCCAGCAGGACCGGGAGGCACCTACCAGACTTTAGACTCTTTGACCACTCTTCTTCACTCCCTCCCGGGAGATGTTGCGTTGATGATCGGTGGTGACTTCAATTGTCATTATGAACCACTTACTGGAGTTCCCCGGATCTCAACAGAAGAGGATGAAATATGGTCAATCACTTACCCGAACACATATCCAGTAAAACAATGGTCAGCCCTGGTACTCCAGTTAACTTCCATCGCCTATTCTTTTTCCATAAGAGCATGTAATGGGCGACTACAGGGGGATAGCCCTGGGCACCCAACCTATAGTGGGATGGGGCGCACTTCTGTAATTGATTATTTTATGATCAGCATGCCCCTTTGGTCTAAGATCCTCAACTTTCATATCCTTAGTCGCACGGAAAGTGACCACAACCCCCTGTCAATTGAGATTAATTTTAATCTGACCTCTGAGGGTAATGAAACCTATGAAACCAGCGACCTTAGAATAATCCAAGGTTGGAGGAGAATCCGATGGGCCAACTTGAAGAAGTCTACTGAAGATATGGGCAAATTGTATTTGAGCATAATACCTCTGTTAGAAAGGGCAAATTCTATTATGGCTCTCCCACCTGGAAACAGTGCGCAAAGGTGCCTATTAGAACTACATGAGGAACTTACCGCATTATTGGCAAACTCCTTTTATAAAACAGCGGCTATTAAACCTAAGATTCAGGCTACCAAACTCCCCTGGTTTAATAAGGGTTGTAGAGACTTGAAGCACGCACTGGTTAGGGCACTGAAACAAGGCACGCCGGTCGCAGTGTCTGAAGCTAGGCGCGCCTACAAGCTATGATTTTTAATGCAAAAACAGAGTGGGAAGAAGAACGATGGTTCGCCATCAGATCTGCACTCGAGGCCAAAGATACACGGACCTTTTGGAATCTCGTTCATACCGGGAAACCAGAAGACAGGACCTCGATTGATCCAAATATTCCTGAAGAGTCCTGGTCTCTACATTTTAAAGGGCTCTACTCTATCCCCCCAACTTTAAAAAGTGTAGCCCCTTTAACCTTGCTGGTCATGGATCTTAATTGGTCTACACCGCCCTTTACCTTGGATGAGGTCCATACCGCAGTGCATAGCCTGCAACCCAACAAAGCGCCTGGGTTAGATAGGATTCCAGGCGACCTCTTTAAAGAGGAACCAGTAGTTTGGGCCCCTTATCTATTACTACTATACAATGCAATTTTGCAGGGCCTACCCCTCCCTGGCACTTGGTTGGGGGCGGAGATAATACCCATTTACAAGAAGGGTTCTCCGCTTGAACCATCAAATTATAGGCCAATTAGCCTTATCGATGTAAGTCAGAAAATCTATGCAAGGCTACTCTTACAACGCTTATTGAACTGGGTCAATGATAACAACATTTTGACCCCCCTCCAGGCAGGGTTTAGGGCCAAAACGTCCACAACTGACCAACTATTTCGGCTCCAGGTTCTTTACTGGAAGCACGTTGTTCTGGACTGGGGAAGTCTATACTTAACGTTTGTGGACTTAAAGTCAGCATTCGATATGGTGGATCGAAACCAACTTTGGTCCATCCTACTATCCATGGGGGTACCACCACATCTTTGCTACCAATTTAAACTCCTCCACGATGGCACTTTTGCCAGAGTACATTTTGGAAAGTATGGTCAACTAACTGGGCCCTTTCCAGTTGAGAAGGAGGTCAGGCAGGGCTGGGTGCTTGCCCCGACCCTCTTTTCCCTCTTCCTCAACGGGCTTATAGAAGATCTACTATCCATTAAGGATATTGACTCCCCGAAATTGGCCTCTCAGAGATTTCCCGCATTAATGTTTGCGGATGATACCTTGCTGCTTTCAAAATCCCCCATGGGTATGCAGAGGGTATTAAACCAGTTCACTAAATTCTGTAACCAAAGAAACCTGGTAGTCAACATCGATAAGACTAAGTATATGGGGGGGCGTGGCTTGGACGCCGATGGCGATGGTCGCCTGAGAGCTCGGCTCCGGGACTGAGCCCACTTTGATCCTGCAAATCGGAGTCCGCGGGGCACCCTAACCCCTGCAATCCGACGACCGGACCGGTGGGGACCTGCTGGGACACCCGGTAACACTCGAAAATCAGCTGTTCCGACAGAAAACCGAAGTTCAGGGGGTCCGCGGAGTGGGACCCAAGATGGCGCCCAGACCTTCTCGACTCCTTGGCCGGGACCCTCGACCAGGAGGAGCACAGTAGGACACCGCGCATCCTCTACATCCTGCCTCCCTGGAACACGATACTTTGGGTGACGCTTGGAAAGGGTCCGGGTACGGTGGCCGACCCCAGACGGGCTGTTGGCCGAACTCTCATCGTTCTCAGAACGCGGACGCCCGGTGACCCTGTGTGTGAGGACGACCCCACGGGCCGCACCCGACTGCCCCTCCACCAAGTGACTGAACTCCATGGGCAGCACAGCGCCCTGGCGCCACAGAGTCTCCGGCGGCACTGGTGACTCTCACTCCAGATCCTCATCGGCCAGGCGGGCCTGCCCGACCTGGCTCCGCTCGTCCCCGCCTCCTCCTCATTGGCCTCCGACGACACGGTGGTGGCGCGGCCCGAGGTTGTGGAAGGGCAGCGGGTCCTGGAGACGGCGATCGACGACTCTCGGCACAACGACAACGTGCCAGGAGAGACATAACCGACGCCCGCACCTGGTGGTGACTCGGACGGACCTTCCTCCGTGGGACTCAATCGCCATTGGGAAACCGAGAGGACCCAGAGGGACCACCCCAGCCGCCTCGGATTCGGAGGCGCCGGACAAAGAGGATCGAGGGGACCCGGAGAGCTCCGGTGGTCCCCACTTACAACAACAATTTGACCGAGTCCTAGAGGCGATCGCGACCACGCGCTCAGCCCTGCAGCAGGACATTGCCCAGGTTGCGACGAGCCTGGGCCTCCTCAGGGCGGACCACGGTAAGCTCTCGGATAGAGTTAAGAAGGTGGAGAGCTCAGTGAAGACCTTGGAGCCGGCACAGAAAACCCTGGCCGTGACTGTGAAGGATGCCCTATCCCGGATTGAGGCCTTGGAGAGACGAGCGGAGGATGCCGAAGGACGCAATAGGCGGAACAACATTCGGGTGGTGGGCCTGCCGGAAAAGATCAAAGATGGCGACATGGTGGCCTATCTGGAAGCTTGGCTCCGGGACACAGTAGCCCCTGAAGGCCTGTCCTCCTTTTACACCCTGGAGCGGGCGCACAGAGTGCCGGCGAGGCCACCGCAACAGGGCCGCCCCCCACGACCGTTGGTAGCGCGTCTGCTGCACTTTCGGGACAGAGACCTCATCCTTAATGCCGCCAGACATAATGGCCCTTATAAGGTAGAAAATAGCCAGGTGAACATTTTCCCGGATTACACGTACGAGACTCAGCGCAGGCGGGCCTCTTTCCTGGCGATCAAGCGCGAACTCCGGAGCGAGGGCATCCAATATTAGCTCCTTTTCCCTGCAAGGCTCCGCATAATCGTTGATGACAAGACCCAGTTCTTCGATTCCCCGGAGGAAGTCTGCAACTGGCTTGAACTCTATAGAGCGGGTAAAGATGGCTTCAGCTCCTCGTCACAGTTGGCCGTGGAACCTGGGCAACAACGACGGTCCAAAAGACTTCGCAGCCGCCGTGGCAAGACGGGCAGGCCTTCGACAGTGGAGACAATGGCGGAGCGGAAGGGAGTGCTGGAGATGGTGTCTACTCTATCGGGGTCACTAGGTGGCCCCATTCTTGAGGAATCGAACCCTGGAGGCGAGGGGGCACCAACAGACACTGAGGACTCGGATACCGATAGTATCCACACGCCGGTGATAACTCCGAACTCAGCTGAGGACATATTGAATGGACAGGGATGACGGGGTGAGCTACTTCAAATTGGGTGGGGGTTAGCAGCGGGGGTGGTTGGGAAGGCGATTGATTATGAACTCCGGTGAAGGGGGGGAGCCCCGATCAGGATATAGCTTTTTGTTTTGGGCTCAATTTAGTCTCGGCAGTCCGGGAAACGAGGGCCCATTACCGGCGCCCAGCCCGCACCTAGCCCTTAAGGCCTTCCTGCGGTGGCGACCGCAGGGTTAGTCGGGGATTGTGGGATAGTTTGGGGTATGGTTTTGATGGGAACTAGATGGCACTATTTGGGTCCTGTTCTGGGGAGGGTGGGTAGGGGTTTGTTTCGAACGGGGGTTGTTGTTCTTTTGTTGGGGGAAATGGCCGCCATCAGTGTTGCATTGACTGTTGCTCGCTCGTCGTTGGAGCCTTGGAGGGGGGACCCGGAACAGACGATATGGGACAATGGCTGATGTTGCTAATGTGAAATGCATCACTTGGAATGTACGAGGGCTCCACACTATGTCTAGACGCCACAAAGTTCACGCTTATTTAGTGCGTAGAGGGGTACAAATAGCGCTGCTGCAGGAGACTCATCTCAACAAGGCGGAAGGGGCGGCGCTACAGCGTAGATGGAGAGGGCAGGTCTTCTATACCTCGTACTCAGCGTATGCAAGGGGGGCGCTTATATGGATCAGGGCTGGGGTCCCCTTTCAGGTTACGAAGTCGGTGGTGGATCCAGAGGGGCGCTACGTAGCTCTTTCAGGCACACTGGGGGGTAGGGACTTGAACATTTGCTGTATTTATGCACCTAACGTGGACCAGCTTGCCTTCCTCTCCAGGTTATCAGGTTCGTTGCCCCACTGCTTCTCAGGACCCCTCCTACTCGGGGGTGATTTTAATTCTGTGGTGGACGTGGAGGCCGACCGCTCGCACCCCCCCCCCCTCCCGGACTCCCCAGTTCGCCGGGTAGCGAAAGGGAGGAAGGAATGGCAGGCGCACTGGGGGCTCACGGATATCTGGAGAGCACAACATCCCGACACTAGAGACTACTCCTATTTCTCGGGCCTGCATGAGTTGCACGTGCGACTGGACGGGTTTTTGGGATCGGCGGAGTTGGTGTCCGCGGCGGTCCGGTCTGAATATTTGACCAGGACTGTCTCGGACCACAACCCTCTCCTGATGGACCTTCAATGGTTTCCCGGGGTCCCTAGTGTGCCCACCTGGAAACTGCGCCCGGAGATGTTAGAGGACATAGTCTTTAAGGCGGACCTGGAGGACAGAATCTCGGAGTACTTCGCATCTAATGGGGGTACTGCGGGATCGAGAGAGTTGGAATGGGATGCCTTTAAGGTGGTGATCAGGGGCTACTGCATTTCTAAAAAAGTGGGCACGCGGCGAGTCATCCTTGATGACTTGGCTGCGGCTGATCGGAAGCTCCGCGAGATGGAGCTTCGCCGCCCCGGACACCCCGAACTCCAGGAGCGCACGGCGGCAGCGAGGGAGACGGTGGCCGCGGAGGTCGAGCGGCTGCGCTGCTTCGACTACAAGGCCTACACTACTAGGTCGCTCACGGAGGGGGATAGATCGGGCGCACTGTTGGCGTGGCTAGCCAATCCTACGCGCCGGACCTATCTGACGACGTCCATGCGCACGGCGGAGGGGGCTGAGGTGCACACTCAGCCAGAGATCTTGAGCTGCTACCTGCGATACTATGAGCGACTGTACTGTAGTAGCTCTGCCAGGGACCCCGACTTGATTGAGGACTACCTGTAACCCCTGGAGTTGCCAACTTTGGAGCCGGACGTAGCGAAGGCTCTGGGCTCCGACATCGAACTAGGTGAAATTCGTGGCGCCATTAAAGGGATGGCGAGGAATAAGACCCCGGGCCTGGATGGCCTCCCGGTTGAATTCTACTCCGCCTACGCTGACCTCCTGGCGCCGCGGCTGCTGATAGTCTACAGAGAGGCGAAACGGTTGGGTCGCCTCCCCGGCTCGATGTGCGAGGCCCTAGTGGTTCCCCTCCTCAAGCCTGGTAGAGAATCGTCTGACCCGGCATCCTACCGACCTCTGTCAATGCTGACGGTCGATTATAAGATCCTGAGCAGCATTTTGGCATCGAGGCTGCTGGGGCACATGCGTTCTTTAGTTCACGAGGACCAGGCGGGATTCATTCCCAAGCGGAACACGACCATGAATATTCGCAGGCTGTTTCGCATACTGGGGGAACCGCACTTAGAAGCCCCGTGCCCGGTAATCCTTTCGGTGGATTTGGAGAAGGCCTTTGATAGTCTGGAATGGGACTACCTGCGCAGTGTACTGCGGCGATTCGGTCTGAGTGAGGGCTTTGTCAGGTGGACCATGGTATTGTATTCCTCGGCGTCGGCCAGGGTGAGGGCAGGCCCTCTGATCTCCTCGCAATACCCGGTGGAGAGAGGCACGAGGCAGGGTTGCTCGTTGTCCCCGCTGCTCTTCGCGCTAGCGGTGGAGCCACTGGCGCTGCTGCTCCGGTCAGGGGCCCACTTTAACGGTTTGCGGACGCCATCGGGCCCACATCGGGCCTCGCTTTACGCTGATGATTTGTTGCTCTTCCTCGAGGACCCGGTGGCCGCCTTGAATGGGGCCGCGTCGGCGCTCACGGCTTTTGGGGAGGTCTCAGGCCTCCGGGTGAATTGGGCCAAGACTTGTCTGTTCCCGGTTCGTAGGGAACGCTCAGCCCCGACATCGGTGGGGAGATCAGATGGGAACCTGACTGTTTCAAATACCTGGGGGTATACATTTACCACGACCCAGTTGATCTCCTGGATGGGAACATAGCTCACTGTACCCGTGCGTTGCGCGGTAGCATGGACTTCTGGGCTACCCTGCCGCTCTCGGTGGCAGGGCGGATCGCTCCACTGAAAATGGTGGCACTCCCCCGGCTGCTCTACTACTTCCGTGCGCTGCCGATTTGGATCCCGCCGGCCACCTTTCGACTACTGCGATCTATGGTGGTGGGTTTCCTCTGGGGCTCGGGCCGCCGGAGAGTGGCCCTCAAGACCCTGATGAGGCCGAAAGCTGAGGGTGGCCTTGCTGTGCCGGACTTTGAGAAGTACTATCTGGCGGCGCAGCTGCAGACCTTCACCCAGGAGGTCGCTAGGGAGTTCCGAGGCCCGGAAGCCGGGAGGGGCACCGGGATGGCTAGGCATGTTATCTCCTTCATCACATTGCGACAACGTCTGGCATTGCAGGACCTGACGCTCGAAGAAAAGACCATTCGATTATGTTGGAACCGTGCCCACGCCCGGGGACAGTTGCGGTTACCATATGCACCTGAAATACCACTGGGAATGTTAACGGCCCTGCCTCACGGGGGAGATTGGTCACGCCTGGGGCACTGGGAGGACGCAGGACTGCAGCTAGTGGGGGACCTTTATGAGGACGGGGCGTTATTGCCCTTCCAAGAGCTCATAGACCGCTTTGACGTCCCTCGTGGCGATTTCCTTTTGCACACGGCTCTGGTCCGGGCGGTCCAGGCGCACTGGAAAAACGGGCTGGAGGAACCACCTACGTCCCCAGTGTGCCAGTATGTTATGATGTCCGCGGGGACGGTCAGGACGGTCACGTGCCTGTATGGTAGGTTGATTACTGAGGGGTTGACCCCCCTCACCACTTTATGAACCCGCTGGGAGGCAGACATAGGGAAGGAGATTCCGGAGAGGACCTGGTCACAACTTATGAGGCAGGCCTGGAAGGGCGCACGCCACGCCTGATTCCAGCTAGTCCACTTCTACGTGCTCCACAGGGCCTATCTGACCCCGGCGAAGATCCAACAGTACTTTGCCGTGGATTCGGCGGAATGCCCCAGGTGCCGGGCGCCTGAGGCGGACCTTCTCCACATGTTGTGGTCTTGCCCGGCGTTGTCCTCCTATTGGCTTGGAGTAGGAGACACCTTGAATAGGGTGACGGGGAGGTCCTTGTCGGTTGACGCGGCGGTGGGGCTCCTACACTGGTTCCCGCATACCCCCAAGAATAAAATCACAAGCAAATTTATTGATCTGGGGCTTCTCCTCGCAAAACGAGAGGTTACCAGGAATTGGAAGGCACGGGTTGGTCCAACGGAGGCTAGGTGGCACAGCGAACTTTTGAAATGGACGGCGGGGGAGAGCACGCTGCGATATCAACTGGCCAGAAGACAGAACAACGAGAAAGCGCAGGAGGCAGCACTAGAATGGGAGACGTTAGTGCAGGCCCTCAGGGATTATTGCGCTCCCAGCGATTCCGAGAGTGAAGATGCGGCACGTCCTGAGTCCCGATAGTCAACTGTAGGTCAGTTATTTATTGAATTTTCCCGGAGGTCTCCCATAGGCTTTCCTACAGGCATTGCAACACACTGATGGCGGGGTTGGGGGGGTTTCTACTTGACTCACTGGGTTGTTGGGGAAGTTTTTTTTAGTCCCTTTGTAGGATGATTTAGAAAAGCAGATGACGTTCTATGGATCATCCGGACCAGCTTCGACCTTCTAGCGGATCCCCATTGGTGTTTGCCGCCTGACCTTCGGGTTGTGGGCTGAATGGCTGTGTACACTTAAAGCTTGACGAGAGGGGATGAGATTGGTACCGCTTTTTCTGATTGTGATTATATTGCTGGTCCAATATGTACTTTTGACTGATTCCTGCAATAAAAATATATTTAAAAAAAAAAAAAAAAAAAGACTAAGTATATGGTATTTAACGCCAACACTACTAACTGTCCCCATCCTATGATGGAAGGTAGACCACTAGAAAGAGTCCCAACCTTCGACTACTTAGGCTTAACTCTAAACAATAGAATGGGCTGGGATGCACAAATGTCCAAGGCCAATTTAAAATTAATTCAGACAACTGGGGGGATTTTAAAAGTCCAAAAAAGCTGTGCTTATAAAATTGTTAGTGCCCCACTTGAAATCTTTAAAGTTCAAGCAAGGTCATCTTCCCTTTATGGGGCAGAACTTTGGGGGCACGTCCCTTCTACTGAGTTAACCACCACAGAAAATAACTTTATTAGGCAAATCCTAACACTGCCCAGAAATACCCCACTTGTTCCACTCAGGCTGGATCTGAATATTAGCCCCATCGCTGATGCCATTGCCTCACGCCCACTACTTTATTGGAGGAGGCTGTGGAGCACCCTGAGCTGGAAAGCTACAAGGAGGAATTAAAGGTGGTGCTGGCTTCCCCAGGAGCAGGTAGGATTCCTTGGCTGCGTTTTGTAAGGCAGTCCCTTGCTCTGATCGGACACGAAAACTTTTGGTCAAAGCCTGAGGAGTCCTGCTCAACTATTTCCAAGAAAACTCTGTCCAACACTATAAGGGACTTTAATCTCAGGAAGACATTCTGCTCAGTTACACCTACAAGCTTGACTGGTGCGGTCCTGAATTATAAGTCACTCTACAGCTTTGAACAAGTAATAGATGTAATTCAACCTACTCTAGTGAAGAAGCTGTACTTACAGTTTAGATTTGGAACATTGCCCCTCTACTCTGTTACTGATAGGTGGACGGGGGCCCGTACACCTATGCCCTGGTTGTTCAACAGAGGATGAAACAATTCTCCATGTCACCCTCTTTTGTCCAGCCTACTCACTCATACGGAGAAAGTGGATAATTCAGCTGTGTAACAACCTGGGCATCAGGAATTATCTAGTCTTCTTCGGGATTTTGAAGTCTGAAACAAACCCAGTGATAGTGTATGCTGTGACCAAGTTTTTGTTTTCTATGTGGACTATTAGAAGGAAACTGCTTACTTAAAGATGGCACACATGTATATATTTGTAGAGACTCAAAAATTAAGGGGATCATCAAACGCTATCTTAACTTTTTAAACTTTTGAAAATTATTTAAAGTTTTATGGTCTTAACTTATTGTCTTCTCCCCTCTGAATTTTAGACGATGTATTTTATCATATATAATCACTAATACATTGTTTTAAAATTGCTCATGTATTTTTATGTCCTTTGATGGTTAAAACTAACCGAAATAACGTTTTTTTAATTGAATTGAATTGAACAAAAGATGACAAAGTACTGAGAGCACCATAAGAAAAGAAAGAGGCACAACCCATTCTGTAGGCGTTCAAGCACTTCCTAAGAAGACATGGACTTCTGAATACCCAGCCATTTCATTGGTATGGCCAAAAGTGGCCATTAGGTACAGAGATGATTCAAGGCTGTGGCCCGGAACCCCGTCTTTAGAGGGGCCTCTCATTAACCGTTCAAGATATTCCCACTGTTTAGAGATATAAAATAACAGGTTGTTTACTTACTTTCTTTTTTTGAGCCAGCCCAGGCTGTCAAACTTGTTGCTATGACCTTTGCCTGTATTCAACATGTGACACTTACTGTTCAGTAAAGATTGGCATGGTGTGGTCCATGTGACTGCATCGTCCGTTTGGAGCTGCTGCCAGGTGGTGCGATCACAGCGTGCTGCCTCCTGGCTAGGAATATCTGTTGCTTCCCACATAGGCAGTGGAGTAAACAAAAGCTCACATCAGCACTGCAAACCCAAATTGCTCCTACAGACTAGCTACAGTGTGACAGCATAGATTGTGGGTAGTAGGCTTGCTCAGACCTCCAGTCTCTGCTTTTCTAGAATGCCATGTTTCATGTGCAGTGCGGCATTATATGTTCCTTTAATCATTGCGCCATCCATGTGGAGAAGCTGCTAGGCCGGTGCGATCACAGCCTAGTGCCACCTGACGAGGTCCTGTTGCTCACAGAGCAGGGACTGGAGTGCAGTGAACACAAAAAGCACCCTCCCTATGCACAGGCCCAAAAGATGAGATGTAAGTTCACAGCACCACATGCAGCGGGCTTGTTGAAGCTCATAATCTCTCTGCTTCTCTGATGCTGGCTAGCCAGAGACAAACTGTTGGCTTCAGGGTTGGGCCCAGGTGTAGGCTGGCAAAGGAAAAGGATTGTCAGTGATCGAGCCCAAGTCATCATGGGTGTGCAAAAGCTGAAAGTGGATAAAAAAACTTTCCCCAAATTATGTTTGGCCCGGGGCACCTCAAAATCCTTAAGATGTCCCTGTTTAGGTAGACTGAGAAGGTTGTACATCTACCTACACCACGACTAGAGCCACAGGTGGTTCTTGCCGAGATACCACCCACTGAGCCGTGACTACATGGACAATGACCCTGACTATTGCATCCAAATCCAAATCCAGAGGAAGATTGATGTTTTTCTCACACCAATCTATACAAGGTTCTACAAAGAATTGCTTACATCCTCATAACATAGAAAGATGGAACCCAGTGGTCTATACTGGATCTCCAATCATGGATGGGTCACACTAGAAATAGTCAAGATAACGATGCTTGAGGATGTTCCCCAGCCTTTTGATGTGAAGGAAACATGCTGCCAAATCTACATGCCCTGCAGAATTCACAGTAGGTGAAAACATTACCATTGCACTCAATGATCATTTAAGATACAATCAGCACCAGGCAGATAAAAAAAATTGTTATCAGTTGTGGCCATTCTTCAGAGGAAAGATGCCGATCATGTACATCCCTCCATCAGTGTCTGGCTACCACTGGCTAACAAGACACAAACCACAATGATATACTTGATTCCACAGTAAACATCATGAAATCGAACTTCAAGTCTGATCAGCAAGCTACCTTCTCAGAAACAAAGATAAATACTAAAAGGGCTATTGCTGTAACTCAACAGAACAGAATCATCATCTCTCCATAAACTCCCCGTTGACCAGCGCAACAGGCTCTTACAGTCAGGGAAACGAGGCAGCGATGGAGAACGATGGAATCGTGTATTCATCTGGTACCATGTGCCGTAATGCTCTTACGTCCACTCCAAGACTAATTCAACCTACAGTGGTCATTAGCTTGTGGAGAGTGATAAGATGTCCTGGTCTGGAGGTCACTAAGGATGCAGTTCTTGCACTGGTGAGATGGGCAAAATTCATCTTAAGAGGAGAACTTCTAAAGTTCAGGCTCATTAGTGACGATATTGACAGACCTATCTTTGTGAGGATCGGACACGCATGCATGATCTGAAGTCCAAAGCAGCTCAAATCACATGGAGGAGCCCTTTTCTATGGACCCTATGCTTTCTGCCTTACATTGGCTTGACAAAAAATTGTAAGTCGTGCAAACTTTAAAAGTCACCAATGGGAAATAGAAATCACCAGCAGCGGCTCCTCCACTATGATGGAAGAACGTTGCCCCCCTCCCCCCGGCCAGTCTCAAAATTAAAAAAATAAAACAATAAATAAACGTATTTATTATCGTTTTATTTTTCGCCAAATTGAATGAGTCTTGAAAGCGGAGACATCGTGGGGCAAGTCACGAAAGTGAGCGGTGGACACTGCCTTCAGCGTGCATGTGGGTTTGGCTGGCCATCTCAAGACGGCCAAACCAACATGTGCACTGAAGCTGCCTCGTTGCTGGGTTGGTGACAGCAGTCTCCCTGAGAGACCCAAAACCAAATTATAATACTCAGTGAAATTGGAAAGGATTTACATATTGTCTTTGGTACATAATGTGTCACCAGTAGAATGGGACATAAAACATATCTTATCTTTTATCCTCCACATAATAGGCAAAGGGTTATCATGTGTCTCAGTAAAGGTACGTATGCCAACATTAACAGGGCCCATTAGGAGAGAACATGCAGCCTGACAGAAAGCGGAGCAATATTGGAAACTTTTGAGAAAATCATAGAAAACGATTTATTACCACTAGCAAGAACCTCCTGTTCCGTACTAAAAATATAATTTAGTTATTTCTGAGTCCATCTGTTGAACTAATGCCCAATGCAACAACAATATTATTATGGATCCATGGGGACATCTATTATGTCCCCTATATTTAACTCACAATATTTATACCTGATTGCTGGAAGCATTCAGCTGGGCGTGAACGTTTGTGAAGGTGCCTTCTCTCCTACGATCACTGTACCCATGGGTGTTGATGTTGTTTTTTCGAGGACCTGCTGTGAAGTAAGTCTTCTTAGGGGAGTTTCTGTACGAAAAATGTGTTGACACCTCTGTAAAAAGTGTTTTCAAGATGCTTCCTGTGTGCAATGTAGAGACAGGTAAAAACCTATTGGTTACAGCCTTACGTTTAAATACAGTGCAGCAGTGACCATGTTAAAATGGAAGTTTGAAAATGTTTGCCCACCAAAATTAAAACTTGTTACAAACGTGCAAATGTGTTAAGGCCCATGTTTGGGCGTTCACCATCAGACTAACTGTGTCCTCACGTTCTCTTTCAATAGAACTGAAACAATAGCAGAACCAGACTTCAAGGGTGATACCTACTTGTCAACTGCAGTTTCCTGCGCATTAAAATGTAGAACTACTAACCCCTGGCACGCGGCAGAGAAGTGGATGGAGTAAAATCTCAGAGGTTTTTTAAGCCTCACCATTTTTGCTTGGGAAACGCACATATAACACACGTAATTACATACAATGGAAAAGTAGAATCTTGACAGCAGTCTGTGTTTGCTACCAAGATGCCTGCTTGGTGGTCCTATGATTGTGGGACCCCTGGGAGGCGATTTGTAATCCTAGCTCACCCTTGTCCACTGTCTGTTTCTTAGCAAGCAATTTATATTACACACTAGGACCGCATAGAAATCGCCCAGCTTCCCCCCAGTTTTGGTAATTTCGCTATATTTTATCAATATTTGGAGTATCTGTCTCGCTTTTCTATTTTTACCACTTTTTGTGTTTATTGCAGCAATACCCACTCGGTATACAGGTTGTGACCTAAAGGCCAGAGCAAACCACTTCCTCTTCCTGTCTATAAAAAGTGAAATCAGAACCTGTGCATGTGACCTGGTGCTTGTGTGAAGTGTTCCAATGCCTATGGGACAATCTTGAGATATATATAAAAACAGCAAGAAATGTTTAGATACATAAACAAGTTACCACTGTGCCCTTTCTATATGTCCTGTTTGTAGCTGAGGAAGACCGAACATGCCCCTACAGATGCAGGATTCTTTTTTTTTTAAATAAAATAAATAAAAATAACCCTTCTCCCACTAAATATCATGGCTGAATCCTATTAATATAATCTGCGACATAGAAACTGGAGTAAATGCTTTGACGGGTTTCCTAAAGAGCACAAGACCACTTCCAATAACAACTGGAGAAAAAGGTTAAGCTTAGATTCAGAGCAGGGTCCTGCCTGGCATAAGTTATTTGCCTCATCAAGGGCAGTAAAGCAACTACAATACAATACCTGTCCTGGCACATGCTAATACCATAACACTCAGTGGTTGGGTACGCAATTGTAGTTCATACAGGCTGTATAATAATTCCATTAGACTATGTGACAGTCTAACACTTACATAAGACCAGATTTCTGTAGGACCTGTCCATTGCCCAGTAGTGTACCAGTCCACGGCTTTTAAGCACCCATCACCACTGATTAGACTTGAATAACTCATGAAATCTGTCACATACTGGTGCCCTCTGAGTGTATGTCATAATACATCTAGTACTGGCACAGTACAGATTTATTAAGACAAGGTGTTTGATATCAAACACCATAGGTTTCAATAAAGCCATCATGTAGCTGAGAAACTCGTAATCACCAGTGGCCAGTACATATATTGAAGATGGCCTCGATGCCCACTTGAACATTCTAGAAATTGAACTAGAAAGCGCAGGGGCATATCTGCTCCTGCAGAAATGTCCTCACATGTAATATAATGCACCCTGCCTTAGGGCTATAAGGCCTGCTGTAGGGGTGCCTTACATATAAAGCATGCAGTGTCTGTGGGCATGGCGCACAGGGTGTGCCATATTGTGGTTTCAGAATGGTATGCACTATTTCAGGCAGCCTGCAATGGAATTCTATATGGATTTGGGTGTGCGTCCCTTAGGGTGGCACAATACCTGCTGCAGCCCTTAGGGATCCTCTTTAGTACCCGTGCTCTAGGTACCAGGGGTACCATTTACTAGGGACTTACAGGGGTGCTAAAGTCCTTGCCAGCTGGTGCACAATTAGACTTTACCTTGTTTTAGGGAAAGAGCACTGGCACTGGAACCTGGCTAGCAGGCTCCAGTGCACTGTCAGATGAAAAAAAACAGAACATAGTCATTCTAATGGTGGGCAAAAAGTGGGGGTACAACTGCAGCAACATTCCAGTTTCCTACAACAACCTACTGAAGTAACCTGCTAAGTGGACTATGATCGTAAGAAATACCATATAAGGACCAGGAGAGCAGCTAAAAGCTGGCATCTTTCCGGAACTCATAAACTCTCTCATGCACCTCTTCATTCATCACACTGCTAAGCACTACATCCCATAGCATAATACCCTTACCTCAGTGGTCATCACACAAGACATGGAAACTCTTACCATATAGCATTTAAATGAAGATAAGACACTTCAACCACACACCCTAACGTGTACGTTGCTACTAATGTAGGTAGGCAAGTGCCTCAGTGCTCCGCATAGGGGAAGGAAGCACTATATAAATGTTGCAATACAACACAGCTCTCTTTGGAATGGACAGAATTAAACATTGCAAAGGCCTGTGCCGAAAACCATGCTTTAATTCATGTTGTTAATCCGACTGTAGTCACAGGTAAGTAATTTGCCGCTTCCTTTCACCATTCGGTAATACCTATTGTTAAACACGCCGGAAAGCATGCTTCGTGTGGTGGTGCATGAGTCCAGGGTGTGGCATGGTGGCTGGTACAGGGCAGAGTGACAGATGTGCCCGGATTAGCAAAGCACTGCCTGGAATACTGGGTGCTGGACAAGGGTGCTGTGTCTGCACCCTATGTGCTCGATTTGGAGCACTATACAGTGAGTGTATACTTTGTGTAGTGTTTCTTTAAAGATGGAAATGTTAAAGAAACATCAAACATACCCCACAAAACCCAGAAAACTAGCTATTTCGTTGCTCATTAATGAAATTGTAGTTTTCTCTCATTGTCTTCAACATATCTAAAATAGACAATTACAAAAATGACCAGCAGCGAAGCAGTGGCTCCGGGGCTAGGGAATAGCTTTTTATGTAAGTTTAGTGATGACACTGGTGATTTATAAAACCTGCCACTATACAAGCATGTGTGGAATAAAGATGGTAGATGACCAATAGAAATGACAAACCATCAAGGCCTTTGTCTTTAGCATTCTGCTGCTATGCATGCCTTTACTGTTTTTTTAGCAGGTTTCTCATGGGATTTGCAATACATTCTTATGTTCTCCTGTAAAGAACAAAATGCCAGTTTTTAACGAAACATCATGGTCTCTGTACTTTTTTCTAATTAATTGCATGTAATTCTTAGCTCTTTTGTAGCAAAGCCTATTAAAAAAGTATATATTTGAAATATTTATAGAGGCAAACATCCCCTTGCTGCCAAGTCACATATGAAATATCATAGACGTTCTGGGCATATTGTAAGTAAGACTATTTCACTAGAAATGTCAGTAGCCTTCTTGGAGCTACCGTTCCCTCTGGAAATGTCAATCAGGGAGCCTCTTGATCACAGCATCAGATGATCCCACCCTGATTTATGCATCTCCATTTTGTTTTCAGGATGAGTATAGAGCTTTCAGACTACGTCACTATTGAGGAAGTGCTGCTGGCAGTGCGCGACCTGGCCTATGGAGGGGGTAACACAAGGACCGGTGATGCCCTGGCTTTCCTGGCAAATACTGTGTTCGACCCGTCCATTTCACGCGAGGATGCGGCCAAGGTGAGCAGATGTTGGGGGTTTGACTACGAGGTTTTCTGGTCGTTACTCTTAACTCTTGATACCTGTTCTAGCAGATCCACAGTTTTAAAGAGCCTATGCTTTCCTTGGAATTTCAAGACATAACATCTTCCACTTTCGTTGTTGTTTAACTTTTAACTTGATATAATTAAGGAAACGGTTTTGTAAGATTATTTTATATGCTTAAGTAGAATGAATTATGAATCAAAATGCCATTGCGAAAGCAATGCTTTTATCTGTATGAGGATGTCAGAAGTGGGAGGGATATGAGGTGCAATCAGGTGACTTGATTTTGGAGATTTTATCATGAAGTTCTATGGAGTTTTCTGTATCAAAATTCTTTGTGAAATTCCTTTTATCTATACTTGGCTTTTCTGTTAGATCATAAAAATCGTTATATAACAAGAACAATAGTTAAATTCATATTAATAGTCATATTCACTTGAATATAGCTAATAAACCCCATCGTAAACAGCTGATGTTATTTTTTTCTATACAGATCCATAAACACTACCATGTTCTGGATTTCTTGTAAAGGTGACAGTAATATCAGATTTCCTAAACTCATCCGGTAGCCAATACCGTAACCTTCACACAGGCTATCTTTGCTTGAGGTACCCTCAACAGGCATCTGTCTCCCAATCTCCCAATCTTACTAAGCACCTGTTCCACTATTCTGGATAGCCAGTGTTCAGGTCCCTTTCTCTTTTCTGTGCTGAAGATGTAGGTGAGAGCCCCAAACTTAACCATTTCTTCCAGCTTAAGCCGGAGTCGTCTCTCAAGGTTAAGGGAAATATGCTGCATGTATTCCACAGTGGCCACCGCCATCGATAGGTTGTTCAGTACACGTTTTATCCCTCCTTACTACTTTTTAGGGGTTCCCAGAAAAACAATACAACAGGAGACAATGCTTAAACCCATTAAGGCGCTTGTGAAGGTCACCCTATTCTTTGCTTCCATATAAGGTTGCGTCTTACCTACTACATGGGTGCTTATATTACCAAGCACGGACAATTTGATTCGCACACTTCTCTAACAGCATCTATTAGTCAAAACAAAGCCCCACGCTTTCACTGCTGCAGAAATCCAAAGTAATATGTGCATTGTAGTTTGACATATTGACATATTGTCTGATCGAGGACGATTGAGCAGCTCTGTCAATTCCGAGCTGCATTCATTTCGACAATCAAGCAAATGGATAGATAACAAAACGCATGTTTAGTGTAAACGAGGTTCAAAAAACGTGACAGGCAAAAATGGTAGAACCAGGCCCCTTAAGAACATACCAATCAAAATTCACCACACATTATGATGCTCCTACAACTCTCGCCATAAACGGTCAAATCCACAAACATGACCACATCTGTCAAGTAACAAACAAGAGACAAGGAACTATGACTGGTAAAATTCGGTGCACATGAACAAACACTGGAACACAGACTCATCCAAACCCAGTATTGAAAATGCTGCCTTCATAAGCTTGTCACAGTGTTTTGTGACCTGAGTGCCCAACTGGACTGTTGTCTGGATCCCTACTGCGGATTTTTGATGTCATAGGCAAACAGGGATCATGTGCGTTTGCCATGTCAGAAGCCTGTTGCATGCATTGTTGTCCTGTTGGCCAGGAAGGGGTTCCCAAATGCTACCCTCATAGTGGTGGAAGTCTACTACCTTCACCAGGAGTTAGGCAGCATGCTCGCGGTGGTGGCAGTATAGCATGTAGTGATCAGTAAGAGCCAAGAGGTCCTTTTAAAGCTGTGTCACTGGAGTGAGGCCTACCGGCTCACTCAACTTTTTAAAAGTTCCTATGCTGTGCACTTAACTCACTCCTGGGCATACATCAGTTGGTTGTAGAGTGCTGCAAATAGCAGGAGTGTTGATTCTGCACTGGTTGTACGTGTGCCATGGAAGGGTAAAGTACAGGGAAAGACCAGTGTTTTCATTGCATGCATGGTAAATACATGGTATATGTATACTCATGACAAATATATTGCATGAGGGAGGTAGTGCTGTGCAGTGCGTACATAGGTAAAGCATGTGCTACGAGTATGTGTGCTTGCAAGAAGTAAAATACATGATGGGTGAAGTGGCTAACTTTGTAAGTGTTTGAATGTAGCACACTAAGATACAATATAACAAAGACTACAGTATTGAACAGTGTGTGCAGAGAGAATGTGAATGCTTAATGTATGTGCTTCTGGGGTGGCACAATACGTGAGGTAACAGTACTGGTTACTGTCGTGCTGTGTGTATACACTGAGTGAAAGTGGGCCTGTAATAGTACATTACATGGAGGACAGTGGGTTCCATTTTGGGAAGCCCAGGTCTGACTGGTGAAGACATGAGTAGTAGTGGAATTGCTTAAAACAGATTTGTGTATTCCTTCATTCCTGTTAGCTGGGTGGGATACAGTGGAGAAGGGAGAGAGCGATTCCCCCTGTATACTTTAAAGGGTGCTCATGGATTCAGTAAGAGATCACAAGGGAGGGACCTGGACACATCTCAAGAAGGACATGGGGCTGACAAGGGAATCATAAAGAGTAGGGCTGGGATCCAGAGATTAAACCTTTGATGCAAATATCACAGTTGCTGACATCAAGGCCTAAACTCTAGTCACTCCCTTGGCCTGTGTTGTGGGACTAGCAGCTTTGGAGTCTCTCCTGCTGTGACAGATATCTTTTCAAGACGTTGAAGAGAAAGTGTACACTTCAAAATAAGCAGAACCCCTACAGAAAACGTCAAAGACCCAGACCCTAAATAACATTTTGTGTCTGGGAATTGACTATAAGAAGGGGAGGGTAAGACCCAAAAGAATTATCCTCTGCCAAGCAGCTGGATGGGCTGTGTGAGGAGGGGAAGCTTTGAATGACTTCTGCCTGTGAGCAGGACTGGGACCCAAGGTCTGTTAGTCATCCTGGTGTGTAAGGGTACATCACCCAGGGAAACCAAGACCACCTGCTCTGGAGCACCAGTGCCAGCCTGCTTCTCAAGACGTGTATGCCCTGCGAGTGATGGGAGAGTGTTGGAAGGAGTGAGTCCCACTGGGGAACCCTGTTGAGAGGACTCCCAGTGCAAGTGTGAGGAGATGGCTGTTGCACCAAACGGGTCATTGCCTGTGTGCAGATTACTTTGGTGACCCCCCTGTGCCAGGAGAGGGCAACCGTGAAGATAGCCATGAGTTGAGTGCTGTGCGGGGAACTTGAAGGCCATACTGCATTTTTGTGCTGACTCCGTATGCCATGAGGGGCTGATGTGGAAGGTATTGCTGCCAACAAGCAACAAGACCTGAGTGTGGCCTTAGCGGCGACCCCGAATGCCGGAAGGGGCCATGATGGTACTGACTGCCTGTGAAGTCTGACTCTTCGTATGAAGATGCTGTGGCAACCCAGTACACCACGAGGGGCTGCATTTACTAAATAGGTGTGAAGTTCGAGTCGCTACCCGAGAACTGAAGGCTGTGACAAGTGGGTCAAACTAAGCATTAAGTATTGCCCCCAATCCACAGCAAGAACTGAGAAGGGCACCGTGAGTGCATTGCCACATTGCTGGAACCAGTTTGAGAGTGCTAGGATCAACACCCCTTCCCTGAGCGGAGCACTGAATTTGCCGTGCAGAAGGACACACTGGAGCACCTCTGATTACTGCTGGAGCTGGCCACGTAAGTGCTTGGAGAACTTGCGCATGCCAGGTGCGGCCACACCTCCTGTGTGCAGACTGACTCAACTGAACAGGATTGGGGCATCGTGAGTACTCGCAGTCGGGGCACCCACTAAGGTGCGGAATGGTTCCTTAATGCTGGAGCGGGTAAGACTTGTTACAGGCCTACTTGACCACTATGGACTCCCTGCTAAAGGTGCGGCAACACCAAATACACTTTTGACTAGTTTCTAAAAATCTGGGTGGACTCTTGAGTAAGGCTTACTAGTGAGCATTCCCTGGATACGGCCACCAGTGAATGTGAAATAACCCTGACCACATTACGAGGAGCAGGCGGGACAGGGATTTGCCAGTGAAACACTAGTTTGCTAACCTGAAGGTCATTGTGCTATTGCTTATGAATGTCGTAATACTTCTTTAAATGCATAGAGTTAGTAAGAAAATACTTCTTTATAAAATGAAAATAAGCATTTGACTTGACATTGATTTATTGACTTTGCTGTGTGCTCTTTAAGTTACGATGAGTGTTCACTAACCTGCATCTACACTTCCCCAGCGATGAAGCCTTTTACTGCTCACCCTCAGCTACCATTGAGAGTCAAGTGCAGAAGGGGTACTTGGCCACCTTACTCAGGATCCATAGTAGGCCGTGGGACATCAGGAGTAAAAGACCTCAACCGCCCTAGTTGGGCCCAGTAACCCCTGCGTGCCCTCTGGCAATCTTAAAGGGGGTTTGACCCAGAATCTGTGCAAAATATAATTGTACATTCCATATGCACTGCTATTGAGGTGTAAGGTGACAACCCTGCACACCATTCCCAAACAACAGAAGAAGGATGAAGGTACAAATTTCAAGTTCAAATAAGAGACGGCACACTGATTGCCCCCACACCAATACTATAATTAAGTGTAAAATATCACACTCTTTGGCAGCGGAACATACTGAGCTTAGATGGATGAGAATATGAAGGCAGACAACATGAAGGAAATCACACCTGAAACAACATCCAACATAACAACTGACTGGGCTGACTCTGTATAATTAACGTATCTGGACACACACCAACAAAGCTTGAAAGTAATCACACGTTTAACTAAAAGATTGACACAGAAGATTCATGCTGGCCCCTTAAGAAGCAGCCATCCCCGATGAAGTAAAATGCTTCTTCTCATTGCACCTGACAAGCACACCCCAAAACGTCTCATCTAAAGATCATCCACATCAATTTAGACTTGACATCTGCACTGCTCCCATAGAGGCCTTGCATGCATATAGGAACAATTGGTCATGTTTTCAAATGCCCATACACAAAAGGAGCACAGAGGGAAATATTCAGACTCAGGTACCCTCCAATCACAACTTTTTATACACACAAACCTGGTCCTACTATACTCCAGGCAATTATATTCACAGTACCTCCAGTTGGCTCACTGGTGCGGCTATTCTTAACCTCACACTCAGTCAAAGAGTCTGCAACAGGGTGTGCCTATGTTTAAAATGTCCTCATAAATTCTCTGCGTGTCATTCACTATATGTCTACACTCCCTCTATTCAAGCTATGCTTGTGCAACCCCGTGTGTGAGTGCTGAAAGGGAAAGATCCAGTTAAATCAAAGTAGAACAAGATCAGGAAAAAATGTGTGGTAGATGGGAAGGTACCTCACGGGAGCAACCACCAGGGAACTGCTGACAGGTTCCCGTTAGTGTGCTCCACTTCTCATCATTGGCTCCTTCCCATCATAAATAAACAAAAATGCAAAGTAGGAAAAAAGGAAATTTAGTTAGCTTTAAAAATATGGGAAAACTTACAACCCCAGGTACTTGAGCCACATAAGAGACACAGGTAATGAATTTGGATATATCCATGGGACAGGTGGGAATATATCC
The DNA here is from genome assembly GCF_964263255.1 of Lissotriton vulgaris. NCBI lineage: Eukaryota > Metazoa > Chordata > Amphibia > Caudata > Salamandridae > Lissotriton > Lissotriton vulgaris. The sequence goes on along the minus strand of NC_141685.1, from coordinate 1,671,918,689 downwards.
ATCTAGATGAGGGGGGCATCCAACTAATGTGTGTCGCTCTTTGTTGTTTTTTTACATGTCTTGTGTTGCTGTGTTTCTCTGGTGATGTCATATATGTCTACAGATTTCATCGCCGGCGGTGACCGGCGGTGTGTGAAGAAAACACCCCCAGCACTGATGAATTTGCCGATGATATTCACACAGGCAATGAAACATGTTGGCTTCATATAACATAAAACGAAGCACAACGGTAGAGTGTTGGTTTTAGTGGGAGTAGAAACTCAGCGCAGAATCAAGGTGTTCAAGAAGCTAGGGATTTCTAACTCCATTTTTAAAGCAGGATCACACTGAATAGCGGTGTTGATGTCTATGGGGGTATAGGCACATGGTTAGGGTAGGGAAATACACTTTTGAGCTAACTAAATTTCCTTTTTTCCTACTTTGCATTTTTGTTTATTTATGATGGGAAGGAGCCAATGATGAGAAGTGGAACACACTGACGAGAACCTGTCAGCAGTTCCCTGGTGGTTGCTCCCGTGAGGTACCTTCCCATCTACCACACATTTTTTCCTGATCTTGTTCTACTTTGATTTAACTGGATCTTTCCCTTTCAGCACTCACACACGGGGTTGCACAAGCATAGCTTGAATAGAGGGAGTGTAGACATATAGTGAATGACACGCAGAGAATTTATGAGGACATTTTAAACATAGGCACACCCTGTTGCAGACTCTTTGACTGAGTGTGAGGTTAAGAATAGCCGCACCAGTGAGCCAACTGGAGGTACTGTGAATATAATTGCCTGGAGTATAGTAGGACCAGGTTTACATGTTTTCAAATGCACCAGCACCAAAGAGAAGCTCGGAAAGAATAGAGACAGTCAGCCACCTATGGGATCAATGTGCACCTCATGACCATAAACAGTACCTCACATTTGAGGCACAAACCGTGCAGGGTGGTTGGTGAGCTTCTTAGTTTCGCTACTCAGCCCTTAAATGAGATTTCCCCCAGTTTCAAGGCCACATGGGAGCCAGCATATTTTTACATTCCTTAGCTGGTAACATTGAAGATCAGACCTTTGCACTGCACACGAACAGGTCGTGATCCTGCTTCACTGGAATTGTGCTGGAGTGAGGCTGTGCTCCCCTGGTGTGTCCTCCAACCACAGACACACAAGTATATGTTACCAGACAGCTATACTCATAAGTCCCAGAGTGCACTGGCACCACAGCGCTCTTGGGTGCTTCATTACTGTAATTCATCATCTTTGGATAGGTTCCCAGTTATTATTTACGTCATTCAAACTAGTGCAATGTATTCATAGTTACAACTTCTTTATCAACTTCATCAATTGCAATGTATTGCCCTATCAATACACAGTGACCCGTTCTGGGCTAGCAGTGTCTCCGGTGCAAGATGGTGCTATCCACAAAGAGGACACTGTTCATCTCCTTCAAGGTAACTCCACACGCTAAGGTTCACAGCAGACCTGCTGCACTCACACCTGACCATAGTGAAGCTTTATGAGAAGAAACAAAACTTAATTTATGATTTCATCACCCATAATGCAATTTGGAATGCTCTTCGAGATGCTCCGCTTTTTAGGTCGAGCAGACCTAAAAAGCATGCGAAGCTGCTTTTGTCTGCGAAGACATCTTTTGCTGGCGTGTCTGGGGGAATGTGAGACAGCATTCAAGCACGAGCTTCGCTGTCTCAGATTCCTCCTCGAGGGCGCGCACGTCGCCGTGCACATCCCCTGCCTCTGATTCTCACCTAAACACGCAGTCAGGCACACACACAGGCAGGCACACACACAGACGCAGGCACATACAAGCGCACGCACACACAGCCACACACGCACATGCACCCCCCCCCACCCCCCCACAGCCATGCACGCACCCCCACCACTCACGGGCGCGCACACACACACACACACACACACAGATACAACCCCCCCTCCCACTCACCGTGCTCTTTCTGCCTCGTCCGTGTCCCTCTCTCCCTCGGCAGCCATTGGGTGTGTCTCGGCGTGGGAGCTCCACAGCGCTGGTGGTCAATCGGGTCGGGACCCGGGACTTCAGCTGCCTTAGCGCCGGGGCTCCCTCTCCAGCAAAGAGCGCGCATGCGCGGGCAGCCCCTGCCCTCAGTCGCAGCCCAGTCCTGAGAGCTGCTTTCGGTTTCGCTGTAACTCTGTCTGAGGTCGTCCAACATAGGGCAATTTTAGGTTAGTCAACTTTATTTATTGGCTGTCCAGCACTGTGAGTGACGACATTTTTTTTCTGATATGAGCTCATCCGCCTACAAATAAATGCTTTACTGTGAAACACTTTAACTGTTGTGTGCCTGTCCTATCCGTCAATCCCTTATTTTTATATTTCTGCCAATTTATTTTGCATAAGTAATTCAAATAAATTGCACGCTGTCCAGGACTTGACCAACTGGTGTTGCCAGTGCGTAATCGTTTATGTATGCCCCTTTAGACTTAGCGCATGACATTGGATGCAATGAATGTGCCTGTGCGGTTCGCTCTGGCCCCATGTAACATGGTAGCCCGGTCTTTCTTCCATCTCTACGGCTAGCAGACGTCATCCGACCTGCTTGCCTGTGTGACTCCGGTCCTTCTAACTCTCTGGCGTGGGCCTCCTCTGGGGGTTGTCAGTGCTGTTGCTTGTGTTCTGTGGCGCACACACACTCAGCCGTTTCTGCAGGTGTTTAATGAAATAAATAGTAGTAATCTGGGCTGGCTCCTCCACAGTTCTTTGTCCACCACGCAGGGTTTTGAAAACGGCCCATGAATCTTCCTAGTTATGCTTCTGTGGTGGTAATTTATTGCTCTCAGCTGGTGGTTTAATTCGCTGATCGAAGCAGCTTCAACTTGAGAAATTTCTCGTCTTCTTTCTTTCACCGTCATTTTTTTACCATGCATGAATTTAGTGTAGAAGAAAAGTGGCAAATTGACAGCGCTGGGAACGGAAGTCTTTCATTTCCCCTTCAAACTTTTTTTTAAAATTCATTTATGCATTTTTAAATTTCAAGCATATGTGCACGGGAGCCAAAACTGCGTGATGTTTATTGTAGCTATATGTACTTCATACATACTTCTCCATTGATTTGCTCGCGCTGGTTTACCAGTGGCTTTTTTGTACACATTTTTATTCTGGCGCTCATCATGTTTCTCACAAATTATACTACTTCCAGGGGATGATGCACACGCCATTTCCCCTAGGTCCTCCTTGCATAATAGTGCTATTGCCATTATAAATTACAATAACTTTTATTTAAGTATTAATTAAAAAATGTAAAAACCATTGTTATTTGTAATATCAATACATCTAAGTCACGTAAATACAACACATATTGCATTACAAATGCTATAGGTTTCACATTTGCAAAATTTGAAACTATTGGCATTGTAAATGACAAAGCTATTAATTTCGCTATTTTCAATACCAGCACATAAATAAAAAATGTCATTTACAATACCAATAGCTCAAACTTTCCTAATGCGAGACCTATTGCATTGCAAATGCTTGTTCTGAATGCTTTCTACAGATGGCTTCGACTCTAACCCCTCACCCTTGCTTTCTCACCTTTGTCCTGTGTTGCTACATCATCTTCCATGAGGGAAGATCCAGGCCGTTGTTGTTTCATGACCTCTTTCTAGGAACGTAAATGTCTGTGTGTAAATAATAGACATCTCCATGCCAATCAGCAGGTAAACAGTCCCTATTTGAGCCATTCATAATTCTTTCATAAATGTTTATTTGGAAATGTAATTCCTTAAAAACATACAATCTTGTTACATTTCCCTTATGGTCAAATAAAATGATATTTTAAAAGCGTTTAAAAGCTATCATCAGGCTACGACGTCAATAAGAACAGGCAGCATATATCATAATATACTAAGGGCCCAATGTATCAAAAAAGAGTTTTGCGATTCTCAAATAGCTTTTTTTAGCAAATCGCAATTAGAGAATCGCAAAATTAAATGTATATAGGATGTGCTAAAAATTTTGCGATTTGCAAATAAGGAATACCTTCCCATTCATTCCTAAGAGCTAGGAGGCCCATAGGAATGAATGGGAAGACATTCTCAATTTGCGATTACCAATTAGAGAATCGAAAATTGAGAATGCAATTTCAAGATTGCAAGGGTGCCAAAAGGACACCCTGTTGCACCCCTGAAATATGCATGTGTGCGCATTTTTCACAAATACAGGCCCAAAGGGCTTGTATTTGCGACATATGGCACTTTAAAAAAATCAAAAAAGTGATTTTTTAAAGGAAATCGTAAATTACCACGAACTTGAAATTGGTGGCAATTTGCAATTCCTTAAAGCCAAATAGCGAATTTCTGGTGCTTCCAGAATTGCATATGAGGAATCACAATTTGCAATTCCTTAATTGCATTCGCCAAATAGAGAATCGCAAATTTTACAATTCTCTATTTTGTGATGACCTTTTGGGATGATACATCCCAAAAGGCTTTTTCCAATTTGCAAACGGGACGATTCTGAGAATCTGCCAGTTTGCAAATGGGAAAAATGCTTGATACATATGGCTCTAAGTCTTTAGCAAATACGTGTTTCATCGGGTAAGAATTAACCCACGACTTCTTCAAGGCTTTCTCTCTTCTTTTCGAAAAGTACAGAAAAACCTTGCTGCTGGTTCTACTTCCGTCCCCTTGGTATCTCTGTTTACGTTTCTATTCCATTTATTTTAGAAATGTATCTGTGTCCGCCGTGCAGTTCGTTTCGATGTCAAAGCGAGTTTTTTTTACCTTATTTATGTCCCTTTGTAATCTTGGAGGTTCCGTAAAATAATATCTGCAGGCGAGTGCGCTTGCACGATTAAACTTCCACGTGTTCCGACCGCCGTCCTATCTGCTGGACGATAGGACCGCGGTCGGAACGCAGGGAAGTTTAATCATGCAAGCGCACTCGCCTGCACAGTACAGAAAATGTGTGCTCAGGGTTAAGGTTGAATATTATTAGGACTCTATGTTTAGGGCCTGTTTGAGGGGTTGAAGGGTGATTACACTGTGATGGTATATACAGACATGATATACAGTGAGCACCCAATCAGTCACTCGTCTTAAATTCACCCCTTTAGACTCTGATGTATGTGTGTGTGTACTATTTGCAAAGCAGGAATCTGGCCAAAAAAGGCAGAGGAGTTTTGTACAGGACGAAGCCAAGCATACAGTCAATGAGTTATAGGAGGGGCAGCTGTTTTTTTTTACTGCATTTTGATGTCTATTCTTTAAAGAAGTGTGTCTTCAAATCTTTCCTACATTGCAGCAGTGTTGGGGTGGTGCTGATGGAAATGAGGATGTTGTTACAGATGCTGGGTGCAAAGATGGAAAAGGCCTGTTGTCTTGTTGTTTTTTTTACACTTCTTAGTCTTCAGTCTGATAATATCTCGGAGGATGCCCCCCCAACACTCCTTATATGTCAGACTTGCACGTTTCACTATTCACTATTCTTTACGCTCACCACTTTGAAATGGTACCAGCCGCCACTGGTTGTAGGAGATTTGTCCAAGGTTGGCTGTTGTGCCATCAGTTAGATTAGCAACCCTAGAGAGGCTAGAGGAAGTAAGTGGCCTAAAGAAAATACCCTAAGGAATGCGCCTTAATTAGGCTCAATGAAGGAGTCTTCTTTAGGTGCCGTAATAACAACTGGGTAGTCAAAGGGGTCTTGAAGTTGAATAATGCGCAATCACTGGGAAAACCTTTGGGATGTATGCATAACCATGTGGTCTGTCTCACCAGCAAGACTTTTTGTGCTAAGTCCTGTGACCATCCAGAGTTAGTTTTAATATAATGCGTAGCTTTATTTTTCAGGGCCAAAAAGTCTTCACTGGAATTAGGGGATAGTGTGAGAACATCTTTAAGAATAATTGAGTAAGGCGTACATTCTGGGGGAAGTTTAGGGAATCTGGTAAGGGGTCTCACAGAGTCTTCCATTGAATTAGATTTGCCCCTGTCTTCTGTTGGAAGTGCCCTTATATAGCTTGTGACATACCCCTCCAAATTACACACTGGTCCCCAGCTCTATATACAGTTTCAGGTGTCTGGGACAACTGGGGTGGAAGCATCAAACTGTTCCTTGCCTACGTCTGCAACAGAGATGTTAGACATGGCATTATTTCCTGCATCATGAGGCAGCACATGTTTTAAGGCCTCTCATTTCATTTCCACCAAGTCAAGGCAAGCAATTAGAGAGCAAGCTTCACTTTTAATATATGCCTGCATGTCTCTAGGCAACTCTCCATACAAATGTTTACAGATTGTGGTCTTGGGGCTCAGTAGTCCCCTTTCCCCTCAAGGCATAAAGTAGCCATTACACTGGGAGGCCTTCACAAGTGATGGTTCTAAGTTGAGTAGCGTGCACCATTGCTTGTTTGCCAGTTAGTTTGGTGTGGGTTGCAATCTTAACTTTGTTTTGTGAATAAATGGAGTACTATGGCCTGGGCTGCTTTTCTCACCTGCCACTGCCAAATCTCTTGTATGGGCCTCTAGTGAAGCATTTGGAGAGAGGCTAGAACCTAGAGTGGAAACCTAGGGATGACTAGTATCTGAGTTAGAGACTAAGGGATCCGCTGGTACAGATGTGCAAGCCAGAGTGGGTGAGCCTAGGTTCATTGATTATGTTCTCTGAAAGGGCGATCTTCATGCTCACTGCCCCTATCGCCCTTTCCAGCATACCATCTATTGACATTAACTTCATGGACATTGTATGTGCAGTGTCTCCTCCCGGTAACTTCTTTTTACCCATCCTAGGTGCTGCTGCTGGAGCTTTTAAGCATGTGTTGATGCATCCTGCCCCTGGGCGCAAGGAAGCTGGGTGACGAAGTCCTACCCCAGCCAGTTGCAGCACAGTCAGAGCAGTCGATGCGGGCAGAGAAACCACCCTAATGTCTCAGATAGAACTCTAGACCTTAGAGTTCACGTAACATCAGTGATTTATTATGTGGTAGGATCAGTTGGAGCTTCGATCAGATGAGGCAATGTTGCTTCTTCTGTATGGGTCCTCCCTCAGTGCTGGTGGACTGGTGCCTGCTGGTGCTCTTGGTGAAACAAAACAAAATGGCAGGTAAGTACTTTGTTTCCAGTGAGGGATTAAATCAGAGATCTATTACTGCCCAGTGCACAAGTATCAGGGTGCTTGTGGAGGTGAACAGTCTGCTCTCTAGACTACAGTCATTGTGTGGCTATAAAAAGTGTACACAGTGCACCCATTGTATCTTATGCAGGAGTCCTCAAAGAAAAGTAGAGGATCCTCGTGCACCACAATGAGTTGCACGAACACTCAGTTGAAGAGCTTGTTAATTGGCTCTATGTACCTACGTCCCAATCACGGTTCAGTGGACAAACAGAGAGTTTCATAATGAAACAGAAAAAGGGAAACAAAAAAAGGACAAGAAGCTGCAAGGTTGCAAGGCTGCACAACAATGAAAGTGCAGCTGCCACCCGCTGTATCTTTACAGTAATTCAAGGAAGTATTGATTTCCCCTTCCCCCAAGCCTGCACCATTGCACACTGCTGCGAGAGCCACGCTCCGCCAGGAGCGTAGGTGGCAATGGTGTCTGACCGATGGGTACCTTCGAGGGGTAGATGGCGGGTTGGAATGGCAGGTTGGAAAGTCTTCCTTTTCCACTCCATGGTCCATCTGAGGTGGTATCCCAGCCTTGACTCCAGGCGACTCGGGGTGCTTCTTCTGATGTTGAATCCTGCATGTCTCTCCAAATGTGAAGTCGCGGAAAACCCCTCCTCCTTCTCCTTTTTGAGTTGCATGGTGAAAGTAATAGGAAAGTTCTTTTAAAAATCTGTGGTATTTTTTTTAACTACTAGTTTATCCTCTAGACGCATTTTATCAGGCAAATTGTTGAAAAGAATCTTAAATTTCTATAATGAATTAGACTGATATAAAGTTATTGTTGGAGGGAAAATCTGTTGAACAAACACCAAGAAGACATGTTGACAAAGCAATATAGGTTTATTACAATACTAAATAGAAGATCAGTCACTGCAGGAGAGATCAGTTCACCTCCGTGGAGATGCAACTTGATGTCTGGAGTTTTAGCTCAGAAGCAGCCCTATTTATTTCCCTAAACCACAAAGGAGTAGGTTAGAAGTTCATCACTGACGTAAGCAATGTTCACACAGGACATACAAGATAGCATCAGTAGATGTAGCAATTTCTTGGAAACAAAAGCAAATATAGGTGTGGGCCTCATGGCCCTCGCCTCACATGCTTATTGGAAACCCCCTCTGTGTGTTTTCCCTCCTTGAAACTTGATCAATAGTAATGACATTACAGATATACTTGTGTTTCTTCACAGCGAGCAATTATGTCTTTCTCAATGCGGATTGGCTACGCTTATTTGACCTTTTGTATGTGGTTTCTTCTATGAAGCCTAGACATTAAGGGGCCCATTAGGATGACGTGCGGACTTTGTCCGCCAGCCATCCCATTGCAAAAAAGGACCGCCCGCCATAAGGGCGGGGGTTCCGTGGGGGACAGTAGGATGCGCCCGCCACAGTGGCGGGCGCATCCAGCCTTACTGTCATTGTGGCGGGTGGTGCAGTCAGCACCGCTCGCCACAATGCCAGGAAGGCATGCTGTGCACTTCAATGCACAACATGCAATGCACAACATGGCAGGCACCGCGCAGTGCCTGCCATGTTGTGCATGGAACTGCAGGGGGGTACCATAGGTACCCCCCATGTGCACCCCCCACCCCCCTGAAGTCCCTGTGGGCCCGCAACGGGTCTCCAAAGCAGACTCCGTATGCCTTTCCTTGGCCGCCATGGAAAGGCCTTGGAAAATTCCCATTCTAATATGGCTGGCGGTGTCTGATAGACACCGCCACCATATAGAACCCTTTTCTGCCCGGTCGCAAGGCGACCGGGGTGGAAAAGCAGGGGACGGCCTTTCCGTCCGCTGCGGACCCCCCAGCCATAATAATATGCCGGGGGTCATTCTGGCACGGATGGTGGGCGGGTCCCCCCGCCAGGCCAGCAGTGGCTATCGCTGGCCTGGCGGGGGCGATCCGGTCCGGGACACTTCCCGGGAGTGCCTCGCTCGGATGATAGAGTAAACGCCGACAATTGATCAGAATGGTGCCAGGTGCCCACTGAATACGGAAATTGTTACCCACTGGTTCCATAAATCGTGACATGAGTGAAATTGTATGCTCGACCACAGGAGCATTGCCCAAAACTTTGAGGAGCCCACGTTGGCCCACGCAGTGACGGTTTCAGACGCCGACAGTTGTATTAATGTGCTTTCATTTCTTATCTGTCTTGACGAAGACCCCAACATGAGGCAAGAATAACCCTTAAACACATACGGGGGTCGAAACATAGACTACACCAACCCAACACACCATAGGACCCAACTAAATGGATTTGTCTAGCCTATGTGTGATGTGATTAGGGAATATGTGTACTAGCTTGAGTGTAAAGGCCTACTGATTTTAATGTGATGCTATCAATGTCACACCACCTTTACCCAGTCCCTAACAAACCCAATCACTTTCCTTCCTCTCCCCACTGAGAGCACCATTGATGTAATGATTTGAAAATTACGTACATTAACATTGAAAATCATAAGTTATTTCTGTGATGTAACAATTACAACTTACACGATTGCAAAAATAAATGCAATCAGACTTTGAATACTACAAGCTTTATTGTTCACTTTTGTTTATCAATGAATATTGATACATGTATGTGGTGAACGTCTGTATGGAGTAATACAGATTATTTGCTGGATAATTACGTAAACTCGGACCACTTTCCTTGTACTTAAGCCATCCTAATGGGGTCCTAAGTGTGAAATATGATTTCCAGCAAAAGTGGGCATTTGCTTCACCATGTTCAGAAGCAGGATGTGCATCTGGGTCAGTCCATCCTGTGTACGCACTTAATCAATGGGTGCATGTACCAGTAGCACAATTGCAAAGGAAACAGGCCCTAACATGATTGGCTTACTTCAGCCTATATTTCTAGTATATAGAGATTGTTGTAACCTATTTCTGTAGCCTCTGCCCTTAAGCACTGATGGTTTTTGAGCCTGGAGGGAGATATGATCTAGGTTTCATGCAATAGCTCAACTTACTGACTGCAAGATGTTTCTTGACCTCCTAATGAACAATGTGATCTGTTTATCTCTGCTAGACATATTGTTCTCCTATGTCGCTACTTCTGTGCAGAGGTCTGAATTTTTACAGGGGCCTAAAACTCTCTCTAATCTGAAAACTTTACATGGAAGTTTTAGGCCTGAGATCTGTGTGGGTCTGTGTGTAATGTTTGCATTTTTCCCTTCATCATTATTTTAATATCCCATTTAGAGAGATTCTATATATCTCCCTAAAGTTCTTCATAGAAAAGCTAATTAAGCCTGTCGTAGAATATTGAGTTTGGAAGAACATGTATGACTTGACAATTCCAGGTATAAAAAATCCATTTAGTACCAGAAAATTTCCATGATGTAAAAACAAATGGCTTAATCTACATAATGAAATTATATTGTGTTTAATATGCAGTATGATACGGGAGCTTCTCACTGATTATGCTGGGATACCTATGCCATTAGTGGTGAATTATTTGCCATTAAAATGTATATTGTGTATCTGAACAAAGGAACATTACAATATAAGCTAGCTTTGTATTCATGCAATGAATATAACTTTATGTTTGGTCATTTGACAGAAAATATTGCAGTTCTTTCTACCAGGCAGTAAACGTGTTTTTGCCGCCTTGACAGATAGTAATTCTGCTGACCGATGGGAAATCTGGTGACGCTGTCGAAGAGAAAGCCGAACAGCTGCAGGACAAGGGAGTGACAGTGTTTGCCATAGGTAGGTGGTCTTGTATGACAGGAGCAGCCACCTTTCACAAAAAACAATTTTTGTATCCTATGCTTGCTGTTTTTTTATGCATTCATTGCTTTTACCAAGATGATATGTGATGCAGGTGGTATCAGGGTATCGATTTCAATAATACCAGCCCCATAAACCCCATGCATGTTCCTATAAACAATAAATTAAACACATTTGTGACGTCATGTCTTATGACATGCATTGTATCCTAAGGCCCTGCAAAGAATGCCCTTGAATCCAACATTGCCAAACCTATGAAATTTTGGAGGGGTTAGATTTCAAACAGCTCACTCACAGATGTGGACGTCCCCCACTCTCTCTAAACTTACGTAGTGGGAGTAAAATACTGGGGCCGCTCCAGTGGTAGCCTATGCGGCTTACTTGGCCTCTGAGATGCTGGTTCCCAACTTTGCATGGTGCCGGATCTTCAAGCATTTGCATATATTTCATTACCGCAACTCACAGTGACTGAATCCCTTTACTGCTTTGCACAAAGTGCTTTCCCCAAAGTAGGCTTTGTCAAGATAAAGCAGAAACAATGACTGGAGTATTTTGTATCCAGCTTTCAGACTCATTTGGGGCCACTATTTCTGGGACCTCTGGTTCCAATCCACATTGATTTACTAAAATATTCCTATATGTCTTAAAGTTCTCTTCTCGTAAACTGTTTTGTTACTTGGGGAAGTGATGTGGCCTAACAGCTGGAGCTGTTGACCTTGGAACAGGGTAACCAGCCTCTAATACAAGCCTCAGCTCAACATTCTGAGATTCTGAGCAAATCAACCAACCTACCCATTCCTGAAAACATGTGATTCTCAATAGTGCGCTCACAACGTGCATGTCACCCCCAACCAAAGTATTTATTTTATTTATTTATTTTAGGGTTTTATAGAGCACGAACCATACCTGTGAGGGTATCAGAGCGCTTTACAGGAATTAAAGAGAGTAAACAAAGGCCTTTAGGAGGGGAGGATACAGTTGGGATAAAAAGGGAGATACAATGTTCAAAGAAGGAGGCAGTTATGATCCCAGGGTACCTGTGTGGGAAAAAAACAGGTGGAAACATTTAAGACAATCTCAGTGTGGGTAGGTATCTTCCAGAGAGACCTTGGATAAGGCCAAAATAGTGGGTGGAACAGGGTCTTTGAGGTGCAATTAATGCTCGCGTTAGGGGAGGAATTTACCCATAAGGAAAGTTTTGGCCTCTTTTTTGGAGCGAGCCAGAGAAGGAAGTCTTCTGATGGCGGGCAGGAGTGAGTTCCAAATTCTTGGAGCTGCCTCAGAGAAGGACCGATTGTAGGTCTTTTTTTCTGCAAGCATGCCGGTTGGAGCAAAAGGTCTCTGGCAGATCGGGAATTTCTGGCTCCTCTGGATATCATGAGTGTCTGGGCCAGAAATGCTGGGGAATTGGAGTATAGGGCCTTGTGGGAGATGCAAGCCAGCTGTTCTCTTCTGCTTACCAATTCCACCAATTTAGCTCTTTGCTTAAGGGGTTGGTGGGTGGGTTTCTGCGAGGAGTTGTCCCATGCATGGCCGAGGAATGAGGAGGTTGATCCTTCCCATGCATTGCTTTAAAACCCCTCAGGCGCTTGCCTTCTGATGACGCCACTCCAGCGAGATGTACCACCATTTGGCGGCCTTCTTCTTGCTCCTGCACGTAGTGTGACAAATGGCGCACCTCTGCTACGTACCGGCTGCGTCATCTCAGAAAAGCGCTCTAATGCCCTTGGGCAAAGTTTGTGCTATATAAAACTGAAAAAATAGAAATAAACATTAAATGATAACTCCACAACAAATGTTTAATGCAGGACATACTAGTGGGCATTCACAAACGATTACTTGGCCAGGACAGGACCGGGAAGACAAATCATCCCTGGCAGCTGGACCAGCCCGGGGGCGGGTGGGTGTAGTGGTTGCTTACTTACTCGTGCTCATCGCGTGGTGTGTCACGCGATGTGCACGCATTCAATATGTTATGGTTTGATTATGCATCCACGCGCGATGTGGTCGCATGCAATGTGTTATCGTTTGATTATGCATCGCGCTCTATGATTTATGGAAAAGAAAGGTAGAATTGTTGCGTTCAGATGTAAACCCGAAAGCCTTTGGGGAAAAGGACATCAACATGATTGGGTATTTTGAGGGTTTAGTACAATGTTTAGGTAGAGAAACTGTTACCAAAATTTATGTTGCTGAGAAAGGCAAAAATATAGTTGGCTGGAAGGATCTTGCCCGTATGGGTTTATATTTGGTTCCCGGGGATGACAATCCAGTTAAGGTTGGGGAACTTCCTGTGTCAAGTGTGGAGTGCATGTCTGATGGTCAAACCTTTGATTCTAAACAAATTATGGAGGAGTTTAAACCTGTGTTCAGTGACAAAGTAGGGAGTGTAGAGGGTTTTGAGCATAAAATAAGATTGGTCCCTGGAGCTCAACTTGTAGCTCATAAAGTTCGATCTGTCCCTTTGAGTGTACATGCAGAGTTAGAAAGTTCTTTAAAAGAATTGTGTGAGCAAGGGATCATTCAGCCAGTTGATTCTTCACAGTGGGTGGCTGCAATCGTGGTCGCTCGCAAAAAGACCGGCGAAATTAGGCTCTGTGCGGATTTACGCGGTTTAAACAAAAATATTATTGTCGATTGCCACCCTCTACCAAAGATCCAGGAACTACTTGCTAATCTTGGTGGAGCTAGGTGGTTCTCATTGATCGACTTAAAATCGGCTTATCATCAGGTCGCTTTATCAAAAGAATCTCAGGAGTTGACTACTTTTATCACCCCGTTCGGAGCGTTTACATTTTTACGCCTTCCTTTTAGTTTAGCTTCGGCTGGAAGTGTCATCCAGAAGCTCATGGATTCCCTTTTCAGTGAGGTGGTTGGAGTTCAGGCTTTCCTGGATGACATTTTGATTTATGCTAAGTCTTTAGAAGAGCATAATGCAATTTTGAGACGGGTTCTCACCATTTTAATGTCTAAAAAGATGACTGTACGTGGGGACAAGTGTAAATTTGCTGTTAAAGAGCTAGATTATTTGGGCCATACCATATCCCGTGAGGGGATTAAACCAAAGTTCTCGGTGATTAGAGCCATAGAAGATGCCAAGCCTCCATCTGATAAGGATTCTCTCAGATCTTTTCTCGGTCTGGCAGAGTACTACGCTAGATTCGTACCTGCTTATTCTCAATTAGTTGAACCCCTTCGCGGCTTATTGAGGAAAGGTTGCAACTTTGCTTGGTCCCCTGATTTAGATAAAGTTTTTAGTGAAGTTAAAAAATTGATCGTACCTGCTTAAGCTCTTCACTCTTTCAGGGATGATTGTCTTTCTGTCATAACAGTTGATGCAAGTATTACTTTCTTGGGTGCAGTATTAACTCAGAAAGTAGGAGGCAACGAACAGACAGTGGCTTTTTTCTTCGCGTTCGCTTAAGTTGTTTGAGACTAGGTATAGCACCATTGAAAGGGAGGCGTTAGCTTGTGTATGGGCAGTTCAGAAATTTAGAACGTATATTTGGGGTCGGAAATTTGAGCTAGTTACCGACCATAAGCCCCTTATCTATATTTTTAATAAGATAAATTCTTCATGTATGTCGGCTAGATTGATGAGGTTGGTTTCTAAGTTATAGGAATTTCATTTTGATGTCAAACACATTAGTGGTGGTAAAAATTTTAGGGCCGACTGTCTTTCGAGACTTTCCATGACGAAGGATGATGATGAGGATATCTCTGCTGAGGATATCGAATGTGTCACCATGGTGGATGCTGTTGGTGAGTTAACTACTGTTTTATCTGAGAATGATTGGAAGTCTGCATGTGAGGGTGATCCTCTGCTTCAAAAGGTTATCCACTATTCAACTCTTAGGTGACCGGAGCCTAGGTGTTTGGAGGGTGAATTACGTAGATTCTCGCAGATTTCTGATGACCTCTCAGTTGAGAATAATATTGTTCGCAGATGTGACAAATGTATTCCTCCATTCAAATTACGCCCTTTGATCATAGGTGAAGCCCACAAAGGTCATTTAGGGATTACCAAAACCATTATGAGTATTAAGGAACACTACTGGTGGCCCTCTTTGGATGTACAGGTTAGGAAATTAATTGATTCTTGTCCAGGATGCCTTGTCTCTGATAAACATTGGTATACAATGAAAGTCCCTTTATCTCCAACTGAATTTCCACATGTAGCGTGGGAAAAAGTCGGTATTGATTTTTCAGGTCCTTATTCTGTTTTAGACCAGGAGTGCAAATATGTTATTTTATTGGTTGATTATTATTCTAAGTGGATGTATCATGAATTTATTAAAACGCACTATTCCGACTCTACTATTTCATTTTTTAAAAGAATTTTTGATGTAGAAGGTGCCCCTAAGGTGCTTGTTAGCGACAATGGCACTCATTTCGTTTCTGATAAGATGAGGAAGTTTCTTAGTGATTTAGACATTAAACAACTTAAGGTTGCTTTATATTCCCCATCTTCTAATGGTTTAGTAGAAAGAGGGAATAAAGTGATTAAGGAGGGCATTCAAACGGCGTTGTCTTGTGGAATGAATGTGATTAATTTCATTAGAGAAAAGGTATGGCATTACAACACTTCTCCACACTGTACTACAGGAGTCTCTTCTTTTACTTTGTTGAGGAACAGAGGTTCTCATTCTAATTTGTTTCCTTCCTGGCTTCAGGATTTATCCGGGGACAAGGAAATTGATCTGGGCGCTATTCGCAAAAGAGTGGATGCCAAACAAATGCATATGAGAAAGAGTTTTGATTCAAAGTGTAATGCTGTTCCTGTTGATATTTCCATGGGTGACTGGGTTTTGATCAAAAAGCCTGTCAAGGTTAAAAAAGGGGGAGTCTAAGTTCTTTCAACCCTTAAAGGTTCTTAAGGTTAGTAAGGGTGCTGCTTTCATCGATGGTAAGGGTTGGTGGAACAAACGTCACCTTGTAAAAGTTTCTCATCATCAAGCGAACATCATTAGAGATAAGAGGAATGAACCTGTTGAGGATCTTGATTGGAGCCATTGGTTGAATACTCCTGTTAATGTGAACAAAACTGTTGATTCACATGTTCAACCTTCCAATGTTTGTGTTCAATCTCCCAATGCTTCCTCTTCACAGGTTATTTCTTCTCATGGCAGAGCCATCAGAGCACCTAGGAAGTTCGATGGTTTTGTCAGATATTGAAGTTTGATGGTCCTTTCTGATGTAGATCATTTGTATTTATATTTCTTTTGTTTTTCTATTTATTTTTGCAAGGGGGAAGGTGGTGTAGTGGTTGCTTACTTACTCGTGCTCATTGCGCGGTGTGTCGCGCAATGCGCACGCATTCAATATGTTATGGTTTGATTATGCATCCACGCGCGATGTGGTCGCATGCAATGTGTTATTGTTTGATTATGCATCCACGCGCGATGTGTCCGTTCGGTGGTTGCCTTCAACGTGTGGTTAGTCACCGTTGAGGTTTGCCTCTGGACAGAAGCATCGCGCATCGGGTGAAGTTTACAACCTTATGGAATAAACCTATCTACAACTACTCTACGTTTTCCTGTGGATTCTTCCATACCACAGTGGGGGAGGGCTATGAGTACTACTACCGAACGCTTTTGTTACGGGGGCCGGATATTGTAGCACTGCTGCAAAACCGGCCCCCACCCTTCTGCCCCTCCTGGAAAATGCCTGGCGCCCGCTACGGCCAGTCCGGCCCTGTTCTTGGCCAATTCACACCCAGTAAACACTTAAATGTTTTCTCCTGTGAAGGGCAGGCTTCAATCAGTTTCCAGGTGGGACTGGGAAGGGAACACCCTCAAAACTGGTAGGTATAAAGGAAGAGTTTTGTTCCACTACAAACAAATACTTTCCCAACTACAAAAAAATCATATCAATTGCTGCAATGAAATACATTTTTGCTTTTGTAATTGTTCACTTTTTATTTTTTTGTATGTGAAAACGGCTTTTCTGTGACGTAAATAGGAATTCCTAAAAGATTTCCACTAGTAGTTTGGGGAACCTACTCCTTGGGACCTGAAACTGTCACAGCTTTCCTGGGGACTCGGGGAACCCTCTGTTAAATCCAAAAAGCAAAAAAATCACACAAGTGTACTGAAAGCATAGGAAGGGATTAACAATAGCAAATATCTAAATACTTTTACTGAGTCGAGCCCACGGAGCGGCCCTCATACCTGACTTCATGCCACGAGCTGCTTTTCTGCTGTGAGGTCATAAAAGGAGTTGCTCTTGCTACAGCTGCGTCACAATGGAAGCTGGCCTGACGCAAATTTACCAACTCAGAGCTAAACGTACTCCTGTAATGTCACAATGGAAACCGCCCTTTCTAGAGTGTGGCAGGGAGCCTTCTGTGCCACGGCTTCTCTCTCCCCTTTACCTTGTAAACAAATATCAGCCCCTTGCAGGCACCTCTATACTGGTCTGGTGTACAGTGGGCAGGGCTGCTCGAGGGGACATCCTGCCCGGGCTGCTCGAGGGGACATCCTGCCCCGGCTGCTCGATAAACAGCCAGCTTGGACAGGCACTTATCAAGGGTGTCAGGGGCACAGGTGCAGGCAAGGAAATGGCCCTTTGACTGCTGTAGGAGTAATACAATGCAGCATTACTGCTCAGGTACCTTGGTTTCGCTGTCAACAACAATCTTTCTTATAAAACGCTAAACATAGTTCCACGTTCTTATACCTTAATGTGTAGCACGACGCCTCGTTCTGCTCTAGCTGTCCTGCCAATATGTTCCACAGTTACTAATAGTTTTTCCCCTCTTCCCAATAGGAATCAAAAATGCAGACCGGGCAGAGCTGAAGAGAATCGCCTCCGAGCCTTTTGACGAGCACGTGATGTACGTGGACAGCTTCCAGGCCCTCGAAAACGTACTGCCGAAGATCACAAGAAGGATCTGCTTCACAGCTTCGGAACCCCCAAAACCCATCAAGCAGTTTTCGGGCCGTAAGTTAGAAATTGCATTGGGTGTCGGTGAGATGTGACTTGAGTTGTATTGGACTTCTGTGGTGTGTGCAAGCTATAATGACGGTGTTTAAGTCTTTGCCAAGTCGATATACTGGGAACGAAATGTCAACATTCCAGCAGCAATACAGGCAAGAAAAAGATCGTTATCCTGCAGTGCCACCTTGTGGTTGCATGAGGGCAGTGACTAGCCCTTGTTCAACAAGAGGCCTTTCCTGGTTGCTGTTTACAGATGATAGAGTTGCATTGCCATCCTCGTCCGTCTTCCTCGTCGGAGTCACTAAGGAGCACCCTGTGTTCCAGGCACAGCATTTACCCATAAATTAAAAGGTCATCACCCATGGTACGACGGGAGTCTCAACGAAGATAGACGAGACATGCGAATGGCAGAACGGACCTGGAGATCAGCCCCCTCTGCAATGCACCTAAAAGATCTGAAGAAAAAGAGAAACGCCTACTTCAGGAAAATAAAACGCTCAAAATCGGACTTCTTCAGCCTCCAACTCGACCAAGCAAAAAACCGCCCGAGAAAACTGTTCGAGCTAATCAAGTCACAATCAAAAGAGCAACCGCAACCACTAAACACTGGCCGTGAGGCACCCTCCTGTGAAGACTTCGCTGCTTTCTTTATCCAAAAAACCGACAAAATAAAAAGCGATCTCCTCATTGACGCAAGCCTCTACTCCAAACCCCAATGCCTAGCACCCACTGAACCAAAAAACAATGCTACATGGTCAACCTTCAGCATATACTCGGAAGAAGAAATTGGCAAACTGCTCAGCACCCTGAAACCATCCAATCACCTCTCGGACCCCCTCCCTGCCTCCGCAGTAAAAGACTTTACCCCTTTTCTTCTCCCTCTCTGGACTAAAATTATCAACAGCTCTCTCCAACAAGGCAGCATACCTGACTCCCTCAAAGTTGGCCAGGTCACACCTCTACTAAAGAAACCTACAGCCGACCCCTCGGACCTCAACAATTACCGTCCCATCACCAATATCCCCACTCTCGCCAAACTGCTGGAAAAATGCGCACAACTACAATTGTCTAAACACATTGAGCAATTCGATCTCCTCAACCCTCACCAGTCAGGCTTCCGAGCAGGACACAGCACAGAAACTGCTATGACTCACATAATTGACGACGCACTTCAAATGCTAGACCAAAACGACACCTGCCTCCTCATCCTTCTTGATCTCTCCTCAGCATTCGACACCGTCAAACATGAGAATCTACTAGAACTACTAAACACAAGAATGGGCCTATCTGGAACTGTCCTCAAGTGGTTCACTTCCTTTCTTCACAACAGGTCGCAAAAATTCAAGAGCAACAACCTGATGTCCTCGCCAATACCTGTAACGCTAGGCGTCCCCCAAGGATCTTCTCTATCCCCAACTTTGTTCAACCTAGTCATGGAGCCTCTCACCACCTTGCTACAAGCATCCAATGTACGCTTTCACATGTACGCTGATGACACCCAACTTTACCTCAAATTACAATCACCCAATGACATCCTGCTCCTGAACACAACGATCAGTTGCACCCAATCCTGGCTTGCCGATAACCACCTCAAACTCAATGCCCTGAAAACAGAGTTCCTTCTGATCTCACCTCCAGCTAAGATATCAACCACTCAACATTGGCTTAAGCACCTAACTGCACTCGATGTCCAACCCACCATCGTGGACTCAGCAAAATCTTTAGGCATAACTCTCGACACTAATCTCAACATGCAGCAACATATCAGCAAGGCAACAAAGGGAGCGAACTTCCAGATCAATACTCTGAGGAAACTCAAACCCTACCTCCCGGCCAAAGACTTCCAAACTGCAGTACAAGCACTAGTCATCCCACAAATTGAATACGGCAGCACCGCCCTCTGCGGACTCCCCCTAACTACAACCGCACCACTAAAAGCTTCTCTAAATGCTGCAGCGAGACTCATCACTGGGTCAAAAAAGTACTCCCACATTACCCCTGACCTGAAATCCCTGAATTGGCTGCCTTTTGAAGGCAGAATACAGCTGAAAATCGCCTGCATGACACACAAGGCGGTACACCTAAACTCACCCGGCTACCTCGCTCAGAAGTTGACAATCTCTGGGGGAATTAGAAACACGAGAGGCACAAACAATCTCCTGCTAAAACCTCGAAGATTTCGGAAGGAAAAAACATACAAGCGCTCCTTCTCAGGAATGGCGCCTAGGATCTGGAACTCACTCCCTCCCGAAACCAGGCTGATCTCCTCCACTACACTCTTTAAAAAAGAAGTAAAAGCTATCCTCATGGCTAAATACACTTGAGCTGCTATCTCGAATCCCATTAACACCTTGCACCGTTCTGTATTACATGTTTGATTCTTGACTTATTTGTATGAGTTGTTGTATCATCCACATGAGTGGTTGTGTCACTTAGTAGTACTATTATACTGTGATTTATTGAGTTACTCGTCTGAATATGCTCCCCCTTGCACCCTTCTATGTAAAGCTTGATTAGCCTGTTTGACTTTGCTCCCTCATGTACCCGTCTATGTAAAGCGCTCTGATATCTGTGAAGATCTTGTTTGCGCTATATAAAACTCTTTAAATAAATAAATAAATAAATATGGCCGCCTGACAGGAAGTACCTGCCACCTGACCTATAAGGGTGGGACAAACACAAGAAACCTCCTGAAATACTATACTAGGAAGACTATGACTCAGAGTAATGAATGAACATTACCGGTAAGTAACCGAGTCATTAGTCTCTGTAGCAAAGAAAAGAAAGAGAAGGAGAGAAATACAGTGAGCAGACTAAAGAAAGAGCCACAGTGGGGCCCAGTAAGAGTGAAGGGCTACATAGGGCGAAAGCATTTTGAAAGGGCGGATGGACCATTTTACACAGGGACTGGGTGGGGCAGGGTAACAAGACTAGAGTAGTAGAATCCAGATATAACCATAGAGGTCTTCTTACAACGTCCAGTGGGTAAACTGCTTTGAGTGTACACTAAATTTTTCATAAAAGGGTCCCATGTGTCAGGAATTAAATCCTCCCACTGCCGTGGTTTTAGGATCTGCCGTGCAGACCGCCAACTGGGAAGAGGTGGAGGGGTTGCTGTGATATATCGGGATCACTGGACCCTCACCTGTGAACACCTGGATGAGCTGGTGGAGGCAGAACTTCTCCACTTTTGTTTGGAGCTCACTCCGCATTTTACCCTAGGTGGCACGCTAATTTACCGTCCCCCAGGTTATGTTGGAAACTTTATTGGAACCCTGGAGGAGGTCATCGTGCCACGAGCTCTACGGTTTCCCCGCTTCCTTCTGCTGGGCGATTTTAACATTCATGAGGATGTTGGGAATACCACTGCAGCCACTCGTCTCAGTGAGACCTTTAGTATGGCTCACCTTACTCAATGGGTGGACGCTCCTACGCATGTGGGTGGTCATGTCCTTGATTTGGTTTGCACCAACTTTGACATCAGTATGTCCCCCCCCTTGCCTATGCTGTGGTCCGACCATTGTTTGATTAAGTTCGCTTGGCAGTTAGATAAGGACCTGAGAAAAACTCCTTCTTTGGTACATAGGCCACGAATTAATCTGGTATCATTATCTGAGTCTCTTTCTCACACCCGTCCGGGTCCGACGACGGACACGGAAGTGGCGGTTGATGCTCTCAATCTTTGGATTGCGAATGGCTCCGCTGCCTCCACTAATGTGGGAGGTATCCGCCGGATGCGATCAAGACCCTCTCAACCGTGGTTCACGCATGCTCTGCGGGAACAGAAGTTGGTCTGTAAGAAACTAGAGAGAGCCTGGAGATACGCCTATCTGCCAGCCGATAAGAAGACTTTACGGGCAGCACAAAAGGAATATTATGCTGCGATTAAGGCAGCTAAAAGCAGATACTATTCGGACAGAATCGAGAAGGCGGATAACAACAGTAAAGAGATCTTCTCGATTGTCCAAAAATTTTTATCTCCTTGCGCCGCCCAATCCTTGCTCCCTTCTTCTGCACCATGGTGTGAAGAATTGTCCTGTTACTTTACGGACAAAATTAAAAAAATCCAACTGGACCTGGAAGTGGCTCAAAAGTCCTTTGCGACCTCATCTGTCTTTTCATTATCTGATAGTCAATGTCTAGAGGCTCAGTTTGCTGCCTTCCGGCCGGCATCGGAATCTGACATACGGCAAATCCTGGTGGCTTTAAAGTCCGGATCTCCCTCGGACCCTTGTCCTGCCAGGGTTCTGGGAGGGATAGTAGACACCATTGCTCAAGAGGTAACTCAGATCGTCAACCTCTCCCTTTCCACTGCCTCGATCCCGAGAAGCTGGAAGGAGGCAAAACTGCTCCCGCTGCTAAAAAAGGCAGGTCTAGATCCATTAATACCATCGAGCTATCGGCCTATCTCACTGCTGCCAGCTCTGGCGAAGGTGTGTGAGAAGGTGGCTTTCAAACAGCTGGATAGCTTCATCGAGTCCTCTCACGCCCTACATCCTGCTCATTCGGGGTTCAGGGCGGCCTACAGTACTGAGACGGCACTGGTTGAGGTTTCTGAGGCAGTCCGGGAGTGCTTGGACGGGGGCGGCAGAGCGGTCCTAATTTTATTGGACCTCTCTGCTGCCTTCGATACGGTGCCCCATGCCTTGCTTATTGCAAGACTGGGAGCCGTTGGCATTTCAGGGCTGGTCCTCGACTGGCTTTCATCGTTTTTGAGCGATAGAACTCAGCAGGTTTGGATGCCCCCTCACTCTTCGGCCCCAAAGAGACTGACAACTGGAGTTCCGCAGGGGTCTACGTTGAGCCCTTTATTGTTTAACGTTTATATGACCCCCCTACTCTACCTGGCGGAACAGCTGGGAGCCAAAATAATGGCCTATGCTGACGACACACAGCTACTTTTCACCTGGCCTAAGGGTGTGTTGGATCCATCAGCAATCCAGCTCTGTTTGTCAGAAGTCTTTCGGTGGCTTGCACAAGTCCAGCTTAAGTGCAACGAAGACAAGTCTGAGGTTCTGTTTTTTGGCACCTTCCCTATCAACTTCAAGGACCAGATTTGGCCCTCAGACCTACCCTGCCCTAGTGCGATGGGAGGCCCAGCTAAGAACTTGGGGGTTTGGTTCGGCCAGGACCTGAAGTTTTCGGATCATGTAAAAAAACTAACTGGCATCTGCTTTGGTACTTTGCAAACCCTGAGAAGATTTTTCCCTCTCCTCCCCAGGGCTGCTAAGGAAACTGTTCTTCGAGCCCTGATTCTGTCTCGGCTCGATTATGCTAACGCCTTATTTAGCGGCCTGCCGGGGTATATGATCCATCGCCTTCAGGTGATACAAAATGCTGCAGTACGTCTGCTTTTCTCGCTCCCCAGGAGGACGAGCGTGCGGAGCCACTTACGTAGCCTGCATTGGCTCCCGATACCACACCGAATTCTGTTTAAAATTCTTGTGTTGGCATTTAGAGCAGCTCATGGTCAGGGACCGATGTATTTGCAGAAACGATTCTCATTTTATATTCCCAATCGTGCCCTGCGATCGGCCAACCAATGCCAATTGGTTGTTCCCAAATATAGATATGCTCGACTGGGAGGCCAATCTATCTCAGTTAAGGCAGCTTACGCTTGGAATGCCCTCCCCCTATACCTTAGAGCCTCTCCAACCATTACTGTTTTCAAGAAAGATCTTAAGACTCACCTTTTTAACGCCCCACTATAACAGACTTGCTCCTGATCTATCACTCAAGAGGTTAAACTACTCACCGCGCCAGGATACCCCGTGGTAATAGAGCGCGCTATAAAAGTTTTAAAATAAAATAAATAAATAAAATATTGGGATGTTTTACTTAGAGAGGTAAGGGGTCTCTCCATTCGCGGCAGGCATGACTCACCGGTGGGGTGGGAGGGAGGGGACAGGAAGCAGGCAGCCAGGCTCCCAGTTCCAACCCCTAAACCAATCACAACGCTGCGTTATGATTGGTCGGGCCGCCGCCCAGACAGGGGCTAATGGCCTGGCCATGTTCTCCGTGTAGGCTGCAGCCTACACGGAGAAGGGCAGAGTGGACATGACTGACTGGTTTGGTCGGCCCCAGAGGGCCGACCGAACTAGTCATGTGGACTCAGGAGTGGGCACACCACTCCTCCCCTGCACAATCCTGCTTGCAGAACAGCCCGGCCCACCCACAGCCAAACCCTTCCGCTTTCTCGCAGTGCGAGAAGCAGAAACATAAAATGGTAGTTATTAACTTTTTGTGTTTCTGCTTCTCGCACTGCGACAAAGCAGGGGTGCAACGCTCCTCCGCCCTAGTGGAGGAGCCACCCCTAGGTCTCTCGCATTGACGGCTGATGATCACAATGATGGAAAACAATGTTGTGAAGCCGTGATCGGACCAATGTGGTTTGGGCAGATCAATGGAACCTACAAACATGGCGGTGTGTGTGCAGTCTATTTTTTTCTGGGACTGTGAGACAGGTAGAATCACCGGGTGAAACAAGTGATTTGGTGGGGCCTTTGGCCACCCAAGTAGTACAGAGGGCATTGTGATCACAAGCCTTGAACGCAGAGATATATTTGATACAGCTTTAGAGTGACAGGCGTGTCAAAGTGAAACCAGACTCACCCATTTTCATGAAACAGCATTTTCCATTAGAATAAAAAAAAAACACTATTTTTTTAAATGTTTACATTTCTCATAACCTACAAGTTAGTGCAGTTGAAGTAAATATGGGACGTCTACCGATATCCACCATTTTCACAAAGAATATCGGGGAAGAATCATTTTTACTCAAAAACACTTTCTAAACAAGCATTTACAATGCAACGGTCTCGCCTTTGCAAAAGTTAGAGCTACATAAATCTGGAGCTCCTGATGATCCTTGCCCACCTAAACTATGGAAATTAATGTCAGAAGCAATCGCAGTTCCCCTCTTACACATATGGAACACGTCCATTGCAACGGGCACGTTTCCGGACTGTTGGAAACAGGCCACGCTTCTTCCGCTGAAAAAAAAACCTCAAGGTGTACCGGATGACCTGAGCAATCTCCGACCCATTTCTCTCCTTGCAGCCCCCGGTAAAATGCTTGAAAAACTGATCCAACGGCAGTTAAATAATTTTATTGAAGAAAGCGGTGCCCTACATGAAACTCAATCTGGCTTTAGAGCCGGCTTCAGCACTGAGACGGCCCTCATCGAGGTTGCCGAGTCTATCAGGTGGTCCTTAGATTCAGGGGCATCAGCTATGCTGGTGCTCCTGGATCTATCAGCTGCTTTCGATACTGTAGATCACAGCAGACTGTTGACCCGACTTAAGGACATTGGCCTTGGAGACAAAGCACTTAACTGGCTACTCTCCTACCTCACCAATCGCTCCCAGAAAGTGGCCCTGGGTCCCTTCTCTTCTGGACCAAAAAACCTTTGGTGTGGCGTCCCACAGGGGTCGGCACTCAGCCCCCTGTTGTTCAATGTCTATTTGGCCCCGCTTTTCACCTTGATTGCCAAATGGGGGGTCAAGGCAATATCCTATGCGGACGACACTCAATTAGTCTTCCCATATTCAGACACATCTGAGGCAGCCTTCAGCAAAATCAGGGGCTGTCTTCAAGACGTAGCCAAATGGATGAACACCAACAAGCTCAAAATGAATGCGAGCAAAACGGAGGTGCTATTCTTCGGTAATCTCAAACATCCCCCCCCGAATCTGTGGTGGCCAACGGAAATGGGCCCTGCCCCATCTCCCGGAACCCATGCAAAAAATCTCGGAGTAAAATGGGATGAGAACCTGTCTTTCCTGCCGCATATACAACAGCTCACCGCTGGCTGCCTGCATAAACTCAGAAATTTGCGGAAACTTCTGCCCCTGCTACCAGTCGAATGTCGAAAAACGGTCGTTCACGCAACAATCACATCTCGACTCGACTATTCTAATGGCCTCTATCTTGGTCTACCCAAATATGCGGTGCAACGCTTACAGATCGTGCAGAATGCGGCTGCGAGATTGATAAAACGTGTCCCTTTTAGGCAGCACATCTCTCCGCATCTGCACGAGCTGCATTGGCTGCCAGTGGCAAGCAGAATTAAGTTCAAAGTGCTGACCCTGGCTTTCAGAGCACTAAAAGTCCCAATTATCTAAAACTCCGACTCCCTCGCTACCACCAAAAACGAGAGCTGCGCTCAAACTCCTTGCTCAAGCTTACGGTACCGCGCGGGAGGAAAGCTAGACTTGGAGGCAGATCCTTTTCGGCCGGCACGGCAAAACTTTGGAATACTTTGCCACCTGCCATCCAATCCGCCACCTCAGAAGCCAGCTTTAGGAAACTCCTAAAAACATGGATTTTTACTCAATAATCCTGTTCTTTCTCCTTACTACTCACTCTTGCTGTAGGACTCGCTAGCGCCGGGACACCTCCCCAGAGGTAGCTGTTCGCGCTTAACAAGCTTCTGTATTATTATTATTATTATTGGCATTGTAAATGCCAACATTTTTATTTATGTGTTGATTTTGATAACAGATAAATAAATGGCATTGTCATTTACAATGCCAATAGCTTAATATCTCGCAAATGCCACACACAAAGACACAGACCCACACACACACACAGAGCCCACACACACACACACACAGAGCCACACACACACACACAGAGCCACATACACACACAGACCCACACACACACACACACACACCCACACACAGACACACACACACACAGACCCCCCCCCCCCCACACACAGACACACACACACACAGAGGCGCACACACACACATTTTTATTTATGTGTTGGTTTTGAAAACCGATAAATAAATGGAATTGTCATTTACAATGCCAATAGCTTAATCTCTCGCAAATGCCACACACCAAGACACAGACCCACACACCCATACGGAGCCCCACACACACACACACACAGCCACACACACACACCGAGCCACACACACACACACAGAGCCGCACACACACACAGACCCACACACACACACAGACCCCCACACACACAGACCCACACACACAAACACAGAACCACACACAGACACACACACAGACCCCCCTACATACACACAGACACACACAGCCACACACACACACAGAGGCGCACACACACACACAGAGCCACACACACACAGACCCACACACACACAGAGGCGCACACACACACACAGAGCCACACACACACAGACCCACACACACACACAGACCACACACACACACACATAGACGCCCCCCCACACACACAGACCCATACAAACACACAGACCCACACACACACAGACCCCCCCACACACAGACAGACCCACACACAGACAGACACACACAGACACACACACACACACACACACACACACACAGACACCCCCCACACACACACACATTGAAAATGCAATAGGTCTCGCCTTTGATTAAGTTAAAGCCATTTGCTTTGCTAATGGTATTGTATAGCAAAGCAAATGGCTTTAACTTAATGAAAAAAGACCTATTGCATTTTTACATGCTTGTTTCCCTCTGTCACTTTAGCCCAAGCCTCACACCAGCAGCCCTCAGGTTGACTTTATCCTAGAGGGATTCTTGGCTCCACCCCTACATACATGCTAGGTACACTTATGTACATCTAGTTAGGGTTGCATCGTAGGAGTAAGCATTATTACTGTCATGCATTTTATAAACTTGCCTGTATGCATTGTTTTAGCACGATGGTAGGAATCTACCATTCTTTTACAGTTAGTGCTTCTAATCATTTATATATGTTTCTGTCTAATGGTTGTTTCAGCAGACCTGTTTTACACTAGAATGACGCTTTCACCGGGCACACACACCACCAGCTGTCAGTGCACGCTTACACCAGGCACACACACCACCAGCTGTCAGTGCACGCTTCCACCAGGCACACACATCACCAGCTTAATCTCTCGCAAATGCCACACACAAAGACACAGACCCACACAAACACACACAGAGCCCACACACACACACACACAGAGCCACACACACACACACACACAGAGCCACATACACACACAGACCCACACACACACACACACACACCCACACACAGACACACACACACACAGACCCCCCCCCACACACACAGACACACACAGCCACACACACACACAGAGGCGCACACACACACATTTTTATTTATGTGTTGGTTTTGAAAACCGATAAAGAAATGGAATTGTCATTTACAATGCCAATAGCTTAATCTCTCGCAAATGCCACACACCAAGACACAGACCCACACACCCATACGGAGCCCCACACACACACACACACACAGCCACACACACACACAGAGCCACACACACACACAGAGCCGCACACACACACAGACCCACACACACACACAGACCCACACACACACAGACCCACACACACAAACACAGAACCACACACAGACACACACACAGACCCCCCTACATACACACAGACACACACAGCCACACACACACACAGAGGCGCACACATACACACACAGAGCCACACACACACAGACCCACACACACACAGACCACACACACACACACACACACATAGACGCCACCACACACACACAGACCCATACAAACACACAGACCCACACACACACACACACAGACCCCCCCACACACAGACAGACCCACACACAGACAGACAGACACACACAGACACACACACACACACACACACACAGACCCCCCCCACACACACACACATTGAAAATGCAATAGGTCTCGCCTTTGATTAAGTTAAAGCCATTTGCTTTGCTAATGGTATTGTATAGCAAAGCAAATGGCTTTAACTTAATGAAAAAAGACCTATTGCATTTTTACATGCTTGTTTCCCTCTGTCACTTTAGCCCAAGCCTCCCAGGACAGTGTTGTCTCTGCACACAGTAAATGCAAATAGCAAGTGAAGTGAGAAAATAAATGTACTAGTGTGAAAGAGAAACAGTTCATGTGTAAATCGCACTGTTTCCCTCGAGATCAGTGTCCCTCCAGGGCACTCGAAAAAATAGTTCATTAATTTATTCGAAAAAGGTAATCAGGGTTCTCTTATGTGGTTGATTTCATTCTTTTTATTTTTGTTGATTCATCACATTATTACTTTCATAATGTTCAGGCAAGTGGCCCGGTGGCCCAATGGATTTCGGGCTTTGCCCTTCCTCGGGGGCCGTGTGGTTTTCTGAAAGTGACCAAGTACAATATCAAATCAATTGTTCATTCAAAATACATGTGGTACACAAGTTAATCAAGTATAACGCATTTGTCATCATGCATAAGGGAGAGAGGGGGAGAGTCCAGTGTGAGTCATCAGGTATAACACGTATTATCGTCATGCATATCAAAAGGTGAAAGAGTCACAGTGTGACACAGAGTAACAGAATACGTGAACTGGATGTGTCCACAAAGGTGCCATTCGTGAAACGATGAGGATGGTGGTGTGAGCGCTTAGTGTGACGGTACTATTCGTAAACACGTGCTCCCGTTCTGACAGTGAGTAACATGCAGTGGCTACTATATAGCAATTCTAACCTGATACAAGTGTGAATCTGATTCTTTTGGCAGGTTACTACGAGCCTGTAAAAAAAGTTAAACCTGGTCAAGTTAGCGGTTCAACACAGTAGCGTGTTCGCTGTTATATCCAAATGGACTAGCGGTATCCATTTAAAAAAAGTATAGCTTACCGGAAAGTGAAAGACTATGGAGTTCCGCCCTCGGGAATTCGAAAAGTTCAGGATTCCGAAGATGTTCGTATGCTGGATGCTGTGCTCTAAATGGACGTGCAAGGTCATGTGATATGGCAAATGTTTTCCGTGCCCCGATTGACTGAAAAATGGTCACGTATGATCGCGAGTGTTCTTGAACAAGAATAGCTATTGAGGTGTGCTTAATCCGAGCAATGGTCGGCATAAGATAGCGGAAATAATATCTCAATTCATGAACCTGTTGAAAAGTTCATTGATAAACATCATCAACCACTCGTACAAAGAATTCCCACTTACATAAAAGACACTACCCACTTTTTTAACATACTGGAAGACCACAAAACATCATTTACTTCCAACATGATTCTAACCAGCATTGATGTGAAAGCATTATACACTTCAATCCCTCACGATTTGGGGTTGGCAGCTTTGGAGAACATTCTACTTGACTGTGAAAAGAAGTGTTAGACGGGGACCTGGAGGGTCGGCCGAGGACAAGGGGAGAGGCCTCCGGGGAGGACTGTCCCCCAGCGATCGTACAGACAAGTAACTTCCCCCCCACAGATGGACACCACACAAGGATAAGGTTAACGCTTTTTATATGCAGTTCTTGAAGCAAAGTATCACAGTACAGTGAGAACAGGACACGAGGGTCCTCTCAATTCTAGTCTCTGGAAGGGAAAGGGGGTAGCGGGAAAGTCTTGGTACCAATCTGGTATTGAGGTGGAGTGATGGGTAGCTCACAATCCTCGAGCTCGGAGTTCTAGAAGGTCAGGCCGCGGCAGCGCCAGCAGGTCCCGATGCGGATGTAGGTTGCAGAGGGCCGCGGCAGCGCCAGCAGGTCCCGACGAGGATGTAGGTTGCAAAGGGCCGCAGCAGCGCCAGCAGGTCCTGACGAGGATGTAGGTTGCAAAGGGCCGCGGCAGCGCCAGCAGGTCCCGACGAGGATGTAGGTTGCAAAGGGCCGCGGCAGCGCCAGCAGGTCCCAACGAGGATGAAGGTTGCAGAAAGCCGCGGCAGCGCCAGCAGGCAGGACGACGGTTCACAAGGCAGGGCTGCGGCAGCGCCAGCAGTCCGTCAAGGATGAGTTCTTCACGGTGTCTCTCGACTCCAGGATACAACTGCCTTCCTGCTCTGGAGCTGCCCCAGTTATAGGTCTGGCGCCCTTTGATGTCCGGACCCTCGCACTTGGAGGTCGGGAGGTCCGGGATGAGGGAGTCCAGACACCCAGCAGGGGGGTGGAGCCAGCGCCCGGTGAGGCTGGGGGCGATCGGCACCTGGCAGGGGAGAGCCATCGACACTCCTCTCTCCCATTGACCTGCCAAGTGGTCCGTTCACCTCCTGGGTGGATGGTGGTGCCGGGATGTCGGGGCCTGGCCAGACCCAGGGTTGGGGTCGAGCTGAGGCCACGCGGCCTCGTGGTGCAGTGTCCAAGATGGCAGCTGGGCCGGGCAATGATGCTGACGGTGGCCCGGGCCAGTGATACAGAGATGTCCGGCAGCAGGCATCCCGTAGGGGACGGGTTGCGGGTTGCTTCTGTGGGTCGTTGGGGTTGTTCTTCGGGTAGCACCTGGAGAGCCGGTGTCCGGGCTCTGTCATGCGGGGGGGAGCGAGCCCTTCCTGAGGCCTGTCCAACATGCGTCCCCCCCAGCTGAAGGCGGGGAGAGTCACCCATCCTCTTGGGGACTCTCCTCGTCGAGGCGGAAAAAGCGTGACAGGCCATCCGCGTTGGCATGGTCCTGGCCAGGGCGATGCTCCACAGTGAAGTCCATCCCCTGCAGGGAAATGGACCATCGCAACAGTTTGAGATTCTCCCCCCGCATCTGCATCAACCATTGCAGGGGTCGATGATCTGTTTGTACCCGGAAGTGGGTACCGAAGAGGTAGGGCCGGAGCTTCTTAAGGGCCCACACTACTGCAAAGGCCTCCCGCTCGATGGTACTCCAGCGCTGCTCTCGGGCCAGCAGGCGTCGGCTGATGAAGGCCACTGGCTGGTCGACTCCCTCGGGGTTTAGTTGGGAGAGGACGGCCCCAATGCCATGGTCTGAGGCATCAGTCTGGACGATGAACTCACGGCTGTAGTCGGGGGCCTGGAGCACAGGGGCGGTGCACATGGCGGCCTTCAGCTTCTCGAAGGCCGCTTGACAGTCTGGGGTCCAGTTGACTGTTTTTGGGTGTTTCTTGGATGTGAGTTCCGTGAGGGGCCCCACAATGCTGCCATAGTCCTTCGCAAACTGCCGGTAGTGTCCGGTGAGCCCCAAGAAGGCTCGGACCTCGGTTTGGGTGACGGGTGGCTGCCAGGACTGGATGGCAGCGATCTTGAGCTGGAGAGGGCCCACCAGACCGCTCCCCACTTGGTGTCCGAGGTAGGTCACGGACCCCTGGCCAATTTGGCACTTGCTGGCCTTGATGGTGAGGCCGGCCTGTTGGAGGACGTGCAGGACCTCTCGGAGGTGGTGAAGGTGGTCTGTCCAGTGGCGGCTGTATACCGCTATATCGTCCAGGTAGGCGGCGCTGAATTCTTCGAGAACCGCCAATACCTGGTTCACAAGTCGTTGGAAAGTGGCTGGAGCGTTTTTCATGCCGAATGGCATCACTTTGAAATGGTAGTGACCATCCGGGGTAGAGAAAGCGGATCGTTCTTGGGCTCTGGGGGTGAGGCCGATCTGCCAGTAGCCCGCTGTCAGATCAAAGATGCTCAGGTAGCGGGCAGCCCCCATGCGGTCAACCAGTTCATCTGCTCGGGGAATGGGGTGAGCGTCGGTTCGGGTGACAGCGTTCAGACCCCGATAGTCGACGCAGAATCGGAGCTCGGGGTGGTGCCCGGGGCAGCAGCTTTGGGGACCAGTACGACTGGGCTGGCCCAGGGGCTGTCTGAGGGCTCGATGACTCAGAGTGTGAGCATTTTGGAGACTTCGTCTTGGATGCAGGCGCGCACCCGATCTGGAACTCGGTACGCCCGGTGTCGGATAGGGGGACTGTACCCAGTGTCCACGTCGTGAAGGCACCAGGGGGTGACCCCGGGGGTGAGGGAGAACAGGTTTGCAAATTGCAACTGGAGAGCCCGACAGTCTTGGCGCTGCTCCGGGGTCAGGGCATCGGAGAGTCGGACCCCGTCCACCGAACCATCTTTCTCACGGGTCCTCAGTAGGTCAGGGAGGGGCTCGGAGTCTTTCTCTGCCCCACTGTCTGTGGCCATCAGTAGGCTGAGCTCCGAGCGCACAAAGTGTAGTTTGAGTCTGTTGGCGTGAAGGACCCGGAGGGGGTTCCGGGGGGACTCCATGTCGATTAGATAGGCGACGGGGCCCTTGCGCTCGACCACCTTGAAGGGTCCTGTCCATTTGTCCTGCAAGGCACAAGGCTCGATGGGAGACATCACCCATACCTGTTGACCAGGCTCGAACTCGATGGAGGAGGCATGTTGATCGTACCATTTCTTCATGTCCTCCTGACTGGCCTCGAGATTGGCTTTAGCGATTTCCCTGAATCGCCGGGTCTGGTTGCGGAGGGTCAGGAGGTACTTATACACGTCCGGAAGGGCCTTCTGGGGGGCCATTTCCCATTCTTCTTTAACCAGGCTGAGGGGCCCTCGGACAGGGTGTCCGTACAGGAGCTCGAAGGGGCTGAAACCGAGGGATTTCTGGGGGACTTCTCGGTAGGCGAAGAGGAGGCAAGGGAGCAGCACGTCCCACTGGCGGCGTAGGGGTTCCTCCAGTCCCATGATCATCCCCTTGAGAGTGCGGTTAAACCATTCGACCAGTCCGTTTCCTTGCGGGTGATAGGGGGTCGTGAACCGGTACGTAACTCCGCACTGCTGCCAGAGGGATTTCATATATTTAGAGATAAAGTTCGTGCCCCTGTCGCTGACGACTTCCCGGGGGAAGCCCACTCGAGAGAAGATCCCCATTAAGGCTCGGCCTACCACTGGTGCTGGTACGGTGCGAAGAGGAATGGCCTCGGGATAGCGGGTGGCGTGGTCCACCAGGACCAGGATGAATCGATGCCCTTGTGCTGTTCGGGGGTCCAGGGGCCCCACAATATCTATTCCCACCCTTTCGAACGGGGTGGTGACGACGGGGAATGGTTGCAAGGGTGCCTTGAGTTTTCGGCCGCTCTTCCCGCTGGCCTGGCAGGTGGGGCAGGCCCGGCAGTGGTTGGAGACGTCATTTCGCATTTTGGGCCAGTAAAAGTGGGTTACCAGGCGGTTATACGTTTTGTCTTGCCCCAAGTGTCCAGCCAGGGGGACATCGTGTGCCAAGTTCAAAAGGAAGTCTCTGAAGCGGAGGGGCACCACCAGCACCCGACTGGCTCTCAACTCTGCGATTCTTTGCACGCTGTATAGTAGGTCATTGTCCCAATAGATCCAGTGGGCCCCTGCGGTGTCTCCCGTGTTCTGGGCAATGGCTTGCTGTCGGAGTCCCTCGAGGGAGGGACAGGTCTTTTGCTCCTGCCGGAATTGTTCCTGGGTGGGTCCCCCCTCTTGACGCCACTGAGCCAGTTCTGGAAGGTCTTGGAGCTGAGCGGGCCCTTCTTGGGTTTGCTCTGGGGGGTCAGTACAGAGGGTGTCTTCCTCTGGAGTGATCGGGGGAGGAGGTGCTGGCCATTCGGGTTCTTCGGATCTGGGGATGGCGCGAGCGGCCATGGACCGGGTTGTTACGCACGCCCAGTCCGGGAGGCCCAGCATCCCCAGGTGCTCTCTTCTTTCAACGGCCGCCCACGGGGAACTCTCGAGGTCGTTTCCCAGGAGGCAGTCCACTGGGGCATCATCGCGGACAGTCACTTTTAGCATACCGGACACTCCTCCCCATTCAAAGGGGACACAGGCCATCCGACACAGGCTCTCTGAATTGTCGGCCGATCGGAGGACGGGGCAAAGAACGTTTGGCAGGATTTGTTCCGGGGTCACCAGGTGACAGCGGACTGCCGTCACACTGGCCCCGGCGTCGCGCAGGGCTTCGGCCTTGCGCCCATTTATGTTCACCCACTGGCTGTATTTTCTGGTGTTGGCGGGTAGGGGAGCCCGCGGGATCATGTCTCTTCCCCCTAGGCAAGCCAGGACCATGGCGGCAGGTTCCCACTCGGGCTGTTCCTGCTCGTACTCTTCATACTCTTCGGAGGTTTGCTCCTCTCCTAGGGCGGCGGCAGCGACCTGGCGGGGCACGGGAGTCTGGTTCTTTGGGCAGTTCGGGTCGCTGGCATAGTGGCTGATTCGCTGGCACCGGTGGCAAGTAACGTTGGCTCGGAACCCTGGGCGCATCGGGGGGTTTCCCCGACCGGCCGGGGGCGGGGTGTTGCTGGCGGGAGCTGCCGGGACGGCATCTCTGCCCCGGCCCTGGCCTCCTCCTCCTCCTCGGGGGCGATGGGTACCTTGGTTGGTTCTGTTTTGTTCACTTGGCCCACTCCGGGCCACTCGGGTGCTTTCCCATCGGTCAGCTTCAGCGGCGAGCTGCCGAGGTTCAGTCAATTTACTGTCGAGGAGGTGCTGCCTGAGCTCGACGAAGCAATTGTTGGAGAGGTGCTCCCACACAAGGAGGTTAAAGAGTTGCTCGTAGGTGGTTACGTGGCTGCCCTTGATCCACCCCTCGAAGGCTCGGCTGAAATAGTTCACATATTCTACCCACGTTGTACCCGGGATCCGTTTGCAGTCGCGGAACCTCTGGCGGTACATCTCGGGCGTGAGTCCATATCAAGTGAGGAGGGCGGCCTTCATGTGGTCATAGGATGTCATCTGGTGGTCCGGGAGCTGTAGCAGGGCATCGCGGCCTTCATTGATGAACCTCCCCCATAGCCCGGCTCCCCAGTCACTTCGATCAATCCGGTGGGAGGTCATGGCGATCTCGTAGGCCTTGAACCACTGTTGTATGTCGTCGTTCCGATAATATTCTCTGACGACATCCTTGGGGATGTGGACCTTTGGTTCGGTAGTGCCTGGGGTGTGCGGGCGCTCGGGCACCCCTAGATCTTTGTTCTGTTTCCGCATTTCTATTTCTGCTAGCTTGCGCTCGTGTTCGTATGCCAGTTTTTTCTCTTCGAGTTCTCTCTGCCTTTGCTTCTCTTCCCGCTCTTCTCGGAGCCGTAAGTGTTCTAAGTTTATCTTTTGTTCCGCCAGTTTCAGCTCTCCGTCCAACCGGAGCCGTGCCAACTCTAATTCTTGGAGTCTGCTTTTCTCTCGTTCTTGGATCTCTTCCAGGGAGAGACCCGCTCTCCTTTCTTCGGTCGGAGTGGTGTTTGTCTCTGGTGCCTCGAGGTTTTGGTTCCGGGGTCCGGCTGCACCCGTTTCTGCCCAAGATTCTAGGGCGTGTTTGAAGTCCTCTTTCGTGCTCAGCCCGGTGGTAGCAATGCCTAGTTCCATGCAAAATTGCTTTAGCTCTCGATGGTTGTACTCTTCTAGTTTCTCCATCTGGAATTTCTCTGTGGAACCGCTCTCTTTTGTTGTCATTGTGGTTGAGTCGTGGGGTGAGTTACTCTCTGTACGATTACGCGTCGGTTCGGATCGCGCTGCTGGCCACCAATGTTAGAAGGGGACCTGGAGGGTCGGCCGAGGACAAGGGGAGAGGCCTCCCGGGAGGACCGTCCCCCAGCGATCGTACAGACAAGTAACTTCCCCCCCACAGATGGACACCACACAAGGATAAGGTTAACGCTTTTTATATGCAGTTCTTGAAGCAAAGTATCACGGTACAGTGAGAACAGGACACGAGGGTCCTCTCAATTCTAGTCTATGGAAGGGAAAGGGGGTAGCGGGACAGTCTTGGTACCAATCTGGTATTGAGGTGGAGTGATGGGTAGCTCACAATCCTCGAGCTCGGAGTTCTAGAAGGTCAGGCCGCGGCAGCGCCAGCAGGTCCCGATGCGGATGTAGGTTGCAGAGGGCCGCGGCAGCGCCAGCAGGTCCCGACGAGGATGTAGGTTGCAAAGGGCCGCGGCAGCGCCAGCAGGTCCAGACGAGGATGTAGGTTGCAAAGGGCCGCGGCAGCGCCAGCAGGTCCCAACGAGGATGAAGGTTGCAGAAAGCCGCGGCAGCTCCAGCAGGCAGGACGACGGTTCACAAGGCAGGGCTGCGGCAGCGCCAGCAGTCCGTCAAGGATGAGTTCTTCACGGTGTCTCTCGACTCCAGGATACAACTGCCTTCCTGCTCTGGAGCTGCCCCAGTTATAGGTCTGGCGCCCTTTGATGTCCGGACCCTCGCACTTGGAGGTCGGGAGGTCCGGGATGAGGGAGTCCAGACACCCAGCAGGGGGGTGGAGCCAGCGCCCGGGGAGGCTGGGGGCGATCGGCACCTGGCGGGGGAGAGCCATCGACACTCCTCTCTCCCATTGACCTGCCAAGTGGTCCGTTCACCTCTTGGGTGGATGGTGGTGCCGGGATGTCGGGGCCTGGCCAGGCCCATGGTTGGGGTCGAGCTGAGGCCACGCGGCCTCGTGGTGCAGTGTCCAAGATGGCGGCTGGGCCGGGCAATGGTGCTGACGGTGGCCCGGGCCAGTGATACAGAGATGTCCGGGAGCAGGCGTCCCGTAGGGGACGGGTTGCGGGTTGCTTCTGTGGGTCGTTGGGGTTGTTCTTCGGGTAGCACCTGGAGAGCCGGTGTCCGGGCTCTGTCATGCGGGGGGGAGCGAGCCCTTCCTGAGGCCTGTCCAACAAGAAGGATGACCTCAAATTGTTAATCATGGAATTAATGCACTTCACGTTATTTCACAGTTACTTCCAGTGGGAAGATCAATTTTTTGCACAATGCACAGGTACTTCGATGGGAAATTGTGCGGCACCGGCGTACGCCAACATTTTCATGCACTACTTTGAAACCCAGTACATACTATCCAAACAAATATGGCAAGATCATCTCATACTGTACAAACGATATATCGACGACATCTTCATTCTTTGGAATGGATCCACCATCCAACTATTGTCAGCCATTCAGGATCTGAACAACATTAACGAACGCATCCAATTCACATACAACATCAATGAAAGTCAATTACCATTTCTGGACGTGTTGGTCATGAAGGAATTTGACAAACTACACACAACAGTATTATTTCAAAAACCCACAGACAGGAACAATCTATTACCCCATCAGAGTTTTCACCAACCTTCGTTGAAAATCACCTTACATTTTCTCAATTAATTCGAATTAAACAAATTGCCTCCTCTCAGAAAATGTATGAACAACAAAAAGAAAACATCATCAAAAGATTCAAAGATCGCCGCTATCCAGAAACCACGTTGAAACACGCTGTGGATAGAATAGAGCCCATGAATAGACAACAACTACTAACGCCAGCAGGCACAAGGGAAGAACGGAGATCAGTGTTCGTCTCTAAATATTCCACAAGAAGCCAGAACATAAAAAGAATCATCTTGAAACATTGGCCGCTACTAGCCCTAGAAGAGGATTTCCATGGAATTTTCAATCTCAACCCACGGTTCGCATATGAAAGAACTAGAAATCTCAAAGAATTGTTGAAAGCAAAATCCACCTCATCTCCTAAAATATACAAAGGTACTCTACCATGCCACAATTGTGGGAATTGCAATTCAATCATTAAAGGAAATGAAATCAATCACCCATCAAGTGGAACCAAAATCAAATTACAAGTTAATGGCACTTGTGACAGCACCAATTTCATTTACATGCTGAAATGCCCATGTGGACTTCCATATGTGGGTAAAACATCAAGGAAAATTAAAACTCGATTAACAGAACATCGAAGCAATATCAGATTAAAATCCGCCAAATCTACAGTCGCAGTACATTTCAATGAACATCAACATAATCCCAGTCAGTTGAAATATTGCATACTTGAAGTGGTACCTATATTGCCAGGAAGAGACAATGACCAACACCTTCTGACAAGAGAACTTTATTGGATACACAGACTTTCATCGACCGTGCCAAGAGGATTAAATGAACGGCTTGAATTTAGCTGTCATTTATAAACAAATCAAAAGACCTACCTTCTGGATCTAGAATGCGTTTATCATGAACATTAAGTTTATTATTTATCATTTGTTTTTATTGTTCTTAGAATATTCCATTGTGATTATCTGGAATGTAACATCTAAGCTGTTATGTACACACTCATATTTACCAGGTATATACACATCATGTCACAAGTTTTACCCACACCTGTCACACTGTTCGCTTCCCAGTACACATAAAGTTTTAAATACTTTCACATTATCGCGGGATCACGTGATCAGCCGTTCAGCCTATTATGGGCGAGACATTTTTCTCACAGCACACAGGAGGTGCACTTTATGGTTATATATCTTTTTATTCCATATTATTTCCGCTATCTTATGCCAACCATAGCTCGGATTAAACACACCTCGATAGCTATTCTTGTTCAAGAACACTCGCGATCACACGTGACCATTTTTCAGCCAATCAGGGCACGGAAGACATTTGCAGTATCACATGACCTTGCACATCCATTTAGAGCACAGCATCCAGCGTACGAACATCGTCGGAATCCTGAACTTTTCGAATTCGCGAGCGCGGAACTCCATAGTCTTTTACTTTCCGGTAAGCTATACTTTTTTTAAATGGATACCGCTAGTCCATTTGGATATAACAGCGAACACGCTACTGTGTTGAACCGCTAATTTGACCAGGTTTAACTTTTTTTACAGGCTCGTAGTAACCTGCCAAAAGAATCAGATTCACACTTGTATCAGGTTAGAATTGCTATATAGTAGCCACTGCATGTTACTCACTGTCAGAACGGGAGCACGTGCTTCCGAATAGTACCGTCACACTAAGCGCTCACACCACCATCCTCATCGTTTCACGAATGGCACCTTTGTGGACACATCCAGTTCTCGTATTCTGTTACTCTTGTTTCACACTGTGACTCTTTCACCTTTTGATATGCATGACGATAATGCGTGTTATACCTGATGACTCACACTGGAATCTCCCCCTCTCTCCCTTATGCATGATGACAAATGCGTTATACTTGATTAACTTGTGTACCACATGTATTTTGAATGAACAATTGATTTGATATTGTACTTGGTCACTTTCAGAAAACCACACGGCCCCTGAGGAAGAGCAAAGCCCGAAATGCATTGGGCCACCGGGCCACTTGCCTGAACATTATGAAAGTAATAATGTGATGAATCAACGAAAATAAAAAATAAAAAGAATGAAATCAACCGCATAAGAGAACCTTGATTACCTTTTTCGAATAAATTAATGAACGATTA
Organism: Lissotriton vulgaris; assembly: GCF_964263255.1. Classification (NCBI taxonomy): domain Eukaryota; kingdom Metazoa; phylum Chordata; class Amphibia; order Caudata; family Salamandridae; genus Lissotriton; species Lissotriton vulgaris. The sequence continues at coordinate 1,671,878,995 of NC_141685.1, read as the reverse complement.
TTTCGAGTGCCCTGGAGGGACACTGATCTCGAGGGAAACAGTGCGATTTACAGTATCGTTTCACCACAAGTACAGGGGGTGTTACTCCACGGGCACCACCCATCTATATAGACATTGACTATACTTTACACCGGTGTGCGTCTCCTACAAGCCGCTTTGGGATACAGTTCATGTGCACATGAACACAAATCCCATCACACCTGGGAATACTGTACATTGTGGGAATTTTGCTGAGACTGCCCTTCACCCTCCCCCTCCCCCTCCCCCGTGTTGATTTTGTGTTTGTTGTATTTAGTTCCAAGTGTTCCTACAGGCAACTCGAGTGAGCTGCTGGCCTTAGGAAGGTGAGAGCTGGCTGCTGCTGATGGCGCTCTCATTTTACCAGATGTGAGATTCTGATCAAATTATTTGACAGACAGGTGCTTTGAATTGCCAATGAGAAAATAAACATGTAGGCGCTAGCTAGTAGCCTCCCTTTGACTTTCGTCCCCTTTCAATTGCCCTAAGGGCCTCACAGCAGTGTCTGTTCTCTACACCTCCTGTGTAAATGCTCCGGTTACTATACAATGATCGCCATAAAGCGCTCCACTGCTGTTTGCAGTTAGGTGTGCGCTACGCAAAGATCTAAAACCCCACAATTCAGTAAAATGATGCTCCCACAGACACACACCTCGGTTCGGTCCCACCCTTATTGGAGCCCCCTGTGCCCTGGACGCTGTTGGAGATCACTGTACACTGGTCCCCTCTGCCTCGGGGTAATACACTATATGCTGGAATACGAAGGAGAAACCTCGAACAGTGCAACACCCCACCTCCCCTTAAGGAACAGCCCCCGTGGCCCGGATGAGTGCAAGCAGACCGGTCTGGGGCCGCAGAAGGTAGGGTCTGTTTATTTTCCATTAGAACCTTTCGCCTGCTTGAGCCGTCACTTCTGAAATTGTGTTTTAGTCGCGCCCCCCCCCCTTCCTTCCTGTGGGGGGGGGGGGGGTATAAAGATGTCAGTCACACTGATTCTGCTGGAGGAATAGCAGATCTTTATTTTCTTAATGGATCTTCTTGTGGAAACGCTGTGTTCGCCGCTAGTGCCACTGCCATGGCCTCGTAGCGCTGTGCGTGCAGGGGTCACACATGATGTGCACACCCTCCAGGGTGTGAGCGAGGCCCAGAAGGCACCGTGACTTGGGCTGTGACCACGGCCTTCAACGAGGTTCATTGGTTTTCCAGGCGCCAGCCTTTGCCAGTCTTCCAGGTGTCGGAACAAAGTGTAAAATACACGCCTGTTCGCCGGGTATCCACAGACAGGACGGGGTTGCAGATGCCGAGATGGGGCTCTGGAGCATAAGGTGTGGCGTAACAGGACAGCGAGGATGGCTGGGTTTCTGGGGCGGCGGGGGGGGGGGGGGGTGCTTAGACTCGGAGCTGCCGTCTTTGGAGGGGGTGTGGTTCGGTTTGAGTCTCGGCGTGGTTTATCATCCTGGGGATCCTGGGCAGGGTGATTGGTCTCCTTGGGGGGCACATGTGGAAGGGGTGAAGGGGTTAAGGGGGGGGCACCGTGTTTAGGCAGCCTGGGGAGGAGGCAGCGAGGAGTTTAATTGCTGAGTTAAGGGGAGTGCTGCATTTCTGCTGTTTTGGCCGCAGGAGTTTCGTGGTCAGGATGGAGGAGACAGATTGGGATGGAGGCACGCCAGGGGGAGGGGGAGGGGGTTGGGGGAGGGGCAGTAAGTTGGACAGCTGGGCAGGAGGTATCGAGGGGTCTGGTGGCAGGACCGATGGGGTGACGAGGCCGTAGCCAGAGGGAACCGTTGCGGACGAGGTATGGGGGGAGGGGCTACAATTCACCACTCCGCGGCATAAAGTGAAAAGCGATATACAGGGCAGCAAATATGCGAAATGGTGGCAGATGGAATCAAACGGCATTCACAGGACATCCAGACTACTTAAAGGGAAATAGCTCCCGATAGTGCAAGAGAACCTCAAGAGTTCGCGCAGGATGCATACATGGATGGCAGTGAGGAATGACGCGTGATACTGGCATTAAGATGGAATTATATACACATGTTGAATCCTCATCGGCTGTTGTACTGTAAGGTATACTAAAAGGGCTTACACACGGCGCATAAAGACAGACCAGACCACCCGCTCCTGTATTGGAAATTGAAATAAGCGGCCAATAGAGAAACTTCTTTCATGTTGTTATAATGCGCCGCGATTATACTAATATGAAAGAAGTTTCTCTTTTAGCCCTGTCCCTTGTAGACTGGGTTGCCCCGACTTCCTGCTGGGGTAAAAGTTTCCTTATCTTCTTTATGGGGCCATCTGAACCCATAAAGAAGATAAGGAACTTTTTACTTCAGCAGTAAGTCAAGGAACCCAATCTGAAAAGGAGGGGGTTAAAAGAGAAAGAAGAACGTCACTAGGACCTCTTCTCCAATGGCTGGCCACCGTTTAGGAGGCCAGCCAATGGAGAAGAGGAGCGGGGCTTAATCCTCGCTAGTGAAGTACTCCCTAAAACATAAAATCTTGCGAACTCAAATGCGCATGTGCGCATTATGCCATGCGAGACCTAAAAAGGAACAACAATTATAGGGGCATATTACCAACAACTAGCGATAATTATCGCTATGTTGGTTTAGCGGCAATATTTTTATCGCCGAGCTGCGGCGATTTTTATCGCTTAGAAACCTTGCTATTATCAAGGTTTATCTCCAGAGCAATAAAAATCGGCCGAATGCATGAATATCGCTGAAAAGGCAGCGATATTCATGGAATACCGAGCTAATGCTCTTAGCCATGTTATCCACCTACCATTGGATAACATGGCTAAGAACTGCTCAGGGGCAGGTGCTAGCTTTTGGAGATATTCGCGCTTAGCGCGAATATCTCCAAAAGTTGGTAATAGGAGATAGCGATGTTAGCAACTGTTTCCCGTCGCTAACATCTTGGCACGCCCACTTTGCATGTCATTAGTGATAAATATCACTGACATGTAAAGCGGGGTCCAAGATGGTCGCTATCTCCTACTAGCTGTCGCTAACTGGTGTTAGCGACAGCTAGGTAATAGGGAGATAATTTTATCTCCGCTTTCTTGGCTTTTAAAGCCAAAAAAGTGGAGATAAATCCTCTTGATAATATGCCCCATAGTTTTCAAAGTTCAATATTTTTACAACCTAATACACTGATGTATCTTTCCTCTTTTTACTAGGGGCATGGAGAAAGAAAATACCTTCACTGAAAATGTGTTTTTGTGAAGAAAAAAAGAGAAACAAAAATATATTTTTCATTAGCTTAAAACTTAAAAACAGTTACAGTTTCAGACTTCCAGGTTATGACCATGTTTTATTTGTAGTGTAGAAAATGTGGGTGCTGGATCAAAAATATTTTCTTTACAAAATAATCCCATGTGATTAGTCAGGGCATTTTAATTGTAAGGAACAAACTGTTGTTAACAACTACATACACACCAAATGGTGCGTAAAATAAGAACGAGGCACACAAAAGAAATTGAAAAATCTTTACTAATAATCAAGTTCTAACCCAAAACGGGTAGGCTAAGGCTGGAGACTGTATATATATGGAAATACGTTTATAGAGCTTGTGGTAATCTGCAGAGTGCTTAATTTTTTATTAAGAATGTATGTGTGATGGATTATAATAGATATTGCTGGAAGAAGATATGTTTCTCTCATTCCATCTCACTTAAATACTGAACACCAGCATAAAGCTTTCATAAGGCCTATCAGTTCAAAAATGCACTCTATTAAAACATAGGGTAATTGTCATCTTTTTGTAATTTCAGCTGAGAAAATCCTGGGTCCCAGGGACCTGAGCGTCAGTGAGCGCAGCTACAGCTCGCTGAGGCTCACTTGGAGCCCAGCCACAGGAGAGGTGACTGGATACCACGTCATCCTGAATTCACTGTCCTCTAGTGGCCATCTTACTGCGGATGACCAGAGACAGGTAGGCTGCAGCTTCCACAGTGCTGCTTTAATCATGATTTCTTCTTAACTTGGTGATGAGTCCCTTCCAAATGCACAGGAGTTCTTTAGACCTATTTGCCAGTTGGAAAGATACAATTTACTAAGAGTATCAATATTGTTTATATTTGTGTGAGCCTACCTCTGCTTGGCTGAAGAGCTTGCAGGGACAGCAGGCATCTGTCTCAACCCCCTTTGTATATAGGATTTGTGTTTACTTTGTTGTTCTTTGGGCATTCCCAAAATATAAGAAACATGTGAGCGGGTTCAACGTTGTGTGAATTTCTGGGATAATTTGCAACAGCATTCTTTTCTGGGACACATCCATCTCAGCTCAACCAACCATGATACCTCTCCACTCCATGTTCACTCTTCAGGGAGTCATTTGGGTATTGTCTTTACTGTCTCAGTCATTTTTGTACCCCAAATGCATCTCTGCACCTGATGAGAAAAAGCACATAGCTGCTAGTATCTCGTTAAATTTCAGCTCAAATGAACCTTAGCACTTGTCCTCCTCATGCCTTTCTCCGTGGATCACCAGGAGCACCGGGGAGTAGTTGAGGGCAAAAGCTAGGGGGACAGAGTTGCAGCCATCTTTGGCATCTGTCAGCTCTCTGTAGTGTTGTGTGAGTATGCAATGACGGAACCCTTTTGGCTCTTGATCGACTCCGTAGAAATGTGACTTAAGTGTTAGAGCATAGTTAAGTGAATGCAGGTTTAGACTGTTGAGTTTGTGGTTACATGCAGAAGAATAATATGTTATACTAAGTTCTGTGTTTGGCGTTGTCATAGCGGGTTCCTCGGCTGGGGAGGATGCTACATCTGGTGACCAGATAGAGGCTACGTATCCTGAAGATCAACAGTGCTCGCCCAGAGATTTTGCAACGATCCAACAAACTGCTTGTGTGTGCTTCATGTGCCTCAGTTGAAGTGCTGAATCGACGATTGGCATATGTGGAGTTGAAGCACAACTCCAGCTTGTGTAAAGCATTTGAAATTAATGAAAGATACACCTAGAAGTTTACACATCGTTGGCCGAGAACCTGCTGGGAAGACCTCAAAGAGAGGTACCACTCTACTACACAACCTAAATCCATACGTTATACGGAATGATAACGCTAAAGGCGAATGCAACCAGAGTTTAAAAGAGTTGCAAATAGCGACAGCAAATTGTCAGATAACACTGCGATCAGAAGACCTGCGAGTCAGAGATCGCCTAAGAGGGAGGCCATAGTTCCATTGACTGGCCAAGATGACCCAGAGGCCAGAACAGCTCTGTGCCTTAGAGGTTGGCAGCCGACAACATCGGAGAGACCTCCTCTCTTCAGTGTCAGCCAATCACAGAAATGGTTATAATGCCTCCACCTTCTTGAAACCACCACCATTCAATACTGCCAAAAAGCTGAATATTGGTGACAGATGGACTGCTTGGATAGAGACATTTGATAATTTCATTGATGTACTAGAAGAAACACATAACAAGAAGTATCAAATACCTTAAGAATCTAGCTGGTGAAGATGTAAAAAAAGTCATACAGAAAATGTTGCGAGTTGACAAGACTACTTACCTTCAAATCAAAGAAACTTGGAAGCTCAAATTCAATCCAATGCCAAATGTAGATTATGAAAGATACATTTTTAGTCAAGAAAGACAGAAAGATGGTTAAACCGACAAAGTTAGTGAGAGACTGGATACTCTCATCAAACACAGTAAGTTCAAATAATTCAATGATGAAGAAACTATATGCCTCAGAGTTATTGATGAAAGCCTGTCAGATTCATGCAGACGATGAATACTGAGAGAATCTCGTAGTCTGGAGCAAGTTCTCATAGCTGCTAGAGCTGAAGGGCGTGCTGGTTGACAAGCTGCTAACATGGAGGCCGGAGGTACCCAGAGTGAATCAGTCAGGAACATAAAGAGTGAGCCAAAGCATAAGGCAGAGGGACACAGAGTGATGTCCCCACAGAAGATGAAGTTGTGCTTCAGGTGTGGAGTTTTGTTTCTACATGAAGGTAAATGTCTTGCCATTGGCAGGTGTGCAAAGGCTGTGAGAAGGAGAACCATTTTGTGACGTCAAGGCGAAGGAAAAAAGAAGTGCGTCAATGCACATAGACAAGATCTCATCTGGTCTTCTATGCCAGAGGTGGCCCTCACGAGTATTATACCTTGTATTTGGTCTGACCACCATCTAATCTTGTGTGATGTACCACAAAATAACCCTCAGGTCAAACTCCCGCTAAAAACCAAAAAAGTGCGCCAATGGAAAAAAGTCGACTCAGTAACCCTAACAGAAGCCCTTTCCAAACATATACATAAATCAATGACTTCATCTGATGACGTAGATCTAGATTCAAACTATGACACTATAGTAGCTACTCTCAGACAATCAATCGATCAGATAGCCCCGGAAAAGATACAGAAAATAAAGGGTGCGGAAAAAGGGGCCCCTTGATTTACTCAAAGCCTGAGAGATCAAAAAAGAAAGCTCCGTTATCTTGAAAGATGCTGGAGGAAATCTAAAAATGATACAGATCGCGAACTGTATAGAACATCCTTTCAACTGTATAAAAAGCTCATTGTATCAACCAAAAAGGACTACTATGAAACCGCATAAAAAATGCCGCAAATGTCCAGAAAGAAACCTTCCAAATTTTAAAAGAACTAAGCAAGAAGGAAGAAAAGGTAGATACATTGATAGACTGTAACATCTTTCAAGGTTACTTTCTTGAAAAAGTAGTTACCATCCTGTCAGACATCAAGAAAGATAGCCCAACTATGTCCACCACGTCATTGCCCTCTCAAAACCCCCCGACCCCCATTATTTCTAGATTTCCTAACATCGATTCAATCTCCCTCAGACAACTTGCTATATCAACCAAGTCAGGCTCCCCTGCAGATCCCTGCCCTCCTGAAATTTTTCGGTTGGCAATTCCTATCCTGGAGGACCAGATCTTAGACCTCCTAAATAACTCACTAGCTACAGGATCATTGCCAGCAAGCTTTAAAGAGGCACGTGTTAGACCCCTGATAAATAAACCTGGGGCTGATCCAACTAGTCTGAAGATTTACAGGCCAATTTCCCAGCTGCCTTTTCTGTCTAAAATTCTAGAACAGCATGTATTAAAATCATTGTCACCTCTCCTGGAATCACATCATCTACTACAGGAGCGGCAAGCTGGATTTCGTGCCCACCATAGCACCGAACTAGGAATGCTGTCGTTGCTGGACGAGCTGAGATGCATGGCTGACAGTAAAAAACCAAGCGCCCTGATACTTTTAGATCTTTCAGCGGCGTTTGATACTGTCAGCCATGCACTGCTCCTGGACAGATTAGCCATGTCCGGGATAAAAGAACAAGCTCTCCAGTGGCTAACGTCTTTCCTGTTAGGGAGGACGCAGAGGATCCAACTAGCAGATCAGGTATCTGACGTTGGCATCCTGGAATGTCGAGTCCCGCAAGGGTCCGCACTCTCGCCACTCTTATTCAACTTATACCTGCAGCCACTGATAGACTCTTTGGCAAACATGGGCTGTAAAGTTTTCAACTACGCCGATGATACTCAGCTGTTGCCGAGTATCGAAAATACAACATCGGCTCAGTCCATGGCCCAAAAGATATTGCGGTTCACAGTAAACTGGATGACATCTAACCTATTAAAAATCAATCCAGATAAAACGGAGGTCCTTGTAGTCTCAACTTCTGCCTCTCCCTGGAATGATCTGTTTTGGCCCCAAGAACTCGGACCCACCCCAAAGCCATGCCCCAGTGTAAAGAGCCTCGGTATTAAAATCGATCAGGAGCTCTCGATGACCAACCAAGTATCCGCTGTGGTTGGATCATGTACCAACCTGATTAGGCAGCTGCGAAAGCTAGTCCCTCTGCTTTCTACGAACATGCTTCGAACCATTGTTTCAGCTACAATAGTCTCCAGAATCGATTACGGGAACGCATTATACCTAGGTCTTCCAAAAAACTCAATCAATCGTCTACAAGTCATCCTGAACGACGCAGCACGGCTAATTTTCGGATTACCTAGACGGACCCATGCCTCCCCTCTACTTTATAGGTTACACTGGCTCCCTATAAAGCAAAAGGTTGAATTTAAGAGCCTGTGCATTGCCCATAAAGCAATTTATGGGCAAGCGCCGGCCTATATAAAAGAGAGGCTTGAAGTGTATAAACCCAAGCGAGCTCTATGATCCTCCAATTCCCTTCTGCTATCATGTCCACGTTTTAAAATGGTGACTAAAGGTGGCAGATCCTTCTCAGTCCAAGCCCCCACCATTTGGAACAAGCTACCGGAGGTGCTTCGTAGAGAATCTAATCTTCTCCGCTTTAGGAAATCCCTGAAGACATTGCTTTTCAGGGACGCGTTTACATCCCTGTAAGATAGGCCGGCAATCTGCATCTTATTCACCCTTCTCCTTGTTGCTGTACTTGGTCAGAAGCGCCTTGAGACCTGTCGGTGATTTGGCGCGATATAAAACCCAGATACAAATACAAATACAGATACAAAATGGCCATCCAAACACATCAGAAGTGACACACCCGCAGGGCCATGTGACCACACCAGTTGAGACAAATTGACACCAAACAAAGTTGATCATCATCTAAATCATCGTCAAAGAGTTCTTAAATATCTACATCAAGTGAAGGTGAAGACAATGGTAGTGACATGTCATGTTTACCTCATCAAAATGTTCGTACGTTGGACTGGCCGCTTGTGAAGAAAAATACAGGTCCATGAAAAGTTGACATGAAAAAGCACCAAAATCATTCAAATATTGTCCGAAGATAACACTAAAGGCAAACTGTTGCTCCATACCTTTTATTATCGACAGTGGTGCATTGATCAACATAATGCCTGTTTAGAAATACAACAACTGTACCCATTGCCACGACTTAAGCCATTGAAAACAAAAGGGTATACATGTGCTGCATTAACGCCATTAAAAAGTCAAGGTTCATTTAAAGCAACATGAAACACAAAAAAACGAAAGTACAAGCATCCATTCATGTAGTTCAAGGTACGGTGTCAAGTGCCTGTCTGTTCAGTTTCAGCACAGCTGCTGATATGGGACTGATATCAGTGAACTATAACATGAATACTCATCATGAAATACTAAGCAAATTTCCTTCATTGTTTCATGGTTTAGGAAAACTCACTCTATGAAAGTACAGTTACACATTAATGAGGATGTCAATCCTATCGCGCAAAGACCCAGACAGACTGAATTTCATTAACAGGAAGCTGTTGAAAAAGAACTTGAATCATTGCTCAAACATGATACCATTGAACGATCCACTGGTCCAAACCCCTGGGTTTCTCCCATAGTGGTAATGCCCAAAAAGGACAGTCTGCACACTGTATAGACTGTACACATCTGTGTTGACATGCATCAAGCGAACAAGGCAATTGAATGATAATATCATCCAGGTCCGCACATCTTTGACATGATAACCCAATTGAATGGCGCAAATGTCTTCCCTCGCCTTGATCTGAATAAAGGATATCATCAGTTGGAACACGAAGAGAGTTGCAGGTACCTTACAACCTTTACTACACATATTGGTCTGTTCCGACACAAAAGACTAAGGGCTCGATTAGGATATCGGACGGACAAAGTCCGTCCGCCATCCTGTCATGGCAAGGGACCGTCCGCCATAATGGCGGAGGTCCTGTGCGCCGAATTAGGATGCACCCGCCACAGTGGCGGGTGCATCCCACATTTTTAACATTGCGGCACCGCCCGCCGCAATGCTAAAAATGCATGTTGTGCGTTTTAAAGGACAACATGACAGGCACTGTGCGGTGCCTGCCATGTTGTACTTTGAAACGCAGGTCGGTACCATAGGTACCCCCATGTGTACTCCCCTTCACCCGCAACGGGCCCCCAAAGCAAAGACTGTATGCCTTTCTGTGGCGGCAAGGCTTTCCCCAAAGCACATCCTAATATAGCTGGCGGTGTCTGATAGACACCGCCACCATATTAGACCTTTTCCGCCACGGTCGCAAGCCGACTACGGCGGAAAAGCGACGGACGGTCTTCCCATCCGTCGCGGAACCCCCAGCCATCCTAATGTGGCAGGGGGTCATTTCAGGGAGGATGGCGGACGGATTGCTACCGCCAGCCCGGCGGAGGCAATCCGTCCGCCATCCTAATTGACCCCTAAGTTATGGTGCATCATCAGATGCAGAACTGTTTCAAGATGTTATTTGATACATCAAACAGCTTGTCATGAATGAGTTTACCTATAGTGATGACATATTGGTTTTCGGAGCTACACAGAAGGAACATGATAAAGTTCTGACACAAATGTGTTGTTTGCTTGTACAGGCAGGTTTGACTTTGAATGCCGACAAATGTCAGTTCCATAAGACAAAGCAAAAAATGATTTGGTCATGTCTTTCTAATCGGGTCATGACACCTGATCCTCAAGCGTTGTCAACAGTTAATCCCCCACAAGATGTTTCCATGTTCCATTCATTCTTTGGCATGGGCAGCTATTATTCTAGAAATATATGAGACTTTGCCACTGTAGATGCTCCTTTGAGAGAATGAACTGAAAGAATGTTTAATTTCATTGTTCGCATTAATGCTTCATACAGCAGTTGTGAATGCTAGCCCAGTCAGGTTAGGCGCAATCCTTGCACAGCACAACAGACACCCAAAGCTTTAAGACATAACGTGGCATATGCAAGCAGAAGTTTGTCCTAAACTGAACGTGCTTATTCACAACCTGAGAAAGAAAGTTTAACAGTGATTCCAGCACACCAGCTGCCATTTCTTTGGAACAAATTGTCACTGCCACCAGTCAAGGTAGTGACATTTTGAAACGGAAAGACATTATTACACATCAGTCTTGGAACCAGCATACTTGACCTCTTAACAGTGAGTACCAGTAGTTTAAAAATGTCAAAGATGAACTGTCTGTTACTCAAGAAGGCATTATTTTAATAGGGTCTGCAACAACAGATAATTGATGTGGCCTAGAAAGGACATTGTGGCATTGGTGCCACAAAACAAGCTCTCAGATACTGAGTCTGCTTTCCTCATGAGAGAGTTTAATTGAGAATTGAAGGCCTGTCATCTATGCAACTGCCTTTCATTGAAAACTACTCAACACACCTTAAACCTTTCAGAGTTGCCAAGGCATGCATGGGAACAATTTATTGTTGACTTCTTCGGTCGCCTTGACAATGGACATTATCCAATGGGGATTGTTGTTGAATACTCCTGCTTTCCATTGATAGAAGATCTCTCATCCACCACTCGAGAAAGAGAAAATCATGAGATTAATAAGGGTGGGCAGTTACCTACGCTTCGTGGACGGATTTGTGGAATTTTGCGATTCCACACTCTGCTCTGAGCGTGGAGTTCTGCAAAAAAAATCTGATTCCGTCCCATAGAGCAGTTTGACCCCGCTGCCCACCATTAACTCTGACCACGTGCGCAGTGATGCTGTGCCCAGAAAATGTGTGTTTACCTTCCGATCCTTTTGCGTCCCGCCTGCTTCTGTGTTCTGGCAGCCTGGGTCTGTCTCTCATGAGACAATTTAAAATCTGGATAGTCAAAGCAAAGATGCCATGCTAGCCAATCATGGTTCATATGGACAGCAGGCCACGTTATTCAGCATGTAATTTAATAGATGACCCTGATGACAGGCGTTCACTTCGCGGTAACGGAAACACTTCACAATGGTTGGTTCATGGCAGTTTACTGGAAGTGGCTGAGGGTTTGCTGTCATGCAGCTCAAACCAATCAGCCGACAGGCAGTCAGCAGCATCATCCCAACCTTTGGGAACACAGGCAGCACCCACCTCTGTCTTAAAGGGCTAAGGAAAGCTGTTCCTCCAAAGAGTGCATCTTAACTGGAACGCATTGTGCGGTTCAAGCCTCGTTTTCAGTTTGATCGTCAAGGAGCAAGTGCTGAGTTTCACTTGCACTTGCAGACTGAAAACGAGGCTTGAACGCACAATGCGTTCCAGCTAAGAAAGCTGCATGCACGAGTCACTGAAGGCTCCTGTGGACGCTGTCCCTGAGAGTGGAGTAAGGCTCCATAGTCCAGCCCCTACCCCGGGTGAGGTCAGGACAGTGTGGAGCCACTTGCAGTTGGATCATCATGGTCATGGTTGGCATCTTCTACACGGACATCCGGGCCTTCTTTCTAGGCCAGCAACAGCGTGACATCGTAGTGGTTACCATTCATTGTGACAGCAGTGCTGCATTAGGGGGACAAGGCAGCAGGCGGGAGAGACTCTTTTTCAGAACTGCAATACTCTTCTAACTCTGTTCCCATATTATTTTGTCTCTCTACCTCCCTCCACTCCCCATCTATCTAGAGGTGGGCGAGCGTAGTAACTCCGCCTGCTTGTGGAACTCCGTGGAATTCCATGGAGTTTTTCAGCAACTCCGGAAGCCCCGCCCGCCCTTAGAAATTAGACAGCATCTTCATGACATGGAGTGTTCCTGCAATCCTAAAACCTGAGAGCGGCCCACCTTTCAACAGTGGAGAATTCAGAGACTTTCTCAGTCATCTTAATGTGAAGCATCAGAAGAGCACATCTGGCCACAGGCCAATGGCCTTGTCGAACCTTTCATGAATACTCTCAAGAAAGCTGTTCAGCATGGTGTGTTGGAAAAGCTCGAACTTAAAACTGTCTTCATTCTACTCTTCAAGCTTAATATTCAACCCCTCACTCGACTGCTGGTGAAAGCCCTGTAACCTTGATGTTCGAGAGAGCAATGACGACCAAGTTACTTCAGTGGACCAACAGAAGATCAAGTACTAAGAAAGCCATATAAGGGTCCTGGACCGTAAAAGAAAAATTAAGGTTCATGCAGACAAGCACCAACACGCAAAATACATTACGTTTACCAGAGGAAATCGAGTGGTTGTCCGTCAGCCTAGAAAACTGAAGTTGATGCTCCCTTCAGTGCTTAGCCCTTTCATGTTGTGATCAGCAAAGGACACATAGTGACTGCCCAACGTCCTGGGAAGTCTATCATGCGACACTCCTTGCATTTCCGATATGTTGTTCATCGCTCATCAGGCACTGATGTCAATGTAGTAACTGGGTCTGTAAGGACAGTTGGAGACCTCCTGACTACTGTTGCTCCTACATCACCAAAGCAGATCATAGACACTTCGACTGCCTGTCCCCAGTTTCTGAAGACACGGTTGGGATGTATGATCAGAGCACCACAAACGCTCATTGAAGAGTTATAATTGTATATATTTGTAAGAACAAAGGAAAGATGTAGTGTTGTGTGAGTTAGGCATGAGCGGAAAACATTTGACTCATGATGGACTTTGTAGAACTGTGACATAAGCGTTAGAGCGTAGTGAAGCAAATGCAGGTTTAGAATGTTGAGTTCACGGTTACAATCAAAAGAATAAAGACGTGTTATACTAAGCTAGGTGTATGGCATTTCATTAGCTGGTACCCCAGCTGGGGAGGACGCTACACCCTCCAAACCAGTAATTTTGCACAGCATGCCCAGGGACACATACCGGAGCAATCCCAGAAGTACCTGCAACTTGTGCAGTCATGGAAATTCATGTAAATCACTTTTACAAATGAGTGACTTAAAAATGCTACAGGAACAGAAAAACTTACCAGTTTGTGAATGTGTTCAACAATAGTGGGTGTAAAGTTTAGATCTTACAGGCATCTCATAATTTGTGTTAGAGAAATATATTTGCCCGAGTTTTTCTCAATGCTGAAGTTGAGTCTCATAATCTACTATATGAGAAAAATATCTATTTCAGAAGTATTATTTATTAGTCTAAAATTTGGGGCCTACACCTTCTCTAATCATGATTTACTCTCTTATTTTGCTTACATCCTAAAACTGTAACGTTATATTGTGTTCAGTTCTACTAAACAGAGCACTGGCTTTGTTGAAGAATGATCTAAAGGCAAAAATCCCCCAAAATGGACACCACAGTCTGTTTTTGAAGTTGTGGCCATGCAATGACATCAGTCCAAGACCCCCACATTAGACAATCGGAGAAGCCATTGCTTCCTGTATCGAAGTCCGTATTTGGTGGGGGGTAAATGTAAAATGTAAATGTAGTTTACTTGTAAAGTAGGGAGGTGGAGGGGAGGTAGCATTCAATAATATCCACAAAACGAAATAACACTAACAAATATAAAATCATAATATTAATATAATATACCTAATAGTGAACAATAAAATGGACAAGAGGGAAAAATACACATTTAAATGGTACACAAGGTATTCTGTGATGTATGCTTTAAATAGTCTTTATAATTGTTGTGCAATATTGGATTTACAAAAACATAGTAATTACCTACACCTTTAAATAAACAAGTGCTTAATGTATCAAAGGTTTTTGGTGAATTTTTATTTGAAAGTCCAATAGTTTTCTGAAGTGTGCAAAGTGATTTCTTAAAAATATGCATCCCTTTTATATTTTTCTAATCTTAGATGATTTAGTAGTGTGTTGCATATGGTGGGCCTCTGACTGAGAAGAACCTGTCGTTCATTACATTTTTCTTGAACTGAGGCGGTGCTACATCTATTGTGTGACAGATTCTAGCCAGAAAGTGGTTTTGACGGGGAAATTTAGTGTTTCTTGCACTTTGGGGTCATTTTAGTGCAGACCTTTGCAGAATAGGATTTTACCCTAACATCGTTCTTGCTCTGGAAGTTAATGAACTGTTTTTAATGCTGGGATGCTATTTGGAACATTTCTGTCACATAAATAGTTGTGAAATCTGAGATAAGGAATGGAGATCTGATGATCTGTCTTTTGTGATTGTCTTTCAGATTATATTGGATGCTGATAAGGACACACTTTTTGTGACTGATCTTCTGCCAAACACCGAATATTCCTTCACCGTCCTGGCAATTTATGCAGATCTCATTGGGGATTCAACAACTGTAAAAGGAAAAACAAGTATGTAATAAAATGGTTGTTCCATCCGTGGGAGCCTTTTATATTAATATGGTTTATTTTCTTGTGGCATGTGTAGTCCCATGTCATAAGTGAGAGAAAGTTGGTCCTCCAGGAGCTGTTTCTGGGCCATTTCACAAATGTCACCAGTTCCTGGACAGCTGATGCTAGTCATTCGAGGCACATTCATGTTTTGTCTGCCCACATTTGCAGAAAGGTAATAACTGAGGTGACATACAACATTAGAGATGGACTGGGGCCAAAGAGTCTCTTTGGAATATTGGCTTTCTTTGACTGAGCAGTGAAAGGACAAAACCTCAAAACGGAAGCAGAAACATGTTAAAGGATTTCAGCTGGGGACAGGGGAGCGGTAGCCCCAGGCAGAAACAGGTAAAGCTTGGGTGCTAGTAGGAACTTTATGTTAAGAAAATGCAGAAAAGAGGAAGAACCAAAAGGGCCGCATTCATCTCTGTGTACAAGTCAAGGATTGCAATCACTATTTTATACAGATTTTTTTTCTCATACAGCACACAATTGTTTGTTTGCTATTTTACTCTTATGCAATGTATGTTGAAAAAAATGAACAGCACACAAAGCTGTTTTACAATCAAAACAACGCAATATTATAAACCTTGTACTGGGTCTAGAAATACCTTCATGTTCATTTATTTATTTATCATGGTAGCTACATTCCAAACCTCCATTGCACAATGGTTTCTCAACACGGTAAAATTAATGAAATAAGAATGGACAGCGATGAGAGACAATATAGGTTAACATGAGGCCACGGCAGGACAACACAGTAGATAGAGACCTGAGGATCCTGCTCATGTGGATTGACATGCATGTATTTAATGTAAGGCATATCTATTTCTTTGTGTTTCTTGTTTAAGAACACCTGCCTTCATCAATAATAGTTCTACCTTTCACTGTTATTCAATATTTTGCTCGGTTTCGTTTTTTATGCTAGGAGTTCTGCCCAAATAATTTAATGTATTTTATATTACATTGACCATCGAAGAATCCAAGTGTTTTATGTTGTTTCTCATTCCTAGCTAAATTATTAAAATATATTTTCGTAATAAAGCAAGCTACAAGCACTTTGGTTAGTATCCCATAAGGCATCTGTAAATTGTGATTTACTGAACAGACTCATTTACAAGTATTGTGATCTATTTCTCATATGATAATTAGTCACCCAGTTTAATTTTTCTAAAGAATAATCCGATAATGCTTCAGATTCTTTTAAAATAACCAGCTTTTAATCTTGTCGCATAGTTTAGTCTTCAAATATGATTAAAGCACTCCCTCCTTTCCAAAAATAGTCATTTATAATCAATAATCAGACTGATTAAACTTTCCTAATCAAACAATCAATATTTAAATGGGTTTGCATTTCTAAAATGGTTGTCCATATTTAAGATGAGGATGATTGCCATGTGAAACATCTTATCAATACATTTCAACCACTAAACTTCACCTAATCATGGAAGTTCACCCACTGTGGAATTATATATTTGCAAGCATTCTTTTTTAATGTATTCAATGTACAATTACCATGTTGTTGTTAATATTTTGTTTGTTATTCTATTTTATAATGTACTATTGCTATTAATTTGTGTGGGATCATATTTTGTAACAACTAACCATTGTGATTTGATCAAGTTTATGATTTTAAATTGAATGAAGGTAATAAAAATAAACAAACAAACCTCTTTACTGCTTTTATTCTAAATAGTTTAGCCACTCTACCCTACTCAGTGTAGGCAGTTTAGCTACAAAATATCATCCAACCTGAACAGTTTAACCCTGGATTGACATATAATATAGGCTGGTTAGCTACCGGATCACAGTAAATCTACACTAGTTAGCCAGTGAACCAAATATAATCTAACACTGTAGCCATCACATCACAATAAATGTTATCATTTTATCTACCAAATCTTTGTGATTATTGCATTCCTTAACCAATATTTACATAAACACACTACTCTGATTCACAAAGGTAAACTTACACTTTCGTATAAGTTCACTATTTTCTTTTGGCATTCACAATTTTACTAATAGTAATGTTACAACAGCTGAGACTCTGCAGTCAGGGTGGAGAACTCCACACATAAAAAAGTAGGACATGCTATCTTTTTATGAGCCAAGACTTCACCGCGAGTGTGAAGTCTCCGCAGTCATAAATGTACTATTAGTAGAATTAAACTTGTAGTTTGAGAATACCTTAAAATACTAAACTTACCCAGAAGTGTATGTTTACCTTTGTGAATCAGACCCAGAATGTTTACTGTAAGGAGTTCACAAATTTGAACCATTTTTCCTGAGCAGAACCAGTCTGTAAAATGTATCTGGGCATTATTGGAGCATGAAGACAGACCCTTCAGCCTTATCTCCGAATTGATTTTGGTGTAGCATTTTTATGTTGCTAAGTTCCTCGTGTTTTCGCATATTGATTGTTTATACAAACTATTTGCCAGAAATAACCTCTGTCCTCATTCATCCTCACAGCGCACGTCCCTCCAGTGACAAATTTCAGAGTCATTGAAGAAGGGCTATTTAGCCTTAAGGTGGCCTGGACCCCTCCACTGAGCAAACTGGAAGGCTACAAAATCTACATTCCTCGATGTAAGTGGAGAGTGAGTTAGAGAGTCTGTTTATAAGCAAGTGTTATCATTTGTTTAAACATCCCAAGAAGTAAGACAGGTGATGCGACCAACTAGGATGGGCTGGGAAGAGAAAGAAGGCCAAGGCCAAGTCCAAGAAAGATTAGGCATGTCAGGGAGCCCTACAGAGAATGGACTGGCATGGGACCAAACCTCAATAGGATGGGGCTGAGGCCAAACTAAGAACGAAATGAGAGCATCAGGCAGGGAGCGAATCACCGGGAGGAGGGTAGCAGAATGCGAATAAACCAGGAAGAGGATTTCCAAGCGGAGACTCAGAAAGGTTCAGGCCGTCGCAGGAGAAGAGGGACCAGACAGCGAATTGCTCGGAAGGGGGTGGGATTTAATTGAGAATGTGCCGAGAAGCTGTTTGGGTCACATGATAATAAATCAGGGTTAAGATAACATTTTCAATGGGCCAGGAGGGTGAGGCAAACTGAACCTAGAGCGGGAACTGGCAGGTCTAGAATGAGAATGGGCCAGATGGCAGTGGCCCTGTGGGCTGGGTGTGTAGCAAAAAAAACATGGAGAGGTTGGGGGCTTTCGTCCCCCACACACAACATGTTCAGTCTTTTAATATCAGTTCAGAAAATAATTATTTAAAACTATTCAATTTGATGATCTTTACTTGCAGGGAATAAAACGTGGGTTGATGACATAGACCCTAGTGGAACCCAGGTTCTGCATGTTCCAGAGTCACCAATTTACCCACTAGATCAGGTCGCCCTGCATAATATGAGGAGTATTAGATGGTTAGTATTAGACTTTGCAGAGAAACTGACCAATGAGGGAAGGTCAGTGCCCATCCAAAGAGACTTTTATTGAGAGAGGTAATTATAACTAAATATTAGTGTAACTGACAGTGAGGCAGGGCCGGTTTAATGATTATGTCTGAGTTAGCCCATTGCTATGCAGATGCAAATTGCCAGCAACAGCAGAAACAGTGTTTGAAAACTGAGCCCCCCAACATCTGGGTTGCTTTGTTCAATGTTACTCTTTGATTTTGTCTCTCTTCTAGCGAACCGACCTGGACTGACCTATGAACAGAACCTTAGTGGGGATATTTCCTCCCACACCATCGACAACCTGGAAGAGGACAAGGAATATACAGTCAGCATTTATGCTGTGTACCCCAAAGGACCAAGTCAACCTGTCTCCTCTATGGGCCGCACCTGTAAGTTTTTATCATCATCTTCTGTCTTCAAAGGATGACATTTTGTTGTTGCAGAGGAGGGGTTTTCAGATGTTTTTTCCAAACTCCATCATCACCCTGGTTTGTATCATTCTGACCCATACTTCACCCTGCAAGAAGAGTTAGTCCAACAATATGCTAGATGCCTGGAACCTCATTACAGCAGACACTGTGAAAGCAAAGTCAGAAGTGCCAGACACTTGGGCTACTACAGTGTAAAATGCAGAGTAGAGAAAGAAGCAGAGATACTGCTTTGAAGCAGACAGACATTAGCCAGACCAGACATCCCTTGCTTGTCCTACCTTTCATCAATAGCTATGTACCAGGAAAAGATGGCATCAAACCTCACCCAGCGGTACCTCTCACCAAGGGCATTTTAAGGATCTTTGATAAACAGCATAGTTAACTTTTTATACTGGAGGAATGTTATAAGGGATA
Organism: Lissotriton vulgaris; assembly: GCF_964263255.1. Lineage (NCBI taxonomy): Eukaryota > Metazoa > Chordata > Amphibia > Caudata > Salamandridae > Lissotriton > Lissotriton vulgaris. The sequence goes on along the minus strand of NC_141685.1, from coordinate 1,671,859,794 downwards.
ATCAGCACCTGTGCATTAAATGACAATTGGCCGTCATGAATTTTGAAAGAGCTGAGAGTAAAAATTTTCCAGCAGGGAAGCGGGCCGTTCTCGGCTGACAGGTTTTGTGTGATGGACGTATTTTTTGATGCACTAGTTTTACCCCCTCCCATGTTTCCTCCAGTGAAGCTGCTACCAGTGAAGGATCTCTCACTCCAGAACATCACCACTGGCACCATCCGGGCTCTTTGGACGAGCGTCAGGGGCGCCTCCGGGTACCGGCTCACCTGGGCCTCTGCCGGTAAGGCTGTGGCATGGCCTGACTGCTAGCTGTTGAAAACCCATCTGTACACTGTTTTTGATTTGTATTTATTTTGTGTTGAAACAACATGCATGTTTATTTGACACTTGGACATACACAAGACATTTGCATGTCTTTATTTTTGACATTTATGTAATGCAAACTACCCACAAAAGCCACCAACCCAGTTATAGCAGTAGTAAATATTGCATAAAATGACAGAATCAAAATGGCATATGGTAGAAAAAGTTGAACAGTTAAAGATATTAACTAAAATACCATTAAGTTACACTTATACTTACATTGTAAGTAACCATTAATGTTAAAAAAAGGATTTTGGCCATTTTCTGACTTGTAGTCAGGCTGGTTTTCTTGTGGTTCCACATGCCCAGGAGTTGAGAGGCTAGAAGCAGAAAGAGAATGATTGTGGCATGTCAGCTACATGACCATCAGAATGTGAAGAAATGAGAAATGCCAGTTTAGATATTTATCCCACTCATTGAACCCGCTATTTCACAGAAAGGGGAGGTCGAAACATAAGAAAAGCACATGCATTGTGTTCAAAACATTGGGCGTTTTTCTGTTTTGTGTTAAAGAGTAGCATGATTTTGCGAATGCAGTGTACTAAGAAGATTCTTTTACTGTTTTATTTACTGCAGAAGGAAACATTCAAAATATTAACCTGGGTGATGCATACAGTGAGTACATGATTCAGGGTCTCTACCCAGACACAGAGTACACTGTCACTGTCAACCCCATTTTCGTGGACACCGAGGGCCCTGTAGTGACCGCAGCAGCCACCACATGTGAGTAACAACAGTTGCATGAAAGGCAAAGAGATACAAGTGAGTTTAAAATGTGAAGAGTGAAATCATTTTATAAAAATCACAGGAGTTATAGAGGGGAAATTATTTATCACTACCTCCTGCCCATGATGACATCAGTGTTTTACTTGTATTTCATTTATTTATTGTTTGATTGTAACCAAAAAAGGCGCATAAACATTACAAGTTCATTCACATAAAAAAGGAAGAAACCACGCCCTTTCTTAATCAGCTGGTACTAAGCATCTTCTTGGGAAAAAAATAACAAAATCTATTTATTATTTTCATCTTACTTTCCCATCACTCTACTCCAAGTAAGTGCCTATTGCTTATTCTCGTATAAAGTGACTGTATGCATACAATATAACTACAATAAATATATTAATCATTATACAATCTAACTCTATAAATCACAACAACATTGATTTGTATAATCACTCCAATATGAATTTAACCTTACAATATATTAATCGATCTTTTAGTGTTGAACTTATCAATATACAATATATCATATTAAACAGATGTCTATTATAACGCCCACAAAATGTAAAATACAGAGGCAATTGTATAAATAAGCATATACTTTGTCACCACTTCAACAGCTATCACTTTACAGTTATAAATCACCATATTTACTCATACTATTATTCACTGTTGTTAAAAATGTACCAACCCTATAACATAGCTTGATATTACCATATTAAGTCTTGGATATGTCAATCTCTAAAAACAGGAAGTATCATGTTCTTTCTTTCATGTTTAGAAATAGGGCAACATATAATATATGACATAAGGTCAAAGTGTACTGTGTGCAGCAGGTACAAATAACCTCTGTTTGGGATTCTTTTTTGGAGATCAAAGTACTATAGTTCTACTTTATAAACGTCAGTACTTGACTGATTCTCATCTTCGGCATCCACTGGCTTATGTTTTTTGCTTATATATCATTTAAATACTGCTGTAACGTGCCATTATAATCTGTGTCAAGTAAATGGGCCAGATGTTGTCTCTTCCTGCAATCATTAATGTCAGATTGCAGAGCGTGATTTTTTAGCACATTTTTATTTTACTTTTAATAGCTCGCAGTTGGAGTTCATTAGGAGTAATAGCAGAGGATAAATTCATAGCCTGCAAGACATTACCTACATTCCTAACCCAGAGAGTTGTATTCCTCGGTTGTAACTGACATTTGAGTAAATACCTAAATGTACCCTTAGGTGCTGACCATAATTCTACTCCATAATTTACAATTCTGTGCTAATACCTTTGTTTAATATTCAGATGCCCAATTCCAGTCTAATGAAATCAGGTGGAATAATACAAAATGCTGTTGACCCAAATATTTGGGACATATCTTTTAAAACCAATCTTCAGTGAATACGTATAAGGGTGGGTTGCAATTTGAGGTATTTTTAATGTCCATGGTGTCAGATATCTCACTTCTTCCACACCAGTAGTTCAAGGTCTAGTGTATTATAATTGCACCTCCATGGTGGCAGTCTTTTCCACCCCAGGGCAGCTGATCCTGTCATGGAATGATCCACTTCAGAAGAAAACCTCTATGAATTTCAAGCATGCTGGAATTCCCACCATAATGTCTTGGCAACGTGGTGACACATTGCCATTACTTATAGCTAGCCTTTCAGTGTCCATTTTGGGAAATACCACTATGCTTTTCATGACAGTAATGACACAAATGAAATTGGTAGTGATCAGTTGTCCTTGATTGTTACATGAGTCAACACTGATGCATGAAGGACACATTGGTGGAGTTGGAGTAGTTTCCCCAATTGCCTTCTTTCTACCACCTTCATGGTGAGGTGGTGGAATGCTGTGGAGGGCGGATGGAACATCTACCAATTTTTGACAGAAATCTTGTTACTGTCATCCTCTAAAATGGGCAGTGTGACATGATAATAAATAGTGATTAGTAACAGACATAAGTAACTTACAAAACTAGTAAAAGATACATGCATTATTATATACAAGAGATCAGGTCCAAATTGCCTAAATCCTGGTTGTTGCAGTGCAGTCAACAAGGGATAGAAAAGGCAACCTAGGGTAGATATTGCTGCAAGGGCAAGATTCTCAATTTCACATCCTATTGCCTTTGTGAAAGCAAACACTCTACAAGTGCAAGGAGTGACCTGAGCACACAACCGCAATGAGGACAATGAAAATGTAAGTGGGGGGATTATTGTTGGTATCGTGTGATGTAAAGGACATCCGCATGCTCTGTGTCGACTATCATATTCTTTATTTTTGCAAAACAGCGTATTAGGCCTCTGTGAGTGCTTAAGTACCATATATATGTGAGAGTAATATGCTTGGTTCCATTTCTTAAAGCCTCAATCCTTTCCAATGCAATCCTGTCCCAAACAGCTTCACTCTGGATTTTACTGAATAAATCAAACTATGAACTAAAGGCAATAGTCACCTAAAACCAGTTCCTAGATGCATATAATTAATTTCAGTGCTCTGCCTAGCAGTTCAGTAGATCTTCGTGTAATTTCCTCTCAACTGATTTATACACACAAATAATTGTTCAACTGGAAACTCCAGTAGGGTTTGAATTCTTTTCCAGGCATTGTTTCCAGTAACTGCTTATGTGTGCACAGGCTAATATGATGTAATTTACTCTATGGATCTGAAAGTGCTTAACATTTTTGTACTGGCAAGAGGCATTTATCTGTGTCTGGAGTTTATGTTCTAGAGTCTTCTGCACACTGATAGACTTGTCCTGGTTACTCAACTTCAAACACAAGTTATCGTCAAGCCTTTAACAACCTTTAAACGCCTTTGTGTTCATGTGAAAAGTTCCTTAAATGACCATACCACGTAGGGCTAAATGACTGCACAGACCTCACAAGATCTATATTTCCCCTGTTTGACTGACATTTAACACATATTTGTAGTTTGATCTCTTTGATACTGATCAAGCAGGATTATCCCTAATGTGCGTCCCATTGGCCTGTATTAGACAGGAGAACACAAACCGGTTTAAGGGACTTCATAAAGTTTCCAAAAAATCACACACCTAGGGAAGCTGTATGTTCGCATCATTTACTAAGATCCATAAAATAATTTGTAGATGAGTTTTTGAGAATTAAAATTAAATTGATTTGGAACACTTAGTTCAGCAACATTTGGTGCAGAATAGCATTATAGCTCCTTTGTTAGCCTGATTGTGAATAACAGGGTTTCAACACAGTATTCCAAGCGGAGACCACTAAACCAAAACTGCAAAATCCAAATATCTCACTATCCCTTCTAGTGCAATGGAAGAGGTCTTGTAACTAGACAGTGAGAACATATGCCATAATGGACACTTTTGCATCTCTAAAGCTCTATACTCTCAATGTATCCCTATCAGATGTATGCCAATGCAATAGCTTAGTAAATTGAATCTGTGTGTGATCAATAGGTTACTGCTAAGAAATTGAATTTCACCAGTGCAACCTATGGGTTAATTGACAAGACAAAATTCACCTTGTAATTTGGACATTTAAAAGCACAATAGTGATATTGTTATTTGCATTTTTCAGTGGCTTCCAGTGCAGTGCAGAGCCTAAAAGCAACTGCAGTCACCATCAGCACCGCAGTGATTGTGTGGAATGCCGTCCCTGGTGCTACAGGCTATCGACTGGCATGGGGACCCACCCCAGGTATTTATTTGCAATCAATGCATTAAAAAGTCACGCAGAATAATAAAAGGAAAATGTGTTTTGATAGGGTATGTCCTTAAGTCCCTAAGTATGTTGTTTTTCGTCTTGGCACATTGGTGATGTCATAAATGTAATTTGAGATGTCATCATTGGTGTCATCAATGATATCATTTAACCCCTTAAGCGCTGCCGTCGGCCAACGGCCGTCACGAGCACTACCTTGCCAGTGCTGCACACGACCGTTGGCCGACGGGACCGCACCCGTTATTCAAACGTTCAGCACTAGGCGCTGAACGTTCGACCCTTCAAAGGGGTTAAGATGTTGTGTGTACTCTTAATAAGTCAAGTCATAAGCAGGGCATGGAGTGGGCGCCAGTTATACTTAGCTCAGTAATCTATACCATGTGAATTTCAGTGTTTTTTGTTTTTTAAACATGTCTTTATTTTATTTCAACACCTGACTATCACATCACTTTGACCTTTTTTTGTCCATTTAATTTCATTTTTTTTAAACATGGCTAAGATCTTTTTTTTACCATACCGAGCTATAATGTCACTTTAATCTTTGTTATTTTCGTGAATTTCAGAATTGTTTTTAACGTACACAAAGATCTTATTGCCATACCAAACTATATCATCACTTCAACCTTTTTTTAAAAGTGAAAATGTATATCCATAGCTATAATTTTATATATGCTTCGGATTAAAAGGATTTGCAGTACCGAGGGAGATCTCAAGATTGCACAGGAATTGAGCAGGCAGAGGTTTTTAAAAAGGGCTATTCGCCTAAAACTCTCAATCATGCAATAGCTAAAACCAGGATGCTTGACAGGAATGACCTTCTCAGAGACAAGCAGGTGGTCAATACCCCCATCACAGTCAGATCAGATATAAACCCCAATGCCATGCAGGAATTCCGCCTTTGGTATCGCTTTGTTCGCCCTAAGTTGGCAGGGTATGCCCAGACGTGGGTCCCTTGCTCACTTTGCCACTGGATTCAAGCTAGCCTGGCTGATGATGGATGATTAGTGAGAAATCGGTCCCAGGATGCTTGTTTCCGTTCCAGGAAAGACATGGTGTAGCTGTTCGGGCTGGACTGTTCCCATGAGGCACAGGGTCAGGCTGATTTGCATATGGCCATGTCTGAACTGGGGTGGTGGAGTGAGCTATAGAATGATGATGGATTAAACCCAGATCAGTTGACTGGGGGTGAGTGTTTGATTTGCTCAAACTCTCCATCCATCATGCCCTTTGGTATCGCTCTGCCCCAGGGCAGCAGGAGTTGGCGGCCATACTGACAGCAGCACATTCACTATAATATGGCGCACTTTCCCTGTTTGCACACAGTGTACCTATTTAAAAGTGCGCCATGGTGCAAACAGGAAAAGCGCACACTATGTGTAATAGGGCCCCTGGTCTGGTTCTGTGTGTGCGTGTGATGTGTGCAAGCATAATTCCTATGATGCAGAGGTGTCTGGGTGGTTGCTAGAAGGATATGCAACTGTTCATATTGGTGGTGCCTGAGTAGTGTAGTGCCTTCAAATGTGTGTAAGAATTCTAACTTGACCGTGTTTTTGTATAATAAGCCAGTGTTTTTTTCCTAAGGTGTGATGTGAGTTCTGTGTGGGAGGCTGCAAATGATTCTGGCTGCAGAGTTCAAGATGGCTTGTAGTCTTCTAGTGAGTTGCTTTGTGATCCTGGCATAGAAGGCGTTTCCATAGTCCAATTTGTTGGTGACTAGGGGACTAGGTAGTTTTTCTAGTGTTGCTTGGGATCCATTTGAAGATCTTCCCCAGCATCTTCAGGGTGCGGAAGCAGGATGCAGTGATGGCGTTCACTTGTGCGGTCATGTACAGTTTGCTGTCAATTATTAATCCGAGGTTCTGAGCGTTGCTTGTGGTTAAGTGTCGAATTTGCTGTATATGGATGCAATGAATTCCGAGATCTTGTTGCAAAGGTCTGGTGAGGGCAGTGGTGTAGCTAGGCTTTAGGCCACCCGTGGTGGCCCCTGCGTTTGCTGCCCGCTGTAGTCTGATCGAAGAACAGGGGAGGATGCTGGTCATTCATGTGGCCGCAACCACCACAGGTAAGGTGGGGATTGCAGCCGATTCTCACGGCCGCAGATAAGAGCAGGGGGATAGAAGGAGACCAGCCGCCGCCCCCCACCCCCCAAGCAACGCCACTTTGTGAGGGGGGATATTGCTTTAGGTGGCCAGAGGCAATGTCAAATCCTTGCTGTGGTTAGCTGTGCCATTAATGCAATCTGCAATAGCTGTGCTCTTGGTGTACCGTATCTGCCAATGGTAGTGTCTTAGGATTGATTCGAAGTTGCATTTATCTGCAGGGTTGTGACTTTTTTCTTCATTTGTGCTTCAGTTGTTTGCAGTGAAATTTCATTATCTTGAGTTCCTCTGTGTACCAGCTGGACTGTGATCAGACTCTTGCCATTGGGTAGTGTTTGAGGGGAGCTAGGGTAGTGGCACATGCGGCGATTCAGCTGTTAAAGTTTTTGATGGCTTTCAGCATGTCACTGGTGTGCTCGGGACAGTGCTTTGGAGAGGGAAGATGCCCACTTATCTTTTGAGATGCTTTTGCATCTGTATATGAGGATTCCACACAGGGAGAAGTTGGCTGTGATGTCTATCTTGAACATGAGGTGTTCCATGTAGCTGGTGAAGGTATCTGTGTAGGTGGGGTAGCTGATGGCATCTTTGAATATGATGGTAACGCCACTTCTTGGCTTTGGCTGATGGTCTTGCCTAATGATCTAGTAGCCGGCGGAGATGGCTGTAGCACTGTTGGTGTCGAAGTTGGGTTTAGCCATGTTTCTGTGAGAAAGAGCAGGTAGACAGTGTAGTCGTGCTGTAGGTCCCATATGTCTGTGGCGTATTTGGTGAGCAAGCGGGTGTTGAGCAGCATGCATGCCAGTGTGGGATGTTGTTTGGGTGGTGTTTGATCTGTATGAGCATGAATAGGTGGCAGGTTTGTGTAATTGTGAGTGGGGAGCTGGCATCTGTTGGTGTAGCCGTGGTGGGTATGGGGCGTGCATGAGAACTTTCAGGAGGCACAGGTGAATGTTCCTTTCATGGTGTGTGGTGCGGTGTGGTAGCAGTACGGCGAGCAGTGACGGGATTAACAGCATGGAAGAGCGTCGGATGGTGTCAGTGGGTAGGGGGAGAACCTGGGTTTCTGGCGCTGGACGTGGTCTAGACATGAACATGTAGGCATGCCTTTAATGCACCTGCTGGGTGTCCTTGCTACAGCCTGTATTGAATAGGTCCTTGGAGGAGTGGAGGAGTGGAGGGTACAGTGGGCTAGAAACCAGTGATGTCACTTCCTGTGCAGATGGATGATGGGAAATTCAGTGATGTCTCTTACTGTGCAGATATATGAGGAGAAATCCAGAGATGCCACTTTTTGTGAAGATGGATGATGTGGAATCCATTAATGTACACGTTTGCTTAAATGTTTGCATTTCGGTTTGTATGTATATATAGATTAGGTATATACATACATACATATACAGTCAGATGTAAACATTTTAAACAAACAATACACATGTGCAATGAAAGGTAGTTGGGCAAATTAATGTGATAGGGAAGGTGTGATGTCTTTTAGTTTTTTCTGTGTCACCTCCTAGTACCAGATATGGTGGACAAACCGATGAGCCCAAGGCCCTTGCCAGGGGAACACAGTATATCACATACTTTTTTCAACACCAGACTAAGTTTTGTCTGGTTCCCAGAGAACAACTTTGTGCGCTATGCTTTTTTACTTCTAGTTAAGATCCCTTTTTGTTTGGTTTTCTTTGTCTTACATTTTTTGTGTATATTTGGCTTCTATATTCTTTTTAAGGAAGACCTTGTGGTACAGCTTGATGTCCCAGAGGTATTCCATTCCCTTGGAGTGCAAAGCGAGAAGCATAAGGCCAAGGACTCCTTTGGATGTGCCTGTTGGTGGTTGTGTACCAGGCTTAGGTCCATCATTTTATGGTGTTGACGCTATCTTAGTTTTAGATAAAGTGCCTATGTAGAAGCGAGGGACAGTGCTAAACCTCAAGAATAGATGAGGCAGTGAGTCCCTAACAGCACCCCCCAGCACAAATGAAATAATAGCATTTCACAAAATAAGCTCCCTGGAGTCACCAGCAAAATGTAAACTATGAAGGTTTATTAACAATAATTCAAAGTGCAATACAGAAGGCAAAAACAATGTGTAATAATGTAAGAAGGAGGGTAGGCAGAAATTATGGTGAATCCAAAAGGTAGTTTATCCTTTAGATTAAAGTAGGTATCTTAGGTTACGGGAAAAGTAGATTACAAGAGAGTTATAGCAGTAGTCCCACCGGGAGCAGCATCCTGGCTGCTCAGCCTGTACACACCAACTGACATTTCACTCAACCAAACACACAGGAACATTCCATGATCTCCCTCACACAATGGCTGAGCGCAGGGAACAGAATACAAAGGAAGGACTAAACATCAAGATGAGCAGGATACACACAATAGTTAGTCAGAATGCATATAAAATCAGTATCAGAAATTAGTATAAGGCTCAATCAAGTGCAGTACAGAGCATGATTTGAAGTGAAGATACCGAATAAAAATATTCCTGGTCCTAATCATGAGACAACCCGACAGAAATTCAGTCTCTAGAGATAAAAGACTAACACCCCTCCAAAACGTAGCACCTTTTATTAGAAACAATTCACAATAGGAATCACAATTCACAAAAGAAACATTCTCACAAATTCGCAATAGACTTCTCAATAGCACACTGCACAATGAGTATAATGTGAGGAAGCTAAACAAAACACTTTACAGAACTGTGCATTGTCACCGGCTACCGCCATTCTAGTTCTATCCCCTAAATGAATATTGACTGGTCATATTCTGACCTAATGTCATTGGATGCAGCAGTACAAATCTAGTTACACAAATTAATGGACGTCTCATAAAGGAATATGTCTATAGGTTGTTAAGCAGGAAGAGCTTTGAATGTAACAAAAGGCTTCCACCGTAGTTCTTCGAGAACAGAATGTGAACACAGAGCTTCGGTGAAAAAATGGCCTAATTGCAAACAAAGATGGAGTAAAGGCCTAGTTTGGGGCCTAGATCAGAAAGTACGGAAAGATGCAGCTCTACAAAGTGTAGTGCTCTCATTTAAATTCAGAAATGTTTATAACAGTAAGCACATGATTTTGATAACTTGAAATCAACTTTTACAATGGTCTTTGTCAATAGCAGCTAGAGTTTTGATGTGTATGGTAGCACCTCTTCCCTATCCCCTCCCACTTGCATCAAGACAGATTATGGTTTAGGAGGTGGGATGTTATGTTATGTTAGGTGATTTATAGAGTGCATGGCTGTCTTAGCAAAGGGACGTCCCAGCGTTAAGGTACAGAGGGAGGTTGCATACGAGGCTCCTGCTACTGGAACAGCCAGGTTTCTACTGCCCTTCTAAAGGCCAAGTGATTGGGGATGTTCCTGATGGGGGTCCTTAGTGCAAGAAAAGACTAACTGCGTATCATCGGCATAAGATACCAAAGATATGTTACAGGCTTTGGCCATCAGGGCCAATGGCCGAACATAAATATTGAACAGGGTCGGGCCCAATGCTGACCCCTGAGGGACCCCGCAGCACAGAAGGTGACTCTGAGAGTGGAAAGGAGGAGAGATAACCTGAAAAAACCTATTCCACAAGAAGGCCACAAACTAGTCTAGAGCACTACCCTTGATACCGATCTCTTGGAACTGATGGATCAGGATTTTGTGTGTCACTTATGGAAAAATGTTGACCAGACAGCATCATTAATGTATGGTGGTTACTTACTGGTAACCCTTCCTGGTGCTTGGGGGAGGCTTCGGTTGAAATCCTCAAGGTTTATGTGGGGATTGGAAATCACGCTGAGCAGGCTCACTCCCTCTTCTGAGGAGATGGAGGGTGCTACAGTTACACATATTCCGACCTTCGTGCTGCTGTAGAAAGATTAGTCTTTCTGGAAATTTGAAGGTCTTCTTCCCTACCTCCATAGATTTAAATTCCCTTTGAAATGGAATGAGTGTTGATACTCTCACCTCTACCTCATTAGGTTTTGTGAAGCATTACAATACTTTGGTTGCACACACAAATTCCCGGCTGCGGTTCGCAACATTCAAATCACAGTGCATGCGTTTCTGGCTGGACCTTTTTTTGTGCTAATATACAATGGCTTGACAAAGCTTCTTGAAGAAAAGTGCCAGGCCATCCCTGAAAGAACACATGTTGGTATAAAATGACTCTTGCTTTAGATGCAAGATTAAACCCTTTTATGCTTGCATCCTAATGTGAAAACATCTGGACACAGTGGGCCTAATACACAAACTACATTTGGGAGTTCATAAAGTAGTATTACAAAAGGCAATTCACAAACCTACGGTTGTACAGCTGCATCTCTTCCTCTGCTGTCTTTTCTGTACAGAAATCTCTGCCATGCTGGCAGAGATATCTGCACACAGAGGTATATGTTTTGTGAAAACAGGCTTAAATTTACCCCAGACCAGTCTTGAAGTAAGTCAATTTAATAAAATTCATTTTAAATATAAATTAGAAATATTTAGTAAATATCTTAATGGTGGAAAAATAGCCATACCTATTTTCTAATAATATATTTAATTTAAAAACATTATTTGAAACACTTTAAACAATTCTTAAAGATTGTATTTAAATGAATTAAATAAACAGTTTTTAACTAAGCTTACTACAAATTAAACAACATTTTTTGTGAGGGTGGGTAATTTTATTTTTTAATTATTGTTTAACAGTGACAATTTATAAATTAAATTAATATAATATTCAATTATTTTTATAATTTTATAAAATGTTAATTTGAAGATATGGTGTGTTGTAACTTGTAATTTTGTTTAATTATTTCAAGGTTAATTTTAATTATTTTATTTATTTTGCATTTATATTTTAGATTAAAATATTATAATTAAAAAAAAATAAACTTCATTAAATTGCCCCATACTGTCTTATAGGGAGATCTCTGTTCTAGTTGTGGAGAGCTTCACCCAAAGGTATTAAGCTGCTAATGATAACTTTACACTCATAAAATCAGTCGTAGGAGTCTCCACCACCTCATTGAAGGGAGTGTGGCATGCAAGTGTACACCTAGGGGGCCGATTCCGATCCTGGAAAAAAAACGTCCGTACGATTTGTATCCGGAGCCCTCTCCGTACGAATCGTGCCCGTCCGTCCAAGTCGCGTAGTACGATCCGTATTTTGTCAATCCGTCCGAATCGTCGCGATCCGTACGTTTTGCAAGGCTGAAACCGTGAACCGTACGACTCGTACACATGCTGTACGACGCGACGAGTACGATCCGGACCGGGGTATGAGGACGCGATTTGTACGGTCCACGTCAGGTAAGGGCGAGTCGGACAGAAAAGCACACAATCACAATCACACCGTACAGTGCGTACACAACATGATCGCAGGGGTACTGTGCATACCCCTGCGATCATGGGGTGTACGCACCGTACCCCGCGATCGCAGGGTGTACGCACCGTACCCCGCGATCGCAGGATGTACGCACCGTACACCCAGCGAACATTGGATACGGTGTGTACACCTTATGATCGCGGGGTACAGTACGTACACCTCATGATTGCAGGGGTACGGTGCGTACCCCTGCGATCATGGGGTGTACGCACCGTACCCGGGGGGGGCGTTCCGTACCTGTTTCGAGGTAAACTCTGCTTCTCCGGATGTTTTCGGCTCCCATAGAAAAAGCGTTGTACGGTGCGTACCCCACACCAGTCGTATTTGACGGGTCAGAAAAAGCAGCTGCAAACCGTGATGGATGTCGCGTACAGCGGGCTCCGAGGGAGATTGGTACGGGGATTTGATTCGTACGGTCTCTGTACGATTCGTACGGAGTCCAGCTCCTGGTACGAATCGTACTTTGTCGTACGTACAGGGGACGCTGCAGGGTACGATTCGTATGGGAAAAACGCTCCGTACGGCTATTCGGAGCGGTTTTTCCTGAATCGGAATTGACAGTGTAAATCCCCACTCACAAATGGGAAATGGCTAAAAAGCGGAGTGTTACATCTTGGTGTAGAAGTAGATATGCATGTGAGTAGATCTACACATGTAAATTTACCTCTGTGAATCGGGCCCAATTCCTGCATTATGCACGCAGTTAAAAATAAGCCGATCTTCAACTAATATCCCTACCATTGTTACATTTTACTGGAGTTCTAGAGCAGTTTACTTTTACAATGAGACACACCTTCACTTGGGTGCTCAGTGGAAATATTGACTCTTACATTCTGGAGTTAGGAGTTTCTCTTGAGTATATGGTGGACTCTACATAAAACTCCTGGGCTGGGGGAGTCATTGTTGTTTTGTTTTTCAGAATCAAACTCCCACTTTTGGGGTTTTGAGCCAGACCATGAGAAATACAGACGCTGCCTTCTATATTCTCTTCTGGGGGATTCATAATCTTCATTGCATATGGAGACAAGGTTATTGGTTTCTGCTCCTGCTGTGGTATGCAGGGGGTTCTGATGCTGCCCATATTGTGCATTTGACTTGTGTGCCTCTCCTCAGCAGTACCTGAAAGTGATAGCATTCTGTTGTTTTGGGCTTACTCTGTTGTTTTGTTCTCATTCTTTTTTCCAGTGTGACAGCACTTCAGTCACTATACCATCTATCTCTATATCATACTAACAACATGTGGTCCACCTTATGGTCAGGGGGCACAGAATAGGCTTTGTTATTCCTGGTAGCTGAATAATTATACGCATGTTTTTAGATTTTTTTTATCCATGCAACTATTGGTTTGGGGATTTTGGTGCTTTAATGTGGTTATGTTTGTGTGTGTCAGTAGCACCGTTCCCCTGAATGTAGGTGGTTTTACAATTTCAGAATATGGGTCTGCACTGAATTCTCTTTGGCCATTGATTTGATGTTTCATCAAGTAGTTGCTTACCTTCCTATGTGGTGCTTTCAAACATTGGTCTACCTAAGGGAAATGAACGTGCATGGCTTGTGGACAAATGCTGTGGGTCAATTACTTTATAAAGGAAAGTAAGCCTGGACTGGTATTTAAGTGGCTGTTTCAATGAAGAAACAGACTTCAGACCATTTATCTTTTTTGCATGGTCTGGGTAATTTAATTACCAACGTTTTTCTTAAAAGAAGAAACTTTCACAAATTAATTTTTTTTCAAGAAGTGTCAGTGGAAAGACACACACCACCTAATTCCGTAGTTTCAAAATAACATATATAACATATATTGTGAACAAAATACATTGCATGTATTAAGACAAAAAATTATGAAACAACAAAGCCAGTCAAAGATTTAAACCATAAGCAACAACCGCTTTTCCTAGTGCATCAAATTACATACAAAATACAGGGGTTGTTTCACTCCTAGATTAACATTTTTTAGATCCAATGTGAATAAAATTCAACCAACATGCTACATCTTGACAATTATTATTTAAATAACCCAGCAGTAAGGAGAACGCTGACGCATTTTGAATCCCCTATTTCTTTATGGGATTCTCATCAGGGGTGTAGACTGGACAGGACATTTTCTTCGCTTTGACTTTTAATTCAGGGAATAACTCTGAAACATATTTGGGCAGAGGTTCTGTGTGAGAATTAGTTTTGTTTGTTATTTGCTGGCACGTCTAATGTGGTGAAGAACTGAAGAAGGAAGGAGAAGTTAATTAAGTTCCTTCTGTGTTCAGAGGTTAGAGTTTTACTCTGCCGATAGTTACAACATTGTTGTAATGGGTCAAATACTTGACACTGCATGCCCACGGAGTTAATGTAAAAGGAAAAAGAATCATGCTTGGATTACTTACCCTGTAAAGCTTTTGAGCTCCTTTTGTCTAGATGTGCTCAATGTATATACATATGTACCAGTGATGCTCAGATCACTGAGTCACACTATTTTCTATGACAGTCCTAAATTGTCTTGCTTTCTCTCTCCTGTGCAGTCTGTCTTCATCCATGTTGACAGCTCTTGGGAATTGCAAACAGAATTTCTGACTGAAAGGTCAGGTATTTATGTCCTAATAAAAAAAAGGTTTTGTTAAATTTGAATGGGCAACATGACTGCATGTTTGCTGCACATCTCTCACCCCCATACTGTATGAATTGTGACAAGGAAGAGTAGGACTTTGTGTAATTACAATTGCTATCAAGTGACCATTCACATAATTTTACTCATATTACGCAGGGGCATCTTAAGGATTTGGGGGGCCCTGGGCCAAAAGTATTTTGGGGGCCCCTGCTAGGAACAGCTTTTAATTTATGATCCAATTTTAGCTATTTCATGTCCTTTTTGGCAAGGTCAGTGACAGTGCACAGACACACTAGTCCAAATTATAATTGTGTCTACATCAAATATTGAGGGATAGTGACTTGTGTTTTCAATATTCTAACACAGCAGCAACTCACTAATATCACTGCAAATAATCTCTGCGACCCCCTCCCATTTCTCATATGTAAGGTCTTGTTTTGATCTAAAAGAAACCTTTTTTTTATGGATGTTGCATGAAACACAAACATTTCTTTGCAAAATGTCTGCAGTAGTCTCTCATACATCACCCACATTAAAACTAAATTAATTAGAGAAAAACTGTATTTATAACAATCTGTTTAAGAATTATTTAAGGTAATTAGGGTAAGACACTGCAGAACAGAGCTGGCTCTATCAAGGGGCCCCTGAAAATGCTGGAGCCCTGGGCCAAAGCCCACTTTGCCATTGCCTTAAAACATCTCTGATATTACGATCCACCCGCACATAAAGTGACACGCGTGCTCATTCATGTGTTCATTGTATTGTTTTTTTCCCTCAGAGTTCATCGGGAGGGACCGCCCCCGGCAGCTGGCTTTGAACACTTCCTCTACGTCATACCAATTAAAAAACCTGGCTCATGACACGGAGTACGTCATCTCACTCTACGTCCTCTTTGGGTCCATTGTTGGACCCGGGATCTCCACCACAGCCCGCACATGTGAGTATCTTCAAAGGAATTAATGGGAAAATATTTGCCCAATGATGAGGCAGAAACTGAAACAGTGAAAGAGGATGAGCCTTAGTAATCTTCTATGAGGAAGCAAATGGCTTCTCTCTTCTCACCTAAAAAAAGAAATGCAAATTAAAATATCTATGGTAATTTTATGTCCATGCAATCATTTTACAGAGGTAATTTGCTCACAGCAGGTGGTATTTGTTTGTGATTAAAAAGTCTTTATTTTCTTGAACTGGGAATTGCTTATGAAATCTAATAAACTGAACGAAATAGTAATGATTAAAAAGCATAGAGACCTAGATGAAGTAAGAGAGTACTAAGTAACTAAATGAAAAATAGGTGCACAATGGATTGTAAAAAAAACACATGAAATAAAAACGGAAGAACAATACATTAATAAACAGGAGTTATTACATTTAAAAGTAGTATATAAATACATGAAAAAATGAAACTAGGTGTAAACATTTAAGTGCATTATACAGAGCAAGCAGTTAATAAAATAAAAGCAAAAGTAAAGTGCATTAAAATACCGAAAAGGTTGAATTCATTAGTACTTAAATGCTATTTAATAATAAGCCATAAACAGAAAAGTATATAAATTAAAAGAAGACATAAACACATTGAAAAAGTACAAGCCATGAAATAAAAAATAAATGAATTAACAAGCAAGGAATAAATGACTAAGATAGTCAAAAATAATTAGATTTCGAAGAAAACAATGTGTCATATTTAGGAAAATGGCACATTTTATAGTTTACACTTGTTCTGGTTATTCACTGCCCCTTTCTACCACACGGCACTATGAGACCCACAAGGGCTGTTTGCTATCTACAAAAGCTGTCTGTCTGCTTTGGGTAATGTAGCTATTTAGGGCTAGAAATGGAGAAACTTGGGATATGCTCATAAAATCACAACATGTCCGCTGCAGTTATACTGTATGCACTTATGCCTCTCTGTCTAATAACACTTCAGCATAGCATCCAAGAGCTACTCAACAAAACAAAATCCCATTGCAGGTAGGAGAGGAGGAGAATACTTTCCATATGGAAACACTTTTTAACATTGAAAAATGCAATCAGTATTTGCCTGTGCTGAAAAGCATGCTCACATCTATGACTGATAACTTCAAACACCCCATTAAAGTGAGGGTGGCAACTTTGAAGGTAGCAAAATAACTGAAGCCTGAACCCCAAGAGCCTTTCTTCCTCTGGGGTTAGGGGCCGCTGGACTTGCTGACAAGTCCAGAGAATACATCTAATCATCAACTTTATTTCGACCAAATAATGACCATAAAAGAACGAGGGGTGGCTCCTCCATTTGAGCAGAGGAGTGTAGACCCACAAGCCTCAGAGCTGAAAAATAAAACAGAAATAAAGTTTATTTATTACCGTTTTACTTTTCAGCAACCCATCCCGAACTTAGTGTTAGGACAAGGCGGGAAAAGCGCTGCCGAATGGCAGCAGCCGGGAACTGTGCGCTTCAGAATGAGCATGCCTATTTGGCCGGCCATCTTGGGATGGCCAGCCAGATCTGCGCATTTTAAAGTTTTCTGACGTAGCTGTCTTAGATAGCTGGGTTAGAGAAATCGCTGGCCTTCAGTGTTCTTAGGAGTGCTGGGAGAGCCTACTCTATGTCTGAAAGCAGCGCCAGAATTGGTTAGTGCAGTTTCCTGCATCAAGAGCTTCCTGGAAGACACACATAGGAGGAGGACGTCGCGCTGCAGAGGTAAGTGATTTTTGTTTTGGGTACCCCCTATCCCACCACCCTCGGTACAAGCTGGCTGCCCCTGAAAAGCGCATAACAAACAGAGATCAAGAAACATAAACCCCTAACAATAAGATTAAACACCACTATTCACAGATAAAATCATATCATCAATGTTGTAGAAATAAAAAGTGCTAAAGTTGGATAAAAGCTCATTTTAAAACAGCAGGGAGTTGCATAATTTAATGGCTGACTTTAAAAATAGACCCATTTTAAAGCATACATCCTGAGATTGCAGTGACTGTAGGTATATGAGCCGAGGTCTACAGCTTTTAATCTTTGTTTTGCTAACCGCTGGGATAGGCAAGCCCCTAGACAAATCTCTGAAATACCAACAGAAAAGCGAAAAGTGCAATATGGTTTGGTCAGATAATTCATCACAAGTTCAAAAACAAATGGTGGAAGCATCAGATTGACTGAGGTGAAAACACAGTTTCCATCAAATGGAACCCAAACTAAATCTGGTAAGGAGTGATCTCTTTCCCAAGGGTTGTTAACCTACACGTAATAAAGTTTGATCCCAGGGCACATTTGTATCGCACATATTTTCTAAATGAGTCTGAAGTGGATAACGCCATCTCCCTGGACTGTTTGAACAGGAAATGTTCCTTTAGCCACCGCATGTCCTCCTTCTTAATGATGTTGGATCATTGAGTAGACTAGCTCTTCCAAGGCTAGAGAGGTTGGTCTGCATATACGGTATCCAAGGCAGCGAGGGGCCCAGAGCACACGCCAGACAATCATCGATTACGTCTCTACTAAGAGAGGCCTCTGCTTTGCACTAGATAGAGCACCACAATAAAACAGAAGCTAGTTTTTTTTTTGATAATCAATTTTATTGAAAGTTTTAGCACAACATATAAATTCATTGGTTGCAGTTCACTAATCAACAGGATAAGCATGACAGTACATACAGTTGACAGAGAAAAGGGGCCTTCCATCAGGGTATAACCCGGCAGTCCATACGGTAGGTACAATTGTACATGGAATAAACTAAAATAAAAGCAGATCAGCAGGGTGGAAACATATTGAACCATTTACCCCACACTTTACTGAATAAGTCAGGGCACCCCCGGGCTTTGAATAAGGCCTCCTCCTGGATCCCACACTGCCAACCTTTTACAGAGGGCGTCTTAGCCAGGGACCAGTGCGCCGCTAAATCTCTCTTGGCCACCGCCACAGCTGTCCCCAACAGGCGCTTATCCGCCCTAGAGCAATCTAAGCCATCAAACACCCCCAACAACATACGCAGCGGATCATGGGGAACCTCCATCCCAGGGCCTGCGTGAGATCACGCTCCCCCCCCCCCCCCCCCCCCCCCCCAAAAAAGGTGCCAACGCTGGACAGCACCATACCATGTGATAAAAATCGGCTGGGGCGGAGGCACAACGCATTCATGCTGGAGAGGATTTCAACCGGGCCTGGAATGGACGTGTTGGGGTGAGATATGCCGCGTGGAGGTAATAAAGTTGGACCAGACGCAACTTGGAGGATGTGGTCAGGGTTTTGGGCGCCATAGGGGAATCCTTCCAGTCCGCCTCTTCTAGGGGGCCCAACCAGCCCCCCATCGAGCCCTGAGCCCATCCAGGGAAGTGGGGCCATTGTTCACCAGGGACCGGTAAATA
The DNA here is from genome assembly GCF_964263255.1 of Lissotriton vulgaris. Classification (NCBI taxonomy): domain Eukaryota; kingdom Metazoa; phylum Chordata; class Amphibia; order Caudata; family Salamandridae; genus Lissotriton; species Lissotriton vulgaris. Next base: position 1,671,840,600 of record NC_141685.1, on the reverse strand, counting down.
CGGGACACCCCCCCCCCCCCCCCCCTCCCCAGATTTCCCATCATCACCTGAGCCTCCAGCGGGCTGAACTCTGGAAGGGAGATAGGTGGCGAGACATGTGTATGAAGAGCATGTCTAAGTTGTAGGTATTTATACTGTTGGGAATGTGGAAGGGCATGGTGCTGCTGTAGGTCCACAAAGGAGTGAATGTGAATCCCACCCATCTCCGAGCACTGAAACTCCAATGAGGTCCCATCTTCGGAACCCCTGCAGGGAAGAGACCTCCTGCATCCAGGACCCGTGCCAAAGCAGCATCTGCAGAGTGAGTTTCCGGTCCCACCACACGTGGCGAAGAGCCATACGCCAGGCCAGAAACACCGTCCTGGTGACCGAGGGCAGGGCCTCTGGCACTGGGCTATCATACAGAAATGCCTGGATCTGCAGGAAGTCCAACGTGCTGAGTTCCACGCTGTATGCAGGGTCATGCCAGCATACCGCTGGATGACATGGATGACAATGAGTTTCGTGGCCAGGTAGTAGAGGTGGAGATTGGTTACCTCCATCAAAGGGGGAAATACGACAGTGCGCCAGAGATAGGCGTGGTCTCGCCCCTCCCCAGAGAAACCGGGTGACGACACCGTCCAGCTCGTGGAAACAACTACCCGGAAGGTGGATAGTAGTGTTTTGGCAGTATATAAAGAAAACAGGGGAGGATCATCATTTTGAAGAGGGCACTCCTGCCCAGGGGGTTAAGGGGAAGGTTCTGCCACCTCTTGAGATCCGCCTTCATCCGGATGACCAAGGCGTAACGTTTAGAGCCCATTCAAGTTCTGGCAGAAGAGCTATCCAAACGCCAAGGTATTTGACCGAGTTTCTTCTAAGGGGGATATCCAACTGCCAGTCATAGCAGTCTCTGGAGGGATGCAGGGGGACCAAAGTTGACTTCGCCGGAATAAGGCGGAGTCCGGAGACCCTCTCAAAAGCGACAAGAGCCGCCAGGTATCTGGGGCCCAAGCTATCTGGGTCTGCCAAGTAAAGCAGAACATCGTCTGCATATAGGGCTATTTTATCCACCTGGCTTGCGTCCCAGGCCCAACCTCGAATAAGTCAGATAAGGGCTGCCAGGGGTTCCATTGCCAGCGCGAATAGGAGTGGCAAGAGCGGACACCCCTGACGCGTACCTCGCGGACTGGGAATGCCTCCGAAAACTCCCCAATAATGAGTAATCGGGCTCTGGGATTAGTGTATAAATCTCTGATCAGATGGCGGAACGAGGGACCGAAACCCATACTGTCCAGCACATCTTGCAGATACTCCCAATTCACCGTATCGAAGGCCTTCTCAAAGTCTAAGAAGAGCAGTGCCAAGTACAAGGTTAGGCGCTCCCGGTGAGCCAGAGCCAAGTGGAGCCGACAATACAGTGGCGAGTGCCCCTGGCAGGCATGAACCCGCATTGGTCGGGGTGGACAAGGTCCTGCAGGAGGGGTCGAAGTCTTTGAGAGCCAAGTCCGTAGCGAAGATCTTGAGCTCCGTATTGATCAGTGAGATCGGGTGGTAGTCCGCACAGTTCAGGGAGGGTGGCTGCATCTCCGAAGTAAACCCGATCGTGGCGACATCCGACTTGGGCGGGAATGACCCTGTCTCCGCCACATGGCGGAAAAGATCCACCAAATGGGGGGCCAAAATATCCTGAAAAGCTGCATAGTACTCCTGAGGGTACCCATTGGGACCTGGCGTTTTACCGGGGTGTAGGAGCGAGACGGCATCTTGGACTTCCTCCAGGGCGAAGGGGCGGTCCTAGGTCTCCGCAGTCTCTAGAGAGAGACACGGCAGTCGGGTACCAGTCCCATCCAAAAATTCTGCCAGCAAAGCTTCCGGGGAACGAGCGCTGTAGAGGGCCGCGTAGTAAGCAGCAAAGGTTTGTGCGATGGCTGAGGATGTCACTTGGAGGGTCCCGGTGTTCGAGCGGACCTCCGGAATAATACGGTTGACTTTGGGATAATTTATTTTTATTTTATTTATTTATTTTACTTATATAGCGCAACAGCTACCCAGCAAAGGGTTTCCCGGCGCTAATGATTCAGTAGTGTGTTACAGGACAGGGCATTTTCAGATGTTAAACAGCCAAGTTTTTAAGGCTTTTCTGAATTTCATATAACTCACCTCATTACGTATTGCGTGTGGCATAGCATTCCATAGTGAGGGTCCAAGAAATGCATAGGATTTTCCACCCATGCGTGATAATTTTATTTTGGGAATAACAAAGTGATTAGCTGTTGCAGATCGAAGAGTCCGGGAGGGATGATAGGGACGGACTCGTTTTTGTAGGTACTTGGGAGCATTTTTAGTGGAGATCTTATGCATAAAGCATAGGGATTTAAATTTAATCCTATTCTCTATTCTCAATTCTGGGATAAGACACAAAGCTGTGGAGGAGCTTGCCATTCTTATCACCCCACCCATAAATACGGGCAACCGATGAACGCCAAAGCATCTTAGCAGATTCCAATGAGATCCGACGGATCTCCTCGCGTACTATCGCTAGTTGTCGGGAGGAATCCCTTGCGTCGTTAGTGAATTGAGCTGCTTCAAGCAGTGCCACCCGAGATTCCAGCTGAACAAGCTGGGCCGTCTGCTCTGACCATTTCACCTGGATCAGTCCCCTGGCCACCCCCCCGGATAACGGCCTTGCTCGCTTCCCACAGCATCCCCGTCGAGGGAACCAAGCCTATATTGGTGGAAAAAAAGGAACGCAGTTCCTGACCAAGTGACTCCACCATCGCAGAGTACTGCAAGAACCAGGCATTCAGCCGCCAAGTCGCTTGGGGGCCCGACGGAGGGAATCCATGACGGAGGGAGAGGGTAGAGTGTTCCGAGATCCGCCTTGGCAGTATCACAGCCCCAGAAACTAGCTGGCAGCTGTGGCCGGCATCAGGAGAAGGTCGATTTGGGAGTGAGTATGATGGGCTGCGGACGTGTGGGTGTACTGTTCCCCACGGGGGTTCCACATCTGCCAGACATCATAGAGACCAAGGGCGAGGACCAGCTGGAGAGGAGCTTCGCGGAGGCGACACGGGCTTCAGACGGAGTCCCCGTTGTATCACGCAAGGGCTGCAGAACGGCATTAAAGTCCCCCCCTACCACCATAAGACCCTGCGAGTGGTAGAAGATCCCTTGTGTTAGTTGGTGAAGTGTTGAAGGCAGGAGTAAGTGGGGAATGTAAAGACACAAGAGGCTCAAGGGGCGCCCCTCGATGGTTCACGAGACTGCCACATAGCAACCCTGTGCATCAGTCTTGGCTTTAGCCAGGGTAAAGAGAAGCCCTTTCCTAAGTAAAATAGCCACCCCTCGGGATCCTCGTGTAAAATCAGAGTGCCAGACCCTGTCAAATCCATAGCGAGCTAGGAAGTTGCATTGTGTACCCAAGAGGTGCGTCTCTTGAAGAAAGAGAATGTCCGGCGTGTGGCGGTGAACAGCGCGGAGGACAGCCGTGCACTTAATTCGGTCTAAGAGGCCATTGACGTTCCATGAGAGGATGTGGATAGGTCTAGTGAGGGTGTAAGTCATCTAAGGAAATGGACTGTGGTGGGGCGGATAGCTACTTGGGACCCTACCCGCCCGGAGGGGAACACCTGCCCCTACCCGGGCCCAGAAGCGGGGCCATGGAAGGTGATGATCTGCTCGTCAACTGTGGAAATCAAGGAAGGAGGCAACTCAACTACCGAAGGGAGCCCCCGATGGCGGCCCGTGGGCGGCCAAAAATAACAAACTGATGGAAGATGTGGTCTGCGTGTCAACTGTGGATCAGTCAGAGAAACATGGGTACCAAGAAGAACTGCAATCAGCGGCCCGCAGGCGGCTAAACTAAACAAACTGTCAAGGAACAACGGTCCCCCGTCCCTCCCCACACCCCCAACTCCCCCCGCCCTACACTTCTGAAGTGGAAGCATCCGTCGCCCAAGACCCCAACTTCTAACTACACCACAAAAGGTGATTCGCTACTCTAAAACAGTTAGCAAACAATCAGTCAGGAGTTTGGCTGAGTCGGACCCCCTCTCCATATATACGGATGCATGCCCACAATGAATAAGCATGGAGTGGATAACCAGAAGTCACAAAATGGTTCGAATCCAGGATGGCAGTAAGAAGGTAAACCTTGGCCGGATCTTCCAGCAGAGCCAAGGGAGAGTCTCCATCGCCGGGCCAGAGATAGGTGCAACATTTCAGGTACTGAAGGGTACAGTGCAGGCACACAACTTGTAACCCTGATAACACCCCGTCCCCCCCACCAGAGCCACGGATCACGGGACTGCCCGACAGGTCTGAGTCCAACATGGCCCTCCGCCGGGTAACGACTGATCGTGGGGCGCTACCCATGTCGATAAGGCAGGACACTGTGGTGGGGGGAGGAAGCCCTCTGGCTTAAGTTCTGAATCGGGGAGTGCCGGAACCGTGCCCCTGGCGACCGAGAGCTCCCCCCCCCCCCGGCGATTGCCCCGCCGTCTGGACCCAGTGCGGCGCCGCTGCGCCTTGGGCACCTCCTGGCCGGGTCGGTCCGTCACTTTCGGGGCAGGGGTGCACCAGGTAGAAGGGGCCGCTCTTCCGTGAGCCAGGTCCATGTCGCCTGTGGAGTGTCGAAGAAAAAGGTTTTGTCTTGAAAAAAAACACCTTAAGGTAGGTCGGGAAGAAAAGCCCCTAGCGGAGGTCCATAGCCCTGAGTTTCAGCTTGACCTTGTCGTAAGACTAGAGTAGTACGGAAAACCATGATTTTGGAATTTTGGAAGTGCACTGGACCCTGCACCCTGGCGGCCTACAGAATCGCATCCCTGTCCCAAAAATTGAAGACTCGAAGGATAATAGGGAGAGAGGGAACCCCAGGAGGGGGTTTAGGAGCAAGGGAGTGGTGAGCTCGCTCCACCACAAACCAGGGGGAGAGTTTTTCTTTGGGGATCCAGGACCGGATCCATGCTTCGATGAAGGTATTAGTGCGTCCCTTCTCCACTCCCTCCGGGAAACCCAGGAGGCGGAGGTTGTTTCTCCGGACCCTATTTTCCGCGTCCTCCGCCCTGCAATGTAACTCCGTGGACTGTGCCTGTAGGCGGTCCACGTGGGATTTAAGAGTGCCCAAGTCGTCCTCCACCGTAGAAAGACGGGACTCCGCCTCTGTAATACGGGCCGTGGCATTACGGAGGACTTGCTGGATCAGTGCCTCATCAACCCGCACTTCACCAATCTTGGTTTCCACCGAGGTCTGCGATGCACTGATCGCCTGCAGGATAGTGGAGAGGTCTCCTCCGGTAATCCCAGGTGCTGCTACAGCCCCAGCCGCTGGATCGCGATCAGGCTTGGTAAATTGGTCCATTTTCGTTTGAGTTGAGGGGGCAGTGGCCTGAGAAGCGCGTTTGTAGCTCATGTTTCCAAGAGGCAGGTGGAGGTGCTCATCTGGAGGGGGAGGGGGGCACGCAGCCAATCCTATGCCGCTGCCCCACGACCCGATATGGCGGCCAATCCCTCTCCCAGACCCCCACGATGGAGGGAGGCGTCTGTTCACCAGGGTAGCACTCCCCGCAAGACAATGGCTGCCCTCAAGGCGACCTCAGTGGGCCGAAGACTCCAGGGCCCCTCCACAGACCCCAACCTCAAGATTCTGGGCATCCAGGCTGGAAGAGGGGGGCAGGCAAACACGTGCGCCACCCGACCTGGTAGCCGATCTGCCCCATGCTAAGTCTCAGCGTGCCCGCAGCCCGCAGTCAATGGAGGAAAGAGGGGGACCCTCCAGTCCGCTGGGCAAGGTAGGCCAGGAGACTCGACGGGCCTCCAGAGTCAGGCACTCCCCCCTCCGGTATACCGATGGGTAAAGGGGGCAGCTCACCTCTCAGCAGGGCCCGCCAGCCGCAGCTACCCGTCTCCCCCGCACAAGGAGATAGTTCAAGTTGAGACCGGCGGCCCCCTGTCGCTGTTGCGGGTCCCCCAGTGCTTCCCACACACCTTGCACCCTAAACTGGCGGAGGGCTCAGCTGGTCAGAAGGGGGGGTGCCCCAGCGGGGGACGCATGCAGAAGTTTAGTGGGGCCCACCAGGTAGCAGGGCAAGTCCAGCCCACTTGCACCGCAGCGCACAGGCCCGCAGCCTCCCCAGTCACGATCTCGTCCTCCCCGCGGCCCGACTCGGCCACCGAAGGGTGCGAGGGGAGCGGGGCCCACACAGCAAACCCCCGCCTCCTCACCTCGTCCGGACCTCAGCACAGGCCGCCACCCGCTCCACTCATCGCTCTAGCCACCTCGGCAGGCATGGCACCCCAGGGCCCGACAGCCACCCACTCCAACGGACATCCAGGCCTGGACTCGTCCTCTCAGGCCGCCGGCAGGAGCAGAAACGGCATGGCAAGGGGAAGCGCCGCAACCGGAGCCTCCGACAACAATCTCCTCCGGTCAACGCCTCCGCCGTGGGAACCTCAGGTGCCGCTCCGCTCCACGAGCTCCCACAATGCACCTAGGGGCCCGCCCTCCACTACCGCGGGCACCGGAGTGGGAGGCCACCCCACAGGCCCGGGCCGCAGCTCAGTCCTCCGCCTCAGGCACCATCCGCCGCCGGCAAAGTAGCACAGATGAGCAGGGCAGGAAGGGGGCAGCCGGGGGCGTCTGGCCGAGTGATCAGGCCGCCGGAGCGGGCCGTGTGGGAGCCGCCATCTTGTTAAAGGAAGGCCGCCCGGAGCAGAGGACAACACGGGCAGCCCAGGCACCAGGCAGGTCCCCCGAGGAGATCAGGGCAAAGCAGGCAGGATGCTGGAGGTTACCCTGCGACTTTGGGACGTCGATGGTCAGTAACAGTGAGCCTATTCAAGGTGGATGACGGAGGGGGTCCGGAGCACTCTTAGAGTGCAACTGCCATCTTGACGCCTCAAGCCACGCCCTACAGAAGATAGTTTAATGCAGGTTTTGACATAGTCTAGGTCAAGCCCCTCAGCCACTTTGAGATTATTACTTCTGGGGGAACCACTAATATCTCGCGGAGCACCCTATTTTCGTCCAACTGCAAATTATTATTAGAGCAGCCCCAAATCCCAGAGCCACATGTCAAGATGGGGGCACATCTACTTTTGTAGATCTCAAGCGGGCAAATGGGCTTATTCCCTATGCACACTGAGACTTTAAAAATTGACCCAGTGGTACGTGTAAAACTGGAACACCTATTAGCCATACATGAGGTGCAGTTGAGGTTTTCATTGAACGTGATACCTAAATAAGGAAAAGATCTCACTCTCTCAGTGCACTTTGTGTTAATATATAGTGTGCGAGTCTTCACATTCCTAGTGCCACAAACCTTTACAAAAGTTTTGGATCTATTATTTTCCAGGTTAACGCTCTCCATATAGCAAACAAAACCATCAATGAGGGCCTTAAGTCCATTGGAGGTTCTGGCTCATAAAATGACAGCATCGGTGTAGAGGAGTGACAAAACATTTTTACTCTTAATTTTTGGGACTTCATTACCTAGGCCTACCAGAACGAACTCTAGCTTGTTAATATAAAGTAGGAAAAGATTGGTGCCAACACACACCCCTGCCAAACCTTTCACTGTAGGTTCAAAGAGTCGGAGCATTCCCCACTGCTCCCATATCTCAACCTGGCCTTGAGGTTCAAGGGCAGCTCTCTCAGAAACTGTACTAATTCCTTCTCCACCCCCATATCGGCCATAATACCCCACAGCTTTTATCTGTTAATGCTATCATATGCACTAGATAGATCTAAGAATGTGAGATGATTGGCAATTCAATTGAGCAGTTTGTACTTACTGATTATAAGATGGGGATTAATACATTGTTCAGTGGTACCAAAGCTGGGACAAAAGCTAAACTGGACCACTGACAGGATGTTATTCTCAGTAATTCAAAGTTCCAACCTATCAAGGATAATGCGTCCCACAATCTTACCGCAGAGTCCAAAAGAGAAATTGGGTGATAACACAGCGAGTCCTGTCTATTCCTTTTTTTTAAACTGGGACAGTGATGGCAGAGTTCCAAGCATCAGGAAACCCGCCCTCACAAGAGGAGTTAAAGGGTTCATAAGAAAAGGGGCCAGAAGTGAATATTATCCTTGTACGGGTCCATTGGGACACCGTCAGGGCCAGGAGCTATAATGGCTGGAATGTACTGAATATCCGTAATAACTTCATCCAATAAAAAATACATTTCAATGGGAAAATTAAATTTAGCTGGGAACAGCCCACTGTGAGCATTGACCTTCAAAGCATAAATATAATGGAAATGAAACACCTAGCCCTCTGTGGCAATGTTGCAATCTAAGGCTAGCTTGGGCACTTCTGACAGGATGTAATTTTGACCAGGTTCCAGAAGGCCCTGCAGTCTTTAAGATTACTGGCCTGAACCAGCATACCTCAGTGCATGTTTCTCACTTCAGTTATCCGCGTCTCCAGGGCCTGTGTGTAATCTTTCCTGCAGTTGACAATTTCCACTCTGTTCCTTGAGGTTTTCCTCAGAGCAAGGTGTACTTTCCTACACAACAAATTACAGGCTTTATCAAACCCTGAAACCACACCCAGATCATTTTTCTTAACCTTCTTCGTGAGAATTGCTTTTATAGCATCTCCCAGGGATATGAAGGAGTCAGCTACCCAGTGTCTATCAATCTGTAAAGAGACAATTTGAAACATTGGTCTAATTGCCTGGCACATGCTCGGCTAAAACGGAGTCAGTATCAGCATGCCTCCATACCAGTCTGTTCAGATTGTCCTTAACCTTTATTAAAGAGTTACCCACCAAAGTGCCCCTTTTAGCCATCACAGAATATTTAATAGAAAGATGGAGAGTATTATGGCAGCTGAAAACATTGGCAATAACACAGCCATCAGCAATTCTAGTGGGCATACTTCTGGAGATAAAAACATAGTCAATGGTGGAGCGCTGACCTCTTCCAGTAAATGTAACTGCTCTACAGATGTCATAATCGAGGAAGTCAAAGGCTTTTTTCAGGTTGTGACTGGCAAGCATGGTAAAGAGTAAGGCACCCCTGGACTCACAATCCCGACAGGAATATTGACAGAATAGCTCAGAAGGTTGAAACCCAGTAAGGTCCAGTGTGTACCCTAGCCTTGTGTTAAAATATCCTACAACCAACAGATTAAAACTCCCCCCATACAGAGAGGATTAGTGTTCAAAGAATCAATACAAGAAAAGGGCAGTCAGATTCTTGTTAACCTTAGTGGAGAAATAATCTTAATAAAATTCATAAATAAACCCAGCCTTTGACACCATTTTAGATAGACAACCTGGATAAATCTACTACCTGTATCGATGCTAGTTATAGTGCATCCCAAGGTAACCTAAAATCATGCTAGCAGGCCAGCATTAGCCTGGCCTGAGGTTTACTGGAGGGCATATTGAGCAGAGCTTACAAAGCTATCACAGAAGACATCATACGTAGCCCAAGTCTCCTGCAACAGGACAATATCAAATTGGTGGACCTAGTCCAACCAGACCTGGAATCCCATCTTAGCATTAACCCCGCAACAATCCAACTGAGCACACTAAGGCTGTGGTGCCCAGCATTGGCTTAATTTGGAGATTGAATACCGCTGACACTACCCAATGTTTACCGGGCCATGGGGACTATCATTTAACCTGATAACTCTATTGGAGCTCCCACTGCACTCTGTTGGGGAGCAAAGGAGCAACTGATTTACAATTCCTATCCCCCTGATTAGAGAGTCAAATCAAATTAAATCAATAATAACTTTATTCGGTTTCAAGAAAGAAAACCATGAAAGTACATAAGTTCAGCAATACAATTCAAGGCTAACATTAACTCTTTAGAAACAGAGAACAATTTGTAAAATCCCACATGAATTATAAATAGACGATAAACCATAAGTGATTAAAATCTGGTCTCGGACGAACAAATTAAGAAGATTCCGTAATAAATTTTAAAATAATCTGAACAACTACAACAGCTAGTAACGTTTTCTAATGGCAAGTACCGCTTTAATACAATGAGAGACCACAATACATATTTCAAGTGTGGCCAAGGAATGCAGACAATTAAACGTATCAATATAGGAACATGGTCTCATTTTTTTTAAGGATCGTAACTAAAAACCTCCTCCTAGGTTCCTGGTATAAGGTGCAAAAAAGCATAAAGTGTGTTGTGCTTTGAATTGCCTGGTTGTCACAAGGACAGGACATCAAGTTTTCCAACCACCTGGCTTGTATCGGAAAAGTCACTAAAAAGTGTATAGTCAGTAAACGGAATCTTGTTCAAAAAAACATATCTGAGTGTTTGTGGTAAAAGAAAAGGAAAATTACAATTGGGGCAAAAATGAGCAAGGGGGGCCTGCCACCTTCACTAGGGAGCGGCGGGTATTTGCCCTAACAGAATGGGCCTCTGTTATGGTTCCTTTCACCTTTTCACAGATACTAGAGGGACAATCAAAATAGTGTCCCAAATCCAACTTATTAAAATTATCTCTAACAAATCGTATCCAAGGGATCGCGAATGCACCGTCAAGATTAAGACAGTCTTTAATAATATCTCTGGTAAATGTCAGCTCTTCCGATAACCAGATTTTGGCCCATAAAAGTAAAGGGGCAACATTAATACGATCTTCAACACAATCAAGCCCCACCTCATAGTGACAAAATCTTGTGGGGGTGCTGTTTGGGGTCATCAGCAGCCTTTTAATAAATGTATTCTCCAACATTTGCAACTGACCAGTATTGTGATATCCCCAACCACCCGCACCCTATGTTACAACTGGGACACATTTGGCTTGATATAGTGTAACAAGTTCAGGCACAGGTTTTTGCCCCAATGTAGATGCAAAGCGAAAAAGTCCCTCAATCACTCTGCCGCATTATGTTTCCTTGAGGTTACAAGCAAGTACAGTTTAATCTATTGTTAAAGATGTTCCCTAGTAATTAAAATTTTCCATTGTGTCAATTCTCTCACAAAGTTAACCTTTAAATCAAGCGATAACATAAAATTAGAAAACGCATCAAGGGATTTTTGTAGGTCATTTGCTGTTAAAGCGGTACAAAAGGTGGTGGTGATGGACTGAGCATCTGAGCCAATCAAACACTCACACCCAGTCAACAGATCTGGGTTAATTCCATCACTGTTCTTTAGCCCACTCTGCCACCCCAGTTCAGACATGGCCATATGCAAATCAGTCTGACCCTGTGCCTCATGGGAACAGTCCAGCCCGAACTGCCAAACCATGCCTTCCCAGGACTGGAAACAAGCTTCCTAGGACCAGTTTCTGGCATTAGAGCCATCTTCAGCCAGGCTTGCCTGAATCCAGTGGTAAAGTGAGCAAGGGACTCACGTCTGAGCATACCCTGCCAACTTATGGCGAACAAAGCGGTACAAAAGGGGGTGGTGATGGACGGAGCATCTGAACCAATCAAACACTCACACCCAGTCAACAGATCTGGGTTTATTCCATCACTGTTCTTTAGCCCACTCTGCCACCCCAGTTCAGACATGGCCATATGCAAAACAGTCTGACCCTGTTGCTCATGGAAACAGTCCAGCCGGAACTGCCAAACCATGCCTTCCCTGGACAGGAAACAAGCTTCCTAGGACCGGTTTCTGGCATTACAGCGGTCTTCAGCCAGGCTTGCTTGAATCCAGTAGCAAAGTGAGCAAGGGACTCACGTCTGAGCATACCCTGCCAACTTATGGCGAACAAAGCGGTATAAAAGGGGGTGGTGATGGACGGAGCATCTGAACCAATCAAACCCTCACACCAAGTCAACAGATCTGGGTTTATTCCATCACCGTTCTTTAGTCCACTCTGCCACCCCAGTTCAGACATGGCCCTATGCAAATCAGTCTGACCCTGTGCCTCATGGGAATAGTTTAGCCCGAACTGCCAAACCATGCCTTCCCTGGACTGGAAACAAGCTTCCTAGGACCGGTTTCTGGCATTTCAGCCGTCTTCAGCCAGGCTTGCTTGAATCCAGTGGCAAAGTGGGCAACGGAATCACGTCTGAGCATACCCTGCCAACTTATGGCGAACAAAGCGGTATAAAAGGGGGTGGTGATGGACGGAGCATCTGAACCAATCAAACACTCACACCCAGTCAACAGATCTGGGTTTATTCCATCACCGTTCTTTAGCCCACTCTGCCACCCCAGTTCAGACATGGCCATATGCAAATCAGTCTGACCCTGGGCCTCATGGGAACAGTCCAGCCCGAACTGCCAAACCGTGCCTTCCCTGGACTGGTAACAAGCTTCCTAGGACATGCTAAAGCCATCAGGACAGTATCCTCTACATAAGAGAGAAGTGGGATTATAAACAAAAGTAGGAGGCGCACTCAAATAGATTAAGGAGACAATGTTACTGTTCCAAATAACTCTTCTTTATATCCATCAATTAAACCAGATAGAAACAGCCAACGCGTTTCATTACAATATGTAACTTTGTCAGGGCTGAAAGAATGATATTGAAAGACACAGATTACATATATGTAAAAAAACACACATCCGACATATACATCAACACTTAAGAGACTATTTATAACATAGGGTGGAAGTTTATATCAAGACACATTACAATACAATTTCCTAAAAAATATAAGCAGAAAAACCAAACACCAAACGCAGAGTGATTCTATGTATTTCGACCTAACAAACTTGTCACTTCATAAACAAACAAGTATATATATACAATCTTAAAAACCATGTACCTGCCAACAGTATGTCAGCAAACAGTTGGCTACATGGCATCACGTATTCGTAATACCAATTAATTTATTGTGTGAAGATTTATAAAAGGGCTTATTTAAAAAAAAAATTGTTAACACAGACACGGAAAAAAAGGGGAGAAGAAGAGAAAGAAAAAAAGGAAAAGTAATAGAAACTAGCAAACTGGGGTAGTAATCTGTTTGGGTCTCAACTGACTAGTTGAAAGCCAATTGAACCAGAAGAGATATTTCTTAGACAAGGATTATACATATGTTGGGCCAGCAGCCCTAGTTCATTTTCTTGAAAAAGTGAGTATCTAGCAGGAAAAAGAGACAGGTCCAACCTGATAATTAAAAACTTAATATATTTCTATTGAGAAAGGGAAATTTCGGCCATAGGAATGACCTCCTTTATAACTTGTGCACCTATTATGCATATCCAAGGATTAATTTACATATGCATGGTGCGACTGAATAATAAATGTAACTGCATATTAAATTCCTTCTTGCGTAATGAGTACTCACCAAATGTTTAGACGTGGCGTAAAGTAGGCCAATATATGGATATCAACATGCAGTTGAGAAGTGGGACCTGGGTACACCCAATGCGTGGGCAATCAACAACTTTCTCTGACAGGTAAGCATCAAGACCATTAGTGTAGACAATAAAAAGAAAAGGGGCCAAGATGCATCCCTGACGAACACCCTCAGTCGATGGAATGGGCCTAGTTCTTTCCCCGTGGGCCCATATCTAATGCTTAGAGGTTTGAAGCCTTCGAAGAAGAGAGACCAAGTGTTCCTCAACGCCCATGTTTCCTATCACCGCCCACAACTTGTCCCGGTTTACAGTATCGAAAGCACCGGACAAGTCCATGAAGGCCAGGTGGATAGAACCCTTCCTGGCCCGCACGTACTTGCCCATAATCAGAGACAAGTTGAGGCACTATTCGTTGGTACCCATAACCCTCCTGAAGCCATACTGTGATCTAACAATTACCCCTGTATCTAACGCCCAGGTTTCCAATCTGGCAAGGAGAACCCTACCCAACAGTTTTGCAGTTGCATCTATTAAGGAAATTGGCCTGTAGCAAGAAGGGTCACTCCTATTACCCTTTTTAAAAATAGGGACCACCATAGCCTCCTTCCAGGATGCTGGGATAGGACCAATTATCAGTGCTTTAAACACAGTATCTAATAATGGGGCCCAAAGGGTAGAGTTAGCTTTAAAGAGGTCCAATGGGGATTAGAGAGTCAATCCACATACGTCAGCATGGAAAGTGGCTCAAAACGGTTGGAGATATTGAGCCCCGAATGCTGCACCAAATCTGATGGTACAGGCAGGCTCCTTGACACGTGGGCCAGGTTTTTATAGAAATAGGAAAGGGGCAAAACCTGGATCAGTTTAGACTTATTCAAGCGCTTATTGGCCTGAAGTATTAGACCAGCCACAATCCTGGGCTGTCTAAAGTTGACTACTACACAGTCCCCGTCAAAGCATTTAAGTCGGGAGCCCACCCTCCTTGTCCTTCTCACCATTAAAAAGGCACTAGCAGAACAAACAGGTAAATTCGTTTTTGAACTTAACCAGTGAGTAACCTTTTTTCTCAGCTCAATAATCATTTCAGCAGACCCTGTAGGAAACATCTGGACATTGGCCAAGACAATCACATACGGACTTAATGCAGGGGGCAGATGTAGAATGAGAGTCCTCTCCCTGCATCTTCGCACCATTGTCATTGTTCCTAGTGGCTGGGTGCTACCATGGGGTACAGTGTTCTCATTCCTAGGAGAACTACCCTAAGTAGCTGCCAGCCAGCCAGGAGTTCCTATAGCAGAGATGCAGTCATCAGTTGTAGGTAAGGCAGAACAGCCGGATGCAGTATTGGAGTGAGTGTGAAAACCTTGCTTCACCTGCCCAGATATAGCATTCCTCTCAAGCCTGGTTCCCTTGCATTCCATGAGTTTAGACAAAATAGCTTCAATAGACACCAGCCCAGCAATAATCGGGTCAGGTTTGGCACTAAGAACGGTGTAACATACCGCCTTAAGTAGATCGACCAAGGCTCCCACTGAGCTCAGGCTCTGTCGAAATTGGTCCACGGTTTGTGACTCGGAGCTAATCAGAGCAGATTTCACTTTAGAAGCAACAGCCCTCCTCCTATGTTTGCTCACCGGGCTCGAACATTGTGACCGGCTGGGTACCTGCATTGAGTCATTTGCTAGTGGGTATAGGTGGGGCTGGTGCTGTTAAGCGACACCAATGTGGCTGGGTGGAGGGATTATTTGACAGGGTAGTGCACTCAAGTTCAGGCTGCACAGGGCGTACGGGAGGGTCTCCCATGGACAGAGCCAGACTCAGTCTTTGAGGGAGGAGACCGTCCTCCATCAAGGAGAGACAGCGCTCCACAATCTCAATCTCTTTTGAGACAACCCCCACAGCACGAGCCAGAAAGCCATTGATGGTAGAAATTCTCGGGCGGCAGGAGAAGATAGAGATTCATTGGAGGCCTCCATTCTTTTCCCTATCAAGTAGAGGTGGTCTCAGAGGCAGTAAGAGTACTATACAATACTACCTTGTTTCCGGAATAGACGGTGAAAAAAATAGAAGAAAGAGCATTCTGGAGAGCTCAATAGTAAATTCCTAAAGGATATAGGGTGATAAGAAATAATTAACTTACTCAAGAAGCATATTTATTTTTTTCTAAACGTTTTTATTTGCATTTTATCATAACCTAACCATACAATCATGTAATCAGCAGTACGCACATCCATATCCCCCGCCCACCACCCTCCCCACATTGCCTTCGTTAAATATTTCATTCCGATACTGCCCAATATCTGAAGTGCCGTGTTGCGGTTGTCTACAGGTTTGGGACACCCGAGTCCCCGGGGTGTATTCATACAGTCGTTTAATTGGCTACTTTTCAAGTCCCCCTCATAGCCCCCCATACAAACCATGATAGTGTCTCCATTTTCCCCAGACCTTACGGAACTTCTTCGGGCATCCCCTTGCTTTATAAGTGACCCTCTCAGCAGCCATATATAGATCTAAACCTCTTCACCATTCATCCAGCCTTGGCGGTTGTGATGCGCCCCAATACTTGGCTATGTCTACATTTTGGCCACTACTAGCGCCAATACTAGAAAGATCAGTAAGGGGTGCGTTAGGTCCACATCATTGGTTATACCCAAGAGGGCCAACCTAGGCTCCGGTTGGAGGTGAATCTCCAGCACCTCACTCAACTCCTCAAAGACTTTACCCCAGTAATCCTGTATCTTGCTACATGACCATATGATGTGATAGAAGTCCCCTTCCATGTCTCTGCATCTAAGGCACGTCGTGTTCTCCGTCCTCCCCATTTTGTGGAGCCGTACCCTGTCATAGTAGGTTCTGTGGAGCACATTAAACTGGATGAGGCGCAGTCGGGATTTAATTGCCACCTCTCTGGGATGCATTAGCACAATGTCCCAGTCGATATCCTCCATGTCTCCCACCTCGGTCTCCCACGTCCTTCTAAGCTTAGCCAGATCGCCCAACATGTTATTTGTCAAAGTCTTATACGTAAGTGAGACCACCTTTTCCTGGGATGCGCTCCTGTAGGAGGCGTCCCTTTAGAAGTGCGTACTCTGGCAGTTCGTTCGCCTGGACATCTTGGGCCCGCCAAGCATGTCTTAAATGCGAGCTTAGAGCCGGTAATGGTTTTAGCACTCCCCTGGCCACTATGTCCCCCAAAGTGGAAATACCTAGTTCGTCCCATCTCTGGAAGCCCGTTAATTTGTTTAATTCTGTTAGCCATGTACAATGCCATATCGGTGTCTGTCTTGTGGGTTTCATTCCCCATCTAGTGCGTTTCATAGCCTTATTCCAGAGTTGCAAAGTAATTCCTGTAGCCGGGAGTATCTGCCCCCGTCTGGCGCCCCCATATAGATATTACATCAACGGCCTGTGGGACATCCTGTGTCTTTCAAGGGCGTACGTGGGATGATCTGCCTGCGCGTGTACCCAATCATTGATCTGAGCTAAGTGTTCCACCCAATAGTATGCTTCTAGGTTCGGGAGTGAAATCCCTCCGCTGTACTGATGTCTCTGGAGAGAGTTCACTCTGGGTTGTTTACCCAGCCAAAGGAAGGATCTCAACTCAGCATGTATTGTCGCGAACACTTTTGAGGGAAGTGGAAAATACTCATTCTGTAGGGTGTACAGAAACTTGGGCAGTGTGATCATCTTGAACATCGCTGCCCGCCCTAAGAGTGTGAGAGGGAGTTGCCTCCATCGGACCGCATCCGTTGTGAAGTTCACTAGAATTCGTTGCAGGTTCTGTCGGTATGACAGCTGTTGGTCCAGGGTGACATACACCCCGAGATATTTGAAACCCTCTACGGTCGTCAACAGTCGTCCCGGAAGGTCAGGCCAGTTTTCCTGCCCCTTAGGGTCGTATAGATTCGATTTGTGCCAGTTAATCTGGTAGCCCACGTACTGCCCATATTGTTCTAGTTCTTGGAACATTTCCGGTATTGTCGTCTCTGGGTAAGTGACATACAAGAGGATATCATCCGCGTATAGCGATATTTTTTCTTCTGCAGAGTCCCTCTCCCCCCTTCTGAATCCCCTAATGGCTACATTCTGGCGAATCCTAGCGGCGAGCACTTCTATTGTAAGCGCAAAGAGGAGGGGAGATAACAGGCATCCCTGCCGGGTCCCTCTCCAGACCTGGAACTCTCGTGACATTAGCCCGTTTACTCTTACCCTGGCACTAGGTTCAGTGTACAGCAGCCGGACTCATTGTCGGTATTTGGGGCCGAACCCAAATTTTTGCAAGACATCCTCAAGGAACGGCCAATGAACCACGTCAAAGGCCTTCTCGGCGTCCAGGGATAAGAACCAGCGTGGGTCCTCCCTCCCTTGTACTTCCTGCAGCCAGTTGTGGGTGCAACGGAGGTTTAACCTGGTGGCTTTCTCTGGAAGGAAACCTGTTTGGTCTAGTTGTACCAGGTCTGATATCACCGTACGTAGCCGTAGTGCCAGGATCCTTGCCAAGAGTTTCGCCTCTGTATTCAAGAGGGAGATGGGGCGATATGAAGCGCAGTCTTCCTGCGGTTTCCCCTCTTTATGTATTGGGATTATCGTTGCCGAGCATAAATCCGGGGGGAGTCTCCCATCTTGTAAAGCCCCATCGAAAAGTCCCTTCAGATGGCGTGTCAGGAGATCCGCCGTGCGCTTAAAAAATTCCGCGGGGAACCCATTCGGGCCCGGGGTTTTACCCGGTCGCAGTCTGGCTAGGGCTCCTGATATGTCCAATAAAGTGATGTCAGACTCTAAGGTTTGCTGAGCCTCAGGGGTCAGGGCAGGTAGTTCTATTTGTTTTAAGTATTGTAAAGCCACCTCGCTTGTCCCCAGGTCCCTGGCCCTGTAGAAACATTCGTAGTGATCAGCAAATACCTCCGCGATCAGAGCATCAGACCCAACAAGCAATCCCTCCGAATCCCTGAGTTGCTCCACCCATCTGGCTGAGCGCTCCTTTTTACTGAGCCATGCCAACAGTTTGCCCGATTTATCCCCTACATCATAGAGGCGGTGTAGGGTGACTAGGGCCTGGGTTCTGGCCTACCCTGTCACTAGTTCTCTATATTGCTTCTGCTGGTCTGTTAGTTTCCTAAGTGTTCCATTGTCTTTTGAGGCCTGATAGTCCCTTTCCAGGTCTAGAATAGCCGCCTCCAACGCAGTCGTTTCAGCGTGGAGCTTCCTCCTTTCCTCCGCCAGCCTGCATTGTACCCTGTCTCGCATCACCGTCTTTAGTGCCTCCCAAAACGTCACCCCGGAGGGGACTGTCCCTTCATTTTCGGCAATATATACCTTTACGTCAGCTCTCAGACCCTTGAGAATGTTTGCATTCTGTAGATCCCACGCCGTCAGTCTCCAAGATCCTCCCTTCTTATTTCGCCCCATTCCAACCATTGCTAACAACGGGGAGTGATCGGAAATCCCCCTCGCCTGATATTCCGCCGTGTCATCTACTATCAGGTTTTGCCGAGACATAAACACATAGTCCAATCTCGAATATACTTTGTGTGCCCCGAGAAAAAGGAGTAGGTCCTCTGATCTGGGTGGAGCCATCTCCAAACATCCATGAGTCCTACATTGTCCATCATTACGGACAGAGGGGTGCGGGTCCGATCCCTGGACGCCATTCCCGTCCGGTTCAGTCCTATATCCATCACATCATTAAAGTCTCCCCCAAGAATCTGTGTGGTGTCAGCTGTGTCTAGGAGTATCTCTGCCACTTTCTTGAGTGTGTTGGCCTGTAGTTTTGGAGGAGCAAACACTGACAATATTGTGTACGTGCATCTGTTCCAAGTCCCCTTAACTCCTACGTATGTCCCCTGCGGGTCTGTCCATGTTTGGGCTAAACTGAACGGCGTAGTCTTTTTAATAAGAATTGCCACCCCTCTCGAGTCCGTAGTGTATCCTGCGTGTGCCAAGACCTTGTACTGACCCCTGGCCAAAAAGGCACAGTTAGTCCCTTTAAGATGGGTTTCCTTCAACAGTATTATGTCGGGGTGCAGGCTTTTAATGTATGAATTCACCAATCCCCTCTTTATCTTGCTGCCAAGCCCATTAACATTCAACGTCACGACACTGTATCCCCGCCGGTCTCGGCACTGTCCCACCTGCTCACCCGCTATCCTGGAGTGTGTGTCTCATAGTGTAGTCGGTCATCTGTATGTGAAGGTGTCTTCTGGAGTACAGAAGTGTGCGGCCACTGTAACATGATTGTCCCCCCCCTCCCATTCCCAACTCCCCCCCTCCCTCTTCCCTGTCCATTCCCCAACTTGGCGCCCGCCACAACCCCCGTTTAACTGGAAACGCCCATAACTGCCCCCCACTCCCCCCCTTCAGTCTCAACTTCTGCAGAACCAAGACTGTTGGTGGAGTAGGCCTGTCCCCCTCCCCTGTCCCCCCCCACATAAGCTAAAGGAGGAATTTGCGCAACCGCTGAGCTTCCCACCCTTGCCCTTGCCCAATCAGCCCAACCTGTGAACGAACATGGCATAGGAATAAATTACACACTAAGCTTAGAAACAAGGGGGGGTGTATAACTTGCGTGTCCCTTCAATGATGAACTGCATGCTCTGGTGCCAGTCCTGACCCCCATCAGGATTGCGAGACCTGTGTCCCATTGCCCAGATCTTCCATCTGGCCGGGCGTTTCTTTTTCGAGCTCCCGGATAGCAGTCTCTAGGGAATGTAATGAGTGTCCTTCTGCATCCTCCGCTCCTGACGTCCTGCCTTCCGATTCGTCTTTCTCCTCTGAAGTCCTGTGGTTGGCCAGGCAGCTGAATCTAGATCCAGGCGCCGCTGCTGCTTTCCCCGCTGAGGACGCCGAGTTCTGTCTTCTTCTTTCCGAAATGTCGGTTCCTGGGTATGGTGTGGTCTGTGTATGTCTCTTTGTTCTTGGCTTTTTAATTCTTTGGGACTTGGGGGGCTCCTCATAGGATTTGCAGCCGCCCTCTCGTCCCTTGTCTGTCGGCCTTCATCAGCTGCTCCCCGAAGTATAGGATGTTCCTCAAGCCACTGCCAGGCCTCCTCCGGTCGTTTGAAGAAATGTGACCTGCCCTCGAAGATTACCTTCAATTTTGCCGGGAATAGCAACATGTACTTCAAGTGTAGGTCCCTGATCTTTGCTTTAACCGTATCAAAGGAGCGTTGTTGTTTCTGGACCTCCTGGCTGTAATCTGGGAAGATCATTATGTTTGTGTTTTCTAGTCGTATCTCTCCCAGTTGTCTGGCCTCCCTGAGAATTAGGTCTCTGTTTGCGAAGTTCAAGAAACGCGCGATGACCGGTCTCGGCCTCGCTCCCTCTGGCGGTTTCGCTAACAGGGCCCTGTGTGCTCGCTCAATGATGAAACAGTTCGAGAATTGCGCCTGTGGGAACGTCTTTCTCAACCAGGAGTGCAGGAAAGTCTGCATGTCCGTCCCTTCGATACCTTCTCTAAATCCCACAAAGCGGAGGTTATTACGTTGCGCTCGGTTTTCCGCGTCGTCCACTTTCCAGAGCAATTGCCAGTGTGATGCCTGGAGCTCCGCCATGTCCTTCCGTAGTGTGCTGAGGGAGTCCTCCGCTTCTCCAATCCTTGTCTCCGCGGTGGTCACCCTCTCCGTTAGGTTCTGGAAATCCTGACGCAGGAGCAGAACCTCCGAGCCCACCTCACCTATTTTGACCTCCAAGGCTGCCCTCGAGTCTTGTATGTCCGTTCTGGACGCTTGTATCGCCTCCAGCAGCATTGCAGTGTCCGAGCGTGTTCCAGTTGTCACCGAGGGGGCCTCTTTCTGCAGACGTGTCGTGGCATAATTATCCATAGTCTCCTGCCTCGCAGGCTTGTGTACCGGATCTCTTTTCCCCATCTCACCCTCCTGAGCATCCCTCTTCTCCGGGTGGGTCTCTCTCCTGTTCTACCCCGGCTGGGCAGCCGCCGCCCAACTGAAGAGACTCTAGATCTCTCGCTCTCCCAGGGCCCCTCACCTCCACCTGCTGACCTCGTGTCTCTGGCACTCCGCACCCCTATGGTGTCTCTTGGTGCTGTCGTTTGTTGGCATCTCTTAGGGGAGCCCCGGTGATTCACAGCCTCGTGGGGAACAAGGAGCGCCTTTTTATGCTCTCCCCGTCACTCTCTGTGCCTTCCGCCGTGGTCTCGGGGTCAGCCAACCTGGCGGGGGAGGGCAGCCGGTCGTTCTGTTGTGAGGAAACCACCTGTGTGCGGCTGTCGTCCAATGCCTCTATGTCTCTCCCCGTAGGCCTTCGTCGCCCATCCGGGACAAAGTCCTCCGAATTGGAGCCGTTATGGTGCTGTGTAACCTGCGAGGGTTGCAGAGTCCCGCCAGTCCCACCTCTGGGCACAGCCGTCTCGCCGCGGATATAAATTGTCTGCCGGACCCTCCTTCGGACCCCGTTATCCGCCGGGAGTCAAACGTGTGTGGAGGTCAGGTGGAGAGGCTGCTGCCCCCCCCCCCCCCCCAGACCGGTGTGCAGTTCTCTAGTCCCGGGCACCTCCGCACCTCCAGATTGCTCATCAGCCGCCGAGATGGTGTCACGTTGCGCTGCTCAGGGGGTGTGTCAATGCCCCTCTAGGCCCCCTATCGCCAACACTCACCCGACTCTGTCCGGTCGGGGACCGGGATTGAGACCCTCAGCGCCGCCGGAGCACCACCGCGTCTGCGGGCGCCATCTTGGTGAAGGTGTTCTCGCGGTGCCCGGTCTCCCCAGGGGGGCCACCTCCAGGATCTGTTCAGGGCGGGTTGTGTCTTCCTTGTGTTCCCCACGTTTGGCCACCCTAATCAGCGGGACAGGGAGCAAGGAGTTACCGTGTCCGGCTTCGCCCAGCGCCGACGGCCGCCATCTTGGTGAAGTCGGGCTCACGAGCGGTTGGTTCCGGAGCGATTTTCTCCGTCGGAGCGCTGAGGTTCCGCAATTTTTTTGTCCCTATGTGGTACAGGACATCTCCGGACCCCTTGTCATGACTTAGGGGTAACAGGACTGAGTATTTCGATGGATCATAATGCAGCTCGTCGGGAGCTCCGCGTTAGCACGTCCTAACCGGCCATGCTGCTGGCCACGCCCCCCAAGAAGCATGGTGACCGCTGAGCCTCTCGCCAGGCCGGGTCACCCCCTTGCTCCTCCTGCCACCTCCTGCTCCTGCCTGCCAGCCTTGCCGCCTTTTTCCGCCGCAGACGCCCCCCTGGCCCCCCGAGCGGCCCAGCCACAGCAGAGCCGCCCGCTCGCCAGTTTCCCACCGCAGCTCGCCACAGGCCCCGCCCACCACCGGCACATTGGCCGAGCCGCTCCCGCCGCCCAGCTGACCCGCCCTCCCGTCCCCCTTCTTATGACGCCCCCAGAGCGACCGTGCAGCGGACGCGCGCAGCGGGAGCGCCGACTGTGCGCCGAAGGTGCGCCAAAGGTAAGCCCGTCTGCGCCCTTCCGCGCCTGGACCGCGCCCAGTGCCAGGACCCCTGGCCCCCGCAGACCCCAGCCCACCCGCCGGACGTACGACGCCGCCACCCTCAACGCCGGCCGAATCCCAGGATGCTACCGAGCCACCCCGAGACGCACCCACGGACCCTTCTGCTGCAACTCCTGCAAGTTCACCTGCATCCGGACCTGCACTACTCCAGCACCAACCAAGACCAAGACGAGCAACAGCAGCAGCCACCTGAAATGCATCCTGCTCAACACCCGCTCCGTCCACAGACACGCCGTCGAGCTCTGGAACGTGCTCGACACAACTTTATCAGACGTCGCCTTCCTCACGGGAACCTGGATGAACGCCTCTTCAGCGCCCGACATCGCCATCGCCATCCCAGACGGCTACAAGATCATCCGAAGGGACCGCATCAACCAGACCGGAGGAGGCATCGCCATCATCCACAGGAACACCATCCGCATCACGACCAACACCGACGACACCCTCGCACTCGCCGAGCACCTGCACTTCCAGGTCCACATCAACCCCAAGACCACCCTCAGAGGCACCCTCATCTACAGACCCCCGGGACCACGCACACAATTCAGCGAAGACATCGCCGACTTCATCAGCCTGCACGCCCTCCTCTCCGCTGACTACATCCTCCTCGGGGACCTCAACTTCCACCTGGAGAACAACAACGACCGCAACACCACCACCCTGCTGGACAACCTCGCAAACCTGGGACTCAAGCAGCTGGTCACCACCCCCACCCACTACGCCGGACACACACTCGACCCCGTCTTCTCATCCAGCAAGGACATCGCCTTCAGCCACGCCACCGGACTCCACTGGACGGACCACAGCTGCGTCCACTTCAGCTTCAGAAGGACCACGATTCACCACCACCAGCAACAGGTTGCACGCAGAAGCTGGAACAAGATCACAGCCGACCAGCTCGCGACCTCCCTGAGTATGAATCCTCCCACCAGCGCAACGAACCCAAGCCAGGCGGCCACCAACCTCGCGAAGTGGATCAGCAACTGCGCAGACGACCTCGCCCCTCTGAAGACCCCGCCTAGCAGACCCGGTAGCAAGAAAGCCCCATGGTTCACCGACGAACTCAAGAGCTCCAAGAAGAACTGCAGAGCCCTCGAGAGAACCTGGCGCAGAGATCCAACACCGGACAACATGACTGCCCTCAAGCTCGCCACCCGAAAACACCACCAACTCATCCACGCCACCAAGAAAACCGCATTCAAGGAACGACTGGACAACAAAGCACACAACAGCAAGGAACTCTTCAACATCGTTAAAGAGCTCTCCAACCCCAACGCCGGAAACAACGACATCACCCCTTCGCAAGACCTCTGCAACTCCCTCGCCTCCTACTTCCACAATAAGATCGCGGACATACACAACAGCTTCAGCACTCAACCGACGCACGCCACGACCAAACCACCGCCCCCCACCACCACCCTCAGCGCCTGGACCCCGATCAGCACCAAAGACACCGTCCGCACGATGAACTCCATCCACTCCGGATCTCCTACCGACCCCTGCCCTTACCACGTCTTCAACAAGGCCGACGCTGTCATCGCACCCCACCTGCGGGACATCATCAACACCTCCTTCGACACTGCTACCTTCCCGGAGAGCTGGAAGCACGCCAAACTCAGCGCTCTACTAAAGAAGCCATCAGCCGACCCCACCGACCTCAAGAACTACCGCCCCATCTCGCTGCTCCCGTTTCCTGCAAAAGTCATCGAGAAGACCGTCAACAAGCAGCTGGCTGCCTTCCTCGAGACGAACGGATCCCTCGACCTCTCGCAGTCTGGCTTCCGGGCCAACCACAGCACCGAGGCCGCTCTGATCGCAGCCACCGATGACATCCGAGCACTGCTTGACAACGGAGAAACAGCAGCCCTCATCCTCCTAGACCTCTCCGCGGCCTTCGACACTGTCTGCCACCGTACACTAGTGCAGCGACTCAGCAACGTCGGAATCCAGGAGAAGGCACTGGAGTGGATCATCTCCTTCCTCGCCGGAAGGACACAGAGAGTCCGCCTCCCCCCGTTCAGATCTGAAGCCACCGAAGTCATCTGCGGCGTTCCTCAAGGCTCCCCGCTCAGTCCAACCCTCTTCAACGTCTACATGAGCCCCCTCGCAGACATCGCACGCCAGCACAACCTCAACATCATCTCCTACGCTGACGACACCCAGCTGATTCTCTCCCTCACCAACGACCCCGCCACCGCCAGAGCCAACCTTCACGAAGGGATGAAAGAGGTAGCCGAATGGATGAAGAACAGCGGCCTGAAACTGAACTCGGACAAGACGGAAGTCCTCATCCTGGGATCCTCACCCTCCGCCTGGGACGACTCCTGGTGGCCCCCCGCCCTAGGCAGCGCACCCAAACCAACAGACCACGCACGCAACCTGGGCTTCATCCTGGACTCCTCCCTCTCCATGACCAGACAAGTCAACGCCGTCTCCTCGTCGTGCTTCAACATCCTGCGCATGCTACGTAAGATCTTCCGGTGGATCCCCACCGAGACCAGGAAGACGGTCACCCAGGCCCTCGTCACCAGCCGTCTGGACTACGGCAACTCCCTCTACGCCGGAACCACCTCCAAACTCCAGAAGAGACTCCAGCAGATCCAGGACGCCTCAGCATGACTCATCCTGGACATCCTCCGTCGCAGCCACATCTCTGGACACCTGAGAGACCTGCACTGGCTCCCGGTCAACAAGAGAATCACCTTCCGACTCCTCACCCACGCACACAAAGCCCTACACAACCAAGGCCCAGGATACCTCAATAGCCGCCTCAACTTCTACGCTCCCAAACGCCAGCTTCGATCGACCGGCCACACCCTCACCGCCGTCCCCCGCATCCGAAGAGCCACCACAGGGGGACGGTCCTTCTCCTACCTCGCCGCCAAGACATGGAACTCCCTCCCGACCCACCTCCGCCTGACCCAGGACCACCTCGCCTTCAGGAAGCAACTCAAGACCTGGCTGTTCGAGCAGTAGCTGACCCCCCTCCCCTAGCGCCTTGAGACCCTCTGGGTGAGTAGTGCGCTATATAAATGTTTTGATTGATTGATTGATTATTTTAAACCTGTAAAACAAAGTATGAGAAGGAGGTCGTAATTAGTAAGTAGACAATCCTCACATCATTAACTGGTGCCTTGCTGACAAACATGAAATTCTTACCTCCTGAGAAGAATCGTGTGACTACAGGTGATGCAATGCACTTGTAATACAGCGGACGGGATGTCAGTCAAGTTTGTGACGGAGCAAACCAGTCCGCCAAACTCTAATTCAGGCCCTAAATCTTAATGTATAAATAATCAATAAATAACTAAATAAATTTATAAATATGTCTAAGACAGAGCATACATCATCCTTCTTCTTTTCTGCATCCTTTAATATGTCTCTACCCCATTTGCACACATCACAGCCACAGTATACATGAGCAGATCCCGTTTGTAATAATCTTTAGTATTCTAAATCAAACCACTTGATGAATTTCTCTACACAAAATATACTTGTTGTTTGACTTTAAAGTCTTTCCTGCTTTGCTTCACAGCACCCTTGGGATATGTGTCTAATTTCAAGGTGACATCGTACACAGGTACATCTGTTTCTCTTGCTTGGAGTGCCACGGCTGGAGCCACCGAATACAAGATTACCTGGAGCCCAACAGCAGAAATAGGTTGGTGGTTAAACTCTTTCATCTTGAATTCTCATTTGTTTTTTATTGCAAGTTTGTTTTCAGATGTTTTTTTTTATCATCAATGAGACAAGAAGCGTGACTGCAATATTTAGAGATACTTGCGTGGAGTAGGGTCCGTCATATACTTTATGCTCAATTTTATTCCCTCTAAGGGCCCGAATCCGATGCAGTTAGGAAAGCATTCCCACCTAGTGCCCGATTACCATGCGGTTATGAAGGCCTCCTAAATGTAAATGTAAATGTGTTGTACTTGTATAGCGCACAGCTACCCCGGACCGGGGTCTCCTGGCACTTGTACTCATACCACTCAGGAACCCTTCCTGGCTTTCCTTGTGAAGTGTCCACTCCTGGGCACCTCCATGGTGAAACCAGGCATCCCTCGCGCTGTTGGGGCCGTTGTGGAGATTAAGCAAGCTATTGCCCAGAGTTGCAGTGTGGGACCCATGATTAGAATAGGCACTGAGGCGAGAATATCCGGTCAGAGGAATTTATGCGCCCGAGGCGGGAATCGAACCCTGGTCCCTGGCCAGAACTCTGCATCAAGGTCTGCCACTCTAACCATTGAGCCACTCCTCCACAAGGCATTTTCTCCTTCCGAATCGGATCAGGAACGTGTCTTCCCGACCGAGGGTGTTGCTAAGATGGCAATTGAGTAGGAGCCACTCTCCTTAAGTCCTCCATTTGATTTCACCAGCCAGCTATCCCACCTCACCAACAGACACCATTTGGGCTTCACCAAACCGATGTGGGCGCACTGAGACCTAGGATCACTCTGGTACCTCCTGAATTCCCAAAAGACCTGAGAAAATAGACATGAGTGGAGATGGTCAAGGTCAACCCCGATAAAAATGCAGCTAATCTTTTAAAAGATACTTTGCAAATTGGCAGAACTATTGGTTTTCGGAGACATATCTAAAGTTGCTAATGCATTTCTCAATTGCCCTTCACACAGGAGGGCTGTCCTCCCATGTTGACAGAAATAAAGGCATTTAAAAACTATAGCAGTCAAATAGCAGATTCATGATAAATGTCAATTTGGCAAATATACTTGATACAGCATGGTAAGGTTTAGATTATATCATAGATTTTGTTGTTGCGTTCATGAGTACTCTATGTTGAATGTTGATGACTGTTCTATATTCCATGTATTTGATTTGGGACATTTTAAAGATTGTCCTTGTGTTGCAATTGACCATTTTAAATCTGATCAAAATCTCTTTCCTAATTTTGGGTATTTCGCATCTGTTACGTGAATATTGTCTCACCCAATTAGCTCTAAAGATTATGCAACTTATGCAAGTCCTGCTTACAATTCTCGCTTGCTAGCTCTTCATCACCAGAGGATGTCCAGCCCAGGAACAGTCCATTATGGGCATCTTTTTTTAGAGAAAGGGCAACTTTCTGTCCATGAAATGGACCGTTGAGCAGTAGAGCAGATAAGATGCTCAGAAGATTATAAAAAAATAACTGGATATTGTATGAACTACTACTGATTCCATGAGCCAAAAATGTAAGAAATAATTAGCCAAGTAGACGTCATCCATATGGTAGCATCTCGAGCAGTGATCTGCTCAATTTGATAATGCAGGAAGTCACACACAAGTGCTTTTCGAGACTGCTGACTGCTATGTAGACTATTTTTTATGGCTAATAATATCTGCATTGTGGGTAAAGTAGCCCAATGTTGTTGTCGAATGAGTGTGTTGTGGGTCATTGGGGAATTCTGTGTCTTACAGAGGAAGTAGATCACAAATTGAGTTTGTATGACTGAGATTTCACTTCCGTAACCCATGCAACACTGGTCAGAGCTTTCTTTAGTAGACCGGCTTGGAGGACCTCTACCCAAAGACATCATCAGCTATGCCCATTGCCATCATTCAACTCACATTTCACCATCTCCTAACCAAGCAGTGACTGGTGTTGCAGTGGACGTTTAGGGTCACTTTTATTACAGAGAAACAGTAATTCTTTATTTATTCCAGAATCCCCAATATTTTGTTAGATTATGGTTGAGCATCATGTTCTACATCATGTTTTTTTAGAAATATTAACTGAAGAATAATGTTGCCTTCTACTTGGTTACATCAGATGTATCAAAGTCAAACCTGGGAGTAAGACTGATACACCCCTACACAGAATCATCTATCTATACACACGCCACCAACACTTTTACACTATTAATGATTTTTAAAAAAAATGTCATGCATTTTCCTTTCAGACCAAGATGCTGTGAAAAGCCATTACCTAGATCCAAACATTCTCTTCTATCGCATTGATGGATTGAGACCTAACACTCAGTACACCATCAGTGTCCATGCTATCTACAGCAACTCGGAGGGACCAGCAGCCACGTTTGTTCATAACACCGGTAAGTACTCTTTCCGTTTGCGCTGTGTCAGTGCTTAATAATTCATCATCCTTTGGTTGAGGAAATCCCACATTTCTTCCTCCAATCACAAGTCTTTTTTTTCTTATGAAAGGGTCCATCCTCTTTTACTTTGGGCTTGCTGGGTTGTAATGGCCTTGCCGTATGATCTCATAAGTATTAAAGATACTTATATAATTATCACTTTTCCTTTTTTTACAGCCCATCCCATGTGCATGTTATAATTTAGGACTCTTATTTGCTACTCTTTATATTTTAGGTTGGCACTTGTCACTGCTTGTTCTTGGAGGCGATAGCAGGAAATGGCTTATAAAATTCAAGATCTGAGCGGGGTAATTTCACAACCTTGAAGAATGAATTTGCAAATAGCAGCTATAGTACAGGGTAGACTATTTGTAACTAATTTGCAGTAGAGCGTCTATCGAGCACCGCAGGATTGTTGAGGGTGGGCTAATCAGTTCATCAAAGTTTGCTTCCTACATCCAGCAATTGCAGACAGTCCAGAATGGCTCCACAAGCCATATTTTTCGAAAAGCAAAAGTAGGGACTCTTCGAATACTTCACTAAAAAGTCTATACTAGTTTTTTGGTTGGGAGTCGGGTGGAACATGAGGGCTAATGCCTGGCTGATAAACAGCTCAAAATCATGCATCCCACACCAAAGAGGGAGAAACCTGTACCTCAGGCACTGGTTTCAGCACTTCAGTCAGATGACCAGCTCCAGTTGCTAAGCCAAAAGTTTAAATATTTATTTCACTTATAGAGCGCGCTATCACCTTGAGAGGCATCCTGGCGCTGGCAGACTCAAAAGAAAAGGAAGGGGCAACAAATCACAGGCTAAGGATTAGGGAAAGAGGGGAAAAAGCCAGGTTTTTAACTGCCTTCTAAAAGCAAGAAGGCCGGTGACATGCCTAAATACAAAAGCCAGGAGAAACATAGATTCTCTACCCATGCACCAAGGTTATGGAATGCACTACTAATGCAGTTTAGGAACATACAAAAGATTTTACGATTTGCTAAAAAGCCTAGTACTGCTACAGGCTCTTGTGCTGTCACTCTGATTTGAAAATCCTTTGGTGTTATGATTTGATTTGACTCTCTATGGGTGCTGTGCAAATGATCCCAAATACATTAATAAAAATGCCCTGTGCTAATTTTGATTTTCTAGTTTTGCATAATTTATCTCTTTCTGATTTTTCCCTCTTTCCTTTGTGCCTCCTCTTCCTCCTCAGTTTACTTATTTTCTTTTTTTCTATTTGAGATCCTTCTAATGAGTATTCTTAGATCAGAAGAAGCTGGGGTATAAACATGTCACATGCAGATTCTACAGATTTCTTTAAAAGTCAAGGTGATCCTCTAAGGTGTATTTCGCAGACAGCACTTTAGTTTTATCCTACTGCATGGCTTGTTAAATACAACAATAGCCCTGAGCCGACCTGGAGACTGAATATGCTTAATATCTAAAAATAGGCAAAATTTGCGCTATCCCAGCTCAGAAAGACACAGTTTCGAGGGGTAACAATCACCAAGCAGCGATGCTAATCTCATCTCTTAATTTCCCGAAATGTCATTTCTCCCTTTTGTTCTTGACATAGTCAGTTGTAGCAGTGTACATCTGACAGAGACGTAGCTAAAGGTACTAACACACTAACAGGTGCAGGGTTTTCTCATGAGAAGAGTGCAAAAAACTTGAGAAAATGCACAACAGTGAAGATCCCAGACGCTGCACTGCTTTGACTGTGGCAAGCAGGAAATTGGCCCAGTGCACGTCAGTGGTGAGAGAACTCAAACACGCCATCATAGCCTGGGCTTGAAGAATGATCTGTGGATTAAACAACATGACAGTTGTTCATGTGGAACAGCAAAAAAAGAGTTCACAGTGTCTGATGTATAGTTACTGCAGAGAAGGCTATAGGATAAGGAGATCACCACTGGGGTTTAATGTTCCTGAATGTGACGTTTCTTGGCTTCCTCCGTAGATTCCAACCCCATCCAGATTCAAGCCGTGCGAGATTTGAAGATCGCAGACTCTGGTGTTCACAGTTTGAAGCTGATCTGGAAGAGGCCCTCGGGCATCACCGACTACAAGATCGCCTGGGCCCCTTTCAATGGTAGGTCCTGGAGCCCATTCGGTAAGAAGTAAAGTAATGCGCCCGTGTGCTGTGCTGCGTTCCACTGTGTAATGATGCTCTCTAGCCTGTGTTTGTGCGATGTGATTTGATTCTCTTTTATATTTTGCTGTGGTATCCTCGTTCTTTCTATGCTGTGCCCTCTTGCTATGATGTTTTATGGTAAAGTATTTTATGCTGCAAAATATGTTTTTTTGGGCCAAACAGAAGCCAAGTTTTCTTTGCTTTTCCCTACAAAAACTGACATATATTTGATTCAATTTCATTAGTGTACCTTCACTCTTAATGTTCTGCTTTTGATTGTTATTGTTTTCTTTTGGCATCCATCTTTTATGACATGGAGGGTTTGCTCATTTGAAAATGATGGGGCTCATTATGATAGCGGAAGGACAGCCACCGCCGGGGCGGCGGTGGCGGTCCTTCCGCCATCAATGAGCACTTTACCCACCGCCTAATTAGGATGGCGGTGGGTATCGCGGCAGATGCAAAGTCCGTCTGCCGCTTTTCCGCCGGATGCAATCGCGCCGGTTGCCTGGCGGGCGGAAAAGGGCAAATAATATGGTGGCGGTGCCTAGCAGGCCCTGAGCGGGCCCCCTCAGTGTGGGAGAAGGGTGTAGGTGCACTGGGAGTACCCATGGTACCCCCTACATTCCCATGCATAAGGTAGAAGGCACTGCAGGGTGCCTGCCACGTTATGCATGGAAATGCACAACGTGGCATTCTGGCATTGCAAACGGTGCTGCAGCCAGCAGCACCGTCCGCAATGTTAAAAGGAAAAGGATGTGCCCGCCATACTAACGGGTGCATCCTAATTGGGCTGGTGGGACCGCCGCACGTCTGGCGGGCGGTCCCGGCACCGCTATGATGGCGGTCGGACTGATGTCTGCTCGCCATCATAATGAGCCCCTATGCTCTTGATACCCATATCAACCATACAA
The DNA here is from genome assembly GCF_964263255.1 of Lissotriton vulgaris. Taxonomy (NCBI): domain Eukaryota; kingdom Metazoa; phylum Chordata; class Amphibia; order Caudata; family Salamandridae; genus Lissotriton; species Lissotriton vulgaris. Next base: position 1,671,808,766 of record NC_141685.1, on the reverse strand, counting down.
TTGTGTCCCTTGGTTCAATGGCAGAACTAAGAACGCGTCTTTCACATAGACCCCCACACATGGTGTTCCCTCAAAATAATGCATATCCAAGGATGTGCAGAGTTACAAAGTTGGGCAACTCACAACTTTGCCACTTCAGCTAGTCACCATTCCTGCTGCAGCAAAGGGTTACTTACAGGTGCAGGGGGGCTGTAGCAGGTCAATGAGAGGACTGATGCTGCTCAGAGTGGCAGTTCTTCTCCCAAGATTCAAGTCCCCACGCCTGGCCAAAAGTCATGAGCCCGCCTCGCACCCTTTCATTGGATAGGAAGCCCCCTTAAATGCCCCCCAGATCTGTGAGCTGCTGCAGGCCTCCAAGCTGTCTCATGCCACACACTCCGGGTACACCCACGCTGTCTATTCACCTTCATGGAAACTTGTATCTTCATAGGAAGGGCTGTAGTGGACCACCAGGACAAAACAGGATTGCTGCACTTAGACCATCCTCCCATAGGAGATCCTGCAGGAAGCAGGGAATCTTGCCTTGCAGCATATCTTGGTGAATTCAATGTCGCCTCAGGTGAAGACAGATAAAGTCAGGATCCCACGCCCACTGTTACAGAGGGAAACATTCCTGAATTCTTTGCAAAGTTTAAACTTCACTAGCCCTTAATGCTCACTTCTAGTGTTATACCTCGATAAAAGGCAGGAGAGGCAAGGCTTGGAATCCATGATCCTTTCACATAAGGAATTAATTAAATGATTCTTTATTTAGAAATTTTTTGTCTGCCCCTTTACTATCTGGGATTCTAAACAATGTTTCACAATGAGTCTCAGTCTGTCCTCTTCCGCTCTCCGTATTTGTAGCATCTTTCAAGAGTTACCTTCCCTCAGTTTTGAGATGCCTCAGGTTTCAGTGAGCTCTACAAACAATGCTCACTCTGTCACGGTGAGGGGTGGGGTACAGTGGTTCTGGAACACTTTCCTGACTCACTAAAATGATCGGGGTTCTAGAAAATCCTGGTGTCACCGAACAAGCGCGTGCAGCAAAGGAGCAGAAACTTGAAGTGAGGAGCACGTGTTTGTGAGAGTGAAGGAAGTGAATGAGCTAGTCGTACAAAGCATTTTTTGTTGTGAAAATGTGGCTCAATGATTCATGATGATGCAATATCCTTAAACATAGGAATACAGTCTGTCAAATTATACTCAAAAAAGGAGATATTTAAAAGAGTCGCTTAATAAATTCGAGTGGGTTAGACCATACACACGGATAAAATAAATGTGCATTGGTACGATTCCCTCCCTCCTACATCCAAGATGCCTCCCACCACATTCCTAGAATAAAAGGCCCAAATGAAAATGTGCCTAATGTTTAATATTTGTAAAAAGAGGCTATTTTTACATTTGTGCTTTGTGTGCCCCAGGCTTTCACACTCCATAAAACTCGAACACAGGAGTTAAAAAAGTTTTTTTGAAAATGCCATCTCTTTGAAGCCACATAATGTAAACACAGCTGTACATGACCAGTCGGTGTGCAGCGGTTTGTTGCAAGTCGTCCTCTGTGCTCCCCTTAATTACAATTGAGCGTTCACCTGTATTGGAACAAACAGCTAATGTTGTGGTGTTCTATATTGTCTGTCTGATCTGTCTCCAGGTATAGGGGTGCTGCAGCACCGGCCGCACCCCTAGCTCCAACGCCTTTGGCTCACAGAGAATACATCTTTTCATTGTGCATTGCAGTGTGTGTCTCACTTTTGTGCTTGTGGTTTCATTGTGATGGTGTGTCAGTACTTGAAATAAAATGGCTCCCTATCTTTTTTGTTTGTAGGCGGTCTGGAAATTTCTCGCATTGTTCCGGCTGAGACCACTTTCTTCAACATCACGAACCTTGAGGAAAGCACCACTTACACTATCCGCGTCTCCTCAATGGTGGGGGACCGAGAGGGGAGCCCAGTGCTCCTCACTGCCAAAACGTGTGAGTACAGGGGAGGAGGGGGAGGAGCCAGGCCAGGACTAGAGGGGAAAAACATTCAAGACAAAAGCACAACCTGTTGTTCGTAGGTGGATCAGCTCAGACCCTGCAAAGCGTACATTATAATGTTGGACTACACCATTAGTTGAGTACCCCCCTCCCCCCGCCCCCCCATGGTATCACTGGAGTGGAGAATATTCTAATGCAATACCCAGTACTTCATATCTATTTTTGTACAACAATATTGAGTGCAGTATTTTGACTACAACTATATTATCAAAGAAAGGAAATAAAGGTAACAGAAGTGGGCAGGCATTAAGCCCAGCCTCTTAGCACAGGTTTTTCTGAGACAAACCCTGAGTGTGTCCCCACATTTGGTCTTCAAGGCTTCCCATTGGTATTCATACTCCATCTTTCTTACCCAGCGCTTCCCCCTTCCGTCCACATTTCAAGGATACCACTGTCCCTGACTCCTTTAATTGTTTCCTTGGGTGAGTTAAGTCTAACTGGGATCATGAATCTTCAGTTGGGACAGCAGAAAACTACGGCTGAGTATTAGGATAAAACCAGGGGGTTTGAGAGGGAGGTCTTGAGATTAGCCCTACCCTTTTTGAAGTGCAAGCTGGTTGCTTCCTGTACAGAGAAGGGCACACTGGCTACTTCAAATCGCTGGCTCGTCTTTCACTAATGTGCTGCCCCCAGAAAGGTAGGCAAGAGTTTACGGCTGAAATCGGGACAACGCATTAACTATAGTAGGGCACACTGATCCAGTCTGTGTCCAAAGAACCAAATTAAAAGTGTTCCAAGGCACAGACTGAGAAGTGTGCCCCAAACATATTACGGGTCCTGGATGGCAGCAGAGAAATCTGGGAAAGGAGATTTCCCCTCCAACTCTGCAGTAGTACTTTCCAAGTTTACAAAGTATAATGTGTACATATATGTGGAAGTCATCCTAACAGTGAACCGTCAAATCACCAGCCATGTGGAACAGAACAAGATTCTACATTCGTCCCAGTCAGGCTTCCGTGCTGGATTCATTGTGAAATTAGCCCTTCTGGGAGTCACAGAAGACATCAGTGGCAACCTTGACTCAGGGCAGAAGGCAGTGGTCATCTTGTTAGTTCTTTCCGCCGCCTTCGCCCTTGTTGCACAAAGTAGGGGTATCAGTATCGTCTCTTAGGTGGATGATACTCAGCTAATGCTATCCGTCCATCAGCTTATTCACGCTGTAATCGGAAATTTTCAGGGCTGTCTTGAGTCCATTGCTCAGTGGATGCCCGACAGCTGTTTACAATTCATCTCGGACAAAACGGAAATCTTGATGTTTGGCTCCACCTCTCCTCTTAATGCACTGCAACGCTGGCCATCCAACTAAGTGCCTGCCTCCACCCCTTCTACAGTAGTCAGAAATTTGGGAGTCTTGAAGGACACTGCACTTTCCTACAAACCCTATGTCAAAGCCACCTCTGCTAAATGCTTTGGTCTACTAAAATCCCTGAGAAAACGTCTAAAGTATCTTCCTCAAGACACTCGCAAAGAGGTTGTTCATGCATTAAGCACCAACAGGTTGGACTACGGCAATGTACTTTATATAGGTGCCGCCCAGAATCTGCTATCACAAATGCAACAGATTCAAAATACCACAGCTAGGCTCATCCTGAATATCCCCAAACACCAGTCTATTAAACAAGGTGTAAAAGATTTGCACTAGCTTCCTATCAAGTCAAGGATAACATTCAAAACTCTCATGATCAATCACAGAGCCTTCCACCTACAGCTACACCCATAAAGTCTATGCCTGAGGAACTGTCAGAAAATTGTATTTTACCCGTTGATCGCGGCACAAATTATGCCGCCATGTGGACATTTTAATCAGTGGGCGGGGTTTGGACGGCAGAAAAATGAATTTTGTGGCAAAAGCAGTGTAGGACTCGGCCGGGAGGTCATCAAAACCTGGTGTTTTTCCCATTGGTAATTATCTCAGTTTGTTCCTTATGCTCTGTTCAGTGATCGGGCCGTTAGGCTCTCCAATACTTACCCAGGTATTGTTGGAAATCACATATCCCCCAGAAAAACGTCTATTGCCTCCACATTAATGGGGCTAGGGGTTTGAATAGATTCCTCTGGGATTGCTCCCCAGAGGATCTTTTTTGAGAGACACTTTTTCTATGATAGACCCGGGACGTATTGTGTTGTGTTTGAACAGAGTGCCTGATAATAGTGATAAAAGGATGTCTGCCTGCATGTTGACCTCATAATCTTCATCTGTCCTAATGGAAAGCACAGGAGAGGGAGGCTGTCTGGGGTATAATTAACCATGCCAAGAGGCTGCCCCACTTATGTCTCTTAATGTGTGTACACACTATGTAGGAGTTGTAATCCAAACATTGAATCCTTTTCAACAGGGCAGAGTGGTGTTTCCGCGGTTCCTGGAGGTGTGACTCTTCAATTGGGTCATGTGCAGCTTTCCGATGAAGGGACAAAAAGGAGGCCTGAAGAGTCTTTAGCTCTGTCAACAGGTCAACAGTGCCCCACGGACTCCTATAGTGGTGCTTAGGCAGGTACCCCTGATCACTACTTTAAACGAGTCCCACTCCACCGCAGGCAAGGTGGCAATACCTTCATTTAATCTATAGTTGTTGTCTATAGCGTTCCGCAGGGCATAGTGGGTCAACAGATCCTCCAGCCATTGTGGCTGACGTTTTCCAGCTGGAGATCAGGGTCAGAACCCACCTCCATCGAAACGTGATCTCCAGAGGGTTGTGACCTGGCAGAGTTTTCCCTAAGTATGAGGCGTTGAGTACTTCTCCCTGGTCGATAGTGGGGCCAGAAATCTTGTCTAAAGGCATGCCGTCTATGTGTGGGTGAATAGAAGGAGCATTATTTCATGCCTGGATTTTGGAGCCCAATCCAACACCCACAACCATGGGGCCTTGGCATTGCAATATGCAGGGGCACAAGATACTGGGAGGTCTGAACGATCTGTCCCAATATTATATACAGAGTTAAAGTCGTCCCCCAGGAGCCAGTTGTAAGGCCTCCCAGCCCCCCAGGTTCTGTGACAGGGACACCAAGAAGGCTGGCTGATCAACATTTGGTGCATAAATACTGCCATAGCAGTGGGGAACGATCTAATTAGCCTCTTAGCAGAACCGTCCTTGCTGGCCTATGTGACCTTCTTCCACGTAAACCGGAACATTTGGTTTTAACCTTATGGCTGCACCCTGTGCATTTGCAGAGTATGTATTGTGATCTAGTAGTCCGTGCCATTTACGTCACATTTTATCCTCCTCCCCACTCGTCAGTTAGGTCTCCTGCATAAAATCTATCTGGGCTCCCATCTGTCGCAGCAGTGACTGTATCCCATAGTGTTTGCATGTGTCCCCACCCCCATGTCACACAAATATATTTACCCTGGTGTGTCATACCATTACATGAGAAAAGCTGATGGTAGGTCCCAAGGGTGGCCTGGGATCTCAGTTGCAGATCATGAAGGGGCCAGTGTCTAAGGGGGAACAACAGGGGCGTCAATATTACTCTCCATCCCGATGCCGTAGGACTTGGCCTTTTTGGCTAAAGCTCCATAAACTTTTTGCTTTCCCCCTAGACCGTTTTCCTGACATAGAATAGCCTATTTGGATGCTGTGGGTCACTGATGATCAGTGACAAAGTACCAGAGTTCCCAGTTTAAGATGTAATGGTGATTGGTTGGCCATGATTGGTATGTTTGCCTTACTAGTAAAAGTCCCTAGTGATGTGCACTGTGTATGCAAGGGCTAGTAATGCAAGGGCGCACAGAGAAGGGAACTCTGGCCTTCAGTGTAGGGCCTGCATGCAGAATCCTAAATTAGTATGTAGTCCTGACAAGTGCAACCACTTGTCAGGCCTGACTTTCCCTTTTACATACACATGGGGCACCCCTGTGGTAGGTACCAGGTAACCAATGGGCAGGGTGCAGTGTAGGTAAAAGGCAGAATATAAACTCAGGTGTGTGTTATGTTCTGCCAGTGACAAACCCGCCATTTAGTTTTTCACTGCTGAAAGGCCATTCTGCCCATAGGCCAGAATGGGGGAGGCTGGGTGTTGTGTTTGCTAATCTAGTTTCCTGTCAGTTTATAATGGAGAGGTGAAGTTTAATATGTATGGCCTAACAGTGTCATAATGGATCTTTTTGTAAAGGTGGTTTTGTCACTCTGTGTTTATAAACCACGTTTTTAGATAGTGGCTGAGTTTTGTGCTCTTAGCATTCCTGTGTGTCTCTGAAATGTGGATTGTCTGTCTGGAACTGAAAGGTGAGAGGAGCTGGGAGAGGTCTTGACCCAGGGAGGGGTTGAGATGGCACCAGGCTGCCCTGCATCTGGAGAGTAGGGGGAGGAGAAGCCTGGGAGGTGAAGAGGCCTGGGCTGGTGCTATAAACCAATTGAGCCATCTCCTGCTGAGTGATTAAGGATCCAGACCCCCAGTATCAAAGGGAGAGAGTGACACTGGGAGGGAGACACCCAGATTTAGGGAGGGGTCAGGGAACCCTGAGCACACACAAACTTCATCGACATTAAGGGGTATGACTATGAAAGCTGAAGCCCCTGAACGTTGGAATGAAACAGATATTGATTGAGACTGAAAAGGCTTGGACCCATTCTGTGGTCAAGAGGAACCTCTGCTACAGAAGGAACAACTGAAGAGACTGCTGTGGATAGACCAATCCTTGCTTCGTGATCTGGGGCTGGTTTGCAGTTTGCTGTTCTAACTAAGGAAGAGGCTGTTGGGACTGTGCTTGGAGGCGCTGGGTCCCTCTGCTTGAAGAAGACTGTGCTTAGTGCTGTGTCTTGTAGGCCCAAGTCTCCCTCTTTGGAAATACAGGATCATAAATGTTTCTGGAGAAGGCCCAAGCAACACAGAATGAGCATGCTTTTTTCAGCTTGAGACCCTCAGAAGTTGTGCCTTGTGATCGTGAGCATGCAGGAGTAAGCTAAGTTTCAGACGCGCAGAGTAAATTTCGGGGTGCAGGCCAAGGCTTTGGTGAGGAGTGTCTGGTCGTGGTGTGCACGAGGAGACAAGGCCAAGCTCGGACGTGAAAGGGTGCGTGTTGTGGTGCAGCCCGGGTGTTGGTGAAGAACGCCTGGGCCTCATGTGCACCAAAAGAAGCAAGTCTCTTATGTGCAAGAGTGCATGTCATGGTGCAGCCAGGGCGTTAGGGAGGAGCGCCTGGACATCGTGTGCACCGGAAGAAGAGATGAGACTCAGATACGCAAGAGTGTTTTTCGTGGTGCAGCCAGGGCATTGGTGAAGAGTGCCTGGACATTGTGTGCACCGGGAGAAGAGGTGAGGCTCAAAAATGCAGGGTGCGTGTTGAAGATCAAGCGAAGCGTTGGTGAAGAGCGGCGGATCATCGTGAGCACTCGAGAAGAGACGAGTCTTGGACGTGTGGTGTTCATGTCGAAGTGCAACCAGAGGTGCTAGTGGGGAGTGCCTGGTTAGGGTGTGCACCAGCGACGGCTCGTGGAGGGAGTTACGGTGGGGCAGGAGGGCGGGGAGGGGGAGGGGCAGGGCGGAGGTTGCTAAAAACCGGCATATGGATAATTGCAGGTAAGTAAACAATTTAATTAATAAAACGAATTTCGTAGCTCGCACTGCATTGCATTTTGCGATGCAAGGCGCACTACGAAATTCGTTTTATTAATTAAATTGTTTACTTACCTGCAATTATCCATATGCCGGTTTTTAGCAACCTCCACCCTGCCCCTCCCCCTCCCCGCCCTCCTGCCCCACCGTAACTCCCTCCACGAGCCGTCGCTGGTGTGCACTGAATTGAAGTAAAGTCTTCACAGTGCTGAGGGCAGGTCTTGGTCTGGACTGAGACTGCCGGAGTGAGGGCCAAGTCATTGGGGCCCTCGGAATCAATCAGCAGTGGCCCGGACTAGCAGCCACGGAAGAGCTAAGCCTCCGGTCCGAGTCCGCCGCAGCCCGTGATGGATTTCTGGATCAAGGCCCGAGTCGCTGACGTCGGGGAGGAGAGTGGGATCGTGTCCCCCAAGGTAACGTGGATCAACACCTGGAGTGGGGTGCGGGCCCGGAGGGACACTCACTTGGCCTCCCGCTTCAGTCAGCTGCGTGAGCCATTGCTTCGGCTCGGATCCCGGCCTGTGTGTACCCAAGACGGGGCAGTACTGGGGCCAGAGTGGGAAGCATTACCTTTGTGTCATCATTTTATCCATAGCAGGGTCACTGTTAACGGACACGTACAACTGTTGTATTACACTGTGCATTAATACTGCTAACAAACTATCGAACTGTCGTATGACGCCTGATCTCATTTGTGCCTGACAAACTTTATGCTTGGTGTGCTACGCACTGCATTATTTTCTCCCTTGCATATTACCTAATTGTAACATGGCGCATTGCATTATTTCTTCAGTGCACAGTATCTGAGTATAACGTGGCACAGTGTATTATTTCTTCATTGCTCCGTACAGGATTGTAGCGTGACGCATTGCTTCTTCCTGGTACAGGGCATGCTGGTGGTGATACGCATTGCATTATCCCTTCAATTGCAAATTACAGGACTGTGGAGCCATGTATGGCATTGTTTCTCTGTTGAACAATAAAAGAGACAATTGTTACGCATTGCAGTATTTTTTTCCTTTTGTGTGATTCTAGCAATACGATGGGCCTAACCTTTTGGAAACGGTTAGCCGTGAGCTTAACTGTTGGTTAGAAGCAGTGGCGGGGATTAGAACCTACCAACGCACTGGAAAGAATACTACCCATTCTTATATGTTGATTTTGTATCGTGTGGTCGTATCGTATAATTGCTTATATATAGATTATACAAATGTTATCAGTACTCGTGTGGAGTCTATTTGTGATGACATCATGGGGTTACTGTGAGCGTGGTTGCACATACTGAACACTCGTGCCTTGGAGATAAGCCTGGCTACTCATGCCAAGCTACTAAGGGGGTGAGCAGGGCTATCTCAGATGTCCTTACTTAGCTTAACGTTGAAGCGAGGGGTCGGGAATGCACACCTCCAGCACTTGGTGGCGGCCGTAAGCGACAAGGATCTCCACTTCCAACAGGTGCCAATAACTTAACATTCTTCAACATCTTCTAGTCTGTCAAGGAAACAATGACAGACAAATACAAACAACTGAGCTGTCCAAACCATTGGGGACAGCAGACATTTGTGTATTGTGAATCAGGGGCATTATGCTGCATATTCTGAGGTGGTTGGGACTAGAACAGATGGACGGGGCTCCTACATGAAAGTGTTACTGGTGGGAGGGACGTTTTCAGTTACAATTGGGCAAGAAACAAGCGACCTAGGCTTTGGCCGTACTTTCACCCCTCCTCCGGCAGGAGGAGACGTGTGATGGGAAACTGGTCAAGAGCCCTGACCTCCTGTTGAAGATGAATAGGTGCCCCAGGTGTCTGTCAGCACAGCAAGAGTTCCCTGAGACGGTCCTACACCAGTTCATCTGCTATCTGCAGGCTCACCCAGAGTAGAATCCTGGAGGTTTTGCTCTTCTCTGAGCCAGACCAGTCAATCCCTGATTCTTCGGACCACAGTAAAGGTCGCTAAATCTGGAATGCCACTGCCGTGGCCACCGTCAACATTCTGTCATCTTTAACTGGCTGCGGTGTAGGGGCCACCCCATGGGTCTTCCCCTCCTCCTTCCAGCCCGGCAAGATCCCACTTCCCGCCGTCATCATCGAGAAGACTCTGCAGCCACCCTCCTGCCTCCAGAATCTGCCTGGAAGCAGTCAATCCAGACAAGTTCTCTTAATTGCCTCTTAACAGCCAAAAGGATACCCTCTGGTTTTGAACTGCCAGGATAAAGTTCGAGAAGAGCATAGTTTAGGAGTTTTGCCACAATGGGTCTCGGATGAGCCCCCGGAGTGGGTGGATGGAATCTGGTGGGCACGCTCCACAGCGTACATGGAGGAAAGGCCACAGGTACATAGCCGTTCCCCCCACCAGCCCTCAATGATGGACGTGGAGTTGGAGCCCTCATTTTTTTCTGGCAGGCACATGATGCGGGGGGTATTACGCCACGCCCTACCCTCGGCATCCTCAGTTTGGTGTTTTTCGAGTTTTACATATTCCGATAGTGCACATAGTTCTTGGGATGTAGCTTTCGACTGTGGCATGAGCTTAGCAAGGATGGTGCCCATTATGTGTAATTTCTATTTCAGTTTTTTTGGTCCTTCCTGCAGTATATTCAAGTCTTTGGCTAGGGTGTCAATGTTTTGCTCCAGGATCATACAGACATCTCCAATCGCCATGAGAATCTGGGTGTTGTTGCTGCATTGTGGTGGTATCTCGGAGGGGGCCAGGGCCTGTGTAGACTCATTCAGGCCGGTAGTTCTCATTGCAGGAGTGGCCTGAAGAGGCAATGGTTTAGCTGGTTTGGACTTCCCCATGATGTAGCTCACCAGAATGGCCCCCCAAACAAGGCCCAGACTCTGCAAAAATGGCAGTGATAGGTCACGGCCGCAGGTCCCATGAGGCCTTGAGGCAGCACATGCAGTCACAATAGTTCTCACTGGGTGGACACAGGGCCCCACAGCCTTGCGGGGAGTTGGCAGTGCAAGTGCCAATCTTCTAGACTGGGGCGTACTCCCTCCCTCTCCTTCAGTAAAGGGTGTGGTCTGCTCATGGCTTGCCTGACCCCCTGAGCTCCAAGCTGGCATGAGCAGCAGTGTTTTCCCCCCAGATCTAGCCCCAGGTTTCCCCCTATTGGTTCTCCAGCAGTGCATTCCAGCAATGGTGTGGTTGAGCCTAGCCAATTCAGGCCTCGGCTGCAGGTGGATATTGGGCCGGGGATGGGACAGCACTACTCAGCTCACCGCCAGCTGGCCGGGTTCCCCCCTCTGGGTGGGGTTCTCAGGATCCACTCCACCAATGGGTATTGGACGCCCGTCTCCTCCCCTTTGGGTGACTGCAGGCACCTCTTTCACCAGTAAGCCTGGTTTTGCCAGATCCATCCAAGACCTGCCGCTTTGCTCTGCGTGCAGGCTGATGCCCGCTCTCAAGGTTGTCGCCTGGAATCCTGGGCGCACCCCTGCAGCCCCTTCAACCGTCCTGCTCCCTTGCCTGTTCCCCCCCCCCCCCCAATATTGCAGACAGGAGGTAGCAGCAGCAGCCCCGATTATGTATGATTTGGCAGGCCCATATGGGAGCTCCTCTACCACACTTCCACCATGTTGGATGGTCAGCTACGCACCTTGTGAGGCCATATTAGTGTAAGCTTCTTTCCTGCAAGTATTTTGATATCTTTTCTTTGTAATCTTCTATCTATTAAATAGTGACCGTTGTAGGAAGCTGGCTCTTTATATAATAGACTAAAAAGAGGTACACTGTGTTAAGAGTCCATGCAAATGCCAACTGGTTTACAGAGGCACAAATGACACCCCAAATGCTCTCTATTATGGTAGTGAGGGCGAGCAGTCAGGCATATCAGAGGGTACTGCTAAGCATGTATTGCACTCACAAAGTGGAGAAGTGTGGCTCACTGGTTAGAAGCGACAGACCCCGAAGCAGAGATCAGGCCCGGGACCAGGATTCAATTCCCGACGCGGCAGGGTCTTGGGCTCAATGTCCGCGGACTCGATAATTCTCGCCTCTGCGCCTACTCTAATCATGGGTCCCATGCTGCAACTCTGGGCAATAACTTGCTTAATCTCCACAACGGCCTCAACAACACTGGAAAGCCTGGGTTCACCTTGGGGGTGCCCAGGAGCGGCATCTCACAGGGAGAGCCAGGAAGGGTTCCACAGCGTTATACAGCGCTGGGACGCCCCGTTGCTGGGGAAGCTGTGCGCTTTACAAGTATACTACATTTACAAAGGCAGTGAGACATATTCAGTAATTAAATCCAACACAAATTTATAAAAATAGAACTTCTTTTTATAAGAATTTAGATACCAAGATAATCAGGTAAGTAATTTTGGGGATCGGTATTGTAATAAAAAAGGACCGCATTTAAGCACTTAACAACAACTTACAGGACTGCTCTTCTGGACTTAAGGTGCATATGGGGCAAGGTTCAAGGCCACACCAACTGGTCACATCGGGAGGCTCTGGTGGTTCTGGGTGCAGTGATGTGTTACTTCGTCGGGTGCCCCATTCACTTCAAAGGAAACGTCTGATCAGACAGAGGCTGCAAGCTGGGACTGGGGCACCAGTTCAAGAGAATCCACAGGGGGATTGACCCATGAGATGCTTGGGCATGTAGGTACACCATTAGTCCACTTCTTCTCGGGCTGTAGGGCTCTGTGCAGTGGTGTCTTTTGGCTTCGGGTTCTGTGCTAAAGTTACTCATGGTTGGACGAGGGCCTGCAGAAAGAGTCTGCAAGCGGCGACTGCAAGTCCAGCCTGGCCAAACGCAAAGATGGGCTCAGCTCTAGTGGATCCCAAAACCCTAAGGGCACTTTGACATTCTCCGTGCCAAGGCTGTGGGGAACGGGTGCAGAGGTGCTTTGAGGTGGTGGCAGCTGTCAGGGAATCACTCATTGGCTTTAGTTGCAGCAGAAGGGTGCAAACAGGACAGCTGGGCCACTCTCAGTTTGGGTCTCACTGTCCCTGTAGTCCATCGATGTGCATTTTGGTCTTCCTTTGCATTGGTATCCGGTATGGAGACAAGAAGCCTTATTTACTGCAAGGGTGTTCAGTACCCCAGGTATTGGTGCTGTGCGGTTCTGGTTAGTCCTGGAGTCCCCACACTTGGAGGGAGGAGGAATATGACCTGTGGGAGCACTGCATCCTCTTCCTGGGTGGCTGCAGAGTCTGTAGTCCCAGTGAGCTTCAGGTCGGTGAACCAGACTTTGCTTCTTTGGTGTGTGCTGCTGCAAAGGAGTAGCTCCTCTTCTCCAAGGGAGTTTCTTTGGCAATTGAGAAAGCACTGGCAGCCCTCCAGGTTTCTTGGAGTCTGCATAGTGGCAGAACAAGTTGTTTGCTCCAAGATGGTCAGATGAAGCAGGCAGGCTGTCAGTGTTGATGCCAAGTCAGTCGTGCACCTCTGTTTCAGGTCAGCAGTGTTCTTTGTCCACTCCTTCTTTGTGTCCGTTGAAATCTCTCGTTAACATCAGGGGTGCTACCTAAATACTATATTTAGGGGCGATACAGGGAGTGTAAGGTGGAGCCAATGGGCTACTTACCTTTAGGGTGATTACACCATCTATTTTAACACTTCCTGTGGGAAGGGGGCATAACCCTGATCCAGAGGACCTACTTCCACCAAAAACCTAGATAGTGAAAAATTCCTAGTCATGGTCACTTCAGGTAGCCCACCTTAGGTGTGGGACTAGCCTGAGGATGAACACGCCTCCCGACTGCCTAATTTTCCCACCTATCTTGTTGCCAAATGTGCCCAGGCCAGGGGGTGGCATTTCCCCTGTCTTGGGAAGCCTTGGGTCACATATCAAAGGCTTGGGGATGGGGTTAAACACTTCCCGCCAGAGCAGGCATTGTGTCTGACCTCTGAGAGCATTTCTTTCACCCCCTAGGTCAGGGGTCTCCAAACCGGTCCTGGAGGGCCGGATCCATGCCAGATTTTTTGGATATCCCCATTGAGATACATGTAGTAATTTTAAAAAATCTGGCATGGATCCGGCCCTCCAGGACCGGTTTGGAGACCCCTGCCCTAGGTGGTCAGAAACTTGTCTGTGATGGCAGGCCTGACTGGTTCAGTCAGCCAGCACACCAGAGTGCTAATAGGGTTCTGGGTGCATGTATTAATAAATCCATCACTGGAATCAGTGTGTGTTTATACTGTGCACCATAGGTTTCAGTGAAGCCATGATTAGTTTTGACCAATGTGCAGTACATACCGTGATTTGGGTTTCCTGTTCAGTTGTACTGTCAACACTAAAACTAGCCCACATGGGGCATATCTGCTCATGCAGATATGTCTTCAGATGTAATATAATGCATCCTGTCTTAGGGCTGTAAGGGGTGACTTACAAATATTACATGCAGTGCTATACATTTTAGGGCACTTTTCACACAGCCTGCAATGGCAGTCTGCATGAGTTTGGTGCTGGGTCCCTTAAGAGTGTTACACAGACAATTGATGGATGGAATGCTGAATGAATGATACATTCACACCCAGTCAAGAGATCTGGATTAAATCCATCGTTATTTTGCTCACAATTCCACCCCAGTTTAGACCCAGTCATATGCAAATCAGTCTTTACCCTGTTCCTCATGGGAACAGTCCAGCCTGAACTGCCAAGCCAGATCCTACCTGGAACAAAAACAAGCATCCTGGGACCGATTTCGTGGTATTTACCCCTCATCAGCCAGGCTAGCTTGAATCCAGTGGCACAGTGAGCAAGGTACCCACGTCTTGGCATTTTGTTCCCACTTAGCATTTGGCTGGGTCCAAACTGGGGTGGCGTGCTGAGCAAAAGTACAATGGATTAAAACCAGTTATTTGTGACTGGGGGTGAGTGTTGGCATTGTTCAGCATTCTGTGCATCATTTGTTCCTTTTGCATTTGTTGCCCTAAGTGGCAAGGGTATGCCCAGATGTGGGTCCCGTGCTCACTGCACCACTAAATTCAAGCTAGCCTGGCTGATAAGGGGTGATACCCCGGAACCGGTCCCAGGATGCTTGGTTCTGGGCCAGGGAAGACCTGGCTTGGCAGTTCGGGCTGGACTGTTCCCATGAGGAACAGAGTCAAGACTGATTTGCATATGGCTGGGTCCAAACTGAGGAGCGTGTTAAGCATAAGAATGATGGGTTATACCTAGATCATTATAACTGGGGGTAAATGTTTGCATTGTTCAGCATTCCGTCCTTCATTTCTTCCTTTTGCATTTGTCGCCCAAAGTGGCAAGGGTATGCCCAGATGTGGGTCCAGTGCTCACTTCACCACTGGATTCAGGCTAGCCTGGCTGATATGGGGTGATGCCATGAAACTGGTCCCAGGATGCTTGTCTCCATTCGAGGGAGGACCTGGCTTGGCAGTTCGGGCTGGACTGTTCCCATGAGGAACCGGGTCAAGACTGATTTATATATGGCTGGGTCCAAACTGGGTTGGCGTGGTGAGCAAACGATCGATAGATTAAACCCAGATCTTTGTGACTGGGGGTAAATGTTTGCATTGTTCAGCATTCTGTCCATCATTTGTTCCTTTTGCACTGGAGCCCTTAGAGTGGCGGAATATATGGTGCAGCTCTTAGGGACCTTCTTTAATACCTATGCCCTAGCTACCAGTGGTACCACTTACTAGAGACTTACAGAGGTGCTAAAGACCTCTTTGATTGGGGTTCAACTGATCAGTTTACTTGGTTTGGGAAAAGAGCACTGGCACTTGGGACCTGATGAGCAGGAACCCAGTGTACTTCAGTCAAAGTTGCATCAGATACCAGGAAGAAAGCGGGGGGACTACTGCAACAAAAGCCCAGTTTCCTACATTAGCCACGTTGCTTTTTTGACATTGTCAATGCCTATCTGCAGACAATCAGCAGCTTTTAAGCTGGCTTATAGTTAGTTTTTGAAGAGCCAGTAGTATCACACCCAACACTTGCTAATTACATGGCTAGTGCCAGTAGTGTAAAAATATGTGCTGGGTCAAGTGCAGCGGTGCCCTTGTTTTGCTGACATTTGTTAAAGAGGCCATTCAGTGAGGAGCGAAAGGCCATTCTCGTTGCCTAGTCCCACATCATCACACAACAATAAGCATGCTAGAATTTTGTTTTGTTTGATGGCCTCTGCTTGGGTTTTGACACATTGTGACATTATTGACTGGATGGCTCCTTTAAAGATCTTTTACAGTGACCTCAAAGTTGGTAGATGTTTTACCATTGTATTCATGATTGTTGTTGATTGCTCATGGTGAGTGTAAGTGATTAGCAGTGGTGTAGCAAGGGGTGGGGGTGGTCCGCCCCGTACGGCACAAGTTTTGGGGGCAGCTCCACCCACGCGGCCGCGGGCACAAAGGCAGGGACCGCCACTGAAGATTAGCAATGGTTGATACATGGGCTGAAGGCTTTGTGGGTTGTAAATTGGTTGGTACTTGTTGGTAGTGATTTTAGAGTTTTAGTTGCAATTTAATTTTGCAGCATATGTTTAGTGGAAGGGTAGTTTGGTGTAATAGTTGTGTTTGAGTTTTCTTGGAGCAGCGCAGTATTAAATATGGTGGTGCTAAACTTGTTTTACATTTACAAGGAAAGGGAAAGTGTAATATCCTTGCCCTAACAAGAAAGCGCTATAGCTTAGACTGGTTATGTTTTTGCCTAGCTTAACTGTATGATGGCATATGTACGGAATGTGGAGTGTAGTATAAGTTGAATGTTGAGTAGGTAATACAGGGTTAGTTAGGCTGAAAGAGATGGAGAGGGAGGCTGATCAACAATTCTATCTTCATTTAGCTACGACATTTCTGAAAGTGTAAACTGGATTCGTACGCTGCCTACATGAACTGAGGTGTGTACACTTCTTTAATTCTTCACACACTTTTATCCCCTCTGAAAAGTGAGACAGTCTCTGTGTTAGAGAATGCAGAGCTGAAGCCTTGCATTTGTAGCTTGTTCTCTAGGTTAAATGGCCTTCTTTTGAGTACACATTTCCACGGTGTCGATGAGCTGTCATTGTATTTTCCCTTTTTTTGTAGTGGATTTGCCCAAAGTTGAGACGTTTGAAGTAGAAGAGACAACATCGGACAGTGCCTTACTCAGCTGGAGCAGTGTGGAAGGTGCCACTGCCTACCTACTAACATGGCGACTGGTGTCCGGTAAGAAGCTCCCACTTCAATTCAAGGAAAAAGAACCTTTGGTCCTTTATTTCCAACTCAGTGCCAGTTTTTATCATTTTTTGTGCAAATGTTAATATTTATTATACCCTAGAAATTCCATCATATTTGTCAGTAGGTCAATTGTAGTATGTTTGTACAAATGACATCAATTTATTGGTGGAATGTGTGCATATTTTGCCACTGGATTCAAGATAGCCTGGCTGATGAGGGCTGTGAGCCCGAAACCGGTACCAGGATGCTTGTTTCTGGTCCAGGGAAGACATGGCTTGGCAGTTCAGGCTGGAATGTTCCCATGAGGCACAGGGTCAGACTGATTTGCATACGGCCATGTCTGAACTGGGGTGGCGTAGTGTGCTAAAGCATGATGATGGATTAAACCCAGATCAGCTGACTGGGGGTGAGTGCTTGCAATGTTTAACACTCCGTCCATCATACCCTTTGGTTTTGCTTTGTTCGCCCTAAGTTGGCAGGGTATGCTCAGACGTGGGTCCCTTGCTCACTTCGCCAATGGATTCAGGATAGCCTGGCTGATGAGGGCTGTGAGCCCTAAACCGGTCCCAGGATGCTTGTTTCTGGCCCTGGGAAGACATGGCTTGGCAGTTCAGGCTGGACTGTTCCCATGAGGCACAGGATCAGGCTGATTTGCATATGGCCATGTCTGAACTGGGGTGGCGAAGTGAGTTTAAGAATGATGATCGATTAAACCCAGATCAGTTGATTGGGGATGAGTGCTTGCAATGTTCAACACTCTGTCCATCATCCCCTTTGGTTTTACTTTCTTATTGGCGGTGGCAAAGTGGCAGTACAGGTTTGTATTTTTAATCAAATACATGGCATATGCATCCTCTGCGCAGCCCACATAGTTTATATCTTGTTATGTGGTGTTGCTCCAGAACCCGTGGACCTTTGTAAGACCATCATTTCCATTGTATGTAGTGTAGACTTTCAAGGCCTGCGCTCTTGCAGTGCAGTAGTTGGTAGAGAGGTCTGATGTGCTTGGTAAAGCTGTATAACTATTGTTCTCCCTAGAGGTGACTAAAAGTGATCTGCTTGCATGTGCTTAAGATGTATGGCTACGTGTTTTGTGCATAGGGTGATGGCTGGGGAGCATCAGTGGAGTTCTGTCTTCTACAAAATGTGCTGGTTTCAGTAGTAAATCCAAGACCTGCACATTTCTAATGACTTTTCGAAATTAGTGCAGACAGCCCTAATCCTTAACACTTAACCCATTTACCGCAGCGGAAATACCGCCGCGGTGCGGGCGTTCACAGAGTGAGCTGGGCTGCGTCGGCCAACGGTTTTGCGCAGCACCCGGAAGGTAGTGCTCACGTACGGAACGGGTTAAAGGAGTTGTGCTTTCTCTCATGCCACGTAAACCCACCCCTGAACAAACACCCAACCAACCACGCACAACTAAACACCAATAGAAAGAACAGGCAATTTTAAGTGATGGGGAAGTACTGCAGACATCGAGCAATTAATCACTAATTACTCTTGTAATTTGACATGTCTAATGAGTTTCTCAGGTTGCAATCCGCTGTTAATTCCGCCCTCCATAGTTAACAGTAGGCCGGGTATCAGCAACTCTGAGAAGAAGAGGTAATGGGTGGATTACCAGGGTCTTTGTCATGAGGCTTTATCTATATTCTTCCCCAAAAAAGACGAGAACAGATTAAACAAGATTGAGGTCATTGAAGCGAAACTCATTCGTCCTAGACAGACATATTGCTCAAACTGCAGTATTCCTGCAGGCGCTATGGCAAGCCTTAAGGGTTCAGAAAAGGGGTGGTGATGAACAGAGTGTCTGAATTAAGCAGACCACTCTTACTGAGTCCAAAGATCAGGGCTTGATCCATCACCGTTATTTAGCTCACTGCAGAATTGGCTTGGTAGTTTGGTTTGCCCTGTTCCCATCATGCACTGGGACAGGAACAGACTAATTTGCATGTAGCCAGGTTCTGAGCTGGGATGGTGCAGTGAGCTAAAAAACGGTGTTGGATCTAGCCCAGATCTCTTGACTGGGTGAGAGTATTCTGCTTAATTCAGAAACTCTGTCCATCACCACCCCTTGTTGTTAAATAAGCCTTAAGGGTGTCACCCCCTGGTCCCAGGCACTGTGCTTAGTCAATTAAATTAAAAACCTTTCTGAACTCGGAGAGAGATTTCAAAAGATTAGATTCATGTCATTGGCAATGGCCGAAGCCAGTATATAGGTCTATGGCTCTCACTCAACCCGCTGTGCCACAGAGACGTGGAGACTTACCGAGGCCCCCCAAGCACAGAAAATGTAAATGATAAACTTGTCATTTCAATTTAAAGAAACAGTGCTGATAAATAAATAATAAATGTCAATCTGTCGAAATGTCAAATAATAATTAATGTCAAACTGATTGATGAAGCCGAGATGATAAGTGTCCGAAATCTCAAATGTTTCACCCGATTATTTTTCTCCATTTTTCCAGGTTCTGATTTTCTGACAGAGCAGCTGGCAGACACCTATAAGTCATACCGGGTCAGCAACCTGGAGTTTGGAAGGACCTACGCCTTCTCGATCAGGCCTCTCTTCAGAGAGATGGAAGGGTCAACTACATCACTCACAGTACAAATAGGTGCGGCTCGAGCTACTTTTTGAACCCTCATTCTAGGGGACTATTTGCAAATTCAGCTTACATTTTACGTGGGCTGTCCCCTCCCTGCAGAAGTCTAGCATCCATCAAGTGAGAGTGGTGGTCTCACTAGCATCCAAGGTTTTTGGGACGTTGACATGAAGTGTTTGCACAGACACAGAGACGTGATATTTGTATTTAACTTTAACAGTGACATAGTTACACTTAGCATAATTAGACATGTGCATAGCTTATATGGTTATGTAGCGATTTACATAGCTAGTTCTACGGCTACGTGGTTTTACATGTTTCAGGGGTCTCCAAACCGGTCCTGGAGGGCCGGATCCATGCCAGATTTTTTGGATAACCCCATTGAGATACATGTAGTAATTTTAAAAATCTGGCATGGATCTGGCCCTTGTTATGAAGTTTAAATTGTTGCATACTTTATAGTTACATAATTAATAGACTTCCATGCTCAAATACAAAAGTTACATATTACCCATATTCAGCTTATATTGGTGTATGTTCTAAATGGTATTGTTATATTATATAGTATGTGGTGATTCTTATTACATAGATAATGTTTTTAGTATTGTGGTAAAGTTACAGATTGATATAATTACAAAAATTGCCTAATTGGCATGTTTAAAAAGAATGTTTTGGATTGTGTATAACTGCCAAGTTGGTGTAGCCTCATGGGTAACTGATAGGAATGTGTTACCAGGAGCAGTTACATGGCTAGTACAGTTGTTGTAGTTGCTTAGTTAATATTACAACGAATGTTGCTGTTGAGGATCTATATCCAACAAAGAACAAGTGCCTATACTGAAAATAATTTCAGAGGGATTTGACCACCAGAAAAGAGGATTCTTCAAAACTGGGGTGTGCTTATAAATTGCTATTTTATTTTAACGTCTAGGTCAAAGAAAGAGGGGGTTATATATGTCTTAATCATATACAATTGAACAGAAAATACAGTATTTTACACACCAAGAGAAAATATTATGGACACAAAACCAGTGAAAATGTTAAAATCCAACAGGCATATCAAATTCATTCATATCACAATCATCCTTCATCATTCATACAACATACATCTACAAATACTCCACCCGGTTAAATACGAATATGTAACCGAGCAGAGTATTGGGTCTGCTACAATATATACAGTTATATATACAATTTTTACAATGATTATGCAAGTATAAATCAAATAAATCAACAAAATCAAATATGCAATCAAAAGCAATATATCCAACAATTTATGACCGGTAGTATGACAGTGTTTTCACACTACGGGAAGGATCAAGAAAGGAAGCAGACACTGGACATGAAGGGGCCTACGCGTTTCAAATCCCTATGGATTGGGAGGGATTTTCATCAGGGCCAGGTAGCTCTAAAAAGAATAAAGAAGAAGATTCTATAGTGTATATCTTAAAAGTTTAAAAAAACCAAGAAGCTAGAGTACAGAACCACCCGAGGTTCCAAATGCTTACCACTAGCGGAGAAAATCCGAGGGAGAGATGTATCACCTGTGTAACAACAAAACAATAAGGACTACATAAGTGAAGGGAAGTGTTTGTCAGAGGCTTTTGGATACATGTTAATGGACAAACCATTTACCTTAGGTGTGTGCGGCAGCCACGTTGGTGAAAAAATCCAAGTTGTAGAATAGGCGGCGAGTAGACTTTGAATGGCCTTGGGGAGAGACGATAACTATTAGTGTGGGTCGGTAACGCAAGGTTGGGCTTGTTAACTAGTACTGAACTTGGATTCTTACCGGGAGATCGGGGACGGTCGCGTCCAAATGCTCGGTCGCGAAATATTAAGGTTCAGTCTTCGTTGATTTCCAGTCACTGACGGAAAAAAGAGAAAAATATTGAAGGCTTCTCGGGCCAGTATTCAAAGTGTGGATGCACACGTCTTTGTAATTAAAGCTAGATGAGATGCTGCTTACCGGAAAAGAGCCAAAGGTCCGTTCGAAGGAATCACTGGCGTCTCCAATAGCACTAGTCTCTCGCACATGCGTGGAGTGTGGTATAGTGGCTGCGGCTCCTCTATATGTAGTGCTTGATTGCGCATGCGTGAAGTCAGCAAAAGTAGTGACTTCAGTTTTTACAGGTTTCCTCTCATAATTTGTATATCTCCGATATCTCATTGAGCCCTCTCACTGCTGTGTCGAATTTAACAATTAAATAGGCCTCTCTTTTTGAAAGTTTTTGATCCATATCTCCTCCTCGTGGATCTTTTTCAATACGAGAAATCACTGTCCCTTTGATGTCACTCAGAGAATGATTGCAACGTTTCCAATGGTTTACCAATGGGGCATTTTCAGTTCCATTCTTTATCCTGGATTTGTGTTGAGTAATTCGAGTGCGGATTTCCTGATTGGTCTTACCGATGTAGAGTAGGCCGCACGGACAGATGATGCCGTATACTACATATTTCGTTTTACAATTGCTGAAGTTATCATGTTTCCATGAAATTCCCTGATGTTGGAATAATGATCCTTCGATGGTTAATTCACAACAGAGACACGTCCCACACTTGTGGTGGCCTGTAATCGGGGGGAATCCCATCATCTGTCTTAAGGACTGTTGTGTAATAGGTTTTATACCAGCTCTTACTACGTGGTTAGCCACGCTGTTTTCTTTCCTGAAAGCGAACAGCGGCGGATTTTGCAGGCTGGCATCCAGATTTTTTACAAGGTGCCAATTTTGGTTGATGATTTTTTTGAGATTATTGGCATTGGGGCAGTAGGTGGTTACACAGACTTGTCTGTTGGAAACTGGTTTATTTTTTCTTTCTAACAAACTGTCCCTCGGGGTCCATCTGGCTCTTTTCATGGAGTTCCGGACTAGTTTTTTGGGGTAACCTCAGGGACAAACATCGAATTCTTTTTTAGGGAGGGGCCAGTCGAGCTCCAGGGGGAGACAACGTTACAACCAACCGTGGGAAATGACAACCCGCCAAAAACAATACAAAAATTAACAGTCTCTCCAATTTTCAATCTCTCAAATAGGAATCTAACTACAGCTGAGGAAAGTATCTTATCCAAAGGTTTATCCTTTGTACCATCTAAAAAAACGGATTTTGTCAAGATGAAGACTGAGTTCATCGAATTTTGTCGGAAACTACGCCTCACTATGTTTTTTGCTGATAATCCATCTCCTACACCGTCAGAGGTTACCGGATTACGTAAAAAATCTATATTCTGTCCTCCAGGGAATAAAGTACCAAAGGAGGTAGTAATCTTCGAAAGAACCGTCCTCTCTGCCATCTCGGATATGGAGAAACAAAAAAAGTTCGTGAAATTTAACCTTTCAAAAGAGGAAACAAATGCCCTTTCCACGTTAAAAAATGACAACTCAATTACCATCAAACAAGCCGATAAGGGCGGCTCCATCGTCATTTGGGACACTAACGATTATACAGCCGAGATAATGAGGCAGTTAAATGACCAGACGTGCTATCGCAAAATCGCCAAAGACCCTACGTTGGAATTCCAAAACCTTCTATTTCCCATTCTACAGGAAGGTTTTGAAGCAGGCTTTTTAGGCCCAAAAGAGCTGGATTACCTACGTAATAAACACCCTAAAACACCACTATTTTACATCCTTCCGAAGGTCCATAAACATCAAACAAGGCCTCCGGGCAGACCCATCGTAGCGGGGTGTGACTCCCTGTTGGAACCGGTAGCAAAGTATGTCGACTGTTTTTTGAAACAGTTCATGGATCTTGTTGTCTCTTATTTGAGGGACACAACGGACTTTATAACCAAACTGGAAGGAACAACATTTGAAAAGGAAATAGATTTGCTTGTAACACTGGACGTCACACAGCTTTACACACAAATCCCGCAAGATGAAGCTGTGGCTGTACTGGAATACTTTTTAGATCTAAGACCCAGACCCGTCCGGGTACCCACGCAATTCTTAGTGGACCTGGCCACTTTTGCCTTGGAAAAAAAAAAACTATTTTTGTTTCGGAAATGAATTTTACCTCCAAACTAAAGGGGTCGCCATGAGGTGTCCCTTCGCCCCGGAGCTGGCAGTATTATTTATGTCACTCTACGAGGATAAATACATTCACAATAATAACCCCTTCAAAGATCACATCGCCACTTGGTGGCGTTTTATAGATGACGTCTTCATGATTTGGACTGGGGGTGAAGAAGCCCTCATGTCGTTTTACAACTGGCTCAATACCAGAACACTGGACATACAATTCAGCATAGCTCACTCAGCTACAAAAATTGCTTTTCTGGACGTTGAAGTCTTTCCACTGGCAGGAACATTGGCCACATCCCTTTTTACTAAGCCGACTGACAGAAACAAGGCTCTATTATTCTCCAGCAATCACCCGCGGAGTCTTAAAGAAAATTTGCCGTACGGGCAATTTCTACGAATTCGTAGAAATTGCACCTCAAACGAGGACTACAAACTACATGCTGAAAATCTAGTCTCTAAACTGTGCGACAGGGGTTACGCCAAAAAACTAGTCCGGAACTCCATGAAAAGAGCCAGATGGACCCCGAGGGACAGTTTGTTAGAAAGAAAAAATAAACCAGTTTCCAACAGACAAGTCTGTGTAACCACCTACTGCCCCAATGCCAATAATCTCAAAAAAATCATCAACCAAAATTGGCACCTTGTAAAAAATCTGGATGCCAGCCTGCAAAACCCGCCGCTGTTCGCTTTCAGGAAAGAAAACAGCGTGGCCAACCACGTAGTAAGAGCTGGTATAAAACCTATTACACAACCGTCCTTAAGACAGATGATGGGATTCCCCCCGATTACAGGCCACCACAAGTGTGGGACGTGTCTCTGTTGTGAATTAACCATCGAAGGATCATTATTCCAACATCAGGGCATTTCATGGAAACATGATAACTTCAGCAATTGTAAAACGAAATATGTAGTATACGGCATCATCTGTCCGTGCGGCCTACTCTACATCGGTAAGACCAATCAGGAAATCCGCACTCGAATTACTCAACACAAATCCAGGATAAAGAATGGAACTGAAAATGCCCCATTGGTAAACCATTGGAAACGTTGCAATCATTCTCTGAGTGACATCAAATGGACAGTGATTTCTCGTATTGAAAAAGATCCACGAGGAGGAGATATGGATCAAAAACTTTCAAAAAGAGAGGCCTATTTAATTGTTAAATTCGACACAGCAGTGAGAGGGCTCAATGAGATATCGGAGATATACAAATTATGAGAGGAAACCTGTAAAAACTGAAGTCACTACTTTTGCTGACTTCACGCATGCGCAATCAAGCACTACATATAGAGGAGCCGCAGCCACTATACCACACTCCACGCATGTGCGAGAGACTAGTGCTATTGGAGACGCCGGTGATTCCTTCGAACGGACCTTTGGCTCTTTTCCGGTAAGCAGCATCTCATCTAGCTTTAATTACAAAGACGTGTGCATCCACACTTTGAATACTGGCCCGAGAAGCCTTCAATATTTTTCTCTTTTTTCCGACAGTGACTGGAAATCAACGAAGACTGAACCTTAATATTTCGCGACCGGGCATTTGGACGCGACTGTCCACGATCTCCTGGTAAGAATCCAAGTTCAGTACTAGTTAACAAGCCCAACCTTGCGTTACCGACCCACACTAATAGTTATCGTCTCTCCCCAAGGCCATTCAAAGTCTACTCGCCGCCTATTCTACAACTTGGATTTTTTCACCAACGTGGCTGCCGCACACACCTAAGGTAAATGGTTTGTCCATTAACATGTATCCAAAAGCCTCTGACAAACACTTCCCTTCACTTATGTAGTCCTTATTGTTTTGTTGTTACACAGGTGATACATCTCTCCCTCGGATTTTCTCCGCTAGTGGTAAGCATTTGGAACCTCGGGTGGTTCTGTACTCTAGCTTCTTGGTTTTTTTTAAACTTTCAAGATATACACTATAGAATCTTCTTCTTTATTCTTTTTAGAGCTACCTGGCCCTGATGAAAATCCCTCCCAATCCATAGGGATTTGAAACGCGTAGGCCCCTTCATGTCCAGTGTCTGCTTCCTTTCTTGATCCTTCCCGTAGTGTGAAAACACTGTCATACTACCGGTCATAAATTGTTGGATATATTGCTTTTGATTGCATATTTGATTTTGTTGATTTATTTGATTTATACTTGCATAATCACTGTAAAAATTGTATATATAACTGTATATATTGTAGCAGACCCAATACTCTGCTCGGTTACATATTCGTATTTAACCGGGTGGAGTATTTGTAGATGTATGTTGTATGAATGATGAAGGATGATTGTGATATGAATGAATTTGATATGCCTGTTGGATTTTAACATTTTCACTGGTTTTGTGTCCATAATATTTTCTCTTGGTGTGTAAAAAACTGTATTTTCTGTTCAATTGTATATGATTAAGACATATATAACCCCCTCTTTCTTTGACCTAGACGTTAAAATAAAATAGCAATTTATAAGCACACCCCAGTTTTGAAGAATCCTCTTTTCTGGTGGTCAAATCCCTCTGAAATTATTTTCAGTATAGGCACTTGTTCTTTGTTGGATATAGACTGGCCCAGCCTTGCTGATTCAGGGCCAACCCTACTTGTTTCCAGGCTGTTGAGGATCTGACCTAGCCTATGGCCAGGTGGTTGGATTTTTGTTGTTGGAACGGTCAGGTAGGTAACCCACACTAAATACCTGAGTCAACTGTGCCGGAACCTCCTGCTCATATATCCCACATCCGAGCCCAGACTCGCGACTCCTCTCCTCATATTGTAGATCCATTCATGAAAGAGAGGATGGAGAGTTATGAGGGGTACCTAAGCTAAGCTGCACCAACCTCTTAGCACTGCCACCATCGACTGCTGACCGTAGAGCGCAAGCAAACTTTCACAGCTCCATTTGGGTATATAGATGCAAGAAAATGAAAGGCTACTGACTTGAGCATTCTTCAGATCTCAGTGTTCCATATGTAAATGTATTGCGACTTATATAGCGCACGTATCACCCGAAGGCATCAAGGCGCTTGCCTTGGGAACCCGTCCTGGCTTTTTCCCTGTGAGATAACCCCTACTGGGCATCCCCAAGGTGAAAGCTAGGCATCCCGCAGCGGGTGGGCCGCCATAGTGGAGATTAAGCAAGCTATTGCCCAGAGTTGCAGCGTGGGACCCCATGATTAGAGTAGGCACCGAGGCGAGAATTATCGAGTCCGTGGACAATATTGGGCTCAGGACCCTGCCGCGTCGGGAATTGAACTCTGGTCCCGGGCCAGAACTCTGCATCAGGGTCTGCCACTCTAATCAGTGAGCCACACTCCTCCACTTCCATATAACTTTCATGTGTTGATGCCCATTAAAGCAAAACGAAATGCATGGTTCTGGGGGCACTTTGCTCCAAAGAAATACAAATATTTCCCAGTGTCAAATAAGGTGATCAGAGCACTTGGTGAACTGGCTGTTTTAGCATTTGTTTCAGTAGAGCTCCTTTAACCACCAACATAAAGCTTATCTAACAACAGACTACGTCATACTTGGTTCTCAAAATATTGGCTGAATTTTTGAGTCTCATCTACAGGGAGCTTCTTCCATACTATAAACGAGTGTGACTCAAAGTAAACTTTCCCTTTCCATCGACCTTTTTGACATGTAGGAATGACTTGTATTCGACCTGTTAGGTTGAGGATAAGTATGTCTCCTGACAAAGTAGGTTTAATCTTGTAAAAATCCATAGGTCCTGTCATTTGCATTTTCCATGAACCCCACCACCTAGCTGCCCTTCATTGCTTTTGTTGTAGGCACATATGAATGGGACATTTACATAATGTGAACCTTCCTACGATGAAACAGCAGTTACATTTGATGGACTCTTATATTTGTGTGTTCCTCCTGAGCTAAACTTGAGAACATGGTTCCACTTTGCCTTTTGTTCAGAAAGTCTATTTTCAGGCTTACATAAACTCCTAAATAGCACACAGTATGAAGCTCAAATGCACTTTTCATATACATTTATTAAGAATCTCAGATGACAGGTGAAAGTAAACTCTAGATTTCCGACCAGTGGTACCAGCCATGTATTTAACAATTGCAAAAGAGGGGGATAAGCAGGGTATAATTTTCAAATAGTGGATTTTTTTCCGAATTATTTATCTTTTACTTTAAATCCTTCAGTCAAAATATTCTCTAAAATATTTTTTTTCATATATGTTCAATCATTCTCATTCAACATTTCATATTACAGATGTTATTCACCATCACCCTGTATCCCTTTATCATTACAATTTTTATTGTGTTTCAAGCTGACCACATCAAGTTCTGAAGCAGCCACCATTGTGGGTATCACATATACCACTTGCAGTGTGTTCTTTTTAAACATTGCTCACTTTTTTAATCATTAGCCAAAACAAGTCTGACTCAATGATTTAGATTAATCCTGGATTACTAGATACCATGGAGTGGATTTAGAGTTAGACAGAGAGGCGGACCACCATGTTAAGGCTGATGACAGCTTGAGGGAGCAGGGGCCATCAGTGGTATGCCATCTGATCCTCCACCCTATTTAGAGTGGGCAGTCGGAAGGCTTTTTTCACTGTCCTTTACCACCAGGTATGTCCTGGCAATGTTCTACCATAAGAATAGAAAAAAGACCCCCACACCTTTCAAGAAAACTCCCATGGTTGTGGGAGTCATCAGTTTTTTTATTTTCAAAAGCAATCTTCTGCTTTAGGAATTTATTTCAGAAAAATCTAAAAGTTTAGAAAGGTTTGACTGCCGACCGTCATGTTTGATGGAGCCAACGGAGGCATGCCAGCCGTTCCCGCCAACATATAGTGATGACCATGGGGCTGGTGGGCATCTCTAATTATGACAGTGTTGCGGCCCTAAAGTCCTCCGCCACCCTATCTGCCTTTACTATGTCCACTAAACCTACATTAGGCCCTATTGTTTTAATTGTGTCTTTATAGCATTTCAATTGCACATCTAAACTAACAGCCATGCTCACAAATGTTAGTAAGTATTTCATTCTGAGGACATTAGCCAAGCATTCCTAACACCCTCATCCTTGAGACATTACGTATTTTAACCGCTTTTTATTACAAAGCTAGTTAGTGGAGTGGGAGGAGTTAAAATGCAAGAACATTACTAAAAGGAAAATGTTTTTTTTGCTGAAGGGTGGAAACTTTATTGCATCATTGGGATTTAGTTGCTTCACTCGTGTAAGGATTTTCATTATGTTCTTTTGTAAAGATGATGAATGAAGTCAGCACACGTAAGTCAGCATGTCTGAAAAAAAGGCATGCTTCACAAAAACAGCCACCCTTCAAATGGGCACATTTCCTTCTCCAATATGGGGTTGAAAATGTTCATTTACATAGCAGCTCAGAAAGTGTTGGTTGATAACTGCTCCACTCCTTCAGAAAAAACTGTTCAATTTCTTGCTAATACCGTTCAACTCTTTAAAAATACACCAAGCAGTCCAGAATCGTCATCATGAAGATGCAAGGAAAATGGAGGCAAATAATCACATCTTCCTTTCTGTGCCCTCTGAAGTTTTTCCAACCAAACTCATAACAACTTGTTTCACTCACCTGAGACTTCACTAGGCTAGTCCCAAACAAATTAATATTTCTGACTTGTGTAATCATTTGTTGATTCTTAAGTTACCATTTGATCATTTTGAATCAGTCTATAAAATTCTGCGAGTTAAATGTGTCCTATGATATCTTCCATTGTATGAGAGGTCTCTTACATAGAGCTAAGGTACATTGGTGCTACTCCCATTTGTATGAGGAAGAAAGATTACATATTACTATCTATTTAGCTTTTTGGTGACCAAAACTTTATTTTGTGTTATTGTTTTTCCCTTTGTATCCACTGAGGTGTAAAGTTGTTGTTTCTTTTTTTGTCAGAATTACACTAGAGTGTGCTAATCAGGAAATATAACCCATTTTCTGAGTATGCAGGACTACTAGATTACAAACATTTGTGTTTTTATTATAAACTTATAGCCCGCTGCTGAGGGCTATACTGGTTTTTAAAGGCCCTGAATCCGAGTTATAGGCCCAATCGCAGGTGAGGGTCTATAATGAGGGAAATGGCATTTAACAACTGGTATATCCTGAGGCAAAGGGCTATAAGGCTGTTAGAAGATTCCACCCTCTAAGGGCAGAATGTTCTAATTAAAAAGGGAGAAACATGAAGAGAAACGTTGGAATGTTGGAGCTCCGGGTTTATACCAGCCATTGTAAGCCCGGAGCTACTCCATTGTCTTCAGTGGAACTCCCAACATTTCAAAGTTCTAATTCCTTATAAAGTCATGTGAGAATGACATTTTCTACTTTTTGTGTTGTGTTGTGTTGCATTTCCTGCAGTAGGGTCAAGTGGGAAGCTGAGCACCCCAGCATCCCCTGTCACAGCTCACAAACAAACTACGCGACAGGTGAAAACAAACTCTCCTGCAAGGATCACTCCACGCCAAGTGCCTCAATCCACCAGAGTGGCTCCAACCACTGCAAGCCGTACCACCACCCTTTCGACTACTGGTCCAACTGTACCATCAACAACCATTTTAGGGCCAAGTGAGTTGACTTGTAGAAGAAACTCTTTCAAATACCGGTTGTATTTCTTCAGGGATTCTAATTGATCTTTCTTTCTAGTTTGCGGGAAGGTAAAAGCTGACATTGTGTTTCTCGTGGACGAGTCCTCCAGTATTGGACAGGGCAACTTCTACAAAATAAAAGATTTCCTCTACCGAATTGTCTCATACTTCCCCAAAATTGGGCCAGAAGGGACTCAGGTAAGACATTCTGTTCAGCACCCTTTGCCCTAATTTCTTTTGTGTTTTGGGACATTGATGAAACAATTTCAATGTAATGTATATTGAAAACATAGTGCTTTTACTTATCAGTTCCCTGAGATCTTTCTTTTTGTTAGTAATCACACTGAGAACCGTACATTTCCCCCCACCTGGAGAGGGTGGCTGCGCTGAGCTCCTACAATTGTAGGAACATGTGTGCATATCTTAAATTCTAACTGTATCTACTAGCCCCTAGACTAAGACAGTGAATTATCAACAATAGGGCTGTATAAGATCTCCGATGTAACCTTTGGAGCCTGCCATGCATCAAGATCTACGCATTACAGTTGGGTTACCCTGAATATCACCATGGGGTGCTAGAGTGAAACTGCAACATCATAGGAGGCCATGAGAATGTATTGTGTCTGCTTGCAATCAAGTTTAGGGGAGTCATTATGACATTGTGATAAATGTTATGACAATGATATTGTGTAAAGTGGAGAGATATAAAGATAAGAGCATAGAAATAAATGACTGTTTTTACTGTGGACAAGTCTCTGTTTTCCTTTCTTTACCACCATTTCACCGCCATGGTGAATGAGTATATTCTATAATTTTATGATTATGGCCATTTAAGGTATATTTTTATGTAGTCATTAACATATGCCAATTTATTGAAGAAGGATTGATATTAATAAGGCTAAAGAATTGGTACAAAAGTTAAATGTATATATTCCACATGTCAAAGTTAGGGGATGGAAGTCCTAGAAGTAAGAGGTATTTTGCCTGAAAATGCACAATGTATACTCACTACCATTATTCATGCCACTCGGTGCGGTCAGAAGTGGAGGGAGTATCTACATGACTGTGGCAACAATAGGAACATGACTTTGAGAATTCTTAAGGTGCTGTTTGTGGTCCAAGTTTAAATGTTGAAAAGAAGCCTTTGCTTTGCAATTGTTTGGAATCAGAACTGTTGGTTCCTTTAAAATGTGCTTTACTGAACTCAGATGAAGCAGCAGTGGGACCAGAGTATGATACATGCAGAAGAACATTGAATTAATATTGCACAAAAGAAACAAATGCAGTTTCAGAGTTCTATATTTTTTAATCTTACATCAGCAGAAGCAAGGGGAATGAGCATTGATGTTTAAAACCCCTGGAAAAAAATAGCTAACTTATCATTTGTAATCATACATTGATTAATATGTTCACGATCAGTCTATGATGGAAGGCAGCAACTCAAACCTCAAAGGGTGGGTAAAAAGAGGTCAATCCTGAGTTGAATTCAAAGCAATACCCGAAGGAAAAGGACATTATGCGGAGTCAGAGAACCTTATCAGTTAAAAAGTAAAAATGGAGGCAACAACCTAGTGTTGCTCACACAAATAAGAATGGGGCAGGAAAAGTATTAGGAAATTAACAGTCTCAGGCAAGTTAGCATAGATGGGATGTAAGTTAGTCATATGTTGGTGGATTGTGATTCATCCTTTTGCTAAAAAAGTCTAATAAGTGAAATAAACACTTTTTATTCATGAAAGTTAATGGTTTCTGAAACAAAACCATGTATGCATGGTGACCGTGCCATGAAATAAAAGGAAATATTGAGTCAATATTAAAGCGTAAAGGTTCAGAAACAAAGAAAAGTTTAGATGAGCACTGACTGCATATCATTGTTGGAATGGCCTCACCGACATTACTTGGAAGTTCTTTTTTACTCTATAAGTTAACAGAAAATTCTTTAATTAGATAAGAGGAATTAGAAATGTTAGAGTAAACTTGCTTAGAAGGATTCCTATGTGCCATAGAAATTTAAATAGTATTGTTTCTGTCGTAATGCATAACATAACATAACAGACATATTTACAGAGCACACTTTCCCTACTGAGGCGTTCTCTTGTTCCACCATATTGGTTTATGGGTTTATCAGCCCCTTATCACAGTCACATGTTATGGCTGCTCGATGCTTCTATACTATCCCTTGGGAAGTGGGCTGCTTTACCTTTCATCTCACAAAGATGTCCCACACTTGTTCAGGTGAACGGTCCTAGGCTCCCTGGAGAAAAGACCTCTGCTCAGCCAAGAAGCTTCTCCTTGGTCCTCAATCCTCAACCAAACTACCCATACCCCAAGTTTCCCTTCTTGCCTGGAGAAGAGATAATTGATCAACAAGCATACTTCTGATCGTCAGCTGGCTGGAGTGGTCTGTTTACACATAGAATCCTCTTGTCAAGTCTCTCCCTGCCTGCTTCTCCTTATAACCCCATAGGAGCCCTGGTTTGAGGACCCTTCCTTCTTTTGGGATTGTGGTTTTGGATTGGTCGAGAAAGGAAAAGAGTGCATTTTGCACTGTGCCTTACAAATATTGACCATGTCCACATTTCCCTCTGAGGTTTTGCAGTGTGAGTATGATGACATGGCATCCTAACAAGGATTGGGTGTTTGGATGCTTCTGTCCTGGGTTCCTTTGTGAGCTGATGATGTCTGGACCGGATGAGTATGTTCCTTTCCTGAACACTTCTGTTTACCACCTCTTCCCACTGCAACCCCAGCCCCATGAGGTGATAGCACTGGGAATGCCCATAGATTGTGTGGCTGCCCTGGAACATTTTGCTGTGGGGTGTGGCTATTAGTGAAGGATTTTCTTGCGTATCTGGTCCAGAGGATAGTAGGTGTTTCTGAGGACCGGGGATCCTTAGAACCCCTCGTAAGTTCTGTTGACAGGTAGTTTATATTTATTGCTACCCAACTCAGTGATGTCCATTTTATCAACTATGAACATATGAAAGGAGGAGTGAACTCTCCAAGCTTCAGACATGTGACTCTGGGATCACAAACAGATCACTGGAGCGGATGCAGTAGCCTACTGAGCAACTATTGTCCATTGGGCTTATGAAACCTTTTGGCAAAATAGTTCTGTGTGGATGTAATAAAATCCAAAGAGGATGCAGAGTAATTCTCTCCTATCTGTACTGTGTATAAACCAGAGGGTCACAATAAGGTTTATGAAAGCCAATGTAGTTGAAGCTGAGCCATTTTCATGACTGCTATTCCCAGTATTGGGAAGCTGATGTCTGCATTGAAGAGAGCTGCCTTCTTTCATACGTGCACCGCTTGTTGCCAACCTATCACGTGGCCAAACCGTATTCCATATTGAGTGTACCCACTTTCATTGATGCACATAGATGCTGCTAATTTGATGCATTTAAAAGAATTTGTTGTTGTTAATGAGGCGAACAAGTAAGAGCATGATACCAAGTTGAGTGCTAGAAATTCTGAACTGAAAAGCAGCAGGAAGAAGAATTAATGTCATTTTAGAGCTTCTCAGCTTATATTCTTAGGATACAAGATCACTGAAAAGGGAATAAAATCAATGCAGATTTAGTAAAGATGACTGTGAGCTACCCAGGCATACCGGACAACAAATGCGTATGACATTTTGTGGTTACAGAGCATTAGCACACCTTTGTTTCAGATAAGAAGGATTATCATGCAGATACAGTATTTGATGAACTAACTGGATACAGAGGCGTGAAACATCTTGTAGAGAAGCTGGAGAATGTATTCAAAAGTCGTAGGGACGTATTCATTGGAAAGAAAGAGAGACGGAGTATGTGTTAATCTTGCCAATACGTGTTATCACTAGAGAGGAACATAATGTTGTGCCCTCACAAATCATGGATTGCCTACATTAAAGAGGAAGATCATAAAGGAATTGCTAAATATGAAGTTAGAGAATAAGGACAAGTTGAAATTTTGCTTGGTGCTGTGTAGGAGATGTAAGAACATATCTCAGTTGTTATTTTTGAGACTAAAGTTAATTGTTTTAACACGAGACATCTGGAGATGCCTAAATTGAGTACATTTTAAGATTACAATATTGTGGGCTACACAGGGACTGGAGTATCAGAGAAAATTAGCAATTCTAGAATAAAGACAATAGGACCTTATTTAGAGTGTGACAGACAGACGGAAAAAGCCATCACAAATGTGGCTTATGTCCCGTCCTCTGTAGTACAAGTCCATTATAGCTTATAGCATGTGAAATAGAGTGGAGAATATTTTAGTCACATTTTGGCAGAGTATCCTAACCATCAAACTCCAAATAAAGCCCTTATTATTGTTTGATTAATGACGAAATACAAAAGTTGTTACAGCTCCAATGGTATTAGAAAGAGCAGTCAACACACTTTGGTCAAGGTCTGTACTGGATGTTTCGTTGCCTTTTGGGCCATTTTTTTCATTTACATTAGGTGAGCACAATATATTGTAATTCCTAGTGATCAGAATTCCTGTTGGCTGGACGTGTTATCTGATAGAGTCCCTACAGTCC
Organism: Lissotriton vulgaris; assembly: GCF_964263255.1. Lineage (NCBI taxonomy): Eukaryota > Metazoa > Chordata > Amphibia > Caudata > Salamandridae > Lissotriton > Lissotriton vulgaris. The sequence continues at coordinate 1,671,774,324 of NC_141685.1, read as the reverse complement.
CACTAACAGGTTCATGTACACGAACAACAACAAAAATCAGAGAGGAGGGTATCCGTTCCAGAGGTTTACAGGTATCGAAGTGCATCCAAGCCCAACTAAAAAGGATAACTATTTAAGGAATGAAGGGATAATTTAAAATCAGCTGGCCTGTATTAGCTTCAGTATGATCAGATGCTAGAGAGGATGAATTGCCTTGTTAATAAAATAATCTATTTACCATTGTGGTGGAGAGGAAATGGAAGGTGGCTCTGAAGGAAGCTAGAACATATTATACAATCTGACCTAATTTCGTGAAGCGGTTGATATCCATGAAATCTGTGGACCAGTGTGCTTATAGGATAGTTGGGAAGAGCAAAATTGCGGAGACTATTGTAGAAATATGTTTTTCAAAGGAAGCACATTCACTGCAGATGTTGTGTATTGCATTTAATAATCAGTAAGAAGGCGAGGTGTTCTTATAATTATTTCTAATGGGTTCATTTACCAAGATTAAACAAAGAAAGGACTACAGAGTTTTTAGAGAGCAAGCAAAATGCTAATGTGTACAACAAAAGACTGTATATATGGAGAATGGTGCAGCATGAAATATATGGAAATTTCGAACTATTGGAAAGTGATTTGAATTGTAAAAAAAACTAATGGACCCCAGCGCTGGAAGATGAAGATGGCGCATTATCAAAACCAATAGGTCTGGCTTTGGAAAGCGCGCAATCATTGCTTTTTTTGGGGGGGGCAATCATATCAAAATTTGCCAATAACATTTGGCAAAAATATGTAATGTATAAAAATAAAATATTAGTCCATTATCCTATCCACACTAGCTCTGGAGCTAAAGTGCAATGCTTTTCAGGTGGCTGTGCACATGTGATCAGATATATTGCCATCATTTGCAGTGAAAGACAGCCAATGAATGAAGAGGGCTGACCCATTGCCTCATGCGTTATGCTGTGGTGGGCAGAGGTATGATGTGAATGACACGTCAACAGAGCAAACACCCTGTATGTGTTCATATATGTATGCATGCATTTATCAGGCTTTTTGGAAACCCTGAAGCTCCTTTTGACAGCTAAATAACTACTATTTCTGGAATGAAGAAAAACAGGACAAATTAAAGAATATTGAGTGCCCAGATTATTCTTGTCATATATATTGATTCACTGGGATTTGTTACATCCAACATTCAGAGATGCTCTTTCTTTATTGGCCTATGGTTTGTAATTGATGTGCAAGTTAATGTATCAGCACTGTTACCCGCTGTCACTTAACGAAACCAAACGGTTGTCTGTTGACTGTCGCAGTGTGCTACCGCATTATAATACAGCAGGTCTCTGGTGAAACATATTAGGTCATGTTTTTTGGCTGAGTTGTGTCTTAATGTCACATGCCTTTGTCTTCTGTTTGTTCATAGATTTCAATAGCCCAGTACAGTGATGAGCCTAGAGTGGAATTCTTCTTGAACCAATATAAAGACCGGAATGCTGTGCTGAAGGCAGTCAAGGCTCTTAGCTATGTAGGAGGCAACACCAAGACGGGTAAGAGAAAGCATTGACCCTTCCGAAACTAGGTCAAGAAAGAGGGATTTAAGCCATGCCTAAGCCACTGTCATAATGTGCTAAAATGGCTGTTGGCTTGGTTGCATATGTTTGTATTCCATGTTAGTCACACAAACCATAGACCAGGGTCATCTTTCACAAACAAACTTCAAATTGCCTGGCTGCCCCACGCACGTAATTATTTTTTTCATTAAGTAAAACGCTGACTTCGCTGATGTTTGGATTGTGGACTCTCAAAACAAAACGATCCTTCATTTGAGGCTGCTGTGCATTCCTACCACTTGGAAAATGTATGCTTGCATCTTTTTGTGACATTTTCTTATTTATGATATACATTTCATTATGGGAAATTTTCCATAAGTCATGACTCCCAGTCTAAGATTCATCGTCCCAGTCATTACCCTTGAGGTAAAGCTTTCCCCTTGAAGGTAAGCGTTCACTTGCAGGGTTTTTATATTTTTCCACACAGGCTATCATTTCGTGACATACCGAGCTGACAGGGAGGCAAGGCAGTGTGGGGGTTGAGGACTGGGACAAAAAAGTCTTGGATTGATAAAGCTTACTGGTAAGTAAAAGGAACATTACCACCTCATGTGGCTTCCTTGTCAGAAATCTTCCACAAAGAAACAATATCATTGAGATCCAAAGATAATATACAGGCTAAAAGATTCTGCAAAACCATGACAATTGTTAAACAGAAGCCACATATACAGGCTAAAAGATTCTGCAAAACCATGACAATTGTTAAACAGAAGCCACATTCATTAGTGACCTGCAATCGGACCCCCAGCCCTGAACTCATCCGAGAGGAGACAAACACAGCCAGTTTTTAATTATTAACAAAAGTGGATGGGACGGCTCAAGTGGTGCTCAACAAATGTCAATCAAACAATACAACCCTCATTTCTGTCCATGAAGCAGCCATACCTCTTGAAGAGTGACCCTCTAAAGGTATTCCAACAGAGATAGAAGCGGTATAAATAGCCAAACATAATCAAAGGCTAAACGCAAGCATATAAGATTTACTTTCTTTCCTTGAAGGATCAAAACTTGCAAAAAGATAATCAGTACAAGAAAAAACAAAGGTATGGTCTAGATAAACAAATAAGTCTGTGAATATGTAGACAAGTTAACAAAGCATCATCTTTGGACACACCGTCCAAACATATATCTGATAATGCCAGTACCAATTCCTGAGACATATGAGATTTTGAAGCAAAGTTTGGACAAATAGAAGGACTAGGCCTCAATACCACTGTGTCTAGGAGGAACTGTAGGTATGGCTCATATAAAACCCAAGGAGCTGCCCAATACAGCCCACTATAGAGTGAAGTCTGCTAACACTAGAAGAGATCCATTAAGAAAGTCAAACATTTTAAAAGTTTACAATCTCATGGGTGAAAGGTTTTGACAGTGCTAGAGACAGTGCACCCACTCCCCAAGCCTGGGTACATTTCCGTGCTGAGCATATCAGAGCGAGAGATCCATCATCCGGGGAGGCAAAGAGATGCAGAAGAGGAGACCCTCAGTTTGCACATATTTGAAGAAGTATCTTCTGGCACAGACATAAATGAATGGTTAAAGGCAACCGATGACTGAGGATACTGGCACACATATTCCATCTTCCCAGAAGAGAAACTGCTTTCATGATAGTCAATGACACTGCCCTTAGAAATAACTCCGGAGGAAATACATCCAAAGAAGCAGTCTTTATTCTATTGCCCTTACTCCGGTGCTTGATATAGGCCTGGACAACTGATTGTCCATGCTTTCGATCAGATGAAACCCTTCCTCCTGGATAACAACAAACTGAAGGATCTTGAGATTGGAACATTACTCCCTCCAAAAGTTCAGAGCCTTTGAATTTGACCAACGACCTTGAGATGGCAGGTCCCCTGTATAATGACATATGTTGTTGAAACAAGAGGAACCTAAGGAAGAAGAGACATCCTTTCAACAGATGATCTTTGTTAAACCCCCAGGCCATAGAAGTCCAAAGATCACGAGAGTCCCCCAGGGTGATGTCGCAAGTCCTGTGATGCTAGACCCTTACAGACCAAGATGAAAGTCATTAGAATTCTCTGATGGAATTAGACACATGGAACCAGGAACATAGGGGCCATCATAAGTACCCAAATTTGTAGCCAGTATCGCACTGCCGCTGGATCCCCTTTCAACAAGAAGGTCAACGGGCCTGGAGATGGAGAATGAGATCCTATTGAAGCAACACCACCCCCATGGCTGTACAGAAGTGGCCCTGATGAACCTCACATCCTAAATGTCAGAAGATCTGATTTCTTTGTATTGTTTAGAAAAATCAGAGCTCCCGTAAAGTCTGACACACAAAGCCGTCATCTTTCTGGGCCTTGGAAAAAGAAGTAGTAGGAAACAGCCAGTCCTCTCTGGAGGAAAATGTTCTGCCACCTTTGGAAGGCAACAACAACCACAATGGGAGTCAGTAAGTTGGTTCACTATGAGGGGCTGAAGTCAAACCAAGGTCTAGTATTTGAAATTAAGAGTGATAATTTCCAATGGTGAAGTTTGTGAATCAGGCCCAAAGAGTGTAGATAATTGTATGAAACAGAGGCAGCACTAACAAACCCTCCCATGGCCCTCTCTACCTACTAGTCAGCTTTGAACCATTCATCTTCAATGACCCCTATGATTTGGCAAAGGCATGCTGGGTTCATGCTGAAGCACTGAAAATACTTCAAAAAGAAGGCAAGTATGCTTTAATTGTAACCCGCAAGCCGTAGATCACTCTTTTGGGTTAGTGGAGCCTCTGGCTGCAGTGCCTTGATCTGACGTTCTAACTATATGGCAGACATGTATATACCCATAAATGGACTAGTGTCACACAACTGGTGGTTCAGGAGCCCGAGTCCTGTCTTTGCTATCAGTATAGGCACCTCAGATTGCTTCCAAACCTTAGTTTGGGGAGGTTCCCTTTAGACATTGGGCAAATATACTAAGCCAGCATGTTTTTTTCCACACCAACTGGTTATGAGACTTGTGCTCCATTTTATGATGCCACTCATGTACTACTCAGTCGCATAGAAATATGAATATTTGCAGGAGACCTCAAAGCCTCCTGGCTCATTCGTTTATATAAGTCCAGATGTAGAAACACTCCACTGCAAATGTAGGGATGGAGGCCTGTGAAGGTACAGCAGACCTTCATAGCTGCTCAAAAAATGTTCAGATGCAGGAAATGACATTGAGGGCATTAGGCAGTTGTCCCCTGTACTACTGTATGCTCCTCCTGAGGCTGCCTTCACTATTCACAAGAGGAAGCTTGTCAATCAGTTAGGTTTGGTATCTGTTCAATGGTTTGCAACCACATTTGCGGTCACAAACCATTGATAAATGGTGTTCCAAATTTCAAAGAGGAGCAGCAAGATTCTTTCACTCCCCTTCCCTCTGTCCCCTCATCTCCCCTCTTTTTGTTTTAGAATGAAGCGCAAGATACACTGTGTCAGTCAAAAGTACTTTTTGTATTCATAAAGAACTTTTAGTACAGCAGGACACTTGATTTTCAGGACCTAGAGCGCGTGACTTTGAAAATCTTTGATTTTGTGACCACAAAATCAATTCATAAATTGGTCACATGGAAAGTGTACAACAGTTATTGTGCTATCGCTCTAGCTGTTGTTTTGAGAAAGTTAGAGAAGCCCAAATAATGAAAAGCAGCCATTATAAACTTGTAGGCTACTTTGACATGGTCACAGATTATGAATTCATTATGCTAAAAAAGTAATGATAATACACTTCTTATGGGTGAGAAATTCCAGAGTCTTTATAATGTCTGTAAAAAGAATAAATCGTTACATGAAAATATTAGTTGGGCCAAAGCTGGACAGCAGAGCTCACCCTGGAACGTAGATGTACAATATAGAGGCTACTTAGCGTCCAGTCTGCTTTTGAAAAAGGTTTTTTCTGGTTATGGCTGTGGCATATAGGTATTTAGACACTGAACTATATAATTTCAGAGGAAAAAACAAGGGAAACTCAACTGGTTCTATTAAAACACCACTAGTACTTCAATTATGTAACTTCAAAATGTATGGTTGACTCTGATTAAACAAATCACGAAAGCAGCAGCCCCATTCTAGGATGGTCCAAGGGTCAGGTAAGAATCAAAGAAAACTAAGATATTTGCAAAGTGCAAAATGTTTGCTTCTTGATAGATTGTAGTTTTGATTTTGCTACGATGATGACAGTATTGTTAGTGTAACTATGATTAAGTGAGCACGTTAGTGCAGTGCTGGTTTTATTGAGAAGCCCTGTGCTCTCAGCATCGTTTTGCAAAGGTGTATAGGTCACAGGGTGCTTAGGGCGAGCTGCTTTTATAAATGACACCTCGAGCCGAAGATCACCTGTGAAAACAATTAAAAGAAATAGGAACCAAAAGACGACCTCGTTTGTGGGTGTTGAAGATGTTAATTCTTGTGAAAAGTTCCCGTTTCTAACCCATTTTTATTATTACCCAAATGTCCATATTAAAATCCACAACAAGAGATAAAAAGAGATTGTAAAATATGTTTAGTCTTTAGAATCATCAATAATTGCCTCAATAAACAGGTTTGACGACATCTATGAAGGGATTTGATTGAATAACACAGCTAGATTGACTTTGCGCTTGGTGTATGTGTTTGCGGCATGCCATCATTTACTTTTGATAAACCCTTTTCATCTGCTCCAAGTCCTTTCATCCTCCCTTGGCTGCATGGGCCCCAGCTCTACCCATGACTATTAGTATTTCACTTTGTGTCTGCTTCAGATATTTTTGCATTAATTCACTATTTTTGGCTCATATTTGTAAACTTGGATTCGAACCACTTAACAAAGCAACATTTTGCACTGAGCGTATTAACTTTAATTTTCCCTTCATCCATAATGCTGGCATTCCACAAACTTTAAGTTCACATTAACTTATGCTATATCCCATGTTGTGCACAGGTCGTGGCATTGGCTTTGTGCTGAAGGAGATATTTCAGACCAGCCGAGGAATGAGAGAATCCATGCCCCGTACTCTTGTCCTCTTGACCGACGGGAGATCCCAAGATGAGGTGGTGCAGCCGGCCAGAGTGGCACATTTGTTAGGTACAGTATTCTACTTTCATCTTTTTCTTCTTTGCATAATGATGGAGGTAACATGGCTGTCCCACCATTGTCCCACCCATGACATTTGATATGACATCAGTGATGAGCCCCCACATAAATGTCATCAGTTTCAACACAATGGTATAATTATTAAAGGACAATGATGGGAAAAATGGAAATGAAGAAATGTAGGTTTTAGCCAAAGAAGAAATTTACTACCTGAAGAGATTGAAAAAGTGATTGTGAGACATTGTTTAAGATAAAGCATTGAAATAATAAAAATAAAAAGAGAGTAATTGAGTTATTGCTGGGGTTTGAGTTATCAAATGGGTGATGTAATGAAAGTTACCATGAATACATATATCCATTATTCCCAAAGAGATTCACCACCAAACATCACATTTTAATTCAAAGCCACATCTATTGAAGAAATTAGTAAAATGTGGCATCAATGTGTCAGATGATGCATTCAAACATTGTCTCACTTATATTACCAAACTATCAAAAGATTGAAAAACGAATGCTACTAATCTTGAAAGTGCTTATTATGAACTGTTGGTAATATAGTATATAGCGTGCAGTATATAAATGTTAATCTCGAGTATGCCTTCCAAGACCAAGATATGTCTAAAATCACAAAATGATAAGGCATACTTATGGAAATGTCTTCTAATGCTACTTATGGAAATGTCTTCTAATGCTACTTAAACATCATAAAATAGTTTGCAAGCAAATATTTTTACTAAGCCTCGACGGTGAACACTCCATTTGTGGAATTTGCAGAGTTTTTTGCACTCCGCGCTCCCGTAGCTCGTGGAGTTCCAAAAAACTCTGCTCCACTATGGAGCAGAGTTTTTTCCTCACTCACACTCGGCAACGGTAAGTTGTCAAGCGCGAGGGAGGAAAATCCATCGGTAGATCACTTCCCTGCAAGATTTCTCAAAATGGGCAGTCGTGAATGGTCTCTGCCAGTTATGTTGGGAAACCTTCTGTTCGTGTTGAGGAAGCTGCTATGACAGAAAGAAGCAGCACCCTCTTGCACTGTGCGAGATGCAGTTTGCACTGATATTACAGCACAGGACAAAAATCCGGCACTAAAAATCAGTGTGAATGGCGCGAGGTAACCCACTCCGCCGCTCGTGGAATTCTGGGTAGCTTTACAGAGTTTTTTTGTCACTTCGTGGAGTTCCGCATAGCGCAACTCCACAAACTCCGCCCAGGCTTAATTTTTATTTATGAACATTGTCGCAAACACAAATTATCTGGGTTCGGGATTGCCAAACAGATCTGGTACCTAATAAGATGTGGCTAATTGTTGGTAAGACTTTAAAAAGAATGTGCTGACTCTGAATGCACATGGGAAGCAATGGGTGACCCTGGCATGCAAGATAGCTAAGCGTAACATTGCACAGCTGTGGAGCACCAGCCAGGTGCCGCAAGTGGTGAAATGGATGGAGGATTTAGACTGGTGCATGTTCAGAGAGAGGTCAGTGTACGTGGCCAGGGGTCGACCCGGGAAGTGGGGGAACATTTGGGGTGCATGTAATGGCTATAGAGGGGATATATGTACTCCTCCAACTGTCAATGTAGAGGCTGTAGTGATGGAATCTGAATGATCCCTGAGTAAAAATCTTAATGAATAATAGGGGATATGGAAATGTATTTATAACTTTTGCGATTGTCTTGCTTGCCACCTGGTGCCTTTATTTTGAATATGTTAATAAAAAGAGGTATAAAAAAAAAAAAAAGAATGTGTTGATAAATCCCAGATTTATATTCTCTACAAGGTGAAGAAACAGCTCCATGAATTGAAACTCAAGTAAACTTTACTGGTTGTAATTAAGCACTGCATTTTCTTTATTTTAGTAATCCTGGACATGTCTTGTTTCATCATTTCTGTCACCATTGCAGTGGAAATTAAATGGTGTTATATTTAGAGCCAGAGGCACCTGCAATGACCCACTGTTAGCACTCACCACCCCATCCATCGCAAAGTGTGCACAGGTGGCTACCAACTTTGTGCAGTGCCTTAGAAAACCTCATAACAATAATGATCATTTTTAAACTTGGACACTTTTACTTACCCATTTTCTTGTTGAGGTTTCTGGGTACTATCTTGAATAGGACCAATCACAGTTATCCAGCTACATCTCCCTTTTGCAACTTTCCACAACACATTTTAAATTGTTTTTTCTGCCTCAGGGATCCGCTTCATCGCTGTGGGGGTGTCTGGAGCTGATATTGAAGAGTTAAAAAGCATCATGCTTTACAGGAACCTTAAGAACATCTTCTATGTCAACAGCTTTGATGATTTCCCACTTGTCGTGAGAGAACTAATTGAAAACTTGTGTTCGGAGTACCCTGAAATCGAACCACCACCTGAGGTGAGCTTGGTTACATGATACAAAAGAAGTAAAGGTTGCATGCTTAAAATTTTATTTTTGGCCCACTTTTATGAAGGGCCTAGTTTGTATTGATAATGTTGCAAAATGTTCTTTTTACATTGACATTAATTGTGAAAACAACCTAGTCCATGGCACAGTGAGAATATCATCGTTGTCTTTAGCACATCTGAAGCCAGACATGGTGTTATCTATAGTTAGCCAGGTTTTGCCTAGTTTGATTTTATTTTCAAAATTAATCTGTGGTTTTAAAACCAAGCTATCATCTTTCTCTCTTGCTTCACTATTATGAAATATCAGGCTCCTCTACCAGAGTATCATACCGTTGTCTTGTTCTTCTACGATTGTTGCCATCAATTTTAATCATGAAAAGAATTATAGTTAAGCTATGAAACCGATTTAAAATCCAAAGTTGAGATATGTCAAAGAGCATCAGGAAAGTGAAGATGCAAAGTGTAGTGGGTGATATTACCACTGCACAAGCAGCAGCGGTGTCTTCAATGGTCAACTGGAGCCCAGACGTTCCCCAAATGATCTAAGGAGCATTGACAATTTGTTCCAGAGTTGAATGATGTAAGCAGAAAAGCATGGCCACCTGAACATCCTTCCTTATGAAAGAGTAAATTGTTTTGCAAACGTACGCTGTAGAGCATGGGTGGTTTCTAAATCTGGAATTCACCTGATTTTTTTGAGGCCTTATCACGTTGAAGGCCCCAAAGGGTGAGCATAATACTTTGTAGTGAATTCTTTTTCCAAGAGTGCTAGTGATAAGAACACAAACTCTGAAAGATGTGGATTTAACATGGTAAGAAAGGCAAGTTGGGATGATGCAGTCTTTGGACACCACAAAGATGGAGACCCAAATATATGCCAATGGCATTAGTCATCCTGAAAGGAAACTAGACGGTGATGTCTAGAACGGAAGGTTATGCTTCAATGCTCTGTGGTGACTCTTACTTAATCTTGATATTGGATCTAATGTCTTATGAAAATCCAAAGTCTTGAAACCGGTGGTGGAGGTGTTCTCCAAGATGAAAAGGTAAGTGTTGCTTGAGTCACATTTAAAAGCATGTGCCAATCCTTAATTTGAAAACAAAAACCTGCTGGTGCTGCAGAATGCGGGACTTGCCAAATATATGTCAATCTTGCATATTTTTTTCATTTCTGCTTCATGTTACATTGGTAACAGAATTAACTGGAGGCCGGCTTTGGTCCTGCGGAGGCAGAGGGGTAGTCTTCCTGTTCTGCAGGCTGGAAGGTAGGGCACTTGCCACGGTGGAAGAATTCCCCTTCTGCTTTGCTCAAGGCCGCAGTCTGTTTTTGGTGTACTTGTGGCCATCCTAGCTTTGAAGATTCTTCTAGCAGTGGACTCACTGCCTGTTTCAGGATGTTGGGCTAATTGTTCAGAGGAGGTACTACCACGAGATGGAGGATTGGAGGCACCAAATGGACAAAGGGCAGGATGTCCGACATTCAGTCTCTCTTCTTACACATGCGATACAAAGTGACAATGCCTTTTTCTTGTGATGGTGGGTGTGGTTAGTGTTATTTTTATTTCTAACCAGCAATGGTTATCTTCCTAGTTTCTGCTGCCACATATTCTATCTCCAAGATGGTGTTCACCATTTATCTGTGAAGTAACTTCCTAGTCTATACATATATAAGGGTGCTTCAATCCGAGAGGCATGCTGTTCAGTGATTTTAATTCCCCTATTTTTCGTTGCATCCATCACCCACCTTGGATTCCTTTTGTTACGGTTTTTTGGTCCTCTTTTTCCGCAGTTGTTTTTTCTTGTTGGGTTCTTCAGTCTAGAAGGTTATGCTGGACATTCGCTCTATTTTATAATTTTGCTGCTTTGCTTTCCAATTCTTGCATGTCCTTTGGGGCTTTTTCCTCCTAACTTGAGCCCACTTAAGGAAGCACGAGACTCCTTTCATGTGTATGTTAAGTGTGAGGTGGCACCGTGGCTAGAGGGATGAGTTGTCCTTTTTTCAGACAGGAACAAAGGAAACAAGAGAGGTTCACTGAGTTCTGTCCTTGATGATGCTTCGTCCCTTTTCTCATCCACTTATTTTCCGCCTTTCTCTCACCCTGGAACACAACTTACCATACGTATTGGAATTTAAAAGGCACTAATAGTCAGGGCCTTAGAGTTCTCAGTGTACAGCCATTTGTGTTAGCCCCATGGTGTGCTTGTGGTCTCACAAGTCACATCCCTACATTGAGCCATGTGTTTCATTTTTAGCATCGACTTGATGGTGAAAAGGTTTTGTGCATTCATTCAAAAACATATATTTCTGTTTTTCTTTTTCTTATTTCATTCTTTAACAGCATGCAGAAGGAAAGAGGTTTGATCAAAAGTTCGTTTTAATTAGTAGTTGCTAACTTTTTACAAACGTATCTATCTTGCAATGATTTAAATGTAGAAAGTTCAACCTTGTGCTGTTATGAAATGTGAAATAGGTTACTAGGATTCTCTTGCTGGTAATTATTAGCATGCAAGACTGGGTAAAGAGAACTCTTTTTTTCTTTACACTGCATGGTCCTTTTTGGCAAAAAGTTTCTTTGTTATCGATTACTGAATATTGAAAAATTCACTGAAAACATACTGTTCAGCAGTGGGGGGATAACTGTTGTAATTTTAACTGAGGGATGTTACTGATACTCTATGGAGATGCATCATTGATAAAGCAACAACACCTGGATTGCTCATCTTTCTCGATAGCATGGCCTACCGAACTCTGATGATGTAGTAGTATGGTTGAGCAACATAGGTGGGAGCAGTTACTGCAATGATTAATTTGTTAACAAAAAATAATAATAAGTGGCAGAGCCCTCGTTAGGAGGCTTCTGCAGCTTGAACCACCCATCGCCCCTACCAGTACCCACCGATGATATCAGGCCCCCAAGGCTAAAGAATGGCTGGGCGGCAGGTATTACTCGTTTTAATGTATATTGATTTAATAAACAACTGTTGTTCTGATCATCTCTAAATTTTACAAACATGGCACCATGTGGCAGACTGTCATAAGTGCCGGTGTTGATACTAAGTGCCAGTGCAGAGCCCCGGGAACCATCAGCTCAAAATAAGCACCGAGTTACTGCTTGGTGTATGTGCCATGCCAAATATTTTCCAATCACCCACTACTACTAATTTGTAAGATAATAAGTGCCATTGCCCAAAGTCCTGCTCAGTAGCCCCCAACTGGTGCTATTAAATGTTAGCGACTGAATACAGTGGTTAATGTGATCCGGTGGGGCCCCCGGAACTCATTTTTGGGTACCAGCACCTATTTTTCATGATAAGACTTTTCCCGAGAGCAAGAGAAGGAAAACCACATAAAGGGTAAAGAAGGAGGAGGAGAAAGACGGAAAACCGGAGAAAGCAAAAAGCTGCACAAGTGAAATACAGGGGAAGCCGGGTTCTGGTTGTAGATTAAAGAGACCTGAGGTGGGCTAAAGATTACACTACATTGGTATTTGGTGTGCAAACATTTAAAGTTCTGGCTGCTGGCTTCTGAGCTCAGCTTTGGGCAACGGCACCCATTGTTTTACAAATTAAGCCCTTACCAATTACCAAGGCTGCATAATCCTCAATCCACCTCAGGCCTCTTTAATCCACTGTCAGACACTCCCTGATCCTTTATCTCACAGTAGCAGTTTTCTGCGTTCTCCCTTGGTGACTGATTTTCTGTCTTCTCTTCTTCCTTCTTTCCCCTCTGTGTGTTTTTCCCTCTCTTGCGCTCTGGAAATCTGTGATGAGGAAAAACAAGTGGTCCCCCACACTTAGTGCAGTCACCAACTGATGTTGTTATAGATTATTATGTTCATTTTATCCATCCCTCAATTACTTATTGGTTGATTGTATACCTGCCCATCAGGGGCGGCTCCTCCGCAATGGCGGAGGAACAACGCCCCACTGGCTCAGAGCCAGCATCTGAAAAATAAAACAATATTATTTTATTGTTCTATTTTTCATTTGCTGGCTGAGCCTTGGTAGGGGGTAGGAGGTGTGATATGTGCACTTCTAAGTGCACATGTGTGTTTGGCTGGCTGTCTCAGGCCAGCCAAAGACACATGCGATCTTAGGTTTCTCCAACCTGGCTGCATCGAACACCCAGGCTGGAGACTCCACAGACTCCCAGACTTGAGCGGAGGGTCTTTTTAGCCCACTCAGGCCAATCCCCATGCTGCTCTCACAGCATGAGAGAAGGACAGCAATTGTTCAGGGAGTCTGTGACATAGTCCCAGTGACTGCTGAGACCAGGAAGTCTGGGTCATGATGCGGAAGCTGGTCGGCAGCTGCAGGTAAGTTTTCTTTTTTTTAAATTATTATTATACTTCCTTCCCCCCACGCTCCACCTCCTGCGTCCCCGCATCCCCTTCCCCCCGCTTCACCACTTTTTCTTAGTAGTGGCCGCCACTGCTTCTCATACACTCCTCCAATAAGGAACTGAATAGGTTATTGGAAAGTGTTTAATACTGATGATACTTTCTCTTATGCCTGTTACACGTTGACAGATAAATGTACTCATTCTTCTCTTTCACCCATTTGTTTATTTATCCTACAACTTCAGTGTAGTCCTTCAGTCTTCCAAAGCACTCACAGGTTTGCCAGTTAATTTCCTGGTACTTGCTTAGTTCATCGATTCATTTATTCATATGTTGTAGGCATTGTATGTTTGATCCCCTGTTCATAAGCATTTTCAAGGTTTACATGTGAAAGTTCTGTAAACGGCACTGTACCATGAAAGGTCTAGCTTTGTATTGAAAGATGTCTTCCTTTGTAACCTGCTGTCATTGTTGTATCTCAATACGTAGGACACTCCTGTACCACAGTGGACTGGAGATGTGGAGGAGGTGATTTCTCTGCGGGACCCATCATCTGGGGAATCAGCGGTGAGGAAGCCCGAGGGTCCCTGTGAGCCCAAGTGCCCAGAGGTAATCATTTCTAAATAGTGGAGTGGGTCAAACGCGGGCAGGGCCATGTCCTCTTGCATTATATCTGACGCAAAAACAAATATTGAGAACTTGTCGATTGAGTAGAACTTAGAAGTACTGTAGGGAGCCTCCTGCGGGAAATGTGAGGCTCACTCATTTGATGTGAGACTGGCAGTTTCTCTCACTTACCAAGAGTGTTAGGTACGTTGCCCTGCCGTACCATGATGGGCTGGCCCAAGGATGAGCGGAAGTACTTAAGTTAAGAATAGGTATTAACCCGATTTTTATGAATAGTGCAATAAAAGCAATTTTAATGCATCCTGGCAAATGTGTTTGTAAGTTAGGAACGAAATGTAATATTTTGCACATTTTATTGGATTGTTTTATATTTTTAAACTTACGTAAACAGTTCCTTCGCCCAATATTTTTAAAATATGATGTTAAGGAGCGTTCACAAGCATGGGAGCTCTTAGTTGATATGGAAAATTTAGATATTGCGATAGCCATCGGGAAATTTATGCAGGGCATTTATAGGATCCCCGATTGGCTGGAGGCTTAAAAGTAGCAAATAGCTTTATAATCCAAATGAATTGAGTTTTAAACTGTTATAAATGTAGTTTTTAGGATAATATGACTTTTTATTGTTAAGAATATGAATTTGTGATATGTAGATTTTATATGATAAAGTATGGACAGGGGGAGGAGTCAAGCTCACGACCGTGATGGCCGCACTGTAGCTCGGCTCCGTCAACCTTCCCGCCTGAACTGCAAATCCTGTACTTCATCCTGCCCCGAGGAGACACATTTGACGAACTATGGGAAGATGAAAGGCTGCTTGCACTCACCGTTTGTCCCGGGAGTTCCTGAGTGCCGCCAGGGCCGTTTCTGCCATTAGGCACGACTAGGCAGCCGCCTAGGGCGGCAAAAGGTGGGGGCGGCAAAAAACATGCAGGCAGCCCCAGCACCACGAGCCAGCAGTGCACCACGAGCCTCGGAGCCTGCAAACTGTACATCCGATTCCAGGGTCTGTTCTGCTAGAGCGGACTTGCGTGTGGATGTGACCACAGGTGAGTAAGTAGTTAGAACATCATCATTCAGGCCTGCTGCGTGTGACTGCGAACATTTGTAATGAGTCCTTACTTGTAATTTTAAAAGAGGCCTGTGAGTGAGTCTATGAACTCATCTCGGTCCTCACGGCCCCAGAGACGGGCGCACAACTGTGAGGGATATGGATGTTGGCGTGAGTTTCATTTGTTTGTTGCAGCAGCAGGCCCTAACCCTGATTATACTTTTTAAAACAAAAGCCAGGAATGGAAACATGGAGGCAATAAGGCGAAGCTGCTCCTAGCTAGCAGTAAAGATGTGCGTGGAGGCATCCGAAAAAAATATAAAGAAGATAGCGAGCCTCTGAGCCACAAGCTTTGGCAAAGCCAATAGAACTGATGTTAATGTGCAAATCATTTAAACTGTATGTGTGCAAAATATTTAAACTGTATGTGCGAGTGCCTGTACTTCATGCAATGCCAGACCTATTCGTTTAGCGGCAGCCAATGCTATTATATTTTAGATTCCTGGGCTGTTTGGATAGAAGTTTTTGAAAATATGTGTGTGTATGACTCACGCACATTTCCTGACAAAAAGAGCAAAGAAGCCTGATGCACAGAAAAAAGAAACAATTTTCTTTCTGTATGCAATGCACACATAAAATGAAGAACATAATGTGCAAGAATTCCCTGTGCTTTTGTGATGTACAATAATCCGTCCTGCATTGCAATGGAAGCAGGAGTGGTACATTAAACATCCAGGAGCAAGAGGTGGGAGAGGGAAATTCTCCTTCAAGCTACTCTGTGGATATTTTGTAGACTTGGCTACAATAGGTCTTTCCGAAGCTGCTGCGTTTAGCCAGGCCTAATAAATAAAATGAGGTAGACATGGAGACATTGAACCAATAGGGCTTAGAGAGTAGTGATTGGTGCAAAGGGTGGGCAGAACTGTGTCCCTGGAGATCTCACATGATTCTACCAGAGCTGGGTAGGGTTCGCTCTGGCTGGTTCGTCTACAATGATGCTGAGAGAGGAAATGTATGTAGTAGCGTCTGTTGCCTATACAGTGTTCTCCAGGTACATGGAATAATTCCTCTAGCCTGGATGACGGGGGCGATAGAGATCGTAGTAAAATGGAGGGGGCGGCATTTTTCAATTCTCGCCTAGGGCGGCAAAACACCTAGAAACGGCCCTAAGTGCCGCGGATCTTGAGCTGTGCCCTTGTTTGCTCCGGAGCCTCCGTGGCGTGCAGGCCGGGGATTCGCCTGCGACGGTCGGCCGGAGCGGGGTATCGACGCCGACCCCCGGTGGTGGGGAGGGGTTGGCTGAAGAAGCCATTGAGCGATTAAACCGGTGGCGACTGACCGGGCCCGGTCTGGTGGCCCGGGGGCTCGGCTCTGGGGCGCGGCCTGCCTCGGACGGGGGTAGACCGTATAGGAGGCTTGTCCCCCCTTTGTTGCCCTGTCCGGCCATTTTGAAGCCCTTCGCCCGGACTCGGCGGGCGGCGCCCATGATAAGGTGGCGCCGGCTACCCCTTGCTTCTTGGCAGCCCATCTTTCTGCACCAAGATCGCCATTAGCGGGACCCGGCGAGACTCCGCGGGGCCTTATTCGACAGCCCAGTTCCGGGGCTGAGGAACGGAGCGCCCTTGTTGCACTAACAAAATGGCGGCCGGCGCCCTGGGTCTTGGACCTGTTGGGGGAGGCGACTCTGGTCTGTCGCACTGCACGATAGCTGAAGATTGTGGGAATGAGCCCACGATTGGCGATGTCTTCGCTGCCTTGTGTTCCTGGCATGCGACTATGGCCCTTGACGCAGCTGTGGAAGATAGCGGTCCTGCCGCCGTGCCTGCTGGGCCACCCCCCATACAGGCGGCCCGACTGTGGGATTGTGCTGACTTGCCTCTCCTGGCTGCTGCGAGGAATACTGTCGTCGCTCATTTGGGAGATCCTATACCTGCTGCCTCGAGTGTCCGGGAGGTTTTGCTTGTGGCGGATGAGAGTGAGGGCCCCACGCTGGGGTCCGTCCAGTTCAGTCTGTCTGGGGCACTCGGCGGCTGTTTCATTCGAACTGCTTTGGTGGGGTCCCACGGTTCCTCCGTGGGGGACACCTCCCCCCTTTGGTTGGCGGGACTGCACCTACGCTGTTTGCTGCTCCTGACGTTGCTCTTCATCTGTTTGGTCCGATGCCGCCATTGTTTGCAATGCTGCTCGAGATTGGGATCCCCTGTTTCCCAACCTTGGCCTACCTTGTTCCGATACTATGTACACTTCATGCCTAACTGCTTGCTGTATTTCTCTTTATTGTGTGCTAATGTAATGATCAGGAGTGGACAGGGGTGAGACGGACTTGCCTCAGCGGACTGCTAATTAATGTATGGGGACGAGGACTGCTCACAGCTGTAACAGTATGACCGATTCCGCTTCAGGTTCCTGATATTTGAGGTCGGGTCGATCTCGTTTCGATGTGGGTCTTAAATGTATTCAGGCGGGGGGTGGGAGCTGGATGTTCGAATGCATATCTCCTCTCCCACTGGGGGGGGGGGGTTTCTTCCCCCTTTTCTTCTTCTTTTTGTCTGTAGTGTTTTTCTTACTTTTTGATTCTTCTGTATTTCGGGTTCACTTAGGGCGACAGGCACGCTGCCGGGGGGGTAGGCCGTAGCCTTCTGCAGGGGTGCAGGGTGGTGTGGGTGGGATGGGGTCTGTATATTGTTCGTTCTTTCTTAGTTCTATGGCTCTTTTGTATCCCTTTATCGGAACGCTGTGTCCGCGCATGTACTCCATGGGGTGTTGGCTGACGGTGTAGGATATGACTTCTTCGCTTTAATGATAATGATAGCACACTTACACGTCTTACTTGTCTCGACCCTCACTGTGGGTCTCTAGTATTGTTTGCTTTGCTCGCCATGGGGCGCGTTCTGCGGTGCTGCGTTCATTCTTTTATTGTTTTAATATTCCTTCCTTTATTCTACCCTTTCTTTCCTTTTTCTTTTCTTTGGGTTAGTATAGTGGATGGCTATCTTTGCGTGGCTGCTCTGACTTCTTTGATTTGTACCAGCACATATTCCGGTGGTGATGGGTGGACGGTGGGCAGCGGTAGGAACTGATTAGAAACGGGGAGACTGTGTGTTGACCTCGCCAATTGTTGTCATTATTTCCGATTCTCATTGTTCATTTGTACTGGCGCTTTACCAACTGCCCACCATAGGAATTCAGATGTTAACAGTTGCAACGGGTCCTGCTATACTTCCTACTATAATATAAAAATTAACCTTCTCTTATCCTGCTCCTAGCGGTTACACCGAGCCTTTTAATGAAGTCTTATTGATCATGTAATGCTGAGAGACTGCTGGAGAATTTCAATACTGATTTCGTGCGTCCATAATGTGTCGTGGCTGGCCTGATTGGTTGTAGGCCCGTATTTGTACGCTTTTGCTTGCACAATAAAGGTTTTAAAAAAAAAAAAAAAAAGATAAAGTATGAACAGTGGTTTATAGATCAAACTGTCTAAATAAACTTATTTTTGACTTGACCAAGGATGAGCGATTAAATCATTGCACGTTAAGTGCTTGCTGTTATGCTTGCTTTACCTAGTGACGGCTTTATGTCAGCAGGGACATCTTAAGGATTTTGGGGGCCCTGGGCCAAACCTATTTTGGGGGCCCCTGTTCAGAACAGGTTTGAATTTATGATTCAGTTTCAGCTCTTTGATGCATTCTTAGGCCAGGTCACTGACAGTATATAGGAGCAATTGTCCAAATTCTAAGTGTGTTTACATCTAATGTTCAGGGATAGTGATGTGTGTTATCAATATTGTAACACATCAGTAGCTCACTAATATTACTGCAAATATTATCTGTGGCATACTCCCATTTCTCATATGTTTGGTCCTATTGCGATCTAAAAGAAACCTTTTTATGGATGGTGAATGAAAAATAAATACAACGTTTCTCTGCAAAATGTCTATAATAGACTGCCACATGTCACCCATTATGTTTATGTTTATGTTTATAGGATTTATAGAGCGCGTGACAACCCTTTGGCATCTCAGCGCTATTGAGGCAGTTAGCGGGAGTGGGTACTAGTCCTGTGGAAAGAGCCAGGTCTTAAGTTTTTTCCTGAACTGTGCTTCTTCTTGGGTGGATCGGATGACTGGATCCAGACTGTTCCAGAGCTTAGGTATCAGATGGGAAAAAGACCTTGCACCCCATCTGGCTCTTTTTGTTAAGGCATCATTCATGAGAAACTTTGAACTTGACCTGAGCTGTCGTTGGGGTGTGTAGTGAGTAACCAGGTTTCGAATGAGTGCCGGACCCCTTCCGTGCATGGCACAATGAGCCAGATTGAGAGATTTAAATTTGATTCTGGCGTGAACCGGAAGCCAATGCAGTTCCTTCAGTCTAAATTTAATTGGTTGACGTCTGGGTACGTTCAATAGTACTTGTGCTGCTGCGTTTTGAACAATTTGAAGGAGGCTAATTACATATTTAGGAGAGCTCAAGAAGAGGGAGTTTCGGTAGTCCAGCCTCAAGATCACCAGGGCCTGAACCACTGTTCTCCGTGCGTCTTCCGGGAGTAGGGATATAATCTTCCTAAGCAGAGGTAATATCCCAAAGCAAGTGCTAGATAGCTTTTTTGCCTGTGTCTCCATTGTAAGATTTTGATCTAGCCGCATGCCAAGATTTTTTATGACAGGTTTGGGGGAAGGCGGTGGTCCCCAACTGATTGGCCACGGAATTTCAGCGCGGGGATTGAAGTTGTTTCCCAGAAGCATCAGCTCCGTTTTGTCGCCATTTAACTTAAGTTTACAGTCCGCCATCCAGGATCTGATTTTCTCAAGGCAGGGAACAAGCTGTCGATGATCAGAGTTAAGGGTATCTGAGATTGAGAAGACTAATTGCGTGTCGTCCGCGTATGACAGGATGGAAATGCCGAATTCTTGGATGATGTGGGCTAATGGACTGAGGTAAATATTAAAAAAGAGTTGGGCTCAGGGATGAGCCCTGGGGCACTCCCCAGGGTGCTGGGAAGGGGTCTGACTTAAACCCGGCTTCCACGCATTGGAAGGACCTGTCACTCAGAAAAGAGGCCACCCATTCCTTAGCTGTTCCGCTAATGCCCGCCCTTTCCAGTCTCTGGATCAGCACTGTGTGGTCTACCGTATCGAATGCGGCACTCAGATCTAGGAGCACCACTGCAGATGATTTTCCTTGATCTTGGATGGCTTTGAGTTTTTCAGTGACCACTAACAATGCTGACTCGGTTACTATGCTTGGGTCTGAACCCCATCTGTGTCTGATGGATGATATTGTTGTTCTCGGGAAAGGTGGAGAGTGGGGTGTTCACGTGCTTTTCTGCCATTTTGCCCACTATGGGCAAGAGTGATATTGGGCGGTAATTTGATAACCTAGCTGGGTCCAGTTGTGGCTATTTCAACAGGGGTTTGATGATGGCGTGTTTCCATTCCTTTGGAACCATGCCATTTTCAAGTGAGAGATTGATGAGGTTCCCTAGTTGAGTAATAACGGTTTCCCCTCCTTGGGCGAGAATGTTGGGAGGGGCTGGGTCCAGGGGAAAGCCTGACTTAATTTCTCTTGGTAATGCTGATATGTGATCAGGTTTTTTGGGAGGGATGGTCATGAGAGCGTGAATGCCCTTCGATCTGAGTTTCGTGTTGTGGAGGAGAGGTATTTCCTTAGATCCCTAGGGGCTTAGGTTGGAAAGAGTTGTAGATAATTTCAATGTTATATTTAAAGAAGGTGGCCAACCCATTGCACTTCTCTTTAGAGTGTTCTGGGCTGTTGAGCTCTTGAACCGTGGTAGTGAGGGATTTACAATCTTAAAGAGCTCCCTCGGAGAGTTGGAGGATTTTGCAATTTTTTCTTCATAGAAGGCAGCCTGTGCTTTCCTGACGCTTATTTGATAGCGCCGTGTGGCAGCTCTGTAGGATGTTTTTAGTTCAGGATCATACGACTTCCTCCACTCTAGTTCTAATTTTTTACAATTCTTTTTCTGCTGAACTAACATAGGAGAGAACCAGGAGGATCTGTTGGTGTTTTTTGTAGGATGGGGGCCTGGCTTCCTGAAGTTCCTATTGATTGTGCTGTTTATCCATGTTAGCCAGTTACTGTGGGCTTCGTTCAGATCTTTGGTGTTGGGTGGGTATGGAGGATTCCAGATCACGGATCCAGGCCTCCGGCACTGTTTTAGGCCATTTCCGTCCCGTTACTATGAGGGATTTGTTTGGTCATGCTATGGATATCTGGAGTTGCAGTGGAATCAGGGCATGGTCAGTCCATGGCATCCAGATTGGGTCTAGTGCCTTCAGTCTTTGATCATTTAAAAAAAATGGGGTCTAAAAGGTGGCCTTTCTAATGTGTAGCGGAGGGAACCAGCTGTAGGAGCTGTAGGGCTTCCATGTCAGTAAGGCACCTCTTGGCGCAAGAGTCATTAGAGTCATCCAAATGGATATTAAAATCACCTAACACTGTTATGGTATTTTTCTCTATAAGCATACTAGCCAGTTGGTCTGGGGCTGAATCCAGGAACCGGGTGCAGGGTCCCGGGCGTCTATAGATTAGCCCTCCTGCGGAAGAGCATGTCGCAGAAAAGGATAATCTGAAACCGCAGGCCTCTGAACTGTCAATGTTAAGGGGCGATATTGTGCATTCTAATTGGGCCTGATATATAATGGCCAGTCCTCCTCCCATCCCTCCGGCCCTGTCAAGGCAGGCAATTTTATAGCCAGGGGGTAGTGCTTCTACAATATCTGGGGCTGAGCTTTCTCTAAGCCAACTTTCAGTGATGAAAAGAGCCTCCAGGCGCTCTTCTTCGAGTAATAGCTTAATTTCCAGCACATGTTTGGGTAGGGATCTACTGTTAATTGATCCCATTTTCGCTATTCTCCATTGGGTCCTTTCCGCTTCTTTTTCCTGCCTATTATAATTTCTAGTGTCTCCCTTAAACCCACATACCGGACAATGCAGTGCTTGTTCTACACTTAATGAGTGCTGACATTGCGGGTGGACTGTAGCCTTTGATTTCAGTAGTTCTGATCTGGTATAAGTGAGTATTCTCCTTGGTTGTGTGGGCGTTAGGACAGGGTTTCTGGCCCTTGGTCCTGGATGGTCGCGGACGGGTGTAGACGGGCTTTCCTTTGGCGCGCGCCAGCGGCGCACCCGCTGCGGGTGTCCGCTGCACGTCCACTGGCCCATGTGTTAATGTAGGGAAGTCCAAAGTGCTTCCGCCTCTTCTCCGCCCCTGTGGTGTCAGCTGGGAGAGTTTGGCCCCACCCTCCACTCAAACGGCTCCTGCCGTGGTGGACAGGGGCTGGGGGCAAAGTCCCGTTTGGAAGAGCTGGGCCTGCGGGCTGTGCAAATAGGCAGGTAGGGGGAATTTGGGGGATTAAAAAATTGGGTTTTTAAAACCAAGCTTCACGTGGTTAAAAAGGAGTGGGGGGTGCTCTATGGCAGCGTTCAACTCTGGCGGCAACACAGGATTAGCTGCCTCACCTCGCTCCGCTGTATGTCCAAGAACCCCGGCACTGGTGTAGGGAAGTCCAAAGTGCTTCCGCCTTTTCCCTGCCCCTGTGGTGTCAGCTGGGGGAGTTTGGCCCCGCCCTCCACTCAAACGGCTCCTGCCGCGGTGGACCAGGCTGGGGGCAAAGTCCCATTAGGAAGAGCTGGGCTTGCGGGCTGTGCAAATAAGCAGGTAGGGGGAATTTGGGGGATTAAAAAATTGTGGTTTTAAAACCAAGCTTCACGTGGTTAAAAAGGAGTGGGGGTGCTCTATGGCAGCGTTCAGCTCTCACGGCAACACAGGATTAGCTGCCTCACCTCGCTCCGCTGTATGTCCAAGAACCCCGGCGCTGATGTAGGGAAGTCCAAAGTGCTTCCGCTTCATCCCCGCCCCGCCCCTGTGGTGTCAGCTGGGAGAGTTTGGCCCCGTGCTCCATTCAAACAGCTCCTGCCGGGGTGGACCGGAGCTGGGGGCAAAGTCCCGTTAGGAAGAGCTGGGCTTGCGGCCTGTGCAAATAAGCAGGTAGGGGGAATTTGGGGGATTAAAAAATGGTGTTTTTAAAACTAAGCTTCACGTGGTTGAATAGGAGTGGGAGGTGCTCTATGACAGCGTTCAGCTCTGGCGGCAACACAGGATTAGCTGCGTCACCTCGCTCCGCTGTATATCCAAGAACCCCGGCACTGATATAGGGAAGTCCAAAGTGCTTCCGCCCCTTCCCCGCCCCTGTGGTGTCAGCTGGGAGAGTTCGGCCCCGCCCTCCACTCAAACGGCTCCTGCTGCGGGGGACCGGGGCTGGGGGCAAAGTCCTGTTAGGAAGGGCTGGGCTTGCGGGCCTTGCAAATAAGCAGGTAGGGGGAATTTAGGGGATTAAAAAATTGTGTTTTTAAAACCAAGCGTCACGTGGTTAAAAAGGAGTGGGGGGTGCTCTATGGCAGCGTTCAGCTCTGGCGGCAACACCGGATTAGCTGGCTCACCTCGCTCCACTGTATGTCCAAGAACCCCGGCGCTGATGTAGGAAAGTCCAAAGTGCTTCCGCTTCATCCCCGCCCCGCCCCTGTGGTGTCAGCTGGGAGAGTTTGGCCCCGTGCTCCATTCAAACAGCTCCTGCCGGGGTGGACCGGAGCTGGGGGCAAAGTCCTGTTAGGAAGAGCTGGGCTTGCGGCCTGTGCAAATAAGCAGGTAGGGGGAATTTGGGGGATTAAAAAATGGTGTTTTTAAAACTAAGCTTCACGTGGTTGAATAGGAGTGGGAGGTGCTCTATGACAGCGTTCAGCTCTGGCGGCAACACAGGATTAGCTGCGTCACCTCGCTCCGCTGTATATCCAAGAACCCCGGCACTGATATAGGGAAGGCCAAAGTGCTTCCGCCCCTTCCCCGCCCCTGTGGTGTCAGCTGGGAGAGTTTGGCCCTGCCCTCCACTCAAACGGCTCCTGCCGCGGTGGACAGGGGCTGGGGGCAAAGTCCCATTAGGAAGAGCTGGGCTTACGGGCTGTGCAAATAAGCAGGTAGGGGGAATTTGGGGGATTAAAAAATTATGTTTTTAAAACCAAGCTTCATGTGGTTAAAAATGAGTGGGGGGTGCTCTATTGCAGCGTTCAGCTCTGGCGGCAACACAGGATTAGCTGCCTCACCTCACTCTGCGAAAAATAGGATAACAGTATTCAAAACAATCTGTTTAGTAATGATTCAAGGTCATCTGGGCAAGACTGTCAGGGGGCTCCCTTTAAAGGCTGGGACCCTGGGCCAGAGCCCACTTTGGCCTTGGCTTAAAACGTCTCTATGTCAGAATATTATATACAGAAATGTCATCCTACATATATATTGTGTCCTAAATATTGTTTAGAAAAATATTGTCTCCTTCGATGTAGAGTTTCTGCTGTTTAACGGGGAATATTTTTGTATACTATATTTATGCCAGATGATATTTATATTCTGGTACCGCACCCTAGTGACAAATTGATACTGTTCTGTATAACAACATGAGCGTGCTTTCACAATCTGGTGTCTTCTAGTAATTTAGCTCCACAGGGATGGGTGGTTGTGAACATGACCCCATTGAAACACAGCCATTGCTCTACAGAGGCAAGCTTTTGTCCTCTCATGACCTTGAAGGATCCAGACATTGGTTCATATATGCATGTGGTCTTCCTATAATTACCTAGTCCAGTGGTTCCCAAACTGTGCGCTGTAGCTCCCTGGGGAGCCGTCAAATCTAGCCAGGGTAGCCGCACACCAAGCACTTTAATGCATTTAATGTTGAAGTGTCTGTTGGCTTCAGTTAAACTAATTAGACTTAAACACACTGTGTCAGTGATGAATCCAACCCAAATGCAGGACCTGGCTTGGCATTTCGGGCTGGACTTTTCCCACGAGGCACAGGGTCAAGACTGATTTGCATATGGCTGGGTCTAAACTGGGGAGGCATGGTGAGCAAAAGAACGATGAACGTAACCCAGTTCTCTTGACTGGGAGTTAATGTTTGATTGGCTCTGCATTCCATCCATCATCTGTGTGTCTTTTGCTTTCTCGCCCTAAGTGCTCTGGGTATGCCCAGACATTGGCCCCAGGTCACTGTGCCACTGGATTCAAGCTAGCCTGGCTGATGTATGTATGTGGTCTTGTAAAGCGCACTGCTGCCCTGAGGCGTCGTGGCGCTGATGAGGGGGGATGCCCCGAAACAGGTCCCAGGATGCTTGTTTCTGGTCAAGGGAGGACCTGGCTTGACAGTTCGGGCTGGACTGTTCCCATGAGGCACAGGGTCAAGACTGATTTGCATATGGCTGGGTCTAAACTGGGGTGGCATGGTGAGCAAAAGAACTATGGATTTAACCCAGAACGTTGACTGGGAGTAAATGTTTGATTTGCTCTGCTTTCTGACCATAATCTGTGTGTTGCCCTAAGTGTGCCGGGTATGCCCAGATGTGGATCCCGGGCTCACTGTGTCACTGGATTCAAGCAGGCCTGGCTGATGTCCCGAAACTGCTCCCAGTGTGTTGTTTGCTTTCTCGCCCTAAGTGTACCGGATATGCCCAGATGTGGATCCCCGGCTCACTGTGTCACTGGATTCAAGCTGGCCTGGCTGATGTCCCGAAACTGCTCCCAGGGTGCTTGTTTCTGGTCCAGTGAGGACCAGGTTTGGGAGTTTGGGCTGGACTGTTCTCATTAGGCACAAGAAAAAGACTGATTTGCAAATGGCTGGGTCTAAATCGGGGTGGCATGGTGAGCAAAAGAATGATGTATTTAACACAGATCTCTTGACTGGGGTGAATGTTTGATTTGCTCTGCATTCCGTCCATGATCTGTGTGTCTTTTGCTTTCTCGTCCTAAGTGCGCCGGGTATGCCCAGACGTTGGTCCGGGGCTCACTATGCCACTGAAATCAAGCTAGCCTGACTGATGAGGGGTGATGCCCCGAAACTGGTCCCAGGATGCTTGTTTCTGGTCCAGGGAGGACCTTGCTTGGCAGTTTGTGCTTGACAGTACCCATGAGGCACAGGGGCAAGACTGATTTGCATATTGCTGGGTCTAAACTGGGGTGGGATGGTGAGCAAAGGTACTATAGATTTAACCCAGATCTCTTGACTGGGAAGAAATGTTTGATTTCCTCTGCTATCTGACCATCATCTGTGTGTCTTTTGCTTTCTCGCCCTAAGTGTGCCGGGTATGCCCAGACGTGGGTCCCGGGGTCACTGTGCCACTGGATTCAAGCTATCTTGGCTGATAAGGGTTGATGTCCCGAAACCGGTCCCAGGGTACTTGTTTCCGGTCCAGGGAGAACCAGTCTTGGGAGTTCGAGCTGGACTGTTCCCATTGGGCACAAGGTCAAGACTGATTAGCAAATGGCTGGGTCTAAACTGGGGTGGCATGGTGAGCGCCAGAACGATGGATTTAACCCATATCTCTTGACTGGGGGTGAATATTTGATTTACTCTGCATTCCGTCTATGATCTGGTTGTCTTTTGCTTTCTCGCCCTAAGTGCGTCGGGTATGCCCAGACGTTGGTATCGGGCTCACTGTGCCACTGGATTCAAGCTGCTTGGCTGATGAGGGGTGATGCCCCAAAACCCGTCACAGGTTCCTTGTTTCTGGTCCAGGATGGACCTGATTTGGCAGTTCTGGCTGGACTGTTCCCATGAGGCATAGAGTCAAGACTGATTTGCATATGGCTGGGTCTAAACTGCGGTGGCATGGTGAGCAAAAGAACAATGGATTTAACCCAGATCTCTTGACTGGGGGTGAATGTTTGATTTGCTCTCCATTCCGTCCATCATCTCTGTGTCTTTTGCTTTCTCGCCCTAAGTGCGCCAGGTATGCCCAGACGTGGGTCCTGGGCTCACTTTGCAACTGGATTCAAGCTAGCCTGGCTGATGAGGGTTGATGCCCCAAAACCGGTCCCAGGATGCTTGTTTCCAGTCCAGGAAGGACCTGACTTGACAGTTATGGCTGGACTGCTTCACATGAGGCACAGGGTCGAAGCTGATTTGTGAATGGCTGGGTCTAAACTGGGGTGGCACGGGAGCAAAATAACAATGGATTTAACCCAGATCTCTTGACTGGGGTGAATGTTTGATTTGCTCTGCATTCCATCCATCATCTGTGTGTCTTTTGCTTTCTCGCCCTAAGTGACCAGGTATGCTCAGACATTGGTCCTGGGCTCACTGCGCCACTGGATTCAAGCTAGCCTGGCTGATGAGGTTTGATGCCCCAAAACTTGTCCCAGGATGCTTGTTTCCGGTCCAGAGAGGACCTGGCTTTGGAGTTTGGGCTGGACTGTTCCCATGAGGCACAGGGTCAAGACTGATTTGCATATGGCTGGGTCTAAACTGGGGTGGCATGGTGAGCAAAAGAACTATGGATTTAACCCAGAACGTTGACTGGGAGTAAATGTTTGATTTGCTCTGCTTTCTGACCATAATCTGTGTGTTGCCCTAAGTGTGCCGGGTATGCCCAGATGTGGATCCCGGGCTCACTGTGTCACTGGATTCAAGCTGGCCTGGCTGATGTCCCGAAACTGCTCCCAGGGTGCTTGTTTCTGGTCCAGTGAGGACCAGGTTTGGGAGTTTGGGCTGGACTGTTCTCATTAGGCACAAGAAAAAGACTGATTTGCAAATGGCTGGGTCTAAATCGGGGTGGCATGGTGAGCAAAAGAATGATGTATTTAACACAGATCTCTTGACTGGGGTGAATGTTTGATTTGCTCTGCATTCCGTCCATGATCTGTGTGTCTTTTGCTTTCTCGTCCTAAGTGCGCCGGGTATGCCCAGACGTTGGTCCGGGGCTCACTATGCCACTGAAATCAAGCTAGCCTGACTGATGAGGGGTGATGCCCCGAAACTGGTCCCAGGATGCTTGTTTCTGGTCCAGGGAGGACCTTGCTTGGCAGTTTGTGCTTGACAGTACCCATGAGGCACAGGGGCAAGACTGATTTGCATATTGCTGGGTCTAAACTGGGGTGGGATGGTGAGCAAAGGTACTATAGATTTAACCCAGATCTCTTGACTGGGAAGAAATGTTTGATTTCCTCTGCTATCTGACCATCATCTGTGTGTCTTTTGCTTTCTCGCCCTAAGTGTGCCGGGTATGCCCAGACGTGGGTCCCGGGGTCACTGTGCCACTGGATTCAAGCTATCTTGGCTGATAAGGGTTGATGTCCCGAAACCGGTCCCAGGGTACTTGTTTCCGGTCCAGGGAGAACCAGTCTTGGGAGTTCGAGCTGGACTGTTCCCATTGGGCACAAGGTCAAGACTGATTAGCAAATGGCTGGGTCTAAACTGGGGTGGCATGGTGAGCGCCAGAACGATGGATTTAACCCATATCTCTTGACTGGGGGTGAATGTTTGATTTACTCTGCATTCCGTCTATGATCTGGTTGTCTTTTGCTTTCTCGCCCTAAGTGCGTCGGGTATGCCCAGACGTTGGTATCGGGCTCACTGTGCCACTGGATTCAAGCTGCTTGGCTGATGAGGGGTGATGCCCCAAAACCCGTCACAGGTTCCTTGTTTCTGGTCCAGGATGGACCTGATTTGGCAGTTCTGGCTGGACTGTTCCCATGAGGCATAGAGTCAAGACTGATTTGCATATGGCTGGGTCTAAACTGCGGTGGCATGGTGAGCAAAAGAACAATGGATTTAACCCAGATCTCTTGACTGGGGGTGAATGTTTGATTTGCTCTCCATTCCGTCCATTATCTCTGTGTCTTTTGCTTTCTCGCCCTAAGTGCGCCAGGTATGCCCAGACGTGGGTCCTGGGCTCACTTTGCAACTGGATTCAAGCTAGCCTGGCTGATGAGGGTTGATGCCCCAAAACCGGTCCCAGGATGCTTGTTTCCAGTCCAGGAAGGACCTGACTTGACAGTTATGGCTGGACTGCTTCACATGAGGCACAGGGTCGAAGCTGATTTGTGAATGGCTGGGTCTAAACTGGGGTGGCACGGGAGCAAAATAACAATGGATTTAACCCAGATCTCTTGACTGGGGTGAATGTTTGATTTGCTCTGCATTCCATCCATCATCTGTGTGTCTTTTGCTTTCTCGCCCTAAGTGACCAGGTATGCTCAGACATTGGTCCTGGGCTCACTGCGCCACTGGATTCAAGCTAGCCTGGCTGATGAGGTTTGATGCCCCAAAACTTGTCCCAGGATGCTTGTTTCCGGTCCAGAGAGGACCTGGCTTTGGAGTTTGGGCTGGACTGTTCCCATGAGGCACAGGGTCAAGGCTGATTTGTATACGGCTGGGTCTAAACTTGGGTGGCACGGTGAGCAAAAGAACAATGGATTTAACCCATATCTCTTGACTAGGGGTGAATGTTTGATTTGCTCTGCAGTCCATCCATCATCTGTGTGTCTTTTGCTTTCTCGTTCTAAGTGCGCCAGGAATGCCCAGACCTGGGTCCCGGGCTCACTGTGCCACTGGATTCAAGCTAGCCTGGCTAATGAGAGGTGATACCCCAAAACCGGTCCCAGGATGATTGTTTCTGGTCCAGGGAGGACCTGGCTTGGCAGTTCGGGCTGGGCTGTTCTCATGAGGCACAGTGTCAAGAATGATTTGCATATGGCTGGGTCTAAACTGGGGTGGCATAGTGAACAAAAAAACAACGAATTTAACCAAGATCTCTTGACTGGGAGTGAATGTTTGATTTGCTCTGCATTCCGTCCATCATCTGTGCGTCTTATGATTTGTAAGTGACAAACCTAAAGCTGTAATTGTAGTGCTAAACTGATGGCATGTTGAGAAAGAAGACCTCCATATTTCACTGGATCCCCACGTTCCAACATTCCCAAAGTAAGCAGGAGATGCCTGATTTATTTTGTTTGACTTGTTAATAGTATCATTTTTTTCCAAATGCATTTTACACCAACCCTATCAGGAAAGTACAGTTGTCCTGTCTATTAAACACACTAAGTAGTATTAAGTATTGTCATTTGTACTTGAACCATAGGTACTTAATGTTCGCATTTCTTTCAGTACACACACATTTCCCGACAGGCCTGCTCTCTCCTTAAGCCCAGGGAAGTAAAACACTATATACTGCATGATGCTAACATTTGGAAGCAAGAAAGAAAGAAGTTAAAAAAAAGAAAATAACTGATGAATTTATTTAACTTGCATTGATTTGGAGGCAATTTTAGGGACGAGACAGCAAAAATAAGCTGTGTGCGGTTTAAAAAATCATGAGGCACATTTTGGCACATATGACATGGGTAGAAATGGAAGTGCATGCAAATATTCTTCAAGTGCAGAAACACTTTGGCAATGGGGCCTACGTGCACAGGGGCACTCTCTAGCACTGTAAGTGGGATAAAAATGTTTGAGGGTACTCAAAAAAAGGCATGGGCAAAGAAGTGTAAGTAGGAATATTTTATTAGAGGCGTCGCCTTAGTAATACGAAACACCTGTATATATGATTATAATACCTTCATCAGCTTCATCACAATTATTTTTAGAGAGAAAAAAGCAAGTACTCCGGAGGCCGGGCTTACATCTACCCCACCCTCCAGAAAAAGTTACAGTCGGAAGCCACCGGCAATGGCTATTGGGTCAAGGGAGCAGTAGGTCTAAAAAGTTTGGGAACCACTGACCTAGTCAGTCTAGCGGTTGTTAAGAATGGGCATGTATCCATATTCATGTGGTCAGGTAGTGCATCACCATTTTAGTATGCGGTCATGGAGTTATTACATGACCTGGTGTGTTTATTATATGATGATTTGATCCCACTGTCATGATACGTTGGGTAAGGATGTGAAAACACTGGTGAGACCAATATGGGTATCAAACTCCTCGTAACCTGGTGCTTCTGATCTTGGTGCTTCTGATCCTTCTTCCAACAGGCATATGGACCCCTTATATAATCAGGTGTCATGGAGACTGTGTGCCTTATAGAGGCTCAGCCTGTATGTTCCTGAGCAGGACACAACTAACTTAAAGGTGATCAGACCGTTCTGCTTCAGGAAACAGCATTGTAGTGAGTCATAAAAACGCAGAGCCGGAAATAAACAATGGGCCTCATTCCTTTTACCTCCAGCATTTCTAATGCCACATAATTCTCGGTGCATTAATGCTTTTTAATGGTATTGCTCAGTAAGTTGGATAAGATGTGATAGTTAATGATATTAATGTATTTCCTGAACTCATTAATATATTTTTTCTTTCCTTTCAGGGTGCAAAGGGACAAAAGGTAACTATGATATTTCTGTCGCTAAGTCATGTGAGGCAGTTGTCTATAGCAAACATTTTTCTTAATACCCATCTAGTGTTTTAGGAGGCCTGGACCTTTCCAGTGGGTCAACCAAATGTTCAAGTGTCAGGGTGCAAAGAGATGAGAATTCCAAGCAAGTTTTTTGCCTCCAGTGAGCAGAGTAGAATCTTACGAGGGCATTACACTAATTGAAGAGCATCAGCATAAAGAACAAAAAAAAACGTTCTTGTTGATGCTGAAAAAAACCAATGCCAGCATGATAACATGTTTGTACGTAAGTCACCACGTATGTATGATGTGGCATCCATTTTAGGTTTTTGTCAAAGCATTCTGGCGTATGCGCTGGCAGACATCATACATGCTGGCAGACGTCCATTTTGGTGCGGTAAATTAAAAAATTATAAAAGGTGTAAGAAAGGGCATTAAGAGAAAGGAATGGCCCAGTACTAAATTGCAACTGCCAGGCTTTCCTAAGAAGCAAAAGTAAATTGAACTTAAAAAAACATGATAGGGAAGGAAAGGGAGCGATGCAATGAAGGAAGGGGGTGGAGGAGCAAGTCAACACGATTGACAAGCAGTGGTGACCAGGGAGGGATGGGAGAGGAACAGATTAGGCCAGTATGTGAGGTGTACAGAAAAAGGAGTCAAGTGGGGTAGGGTGAGGGAAGCAATTTTCAAGCTTTTGCATGGGGGAGCAACATGAAGAGTGCAGGGCGTGTGGATGTGAAGGGTAAAGCTGCACTCAGTGGAGTGGTAGAGCGAGCAAGAAAACACATGCCTCCAACCAAATGTACAATGTCCCTTGTTTCCATAAGAGCTAGTCTAGCTTAAGTGTCAATCACACTCTTTAGAGCATCATCCAGAGGCTGAGCCTCCTTTGCCTTCAACGGCTGCACTTACCAACAGGCTATAATTGACATATTATTAAATATGTTTTAGGAGCAATAGTAAATACCCCAATCTGCATTTACCATCTGTGGATAATGGTTAATTTTTGTCTCTTAGGGTGAAAAAGGTTCTACAGGGGGCAATGTAAGTATACTATTTGATTGTGAAATGCACATCGGTTTGTGTATTGAATGTTAAAAACTGTATAATCAATGTGCACATCAAATTAACAAAGATCAGAGAAAGGAGTTTCTTTCTTTTGTGCAATCAGACCATTTAGTAAAGGCACAAGTAGTGGTTTTGACGATCTGAGGTCAGCTATTGAAAAAGATACTTTTTTGGTAACACTTTTTCTAACGTGAATCCTAATTTCCAGAAAAACACTTGTCGTAATAGCTACCGTCAGCGAGAAGAACTGAGGATGAGAGCCTTTTACCGTAGATGCAAGGCATAAATAGGACAGGCATATGCCAGGACTATCTCTATATTAACTGTAGTGCATGATATGTTTATGTTTTTCTTTCTTTTTTAAGACAACTACACTCAATGGCTAATTCCTTGGAATATACTATTTCTATTAAATTCATATTATCATAAACCATACACTTGATAGGTATTAATTTGTTTTGTTAATAAGTGATGGGAGACATACTGTGCAGACTACTAATACAAAAATAATCTTATTGTATCAATCAAAATGCGCTATACGTCGCGGATATATAAACACCCAAGAAGCTGGCCTATTGATAGAGGCATGCCACAGTCGACAATTCAAAACATATCACAATGTATTAATAATCAATTTACATTATAATGTATTAAATAGGCAATAAAAAAGAGAAACAAATCACATCCCACACCGCACTCCCTCAGCCATTCAAAACATCAAACACATACCCACACATACTCGTACGTCGTGTATATCAGTAATCCAACCATACTCACCGCAACAAAGGCAGTACATAGACATGTGGACCACAACAACCAGGTAATAATAACATTGATATTTGAAGTACACAGATCCTTTTTCAGAATGACACCATATGTACCATCAGCCTTCTAATTCAGATTAGACTATTAAGGCAAACAGAAGCATTATATGGTCCACGAGAATATTACAATGCCTGTGCAGCCTACTTGTAATCAACTGTGCTGATCAGGAATCACTTAAGGTATTTTGCGTCAAAATCTTTTAGAATGTACACGATAGATTCATGGAAGCTGTCAGTAAATAAAGTTTTCTGGGCCAATTCTGCTTTTTTTCCTGCCCAATACAAAAACACAATCTAATCTGTATCTCCAGTTATGTTTTTATTTATACTATTTTTAAGCTCTTGTGTCTGTCTCCTTTTCTTTCAGTCACCCATGGGCAATTTACCTTGATAAACGTGAATATTCCGCAGTGAGGCAGACTGGGCACATGTATGCGCACCCACCCACATACCGAAGCACACACGATTTTGTTAATATACTCACAATACCTGTGTGATGATAATGTCATGTAGCAATCTTACTACGGTTAAGGTTACTTCTTTGATTTTGATTATCATTAAGGATTTGTACCCTGTCATGTTATTAGTCACAAAGCAAGTTACGTATACAAATTTGTAATTAATTTAAATTTCTGCCTGGAGGCGCACTGCTAGTCTAGATGTAGAGGAAAGTGACTATACTACAATTTATAGGATGCTTAGATTGAACACATGAACAATCAGATTGGATCACTGTTGATGATTAGAAATGTAAGGCTTAGCAAGGCTTTCTTAACTACGCCTGGGTGGTACTGTTCAAGCAGAGGGGATGGCATGGCCCACTTTAATTTCATGAGTGTGTCTGCATTGGTAGCATGAAATTACACCCTGCGAGGGTTTAGCTCCTTGTTATAGTCTGCATTGCACGCTAATTCACTTCGGCAGTCTCGTAAGCATCTCCTTATGGCTCTTTAAGTAAGAACACGGAATACTGGTCCTAGACTTCTCATTTTGTGGTTCTAGATGACTCAAGTACCCTAGTATCTGCGCTTCTGTGTTCCTCATTCTCTTCTCCTCCTTGTCCACTGCAGAGTTTTACTGGTCTACAGAGCGGAGGGGGCTACGACTCTTTTAACTTTGCTTCGAAGGGTGAGAAAGGGGAACGGGTGAGTATTCAATGTGAACATTAATGCAAAGAAATACATGCTATAATTGTTACCATTTGTCATGAAAAAATACTTAACTTCTCATTATCAGTGGCCTCTTACTTCCGATGTGTCAGTGCACCAAATAATGATGCATCTTTTGCTTAACATGGTGACAACACCTGGGATACATTGAAATTGTATTAATATCTCTAATTAATAATGCCTTGCCCAAGCTTCTACTAAAAGTGGGTGCTCTAGTATCACGTTAGAAAAGACAAATTGTACCACAGAGGTTTGATCAATCTTTTACAGGGATTTTATTTCATAATACAAGACCTCCCTACTTTATCAAGGCCTTCTATGGTTCATATCGACTTGGCCTGCACAATGACTGGGATAATAATGAAGACAGAATTGAATAAACATACTCGAGAGTGCATCTAGGACACCCTTGGAGATGGGGGAATGGTAATAGGAGTGTACACTAAATTTCATATAGTTGTTATGCCAGAATATTTTGTTTAGAAAACATTGGCTTACATACGTATTATGTCACAAAAATCATTAAAACAAAGATCATCCTATTGGTAGTAGATGTCCTACTATTAACTCGAATAGGCTATATTTGTGTTAACCATATTTAGTACATATTATTTATGTCATATGCTATTTTGACAATTATATTCTAGAACCATACAGCCATTTAAGAGTTAAAAACAAAACTTGAGCAATTTAGTTAAGTTCTAAAAGTAGAATAAACATTTACCAAATTGGGAAGCTATATATATACGGCAATTAAATCCATAAACATTAATAAATGCTGGAGAGCAGTTACGATGAAGTAGTCCAAAAAGGGCTCTCACTATCAAGTTTCATAATCCTTGGAAAACTTTGCACAGCACATAGGAATGTCTTTTACAAACTTAATAAGGATATAATATTAGATTAAATAGCGATTCCTAAACATTCCTTAATTGCTACTCGCAAATTGCTAGTCGCAATTAAGGAATGCTGTCCCATTCATTCCTATGGGCCTACAGGCCCATAGGAATGAAGTGGAGATTGCATGAGCAATTTGCGAGTACCAGTAGGTACTCGCAAATTGCTCATGCAATTTCAAGGGTGCAAGGGTGTCAACATGACACCCTGTTGCACCCCTAAAATTGATCTCTGCACATATGTTGCACACACACATGCCCTAGGGGCATGTGTGTGTGCAACATGAAACTTTGAAAAATGCAACTTCAACTTCATGGTAATTTGCTACTCCTATTAGCGAAATCGCTAATTTTGTAACTTTCATGTATTGCATTTAAGGAATCTCAATTTGGGGTTCCTTAAATGCGATTGCAATTTAAGGAATCGCAATTTAGAGATTCCTTAAATTGCGATTTTTGCATTTGGGTGATGCATCCCAAATGCAAAAATACCGGTGGCAAAGGGGCGGATTCTGAGAATCTGCCCGTTTGCGACCGGTATTTGGTTTGATTCATGGGGCCCGAAGGCTTCTGTTTTAGTGAATTTTCACAGCTTGAGGCCACAACTGATCAGTTTGTTGACCAAATTAACAGAGTTAAGTCCTCAGGCAGGACGGGGCCTGATGGTCATTCCACTAATGCTCAAATTCGTAAGAACATACTAGGCTTTGACAAGCAGAGAAAAGCTCTGCATTTATGCCTTATCTCAATTGCTACTGAAGTATATGCTGTATTTTCTAAGTTATTCAGTTGTCTTTAGTCCATATAGTTGAATCTGACTTTACCAAAATGAGGCACGATTACCGTAAATCTCATTAGCATTATGAGTAAAGTAGATAAAGGTTCACTAGATTCACTCATTAATTATGGAAATGTTATCAACCACCCTGAAATGCAACGAATTATGTACATTTTGATTTGTTTGTGTTTTTAACATAAAAAATAAACCAATTTACAAATCAATTAAACAACAAGAACTTTATACACCATGACGTGTGTCCTCAAAGGGAAAACTGTTCATATTAATTTAATATGTTTTTAGGAGATTTTGATTATGATCTGCACATAGCACGAACACCAAGCTACACCAGAATATACAGCTATAAACATACTGAATACATATGATGACTGAATGTAATAAAAAAACATACTGGGCTATCAAGTTAACAAATGTATCACCCCAATGCCACATAATATGCATCATCTATTCTCAACAAATTGAGAAGGCTAACAAAATAAACTAGAATTTGTCTAAACGAATCAAAATGCAAGCAATCCAGTGATACTCATGCAACAGGTAAGAAAGAAAATGATCAAAAACAGTCAAAAATTGTTCTGACACCTCTAAAGTGTTTACTGCAGGTCTTCTTCAAGATGGATAGTCCCATAGAAAACTAAATGCATAAAATACGTCACACTCTTTAAGGGAATTGAAGACATTGCCTGCATGTGCTACCCAGTGATGAATTGTTGAGCGGTGAAACTGTGTAAGAGGACATGAAGTGCATTGAGATGAAAATAGAGGTTAAGGATTGTGATAGGAAGTCTTTCCACCTCTGATGTGAATGACTAGGGACTCAAAACGTCTGGAATAGGACAACGGACGTCACAATAATCTAATACTTTTCATACAAACCAGACATACACACATACTCTTATTTCTCACACATATTCATGCACAAACACACACCAGTATTTTTAGTGCCAATCTTTTTAATTTTCCCAGTTGAATATATCATTTGGGTATGTTAAATATTTTTCTAACTTGTATAACCTTTGCCCTAAAGTGCTCCATGTAACGTGTTTTCACTTATTCCTCCATCCCATTTTTAGGGACTACCTGGAAAGAATGGAATACCTGGTCTTCCAGGCAGGCCTGGGCGCACGGGTCCCCCAGGGTCTCCCGGGCTGATGGTAATTACGCCAAAAACTCTAAAACAATGGTTGCAACATTCACACATATTTATCAAACCCTTATATTTTGAAAATCCTAAATCTTTATTCTCTTTCTTTTTAATATATTTTAGGGTCTTCAGGGTATCCAAGGTGACATTGTGAGTACAACAGAGTATTTCAACTATATTTATTTTGTAGGGCCCATAATAACAAATAATTAAATTACAATAGGTTCTTGCTGGCTAGGCACAATCAATGTATGTGTTTGCTTTGTGTATTGGTTGCTGAAAATGATGTATGCAGTTGAGCAACAAATATCGTAGGTGCCCAGAGTTCGCACTACATACCTTTTCCAAACATTGTTGCTGCACACACAGTTGTCCCTCTATACAATGCCTTTAATGTGTTTCTTGCAATGTAGTGTTAGGCTTTCACATGGAATCAGGCTTGTTATAGTTGCATATGTTCTTGGTCTGTCGATGTTGCATGCAGTTTGGTTTATGTTAGCTGCATATTGAGTTCTGTTCTGTGCTGTCTCTCATCCACTGTGGAAAGTTTCACACATGGATTGCAGGTGCTTAATTCCCCCTTTACTTTTATGGAACTGCATCCATTTTTGTCGAAGTTCCTTGTTTGAATGTACATGTTTCTCCTTTGGCTTCACAGTGGTACATTAATTGTGGTCTCAAGGAGTTTGGTTTGTATTTGTTTAACCCGTTCTATGCTCATGACGGAGCCGCTCCGTCATGAGCCTCGGTTGAGCTGTGCTCATGACGGAGCTGTTCCGTCATGGCCCGCTCGGCGCGCCTGCGTGGCGCGAATTTCGCGCCTCGCTGGACGTTCCATTGAGCGGGGCGGGCCATGACGGAACCGCTCCGTCACGAGCACAGCTCAACTGCGGCTCGTGACGGAGCGGCTCCATCACGAGCATGCGAGCGCCGCTCGGCCGCCCCGCCCCCTTAGCGCTGCGGCGGAATTCCCGCCGCAGCGAAGGGGTTAACTCTAAAAGGTAGTATACAAAGGACGGTCGTCGAATAGGATCAGCAACAAAATAACTGGTTAACGAATGATTCATACATTTCGGGTGAATTTGTGCAAAGAGGACATTTTATGCTTGTATTCAAGCTTGTGCTCCTAGATGGGTATGCCCATGCATATGATGCTTGGGGTTATGTTGTTGAGAGAAAGGCCATGAGTCTTGAAAGGTATGAAAGATTGGGGAGGGTCGACAATGATGAGTGTGGACAATATTGTTTTTCAAAATATTGACCTGGATGGAATGGATGATGGTTAGAGTTTGACCCACCGGTGGCACATTGAATAGCACCATCACAATCTTGAAGTAACTTGAGCCCTATTGCTTTTTTACAGGGACCTCAAGGGTATCCGGGCTCACCGGGACCCAAAGGAGACAGAGTAAGTTGTTCTTTATTTTCATTTGATATCATTGACATGTGTACACAAAGGAGAGTCTAACCTCTTCTTATGCCAAAGTGTTCCTATCAATGCCAGTTACCCAACATTATGACGCAATCTTTGCCCTGTGATGTTATATTCTTGAGATTGGATCGATGGGCAGTAGAGAGACAAATCACTCCTCTCAAGTAATCCCACCAATATATCGCCTGCTGTCACTCAGACAAGGAATGGGATCTACAATAATCCCAATGACAGACCGAGAGGCTGCATATATAGTGTACACGCTCTCTTTCTCTAATCGGCTTCTCACATGTCTGTTGTGATTATACATGTCTTCAGCCTTTGAGAAGGGGATTTAGGGGTTAAATCAGACACCAACCTCGGCTGCACCTTCCACTGCAGATGTAAACAAGGATATCTGCACCATTCATTGAAATGATGCAATATGGGAACGAGATGCTTTTGTGTATGGGTTAGGTCAGGGTAAAGATAAAGGCTATAGTCACAGTTAGTATTGGGGATAACTAAAGGTAAGGGTAAATGTAAGGTGTTGCATTAACTTAGGCCAAAAGTAGGGGGTTCAGTGTCGCTTTCGGGGTAAAATAAGGAGTAGTGGAGTAGGAGATGAACTTCAACTCTTATATTCTATTTTTACTTAGGAATACGTTAGCCTACATTTTTTTGTTGCAACTTTTTTGCCAGTATATTGTTATACAAAACTGTTTTTTGGGATGCCCTTTGTTCACACGTTTGATAAATGGTCAATATTTTACAGCATCAAAGGGCTGCTAGTTTATTATCTGTAAATCAAGGAGAGGTGTTTCTGAGCTGTTTTTCAGTGCTATTACTATTATGAATCTAAGTCTGAGTGGAACAGAGTAACAACATATCAACTAAATCAATGTAACCTGTGTATTCTATAAACAGGGAGAACCAGGCTACGTCATAGGAGGGTCCGATCTCGTCCCCGTGAGAAGCGGCTCCCCTGGCCCTCCGGTGAGTGTATTTCTTCACAAAGCATAGGCCTTCTAAGGAGCAATCACTCAGAATTAAACTATTTGCTTACTTTCATTAGCTCTCTCTTTTTCTCCCTCTC
The DNA here is from genome assembly GCF_964263255.1 of Lissotriton vulgaris. NCBI lineage: Eukaryota > Metazoa > Chordata > Amphibia > Caudata > Salamandridae > Lissotriton > Lissotriton vulgaris. The sequence goes on along the minus strand of NC_141685.1, from coordinate 1,671,734,676 downwards.
TTTTGTTCTTCCTTCCTTCATGCTCTTACTCTCTGTTTGTAAAAAAACAAAAAACCTTTACTGAGTTTGTTAAATTAAAGGTGTGCCATGTAAAAGTTAACTCTCTCTTTGTATCTATCTATCTATCTATCTATCTATCTATCTATCTATCTATCTATCTATCTATCTATCTATCTATCTATCTATCTATCTATCTATCTATCTACCTATCTATCTATCTATCTATCTATCTATCTATCTATCCATTTATCCATCCATCCATCCATCCATTCATCCATCTATCCATCTATCCATCAATCAATCTATCAATCTATCTACAAAATGGCTATCATCCACACTTCCATACATCCGTCAGTTTCTTTTCCCTCTCCTACTCCTTATCGCCATCACTCCCTTTCTTTCTCTTTCTCAGTTTACCCTCTGTTTTTCCTGCCCTCTAGCCCTCTTTCTCACCAATGTTATCTTTTTCACTGACTCCTCTTTCTCTTGCGCTGTGCCGCATTTTACACTCTTACTTGTATTGTTTGCTCTGTTCTCTCTTTGTCCTTTGGATCTCTGTACCTCGCTCTCTTTACTCTAATTTATTCTAATTATTCAGTTATTCTATTAGTGTTCTTTCCCTATCTCTCTTTTGCTCCCTCTTTGTTATGCAACACTCTCCTTTCCCATCTTTGCTCTCATTGTCTCTCCATGGTGCATTATCCCTTGGTATTTGACTATATCTTTCCAGTTTCCTTTTACTACTTTATTTAAAAATAAGGGGCGATTATGATGGTGGTAGGATGAGCCGTCGTTTGCGGTTTGACTGCCATCTGCTGCTGCGGTCTGATCAATGCATTACAATGTGTGCGGTAGGAGGCAGCAGGTAGAGGCACCATCCGCTGCGCTTCCGATGGGCTCAAGGAGCCCGTTTGTGCATCGAAAACACTTCATAAACCCTAATGACAGCTGCTCCACTGTTAGGATTATGATGTTGGTTCATTCCATGTTGGCCTTTCTGACATGGAAAGCAACATTGGGGGCCCCTAGCAGGTCCCCTTTCCTCCTGGACCTCTGCTCTGAGGTGTAGGACACCTATACTGCCCCCCTAAACATCCCTGCAGTATGTGACAGGCACTGTGATGTTTGAAAACATCAATTTTTCAATGGAATCGTGTGCTGCAGGCCTTTTCCGCCCACCGCACAAGCTTCCATTGAAAAATTGAACCCCATTGGGCGGTCGCATCCAATTACTGCGGTTGTAACTGCCGACCTAAGGTTGGGCGGTTCGACACCTCAACGGTGCCAGGTGGAGTGGAGTCCACCCGACATTGTAATACGCCCCTAATATTGTAAATATTTACTTAGTAACCTAATTGCTTTGTAAGCCATGAAACATTGTAATCAATACACAATAAAAACACTACATCTTTTTACATTAATCTTGTCACTATCCAGGCACCATGCTTCTTTAAATTCCTGTACATAAATCTATTCAGAAACTATCAATGTTGATAACTTTAACCATTGAACCCGCCAGGTCCATCTCTCAGATGTCTCCTTTTGCAACAGTTCTTGTAAGTGTAATGGGCATGCAAAAGTTACATTTATCCGTATCTCATTAATTCCTTCCTGCAAGGACAGGAAGGCTTTCCTACGCAATTTTTTCTCAGTGCCACAGTTTTACTTGGCCCAAATGTAATGGCAAGTGTCTTTAAATCATACCTCGATTAGGAAAATTCAAATACATTTATTCAGGTGGTGACTAATCCAAATTCTGAAACGGGGCCTTTGCTTTAGCATGCCATAATGCAAAAGAGTCTTTATCATCATTCCGTCCTTTAAAGTCCGCTGTTCCTGTTGCATATTGTCAGCTATATCATTGCAATATATCAGAATTTCTTTTCTTTGCCATGGTTTTCTAGCAGGACCTTAAATAATGAGTCTTTCTTTAGAAGACACTGTTTTTCCAAAAGAGTGCGAGTCCTTTAACCTTCTCTTCCCTTCAGATTTTCCAGAACAAGTAGTAGTAGGCTTGCAGCTGTCTCAACAGTCCTTTCAAGCTGTCCAAATACACAACACACCTCAGTTGATCTAATTCCTCACAGTGCCTTTCTAGTGCTTTTTAAATATGGAAACATTTAATGAGGCCCATATTCAATCAACCCACATATGTTGTCAATATAAGTCTTGCTTTCTTTTCAAAATACCTGTAAAACCTACCCAGTCTCACATTCCTTGAAAGTCTTTCAGAGTAGCTACAGTCAAGTCCAAGGATCACTCAAAACAATAACAATATGAATGAGGGCTTGACTTCCTCCATTGAAGGCAAAGGGCAAGACCATGTAATGCATATTGGTTTGTTACTATCACCTCTTTTGTCCTTGTAGCTCTTTTCAGTGTACTTTCATGTTTGCTCTCGTTCTATGCCTTTCTTGTCTCTCTGTCTCTCTGTCTCTCTGTCTCTCTCTCTCTCTCTCTCTCTCTCTCTCTCTCTCTCTCTCTCTCTCTCCCTCTCTCTCTTTCTTTACTCCTCTCCATCCCTCTGCTTCTCTTTTAGGTTCGCTTTCTTGTGGTCTCGGTCTCTTGGACTCTGTCTCTAGTCACTTCATTCGTCTCTTCTAGTCTCGCCTCATGTGAATATCCCTCCCTCTGAGCATCTGAAAATACAAACAGATGTCTGTGTGCCAAAAGACACTAATCAGCTGCATCCAGTCCCTCAAAAGTGTGAAGTGAAGGTCAGTGTGCGGCCCCTGGTCAGTAGAGCCTTGTGGTCCGCAAGTTCACATTGAGGAAACACAGAGGTGGACTGTGTGCACCATTCCAAATGTGTGTATAGAGACCTATAACCACATGAGATGTATTTTTTTACTGCTGGACTGTAATGATGTTCAAAATTGCTTGCTGAAAAGTGGGGTACTTCATTGCAAAAAGTTGCCCGACGTTAAAACGTGGGGTTCCCCTGCCCATGAGTGCAGGTGAGGTCATACTGGGTCGGTAATGGACACTGCATCTCCCCAACTTATATCGAACAGATCCGCGCACTGTACGCTGACTCCCAAATGTATTGTTTACCTCCCCTATTCCGGCTTTTGGTTTCTCGTGATGCAAACTCGCCCAGCAGCATCTGCTCTCCTTGATCTAGGACCAGCCATTAACCTTCATAGGGAACAAGATCTCGAGTTGTGCTGTGAAGTGTGAATTGCGTAGTGTCCCGAACCCCATTTCACGTTTGGTTGTTCCTCTAGGGAGCCAAGGGGCAGCCGGGATATCCTGGAGTATCCGGCCCACCAGGACTTCCAGGGCAGCCAGGACCCCAGGGACCACCAGGGATATCCGTCAAGGTTTGTGCATGCGCTTCTTTTTCATGTGTTTGCTGTCTGATCATAACACCTTGCTTCCAACCCAACTAGTTATTTTCCCCTCTATGCAGCCAACATCAAAGCAAATAGATGCAGATTTTAGAATAGTAACGCTATACCTCCGTGCATATATGTACCATTATGATAAATTGATAGTCAATGCTGTGGATGCAAAGATGTTGTGACATACAGACAAATGAACTGTGTTTTAAAGGACAGCATGTTTTTCCAAGAACCATACTTTTCTTAAACTGGAGGCCAGTGCTTCGTTTTAGTGCAAAAATACGAATACACTGCTGCCACCATAAGCAGTTTTTAACACTCGCAAACATTAATGTTGTGACCGTTATTGGTGCATTTAATATCATTTTCCTTGATTGCTTAAAAGCAAAGGATCCCCAGTTCATTGCTTAAATATGTCCTTACTCCCATATCAGACTGGATTCATGTTGTATTGCTTTATTGATTTTGCACTGTAACTAAAAGTATTTTTTTTTCGGTTTTATTGCTTGTTTTTATTTGATTGTAATGTATTTATCTTTTATGTTTTCTTCAAAACTGAATAAATAATGTTTTGATTGATTAATCTACTCTCTTTATTAACTATATTGGTTTGGGAATGTTATCATTTTCGTGCGTAACTGTGATTTTTGGTGCTGTTGTTATTGATATGTCTCACATACTTTCTTTGAGGTAGGGCTTGCTGCTTGTGCCAAGCAATCAGGGGTAAACATAGGATTCCTCACAAATGCTTGCTTTTAATTTTAGGTTCTCTGCTGTTTGGCTCTGCTCTAATGTGCAATAGAGTTGAGATGTTTAGACAATTTAAACGATCTGTCATGGAGCCGCTTTAGTGGCTAGCATATGGAGGTTCCTTGGCCTTTTATATTGGTCCTCCTGTACTCACCATTCTTGAGGTAGTCCTTCTATGTGCCCTTTTTAAAACTTGTGCACCTACAACCCAGTGCACATAGACTTCAGACCTTTTGAGTACACGAATGATATGTGAATCCTATTGTGACCGTCTCCTCACTGATGTTTTTTAGGGAGAGCCAGGAGAAGCCGGTCAGCCAGTAAGTCACTTTTATAACTTCCTATAATCAAATGAACAGGTATATTTTTTTTACCATGGGCTTCGATTGTGGAAGATTCTGTAAGAGACCTGTCTCTGTATTGTTTCTCATATTTTTATCTTTATTATTCTATCTCTAACTTGGTTTAGGCATGACCTCATTGCCTCTCTTGCAGTCTTTCTTTTTTGGTGTTTTTCAATCTATAAAAGAACGTTGTGCATTGTAGTTTTCTTTTTTATTCACCGTAGTCTCAATTACTGCCTGTGTTTATATCTGTTAGCATCTCTAACTATACTCCTCTGTTTTTCTAAAGTTAGCTCTGTTTGCCACATGTGCATCATCTTACTGCATCTATTTGCATCCTTTTTTGTTTGGAAAGGCATAATTTCAAGAAATAAAATGTACCATCCGTTATGTCACTTTGAACTATAGTGCTGCAAATGGTGAAAGCCTAATTGAATATTATTTCAGAGCTACAGCCAAACATATTCTGAAAATGTCATATTAAAATAGCAATCTTCCAAAAGTTGTTGTTCCTTACCACTATCCTGTTTTCCTCACATCCACTCTTGCTATCACTCTGTCCCTCAACTTACTTTATTGCCCGTCTTTCCCCATCATACAAATACAGCCAGATCTCATGGCGGTGGCGCAGCGGTGTGAGGCTATAATATCCTGTTTCTTGGCGCTGCAGCACAGCCAAGCATATTGCGAGTTTTCTCTGAAACTCTAACCATGACGGTGAGCCCGCTATGAAAAGGGTGGCGGTGAGGAAACTAAGACTGAGCCTGGGGGTGCGTGCAGGGGCCACATGGTGTGCCCTCCCGTAGGTATGCACCCCCTGTTCCTGCACGGCATGGATTGCTTACGCATTCTAAGGCATTAATACAAGCCTCTGAAAGGCACTGCCGTGGCAGCACTGCCATAGGCTCGCCCGCACCAGATTCAACTTGGAATCTGGCAGGCGGTCTGCCTACGTGTTTGGTGGTGCTGCAGCGTGGTGCTAGTGTGGCGGCCCCCTGCAGCACCTCCAAACTCGTAATCAGGCCCTAAATCAATTGATAAGAAGTCTTGCTAGAAGCCTTTTCATTCTCTGGTAATAAATATTTTCAACTTACAGGGCCTAAGAGGAAAGATCGGACAGAAAGGGGACAGAGGAGATGCGGGAGAAAATGTGAGTCAACATTTACGACATTGCTTTATTTCTGATATTCACTATAGTTCCAGATCAATCACAGTTAATTCTAAAGAGACTTGTTCATTTCGTGGACAGAACATTTCACCTTTTTAACAGGATGGTTTTCTGAGTAATAAGTGCCTTTAGCAATTTGGAAAATATCAGATTGTTAAAATATGTGGCATGACAGAATTCTAGGGATTTGAGATATATGCAAATATGGCACTTATGACTTTTATCGTCTTTTTGAATTCTTATAAAAGTTTGCTAGCTTCACCAAGGTGGCCAAGTTTTAAAATGGTATGTGGTTGACATGCTGCAGAAAGTATGTTTTACAAGATAAAACCAGGTAAACATACATTTTTATGGATTATTGTGTCATTATAAAGCATTTTTCTGGAAATGTTCATCTTTAAAGAAGGGCTTTTGCTGAGGTTTCCATTTTAGCAAACTTTCACCAGCGGAATTCTAGTTATTCATACTCCTGAAATATTCTTCTTTACTCCTTTAATTCCAAACCTTGTGATGCACTGTATTGCCTTGCGAGGCAGAAACATGTTCATCATCAGTTACTTTAACAAGGCTCTGATCTAGTCTCATAGTGTCAGTAATATTTCCTACATTGTATCTGTTTTTTTAGTAGGTCATTTTTTACAGATTTTTAGGGCATTACATCTGCTTGCTTTTTAGTTAAAACTTGTTAACGCCTCAGAACATCACAAACGCTGCTTTGTAGTCCAATTAATGACAAAGGGATGATCATAAATCATATGCAACTAATGGAAAGTTTATGCGAGAAAATGTCTAGTTTGAAGGGGTCTATATGCCGGTCGTGGTAGGTGTACAAAGTGAAGTCTTACTTAACAGCATTATACAAGGCCCTGGGTTCTGCATCAGGTAAGACAAACTATATGTTTTGAGATGATCATAGAGCCTCGTTTTCACAATAAGACCTCTAATTCACGTCACACAAAAACAAAAATCAGCAAAAAAAAGTAATAATCTTAATTGTGGGTCCTAAAAATTCTTATTCCGTGTTACGAAGAGTGCATGTCATTAAAAGCTGAGGAGTGCCAAAAATATTTATTTTATTTATAGTGATATAGTTTTTAATATCATGCAGCAAAACTTCCTGCTGTCATTTGAGAATAGGTTTTTAATATGTAAGTAGTGCTGGACGCATTGCCTGCCATTGCCAACTAGTGCCAATGATTCAGCTAAGGCACTGTCCTACCCATTGGCAGCAGGGAAGCCTTTTTGCTTGAGCGTGTGCCCTGTCAGAGGCTGTACAGTTCTTTAAAAATATTGGGGAGGGGCTTTTGGCTGATATGACCAAGCCCTGGTTAAAGTCCTCAAATTACGATGCACGGTTATGCCTCCCAAACTACACAATGCACATTACACATTCACTGCACGTTATACTGTTCTGAATTTACGTTCTTAGCAGTGGTTTATCATCTCTGTATTTAGAGTAATGGTTTCGAATGGCAGATTCATTTTCCACTTTTATCTGTTTTTTTATGTTATTGTATATGTATTATTCATACGTGGCCAGATGCATGTTATTAATAATTGAATTTCTGATATGTGAACCAGGCAATACTGCTTTCCTGCTCCTATCACTGATTTGACTAATATCTGTTCAAACCAGATATTATTAGAATTATTACTGTATCGCACTGTATTGTAGAATTTATATCACACTTCATGTTTCCAATAAAGCCCAACGCTCTCAATTTGTTGGGGTTCCTCTGCTCCCTTTTAGAGTGCACGGTTGATAGGATGCTGGATGTATTGTGGCCTAGAAGAGAGATATTGAGTAATGTATGTGAGGTTTAAAGATGTGCTTCGCCCGCGGTGTGGTGAATGTCACTGTGACTAAGCATGAGATGCTGCAGAGAGTGGACTTATCTACCGGTTAGTGTTTGGAGTGGGTAGTATCCTAACGTTGAGGCGCCACAGAGTTTAAAACAAAGTGTGGATCATGGAAGCCCTCCAGGGTGCATAGTAATCAGAGCCCACCCTAAAGCAAGAGAGGGCCAACTCCTGTGGAATCCATGTCTAGAAGTCAGGATTTGTTTTTTGTTACATTAAAAGGCGGGGGGGGGGGGGGCGCCCAGAAGAGACAAATGTACGATGCAAATTAGATCACTGGAGGTGAGTGATTAAAGAAGTGCAATGTGGGATTGTTATTTTTACTAAGGAAGGAAGTGCTACTGGCTGTCACTAACAATGAGTAGGAACAGAATTGTGACTGTCAAACAATGTAGCTGCATTGCACGCATGACATGATGCTACTTAGGCCCCCACTATCAGGGTCCCGTTAACGGAACTAGTAATTCTGACTCTGAGGTTACCCTTACTAGCAGGGACCATAGCTCTGGTGGTCAGAAATACGGTGCTATTACAGGTTGGACCCCGAGGGAAATATACTGGAGGGAAGCAGGTTTGCACCTTACAATTCCCTTAGTTATTTCTCACACTTGGTCGTATTTTCATCCTGAGATTTTGCCTACGTTGCATACACTCCGTTCGTCGGGGAAGCAGTCCGGCCCATTAATTCACCACTTTACCTGTAATGGGACCCAACTCTTTGATCTCCTCTAAGTTTGAAGGCTGCTTGTTTACAAAGTTTTATGGTAATATTGGTTGATTATTTGCTTGAAAGGGAGCACAGGTTAACAGGTGGGTGAATGTGACGTCGCACAGTGCAGTTGACATTATTTATAAATCGTAGATCTGATGACATCCGTATGTAAAAAAAACATATTCAAGAACTAACATTTTTATTGATATTCAAGTGTTCAAGTGTTCTTCAGACTTTTTGCCTTTTTGAAGTGACGTGTTATGTACGATGAGGGGTTTGCACCAAACCAATAATGTAGTTGAGAAGCCTGTAGGGCAGAGGTCTTCAAACTTTTTGATGCCGAGACCCCCTTGTAAAACCTTTTTAGGCGTAAGGACCCCCTTCCGACAAAAGATTCTAGAAACTGGTACTCCTCATCATAAACAACTATTGACAACCATAAATGCGCCTGTTAGACCTCATCACATCCATCCATCCATCATTCATCCACCCACACTTCCACACATCCATCCATCCTTCATCCATCCACCCTTTCATCCTTCCATCCATCCTTTACCTATCCACCCGTCCATCCACACACCCACCTTTTCACACATCCATCCATCCATCCATCCATCCATCATTCATCCATGCAACCTTTTATCCATCCATACATCCATCATCCATCCACCCTTTCATCCTTCCATCCATACATCCATCCTTTACCTATCCACCCGTCCATCCATCCATCATTCTTCCACCCACCTTTTCACATCATTCATCCATGCAACCTTTTATCCATCCACCCATACATCCATCCTTCATCCATCCACCCTTTCATCCTTCCATCCATACATCCATCCTTCATCCATCCTCCCTTCATTATTCCATCCATATATCCATCCACCCTTTCATCCATACATCCATCCTTCATCCACCCACCCTTTCATCCATCCATCCACCCACCCACCCATCCATCATTCATCCCCCACCTTTTCACAAATCCATCCATCCATCATTCATCCATGCAACCTTTTATCCATCCATACATCCATCATCCATCCACCCTTTCATCTTTCCATCCATACATCCATCCTTTACCTATCCACCCGTCCATCCATCCACCCATCATTCTTCCACCCACCTTTTCACACATCCATCCATCATTCATCCATGCAACCTTTTATCCATCCATCCATCCATCCATATATCCATCCTTCATCCATCCACCCTTTCATCCATACATCCATCCTTCATCCATCCACCCTTTCATTATTCCATCTATAAATCCATCCACCCTTTCATCCATACATCCTTCCTTCATCCACCCACCCTTTCATCCATCCATCCACCAATCCATCATTCATCCCCCACCTTTTCACACATCCATCCATCCATCATTCATCCATGCAACCATTTATCCATCCATACATCCTCCATCCATCCACCTTTTCATCCTTCCATCCATACATCCATCGTTTACCTATCCACCCGTCCATCCATTACCATCATAAAACCCCTGGAAAGGAACCACAACACTTGGGAGGACTCTCAAGTTGAATCTCAAAGAATATGGATGAATATCTTGTTTTTTTAATGAGGTAAAAGCCACCTTTTATCACTATCAAACTGAAAGGGGCCACATGCAAAAGAACATGTAACTGTGCTACCAAATCTTCCTTGAATGAGCAATACATGTGGCACTAAAATGGAAAAGTGAACACGGAACGTGGTTGGTCCAAGTATGGACAAGTGAACACGGGACGTGGTTGGTCCAAGTATGGACAAGTGAACACAGAACGTGGTTGGTCCAAGTATTTACGTATCGCACACTAGTTGATTGAAGGCAATACTGGGGTAATCAGTGATTGATATTAAAATGTAGGTAGCCCCGAGTATTGAACGCTTTCTCTGGCAGTGCATTTGTAAAATTGGCATCTTCTATACTTTATATACTTGCCCAATGAAGTAGGCATGGTAAGGCGATGAAGAAATGAATGGGGCTTGAAGCAAGACAATGTACACTATTATAAGGACAAACATTTCCTCCTTCTGTCTGCAGGGCAGAGCAGGGTTACCTGGGCCAATTGGTCTTGATGGAGCTCCTGGACCTTTTGGACAGAAAGGAGAAAAGGTATATTATTTTCTGAGCTTTTGCATGCCTCAAATGTATGCATTTTTCTATGCTGAAATCCTACTGATTGCTGATAACTCAGTGGAACAGCTACGTTGCAGAGCAACACTTGTGTCTTTATATAGCAGGGGTCTCCAACATTGACCATGCCATATTTCAAAGACTATACCATTATTTTAGGATGTCCATATGAGACACATTTACATACAATGAATACTAATGGAACATGTGTGCATAGTGAGTGGTTATCCTGAAAATGTGGCTTGGATCCAAATCCTTCTGCATACATGTTGGACACCACTCTTTTAAAGTGACATTGTGGCGAACATTGGATTCTTTTGAAGGGTTTTTGCAGAATGAGCACCAATCTACCCGTTTTCTTTTCTCATTAGAATTCCTTTCTTGTCCAACTGTAAACCTGTTCTCAGTGCCTCTCAGATTATGAAAACAAGCCTGTGCTCTGAACGCTGGACATTCTTCTCATTCACAGCACACACGTTATAGAAATACCACAACAATTGTGGAAACTCACACATCTCAGTACATCACCTCCACTGTAATCCAGAATCAATGCTCTCCATTGTGAATGCAACAACCTCTTTCTTCTTGCTGATTATCTAGCTGCCTCAGGCCAAAGTGGCAAGAAGCTCATATACATGTTGATTAGCTCTTGTAATGATTGATGAAGATTATTTTCTACATCTTATCTCATTGTCACCGGCTGTTCTTGCATTGCAGGGTGCTCAAGGTATCGGCATTCCAGGCATTCCGGGTCTGAAAGGAGAGCTGGGGAAAAAGGTACGTTTGCTGTGAAGCACCCTTTGCCGCAGTCTAGGTCCATCTTGTATCAAGTACACAGCCATTATCATTGCACTTTTTGTTATGTATACAATGAACATATAATGGCTAGGGATGTGCAAAATTTGTGTAATATGCTTTTCCATAATTACATGAAATTTCAGGATAATTACGTGTAACTATGTGAAATGCAAATCCATCACTTAGCACGACATTTTAGCACAGAATGGGTTCTCACATCAATTTAGAGCTAAAAACACAGGTGGTGCGTGCTACAGCTCCTATCGTTCAGGCTCTTTGCATTATTATCGCATGCTCGTGGTATCATTTTGACATGAACAGCGCATTGTTAACCTGATGTGGCGTAATGGTGTAATTAGAGGAATTTCGGGTGATAAGTGTTATACAAAATTCCCATAACTAATTGAATTACGTGATATAATATAAATATGGGCTGTGCCTAGCATTGACCGCATATCACTCTTCCTGATGCTTGAAAGGCGGTGACCCTGCAGCAAATCTATTCCTTCCTTTGACTGACCGCTGGCAGTGGCACCAAAGACTGTCATTCAGAGGTTCCCCTGCACTAAACGGAACTGGGAAACTACAAATTTAGCAGGGTGGGATAATCAATGATTTAGAGCAGTTGTTCTGTCCCATCAAACTCAAAATGTCCCCTAAATGGTTATGGGCCGTCTAGAAGAACCAGTATCAATAAGCAACCTGGTTAGACCTGGACAACTGGGTGATGAAGTTTGGCTCAGTCAAACAGAGCTACCTTCGGAATGAAAAAATGTATTGCTGCCCAGTTTGAGCAAGTGAGAGGTGGTAGAAGACAGTGTCTGAAATAAGATCCTCAGTCTTATGTCTTCATACCAGAAGCACACAACAAATCCAGAGGAGATGAAGAAGCCTCCAGAAGGAGAAACAGTCTATGTGGCTGTCATAACTATGCAGTCAGTGTCTCTGTCAAGTACTAGGTTTCAAGGAGAAAAGAACTCTGAGAAATACACGGGTCACCAGAGAATTTAAGAGATGGTTCCAAACCCTGCTTGGCAAGTACCTACTGTGATGCGCATTTTGAGAAGAAAAATGCTCTGTCTAAGAGAAGCGGTACAAAAAGGGGGTGGTGATGGACGGAGCATCTGAACCAATCAAACACTCACACCCAGTCAACAGATCTGGGTTTAATCCATCACCGTTCTTTAGCCCACTCTGCCACCCCAGTTCAGACATGGCCATATGCAAATCAGTCTGTCCCTGTGTCTCATGGGAACAGTCCAGCCCGAACTGCCAAGCCATGCCTTCCTTGGACCGGAAATCAGCTTCCTAGGACCGGTTTCTGGCATTACAGCCTTTTTCAGCCAGGCTTGCTTGAATCCAGTGGAAAAGTGAGCAAGGGACTCACGTCTGAGCATACCCTGCCAACTTATGGCGAACAAAGTGGTACAAAAAGGGGTGGTGATGGACGGAGCATCTGAACCAATCAAACACTCACACCCAATCAATCAATCAGTCTCCGCTAAAATCTCCAATCCATGGTACGACGGGAGTCTCAATGAAGACAGACGAGCCATGCGTATGGCGGAGCGCACCTGGAGAACAGCTCCCTCTGCACTGCACCTGAAAACCCTGAAGAAAAAGAGAAACGCCTACTTCAGGAAAATAAAGCACTCAAAAGCAAACTTCTTCAGCCTCCAGCTTGACCAAGCAAAAAACTGTCCAAGAAAACTGTTTGAGCTAATCAGAACACAAACCAAGGATCAACCCCAACCTCTCAGTACCTTGTGCGAAGCACCCTCCTGTGAAGACTTCGCTGCTTTCTTTACCCAAAAATCTGACAACATAAAGAGTGATCTCCGCACTGACGCAAGCCTCTACACCACACCCAACTGTATAACACCCACCGAACCAAAAAACAATGTAACATGGTCATCCTTTGACACCTACTCCGAAGAAGAAATAGGCAAACTGCTCAGCACCTTGAAACCTTCCAATCACCTCACGGATCCCCTCCCTGCTAACGCTGTCAAAGATTTCACCCCATTGCTCCTTCCACTCTGGACTAAAATTATCAACAGCTCGCTCCAAGAAGGAACCATCCCTGACTCCCTCAAAGTTGGGCAAGTCACACCCTTACTAAAGAAACCTACTGCCGACCCATCCGACCTAAACAACTACCGCCCCATTACCAATATTCCCACTCTCGCCAAACTATTGGAAAAATGCGCACAACTACAACTGACTAAACACATTGATCAGTTTGATCTCCTCAACCCTCATCAATCAGGCTTCCGGGCAGGACACAGTACTGAAACTACTATGACTCACATAATTGACGACGCCCTTCAAATCCTAGATCAAAATGATACCTGCCTCCTCATCCTTCTTGATCTCTCCTCAGCATTTGACACTGTTAAACATGAGAATTTACTCGATCTTTTGAACACAAGAATGGGTCTATCTGGGACTGTTCTCAAATGGTTCACCTCCTTTTTACACAACAGGTCGCAGAAATTCAAGAGTAACAACCTGATGTCCTCGCCAATACCTGTTTCGTTAGGCGTCCCCCAAGGATCCTCCCTATCACCAACTTTGTTCAACTTAGTTATGGAACCTCTCACCACCTTGCTACAAGCATCCAATGTACTTTTTCACATGTACGCAGATGACACCCAACTATATCTCAAATTACAATCCCCCAATGACATTTTACTCCTGATCTCAACGATAAGAAGCACCCAATCCTGGCTTGCCGATAATCATCTCAAACTCAATGCTCTGAAAACAGAATTCCTTCTGATCTCACCTCCCGCGAAGATCTCTACCACTCAATCCTGGCTTAAACAGCTAACTGCACTCAATGTCCAACCCACCATAGTGGATTCAGCAAAATCTCTAGGCATAACCCTCGACTCCAATCTCAACATGCAACATCATATCAGCAAGGCTACTAAAGGAGCGAACTTCCAAATCAATACCCTGAGGAAACTTAAACCCTTCCTTCCAGCCAAAGACTTCCAAACTGCAGTACAAGCACTAGTAATCCCGCGAATTGAATATGGTAGCATCGCCCTCTGCGGTCTCCCGTTAACCACTACTGCACCCCTAAGAGCTTCTTTAAACGCTGCAGCGAGACTCGTCACTGGCATATCTCCCCTGACCTGAAATCCTTGAACTGGCTGCCTTTTGAAGCCAGAATACATCTGAAAATCGCCTGCATGACACACAAGGCTATACACCTGAGCGCTCCCGGATACCTGGCTCAGAAGCTGTCAATCTCTGGCGGCTCTAGAAACACTAGAGGCACAAACAATCTTCTGCTAAAACCGCGAAGATTCCGGAAGGAAAAAACTTATAAACGCTCTTTCTCAGGAATAGCGCCCAGGATCTGGAACTCACTCCCTCCTGAAACCAGGCTCATCTCCTCCATCACACTTTTTAAGAAAGAAGTAAAAGCTATTCTCATGACCAAATACACTTGACCTATTAACGTGGACTTGTAAAGACTCTACACGATCTGTATTATTTTGCTCGAACTCTACGACTATGTGTTTTACCTGTATTATTGATTTACCTGACTATCTATGCACACATTTATCTGTAATACTTGCATTTTTGATGTACCTGTTCTACTTTGCTCCCTCACGCATAATTTCGCTATACCTAATGACCTGCTATTCACTCTCGTGTTGGTATTCCCGGCTTTGTAAAGCGCTCTGATATCTGCAAAGATCTTGTTCGCGCTATATAAAACTTTCAAAATAAATAAAATAAATAAATAAATCAATCATGGGCATTTGTATAGCGCGCTACTCACCCGGGAGGGTCTCAAGGCGCTGGGGGGAGGGGTCCATAACTGCTCGAAGAGCCAAGTCTTGAGGAGCTTCCTGAAGGAGAGATGATCCTGGGTCAGCCGGAGGTGGATCGGGAGGGAGTTCCATGTCTTGGCTGCCAGGTAGGAGAAGAATCTTCCCCCGGTGGTGGCTTTGCGGATGCGTGGTATGGCGGCGAGGGCGAGGCTGGATGATCGTAGCTGGCGGGTGGGCGCGTAGAAGGTCAGGCGGTTGTTGAGGTACTTGGGGCCCAGGTCGTGGAGGGCCTTGTTTGCGTGGGTGAGGAGTCTGAACGTGATCGTCCTGCTGACGGGGAGCCAGTGCAGGTCTCTCAGGTGGCCGGAGATGTGGCTGTGTCGGGGGATGTCCAGGACGAGTCGTGCGGAGGCGTTCTGGATGCGCTGGAGTCTTTTCTGAAGTTTGGCTGTGGTTCCAGCGTAGAGGGTGTTTCCGTAGTCCAGCTCGCTGGTGACGAGTGCCTGGGTGATCGTCTTCCTGGTTTCGGTGGGGATCCATCGGAAGATCTTGCGGAGCATGCGCAGGGTGTTGAAGCATGATGATGAGACGGCGTTGACTTGTCTGGTCATCGAGAGGGAGAAGTCCAGGATGAACCCCAGTTTGCGTGCGTGGTCCGTTGGTTTGGGAGTGGTGCCCAGGGCAGGGGGCCACCAGGAGTCGTCCCAGGCGGAGGGCGATGATCCCAGGATGAGGATTTCCGTCTTGTCTGAGTTCAGTTTCAGGTGCTGTTCTTCATCCATTCGGCGACGTCTTTCATCCCTTCCTGTAGGCTGGTTCTGGCAGTGGTGGGGTCGTTGGAGAGGGAGAGGATCAGCTGGGTGTCGTTGGCATAGGAGATGATGTTGAGGTTGTGTTTGCCTGCGATGGCTGCGAGAGGGGTCATGTAGACGTTGAAGAGGGTTGGGCTGAGTGATGATCCTTGTGGTACGCCACAGATGACTTCGGTGGTCTCGGATCTTAACGGGGGGAGGCGGACTCTCTGGGTTCTTCCGGCGAGGAACGAGATGATCCACTCCAGTGCCTTCTCTTGGATTCCGATGTTGTTGAGGCGCTGTACTAGGGTGCGGTGGCAGACTGTGTCGAACGCTGCAGAGAGGTCCAAGAGGATGAGGGCCGCTGTTTCCCTGTTGTCGAGCAGAGATCTGATGTCGTCAGTGGCTGCGATGAGGGCGGTCTCGGTGCTGTGGTTGGCTCGGAAACCGGACTGCGAGGGGTCGAGGGATGCGTTTGTCTCGAGGAAGGCGGCAAGCTGTCTGTTGACGGTCTTCTCGATGACTTTGGCAGGAAAAGGGAGGAGCTAGATGGGGCGGTAGTTCTTGAGGTCGGTGGGGTCCGCTGTTGGTTTCTTCAGGAGGGCGCTGAGCTCGGCGTGCTTTCAGATCTCTGGGAAGGTGGCGGTGTTCAAGGAGGTGTTGATGATGTCCCGGAGTTGGGGTGCGATGATGGAGTCAGCCTTGTTGAAGACGTGGTGGGGCAGGGGTCGGTTGGTGATCCGGAGTGGATGGTGTTCATCGTGCGGGTGGTGTCTTCGGTGCTGACCGGGGTCCAGGCACAGATGGTGGTGGTGGGGGGCGTTGGTTCGGTGGTTGGGTGCGTGGTTGGTGCGCCGAAGCTGTTGTGTATATCGGCGATCTTGCGGTGGAAGAACGAGGCGAGTGAGTCGCAGAGGTCTTGCCAGGGAGTGATGTTGTTGTTTCCGGCGCTGGGGTTGGAGAACTCTTTGACGATGCTGATGAGTTCCTTGCTGCTGTTCTTTGAATGCTGTCTTCTTGGTGGTGCGGATCAGCTGGTGGTGTTTGCGGGTGGCGTGCTTGAGGGCCGTCATGTTGTCTGTGGTCTGGTCGTGGCGCCAGGCTTTCTCGAGGGTGCGGCAGTTCTTCTTGGAGATCTTGAGTTTGTCGGGGACCCAGGGGGCTTTCTTGCTGCCGGGTCTGCTGGGAGGGTTCTTCAGTGGTGCGAGGTCATCTGCGCAGTTGGTGAGCCACTGTGTGGCTGCTTCGTTGGGGTCCATTGTGCTGGCGGGAGGGTTCTGGCGGAGGGAGGTGGCGAGCTGCTTGACGGTGATCTTGATCCAGCTCCTGCGAGGAATCTGTTGCGGGTGTTGGTGGGTCGTGGTTCTTCTGAAGCTGAAGTGGATGCAGCTGTGGTCAGTCCGATGGAGTCCGGTGGAGTGGCTAAAGGAGATGTGCTTGCTGGAGGAGAAGATGGGGTTAAGCGTGTGGCCGGCATAGTGGGTGGGGGTGTTCACCAGTTGCTTGAGTCCGAGGTTAGCGAGGTTGTCCAGCAGGGTGGTGGTGTTGCTGTCCTTGTTGTTCTCCAGGTGGGAGTTGAGGTCCCCTATGAGGATGTAGTCAGCGGAGGGGAGGGCGTGCGGGCTGATGAATTCGACGATGTCTTCACTGAATTGGGTGCGTGGTCCCGGGGGTCTGTAGATGAGGGTGCCTCTGAGGGTGGTCTTGGGGTCGGTGTGTATCTGGAAGTGGAGGTGTTCGGCGGCGGTGAAGGTGTAGTCGGGGTTGGTCGTGATGCGGATGGTGTTCAACAGATCTGGGTTTAATCCATCACCGTTCTTTAGCCCACTCTGCCCCCCCAGTTCAAACATGGCCATATGCAAATCAGCCTGACCCTGTGCCTCATGGGAACAGTCCAGCCCGAACTGCCAAGCCATGCCTTCCCTGGACACAAGCTTCCTAGGACCGGTTTCTGGCATTACAGCCGTCTTCAGCCAGGCTTGCTTGAATCCAGTGGCAAAGTGAGCGTAGAAAGTGTCCATGGACTCCCCTTCCCTCTGGCGGGCCTGACGCAGCTTGAAGCGTTCGAAATCAGGGTTTAGTTGGGGGTCAAAGTGGCCGTCTAGCGCGGGCACTGCTGCAGCGTAGTCTGTGGCTGCTCCTGTGTTTGGCAGGTGTTTGAAAAGATTAAAGATCTCGTCCCTGGCATAGTGTAGCAGTAGCGACCTCTTTACTGCATCATCGGTGACCACAAAATAATTGTTGAGGCGCTCAATCCATATTTTCCACCTGGGGGACGCTGTCTCTGGATCTTCTAACTCGCTGAAAGGTGGTAACACCCCCGAGGCTGCGTGTTGGAAGGGGGTGTGGGCAGGTGCCGCTGCTTGTTTGTCGTCCGTCATGATGGTCAAGGGTGGGGCGTGTTGGGGTGGCGAAGATCACCGTACATGCACTACGCTGGTGAGCCTGGCAGCTGAGGCCGCAGCGGGAGGAGTAGCAGGAGGATGGATACCCAACGAGCAGGGGGGACAGCCAGCAGTTCACTTGCGGGCCCTGTAAACAGAGGGGATGTGGATTGTCTCTCCTTCTTTATTGTGCCCTTAGATGTCTAGCTGGCTGCAGGGATCTCACACCCCATTGGTGGCTTCAGTTCCTTGAGCAGTGAGTCACACAGACATTTCAGTCACTTGGCTTTGTATAGATCTTTCTGTGGTCAGAGCTACTGTGGTCGAGAAGACTCGAGGAATGCAGTATTGAAGGGAAAAGGGTAACTCGGCATAGATTCTGTTCTCTTCTCTGAACTGATGCATGCTGTTTCCTCGAAGTCCAGATGATGTACATGGGGTGTGGAGTGGAGGGGGGGGGGTGGGTTCCCTCTGGGTGGGTTACTTCTGGGTGGGTTCCACTCCCAGTGGGTTCCATCCTGGTGGGTTCCCTCCCATGTGCATCCCTGACGGTCCAAGAGAGCTGTGTCCATGGGAGATTTTCAAGATAACCACTCTCTATGTGAATGAGTTCTATTTACAATTTATATTTCTATTCATTATATGTAAATATATTGTAATTGATTGTTTTGTAAATATAGCATGGATCTAGTCCTCCTGGGACTATGCTCAGCATCTGAGGCGGCCAGAAGGGCAACCCGAGCAACCAAAGATTTGAAATATTCAAAATTCAAGCCTTTACCAATCATGAAAAAGTTCATCTTCCTTTTTTAAGTAAGCTTTCATGGGGTCAAGGAGCAGGGTGTGCAAGTTCAGACCCAACAGGAGGCCACCATTGCCATTTGACAGCCAGCATCTTAGAAAGAGGGCCTAAAGGTGGGTTTTATTCAGGATCAGACTGGAACAGAAAATGGGCCTGGGCACCTCACTAAAAGTGGCACCACTGGCGAATCAGAAAGCTAAAAAAACGTCACCCACACTTGCAGATTGGATCAGTTTTGAACTGGTAAAGTCATGCTGTATAGATTATTTGCTAATTTTGTGGTAATATCAGAGATATCAACAGTAAACAAAGGCCCACTACACCATAAAACGGTCCCAGAAACCAGTTAAAAACAAACTAGGCACCACCTATCAGAGCAGCCTTGGGGCTCTGCCACATTACCCTGTAGGCCAGTCCGACTCTGGTTTTACTGTAACTGGGGAAGCCTACACTAAACAAATGGAAAAGGAGTTTCAACCCCCAATACTCACAGAGATGTCAGGTCGTAATGCTGAACATGGAAAAAGGACAGCCTTTGGGAGACCGCAATATTGTATTTCCAGTCGCTTAGTATCCAAAATGAACATTCACTCTACACATAAACACATGCCCCAAACACAAGAAGAGGCAGGGCACTCCAGTTAAGGGGGACTAGCTGGATCATGACCAGGAAGGGCTAGTGGACAGTCTATAGTTTGATGCCACCACTGCCAGTCACCTCAAAGCTTCAATGGATGGGACAAGAGCCACCCTCGCTGAGTAAGGGGATACACTTTGAGTGATTTCCCCACCTCAGAGCAACTTAGTGGGTTTGAACGAATGTTGAGCGGGTGGAGAAATAATACTGATCTTTTAACCCCTTCCATGCTGATGACGAACCCCAGCCGTCATGCACTACGGTGCTCGTGTGCTGATGACGGCTGGGGTTCGTCACGGCCCGCCCCTGTTCGTGCTGTTTACAGCACACCAGGGGAATCGCGGCCACATGGAAGGGGTTAAAGAGTAAATTCGACATCCGGAATCACAAAACCAGGGTATTCTAGAAAACATGAAGGGCTGGATGCCACAGCTCTACCAAGCCTCACAGGGGACTACCATCCTAACATGCTGAAGATTGGAAAAGTTAATTACCCTGAATTGTCATCTGGTGAATAATTCTGCATGAGTGATTGATTCATAAAATGCCATTTTCCTGGTCTCCACTTGGACAATACATATTTTACTTTGGATAAACCCCAGAGAGGTTTCCTCTGCTTTCATAATGTGGTAAGCCAACTTCTCGTGTCACTCACAAGAGTAATTGTGGGTGCTTCCAGGATTGGAAACTATCTGCAAATTGAATGTATCGGTTTGTTGGTGGTCATTGTAACATATAAGAACAACATCTATTATATGGAAATTACTCTTGAATTTTTTTTCTTTTTTACATCTCAGTGAAATTTAGATGCACAACATCTTTTGTGAATGGGGTATTAATATTTCTGTGCTTAAGCTCACTTTTCTTATAAACTAGGCGCTATTTAAAAATTGGCTTTTATACAATATATCTGTTAACGTTAGTGGCATCTCTTGATGGCAGCGAATTTTTTACAATGACATAAAATTAGTTTATTAAAAAATCACCAGAATGTTCTGGATACATTTTTTTTTCCTTTTCCCATTTGTTACCATAAAATAATTTAGAAACAAACTTGCTACTTCTGTGACTGCATGGATGAGGTGCCAAAAGCTCTGTGGTAACAGATCTGTTCTCTCTTGTATTTTTAGGGCGATGTTGGGCCTGTGGGACCCCAAGGACAAAAGGCAGGTATTTAAATGCATTCACAAATACAGAGCAGTGCTTCACTGGTGTGTGACGGACCCACAACTCTGCTCGCTTTGCTTGCTTCATGGGCAATTGAGCCAGTGCTGTAAAGAATGGAGTGTTCCTAAACACTGATTTAAAACGTAGAAGTGCATAGATGCCAGTGTTGTAGAGTGTGCAGAGCATCCAATTCCTCCTTTAAGGATATTTGATAGGTAGGTTCCAGTGCTGTACAGCCGCGGCCGCTGCAGTTAAGAGCTGTGGGCTGGGTTGGGGGGAGGGGGGATTTCGAGAGACGACCCCGAGGGAACCTTAATTAATTATATAATTTTGCCTCGTTGTCGTGTCGCGAACCCCTCCCCCCCCACCACCCACCACCCTCCGCCCCACCGCTCTTACCTGCAGCGACAGTGGCTGGTGCTGTAGAGTGTGCAGTGCATCTGATTTGATTGCCAGGTGTCAGTGTTGTAGAGTGTGCAGTGCATCCGATTTTTTATTTATAAATGTGTGGGGTAGGTGCCTGGTCTGTAGAGTGTGCAGTGCGTTTGATTTGAGTGGTAGGTGCCAATGTTGTTGAGTGTGCAGTACATGCAGTTGCTCATTTAAGAATATTTGATTTGTAGTTACCAGTGCTATAGAGTGTACAGTGCATTTGATTTGATTTGTTGGTGCCTGTACGGTAAAGTGTGCATTGTATCTGATGTCTCATTTAATAATATTTCATGTTTGGAAACCAGTGCTCTGGATTGGGATCTTGAGTGCAAAAGGCCAGTTCTTTGGCCATTCAGTCCTATGTCAGCCTGTGCTACAATTCCTGGCATCAGGGCAGTGATGTGCAGCCTACGTTCTCGGATCTACTTCCTGGGGATGTTTGGTTCTAGAGGGCTTTTCCTATTGTGCATTTCACATTTGGACAGCCTGCTCAGATTACAAAAGGCTGTCAATGCAAGTCTAGAAATGTTATCCGTCAATGCCTGCTGCCACTGTGGTCCTAGTGCCATGTTTGCTGGCCCCTGTGTATGTATGTGGGTGCCATATTATTTGAGCTGCTAAGGAACTGATGTATGCTAATGGCATTATTGGGCAAGATGCAGCAGTCAAAGACCTCTCAACTACCAAGCGTGTGGAAAAGGCCACTTTAATGAAGCAGGTATGCATGACAAAAACATCAACCTTGGCTATAATCCTTACAGATTGGTATTATCTATAACATCACTTACCCTCACCCCCAAATAACCATCCCAACAAACCTCCTCAACATACTGCGCTTCCGCTCACCTTTACCTAGAATCAAAACATCCATTACACTCCTAGAACTGCTAACCTTGAACTTACTGTCTATGATCTAAATATCAACTCTATCCTCCCCAAAGCACCCCTTCAAGCTGCTTTACCATCCCAACTTGCACTGTTTGTCAGCATAAACATCCAGCAATACCACCACCCAGAAAAATCCTGCTTGGCAGGCATTTGTCTGCCACCTCCTCCAACCCTTCCACCACTGTCTACTATCTTTCACAGCTTTACCCCAGTGTCTTGTCCAATGCCTCCCTCAACCGCATGAGGTATAAATCCATCACCACAGCTGACAAATGCACACCATAGTCCTGAAAGAATCTTATCCCCTCATATCGAATTTCCCAGTGCTGCACTCTACAGCTTCCTTCCTCCCCTTCAAAACCTCCTCATTCCCCAATTTACTTTTCTCGTCATCGCCTTGCCGATCGCTGCTGACTTATCTATACCTCTCGGCACTCTAGGTATTAACCCAGCCCACAATACATGGGTGCCTGGCCAACTCACCTTCTATTCCCTCAAATCTTTTTCATTGCCTTAATTAGTGCCAAGTCTTTCATGCAAACTCGGTCATTCTCACCTAAATGCACCACAAATATGTCCCGGAAATCATCCCTAGCCAAGAAATTATTCAACAACAGTAACAACTCATGCTATCTTTCCCAAACCATTTAACCTTAGTCTACAATTCATCCAAACCCAGCTGCTACCCATGGCATCTTGCCACCGCCTGGTTCTCTGCTCATTTGACAAACAAGTGTGCATATATCAAAACCAGCATGTCGTCCTTTGCTGGGTCCAGAACTAAACCTACAAAACAACTAGCAAACAACTATTAACATTTTAACATTCCTCCAACTTGCCACATATGTAGGTCAAGTAGCACTGAGAGTAACATCTTCCTACACTCTTAGTTCAGCCTCTGACCACTCGTCTTTTCATCTCCATAGCCATCCCTATTCTAAAGGCATGTGTGCCATATTCTTCTTCCCACCGTCCAAGTTCCTTCAGTGTTCTGCAGCATCAATAGCGGCTGAAATGCTGTTACTCTCATACAGTCTCCATGCATAAACACCCATCTACCTTTTCCACCCCCTTCTCTAATAAACTGCTTCGACCAATTGTCTGGGCACAATTGTGCTAATGGGAATGCCCTCAAACAACCACTTTCCCCTTTCACTCTCTGATCAGTTTTTGACTTCTACACATTTATCAACAAACCTTCTTCCACACCGTGAACATTCTCTAATGCCACTCCCCCACCCGCCTTTGTACCCTACAGCTCCAATTCCTGAAATGCCCCAAAAAGCATCCATGACATCACCAATGAGAATAGTGTCAATATTGAACCATCATGGCATAGCGCCGACAAAACACCCAGTACTTGCCTCATTAATGGCCACTCCAAGGGCCTCTTCACCCTTCCTTCATTCCTCTGTGCCTCAATTCCCCAGCCCTCCATTCATAGCCCTACAGCATCTTACTGATACTCCAGCTAACTTAGCTGTAATGGTCACTTTGGACAAAACCTTTTCGATCCATCCTATCATAAACTGAACCACTGCATTCCGCCCCCTCTGAACTGTAGAAACTCCTTCCGCATTTGAATGTATGTCCTGCACATAGACGGGGCTAATAACCTGCACACCAGTTCCAAAATTCTCACATGCCTCTTCTCCACAACTCTGCTATCCTTGTTTCCACACCTATTGCAAGCCCACAGAATCTCCTCCATTGCGAACGAGAGAAGCATCCACAATTCAATGTCAATTTTTGGGGCATGCCAGGCCGTGAAAATAATGTTGTGCTGTAGACAGCCCAATATAAACAAAGACAACAACTGCCCCACTTTCAAGTCTTTCACTGACTGTGTATTCACTATATTCACAATCGCCATATTTTCCACATTGAACATTACCTTTCTGTTCAGAAACTTCACCACTGATAGAGCCTATGCCGCCACTAGGGGGAATCACTCCAGAAAAGAAATGATGTGACCTCTGTACTTCTACTCATCTAAACATTGCTCTGCATGCCACTTGCCTTGCCAAAACAGGCCAAATTGTGCACCTCCTGCCTCATCTGGTAACATTTCAATGTTCCATTCCAGCTCTTCACCCAACCGATGCTATATCATTGTGTGCTTTAAAAATCTCCTCCACATCATCAAATCAGTCCGCATCCCAGCTGAAAGACTGATTCGGTGATGGCAAGCCCAGCCTCCCGCTGAATGTCCTACTTGACTTCACCACTCTACATGCAAATTTTGAGTGGTCTAGCAACACCTGCACCTCCCTCACCTGCATCTTCTTTTACTCAACATCTTGTACAGCAGCTCCAACATTTCCTGTTGCTTTTCTTCTGGGTGCATGGCCTCCATACGACCCAAGTCAATCTCAATGTCAAACATTTTGCCCTTTCCCACCATTTTCTCAGCTGCCAATGGAACATCTGTGATTAACTCCCTAAAACTGGCCAGCATTATCTCACACTCCTCCGAAGAAGCCGCCCCCTATAGAAAAAAATCATCCAGATAATGTGACACTAACTTATACTTCATCGCAAAAGTAAATAACCACTGTAGGATTGGACTAAATTTCTCAGGGCACATGAAACAGAACATCCCATGGACAGTGCTTTATCCACAAACTATTCCCTCTGAAATTGAATCCCCAGCAGCTCAAAACTCTCTGAGCATACCAGTAACAAGTGGAAAGCTGCCTAAATGTCTCTCTTTGCCATCTGGGACCCAACTCTTACCAATTAAATTGCCACATCCACTGAGGAGCAAGTTACTGAAAAGAAGTTCTCACCTATGAAATCCTTTACAGAGCTGCCTTCCAGTCTTCAAAAGTGTTGAATCAAGTGGTACAGTCACTTTTCCTTTTTTTGGTACTGCCATGATAGGAGAGACAGTCACATTTTCCAGTGCCAATTACTAAAGGGGCCTGATATCCTTTCGCCCGTACCTCTTTTTGTAGTTTAGCTGTCACCACTTCAGGGTGTTCTTTGGCTGATTTTAAATTCTTCACCCACCATTTTTGCTTCGGCCTCTGGTACCCCAATCTGAAAACCCTTTTAAACCCTCCAAGCAATATCTGAACGTCCTCTGTGTTCCCATACCACTGTGACAAGTATGCTAGCTTATGCCATTTAACTGCTGTAGGCACCCTTTCGAAGGTACACTTGTTCTCCCCTACCACCACCTTGTTGATTTTGTTGCTGCCAGATTCTTTCCTGATTTCCCTGCCCTCTCTCAGAGTTAACCGTGCATAGTATTATCGCTGCTTCGAGCTGCATATCAAATATTTGCAGAATCTTCTATTACAAAATTCCCTGTTTAAGCCCCAATTGGCATCCCTCTGTCCTTGATGTCATTACCCCACTGATCCTACCCCTCCTTGAGTGAAACATCCCTGAAAGGGCTGGTACACCACCAAAAGCCCACTGGTTGGAAAGACTGTTTCTTCCGACCCTGTAGGTGCCATTGTGTGGAACCACAAATCATTGTCTAGTTCTCCCCACTTACCTTTGCTTTGGCATCATCTGCCAAGTGAAGCACAAACTCCATGTTACACTTGACCCATGCAAACCCCCAAATGTGACCTGGGCCTTCAATATTATATCCATGTATGTAAACTGTGCTATACATCGTTCTGGATATTTTTCGTGCTACATTCTGGAGTATATTAAATACACCTCTGTCCAATTCTCTACATTGACCGAAGCCTTGGCCTCTTTGCCAATTGGTACTCTTCTTCCTTAGACTCTTCCTTAGTCTCTACTTCCCTTTGCAATAGCTTGAACACCTCCATGTAGTCTACTTTCCAAATCTTTTCTTTTATAGCTGCCATTAAGTGTGCTGCTATCGGCTTGGTGATGCCCATATAAGGCAGTTTTTTCACTGTTAGCTCTTTATTCTTTTTCTTTTCATCCACTTTTACAGCCCTCATCTCCTGTCTCATCCTGTGATCTGTTATCTCTCTCACTTGCCTGGCCTTTCCCCCCAACCATGTCTGCTCCTGACCCTGTTTGTGTCTCAATCGTCCCATTCATACCCATGACTTCGTCCACACCTTTTGACACCATTTTAGACCTCACACCAGCATCAAGCTTCTGACAGCTCCTCAGGGTTGGAGCCCACACTGAAGCCTGTCGTCCTGTCAGTGAGCAGGCCTCCAGAGCTTTCACTGCTCTCTCCTCCACGGAGTCCTCCACACTGTGTCCTGTAACCAATCTCCAACTCTTTACTATGGCTCTTCAACCACTCGTGTGAAAAATCCTCTGCCCAACATTGCTATTCTACACTTGTGTCTTTCCTCTCCTTCTCTCTGTCCCCCTTCCTGTAGTTCCTCCTCTTCATCATAATCTAACAACAACAACACATCCCGCTCACTGTTCTCTCTCTGCTGACCACAGCTCCCCCTCTACCTGCCTACCCCTCTACAGAAGCCCTGTCTGCTGCCTTGTTGAGAGCCTCCTTGCTACCGTTTACCCTCCTTCCATACACTTTTAAAGGCTTGGCTGGCCCGTCCTTCCCTTAAAGAAGGAGTGCTCTTCCACCTCACTCTCTGCCAAACACATCTCACTCCATTGCTGCTTGCTCTATTCAAGCATTGCGGCAGAGAGCATTGTTTCCTTTTCTGCCTGTGGACCTACCGACACGCTCCACTGCCCCTCCCTAAATGCTGCTTCATTGTGGCCTCACCTCTGCACTAACATCATTCCGCTTTAGACGTGGTGCATGCAGGGGTGAAGATCCCCTGTCGTGCATCCTCCTGCCACAGTGACCTGCCTCATGGTCCTGCCCCTCCCCTGCAGCTCAGCAGCAGATGACGGGCAACCCTCTGGCGGGGGATCCGCAGGTAATGGGTCACTGCTAGCTGAGCCCATACACCCTCGCTCTCCCTGATTTCCCCCAAGCTCCTCCAGAACGCTAGGCCCATACACTTCCCTCTCACCTTATTCTGAAATCTCGACTTTCCTGGCTCAATCCTCTTCTGTATGGGTTGCAGAGGCGAACAGGCAACAGGCAAACATCGCCACCCTCATCACGTCAGTCAAGTGCTGTGTCAGACGTTTGCGCCCACTGACCCCTACTCTGCCAGTGCCCCCGGCACCAACAAATCCTCTCTGCACCTTTAATACCGACAGAGCCTCCGCAACTCCATTGTCTCACTCCATCCCGACCCACAGTTCGTCTATCTAGCCTACCTATCCTCCCTTACTTGCCTACTCCTGCCTCCACCCAATCTCTATACACTGCCCCTCACCAACTACTAACAACACAATATCAGAACCAGTGACCCAAAGTAGTAATGAAACCCGCCCCAATAAACTGCAAGCAACTAGCTATCTGCCACCATTTTTCTTTTTTTTAGAGTTTTATATAGTGCCAACTAGACCCGAGGATATCAGGTATCAGAGCTCTTTACATGAGCACCAGTTTTGATACATATGGACACATTCATTTTTGTTAGGCACAGGGAAATTCAGTGTTTTGCCCAAAATCACAGGATTGTGAGCGTCTTTGCAGAGACTCGAACCCGGTTCCCCAGCTTCGAGGTCAACCTCTCTAGCCGCAAGGCTACATCCTCTCCTCGCCCTTAATCCCCACTACCCCACCCCCAAGCAACGACTGACCAAAAGGGGCCTTGTAATCCCCTTCACTGCATCAGTGAACCCAAACAGCTCGGGCGGGCAAACCTCCAATATTGGCTAGCCCCAAAACCCCATGTCAGGACACAAACCTTCCTGTTCTCGGATAGAAACCCTTATGGTGAAGATAACACTCAAACTGTCTAGCCGCACAACTTCCCCAGAGGAATCACCTACAACATGCCATATTCCCAGACTCCATATACGGAAGCAGGCTATGCACCCAATAGTATGCAGTCCCCAGGGAGAGACGTAGGTTACAGAACCGTAGGCGGCTTTGACGAAAGTGTGACTACAAGCCCCTCTACCCCCGGCTTTGACCATGATGCAATAATATAGCATTAACAGAAATACGGATTAATCACTGGAACCGTATGTATACAGTGCATGCGCATTAGGTGTGCATGTTTTGTGTCCTTATTATAGGATTCACTAGGAGTGGTACACATTGGACTGGACCCCATGAAGTCCTAATGAAGAGCTATTAGGGGAACAGCTCGAAACATGTTGACAAAAACACATTACTGAGACAACCAGGCTCATTAAGGTCAGGTTTCTTCTCAGTAATTACCCCTGATTTTTAACCATAGAGTGGCCAACTAGTTAGGTATTTTTAAATGTTCTTTCTCTTTCTACTCGATCACTGCACTACACGTAGTCTACAATAAAAATTGCTCCTATGTAATTCGCGAGTCGCAGCACGCCTCAATCCGTAGCGGATTGAGAGGAACCCCAATAATGAAGCATGCCACCTAGGGGCAACCCTGGTGGGTGAGGGGTCTTTAGAAAATAAGTCTTTTTTCTAGATAAGAGATTACAACTAACTCTCGTTGTATCCTAATTTCCTAAGGGCTGGTTTTCTTCAAAATACTCGATTTTTGTCTCACTACGTAACTGTCAGGAGGATACACCTAGCCTCTACCTCTGCTTCCCTCTCTACTTTGGTAAATATTCCCATTTTCCACTGACCACAGGGAAGTGCTTTTGACCTAATTGAGCCCACCAAATGGAGGGATCTGGTGTGTCCGCATTTAAGGGCATTGCACAAAACCAGCATTTCTTCGCAGTGGTCCAGCAAAAGGCCAAGTGTTGTAGTTATTGTGGTTGGTATTGCTTTTGTTTGACCCAGCCCTACATAGTTGTTGCTGGAATGAATTTGGAATTACCATGTGGTGCCCTTTCCCTTGACTGTTCTTAGTGGAAAAGGAAAATGTTTGCTTTTCTCTCTGCAGGGCGTGACAGGGGTGCCAGGGAATGACGGAGTTACTGGGCCACGGGTAAGGCTATTTCTTGAAAAAGTGTCTTTTGTTTTGTTAAAAAAATTATATCACTGCAATGATAGGTCTCTCACAGTATAAATCATTATATTGGTCCCACGAGTCAAGCAGCTCACAGTATTGAACATAGGTACCTCTGTTTAGTCCCTTTTGTTAGAGGTGGGCACGCCACAAAATTCCTAGTGAGAGCCAAGCTAAGAGTCTCCCTAAATATATAAATTTCCTAATTTATATCTGCTCATACCGCATTATAGCATCTCTGCTTTATTGTGCAGAGCACAATGTGACCAAATAGCTAGGTTAGTACCTGATTTGCAAAGGAGTATGATTCCCGAGGTAATATGGTCTGCATCATGGAAGTCTACAACTGTCCAACGTCCAACAACAAGTACTTGGCTCCATATGAAGGGCTTCATACACTTTACAGGGCTTTGCAATTTGCAACGCCTTATTAACGGAGAAGGCAACCTCCTTGTTTGAGAAGCTCATCATCTGAGGCAGACCTCTTACTAGCTGGACCCAGAAACATTTGAAAGCACTGAGGTGTAACAGATCCAGCAGTGCAGGTCCTCTCAAGCTGCACCCCTTCCCCAGCCTCAAGAATACTCCATGATCTCTGATCTGAACTCATGAGAGAACTGAAAACATGCCCATTCCACACACACTGAGTTTACTAGCTGTAATCTAAAGTAAATGTGTACCTGTCTATAACACTTGATGCATATATGTTCCAACAAACTGTGACTTCCCAATGTGTCTACATATGCTACTGTAGCACTGCCCTTTCCTGTATACACCACTCCGATGCTCCATGAAGCAAGGTTCACATTGCACAAATACCCTAAATCAAATCAATAGTTACCCATCTTTTGAGCTTCATGCTGACACAATGGTTGAGTAGTGAACAAATCCCATTTTGGGGTGGAATATCAATCTGTGTCTTGACAGGAAGTGGATTTACTGTATAGGACCCTCGTCTTTCCTAGATTGGAAAGCTGCAGACTCACCCACATCAGCACACAAAACCAGTAAGCCGTTCTGTATTTTCCAAATTATAGTGGCAAGGAGGAGCTCCAAAATGAAACCTGGGAAATATATTCATCCAACACTGAGGCGCCTTTACTTGTGCCAGTGGCATGAGAATCACTCAAGCTTCATTTTCTGGTGTATATCCTTATATAAATGCATTAACTAACTGTAAAAACCAGCCCACTCACGTCTTCAGATTATTCTACAAAAATGAATTGATTATTTTATGATAATGGAGAAAAAGTTGATGTAAGAAATTGGGTTATTACTTGAGAGGGGTAGAAGACCCACTCAAATAATAAACACAATCCTCAGGACGAACCTCAAAAGTCACTAAAGAAAGCTGCGCTTAACCCTCTGTTACAAAAGCAGTCAGGCTTAACTTAGAGACAATGTTCAAAGTATGTATGCAGCACTCCAATAGTAATAAAGTAAGAACGCAACATAAGAAAAATCCCAAACCAATTTAGAAAAGTACAGTGAAATGTAATAAATAAAATAGCACCAAAACAACAGAAATACAATAAGTGGAACCGGAGATGTGAACTTGAGGCGACCCCCCCCCCCCTGCAGGGCACGTGAAGGGTCCCCCTCCGGACTCAATCAAGAGCTCTCCGGCCAGTAAAATGTGCTGAGGGGGCCCCTTGGAGCTTGGCTGGGGCTACGGAGGCCTGTGTTATGCCACTGGTTGACTTGTCATGTTGGTCCAGGGTAAAGTCACAAATTCAGTCTGATTGTGATGGAGCATGGGTCGGATACAGAAACCAGGTTCATCCCTCTGAGGACTTACCTTGTCAAGTCTGCGTGAGGAGCTGCCATTCGTGGGGGCGGAAGGAGGTTGTTCTCAGCATAATGAGCAGGCCCGGTGTCACAGACACCCGCTGTTTTGGTGTGAAGAGCCACTCCTCCAGAGCTTTGGAGGAGTACACTCTGATGCGTGCCAACGATCCAGGACTCGGGTGGCCCCTCTTGGCAGATCAGGACATGCTTCAGCAGCAGGGTTCAAGCATGCCCAATTGATACTGGTCAGCTGGATAGTTGTAGGTAGTCCTATGGAAGCATGTTGTGTCCCATTAGCTCAAACAGGAGGTCAGCCAGTTGACCCTTGGAGTTACTTCTGGGGAGTGGGTTTTCAAGGCAAGATGCAGGTCCAGTCTTCCTTCATCAGACAACAAGGTAGTCCTTCTTCTGAATCTTCCACAGGCCCTGGAATGTTCTGATGAGGAATTCGTAAGGTGCCACATTCATACCTGGTGCCAGCCTTTGTGTGGAGGAATTCTCTGGCCTTTCCCTAAAATTGGTTCTGGACAGTTCTTCCTTTCCCCTGGCTCCATACTGACTAATGTGACAAACGCAAGGGCAGGCCTAGCTTCAGGTTCTTTTTTTGTGTTGCAGGCAGGGCCCTTTGAAGTGCAATCAGAGCAGGGCACAGCTCCTCCACGACCATCCTTTCATGAAGACCCACTCTGTCCCCATGTCTGGAACAAATACACATCCCACAACAGGAGAGTTATTCACAGTCATGTGCCTGGACACAGGAAGAAAGGCACATTTGGTTTAGAAAGAACAATTGCAACTTTCTAATAGTGGCATTTTCAGAACTTAAAATCCGACTTTACAAATAAATTACAATTAATTTGAGAGGAAATAGCATTTCTCTCTCTGGTCTCAAGCTGAAGTTATTGCTTATTAAGTGCATTAAGGAAACCAGGTGATAGTCTCTGGAAAGATAGCCTTACAACAGTATATTTTAGAAGGTCAAAATGACAGCTTAAAATTCACTATAGGCTGAAGTGGCAGCCCTGACATATGTGTTGCAGCGCTACTTGAGTGGGAGGCACAATGGGTGCTGCTGACAACTAGTAGCCTTCCTTTACAAGCCCTGGGTACATGTAATATAATTTACTAGGGACTTATAGGTAAATTAAATGTGTCAATGGGGTGTAGGCCACTTTTACCATGTTTTAGGGAGAGAGCTCAAGTGCTTTACCCCTGGTTAGTAGGCGTAAAGTGCACAGAGTCTTAATGCCAACAAAAACGAGATAGTCAAAAACTCTGGAGCTACGGCAAAAAGGTTGGGGGAATACCATGCCAAGGATGTCAGGTCTACAAATTGGTAGCAGACTATAGTTTCTGCATGGCCTCCTTTGCTGCATTGCCTTGCCAGATGCCGTCATCTCTGCTATGGGATATATTTTCTCAGGAAAAGACCGGCGTTTAGCTTCTTAGACACTATGCCTTGACTATCGAGGCTAGCTATGATAAACCTTTAAGGAACCTGCTCTTTCCACATTTTAAAGAACCTAAAAAGAGACATTGAACATATTCTTAGATACCCATACTGTTGTTGCGGATGCAATTCGATAAAGGCAACACAGCCTCTACGTTTGCCATAAACCTGACTCTTGCTTCCTCCAACTCTACCCCGGGTCAGAAGCTGAGCAGGATGAACACAGCTCTGACCAGCCGGAGCACATTAATAGTCATTGGACTCAATGAGCACATGAACCACTCTAGCATGCACCCCAGCCCGCCGATTGGTCGGTGGCATGTGACCCTGGCACATGCCACCATGCCACCATGTCTCCAATATTTCAATGTACCATAAATGAGGTTGAACCACCTCTTGTATGCTTATAAGCATCAAGTTCAAGTATCTCTTCTTTAACCTAATTTCTCTCTTTTAGGGCAAGAAAGGTCTGAAAGGGGAACAAGGAGAAAAGGTGAGATTGGACACATTGTATGACTGAATTTTGTTGTTTATTCCATTGAGAGGCTATTCTTTGATTGGCGCTCCACAGCTTTTGCTACTCTGTCAATATGTATTGTGAGGTTCGGATATTTTTTTAATTCCTACATAACAGAACAAGACGAAAAACGAATGATGTAGAACAGTACAACAGAAAATAATATAACCTATTGCAAAACATTACATCACACAAAATACTTAAAATATAAAAAGCAGAGGGAATACAATGAAAGCAAAGACATAACTCAATCAAACATCCTGAAACAAAACTAAGAAAACTAAAAAATGCATATAACCTAGCAAAATACCTAAACAAGAGTCCCATGAAACATAACCAAATACACAAACCTTGTACATCACATCACACACAGACACACACAAGACGTAGCATAAAACAACCAAGACTCCAGATTAGCAATTTCTTTATTAAAACAGGGTTGGCTTCCAATTTATTGGATTTTGCATTGGGTATTTAGGCATACTGTACACCAGCCTCATTCCTCTTACAGCAGCCATTGAACATTATTTTAGAGGTGGGGGTTTGTTTTGGCAGCATTCTAGAGCCCTCTGACACCATCCATTGGATAATATACAGTTCATATTCTGCTTAGAACGTGGTTTGTCTCCCGGTCTCTTTTCCCTTTGAAAAAGGACTACGCTCCCTGCCAGTCAAAAACATGGAAATCAGTGATACCTTTTTTCATTTCACACAATATTTAAAGTACCAAGCTGTTTGAAAACGAAGCATTAGTTGTGAGGCATGCACAAATAATGGGTCTACATATGTCTTTGACTGGGAACCAAACACCACATTGTAGTGCTTGACTCTCAGAGGGTAGCGTTACAGAGCAGTCTAAGGCTTACTCAAGGGAGGTGGTGTGGGCTAGTAATCGCCATTTACAGGTGAGCAGAAATAACACGCAATAATTGATTTCCCAGTCTGTACTTTTCTTTATAAAAAGGAAGAGAACATTTATAACATACACACTACCCAATACTGTGCATCAATTTACAAATATACATAAGCTGTGGTAAACACTTTTCGACATTGCCATTGACATTGCGATTCGCCATGAAACAATATAAAACTCTCATCAAAAATACACAAGCCTCGTACTATGAAGGGAAAATCATGGCTGCCTCCAACTCCTCCAGGGAGACCTACCGCATAGTAAAAAGTCTCATGAAGTCCCTGAACCGCAGCCGGCCGCTGATCCCACCGGTGCCAGGTGTACCCAACAAAATCCTAAAAATCATAACGACTTTCCCCAATACCTATCCCCCAACCGATCTCCCAGCTGCGCCCATCGACCCAGACGCACCAACTCTGAAAGCCTTCCTCCCCGTCTCCACCGAGAGGCTGTTGGACACTCTCAACCGTGTGAAGAGTGGATCCCCGGATGACCCAGCCCCCATGAGCAAACTCAAACTAGTAGCCCCCGCTATATCCCCCCATCTCACGAGGCTGATAAATGCCTCTCTCTCCAGCGGGATAGTCCCCGCCAGCTGGAAAAGTGCGATAGTTTGGGCACTCATAAAGAAACCTCACCTAGACCCCTTGGACACTTCAAACTTCAGACCCATCTCCCTCCTCCCAGGCATCAGCAAAGTGGCAGAGAGAATTGTAAATGAACAGCTCTCAACATTCCTAGAGACTAACAACCTCCTTCGCCACTCACAGACAGGGTTCAGACCTGGACAGGGGACTCCTTCTGGCCGTAACAGAGGAGACAAGGTCCATTCTGGATGCAGGAGGATCAGTGGCAGTGATCCTCCTGGACCTGAGTGCCGCCTTCGACACTGTGGGCCACACCATCCTTCTCCACAGCCTCCAAAAAACGGGCATTTCGGAGACCGCTCTGGCATGGCTAAAATCATTCTTGGAACACAGGACCTTCCAAGTGGCCGACAGCCACGGTCACTCTAAATCTCTCCCCCTGAACTGTGGAGTCCCTCAGGGTTCCTCCCTGAGCCCCATACTTTTTAATGTTTACATGGCCCCTTAGGATGACATCGCCTCCCCATTCGGCATAAAGGTGGTCATGTACGCCGACGACACACAACTAGTCGTCTCCATCAACCAGGCCAATCAATCAATGGAGAACCTAGTCTCCTGCATGCACAACGTATCTATATGGATGGGCAACTCCAGGCTCAAACTCAACGGAGAGAAATCCGAAATCATGCTTCTAGGCGACCCAAACAAACTCCCCAAAACCCTTGCCTGGCCAGCTGGCATGGGCAACCCCCCCATACCAAAACAAGAAATCAAAAGCCTGGGCTTTTGGCTAGACCAGGACCTCAGCTTCAGAGCCCAAGCAAGAAAGACAGCCGGCACCTGCTTTGGGCTCATGCGAGCAGCCCGTAAGATCCTTCCGCTTATTCCCCCCCAGTCTAGGAAAATTCTAATTCAGGGCCTCATCATATCAAGATTAGACTACGGAAACGCCCTATACCTAGGCGCACCTGTAGCTGTCATAAAAAAAACTTCAGCACGCCCAGAACGCTACAGCAAGACTACTGACTGGAACGAAATCTAGATGCTCAGCCAAACTCTCCCTCAAGGCGCTTCACTGGCTTCCCATCCAGGAACGCATCTCCTTCAAAGCCTTGTGCATCTCCCATAAAATCTTACAAGGCAAGGGTCCACCAATACTGAGACCTCTCATCAAGCCACACAAATCAACCCGACAGCTCAGGTCGGACACCCTGTTTCTGGCAAGCGTACCCAGAATAAGGAAAGCTCGCACAGGCGGCCGCAGCTTTTCTTATAACGCTCCCAAGCTTTGGAACAGCCTCCCCCTCAACATCCGTAAAGAAAACAATCTACTCTCATTCCACAGACTGCTGAAAACCTGGTTGTTCCCCCAATAATCCATCCCCAGGAGTACTGTCAAGCTTTTACGTTAGTTTTGGGTGCCCGAGGGTAGCTACGCGCTCTAGAAATCCTAAATCAAATCAAATCAAATCAAACCTTCCCACCCCTCCCGCAGGAGGGGGTTATAGTACCACCACTCACATGTATGAACATCGTCTTGTCCCCAAATGCATCGGTTGACCATGACCTGGAGTGAGGGTCCTTCCCACTGGCACCACCCCAGTGGTGGCCCACCCAATTATTCCAACAAGCATTTATGATGGGAACACCTGCCATAGTGACACATAACCCTGACTGAGAGCATGTCATACTGACCATACAGTATTCACCCTTAAATCACTGTGGCTGACAGTCTGGTTGTTCAACTAACACAGTAACAAGAATACCTGCCTAAGCATCACTTGGAATGGCTGGGTACTGAGGATATATGGTAACATAAATAACACAAATCAATCACACCCTCTAAAAGGCATCACATTTATAATCACATGGCTATGCAATTACAACCAGGCATCCTAGCTAGGATACCTGGCAACATATTTCCAATGTACTTATTACCTCACATATTGCATGTGACCTCCTGTCCCCAAAAGGGGCAACATTAAATAGATGCACCTCCTGTGAAATTACACCTTTGCACCCCCAGGAGATATTTCCACAAAGACAAACAATATTCAGTCTCTCACACTTCAGTGTAGTCTTACACATCACCTCCCAGCTGAAGAACGAAAGTTCCAGCATTAGGTAGGCTTGAAATCATGGATGAACCGTTGAGGGGTTATTTCCTTTAAGTATCACAGACTTAGGATAGGGACTTTCCACATTTGTTCTGGGGGAGTTTACGTTGCTCCTGCAGTTCCCCTTGCACCTTGGCATTCAAATGGTGGTGACCCAATCTTCCTGGGCTCATCACATTCTTAAAACAAGCCAGTTTTCTTTGTAGATGGGCCATGCCCCACAGGGCATTATGGGGCGCTCTTCTTGGGATCGTGCATATTCGAGCAGCAGCTCTCCCGCTGCTCCGGGGAGAGCCACACTGCCTTGGATGGTGGTCTCATGCCGCTCCTACACTTCTATGGGGCCGGTCTCACCCCAGAACACCACAACCAGGTAAGTTGGAGACTCCCCCCTGGCCAGCACCCTTGTGCGCTGCCGCAGGAGTCGATCTTTCATTCAGACACAGACTCTGCAGCTGGCTGGGCGGGGCATTGGGGAAGTGCGATGGCACCCCCCTCCTTCCCGCTGTGGGGGAGTGCAACGGCACTCCCCCCTATGTTCTCCGGCACCTTGGGACCAGGGGTGTGGTCCAGGGCACCCACCCACATCACCCCTTCATAGGCACCTTTATTGACGGGCGCGACGGTTCACCACAACATCAAATTCTTCTGGTGGCAGCCCCCGAGACCTGACCCACCCCAGGGGCTCATCTGGGACCAGCGGGGGAGCCCCATGCGCTTAGTCGTCGGTCAGATGAAAGGTCAAAGGTTGCCTACCTTCTGGGGGGCATATCCCGGCCCCTGTGGGGGCAATTTCGACAGTCTTGACCTCTATCTGCTCCTGGTGGCCAACCCTAGCCACCTGGAGCACTTTTCCCCACCCTCCAGGCCTCCAAGAGGGTGCACTCAGCAAGGAGCTGTCTTAGCACACTGACTATCCCTTACCTGTGTCTCCCCACATTATAAGGCCTATTCCATGTCACCACCCAACGGTGCATAGTCTCTTCCACACCATTCTATCTGTACCCAGCTCCTGGGCTGCACATGACAAGAATCTCCCCCACACAGCCCTTGCCAGGATGCACATACGTGTGCGCACATGTCCACATGTAACCTGTCTGGTGCCCCTTACCCTGGCTGCAGCACAGCAACCTTATCTCACAAAGCGGACACCGGTGAAACCCACATGCAGTCTATTTTATTATGAGTTTACCGTGGGTGAGTCCCAGCTTATGAGGCTCTCCCACAGTAAAAGCTAAAAAATCAGGTGTTCAAAAAGCGAAAAATCCAGGCATCTCAGATGGTCAGAACCATCGTTTCACACAAGCACACTATAATTCAGATGATAAATGGTAACACCGACAATGATTTTTTTAAATACTTTTATGTTTTTCAGGGAGAACGTGGAGAAGTTGGGAAAAGTGGACCACATGGAATTGCTGTAAGAAACCTTGTCCATGCTTGTGGCGCTAGCGGGGACCCATGCCTTTCTCTTTTCACATGCAGCAGTGCGGCCAGGCACACCCCTGAAATGAAAGACAAGCATGTACATGATGCGCAGTAGACATTTTGGAGGGTACACTGTGGCTTTCGTGTGCCTTCATTCTGTGAAGGGAATCAATGCACTGCCTGGACTAAGTTAGGATAGCCTGGAGGGTTCTAGATGTACTTTTCTATCTACTTCCCCTTCCTCCCCTCGGTACCACAAGACTGAAGTGTGTGATTACTAGACTTCATCTTTGCTTGTCCTAGAGATATTGCTTGCAGGGTAGGTCTGTAGTGGTGGTCCAAATAATTGTGTGGATGTCGGCTTCCTTAAACTGATATCTCCAGCAGCATTTACTGCTATCATTGTTACCAGTGCACGCAAAAGTACTGTAGAATTAGCTGAGAAAATCCTACAGAGCAGCAACCACAGAAGTAGGAAACACGGCTCTACGGAATAAAATTAGGTACATAGGAGCAGAGAATTCAGAAAAGGCTCAATTTGAGGGTTTCTGAAGGCAGGGCAGTCGCCCTCAATGGAGAGAGTCAACAGAAGCATGTTCCTTTCCATGGGATATCGGAATATAATGCGTACGCCATCTTTATAAACTTCTCAGTACTTGGCGAAAAAAGAGGGGTGTTGTGGTGTTTTGTAAGGTTGAAGTACTTGCAAGGTGATCTTTGGATGTATTTTTGTGTGGGAAAGAGGGCTATGCAGGTATCGTATGTGCTGATGGCAAGGCAATGATGTGTTCCAAGACTGGGGAGAGGCAGTCCCAGTGATTCGTTTAACTTGTCGGTGAGGCTGCAGCAATTTGGAGCAGTTTCCGAGTTTGAGATTTTATGTTTTCCACCACCAAAAAAGAATTAGTTGCCTTGACCAAGGTGGGGTTGTAGACGCTTCCTCTACTATAAAGCACTCTAGAGGGCAGAGAGGTACCTCAAAATGACGGACCCCCTGAAGAATATGATGAGGGGCACCTCAGTTTCCCTTCTCTTAGATATTCATTGGTATCTGGATGAACGGAGCCCCTTGAAACGTTGGTGAAAACCTTGAATGGTTGCCCCCCAACCATGTGCCAGAGGGTCTGCAGGGACCTGCATTACGCCACTTCTAAACGGGAGATGAAAGGAGGGATTCCTTTGACTATACAAATGTATTTATCGAAATTACTAACTCCAGATCCCATCTGTTTGTTGAGTACCGTATTTTGAGTGAAGTGACATATAGGGTTTTTACTTAGAAGCTTAGATTATTTAGATGAGAGGAGGTCTTTCATTGGTCTGCAACACTCCAGCGCTCAGAGGCGCGTGGTCATGATTCAACGAAGAACAGGCAGGCTTCCAGGGTGTCGCATTAGTGTTGCTTGTTGGTGAGTTGATGGCACCAGTTTAGGAGTGGGAGAATAAGTTGGGGTTGTAAATGGTGGAACACTCATCACGGTAAGCCATAGAATTAAAGGACAATATTAGAATATTTAAAGGCGCATTGAGAGAATAAATAAAAGAATAAACTTAACACATAGTTGTTGAGGCATGTCAAAATGTGGAAAATTATGGTATTTTTAATAACCTTGGATGAGGAAGATGGCACTAAGCAACAGTTCGAAGGTGAGATTTTTCAGTGGATACATGATGATGGCCTGGCAAGGGTAAACTGGTCCGTTTCCTCTTTGAATATTAGTTAATGAAGTCAGGTATTAAAATATTCTAAATGTCTTCATTCACTTTACACGTTTTTGTCAGCGTGGTATTGCAAGTAGATTTCTTAGGGATTCCTTGTTGGTGGTTTCATGGGTTGTATACGATCAGTAGTTGCTGTTGTCTGATTTGCGCTTTTGTGTATTTTCATGGTTTCTTTTATTTTTTGTAGAATGTTATAAAATGTATTTGATATCGAGTATTTATAGAAGAAGGTTGTCAGTGTTTTTGAGGCACTCCCATTGGGAAACATTGGATTCATCAACTCTAAATGAGGTGGGGAACCTGAGAATTGTGCGCACTAAACGTCGGCCAGTCTGTTGGCAGATGTCAAGCTGCAACCCAACTGTGTGTGTGACCCTTAGACTCTTGTCATGAGTCAGAAGTTAAAATCAATGAAAGGTGTCTCAGATGAACATTTTGTTAGGGAAGAGTTTTCTATGAAGGTGTTGATGTTACGATGGACCCGAAAATGGCTACCTCAGCCAGTTCCTGTGAAGAAGAGATGGTAGTGAAAGTGATTTGAGGCTTGCTCTTCCTCTTGGTAAATTGTTGCGCTAATGGACGATGTTATTGTCAAGTGCTCCCAAACAGGCACTTACCACCAGAGCTAATTTTACGCTAGACAGTGCCAGAAAGAGGGGCAGAGTTTACATAGAAATACAAAAGATAATCAATCAATCAATCAATCAATCAAAGAAACTTTATTCGGCATTTGCAAACACCATGAAAGTACAGGTTAAAAGATAATATCATGTATATACTATCTTCATTCCCAAAAATTTGCACGAGTTAATCTATTTACATCCCAATATTATCGGTCTCCACCACTTGTTTTTACTCACTTATGTCTTGTATCTGGGGGGACCTTCCTCCACTCTCTAATGTCTCTTGTAAGGGAAACTGGATAAAAAACAGTGTCATGTATATACATTCATCATTCCAAACTAGTTAGCTATTTAATCTATTTACAATCTAGTCACTGCCCCCCCTTCCCTGCTGTATTGATCACTTAAATCTCGGGGACATCATTCAACAGATCTCTCTTGTCTCTCTTAACTTAACTGCCAATCTTAAAAAACTTATAATACAAAATAACGTCAGGGAATCCTGGGCCATTTGTAAATATAAGAGGGCCACCTTGGCCTGTTTAAATGTGTTCTTTTTCAGCAAATCAATTAAAAAACGGAACCTCGGTAATGAATA
Source organism: Lissotriton vulgaris (assembly GCF_964263255.1). Classification (NCBI taxonomy): domain Eukaryota; kingdom Metazoa; phylum Chordata; class Amphibia; order Caudata; family Salamandridae; genus Lissotriton; species Lissotriton vulgaris. Next base: position 1,671,693,996 of record NC_141685.1, on the reverse strand, counting down.
AAAAGGGCATAATAATACAAAATGAAGGGTGTCCTGCGGAGTTCGTTGATCGCAGCCGCAGGGACCCTTAGGCTCAAAAACATTGCTAAAACCCGCAGGTACGGCTAATAAATAATGTAAAAAATTGAGCCTAAAACGTGTTAATAAAAATCTGTCATGGGGATTATATATAAGGGACAAGTATGGTTCTATTCCATCGGAGGTCCTCACCAGCCCATAAGCTTTCACCAACTTTTTATTCCAGTCCCTCTCTTCTCTGGCGGCAGCTTTATACATAAAAAAAAATGTTTTTTACTATCGCCTTATCCCCCCCGGTGATCCTGTCTGGGTTGGAGAAAAGATCTTTATGGCCAATAGCTTCAAAGGTGGCTCTCAGGTATTTCAGCAATGGAATATTCATCCCCCTGTTCCTACCCAGACAGTCCTTTATTATCTGTCTGGTTAGTTCCGCTTCCGGATTAGTCCAAATGTTTAGCCAGGCTAATAGTGGTCTGACCTGCACCTTATCCTCTATGTGGGAGCCCGCACCCAGTTCTTCATGAACAATAGTAGCAGGGACACACTGTGGCAACTTAAGCAATCGTCTCATAAATTTATTTTCCTGTAACTGTAAATTCTCTACCCCCGTGAATCCCCACAGTTACGCCCCGTAGGCCGCTTTGGCGAAACAAATTGAATTATATAGGTTTATCATTTGTTAAACCCATAGTTCTTGATTGCCCCTGTGCTGGCTGCGAACTTATTACCTCTTTCTTCTCTTAACGCTTTAAAATTTAAATGCCCATCAAATAAAATACCCAAGTATGAGAAGGTCTCAACCTTCTCTAGTTTATGGGCGCCTATTCTGTAATTGTAGCCTTTTTGGACTTTCCTGCCCGCTTCTAGTATATGCGACTTGGACAAGTTGGCGTTGGCGCTTAGGTCCAAGTCACTCATGAACTCCAAAAAGCCATTAATCAGTCTCTGTATGCCGAGTGGGGTGCGCGCCAGCATGACCGCATCGTCTGCATAAAGCAGAACCGGAATTGGTCTGTTTGCTACTCTTGGGGAATCTACCTTTAGTCCCAGTAGGGCTTGTTACAGACCATTTATGTATAGGGAGAATAAAAATGGGGCCAGAATGCATCCCTGCCGTACACCACTAGTACAGGAGAAGGACTCGGTGCACCCCCCCTCTGTATTAAAACTTACATTACCTGAGGTATTCCGGTGTTGGGCTTTCATAATCTTTATTAGTTCTTGGTCTGCCCCTAATATACCCATTAAATTCCATAACTTCTCCCTATTGACACAGTCGAATGCTGCTGTGAGGTCCATGAAGGCAAGAAAGACCGACTCAGTACTGGAGATGGTATATCTTGCCACCAAAAGGTACAAATTTAAACATTGATCTGTAGTAGATCTGCTTGCCCTGAACCCGTATTGAACGTCAATAATGACGTTCTGCTCCTCCGCCCATAGTGTCAACCGATTAAGAATGATGTGTCCTAGAATCTTGGCAGTAACATCAATTAGTGAATTTGGGCGATAACATTGGGGGCTATCCTTATTCCCTTTTTTACAGCTAGGCACTATCGTGGCTGTAGACCAAGACCGGGGAAGCCCTGTTGCTAAGGCAGCGTTTATTATTCTAGTAAGGATTGGCGCCCATAGATCTACATTACTTAAAAAGAGGTTTGGAGGTATCCCATCCGGGCCTGGTGCTTTGTTTCGAGTGAGGCCGCAAATTCCTGCTATGATCTCTTCTAGGCTAAATTCAACTTCAGCTTCTCGTGTGGCGCTCCCTTCACCAGTTTGGGGATGTGTCATATCATACAGCTGCACACTAGTCAGCCGATTATACAGCCCACTGTAGTGTTCCACCCACTCTTCTGGCAGGACATTAGACGATATCTGATTGATAGATCCCTCTTGAAAACAAGGGTTATTTATTATTTTCCAGAAACTGGTTGTGTCCTTCTTTTCAGAGGCTTCTCTAAGATTCTCCCAGGTTTGAGATCGAAGAGCGGACTTTCTTTGTTTAACTGCCTGTTTATAATTTTTTCTACATTGCATGATCCTATATTTATCCCTAGAGGCCAATTTTAGGGCATTTCTCAGTTTTTTCTGTGAAAGGGAACATGCCTTGTCAAACCATTTAGTGTCGTTATTGGGCTTACCCTGTCCTTTGGCTTTTAGTAGGCCATCAATAATCCGGCCCAATCCTTCAAAATGCTCTATCAGTTTTTTGCCTTCCACCGCTAGATCTAGGCAATCCTCCAATAGCTGTCTACCCTCTACTGCAAATGATATGTAGAACTCCTCACCATTTATGCGGGTCCATTTTAAGCGTCTGCCCTGGTCGACAGCCAAAAGATAATCACAAGGCCCAAATTAGTGAAAATAGATCACTGCGGGCATGTGTAGCTCCACGTCCCCTAGACACAAGAGTGTTCCATGGGTCACCCTAAATCCTATGGTCAGGGTGCATGCTACAAGCTTTCTGTGCCACAACCCAGAAAGTGAAAAGAATTCTGCAGCTCTTTAAGAGAATATGTTTTAATATTTATTGTACATAATTGGCTTGATCTCTTAACACTGATTTTTTTGCTATTTGACCTTTTCTAGGGTCTTCCAGGGCCTGTTGGCCACAAAGGTGATCAGGTGAGTAGCAAGTTATTATTATCAAGAGATTAGTACAAAGTCCAATGCCCCTAGAATGCAAGATCAGTCTTGAAATCCACCCCCTCCTGCTCAGCGGTGTTAAGGGTCCTCTGCTACCTTAACAATAACTTGATTTTACATAGCGCTTCAGGGCACACTCTGCTGTTGCTAAGAGCTATAACTAAGCTATGTTACCATAATGTCGTGACACTCAGTTTCAGACCTCTGAAGGTTGAAGGCTTAGTCAGTGATGCCAGGATTTGCACGTATGACCCTCACATCACAGAAAAGGTCAGCGTCGATCATAAACTCTTTGAGGCATCTGACTGGTCCTCCTCATTTGCTAGTAGATAGATGGGGTGAGAGGGTTCTGCTTACTCATATCTTTGTTCTTCATTCATGTATATGTTGCTTTGGCATTGCAGGGTAATCAAGGATTCCCAGGAGCTCCTGCCATCGGTGTAAGTACACACCTTTCTTACCTTACTAGTACAGGGCTGGCAGTCATGCGCCCTTCCTCAAAAGCAAGGAGCTATTCCTATTTGTGTAACAAGATCCCAGCTTCTTGACTTATGTCATAAACGCTGACAGGGCAAAATAATAACCAACTCCTGCTACAGAGCAGAAACCATTGACCCACACAAAATCAATTGTGGATTGAAGAAGCCACAGTGATTTCTACAGCACTCACCTTTCATTCAATTTCCATTGCTTTGAAAAAGAAATGAATTAGAAAAAAATGCAAGCTGTCAGTTGAAGTTATGGGGCCTTATCACGTAAACTGAGCACTAGGAGCGCTACTTAAGATAGTCTATGCCACAGTTTTGGGGTTACTGGTGTCTTACGTGGTTGAAGAGCAGGAGCAGCACTTTTGTTGCACCTTTTACAGTGGTAGTTGGCTGCTTGTCACAGGAATCTTCAAGTCATGTGCTGCTTTTTATTAGAAATATAGCAACATATGTTGACGTATCTAACAACTGAACATAACGTAATACCATAAATAAAGCAACTAATCAAGAAAATTAAAACAAAACAGGGCACACCATAACACAACACTGAAAACAAATTGCAACACAACCGCCATAGTATACAACACAACAAAAACCCATTGCAGTAATAAAGCATAGAAACACAGCAGCACACAAGACACAGAACATATCACCAGCAAAACAAAAAAAGTTATACAAATGTTCTTGTGACACATTACCTCCTCCAGAATCTAGGGGCATATTATCAAGAAACAGCGTTAACATTTTCACCACTTTAGCGGCAGAAAACTGCTGCTAAAGCGACGATAATGGGCTTGATAATATGCCTTGTGAATTCCCATAGAAGCCCATGGTCTGGTGTGAACATGGGCTTCTATGGGAATTCTCTACTACGTATTATCAAGCACATTATCGCCACTTTAGAGGCAGTTTTCTGTCGCTAAAGCGGCGATAATGTTAACGCCGTGCTTTATAATATGCCCCCTAGTTTTCATAAAACTTTGGTAAAAGGTGTTTGGGGCAAGCACTGTTGTAGCGTACGACCAAAGACATGAAGACATGAAATAGACAAAGCGCCAGTCAGAATTTATTGTAAACGTCTCAAGATTATGGCAATTAAAAAAAAAAAATCAAGAAACACTGCACTCGAGGTCAAGTTCCCAGCCCACACACCAAATCATTTGTTCATAGGTAAAGGTACAAAAAGGATGCAGAATCCGCCACACCCATTCAATCTGCCAACACTCCGGGCTGTTTCCACGACAGCTTTAACCCTTCACTGTCTCTCACACTGCAGCTATTTTCTGTGTCATTCTTCTGAAGTTTTAATTTCTGTTACGGAATTTCCCATCATCACTCTTGCTGGAAGGCATGTCCATGCATTTTCAATCCTTTTTCGGTGAAGATGGTATTTGTTACTATACAGGTGTAAGGCTGCTTTTAATATCGCCCTGGTGTCAGAATATGTTGGCTTTCAATCAGGCAGGTATAATTCCCCGGCTTTGCCCTACTTCAACAAGGTAAAGCTGAATAGAATCTGCACGAAGTTGCGAAGCACTGTGTGATTGCACCTTCACACAGCCTTTACTTTTGTGCCCAACTTAGACAACGTATTTTCAAACTGACCTTCTTAGAGTACAGGCACCTCCCTGGCTTGTACCATGAAGCCATGGTTGCTTTTCTGGGATGTTCCCCACAAAGCACAGATCACCAGAGAAGCTGAGACATGACATTCCTCGGTATAAAGTTGTGTGATGAGGAATACCGAGGAAGCCAGGATATATTTACTCTGGTTTCAACAGAGCAAACAGATACAGAACCCAGGATTGCAGAGATCCCACCTTAGCTGCTGGCTTCAGAACAACACATGCCCCTTATAGGAAAAGGAGAAACCATCCCTCAGTATGTTTTCTATGCTTCCTATTTGTGTTCACATTTCGTGAAACGGTGCATGCACCTTTTGAAACGGAAAGCAGCAAAAGTAGTGTCATGCTTTAGGGTGAGCATCGTGATACTTTGAGTCAAAGTGTGGAAATCACAACTCAGTCGACGGAAACTCAGGGCCATCCTGTGAATATCTTTAAAATGGTTTGATCTGGCACTTGGTGACACTAGGCCCAAGATGGGCACAGCCTTATTTATTGCTAGAGGATGAAGGGTCCTAAACCTTAGGTGGATGAATACATGCAGGTGCTTGATCACTGCTACCGAGAGGGTGAAGGGCATAACATGTAGATGGATACATGTCTGCAAGAGCCTCTTCATTGGTACATAGAGCTTGGGGGATCCTAGAGCATAGATGGACACGTCAGTACTTCTGAGCCAGCATAGCCCTAAAGCCCAGATGGTTGACTTAAAGTGCCCAGTCCTACAGAGCTCTACAGTCCAGATGGATGAATAAATAAATGTGCTGGTTAAATGCAAGGAACCCATCTGTGAATGCTTGGACTTTTTCTGAACCGGGATCGCATGTTTTTGGAACATTTTGTAGCTCCAATGTATTGTCAAGATTTTAGTTATAAAGTATAGCGGGTACATAATGATGCTATTCAGGTGCCTCTAAGATTCTTTGTTGCTTTAATTGACGTTCTGCTGAGAAAATATCACATTTTCAGAGATGTGCAAATGCAGAATTGTGGCTTAAATTCTTGGTTTCTGTCCAAATGCACTGAGAACACTGTACACGTCTGTTTAGTCACATAACATTCAAATTGAAGAGGCTCCCTATAGATTAAACTTAGATTTTCATGTTTCGCTGGCCAATAGTTTGTACCTGTTGCAGCATCCTCAGCGCAGATAAGCCCCACTTGAGGTATCTGACTCTGTTCTCACTGCCCTGATTCCCTTTTAGATGCTGTGGATTTTGGGGTGGGTTTGTCACATGAAACCAGCCTTCTAGATGGGCTGCTCTGTGCTCCCATTTTTTTAATTGCCAATTTAGATTTGATGCCCTCTGGCTTCCCTTAGCAGGGAGCTACACCTAATGGGAGGTAATAGTTGCCAAGGACTCCCAATTAACCCTACTAGCAGCAGAGGTTGTGGTAAAAATTCTAGCACTGGAGATGACCACAGAACAGAGCCCATAGTTTCATTATTTTCAGAGCCATTAATCACTTCCAGATTGATCTCAGACTTTAATACATTTTTTTTGTTTTACAAAATCGAGGTGGGGAAGGGGCGTTAGAATTCCCAGGTTAATCTCAGAATTTTTTTTAAAATTAATATAAGTAGCCTTTCTTTTAATGTAAAACTTCACATTTAGTCCCATTTGTCCATAATTCTTAATAATCTATGTTTTATTAAACTTTTTATGTTTTATTTTTTATAATTATAGACACTCCCATACCTCTCTATCAGAAAATTTAACTTTTTTACCTAATCCCTACCTTCAAACTGTTTTTGTCTTTGCCATTCCCCGTACTCTAATCCCTCGTTCTAATTCTGATTTTGTGTATCCAATGTTTTTATGGTTCGAGTTTGATACCCTAAGATTTTTGCATCCTTGAATAAGTGTCCTGAACAAATGACATGCTCCTAATTCAAGATGCCTGGAAATTCTACATAAAGGCAGAAGCCCTGGGTATTTAGTGCTATGTGGATAATTGTGAATTGCTGCACATCCAGCACAATGTTACTGATTTTATGCATTATTGAATGCTGCAGTACAGTCAATCACAGAAGTATCACGCTTTTTGTCTCTCCACAGGTTGTGGGTCCCACTGGGAGAAAAGGAGGCAGGGTAAGTTTGCTTTATTTATGATTATTTAACTCCAGTGCTTTACGTGAGCTGGGTCCTGGCAGTGCCACTTTTTCTGCACATTTTTGCCCATCTCTTGCCCCAACCCTATCTCACCCCCAAGGGGGAAGGAAGTGGGGAGGAGGAATGGGATGGTGGACCACTCTGAAGGTTGGTGGACATGTATGGTCCTTTGGATCTTTGGAAACTAGCAAGAAGTGTAGAACTGATCTTTTCCCACAACACATCTCATCTCTGTCTGCCCACCTAGTGAGATTATAGAAGCCATGGGCGGACTCTAAATTTTGGTATGTGTGTGATGGGTTCTGGGACTTCCCTTCTGGAAACACTTACCTTTATACAGTGCAGTAAAACATGGGACAGGGACCATTTTTCCACTTTTAGTTTAAGTACTGTAGGGCAGATTTACAAGCCCCTGGCGTCACTTTTGCACTGCGTAACTTTTTGTGATGCAGTGGTGGCATAAACCATACACCACGTTACAGGCCATTTACAACGTGACGCATCTAGCTAGATGCGTCACGTTGTAAAGCCCTGTCCCACTCTCGTCAGAAACCCCCACTTATCTTGGAGAATATGTACAAATTCAGAGCAACCGCGCTGTGGTGGTTGCCTTGAAGGCTGAAGAGTTTATCAAGTGGCTTCCATGATTGTTGTGCCAGGTCGGCTGTCATGTTTTCAGAATAAACTCCGAAACAGAAGTTTGTTCTTGATAACCAAACATTCAGTGGCCCTCTCAGAGAGTTTTCTCACTGTGCCTGGGAGTCCAAGGGGATGCACTCAGAACGATCAACTTTCCTCCTCACCAGAAGGACACAGAGGGCACTACCTTTCACCTCCGAACTCAAGGATATCTTTTGCGGTGTTCCCCAGGTCTCAGCCCTACGCTCTTCAATACATACATAAACCCACTGGTCAACATCGTTAGTTCTCACGGTCTCAACCTATATCCTGTACAGACGACACCCAACTCATCCCCTCCCCCAGCAATGACCCTACCACCACCAGAACCAGCTTCAACAGGTGCATGACAACATCGTCGGCTGGATGAAGAATAGCGCCTGAAGTTGAACATGGACAAGAAAGACTTACGGATCTTCAGCAACAACAGCAATCCCTTGAACAATTCCTGGTGGCCTTCAGATCTGGGACCCTCCCCTATACCAGCTGACCACGCCAGAAACCTCAGAATCATTTTTGATAACAAGCTCACCATGAAATCACAGATCAATAGCGTCACCTCCACCAGCTTCCTCATTCTGCATATGCTACTGAACATCTTTAAGTGGCTACCCCTGCACATGAGACGCACCGTGACACAGGCCCTCATCATCAGCAGACTGGAGTATGGCAATGCTCTCTATGTAGGAATCGCCACATAGGTCCTACAGAGCCCCAAACAATACAGTGCGCCGCAGCCAGACTTATCCTCGACCTTCGCTGATGAACCCACATCACACCCCACCTCAGACAATTCCACTGGCACCCCTTTCGGAGGAGATGCTGATTCAAGCTGCTGACCTATGCACACAAGGCTCTACACAACCAAGGAATTGCCTACATTAACCACCATCTGAATTTTTACCAACCATTGAGAAGAATATGCTCTGAATCCCTATCACTTGCCCACCCTCCCTGCATCCACCAAAGCAGAAGTGGAGGACGCTGCTTCTCCTATATTGCTGCAAACACCTGGAACAGCCTCCCCGTGGACCATCACTTCACTTCCGGAATTCAGAAGGGCCCTCAAGACCTGGCTATTCGAATTAGCCTTCTGGGACCTGCATGTGCCTGCATACTGTATCGGGTGATTAGCAGCGATATTTAAATCCTGATTGAAACCTAATTGATACACTGCATAAAAAGACTACATTTTACAAAGTATAATATTTTTTAGAATCATCAGTTATACTTTACAAAACTAGATATATTACAAATCAAGGCTGTAATTTTATACTAAAAGTGCATATGAAATACATTTGTTTTGTTTGATACAAAGAGGTTATAATCGTCGACTAGGTACTGCAAACTGCAATAAAAAAAAAAGTCCCCCTTGACAAATGCATTTTTTTATGAATATGGATAACAAACAGGATCAAAATGTCAAGCAGGATGAACTTTACACAGATGAAGCCAACAGTTTAGAAATACAAATGTTTGTTAACAAACACAGACCATAATTTATGCCACTGGCTATGGTGTGCAACCACAGGTCACAAGAAAAGTAAACACACTAATGCCGCTGTTTTAACTAACACGATCCGTAGTAAACTAACAGAAAATGTTGTTTGCAAACATCGGTTCAAGTTTATACACAAAGGGAGTTATTTACTCGGGTGATGTGCAGGCAAGTGTGTGGCGCAAAGCAGGACAAAGCATTGCACCAATTTAAATACTATTATAAAAGTCTGTGGATGCAGGGCAACTATTTGCTCTTTTGTACAACCATTAGTACATAACCAATAATGTCTGTTGTTTTCTACCACTTGCTGTAGTTTACAAACAGAGACTTATGTTTACAGAGAAACAGTATAATTTATGAACATAAGCTGTAGGTTGAGAAAAGATGATACCTTTTATAAACCATCCCGGTTGTTTGCAGAGGCTAATCTTTATAAAAGAGTTCATGGTTTCAATATTTTAGCCTATATTTGATTTTGTGATGCTCCCTAGAGGGCATGACTAGGGAAAAATGGCCGAGGCAGCATGGTGAAGTTAATTCACCCAGACTCCTCCTTCAAGGTATATTGCCGGTATATTGTGATGTCATGATATACTGCACCTAGTGGTATGTTAGTTATCTGGATTGTTTTCATATCAGTTATTGTGTTCAATCACACTTGATGAATATATTCCTGTTCAGCAAAAGTGGCACACAATATGTCACAATACTCTGTAGTGAAGAATATTGTTCACCAAACAATCTGATCCAAGTGCTTTTATACGAACATGATTGTTTGTGTTAATGTGCAGGGTGATGTAGGACCAGTGGGTCCTCCAGGACCTCAGGGAAACAAAGGAGACCAAGGAGATAAAGGTGAAAAGGTAGGAACATCTGATATGTTTCCTGTTTTTGATGATATTGGGTATCACTATTCAACAAACACAAATGAAAAGTACGCTAATATTGCAAGACCACACTGCTACGTCAGCGATGACCCACTTTGCTGGCTCACAATATCAACTTTGACCTTCTACTTAATGGTGGATATAGCATTGCATTGTATGGTCACATTTGTATAGTGTATCATACTCGTGACAAGGGCTCAAAGTTTTACTGTGTGATCAAGTAAAACTTAACCACATTTTGTTGTGCATGACTAGTAGACCATGGGTTTATATTGTCACTTTTCCATGCCTCGTCTCATATTTCTGGGTTTACAAAACGTTGCATGTTAGCTTGCATGTCATATTTCTTAGGTGGCCACACCATACTAAAGTAGCGAATATGGAAAGAGAGACAGCCAAAGAAAGTTGGCTAAGATTTGTTTTCTTCTAGGGAAGCCCTGGCTTTGGAATCCCTGGGCAGCCTGGCCTGAAAGGAGATGCAGGCGAAAGGGTAAGTTGAGCAGCCAATATATTTCTCATGAGGAAAATGATATGGCTAAGCGACATGTGAGAGAAGGAGTGAAAGGTGTGGAGAGACGGCCAGAGTTAGGTGCATTCTTAGAAGATGAGCAATAGTGATGATGGATCCAAGGAGCAACATGGACAGTCAATACATTATGAAGAAATAAAAAATATCTTGAATGGTTAGGGACTGACAAAGCCTCATTGATTGGAAGGATGGAGTTATGAGGAAGGATTTACAATCATGCGGATACTTAGATAATGAAAAGGGCGGAAGATGAAGAAGGGTTGACAGCTACCTGATTAGTCAGATAGTTTGAGGGATAGCGTGATGAGGATGGAGTGACGTTCACAGTAATAAAAAGATGGATGAATGGAAATTTAATCCATCCATTCATTTCATTGTTGGCATTTATGAAGTGCGAAATAGACCCCCAAATGGCAGTGAAGGGATCTTCCTAGCCATAGGATACATAGTCAACATATGTCGGTAGAAAGACTTGTGATGCACTTACAGGGTGAACCGAGGATGATGAGCATATAAGAATACAGAGGGTCAGAAGTATAGCATCACAGTGGATAAGGCAGTCGAATTAATTTTTGCAGAGAAAAGTCAATGCTTTCTGTTAGGATATGGACGATATGCTCAAGCTGTGTTTGGTTGCTGATTAGATGATTTGCTAGAAGATTGTCTTTAATAGGATGTCAGTGGGAAATCTGATCGTCACCGACTGCACTGTGGATTGGAAGTTTGTAGGAGGAAGGAATAGTTTTATTTTGGACAATAATGTTTACAGAATAATTAACATTCACGTTTTGTTTTAAATATTGTTCTTGAAGAGCTGAGTGGGTTCAACAAAAATTCTGCTAGTTTTAGCAGAGGATAAAAGACCAGGAAAACGCTGTTTCAGGTTACATTGTTGAAGCACTCCTGGATAAGGACCTGATGGTTCCTCAGCAAAAAAAGTCAAACAATTTTTTTCTTGTGTAGATTTTATGTTACACCACAGACATTGAAGGACTGGGTTTTCGTAAGACCCAGCGGTGCCAGGGGACAACACCTGAAACCTTCGTGGGTTACTTGTTCCGGCGTACAAATGACAGAGACACGGGACACTTCCTTCGGCGTCAAAGATCGAGGTTTATTTACTGCAGGGAACACAGAAGTCACAAGAAGTAAAACGTATGTAGGTTCTAGGAGACTGCTTCAAATTGTATCTGTGGATCGCTCCTTTTATACATATTTCTGTCATAGCACAACATGGCGAACAAAAGGTTACAACTCAGTTCCCACAGTAAATTTCATAGGGGGTTGCTTTCATGTATTCAGGGTCCCGGAACATAATTACAGTAGCATCGCCGGTTCCCAATTGTAAAAGTACATCTTCCCACCATTAGTGCATTCCATTCCGGCTGTAAACGAGTCAGAAAACAGGTGCAGAGGAAGACAAAGATAATCAACAGATTGAAAAGAGTGTAAGGGGGTGATATCGGAAACACGATTGCAGGAATCAAAGGAGACATGCCTAATGAATGCACGGCTGAAACAATAGACCGGCGCTGCAAGATGAGCCTTGAGCGAGGCCATCTGCCTTTGCAGTGTCATCCCCCTCGTCATAAAGACACCCTCAAAGGAACACATGCCTTCCGGAAGAGCTTGGGAATCCCAGGGTCACAATGCGGACAGCGTCCGTTCGCTGGCTACTTGAGGGCAAGAGACAAAATGGCTGCCATATCTAAAATGGAACCCGTGGGTTCAGATGAAGAAACCCACGAACAAGATGAACGGTTCAGGTCAGCATAGCGAAAATGCGTACACCCACTAAACTCGTCATTTGCAGTTCATAGATACCAAACTCGTCCATATTCGAACGAGTCGAAAACACCACTTACGATTGTCACGGAACCTCAGACGCTCCTTTTGCCCTCATGTAGGCAAGCACTAGTCGATATCAGAATCGATCTCGATATTCATCAGACCATCCAGATGTTGCTGCAACATCATTCTATCCATCAATGCTTCCTTGGTAACAGGTGGCCGTCTTATACACGTTGTGGCACAGAGGCCACATAAGGCAGGACCACACTGTACACAAAGACAACACGTGAATAGAAATGCTACAACAACCCCAATGATCATCAGAATTTTCCAACCCCACGTCGACATCAGGCCCCAAAACCATCCTAGTAGCGTCCATTCACCTACGTCCACGTGTATGGACTCGGAGATTTTATGCAACTTCGAGATGGCTTGATAGACAGTTGGAGCGTTGTCAGGAATGAAAATGCAGCAACTCGAATGGATCACCTGACATACACCACCTCTATCTGCAAGAACGACATCTAAAACCATACGGTTTTGTAACGTCATAAGCCTGTCCGCCTGAAGCTCTGCTGTTATATTACCAAGGGCACTTGCAGTGATATTAGCAGTTGATTCCACCACTCGAGTCAACTGTCTCAGGTTCCTACTATTGATCATAGGTCCCCAAAACGGCAAGAAACCCTTAAAGAAGTCTCCTGCTTCTTGACCGGCAGTGTCTTCTTTGCTAATTACACCTCTCACAATTCTGGTCTTGTGATAATCCGACCCAACGGTGAAGGTCGGAGGCAACAGATTCACAATATAACAGGTGCCTGAGAAGTCACGAGGCAACCATGTATATGCGCGGTCATAACAGACATAGTATGTACCCTTGGCAGTCAAAAGAACAGGGGAAGAGGCCATCTGTAAAACATATGTTTGAGTACAGGCACTCTTCCCAAGCTGAGCTCGCGGGCTTCGGCCAAGACCTTTCAAACAGAAATTACCGAGATGGGGTACGATCCAGATCGGAGACGAGCTTTTAAGCTGCCGATCACCCACTGACATGCTATACTCAGCCTCACTCAGATCTCTGTATGCTCGCACCTCTTCCTCTGGGATAAGCGATGCGTCAAAGATATCCCTATCTAAATCGGCAATCGCTCTTGCCAAAGGCTTGTGGTACGGGCCAGGACCATGATCTGCAGTGCGTGGCTCTCGATGGGGGTAGGAATCTAGTGCGCTACGAAACATAGTTTGGAATGCTCGAGCTGAACCCTGGGAACTGTAAGGAAGGACCAAGTACGGAATTCCCCTATCCATGGTATGTGGCGTTAAACCACACACCCAACAATTGGTAGTGTTCATCACCAACTGGTGTTGATGAAGAAGCTGGACGAAGGAGTTGTTCATGAATTCTGCACGTCTAACCTGCTCGTGTTGAGGTAGAGGATGAAAAGAAGGAGGAGAAACAGTGGGAGTAGGTTTTGGTTCAGAGGAAAGAGTAGGTGAAGCAGAAGGCAATAATGTTTGTATTCCAAAATATACTCCACCCACCAATAACATGGAAACAGTTAGGAACAGTAGGAACACCTGAAACAGAAAGCATTTGGTACGTACAATCCTGTGCAGTACTGATCTTTGCGCAAGAGTCTTCTCCACCTCCGACAACTTGGAGAATTCCATCCTCTAAAAACCGTCCGCAACGTTCTTGACGCACTTCGTTCTGAGTAGCGATTATCAATCCCCAGGAGTTCCTAGGAATCGACAAAAGTACCGACCTAGTGTCAGGAACCTGCTAAAAAGAAGGAAGTACCCGCACGGCCCTACGGTCAACCCGGATGTAAGGTTCTTTAATCAAACATTCAATTATAATAAAAAATCTCCTAGCTGTGGAAAAACACACACGTGGAAAAGAACTCAAGGATTAATAGAGGCTGCAATTATTCAAAATGTTCAAGATGATAATGAGGGGGTGACGCGAATTTCAAAAAGGGGAAAAAAGCAAAAAGATTTTTATTAGTCTTTGGTATGAGAACGAAGAAAATATCTGCTTCTTCCAGGACGAGTCTGTTCTTCAAATAATTGTTCAGGTTGCGGAACAGAGTCCTGTCGGTCAGACGATAGTTCAAGTTTTGAGTTTCCCAATGATGAAGGTTCAACAAAGTTATCTGATTGCACTGAAGTATCTCCCACAGGCTGAGCGTCACTGAACGGCACAAAGTTCACCGGAATTTCTGTTTCCGAGGCTGCGATACCGGTCCTCACCCACGAGTCCGCTGGTAAAGGTATTGGTACCTTCTTTGTGTGGGTGGCATGCACCCAGTGTTTGCGGCCTTCCAGACGAACGGCAGTTCTCGTGGCGAGTAGAACCTGGAAGGGTCCCACAAACCTCGGCTCCAGGTTTCGCTTCCGGTCAAAATTCCTGGTCACCACCCAGTCTCCTGGTTGGAGCCGATGTCCAGGACCCTCTGTCTGTGCCGGCAGTGCTTCAAAGACCTGTTGATGAATTAACCTCAGTTTAGCAGTCAGATCATGAAGATAATCAATCAACATTGGGTATTCAAGACTGTCGAAAGACCTGAGTCTAGGAACCCCCCAAATATTTGCCGGACGGCCGAACACAATCTCATATGGGCTGAGCCCTACTCGAGAGTGTACAGTCGTCCTGGTCGACAAAAGAGCCAGAGGCAAGGCATCAGGCCACGACAAACCAGTTGTAGCCTGAATCTTTGCGAGTTTCAATTTTAGAGTACCATTGTACCCTTCAACCAAACCTGCCGACTGGGGATGATTGGCGCTGTGGAATTTTTGTGTAATTCCAAGGCCCTTACACACACTCTTCATCACACTTCCCACAAACTCACTTCCATTATCAGACCATACAATTCGTGGCATTCCATACCGAGGAAAGTATTCCTTCAGTAGGACTTTTGCTGTGGACTGGGCAGTATTGTCTTTGAGAGGATAGGCTTCGATCCATCGGGAGAATGCGCAAACCACAACTAAAACGTACTTCAGGTTGTTACATCGCTCCATATGGATGAAGTCCAGTTGGATAACCTCAAAGGGACATGTAGGAGGAGCAAAGTGGCCAGGTGGGGTAGGAGTGCCCTTGCCAGGATTGTACATCATACATACCATACAATTCTTAACCACTCTCTCAGCACACTTAGCGATACCATCATTCTTCCATACAGGGGACAACAATTTGCAGATACCTTTCGCGCTAATATGTGACAAGCCGTGCGCCATAGTCACAACAGCTAGCACATATGCATCCGGCAACATCCATCTCTGATTTTCCGACAAATCAGTCCAACATCCATTCGCATCCAACTTTCCTGTGCTCTCCTTCCACTTAGTCTTTTCAGTTTCGGTGGCCTCCTTCTGAATCACTTTCACACTCTCAACAGTGTCCTCACACATACCAGTCTCTGTAGGCCACCTTACTGGACTCGTCACATACATTCTAGTTGCAAGATTTCTAGCTGTCTCTTTAGCAATCTCATCCGCAAACGCGTTACCACGGCCAACATCATCCGTCACCTTACAGTGCGCACTGCATTTAATAATCGCCACCTGCTTAGGCAACGTAAGTGCGTCTAAAAGATCGTTCACGAGCTGTCCGTGTTGGATCTTCGTGCCATGCGATGTCATAAAGCCTCTCTCTCGCCACAATCGACCAAAGCTATGTGCAACGCCAAAAGCATATTGACTATCAGTAAATACATTCACTCGCTTTCCCTTTGACAAAACACACGCTCTCGTCAACGCAATCAACTCTGCCGCCTGCGCAGAATTCTGATTCAACCTCGCAGTTTCCACAACCGTACTCAATGTTACCAAAGCATACGCAGTAGTCACATCACCATTCGGCAACTTAAAACACGAACCATCAACATACAAGGTTCCATCGGGGTCTGCCAATGGAGTGTTTTTTAGGTCAACACGACCCTTCGTTTCTTCCTCAGTTCGCAAATAGCAATCATGTGGTGGTACGTCATCTGATTCCATATTGGTTGGCAACAGCGTCGCCGGGTTTAGGACATTACAGCGCTTTATTTGAATCTGACTTGCCAAAAGCGTCAACTCGTGACCGGACAACCTTGCGCTCGTCAAGTGTTGAGTTTTCGTACGATTTAAGAGAGTGTCAACTGCATGTGGAACCATCACCGTAAGCATATTATCCATGACCAATCCTGCAGATTGTCGGATGGACACCGCAGCCGCTGCTGTCGCTCTTAGACAACTCGGCAAAGCTCTGGCTACTGGGTCCAAAGTCGAGGAAAAATATGCACATGGACGCTGCTTACCACCAAATTGCTGCGTCAGAACACTTAACGCACAACCCTCTCTCTCGTGAACGTATAGTGTAAACGGCTTACTGTAGTCAGGAGTACCTAACACAGGAGCCGAACACAACGCATCACGCAATTCAGAAAAACATTTGTGACACTCTTCAGTCCATGGCAAAGGAGTTGGAACATCCTTGCACGTGAGGGCTACCAATGGTTTCGCTAGCAATGAAAAATTTGAAATCCATTGCCTGCAATATGACGTGATACCTAGAAAGGCACGCACATCTCTCTGAGTTGTTGGCACAGTCATTCGAGCAATCGCCGCAATTCTCTCTGGGGTCAACCTTCTTCCCTCCTTTGACAATAAGTGACCTAGATAGGTTACTTCTTGACAACAATATTGCAGTTTAGAAGGTGACACCTTGTGATGTAAGTCACAGAGATGCTGTAACAACGATACCGTAGCAATTTTGCAGATGTCTTTTGTATCAGCAGCCACCAATAAGTCATCAACATATTGAATTAAAGCCGCACCAGCCGGTAACACAAACGCGTCAAGTTGACTCTTCAGGGCTTGGCTGTATATCGATGGGCTCTCACAGTAGCCCTGAGGAGCGCGTTTAAACCTAAAGCTGCGACCTCCTAATGAGAAACCGAATAGATCTCTGCTTTCCTCAGCAATCGGAATGCTAAAGAAAGCATTCTTCAGATCGATCACTGAGAACCAAGAAGCAGATGCTGGAATCAGAGTCAGTAAAGCCGTAATGTCAGGCACCACAGGAAACTGAGGAATCACAATTTTGTTCACCTCCCGTAAATCAATAACAAAACGATAAACAGGAGGCTTGGATGAATCAGTACGTTTCAGAATAGGTAACACAGGACTATTACACACGTTTCCCCGAGTCTCCTCGATAACATCTTTCTCGATGAGATCATAGATGATCGCTAACAACGCTCGTTCACCATCAAGGGAGATACGATACTGGGGAATACGTGGCAATCGCACATTCAATCTCAGTTGAACAACATAAGGAGAGATGTCAAGCAGGCCCACGTCATTGGGACCTGTTGCCCACAAAGATGCAGGAAGAGAACTCAATTCCGGTGGGAGCTTATCAGATGACAAGTACATGGGAGAGATCACTCTTTGACCCAACGTAAGCTCCACTCCCGCAGGAGAACAATACAAAGTCGCATATAAACGTTTCAACAAATCCAGGCCCAAAAGATTCTCACCACAACCAGTAGTCAAAATCAAAGGAGCTTTCAGCTCACAAGGCCCAATTGTAAGGGGCAAAGAACTAGAGACCGGATTGCTAACAGGGGCGCCAGAGAATCCAACGGAAACATTCGTTAAGCCAGACAAAGGTGCGCCAGGGAGTTTCGAATGCATGATGGAACTTTTCGCTGCACCAGTGTCCAACAGAAAAGGCTCAACTACGCCCGATGTGGCAACTGCGACGTAAGGCCCTCTCTGATCAACCGGAACTGATACTACTCCCTCTCTTTGTCGGTGGCTATCCTAGTAATTACCGTCATCAATACCCTGCTCGATATAAAAATCGTCCACATGGTACTGTGCAGATCTACCTGACGATGAACCACGCTGATCAAAACAATTGTTGGAATCAGATGAATTGTTAGAACGCTCATTTTGATTCTGAGTAACACCGCGACCTCTATCTCGCGAGGCCTGCTGAGGACCACTACGACCTCCTCTAGATGAACCACCATTATTTCGGTCGCGCAAAACCGGGCAATCAAACCTTAAATGACCCTCACCTCTACAGTAAGCGCATTGATTGTATCCAAGCATAGGTCTCTGCGAAGAGGAGTCATTCCGCGATTGTGGCCTAGCGGATTGCGATTGCGATCTATTCCGCTGTTGAGAATCATTTTGATTTGAGCGCGGAGGATACGCTTGCTGTAACAGAACTTTTGTTTTGAGATCTTTTGTCTTTTTATCCGCACGATCATTTTCCTCCTTCTCCCTATTTTCGTAATACTGAGCCGTGGCCAATATCTGAGCGGAGGTAGAAACAGCCCACGAACTCTCGGAATTTTTCAATTTGTTGCTAAGGTCAGGCAACAAATTCGATACAAATTTATCTACGAACAACCTCTGACCTCCCTCAGTGCTCATATCCTGACCACTGTGATCAATGAATGCCTCCTCAAATCTCGTAAAGAAATCGGAGACACTCTCGTCCTTCTTTTGCTTACACACAGACAATTTATCCCAATTAACTTTCATGGCTGGCATAAGTGTCTTCATTAGTGTAATGATTCTTTGAGGCAAAGCCGTGATTAACTGCTCAGGCTTAGCCCCACCAACCTGCAATCCGTCAGCCGCTGTAAGCGCAGCCCAATCACTGCCTAACTCAGCTGCGTGATTTTCTTGACGTATTTTCGCCCAAACCGGTTGAGGTACTACGTTGCCGAACAACATGTCGATGTCGGCAAGATTCATGATCGTTGCATCCACTAATTGGGACAACTCTTTGTAGTATCCTGCAGGATTTTTACGGGGGTCAGGCAAAGATTGCTTAACCTGTAAGACTTCCGATCGCTTCCATGGAAGGTGTATCCAAACTCTCTGGAAGTGTGGCAGAATCGGAGGGGCAGCACCAGGGTTACCTGGCATATACACTGGGGGGACTTCACGCATGGGATACTGACCAGGCGTCGCCATCCACTCCTCAGATTCATCTTTAAACAATGCTCGAGGTATCACAGTGGGACGAAAGGATAGAAGATGTTCTATAGCACGTCGAACATTGCTACCCACAATCATACCACTCGAAAACTGAAGCCGAAGTTCAGTTACGTCGATCGGTACTTCGTTTACCTCATCATTTGATATCGCTTCACATAAAAATTTGCACATTTCATCAAACACAAATCTCTGTGTTGGCTCATTGAATTGAGAGAAAGTCTCAAAAATTATGCGCGGGGAACTTTTAAGGGGATATCTAATCCAATTACGTGCCATCCTAATTAACGTATCGCGTTCCTTACCACCAGGAAGCTGACTTCGTCGTTGGGGAACATCAGAAACGTTGGACCCAAGAAGCGGTCCAAAAGGAGAGTAAAGATTAGCAACAGCATTAGGAATGCGTCTTCGAACAGACGGAGAAGAGGAGAAAAGTACAGGAGCAACAACATGAGGACTAAACACAGGAGCAGTAGGAGTAACCACAAGAGCAGAAGTAGCGGGAACAGCAAGTTGAGAAGGTATAGGCAGTGGAGCAGTAGGAACAGGAGCAGGTAGAGGAATAGGGACAGGAGGATTCGCAAGAACAGGACCAACGACAGGCTGACCAGCAGCCGCCGGAACGACAGGTTGAGGAACAGGGGGAACCACAGGCGCTGTAGTATCCTGTGCATATGGAGGTGGTGACTTCAGTAGGTAGGACAACAAAGGATCCTCAACTGCTTCCTCTCACTTCTTATCAGTACTCGATGGTAGAGCGGGATAACACTTATCCACCGCCATACGTTGTAATCTATCAAAAACTTCCTTTTCCTTCTCGTCTTTGTCTCGCTGGAACTGCTCTGCATTTCTCATTGTCGTAACGATACCTTCCCTCTTATTACATTTAAGCTGTTTGATTTCTTTCTGCTTGGCTTCTTTACGCCATAACCGAAAGGAATCGAACATGGCCGGCCTTGCTTTCTTTTTGAACAATTTTGCTTCTAGATTATCCAAAATTGCTGTTTCGAAACTACCATGAGGTGGCCAACTAAGGACACCGTCATCTTTAGTGTAACGGACCCAGCACTCATTATATGCGATAGGACCCACACCATGGCGACTATATAACTCATAGACTGGAGTTCCAACTGGAGGTATCGGACATGAATCCTCCAATCGGGAATCCACACCACAACCTTTAAAGCAACTAAACAAAGTACTACGGCCAGGCATCGTGCACACTAACCGAGTTTCACAAACTTCAAGGGTTATCGATTTACGATATCCTCACAAAAATGTAAGACCCTTGGTCTTTGGCGACTGCAATCGTCAAAATAAAACAACTAAGAACCAAGTACTAAGAACCACAAATGCAATGGAACCATGCAAACATCCAAGCACCAACAACAACTAAGGACTCTGGGAGCGACCCACAAATACTTAACTGAAAGAACAATGGCGTCACCAGGAAGGCCCGTCAATCGTCTCGCTGTACAAAGGTCTACGCCAGGCGCCAAAACAGTCAGGGCATCAGTCCGTCGCAGCCGTCAGGAGGCGGGGGATCTTCGCGGGAAAAGTCTTCGGGCCACTTGTTTCGACAACAGGATCGATGAAGCGGGGTGCACCTTCCCTCGGAGATTTCACACGAAGTTCCTCACGATCGTCGGGCTTTGGACCGGTACCGCTGATGTCGCCCCACTTGGGCGCCAACTGAAGGACTGGGTTTTCGTAAGACCCAGCGGTGCCAGGGGAAAACACCTGAAACCTTCGTGGGTTACCTGTTCCGGCGTACAAATGACAGAGACACGGGACACTTCCTTCGGCGTCAAAGATCGAGGTTTATTTACTGCAGGGAACACAGAAGTCACAAGAAGTACAACGTATGTAGGTTCTAGGAGACTGCTTCAAATTGTATCTGTGGATCGCTCCTTTTATACATATTTCTGTCATAGCACAACATGGCGAACAAAAGGTTACAACTCAGTTCCCACAGTAAATTTCATAGGGGGTTGCTTTCATGTATTCAGGGTCCCGGAACATAATTACAGTAGCATCGCCGGTTCCCAATTGTAAAAGTACATCTTCCCACCATTAGTGCATTCCATTCCGGCTGTAAACGAGTCAGAAAACAGGTGCAGAGGAAGACAAAGATAGTCAACAGATTGAAAAGAGTGTAAGGGGGTGATATCGGAAACACGATTGCAGGAATCAAAGGAGACATGCCTAATGAATGCACGGCTGAAACAATAGACCGGCGCGGCAAGATGAGCCTTGAGCGAGGCCATCTGCCTTTGCAGTGTCATCCCCCTCGTCATAAAGACACCCTCAAAGGAACACATGTCTTCCGGAAGAGCTTGGGAATCCCAGGGTCACAATGCGGACAGCGTCCGTTCGCTGGCTATTTGAGGGCAAGAGACAAAATGGCTGCCATATCTAAAATGGAACCCGTGGGTTCAGATGAAGAAACCCACGAACAAGATGAATGGTTCAGGTCAGCATAGCGAAAACGCGTACACCCACTAAACTCGTCATTTGCAGTTCATAGATACCAAACTCGTCCATATTTGAACGAGTCGAAAACACCACTTACGATTGTCACGGAACCTCAACATCAAGACTACTATGACATCTAGGAAAAATCTTGGTTCAATGATATCTTTGTTTGGAAAAAGTTTCGATGTAGAATTGGGTGTCATCAGTATACCGGATACCAATATATTGTTTGCTTGATAGTTGTCCCTACGGCTTAATATACTCCTTGCAGATAATGGGGCTGTCTACATCATGGTGGAAACCCTCAAGTGACAGAAGAAATAGCTTTCAGCCTGGCAGGTAGGGGGTTGTTTAATTGTGTGCACTGTGCATGAATGGAGAGTTTTAAGCAAGATAAGGTGATATGGGATTAAACACCTTAAACAGGTCAAGCAGCATCAAAAACCATGGTTCACCATTTTCAGTGATTGAAAGGATGTCAACCAGTAATTTGATGATGGCTCGTTCTATACTGCATAGGGAGTGAATAACAGATTGGCAGTATTGGAGGAGGCAGTAGAGATCAAAGCTAATATCACAATTCGATCCTTTGCACTGTGCCCGTGCACATATTGTATGTGCATTTATGTCTTCAGTATAAGGTGCATATAATCATTCTAAAAATCTTCGAGGTAGTGCCAGAGCTGCAGACAGCAGAGTTAAGAAACTCAAGGCATAAATTGCCTGTTTGTGTTTCCGAGCTCCGTTGTCAGGAGCAGATGAACAAACTCAGAGATGTTTTGAGTTAATGTATGCACTGTAGACAGCAAAAAAAAACACACAGGCCATTTGTATGTCGGCGAAGTGCAAATAATGGGATCTTAATATGGCCGCAAGTGCTCTTGAGTATTTGCCAATAATTGGACAGTAATTAGATAACTCTCTTGGTGAAGGTTCAGCATTTAGAGCATGCCCATATTTGAACAGTTTCCAGGAATAACTGGAAGATACCTGTAGAGGAGAGGTGTTGATGATGTCCAAGAAGAGTATGAAGGCCTCACAAAATTGTGATTTAATAACAGAAGATGGAATTGGGTTTCGTCATCATAGGAATTTTATTTTACCCTACGCCCGTCCAATACTATTGTATATATCAGCAACTTTCTACTCCAACAAGCAGTCTGTGTTAAAGCCATCCTACCACTCCTGTAAAATTGGACTCGATATCTATATTTGTAAGGTCAGACCTGTGCAAGGCTACAATGGATAGACGGTGGAAGCTCTGTCAGCTAATTGACCCTCTCAAAGCTGTGTGTATGCAAGTTTGCTTGCAGGAGCCAGCTCGGCTAAAGATACTTAAAGAGGGCTGCTCACAATTTCCTATACAGAGACTGATGCTAAAGAAGCTCTCTCTAGATGGCAATCTGACACTTCTTAAACAAGCATTAGAAATGCAATCGGGCTCAGATTTATTTGAGTTTGAGCTAATGGCATTGTAAATGCCAATGTCTTTTCGCCATGTGTTATGGAGTGTGTGCATGTGGTGTGTAGTGGAATTATGTGGGTTGGATTGTAATTTTACCAATGGTGGCATGCTGTGTTTTATATGAATATGTTTACAAGTAAAGTGTACCATACTGCGATTGCTTGGTGGAAAAGTGCACTGCCGGCTGGAGGTGTGTGTGCCTGGTGGAAGGGTGCACTGACGGCTGGTGGGTGTGTGCTTGGTACAAGCGTGCACAGATGGCTGATGGTTGTTGGTGTTTGTGCATGGTGAAAGCATTCATTGACGGCTGGGGGTGTGTTGTTCTGTGTGTTGTATTCTGTGTACTGGTGAGTGTGTGGCGGTGAGTCTGTGGGGGGGAGCCTGGGGAGTGAGTGTGGTGGTGAATGTGTTGTGTTGAGTGGTGACGAGTGTGTGGTGTTGAGAGACTGAGGTGTGTGGTTTCTGTGTGCCTTATGTGTGTGTGGTGTGTGTGTGGTGTATGGGTCTATGGTGTGTGTGTGTGCTATGTGTGTGTGGTGTATGTGTGTGTGGTGTTTTCTGCACAATCACACACTGCCCCTACACATTCACACACTGCTCACCCGCACACTCCCAATGTCACCCTGCATAGTCACACACTGTTTATTCTGCACCTGCACTCACCGCCACTCTGCACTTACCGCCGCTCTGCACTCACCGCCGCTCTGCACTCACCGCCACTCTGCACTCACCGCCACTCTGCACTCACCGCCACTCTGCACTCACCGCCATTCTGCACTCACCGCCACTCTGCACTCACCGCCACTCTGCAGTCACCGCCACTCTGCAGTCACTCTGCACTCACCGCCACTCTGCACTCACCGCCACTCTGCACTCACCGCCACTCTGCACTCACCGCCACTCTGCACTCACCGCCACTCTGCAGTCACCGCCACTCTGCAGTCACTCTGCACTCACCGCCACTCAGCACTCACCGCCACTCTGCACTCACCGCCACTCTGCACTCACCGCCACTCTGCACTCACCGCCACTCTGCACTCACCGCCACTCTGCACTCATCCCCACTCTGCACTCACCACCACTCTGCAGTCACTGCCACTCTGCAGTCACCGCCACTCTGCAGTCACCGCCACTCTGCAGTCACCGCCACTCTGCACTCACCGCCACTCTGCAGTCATCGCCACTCTGCACTCACCGCCACTCTGCACTCACCGCCACTCTGCACGCCTCATGTCCCACGAGCAACAAAGACAGACGTAAACACACTCACAGCAGACGACTTCCGCATTCTTAATGAGGTAACAAGCAATGGAAAAGATGTATGAATGCAGCCTTGTGCTGATGAGCCTGGAGGCATAGCCTGGAAAAACCAAAAAGTTTACTAATATTCTATATTGATTTTACAGGTGACAAAACGTAATTATTAGTACAATTTTTAAAGCAGACACATGCAAACACACAAATTGTATTGCCGTATTCCAATTCAAACTCAAAAGAAGAATGGAAAGTTAAGTGATAGACCTCTGCTACCAGCGCCTAACCCACTGAGCTAGCCTCACAGATGTCAGCTTCACGGTGATGAACTGAGCTAAAAGTTCATGCTTTGCAGATTGCATCACTGTGGGTTTTTAATGTAATGTACTTTGTTTTTATGAAGTGCTGTATCCAAGGCTGTGGCTTTACAGCACGTAGGCAGATGAGGCGGTGTGCAGTGAGGCAGATGAGGGCTGGTCAGACGAGCTGAACTAAAAACAACTGCCAATGTTGAGATAAAGTGACTCTAGTCTCTTCCGTGCGCTTGCGGCTTGCACAATAAATAAAAGCAGCACTGAGTGTCTGGCAGCAGAGCAGAGGTGAGGCTGAGGCTGCAGTGCAGAGCGAGCCAGCGCGCGGAGCGCTGCTGAATAGTGAACGCGCCCCGGCCGTCTGCATTCACTTAACGAGGCACCCTGACAGCTCCTAATTGATATTTATGGACGCCCGTGCGCGAAACCGCAGAGAAAATGCCCACAAGGGCGGACGCAAATCACATAAAGCCTATCGCGTCAAGGCTACTACAAAGACAGCACAGCGAAGACGAATCACTATGCAGATGCCATAAAACAACCACGCGCACTAAGGAATGTTTGGAATGTTTCTGGCCCGAGCCCTAAAGAAACCTTTTTTTTTTTTTATAACAATAGAGCTCGAAGCTCCGCCCCACTTCGTGGTGACGTAGGCCGAGCCCTAAAAAGGGAATAATATTTAAAGAGAGTAGGAGGGGTTTTCGGTTTTCTTTTTTTGCGTTTGTTCAGCACACTGTTGGGGGCGGGTCTGGGGGGTCCCAGCCGGGTTTGGGGGCATCATGAGGTTTCTCTCTATAGGGTGTCAGTCAGCGACAGCATGCTAAGGGGATGATTCCTTTTTCTAGGCATGGGGTTGGGAAGCGCTGGGTTGGGTTCTACTATTCCGAATGTTGTGACTCTTCAGGTCATTCTGGGCCAGAATAGGCGTGCATATCAAGAAGCGGGACAGTGTTGTCTTGATTATTTAGACCTAGAATGTCAGCATGCGCAGGCGATCACAGTAAGGGATCCTGCTAAGCAGTTGATATATCTGAGGCTGCTAGAATCACGGCTTATGTTAAATAGAAGGTTATCGAAGAAAGTAGCTGCTTGCTATCATAAGCATAGAATGCTGCAGTATGAATACAGCAAGAAAGTTGGTCGGCTTCTGGCCATTCAGTTTGATGACTATAAGGCTAGCTCCAAAATCATGTGCATTAAACGAGAGGGCGTGTTGCTTTATTCACAGCCACAGGCTTTTGTCGAGCAGTTAGGAGTATTTTATGCAAGGATATATGGTGAGTTAGTATACTCTACTAATCTTAGCTTCCGGGAATATATGCAAGAGAGCCACTTACCTCGGCTTGATGCCCAGGAGACGGCTCTGCTTCAAGGGGATGTAAGGGTAGCCGAGGTTGAGGATGCAATTAAGGCTCTGACCTCTGGCACAGTCGTGGGTGAGGATGCTATCCCTCTTGAGTTTTACAAAACATTTGGGGATATTCTGGCACCCGAGTTTACTGACTTAATTGCGTATATCACAAAGGGGGGAAGCCTCTGTATCCTGGAGCACGACTAATATAGTGGTGTTTCCCACGGAGAAAAAAACACTTGAAGAGAGAGGTTCGTGTCGCCCAATCTTGTTGATCAATTCTGATGCTAAAATGTTCTCTAAAATATTGGCAAAAAAGCCAGGCCCTTCTCCTTCATGGTTTAGTCTGTGATCATTAGCACAGGTTTGTCCCCGGTAGAGATACTTCGGCCCATGTTAACACTGCTATTGCAGCCATCAACATCTCTGGTAAATTAAAATAACATATTGGTATGATAATGCTGGATGCCGGGAAGGCTTTCGATAGAGTAGCATGGGAAGCACTTTGGTTGACTTTGACAGCGTTCGGATTTGGAAGCCGGATTATCTCCCTAGTACAAAAACTATACAAGAACCCGGTAGCCAAAGTCAAGCTGAGCGGCATTTCATCAGTATATTTGCCCAGTACGAAGAGGCACACAGCTGGGGTGCCCACTTTCCCCTTTATTATTTATCTCATGCATCAAGCCTTTTATAAGACACCTCTTGCGGAATAAGGGGTACCTCCCAGTAAGCTTAAATGTTATAGATCTTAAGTAAACTTCATATGCAGACAACATCGCCGTCTTCTCTGTTAACCCAGTAGACGTTATAGCTTGTATTACAGAGGAGGCAGAGCTTTTAAGCTCCTTTTCTGGGTACAATCTAAACCTGGCACAAAAACAGACAATCCTTAATTATCAACCAGGTACCTTGTTAACATCTTTACGGGTTACAGATACCGCTACATATCCAGGTATTCGCCATACTAGTCAGGTGGAGGATGTAATTACTCTTAATTATGAGTCACTTCTTAAATTGGTTCTGTCTAAGCTACTTTGCTGGCATCAGCTTCCCCTCAGCATCCCCAGTAGATGTTATAAAAATGAACATATTGCCTAAGTGTCTATACTTGTTTCACTCAATCTCTCTAAGGGTCTCAGGATCTTTCTTTAAGCGTCTAGAAAGTGTTATCTGCAGTGTTATTCCGGGTGCAAGCGGTCCGGAAGGTCTCTAAGTTTCTTATATTGACTTACAAATAGGGGGGCTTTAAGCTCCCAGATTATAAACTGTATTACTAGGCTGCTTTCGCCGGTCAGATCCATAGCCTGTTAAATTAGTGTGAAGCCGGTTTATCTACACTGGCTTACCAATTAGCCTGTGGGCCATCGATTGGGTTTAATATTTACAAGACTATAGATCCAAACTACTCAATCACTCAATCAATCAATCAATCAATCAATATACTTATAAAGCACACTACTCACCTGTTAGGGTTTCAAGGGGCTGGGGAGAGGGGATGCTACTGGTCAAAAAGCCATGTTTTGAGGCGTTTCCTGAAAGTTAGGAGGTCCTGGGTCTGGCGTAGCTGGAGTGGTAGAGAGTTCCAGGTTTTGGCGGTGAGGTGTGAGAAGGATCTTCCTCCGGTGGTGGTGCGGCAGATGCGGGGGATGGTGGCGAGAGCATGGTTTGCGGAGCAGAGATGGCGTGTGGGAGCGTGGAAGGAAAGTCTGTCGTTGAGATAGGCTGGACTGGTGTTGTAGAGAGCCTTGCGTGCGTTGGTCAGGAGCTTGAAGGTGATCCTTTTTGGTACGGGTAGCCAGTGTAGGTCTCTGAGGTGGGGGGAGATGTGGTTGCGGTGTGGGACGTCAAGGATGAGGCGGGGGCGGATGCCTTCTGAATACGTTGTAGCTTGGTTTGTAGCTTGGCCGTTGTTCCTGCATATAGGGCGTTGCCGTAATCCAATCTGCTGCTGACCAAGGCGTGGGTGACGGTTTTCCTGGTCTCTACGGGGATCCACTTGAAGATCTTGCGGAGCATGCGGAAAATGTTGTAGCAGGAGGAGGAGATTGCGTTGACCTGCTGAGTCATGCTGAGAGTGGAGTACAAGATGAAGCCCAGGTTGCGAGCGTAGGTGGTGGGTGAGGGTGCGGTGCCTAGGGAGTTGGGCCACCAGGAGTCGTTCCATGCTGAGGGGTTGGAGCCGAAGAAGACAATCTCTGTTTTATCTCTGTTTAGCTTGAGGCCGCTTGATTCCATCCAGTTGGTGATGGCGTGTAGTCTGTTGTGTAGGTTGTTTTTGGCAGTAGTGGCGTCTTTCGTGAGGGAGAGGATCAGCTGGGTGTCGTCTGCATATGATAATATGTTGATGTGGTATGTCCGGGCGATGTTGGCGAGAGGAGCCATGTAGATATTGAAGAGCGTTGGGCTGAGGGAGGATCCTTGAGGGACGCCACAGATGATCTTGGAGGCCTCAGAACGGAATGGCGGAAGGCGGACTCTCTGGGTTCTGCCGGTGAGAAATGATGAGATCCACTTGAGAGCCTTGTCGCAGATTCCGCCGTTGTGAAGTCGTGTGCGGAGGGTGTGATGGCATACCGTGTCGAATGCGGCAGAGAGGTCCAGCAGGATGAGTGCTGAGGTTTCTCCTTTGTCGAGCATGATCCTTATGTCGTCTGTGGCAGCGATGAGTGCGGTCTCTGTGCTGTGATTTTTTCGGAATCCGGATTGGGAGGTGTCAAGCGCCTTGCTGTCTTCTAGGAAGCGGGAGAGCTGGGTGTTGACGACTTTTTCGATGACCTTGGCCAGGAAGGGGAGGAGGGAGATCGGCCTGTAGTTCTTCGGGTCGTCTGGGTCCGCCTTGGGCTTCTTCAGTAGTGCGTTGACTTCTGCGTGTTTCCAGATTTCTGGGAAGGTGGCTGACTCGAAGGAGCTGGAGCGTTGATGTTGCTAGCTTTATTGAAAATGTGGTGAGGGCAGGGGTCCGATGGGGATCCGGAGTGGATGGAGGCCATGGTGTGAGTGACGTCTTCTTTGTTGACGAGGGTCCAGGTGTGGAGGAGGTTGGTGTTGCTCTGGGTGTCGGGTTCGTGGGTGTCTGAAATTCTTCTATATTGCGGCGGAAGTGGGTGGCGAGGGAGTTGCAGAGCTCTTGTGGTGGAGGGGGTTCGTTGGAGCAGGTCCTGGGGTTTGAGAGTTCTTTGACGATGCCGAAGAGTTCTTTACTGTTTTGGGCGTTGTTGTCTATGCGGTTTTTGAAGTGGGTTCTTTTGGCGGTGCGGATCAGTTTGTGATGCTTGCGGATGGACTCTTTGAGTGCGATGTGGTTGGGTTCGGTAGGATCCATGCGCCAGGCCTTCTCTCTTTTGCGGTGTTCTCGGTTGGAGTTCTGTAGATCAGGGGTGAACCAGCTGGCCTTGGAGCTGTGCAGGGTGTTTGAGGACTTTTTGAGCGGCGCAAGGGTGTTGGCGCAGTCTGTTAACCAGCGATGCAGGTCGGTGGCGGCTGTGTCAAGGTCTGAGGTTCCTGGCAGTGGGGTCTGGTCAAGGGTGGAGATCAGTTGTTCTGTTGAGACTTTGCTCCAGTTGTGTCGGGGGGGGGGTTGTGTGTGGTGGTGGTGAGTAGGTGGTTTCTGGTAGGAGAAGTGGATGCAGTGATGGTCTGTCCAGTCGAGTTCGGTGGTGTGGCTGAAGCAGACGTGGCTGTTGGCAGTGAAGATGGGGTCGAGTGTGTGGCCTGCGGTGTGAGTGGGCGAAGTGATGAGTTATTTGAAGCCGAGGTTAGCGAGGTTGTCCAGCAGGTGGTTGGTGTTGACGTTGTTGTTGTTTTCTAGGTGGAAGTTCAGATCGCCAAGGAGGATGTAATCCGCTGAGGCGAGGGCCTAGGCGCTGACGATGTCGGCTATGGTGTCGCAGAATTGTGCTCGGGGGCCTGGGGGTCTGTAGATTAGTGTTCCTTTGAGGGTGGTGTTGGCGTTGACGTAGATGTTGAAGTGGAGGTGTTCAGCGGAGTTGAGGGTGTCGTGGGTGCTGGTCGAGACTTTGATGGTGCTTTTGTGGACTATGGCGATTCCTCCTCCTGGTTTATTGGTGCGGTCTCTCCTGGTGATCTTGTAGCCTTCAGGGATGGCAATGGCAATGTCGGGTTCAGAGGCTGAGCTTGTCCAGGTTTCGGTGAGGAAGGCGATGTCCGGTGACATGGAGGTCAGCAGGTCCCAAAGTTCGATGGCGTGTTTGTGGATGGAGCGGGTGTTGAGTAGAACGCAGTTCAGGTGGTTGTTGGCAGGTCTGTCGTGGTGCTTTAAGGTGCAGGTGAAGTGGCAGGCTTGCCAGGCGAAGGGTCCTTTGGTGGTCCTGGGGGAGGACTGGAAACAGGAGGACGAGGGTCCTGGGTTCAGGGCAAGCAGGTCGCTGGTGGTGTAATGGCGTCTGGGGATGTGGGGGGGCTATGGGCCAGGGGGACTGGCGCTGGGAGCAGTCCAGGCGCGGACGGGCGCAGACTGGCTTGACAGCGGCACGATCGCGCAGCGACCGCCATTACGAAGGGAGGAGGGAGGAGCAGCTGGGAGGAGGAAGGGGAAAGCGAATGGGGGGGCTAGGGGGGCGGGGCCGTAGGGACGCAGCGGCGGGAAGGCTGAGAGCGGCTCAGGGAGAGCCGGCAAGAGGAGCGCACAAGGGGCGAAAATGGCACAAAAAGGTCACAAAATGAAAAACGATCGCAATAGCAGCACAGTAAAAGCAAGGCACAATAAAACAAGGCACAAATAGACGAGTCTAGGAACATTTGCCAGCAGCCCACTAGACACCAGGGATGAGGTGCAGGTGGGTGCCTGCGGGTGGAGGAGGGCCTCGAACATGCGAACAGCAGCGTGGGCGGGGGTCAGGGGCACGGGCACAGCTAGGTGGTGCTGCGTGCATGAGGGAGTGAGCTCCTGACCAAAGGCAGGTCAGAGGTCACTCTACTACTACAAAAGGGTCAAATTTAAGGTAGTCAGGGACATAACTAGGATATGGCAGGAAATTTGAAAGAAATACTCCCTATCTCTGTTACATTATTTTACTGTTTTATGGGGTAATCCAATAGTTCCAGAAATATTTCAGGACTATGGCAGAAAAACCTGGAAAAGTGTGGGTGTTAATAACCTAGGTATGATATGAAAATCAGAACTAGCTATTGTTTGAAAGTTTCGAGTGTGTTTGGGCGTAAGGAAAAAACATTTGTTTTTCAAGGTAGGGACAAGACTTTTGTTTTTTATTAAGGCCCTCACCCACCAACCTAGCCATCGTAGTTGGTGGCATACTTCTTCATCGGGCCCCACAAAGGGCACTGAGTGTGCCTCGGGGGTGCTGCAACGACTGTTTACAGCGGAGCGGTTTTTGTTAAGTGATTGTGTGGTGATGATGCTATGAGTGTAAGTTAAAAAACTGTCATAAGGGTCCCAGTGTCCACAAGGGTTCGTTTAATAATGGGCCCTTGGCAGTGTTAAAAGGAAGGTGTGAGTGGAGGTAATTATGATCTCTCACATCTGTAACCTAGGCCAGGGGTTTCATTCATTTTATTCATTAAAAGAGGAGTTTGGGCTCCCTTAGAGTACCTTTTTAGGTCTCGCCCTGGCGAAAGCGCGCGAAAGCTCACTCTTGCCGCGAGAACTATAGCTGTCGGCTCAGCCGACAACGAGTGGAGACAAGAGCTGGCCACGCGCGTAGCATTGTCAATGGCAGAGGCAGATTCAGACGCGCGCCTTCAGATTGGGTCGCGCGTGTGAGCTTATAACGTAGACAGCTCACAACGCGCGCCTTGTAGGCTTTGTTTTTGTTTTTAGATGTCGTTTTACTCGTGTGTGTGCAGCAACGGAGGCGGCGGAAGCGCTGGAGGAAGGGGTAATGCTTGTGTTTGTGTCAGTTCTTGTATTAAACGTTACTGTTACCAGTTTAATTTTTAGACACATTGTGCCACATTTTTACCCATTGCACTGACGGAACCGCAAGGGAAAGCAGGCGGTTACACAAGACCACTTGTATTTGAAGAAGCGCTGCTTTCATATGCAACTTATGGCTGGTAATGCTGTGGGTCTGTGGGAGGGGGGATGGCAGCGCCAGAAGCCCCTGTGGGGAGGGCGGTGCAGCTCTTTCACTGTTGGCATGCCGTGACACGCGTTTTTGAGCCCTTATTTTACAGGCTAATTTCTATTTGGTGTTACGCCAGAAGCCCCTGTGGGGGAGGGGGGGCGTGCAGCTCTTTCACTGTTGGCATGCCATTACCAGTTTAATTTTTAGACACATTGTGCCACATTTTTACTCCTTGCACTGACGGAACCGCAAGGGAAAGCAGGCGGTTACACAAGATGACTTGTATTTGAAGAAGCGCTGCTTTCATATGCAACTCAAGGCTGGTAATGCTGTGAGTCTTTGGGAGGGGGGATGGCAGCGCCAGAAGCCCCTGTGGGGAGGGCGGTGCAGCTCTTTCACTGTTGGCATGCCGTGACACGCGTGTTTAGGGCTCTCTGCCCTGTATGTATGCTCACACTTC
Source organism: Lissotriton vulgaris (assembly GCF_964263255.1). NCBI lineage: Eukaryota > Metazoa > Chordata > Amphibia > Caudata > Salamandridae > Lissotriton > Lissotriton vulgaris. Next base: position 1,671,661,354 of record NC_141685.1, on the reverse strand, counting down.
TGTTATGTGGTCAGCCGTGTGGGTATGTCAGTCTGGTTCAAAAGACTGCAGCTTTAGGTGTCTGTCTAAGCTGTTGAAAGAGCTTGTGGGTAGAGCGCAGTTCCGCGTGCAGCCTGCAGGCAGGATTAAATGCCTGGTGTCTCTGCTCCGCTGTTTATCCTTCCATGTAATTTAATTACTGTGCCATTCGGCCTATAAAGAGCCCTTATTTTACAGGCTAATTTCCGTTTGGTGTTCAATCTTCCCTAAGCATTGCCTTTTGAGATAATGTCCAGAGGTTAGTTTCAGATGCAGTGCTTCGATTGCATGCCATATAATAATCATGCTATGTTTTTTTTAGAAAGGAACAGTTTGTGAATGACTGTAGATACTAGCCAGAGTCACTCAAAAGGAGTTTGATTTAATTGAAGTCGACTATGTGCAGCCTTTTCACCACAGTTTCTTGCCAGGGTTTGTCCACACCTCCTTCGCAGCGGTTCCTCCTGGTTGGGCATCACCACGCGCTTTCAAGGCAGCTCTGCTTTCTTTAACAATTACATTGGTGCACAATTGATTTGTGCATTTATATTCCAATGTGCACTGCTTACTAAAGGAAGCACATTTGTTATATTTTCTGGCCAGGGAGGCACATATGATATATGTACTTAACAGATCCGTTTATTGTTGCCAATTATGTATACATTTCCTTAATTGTAAATTGTTTGTACAGCCATGTATCCCTGCGATGCAGTTACATTCTTTCTCCTGTCGCCATAGAAACCTTGGAATTAAGTGACAGGTTATTAACCATTTCAATACTTAACTTCTCTACAACACAGCTTTGTTGGCAAAGCCAATAGATCTGGCTAAACGCTTGTTTTTTAATTGTACTCGCATTCTCTCACCTGTGGGTGGTTGAATGGAGTGATGTCACGTCTCTCTTTCCGTAGTCACAAAAGAAGGCTGCGCAGGATCAAGTTGAATCCATTGTTGCCTCCTGCAAAAGCTTGCAAAAACAGGACGCTAACTTGCGGCGCCCTCTCTCTCTCCCCCCTGTTTCTATCTCTCTCTCCCCCTCTCTCTTTCTCACTCTCTCCCTCTATCTCTCCCTCTTTCTAACCCTCTCTCTCTCTCTCCCTCTCTGTCTTTCTCTCTCTAGCTCTCTTTCTCTCCCTCCCTATCTCTCTTTATCACTCTTCCCTCTCACTCTCGCACTCCACTCTGTAGCACGTAATAACGCGCCACGTAATTACACTGTACTAAATGCAACATACACTCCACATAATACCACTCAGTGCCACATAATTACATACCACATATTTACACTCTACTCAATGCAACATAAATACACCTCTGATACAACTCAGTGCCACACAATTACAAGCAACATATTTACACTCTACTCAATGCAACATAAATACACTCCACATAATATCACTCAGTACCACAGAATTACACTCCACATAGTTACACTCTACTCAATGCAACATAACTGCACTCAACATAATTGCACAGAAAACATACTAACAATAAATGCTTATAACTATAAGAGTCACTGCAAATATTATTCCCAACATTGCTTACTATTCAACAGCAACTAACAGCTTGCAAATCATCTTCATGTGCCAATACAGAGTTTGCGAAAAATTTCATGCAACACATTGTAATATACAATGCCAATAACTCAAACTTTAATGCTGCGAGACCTATTGCATTGCAAATGCTTGTTTTAAATGCCTACAAGTAATGGATTACTTCCTAAATGGACAGAAATTGCAAGATATCCTATTTACTTCAGAAATACTGTTTGGTATATATGGGAAGACTGTTAAAATTTCAATTAGTACATTCTGTCAGAAACTTATTTCATCAGCTCACTGTGACAGTATGCAGATATCTGCTAAATTAAGTTGGCTATTTGCATTTGTATAACAGTAAATGATAAACAGAAGGCCTTGGATACTCTAGATCAATCAGTTTGAAACTGCAGCAGCATAGGACAATCTTTATGTTGTATTACTCACCAGAGCTTATTTCTAAGTGGGCAACATCTCGAGTTTCCGACAAGTCGTACTGCCCAAAATGTAAGCTTTATGCATTGCAGCAGATTTAAAGCAGATGTTAATGTTTGCCGATTGTCCTATGTTTAAGTTATTCTGGAATGACATCCTCTCTGCTTGCAGGGCATTTGGGCCGTGAGTTTCAGTTTACAGATAAGGAAATCCTGCTTGGGTTTAAAGATGAGGCTACCTGCTAATGGAGGTCACTGGCTTCTATTATCATTGTATGTGCTCGCCTATGTATTGCCAGAGAATGCATAAATCCTACTATTCCGAATGTTAGCGAGTTTTGGGTACTGTTAATACAGGTGTTTGAGTCCGAATCTCCCCCGTCTAAGGCCAGAGGCCCCTGCTTCTGTTTAAGGTTAAAAAGGATTTGGTTTAGTCTGAAATGGGGATAGTCCTGTCTCAGTACTATTAATATCACAATGTTAAATAATCTTTTGGTTCTTTTCTTTCCTAATCCCCTGATCACCTCTTTCATCACCTGTTCTACCTAATTAATGTTTCAATTATGTGCATCATCCTATGTATTTGTCAAATTGTTTGTTGGTTTCTATTTCTCGTTCTGTATTGAGTTATTTTGTTGGCTAAAAATAATAATAAAAGGGAAAAAAGGAAGTTGATTTTAGAGACCGTGGGAGGGTGGGGTCAAATATTTTGTGGTCGTAGTTTGAGGGAGTGGTGAGGAAAGCTATAGGGGGCTCTGTAAGATTTTTCAGCATGGGAAGTAGCGCCTTGATGCCCTTGGGCTACGTTTTGTGCTTTATCAATTTAATATTCCTTCATTCAAGTAGAGTTGTCAATGATGAGTATTATTGCACCATTTATTTGAATAATTAATCACTAATGTAAATTGCCTCTCTATGAAATGAGGGATTGAGTTGGGGTCGATTGGAACAGTGTTTGACTGCTTTGAATAATTTTGTACTTTACAATTTCCTTGAGAGTGAAGTCTAATTAGTAGTCAGCTTTGGATGACAGGGTGTTGTGTGTTATTTTGTGAGTAGTACAATTAAATAGGGTTTGGATCTACCTTTTTTCTTATAATGTCTATGTATGAATGATTGTTAGCATTCAGAGTATGCCAAGTTGTTGAGGGTTTAGGTTAGACCATTTTGTCAGCACATTGAACATGGATGTCTACACAGATCTGGTGTTGTTTAGTGTGGAGAGAAGGGCTTCAGGTCTGATATGTAAGGGGAGGGTATTAGATTAGTGTCTAATTGGAAAGAAGTTCTTAAATGGGTTTTTATTGCTATTTCAAAAATGACGTGTGGTGGCTATTGTGTGTCAAATAGAGATGGAAAATAATGTGTTTTGTTCTCCTTTGTGAACATGGAAGATTGTCCTTTTATAGGCACACGACTGTAGAGCTAAGCTCTTCAAAGTGAAGAAAGATTAGAATAGTAAACTCTTTCCTCTTTTCTTGAAATTATCAGTCTGTTACCTCCTCCTTATTACATTGCTGAAACAACTTCTTCCTGGGTAGCAGGGTAGCATGACAAGAGTATACTGAGCTGAAATACTGCTTCATTTCTCTCAGGATAATAATGAGCAACATTCTAATGATGTGATCATGCATACCAAATAAATGCTACGTGTGGTCATTGACAACTGTGGGTGCCACACCGGCAAAAGCACTTTCATCAAACAATTCTTTACAGGTAGGGGTAAAACTCTCAGAACGGCCGGTGGTTTTCGTTCGGAAGGCAGAGGCAAGGGCCTCTTCTGACCTGGCAGCCTAGTAGTCCACCCTGCAGGGTCTAAATTACTCCCTTAGGTCAAGAAGGCTTCACGAGGCTTGTGGCGATGAACAGCAGCTCACTGAGAAAGGGTTATTGCCACCTCAGAGGGGTCTTAAAATATTTTCAGGATTATCCACAAACCTTGGACTTAGCAAATTCTTTAGAACTGTCTACCAAATGACCACGAACTGCAGCACAGCAGCTGGTGGATCAGAGGTGGTCTACCAACCTAGCTCCTCCTATGGTGGTCCTGGAAATGTGGCTTTTGGTACAGTTCAGTTTGTTCCACTTCACTTTTCTCTGCAGTTTTTCTAGTTCGAAGGCTTTTAAAGTATTATCCACAGCACTAATCTTTGAGCGCAGCCTTTTTGAGCAGCTAGACCGCCCTGGTATCCTGAGGGGTGTGCTAGAAGTTGGCTTCCACAGCACAGTGCTGACTCAGCTGTTAGTTCCAAAGAGGAACGTTTCCAAAACGGTTCAACATTTCAAGTGCCCTTTTTGGCCACTGTATAAGGGTATCTTACGTTCTCTTAAGTTACCAACGTTTATTGACCTCTTCACCCACTTCTACTATGTTTCTATAGCACTCTAAAAACTTGACGGAGCTGTTTGAAAGCATTTACCAGTGACTTTCTGTACAGATCAACTTGAGGTCGGTGTGCACCTCTGAGAGAAACTCCTTTCCTCTCGTCTAAGAAGTGAATTCACCCCCCTTTGTGAGGATTCTTGAATGTGTGATGGTGACCAAAGAGCTAGTCTCCTCACAGCGGTCTCTCCTGTGCTTGACAGCACGCTCATCATCCATCTGCATCTAAGTGGGAATACATGTCATCTTGCACTACGATCAGCAGTATCCCTTGAGAATGCCAAGGAGGTGAGCAGGACCATTCTGTCCAGTCCTCAAAGCATTGACCAACTCCTGGCCAGCTCTGTTACAAACAAGGCAGTGATACACATAGCGTGGGGTTTGTTCTTTCTACAAACTTGTTAAATAGACCTATTTACTTATTCTCTACCTGTATCGTAGGATCATGTGTCATAGGTGACATGTTTTCTGTCATCTTTTTATCATTGCATGTTCATTTAATTGTTCAGATTCTCAACTAAACAGAGTTGCTACAGGAACATAGTGCCCCACATCAGTAAGATACTGTTGCTGCTGAAACACACCTAAGATTATGACTGCGGGATCCTCCATTGTCTATGCCATGCAGAGAATTGATCAATGTTGGGGTTTTGGAAATAGATGTATTTTATTTTTTTGAAGGTTCTATTTGGAACATGCACTTAGTTCTAGGGCGAGGAAGAAAATTAAACATGCCTCGTTTCTCTTTTAAATCAGTATTGGCATGGATTGGTGCCTCATGGGGTGCCAGTAATTAATGCCGATCTACAGCTGTATTATTTTGTGATCACTCTGGCATTAAAGTTTAGCCTGACGGCCATTGTGCCGACTCCTGCTGTTTGTTATATTACGAGCATATGAGGCTGTGGTGTAAACAAAATTGGAAGATTCAAGTAATGTAGCAAATTGCAGAGGTTCACTCGCAGCAGGAAACTAAATACTTCTAAATTGTTAGCTTAAAGTGCACAAAGTCGAGAGGCACTTTAAAATGAATATTCATTACATTCTCAGATTCGCAAGACAGCCAACACAGGGTTTAAAGGCAATTGTTGCTTCTTCAGGACAATTAGAACCTTGAAAAACAATTAACAGAGTATAAAGCCTGTAAGTGTTGTTAAAATAAAACTAAACTATTAGAGTGTCTCATCATGAACGGCGTGTAAAAATAAACGGTAAAGGCAGCTGGTGTTTATTCAGACTGCTATGTCTTATCTTATGGGTATATGAGAATGTGTCTGTAGCCTGGGCCATCGTTAGTGGTTGAGTCTTGAGAGCATGCAAATCTAGGCAAAATATTGCTGGACTACCACAAGGCGATCAGCAGTTTTTAAAGTCTTAAATTGGAGAACATCCTGCATTATTGACTGTTTAACTCCTTTTGTTCCGCAGGGGAACGTGGGGTTGTCTGGCAAACCTGGCAGGAAGGTAAGTTTACATGCATCTGATTTTCAATGCATTGAGAGACTGTAAAATGCAAGTGATGGAATAGACAACAAAAGTACAAAGAAACGTGATTTCAATTAACACATCCTGGAGTCTTCTTCACAAACCTTTGTTCTTCCTCCTGGACCTTTTTAAGTTAGGCACTTTTTACTCTAACCTACTTATTTTCAATTGCTTTGTACCTTAATATTTGTATGTATTAGTCTTTTGTGCTTTACAGTCTAACAAAGCTTCGAATGATAAAGCATATATCAGCTGAAAGCAATGTCCTAATTAAATTGAAAGGAAAAGCACCTGATTCAAAAAGGTCCAAGAGGAGGAAGAGAAAACATTCTGAGAAGGCTTCAGGACGTGCCATTTGAAACACCGTAATTCCACAAATGTTGATGTTCTTAACATGCTATGTCATCTCCATCACCACCATCCCTATTTTCTATATCCCCTTTTGTGGTACTTTCCTATTGTTTAGGTTAGTGCAGCTAATTCTTACGTGTGCCTGAGAAGGCATGCTTTTCTCGTTTTTATTTACGGTTGGCTAAAAAAACAACTTTTACTCCTTTGGATGCACATGCCATTATTGGTACTATCAAGTCATTCGTTCATTGCAGCAAGCAGTTTTCACAACTGACCCACACAACATTTATTTTATGTGCCAGTGAAAAAACGTAAGCTTATAAATGAATGCAAACCATCACCTTCAAATAAGAAGGACAGCAATATTTTTATTCAAAAGAGTCAACGGTGATAAACTCAAAAGTGAGTGGCCCTAGATCTACAGGTAGCTCTCATGTGTGCTGCCCAGCCCTCTAAAAGAGAAGCTTTTGCTCGTTTGAATTAATATATGTATATCTAAATTGAAAAGATTGTGTACACGAGGAAACTGTGTGTATTTTCAGCACTTGTAAGCTGCATTCTTAGTCATTTTTACAATTCCTATTGTATGGTGTTATTTTTTATATACTGGATCAGGAATTCCCAAGTCCAATGTTTCTATGAACATCTTCAAATTTGTACGGGAATTGCTTTTCTCGTTTTGGGCAGTTCCCGAAAATGTAGTTTCGTCAGCCTGGTTTCATCAAGCTGGTGTTATCTATTTTTGAAACTCGTCAAATTGAGGACAACTTGTCCTTCATTGGGCAATAAAAACCCAGGTCCATGACTTGGACAGTCCCTGTTATTTCAATCTTTTAAATCATTAGGGAAGTTTAGGCTCCTGAGAGACTTCCTCTCAATTAGACCCGAGCAGAGGCACGGCCTCTCAGGTTAAGACATGAGGTTTTCTGTATGCTTTTTGCAAAGAACACTCACCGAATATTACAGTCAGCATAAATGCACGTGTAAACGGGAAGCCCTGTAGCAGGGACATAGCCCTGTAGCATCCGTTGGTGCAGCAGATGCAGTGGCACCAGGGCCCGGATACCTGGTTGGCACATTCAACCCTCATTATAGCTGAATTTACTACCCCAACATCAATCAAAAGGGCCATTTTCCTAGCTTGCACATGGGCACATGGCATCCTTGCTATGCTACTGATTTGTAGACATTGTTTACTTGAAGCCAGTTGGACATGCGCTGTCTTTCTGCCTTGCAGCGTTTTAGGTTGTGTAGTCCGAATCCCAGTCTATTGGAAATGAAGGAGAGTGGGAACATTAATTTGATGGTGTTTTTTGTAGTCTCCCTTTTTCATAAACTCACCAAACCATCTAAGTCTAAGTAGAGTATCTGACATTCAACAATGTATGTGGTAATAATGTATGAAGTGGGTGTGGATGGTTAGTGATGCACGGTTTAAACGTGTCTCGCATATGTGGAGAGACCCTTGCGGAAGAGGCGCTTCTAATGAAATGTCAGATCCAAGCATTCATGGTCAGATGCTTTCGGTCCCTGTCTGTGGCATGCATGCACTCCCAGCCAACTGTGAAGCACAGGGTGCAACAACTGAGTTCTCGCATATAGATAGTGCTGACGTCATCTGTGTTCATCTCTGTGGCAGATGTCCTGCTTTGGCAAGTGGGGCAGAGCCCAGATGTAAGTTCAAAGTTTCTAAGCTGGTGATACCAGCTGTCTGACTCTGCATTGTTTCATTGTTTTCCCTCTGGTAGGCCTTGTATTTGGTATGTTCTGTTCAAATTAAATTAAAGCTTGCCATATTTACTTCATCTAATGTGGTTAATGCATATAGGGCCACCAGTTTGAAAGTTCACCAGCCGCCACTGATTTTCTTTTCACACCCTTTGCTCAAGGTCATAACAGCCCACCAGTTTTTAAACTGAAACTCGTTTTCTGTTTTCTGTTTAGGGTGAAGCAGGATCGAAGGGCGAGAAAGGTGAGCCTGGACTAGCTGGGACCCCAGGAGAGACCGGACTAAGAGGTAAAGATGTAAGTAGATTCTGATAGAACAGTAAGAATGCACCAAGACAAATGTAAAGCTCTGTAGAGACTGAATGGGTATGCAGGAAAGGGACACCCACAGACAGAACTTCATAAGCCAGTGTACTGGCCGATGTGGCACTCACACTTTCTATACATATTCCTCCATACATGTCTTTTTTAAACTCCTCTGGCGCCACGACCTGGGACAGACACCCAAGGGCATCTACTAACAGTCTGATCCATTATGCTTCGGAAAACAACTCAAAACACACGTTTCAGCTGCAAAAAAATACACCTGCAGCAGTCACTACCACCTTTTCATGAAACCGGTTGGATTGCTGCATTTAAAAACATGTTTATTTAAAGATGATTACAGACAAGGTGGACTGCTACCTTAGCAGGCCGCCATTTCTGTGATGGCCACCAATCAGAGTGATTATTTCCTATCTCATTAATATTCATGAGGTAGATCAGATTAGAGGCCACTTCGAATCTGAATTTCATGAATCGGCCTGTTAGTACATAGGTTCTGTATACAAAATTCATTGCTGGTTGCAAAACTACTGGTGAAAAATAACGACCAGTTTTTACATCCCATATTTAGTACATCAGGCCTGTAAATGATTGAACTGATGGGTGTTATTTTTGTCTGAAATTCTAAAGAGGGAATTCCACAAAATTTCACACCAATCACTTGAACATTTTGCAAAGTGTGTTTGTGTTCAGTTAATGTAACCACATGAAATACACTTTTAGATTGTCTGTTACTATTAACACTGTTCAAATCCCAAAACATATGAAAAACCTTTTTAAAGGTGTTAATTTTTCAATATTTAAACAGATATGTTTGAGTAGCTTAAATTATTTTCAGTTAACCCAAATTTACATCCATATAGTATTTTAGCACTGCATAGATTTTCTTAATACAATATTGAATTAAGAAAACAAAATCTATGCAGTGCTAAAATACTATATGGATGTAAATAAGGTATTCCTGGTTGCTAAAGACAGGTTGAAGCCAGAGTGGTGGAATAAACATCTCCCAGATGTGCATATTGATGTGAGAAGGGATGCAGATTGTACTCATCTCCTTCATTGGCTAAATAGAGGAACTGTTCTCAGGAGCTCCGGTCTCTACCAGTCGTGCTTAAGGTTTGTAATGACAAGGACACCTGGAGACAGGCTAAGGCCACAAACCCAAAGGATTTTCCACACCGCACACCCACAAGACAGTGATGACAATACCTGATGTATGTCTCTTATTAGCATTCAGACCATTACCTGGAATAAAGGACTCAGTGAGCACAAGGAGACCGTTTGCACAAAACATCAGATTAAGATAAATAATGTACTTACAAGCTGTGTTTGTGTTTCGTCTGTGGAGAAACAGCAGCTATTGTTCACATACTTGATTTTTCCAGCTACTATCTTCCATGAATAGTTGTTATTTTAGCGTAAACCATGACCTCCTATAGTCACTATGATTATCTCATCAAATAAGGTACCCTATTCATAATATAGTGTTTACTGCTGACTAATATGCCTCTCTCCCTTTACCTTTCAATAGGAAATATCTCAGTATGTGATATGTCAGTCACATCCCAAATTCTCTGCTGGCCCATTCCCCCATACATCTATCATTAATCACAGTATCTTGGAAATATCCAAACATAGTTTTTCTCCGGTTGGTCAGTCCCCGCAAGTGTCATCATACATGACAACACACAGTGTCTACACTTTCTACTGAGTTTGCTGAACACGTTTGGTGACAGATTGTATGAGGATACAGCAACCTTTGCTCTGAGGGAGCAGGTCTGTACAATATATAATTGTCTAGCCATGGCCCCATGGGAAGTAGGCCCATCTGACCAGAAAAGGAGCTTTGCAGAACTTGCATTCTGCACCCATGATTGCCAAGAAATATTTGAGAGATTGTGAGAGGGGTCCTGGTCAACCATTACTGCTAGCTGCAGCCCATTTATAGTAGTATCAGCAACTTACTTGAGATTTTGAGTGGTTAGAAGAGGCAGTCATGTATGTAGAGGAGGAGCAGGCAGAGAATATCTTCGAAGAACGTTCATGTCCCTGCATGGCTTCTGTAACTGAGCCGTGAAGACATGCTCCAATAGAGAAGGGGGTAGAGAACAAAAGCAAAAAGAGAGAAATCATGAAGTTGTCATGTGAAGGGAAGAAACCACAGCACAAAGGGCCTCTGTAGGCAGCTTTGCTGCACGCTACATCGTCACTGTAAACAAAAAGCGTATGACTGTAAGATGAGGATCCTTCGTGAACTCCCCTATGCACTTCACGCTGCCACATGAATCCTCAATCTCAGAGACCTAGCGAGATGAAAAGTTAGAGGGGGCATTACAAACCTGAAAGGTGTGAGTAAATGTAGAGTTTAAGGTGTATCGCTTCGACATTACCATAATGTGAGAGGTCCTTCTTAACCGAGTAAGCTTCCTCTTCAAATGAAAGCAAAATGCTGAAATATCGCTAAAAGACTAGCAATATTACAGTATTTGAAGCACGGGCAGCCATCTTGTCATATGCTGTGCAAGCTGAGGAAATCAGTATCTGCATTTGGAAAAAGTTGCACTTAGTGATCTTCAACTAGAAAACAGTGAGGGAGAAGGTTATATGGGGTAAGTTACCTCATCTTCTCCAGATGTTACATATACAAGAGGTCTCCCACTGCTCATTACCAGACCTATGGCCACTTCAAAAAGCAGGAGTAATATGCTTTTCTAAAGGATGAATATTCATTTGTCATTCTTGTATCCACTGATTTGGAAGCCTGGAAATACCCATGTGGTGTTATTTAACCAACGAAAAACACTGGTTTGGTGTTGTAAGTTGTATGTATGGAGTAGATGCATGTTAATATGTGTGGTTTTAAGTTGAAACGTTGAATAAGTCAAAATGGAATAGCCAGACCAGTGGTACTAACTAGGGATTTTGTAAATCCTAACAAAAGCCAGGTGACCCACCGGACAAAAAAAGGCAGACTGGAGCATGCAGCTCTGATTAGATGGTTGTAAATGTAAATGTATAGGCATTTATATAGCGCACTACTTACCCGGAGGGTCCCAAGGTTCTTCGACCGCTGCGAAACCCTTCCTGGCTTCCCTGAGAGATACCTTAATGGGTATCTCCAGGGTGAGACCAGGCATCCCCGGCGGTCTGGTGGGGCCGTTAGTGAAGATGAGGCAAGCTAGTGCCCAGAGTTGCCGAGTGTGATCGCTGATCAGAGTGGGCACCGAGGCGAGAGAATTATCGAGTCCGCTGACCCTGGTCCAGAAACCTGCCGCGCCGGGAATCGAACCCTGGTCCCGGGCCGTCCTCTGCTCTCAGGTCTGCCACCTCTAACCAGTGAGCCACACTACTGAACTAATAGGTTCTAGGAACATCCACTTTTGTTTTTGACTTGCCATAGGTCCCTTGATTACAAAGTAATTAGAAAGGGGGTTACCTTTAGGTGATATTTAACACTTACCAGGATTCCTTACAAATAACATCAAAGTGTTCCCCCCAGAAATGGGGTTGAGTCCACCCAGGGACTCACTAGGTGAGGACTCTATGATGAAGCCAATGACTCCGTGTGGGTGATAGTCCTTTGTAGGAAAGGATTTTGCTCCTTTTTGAGGGGGACATAGGTATAGGCAGTTCCTGTAGGAAGAGGTAGGTGATCGCTTGGTATATGTTGCAATAAGGGATCCTTTCCACTGACGAGTTTGATGATATGTATATTCAGATCAGAAGGAAATATTGCAGCCTGTGGGTGCATTCCGGCACCACGCTGGGGAAAGGCAGAAGATGTACAGGAAGTGCTGCTTTTTGAGGTGTATGCACAGCCATGCTTATGTAATGAAGCCACGTGTGAAAATGTCCAATTTGAGTTTAACACAACCATTGTTTTATTCCTCAGGGCAGCTCTGGAGAGAAGGGGGAGCAGGGAAGCAAGGTAATGTGACATCCACGCACTGCATTGCACATACTCAATGCTGCTTAGCGTCTTCTCAATTCTGTATTTGGCGAGGTATTACTGCGCTGCTCTTGCTATAGCCTTAATTTTATGGCATGACTTTACATCATCTTCCAGCGGCGGCTCCTTTGTCATGGTGGAGGAGTGTCGTACCCCTGCCAGCAGCTGCAAACACGAAAAATAAAATGATAATCTACCTATTTTATTATTATTTTAATTTTATTTAAGAGCCGAGTGTTGGGGCGGGTGTGGCCATCATGACAAAAGCACTGAAGGAGGAGTGGTGGGCACTGCTGAAAGTGTGCATGTTGGTTTGGCCAATTGTCTTAGGACAGCTAAACCGACATGTGCTCTGAGATCTCTCCAAGCCAAACTGCATTGCAGGATGGAGAAAAGAGCAGGCACAGGTCCCCAGTCCCTGTGGGAGCGCAAAACCAGCCCGCTCAGGCCAATCCCGACGCTGCTCTCATGCTGGGTAATAGTATTACCAGCATGAGAGCTGCATCTGGGTTGGCCGTAGGGGAGTCTGTGCGCTAGCAGCAGAAGAGCACCAAGGCGGGAAGGCAGCGAGGGCAGTTACGTGCTTTTACTTATTATTATGGTAACCCCCCCACGCTGCCCCACCACTTTTGTCAGGTAGCAGCCACTACTGTCATCTTCCTAATTTGCAAGATATGTTGACTTTATCCCATTGATGAGCCCCAAAGCCAAATGAACAGTAAATGTCTTCTTAATGCTTTTTTGTGGCTGGAAAGAAAAAGCTTATATAGCTGGTTGCTTACCGTTCTGTACACATGATATCAGATGTGTGAGCACAGAGCTACACTGTCCAGGTGCAAGTGCCACAGAAGAAGATAATTGTAGTTCATTTTAATGAGTTGTTTATCCTCATTCTGAGCCCAGACCGACACAGGAGATGATGGCCTGCCTGCCCCCTACGCCAACAGTTGCTGTTGGAAAATTCCAGTGACTCCATTTTAGATCACGCCTCCGCATGTGCGACAGCCATGTGGAGAAAAGTGAGAGACGCGGATTAGAAGAAAGACGTGGGAGTGTGTGTTAAACACAAGAGGCCAGTCCGTCTCCCAGAGGCAGCAGATATGGCCTAGAGTAAGATTGCCAAGTGTCTGCATGCCTTGATTCTGGAGTGTGAATCCACTGTGAAAGGCTGCACAGAGGGTTTGTGGTGTGTGAATGTTCATAGATAAGGTCTGCTTATTACTGTGAGATAGAAAAACACTATTCAGTGCAGGAAAGAAATCAAATAGCGCAGCCAAAAGGTGCACAACCACCGAGTTTGCCTTGCTGCCCATTTAAACAGCAGAAGCTGCACTTATAGGGCCAGATGTACATTGACCTGCGTTTGTGATTTCCTAATAGATCATTTTTGTGACTCGCTATTAGGAAATCAGAAACTGCTATGCACAACAGTGTGTTTTCCACTGTTTTTGATTCCCAATGGGTAGATTCATTAATATTCATAAGGTAGGGCGCAATTTGCGACCCATTGGTTCTGCAAATTGGGCCGATTGCGTGCTGAAAAAATCTTCATACATCTGGCCTATAGATAATTGTGGGTGCAGCCCTGGTGAAGGTAAAGACTACTCCACATACACAGAGATTCACCCTTCACTGCCAAAAGGGACAGTGCGGTTCGTACTTAGGGCAAAAATAGATTCCCTTTTGTGCAAGATTTCAGCCCAGAAACCCCAAATATACTGCCCTGGGCTAAATGGAAATGCACTAAAAGTTAATATACAATGAGCAACTTAAACAACTCCAAAATTGTCTGGCTCTATCACGTTGTTATGAAAGAATTCATTCATATTCATCTATATAAAATATACAATACAGTGTATCATCCATATATCAAATAATGTACACAACTTGGGAATCTACTTCTACCCGAAATTAAATAGTACACAATTGATAAACATAGAATTGAAACTCATTCTCAATAAAAGGTTATTGCATCATAATTTAAAAAAAATCAAGGCAGCCGTCACGCCTCTGCAATGAACGGTTCACTTCACAGAATACGTGAATCACCAGATTTGCCCGCACACATTTTAATATTATCCACAATGAATCATTCACCATCTAACCAATGTGTACCTGTTTGATGCTTTTAGTCATCACACATGAAAAAGTCACATCTGGACCTCTGATCCCGTCAGATGCATAAGCTTCACAGGACCTTCGTTCAAGAAGGCATACATGACTGGATAGTATCCAAACCGTGCATGATTTGATGGGGGTGTGAAATAATTGTCTTGATGAGGGTGGTGTTACGTTTTCCAGGGTACCACTATATTACAAGTACAAGCACCTAAACCCTGAACCACTTTGGGTAAGTGTGTATTACTCTGAGGGCACATGGACATGTCTCACTTCTAGAGACACCCTAATAATCCCACTGTGGGAATGTACTGTGTAAATGCAATGCCCGCGGGTGGCCAAGAGGCCATCAGAGCAGCTAGGACAATACGTCTAATGTGGGTCAGGTGTGATGGGGCTAACGATCCCTCCCAGTAGGCCCTGGTGACCTTCTTATCCCATTGACCACTGCAGGGGCATTGTCAGATCCAAATTTGCTGCTTGCTATGTTTACTTAAAATCTAGGCACAGGTTGCAGGAAAAATTTACACAGGCACTTGACAATGTCCTACTTGCTAAGTTTGGGGGGTGCAGAGTGTGTACCACCGTATCTGATGAGGCGGCCTGGTATGCTGCCTTTATGTGTGGTGCCCCTAATAGGTTCAGATTTCAATGCACTTACTTTTGGTCTGTCTTCTATGTTGTGAGTGAACAGGGACAGTTATTTATTAATTCATTTGAGTTTTTTGTAGCGCAAACTCGACCGGAAGGTATTGGAGCGCTTTCCATGAGCACCAGTTGCATTACAAAACGACACATTCCTTTTTAGGCAAGGAAATTAAGTGATTTGCCAGAATCACAGGATGTTGAGCCTCACGCCAAGACTCATATCCGGTTCCTCAGCTTCACAATCCACTGCTCCAGCCGTTATGTCACATCCTCTCGCAAGGCTATGTAGTGTGCGCTGCAACTTCAAATCCCTCTCGGCCATCTTAAACTTTTACAATTTCCTGTGGTCGTTCTAAAACTCCTGTCATGGCTAACTGTGTACAATGAGAACATGCATATTTTTTCCTCCTCCCGTACCAAAGACAATTACTATTTCAAACACAAGGCTCCTATTTTGCCAATGTATACTGAATTTTACAAATGTGTCCGCTACCTTGAAACACTACATAGCAGCAAGTCACTGTATACAGTATTTGACAAATATGTTGGCTACCTTTATGCACTGCACAGCAGCTAGTGGCTGAGTGTGTCAGCCATCTTAGGTCTGTGCTTACAAAACTGCCCCCATGCAAGCTATGATAATAATACTTCATTGTGCAGTTAGTCAAAACCAATACAATGTCGATGACGTTAAAACAGAAGCAGTCTAGCCGAGTGAGCTATGAAAACATTATAAGAACTAAGGGGGTCATTAGGATGACGGGCGGACTTAGCCATCCTATCTTGACTAGGGACCGTCCGACATCGTCTGCATTTAGGGAGATTTGACATAAGGGCTGGGGTCCCGATGTTGGAATTAGGTTGCGCCCGCCACAGTGGCGGGCGCATCCCTCAGTTTTAACATTGTGGCTGGCAGTGCTCTCTGCACCGCCTGCCACAATGTCAAAAATGAATGTATGCATTTGCATACAAGAAGCGGCAGGCATGGCCGGCATCTCCTTTGACCCATCATAATATGTCTGGCGGTGTCTATTAGACACCGCCGCCATATTATACCTGTTCCGCCTCGGCCGCAAGGTGACCGGGGCGGAAAAGCGGCGGACGGTTTTTCCGTCCGTCCGGTCCCCCCCGCCATCCTAATATGGCGGGGGGGGGGGATTCTGGTGATGCTGTCGGGCGGATTGCCCCCACCAGGCCGGCGGTGGCTACCGCCAACCTGGCGGAGGCAATCCGCCCGACATCATAATGGGCCCCCAAGTGACAAGTCAATCAGATGACGTTATTTAGATTCCTCACAAGAGAGGGATATAACAATTGTTAAAAATTCAGTAATGCTAAAACAGAAAGAGCTCACTGACCTTGGCAAAACGTGACAAATCAGTTAATTAAAAAAGAAGCTTTTCATTGCTGAGTCAACGCACTGAGCTTGATCTGTATAATGAATTCACAGGTATCTATATGTCTGTGGTATTAAAGCATTCTTTTGCAGCGGTGGCACATTTTCTTATCACATTGACAAAAGGTTGGAAGTAAGAAGCTTAGGGTCCAATTATAACTTTGGCGGCACCCGCCGCCGCCCCGCTCCCACTCCCATACTGCCAAAGCCCTTAGCCCTCTGAGCACACCGTCTGCCAGATTACAAAATTTCTCGTTTTTAGCGGTAGTTTCTTTGGTGGTCCCACAGTGTTGCCTCTGAAAATGGACACTGCACTGGGAGCACCAAAGGAAGTTCCTGCACAGCATGAACTCTGCTGTCTGAGCAGGAACTGGGGTGCATGCACACTGGCGGTCACAGCATGTGCCCCCTTGTATGCACCCCATGGCCCCTCCATGGCGGATAGGAAACTCGTAATATGCTTGGAGATGCCAAGAACGCTGCAACACCACCAGGGATCTCTAATCCCTATCGGTTATAGCAGTTACATGGCAGACTATGGCAGCATCAAAGAATATGGGCTAGAAATCCTTGCACTGATCCCAGATCTACAACCTTTCTATGGTCTTTGATATTCCCAATTTTGAATAGTCGAATATGGATTCTGGCGTAGGATTTAAAAAATGTAATGGAGGAGCTTTCTACCAAATAAGGCTTGCGTGTATCTTCAGTGCAGGTAGATAGTAGCACACCATAGTGATTCCGCAATTGGCAAGATTTTGGGTCCAGTTAAAGGAGAGGACATGGTTTGTTTCTTTAGAATTCCTTTGAAAAGCTGCTACGAAGAGTTGGTTTTCCAAGCCAATTGCATATCTGAGCTATTTAATACTAGCACTAGATGAAGCTTGGCATTCTGGTCAAATTGACTTGTTCCATCACTTTTCTCAAGTTGTAGCCATAGCAAGCTATGCTAGTGTTACATTAAGTATATGAGTTAAGAACGCCACACCAGAATCCTGGACACTTTGGCTGTCTGCGGGGTACATTTCTGATCACACTTGACAAGACACCCAGCAGCTTGGAATCCTCACAAACTGCAGTAATAATTATGTACACTGCTTACAGAACGGGCATTAACTAATAAATGTTGATACAGTGCGTTGTTAAATTAAAATTCATTGCTTGCTGAAATGGATTTAATTTTAATCAAAATTGGTGTAGCTGTTTTGTACTTTTTTGCTAAATTCTGCTTTTATTTCTTGGTGTCACATATTCTTCAGCTGAAAACTGTATATATCATATACGATATTCATCATTCTCTTGTTTTTTGTGTACTACTATGGTTATTATTAATAACATACAAATGGTTTTTAGTGCATATCAATTACCAGAATATTTCAGTGCACTGCACCGCATGATTGTTTGGATTTTTAAATTTTATTCTGTGTCCGCCAGGGAGAGCCAGGACTCGCAGGAGATCCCGGGGAGAGAGGAATACGGGTAATATGCTTTTTTTAAATGCCTTCATTACATTTTCTCATATTCCCAGGCATGCAGCCTAGAGCCGCTGTGTTTTATTATACAGATGTGACTAGAAACCCCAAGTATAAGCTTACCAATGCTCATATTTTTATATACATTTTTAATCAAATTAAAAGCTATATGGAATATAAGAATATTTTTAAAAATCTGAAATATTGAAATATGCAACAAGTGTGGCTTACTGTATGTCAGGACCCCTTTCAGAGGACAGGCAGAAGCTACTGGGCCCAATCGCGGGGTTTGAGGCGCTTTACTCCTGATTTCCTGGGGCTCGCATACTATGGATCTTGAGCAACTGGGCCAAGTAGCCATTCACCGCTCGTGGGGTGGGAGGGCGAGATAGATTCTTGGGAGTGAACACAGGCTCACAACTCAAAATACGTTGAGCAGTAGCAAGAATGACTCTGCAGTCAAATACTTGCTTTTATATTAAAAGGAGTATTTATATACCAACACAAAGTGAAATACACATGCAGTACACACACTCCTCTGTGTTAAGGGCTTCAGTGTTCGATAGGCAGGTCCCCGTGTCTCCCTTCCCTCTCACTAGTGGTAGGGGTATTCCCCATTCGCTATGGGTGACATTCAGGGTAGGCCGCACTAGTCGTCCGGATCTCAGGAGTCCCACTCTGGCTCTTTTTTCAGTCAAGTGTTCTAACATTCTGAAGGGCTAATGGCAGAAAAAGTTTCCCCAGGCCTTCCGGCTCTATGATCAGTCTTCCCTGCTCCTGCAGGGATGGCAAGAGCAGAGTCTCTGGGAGTGCTTAGCTCGCAGGTGGGACGGAGATCTGCAGAGGCTGCTATAGGTGAGTAGCACTCATGGCTCTGCAGGGGCAGCTTATGGTCATTCACGGAGCATGCTCCGGTGAGTCAGTAAATTCCTCTGATCCTTCCTACAGGTGGGGGGTAGTGTCTGCTCTGGGTCCATCTTCAATCGTTGACTCTGGCCTGCATGGTTCTTCATGGCGGCTTCTCCTCTTGATGACAGCTTAAACAGGCAGTAGTCTTTGTCCTATTCAGTGGCCCCTTCTGACAATTTCGAAAATGTAAAATAATTTTTGTCATAGAAAAAAAGTGCACGTTCATTTAAGGAATGACAGTTTGAGCAAGCAATGTACCTTTTTACCAGAAAAAGGAATGTGCCCCACGATTAAATTCAGAAAACCAATCAGAAATATCCGTTGAAGTTGGTATTAATATCAAACAGAAAATAAGAGAACATATTAGTAGTATGTTTTGAAAGTTGTCTCGACATTGAGTATCTATTGTCTTAAATTAGTTTTTATGTCAATTTAAAATTAGGAACAATGTCCAACATATCTACGATTAAATTCCCCACGAATAAATTCAGAAAATCAATCAGCAATATCCATTATAGTTGGTATTAATATCAAACTAAAATAAGAGAACATGTTAGTAGTATGTTTTGACAGTTGTCTCGACATGAAGTATCTTTTTTTAAATTAGTTTTTATATCAATTTTAAATTATGAGCAATGTTCAACACATCTAACGATGCATATGAGTGCACTAAATTAGAGCAAGGTAAAGCTGGCATGGGCTATTCCTGGTTAGACTTGGCTTTCAGATTGCATGGCTTATATCTGCTACATGACAAACCAATCTGATTTAGCCTAATGTTTTTCTATCATATTCTTCCTGCTTTGGAAGATGGATGGGGATATTACAGCATCTGTCTACAAGTCAAATTATGGACACAGCATTTATTCAAAAAAATTTATGTAGGGATTGGCCAGCATTGGGATTTGTCTAGATGTGACCTAGTTGAGCTCTTTTGGACGAGACCTGATAATAGCCTCTGATCCAATCAAAAGTGGCTTTAAGAGTTCTCTGAAGCATGCATGGCAACTAGAGACATTGTGCACCAGGAGAAATTGGCAGGTGGTGAATTATGGGCCCTGATTCTGGGATTTCCCTCCTGACAGTCGTTCTCCCCTTCCTCCAGGCAGAGTTCCAGAATGGCTTCCATGACCACTGAAGAGTGGTGCCTGGAAGGTGAAGGTAACGTTACCCCTTGCTCGACTGTGGCACTCAAGAACTTTTTCCACCACTGCTTTGGCCTGGAGTTGGACCTTGGGCAGAAGGCAGGGGTAATCAGATAGCTTGTTCGCCACCGAGTGGCCACATTGGCACCTCTCAAGTCCCACCCCTAGAGAACAGCATTTTGCCTCATGTTATGAGTAACTGAGTTCTCCTGCCAGAGAGCAAGGTAAGCGACAGTACCAGCTGCAAATGAAGATTGCGGTGGAGGGCAGCAAGAGAAAGTCGGGATCCCGTTTGCCTGGACCCTTAGAGGTACTTGGCAAACAACTTAAAGAGGCAGGGGCCTTGACTATCTTGAGATACCTCCCTCCTGACCTCCGTGTCCAACCTAATCTGCTGGAATTTCGAAAATCCTTGAAAACATGGCTGTTCCCATGAGCTTCTCTCCCTCTCTTTCCATCAGTACTTGTTTTAGCGCTGGGACGCTACGGGCAGCTATGCGCTCTAGAAATCCGATAACATTAACATAACATTAACATTGAGACTATCACTGTTGGATGCACATCATCAAACACCAGTGGTTGGTCCAGTGGGTGCTTGGGGCTGTTGGTCCTTTAAGAAAACAGTTGCTGAGCCATTGTTATCAAGTCCTATATTAACCTTTGTCACTATCAGTGCACCTCCACACAGAAGCGCCCTGCTTTGGGAGGATGATAATTTATATAATTTCTGTTCCATGCTGCAATGTATCACTTGGCTCTTATTCAGTGAGGGGGCTGTGCTTATTCTCCAGGCCAACTCATGCCACTGGGTGAATGTTATCTAGATTTGCTTTTTTAATACTGCCCACCTTAACTTTCCGCTGAGGTCTTCCATGTACAGAGTGGGCTGTGCTATGAATATTACTGCATATCGTTCTCCCATTCATTGATTGCGTCTTTCCAACCCTATTTCACTTCCAGCAGCTACCAATAAAAAAAGGTGCCGAAGATGCCCTCAATCAAGGAAGACTTTTCCACACAAAAACCTGTCAAGGCTCTGACATGCCAGTTTCTGATATGATGCGCTTCACACATGGGACTGCACTGTGTGGGTTTTGAAAGATATGTGACTTTTTGCGACGGGTGATCGTCAAACGCACAGGACAGAGGGTCGCATATGGGATGCCAGCTGTTGCAGCTTACGTTTCAGTGGCAGGTACTCATGGTGAGCCACCTGGATAGCCAGGGTGAAATCTGAAAAGATAGAGAGAGCATTGCCTTCACATCAAAAATTTAGCTTCTCCCTTGTTAGCCAGAGGATAGTGTTATGATCTCTCAAGTTGAAGAGTTTGGCTATAATGGGTCACCTTGGGGCTTGCGGCATGGCCTGTGGTCCCAGGGACTGGTGCTCTCACTCTGCAGCGAAGAGGGGGGAGAACTTTTCTTCCCCAAATAATTCCTTGAGGAGGATTTCCATGTAGTCAGCCATATTTTCCAAGTTGATGGACTTCAGCAGGACCATTAGTCACAAATTGTTACACCAGGACCTGGCCTCTAAGTCTTCATTCTTTGTCTGGATGACCTTCACAACTTTTATTAAATGGCTATGCCCAACTGTGCGATGTTCCATGGACAAGATCCTTCCCTTGGCATCAGACATTCTCTCTTCTTGCTTAATACATTTGGCAAATATCTTGTCCACTCTTGCCATAAGAATGTCCAGCTTTCCATTGATGGAGGTGAGGCTGTTTTGCATGTGGAGCAGAAGCGATTTAACACATGTGTCACCCGTGCCCTCATCAGCCATCTGCAGGATGTCCCAGCCATCTGATGACTTGGCCCCTGTTGTGCTTCACCTCAAACAGCAGTTTGGTCTGCCTGTGATCATCTTTTCCCATTTTGCAGCCATGTGCTTGGCCCTGGAGTCACTGGGAGTGTCTCATGAGGGACAGCTCAGATGGATCCATCGAGCATGTCCTAGCGCCATCTCTCCAGTATTTACAGCTCCAGTGCCTGGAATCCCCAGCGTAATACCCAGGCCCAAACGGGGAGTGGAGCGGGCACATCTGCATTTCAGAAGTTGATGGCTTCCGTCGTGTTGAGGCTGGTGTAGATCACAGGCAGCCACCCAAGCTGCCCGTTCTTTTTCTGTGTATCCTGTCTTCTGCTGTAGCCAATGAATCACGTTCTCTGTATGCTCTACTTTTGCCCCCTATGTCTGATGGTCACCAGTAATTTCTCTCCCTATCTAAACGTTGAATGGGGCCATGTCCAAGAGCCCAAAATAAAGCTTACACATTCTCACTAGAAGAAAACTGTTCCCATTCATTAAAGGTTACTGTGTGAACCAAATACATAGGAGAAATTGATCAGGCTAGAAGCATGTCTGTGTGGGGGCCAGATCCTACCAAATAAAAATATAGCCATAAAAAGCATCACATATTACATCCCTTTGAAGTTTAAATATTAAAAATAAATCTAGTGAATCAGGCAAGGAATGATGTGTTCCTCTTTATTTTATGTCTTCCTCATAAGGCATCATCTATATTTAACTTCTCAACATCCCCCACCCCCCATGCAACAATATGAGGTACAGCCTCAGGAGTGCTGCTGAAAGACCAGCTTTAAGAAAGCCATATAGAATTAAAAAGTATCCAGATATTATCCAGTTGTTGTAAATACTCAATACTTAGAGCTCACCAAAGGGCCAGAGGGCCAAAGGGAGGTGGTGACAGATATTTACTTCTAGAAAAGAGAAATCTCACTTAAGCTGGACATGGGGAAGTCTCCAGTAGATGAAAGGATAGTTGATGGCATTAATGATCGGTTATGTTGAAGGCAGCATAAAGAAGCAACACTTGTTTCAGTTCAGTTTAGTTTAGTTCACTTGTATAGTGCCTAAATCAGAAATGGTATCCGCATGATTCGAGCATGACCACCTTAATTATGGCCTGCCAAACAAGTAAGTCTTTAACCTTTTCTTAAATACATAAAAATTCTGCAACTTCTTGATGGCAATGTGGAGCGAGCTCGAGAGACACCTGCCTGCTGCTTGTAGTAGATTGCTAAGGTGTTTCTCTCAACCTGGGCAACTAATAGAGACGTTTTAGTTTTAAATTGAGTTTCTCTCGATGGAGTATACAAGATAAGCCTACTTCTCCAATGATCTGGATAGTCTAAATGAAGAACATTCAAGGCCATAATATGCACAAGATATTTATTGATAACCAGTGGAGTTTCATCAGTACAGGGGTGACATGGGAGTTCTAGAGCAAGCCTACAACAGCTCTAGTGATAATTCTCTAACTTCTATAATCTTTTTAGGGGACCCAAGGAATCATAGACAATAGTTGCAAAAGTGGAATCCAACAATGGCCCTTCGCGTTAGTCGCTCTTGTCCTTCCCTTAAGAAGAGGCCGAAATAGGCATGGAACCAGTGTTCAAGAATATTGTTGTAAGAATATCATCTGACATAAATAGTGTCCTAAATATCATCAACAATGTATTGCCCCATTGAGTATGTAATAGAAAATCTACACTTAAAGGGTAATAACATAGGAAATTATATTTAAGGCACAATATTTTATTGTACATTCACCTATATCATACGTCCATTTGCACCTCAAAGTATGCTTTAAATCCTCCCCAAGAAATGGAAAGACTAATGATCATTTCACAGCTGCCACTTGTCATATAGGAAGCATTGCAAGAGCCATTTAGCAGAGAGTAGAATTAATTTAAAGAAGACAACTGGCTCCAATTATAGCTGCTGTCAGAAGGCATCATTTACACATCATGTCCAAATCACAGGAATGTGTTGAATACCTGACCATGAATAGAACTTTGCACACTAATACCAGTTAGCATTCATTGACAACCAATGAACTGTAAACTTTTCTTCGAGTTAATGTAAGCACAGTTCTTAGTCTGCCACTATTTAAAAGTTTAGGTATCGTCTTTACAACTACCATAGTGCTGAATTAATATGTTCTTGCTTAAGTCTAACATCTCCTCTAAATGTTTTTAGGGTCCTTTAGGGCTTCCCGGGCGTCATGGTGACCAGGGGATTAAAGGTGAAATTGGACAACCCGGCATAAATGTAAGTACTTCAGTTAGACCTGCTCACCCAACCTGTGAATGCTGTGGTGACACATACCTGGGGGACTGGGTTATTTTCTGTTGATTTTATCTAAATTATCTAGCACTGAAAGAGCAGAAGTAATTCGGAAAATGGTTATCATAATAGGGTACGAATTTTGCTTTAAATCGAATGTGGTATAACTTTGGGACATAAAAATATTTACTGTTGTTTGGTGAGGAGGCTTTTACTGTTTGAAGCTCGCTCTTTATATAGTATATCAAAACAAGATATTCTCTGCAAAGAGTTCAGGTATTCCCGTACTAGTGGACAGGGGCTTGCTTTAATAATCCCAAGGTGCTCTTCTAGGGGGTAGTGTGTTTGAGCAGCCTTAGACTTATCAGAGAGGAGTGTTAGACATCTGCAAATACACACAATAGTCAATAAATGATGCGTACATCTCAATAAGATCTACGCCAATTTATAAAAATAACATGCATCTTTATAGATATATTTAGGCACCAGATTCAATACGATCAGGTAAGTACATTCTTCAAGAGAAATACTTTTGTGTTTAAAAAGTCGACACAGTGCATTTTTCTGAAGCTGCAATGTTATCCTATGGGAGGAAAAACAAGTACAGCATTCAGGTACAGTACAGCGACTTACAAGACCAATCTACTGGACTTAAGGTGAGTAAGGGCCAAGGGCCAAGGCAGCATCAGCAGGTCACCTCAAGCGGCACTAGGGCAGCTGGGTGCAGTGGTGCAATACAGGGTCGGATGCCCAATGTTAGTCAATGGAGATTGGTCTGCCGGAAAAAAGGCTGCAGGTTTGGACTGAGAGGTCAGTTGGGCTGTACCAACCAGAAGGTTCAAGTCGTGCAAGGCTAGGGGATGTGGGGATACTGGTGGTACTCTTTTCCCAGGCTGGAATGGCTGGGATGTGGATGGTTTTTGAGGAGTCGGATTTCTTCACCCTGGACCACTCGTGGTTGAGGGGGCCTGCACACAGAGGCTGCAGGCGACATCAGAGCGTTCAAAAGGTGTGAAGCAGCAAAGTCATGTCAGAGTACCAGATCCAACGCTACCCTATCCACGTAAATATTATGTATGGTCAACGTATGGCAAAGCAGCGTGAGTCCCCATTCGTACAATTGAGTATTAGCTGCCAGAGGCAATAGTCCCAGTTTGAGAAGTACTTTGTTCGTAGACTAAGACGTGGCGACCCAGATCGCATTGATGAACAAAGTATTACTCAGACTGGGACTATTGCCTCCAGAAGCTAATCCTCACTTGTGCAAACAGGGACACACGCCAGTTTGCCCTATTTAGACCATATATAATATTGTGGATCGGGTAGCGCTGGATCTGGGACTGAGTCTACCTAGCTGCTCCTACATTTTATTTAGTTGATATGGTACAGCTCTTTATCCCTTTTTACAATTTTATGATTTTGCTTTGATTAAATATATCATCCTTTTGATATATGTATTCTGGTGTTAGTGAGTGTAGAAAATTCCTTTTTGACATGGCCACTCCCACTTTTTCCCTGGTATTTGAATGAAGTGAATCGACTGGAAGTATTAATATTGATGTCAGTCTATACAACAATACAAGTATATTCAAAAACTAAATCAAGTCACTGATGTTGAAATCTCCCCAGATGACCTCTCCATCACCCGAATAGGAAATATGTGGTCAGGCAGGCCTTGCGACCTAGGCCTGATGCTACTGATTGACAGATCACAGGTGGGGAAGCACGTAACCAGCCGGACAAACTTGTGAACAAAAAAATCCTGATATATTTAATCAAAGCAACATCATAAAAATGATAAAGAGCTGTACCATATAAATTCAATAAAATGTAGGAGCAGCTAGGTAGACTCAGTCCCAGATCCAGCGATACCCGATTCACTTCAATATTATGTATGGGCTACATATGGTGAACTGGTGTCAGGGCCGGACTGGGAACCAAAACCGGCCCTGGCAAAGTGCTCGGCCTAGCCCCCCCCCCCCCTTGGGGGTGGGGCATAGGGGGGTACGATCAAGCTCTTTGCCAGGGCCGGTTTTGTTACAGAGCCGATTTTTGCGGCTATGCTGCAAAAACGGCTCTGTAACAAAAACTGCCCCCAGGGGCCCAAAACCGCCCCCGGGGGATTTCCCGGTGCCCGCAACGGCCAGTCCGGCCCTGACTGGTGTGTCTCCGTTTGCACAAGCAAGGATTAGCTTCTGGGAGCAATAGTTCCAGTCTGAGAAATGCTTTGTTCAGCAACACAGTCTGGGCCGCCGCATCTTAGTCTACTAACAAAGTACTTCTCAAACTGGGACTATTGCCTCTGGCAGCTAATACTCGGTTGTGCAAACGGGGACTCACGCCGCTTTGCCATATGTTGACCATACATAATATTTACGTGGATAGGTTAGCACTGGATCTGGTTCTCTGACATGACCTTGCTGCTCTCAAACTTTATTGTTACACAAGATTTTTTCTTGCCCTTAAGAAGTCCTTGTTTAATGCGAAATCCGTTGGTTGCATTTGTTTGTCCCATTTTCAAGACTGAAAAAAGAGAAAATAAAAAAGAATCATTAAAGCAACACTGGACTCTTCAAATAATATTGGAAATGACTTTGATAGTTGATTTGATGTCAAACTGATCTTCTGTGCTCATGTGTTGCCTCTCATCTTCTGTGTTCCACAATATCAACTCAGTTGATATCCATTATATTTATTACAAGTGGAATACAGATTAGTGAACTGACACAAGTCGGCTTGTCTCATCAGATTTATAACAAACGAGTAAGCAAAAACTACCATATTTAGACAATCGGTATAAAGATAACAAATTATAGTGAAAATGACTATCCTATTTAAACAAGGCAAGTACCCACACCAATAATTAGGCACCATTCTTTATTTATTTCTTTAAGTGATTTTCCATACTAAATATTAGGGAATGAAACATGGACAACAGCGTCACTAGTAAGTCGCATAATGTCGAATCTATTAACGTCGGCAGTTGTAAAAACGGGAGGTGACTTGAGACAGTCAGACCAAAAATAGACTGCAGTTGGCTACTAGTGACACTTACCAGTTTTTCTATGGATTGAATGTCAGCTTCACTGATATCCCCAATCTTGCATATGGCCACTTTGAATATTTGCTCATGAAATTTGGGAGGTCTGCCCCAAAAGATCGGAAATCGAGAAGTTGTTAAATATTGGCAGCAATTTCAATTTCATCACACTCTAAGGCACATAGACACTACAGTCAATACCATTAATTGGGTTAATTGAATACAACAACCTCACAATAAATGGTAAATTGGAAGGATGCCCAGAGGGGCAGGACTCTATTAATCTACATTAGTTTTATTAAATATGAGAGTTGATCAGATCCATGTTAACGAGGTTTGGATGTTAGCCATGAAAATGTAAGGATGATCACTAGAGCAGAAGCGCCCACTAATCATATTAAAGATCTACATCAATCCAAACTGAAAGCAAAAAAGGAGAATCTTGGGAAAACTGTATGACATAATAATGGATCTGAAATTTGATTATAGTGATGCCTACTTTCTCTTGACATGGGATTTCAGTTTTAATCTATTCCACAATCCCTATATGTATGGTCGAACTCATGGTTTCATACGGGACACCCCAAACTAGAACCTTCCCCCAAGTAAGAGACGAGATAGATTGTTAAAAAGTGTTCTAATTTCATGTTTGGCAGATGGATTGAGAATGATAAATTGTAGATTTAATGATGACAAGCCCTCATCATGGACCCATATTTCACCAATGTGCAATTCCATAATTGATTACACCTTAGCAAGTCTTTCTACATAACATAATTTAAAATTGATCACTGCCCTGAAAGTGACCAATTTCCTCTGATCATCAAGCTTAAGACATGGTATTACTCTTCACAAACACAAACCCCTTAATAGCCTGTCCTCACACAGAAAATCGAAAGAGGCCCAATGAAAGGAAACACTAGAAACAGAAACAATGGATCAATGCTCAGCCCTGCTTAAACATTCCAATGAATTAGAAGACAACCCAATAACAAACTTGGAGTGATTGATTGAAAATCTTTCAACACTGCATCCAATCAAATGTCAAAGCATAGGCTACAAGAACAAGAATAAATATATCACAGAAGTAATGACATTAAAAAAAGAAGCATCAAACAGAGAGCTACAAATGTTGCAGAAACAATCTTACAATTAAGACCAACTACAATAGTAAAAGAGATCAGGAAAAAATACAGAAATGAAGATTGGACAATAAAGAAGCATCATTAGGATATTTGAACCGCGCTTTTTTTAGGCCAGCCGAAACAAGAATTCCAAAATATTTTTTTGAAAATAATAAACAAAATAGAGAAGGTACACTTAATGGCTAATAATGCAAATATTTGTGAATCCATGTAGGTAAATCACTTACATACTCAATATTCATAAAGGCTCTCGAATCTGAGCAAACCCCTATGTAAGGGAAGATCATTTAAAAATCATTCACAATGATATAGGGCAGTACACCTCAGACATAGGAAAAGAGGAGGAGATATTATATTAACAGCCACACTGATGGAGCACCAGGACCAAATGTATTACCTCTGGCCCTATTTAAAAAAAATACTGGTCTAACAAACTACCTACTCTATACAAGCACATTCTGTGCAGTGAGGATGTTCCATATTCCTGAATGGGTTCCATAGTCCGCCCAATCTACAAGTGAGACAATAAATCAGATCCTGTCAACTACTGTTTATAACTTTTTAGGTTACCAGGCAAAATAGTTTGGAAGCCTCTTACATCAGGATCTTAACGATTGAGCCAGTGAGCAAAAGGTAATTTTCTGGAATCAGATAGGGTTCTGTCAAAGAATGGAGACCACTACCAATTTACTGGCACTATCACTTATCATGGAACAAACCTTTCCACTGTTGTATACTTTTGTGCCCTTAATTTGTTGACTTCAAAGTCTCATTCGATTGTGTACCAAGAGACATCCTAGGGAAAAAACTACTTGGAGAAATCCATCAAGGTTATTAAGGGCAATTCTACTTCTATATTCCAACACATGTACACGCATCAAACTCGATGAGGGCACCCACCTGTCTAGGAAAATTTGTACATTGACTGTTTTAAAGCAGGGATGCACCTTAGCAGGTTTACATTTTGACCAAAACTGTCTAGCAGAATAATATCAACCGTACTCTATGCTGGTGACCTAGTGCTATTCCGTAAAATCCAAACTTTCTTCAAAGCTGCTTAGCAAACTGTATCATTACACTGAACGAAATGTATATGTTATAAATGGGAAAGGAGAGCAAGAAAACTGGAACGTGGCAGATCAACAGGAGTGAAATTATTGAAGATAATTAATACATCTATGGGTTCTAAAGTCGATTCCAGAGGCTCCTTCCCCCTTCATAAGCAGTTTATTAAATCAAAAGCTTAAGCCACGTCACCAGCCTTTTTAACCCTGACCAAATCACTATGGGTCCCAATTTTGCAATCAGTTAAAACAATCATGGTTACAAAGCTACTTTCCAATATTACCAATGGCAGTGAAATGGCACGAGGAAGAGATGCTAAATCCCTGAAGGTTCACGTGGAGTGAGGAGGGTCACCTTCTCACAGAGATGTGACCACACATAGAAATGAAACCTAGTGGTTTCTTAGCAGTTCAAACTCATTTGTTCACAAATTCTGATCAATTCAATTCCAGTAATTACATCCAGCTTTTATTCAAACAATGGTAGCTCTCATAATGACAATCTTATGATGCTTTCATCCTTAATTCCAGTCCTTTAGAATACCAAATGCATTTCGGGTCTATGACAAAGACCCTTTGTCAGGGGTCTGTAAAAAATTCATAGAGGACCAGTTTAGATACTCCCTCAAGCTAAACAATAGTATACATGATTACATGTGGCGCAAAGGTGTACATGCTCAAGTGGTGATGCAAAGCAAACCAAACGAACCCTAAACTTCTGTGCTACTTTATTTTCGGTATATTGGTACTCGGCACCTCCAGCCTTTGGCGGTCCCGACATTTCAGTTCACTGCTGCACACGTTTCCTTGTAAACGTATTTTTGTTTCATCAAGTTGATCTGCACTTATGCACAGAAGTTTACGGTTCGTTTGGTTTGCTTTGCATCACCACTTGAGCATGTGCACCTTTGCGCCATTGGGTATTCTGAAGGACTGGAATTAAGGATGAAAGCATCATAGGATTGTCATTATGAAAGCTACCATCGTTTGAATAAAACCTGGATGTAATTACTGGAATTGAATTGATCAGAATTTGTGAACAAATGAGTTTGAACTGCTAAGAAACCACTAGGTTTCATTTCTATGTGTGC
The DNA here is from genome assembly GCF_964263255.1 of Lissotriton vulgaris. NCBI lineage: Eukaryota > Metazoa > Chordata > Amphibia > Caudata > Salamandridae > Lissotriton > Lissotriton vulgaris. Next base: position 1,671,631,020 of record NC_141685.1, on the reverse strand, counting down.
GCATATCTATGTGTGACCCTCCTCACTCCACGTTGACTGTTCATAAGGCACGGCTAGACTACGTGCGTCAGATGTTGCGCCAATTGGATTGCGTTTAACTATTTAAGAGTACTTCCCCGTAGAACCTCGAGTGCACAGGGATAACACAGCCTTTCATTATTCTACTTCAGTCTACCCCATCCCTGACTGCACCGAACCGCCAACATGCAATTGGATGACATAGCCCTTTTGATAACTAATAAAGCAGAAACCTTAGGATTCACGCCAGAAGCAGCCCAAGAAATATATGGGTTAATACAAGAGACCAGAACATTTACTCCAGAAAAAACCACCACTGCGCAATTGTTAAGACAACTGGAATACATCAGTAAGAAAGAAATTAATCAAAGGTTGCATGCAACCACCCTGATACATTATCACAAAAACAAAAGGATTCCGAGGAGGCTTAGAATAGCCCTGAAGCCAATGCTCTGTAAAAACAACAAGAAATTCGTAGAGAAATGGTACCAGATTCTAAATAAATGTTCATTAGATCTGATTTTAATAATAGTAGAAGAGCTCTCAAGAGTGTTAACAGAACTTGAAGAAGAAATCAAAATCATACAAACAGAAATTAATAAAATTAATAAAGTTCCTGATTTACAGAAAACACTTGAAGATATCAACAGCAAACTGGAACGTTATGCAAAGGAAGTTAATGAACGGAAAGTACGCAAGTATCGTAGAGATACAATAGACTACAAGCTGGAAGAAGTCTATACTTGGGCTGAGATTTACAATCAAAAAAAGTGGCAAACACAACCACAGAAACCCAGTGTAGCTCCATCACAGGAAAGTGTGGTCTCTGATTCAGACATCGCTCAATCAAGAGTTCCAGTCAACACCACTGTAAAACCTATTCAAAAACAAACCCCAAGTCATACCACACAACAACCGTCTTTTTTGGAGATCAGCCCGGCAGCAAATGCTCCACCACTAATAGAAGGACAAGAAGAGGCCAAGGAAACAGAAGAAGAAATAGCCAAAAGGACGAGGAGCCAACTGGCGAAAAGAACCTAATCATCAATATTTCTTCCATCAAATTGACAGAAGCACAGAAGAAACTTCTCAACAAAGGCACTACTTATGTCCTGACATACCGATCCAATTTAGCAGAGACTGAAATTGCCTTGTTTAAATTCTTCAGAACACTAAAATTGAGATTCTTCTTTAAAGATATTCAAGAAACGCAGAATGTTGATATTTGGGATAAATAATTTAAACCTAAGAGCAGCTTTTGTGCACCTTTTTCCCATAAAACCATAGAAGCCTTTGAAAAATCAGTTTTATCTGAAGTTCAAAGAATCCCTTTCTCCAAACCCAAAAAAACCAACTTGTCCAGTAAGGAATGGAATACCTTGAAAAATCTGAGTCAAGAAAAGAACCTAACGTTTCAGAAGGCTAACAAGGGAGGAGCTCTCATTGTCATGGACACGAACTTTTACGTGAACAGTGTTAACAATCACGTTTCCAATGAAGACATTTATTTACCGCTGGAGAATGATCCCACACATGAGTACCAATCTATCTTACAAAAAATCATCGATCATGCTTTGGAAATGAATTGGATTAGCGAAAAAACTCACACATTTTTTTAAATGAAATATCCCAGAAGACCGCAACTATATATGTTGCCTAAAATTCATAAAGATCCCGTTAATCCTCCATTCAGACCCATAGTATCTTCCTGTGGTTCCATCTCAGAACCTATTGGAAAATTTGTGGACAGGTTTCTACAACCGATTGTACTGAAGAGTGAAACTTATATTAAGGACACTACATCATTTTTGAATCTTTTGAATACCATCAAACTTGAAGAAGGGATAACGTATTGGCTATGTACAATAGACGTAACAGCACTATATACTTCCATTCCTCATAAGGAAGGTATTGAGGCGCTTGAATGGAGTTTACTCAACAGTGAATTAGAGGAATCTCAAAAAATATTTATTTTGGAACTCATGCAATTTGCGCTATATTACAGTTACTTTGAGTGGCAAGGCAAGTATTTCAATCAATGTAACGGAACATCCATGGGCTTTGGGGGGGCTCCCTCATATGCCAATATCTATATGTCCAAATTTGAGACCGATTACATTTTGAACAATCCGACCTGGACAGTAGGCCTCCAGGTATTTAAGCGTTACATTTATGACATATTTTTATTATGGAAAGGCGAGAAAGAAAAACTGGAAGAGAATATAGCTCTGTTGAACACACACAACGAACGGATCAAATTTACCCAAACCATTGATAAGGAATCAATAGCTTTCCTGGATGTCATAGTGATGATACATAACAACACTCTCAGTACCAAAGTACACATAAAAAAGACTGATAGGAATTCTAGCCTTTTGTTTCAAAGTTTTCATCCGGAGTTACTTAAGAAACATTTACCTACCTCCCAATACATCAGACTGAAAAGGATCACCACTCACAATGTGTATTTACAAGAATCGTTTAAAGCACAAACTAACAAATATCGCCTAAGAGGATATCCGGAGGAAATTCTTAATGAATCCTTGAAAAAAGTAATGGCAAAAGCAAGGGAGGTTTTACTCAAAGACAAAACTTCAGACCAACGAAAAGAAAACTGTATGTGTTCTTAAGCATTCCACTGAAGCAGCACGCATCAAGCGTATTATCAGCAATCACTGGTCACTGATCCAAACGGAACCAGATCTGAAAGGATTGTATAATGACAAGATAACGTTTGCTTTTCAGAGATCAAGAAACCTCAAAGAAATTTTGAACTCCCCCAAGAAAGAAAAAACATCGCACAAGGGTATGTCAAGATGCCAAAATTGTATACATTGTAGCAATGTTATGGTAGGAAATCAATTTTCCCATCCTACCAAAGACCACCAAATCGAACTGCATCACTCTAGCACCTATGATACGAGAAACATTATCTATGCCATCAAATGCCCCTGCGGCAAAATATATGTGGGTCAGACTGAGCGCAAAATAAAAGTTTGAATTACCGAACATAAAAGCAACATAAGATTATCCAATATGAAATCTACCGTAGCCAGTCATTGGAAGGAAGCCCACCATCAGATATCCCAACTGAGATTTACGATTCTGGAGGTTATCTCACAGCGCCGGGATATGGATCCTGTGAAACAAAGACTGCAAGCTGAGTTTTTTTGGATCAAAAAACTTAATTCCCTACAACCAATGGGGATGAATGATGGCATCGAATGTGCTTGTTTTCTGTAGTCATGCATGAGATGAACTTCATTGGCTGACGAACTACTCTATGTCCCTGTCTTTAATACCATTTCCCATTCATGATATATTTACTTGTTGTTCAGGTGTTATTAATTTCTGCAGTAATGTGCGGGGAATGAGATTTTGATATCAATTTATGATCAATTTAATAACTTATCTCATTCATCTATTTTGGACCGCTAGTATCTGTCATTGAGTAAAAGGCAACCCCCGCATAGGTTAGACAAACCCCATTAACTGACGCCACTCTGAAGAACCACTTACAACTGATAAAGTTTGAAAGTTTTATATAAAAGTCAAAGTTAAATGCAAATACAATCCTCTCGGGATCAAAGTGTACAAAAGAATACAAAATCAATTCCGATATCAGCAATTTAAAGCTTCGATGTGAAGTGGTTCCTTGGCGTCATCTACAGAAAGAGAAAAGTATCACGTTATCTCTGTCCCTACTCTATGCTATGTGACATCCCTACTTCGCAAGTTCCTAACCTAAAAAGGTGTCAGCAGTTTGACTCCCAAAGAAGTTCAAACTCTCTTAGCCTCTAAAGGTAACTCAAGTTTAAGAAGCAGTACCCTCTCTGCCTACCCATCCGCTCTTCTTAAGGGTCCTCGGCCTACTGCTCTCTTGCGCTCTGATCTCTCTCAGCGCATCTGCTCAAGTCATCTACCCTTCGCCCTTCTCTCTCTGAGCTGTTCTGAGCCAATCGCCTTGGCTAATCGCTATCTTCTCCCCGGGGTGCTGTCCCTAAAATACACAATCACAGTGTGGGTGGAACGCCCCTTGACGCCCACCACGGACTTGCCCCGATGATGTCAGCTTCTAGCTTCTTCCATTACTTCATCTCTTTCGCCGTCCATTAAGTTGACCTTTCTTCTTTAGATGTCATCTTCATCTTCTTATTGGTGACTTCATTCAAATTTATAATTGACATTTCAGAGCACAAGTCAACATCGTCAACAGAACTTTAAACTACGACTGTGATGTTGACCCTTCTAGGTCCTGTGAATGGACTTCTCAAAACAAGTTTCAAATTCTTAGCGCTTCTCATCACGTTCAGGCCATAAACCTTGTCCAGCGTTGTCACCTTAAATCTAACAAGTGCTAGACTTCTTGGCTCTCACGTCCACATCAAGCTATTTACGACTCCTGTAAGTCCGCTAAATTATATACATTGGACTGTGCTCCTGCTAACCCTTGGTCAGTCCGGTTAGAATCACAAATGACCTAAACCTTTCTAACATTCCTACAAAAAGTCTTCTACACAGTACAACCTTTAACACATATTTATATATATGTTCGTATTTAGCAAAAGTCTTGATTATACTCGAATACAATTTACATAGAATATAACTACGTAGAGTATAACTTTATATTCTCATTCGCTATCTCGTTTTATATATGTTCTACACATTTCCTTACGTTTCATTTATCGCTGCTTCTCCATTTAAAGATTCACACGTACATGAATTCTACTTTGCACGTTCTACATTTCGTAAACATTTCTACACCTTTCTACATCAGCCCACTACGTATACGGGCCTTCTAAATCTAACACATATTCTAAAGTGAATACAGTTACATTTCCTATATTACTTTGGATTATATCGGTTATCTATATGCTATAAGTGTCACTTCACATTACGATATACGTTTCATTCCTACGTTATTCAATGTGCTTGTAAATATGCCCTATACATACTTTTCATTCAAATTTGCGCTCTCTCAGTCCCCCCTTTGATGACTTCTAGGAGTCATCACTAAATGCAATTTGAATAATATCTCTAAACAGAACTAGTTACGATATTCCCTCTTTTCATCGTTTCGAGAGCTCTTAAGCTTTTGTACTGTTGATCTTGTAAAGCAGCTAATCTCCTTTCTTGCTCTCTCATTGTTCGTTGTAACCGGTTCGACCTATACCATTTATACAATTTTACTAACCCTAACAATGTGATTATACAAATTAATACTATCAATACAGGCTTTATTATGTACCATACTATGCTTTTACCAAGGTTGGCAAACCAACTCCCAACCTTTCCTACTCCATGACCAACTTTTTCCCAAACATTTATTTTTGATAAATCTTCGATCTCTTGATGAATCTGTGTAATGTTCCGTATGACTTTCTCAAGTGGTTTTGAATTATCAGGAATATAAGTACAACATTCCTGGACCTTCAAAGCCTTACAAACTCCGCCTTCTTTTGCTAGCAGCACATCTAAAGCAAGTCGGTTCTGAAGAACCATTGCTCTAATCGACTGCATCTCGCCTTCTACCAACATTAATGATCTTGCAGTACTTGCAGATAATCTATCCACAACTGTAGCTAGTCTCCTGATCTTAACATCGTTAAGTATTAAACCTAACATAGGAAACATTGCTCCAAATACATCTCCTACTACTTCTGCATCTCCTACTTCCCTTTTCGCTTTCCTCGAAGCCTTTCCTTCTATTATCGCTACATCCTTTGCATGATATATTTTGGGGAAGACAATTGCCAAGTAACACGAACCATACCAATTGTCAGGTAGTTTTACATAGGCATTTCTTCCACATACAAAATACACATTCGGAATAGCTTGCATTCCTTTCATGAAATCTTTCGTATAGTACTCTAAACGAAAAGCATGTTCGCAATTTACTTCACCTACAAATACACTCTCATAATATGTCTTGCTTCGAGTTAAACATAACTTTCCTTTCTGCATTCTATCCAATGCTATTGGACCATTGCTACCTTTCTTTTTATGTGCTTTCTCTTCTTCGGTCCAATCCGTTTTCCATTGTCCTGACATTTTTAGAATCTTCTGCCTTCTGTATCTATCATCTACTTGTCCAATGAACTTCTTCTCTACCTCTGATACTTTGCAAGTTAGATTATTTCTGCGTGCATATGATGTATCTAGTGTATCCCAAGGAAGAAAGAATTTAGCCAGTCTATCCTCCTTTTTGTAATAGTCCCACTTATTCATTTGCTTATAATTCGGAACTTCAGGCAGTACCGAATCATAATTTGAAAAGTAGTACTCAAATCCTTCTCTACCATAAAATATACTAAGCAGTAAACTACATGTTATCCCATAAGTCAATGGGAGATGATGATATCTAATGCCTTCGTCTACAGAAGCCGGCAATTGCATACAAACGTAGCAATCTTTGGCCACCATGGCATCGATATACTCGTACAATAGTTTAGCATATGCGTTTGACCTAAAGTTTCCCTGTGACTCGTCTACATGTAATCTACGAGTTTCTTCTGCCAATAACGCCTTTTCACGTATAACATTGCTCTCCTCCTTTTTCCCAACAAGAGCAGGTCTCAAAGTCGTTATAGGCTGTACATTTGCTATTTCTTTATCTGTTTCATGTCCTATTATGTATGATATTGTCACTACTGTAATTATGAGAAAAATTACTACCGCTATTAGTGTACCTATTATACATTTAGCTTTTCGGTTTGGGTTGCCGTTCTCCATGTCATCAAACAGCGTACCTCGTTCTCTAGCGAAAACTTTCTTTTCCAGTCTTTGGTTGCTTGTTTACTTTCTCAATCTTTAAAGTGCTTTTTATCAACAAAGTCTCTTTTTCACAACAATGTCTTTTCTCTTTTTAGCAGCAGACAACCCTCACCCTTCTCCGTCCTCTAAATGTAATCCCTAATTTTATTCTTCTTTCCACTCGGCGCTAGGTTATCTTCTTCTTTATAGCTTATATACAAAAAGTCTCTTATGCATCAACAATTATTCTCTCACCTGCAGCTTTCACAACAATTTCCAATAACTCAAAACGAATGACTTTTTCTTCTTCTTCCGGAATCTGCTGACCAAAAGTTGGAAATTGTAATCTATTTAGCACTAGATCTTGAATTTGACTCAAATATGGGGGTATGGGAAGTGTGAAAGTCAGTAATCCCTCAGTCTCGAGTCCAGGCGTCAACATCCATATCTCCACTGCCACAAATGGATCGTGATCGATTACTTTCACTTTCTTCACTCTCCCAGATTTCTGTCCCCAAGACATCTGCTAGATAAGTCCACTCTGGGGTGGCGTACCTTCTGCAGGGCACGCGTACCCTTCTCGATCTCCTTGGACTTTCAGTTCCTGAGTCTGTAGTTTCCTCCTCCTGGTCTGATTCTTCTGCGATCGGAACAAGAGTTCTTTCTTGCTTTTCTTCTGAGCTTGGCCTTTTCCTTCTCTCCGGCCAACTGGCTTTGTCACTTCTTGTCCTTCTGCTCCTTGTTCTTGGACCTGTCTCTTGGTCACTCTCTGTTTGTTCGATATCTGTATCGGACTCCCAATTACTTTCTTCTCCTGAGGCGACTTCGGTCCCACTGATGTCCTGACCTTCGTCGACCTGTTCCGTCTCAATCTCAGCCTCTTCGCTCACCTCCACAGCTTGGCTTTCCCCCTCTATGGCTTCTCGGCTTTCCGCTGGATTCTCATCCGAGAGAGGAGCTGTTTCTTCTAGAGGTGTTGGCACTCTTCGGGTGTGTGAGGCATGTATCCAGTTTGGCAGACCTCCACACTTTACTGCGGTATTCGTCACAAGTATAACTTGAAACGGTCCTCTCCAGCGCACGTCTAAGCAGTTCTTCCTGACATGCTTCTTCACCAGGACCCAGTCTCCCGGACTCAGGTCATGGCACAAATCTTGTGCTGATGGAACCTCTGCAGCCTGGACCTGGAGGGACACAGAATTAACGGCATCAGATAGTCCCTTACAGTAGTCCAAGATCAAATCGTCTGTGATGTTCACTAGAGCTGCAGTCGGAACCGATGGCAATCTCATAGCTCTCCCCATTAGGACTTCATGCGGAGAGAGGCCTGTTCTTCTATCAGGTGTGCTACGTATGCTCATGAGAACCACTGGAAGTGCGTCTGGCCAACTCAGGGATGTTGCTGAACAAACTTTGGCAAGTCTGGACTTGATTGTGCTGTTGATTTGCTCTACAATCCCTGAAGCTTCTGGTCGATAGCTGCAGTGTAACTTCTGATCGATACTCAAAGCTGAACATAGCATCTTTACTATTTCGCTGTTAAAATGAGTTCCTCTGTCCGATTCCAAAGAGGATGGCACGCCAAACCTCGGTATTAACTCTCTAAGTAACAATTTTGCTACTGTAAGTGTATCGCACCTACGTGTAGGGTAAGCCTCAACCCATCTAGAAAATATGCAAACAATCACTAAAACGTATCTGAGTCTGTTGCATTTAGGCATTTCTATAAAATCAAGCTGCATCCTATTGAAAGGCCCCCCAGACCTCCCAATGTGACTCAATGTAACTGGTGTTCTCTTTCCCACATTTAGTTGCTGACAGATCGTACATCGCTGACACACAGCTTCTGCCGCTACTCTAAATTTGGGATTAAACCACGTTTGTCTGAATACTCTCACCATAGCATCTCTTCCTATGTGTGCTGATCCATGCAATTTCCTTGCCATTGGACTAACAAGTTCATTTGGTAAAACTGCTCTCCCATCTGCAGATATCCAAAAATTCATCTCACTTCTAGAACAACCAGCTGTTTCCCAACTCTTTTTCTCATCATCTGGTGCATTTTCCTGAACACTTCTTAATTCATCCCACGTATCTACAGTATCTAACAACATGGTCAATTCAGTTCTTTCCTGGATTCCCCCCACTTTTACATCAGTGTGAGAATATCCCTGTTCTGCGCAGTAACGCGCTACTTCATCCGCATAGCGGTTACCTAGTGACACAAAGTCAACATTCTTTGTATGCGCTGCGCATTTGACCACTGCTATAGCTGTTGGACCTTGCAATGCTTCTAACAAAAGTCTCACGAATTCTCCATTCCTAATGGGAGAACCCGAGGAGGTCATGTAACCTCTTTGAGACCATAACTGCCCGTAATCATGAACTACCCCGAAACCATACTGGCTATCGGTGTATATGGTGACTCGAAGTTTGTCGCCTGCTAAGCAAGCACGAGTCAAAGCAACAATTTCAGCTACCTGAGCGGAGTGTACTCCTTCCAGGCAAGCGGCTTCTATAACTCTTGTAATTGTGCAAACTGCATAAGCTGCTCTCAGCTGACCGATATTGTCTCTTACACATGAACCATCAACGAAGAAAATTTCATCGGGGTCAGTCAATGGCTCATCTACAATATCGGGTCTCGGTTTGGTGCATAGTTCAGTCACATCAAGGCAGTCATGATCTGTACAGTTTTCATCATCCACCTCATTCGGAAGTGGCATCAAAGTTGCAGGATTCAAAACGGAGCATCTTTTTAGGGTCACATTCTCGGCAGCCAGTGTGACTTGCTCGTAGCGTGTGAGCCTGCTATTCGTCAGATGCTGAGTCTTAGTCCTGGTCATTAACAATTCTACAGAATGCGGTACATACACCTCTAACTGGTGACCCATCACCACGCTTTCCGATCTTTCAATGCTGACACCTGTTGCGGCTACGGATTTGAGACATCCGGCCAACGCTGCGGCTACTGGATCTAATGTAGCCGAAAAATACGCCACTGGTCTACGCGCATCTCCATGGATCTGAGCTAAAACTGCTAAAGCGCATCCCTCTCTTTCGCAGCAGTAAAGCAAAAATGGTTTCGTGTAATCAGGCATTCCTAAAGCCGGGGCACGACATAAGTCCTCCCTCAGCTGCAAAAACGCCATCAAACAATCTTTGTCCCATGGTACCGGATCACTTACTCCTTTGTGCGTCAGTTGTAATAACGGTTTTGCCTTCAGTGAAAAGTTAGCTATCCACTGCCGACAATAACCGACCATGCCTAGAAACATCCTGACTTCTCTTTGTGTTGTAGGCGCGTTCATCTTCATAATCGCCTCTATTCTGTCTGGAGACACCTTCCGTTTTCCCTTTTCAATCCTATGGCCCAAGTATTGCACTTCAGTCTTACAATATTGCAACTTACTTGGAGACACCTTGTGTCCGTTCTCGGCCAAGTGATTTAACAAGGTTATGGTGTCTTCTCTGCAAGCTTCCTCAGTTTCTGACGCAACTAGGAGGTCGTCTATGTACTGGACTAGAACCGAATTCTTGGGCAGTACTAGACTTTCAAGATTTCGTTTTAATAACTGGTTAAAGATCGATGGGCTTTCTGTATACCCCTGAGGGATACGACACCACGTTAAAACGCGATCTTCCAGCTTAAAAGCAAAAAGATACTGACTCTCTTCGTCTAAAGGTATCGAAAAGAAAGCCTGGCACAAATCTATCACCGTAAACCATTCAGCTTGGAACGGTATCTGAAATAATATCACTGATGGATTCGGTACCACTGGACAACATGAGACAACAATGTTATTAATCTTTCGAAGATCCTGCACTATTCTGTATTTTCCACTAGGCTTCTGCAAACCCATAATCGGGGAGTTACATGGACTTCCCACGATCTCCTTCAGTATTCCCTGTTTAATCATGGATTCGATCACAGGCTTTATTCCTGCAATCGTCTCTGGAGTCAACTTGTATTGCGGGGTTCTTGGATACTCAGCATTGGGTCTTACCAAGATTTTTACTGGTTCTACTCCTTTTATCAGTCCTATTTCTTCCCCAGTAAAATCCCACACCTCAGCTGACACCTTCTCTCTCAAATCCTGTGGAAGTTCCTCCACTGTTAAGGTAGGATATAATTCCACGCACTCTTGCGAGTTTACAATTTTAAAATCGGCATCCTCATCATTCGTCTGCACTTCTACTCCTTCAGGTGTACAATGTATTGTGCAATTCAGTTTGCACAATAGATCTCTTCCTAGCAAACACACAGGGCTAGAATCACAGATCACAAACTGATGTTCGTCACTGTAATTCCCTATCTTTACTGACACTGGTTCTGTCAGAGGATTCGTCATCCTCTTGTTTGCGACTCCTACCACCTGAATCGTTTCTCCCGATATTGGCAAACCTGGGACTACCGCTGATCTCAACGTGGATCGAGTAGCACCCGTATCTACCAAAAAGGTTGTAGGACATCCAGCCACTTCAGCCTCTACGTATGGTCCTCTCTGATCTACTTCCAGGGCTGCTCTTAGAGTACAGTCTTCCTCCCTATTCACTCGTTGCCCTGTAAGAGGATCAACGTAATAGCATTCCTCTCCTCCTACAAACAATGGCATTTGTCTATAGGTTTTCCCTCCGTTTGTGATGCGAGGCGGTTGAGGAAACGGGGCTCGAGGAGTCTGAGTCCCCCCTTTGATAAATTTTCCCTTCGGGGCTGCGGCTCCCTTAACCACGTTATTCTGTACCTCTTCCTCCTCTTGTTCTAATTCTCCTGTCTCAACATTGTAAGGACACTCGCGTCTCCAATGTCCCACCTCGTTACACTGATGACACCTCGTTGTCTTTTTCAGTGTCGCGATATCCATTCTCGGTCTCGGTCTTTCTTCCTCATCTCTGCTCTGATTATTCTGTTTCTTTGCTTGCGCTCCTGTTCCCTGTTGCCGTTGTCCGCCTTTTCCAGCTGCTTGCATTTGTACCAGCATTAACTTCTCCTTGAGTTTCTTAGCCTTAGAATCTATCTCGTCACTACAGTACCTTGCATACCTCAGAATTTCATCTAAAGGCTTGTTCTGCCAACAGATCAAATGCTGTTGAATCATCAGGCTTATGTCTGGTCTTAATCCTAAAACAAACTTCGACACAAACTGTCCTATGTCCTTAGGATCCATTACGTCTAACCCACTGTACTGCTTAAATGCTTTCAGCAATCGCTCATAAAACTCATGAACCGTCTCTTTAGGCTCTTGAGTTGTTCGATCTATCTTAACCCAGTCTATATCGTGCACTGGCACTTTCTCTTTTAGCCATGTTATTACTCTTTCGTATTTCTCCATGACTCTGACTGATGGACCATTCGTCCGGGTGTCTCTCGGAGGCTCACAAGTAGGCCATTCAACACTAAGCTTGCATGCCGTCCACAAATCTCCGGGTACTACGATATCGAACAATGTGTTCAAATCGATCCACAGTACCTTCGAGATCTTCACGAATCTTTCTACCTGCTTGTACCACTCGACGGGATTTTCCCTAAGCTTTGGGAAGGAATTGGTAAATGCCGCCAAATCCCCCCGACTCCATGGTACGTGAACGTAATTTCCGTTCGCGATTTCTCGCAAAGGGAAAGCTTCCATTCGCATTAGGTCTGTATCCGGGGACCTTGTAAGTGAACTCCTTCTTACGGATCCCTTCTTAGACCATCTTTCCTCCCATCTATCCAGATCTCTCCATATTCTAATACTCTGAATCAATTCCCTTATGTGTACCTTCAGCGCGATCGTTCTACGCTCATCCAGATCCTGATCCGAGCAAGTTAGCCTATGGTTACCCTGTAAAGCTTTAGTTCGTGATAGGTCTATCATATATCTATTTGCCAAATTCGATAAATTTTCATGAGCTGACCTCGCTCTCCGAGTAACATCCTTGGATAAAAACAATATTTCATCTGGTGCGTACAATTCTAATCTCTCTATTTTCACTGTGCCGTCAATTATTTCATCTAAGTCTGATTTTAGACTCATTACGTCGAGCCGTTTTGCTTTTATTTCAGCTCTCAGTATGTCAGTCCTAGGTGGTTCGCTCATACCCCTCTCACCTCCACTATGCGCCCTACGCCTGAACACAGGTGAGTTATGAGGAGTTTTCTTTCCATCCCTTTGTTCCCACCTCTCTAGATCCCAAGCCTTTCCATCTTCCCGTGGGGTGTGGTGGAACATCACTTCATCCCCCATCCCTACATTCCGTCTTTTTGGCTCGGTTTCTCCAGATACGAGATAGGATCCACCGTTCTGTTCAAAATCACTGTAACTCGCTTGCTGTCTGGTGTCGCTCAATAAACGATAAGGTCCTTCATGGTTCCCCATGCTCCCACGATCTCGATCCTGATCACCAGAAGTATGGCGAGACGTTTCGCGACTCCCTACGTTGTCATGATTTTGTCTACTATCGCCGGATGCATGTCGAGACGCTTCACGACTCTCCATGTTTCCGTGATTCCAATGTTGCACTGTTTCACCCGGGGTATGGTGAGTGCATCTGAAAGTATTACGGTACTCCTGCGTCCTTTGTTCTCCTTCACTAAAGGTGACGCGAGGCACTTCGCCACACCCTGTACTCCTGTCGTCGCACATTTGCCTTTTGCCGCTGATAGTAGGACAATTATTTCCTCTGCTTTCTTGACTCCCTCTCTCCCACTCCGGGCTGCTTTCGCCAGCTCCACAATGAGAGAGAATCCGGTTATCTTGGTCTCTCCACTCAGCTCCTGTTTCTACACTTTTATTCCTAATCTCCTCGGCAGTATCCCAATCCTTCAGGTATTCCCTTAATTCCTTAAAGGACTTCGGTTTTGGTCCCCTTAAGTCCATTGGCCCTCTTTGACGCCCTTGTTCTACCCAGGGACCTGTTGCGGCATCTAATGGAGTACTCCGACTCATCGGTGCTAATATCTGTCTCTGAGGATTCATCATGGTATCTCTATTCTCCATCTCTGGCCTTTCCCTGTCCCATCGTGCCTGTTCCTCCTGCTGGACCCCTTCTGGGTTGTAGATTGACACAATAGGGCCTATGGTAACCGGTACTTGTAGAGCATCTGGCATTTGGTAAGACCTTGCATGTTGCGTTTCTGGCATTTTCTGGACCACGAATCTTCCCACTACTCTTTGTTCGGAACTAGATTGAGGTACCTCCTCCTCTTTCTTGGCATCCCACTCTGATACTGGGATCGATTTATATTCCCCCCATCTAGCTCCGTCCTCTTGTGGTAATATAGGACTTGCGGCCCCTCCGCTGTACGGAGGTGGTCTATCTGTCAATAGCCTCTCTATCAAATCCTCTTCTGTCTCGCTTTCCTCTTCTTCCTCTAGAGGTTTCCTTTCTCCCGTAACTTCTAGCATCGGGTACAGTTTATTCGCTTCTATCTTTTGCACTCTCCACTTCTTAGCTTCCTCATCCCATTTGGCATCCTGTACTGCCTTTACTGATCGTCTCACTCTTTCTTGGCGCCTCTTTACGCTCTTTTCGTGTGCTGTTCTAAACCATACACTAAGTGCTTCGAACTGTGTTGGCCTCGGTAGAGGTCTTGTTGCAAGCATTCCCGCTTTTAGTTCGTTCAACACATCTAGCTTAAACGTTCCGAATCTCGGAAACGCCAGTTCCTTATTCCCTTCAGTTAGCTTATTCCACTCGGAAATCCATAATATCGAGTGCAAGCCTACATTCACTGCCATATAATAAGCTGGTGTTCCTTCTGGTGGAGCTTCTTCTCCGGCATATAAATTTCTTCTATTCCTCCTAAAGAGTGCTCTTAAACTCTTAAAACACTTCATTTTCGATAATTTTACAATTTTCCTCGTACTCTTCCTTGTTTACGTCCTGATGACAACCAACCAATCCCTACGCGGCTCTTGCTAAATCGGCCTATCTCAGTGCGACTCTTCGCTGACGTCTGACAACCTAACCAATCTCAACGCGGTTCTATGCTGACGTCACTCGTTCCCTCTATGCAGCAGTTCTCCTCCATTCTCAACCCGTCTCACGATTTCCCATGCGTTTTCATTCATACACTGAAAAATGACTACTTCCGTCCAAGCGATCACTTTTCTCTGACTGTACGGCCACAGTCTAACTGTAATTGTCACCTCAACTGACGAAACGTCTTCCCTCTTACGGTCAGACGATCGCCTCAACTGATAGGTTACTTACACGCAGTAAACGTACGACCAGCGTCCGTTACTCATTCACTCACTCATACGCTCCCCCTATCATCGGTCTGTCGGGAAATCAATGGTACCTCATGACCCCCTTTCAATGGTAGACAAATTACTCTGGGTGTTCGATACACCCGAACCACTTAAGTCCTTTCCTGGAGCTTAAGATTTCATCCGGTTGCGCGCGCTCACAACCTTCCCTCAATCACACTACAGGCATTCAACTCCGCTTGACATTACAACACAGGAACAACATAAAACACCGCAATCTTACAACGCATGACCCTTATACTCACTCTCGACCGACTCTGCTGCTTTTCTCTCGTCGCACCGTCAGCACCGTCTTCGGCTGCAATTCTTCTTCTGGTCGTCGATGACTAGGGACCTTGGGGTAAACTAAACCTGGCCTAGGTCGTCTTCCTCAAGAAGATAACCATCCTCTGCTACCAACTGCGGGGAATGAGATTTTGATATCAATTTATGATCAATTTAATAACTTATCTCATTCATCTATTTTGGACCGCTAGTATCTGTCATTGAGTAAAAGGCAACCCCCGCATAGGTTAGACAAACCCCATTAACTGACGCCACTCTGAAGAACCACTTACAACTGATAAAGTTTGAAAGTTTTATATAAAAGTCAAAGTTAAATGCAAATACAATCCTCTCGGGATCAAAGTGTACAAAAGAATACAAAATCAATTCCGATATCAGCAATTTAAAGCTTCGATGTGAAGTGGTTCCTTGGCGTCATCTACAGAAAGAGAAAAGTATCACGTTATCTCTGTCCCTACTCTATGCTATGTGACATCCCTACTTCGCAAGTTCCTAACCTAAAAAGGTGTCAGCAGTTTGACTCCCAAAGAAGTTCAAACTCTCTTAGCCTCTAAAGGTAACTCAAGTTTAAGAAGCAGTACCCTCTCTGCCTACCCATCCGCTCTTCTTAAGGGTCCTCGGCCTACTGCTCTCTTGCGCTCTGATCTCTCTCAGCGCATCTGCTCAAGTCATCTACCCTTCGCCCTTCTCTCTCTGAGCTGTTCTGAGCCAATCGCCTTGGCTAATCGCTATCTTCTCCCCGGGGTGCTGTCCCTAAAATACACAATCACAGTGTGGGTGGAACGCCCCTTGACGCCCACCACGGACTTGCCCCGATGATGTCAGCTTCTAGCTTCTTCCATTACTTCATCTCTTTCGCCGTCCATTAAGTTGACCTTTCTTCTTTAGATGTCATCTTCATCTTCTTATTGGTGACTTCATTCAAATTTATAATTGACATTTCAGAGCACAAGTCAACATCGTCAACAGAACTTTAAACTACGACTGTGATGTTGACCCTTCTAGGTCCTGTGAATGGACTTCTCAAAACAAGTTTCAAATTCTTAGCGCTTCTCATCACGTTCAGGCCATAAACCTTGTCCAGCGTTGTCACCTTAAATCTAACAAGTGCTAGACTTCTTGGCTCTCACGTCCACATCAAGCTATTTACGACTCCTGTAAGTCCGCTAAATTATATACATTGGACTGTGCTCCTGCTAACCCTTGGTCAGTCCGGTTAGAATCACAAATGACCTAAACCTTTCTAACATTCCTACAAAAAGTCTTCTACACAGTACAACCTTTAACACATATTTATATATATGTTCGTATTTAGCAAAAGTCTTGATTATACTCGAATACAATTTACATAGAATATAACTACGTAGAGTATAACTTTATATTCTCATTCGCTATCTCGTTTTATATATGTTCTACACATTTCCTTACGTTTCATTTATCGCTGCTTCTCCATTTAAAGATTCACACGTACATGAATTCTACTTTGCACGTTCTACATTTCGTAAACATTTCTACACCTTTCTACATCAGCCCACTACGTATACGGGCCTTCTAAATCTAACACATATTCTAAAGTGAATACAGTTACATTTCCTATATTACTTTGGATTATATCGGTTATCTATATGCTATAAGTGTCACTTCACATTACGATATACGTTTCATTCCTACGTTATTCAATGTGCTTGTAAATATGCCCTATACATACTTTTCATTCAAATTTGCGCTCTCTCAAATGTATTCCCATGCTGATTAATGCATTAAGTTATCTTATTTAGGTCTTTTCTTTGTATTTGTACATGCTGCACCCGCGGGTTCAATATTTTACACTGTGTGGGTATATTGTTTCTTTATAGCATGATTCACGCTGTAACTTTATTTATTTTTCTGTTCGTTACATTTCCCACACTTCCTTGAAGCCCCGCTCCTCATATCACGTGATGCGCGTCTGACGCGATTGCAGTTCTGCCGATTGGTTAAATCACGTTCACTTCCGAACGCTTGTACTCTGAATGTTTGAATCGAGACGCGGCTCGTTCTGTCCCATTGTAAGTCGTTCTGCTTTTCTTTCTATCATTTCACCCTGAGTTCCATGTTTGTTCTATAGGCACGTAACTATGGTTCGTATCTATCGCTTTCACTTTTGGGAGAAATCGCTATTTTATTTTCGGTATACTGGTACTCGGCACCTCCAGCCTTTGGCGGTCCCGACATTTCAGTTCACTGCTGCACACGTTTCCTTGTATCTGTATTTTTGTTTCATCAAGTTGATACCGCACTTATGCACAGAAGTTTACAGTTCGTTTCGTTTGCTTTGCATCACCACTTGAGCATGTACACCTTTGCGTCACATGTAATCATGTATACTATTGTTTAGCTTGAGGGAGTATCTAAACTGGTCCTGTATGACTTTTTTACAGACCCCTGACGAAGGGTCTTTGTCATAGACCCAAAATGCATTGGGTATTCTGAAGGACTGGAATTAAGGATGAAAGCATCATAAGATTGTCATTATGAAAGCTACCATCGTTTGAATAAAACCTGGATGTAATAACTGGAATTGAATTGATCAGAATTTGTGAACAAATGAGTTTGAACTGCTAAGAAACCATTTCTATGTGTGCACACATCTCTGTGAGAAGGTGACCCTCCTCACTCCAGGTTGACTGTTCATAAGGCACGGCTAGACTACGTGCGTCAGATGTGGCGCCAACTGGATTGCGTTTAACTATTTAAGAGTACTTCACCGTAGAACCTCGAGTGAACAGGGATAACACAGCCTTTCAAATCCCTGAAGGTTCTCATTGTAGAACATACAGATTCATCTTTTATTTCCATAAACAGTCATCTGAGGCACAAGTTTGGCTCCTGAAGAACGGCCACAAATTGAGGACAACAGAAGAAGACATGCTTGATCATCTGCTATGGTTAGACATTGCTAACTTGAACTAAAAAGCTCCTTTTTGATCATTTATAGAAGAATCTCTGAGCACTCAGCAAGCAAGAGAACTCTGGAACCTGCTCGCCACCCAATAGGTATACAAATGTGTCCTGAACAAGAACATTCAAAAGTTATTAAGGCCAGAGGAAGCCATGCCAATGTTATTCCTATTAGCATGGCGATCCCATACCTGGCTGATAATAAAAGCTTTTATTGAACCCAAACAAATAAAACAGCCCTATCTAGCAATCTGCTATTCCAGATCTGTAAAAAGCAAGTTAATGGCATATCGGTTTGGAGGTCTATCTACATTCTAGAAGTACTGCTAATGATCCATGTAGAGCATCTGCATTTGCCAGGAGCTCCTAAAAAGGAGGAAGATATTACTGCAAAAGGCTTTTATCCATCTGGCTATTCGAACACGAAGATAAGCCCTTTACCCAAACAAGCATTTGCAATGCAATAGGTCTTGCATTAATTAAGTTTGAGCTATTGGCATTGCTAAATATTGCAACACCAATTGCAACAAAAGTCTATAAATTGTAGGCCAAAAAAATGTACATTTATTTTTGTAGCAATGGTGGCATGCTGCGCTTTAGATGAATATGTTTAAAAGTATAGTGCGCCATACTGCGATTGCTACAATAGTTAATTGTGGATGCGTTAACAATTGATGTCTGCACTGATGGCTGGTGGTGTGTGTGCCTGGTGGAAGCGTGCACTGACGGCGGGTGGTGTGTGTGCCTGGTGAAAGCATGCACTGACGGCTGGTGGTGTGTGCCTGGTGAAAGCGTGCACTGACGGCTGGTGGTGTAGGTGTGTGTGCCTGGTGAAAGCGTGCACTTACAGCTGGTGGTTTGTGTGTGCCTGGTGAAAGCGTGCACTGACGGCTGATGGTGTGTGTGTGTGCCTGGTGAAAGCGTGCACTGACTGTGTGGTTGTGTGTGTGGTTGTGTCTGTGGTTGTGTCTGTGATCGTGTGTGTGTGGTTGTGTGTGCGGTTGTATGTGTTGTTGTATGTGTGGTTGTGGTGTGTGTGGTGAAAGCGTGCACTGACGGATGGTGGTGTGTGCCTGGTGAAAGCATGCACTGACGGCTGGTGGTGTGTGTTTGCGCCTCTTGAAAGAGTACACTGACGGCTGGTGGTTTGTGTGTGCCTGGTGAAAGCGTGCACTGATGGCTGGTGGTGTGTGTGTGCCTGGTGAAGCTTGCACGGACATCTGGTGGTGTGTGCCTGGTGGAAGTGGGCACTGACAGCTGGTGTTTTTTTTGCCCAGTGAAAGTGTGCACTGACGGCTGGTGGTGATTGTGCCTGGTGAAAGTGTGCACTGATGACTGGTGGTGTGTGTGTGCCTGGTGAAGCTTGCACGGACATCTGGTGGTGTGTGCCTATTGGAAGCGGGCACTGACAGCTGGTTTTTTTTTTGCCCAGTGAAAGTGTGCACTGACGGCTGGTGGTGATTGTGCCTGGTGAAAGTGTGCACTGATGACTGGTGGTGTCTGTGCCTGGTGAAAGTGTGCACTGACTGTGTGGTTGTGTGTGTGGTTGTGTGTGTCATTGTGTGTGTGTGGATGTGTGTGTGGTTGTATGTGTGGTTGTATGTGTGGTTGTGGTTGTGTGTGTGTGGTTGTGTGTGTGTGTGGTTGTGTGTGTGGTTGTATGTGTGGTTGTGTGTGTGTGTGGTTGTGTGTGTTTGTGTGTCTGTGTGGTTGTGATTGTGTGTGTGGTTGTGATTGTGTGTGTGGTTGTGGTTGTGTGTGTTATGTTTGTACTTGTGTGTGGTTGTGTGTGGTTGTGTGTGTGCTTGTGTGTGTGTGCTTGTGATTGTGTTTGTGTGGTTGTGTGTGGTTGTGGTTGTGTGTGGTTGTGTGTGTGTGGTTGTGTGTGTGGTTGTATGTGTGGTTGTGTGTGTTTATGTGTGTGGTTGTGTGTGTGGTTCTGTGTGTGGTTATGG
The DNA here is from genome assembly GCF_964263255.1 of Lissotriton vulgaris. Taxonomy (NCBI): domain Eukaryota; kingdom Metazoa; phylum Chordata; class Amphibia; order Caudata; family Salamandridae; genus Lissotriton; species Lissotriton vulgaris. The sequence goes on along the minus strand of NC_141685.1, from coordinate 1,671,610,817 downwards.
TTATGTGTGGTTGTGTGGTTGTGTTTGTGGTTGTGTGTGTGTGTGGTTGTGTGTGTGTGTGGTTTGTGTGTGTGGTTGTGTGTGGTTGTGTGTGTTGTGTTTGTGGGTGTGGTTGTGTGATTGTGTATGGTTGTGTGTGTTTGTGGTTGTGTATGGTTGTGTGTGTGCTTGTGGTTGTGTGTGTGGTTGTGTGTGTGTGTGGTTGTGTGTGTGTGGTCATGGTTGTGTGTGTGTGGTTGTGTATGTGTGGTTGTGTGTGTGGTTGTGTGTGTGGTTGTGTGTGTTGTTGTGTGTGGTTGTGTGTGTGATTGTGTGTGTGATTGTGGGTGTGGGTGGTTTTGTGTGTGGCTGTGGTTGTGTGGTTGTGTTTGTGGTTGTGTGTGTGGTTGTGTGTGTGGTTGTGTGTGGTTAAATGGGTGGTTGTGTGTGTGGTTGTGTGGTTATGTGTGTGGTTGGGTGTGGTTGAGTGTGTGTGGTTGTGTGTGTGTGTGGTTGTGTGTGTAGTTGTGTGTGTGGTTGTGTGTGTGGTTGTGTGTAGTTGTGTGTGTGGTTGTGGTTGTTTGTGTTGCGGTTGTGTGTGGCTGTGTGTGTGTGTGTGTGTGTGTGGTTGTGTGTGTGTGGGTGGGTGTGGTTGTGTGGGTGTGGGTGTATGTGCTTGTGTGGCTGTGTGTGTTTATGTGTGTGTGATTGTGTGTGGTTGTGTGTGGTTGGGTGTTTGTGTGGTTGTGTGTGGTTTTGTGTGTGTGTGGTTGTGTGTGTGTGTGTGTGGTTGTGTGTGTGGTTGTGTGTGTGGGTGTATGTGTGGTTGTGTGTGTGTGGTTGTGTGTGGTTGTGTGTGTGGTTGTATGTGTGGTTGTGTGTGTGGTTGTGGTTGTGTGTGTGGTTGTGTGTAGTTGTTTGTGTGCATGGTTGTGTGCATGGTTGTGTGTGGTTGTGTGTGTGGTGTTTGTGGTTGTGTGTATGTGTGGTTGTGTGTGTGTGGTTGCGTGTGTGTGTGGTTGTGTGTGTGGTTGGGTGTGGGTGTGTGTGTTTATGTGTTTGTGGTTGTGTGTGCTTGTGTGTGTTCTTGTGTGTGTGCTTGTGGTTGTGTGTGGTTGTGTGTGTGTGTCTGGTTGTGTGTGTGGTTGTGTGTGTGTGTGGTTGTGTCTTATGGTTGTGTGTGGGGTTGTGTGTGTGGTGTGTGTGTGGTTTTGTGTGTGGTTGTGTGTGCCTGTGTGGTTGTGTGTTTGTGTGTGTGGTTTTGTGTGGTTGTATGTGTGGTTGTCTGTGTGTGGTTGTATGTGTGGTTGTGTGTGTGGTTGTGTGTGTGGTTGTGTGTCGTTGTGTGTGTGTGGTTGTGTGGTTGTGAGTGTGGTTGTTTGTGTGGTTGTGTGTGGTTGTGATTGTGAGTGTGGGTGTGTGTGTATAGTTGTGTGTGTGGTTGTGTGTGTTGTGTGGGTGTGCTTGTGTGTGTGATTATGTGTGTGCTTGTCGTTATGTGTGGGTGGTTGGGTGTGGTTGTGTGTGGCTGTGTGTTTGGTTGTGGTAGTGTGTGGTTGTGTGTGTATGGTTGTGTGTGTGTGTGGTTGTGTGTGTGATTGTGTGTGTTTATGTGTGTGTGGTTGTGTGTATGTGTGTAGTTGTGTGTCTGGTTGTGGTTGTGTGTGTGGTTGTGTGTGGAGCACTCCTAGAAATTCACTTATATGAACTATTTGAAGAACATTCCTGCATGAGCCTCGGTTCCAGGTGGTACTTCCTGGGAAAATGATCCTTTACAATGATTCCCTAAGGGAGAATATTCTGGCTGTAAAAGAAAAGGAATGTTATCCATATGTTGGTCTTGAGATAGCACCCGAAAGGATAAAGTTCAAGCTTTTTTCGGAAGCCAGGATCCTTGAAACCAAAGATGTAAAAGCAATGTTCGAGTCTTTGCACAGCTAAATCACATAAACAGAATGGTAAACAAAAACAAAAAAAACTTTAATCTGTTGTCAGAGTAATACTCAACGGGTAGTCCGTAGGTATAGAGGAAAACATTATGCTCATGCCTCCTTTGTCAGAAACCAGGACAAGAACATGTTCTGCTATGCGGCCAGGGTGGCTGTGCCGATTCCCATTTGAAAATGATGCCTTTGGCAGTCAAGGAATGAACAAGGCTTACTCTCTAAATAGAGATTTTTCAGTTTCTCTAATTTGATATTGTTTGTGAATTTTGCCCCGATGCTTGTGAATTAAAGGCACACAAAGCGCAATAGTCACTATCCTAGGAGGTCAAACGTAAGTCCAGGATGGCCAGATCCACACCAGATTTTCTGAATTTTCACATACAATAAATGTAAATGCAATGAATCTAAAGGTAACTCTGTTACCATTTTATTTTAAAACTGGGATGGATACAGTCCTCTTAGACCAATGCTGGACACCACAGATGTATTCACTCCATCCTATCATGACCCCTTTCCAGAAACCTGGGAAGTGTTCACCTGGAGGTGGCTTGGTAGAGAATTCACTGACATTAGTGGCTCTCCCACATATGGATTTAAAGCGCCTGCTAAAAGTTGGCGCTGTAACTGAGCAATAACTACTTTAATCAGTGTCAGACTTCTGGAATATGGATATATGGAGCGAGAATGAGATCTCGGGGCTTCCTAATTCACATTACAGCTTGACCGGGTGAGAACAAGGCTTCCATCCAGTGTTAATCAAGCAGCTGACAGCATGTTAGAGGCATAAAACTCGAGAAATGTTCTCCATATTTCCTGTCTTAACATCGTGCATCTGTTCCACAGTGCGTACAGATGTCCTCATCAGACACAGGCAGCAGCCTGAAAGTCTTCTTCGTAGGTGACTGCAGGGGCTGGCATCCCAAGCAGCCATCTTCAAGAGGGCACAGCTTGAAACACAGCCCCCTCTTTAAAGAACACCCTTGGAGCTGGACCAGGGATGCGGGGGTGCTGCAGCACCCCAAGATAACCACGGAGGAAATCACTTTGAAAAGGAACAATAGAGGACTTTGCACTTTGTCTTGCAACATATAGTGTTTTTCAAAGACAGGGTGTCAAATGTCAGAGGCTTCTTTTCATCCGCTGCTGATAATTCCTTTAACAGTGTTTGTTTTCCTTTCTCGGACTCAAAAAGTAGAGCATGTTGTATCTTGCACTCCTACTGGTGTACAGGAGGGCGAAAGCTGAAGGCTATATGCAGTGTTGCATAGTTTTTTTAGCATCGATATATGTAGTGTTGCACTGTTTTTTAGCATTTATATAAATAAAACATTCATTTGGAAACCAAGCGGATCTTTTCAACTATCTAAACAAGCCAAGCCACGGATGTGAAAGTTAAAGTGATCGGACGGAGGCAGAGGGGAAAGCAACTTTATGACCCATGACGGAGGAGACAGATGGTGGCTGCGCAAGTGCACGCACGTGCACTCAAGCTTCAGGCCGGAAAAACTCTGGTAGGTAGCACTTTCTTTTGCCCTTCACTAAAAGTCGAGCAAGCAGCACATGCGCTGCTCTAGGCTCGACCTAAAGAGTTGCCTTGAACAATCAATATGTAAAATTCCTAGCCCTCAAAGAGAAAAATTGAGTAACTCCTCACTGACTTAAATTTAGATAGTGACCACATTTGACAATGACAGGACATCACTTGAGTTGTTTGAATCATTTAATAGTTTAAAATTCTTGGTTTAAATATTGTATTATTAAACTTGCAATGGTTTAAATCACTCAGGGCACAACTTCCGTCAAATGAATAATTCGATAGTTTGAAAATCCGGGTTTTAATGTATTTGTATGTTTATACATGCAATGGTTTTAATTAATTATGCATTAATGCAATGTATTTGAATTTGAAAGTCATATTCCAGTATACATTTTGACAACAGATGTCAAGGAGTCAGTGCGCTAGTGCGACAAGCAGGAAGGTTAGCAGACTGGTGTAATCTAGTCATCATGTCTGACACTTTCTGCGGGAAGTTTAGTGGGACATGAATATACTGCAGTATAAACATAGATGTGATACATATAGAAAACACCTGGGTGCAAGTCATTTGCAAAGAATGTGGATGGGTTCTTAAATGTATATGGGTCTGCGATTGAAATAGTGCATTACAGAGCCCTTTTGTCCTAATTGTTCATGAGCCCTAACATTCAGGTAACCAACCACCGGTGGAACCCAAAATGTGATGTACAAAAATCAAACCTATTCATGTATTATCGTTGCCTTTATAGGTAGCGAAGAGCCGAACTAAAACCAGATAATGGATTGACTCTCAAGATTTTTTATTTTGCCTGGTAGGTAGGAGAGGTAACTTGTTAAGAGCTGTCTAAAATCATCAAGTAAAATGAAATACGTATTTTTTTTTACCACCATATATCCATTGATTTGATCAGATTCGATTATCAACCAATACTTGCCAAACAGGATTGTGTGTAATCCAGTAGCATATATGACATTGGTACTACAAATTCACAATTACTACAAAATTCCGCCTCCTTACTGAAGTTTATTTTTGCATCTTTTGTTAAGGTTTTTTTCTGTTGCAAAGCTTTTTTCACAAACACCACCAAACGAATCAATTCCACTAACTATAGCAACCGCCACTTTATGATGTTTAAAAAATTTAAAACATCATCTTTATTGATATATGCAGTTATACAGTTGGTATGGGAAAATAATGACTTCATTATCTTCTGCATTGCCTACTATTATTGGCATTATTTAGTGTGGTCCTGCTGTGTTTTGTTGCAGTGAAATGTTTGCATTATTTTTTAGAAATGAACAGATTGGCTGTGGTATAGTTTTCGAGATTGAGATTGTTCAGAAGGTCCTTGCAAGAATATCGACGTTGATAACATGGAGCTAAAATAATGACTGACATAATTTGGAAAGTTTTTGAAATTGTTATTTTGTTGAATTTTTCTAAGTAGAATGTAAAGAGTTAGGTAAAATCAGAAGGATGTGTTTTACCTAAACTAACGAAGATGGCTGCAAGGCGTATGCATCATAGGACCTTAGCATTCAATGTTTGGTTAGCCCAGTAAAAGTGTGAACCTGTTTCTTGAGGATCAAGGCATCACTTAGATTAGTGCCATCCTGAAATAGTACAACTCAGGCGCCTACTGTGCATTGGGAATTTTTAAGATGACTGCAGTTATTGGTTTCTGGGTAATGCATCAAGCTAACGTTTGGACATCCAACACGGTGAGAGGTAAGTAAAGGGGTTTGTGTCATCCAGATTCATTTGTAAACAATGCAAAGCTCATTCTACTATAGCCTTATAGCCCGCCGTAGAGGGCTATACCGGCTATTAAAGGCCCTCTCCAGCGTTCGGCTCGGGCCTTTAACAAGGGAGAGGGACTTTAATAGCCGGTATAGCCCAGCTACAAAGGGCTATAAGACTATTAGAACATTCTGCTACTAGAGGGCAGAATGTTCTAACAAAAGAGAACAAAGCCTTTTGGGAGCGTGAGGGGATTGGAATCCCCTCAGGCTCCCTGAAGCCTTTGTTCACAGCCAGAGCTGTGAACAAAGAAACATTGGAAAGTTGGAGCTCCAGACTTATACCAGCCATTATAAACCCGGAGCACCCCATTGTTTTCAATGGAGCTCCCAACATTCCAATGTTCTAATGGAGATTAGACACTCCTCCCAGTTTCTGATAGTGGACTGAGATCAGATGTTTATGCCCTCTGAAGGAGCTGTAACAGGAAGCGCACCTCACTGAGTAGAATTGAGAGCACAAATAATCTGCTTTTGATAGTGACTTTTTTTTATTCTTTTGCATGTAGAAACTGTACAGCTGTGAAAGTGCAAATGTGTTGCTCTCTTGGGCGACACAAAACCTTCCCTTTGCCTTGTTGATGGAGGCTCCAGGCTGATGCTCTGTTCTTTTTCTTCTACAGGGTACCACTGGCGAGAAGGGCGACAAAGGCAATATTGTAAGTTGTGGAACAGGGAATGTACTCATTTTAATATCAACAAACTCTGATAGCGTTTTATGACAAATATATGGTGCCAAATAATATGGGGAATCTTCTTGCGTTTCTTCCTTGGGCCGTTCCATCCTGAGCATAGTTGCTATACTCATATTTCTTCTATTCTTGGCCTCCACATTTTTGACAAGTTACATGCATTGTTTTGTTTTTCTTTTTTGTTTGATTGTCCAAAAGCATTCACCAAATCGTTGATGCTCCATACTAATTTGATCTGCATGTTTGGATAGTGTAATATATTGACGAGGAGTAGGATCCCATTTTTCGATTTTTTTAAGATTTCACCAAGGATTTAAATTGATATCTAACTTCCTCAAACACAGCACATTCATAGCTCCTTACCAGTTTTACTCCTTCTGGTTTCACATACATACTGCTTTGCCAATCTAGTGATCTTACAAGTGAAAGTTCAGCATGTTACTGAAATCAGGGGAAAGTAAAGATTTCAATTTGAACACAAATGATGCCTCTCCTAACCTGGGGAACAGAAACATCTCACGATTTAAGTCAGGTGAGCCTGATAATGTTCTTTCACACATTTCTTGTCAAAACTGAACTCTTTTTCATCAGGCACCTCAAGGTAAAGTGGAGAGATTGGGGGCATGATGACTGGATACGCCAACCAAGAGAACAGAGGAAATCTTGGGGGACAAATTCTAGGGCAATTAGTGATGGACAAGAGAACGTCATAGAAAGCGAAATTTGGAACTAAATGAGCTGAACAGATTCTTTTGCCACTGGTCATATCTATGCATTTGCCAATGAAAAAACCTTAAGCACCCATGCACAGAGGCTTCACATAGCCTATTACTTTTGGAGTAAAGAGAAGTCCTGCAATGGTGCTGCTGGTAAGTCAAAGTTTAGTTGACACTGAGTTTCTCTTTTATATTTTTTTAGGGATTACCTGGACCCCCTGGCGCATTCGTGAGTAAAATTAATTTCACGTTCTCACTCATGCATAGGCATATATGGTTTGCATTTTATGTTATAAGCAATAGTAAACTCTTGGTATAGTGGCATATATTTTTCTTACGGTAGTACAAAAATCAATGTAAAAATATGTGTGAAAGAGCTGATGTTGAGCTATATGAGTGTAGTATGTGTGACATGTAACCAAATACACAGGGGCCTATTCATAAACTGCATGTTGTAGTACATTTAGTAGTATACTATAATAGTACTACTCACATATTACAAAACGCTATTCACAAAACATGGGTGTGGAGGTCTACACCTCTACCTCTACTATCTTTTCAGAGCAAAGATCTGCGATAAAAACATGCACATGTATTCTTACACGTTTAGTAGTAAATGTATGTGGGAGGGATGGGGGAATGACAGGATAATGGGGAATGCTAACTGCTAAGCGGGAGGGGTATGGGGATGGGTAAGGGGGCTAAGGGAGAGATGAGAGGGGTTTTGTGTTGGACTAACACCCACCTCAAAAAGAGTGAGGCCATTGCTATTCACAAACTGCACTTCTATAGGTACTACAGCCAAAAATGGGACTTAAAATAGAAACCATTGGAAAGAATGTTAAGATAAATTAATTTATTTTGACATTTTGAAAATATGTTGAAAAGTATTTTAATATATTAATTCAGTGTTTTAAATGTAAAATAATAATTTAATTAGGTTAATTAATTATATAAATAACTTTTTCTAATTTTCAATGCATAATAAATAAATATAAACATTTTACTTCAGGCGAGAATTTTTAATACGTGTTTGAAAAAGAATTTTAATTTAACATGATACATTTTATCTATTTAAATATTTAATTCGAAATTAAGTTGAGTGCTGTGTTATTAATTTTGTTTTGCATTCAAAATAAAAGTATAACAGTAATTTATATAAATAATTATCAACAAAAATTTTTACTTTTTACTTTTAAGTGTAATAAACTTTTTAAATTTCCCTATACGTAACCAAATCTGGTGACAGAGACTTAAACCTATGTGTGAAAATTTACTAGTTTTTCGGGTGCTCCTCATTGTGTTTCATGGATGGAGACCTGTAAGTCTACACGTTGTAGTAAATTTACACTCAGAAATGGTGAACAGCCAAAAATAGTACATTTCCTGCTAAGAGTCTTATTATGATTTTCGGTGCTCCTAGACCGGGAGACATGTCACCGCTCCACTCCAGGGCCGTAAAACTCACTGCCGCCTGCCCGCCAGATTACAGGTAATTTTGTAGTCTGGCAGACAGGCGGCATGGCAGTCCTGCGGTGGTGCTGTTAAAAGGCTCATTTGAGCCTTAAACAGCACCGCCGCAGGCCTGCCAGTGCACGTTTCTGCATGAGAAGGAATGCACCATATTATGCATTACTTTCCGTACTGGATCTGAGGGTGCAAATCTACAGGGGAGCACAACATGTACCCCCGTGCAGAGAGGCACAAGGAGGCCCAGTAGGGCCTCCTTTGTTGCCTCACCGCCACCCTTTTCAAGGTGGCGATGCTGCACCACCAGCATATTTTGGCCTTGAACCGCTTCCAGGCTGCCACAGGATCCTTGATCCGCGGCGGTAGCACGGGTTCAGTCCAATTGCCTCACTTATAATATTGTGGGCGGTCCCGCAGTGTGGCAGTGGTCGGACAGCCACCACGTCTACAGCGGTCCCATTGACAGCCTCAGTTTATTTATTTATAAAGTTTTATATAGCACGAACATGACCCTTGGGGTTAACAGAACGCTTTGCAATATTCAATTGTTGCACCGTACAGTACAAAAGAGGTATATAGGAGTATATGGGTGGCATAGGAGACTAGTAGTTATTAAGTAGTGATCCACAAGGGAATCTGAGCGCTTTACAATACACAGGTTATTACATATTAGGTGGTTGAGGTAGTATACATACATTCGATATATACGTCATTCAGTACAAAAGAGGTAGACAATGGTATAAGGGTAGCATAGGTTACTGGTTCTCATCATAGAGTTAAAGTCTTAGAATGTGAATTTGTTCATTAGGAGTTCAAGTTCAAGTTCAAGTTCCAAAATTTGTATAGCGCACTACTCACCCAGAGGGTCTCAAGACGCTTGAGGGAGGGAGGTGTTTTACTTACGTGTTCGACCTGGGGCTCGGGCAGAGTTAGTGCGGCAGCCATCTTGGGTAGGGCTTCCTCCCTTGGGGCGAGAGGAAACAGTATAAAAACAGTAATAGGACTCTATTCGCGAGAATTCTGCAACTGACACCTGAGGCTTGAGCCGGGCGGTTACTTTTACTTTTACTCCTTCTCTAGAGCTATTTTTAAATCATTATTCTTTGTTTGCACTGCCCTCTGTGGCCTTCCCCCCCTGCACTAAGCGCGCGAATTTATCGCGACGCTGTTGTCTTTTCCGATTTTGGGTTAAGACTTCCTTTAATTTTAAAATTAATTCCTGACTAGTCTGTACTCACCACACCTAGCGCTACCTCCCCCAGAGGGTCCGGACGATTTTAAGGCTGTTCGACCTGGGGCTCGGGCAGAGTTAGTGTGGCAGCCATCTTGGGTAGGGCTTCCTCCCTTGGGGCGAGAGGAAACAGTAATAGGACTCTATTCGCGAGAATCCTGCAATTGACGCCTGAGGCTTGAGCCGGGCGGTTACTTTTACTTTTACTCCTTCTCTAGAGCTATTTTTAAATCATTATTCTTTGTTTGCACTGCCCTCTGTGGCCTTCCCCCCCTGCACTAAGCGCGCGGATTTATCGCGACTCTGTTGTCTTTTCCGATTTTGGGTTAAGACTTCATTTAATTTTAAAATTAATTCCTGACTAGTCTGTACTCACCACACCTAGCGCTACCTCCCCCAGAGGGTCCGGCTGATTTTGGGGCTGTTCGACCTGGGGCTCGGGCAGAGTTAGTGCGGCAGCCATCTTGGGTAGGGCTTCCTCCATTGGGGCGAGAGGAAACAGTATAAAAACAAACGGCTATGACTCCGCGCAGCGGACGCGTTCAGCGGGCGCGCCGTACTCGCGCCGGAGTCAAGCCCGAGTCCAGCCCGTCTGCGCCCGTCCGCGACAGTCCGGGGCGCTGGGCGACTCCTCTAAGTCCTCTGACTCCACTTGATGTCCCGGAACCGGTAAGGCACCTTGTGCATTACTCGAAACAGGAGCTTCTTGTTCTACGTTCCAAAATGGCCATTGGCTGTGATCATAACTATCTAGCCGATAGTTTACCTACCACATGTGACTTTTGCAACCACACTTTTTCATCACCTAAAGCAATACACTGCCTTTAGCTAAACCTAACATGCTATTACTCAACTGTAGGTCCATGAAAAAACACAAATTGGAAATACACGATCTAATTACTAGCAATAAGCCCGAAGTGCTATTTCTAACTGAGACGTGGTTGGATGGTTAGATAAAAAAGAACTTAAAAATTACAGACCTATTGCTAGCCTTCCATTCTTGGCCAAAGTGGTCGAAAAGGCCACGAATTCCCAACTATCTGACTTTTTAGAAAAACACCGACTGCTCGACGACTCCCAATTCGGCTTTCGGAAGTACCATGGGACCGAGACGGCCCTTATTAAGGCAGCCGATGATGTCAGAGCCATCCGGGACCAAGGAGGTACCGCTATTCTAGTACTATTGGATCTATCTGCAGCCTTCGACACGTTCGACCACAACATCTTGGTCGACCGTGTCGGAAAGTTGGGCATCCGACATCATGCCAGAGACTTACTTGCCTCCTTTCTAGCAGAGAGATCTCAAGCAGTCACCCTTGGACCTTTCCAGTCTGCGCAACTCTCGCTCCCATGCGGGGTCCCCCAAGGCTCATCCCTTAGTCCGACACTATTTAATATATATGTGTCGGACCTCGCCCCTGTCATCAGGGCATATGGGATGAGCCTAACGTCTTACGCAGACGACACACAACTGGTCCTGGCCATCAAGGGTGACGGAGGACAAGTGGCACAAAACTTTAAAGATGGACTACTGGAAATAGGAGAGTGGATGACCAAAAACTGCCTCAAGCTAAACTCAGAAAAAACTGAGGTAGTCATCTTTGGACCACTCCTCCCAGCATGGTCATCATGCTGGTGGCCAGCAGCTTTTGGCTCACCCCCCACCCCATCAGCTAAAGTCAGGAATCTGGGAGTCATCTTTGATGACGGGCTCACATTTCTGGACCATGCAAATAAAGTTGCTACCACCGCCCATTTTAAACTGAAAATGATTAGGAAGATTCGCCCCTTTCTACCTGAGGCAGCAATTAAGACACTGGTCAGTGCTTTAGTCTTGTCATCACTAGACTATTGTAACGGGCTATTTCTTAATGCCCAGGCCAGGGTCATACAAAAGTTACAGTCCATTCAGAATGCGGCTGCACGACTGATTACAGGTACTGCTAAGTTCAGTCCCATTTCAGATACCATCAGGCAGTACCACTGGTTACCGATTCACAAAAGAATAAAGTTCAAGTCCTTGTGCATAGTTTATAAATCACTTAATAACCAAGGACCGCATGCCCTCAAAAACCAATTAACTCCCTACATACCCTGCAGACAGTTACGCTCCTCCACCTTACACCAATTAGTAATTCCTCGAACAAAAACAGTGTCCAGGGGTGACCGCCGCTTTTCAGTGGCCGCACCCAGGCTCTGGAATGCCCTTCCTCAGCACATCAGGACCAGTCCGTCACTCCAACAATTTCGAAAACTTTTAAAGACATGGCTCTTCATTCAGTAAGGCGGTGACTACACTTAGGAGACAGATGATTTTTAGCGCCGAGACGCCTACGGGTATTTGCTGCGCTCTATAAATGTCAAAAATAAAATAAATAAATAAATAAATTAGGAGTCTGCCCCAGAAGCGCTGGAAGCTACCCCCCTGGCTACTGTCTATTGCGTCTAGACAGACACAAACAAAGAGGGGGAGGGATTGCCCTCATTCATAAAACTGAGCTAGAATGCATCCTTACAAAAGCCAATATACTGCACAGTGAAAACGGCCTATTTACCATCAAACTTGGACCGAGAAACATCATTAACGGCCGGTTAATATATCGTCCTCCTGGAGCAGCTGGACTATTCGAAAGTAATCTTCTTGATTATATCACGCAACCAGCTCTCCGTTATAAAAAGTTTATAATTTTAGGTGACTTAAACCTCCATTTTGAGGATAGGGAGTGTAAAGAGGCACAGGAGGTGGCCACGGTATTGGCGTCATTGGGACTGAATCTACAATCTACTGCCCCATCACACCAACACGGCCATCTCTTGGACCCCATCTTTGCCAACTGGGAAGGCATCACTGCCTTACCTCCGGTAAAAATAATTTGGTCTGACCATTTTGTCATTCCGTTCCTGATAGATAATACACTCACAGATAACAGAATCCTTAAGCCCCCTTCCCTTAAACGAAGAAACTGGAAGAAGTTTGACCAAGAAGCTTTTAGACTTGCTCTCCAAAAAAATCCTCCTTTGCTAAGTAACTCTCTTCAAGAAGCCCACGAAAATTATGAAAATTGGCTGTCCAATGCCCTGGATGAGATAGCCCCTTGGACATCCAAGCCCCCTGCCAGGCAGTCTAAAACCGCTCCATGGTTCTCTGAAAAATTAAAACTAGCCAAATCCAGATGTAAAACTCTAGGGCGCAACTGGAGAAAGCATTACAACCTCGAGGATAAAATGCTATATAAGACTGAACTCCATAAATATCGTAAATTAGTGAGATCGGAAAAAAGCCGCCATCTCAAAAATAGAATTGACTCCGCGGATAATCCTACCAAAGAACTGTTTTCGATCTATAAAGAACTTACTATTCCTACTAGATTGGAAGCTCAGGACACGTATTCGAAAGAACTATGTGACTCCATTGCTGATTTTTTTGATAACAAGATTGACAAAATCCATGCCACCTTCACAAAAGATGAGTCCAGTTCTAGCGAATCGGCAGAAGTCAACAATAGCAACACGGGGACCCCTGGTCTCACGTGCTTTATCACTCCTGAGAAACAAGAGCTTCTCAGCATTGTTAACAGCATACAATCCGGTTCCCCGAGTGATGTATGCCCACCGACTCGCTGCAGAGGAGTCATGGAGTCTACAGTTATTGACTATATCAGTCTTATTGTATCACTGTCCTTCGAGGAATGTAAGGTACTAGATGCCTGGAAAACTGCCCAAGTCATCCCCCTGAAAAAAAAAGGCCAACATCCACATCTCCCAACTCCAGAATCTCCGCCCCATATCCCTCCTCCCTTTTTGTGCCAAGATTGTGGAGAAAGTAGTGAATAGGCAGCTCATGAGTTATCTGAAAGATCACTCGCTCTTACATCCTACTCAATCAGGATTCAGAGCCTGATACTCTACTGAGTCAGCCCTACTTTTCTCCACCGAGAGTCTCAGGCGCATAGTAGATGAGGGAGAGACAGCAGCGTTGGTACTATTAGATCTAAGTGCAGCCTTTGACAAGCGTGCGGCACTCAACGCTGCAGTCTCGGCTATCTGGAATGGGAGTAAAGGGGTCAGCCCTTGCGTGGCTGGAGTCCTTCCTGGCCAATAGAAACTTTCAGTTGCATTGCCCCCCCTTTAAGTCCTCTCTTAGAAATGCGATATGGGGTCCATCAGGGCTCAAGTTTGAGCACCCCCTTGTTTAATATCTATATGGAACCCCTGGCCTGCATAGTAGAGACTTATGGGGTGGGCATTGTCAGCTACGCTGATGACACCCAATTGGTGTTCAAACTTACGCCCAACCACAGAGAAGATGCCACCAATTTCTCCAACTGCCTCTCTTCCGTGGCAGCTTGGATGAACAACAATTGTCTTCGCCTTAATAGCGACAAAACTGAGCTGTTGGTGGTGGGAAAATCCTCTTCCGCATGGTCCCACATGTGGTGGCCTGCGGAACTCGACAGTCTGCCTTGCCCAGTGGCATCGGTGCGGAACTTGGGCATAACATTGGACTCTAACCTGTCATATAAACCTCATGTGAATAAAGTCACAGCAAGATGTTTCAGCGTACTGAGGGTCCTTCGGAAGGTACTAGATCTTCTTCCCATTGACTCAAGAAAGACCATTGTCCATGCCCTAGTCACCCCCCATCTGGACTATGGGAACGCCTTGTTACTGGGTTTGAGCAAGAAGGGCACCCACCAACTCCAGTGCGCTCAGAATGCCGCTGCGCGCCTTGTGCTCAAGCTTCCTCGAAGAGCCTCAGGGAGACTGGCTTTGTCCAGACTCCATTGGCTCCCCATCAAGGAGCGAATTAAATTCAAGGCCCTATGCTTTGCCCACCGCATAGCCCATGGCACTGGTCCAGGTTATCTGCATAGTTTACTCACTATACATCGACCTACCCGGAATCTTAGATCTTCTGGTACGATGATGTTCAAAATCCCTAAGATAACTAGAGCCAAGATGGGTGGCTCCTCGTTCAGATACTTGGCTGCCAAGGGCTGGAATGAACTCCCTCTCGATATGCGGATGGAACTCTCTGAAATAAGATTTCGAGGAAAATTGAAAACCTTCCTCTTTCCCCCCATCTAACCTCCTCATTTCCCCTTGCCCCTGTCCGTTCTACCTGTGTTCATTCCTCTGAGCTCCTTTGCGGTTTTCAGCGCGGGGACACTCTGTTTTTGAGTAACCAGGCGCTGTATAAATGGCTTCTATTCTATTCTATTATCGAATATCCAGGTTTTAGTTGCTTTCTGAAAGAGAGGTGGTTCTGTGTGAGGCGGAGGTGGGTGGGGAGAGAATTCCAGGTTTTGGCCGCTAAGTAGGAGAAGGATCTTCCCCCCATGGTGGATCGGTGGATGCGCGGAATTGCGGCGAGGGCTTGATTTACCAGTTTTACTTCTTTTTTGAAGGAGGTAAAGGAAGTGATCCCGCGAACCACTGGAGGTAGGGAGTTCCAAATCTTTGGAGCAATCCCTGAGAATGTTCTGCAATCAGTTCTCTTTTTGTGGAAGGATTGTGGTTTCAGTAGTAATGAACTTGAACTACGCAATAGTCTGCATCCTCTTCAACGTTCAAGCTTTCGTGCTAAGTAGCTGGGGTATTGCTATGCAGTGCTTTGTGGGTCATGCAGGCGATCTTTAGGTGTATTCTTGCCTCGTAGGGTAGCCAGTTCAAAACTTTCAAGGTCGGAGAAATGTGATTATTTCTTTTAGTCCCTGAGCCCAGTCTGGCCACAGCGTTAAGCGAAACCCTCAGAGGGGCAAGCTTGTATTTGGGAAGACTGCATAGGGTGGTGCTTCCATAGTCCAATCTTGGTAACACTAGGGATTGTACCGCCATTTTTAGGTCGTTCTGTGGGAGGAAGGGCTTGAGTTTCCTTTGTATACTCATCTGATGATTAGCTCCCTTGGTGGCAATATTGATTTGCGCCTGCATGTTCAAGGGTTTGTCTATGGTGACTCCCAAGGATTTTGCGGAGTCAATGATGTGGGGAGCACAGTCATAAGAAGTAAGATGCTTCAACCATAAGTCTATCTTGGGTGTGTGATTGGGAGGGGGGATTAGAAGGAATTCCGTTTTTTTGGTGTTAAACATGAGGTGGTTGTCAGTGAGCCAACTTTGAGTATTCTGTAGAATAGCGTTGAGGGAGATGAAGTCTTCTGGTTGGGAGATTTTCATATACAGTTGAGCGTTGTCCACATATAGGTGATATAGAATGCTCACAGAGCTCAGTGTTCTTGCCAGGGGTTCCATGACTAAATTGAAAAAGGATGGGTGGGAGTGCTGAGCCCTGTGGAACCCCTATGGTGACCATGGAGGGTTGAGAAAGTGAATTCTTCGTCTTAATTCTTTGTGTTCTGTTATTTAGGAAGGAGGTGAACCATTGTAGCACTGAGCCAGTTAGGCCCATCCTTCGTTCCAGTAAGGACAGTAGGTTGTCATGCTTAACCGTATCAAAAGCGGAGGATAAGTCAAGAAGTATCAATAGGCATGATTCATTGTGGTCAAGCATTTTTAGGATGTCGTCCATTATGTGGGTGAGTGCAGATTCAGTGCTGTCACCATGCCGGAAGCCGGATTCGTGTTTGTCTAGGAGGTTGACATTCTCAGTGTGGTTGCATAGTTGTATTTGAACATATTTTTCCAGCAATTTTGCCAAAGTGGCGATGTTGGATATAGGGCGGTAGTTGTTGAGATCAGTGGCGAGGGAGTCAGACTTCTTTAGAATAGGTATGACCTGCCCTATTTAAGACAGTCCAATATGGGCCCTTGTCTCAAGGAGGCATTTACGATCTTTGACCATAGAGGAAGATCAGAGGTTTTTATCATTTTGAATAAAGAAGGAAGTAATGGGTCCTAGAAGTGATTTGAGGGGTTAAATAGTTAGAAGAGTGTTATAGATTTCTTGTTCAGGGATGGGCAGGAAGGTGTGCCAAGAGGCATTGTTTTTTGGGATTTCCGTCGGAGTAATAAAATGGAACTTGAGCTGAGAGTGAGATTTATCCTCAAGGGCGATAGTTTGAGAGAGGGCCTTCTTTGATTGTATGTTGAGTTCAATGGATTTTGTTTTTTCTAGGAAGAAGTTGGCCAGCTCATCGCAGTTAGGTGTAACCGAGTCGCTTGGTTCCAGGGAGTTTGGCTTGTTGCGCGCTTGTTTTTTGACGATTGTGAATCGTTTTTGGGAAGGTTGATGGCTTGGTTAAGCTGGGATTTGAAAAAGTCTGCTTTAGCCTTTAGGATCTTCCTATTGTATGAATTCCTCAGCACTCTGAGTTGATAGAGGTGCTCAATGGAGGGTGCTGATTTCCATAGTCGCTCCGCTGATCTTAGCTTTCGCCGATCCGAATTCAGGTTCTCATTTAACCATGGTTTGGAGAGTTTGGAGGAAACGTTTTTTTCCAGGATGGGCGCTGCAGAGTTAATAATTTCAAGCATTGTGGAATTGTAAAAGACTGCAAGGTCATGGACGTCAGCCATGTCTGTCGAGGGGATCTTGGCGGAGTTGCAACGGTTTAGCAGGTTGATGGCGTTGATATTTTGTATATTCCTTTTCCATTGTTTTGTTTTTGTGGGTTGACCCCTTTTAGGAGTTACCTCAATATTGATAGAGAAGAGAATGCTATAATGATCTGTCCAGTCACATGAGGTGATGGATTCTAATAATACTGTGTTAATTTTAGCTATGATGAGGTCTAGTGTCACTCCCTTGTTGTGGGTTAGACTGTCACATAGTTGGGACAGATCCTGATTGGCCAGAAAAGATTTAAGACAGCTTACACCATGATCGCTTGAGTTATTCCAATGGAGATAGAAGCCGCCCAGGAAAATCTGTGGCACTTGTGAGTTCTCATTGGATGTAATAACCTCCATTAGCTCATCGATGAATGTCAAATTATCACCCGGGGGTTGTTAAATTATGTGAAGTTTGCAGGCTAGGCGCTTGTCATCAGAGATGTTGATACAGCGATATTCGCAAGAGGATAAAGAGATTGAGTCTGCTTGATTGACTGAGATTGTGTTTCAATAAATGCAGGCTAGCCAGCCACCAGGTTGCATGTTTCTGTCTAGGCAGATTAGGTCATGACTAGGAGGTACCAGTAGGTCCAAGATGGGAGAGGAGGAACTTTTTAGCCATGTTTCGGTAAGGACGATAATGTCAAGATCATTTGTGAGGATGAAGTTGTAAATGTCAGGGGCATGTTTGCTAGCAGATCTGCAATTGATGAGTGCACATTTCAACTTGCTAGTCCAATGGGGGGAGTGGTCTGCAATTGTAATAAAGCCCCAAGTGTAAGAGTACATTTACACATGTAGATTTACTCAAGTGCAAATTTACCATTGTGAATGCTTAGGCCTCCCAGTGTTCCATACTATCAAGCCCATGCACAGTATCCAACCTTCTAACATGTCCAGCCTTTCAGTATCATTTGAACTGCTCCATAAAATGCTGTCCATATGTAAAGACTCCTGGATCATAAAGTATATACTGATATAGGGTAAATGCACAGACTGCAATATCACAAAACCAATATGCACAGCCTTTGCTATCAAAAATGTCTTAATTAATTTTGAAGCCTCTCTTTATATATCCATATACACCACCATATACTGTATTTCACAAACCCATATACACAATTGTTTCATATCATGAAACTAAATACAAAACATTGTCTATTAACGAAGCCTCTATGCGTTGTTTGGAATCTGCGAAGCCCATATACAAAGCCTTGCATATTATGAAGCTTATATAAACAGCCTTTCAATATAAAGATATATGCACAGTTTTCTATTTTATGAAATACAAATACACTTTATTGCCTATATCAAAAACGCCCCTGTTCACATTATGCATTTCATGAAGCCTATGTAAAAGCATTTATTAATAAAGTCTGTGTTCACAGTCTTTGCATATCATAAAGCGTTTAAAGAAAACCTTATGGATTTAGAAAGCTATATGCATGGCAAATCGAGAAACCTTTTTATAAAAAATGTATGTATATTATATAGCCTATGTATACCTTCCTGGCATAGCATGAAGACATTATGGGCAGCCACCAATATCACTACATCCATAAGAAGGCCATATGCACAGCTTTCTAATAACACAATATTGCCTATATATCTTGAAACCCATATAAAGAGTCTTTATGTCATGGTGTCAGTATAAATCAATCAATCAATTAATCAGAGTACTTGTAAAGCTCGCTACTTACCCGTGAGGGTCTCAAGGCGCTATGGGGAGGGGGTGAGGTGCTGCTACTGCTCGAAGAGCCAGGTCTTGAGCAGTCTTCTGGAGGCGAGTAGGTCTTGGGTCTGCCATATGTGGGTAGGGAGGGTGTTCCAGGTCTTGGCGGCGAGGTAGGAGAAGGATCTGCCGCAGGAGGTCGTTCGTTGGATGCGGGGGACAACGGCGAGGGCGAGGCTGGTGGAGCGGAGCTGGTGGGTGGGGGTGTAGAAGCTGAGTCTGCTGTTCAGGTAGGCTGGTCTGGTGTTGTGGAGTGCTTTGTGTGCATGGGTGAGGAGCTTGAAGGTGATCCTCTTGTCAACGGGGAGCCAGTGTAGGTCTCTCAGGTGGGGGGTGATGTGGTTGCGGCGGGGGACGTTGACGATCAGTCGGGCGGAGGTGTTTTGGATGCGTTCTAGTCGTTGTAGGGGTTTGGCTGGGATTCCTGCGTAGAGTGCGTTCCCGTAGTCCAGTCTTGTGCTGGCGAGGGCCTGTGTCACCATTCTTCTTGTTTTGGTCGGGATCCACTTGTAGATCCTGCGGAGCATGCAGAGGGTGGTGTAGCAGGAGGAGGAGACGGCGTTGACCTGCTTAGACATGGAGAGGGAGGAGTCGAGGATGAATCCTAGGTTGCGTGCATGGTCAGTGGGTGTTGGTGCTGTTCCCAGTGTGGTCGGCCACCAGGAGTGATCCCAGACTGAGGGGGTGGGTCCGAGGATGAGGACCTCCGTCTTGTCCGAGTTCAGCTTCAGACGGCTGCTGCTCATCCAGTCGGCGACGGTCTTCATTCCCTCGTGGAAGTTGGTTTTGGCGGTGTGTGGGTCCTTGGTGAGAGAGAGGATGAGCTGTGTGTCGTTGGCGTAGGAGATGATGTTGAGGTTGTGATGGCAGGCCACTAGTGCGAGGGGGGCCATGTAGACGTTGAACAGCGTCGGGCTGAGAGATGAGCCCTGGGGGACGCCGCAGATGATGTCGTTGGCTTCGGATCGGAAGGGTGGGAGGCGGATGCTCTGGGTTATGCCGGAGAGGAAGGACGTGGTCCATTCAAGGCCCTTCTCTGGGATTCGGGCTTCTAGGAGGCGTGTCTTTAGATTGCAATGGCATACCGTGTTGAAGGCGGCTGACAGGTCCAGGAGGATGAGGGGTGATGTTTCGCCGTTGTCTAGTTGGCGCCTGATGTCGTCTGTAGCGGCGATGAGGGCTGTCTCGGTGCTGTGGTTTCGTCTGAATCCGGACTGGGATGGGTCCAAGATGTTGTTGTCTTCCAGGTGGCGGGCTAATTGCATGTTGACGATTTTCTCGATGACCTTTGCCGGGAACGGGAGCAGGGAGATGGGCCAGAAGTTCTTGAGGTCCTTGGCGTCCGCCTTGGGCTTCTTGAGGAGGGCGTTGATTTCAGCGTGCTTCCAGCTTTCCGGGAATGTCGCTGTTTCGAAGGAGATGTTGATGACCTTCCGTAGTTGGGGTGCCATGATTGCGTCTGCTTTGTTGAATTTGTGGTGTGGACACAGGTCTGACGGAGATCCTGAGTGGATGGAGTTCATGACCTTGCGTGTCTCATCGTCGTTGACGTTGGACCAGGAGGTCAGGCGGTTATCGCTGGTAGTGTTCACTGGGGAGGTGGAGTCTGGCATAGTCGGGGTGGTCGTGGTGTTGAAGCTTTCGTGGATGTCAGCGATATTGCCGTGGAAGAAGATGGCTAGTGAGTAGTTCTTGTGAGGGCTCGATGTCGTTGGCATTGGCGCTGGGGTTGGAGAGTTCCTTTACGATGCTGAAGAGCTCCTTGCTGTCGTGTTTGTTGTTATCCAAGCGGTCTTTGAAGGAGGATCTCTTGGCTAATCTGATGAGGTGGTGATGTCTGTGGGTGGCATCCTTGTGGGCTGCGTGGTTGTCCGGTGTGCGTTCGTGGAGCCATATCTTCTCCAGTTTCCGGCATGCGCATTTGGAGGTTTGGAGCTTGTCGGTGAACCAGGTGGCTCTCTTGCTGTCGTGGCTGTTGGAGGGTTTCTTGAGCAGGGCGAGGGTGTTGGCACAGTCGTCTATCCACTGTCTGAGGTTGCAGGCTGCGGCGTCTGGGTTGGTGGGGTCGATGGGTGGGTTCTGTGCGGGGGTGGTGATCAGCTGGTCTTCGGTGACTTTGCTCCAGCAGCGACGAGGCAGCTGTTGGGTGCGGTGGTGCTTGGTTGGTTTCTTGAAGGTGAAATGGATGCAGCGGTGGTCGGTCCAGTGGAGTTCGGTGGTGTGGTCAAAGGTGACGTGGGTGCCTGTGGAGAAGACGGGGTCCAGCGTGTGGCCGGCGGCGTGGGTGGGTGCGGTGACGAGTTGTCTGAGGCCAAGGTTGGCGAGGTTGCCGATCAGGGTGGCGGAGTTGGCGTCGTTGTTGTTCTCGAGGTGGAAGTTCAGGTCCCAGAGGAGGGTGTAGTCCGTGGAGGCGAGTGCGTGGGTGTTGGCGAGGTCGGCGATGGAGTCGCTGAACTGAGCCCGGGGTCCGGGGGGTCTGTAGATGAGTGTTCCTCTGAAGGTGGTGTTGGGGTCGGTGTGGATCCGGAAGTGGAGGTGTTCGGCGGTGTTCAGGGTGTCATCTGTGTGGATGGCGACCTTGAGGGTGGACTTGTGGACGATGGCTATTCCTCCTCCGATTCGGTTGGCGCGATCCCTGCGGGTGATCTTGTAGCCGTCCGGGATGGCTATGGCGATGTTGGGCGCCAAGGAGTCGTTCCACCAGGTCTCAGTCAGGAAGGCCACATCTGGGGCAGAGGTGTTGAGCAGATCCCAGAGCTCAACAGTGTGTTTGCGTGCGGAGCGGGTGTTGAGGAGTATGCAGGGAAGTGGTTGGGTCCAGTCCTTGGAGGTTTGGTTGCTCTGTTGCAGGTGAAGCTGCAGGTGCGGCAGGAGAAGGGTCCGTGGGTCCGTTTCGGGGCGGCCTGGAAGCAGTTGTGGTTTCGGCCGGCGTTGATTGCGTGGAGGGTGCTGGCGTCGTAGTGGAGTCTGGTGTCTTTGCGTTCGCGGGGTCCAGGGGTCCAGGGGTTCTGGCGCTGGGCGCGGTCCAGGCACAGACGGGCTTGCCTTTTGCGCGCCAGCGGTGTGCCCGCTGCGCGCGTCCGCTGCGCGGCTGTTGAGCGTCAGGCATATATGGGGAGGTGGGAGGGAGGAGCAGCTGGGAGGCGGGAGCAGCAAGTGGGCAGGGGGCCGGGCCGCAGGGGGCACAGCGGCATGGAAACAGTGGTACAGAAAGCAAAATGGAGCACAAGGGGGGGAAACGAGTGGCCCAGAGCAGAAAACGAGGCCCGAAGAGGGGGAAACAGTGGTACAGAAGGCAAAATGAGGCACAAGGGGGGGGAAACGAGTGGCACAGAGCAGAAAACGAGGCACAAAGAGGGGGAAACAGTGGTACAGAAGGCAAAATGGGGCACAAGGGGGGGAATGAGTGGCACAGAGCAGAAAACGAGGCACAAGAGGGGGAGACAGTGGCACAGAAGCAAAAAAGACGGAGGACACTTACCAGCGGCAGTGGCAGTGGCAGCAGAAGCACACAGTCGGAGCTGCATGGAGGGGGAGCGACCTACCAGGAGGGTCAGGGGTAGCCTTATAGATCCTGAATTCTTTTTCCAGTAGTCCTTGTTTATCATGATGGCCATATACACAACCTTTGCATATCAAAAACCCTCTCAAAACAGCCTTATTTATCATGAAGCCAATATGCACAACCTTGCATATTGTGAATTCCATACCAATAGTCCTTGTACGTCATTGTGCTCAGATACATAGCCTCATTTCTTAATGTAGTCCATTTATATGTATGCACTATTTTTATAGTGTGAACCTTGCTGAAAGGCAGATGACCACTGAACTGAGTCAAAGACATAGATACTCTGAGGCTGAATGTAGGTAGGGATATTAGGTTCTGATAGGAGAGATATAGTGGCGTGGCCTCGCCAAATAATGAGGCCCAAAATAATGCGACTAATTTCATGGTTTTATTATGCCAGAGTGCAACAATATGGGGTAATTGTATCAGTAAAACAAAAACAATAGATTATGGATTAGAGTTACATGAAAGAAAAACTAAAAGAAGGGAATAGTAAAGAAAAAATTAAATGATGGCATTTGGCCAACCCCCTCTTTAATTTAGGTAATGAAATTAATGACATTAAGTTATTAAAAAGGAAGGATATAATTAATTAGAAAAAAGACATAAAAGGTGAACAATGAAGGGATGAGGTAAAGTAAGGCAAGGGGATTTGTCCACAGACATTAATTAAAAAACAAATAATACATTTTAAAAAGACGACATTTCACTGACATAACGCGAAAATAATCGCGAGATTATTGAAACAAATAATAAAAATAACTGATCCAACATTAACCACTACGATAAAAAATTACCGGATACTAACCTCAAAGTGACTAATGACCCCAAGATAAACACATGGACCCTCAAAATATATATTTGGTCTTGTAATCATGTTCAATCCTTACCTTAGAACATTGTTACACATCTCACTAGTTTGTCCATTGGTCACCAACACCATCAGTATAAGCTATAATTCTGGTAAAAGAGTCATTGGAGCTTACCTTGAAAACACTTTGCAACATGTCTGTGAAGTGCTTAACATTTTTGGGAGATGTCTACTGTTGGTCAGACCTGTCAGAACCTTTTGTAGTGTTCAGGGCAAAATGTTATGCAGGGCCAGTGGCGAAGGAAGGGGGGTCCCGTGGGTGCGGGCCGCCCCGGGTGTCATCACTGAGGGGGGTGACAAAATGGCAAAAATATTGCCATTTTGTCACCCCCCTCAGTGATGACACTTGTCACCCCGGCTTGACAAAATGGCAAAAATATGTGTTTTTTAAACACATATTTTTGCCATTTTGTCAAGCGGGGGTTGACAAGAAATTTTCCGCACCGGGTACCACCTGACCTTGCTACGCAATTGTGCGGTCCCACTCTAGCTGGTAATAAACAAGCTCCTTGTACCTACAAAAATATTTATATGCTGGGGAAGGAGAACTCACAACATTAAATACATTTTATACTTGTAGCATTGGGACCCAAAAAGCGCAGGGTCCAAGTCAAAGGGCCCCGGCTGCCCTCCTCTTCTGATGACACTCAGTGTGACAAAAGTGTGCCGAAAGAGGAGTGAAGGTTGGACAACACGTTTCTCTGCAGCTGAGAATACAAACACTAGGGGCACTTTGGTATTACAGAAGGGGGCGCAGACACTTGTGCGTTACCTTCAGTAATACTGATAGGGATGGCGCACCTAAAGCACCAGCATCACCTTCAGGGGGCGTTCCCTTATTTGCATATGGGCATCCCCTATGCAAATGAGGGAATTCCTTCACCATATGACAGACACTGGCGCAGAGGCAAATAAGCTCTCCTAGCTGGTACACAGTGAGTGCGCCCCCTGAGAGCAGCCCTAAAGGGGGGAGAAAGGGGATCCAATGGACCCCCCAGACATCCCCTTGCAGG
Source organism: Lissotriton vulgaris (assembly GCF_964263255.1). NCBI lineage: Eukaryota > Metazoa > Chordata > Amphibia > Caudata > Salamandridae > Lissotriton > Lissotriton vulgaris. The sequence goes on along the minus strand of NC_141685.1, from coordinate 1,671,586,750 downwards.
CGGGTGCAGTCCCTGAGTGGATCTCTAAGCCCCTTTAAAAGTGCAGGCGGGTGCACTGTGAAAACATGGAACGGCTGCCAGTAGCGGCTCCATGTTTTCTCAAGAATGCGTTGCCCCCAGTGCAATGGGAGTTTGTGGCTGCCCTGGGGGCATCGCATACATTGTAATAGGGTGCACTGTCATTGTTTGATCCGGGCACACCTTTTGGAAAGTGCGCCCGAGGCAAACAAAGACAATGCGTAATACGGCTCCAGGCCTGCTAATTACCTCTAAATTATTATGGAGTCCTATGTTTGCAATAAAGAAACACTGTGCAGTTATTGTCCAAAGCATCTTCAAAGTTTACCTGTAAACTTGAGCGCGTTTCTTACAAGGTAATTTTAAAAGCATAGACAAAGAACATTAGTCTGCAACTCATGTATGGAGCACAGATTTGGCTTCCTCTGACCACTGAAGCTATTGGTGAACTTGAGGGCCTTATTTTAATATGTTTCTTAGTGACATATGCACAATTACAGCTTTAGTTCATTCATTGAGGTTGTGATAAATCTCTTAGAATGTTCTGTAGGGTAGGAGCCAGAGTCAGTATTGTTGTGTTGCATCTATTGTTATGGAGAATGTATATTTGACCACAAATCAAACTGTATGATTTTCTTTTAATGTTGTATATCACGTTTTGTTTGGTTATTTGAATGTATGGTCATTTATGATGTCTTTATAGTTGAAAACCTTTGTTGGCGAGAATGTATCAAACTACCTTCCTTTACCACCGTGTTCATTGTAGATATATTGACGAAAAGACATTGGTGGGCGGAATGCTTGAATTAATCCTAGCCATTTGTAATAACTCAGGGCAGCATTCCAGCCCATCGTTTTTTGGCCCTCTCAAGACAGGAAGTAGATATATGCAAATTGCCTTGATCCTGTTCCAATAGAAAAGGTCCAGCCTGATCTGCCTCACTAGCTAGGCCTTAATAGGCCAAAACTGGTCTGGGGATGGTTGTGTACCTAAATATTTTTTTTTACATTTCTTTAAAGAATTTATAAAGTGCTCTGTCACCAACTGTTATCCTGGCGCTAGCCTCTAAACGATTAAGATCACAAGGAGGAGGATCACGGAGGAGATAAAACCCCCCAAAAAGAGAACAAAAGAGTCATAATTAGTGGGGACCTGGCCTATTAGCTCGGGCTGGACTGTTCCTATTGAAGCAAGACTAAAACTGATTTGCATATGGTTGGTACTTGTCTAGAGCTCCATATTGTGGAATGTGCCCGAGCGAACACCAGTGACGGAAATTATTATAACATTCTCCCCATCAGTTTTTTTTAATCAACTGTAGATATTCGAAGTGCAATGGATATGCCCAAACCTTAGTCATGTGCTCACTGTGCCACAGCACTCATGCTGACCTTCACTGATGGGGTGTAAATAGGCTGAAACCACTTTGAGATTGCTTGTGTCCCTGTGTTGGGATGACATGGACTGGCCTTTCAGGCTTGACTTATGCTGTTGGAGCAGGACCAAAGCTCATTAGCATATGGCTGGTCTCTGTCTAGAATGGAATAGTGGGTGAAAAACAATGCTCTGGAATGTGGCATGGAGCTCATCATCAGTGGCTGATATTAAGTCAAGCTGTCTTGCCATCACTTTGTTGTTTGTTGCAGTGTAGATATGTCACAACCTGTTACACCGCAGACACTACCTCTGCTCCTTTCCGTTGTGTTGTGAGCTCTATTTTGGACTCTGGGTATTCTGAGTATATGATCGAAAGTGTGCAGGGCAGAGAAGAACAAATAGCAAACAAAATTATAAAACTAATATCTATTTAATTACTGTATAGACATAACTCTGCGGTTAATGCTACTTTTCTGTTTCCTCAGCTCGGCCCATTAGATAACAGCATCATCCTGAAAGGATCCAAGGTATGATCCTGTCCAGATTGTACAAAGAATCTTGCATGTGCATGTCCCTTTAAAGAAAAGGTATCTCTTAAAAAAGAGGCCCCGCCCGTGGACAACTGCAGTGAGTGACCACCAGCATTCCTACCAAGAGGTCGTGGAAACAGGTTAAAGGGAACTCATCTCCTTGATGCTCAGAGAGGGCCAGAACATATGAAAACAAAAGGAATTAAAGTGTGTCTGTCGGTGCTAGGAAACCCAGGTGTTTCCACACATTTTCTCTCCTCAGCTTGGAGTTCTATAATGAGATGTTAAGTGTAGACAACTTCCAGTGGTAGGGATCTCCAAATTGAGCACAAAGAATGGAGTGCAGGGGTACAGCAAGGCACAGAGCCATAGAGTCAACGTAGAGTTATACAGTAAGACATGGAGCTTGGTTATTCTCAGCAGAAGTGGCATCCACAGCCAGGCATGGGGCACAGGTACTCACTACTAGCAGATAGTCCCACAGGTGCGTATGTAGTACAGGCAGCCTCCAGCAGGACGTAAGTGAACAGCTGGCTGTGGAATATTGAGATTTGTTAGCAGTGCAGAGTTTCATTGCCAACAACCAACAAGCAGTCCCATTACACAAACATTTCATAACTGTATTGAAGCCTGGAGATCAGGCACCATTGTCTTTCCACAGCAAATTCTGCATGACCCCTAGTCCAGAAGGTGAAACTGAGTTACCCATCACTCCTTGCCTGGCTTTGATACAAGCAGTGTGGCATCAGTTACCGTCTTCCGCATATGCCCATCCAACCCTTTGAATGCCCATTGTCCTTAGCTTCTTTCACTTTTCTCTTAAAATTCAAGTCTCCAACTTGGGTTATGTTTTTGTATACGAACAAATAAAAAGGTCAATGTAGTTCCTGAGTTGGGCTACCTTGGCAGTATTACTAATTGTTACATGTAGTACATATGGTCTGCACTGAAGCAAGAATGGATGAAACCTATTTTGCACCATATTTGCTCCATTTTGCTCCAGTCCATGACACCTTTTGGCAGGATTGAAAAGGAAGCATTGGATTTGGAACTGCCTTCTCGTAACCTAATAAATAATAAAGGTACTAACCATTTTGACATCTGGTATGTTTTTACAAGTGAGCTTAAATCATATTCTTCATTTCATAAAAGGTAAGCTACAAATGTGGGACTTTTGTTTCCTCCGTGTATTTGTCCTGGTATAAAACACTTTGTTGTTTAGTCTGTAATAAGCTGTGAACAAAAACAGTTATCAACATTGAGTTCCCAAGCAACAAAAAATTTAGCAAAATGGATGACCTCTAGTTTTGTACAATGTAAAACATTCAGAAATATGGGTGCCCCTGCATTCAAATTTGTCTCAACTTTGTATAAATCCAAGGTGTCCAACGCAGGACCAGGGAAAGAGTGCCAGGTCGATGCAAGATTTTTAAGATTTACATATAAAATGCATTGGCACACAATTAACAAAAATGGAAATCCATAAAATGGTCATTAGAATCTTAAAATTAGGGCAAGGATCCACCCCTCTCAGTCCTACATTGAGTTCACTGACACAATGTTGTGGTAAAAAATATCATTGACAAAAATATTGTGTCAAAAATATTGTTACCCACAATATCGTGCTCCTTTACCGGTAATAACCAAAATATCTGAACAAAACATCATTGATACTAATATCATCCCAAACTATACACACATATAGTTATTTTAATAAATTGAGTTTAAAGTAGTAAATGTTAAATATTTTAACATATACATTTAATATAATGTACATTAAATAAATTGCTAATATTCTTAATACTATTTATACATACTTATATAAACACACACACATGTGTTTGAGTCTGTATATATATATATATATATATATATATATATATATATATATATATATATATATATTTATATATATATATATATATATATATATATATATATATATATATTTTATAGGTAACAATTAATAGACATATTTATTTTACATTATATTTTTTAAATATTTTAAATTCATTACTATGAATATATATATTTATATATATTCACAGCAATTTCTATGAATATATATATATACATTCATAGCAATACATGTAAACTATTAAACAATAATGTAAAATAAATATTTTTATTAATTGTTACACTGTACACATTTATTGTATAATCTATATATATGTATATATATATATACACACACGCATATATTTATAATTCAAGAAACAAAATATTAATGTAGACAATAAAATACAATATAAATATTTAGAACTCCCCAAAAAACACATTTACTAACAATATTATAAACATTAAAATAAATAAAAAAATAAAAACAATATAAAACAGAAAAAACTATAGTTGATGCTACAAAAACTATTTAACCAATATTATGAAAACCTCTGGAGTATCAGAATATTATATATACTATTCCCACTCTAGTTTATGCAAAAGTAGAGAAAGTGTGTACTTTGTAGGGATTAAATGTACTATTCCCCCTCCAGTCTGTGCAACAGTAGGAAATGTGTTGGACTTCAGAGGGATACAATTTACTATTCTCACTCCAGTTTGTATAATAGTCTGGAAAGTGTTGGATTTTGGATGGGTGAAATTTACTATTCCCACTCCAAACTGCCCAAAGGGGTTAATTTGACTATTCCGACTGTAGTCTAAGCAAGAGTAGGAAGGACTTCACTTCAAATACATTACATATATGAGTAACCCTATGAATGTAGAAATAAAATATAACTCTAATGTAAAAACTATTAATTAGCATGAAATATATATTACGTATAAAAACTAAAAACAATTAATCAAGTTACATAATTACTATTCAATAATTAGCAATGAATGAATAATTCCTATTTAATTATAATAGTATATATATAACATTTATATAAACAACAGTAACATATACAATTTATATATCAACTAAAACACATTAAAATAATTAAAAATATATATACTTTTGACCGCTGATATTAAAAACATTGATAATATATAAAATGATATTAGTTCAAAAATCAATATTCTTGTCAGCGATATTCTAGTATAATTATATTTATGCATCATGATATTTTATTTCAGATATTTCTGTCTCCCAATATGTACAACTCAATATTTTTCTCCAAACAGCCCTACGTAGGACATACCTCATCTAAACTATTAACCTGTGACTAGTAGCATAAGCCAATGGTAACTCACAATCCAACACAGGCATTGCAATAACTCTGCTTCATTCTAGGGCGACCCAGGCCAGAGGGGAGAAAGCGGATTGCCAGGAGAAATGGGCATGAAAGGAGAACATGGGATTCAAGGGCCTCCTGGTCCAAGGGTGAGTGTTTCATTGATGCTTGTTCGTGTCTGTGCATCAGGTTTTGTGCTCTGTATCACCTTTGTCTACCTGGCAAGTACACGTGACATGGGCCCTTCTAGTGGATAGGGTCCTTGTCACATATGCTTACCATGTACTCTTCTTCTTAACAGTCCCTCTCTTTCAATGCCAAGTGCTGAGTGCAACTCTCCATGCAAAGAAAAAGACTGAGAAGGACCTAACACAGATTCCACCTTCGACCCCTGAATGCACCTTTGGACATAGGATGCCTGCTTTGCCCCAAAACATCTATCCAGACAGACTCTGCCCTTGAATGCCCTTCCTAACACAGGATGTTCACTCTGCCTCAAAATATCCTCAAAATATCCAACTGGCCGCATCCTGTGCCATTCCTGGCACAGGATGCTCACTGTGCCCCAAAATGTCCATTCAGGCAGAGATTCTGCTGTCTGCCCCTGACACAGGATGTTCCCTCTTATTCCAGGAGTCCTTGACTCACAATGCCTCTTTCCATCAAGAATGTCTTATGCTGCAAAAAATAGCTTAAAAAAGTTATGAATATTTTTAAGTGGCTGCTTGGAACTGATATGTATATTCAAAACAGTCAGTTCTTAGTAAACACCCCCTTCATCCTAATTAGGTTACCATGAACAGCCTAAAGAACCAGAACAAAGATGGACACTTGTAACCGCACCTCCCACACAGTTCGGTGAATCAGAGCTTGGTGTGCTCTTTCCTCAATGCCAGCCATTGTGTGAAACTACTGCTAAGCAGAAAATATTTAGAAAACGATGATATGGAATGGTGCACCCAGTAATTAAGGAGTCCACAATCCTGCGTATCTTGACATTTCCTGTATTGAATGTTGTTGTGTTTCATAAAAGCAGCCTGAAAACAGCCAACGCATTTCGTTCAAAAAGGATTTAACTTCCTCAGGACCCGTAATTATGCAATAATAATTTAATCGGACAGTAGCGGAATCCTCATGATTCAATTGCCACATGCACCATGATCTACAAGACATGACAAGACAGTCATCCATATCCTGGGTAGGGGCGGGGGGTTATGACTTTCACTAATGTTGACATCAGAACTCGTCAAAGAATATAAGGAGCCAGTCAGAGAGGTGGTAAACAGGCTATGCTCCACAGGAGGAACAAAGACATGCTGGACAACCTGAACCCGCTGTCTCCAATCTGGACTCGTTGATGGGATTTCCTCAGGACAACCTGAGTATTCTGATCTTCTATTGAGGGTGCCGTTGGTCAGTACGCCGCCTTTCTATCTGTTCATAGATGAGCGCATATCCCATGAACATGCCTCCTCATGAGCACCAACAAACACAATAAACATTGTGGAAAATCTTTTTATTTAAAAAAAAGTATATTGGTTCATAATATTGTTGAGGGGTCTTAGGAAGTGTCATTGAAATCATAAGATTTACTTTGTGCTGCAATACCTTTTTGAAAACAAAGCCCTGCCCTTGAAGCATAGACTTAATTTCCAAACTCCAGAGACAGTAGCGGGTTCCTGGTTTTCTGATTTCTTTGCCTTGTTGCTATGGCAGCCTGTGATTACTCAGTTGGACAATATGCTCAATTAGAAACATAATCAATACCAAAGGCCACGAGTGTTTTGATTACTTTCAGTCACTTTTCTTAGACTGTGTTCTGAATAAAATTCAAAAATAAGCACTGGCAAAGACAAAAGATCTGGCTTTAATGAGAGAATGTACAAAAACAGCCTGTGTGCATGCCTGTATGTTGCCACAGCTACTGTTTTTGCCTGGACTTGTTTATCAATGTCTTCAAAATGCTTCAATAGGCAAAATGTGATTCCTCCACCAAATCATAAAAAAATTAAAAAAGTCAGCTGTAATGAAAAATAGTTTTTGACAATTTCTGTGTAGTTGTGTGTATGAATTCAATGTGTCATGTTTGTGTGTGCTCCCTCAAGCACTGCAATGAAGGCAATCTGTAGGAGGTATAATGGTATGCCCAACAAGCAAAGGAAAGGTGAGAGAAATATCTTCCTTTGGGCGTACCCAAAGCCCACACTATGTATATTTGAACGAATTGGTAAAAATAGGGTTTCTGACAGCTCTAGTCTTAAGCCAGAGCCTAAAAAAATGTTTTCCAATGTAAGATTCTTATAAAGGACCCCACTCTATTTCCCCTCCTACAGCCTTCCATGTGCCGCACTGTCATTCAAAAGGCCACCATGCGCATTGATTCGTTCTTTAGAATTAGTCCTCTGGTTCTGATTATCCTCATGATTCAGTAACGGATAATCTTGTCTTTGGCATTGTTTAAACAGTGTTTGAGACTCTAAAACAGGCAGTGTGAAATTTGTAGAAGACCAAGGGCTGGTGCCTAATTTTTGTTGTGGTCTTTGCTACCACATGTCAGGGAGTAGAATACCAAAGCTGCGTAACCTTGATTCCACCTCAAGCCGCTTTCATCCATCTCAGACACTCCCTGCCCCTTTATGTCACTCATGTACGTTCTTTTTCATCCTTCCTTTCTCCCTTTGGCACAGTTTTCTGGCTTTCTCTTTCTCCTTCTTTTCTTCTTTCTTTCTTTATGGCGATGTTTGCTCTTTTGCTCTGGGTCAAAGTCTGTTGAGGAGAAATAAGTTCTCTCAACTAACAGGAGCCTTAGGGGGATAAGAAGCAGGCCGCCCCCCACTCAACATACTCTTATACAACAATGGCCTGCCCCTGGTAGGCTCTGTGGCTACAAGGAATTTGTCTTGTGGCAGAGGAAATGTATACCTTCTGTCAACACAGTTATGCACACCGTTGCAAATTTAAGTCTGGCAATGTTGCCTATGTGTGTGTGTCTACTAGCTCCACCACCCTGCTACATATGTCCCCTGTCTTCCAAACGTGAAAAAAGGGGAGGGAAGGTTGACAGTGCCTCACGGAAGCAACACCACGGGGAGGATTATATCAGACTGGTACTCGCCTGATTCCTCACTTCTCATCATCGGCTACTGCCAACCCCAAAAGAAATGGGAGAAAAACAAAAATAAAGAAAGTGCATATAAATCAGACAGCCATCAAGTGTTGTATGTGCTAGAACCCGCTGTGATATATCCGTGCCCAGAATAGTGAAAAACAAATATACCACATTAAAAAGAGTAAGGCTAACTGGCAACTCCTGACTTTATTCTGTGCTGTTAGCTCACTCTATTAAAAGTCAACCGACATGTTTCATCACTTTATCTTACGTTTCAGTGATTTCTTCAGGGTTTTTGTGGGTCAGCGTGTAGCATGCACCTTTCTGAGTCTTCCCTTATTGTACCTGTAGCGGTTGGTAAAACATGAAACACACACATTACATTTGTACATTAAAATATCTCAGCGAGTGGCACCGAGACCGGTGCAAACTGGCAAATGGCCGTATCTTGAGTTATAGATAGTATTACCAGGTGGCCTTGTTTGGCAAGCCTACCCGGCCCCCGTGGAAGACTGCTTGACGTGTACCGTCCCCTGACTCAGTGATGGGACGCTGTGAACCACCAATAGGTCGGTATCTGTGGCAAAAACGAGAAGCGAGATAAGCGTATTGGAATGCATCGCACCTCACATATGCCTGTCAGTTTATTATTGCATGGTCCCCTCCTGCCCCACTCGCGATTTCCAAAAAGGTTCCCCTCTAGTTGTTAACAGGCTGGCTATAAGACTCCTTACCGCTTACGCGTCCAGGTGTGGTCTGCGCTCACCCCTCGTGTGTCGTAGCGGTGCCGGTAGTCTATTTACACAGCCCGTTTCCTGGTCACGTGGACGAACGTCTCAACGTGACGTGACGCGTCACGTTTCCTAAGTTGCGGGCGCCATCTTGGAACGGGAAGATACATCAAGGACGTATCCGTATCGCCAGTGTCATTTACATTTGGGCAAATGGTCCACCGCTACGACACATGAGGGGTGAGCGCAGACCACACCTGGACGCGTAAGCGGTAAGGAGTCTTATAGCCAGGCTGTTAACAACTAGAGGGGAACCTTTTTGGAAATCGCGAGTGGGGCAGGAGGGGACCATGCAATAGTAAACTGACAGGCATATGTGAGGTGCGATGCATTCCAATACGCTTATCTCGCTTCTCGTTTTTGCCACAGATACCGACCTATTGGCGGTTCACAGCGTCCCACTACTGAGTCAGGGGACGGTACACGTCAAGCAGTCTTCCACGGGGGCCGGGTAGGCTTGCCAAACAAGGCCACCTGGTAATACTATCTATAACTCAAGATACGGCCATTTGCCAGTTTGCACCGGTCTCGGTGCCACTCGCTGAGATATTTTAATGTACAAATGTAATGTGTGTGTTTCATGTTTTACCAACCGCTACAGGTACAATAAGGGAAGACTCAGAAAGGTGCATGCTACACGCTGACCCACAAAAACCCTGAAGAAATCACTGAAACGTAAGATAAAGTGATGAAACATGTCGGTTGACTTTTAATAGAGTGAGCTAACAGCACAGAATAAAGTCAGGAGTTGCCAGTTAGCCTTACTCTTTTTAATGTGGTATATTTGTTTTTCACTATTCTGGGCACGGATATATCACAGCGGGTTCTAGCACATACAACACTTGATGGCTGTCTGATTTATATGCACTTTCTTTATTTTTGTTTTTCTCCCATTTCTTTTGGGGTTGGCAGTAGCCGATGATGAGAAGTGAGAAATCAGGCGAGTACCAGTCTGATATAATCCTCCCCATGGTGTTGCTTCCGTGAGGCACTGTCAACCTTCCCTCCCCTTTTTTCACGTTTGGAAGACAGGGGACATATGTAGCAGGGTGGTGGAGCTAGTAGACACACACACATAGGCAACATTGCCAGACTTAAATTTGCAACGGTGTGCATAACTGTGTTGACAGAAGGTATACATTTCCTCTGCCACAAGACAAATTCCTTGTAGCCACAGAGCCTACCAGGGGCAGGCCATTGTTGTATAAGAGGAGAAATAAGTGCCAGTCCCCAAAAAGGAGTGTTGAAGTGCCCCACTGGCCGCTACTGGCTCACATTAAGCAGTGTCAGGGTTGTGCACTTGTTTTAAATGGGTTTTTCATCCTCCTCAAAGACATCTGCTTGTGGCCACATATGTGTGTGCCTGAGCACGAACATATATCCATCTTTAAAAGGGCTTTCATCTCATTCAGAGGTAGGCCACATGTGCGTAAGCGGATAAACAGGTAGCTGTCTGTGAATGCTTCTTTAAAATCTTACATTTATTTTTTATATACATATTTCCAAAAACATTTTTTTAAAGCATTTGAAAAGCCAACAGAATGCCAGCCAGACTTACTGGCTTGGCCAATGCTTGTGCTGTGCGAACCCTTATTTTCCATGGTTACAAAGTTGCACAGACTGTTCTCACTAGAACTTTGAGCAGTGTTGAGAAAACTTCCAATAGATATCTATGCAAACAATTAGCAAACAATCAGCACTGGCCAGCAAACATCTAATGCAGAAAGTGCCTCCAAGAACCAGGTCCCATAGGTTCTAGCAGGTTCCTCAATGTACTCACTTAATTCAGTTTACTGTATACGCAGTCTGGAGGCAATCCTGTGAGTATGAACCAGAGGCCTCAAACTCACTTCATGTTAGATGAACTGCAGTTAGTGTTCACCAACCTCTGTCTCTCGCATAAGGTCCCCCTCTTAGTCCTCCTTCCACAACATAGCAACTGTTGAGGACAGTAGAGTAGTAGCCAACTCTTCCATCTCCAGAAGCACTCATTTCCATGAGGCGAATTAGGATGGAGTACCATGCCTCTCTGCATATTCAGACAATAGGTTCTCTAATCTCCACAACTACTAGTAGGGTAAGTTATCATGCACAATGTGCATTGACTGACGGCGCGCTCCATCTCATTTACATGGGTGAAGGAGCAGTAGTGCTGGAAAAAATTTCAGGGTGGGTGTGCTGCCATCAATGTTACTTCACTTAAGTCCTAGGGATTGTGAAAAATCCAAACATGTAACAAATAACACATGTAGCAAATGACTAAGTGAAGAATTTTGGAGGACACCGTCACAAATGCATTACTAAAGCATGGTGTGGTTGTGCACAATCATTTACAGACAACACATTTTACATTGAAATGGCCACAAAATGTGTACTTGCATGCAGTTTTACTTTTAAACTATATAGGGCACAAATAATGTGTGGACATTAGGTTTCATTCAGCAAGTATTTATCATTTGCTCATCCCCAAGTAAAGTTTCTCGATTTGATTTGATCATATTAAAATCTTTGCTTCCATCACACTTCAGAATTACAAACAAAAAAGCTTCATTGTGCATTCCTACCTGCTGATACATTTTGAAATATTTGTACAGTTCCTTTATAAGTATTTAAATGTTGTGTGTTCGAAAAAAGTATCATCCTATTCCTTTCACACTCCCTATACCCAAGCAACATTGTCAGACAGTTCACTTTACAAAATGTGCTAACTTTGCAATCAAAGTAAGTTCCAATCTCAATGTTAAAAGAATAAACTTGTATTTGACCTCCGTCTTTGAACCCACAGAAAATGTGACAAGAAAAAAAACAAAATTTTAGGCATTTTTATTGCTCATTCACCTTCTGAACTACATTATGGCTATTTTGGGGTGCTGCAGCAGCTAACTGCCAGCACGGCTACTTCCATCACCTATGAGAAGGAGCTGAAGAGAAGGACCGAAAAATGAGGACATGTCAACATACAAAGTTGAATGCAAAATGAAAGGCTTAATGGCTGTGCAAAAATACAAGGTAGTGCCAACAATACACAGTGGCTAGTAATATTAGCTAGCTTGTCAGTAACATTAAAGCAATAAGAGTATACATTCTTCAGCTTGGTATTTATAGGATTTATTACAAGCCCTTTAGAACCCATGTTGTTGTTCCCTGCTCTTCCAAGGGAAATCATTTTCCACCATCACAGAATCATCACAGTATTGGTGATATTGCGATGAGGTGGTGGATGGAAAGGGTACATAATTATATAAAGTAGAGTTAAATAAATCAATATATTAATTTTGGATTCTTTTTCAAAGGGTCCAGAAGGCCTCCCCGGACCTCCTGGTGCAGCTCTGGTAAGTTGACTTAATGACTCTTTATGTGCATGTGCCATCTGCTAACATTGTGCAGTTTGCGGTTAGTAAGCAGATGGTTGCTCTCTGCAGTGAACTAATTTGCAAATACCACCCCTTTGTGTTTCCAGTGCTGTCTCATTTCTGACCTATTTTATCTAAACAGTTTGCTTTTTATTACTCTACAGCTCTTCCCATTATTGCTCATCCACTATGCCCATTGTTTCTTTTGCTTTTGTTTCTGCAGTATATGTTGAAGACTATCAAAATGATCACTTTACATTTCTTGAGCTGAAGAGTAGAGTTGTTCTTAGTCCAAGATGGACTTCTAGTTGTGCTGTGCCGAATAATCCTGATGGTCCTTACAACTTCTGACAGACCTCACCCTATAATCTACAGCTTTGGTTATTTACACCATTAACCCACTGACACGTTTCGATAATCTTCTTCAACTGTAAGTGAGATGTGTGAGTTCTGGTAAGACTAAGAGACACCTAATAGTTCCTGGTACATGGATCAACAGGAGTAGTGTTTAGTTGTAACAGCAGTGCAAAATAAAACACTACGGTGAGGTGATCCAGAATTTCTGACAGACAACATTGGGCAGCAGTCGCAGGAATACAAATAAAATCTTCATGTGGACGCTTTTAAATGAGGCCACTAATCCCAACTGAATTATTCAAACATTTTCAGCAAATAGTTGAATAGTGAATTTGACTTACAAAAGCTCTGAGGAAATTCCATTCTACTACACTTTCAACGTCAATATTTAAGCAGAGTGTTGAAATAGGCATATGACAGCTTGACATGTGATGGACTCTGCCACAGCGTTATCTGCTTTCAGCACCTCTGGCAAAACTTGCAGCCTGCCACATTTCCCCGGTCAGTGTGTGAGTAGCCGATCCAGTTTCGTTTTTTCCTTTGAATTCTAGGAGTTGTAGTCTTCTTGTTGCTTCCATTATAAAACCAGGACTACAAGTCCCAAAATTTAAAGTAAACTCCTGATCTGGAGCCATGGACATGGGAAACTTGGGAACTATGAATGCGTCCTTCTGTAGGTAGCCCACCTCTATGGGTGGATGTTTTCCGATGCATAAAGTTACACATATAGAATCCTGCATCATTCACTCTTCTCCCAGCTCCCCCAGACTCCCCCCTCAACCTACCGCCATTCACTTATGCCCTACTTCCTAGGAGATCTAAACCTTCACTAGAATGAACCGAGGACCCCACAATTACCCTTCTCACTAATCTTCTTGAGACTATCGACCTCAAACAACTTTGCCACTCCCCTACCCACTCCAAAGGAGCCATCCTTGACGCCATCATAACTAACGCTTATTTGACGTCCTTATCCAACATCATACCCATCGACAGGTCCGACTATCACCACATATTGTTCACGATTTCCCCCCAACCCCGCCCGCCCCAGCTAAAAACAATAAAACCACGACTGTGACCATAAATCTTAAGAAAATCCCTCCTGGCACACTGGAGTCCAAACCTCAAACCCAACTTTGTCTCATCCCACCCTCTCTCAATGCAAACAAACTTACTCAGCACTTTAACAAAACTGTTGTTGGGGTCAACTGGCCCCGCTCGAACTTAAAACGCAAAATAAACTCCCCTCCAAATCATGGTTTACCTCTGACCTCAACAAGAAAAGATGCTCACTTAGACTAGCTGAAAGAACATGGAGACAACTCCCTCCCACCTTGCCCTCCTTAGAACCGCTAGATCCTCCTACAAAAACACATTTTCTCAGAAAATACATCTTTCTTTCGCTTGCAACTTTCCCGTGCCAAGAACAGACCCAGAGAACTGTTCAATATTGTGAGTATATTGAAGAAATTGCTATTTTTTTAAACAAAAAAATTGCCAAGATTGATCAATCCTTCCTTGTAACCCAGCTCCCTCCCTCCCCAATGTCCTCTGAATACTACCTTAACACCACACTTCCCCCTGATTCCAGCCCCTATCCCTTCCTTAACACCCTCCCTCACCTACACCTCCTGAACCATTCCACACCAACCCACTGCTTAAAAATAATGTCTCCTGGCAAAATTACCACCCTGTTCCTGAACTAGAAGTCTTTAACATCCTAGCCAAACTAAAACTGTCCTCTCACACAAAAGACCCACTCCCATCCACTCTCACCCAAGATATAAAGAACGTCATTGTCCCTTATTGGACCAATATCATTAACGCCTCCCTTTCCACGGGATGTGTTCTTATCTCCCTCCAACTCGGACAAATCACGCCCATCCCTAAAAACCCCAAAGCCAATCCAAATGACCTTAACAAACTCCACCCTATCTCCAACCTTCCCCTACTCTCCAAAGCCCTTTAAAAATGTGCCCTACTTCAATTGGAAAAGCACATTTACACGTACAACCTGCTGGACCCCCTACATTCCGGCTTCCACAAAAGTTGCAGCTATGAAACTGCACTGCTTAACATTGTCGATGACATCCAACTCGCCCTGGAGAAGGGTGAGACTTGCATACTCATCCTTCTCGACCTCACTGCTGCATTTGACACAGTTAACCATTCAACCTTACTCAATGCACTCAAAGATCGTTTCGGCCTCAATGGCACTGTACTAAACTGGTTCACCTCCGACTTCCAACATAGAACCCAACAAATCAAAATTCTAAACTGCCTCTCCACGCCCACATCTGCCTCCCTCTGTGCACCCCAAGGATCTATCCTCTCTCCTGCCCTCTTCAACCTCTTTATGGAACCCCTCACCCTCGTACTTAAACAAGCCAAAATTAACTACCACCTGTATGCTGATGACACCCAACTATACTATAAAATCAAATCCCACTCTGATATCGTACACCTCAACACTACCCTATCCAAAATTCAATCCTGGTTCTTCTCCAGCCATCTCAAACTTAGTCCTTTCAAAGATTGACTACGGAAACGCTTTACCCTCCGGAACACCCAAAGTTCACCTAGCTCCCCTCAAATCTGTCCTCCACTTAGCAGCCAGATTAATAACTGACTGTAATCTGAACACATCTCACCTGCCCTCAAAGACCTCAAATGGCTTCCCATTGAAGGCAGTTCCTCCTATAAAATTGCCTGCATTACTCACAAAGCCCTTTATCAAAAGACACCCATTTACCTCTCCAACAAACTCACTAAAGCAGGCTGCGCCCGGACGTTGAGAAGCACAAACGCTCTCCTTCTCGTCCCACCGCTGTTAAAAAAAAAGCATCCTAGTCATGCTCCTTCTCTGGAAAGGCCCCCTGCATTTGGAATGCCCTCCCCAAAGATCTGCAATGTACCCCTTCCTATATCAGTTTTAAAAAAGGCCTTAAAATGCACCTGCTCAATAAATATGGAGGTACTTAATCCCTCTCCTACCATACTTGTTCTACCCAACCCTCCTCTCTTAAACACTTCCGCTCTCCCCCTCACTACTCACACTTCCCCATCCTGACCCCCCTCCACCCTACCTCCCTCTTCTACATCCTAACTTTTCCCCTCCCTCTCCCCTCTTGCATTATTATGTCCACTGAACCTACCTTATGCACTTTTATACTGTTATTGTCTGCATTGCTCAATTGACTCTTTTAGTCCACCATGTTTAATTGATTGATTTTATATCAATCGTTCTGTTTCTTTCCCTAAATAATTTCAATGAAAATGTAAAGCGCTCCCATACCCCCGGGTGGAGCTAGTGCTATATAAAACTTCTTAAATAAATAAATAAAATAAACATATGTGAGTCTTAAATATTTTCTCGTTTGACAAAATACACGCGAAAAAGCAGGATGTTGTAGAGCAACGTTTGTAGAAGAAAAACAAGAACAACTTAGAAATCACAAGATAAATCATCTGACATATTTCTGGGCTCTCAAAGGCCATCTTTTAACTCAATTCTAATAAAAACCAATTGCGTTCCTTTTTAGTTAGACGCCACCGCTGACAAAGGAAGCAGAGGAGAAAAGGTAACCGAGAAATTGTCTGTGTTTGTCATGTCTGGTTGCTGCAGAGAATAACTTTCGGTTTCTTGCTTGGTATGTTGCATCACCACACAGGACCTGCTACCTAATGGGACAAGTATGTTTTGAGGATGATTTTCTGCTGTGGAAAGTTGCATTAACTAAGAGGTGTCCGCTGCATTTGTTTACTTCGAAATAAGACTGCAAGAGAGAGACTGAGCAATCTGTAAAGCTGTTATTGTGAGCACTGGGTGGGTGTGGGGTTCTTTCCACGTCATCAGATTCCATGCTTTGCTTGCACTGGCGTCCAGGGGGGCTGCTGGGTAATTACAGCGCAGCTGTCCTGGAAATGTAATTCAACAGTGTTAATTCTAGGGCATATGGAGGAAGCTCTCAGTATAAATGTGTTCCTTGCGTCTCTGGATTTCCTTCTGTGCAAATCTTAGTAAAAACTGGTGGAGAGGTCCGGAGATCCTTTAAGTAGTCAAGAGCAGATTTTAATAATTCGAAGAAGAACCCAAGCCTTTGGACAGGCAAGTCACATCACAATCCGAAAAGGAGGAACTGAGAGGATTTGCCAGAGAAAGGCATGTTTTTCTTGTTGCGGCATGAGTGCCTAAGATCAGTATCATTTCAAAATATCAACATCCTCATAAAGTGAAAAAGTATGTTTATTCCGCAATAACATTT
The DNA here is from genome assembly GCF_964263255.1 of Lissotriton vulgaris. Lineage (NCBI taxonomy): Eukaryota > Metazoa > Chordata > Amphibia > Caudata > Salamandridae > Lissotriton > Lissotriton vulgaris. Next base: position 1,671,569,776 of record NC_141685.1, on the reverse strand, counting down.
CAGCTGAAATAGAGACTGACAAAGTGGAAATTCTTGCATGCAATTTATTAAGAGTATAGTGTGCCCAGATGGTAACCAAATCATAGATGAGATAAACGCACCTACCGGAGAGACTAGAGACGAAGAAGACTGTTAGTTTTCTGTGAAGCTAGAACACTAGAGGTGCAGGTTTGGTTAGTGCAGCAGGTACAGTAGCACCGAGGTCCAGCTTTGCGAGGGCTTCACTGCACCCTGATCCCAGCTGCTTTTCACTGACCTGTTCCTTGATTACATTGGGGTCCAGGTATCCTTACAGAACCACTGTAGTAGTCCTGAGTTGTAATCTCATCTTCCCAACTTGTGCACCTCGCAGAGAGGTGCTAAATATCGAGCCTTCACCTGGCGCTTCACGGAAGCTGGAAAAAGGCCTACCTTGTTTCCTGAAGCCCCACTCTAAAGTCAGATGAAGACCTAAAGGAGAAAGGAGGGATAAAAAGAAGAGAGCCTGGTAAAAATGTGGGGAGAGACAGTAAGTGATAGCAGGATTCTCATCATGAACTTTGAAGAGTTTTAGAAGGTTGAAAGTTGCATGTTAATATGTATATACTTCCCTTTCCTGCCTTGTGCGACTGTGGACAGCTTCGAGCACACATTTTCCCAATTTAACGGGTTAAACACACCAAACATTGTGACTTCACAAGAGAGTAGAGCTGCTAGTTGCACACTTACTCAAATGACACAGTAAAAATGCACCTCACTACACCACTGTGTGATCTGAGGGCATTCTTAATCCTTGGGCTAGTGTGGGATACAGACACCCTATGCTTGGTTGAACAGTGTCATTCGCTGGTCATCAGATGTCTTGTGGGTTGTGGGTTGTGGGGAATCAAGATTCCGGAGATGGCCAAGGAGTTTGCTTCAAACATTCTTCTGAAACTTCTCCCTGGAGTGATACGAGCTTGGAAGACAGCCCTGGAATGTACATATTTATTACTGGTGTCTTCAGCACATGCAATGTATACTGTGCCGGGTGGGGAACCTGTGATGATGTCACAACAGAGTTGTAACCTGTTTTGGGAAATGGTTGAGCATCTGGCTAGGCAGAGGAAATATCAAATGATTCTTCTATGATATTCTGGCCACCTTCATTCCAGCAGAATCGGGCATGGTCAAAATACAAATTACATGGCTGTGGAGAGCTTCAGAGGTGGGTCACTAACCCTTGCCTTGCAGTTGTCGCTCTCAGCTCCAAACCGTGCCATAGGGTAAATCAGAATAGATATATAAGCATTGCCGTTGTATAAGAATACTTTCATGGGCTATGTGCATTCCAAAGTCTGAGCAAACTTAAAATTTGTAGGATAAGGGGCTTGATTGTTTTCCTGTTGGTGCAAAGGTCTACTCATGGAACATCCGTCATGACGGTAAATGTTTCGATAAAGGTGGGAACACCTGAGCTATGGCTTTAGTCCATAAGCCAGCAAGTAAAAGATTGGTAGTGTACACCCAGGTATGAGCAACAGGGACCGATGGAGAATGCTCTGTTGATGTGCTGGCTGGGGGCATTACCCAGAGCAGTGTTTGCCTATTCACATTCAGCAAACGATTCACTACAACGAGGAATCTCACTTCTCTCATGATTTGAATTATGCCAGCTTGCCCGAGGTAGTAGCAATGGTTTTCCATCTCATGGAGCTACGGGAATGCACACTCAGGCTGCTGCTGGTGAGGAGGTAAGAAGCAGCACCCCAGTCCTAGGAGTTTAACTTTAGCCACACGGCTCCTGACAACATTGACTTTTAAAAATGTACCTTGACAATAATAATAGACTCCATGAGCTAAGAAGACCTGTGATCAAAAAGTTGTATGCCAGGAAGTGAAAATGCTTCTTCAAATGCATACATTGATCGGAGCATAAAGGATGCATTTGAGGAAAAATATTCCCCAATAAAAGACTCGTTAAACTCAGGGGAAGCTTTACACCTTTTCAAAATATCAGAGGCAAACAAAATTACAACATTATGTGCACTACTTGTCTTTTCTGTTATTGCACCGAATTGTAATAGGAAATGTTTGCACCGGTTTCTCATGTGCTATTTCTGCATTTCCAAAATAGTAGTTCCCCAATAGCTTGCAGTTATTGCTAGGAGTGATCAATAAGCACAAATGGACATCACTATCAGCATGTTAAAAAGGGTGCTAGTACATGAAAAGGAATCCATGTTTTTACAGTGTCCGAGTCACCAGAAGGCCCTTCATTTTGCAGGTTTTAACAAATAATCTGATCAGTTGCATATTGCAGCCCTCCCAACATACGTAATTTATAAAGGAAAGACATCCATGTTTTGGAGTTGACAGGTGTATTGTTTCTTACAAGGGTTGACAAAGTGTAGCAACACCAATATAGAACTAAATGCTATATTGACACAACCATTGATACCACCACATCAAACCATATACGAATGAGCCATCTGTTATTGTTATAAAAGTGACATTCCTGGTTGCTGGTGCACCAGCAAGAGGGATGAGTGGACTGCAGGATTGGATTGGATAAGCTGTTGATTGCAAGCTCTAGCAGTACATCAGTAGAGATTCGCATGAAGGTTTTTACCAAAGGAGATTCCAGCTTTTCATATGACTTAGATGATCATATTACTGGTCTTCTTTCCTTACCGTCACCCCATAAAACATCTCTGCTTAGATACCACAAGAGCCTTATGATATTACATCAATAGAACTCTCAACATATGTAAGAGTGACAAAACAGTTGCCCAGTAGCCAGGGGCATTTTGCCTTTGCAAACAGACTGATAGCTTCATGGATTAGCCATTGTTGTTAGTGGAATGTCTAAAAATGATTCTGTGGGTCTTTACGTGAATGCAGTGGAATTCATCTAAGAAGTACATTTTCAACTCTCTGCCTAATTCCACTTACTACTATAGCCTTCAATGAATGCATAAACAACTGCCTAAGCTTCGAAGCCATCTTCTTGTTGAAAGAGTTCATTTTCCTTTTGGAAAACGCAAATCTCTAACATATTATTTCTGCTAAGGAAACTATAACTTTTTGCAGTTTGCAAGAGGACCGTTATAAAGCTTATGTCACAAAAAATACACCTCACAGTAAGATTAGAAAAAAACAATGTCTTGCACAAGAACATATACTAGAACATTTTAATCTATATCATGTAGAAAAGAGATGACAAAATAACAGTTAAAGACAAAGCATGAAAAGTGGGCAACCATTATTGCTTCCAACATGTCCTCCAAGTACAGGATTACCTGGAAATGGTTGCAGTGGGTTGGCAGTCCAGATGTTGTTTTCAGGAAGGATCGGGACATCACATGGCTTCTCAATAACACAATGGCACAGGGGACACAATATCGTCGTATACCCTGGCAGAAGGTCGCCTCCCATTCCATGGGAACCCACGCAACCCTAATGACTCACAGAAAAGGCTTCTACCAACTCTAGTGTACAGGCCCACCATGAGAGCTCAATTCCATTCCAACCCCACGAGGCTCTTGAAGTCCTTGTCATCAGCCAATGAATAGTTAGCATTTGTTTCCTAAAGACAGTCACCTAATTATCTGAGGACCTTGCATCTTATTTCCTAGCTCTCAAATAATTCCTGTGATCATTTCTCAAAGAAGGTACATTTAAGGTTAAGCTCATATGCATAAAGCCCCTTGATGGTGAAATAATTCATATTGTTCCTTTGATCAAAGTCAGTCCTTGTGTGATTGGGATACTCAAAACAGCCTCCTTTGCCTACCACTGAGTTATATTGTATTGCTTTGTATTCGTTACTGTGAAATGTATTTGTTATTCCAGAACAAATGTCAAATTACACCTGAACCCCTTATTTCAGAATAATGGGGCCATTAAGGTCATTAAAGTCCATCTTCCTTACGGTTTACATGATCAGATGAAATGCTTAGTATCTCCCGTGCAAAACTTGACTGGATGTGCACAAAGGCTGCACTTTAGTGCTATTTATTGAAAACTGTCGAATCTGTCAAGGCCATTTCTGCTTGGCATTATCACACTGCATTTAAAACTGTCTGTGTAATGGTTAGTTGTTTTCATGCCCTTTTGAGTAGAGATCGAGGGTGGGGAGGTGATCGTGCCATTAGACCTGCTCACTGACCATGGAAAGCCACTTACACAACATTATGTACCCTGAAGCAGTTTCTACAGTGGGTATATTTCTGCTTTTCTTCTTTTGCAGGGTCCCCCCGGCAAGAATGGGTTGGATGGGAAGGATGGCAAACCTGGACCTGTTGGACCAAAGGTTAGACATGCAGAATGTGTGCCTTAGTAATTACATAATTTAATACCCTTATTTGATGGATGCAACATATCATACCACATCCATGACTAAAACCACCGTTTTTCTCTTGTGTCTTGTTTAGGGTGAGCCAGGACAGAAGGGAGAACCAAATGAAAGTGTAAGTAGTTGCCTCACATATTATCCACAAGAACACCAAGATTAAATCTGAAGTCATAGGATAGACTGAAAATAGTCATTTAAGTCTCAAGGGGTGATAGTTCTTTTATTGCCCACATTCTACCCTTGTTCATCTTTGTTCCTGTACAGTAAGTTAAACAACACAAGGGTACAAGATGAACCAAGGTAACATCATCTCATCTTGCTTTTTTTAGGTAGATAGGAAGCAGCAGGTGGTCCCCCATCTCTTCTCTCTGGGACAACACATAATGGGGACCTACTAATAATAATACTAAAGCTTACATAGCACAACGCTACTTTGACCAAATGTCTTAGTCTTGATAAGTCTAGCTCTCGAAGGAAGAGTCACTGAAAGCCTATAGGGAAGAGAAAACAACCGATCTAAATAGCCAGGTTTTCAAACATTTTTGGGGAAGAGTAGTTCTGTCTTTGACTTCCTCAGATGAAGCGTAAGAGAGTTTCTTGGCTTGGGCAATATAAAGTTAGGGAACTTCCCCCTATCCAAGCTTTCTTTGCTGTGGGTACTTGGGCTGACATGGCCCATGAAGACTTAAGGCACCTTGAGTGTCGGTAGGACTTAATGACAGGGTGCAGATAGCAAGCACCTGTCTTCCTAAAAGCCCTGTAGCAGTAGCAGAAGGCTTTAAAAGAGAGACATTTAGTCAGTGCGAGCCAGTGCCGTTTGTACAGCGCATTGCCCATAGAGGCCCACTTTGGAAGGCTCACCAATAGCCAAGCAGCAGAATTCTGGACACATTGAAATCTCATCAGCCAAGACAGAGGGACGCCCAGATATAAGTTGTTACAGTAACTCGTCAGATTCAGGCAGAAAGCCAATAATATTACGAAGAGATTTTACAATCCCTAGGCATTTTTCTACCAAGATAGTGGTTTGGCTGTCAAACGTAAGATTATCATCAAACCAAATGCCTAGGTTTTTTACCCTAGACTTCGGCGAAGGAAGTGGACCAAGTGACGCTGGCCTCCAATCGGGCGACCAGACTGAAAGCTGCTTGCCCAGGATAAGAACCTCAGTCTTACCTGCATTTAATGTCAGGCAATTGAGGTCCATCCATGGGCCCCCTCCTACAAGCGGGTCCTCAGAGAGACAGCCACACTAGCAGAGTTCTGCGATAGGGTGACAATCAACTGAGTATCATTGATGTAGGATAAAATGTCAAAACTGTGAGGCTCGATGATATCCGCCAGGGGGCGCATATATAGATTGAATAAAGTAGGGCTCAGAGATGAGCCCTGTGGTACCCCTGCTGCAATGGGAAGACCTGAGATGGAAAAGGTTTCTACGGGACCTGAAAATTGTGGCCCTGAAGAAGCAGTTGCAGAGCCTTCTAGACGACACTGCAACTTCACAATCACTCTAATAAAAGCTTGAGGGATATGGTGTCAAAGGCCGTGCTCAGATCCAGCAGCAACACTGCTGCAGTGTCACCCCTATCCAGAATCTGCCGCAGAGACTCAGAGGCAAGCAAAAGAGCCAACTCTGTGCTGTACTGGGGGCAAAAACTTAACTATGTTCTATACAGTAAGTGGCAGATTTACAAGCCTCTTGCGCCTCTTTTACGCCGCCGTTGCATCACTTTTGTGACTCAGCGGCGGCGCAAAAGATGCGCCATGGTGCGGGGTATTTACAACGTGACGCATCTCCCAGATGCGGTACAAAAGGGGGTGGTGATGGACGGAGCATCTGAATCAATCAAACACTCACACCCAGTCAAAAGATCTGGGTTTAATCCATCACCGTTCTTTAGCCCACTCTGCTACCCCAGTTCAGACATGGCTATATGCAAATCAGTCTGACTCTGTGCCACATGGGAACAGTCCAGCCCGAATTGCCAAGCCATGTCTTCCCTGGACCGGAAACAAGCTTCCGAGGACTGGTTTCTGGCATTCCAGCCGTCTCCAGCCCGGCTTGCTTGAATACAGTGGCAAAGTGAGCAAGGGACTCACGTCTGAGCATACCCTGCCACACTTATGGCGGCCAAAAGCGGTACAAAAGGGGGTGGTGATGGACGGAGCATCTGAATCAAGCAAACACTCACACCCAGTCAAAAGATCTGGGTTTAATCCATCACCGTTCTTTAGCCCACTCTGCCACCCCAGTTCAGACATGGCTATATGCAAATCAGTCTGACCCTGTGCCTCATGGGAACAGTCCAGCCCGAACTGCCAAGCCATGTCTTCCCTGGACCGGAAACAAGCTTCCGAGGACCGGTTTCTGGCCCAGATCTCTGTACTTGGGTGAATGTATGACATTGTTCTGCATTCTGTCCATCAACTGTGGTTTTTGCATTTGTCACCCCGAGTGGGATGGGTATGCTCAGAAGTGAGTCCCATGCTCTCCACACCACTGGAGTCAAGCTATCCTGGCTGAAGACGGCTGATAGCCAGAAACCGGTCCTAGGATGCTCGATTCCGGTCCAGGAAAGACATGGCTTGGCAGTTCGGGCTGGACTGTTCCCATGAGGCACAGGGTCAAGGCTGATTTGCATATGGCCATGTCTGAACTGGGGTGGTGTGGAGTGCAAAAAACCAATGGATTTAGGCCCAGATCTCTGTACTGGGGTGAATGTATGACATTGTTTTGCATTCTGTCCATCAACTGTGGTTTTTGCATCTTCCAGATGCGTCACGTTGTAAAGCCCTGCGCCAGAAGGAGGCGTTCCTGCGCAGGGAGGGGCATTCCGGTGCAGGAACGCCTCCTAAAAGTGGCTGAGTAAAATCCACAAGATTTCACTCAGTCACTTTTGGGCCCATGCTCCGTCAAAACCCTGCACCTGCTTGAAGCAGGTGTAAGGATTGACGGATTGTGGAGATAGGGCCCCCAGAGCATTGCTGGAGCTGCATCGCGCTTGCGACGCAACTCCAGCAATGCGCCGCTTTTACGGCTCAGATGCATGATGCATCTGTGCCGTTTTTGTCCCATGGTGTGCGGCATTGTATGTGCGGCGCATCCAGGGTGGCGTAGTTGCAGCTTACAATAACTGGCGCATCCCTGCTGATATGCAGGGATGCGACAGTTATTGTAAATCTGCCCCTAAGTTCTTAGCTTCAATAAACATCAAAAGCAGCTAGTTAACATGTTTTTCTGAAACTTTCAAAGAAAATGGGAGCATCGAGCTTGGCCTGTAGTTCTCAGGTTTAGTGGGGTCAAAGAAGGGTTTGTTAAGAGCTGAACTACTGAGGCATGCTTCCATCGCACAGGAACCTGAGCAGCTGCAAAGGAAATATCGAGTTCACCCATTACTGAAGAATCTCCTCTGCTCCTCACTCCAAAATTACAAGGGAAGCTGGGTCAAGAGGAGATCCAGATTTTACAGATGACATTAGAGGGTGTAACTCTTCCAGTTCAATAGATTTGGACTGAAACAACCTAGAATGGTCTGTTGAAGGTTCAAACCAGACCTCAAGACACAGAGCATTTCTAGAAACCTCTGAGAAAGAGGAGTCGATGGATGTACATTATCCAAAAACTATTTGGCTAAGACATTACAGCTATCCTTTTAGGAGGGAGTACAAGCAGAGACTCAGTCCTTCGAAGATAAGGATTTAACAATGGAGAAGATTTCTCACTATGAGTTCTGGGCCAGCTCGATTTGTGAGCATAGAATTCACTTTGGATGTGTCTGATTCTGTTGGGGATAAGTTGTTAAGGTTGATTAGTAGACATTGTCAAAGTCTTTGCACCAAATGCACTCACACCGCTTGCAGTTCTTTTTGAGCACAACTAGTTTTTTGTTGAACCAGTCAGCCTTAGGCTTGGTTCTACGTATCATCTTATCAACCACTGATGCAATTAGGTCCAGGGCCTCAGATATCCTGTCTTTTATTTGTATGTTAGCTATAGTGACACAATTGTCAAGTCTAGGGCAATTCATGGCTAAGGCCTTAGTAAAGCTACTGGATGTAACCTTAGGCCATTTCCTTGACCTGACCCTCAGTCCAGAGACAGAGTTAGAAGAAGATTTACACATAGGAACCTGAAAAGGAATAGCTGAATGATCAGACCATAAGAGAGGCAAAGATGAATAAATAGCTAACTTACTTAAGTTGGAACAAATAGGATTCAGTGTGTGACCACACCTGTGTGTGGGAGAGAAAACTAATTGCAGTAGCTGAAGTCCATGTCTAACACGGCTACCATGGGTCACTCCGTGTCCTCAAAATGAAGATTGAGATCTCCCACAACTGCAAACTTGGAGCAGTGCAAAACTAAAGAGGCCAAAACATCAACCAATAAAGGAGATGAAATTAGAGGCTGGGCCCGGTGGATGATAGATCATGATCCTAGAGATAGAGAAATTGCTGAAGCAGGCCAAAGAGAAAAGAGCTGCCTCGCATCCAGCAATAGTTAGTTCTGTGAAGGTCCATGACGAGGTCTGTTTGAAAGTGGTGATAAAAGCCCCACCTCATTGGGTTTGCCTATCTAATCTACTAGTCCTATTTTCCCCTGACAATGCTGTGCATGAAGGGATGTGCTGATTCTATTTCTGTTTGCCAAATCCTATACTTCCTACATAGTGTGTACTTACATGTACCCTCCACAGCATGTATTATACACACCTTTTGTACGAGCCACAAACTAATGAGCATAGGCCAAATAGCATAAGCTAAGGGTTTTTTTAACCGTTAGATGCCATTAGTTACAGGATGCCATGAGCACTTGCTTCAAGCCCCAAGTTCATAAGGGAGGTCCTTTTTGTGTGAAGCATAATTTCCATCCTTCTAGTGGTCCTTTTCCTATCAATTTTGCAGTTGGCTACATGTTTTTACAGTGTGAGAAAACAGAAGGAGTAGGAGATGTTGCCCTGATATTAGGAGCACATTGAACTTTAACACTGTGTCAAATTCAACCACTGTTTACATTCTGGGAATGCTCTTTGCCCACAATTCGCCTAACCCTTTCACAATCCATAAAACATCTATTAACGTATAGACCACCTAGTAAAAATGAAACTCATTCAAAATCTAATACAACACCTGTGTCAAAACCGGGCTCATTCAGCATACTGCTTAATCCCAGATGAATTGAGCCTATGGGCTGATGACATGGAAGATGTTGCCCATACATCAATTCTAAATATGGAAACCCAACTGGACTACTCCAAACTCACTCACACCGGTTCAAAAAAGACCCATGTTTCCATCTGTTAATCAAAGATGGATCCAACCCCTTCAAGATGAGATCTCTCCTTATCACCCTTGGACAGTTCTAAATGGTTGAATGTCAGGATATCATGTCACATTAATATTTTGTTATAAATATCATTTACAAAAATAGCATCTGGTTGGGTGTTGATTGTTTATTAGTAACACCAATAGGGCGATTTTTTAGGACATCATATTTATGTCAGATGGTATTCTAATATGGATACTGTGGAATCATACATTCTAAACAGGTGTTCTCCATTAGAGATTTCATGACTTTCATGCAAAGCAAACTATGAACCTTGCAAAAAATTCTGCTAGACTCAGGAAGTATCTAAATTCATCCTGCCAGCTGAAGTTGGGGCATATAAAATGGGTTTGACTGAACCATGCCTACAATTAAAACCATTCCCTTTCCCTTTTGCTCTCAATATTAGGGCCTGTGCAAGCATGAGTTCAGATCCCATCCTTGTCGCCAAATGAAAAAGTTTAGTAGACAAATGTCTTGTAAAGTTCTTTATCTCTTGATCATTATCTCTTTCTTGCTGTTGTTAACAAGAGTTTGATGGTGTTATATACAGGACGTTGAGCAATTAGGTTTGCATTGTTTACAAAATATAGTTAAAAGCAAGATAGATTATGTTTATTTCTCAGACTTAGTTATCTAGACATACTTTAAGGTGAAAGAATTGGAGACATGGGCCTGTTCACAAACTAGTATTGCTAAACATATAGCAAAATGCTATTCACAAACCTATGTGCAGAGATTCTGACACTCCAATCTTTTCCTGTGCTGAGATCTCTGCTCCTACTGCAGGGTCTTCACACACGCAATTATACATTTTTGTAGTGAATGTGGAAGGGACAGATGGGAGTGATTGGAAAATGGGTTTGGTATTAGGGAGACAAATATTGGGTTTTTAGAGATGGATGTGCGGCCACCCACAAAAAGAGTAAACAAATCGATATTCACAGACTGTACTTCTAAAGTTACTACAGTCAAAGAGGGACCCAAAACAGTATTAAATTACTCCAGCTCAGAGCTGAAGTACAGCACCACACATGGCCAACCAGAGGTACTGCAACTTACTCCTGTACAAAATAATGGAGGATAGGACTTAAAATAAAACCCATTAAGAAATATTGTAAATTAAATTATTTAAAATAGTTAAAAATGTAAATAAATATAATTTAATGTTAAAAGATATCTCAAATAATAAATATTGATTAACTATAAAATATATTGATTACATTTCTTTAAGTTAAAAACTGATGTACCTTAAAATATAATTACAATACTTTTAATCAATTCTATACATCACTTTTCGGGATCACTGACATAATATAGAATACAAAAATATAGACTTACCAAAATATCGTTGACAAAATATAGAATGCAAAAATATCGAATTCCTATCTACAAACAGGTAAGTACAAAAATATCGAATCAAAAAAATCGTTGTAAAAAATATAGGTAGTCAAAATATCGAACTTTTTTAAATGTCTTAAAAGTAATTTAAAATAATAAAATAATAAATATAATTAACTAAAACATACTTAAATAAACTTAAGATTAATAAATACTTAATTGAAGTAAAAAAATAAATAAACATACAATTTTATTTTTTAATACATGTATATATATTACCGTAATATTAATAAAAAAATATACAACATTTTCACAGTAGGATAGTGGGAGGGTAAAATGTACTATTACCACTCCAGTGAGTGCAACAGTAGGGAAAGCGTTGGATAGCGTAGGGGTAAAAATTACTATTCCCACTCCAGTGAGTGCAACAGTAGGGAAAGCGTTGGATAGCGGAAGGGTAAAAATTACTATTCCCACTCCAGAGAGTGCACAAGTAGGGAAAGCGTTGGATAGTGTAGGGGTAAAAATTACCATTCCCACTCCAGAGAATGCAACAGTAGGGAAAGCGTTGGATAGCGTAAGGATAAAAATGACTATTCCCACTCCAGTCAGTGCAACAGTAGGGAAAGCGTTGGACAGCGAGAGGGTAAAAATTACTATTCCCACTCCAGAGAGTGCAACAGTAGGTAAAGCGTTGGATACCTTAGGGGTAAAATTACTATTCCCACTCCAGAGAGTGCAACAGTAGGGAAAGCGTTGGATAGCGTAGGGGTAAAAATTACCATTCCCACTCCAGAGAGTGCAACAGTAGGGAAAGCGTTGGATAGCGGGAGGGTAAAAATTAGTATTCCCACTCCAGAGAGTGCAACAGTAGGGAAAGCGTTGGATAGCGGGAGGGTAAACATTACTATTTCCACTCCAGAGAGTGCAACAGTAGGGAAAACATTGGATAGCGGCAGGTTAAAAATTACTATTCCCACTCCAGAGAGTGCAACAGTAGGGAAAGCGTTGGATACCGTAGGGGTAAAAATTACTATTCCCACTCCAGAGAGTGCAACAGTAGGGAAAGTAATGATTTAATTTAATACATTAATAAAAATAAAATAAATATCAATACCAATAAAACATTAATTAAAATTAATTAGCAATTTAATATTATGTAATAGTTAATTAATTATAAATACAAATAAATATTAGTTATTAAACATTAATCTCCTATTCATAATTAATTAACAACTAATACATTTTCAATTACAAAAACGAATTAATAATAAATATTAATGCCAATTAATAATTAACAATAAATTAACTATCAATAGACAAAAAGTATTTTAATATGTAGTCAATTACAATTACATTACTTCCCAGCCTATTCCCCTGTAAACCCACAACCCTCTGCAGAAAATAAATTAATAAAATTATCATAATTATCAAATAATTAATTAATACAAATGATTTACCAATTAATAAAAATTAATTAACAATTAAAAATGAATTAACAATAAATTAAAAATCAATACCAATAAATAAAAAATATATATTTACTTAATTACAATTTAATTGCTTCCCACCATATTCCCCTATAAACCCACAACCCGCTACGAAAAATAAGTTACAAAAATTAACATAATTATCAATTAATCAATTGATAAAAATGAATTACCAATTTAATAAAAATGAATTACCAATTAAAAATGTATTAACAAATTCAAAATGAATACCAATAAATAAATACAAATATTTAATTAATTACAATTAAATTACTTCCCACCCTATTCCCCATTAAACCCACAACCGCTACAGAACTAAAAAGCAAAATTAAATTACAAATTATTATTAATTGCTAAAAAATAATATTTAATTTAATATAATTAAATTACTTCCCACCCTATTCCCCTATAAACCCACAACCTGCTACAGAATCAAATTGCGCAAAAATTAAATAACATAAAATTCATGACTTAAAATACATTAAACATACATTACAAAAAGAATGTACACTTTTCACCCATATACTAACATACAAAACACTTTAAAAAATTTGATATTATTAAAAATGTTATATTATTAAAAATTCGATATATTTTAACACCTACTTCGATTATTTTGACTTCTATATTTTGACAATCGATATTATATTACTTACCTTCAATTCGATATTTTTATCCACTGTATTGTGTCGATTCGATATTTTGTCCATTCTATATTTTTACTTCGATATTATGGCCATTCTATATTTTTTTTCGATATTATGTCTAGTTACCTCACTTTTGATCATTATTACTGCACAGTAAAAAACATTTTTACTTTCAGCAAAATCATATTTATTTATTTTAATATATTTAAAGGTTTTATTTGAATTTACATCAATAGTGGCATAGCATTCTTTTGCATTTGTTCTACATTTAAAGTAAATATATAAAATGAATTTGCAGTTATATTATATCCTTTTTTACTTTACCCTATATTTAAACATAGGGAGGCTGCAGTTGAGGTGGGGATCTCCATATGGTAAAGTATAGGGAAAAGTTAACAAGTTCATTAAACTTGGAAAAAGTTAGTAAAAATAGTTTTATCTCAAATATTACTGTACGTTAATTGCATTGTGTTTTTTAAATGTAAAACAAAAGAGACAATGCTGTAACACTATTATATTCATTTTGAATACAAGCTTTAGTTAATTTAAACACATCAAATACAAAAAAAATCTGAAGTTTGAATTAAAAATAAATTCCCAACTAATGGGAAAAAATATTTCTTTATGTGTTAATATTTATCATATTAAAAAATGTAAAAGAATGTATATACATTTTATAAACAATTTTATATTTATTTTTAAATTTTAAAAAGTTGTTAAAATAGTTTAATAATAAGAAAATAAATTCAACATTAAATGATATTCATTTATATTTCAAGTATTGAATTAAATGTAACTTTATTTCTTATGAGGTTTTATTTTAAGTCCCTACCTTCATTATTTTCTACGAAAGAGTGTTGCAGTGTTGGTGGTTGGCTATGTGGGGTCCTGGGATTCCTACTGTTTTTTATGGCAGCAGAAACTTACATTCATAAATGTGTAATTTCAGTGTTATACAATGCCAATTTCAGCGACAGCCTAACCACAGGTTTGACTTTCTGATCAATGACTTGGTGTTCCTTGAGCGAAAGGTGATCTTTAGGATGTTTTATGTACTGTCACAACAAGCAAATACATGAGAATAATTTAACTGATCATTATTTTGTTAACGCAGGTTACCAAAGGACAGAAAGGTGCTCCTGGACCTATGGGTCCTGCTGGACCTCCTGGACCAATGGGGCCACCCGGCATTCCTGGAAATCCCGTAAGTTCAAATGAATGCAACTTTATTGCTAATTAAAGCTAGAATTTGAAGTACTCTTGATAGCCTTGGAAACTGTACCCAAATTTGTGGCTAGCTAGTGACTAGGCTATTATTTGGTGCATTTCAAAAACGAAGGATGAAAGAGTAAATATTTCCTGGCACATCATGCTTTCCAAACCAGTTACCATACCAGTGAAATATTTATAGGAACATTGAAAAGTTTGGAAGCACTTAACGGTTTTTAAGTATACAAATGAACCTAAACAAGTTTTCTGGATTTTGATATATTGTTCAACAAGAAGTAACATGGATAGCTATTCATAAAGGAGTCGCAGACTTTCTATTTGTAATCAGTTCTAATGGTATTTATTACTTTATTATGTTTGTATGTTTTTTTTTATATTTTCTCCAAAATAAACTGTATAACAATAACTATTGTAATTGTTTTATAATAATATTCTTCTTATAATTGTTGTTATTGTTAATATTGTTAATATTATTAATACGTAAAGTTTTCTTTTTCACAGAAAAGTTCATATTATTATTTTAAATGCTTCAAATCAAATGATATTATAAATTGCCGTCTTAGTAAGAGTCCGTATTGGTCAATTTTTCTTCTCAAAATCCTTCATAAGTATCAATCCAATCATTTAGTTTCCTTCTGGCAGCCAAAGTTATCAATCTTTAAACATCTGGCGCGTATTTTGCATGTTATTCTGCTTTTCCAGGAAAGTGGATACAGTAGAGGTATGTGAAATCATAATTTCACTGATTTAGTTTTTCAAAGGTGACAAAGTTTCACAGTTATTTGTTTTTTAAAAAGGGTTCTGGCAACAAAAGTAAGCTTGACATGCTTTAGCTACTGCAAGGTTTATGGTTTGTGCGAGTTTCTTTTTTCCACACTCAATTTTTTAACTACTACTTTATGAAGTTGGATAGCTTTAAAACACAAGGATTACTACTTCTTAATTGAGAGCACTTATGGCCACAATTATAGCTATAGCTGCCTAGTAGTTAAAGGAGTGGAATCCTGCTCCAAATAGAGCTCCATGTCTAATAGGACCTTTGGCAACATAGCTGGAGCACTTGCAACAAAAAACAGAGTGATAGCCTAACTACCATCTCCTCTTAGTATGGCAAAGTGGTCAGACTATTTTTCCTTTTTAAATGCAAGCCAAAGTCCTGATCTGAAAAATAAAGAAACAATGCCTTTGACGTTCTGAGAGTTCAATCCCACTCGTGGAAGATATTTCAGTATTTTTTATACCCACCACTGGAATGGTTTGAAGGCAGTCCCAGGGATGGAAGAAGTTGATAGAGGGTATGTTTGAATATCACTATAAATAAGGTTCCCTCCTTCCCTCAGCCCTCCCTCCGATGCCACAGTCCTGACTTAGCTAAAAGGACAGTGGCTCAGATGGTGGAAACACAGCAGTTTCCTAAACTATAAATGTTGCAGGGAATTAAGAGATGGGTGAAGGGGGCATTTGATGAGTTTTTGATGAGACCTCTTTAGAACCAAGACCCGTAGCCTGTGACAGCCGCCTCTAAATTTAGGTTGAGTAAAATTGACATTAGGGGCTTATTAGTCTAAATGGCCCGAGTGTGATATGTAGCAACTGCTTCTTTCTAAAAGATAGCTTCACTCCCTGTGTTCAATCTTCATACCCAGTTGACTTTTGTATGCACCTGGTGTTTACATTGTTATACATGTTAAATTCCTAACTTTCTTCTTGAAGGGAGTTCCCGGATTGCCTGGCAAAGGAGTGGAAATCAAGGTAATTATGCATGTGTAATATCTTTTTTTGACTGGTTGATGGACAGCTTTTTATGAGATATTGAATTTATGAGATACTTACTTTTTCACACAACCCACTTGAAAACCCTCCAAGGAGTTAATTTCACAGTCAATCAATGGCCTCTTGTTTTCAGAAATATGGGGGTCATTAGGATGGCGGACGGACTTAGGGGCCCATTAGGATGGTGGGCGGATTGCCCCCGCCAGGCTGGCGGTAGCCACCGCCGGCCTGGCGGGGGCAATCCGCCCGCCATCCTCACATAAATGACCCCCCGCCATATTAGTATGGCGGGGGGACCCGCCGTGGACGGAAAGACCGTCCACCACTTTTCCGCCCCAGGCGCTTTGCGGCTGGGGCTGAAAAGGTTTAATATGGTGGGGTGCACACGGGTGGTACCCCCCTGTATTTGCATTAACAAAGCAGCAGGCACCGCCCGGTGCCTGCCGCTTTGTTAATGCAAATGCATTTGTGCATTGTTAGCATTGTGGCGGGCGGTGCTGAGAGCACAACATGTGCATCCCTGCATGCACCCCCATGCACAGAGGCAACAGGGAGCCTTGTGGTCACTGCCATGAAAAGGGTCACAGTGAGGAAACCCGTCATATACTTGGCGTTGCTGCAGCAGCACATCCAGCACATCACAGCATCACCCTGCTGCGCCACCGCTGTGGAGTCAGGGATCCTCAGTTTTTGAGGTGGGCCTGTGGCTGTCACACCACTACATTTATAACAATGTGGGTGACCTGCCATCACGGGGGACCACCGTACTCGTAATTAGGCACTAAGCAACCGGTCAATGTTGATTCCGCCACAGTGCCTAGTCTAATCATGGGTCCCACTCTGTGACTCTGGGCAATAGCTTGCTTAATCTCCACAACGGCCCCCAGCAGCGCTTGGATGCCTGGCTTCACCTTGGGGGTGCCCAGGAGTGGACATCTCACAGGAAAGCCAGGAAGGGTTCCACAGCGGTATGAATACAGCGCTACGAGACCTCAGGGTAGAAGTGCGCTATATAAATACAGACACATTCACATTACATTTACATTTACATTCAACAGAAAGTGTTATTTAAAAATCGAAATCATCAAAAATATTTTTAGTTCATCATAATCTCAGAGGACCATTACACCTGGCAGCAAAAGTTGTTTTTATGATAAAAGTGGAAGATAGAATCCGTCCCTGAGTACATAACTCACATGACGTAGGTGAGATTTAAACCAAAGCGTTAGAAGCACCTTTTATTTCAGCACTAATACATAATACCTTTAGCATAGTAAGCACTAAGAACAGTGGCTACCTTTATTATGGAAATGTTCCATGTAGCTCATTTCCATAGAAGTCAAATGTAAAATTGCTTCTTGGAAATAGTCGTGCACTCAAAATGACTGTGAGTGCTAATTGGAAAAGAGTGTCTGTAAATGATCAGACTATATGAATTTACTACCAATGTGACATTGTGTCTTCAAAAAATCCTTGTGTACTAATTGGGGCCTCAAAATAAATGAAACAGTGATAAAACGAAAACAGTTGCAAAACAAATATGGCAACTTTACACATTTTAATCCTCTTGCCAAAAGTGTATATTATCCAAACAAACCATCTCAACTTTAAATCTATTTATACAACCAACGTGTTGCAACCATTTCTTTTCAGGTTAGCTCGTGGGAAACAGATTTAAAACATTTATCTAGTCAAAGTACAAATCCACTATGTACATATGCCATACAAAAGTGTGGACATTTCAATGTCACAGTAAGTGAAAATCCTACTTCCCCTATAATCATATAGTTTGATACATATGTTAAAGGAGCAGAAAAACAATACAATTATTCACCGATACTCCATTCTTATCAATGTATCTATCAATACTAATTATGCAAAGATAAGAAATTTGCAAGAACACGTGTTGTGTAGGTTTGTTAAGATTCAGGATTAAATGATACGTTTTATACAACCATTACTGGAATTGAATGGAGACTAACCATCATGTCTGAGTTGCTTTTTGTTCGAATTTCAAGAACTAGATGTAACAAATGATTTGTTTTGATTCCTGATTTGAACAAACAGTCAAATTCAAGTTAATTTTTTAATGAAAACTCTAAAGGAGTTGTGCCCACATGCATCAAACTCCCGTTTTGCGATTCCAAATTTGCGATTTTTACCGAATCGCAAATAAGGAATCGCAAAACGGGATGCATTATTGAAAGAGAATAATATTTGCGATTCGGTAAAAATCGCAATTTTTACAGAATCGCAAATATTATGCGAATTCCAATTTGCGATTTCGCAATTCCCATTGATTCCTATGGGCCAAAAGGCCCATAGGAATCAATGGTAATTGCGAATTCGCAAATTGGAATTCGCAAAATGTTGATGCATTCCATGGGTGCAGGGGGGGTCCAAAGGACCCCCCCTGCACCCCTGAAATGTATTTTAAAATGGATGTTTCACACACACATGTCCCACACACATGTCCTAAGGACATGTGTGTCTGTAACATGACAGTGTTTAAAATGCTGATTTGAGCATTTTAAACATCTTTTCGCAAATTACCACGAGGTTCAACCTCGTGGTAATTTGCACTTGCAATCTTTAAATTCGCAATTTTTTTAAGAATGATGCATTGCATTTAAGGAATCGCAAAATTGCGATTCCTTAAATGCAATCGCATTTTGGAAAATCGCAAAATTAGCGATTTTCAACAAAAAATAATGATGCATCTCAAAAAGCATTTTTGGAATCGCAAACGGCCGATTTTAAGGAATCGCACCGTTTGCGACTCCAAAAATGCTTGATGCATGTGGGCAGAAAAGTATTTGTCTCAATGTTTGAGCACAGAGTAATATGTTTAAATGCTACTGTTCATACAAGAATGGTCTTTACCACGATTCTGAACACTTAAATTTTTTTGTGAACAATGGAATATGAAGCCCAAGGAGGAAATAATCTCTGTATGTTTATCATAGTTTTTCTAAAGTGGGAAAGTGCGAGTTAGAACTCATGGTTTTTGGTTACACTTTCAGCACCAGCCATAAGGCTAGATCCCTGTACTTTACTTCACTGGTTAGAGTCTCATCCTTTTCATACATGTTAAAAGACATCTGTTAACATCTCTTCTGTAATCCACAAAATATGAGTCAGCGCCTTCTTGGTACTTGAAGTGTGGACACATTTACATACGTCTGATCCAACTCCATCCTTGATGGTTGTCTTAGCAATGATTTAGGGATACTAACCCTATTGTCTTCCAGTATATTTCTTGACTATACCAACAGGGGCGGGTTAGGAGGCCTCCAAACACTCCTCTGTTCTGTAACCCAATTATTCTCTAGTGAATAAGCAACATATATTACTAGCAGTGGGAAAGCATGTATCAGCAGCTCTGTAGTCTGTTGTCATCAAGGCTATTTTGGTCCTTTCCCATACATTGGCTATTGTGTAATTCTTGTGAAATACATGTTTCACTCTGGACCTTCCTTCTCTCATCTGCTTATATTGACAGCACCTAAAGCACTGAGAAGTCTGTCAGATGGCGGGGCTCCTAATCAGCAGTGGCTTCAGGGGCTCATATTATACATTTATGCATTAAGGAGCTCATTATGATGTCGGGTGGAATTACTTCCGGCCGACACTGACTTGTTAATGGGACCAAACACCCGGTTTGTGGTCCTGACTGCCTCATTAGGATGAGACAAACACTTTTCGGTCGCATTCCTATATTTCACAATGGAAGCATGCATTATGGGTGTAAACCGGCTGTTCTGCATGCTCCCATAGTGAAGTGGGAGGTACGGTTCACCCCTGCCTGCCACAAGGTGCGGAATCAACGGGGAGACACCATAGATGCCCCCTCGGCCTCCAATCGGAGGCCATGCGCAAAAGGGGCTCTGCTGGGGGACCCCAAACACACTTTCCAACATGGTTTCCATCTCAGACAGACCAGCATGGAAGCAATGTCGGAAACCTTGATCGTAATCTCAAGGGTGGAAAGATCCACCCTTGAGAATACTTGCCAGCTTTCAACTGGCGGGCGTTGGAAGCCAGCCGGAATAACCGTCTGGTTTCCTTTCCGACCTCCTCCAACATAATAAGGCGATCGGAAAGGAAACAGAGCGTTACGATGCACCCCTAAAGGCTCCAACCACAAGTCAGAGCCTTTACAGGGCATATAGTAATTGGCCCCTCAAGTGTTTTAGGAAAAAATAGAAATTTCTGTCAGAGGTAGTGCACTGTAGATATCAAGGTTCTACTTAAAGTTCTATTAAAGTTTTGTTAGAATTCAAAACCAAATTAGGCATCATATCCAAGTGCCCCCACCCTACTGCACCCTGCCACAGCAGCACCCAATTCCTGTTTTTCGTAAACCATGTCTTCCATTCTCTGCTTCCAAATAACTCATATTAAATGTTAATTTGCTTTTCAGGATCTGGAGAAACTCTTTGAAGTGTATGGAATTAAGGTAGGAAAATCCCTTAACATTCAAGATAGTGCATTACTGGGCTAGGTTAGGAGATAAGTTGTAAGTTTGAGGCATGTTTGGAATTATGAAAGCACATCTTCAAAGAACAATTTCCAGTCTCAGGTAAAAGGGTATTTATTTCTTTATCAGCAGATTTAAATGGTATAGCTCATAACCACATGATGCCATAGAGGGCAGTAGAGAAAGAACAAAATACACAAGAAATAAAGTTGAAATTGACATGTTCAAAGTTACATAAACAAAAAAACCAATACATGTGAATCAAGGGAATATATGACAAAAGTTAAACAGCAATGCATTAAAAACAACAAATGTTACTCTAAAGAAAAAACAAGCAATACAGACAAACAGTGAGTAAAAACCTATTATCACAGAATCTGTTCTTTAGTCCGAATCTGACTAATGTTGCATCTGGAATTGGGGGTCGAAATATGTTTCCACTTTACTCCTCCACAGGAAGTGCAAATCAGGATCTGCAGAGAAATTACGTTTCAGATCTTGGAGGATTTCCCTCTGAAGGACTAGGAGAATGTTCTACCTTTTTTAAAGATTTGTCTTTCAAGGCATAGAATGTTTTTTCTTAGTAGGGAGTGATGTACTCCAATAATAGCCAGCTTTTGTTGGCGCTTGGTGATCTTAGCATGGCCGCTGACACGTGTCTGTGAGTTATTCTTTTTCGTTAGTGTGCACTCCAGTGATCTACTGCATTTTATTACACAATAGTTCACCACTTTATAAGATTGAAAGTCTATTTCGGAGCAAACAATTAAAAATTTTGTATTTTTTACTCTAGATATCTTGATAGAAAGAATCAATGTGCTGGCAAACTGCACCAGCGATGTAATCCTTACAAAAATCAAAGAAATGTAGAGCTAAGCCAGCTATATGGGAACTGAATTGGCAGCAGCAATCCAATGATATTTTGTCTCGGTTAGAGCAAATTAATGTGTTCATTCCCTTTTATAAAGTGTCAGAGAAACCATAAAAGGGAGCCTTGTGTTAGCAGGATGCTACTTTAGAGAGTCTAACCAGTGACAGTTGTGCAAAAGCAAATACTGTACTGTAGGTACAGGGAAGTACCGGTAGTGTGATGAAAAGGTTCAATGGTCCAAGGTAAATGTGTCAGAAGGCCAGTCAGCAAAATGTACCCCAAATATTACCTGCCTGGAGATTAGAGGGGTTTCCCTGCAGAGAAACACATCATGGGGGTGAAACATTTTACTTTACTAAAAATTGGGATTCATTTTGTTAAAATTTTGTACAAAAAGTGCTTGAGTAACCATTCTTCTCCTCTCTTCCAGATGGCACTGCTGAAGGAGCTGACGGACCATTTGCTGCAGCACGGGGTGGAGGAGGTACTGCAGCAGCTGACCAGCTCCAAGAAGGACCGGACCTCGAAGAAGAAACTTGCACTGAAGCAGGACAATGATATTACCGTGAGTGCCTGGTGCCATGAGAGTACGCACATCTTAACCAGGATGTGCGCCATCTTGCCACAATTGTTTTGGGGTTGAGGGGACGCTGTGGTGATGTCAGAGACTGGTCGGTCTCAGCAGTAAGATCTCAAAGCTTTTTGGATGAATCTACATCTGATCTGAAGTATATCCAGGGTTTAAATCCTCCAGGCGTTGTATCTGAGGTGGGTTTACTCTGATATTGTGTTCAGATGCAACGTTGCGCTAACAGAGTATCGGGTATATAACTATACTTCCACTGTTTCATGAGTTAATGCTGTTTGAACATTGTAACTGGAACCAGTTTATCAAGGTGCTGCCATTGGGCACTGTGTGATCCTGGCGTTGGCACCATTTATTCCGACACAATTCCTAGGAAGAATTTCAGTGCAATTTTATTTAGTTCAAATTTATTTGTTCTTCATTCTATGAAATTAGCATTTTAGGCCATTTCAATTATTATATTAACGTGAGTTAAGGTTTGAATTATTATTTGCTGTATTATTATTAATTCATTGACATTTTATGTATTATATGTAGTATTTATTTCTGGTATGGACAGCTACTTTTTTAAATTATTTTGTAATTTGGGTGACTTCACCTTGAAATTGATGTTCATGGGTATCCTCCTTGGTTGGCCAATAGCGCCTGACACTGCTATGCTGCTCATCATTATACCAATCTCCTAATTTCTTCGTAATAATACAATGGCTAGATCTGTCTCGTTGAGGAAGAAGAGCAGGGATATAAGTGGAGGGTCAACATGTATTTTTACTATATGTAAAATCTGTGTTTTATTTCTTCAGGGAAATTTGAAGTATGAGGTGTCAAGCGAACCCATCATGGACGTGGAAGAAGATGAAAACTCAGAGACTGGGCAGATCTTGACCAACACGATCAGTTCCTCACATCGTCCTAAAGAGGTATACTGTACGAGATGGATTTAAAGGGTCCATTTAGTGAGAAAATACTAAGAGGATTCCAGAATTTCCTTTTTTTATTACACCTGGTGGCAGTTCTGTCCCATTCCTGACAGGTTTGTGGCCTTGGCATGATAACTGGCCATCTCTTGCCTAATCATGGCAGCCATTCTTGATGTATTGTTAGTATCCTGTCACAACCTGGACTCAGACTGCGTTGAGAATATTGAGGTCCGTCTTTCCTTTTCCTCCCATGGGTCAGTTTCCCTGTGGTGACCTTAAGGCTAATAAGAGGACTTGAGCGCAAGAGAAAAACCAGCATTTGGAATGCAATACGTCTCACATTTTCGAGAGTTTAACCTATTGGCATTGTACATGACAATGCCTTTTATTCATCTGTTTAGAAAACTCACACATAAATAAAAGGCATTGTTATTCACAGTACCAATAGCTTGAACTTTTGACCTTGGAAGGGTGGTGGAGGCGGTCAGGTGGGAGGGGTGAGATGGCGTTGGGCACGGCTTGGAAGATCCGGGAGTATGGAGTATTAGCCAATGGCGGCCACACACCTTTATATGCGAAATGTGCAGCTCCCCTCTGCAGGCGAGTGGCGGCTATTGGCTAGAACTCTGAGAAAGAAAGAGATGGCGGCCACTATAGTTAAAGCTGACCGTCGTAGCAAAGTAAATAAAGAAAGGAAGGCAGCCGTTACAATCAAAGCGGAACCCCCTGGCAAAGTAAAGAAAGAAAGGGGCGCTGCTGCTAAAGTTAAAGTAGACCACGCTGGAAAAGTAAAGAAAGGAGCACAGCCGCTATAGTTAAAGCGGTCCGCGCTGCCCAAAAATGTAAATATCAATTAAAAGGTGCAAGTTGGTTTTGACGCAGTCGCCATTACTAAACAAGCTGGTTTTGTAAATATGACATGTCTGCCATTACTAACAAATATAGAAGCGGGCGCTGTGCTGCGTTTCAGGAAAGTAGGTTATGGGTGGATGGGTGGAATAGGCAAAATCATTCAAGAAAATAGTGCTCACAGACCAAATAAAACATAGCGAGTAACAACACAAGTGAAAAAGCCAGTCATCATGGGAGGGTACAAATGTAGACAAGGCGGTACTAAGGCGGGATTACTAAGCCTATTCATGAATCAAAAGCAACTATTTAGAATGGACAGTAACAGGAGCCAACTGAAAAGATGGGCGGAAAAAAGGCAGAGCTTCAAGTCCATACCTGAATACAGCATGCGTCGCAGTGCAGCGCATGCGCTGCCCAGGCTCGACCTAATGATGTGTGGGAGAGGGAAAAACCAGAAACTTGATTTTGCAGCGGGTTTCTGGAAAACCCAGACTGGAATGTGACAGTAAAGCGCCTTTCGCAAATTATCAAGGGTCGACTGCGTCTCAACCTTGGGAGAACAAGTGCAATCAGTGGGGAAAGCACCAAATAAACGCATATATTTATATATTACCAAAAGGTTTAAATACTCTCTCACCCAGAGCAGAGTGGAGGCAGACTGTTATTAGACCCAAAGCACACCTGGATTCCCAACCAACACATGAAGTAGGAGGAATTACACTCCGGCTTTGGCATGGGAGAAGCCTAGGAGAAGGTAGACACAACGGGTGATAGCTAAGTCACTGGAAGGTATGTAAAGGAGAAAGAGCAAAAGGGAAAAACAGCAACGGTGTTGGGGCGAACGGGACAAATAGTCGAGTGTGACCTGAAGCCCATATATAAAAATACTAGTCAGTGAAAATAAACGTCAGTGTTACTACCATGAAAAGAACACTACTTACAGTCTCACAAGATGCAATTGTGTGTTGTGATGTGACAGAGGAAAATGGCTATACTAACAAACATGAGCATATTCAATATGATTTTCTCGCAATATGTGAATTTAACCCCATGTATTCTGAGTCAGGGTAGGTTTTTATGTTTATACTATTACAAACAACAAACTGGCATGGCATTACCCAAATATGCAATTCCAAAGAAAGTAATTTTATATTTACTACCATTGTTGAGGGTGGGCAGCGACAACATGACACACTTGAGGCTTCGCCTCGCATGAGTCATCATCATTATTTACTGTGTTTGTTTCTTTGTTCCTGCCTGCTTTCCTCTCATGTATATCTATTGTATTTTTCTGATAAAGGATTTGAAGGATACCAGAAAAGATTATAAGAAGAAGAAACCCCGACCTGAAATTAACAGTGACCCCAAAGACCTAATTGTCAAAGATGTGACAATGGACCAACTGGACATTGGTCAAGAATTGCTAAATGGACAAACAACAAGCGCTCAGGAGCTGTCAATTACACCCACAAGCCTTCCCATCCCGGAAGAGGCCTTAACAGCCTTAGATAAAAGAACTGCTTCAGTCATGCAGAGCTCTGTAGAGAGTGTTCTTATTTTAGAAGATCAACTAGTAACTCTGGTGGAGAAGGTAAGTTTTAAAATATTTTAAAGAAATTTGAAAACAATAGATGAATTTTGTACGAAAACCACTGATCAAATATTCCTTCTTGTTGTAACATAGCATTATTGCCACAATAATTCATGGAATCCTCTCTGCTCCCTTAGTACTTGTGTCTGCTGTGCCTACTCTAAAATAGTTTGCATGATGCATTATTTCAAAGAAGGTATTTGGATATGACTTACAAGAGTGCACTCTCTCATGCTGACTTCACATAGTTTTACAGGAGTACGCCTGGTAAGCTGCCATAGCTGCAGGTTCCCTTGGGTAATTCAGAGAAACATTTGCAAATTCACATTTATGACTATGGAAGACATTCATTTAGTTTAAATGTATATAGTTTACCTTTACACATGTGAAAATATATCACAGTAGTGCAATTTAATTTTAAAACTTGTCTTTTAATCCATGGGGAAAGTATTTCCCCATGGAGAACATCCCACCTTTACATGCCTACTCATTATAGGGGTGTCCTTTTCTATTTTACATCCTAGAAACAAATGTTCTCCTGCAAAGGACAGGATTACGGGCCTTATTTTGAGTTAGGTGGTAATGGAGTATCTGCCAAAATAGGCAGATGTGACGCCTGCCCAACGATTGGTTCCCCTGACATATAGGAGAACTGATGTCAGGAAATTCCCTCTCTCATCTGCCAGCAATGTGACATCAGAGGAGCCACATTGCGAATAACTCTTTAACCCCTTGCATGCTGGTGACGGCTCCCGTCCGTCATTGCACACAGTGCTCGTGTGCTGATGATGGCCGGGAGCCGTCACGACCACGCCCGCGATCGGAATGTGCCGCACAGGAGCGGAATTCCGACCGCAGGCAAGGGGTTAATAGAGGGCAGAGTACCTGAGAGCTTGAAACTGACATGGGTGACAAAATTGTCAAAGAATCCCTCTTTGACCCCAGTAAAGGTATACAGTTACAGGCCAGTTGTAGCGGCCCTTACCCATCAAGATCTTAAGAAGATGGTAACAAAATGTAGATTACATTTCGAAGCCCTTGGCCTGCTCGGGCAGCTTCAATTTGGGTTTAGACAGTATTGAAGTACTAAGATGGTTCTATTTGATGTCTAAGAGCATCTTCTTGAGACTGGCAGGCCAGGGCACTGTTAGTGTTTCATAAAGCTTGGTCACTTTCAACAGCATTGATAATTGCAATTGGCTACAATTGTCGGAGTGGTATAGGTAAATTCACATAATTGATTTGACTCTTTCCTGTCCAGTAGAGTATTCTATGTAGTTAAGGACAAACCATGTGCTTCAGCTGCATTCTCATGCAATGGAGTCCCACACACTTTCCAAAACCCCTCTGCTTTTTAATGTTCGCATCAATTCCTTGCATGATTTGCTGGTAGCAGGATAGCTAATTTGCCATTTATATAAACAAGACTGATCTGTTCCTCCTTGGCTGTAGCAAAAATGCACAAAGTTGGTCAAGATTCACGAAGTTTTTAAGCTGGGACTTTACTTGAGAGCTAATGGTCAGTAGTTACCTGTACACTGAAGGCCATGATTACCTTCTTATCAAGACCTGTGACTATTATAGCCACAAGTTGGACAGCCTTATATTCTTCCCGCTGGAACGAAATAGGCCACTGTAGCTATAGTTGGTTCCTGTATGGATTATTTCCCAACTATTTTTGATGCAGCTTATCAAAAAGTAATCGAATGCTCACTTAGACCTGACATCCTAGGCGTGGTATTCCCCCCAAACTTTCTGCACCCATTCTGTTTGCTGAATTTATATTTATTGGCTTTAGGGCTCTATGCATTTTAACTCAGCTAACCAGTTTTAAAGTGCTTGTGCTCGCTCCTTCAAACATGATAAAATTGGCAGATTTAATTTACTTATAAGTCCCTAGTAAATAGTACTACATGTAACCAGGGCCTTTACATGTAACACTACTAGTGGACCTGTAACACTTATTGTACCACTCACAGTAGCAGTAGTTTAAAAACATGTCTCAGGTCTGCCACTCCAGCCTATAGTGCCGTTTTAAATAGCCATTTTGACCTGGCAAAATAATACTTTTGCCAGGCCTAAGCCTTTCTTTTTAATACTTAGAAATCCTTAGGTAGGCCCTACAGACTCATAGGGCAAGGTGGATTGTATTTAAAAAGGTAGGATATGTGAATATGTTTCACATGCCTTGACAGTGATAAACTCCTAATGTCGTTTTTCAATGCTATAAGGCCTATCTTTCTCATTCCCTAACACTGGGTAACCTTATTAAATTTAATAAGTGCTAACTTTAGATTGGGAGCAGATAGAGATATGCTGTTTACACACAAATTACTTTTAAATCCTCTTTATTGGTGAAGGCGGATTACAAGTTACAATTTTGAAAATGCCACTTTAAAACATTGGCATTTCCTACTCCCAGCCAACTGTGCCTATCTGCTAGTGTCCTGGGTCACAAAACGGTGAATGGTCCTGCTGTTGGCGGTCTGTGTATTGCTTCCAGAAAGTAACACAAAAGGGGTTTAGTGTGGACAGGGTGGCTGGGGAGGAGGTGTGCCCATACTCACCTATACTTCAAAAGGCTTTGGCCACTGTACACTGAAAGGAACCTGACATTAGGCCTGCCCTGCCTTTTGTTAGTCTTGACCGTTTGGAACCTTGACCAGGGGAATAACTTTCTAAACCCCGATGTGGGGTTATGACAGGGAGTCACACACACAAAAGCTTGCACCTGGTATAAGTATTGTACCTCCAGAGGCACTCATCAAAACATTCTTGGATCTGTAGAAAATTCAGAAGAAGGTCTGCCCTGCAGCCAGAGGACTGAGTTGCTGCTTGAAGGACTGTCGTGCTGTCTGAAGAAGAAAGACTGGACCTGCTTTTCTTGCTCCCAGGCTACCTACACTAAGGGTCTGTTGGCTGACCTCCTGTGTGAGCTATAGGGACACAATAAGGTTCAGTGGCCTCACTGCAACTGCCCAGCTGACCTGCTGCAGCTGGACCTGCCTGGACCAGTAACTAACTTACCAGAGACTTGCTGCTGATCTCTGCTTTCCAAGAGGAGCCTCCCAGGTCCTGGACCATTGGCTAGTATCAGAGAGCGCTCCTCCTAAAGAAAAGATGAAAACCCAAAAGTTTGGGCTTGTGTGACCGTGAACAGGCTCTTTTGCGCTGATGCTCTTCCGTCTGTGAAGAACGCCACTGTGAAACTGCAGCCGAGCCTGCTTTTCGCGCCAACAAAGGCGGTCTACAATGGTCAGCAATGCGAGACCTGCACTTTGTGTTACAGCAACCAAAGACTGTGACAACCACAAATGTGGAGCTCCAGCGACAAACATCTTTGTGCTACAATGACTATCTGTGATGCTTGGCCTGCTCTTCACTCTGAAGGCATCCTCCTCACGTCCTTCTCCTGCGTGAACAGAACACATTGAGCCGAACTTAAGAAGATAACTTTCAGTGGGACTAACTTGGTCCCTTTATCCAACCCTCTCTCCATCATGGTAGGCCCGGAATTGTGACTTTCCACCCGGTCTACAGTGACCAGATGACCAGGAGTGGTGCTTTGTACTTGGAGGTGCTGTGTCACTTAAACCTATTTAATATCTCTGGATTTACTGATTTGATTTTAGTTTTTCTGGTATCATTTTTTTTAACAAACATTTACTCTGTATATATAAATTGATTTGGGATTTTTTTTGGGTAGTGTTTTTACTTTATTACAGTGTGTGAGCTACATGAATGCTTTACACATTGCCTTTAGGTTAAGCCTGACTACTTTTGTGCCAGGCAACCAGAGGGTTAAGCGCAGGTTAATTTAGTGCCGTTTTGTGGTTCAGCCTGACAAGGATAGTGGTTTTTGCCTGAGTGGGGCTTCCACCCCTACAGCCAATAACCACATGTGTTACTCTGTTTCTTTTCTCACGCTGTGGCAGGTTTGGTGCACTATAAGCACGTCAGACAGACAATTCAGAGGTTTCACTGTCTCCACATCACCACTTGGTGATGATGTACATAGGTATTCATCCATCTGGGTTGGAGCAATGGAGATCTATGCTGAAACACTTCTTACCAGGGCACATTTTGTGGGTAGAGGATGTAATAGACCTCATGGTTAAATGTAAACTATTAGAGGAAAAATTGCACAAATGGAATGACCTCCGACCAGAGTTATGAGAGTTAAATAGTCGGGATAGGTTTATGAAAGAAGTAAAAAGCTACCTTTTATAGCACTGTAGCCATATGTCGTGTTTGTATTTGCTGTTGGGACTTGGATACCTAAGGTTTTATGGTGCCTTTTAAAATATTTCACTTGACATCCCTTTTTTGGGCAGCCCCTCTAACATCATTCTTGTCAGCTCCGTTCATGACTGAGACAGGAAGCACATTCTGGTGGGCCTGGACCTACTTAAAGTTCGCTACACCCTTGAAGAGGAGAACTCCCAGCATTTCAGGAATGTTTCTTATTTTTTTTGGTCTTTTGTTGAAAAAACAAACAAAAACTATTGCTGACTAGTCCTCCTGACCTCCAACGTATGGCAAGCCAGAAGTAAATCTTTTCTTTGCCAAAAGATATACAGCCTTGCTGGTTAACCCCTTTGCCGCAGGGCTAATTCCCCTGGTGTGCGGGGGAAGGGGGGCCGCGTGCCGCGCCGCGGTGCTTGTGACGAACTCGGCTCGTCACGCAGCCTGGTGGCGCTGTGCTCATGACGAGCTGAGCTCGTCATGACCACACCCGTTTATTTAGAACGCTCAGCACAGCAGGGGAATTATCCCCGCTTGGGAGCGCCGCGGTGGTCATGACGAGCTCAGCTCGTCATGAGCACTGTGCCACTGTGTCTCATGATGAGCTGAACTCGTGATGAGCACCAAAGGTGTTAAAGCACAGTCTGCACAAATTCTCCACCTCATTAGTGGGGAATGCTAGGTTGGTGGTGCTGCCACTACTGGGCTGTGGAGTCAGTGCCTCTGCTGACCCAGCCACTAGGTGGTTGACCACTAAGCCCTAAGAGAGGGCCTAAATGTATAACCATTTTATATATGAAGATAGGGTGCGGTGGGTGGGATAATGATAACCTTTGTTGTCTTAATTAAATCAAGATTCGCTCTGCATGTTAATTGTAGAATCAACATTTTATTTCAAGCCTGTATTATGCATGTATAAATCTTTACATAACTATATTGCTCACATGCTTTACTGGTCTTATTTAGGTAGTAATTTGCAAAGGTGTTCTCATTTGACCAATCTGCCACTTTCATGATTTCAGAAAGGGTTC
This sequence comes from Lissotriton vulgaris, assembly GCF_964263255.1. Taxonomy (NCBI): domain Eukaryota; kingdom Metazoa; phylum Chordata; class Amphibia; order Caudata; family Salamandridae; genus Lissotriton; species Lissotriton vulgaris. Next base: position 1,671,539,075 of record NC_141685.1, on the reverse strand, counting down.
CACCAGCCCAAAACCCTTTGCTAGCCATTTCCCCTGTAGCTGAATGTGCACCAAATTTGGATAAATCTATACCTGCCACACTCATTATTGCTATAACCCACCTAAATATTGTGGTGATAGATACCACTTTATGTGGTTTCACATAGGATATTAACAACTGAACTTCGCCAATCAGCTCTGTATTGTATCATCCTTTGCTGTATACTTTCATACACCTTACCACACAAAGTCTTAGACAATCCTGAAATGAAGAATAGAAAACATTCCCAGACATAGTTTTTGTTCTCTCCCAAATATCGGAATGTACACCATTTGATGTGTAAACTCTGTTACCAGTCTCTAGAACATTAATGTCTGATTCCCTTCTAAAAATACTAAGCATAGGAGGGTTGCTAACCTCTGAGACATCTGTTTCAGAGAGAGGTCATTATAACCTGGCCATGAAACAAACAGTTTGAACACCAAATTAACGTCATGTAAGGAAACCCAACGAGCCTTAGGTGGTCTCTTAAGCCTAATGCCTTTCATAATTCTACATATTAGAGGGTTGCCTCCAATTGCGTTGCCACTCACCAAGGAATGGCCAGCTGATACACCTGACCTATGACAATTGATACTCTGTTTGAAATAATTTTGGCTAAATAATTTGCCAAATCTTTTACAGGAGCCACAGGATCTAGATTCCTTTCCATGCACCAACCTCTCCATTTGTAGAAAACTCCTTTATATCTATTTCTAGTTCATGGTGCCCATCACTCATCCAATCAATCCTTATCCTTTTCTGAAAGGCCAGAGTATCTTCCAGAACCCCTGACATCCTCCAAACACGAAGGGTCAACATTCCGTCTACCACTAAAGGATGTTCCTCTCTTTCTGGACCCCCCGTCAAACCTGAGGCACTGGTATAAAATGAGGTTCCTCTACAGAAAGCTCAATTACCCCAGGGAACTAAACTTTTGAAGTCCACAATGGGGTCACTTGGACCATTCTGCACTTCTCTTTCATAACCTTCAACAACACTCTCTTTATCATTGCAAATGGCGGAAAGCGTAAGCCATCTCCACCAACCTTCTATCTGGCCTTTCAGGAAAGGCTAAGAAGTTACCGGATGATCGCAAAGTGTCTACCTGAAAACCTAGGAACTCTAAAGTCTGACTTAGTACCAAAACCGACTTCTCCACTTTCACAATGAAACCTAGATCTTCCAGAAGATCCCTTGTCATCTGTAAGTGTTCCAGTAACTGTTCTCTCCTGACCCATTAACAAGATGTCTAAATAAATTATTAAGCGATGATCATCTCTCTCTCTCTCAAAAAAGGCAACAATGGGTCGTAAGACCTTGGTGAAAGACCATGGAGCGGTGGATAACCCAAAAGAAAGACAAAAAAACGGGTACAACACAACTTTCCATCTGAATCTTAGATATTTCAGCGAATCTGCCCCCATAGGCATCGTGAAACACACATCCTTCAAATCTAGTTTTCTAGCCTTTCCTGTCCCTGCAGAACTTCTTGTAAAAGATGGATACCAGCGCTCCACAGGCCACCTGCTAGTGTTAATTCTACTTTTGTTTCCATTATCTTCCACATTTGGAATATTTTAACAGTTAGGGGCTGTGTTGAGGGGAATGGGGTTCTCATTTTTAGTTGCGCCGCATGCAGTTACATGCCTTTTGGTCCGCCGCAGAGAAGCTGATTGTGAGGAAAAGACAGGTTAACTGCAGTTGATTTTTTTACTCACCTCCTGCCCCAGCCGCCATTGTGAAGATTAACGCTCTAGCGCTTCCTCCTTGCTTCGCTCTTTCAGGAGCATGTCAGCATGGAGACGTGCAGCAGGAGTGCGGCTGCACGCCAAAGGCATGCCAAAGGCAAGCCCATCTGCACCCATCCACACCTGGATGGTGCCAGATGGGCAGATTGAAGCGAGCCCTCCTAAAGTACTCTAAACTAGAGCTGTTGGAACTTGCCACCAAGTTTCCCAAGATCTGCCACTGCATTGTAGACCTTGATTCTACAAGAACTAGGTGTGAGAACTGTGGGTTCTCACCTTTGAATTCATTAAAGGCAGTGCAGATTGCTAGGTAACACGTACCTCTAACACCTTGGCCAAGTTCTTCTCGATGACCTGTAGGTCTTTAGTCAAACACAAACTGGATGTGTATGAAATTAAATAAAAATGTATAATAGACGCGCTCTACTACCCTGGTATGCCTAGGCGCGCAGGCTTGCAAACTGGGCAGTGCCAGGTATGAGCCTGGCCATGGAAATAGACTCTTAGAGATTAAAAAGCCATGTTTTTAGTTTTTTCCTAAAGCAGAGAAGGCCTGATTACTTGGGAATAAAGGGAGGCTGTTCCCGAGACGGGAGGTGCTGCCAGTAAAACTTCTTCCGCCCCATTTTACTTTTTTTTACTAACAATTATATTACAAACTGTTTCTGAGCAAAGGGATAGTGGCGGAAAGTACCATTGAAACCAAAGCTTAAAAACTTGGGGGCCTTCTCAATGAAGAGCCCTGAATGCAATGCATAGGGTCTTAAACTGTATGCACTTCTGAAAAGGTAACCAATGGAGAAGCGGGAGGGCAGCTGAGACTGATTCTATTTTGGATATGCCTAATAACAGGTGAGCGGATGAGTTCTGTAGGATCTGAAGCTCATTTAGACTTTTTCTTCCTACACTTACACTTTTTGGAAGACCATCAGCCTGATGCGATATTCCTTACTGAGACTTGGCTTATGGAGGAGTGATCGCTGGACCTAGTACAGGCTATTCTGTTAGGCTTTGCCATAGAAAAGCTGGAAAGACAAGTACAGAAAAGGAGTGGAATCTCAATAATTTGCAAGCAGTCAATACAGTGTACTTTTTCCAAGCTTAGCATAGAGGGAAGTGAAGCAGCCTTCTTTGCTCTGGCTCTGACTGGTAATTGTATGCTCTCAGGAGCCTTGATGTATTGCCAATCCCAGGACCTGCCTCTAACTTGGCACTTTGATATTCAAATTTCATGGCGGTTGGATATTTGAATCTATATATTTAGATGACTAGACTTTCCCTACTGCTTGCAGACCCTTCAACATGTAATGTTCCCCACACAGTTTGGGCATACACTGGATCCTGTCATTTCAAACGGAAGTGCTAACGGTTGGAGCACCTATGGCGCAGAGAGTACGATCCTGTCTGTAAAAGGAACTATATATATATATATATATATATATATATATATATATATATATATACGTCAGATGATTACTTTGTATGTGCCCCTCAACTCACTCCTACATCACAAAGAAAACACCTCAAATGGTCAAAGCCACTGGCCAAACATCACAATGGCAATAATCAAAACTCAATACATCACCCGGTGCAAACACCGCATCTCACCCACTCCTGACTGGGGAAGGAAACACTTGGGGTTTGAGAGCCTCAGCAACCAGGGTTCCACTCTCTGAGGTAGACGCGTCTGCCTCACTCAGATTCCAAACTCCCGATTTCCGAGTCAGCAACCCTCAGCTTTAACCACACCAGAATTCTGGGAGTAAGAACTCTGCGAGTAAAACTGGGACCTTCTGATACCGGCAGCCGGCAGACAGTCCCCTGCTGTTAGTCCTTCCAAAAATCAGTGTGCCAAACACACGTCTCATATGAAATGGCGCCTTACACAAGGTGGTAAAAGTGGACACATACTTGCCCAAAGATTTGATACATTTGTGACCGAATAGGAGTCCATCGAGATCACCTACCATCTCCTTCTTTACCAAATCATCAAGTTTTTAATTCATTCTCACGAGGATGGTCTTTTTCCTCTCAGAAATAAGTCCTGCAATGACATTAACCAACTTACAAATTGCCCTTTGCCTCCAACAGTTCAAAGTCTATCTCTGTGTCCTTTAAATAGGCCACCTTATCCATATCTAATATGCATGCTGGAGGGCCCAAGATGTCTATAAGTCTGTCCTGGCATTGCTGTAGGCACCATTCCATGTCTTTTCTTGGGTGGTTACCTGATTTGAACAAGACAGTAATAGGCTCAGGGTCCTGATCGGGGGTATGACATACCTTATTATCTATAAATGGTCTGGGACATTCTGCTCACATCAAAATACCATGCTGTCTCTCCAGTAGTTTCCTTACCCACAGTTTGATCAGTTTGGCCACATGTGACAAGGGCCACCATTCTGAGCTGTGTAGATGTCTTACGGCTACTGGGCTAAACGTATTCTTCCACAAGAGGATCTTTTACTGGTTTTGAGGTTGTGGGACACTGTACATTATCCTTAAGACTTTCAAAAGCATCTAGCCCTTCATCAGGGTTGAAAATAAACCCATCAAATTTCATATCATCATAGGCATCATAATTATCATCCAGGTTGAATAAGTCCTGGTACCTCTTTTGCGGCTAAGGACACCCCTCTTCTTTGTGCCGCTACGGACACCACAAACCTTTGTAGTGCTATGGGTACCACAATTCTTTGTAGCCCTAAAGCTACCACTTGTAGATGTCAGGGGTTCTTCCCTCCTTGTGACTGAACAAGATGAGATATTTAAATTTCAGGTCCTGTGCCTTCACTTTGTAAGGCCTTTTCACTCTTTTTTTTGTAGGGTTTGTAGGTATGTCTTCCCCAGAAACTGAGAAATACTCCTCCTGCGTTTAGTCCTAGCTGCCTCCAACACTTCCTTGCTAGAGGTCTTTACCCCTCCTCAAAGTATCTTTTAAACATCTCCTCACTCACTTCTATCTGGGGTATTACCTTCCTTTCTTCAGACATTCCCCTTTCCAGTAATGATTTCCACAGCAAGTTAAAAATAGAAGCTGATCTCAGACAGTCCTCATTCTATGTTACCAATTACTCTTTCTATTCAGAGGGACTGCTCTGCTATCAGCCGGAGTAATGGAAAATGTTCCAATCACTATTGCGGCTGAGACGTCCTATACAAGGGAGGCATCGCACACATTGTGCTTCCGGTCACCTTCCAGCCCCCAGCCTCCATTCCCGTCCGTGACTCCATGCACTTCTAGTGCATTGGAAGCGCACGGCCAGGGCACAAGAATAATTTCACAGTCAAAGACTGAGCTGGACAGTGACGCAAATTGAAACTGGGTGCATGCAAGCCTGGGAAGCTCCGAAGTTGCGAAGCTGCTTCTCCCTTGAAGATGGGAGTGTGCAAGCTTTAGAAGTTCAGAAACCACGTCTCCCTTCGCACCCGCCTATCAGCAAGAAGCGCTCCTCGCCTCAAAGGAATCCTGGGCTGATAGTATCCTTCACATTAGCAGAGTGCTCGCAAAGTTCCTGGGGCCTCATTTATGAGGCCGTGCGTCACTTTTACGCCGCCGGTGCGTCACTTTTTGTGACGCACCAGTGGCGTAAAAAATGTACCTTGTTGCGCCATATTTACAAAGTGACGCATCTAGGTAGATGCGTCACTTTGTAAACCCCTGCCCCACATTATACCTGCGTCAGGTATAATGTATGCAAGGGGGGCGTATTGACGCAAGGAAGGGTCGTAGAAGTGACGCAGTGAAATCTATGAGATTTCACTGCGTCACTTTTAGGACACTGTTGCGTCAAAATCTTGCACCTGCTTCACAGCAGGCGTAAGACTGATGCAGGCCCTTTCACATGGGGCTTGCCCCATGTGAAAGGACGCATTGCTGGAGTTGCGTCACTTTTGTGACACACTCCAGCAATGCGTCACTTTTGCGCTTACAGATACGTCACAAATACTGACGTATCTGTAACTCCTTGCGACATGATGCGTCATACATTAAATATGACGCATCAGGAATGTCGCAAGGAGTGCGCACTGGGAAGTGACGCATCGCTGCTTTTACGCAGCGATGCGTCATTTCTCATAAATGAGGCCCCTAGAATCTGAATCACCACAACCAGCCAGTAAGCCTTCATACTGGATTATTTCAAGGTATTCTGAAGGAAACACCTGAAAACACTCCTAATAAATTACATTCAGGTATTCTGTCTGGAAAAAAATGAGTAATCTGTCTAGCTCTTATTTTAATTTATGCCAATTTAACCTTGGTAAAGACCCTCCCTAATGGAAGGAAAATAAACTATCCAATTACTCATTAAATAAAAAACAGACTATATAATGCTCTAATAGGTTGGTGCCCGCCAAAGGATTACCAAACAGTTCAAAGATATAAAGCACGAGACTGGGCAGACTAGAACAGATAGCAATCACTGATACATCAAAGGAATCGGACCTCCAAGAGGCCTGCATCACATATGCTGAACTCTTGGAGCGACTATGTGTCATTGATTACCGTTCCTATACACAAAAACAACACTTTACTTCCATAACACAACACGAATGGAGCCGGTCCACTTTGGCTCCTGGACGCTCCCAGTTGCACCCACCACTTTCAAATACCTCGGTATACAAATGTACCGAAGAGTGCAGGAGCTGCTGGACGGTTAACTACTACGTGCGACCAGGGCACTTAAAAATCAAATTACATTCTGGACCCCATGCCCGCTTTTAATGGTGGGGAGAGTTGCCATTTCCAAAATGGTAATACTCTCAAGACTGCTATATTATTTTTCAAACCTACCCATAGTAGTGCCACCAACTATCTTTAAGACCCTGAACACACTGCTATTAGAATTAGTATGGGGTGGGGGCCGCGGGAGAATAGGGCTCACGAAAATCCAACTGAGCACTGATCAGGGATGCTTAGGAGTCCCGGATTTTAAGGCATACTGCTATGCGAACCAACTCCAATGGTTATCATACTGGACAGCAGGACGTAATCTCCATGAGATAGGAATGATGCAACAGACATTAGACAGAGGGGCCCTTCATACTCTCTTACTGCCTGGAAGAAGGACCCCCATGGCGTCTCCCCCTCTACTGAAGGTGGCCCTTATGTACTGGAACAAAGCAATACAATACACTAACCGGTTGCTCCCCTATGCGCCTAACTTTCCATTAGTGTGGATCCCCACACTGACCAGTCTAACTACTGCCAAAAGCATTTCCAGTTGGTCACTGGAGGAAGTGAACACTGTAGGATGTTGTTTACCGACAATCTATTATTGGACTACGATAACTTTGTTAGAGAAAAAGGAGTACCAAACTCCCTTTACATACTACATGCGAGTATAAGCAGGTATATTAGGCGGCACTGGGCACCTGATGGTAGAGTGCCCCCCATGCACAATTTAGTATACACACTACATCTCATGGGCAACCTGGGACATCTCACTCACTGGCTCTTCAAGGGAATTCGCTCCCATGCATCAACTCCACTAGATACGCTCAGGGAAAGATGAGGCACAGCTATAGGCAGAGCCATAACCAACAAAGAATGAGATCTCATACTGGAATACCCCCAAAAAGTATCCAGCAATGCTAAGTTGAAACTTATTCAACTCCTTATGCTACAAAGGGCCTATCTTATGCCGCACCGTTTAAAAAAATTTGTACCCAGGAGTGGAGGACCTTTGTCCCCGGTGCTTCGCACAGTCTGCTGATCTGTTCCACATGGCTTGTCCTCGACTAGCCCCTTTTTGGGCAAATGTGACGAGGACCGTAGGAACTGTTGCAGATATAGTGGGAGGAGACACGGCAGAATACTGTGAGAAAGTGCTATCTTTCTTGCATTGGTATGCCCCCACTTTTTGCTGAACTGCTGATGTGCTTTGACTGAGTGTGCCCTGGGCTCCGCCAACCAGGTACCCAGGGCCTGTGTCCCTTCCCTAAAACTGTGTTGAATCTAAAACCCAATTGGCATTTCTGGCCACCTGTCAGCCCCTGGTAAATGGTACCTTAGGTATTCAGAGCATGGTGACCAGAGAAGACCCCTAAGGGCTGCAGCACTTATTGTGCCACCCTTAGGGGCCCTGTACCCTGACACCCACACCCTGCCTTTGCAGGCTGAGTGTCTAAGTACAGAACTAAACAAAGAGTTGACATGGCACACATCCCTGGGTGCCATGTCCACAAGACCCACTGCCCTGGCATACCTAAGTCACCCCTCTAGCTGGGTGCCCTATGCCAGTGGTGTGGGCACAGGTGCAAGAGCCCAGTGCCCCTACAGTACCCAGGGCCATTCCTGGGCACTGTAAGTGCAGTGCTGTCGTTAAGAGTATATGGTGCTGGGAGGTCGACATGAGAAATTACACGGCATCATGATGACCCCATTGAAGACTGAGAAGTTTGGTATCAAACTTCTCAGTACATTAAACCCGCACTGATGCCAGTGTGAGATTTAATGTAAAATGCACCAGAGGGCATCTTAGAGATGCTCCCTGAACCTTCCTAGCCCTTAACCCCGGTCGCGCCCCCAACTGCGTCCAAGCCGCTCCTGGTCACACCCATGGACCCTTCTCTTGCTACTCCTGCAAATTCATCGGTACTGTCAACATCTCCGCTACGCCCACAGCACAGATCCCCGACCCCAATCACCTTCAATGCATCCTTCTCAACACCTGATCCGTCCACAGACATGCCATTGACCTTTGGAATCTACTAGACACCATTTCTCCGGACATCGCCTTCCTGACGGAAACATGGATGAATGCTTCCTCCGCACCTGACATCACCATTGCCATCCCTGAAGACTATAAGATCACTCGCAAAGACCGTACCTGCCACACAGGAGGAGGAATCGCTATCGTCCATAAGAAATCAATCCGCATCTCAACCAGCTCTGACGCCAACCTCGCCAACTCCGAACACCTCCACTTCCAGATCCACATCGACCCCAAAACCACACTCAGAGGCACCCTCCTCTACAGACCACCAGGACCCCGCGCAAAATTCAGTGAAGACATCACGGACTTCATCACTCCACACGCGCTCCCCTCCAAAGACTACATCCTTCTGGGAGACCTCAACTTTCACCTTGAAAAGATCAACGACCGCAACACCACTACCCTCTTGGACAACCTTGCCAACCTCGGACTTAAACAACTAGTCACTTCCCCCACCCACATCGCAGGTCACACACTCGACCCCATCTTCACCTCCAGCAATCATGTCTCTTTCAGCCACACTACGGATCTCCTCTGGACTGACCACAGCTGCGTTCACTTCACCTACAACAAACCAAAACCCAACATCCACCTCCAACCTACCCTGCAATGAAACTGGAACAAAATCACCACGGACCAAATCTCCGCATCGCTCCTTCGAAACTCCCCAGCCCTCTCTTCTAACACCAACGAAGCCGCCGCCAACCTCACCCTATGGTTATCCAACACCGCCAACACCTTAGCTCCACTGAAAAAACGTCAAAGTAAACCTGGCAGCAAGAAGGCCTCATGGTTCAACGATGATCTCAAGAAGTCCAAGAAACTCTGCCGTTCCCTTGAAAAGGCCTGGAAAAAAGACCCAACCACCAGCACCAAGGACGCCTTCAAAAGCGCCACCCGCACTCACCACCAACTGATCCGAAAAGCCAAGAAAACAGCATTCAAGGATCGACTTGACAACAACGCCCACAACAGCAAGGAACTTTTCAACATCGTCAAGGAATTTTCCAATCCCTCAGCCAACTCCAACGACATCACCCCCTCTCAAACCCTCTGCGACTCCCTAGCCTCTTTTTTCCACAACAAGATTGCAGACATCCACAACAGCTTTGACAACCAACCCGGAAACCAACCCACCCTACCATCTGCTGACCATCTTCCCCCCGTGAACACCCTTAACGCCTGGAACCCTATCTCTACTGAGGACACCATCCGCCTGATGAATTCCATCCACTCAGGATCCCCCACAGACCCATGCCCTCACCACATCTTCAACAAAGCAGACTCCGTCATAGCACCGCACCTCCGAGACGTCATCAACTGCTCCTTCAACTCCGCTACCTTCCCAGAAGACTGGAAACACGCTGAACTCACCACCCTTCTGAAAAAACCAACAGCGGACCCCACCGAACTCAAAAATTACCGCCCCATCTCGCTTCTTCCATTCCCGGCCAAAGTCATCGAGAAAGCCGTCAACAACCAGCTCGCCGCCTTCCTCGAAGCCAACAAATCCCTCGACCCCTCACAATCTGGCTTCCGAGCAAAACACAGCACTGAGACCGCCCTCATCGCAGCAACAGACGACATTCGAACTCTACTGGACAATGGAGACACAGTCGCCCTCATCCTCCTCGACCTCTCTGCAGCATTCGATACAGTCTGCCACAGCACCCTTCTACAACACCTCAATAACATCGGAATTCAAGGAAAAGCACTTGAATGGATCACCTCGTTCCTCACCGGAAGAACCCAGAGAGTCCGCCTTCCTCCATTCAAGTCCGAGGCCTCTGAAGTCATCTGCGGCGTTCCTCAAGGATCCTCACTCAGTCCCACCCTATTCAACGTATACATGAGCCCCCTCTCGGCCATCGCACGCCAACACAACCTCAACATCATCTCTTACGCGGACGACACTCAACTGATCCTTTCTCTCACCAATGACCCCAGCACCGCCAAAACTAACCTACACGAAGGAATGAAAGAAGTTGCCGAATGGATGAAACAAAGCCGTCTGAAACTGAACTCAGACAAAACAGAAGTCCTCATCTTAGGTACATCCCCCTCTGCTTGGGACGACTCCTGGTGGCCGGAAGCCCTCGGAAAAGCACCCATCCCGACAGACCACGCACGGAACCTTGGCGTCATCCTGGATTCTTCACTCTCAATGACCAGACAAGTCAGCGCTGTATCCTCTTCCTGCTACAACATTCTTCGCATGCTCAGAAAAACATTTCGCTGGATCCCCACCGAAACAAGGAAAACAGTCACCCACGCTCTGGTCACGAGCCGACTGGACTACGGAAACACCCTCTACGCAGGTACCACCGCTAAACTCCAAAAGAAACTCCAACGAATCCAAAACGCCTCAGCCAGGCTCATATTAGACACCCCACGCAACGAACACATCTCTGGTCACCTTAAAGACCTCCACTGGCTACCCGTCAATAAGAGAATCACTTTCCGACTGCTTACCCACGCACACAAATCACTCTACGACATCGGACCAGATTGCCTCAACTCTCGACTGTCCTTCTACACCCCCTCCCGCCAACTACGTTCTTCCAGCCAAGCCCTCGCCACTGTACCTCGCATCAACAAGACCACCATGGGAGGCAGATCCTTTTCATACCTGGCTGCTAAAACATGGAACTCACTCCCCGCTTACCTTCGCCTCACCCAGAACCACCTAGCGTTCAGAAAGCAGCTTAAAACGTGGATATTTGACAAATAATCCTCCTCCCCTTCCTTAGCGCCTTGAAACCCTCTGGGTATGTAGTGCGCTATACAAATTTTTTGACTTGACTTGACTTGACTTCCTCAGATCCAGAGAAGAAAAGAAGAAAGAAGATCATGAAGAAGAAGACTCGCTCTGCAGCTGCTAACAACAGGATGACCCCAACTGAACTGGCCCCAGCGCTACCGTTCTGTCGATCCTGGAACCTGCTCCTGCTTAATCCCAGCGACTCCTGCGGACAACAACCTTGGGACCGCCGGAGGACCTGCCTGCCTTGACCCTCTTAAAGACTGGGACTACCGTAAGCAGAGGCTCTGCTTCAACAACCACACCCCTGGTGCCTGCCAGGAAGCACAAGACCAACTCACTCTGCACCCGCTGAGCCCGGGCAATGCCGAGTGATCCAAGACCACGAGCACATCCCCCCAGCGACTGGGACCCGAAGTCCAGTACTCAAAGACCCTCCTTGACGAACCAGACGATGCCTGCAGCCTCAGAACCAGGGACCCCACCAACCGCGACCAGCCGAGGGTAAGATTCGCGACACCCAAAACACCCCTGCACCCGGCACCCTGCGGCCCCCTGTGCCCTCCTTTGGGGTACCTACCTTTACTCCAAGATCCCAACTTACCTCTCGAAGTGGTGGTGGCACCTGAAGAATCTCCGTTCCCGAGTCTGCAGCCTTTGTTCCCTTTTTACCTTTTCCATTGAATAACATTGGGCGCCCGACGGCTCAAAAAAACCCTGCACCCAGCCTCCCGAGTGCCGCTGGAAGTGCAGCTACTACCCTACTCTACTTCCCCACTTGCCCTGAGTAAGTGACCAGGAGCTCAGCTCCCACAGCCGCATGGCCAGCTTGCTTGCGGCCACCAACGAAAGGTCCCCTCCCCTCCCTTGGATAACATTGGGCCTAACTACCTCTGCACCCGGCTGCCTCTGTGCCTCTGAGGGTGTACCAACTGTACCTACCTGACTCTGGGGGACCCCTGAGTCTATGCCCAGAACCTTAACTTTACTGGTTGAGTCCTCACCTGGAAACCGATAATCCACTTTCATGCCATAGGATAACATTGACTGGTTTGACTCAAAAAATCTTCTAAGTGTGAGGTTTTGAAACTCTAAAATATTCATATAAAATCAACCGAATAACGAATGCTGAAGTACTCACCTATGATCAGGAGAGAAGCCAGTACTGTACCTTGTAGCCCAGTACTGACCAGCAAAAATAATCCTAACCGGGTTTACTAGTAGTAACCTGAATTTTCTCCATAGGAATCCATTGTCTGCTTTTCTATGAAATTTTTTTGTGTCTACTTTTGAAAACTTGAAATATTTCTTAAAAATCGTACCTACTACTGAAACGTAATTACTTACCTGTCTTAAGTAGAGATCCCAGTCCTGGATTATAAAAGTAACGAGAACGTACTTTACCTGTAACCTGAATTTTTTCCCAATGGATAACATTTCTAGATATTCACTGAAAAGTTTCCAAGTGTGAACTTTTGAAATACCTTTATATTCCTTAAGAATCATTGCAATAACAATAACACCTTTACTAAACTGTTTTCAGCTTAGACCCCAGGACTGAATTTAGGATCAGGTCCTGGAATTACAAAAGTAATTTACAAACTAATCAACTGCATTTTTGAGAAAAACCCATTGAGCTCAATGTTAGATAGTGTTTAGAATTGTGAAAATTATATTTTGATACCTGTGAAAAGTATATTTTGATACCTGTTGGTTCTAACAATAAAACAACTATATCTTTTGAAATAAAACCCATTGGCTTGGAGTTCAGTCTTTGAGTGTGTAAAACCTTTTGCTGACTGAGTGTGTACAACAAATGCTTTACACTGTCCTCTGGTACTGCCTTACTGCTCGACCAAGCTACCACTTTTGAGAGTAAGGTCAGCCCTGACTTTAACCTCTGTTATTCCTCTGGGGTTGGTGGCCTCTATACACCCTGGGCCTCATCTATGAGGCCTTGCGTCAGTTTTGCGCTTCCAATGCGTCACTTTTTGTGACTCATCGGCGGCGTAAAACATGCCTGCAGGTGCGCACTATTTACAAAGTGACGCATCTAAGCAGATGCGTCACTTTGTAAACCCCTGCGCTACATTATACCTGCATCAGGTATAATGTATGCAGGGGAGGGTGTTCCCCCGCAAAAAGCCTCGTAGAAGTGACGCAGTGAAATCTATGAGATTTCACTGCGTCACTTCTAGGACGCAGTTGCGTCAAAATCTTGCGCCTGCCTCACAGCAGGCATAAGACTGACGCAAAAGGAGACATTGCTGGAGATGCGTCACTTTTGTGACATACTCCAGCAATGCGTCACTTTTGCACTTACAGATACGTCAGAAATACTGACGGATCTGTAAATCCTTGCGACATGATGCGTCATACATTAAATATGACGCATCAGGCATGTCGCAAGGAGTGCACACTGAGAAGTGACCCATCACTGCTTTCACGCAGCGATGCATCATTTCTCATAAATGAGGCCCCCTGTACCTTACTTTGGTCCAGTATATATAGAGCCACTTTGTCACAAATACTGCATATTTGGGCTGCGCCTTAGGTGCAAGAAACAAACGGTGCAACCCCGATTTACTAACCTAGCTCTCTTACTGGCAAAACATTCAATCACCATGAGGTGGAAATCTGCACTACCTCCTGCAATACTTACCCGGCATGGAAAAGTAGTCAGATGGGGACGGGCTGAAAGCATGGCAATAAGGAGGGAGGACATTTTTGGTGTACGAAAAAACCCCTATTTCACTAGAATAGGACGCAATGCTTGAACTCTTTGTATCCTCTGAAGACTCTCTACATTAAGATACTATGGTTGAGTGACTTACCTGTTAATGTAAAATGTGGCAATAAAACGCAGACCCCCCCCCCAGACACTCACGAGCCAAATACGCACACTGACATTTACCAATCATACGGATAATATGCATGAGCCGGGACTAAGCTACCTAATACTAGATCTACGAAAAGGGCAGGAGTGAGTCCAGGGGAGGGAGAGGGTGGTATTGTTTCTGTTACAAGTTACAGGGAGGAGGGTGAGTTGTACTACACTGATGAAGCTGATATGCACATATTAATGCCTCCAACACTGACATTGCGATTTATAACACTTTCATTGTAACTTCTGTGGCACTTCTGTAGTATCCCTTTTAGATTGCTTCTGTAGAATTGTTATGTTACATCGTGCGTTCCAGATTCTGTAAGTGGGAGTTGTCCAGATCATTCTGGCTCTCCAACGTTAGTGGATGTTTAAGCTGTTATCTCCAGTTAATAAACTATTCTTGGAACAAGATCTGCTTACCAAATTACTTCATATTTTTGGCGACGATCTGGATGTCATAAAGAAGGACCCATCTTTTGAAGTAATTTTTTTTTTCTGGAGAACAGCGTTGACGTATTCAAAAGGTATTTTCATGTTTTCACCTTGTTTTGTGTATTTTGATTGCACCAGCGGCAGCGGTTAATTGTGTGCTTTGATTGCACCAGCGGCAGTGTGTTTATTTGTTTTTCCAAAGGATATTTATCAGCTCGTATTTTTTTTTTTTGTTCTGTCAAACTGTGTTCTGCACTTCCTTTGAAGCTAGCCACGGTTCCGCATCGTCTTTCTACAAAGCTTTGCTGACTTTTTCTAAAACTATTTTGGAGTTTTTGTTCGGTTTACCTGCTTTGTATCCTGTTGAAACATTGTCGCATCCTTTGAACTTCTCCCGGAGTTCCGTTGTTTACCGTGGAGCATTTGGAGCGAGCTTCGGATTCTTCCTTGTTGTCGCTCTGCATTACGTAACTCCATCATCACGCAGAGGTCAAGCGTCATATGCTAGACCGTAACGTAGCAGCAAGAACGTAACATAGCAGCCATCTTGTTTATTTTATTTTTTTTATTTCTTAATGTAACGCTACACTTACGCTTCATCCGTCAAGCCTTAATTTCTACATTTACAGTGCTGCTGTTCACTACGAACGCATTCTTCATCATCAAGCTTTGAACTTGTTTTGAAAGAAGAAGAAAACATTTACTGTATAGATGAAACGAATTTGACAACGGTGACTACTTTTATTGTGTTAGTTTCTTATTTTATATTTATTGTTCATGCAGCTTTTTTGGTCATTTTAAAATTGTTTAGGTTGTTGCATTTTGTGGAAATTTTCAAAAATGTCGAATAACATTGCTGCTCCTGCAAATTTTTTGCCTGTTGCTGGGGATCCAAAGATGGAATGGGATCTGTGGTATCCTACATTTTTAGCCTATGTAGATGTTGTGGAAGAAGATGGATGTTCTCCCAAAATAAAATTAACTCTTTTAAAAAATTGTTTAGGAGGTGCAGGTCTCAAGGAATTAGAAAACTTACCTCCTATTGAGGGTGCAGGGTATTTTAATATTTTCGAAGTTGTGGTAAAACAATTAACTACTAGCTTTGGTAGAAAAATTAACACAGTTATGGAGAGATTTAAGTTTTATTCCAGAGCACAGAAAGAGGATGACTCTATTGAGAACTATGTGGCTGCATTACGTACTTTGGCTGGGTCTTGTGCTTTTGAAACAATACATTTTGAACAAGTATTAAGAGATCAAATTATGATGAAGACCAAGAGCAAAAAGATTCAGGAACGTTTGTGGATGGGAACTGAATCTACTTTGAATGCTGTATTAAATATAGCTAAGGGCATCGAACAATCAGAACTTTTTGTTAGTGAGATCAGAGGGCAAGATATTAAGAGCAAAGTAATAATTCCTGAAGTTGCTATAGTAAAGGATTTTCACAATCAAAAAAAGTTTCCCTTTACCCTAACAAAAAAAGAGTATGTGGGAAGGGATAACAAATTTATGGGTAAGAAAACTCAAGTTATTTGTTACAGGTGTGGAGGAAATGATCATGTGGGTAACTACAGTGGTTGTCCAGCATGGAAAAAAATTTGTATAAAATGCAAGAAGCCAGGTCATTTTAGTAAAATGTGTAGGTCTCCGCAAAAAGTAAACTTGTTGACTTATCCTGTTTATGAGAATTCTGAAGAAATTCAGGAAATCAACAGTTTTCTATGTGTAGGTGACAATAGATGCAAAGGTTTTCCCATAGATAAAATTTTGATAAATGGAATAGAAATCTCCATGCTCATAGACTCATGTGCCTGGTATAGTATAATTGGCAGAAATATTTTTAACAAGTACTGGAATTCTTCAAACTTGTTACCACCAGATGTGCAGCCAGGTGGATATACTGGTCAGAAAATTGATCTTGATGGTTTTATGTGGGCTGACATTAAATTTAAAGATAGGAATATAAAAGGCAACATTTATATTGCAGCTAAAGGGGCATCTATTCTAGGTTGGCCACATCAACACGAATTGGGCATCAAGCTGGATCCCAATGCTTCTCCACCTGTGTATTTAGTACCTCCCGTGGATGATGAGTTTACAGTTCAAATTAAAAGCAAATTTCCTAACATTTTTACTGACATTCTGGGGGAATTTGTAAATTTTAAACATAAAGTTATCTTAAAGGAAGATGCAACGCCAGTGCGACATAAAGTCAGGAATGTACCTTTAGCATACCGGGACAAATTGAAGGCAATCCTATCGGATTTAGTGACTAGAGGTATCATTGAGCCAACTGAGTCCTCTCCCTGGGTTTCTCCGGTAGTTTTATCTCTTAAGAGCAATGGTGAGCTTCGTCTATGTGTTGACCTCCGCAGCTTGAACAGTGAGATCTGGGTTGATAGGCATCCTTTACCCCATATTCACGAGCTGATTTCAACACTCTCTGGTGCTTGTGTCTTTTCAACCATAGAGTTGGCTAGTGCCTATCACCAGGTGCTACTTCATGAGGAATCTAAGTTTCTGACCACATTTATAACACCAGAGGGCATGTTCCAATTTAAACGTATGCCGTTTGGCTTAGCCAGTGCGGCGTTAGTCTTTCAAAGGCTTATGAAAGAGGTTCTGGATGGTTGTGAGAATGCCATTGCCTTCCAGGACGATATTTTGATCTATGGGAGGAATTTTGAAGATCATGACAAGAATTTAGATAAAGTATTAAAATCTGTACAAGAGAAAGGTTTGACTTTGAAATTTTCCAAATGTAAATTTAGACAGAGCAAGGTAGAATACTTGGGACATGAGATTTCTGCTCAAGGTATTAAACCTAAACGTAATCATATCCAGAGCATAATTAAGGCACCGGCTCCCAATAGTAAAGAACAACTTGTATCATTCTTGGGCCTTACTGAGTTCTATAGCAAATTTGTACAAGATTATTCCTCAAAGGTTCATTCACTAAGGTTACTGTTAAAGAAAGATGTTAAAATTGTTTGGAACAATGATCAACATTTTGCTTTTGAATTACTTAAAAAAGAAATTGCTAATGCTCCCTTTCTAAAACCTTTTGAGTTGGGTAAAGAATGCATAGTATGTGTTGACGCAAGTAATGTTGGTCTTGGTTCTATGCCTATGCAAAAGAATATGGGTGAGGAATATGTAGTTTCCTATGCGTCTCGAACTCTTCGTGGTGCAGAATTTAACTATTCCACCATTGAAAAGGAACTTTTAGCTTGCACTTGGGCAGTCAAACGGTATACAACGTTTACCAGGCATTTTTTACCACGCACTACACTTACAACGCAGGCATTACCACGCATAGCATTACAACGCATTGCGCTGGGGGGCGCTCTAGGATAGGGAATAAGTTATACTTACCACTATCCAGCACCTCAAAGCGCTATGCGTTGTAATGGTATGCGTTGTAAATACCGCGTTGTAATGGTATGCGTGGTAATAGTATGCGTGGTAACGTCATACATCCCAGTCAAACATTTTAGACAATTTCTTTGGGGCATGAAATTTCGTTTGCGAACTGACCATAAGCCTTTGATAAACATGTTAGCTGCTGGTGGGGGTCGGACGTTGACGGCACGTTTGGCACGCTTGGCTGCCAAATTTCAAGAATTTCAGTGTATAGTTGAATATGTACCTGACCGTCTACATGTACACGCGGACCTCATGTCTAGATTGCCTTGTGTTGATTCATGTGAAATTGCCAATATTTGTCCTGATTGTGACGTTGCATTCACGATTGACGATGTTAATGGTGTGAAATGTAACATGTCGTCTGGTATTATCTCAGAGGCGGATTGGAGAGATGCTATGTGCAAGGATGTATGTTTATCCAATGTAGTGAACTTTTTGCAACAAGGGTGGCCTGAAGAAAGGAAATTATCGGGTGATGTATTGGCTTTTTATGAAGTGAAAGAGGAACTCATGTTTGATCATGGTTTTGTGACTAGAGGAGATAAGATTGTCCCTTCTTGTGACTTGAGGAATAAAATTATTCTTATGGCTCATGAAGGTCATATGGGTATGTCAAGCACTAAAAGAAGAATCCGTGAATTCTATTGGTGGCCTAGTGTTGATAGGATGGTGGACAAATGGGTCAGTTCTTGTTCTCCTTGTGCTGATAGTGAAAAGTCTGTTAAGACATTAGCTGGGAAGATGGATATTTCTCCTATTGAGTTTACTACGTGTCCTTGGAAGAAATTAGGGATTGATATTGTCGGTCCTCTTGATTTATCAGAGAATAAAGCAGTTTTTGTCTTGGTGTTGATTGACTATTTCTCTAAATGGCCTGAGTTGAAAGTCGTGGACAAGATAGATTCTACCCAGGTAGTTGAGTTTCTTGATGAGATATTTTGTAGAGAGGGCATTCCGGCTGAGTTGGTATCTGACAATGGTCCACAGTCTGTTAGCAGTGAATTTACTTCTTTTCTTGATAGGTGTGGTATAGTACACAAAAGAGTATCTAATTACAATCCTCAGGCCAACGGTCAAACGGAACGCTTCAATAGAGTTATTAAAGAATCTATTCAGCAGGCTGTAAAAAGCAACGTAGACTGGAAGAAAACTCTCCGAGCGTCTTTATTGTCCTACCGTACTTCTCCTAACTCTGTTACGGGTTTTTCTCCCTTTGAATTATTGAAAGGTAGGAAACCTGGTTCGAAACTTGTACCTTGGTGGATGAAGATGAAGATTCCTTGTGAGTCTTCTTTTGATCCTTCTAAGATTAGAGATAAGGTTGTGAAATATCAGGAAAAGATGAGGGGATCTGTACGAGTGGATGACCATAGTTCTAGGATTAAAGTTGGTGATTTTGTGAGGGTCAAGTTTGGAAGAACTTTTGGTTCTAGGTGGAATAAATGGTCTGATCCTTGCAAAGTTATAGAAGTCCTCAGCAAAGCTGTTAGGGTTGATGGTGGTAAAGTGTGGAACTTCAGGAGGGTTTCTTTATGTAGGGCATTCGACTCTAAAGCTAGTTCTCAATTGTCTTTATCTAATTCTAACAATGATTCTTTTCCGGCCTTGTTGGACACATTTGGTGGCAATTTACAAAATTCTACTAGGAATAATGATGACGTTTTTTCTAATTTGTTGGACACTTTTGGGCAAGAGTCTTTAAGTTCCGATGTTGTGCATGATAATACTGCTCAAGAACACATTCCTGGTAGCATTGTTGTAAACAACAGTGTGGATGGGTTGGATGCTCAATCTAGTGATGTTATCTTAAGGAAAAGTTCTCGTGTTAAACATACTCTCATTAAATTGCGTGATTTTATTAATTGACTTTCATTTATTTTTGTTGTTGTTTTTTTTGTTTTTTTTAGGGGGGAAGGTGTGTAGTATCCCTTTTAGATTGCTTCTGTAGAATTGTTATGTTACATCGTGTGTTCCACATTCTGTAAGTGGGAGTTGTCCAGATCATTCTGGCTCTCCAACGTTAGTGGATGTTTAAGCTGTTATCTCCAGTTAATAAACTATTCTTGGAACAAGATCTGCTTACCAAATTACTTCAACTTCCATTTCTGAACCATATATATGTTAGATTTAATAATTGACCACTGTACAGAACACCTATATGTACTCTACATCACTTGGTTTGCTGTCATGCTGGATTGTCAATATGAAAATCAATAATTTATGTTTTAAAAGAAATATATAATGCTCTAATAGTCACTCCATGAATTGAAATAACGCAACTGGCAACCAATCATGTGAATTAGTCTCTTTCTATATGGAAAAGTAGTTATGAAATCACCAAGAAGTAAGAATGTACTTATCTGAGAAGGATCAGACAATAAAAGAGGAATGTAGCTCTGTGACATGGACATATATACCGTGTTATGATTCCAGAATGGAACTTTTATTTTTGTGATGTGTTTATGTTTTCTAAAGGGCTGCATGTGTAGGGCAGAAATAAAGGTTTATGCATAATGATAGCTTCCGGTCTTTTAATGAAATTGGGGAGCTATGTGCGTCTCGTTTCAATTGTGGTTTGCTGCTGAATGCAACAGAGCTTTGAGGTTACAATTGCAGTCCTAAACCGGTGATCAGATACTGTCTTCATAAAGATGATGGTATTCATTTTTAGAGACATACACAAGAACCTTTTATTCATGCATAATAATAAGGTGGGGGGTTGTGATTCCCTGTGTATTGTTGTGTTGCTCTATGACTGATTCATAACTCCATCACCGAGCAAATCTTTGGCCGAGTCACAAACCTTTCAGTGTGCAAAAAGCACAGAGTTGTTTGTGACCTGACCTCCATACATAGGACCATAACCCTTTGAGAGAGATTTAAATTCACATTTTGTGAGTCATAAACCTGAATTTACACCCATAAACAGCCCATTTGTATGTATAAGTGTCATGTACATGCACAGTTGTCTTTGTAAACTGGGCTGCTTGATTATAGTCACATCAAGGAACAACTATTGTAACATTAACATATAATAGCATAGCACTATATTTTTTTCTGTGTAGTGTTATGCTCGTATAGTGACAGGTTTCACAGTTAGACAAAGCACTGCTGATGCTTCAATGGTTAGTTGCAGCAGTCATTGGAAAATAAATTATTTTGGACACACAACATTTCAATATTTATAATATAAATAATCTTTACTTTGGGGTTTTACCCTGCTGTCAATTACCATTTTATAGTGCATTTGATTGCACTCTACATGAGTGGTGGTCATAGCGACATTGTAAAGAGTACCATAAACGTTCAGTTTGTGCTAATTCAGTTGTGATAGTGTAGATTTTTAAATATCACTTGATTTTATAATTTTAATATTTTAAGTATGATTTAGATATTGCACTAACACCACACTGGTCCATTATAACATGCACATGCTAATGCGAAGGAGGCACACAGAAGAGGAAGATATTTGCTATCCAAAAAATACACTTCTGATTCTACTTCAGCCCTAATAGTGACAAACAGGCTTAAATGTGCTGCAG
This sequence comes from Lissotriton vulgaris, assembly GCF_964263255.1. Classification (NCBI taxonomy): domain Eukaryota; kingdom Metazoa; phylum Chordata; class Amphibia; order Caudata; family Salamandridae; genus Lissotriton; species Lissotriton vulgaris. The sequence goes on along the minus strand of NC_141685.1, from coordinate 1,671,517,535 downwards.
CTCAACCTTGGAGTAAGTCAAGCACCACACATTTCCAACTACTAGTACTGCAACACACTCCAATAGAAAAAGAAGGAGGCGGGCTATAACACTAACACTCCAGTGGAAATAATGTAAAATATATTAAATTATTTCTCAATTTGAAAATATGTGTGTGAATGTGTGTGTGTGTGTATGTATGTGTATATATATATAAATGAAATTTTTGAAACGTATAAACGACTAAGTATAATTAATGATACACTTATTATTTTTTCATTTAATAGCACACATACATTTAAAATAAAAATCCATTTTGAACTTCACTTAAGAAAACTATAAATTATTAAAATGAATAAAAAATATAGCTTATAGGCAAGTTTGATGCAAATAAAATATAAAAAATAAACTGTTATTGATGGTGGGTGATTTCAATTTTGAAGAATTTTTCAAAATATCATTTAAAAATAATTAAGATGTTTAAATTAGTTTACAATTTAATACAAAGTTAATTTTAGGAAGCAATTAGTTTTTATGTTTTCTTTAAGTAGACTTAGGTTAATTATAGTTGTTTTTAATTATTTTACATTTTTATTTAACCTTAAATTAATTGCATTGATTTAAAAAATATATGAAGGGGGGCGTGGCCAAGATGGCGTCGGAGTAGGACGCTTCCGAGAGCCTCTCCGACGCCGACTCTACATAGCATCGGACAGCGGGGTCCAGAGCGCCAGTACCGGCGTGAAAAGTGCGGCGGAGGTCGCTGGTAGCCGGGGGTGCCGTCCGGTGCAATCGGCGACCTACCAGGGTGCCTGTGGCGGCGACCGGAGCGGAGAAGAGCTGAGGCCTAAGAAGCACCGGCCTCTCGTAATCAGGGGGCCGACTCCGGTTGGTGCGGCGGCCGGCGCGACAGGAGACCATCCCGCGCGGGCACAACAGGCCCCACCCTCGCGACCCTTCAACCGGCGGGAGCCGAGACCAGCCGTTGTGTTCCGGCAGCGGGGAAGACCTGGGGTGTGGAGCCGGCAGTGCGGGGCTGAAGCCGCGGAGGGAGTCTGGTGAGCGGCGAGCCGAGCCCGGTGGAGGCGTCCTGCTGCGGGGACATTTGGTGAGGCTGGGGCTCGGGGGGGGGGGGGGGGGCGGCCCCCGCTCCCGAGGGCCCGGGTGGGTGGTGCGGCTGGAGGAATCGCCGCGGACGCTGTGGCTCCGGCACGGGGCCTTGTGTGATCACAGGCCCAGAGACGGATCAAGAACAGGCCTGTTTGGGCTCCCCGGGATTGAGCTTACCGCAGCGGCGGGCCCCTGTTGCACTCCGGCCTTTTGCCTGGCTGACATTGGACCCTGAGGCTTGGCTGTGGGGCCCTAGCACCACGCTGACGGACCTTGGTGAGGACTCGAGCTGTGGGGCTCTAGCGCTACCCTGACGGCCCTTGGTGAGGCCGGACGGATTCTTGCGGGGGTCTCCTTGGACTGTGGTGCTCGGTGGGGGACGCTGCGACGCCATTTTTGATTGGCCCTCCTCTGGCTGCATCGGCCCTGCTTGGCCTCGCGCTTGGACTGTGGGGTTGAGGGCCTCGTGCATTGCCGCCGCACTCACCTGTCGCCCAGGGTGTGGGGTCCTGGTGTGGCTGCTCCCCCTCCCCTGCCTTGGAAGCCACGTTAGGCCCCTGTGGTACTCTCTTGGGGAGAGCCCTCTGGAGGGGGCGTGGCCGGGCCTCTGAGCGGACTGCCCGGGAAGGTGCACGTTATTATCAGCGGGCCCCATCTACTGCTCCCGCCAGGGGTCTCTGGAGCGGAGGCCTCGCCGGGCCACGTGCTGTGACCGGACCAGCAGGCTGCCCGACTGACGGAGGACCGCCTCGACGGGGTACTGTCCTCCAGTTGGGATCGCATTGGGGCCTTGTGGAGGGAGTGCTGCAGCTGATTTCGGCCGGGTGCGGTCGCCATGTCCTCCTCGCAGCGTAGGGGGAAAATGCTGAAGGACGGAGCCTCTAAATCGTCGCAGCAGCCGGCATCGCCTGGTGCCAGCGGATCCTCGAAGCAGTCGGACGACGACGTGTGTGCAACTAAAGCGTTCATGACGGAGCTCTTCGCCTCTATTAAAGATGACATCTCCGAACTCCGTTCGCAGTTGGCCTCGGATCTCCGGGAGGTGAGGAGGGACGTGGATGGGATTGGTGAACGAGTGGCGACACTGGAGGACCACGACCTTAGCCTGGCGAATGATGTGCACCAGCTCCAACAGGACGTCATTCGCCTCACAGAGCAGAATTTGGATCTGCAGACCCACGCGGAGGACTTGGAGAACCGCTCCAGGAGAAATAATATTCGTATCAAGGCGGTGCCGTGGGACGGTGAAGCGGGGGACCTGCGTGGATACGTCCAGGCCTTGTTTCTTCAGATTCTGGAGGATGGAGAGGTGCGTGACATCCAGATGGACAGAGTGCACAGAGTGGGGTTGCCCAGACGGGGTGGGGGGCCGCCTCCGGATATCCTCTTCTGTGTGCATGACTTTCAGCTGAAGGAAAGGATTCTGAGGAAAGCTTGAACCATCACCTCTTTGCAATTTCGAGAACACCGCCCGCAGCTCTACCAGGACCTGGTGGCGACGACTTTGCAGAAGCGGAGGGACTTCCGGCCTGTGACTGCCTTTCTTCGGGAGCGCGGGGTCTCTTACTCATGGGGACATCCCTTCCGGATTACCTTTCGTTCGGAGAATAGGCTGAGGCAGATCAATTCCCTGCAGGCGGCGAAGGATCTTCTGGGCATCGAAGGCACGGACCCTTCTCAGGAGGCCCGCGGCTCACCGTTCCGGAGGCGGCGGCGTTCTTCTTCCTGGCACAGAGTGGGCCCTTTGCCGGAGCGACGGCGGCCGGATCCTACGGCTAGTGAGCAGGAGAGGGGTGCCGCACTGGCCTCGGTGGCTTCCGTCACCATGGCGGACTCCCAGACGAGCTCTGGGGCAGCGTGACCCCGGTACCATTGAATGGCGTCGGAGGGGCTCTTGGCCTGAGGTCCCCGGGGTTTGATGGTACTTTTGAAAGAGACACCCCGGACCTTGGACCTGGGGGTCACCAGGTTGACACCCCGGCCCCGATTCCAGACCAGTGGAGGACTTCCGAACTGGGACCTGCTGGAACTGATGACTGCGAGGTTCAGGTTCAGGGCCTTGAGTTGTGCTTTGTTGTTTTCTGTTTCTTGGGGGGGGGTGGGGTGGGGGTTCTGGGGCTGGGGGACACGTTGGGGGTGTTGGGGTTCAGGGGGGGGATGGGGGGACGGTGTTGGCGACCATAGGCTGAGTGTGTGGGGTGCAGCGGGTGGGGGTGGGCTTGTATTTTACATCTTATTTCTCAGATTTTGCTTCCGGGGGGGGTGCTTGACTTGCATTTCACTGTGGAGGGCGGGCTGGTGGTGGGGGGCGGGGGGGCCCCATCTTCGGTTGTGCGTGTCATGTGCGAGGGCTGTTCCTTGATTTATCATGACTATTAGTATAGGCACCTGGAACGTGAAAGGGCTCAATTCCCCACAGAAGCGGCAGAAGGTGTGGAAGTACCTGACGGACCACCACCTAGATGTGGTGGGTCTTCAGGAAACTCACCTAGCCAGGAAGGATGAGCTTAGGCTCCGGCATCGGCACTTTTCTCTCATATACAGGGCGTCCGCTTCCACTAAGCATAGGGGGGTGGCTCTTTTGTTTCGGGCGTCCCTCCACTTCCAACCGGGGGGGGTGAGTGGAGATAAGGAGGGGCGATGGCTGATGGTGAAGGGATCTCTGTATGGACGTATGTGCACGTTTGTGGTGGTGTATGTGCCCAATGCTTCCCAGAACGGCTTTTTGCAGACACTGTTGGAGAGGGTGGGGGAGTTCGTGGAGGGCCTGCTGTTCCTGTTGGGGGACTTCAATATGGTGTGGGATAAAGTCCTAGATAGTTCGTGCACACAAAGGTCGGGGCTGGGGTGTTTTCCACTGAGACGCAGCGGCGGGTGGGGGAACTGGGGCTGATTGATAGCTGGCGTTTCCTTTTTCCCCAGTCTAGGGACTACACCTACTTCTCCCACGTCCATTTGTCTTACTCTCGAATTGACCATATCTTCATCAGCCAAGCACTGCGGGGGGACGTCCAGGTTTCCAGCATCTTCCCACTCTCAGTGTCGGACCACAGCTTAGTCGTGCTAGGGTTGCAATGGTCGATGGGGGGGGACGGATGGAGGAAATGGTATTTTCCCGAGGCACTCACTCGGGATGACGCGGCGAGTAAGGACCTGAGGAGGGCCATTCGGGACTTCTTGGAGCCTAACCCTCCTTCAGACACGTCGGTGTTTACCACTTGGGATGCCTGTAAGGCCTCCCTGCGAGGTACCTGCCTAAGCCTTAATGCTAATCTTAATAGGCAAAGGAGGAAGGAACGTGAGGCTCTTGAATCTGAGCTGGAGGTGCTGGAGCGGGCCCACAAAGCCAATCCGTCCCGGGTGACCCTGCGGCCTTTGACAGCGGTGCGGGGGAAGCTCCGAGCTCACTATAATAACAGAGCGGAATTCACGCTTTTGCGGCTGCGGAGGACTTCGTATTCGATGGGAAACAAGGTGGGGAAGCACTTGGCGAGACAGCTTTGAGATAAACGGGAGCGTGAATATGTGGGGGAGATCAAGGATGAGGCAGGGAAGGCCCAACATAGGGATGGGGACAAGGCTGCTATATTCAGCCGCTTCTATGCTGCTTTATATGGAGGGGAGGATCTGGATCGAGCTGCTCAATCCGCTTTCCTAGCTAGCCTCCCTATACCCCAAGTCTCCAGGGAATGGAATGAGCTCCTCTCGGCCCCTATCTCGAGGGAGGAGGTGTTGGACGCTATAAAGGCTCTAAAGCTCCACAAGGCCCCGGGCCCTGACGGGTACACAGCCTCGTTTTACAAGTCGTTTGCGGGAGAACTCTGCGATTTTTTAGTCACCCTCTTCAACACCATGGCCGCCGAGGGGCGGACCTCGGGATCGATGGCGGAGGCTTTGGTCACCATTCTCCCCAAACCGGGGAAAGACCTCACCCAGTGCACATCCTACCGTCCGATAGCGCTCCTAAACCTGGATGCCAAACTGTACTCCTCGATTCTCGCAAAGCGGCTCCAGGATCTGATGCCGGGCATTATACACCCAGATCAATCTGGGTTTATCAAAGGCCGGCAAACCCATGATAATCTGCGTCGGGTGGTACATTTGATCGAAAAGGCCGACCGGTTTCGCTTACCTGCTGTATTGGTGGGTCTGGACGCGGAGAAGGCTTTCGACCGTGTGGACTGGGGGTTTCTGAATTTAACACTGGAGGCTTTTGGGTTCTCTCCCCATTTTGTGAAAATGATACGGGCTAATTATGATCGGCCCGTGTCCAGGGTGTTGGTTAACGGACATAGATCTGCCTGCTTCCCCCACTCTCGCGGCACGCGGCAGGGGTGCCCTCTTTCCCCGCTTCTGTTTGCTCTCAGCATAGAACCTCTGGCCCTTGCAATTAGGGAGAGGGAACAGATTGCCGGCCTCCCCTTCACCGGCGAACAGCATAAGATCTCTCTGTTCGCGGATGACGTCCTCTTGTCGTTAGGGGATCCGGCCCGCTCACTACCTCATGTCCACGAGGTTTTGTCTGAGTTCGAGAAGGTGGCGGGGTTTAAGGTTAACATGGATAAATCGTACATTTTGAATCTGACTCTTCCACCTGACGAAGTAGACCGTGTGCGACCGCTTACGTCTCTCTCGTGGGCGTCCTCATCCTTGCTCTATCTGGGTGTTAGGTTGACCCCCTCCTTGGGTGGGCTGTTCGCAGCTAACTTTCCCCCGGCATTAACGGCGGTCCGTGGGGAGCTGGAAAAGTGGAAGCCGAAATTCATCTCTTGGCTCGGTCGCATCCACGCGATCAAGATGGTGTTGCTGCCCAAATTCTTGTATCTTTTCCAAGCCCTGCCCATACCTGTGGACTTGGATTTCTTCCGACGCTTGAAGACCCTGATGCTGAAATTTGTGTGGCAGGGAGGCCGGGCGCGGCTGTCGTTCGCTGTACTTCGACGACCACGGGGGGAAGGGGAGTGGGTTTCCCCGACATGCACTTATACTATAAGGCTGCGCAATTGAGGGTGCTGGTAGAATGGTCTCAGCCCCTCTCGGAGAAACATTGGCTACATATGGAACGTAGTGTGGCTGGGAGGTCCATTTGGGACTTGGCCTGGAAGCCTAAGGCTGATCGGCCTAGGAATGTCTATATATGCACTCCCACTAGCACAGTCCTGAAAGTTTGGGACACGGTCAGTAGTGATGAACGCTGGACCACCTTTCCATCACCGTTTACTCCTATCCACAGGAATCCGTCCTTTCCGCCGGCAGAGCGTGATGGACCGTTTACGCTTTGGAGTGAGGGGGGCTGTAGGGTACTTACTCATCTGTTCCATGGGACGGATCCACTTACCTTCCACAATTGCATGAGGGACTATGGGGTCCCACCCACTGAACGGTTCCATCATATTCAGCTCATGCACTGGGCTACTTCGCCGGCAGTGCGGGATGCGGCCACGAGACAGCTGACCCCCTTCGAGGCATTTATCGTCCGTACTTCTTGTATGAAAGGGACGATCTCCTTCCTCTATAGATTGCTCCTGGACACGGTCATATTCCCGAGGCCCCGCTATATGGAGCACTGGGAGACTTGTCTTGGAAGGGACATCTCGAAAGCCGAATGGGAGGGGTTGTGGCGTGATATCAAAGCGCATAACCATTCGATTGATCTTCGGGAGGCTCACTTAAAACTTATGTTTGACTGGTACCTCTATCCATCCAAGTTACACCGCATATTCCCGTCGTCATCTGACAGGTGCTGGCGGGGATGCGGCTTGTTGGGTGATTTCCGCCATATATGGGGGGACTGTCCAGCCATTAAGCATTTCTGGTCGGAGATACTGGCCCACATCAAGGAGATGATGGGGTACCCGATCCCGGAGTCCATGGACTATGTCCTATTGGGACTTCGTGATCCGCTGTTGGAGCACCAGACTAGAGCCGACAGACGGATTATATGGCTGTGCCTGGGGGCGGCTAAATTGACGCTGGCGGCGGCGTGGAAGAAGCCGGTGGCGCCAGCGACCTCATTGTGGCATGCGCGGTTGTGGCGATTACTGAGTCTGGAGAGGGTGTCTGATATCTTTCTGGGGGACTTTAAGAACTTCTTGTTTAGGTGGGGCCCTCTGGTCAGGTTTCTTTCCCGGGGCCTTCCGTCGGCAGTGTGTCCTTCAGCACTGCGAGCGCTACACCTCTTTCAGATCTAATTTATGGGGCGGATGCATCCCAGTATGATAGTGCGGTTGGTCGCCACCACGGGGAGGGGTGGGGCGGGGGGGGGGGGGGTGGTTGGTTTGTTGAATGTTGAATTTTCTTGTGTGACACCCGGCAGTTTGAAGCGGACTGTAGAGGACTCCGGCGCAGAAGCGTCCTTGGCCGGTGGCTCGACCTGCTGCGTACTGCCTCTTGTGGCGATCTGGCATCTGGTGGGCCGGGCATTGGCCTTGAGGGTTCCACTGTTACGAATGAACATTGACTTTGCAATAGCTTTGTAGCTTAATTCTTCTTACATTCCCGTGGACTGTAGTGGGAACATCCCCGGAGTCCCCTGTGTGGTCATATTGATATCTGTCGTTGTGTCCTATTACTGTTTTTTTTTCTCTGATTCTGAAATCAATAAATACAGATTTGACAAAAAAAATATATGAAAAACGTTATTCAATTACCCTATATTTTCCTATAGGGAGATGTTGGCCCGGTTGCGAAGATCTCCACTAACAGTTTACAAAAGTAAATATAATAATAATAATAATAATAATAATAATAATAATAATAATAATAATAATAATAATAATAATAATAATAATAAAAGTAAATAATAGCAACTTAACACTCATAAATGCAGTCTTAAGACTCTCCAACCCTCGTTGGAGGGGGTGTAGACTCTGACTCTTAAGTCTCTATCTAGGGGGAATACTCCACTTGGAAATGGTGAACAGGAAAAAAAGTGGAGATGTACACATAGGTGCAGGAGTAGAGCTACATGTTAGTAGATCTACACATACAAACTTACCGTTACAAATCAGATCCATTGTATGTAAATTTACTGTATGTGAAAATTCTGAAACCCTGACCTGTATCTAGCCCTTCTGGACATATGTTGGGCATCCATGTTCTAAAACAATATCCATTAGCAGGGAAGGTACAAGGATGTGTTTGGGGTAATGTTAAAAAACTGTGATTTCTTTGTTCGACATACACCAAAGACACCACTAAAACATGTTCTGAGTGAACAGTGTTGCCCAGAGTTTGACTCAGATTGTATATTCAATTATTTTCTTTTTATGAGGACCTGGCAAAGAAAGACCAGAAGAAAAAGAAAAAGATGCGTCTGGGCAGCAGCAATCCCAGCGAAAGTGAGATCTTCATAACTGATGAGGGGATTAAGAACACAAGCCTGTTTCTGGAAGTGGAACTCCAGGAGAATGTGACTGAAGAAGCGTTCACAGTCTTTACGCCAACCAGCCAGGAATATGTGTATCCATCCAGTGAAGAAGTCACCTTTACCATTAGCCAGAGCTCTGTAGACACAGGTCAACTGCAACAAGAACAAGCTACAACTGTGGGGAACAAGGTAACCCTGGAAAATAGTCTATCAATTGAAAGTCTTACCACTTTCATACTTAAAATTTAATGCAAATCTAAAATTCAAAACCTTTATCCAAACATGTTGCCTAGAAAATTGGGAGCCAAAGATGTTGTCAACTGTTCGAAGGCAGCCTAACAGCTTTCACATACACACATAAACCACTTTCTGGAAATAGCTTAATTACAAATCTTGTATTCACCAATCTATACGTTATCTTGGCTGAAAAGGCAAACTCAAATATCTTATTTCTGGCCAGTATTGAAATTATTTTCTTATGTGAAGCACATTATTTCATATTCTGAGATTACTTTAAATAATATTTTGAATTATATCCTGAGACCCTGAAATAAAGGGTGATAAATGGAAAAGGAGTTATTACTCTTTGTCTCACAGATAGGTGATTTTTTTCCATTAAGCATATCAATCAATCAATCAATCAATCAAACAGTATATGTATAGGGCAGCACTGTCACCCCTATCGGTATATGGGCGCTGTGTGTCTTGTAGAGCCAGGTCTTGAGTCTCTTTCTGAAGTCTGCAAGCGAGAGGGCTGTATGGACATGCAGAAATATTGTCATGTTCAAGATGCAACATCATAAAGTAATTTTTATACTTTATATAATCAAATGCAGCTATTCCATTGGAAAGTCAGATCCACCTCAATTTATCATCAATGTCTCTAATTCGAAATATACCTAATTCACCTGCCTGTATCAGGGTACAAAGGTATCGGGACCTTTTAATGCAATTTCAGAGACTGCTGGCTGTCAAATAATGTTATAAGTCAAGTCAAGTCATAAAATTTGTATAGCGCACTACATACCCAGAGGGTTTCAAGGCGCTTAGGAGGAGGTGGAGGATTATTTGTCAAATATCCACGTTTTAAGCTGCTTTCTGAACGCTATGTGGTTCTGGGTGAGGCGGAGGTAAGCGGGGAGTGAGTTCCATGTTTTAGCAGCCCGGTAAGAAAAGGATCTGCCTCCCATGGTGGTCTTGTTGATGCGAGGTATAGTGGCGAGGGCTTGGTCGGAAGAGCGTAGTTGGCGGGAGGGGGTGTAGAAGGACAGTCGGGAGTTGAGGCAGTCTGGTCCGATGTCGTAAAGTGATTTGTGTGCGTGGGTGAGCAGTCGGAAAGTGATCCTCTTATTGACGGGTAGCCAGTGGAGGTCTTTAAGGTGGCCAGAGATGTGTTCGTTGCGTGGGATGTCTAGTATGAGCCTGGCTGCGGCGTTTTGGATTCGTTGGAGTTTCTTCTGGAGTTTGGCGGTGGTACCTGCGTAGAGGGTGTTTCCGTAGTCCAGTCGGCTCGTGACCAGGGCGTGGGTGACTGTTTTCCTAGTTTCGGAGGGGATCCAGCGAAATGTTTTTCTGAGCATGCGAAGAATGTTGAAGCAGGAAGAGGATACGGCGTTGACTTGTTTGTTCATTGAGAGTGAAGAGTCCAGAATGACGCCTGTGTTCGCTTTTGGCCATCCTGGGACAAATACGAAAAAAGTTTATTCATTTTGATTGCAAAAATCACAGGTAGATTCATTTGGGGGTAAGAACTTCCACTAACTATATCTAGATGCAAAAACTAGCACATTACATATCTTGCTACTCGTTTTTATTAAGAAAATATTATAAATTAAAGAAAGCTATCAGGAAAGATTAGGAGTAGGCAAAGTTGAGTCATTTTTAGTAGTTGTAGTGCTCGTGAGAGTTGTCGGTGTTACGCGTGCTATAGGAGAGTTGGTGTACATGTGAAAGTCAGGACTCTTCCGGTGCTTTTCATTGTGAGATCACCGCTTCTCACCATCTTTTCCCAACCATGAATTATCTTGCTTACCTTACTTACAATCATGGTGGTTCCTTTTCCTGGTAATATAAATCATATGGTGGTGAATGTTCTTAGCGAGTGCGTGTGGCCCACATCAGCTTTCACGGGTCCTGTGAGACAATTCTGTCCCTTCCTACTCTCCCCTGTGAGACAACTGCAAGTAAAGGTAGTCCTAAACTCAGGATCTGCACACGAGTGTGTTTGTGTTATAAAATCAATATACAGCCCTAGTACTGATAGGTCAGTTGACTCATACATAATTAAATGTAGCTCTTTATACTTGACACCACAGATGCATAAGACCAATTTTGTATTCGTACAGGAGCTGAAGGAAACTAAAAATCGAAAGAAGAAGAAGAAGGCAGGGCCAGATGGCAGAAGCAGCCTTGAAGTAACTGCATTGGCAGGGGAGGAGGGACCAGTGCAAGAGGTGCACGTGACTCTGACGGCAGGGGATGGAGACCCTGATGGTGGTCTTGATGATCTGACTGATGGCCTAAATGAACCCAGTCGAGAAGTCGTGACTGAAGAAGCGTTCACAGTCTTTACACAAACCAACCAGGAATATGTGCCTCCATCCAGTGAAGAAGTCACTTTTACCATTAGCCAGAGCTCTGTAGACACAGATCAACTGCCACAAGAACAAGCTGCAACTGTGGGGAATAAGGTAACCCTGGGGAAAAGTCTATCAATTGAAAGTCTTACCACTTTAACAGTTAACATTTCATGCAAATCTAAAATTCACACCTTTCTGTTGATTTTAGCACAAAATATAAAACCTGCATCCAAACATGTTGCCTAGAAAATTGAGCACCAAAGATGTTGTCAGCTGTATGAAGCCAGCCTAACAGCTTTCACATACACACATTCACCACTTTCTGGAAATAGCTTAATTACAAGTCTGGTATTTACCAATCTATACTTTATCTTGGATAAACAGAAAGAGAAGATAAAATCAATTCTCCTATTTTTGGCCAGTATTGAAATTATTTTCTAATGTGAAGAGGGTTTATTCATATTTTGAGATTACATAAACAAATATTTAAAATTATATCTTGAGACCCTGAAATAAAAGGTGATACATGGAAAGGGAAATGTGTCTCATAAATTGGTGCATTTTTTCCATTAAGCTTATCAATTAATTAATCAAACAGCATTTGTATAACGCACCACTGTTACCCCTAGGGGTATCGGGGCACTCTGTCTCCATCGAAGAGCCAGGTCTTGAGTCTCTTTGTGAAGTCTGCCAGCAAGGGGGCTGTATGGACATGCACAAAATAATGTCATGTTCAAGATGCAACATCAAAAAGCCATTTTTACACATCATAGCATCAAATGCAGCTATTCCAGTGGAAAGTCAGAGCCACCTCAATTTATCATCCATGTCTGTAATTAGAAATATACTTAATTCACCAGCCTATATAAAGGTACAAAGGTATCGGGACAAATTGATGCAGTTTCAGAGACTGCTGCCTGTCAAATAATGTTATGTATATTAATGTGTTCGCTTTTGACAATCCTAGACCTAATATGAAAAACTGATTATTCATTTTCATTGCAAATATCACAGGTAGTTAAATTTTTGGTTAAGAACTTCCATTAACTGTATCCAGATGAAAAAACTAGCACATTAGATTTCTTGCTACTCGTTTTTATAAAGTAAAGAAATAATAATCATATGCTGGTGAATGTTCTAAGTGAGTGTGCGTGGCACACATCTGCTTTCACGGGTCGTGTGAGACAATTCTGCCACTGCCAACTCTCCTCCTTGAGAGTCGACTGCAAGTATAGGTAGCCCTAAACTCAGGATCTGCACAAGAGTCTGCTTGTGTAATAAAGCAATGTACAGCTCTAGTATTGATAGGTCAGTTGACTCACACATAATTAAATGTAGCTCTTCATACTTGACACCACAGATGCTTAAGACCAATTTTGTATTCGTACAGGAGCTGAAGGAAACTAAAAAGGATCGAAAGAAGAAGAAGAAGACGGGGACAGATGGGAGGAGCAGCCTTGAAGTAACTGCATTGGCAGTGGAGGAGGGACCAGTGCAAGAGGTGCACGTGGCTCTGACGGCAGGGGATGGAGACCCTGATGATGGTCGTGATGATCTGATTGAGGGCCTGAATGAACCCAGTCGAGAAGACATAGAAGAATTAAAGGACCCCACGACCCAGAGAGTTGTAGGCGCTGACCAGTTGCTCGATGGAGAGCATCCCACCGGAGAAGAAGAGGTAACTACGAGGAGACTGACAAGTTGCGGAGATTGTGGTTGGTGGCTTCGTTGTTAACTCATTCTGCTGTGTCCCGGCCAACTTAGAAGGACATAACTGCTTTTAAACACACTCCTCCTGCCAAGTGCCACTTATTGTACAAATTTTAAACAAATGCAATATATTTACAACTTTTACCTCTATAATGAAAGGGTGCTCATACCTCTTGTTAATTGCAGCCAAGGAGCAAGATACGCTGGCTTCAGCAGGTCTATTTGTATTTTTTAAACCAAAACCCATCCTCGTTTTTGGATTGCTTAACTCAGGTCAAATTTGTGATCAAAAACACGGTCAAGCCATGATCATTAATAGCTAACAAGGTTTAAACCATCTGTCGGTAAAAGTAAAAATATGGTATTCAAAAACACATTTTCTTGAAAGCAATACCCTTTGCCATAACCATACCCATTTTTGTCTCAATTTAAAAAAAAATGTTATTAGTGCTTTTAAATATTCCATTATTATATCAGGGAAGGTATTATGAAGCAGTAGAAAAATACAGTACATACGATAAAAGATGTTAGAATCAATAGTATATCATCATCTGGAAAAACCATAGTATGGATAAAAGATAAATATTACACTAAATTTATGTTACTGTACAATCCTGCTACTAAAAAAAAGTGCAAATGCCATATAAATAAAGTGATTTTGCCTACCTCAAAAGTTCCTTTTAAAAAGCCATCCATAAACGAAACTTAGAATTCCTCACTTTTCACCCAGTTAATATTCAACCCTACTGCCAGGAGCGAACCCATTCCGCAAAGGGTCCCCAGATCTTCCTCTCCTTTCGCCTAGCTCTTTTTACCTTGCATTTATATAATTTAATCTCCAAATTAAAGATGGAAGCAGATCTTACTTGCCATTGTTGAAAGGATGGTGCCTGCGGATCGAGCCATGCTGAGGCAATACAGATTCGATATACTGCCATTTTTATTAAATATTAAGGTCTCCCCACCAGGTAAAGCCAAGGCCCCATCTACCCCTAATAGCATCACTCTAGGACTTATAACCAGATTAGTATTAAAAATACCTCCCAGAAAAGTGGAAATCTGCGATCCAAGTGAATCTAACAAAGGACACATACCAAACATATGAATAAAATCTGCTGTTGGGCCCCGACAGCGCAGACAGTTTTCCTCGTCCCAAGCCCCCAACTTTTTGAAACTTCCTGGGGTGAAATATAAATCAATTTTTTTATAGTGCTACACCTGTAGCCCTGTACAACATAGTAATGTGAGGCTTAGCTCCAGAGATTCATAAAGGCTAAGATCATCTACCCCAAGTATTGTATTTCTCGAAATCATCCGGTCCAGGTCCCACATCACATAATTTAGCGTATATCGAGCTGATGGAAATTTTCCCTCCACCAGCAACAGCTCCAAAAGTGGTACCTCTTCAAATCTTGCCGGCCCTCCTGTTCTCTTATTCATGAAATTGTGAATTTGTAAGTATTAAAACAATTCCCTATAGTTAAAATCAAACATAGCGCTAAGCTCCTCGAATAATGCTAGCCTGGGATCCTGGAACAAATCCTCCAAGTTTGATAGACCGTTTCTCTCTCCTCTGAACAGACAGTCCTCCTCAAATATTTCTGGAAGTGAGGGTTTCCTCTGTATTGGAGTGTACCATTTCAATCTCCCAATACCACATTTTTTCCGCCGGTCAACCCAATTGTTGTAAACCGCCCCCAAAAACCTTTTATCTGACTTTCTCGTAGAAGCTGGGTTTCAACAAGTTTACCAAACATCCTTCAGCCTCTGATCCTAATATTAACTCATAAATTGAAGGTACACCTCATATTGATTCAATGACTTCTTCCTCATTACCCATGAGAACTATCATGTTTTGAAGAGCAGCAGCTAACTGGTAAAGTTTAAAATGCAGGAGAGCCCACTCCCCCCCCCCCCCCCCCCTCTCAACTTGGATAGTGTCAAAAATGTAAGCACCTACACTAAGATCCTGGCCAAACGGCTGGACCCGCTCATGCCGGGATTGGTGAACCCGGACCAGGTGGGCTTTATACGGGATCGCCAGGGGGCTGACAATGTTCGCAGACTGGCACACCTCGTGGGGAAAGAGCACCACTGGAAAATCCCGGCCTGCCTCCTCTCACTGGACGCGGAAAAGGCCTTCGACCGGGTCGATTGGACCTTCCTTCGTGCGGTTCTTAAGAAACTTGGTCTTGGTCCTAACATGATATCCAGGTGCATGGCCCCTTACCTCGGGCCGCAGGCCAGAATTCGAGTCAACGGCCAACTGACGTCGCCGCTTTCCATCCACAGGGGCACGCGGCAGGGGTGCCCGCTCTCGCCGCTCTTGTTCGCCTTGGCGGTTGAGCCGCTGGCGGAGCTGATTAGGCGCGCCCCTGACGTTCACGGTATCCCCCACGGGGGACGCTCCAACAAGGTGGCGCTGTTCGCGGACGATCTGATTCTTACTCTTACGAACCCTCGGGTCTCCCTTCCAGCGGTGCACGAAGCCCTCACGCTGTTTGAACGGGCATCCGGCCTTAAAATTAACCACACCAAATCTTGGGCCCTCAACCTCACCATCCCCGAAGAGGAGGTCACCTTCCTGAAGGGGGTCGGGCCCTACCGCTGGGCGGATGACCACATTAGGTACCTGGGTCTGGACATTACACCCCACCTTGACTCGTGGTCCTCCAGAAACTGGGCCTCTTGCCGCAAGGACGTCCTGGCAGACCTGCGGAAATGGAAGCCCTTGATGATATCCTGGCTGGGGCGGCTCAATGCGGTCAAGATGTCGGTCCTCCCCCGCATCCTCTATGTCTTCCAGTGCCTCCCCACTCCGATCCCGATCCACTGCATCAGAAACCTTCAACGCGACCTCACGTCCTTTATATGGGGGGGTAAACGACCCCGGTTCTCGCAGAAAGTCCTCATGGAACCGAGAGACAGGGGTGGCCTCGCCTGCCCGAATCTCCTCCATTACTACTGGGCGGCACACCTACGGTTCGTGATCGAGTGGGGTGCGCGCGAGAGCGACACACACTGGTTCCATATGGACCGAGTGGTCACGGGGCGCACCATATGGGACCTGCCTTGGTTACCGCGGGTGGCGCGTTCCAGAAGCGCATATATGGCAGTCCCCACGAGGACGGTGCTTGAGGTATGGGACCGAGTGGCAGTGTCTAAGGGATTAACCACGTTCCCCTCTCCGCATACCCCCATTGCGGGCAACCCACACTTTCCCCCGGCTGCCCGGACCCGCGCTTTTGTGAGCTGGACACAAGGAGACTGCAGGGTTGCGGGAGATCTCTTTCTCGGTGGGTCACCTAAGTCATGGACGGACTGCAGGGAAGAATTCGGCCTCCCTTTAACCGCTAGCTTACAGTATGCACAGCTGCGCCACTGGATCTCGGGAGACGACATGTACCAAGCTGCTTCCAGGGCATATACCCCTTTTGAGAAGTTGGCACGCTCCCTAGGGGGTCTGAAATGACTCATCTCCCAAATCTACGACATCTTGCAACATCCCTCCACTCCGCCCGCACATCCCTACCAGAGGCAGTGGCAGGCGGCGACTGGCACCGACATCACACCCTCCCAGTGGGCTAGGCTCTGGAATGACATCCCCAAAACCTACCACAGCATCCCGCAGAGGGAAAACGCGTATAAGCTGCTAACGCAATGGTACTACACCCCCCTGCGGCTTAGCAAAATGTTCCCCACTTCCTCGCTACTGTGTTGGAGATGTGGTACTGAGACTGGCGACTTCATACATATCTGGTGGTCGTGTCCTGCCCTGGCTGTTTTTTGGAAGGAGGTCCTCAGCCACATTAAGAAGGTGTTGGGTTTTCCCCTCCCCGAAGAGGTTTGCACACTCCTGCTGGGCATTCGACCCCCCACACTTAGAGCCCTCACGCGCAGCGACTGGATCCTCACCCTTCACATGTTAGGCGCTGCCAAGCAACTCATTGCTCTGTATTGGAAGAGGGCTGAGGCTCCGCCAATAGCTTCCTGGTTCGTGCGCCTCTGGCAGGTCCTGACCATGGAGCTGCTCACGGCGCGGATACAATTGAGGGGGGTACGCTTCAAGGCGGTGTGGGAACCTCTTGTGCGTCACCTGTGCTCCATTACCTATGCCCGCCAAATGCCTCCCAGGCTCCGCGCTCTGCAGTTGTTCGAGGACGCCCTCCTCCCTGCGGATCCAAGCAGACTAGGCTCTTAATCGCTTCCCCCTGTGCTACCCTGCGTTTTGACCCCCCTATAGGCGCCCGCTGACACTCCTTCCTAGCCCCTCTCCACCTCGCCCCTGCTCCTCCTCTTCCGACTTTTTCTTCTTTCCTACTTGCCACTCTGGCTTTCGCCCCCTTTTTGGGGCAGTTTGGTCCCTGTTGGACCTTTGAAAATGTGACACCAATACTCCCTTTCCTCTGCGCGCCTCCCCCGTACAGCGACACTTTGTCAGCACATGGCCTCCTCTTGCTATATCTTTCCCCTAAGTCACGCGGCCGGCCCCCTTCGGGGGTTGTGGGCAGTACGCCGTGTTAAAGACTCCACCTCCCCTAGTTGCCTATGCCTGCTGACTTTTCTCTGCGCGGCCGGCCCCGATCAGGGGTTGTAGGCTTATCGCTGTGTTCACAATAAAAACAGATTTGAACAAAAAATGTAATCACCCTCCTTGTTTTACCAAAGGACTGTATGAATCTAGAGACCAAGGTATCCAGGGATTTAATACCAAACATTTTGAAAATCCAGTGGGATAGATCTAAAAAGGTATAAAATCTTAGGTAAAAATAGCATCTTAATTATATTGCAACGACCTAGAAATAGATAAAGGAAGATTATGCCATCTCTCGAAATCCTTTTTTGCTTTGCCTAGTATCGGCCCAATATTAACCTTAACCAGCTGTTCTAGTTTTGTACTGATCATTATACCTAGATAGGCTGGCTGTCAACCTCCATTGGATCATGAGTAGTAATGAATTGATTTACACCATTTGTGTCTTATGCCTGTTAAGGGTATAGCCCAATCATTTCCCAAACTCAGCGAACTTATTCTCCACAATGTGCAGAGTAGAAACGGAATTACTCATATCATTTGCATAGGCCAAGATTTCCCTGCCTTGACGTTTTTCAGGGATTATAACTGGATTAGCTTCTAATCTTCAAATGAAGAGATTTATATATCACAATCAGCAAAGGAGAACAGGGACAGCCATGCCTTGTTCCTCTCTCACAGTAGATAATCCCTAAGTGACCACCCATAATCTGCAGCCGGGCCACTGGTTTATTATAAAGTGTCTGTATTGCTTTTGTGAAATGCATCCTGAATCTAAGCATTCTCATAAATTCCCACAGATACACCCATGTCACCCTGTTGAATGCATTTTCAGCATCTAACAGGGCCACAGGCATGGGTTCATTAGCAACCTCTGCCACATCGAAGAGGGTAATCACTCAACGAACATGATTGGTGGTACTCCTTCCCAGTATAAATTCATGTTGGTTAGCAGACACCACCTTGTTGATAATTTTCCTCAACAAGTAGCCAGAATCTTAGAATATACCTCAAATTGCTTTTATCAGTGTTATAAGGCGATATGATCCTGGATCATCGGGTATCTTACCTTTCTTTAAAAAGACCTTAACATTAGCCCTTGATCAAAATTCGGCAGCCCTTCCACCCTTCTGCACCTGCACAAAGAGTTCCAACATATCATGAATGAAAATTAAACAAAACACTTTATAAAACTCTAATGGAATTTGATCAGTCCCACATGCTTTCCCTGAGGGTAAATCTTTCAAAGATGCTCTGAACTCCTCAGTTGTAAAGATTGCACCTAGCATATCCTGCTCCTCTTGAGTAATTCTTGCAAGAGACATCAAGTCCACCACTTGCTCTACCCCCTGATCATCCACTTGAGGCTCAGCCTGAAATAATCTTGCATAATACTCTTGAAATCCTTCCCGTATGCCCTTCGGGTCCAAGGCCACTTTACCTCCAGCATTTCTTATTTCCTTAATATAACCTGCAACCACCTTCTAACGAGTGCGTACTGCTAATAAATGTCCCACCCTTCATTAATTACGGCTTCGGACATAGCTATTTGCTGGTGGGTCGCTTCGATATTAGTTCCTTTTCCCACTATTGCTTTAAAAAGTAGAGTCCCTGCTTTAGTAAGATCTTGATATAATTGTTTTAACAATAATGTATCCTGTTTCTTCTGATTCAGGCTATACTTAAGGGTTCCCCTCATTTTCCTGCCTTAAAGGTGTCCCATAAAACTTTTGATGGCACTTCCCCTATTTAAACTTAAGAATTTAGGAATCCATACATTCATATGGGCAATGTTGCTGGGATCCGTTAAGAGGCCTCTTTCAAAAAGCCAGCTGCTAGCATTCCTGGTAATCCCATCATAGTTAGTTTGATTACTAAAGCATTATGATTGAACATTACTCTTCAATATAGTTCAATCTGGACCCCGTTCTTCAGATCAGGTGTCCCAAAAATATAATCCAGTCGTGTTAAAGTTCCATGGGGAGCCGAGTAAGAAGTGTAACCTGGAACAGGCACCCTTAAATCCTCTTATGCGTCTCACAGGCCTAGCTCTCTTTTCAAATATTTAAAAGCCTAAACACCCATGGTTTCCAACCTGTATAATTAAGGTTAAAATCCACACAGGTGGTTATATAAGGGTCTGGCCAAATTGGCAATTCTATTGCCAAAAAATCCAAAATACCAGTATCATTGAGAACCTCCCCGTACACTGAGCATAAGGTAAAATACCCCCTACTATGTCGACATTCAATAATTGACCAACATCCATATCTATCTACTTTACTACGGATACATTATACCACTCTTCTTCGTGCTAGTATTGCTACCCCCTTCATTTTTTAAACCAGTGCGGTATTTGATATTAATGATGAGCCCAATGTCTCCAACACCTTTGTATTTGACTGATCTATATGTGTCTCTTGTCCTAAGAGCTTTCAGATCCACAGTTACCCTCCGTTGCTTACTACTGTAATTAAAGCCACATATATTTATAGTTGCAATACAGATCTTAGCCATGACCTTGACTCATTTCATAGCACTTCACGGCTCCCCAACTGAAGCGCTTCATCCTTTTTGAGACCCAACTGGCTCCCAAGTCTGTTGTAAATATTGTTTCAGTAATGAACTGCACTCCGTTCCTTCCACCTTAAGACAATATAATTCATCACAATGTCTCCTATCGACTATGACTCCTGAAACTTTCCCAACATCCCTCTGACTAAACCACCCATGACCTGCCCCACCTCCTCTAAAACCAAACAGCCCCTCCATACCTCTGCGCCCTCTCCCTCCGCCCCCCACCCCAACTCCTCCGAGTCATCTCCCACCACCACCAACCGCTCAAGGCAATCAGAACACCCATTGGCCTGAGCTGGCTGATGGCTCCTGCATATGCCTCTGCAGGCTACCCCTGCCCCAGCTTCCCAAGCATAAATCACTCACACAAATTCTCATAAAATGCACAAGAACTGAAAACCACTTGGGCTAAACCTGTTAAATACCCCTGCAGCACTCAGTATTTGACGATACTCATATTTTCAAACCACAACCTATAACTCATACAATCATACAATCTCCCCACCCAACAATATTGTAATACATTCCAAACAACTGCCATCCCCATAAAAAGATGATAAAGAAAAATGAAAAACTGCTACTGGTACTAGTGTTGCAACCCAAGGCTCACTATATAATATTCCTTAGCCTGGATTGCTGAGGTAAATGTTCTGATTTTACCCTTAAAGATAGTTTTTAACCAAGCAGGGGCCAGCCAGAAAGCTTCCCCTCCAACTTCCTGCATGTCCGGAATCAGGATGTGCAAAGAGAGGAAAAACCCTTAAAGTTTCGATGAGCATCAGGTCGAGTCTTCGCAAAAATGGCTTGTCTTTGAAGGGAATTCCCAAAGTACACCAATGCCGCTCTGGGCTCACCTTCAATTCCTCCCTCTGAAGGACTCTGGTTTTTGCGCATAAGTGGATATCTATGTACCCTTTGTACTTCCAACTCCCAGTTCCAGGAACTAAGTTCTGGGAAGGTACTCTTTAGGACATCAAGCATACAAGTTCTGATATTACCTTATACACCTTCTTTAATCCCAAGGAACCAAAGGTTGTTTCACCTTTGGAGATTCTCAAAGTCTTTTATCTTTCATAAGATATCTGAGAGTTGGCCCACCTGCATCTCAACCTGGCTCTTGAGCACCCCACATCTGTTTAACTTTAAACCGCCTATGTTCTCTCTTCTATAGCACTAAGTTTGTCCCCAATCTCAACACAAGATGTAGCCACTTTTTTTAATCGCTTCTTGAATTTGTTTCATGGCTAGTATAGCTCTTCGACTCTCAGCCCGGGTCTCTATTTGATGTTCTTTAATAGTATTAAGAACAAGCTTTAGTATGGGCTCATTTGGTTCTTTCCTAATACCTGTGGGGATTATGTCTCTGGAATCGGCTAAATTATCATGCTTATTCTCCTGGTCCACTAATTGCGTATCAAAATATTCCCATTTTAGTGTATCTGCCAGCTGGGGTTCTTTATATCCCTTTCTATCCATAGAGAGAGAGACCTCCCTTCTTTCGCTTGCACCCTTCCTGTTTCAGATGCACCCTGCATTTCACTGTGCCCGCCCCTGCATCGTGTAGAAGCTACTACTTCTAGCAGCTAATGGAGGATCACTGATTTCAGCCTCACTTATTCTGAAACTTAGGTCAGTTGAGTCTGATTCATCCATGAGGGAGTAGAATTCCCCCCACCCCCACCCTCAGCGATCAAGATTCTGATTGTCCCCCGAACTATTGAAGCCCATTGCAGTTAATGTTGCATTATCCAAACTAGCACACCCTAAACTATCAAGCTCAATACACTTCTCCTTCCTTTGTGCACCGGCCAATTTCTGGACATCTGAATCAGCAAGATCCAGAGTCAAGTAAGTCAACAGGCAAGTTACTTCTACAAAACATTCAGTAGAGAGACCAACACAGCGAGAACCTAGGTCCAGGCTGGCATCCGCATTTGGAATGGAGTCCCCAGATGTCTGTTAGTGCCTGTTAATCAAGCAACTTTTTTGAATGCTGTCAAAGCCAGAATCTCAGGAATAAGAGGCGAGATTAAAATAATGCCTTGAAAGTCGGGATTAGCCACTTATAAAACTCAGATAAATCTACAGTGGATTGCAAATACTTTTTTCTAAAATAGTATGGGTCTTTTGAATTACTCTTGTAATTCAAACATGCATTATGCAGAAAGAAGTGTTTGTCACTAATTTTCTGCAAATCAATGTGCTATGCCCTATACATACAATGAAATATACATGTGCATACATACACACAGCATTTGAGAACTAAAAGACTATAGGCCTGATTCTGATGCTGTTAGAAAGGCCTCCTAACAGCATTTGCTCCGTCCAAATCAGATCGGGGACGTGTCTTTCAAACCAAGGGCCCGATTATGATGCAGTTAGGAAAGCATTCCCATCTAGGGCCCGATTACAATGTGGTTAGGCTCCCATTGAAGTGAATGGGAGTCCAACCAAATCATATCTGGAAGCATCCGGATGCATCGTACTCGGCCGGTTGGACTCTCCCGATCTGACTCAGTTGGAAACCATTCCCAAACCCATTCGGTCTGGAAGCTTTCCAAACCGCATCAGAATTGGGCCCTATGGAATTACCTAGCACTAGTATCCAATAAGAATGGAGTGGTAAAGGCTCCTCTTTAAGCAACTAGCATTCCAATGCTCATATGTATCTTACATGCAGGACCGAACTGGCTGTAACAAGCACCAGGCATTTCCCTGGTAGGCCGTCTGTGTGGGGGTCGGTTTTAGAGCCCTGGGGGGCCTTTTTTGTTACCCGGACCGGTTTTGCAGCATAGCTGCAATATTAGCCCCCTGTAACAAAAGCGGCAGCGATGAGACGGGAGTGGTGCTTCCAACTAGCACCCCCAAAGGCCTACCTCCTCCCCACCATGGGGTCAGCCGAGCTGTTTGCCAGGGCCGGTTTTGGTTCCCAGTCCAGCAGTGCTTACATGCCATTTCCTAGGGCTGAGGCCTGAGTCCCTCCCATGACATCACTTTCAGGCCCATTCAGTTAAAGGAAAGCTAAACCTAGCATAGATAAGATGGGCCGAATAAAAAAAAATCTGACTTTGAAAGAAAGTTGTAAATTTGCAGACAACCTTTTCATGGATGCTGATTTCTAACTGTTCCGATCCCTTAACAATCCTGTTAATTTATTTTTCCATACCCTTGTCTAAAGTACAATCCCAACCATCGCCTAGGTGGGAAAGGGTCAGAAAAGACTTTTGAATACACACAAATGTGTAAATGTGTATGTTCATATGTTATCAGTAGAAACTTCAAACACCCTCTCCCTGCCTACTCCCAACCTTCTTGTAGATTTACTGGGATTGTTGATCTACTCACACAAAACTGTGTCGAGGAGACAAAAAACATTTTAGAGTGCAAATACAGCTTTGCTGGATGAGAAATGTTGTTTTCTACTTGTAAATAAGACGATTTGGACAATTAAGTCTCCCTGGTTTAGATATCTTTGAGAATCAGGTCCAAAAATTTTTTTTGGGGGGGGACACTGTATTCAAAACGTAAAATTGATTCACAAGTCCTTGATTGTATAGTTTTTCTCTCCTGATAGTTACGCATGGACAAAACTGTAAATTGTGTGCACAGGTGTATACATAATTTTTGCGAAAATTATGTGTGTAGTGCAAATTATGCCTGGGCAGTCATTTGTGTGAAAACTGTAGGCAATGTTTACTCACGCATACCAATGTCACATGAGACTCCTTCCGTCCAGTTTCTAAAGTAATATGGGAAGTGATGCTCATGCATCACGTGTTGGCAAGCGACATGGCCACTTTTACAATTTTTGCAAGACATTTTCTGGAACCAAATGAATGTGTGCAGCTACTACCTGAAAATGCACAAGTTGAACAAAACAATAATGACATAAAATTGTTAAACAAGATTAGGCATATTTAATAAAGCCTTTGCCTGGTCTTACTACACATGTGGTAGTTCTATACAATGTCAAGGAAGGTGTGTTGTGCTGTTCCTCAGGCAGGAGTTGTTGAAGTCACATGAAGGCTGGAAACCACTGGGTCTCACTGAGATCTACAGTTGGGAATCTATTTGTGGGATTTTAATGCCCTCACACACCCTTTCAGGTGTCATGCTTCATCACGCATTAAAATACCGCTCTGTCATGGCCGCGTTGTACACTCAATATAACCATGTGACCTTCAGACAAAATACACTGCCCCAGTCACGTGACACTCACGTTTGCTCATAATCATGGCCACCCAGCAAGCCAGTACCTCCCGGACTCGGCGTCGTGGGTAGGTCAGGAAGCACCACACAAGGCGACAAACGTGAGTAAAATCTAAGAATGAGTGATTGTCGAGTATGCATTCTTAGGGAACAACCATTGCCACAACTGGTAGTTCACGATCACCGGATATCCCCACTCCACCAAATGTAAGAGAACTTACTGTTTAACCATACGTCACGCACTAACGAGAGAGGGGGATCCACTTAGACTACTGTGCTGCACTGTTCATTGGGCATAGAACACATAAACACATTAACACAAATGCCGCAGACGCCGCTTTACGAGTTAAGAGGAACACGCCTATAACATTAGTTTGTTCAATATTTGAAAACTAAGCGTAGGTTTCTTCTAACATCGCGCAATGAACCACTCCACGCATCAGTTTTGCGTAAAAGGCCATTTATTAGGACAGGCATGACAGATTACAAAATATAACATTATCAACTTATCAAACTTTAACAATCCCCCCAACATTCTGCCTTTCAACCGTCATCCACTCACGTGCTCCACCATCCATTCCCAAATCACACCACAACCTCTTTGCATCCCATTCACTTCCCCTTTCCACTTCCCGACTCCTCGGTCATTTCTGTCCATCGCACTCCCGTCTACCACTCTCTCCCATCCTGCGCCTGTAACCCCCTCCCTGTAAGGGTGATTCTGCCCGTCATGGACTCCCCACCCCTCCCGGTTCCCGGAACGTCTCCCCCCTGCCATCCTGTCCTAAACTGGCACGTTGCCCAACACGGCAACCAGAACAACACCGCACCCAAAAAACCCTTAGTCTTGTAGGGTGGGCGGGTGGCAAAACCTAACTTCTCCCTGAGGCACCGGGGACAGGAAAGGAAGTTGTTCGTTTCCTGTCCCCCCCTAAGTAGCCTCCTATCTAACCCCTCCCACCCCTGACCTAACCCCCTACCTCACTTCCGCCCGCCGTGTCCTCGCGCGAATACCCCGGGGGAAGACTAGTCTGTCGACCTGCATTCCCCCGGGGGCCGCATCGCGCAATGAACCACTCCACGCATCAGTTTTGCGTAAAAGGCCATTTATTAGGACAGGCATGACAGATTACAAAACATAACATTATCAACTTATCAAACTTTAACAATCCCCCCAACATTCTGCCTTTCAACCGTCATCCACTCACGTGCTCCACCATCCATTCCCAAATCACACCACAACCTCTTTGCATCCCATTCACTTCCCCTTTCCACTTCCCGACTCCTCGGTCATTTCTGTCCATCGCACTCCCGTCTACCACTCTCTCCCATCCTGCGCCTGTAACCCCCTCCCTGTAAGGGTGATTCTGCCCGTCATGGACTCCCCACCCCTCCCGGTTCCCGCCACCCAGGGAACCCCCGGAGGGCGGTTACCTGCCCCACCAAGCGTGCACCTTTCGAACTCAGACTCTCCCACACCAAATTGACTCATTCCACAGACAACTAATCAAGTCCCGCAGCTCCATGAGGTAGAATGCATTTCCCATGTGAGAAAGGTGCACGCCGTCGTCCCTGAAAAGAAGAGGTTGTTCCAGCTGGAGCCCGTCATGAGCCAGCACTTTAATCCCCCGATCTGCGCAAAAGAGTCTCATGGCCCTATTCAGTTTCCTGCGGGCCCTTTCCACAGCCGCCGGCTTAAGAGCACCCCTCCAAATCCTCCGTGGCACAAACTCAGTCCAAACAATGCAGGCGCCAGCCAGATTGTTCCTCATTACCTCCAAGTCCCTCTGCATCAAGTACGTCAGTGACACCCCCGATTGTTTCACTAAATCATTTTCCCCCAGGTGAATGATGATCAAATCCGGGCAGCCCAGCTGCGACACTTTCTTTGTCAGCCATGGTAACAGTTCACCCCATCTCATTCCGCTCTTACCCCACCAATGCACTTCATGATGGCTGCTCCGCAGGCCCAGGCTACGACCGTACACCTGCCTGGCAGCATACTTCGAAGCCCAATGCACAAACGAGTGTCCCACGATCCAAGTGACCGTCTTGGCCCCTGGCCCCCGAACGCAACCTACGAAGAAAAAGATGTTAGTACCAAGGCAGACAAGAAACTACGCCAAGCAGCGTCGCCGTCCAAGCGTTGCGCTCCCGCCCTCACTTGCGCACGTAGCGCTCGCAGCACCGCGACCTCCAGCGACCGATCCTCCTGATCTCTCCATGACCAACCCAAACCCGCCGCCGCTGTAGCCGCCCCAATTCGAAAGGAATGCGTGCCAAACCGAGCCGGGTCCCTACCCGGCCTCCGCAAAGCCATCCGTAGCACAGCCAACAACTGACTCGACGTCAAACGCTTCCGTGACCCATGCACAAAGATCTCCCCCTCCGTCCGCTGCACTTTCTGCCGAAAAGACAGCCATTCCCTCACCGGACACACCCCTGCACACCCACTCACCGACAACCACACCCATTTACCCCGACCCAGCTGGTCAGTCTTGGACCGCCCCAACCAAATGCCCAGACGAAGCCCGTCCACCCGCACATCAGCAAACAGCCTACCCGGAGCCCCCCGCGCCCCCAGCAGCTCAGACACCCGAAATGCTCCAAAAAACATCCAGATCATGCATAGGCTAAACAGCGCCACCTCCCCCCCGTCATAGCAACAAAAACCCAATTCCTGCAAAATCAACTTCAACAGGTCAAACGTGACCGCCTCCCTGGGCAACTCCCCGCCCCCCAACTCAGCCCGCACCCGCCCCCAACCCTTCAACATTCGGCTCAGCAGATCCGAACTAGCCGGATCAAAACCCAAGTACAACATGCAGTAAAAAGACACACCCGCCAACTTGCCAGCAATCGTTGTCTGTGACAGTCCCTTGTCCATGCAGTCCAGCACAAAGCGCACAACCCGCCTTCGCGCAATGAACCACTCCACGCATCAGTTTTGCGTAAAAGGCCATTTATTAGGACAGGCATGACAGATTACAAAACATAACATTATCAACTTATCAAACTTTAACAATCCCCCCAACATTCTGCCTTTCAACCGTCATCCACTCACGTGCTCCACCATCCATTCCCAAATCACACCACAACCTCTTTGCATCCCATTCACTTCCCCTTTCCACTTCCCGACTCCTCGGTCATTTCTGTCCATCGCACTCCCGTCTACCACTATCTCCCATCCTGCGCCTGTAACCCCCTCCCTGTAAGGGTGATTCTGCCCGTCATGGACTCCCCACCCCTCCCGGTTCCCGGAACGTCTCCCCCCTGCCATCCTGTCCTAAACTGGCACGTTGCCCAACACGGCAACCAGAACAACACCGCACCCAAAAAACCCTTAGTCTTGTAGGGTGGGCGGGTGGCAAAACCTAACTTCTCCCTGAGGCACCGGGGACAGGAAAGGAAGTTGTTCGTTTCCTGTCCCCCCCTAAGTAGCCTCCTATCTAACCCCTCCCACCCCTGACCTAACCCCCTACCTCACTTCCGCCCGCCGTGTCCTCGCGCGAATACCCCGGGGGAAGACTAGTCTGTCGACCTGCATTCCCCCGGGGGCCGCATCGCGCAATGAACCACTCCACGCATCAGTTTTGCGTAAAAGGCCATTTATTAGGACAGGCATGACAGATTACAAAACATAACATTATCAACTTATCAAACTTTAACAATCCCCCCAACATTCTGCCTTTCAACCGTCATCCACTCACGTGCTCCACCATCCATTCCCAAATCACACCACAACCTCTTTGCATCCCATTCACTTCCCCTTTCCACTTCCCGACTCCTCGGTCATTTCTGTCCATCGCACTCCCGTCTACCACTCTCTCCCATCCTGCGCCTGTAACCCCCTCCCTGTAAGGGTGATTCTGCCCGTCATGGACTCCCCACCCCTCCCGGTTCCCGCCACCCAGGGAACCCCCGGAGGGCGGTTACCTGCCCCACCAAGCGTGCACCTTTCGAACTCAGACTCTCCCACACCAAATTGACTCATTCCACAGACAACTAATCAAGTCCCGCAGCTCCATGAGGTAGAATGCATTTCCCATGTGAGAAAGGTGCACGCCGTCGTCCCTGAAAAGAAGAGGTTGTTCCAGCTGGAGCCCGTCATGAGCCAGCACTTTAATCCCCCGATCTGCGCAAAAGAGTCTCATGGCCCTATTCAGTTTCCTGCGGGCCCTTTCCACAGCCGCCGGCTTAAGAGCACCCCTCCAAATCCTCCGTGGCACAAACTCAGTCCAAACAATGCAGGCGCCAGCCAGATTGTTCCTCATTACCTCCAAGTCCCTCTGCATCCAGTACGTCAGTGACACCCCCGATTGTTTCACTAAATCATTTTCCCCCAGGTGAATGATGATCAAATCCGGGCAGCCCAGCTGCGACACTTTCTTTGTCAGCCATGGTAACAGTTCACCCCATCTCATTCCGCTCTTACCCCACCAATGCACTTCATGATGGCTGCTCCGCAGGCCCAGGCTACGACCGTACACCTGCCTGGCAGCATACTTCGAAGCCCAATGCACAAACGAGTGTCCCACGATCCAAGTGACCGTCTTGGCCCCTGGCCCCCGAACGCAACCTACGAAGAAAAAGATGTTAGTACCAAGGCAGACAAGAAACTACGCCAAGCAGCGTCGCCGTCCAAGCGTTGCGCTCCCGCCCTCACTTGCGCACGTAGCGCTCGCAGCACCGCGACCTCCAGCGACCGATCCTCCTGATCTCTTCCCATGACCAACCCAAACCCGCCGCCGCTGTAGCCGCCCCAATTCGAAAGGAATGCGTGCCAAACCGAGCCGGGTCCCTACCCGGCCTCCGCAAAGCCATCCGTAGCACAGCCAACAACTGACTCGACGTCAAACGCTTCCGTGACCCATGCACAAAGATCTCCCCCTCCGTCCGCTGCACTTTCTGCCGAAAACACAGCCATTCCCTCACCGGACACACCCCTGCACACCCACTCACCGACAACCACACCCATTTACCCCGACCCAGCTGGTCAGTCTTGGACCGCCCCAACCAAATGCCCAGACGAAGCCCGTCCACCCGCACATCAGCAAACAGCCTACCCGGAGCCCCCCGCGCCCCCAGCAGCTCAGACACCCGAAATGCTCCAAAAAACATCCAGATCATGCATAGGCTAAACAGCGCCACCTCCCCCCCGTCATAGCAACAAAAACCCAATTCCTGCAAAATCAACTTCAACAGGTCAAACGTGACCGCCTCCCTGGGCAACTCCCCGCCCCCCAACTCAGCCCGCACCCGCCCCCAACCCTTCAACATTCGGCTCAGCAGATCCGAACTAGCCGGATCAAAACCCAAGTACAACATGCAGTAAAAAGACACACCCGCCAACTTGCCAGCAATCGTTGTCTGTGACACTCCCTTGTCCATGCAGTCCAGCACAAAGCGCACAACCCGCCTTTCACACTCATCCTTCGGCAAACCCTTCACCCCCGCTTCCAGACCCACAAACTTCCCAAACTCAGTCCAAGCCAACCTGTACGCCCGCCTGGTAGACTCCGCCAGCGACCGTTCCACCAAGCCCACCACCCTCACTCCCCCCACGCCCAGATACCCTCCGGCACCTTGGTCTTGCAAGCCTCCGCTCCCGGCGCCAACTCCCTGAACCGCAGCCACTGCGAACGAGATAACGCATCCGCAATTTCGTTACTCGCGCCAGGCACATGTTGCGCGCGAAACAGCACATTGTAACGCAGACATAGCAGCATGAAACTTCGCAGCAAGCGCAGCACCCTCAGATCTCTCGCCTTCTGATTGTTGACCAAGTCCACCACCGTCATATTGTCCACGTGAAACAACACAGACCTGTTCTTGAACTCCGGGCCCCACACCAGCAACGCCACCAACAAGGGAAAGAACTCCAAGAAAGCAATGCTCCGACCCTGACGCAGCCAATGGTCCGGCCACCTTTCTGCGCACCAGCGACCGTCCCAGAAAATTCCGAAACCAGCCGCCCCCGCTGCATCCGAGTAGAGCTGAACCTGCCACACCATCCTGTCCTGCACAAAATCCAGCGACACGCCATTGAAATCTTCGAGAAAGACCAGCCACACCCGCAAGTCCGACCGGACCCCCAGCGTGATCCTGACCCTGTGATGTGGGAGGGCCACGCCCGACATGGCCATGCCGAGCCGCCTACAGAAAGTCCTCCCCGCCCTCACCACTCTACAGGCAAAGTTCAACAAACCCAGCAAGCGCTGCACAGATCTCAAATCCAGCTTCCGCACTGCAATTGCACTCCTCAAAGCTTCCTGCATCTCAGCCACCTTCGCCACCGGCAAGCGCGCCCGCCAGGCCACCGAGTCCAATTCAATTCCGAGGAACGTCAGACAACAACTGGGCCCTTCAGTCTTCTCCGGCGCCAAAGGCACCCCAAACTCCTCAGCCAACAACTGAAACTGCCGCAGAGCCTGACCACATTCACCCGATCGTCCAGAGCCCACAAACAGAAAATCATCCAGATAGTGGGACACCAGCCGGTGCCCACTGCGGTCCACAAAGGCCCACTGCAAAAAAGAGCTGAAAGTCTCGAAAAGCGCGCAGGAAATCGCACAGCCCATTGGCAGCACCATGTCTACAAAAATGGCCCCATCAAACTGCATACCCAGGAGAGAGAAATCAGCCGGATGAATGGGAAGAAGCCGAAAGGCCGACTTGATGTCACACTTGGCCATCTCCGCCCCCCTCCCACACGACCGCACCAACCCAATGGCATCATCCACCGAAGCGTACAACACCCTCGAGTCCTCCTCAGCGATGAAGTCGTTCACCGACCCGCCTTCCGGCCAGGACAAGTGATGGATCAACCGATACTCCCCTTGCTCCTTCTTGGGCACCACCCCCAACGGTGACACGATGAGATCCGCCAAGGGCCACTCCGAGAATGGACCCGCAATCCTGCCCTCCGACACCTCCTTCTCCAATTTACACGCCACTACCCCCGGCAGCTCTTTAGCAGACCGCAAGTTCTCAGCCCAACGCCTCTCCCTGGGCCCCTGATAGCCAATCCGAAATCCTTCCACAAACCCCCAGTACAATCGCAACGCTGCCTCCTTGTCAGGGTACCGGGAGAGCCATGGACCCATGGCCTCCACCTTAACCGGAGTACGGGCCCTTCGGCCCAGGCTGCCCCCTACCCTTGGCAAATTTCCACTGTTCTGACGGCGAAGCCAGGGTGAGGCACTGCGTGACCGGGTGGCGTCCCCCACACTTAGAACACTCATGCTTGAATTTACAGGAGGAGCGGTTGCAGAAACCTCTGTTAAACCCCCAGCATGCTCCCGAAGCGACCGGCTTGTATTGCTGACCCGCTGAACCGGACCACACGGGCTGGCCCCCATGACCACTTGGGGTACCATGGCTACCCGCCCCAGATTGGGCGGGACGCTGCTGAAAAGACCGATACGTGACCGGAAGACCGCTGGCCGTATGAGTAGACGCCGCCGCCTGCGTCGAGGACATCCACTGGAGCCAAAGCTCCTGATCCACATCCCCCCACGGCTTATCCGGGTTAACACTGACCCGAGCCCTGAACTCCTCGTCATAGCTCAACCAAGCGAAGCCCCCGAAATGCATCTGCGCCTTCCGTATCACATCCATGTATTTAAACAAAGCGATAGCCCGATCCACATGCTTTTCGCAATAGATACTCGCAGAAATCAGAAAGGCAGAAGTCCAATTCTCCATAGTAACCGGCACCCTCGGCCGCCTAGTCAGCTCCCATTCCTCCTCCTTAGACCCCTCCTTCGCCTGAACCTCCCTGTGCAAAAGCTTGAACACATCCACATACTCATGCCTCCAAATCCTCGCCCTCGTCTTCTCCGACAAATGAGACCCCAGGGGCACACCCAGGCCCATGTACGGCAACTTCTTCCTCAGTTTCTCCACCCCACTCACACCCTCCTCCTTCCCCTCCAGATCTTCCACCTTGTCTGTCTGCGCGCCGGCTGTCGCGACCTGCTTGCCCCCAACAGCCTTTGCCGGCTCCCCACCACCTTGAGCTCCAGCCCGCACAGACCCATCCCCCACCCCCACCGACCGGCAGGGCTTCTTCCTCCCCCCGCTCCCCCCGTCCAACCAGGCGTCCCACCAGGAGCCCTCACCTGATAACGTAGCAGGAGCCTCCCGCTCCTGTCGCCGTGCGTCCGCCGGCCTCGACATCCTGCTGGTGGCCCGACCGGCGCCATCTCGCGCCTCCTGAGAAGCACCAACCTTGGTAGCTGCCCCCTTAGCCCTGCACACGCGCCCAGGCTCACGCAACTCACCCTCTTCCAACTCATCCTCCTCATCCTCGTAATCCAACCAGTCATCCTGGACATCCAGCGGCACCACCTCAGTCACGACTCGTTTAGCACCCTTCCCTTTCACACCAGGCGTAAACTCACACTCCAACACGGTCGGTGCCCGCTCCCTCGGTGGAGGGCAGGCCGCCGCGGACCCCCCTGCATCTTCGTCCCGGCGTTTGGAGGCCGTTTTGCGCCCCGCCGGCCCACCCCGGCCTCTGCCAGCTGACCCTGCTGGCCTGACCCCCCCCCACCCCGAGCCGTATGCGCTCGGGGAGGCCCCGGTGCCACCAGGTCTCTGATCCGTCAAGGCAGTCCCTGCAGTCTCCACCCAGACCCACTGACCTTGCGCCCCAGGGGCCCCCCTACCACGGCCAACGGCCGACGCCCTGCCACACCCTGATGCCTGGGCCCCATCGCCCACGGGCACCCCAACCATCTTCACCTCCCTGGCGGCACACAGGCGCTGCCACTCCCTCTCATACTCCTCAATGACCCGCCGCTGGTCCCTCGCCCTCTCCTCCTCGGTCATCCGGGCCCACCGGTCAAACATGGATGTCTGCCCCGGCCCCCCCCTTCCTTTCCCGGGCAAGGGTGCCACAGCACCACCCGCCCCGTGCCCCGCCCCACCCCGCTGCTGTACCTTGGCGGGGCCCTTGCCCTTGGAAACCTGGGACTTCCCCACCCCCTTCCGCCCCCTGGACAGGTCCACCGGCTGCTCAACATCCGAGAAACTGGCCTCCCCCCCAGACTCCTCACCCGACAGCAAGAGGGCAAAGTCGCCCCCAGCCGCCACCTCCCACTCATCATGGTCCTCCCCCCCACTGCCAGCACTGCTCCCCCCGTACCCCGCCGTCTGGCACATACTCCCAGACAGTCTGGCCTGAGACGCCTGCAGGGCCTGCCCTTGCTCATCCACCTCCAGCACGGGGACCTCCGCCCCCCCACACCCCTCCTGGACCAAGACCCCTGTAGCCCCCGCCCCAGCCGGGAGATCCAAACTGCTACCCCCCGCCTTTGGAGGCTCCTGAACCTTTTTGGCCTTCCCCTTCCTGGGCCCCCCATCCCTCGACCCAGCAGGCTCATCCTTGCAGGCAGCCACCACAGCTGCCACCCCCGCCGACGCAGCCCTGGGCGGGCGGGTCATGCCCACCCAGGCTGGGTCCAGCACCCCTGGCTGGAGGAGATCTGCCCTCCCAGCCCTGCCAAGAACCAGCAAAGCAGCCCTAACTGCCTCAGCATCAGGGACAGCCATGGGGAAAAAACCGGCCAAAACACCCTCCGAGATGCCTGAGGATCGGTAACCCGCCCGGAACGTCCGCGAGATGCGTGACGTTTGGCACCCTCCGTATGCCGCCCGGAGCACCCGCTCCGAAAGTAATAAAATGACCTAAATCACACTCCGCCTAAATGCGCCGTGAAAACTAGCCTACTCGTCGCCCTGGGACACCAAGGCAACGAACCCGACACGAAATCACTCACCGCCTGACTAATTGACACTCCGCCTAACTCCGCAAAACCTAACTTCTCCCTGAGGCACCGGGGACAGGAAAGGAAGTTGTTCGTTTCCTGTCCCCCCCTAAGTAGCCTCCTATCTAACCCCTCCCACCCCTGACCTAACCCCCTACCTCACTTCCGCCCGCCGTGTCCTCGCGCGAATACCCCGGGGGAAGACTAGTCTGTCGACCTGCATTCCCCCGGGGCCGCATTCACACTCATCCTTCGGCAAACCCTTCACCCCCGCTTCCAGACCCACAAACTTCCCAAACTCAGTCCAAGCCAACCTGTACGCCCGCCTGGTAGACTCCGCCAGCAACCGTTCCACCAAGCCCACCACCCTCACTCCCCCCACGCCCAGATACCCTCCGGCACCTTGGTCTTGCAAGCCTCCGCTCCCGGCGCCAACTCCCTGAACCGCAGCCACTGCGAACGAGATAACGCATCCGCAATTTCGTTACTCGCGCCAGGCACATGTTGCGCGCGAAACAGCACATTGTAACGCAGACATAGCAGCATGAAACTTCGCAGCAAGCGCAGCACCCTCAGATCTCTCGCCTTCTGATTGTTGACCAAGTCCACCACCGTCATATTGTCCACGTGAAACAACACAGACCTGTTCTTGAACTCCGGGCCCCACACCAGCAACGCCACCAACAAGGGAAAGAACTCCAAGAAAGCAATGCTCCGACCCTGACGCAGCCAATGGTCCGGCCACCTTTCTGCGCACCAGCGACCGTCCCAGAAAATTCCGAAACCAGCCGCCCCCGCTGCATCCGAGTAGAGCTGAACCTGCCACACCATCCTGTCCTGCACAAAATCCAGCGACACGCCATTGAAATCTTCGAGAAAGACCAGCCACACCCGCAAGTCCGACCGGACCCCCAGCGTGATCCTGACCCTGTGATGTGGGAGGGCCACGCCCGACATGGCCATGCCGAGCCGCCTACAGAAAGTCCTCCCCGCCCTCACCACTCTACAGGCAAAGTTCAACAAACCCAGCAAGCGCTGCACAGATCTCAAATCCAGCTTCCGCACTGCAATTGCACTCCTCAAAGCTTCCTGCATCTCAGCCACCTTCGCCACCGGCAAGCGCGCCCGCCAGGCCACCGAGTCCAATTCAATTCCGAGGAACGTCAGACAACAACTGGGCCCTTCAGTCTTCTCCGGCGCCAAAGGCACCCCAAACTCCTCAGCCAACAACTGAAACTGCCGCAGAGCCTGACCACATTCACCCGATCGTCCAGAGCCCACAAACAGAAAATCATCCAGATAGTGGGACACCAGCCGGTGCCCACTGCGGTCCACAAAGGCCCACTGCAAAAAAGAGCTGAAAGTCTCGAAAAGCGCGCAGGAAATCGCACAGCCCATTGGCAGCACCATGTCTACAAAAATGGCCCCATCAAACTGCATACCCAGGAGAGAGAAATCAGCCGGATGAATGGGAAGAAGCCGAAAGGCCGACTTGATGTCACACTTGGCCATCTCCGCCCCCCTCCCACACGACCGCACCAACCCAATGGCATCATCCACCGAAGCGTACAACACCCTCGAGTCCTCCTCAGCGATGAAGTCGTTCACCGACCCGCCTTCCGGCCAGGACAAGTGATGGATCAACCGATACTCCCCTTGCTCCTTCTTGGGCACCACCCCCAACGGTGACACGATGAGATCCGCCAAGGGCCACTCCGAGAATGGACCCGCAATCCTGCCCTCCGACACCTCCTTCTCCAATTTACACGCCACTACCCCCGGCAGCTCTTTAGCAGACCGCAAGTTCTCAGCCCAACGCCTCTCCCTGGGCCCCTGATAGCCAATCCGAAATCCTTCCACAAACCCCCAGTACAATCGCAACGCTGCCTCCTTGTCAGGGTACCGGGAGAGCCATGGACCCATGGCCTCCACCTTAAACGGAGTACGGGCCCTTCGGCCCAGGCTGCCCCCTACCCTTGGCAAATTTCCACTGTTCTGACGGCGAAGCCAGGGTGAGGCACTGCGTGACCGGGTGGCGTCCCCCACACTTAGAACACTCATGCTTGAATTTACAGGAGGAGCGGTTGCAGAAACCTCTGTTAAACCCCCAGCATGCTCCCGAAGTGACCGGCTTGTATTGCTGACCCGCTGAACCGGACCACACGGGCTGGCCCCCATGACCACTTGGGGTACCATGGCTACCCGCCCCAGATTGGGCGGGACGCTGCTGAAAAGACCGATACGTGACCGGAAGACCGCTGGCCGTATGAGTAGACGCCGCCGCCTGCGTCGAGGACATCCACTGGAGCCAAAGCTCCTGATCCACATCCCCCCACGGCTTATCCGGGTTAACACTGACCCGAGCCCTGAACTCCTCGTCATAGCTCAACCAAGCGAAGCCCCCGAAATGCATCTGCGCCTTCCGTATCACATCCATGTATTTAAACAAAGCGATAGCCCGATCCACATGCTTTTCGCAATAGATACTCGCAGAAATCAGAAAGGCAGAAGTCCAATCCTCCATAGTAACCGGCACCCTCGGCCGCCTAGTCAGCTCCCATTCCTCCTCCTTAGACCCCTCCTTCGCCTGAACCTCCCTGTGCAAAAGCTTGAACACATCCACATACTCATGCCTCCAAATCCTCGCCCTCGTCTTCTCCGACAAATGAGACCCCAGGGGCACATCCAGGCCCATGTACGGCAACTTCTTCCTCAGTTTCTCCACCCCACTCACACCCTCCTCCTTCCCCTCCAGATCTTCCACCTTGTCTGTCTGCGCGCCGGCCGTCGCGACCTGCTTGCCCCCAACAGCCTTTGCCGGCTCCCCACCACCTTGAGCTCCAGCCCGCACAGACCCATCCCCCACCCCCACCGACCGGCAGGGCTTCTTCCTCCCCCCGCTCCCCCCGTCCAACCAGGCGTCCCACCAGGAGCCCTCACCTGATAACGTAGCAGGAGCCTCCCGCTCCTGTCGCCGTGCGTCCGCCGGCCTCGACATCCTGCTGGTGGCCCGACCGGCGCCATCTCGCGCCTCCTGAGAAGCACCAACCTTGGTAGCTGCCCCCTTAGCCCTGCACACGCGCCCAGGCTCACGCAACTCACCCTCTTCCAACTCATCCTCCTCATCCTCGTAATCCAACCAGTCATCCTGGACATCCAGCGGCACCACCTCAGTCACGACTCGTTTAGCACCCTTCCCTTTCACACCAGGCGTAAACTCACACTCCAACACGGTCGGTGCCCGCTCCCTCGGTGGAGGGCAGGCCGCCGCGGACCCCCCTGCATCTTCGTCCCGGCGTTTGGAGGCCGTTTTGCGCCCCGCCGGCCCACCCCGGCCTCTGCCAGCTGACCCTGCTGGCCTGACCCCCCCCCCCCCCCCCCGAGCCGTATGCGCTCGGGGAGGCCCCGGTGCCACCAGGTCTCTGATCCGTCAAGGCAGTCCCTGCAGTCTCCACCCAGACCCACTGACCTTGCGCCCCAGGGGCCCCCCTACCACGGCCAACGGCCGACGCCCTGCCACACCCTGATGCCTGGGCCCCATCGCCCACGGGCACCCCAACCATCTTCACCTCCCTGGCGGCACACAGGCGCTGCCACTCCCTCTCATACTCCTCAATGACCCGCCGCTGGTCCCTCGCCCTCTCCTCCTCGGTCATCCGGGCCCACCGGTCAAACATGGATGTCTGCCCCGCCCCCCCCTTCCTTTCCCGGGCAAGGGTGCCACAGCACCACCCGCCCCGTGCCCCGCCCCACCCCGCTGCTGTACCTTGGCGGGGCCCTTGCCCTTGGAAACCTGGGACTTCCCCACCCCCTTCCGCCCCCTGGACAGGTCCACCGGCTGCTCAACATCCGAGAAACTGGCCTCCCCCCCAGACTCCTCACCCGACAGCAAGAGGGCAAAGTCGCCCCCAGCCGCCACCTCCCACTCATCATGGTCCTCCCCCCCACTGCCAGCACTGCTCCCCCCGTACCCCGCCGTCTGGCACATACTCCCAGACAGTCTGGCCTGAGACGCCTGCAGGGCCTGCCCTTGCTCATCCACCTCCAGCACGGGGACCTCCGCCCCCCCACACCCCTCCTGGACCAAGACCCCTGTAGCCCCCGCCCCAGCCGGGAGATCCAAACTGCTACCCCCGCCTTTGGAGGCTCCTGAACCTTTTTGGCCTTCCCCTTCCTGGGCCCCCCATCCCTCGACCCAGCAGGCTCATCCTTACAGGCAGCCACCACAGCTGCCACCCCCGCCGACGCAGCCCTGGGCGGGCGGGTCATGCCCACCATGGCCTGGTCCAGCACCCCTGGCTGGAGGAGATCTGCCCTCCCAGCCCTGCCAAGAACCAGCAAAGCAGCCCTAACTGCCTCAGCATCAGGGACAGCCATGGGGAAAAAACCGGCCAAAACACCCTCCGAGATGCCTGAGGATCGGTAACCCGCCCGGAACGTCCGCGAGATGCGTGACGTTTGGCACCCTCCGTATGCCGCCCGGAGCACCCGCTCCGAAAGTAATAAAATGACCTAAATCACACTCCGCCTAAATGCGCCGTGAAAACTAGCCTACTCGTCGCCCTGGGACACCAAGGCAACGAACCCGACACGAAATCACTCACCGCCTGACTAATTGACACTCCGCCTAACTCCGCAAAACCTAACTTCTCCCTGAGGCACCGGGGACAGGAAAGGAAGTTGTTCGTTTCCTGTCCCCCCCTAAGTAGCCTCCTATCTAACCCCTCCCACCCCTGACCTAACCCCCTACCTCACTTCCGCCCGCCGTGTCCTCGCGCGAATACCCCGGGGGAAGACTAGTCTGTCGACCTGCATTCCCCCGGGGGCCGCATTGTCTGAACCTACTGCTGCCTGGGCACTGAACACCGTAACTACGATTGTTGCCACAATTCTTACCGCATTGAATACAGAGCACTAAACACATTAACGCAACTGCACACAAGAAGAATTCGTTTTTTTAACCTCACCGGAGCACCTAATGTGGGCACTGCTGAATCGAGCGTGCACGCCCTCAGGATCTCTCACAAGTAAAGCAATCCACTAGCATCACGCTGCGCACATAGGAGTTATTAGTTGCTAGATCCTGACAAATAACGTGTCATTGTGTGGAGATGAAACCCAATGCCCTTGACACCACATAGACAGGGCACCGAGCACGGGCAATACCACCACCCTTCTTTAATCAGTTGGCAAAATCACCACTCCTTATGGCACCTAGTACTACGCGACTCCACGTATCTTCATTACAGGACATTCAGAATTAAGTTGTTTTTCCAACCTATGATCTCCTTTTCATTGATTGCAACCATCCCTCCTTGTATAGCCCAACATACATGGGAGTGAAAGCCTGATGTGTTGACCGCCGGGTACTGTTGATGCCTGGATACTTGACACAATTAAGTGAGTCCTATACGTTTTTTTTGCTGCCACTATTTATATTCCACAGGGGCATGCAAACCACCATAGCTCTCTGTGGGCATCTAACCACCATGGCTTTTATTACTTTTATTGTGCTCAAGTGCTAGTTGCGCACACCAAATCGCGTTTGAAGTCACCACAGGCACTGTCTGAAACCGTTTATCAATGTATATACCTGAAATGTATGCACCCTTGTCTCTCCAATACAGGTAGATCCTGCTCATCACAGGTATATTGACACACGAGACCCCTCATTTTGTGATTCTGATGAACCTTCTATATACAAAACATATATAATTATTCAGTGTAGATAGTTCCCTTCCTTATGGTCCTGAAGAATCGTGAGTTAATTGACACAAACGCGAGAAACATGTTGCTCGTTATTATTATCTTTCACTAACTGACACATAAATAGGAGACATTATAATCCAATGAATGCCGGTTATACTGCTTTTAATTAGGGCAGGAGATCCCCAGAATAAACTCCATCTCAGGTACTCCCAGCCCCATTTTAAACTCACTACCACGTCTACACTCTTCTGGCCCCAAATTCGCACTTCACGATACGGCTGTTGGATAAAAGATCTCCGGTAAAGTGCCCCTCTTTAAGGTGAGCCCGTTGGGTATTGCACCACTGACCCAACGAGGAGCAGCCAATATGATGAAGCATGACACCTGAAAGGGTGTCTGAGGGCATTAAAATCCAACAAATGGATTCCCATCTGTAGATCTCAGTGAGACCCAGTGGTTTCCATCGTTCATGTGACTTCAACAACTCCTGCCTGAGGAACAGCACAACACACCTTCCTTGACGTCTTGACTGGGGCACCCGTTTGTGCTGGACCTCCCACTCCTTGTGAAAAGAAATAGCCCCCACATATCCCCCACTTCTGAGTATAGTTCTATACAATGCGCACATTTTTCTATACAGCAGTAGAAGTGTCCATTCCCAAGAGTGTCAGATGAGTACTTAAGGAAATATGATTTAAATGAGGAATTGCTAACTGTTTAGTTTCGTAGATATTCATAAATGGTTCTAGTGCCTTTCACAAACTTTTCTGCTCTTTAAAATGTAGACCCGAGTAGCCCTGGTATGACTATAGTATAGAGTGTGTGAAATGCTTGAGGACCCTCTATTGTCCCCAGGAGGCAATGGAAAGGGTAGACTTCACATGGGAAATGTGTTGTTTATGCAAAAAGTAGAAAGGGTTGGGAGCAGTAGATGTAAACCAGAAATTAACTAAATATCTTAAATGTCTGCCTATGAGTTTATAGAATTCCAAGGGCCAGATTCTTAAAGCTCTTTGCTTGTGTAAAAGCGGCTTATATGCACAGATATTTTTACCAGTGTAAACCCGATTTGCCATTTATCATCATCATATTAACTTTATTTTGATCATCAAGAACATAAAAGTTGAACATACATAAATCCAGCATAGTGGGATACAACGCAGCATGGAAGAAATAGACCTAAACAACTACATGCCTGGAGCCAGTGAGCCCTCCCCTCCACCCCCCCCCCCCCCCCAAAAAAAAGATGTTTCTAAGTAAGGGCAACACATCTATGGATGA
This sequence comes from Lissotriton vulgaris, assembly GCF_964263255.1. NCBI lineage: Eukaryota > Metazoa > Chordata > Amphibia > Caudata > Salamandridae > Lissotriton > Lissotriton vulgaris. The sequence continues at coordinate 1,671,476,705 of NC_141685.1, read as the reverse complement.
GTTAATTCAAATAAACCATTAGATAGTTAAGAAAAAAGAAAGTATTAAAAAACAATTCAAATCTATCAGTTGAATAGGAGTTACATATATGTATACTTTCTTTATTGACATATACTTTGGGTAGACAGAACAAATGCACAACAGAGAACAGCAAAGGGCCACAATCAAAGTAGACCCATGAGTTAGTATAGGCCAGTTGATCTGTACTAACAAGATCAGGCTATATTGCAATTAAAAGAACGGTGATTCATCATCACCCTATTCCCTTTTTTAGAGGTTACAAAAAGTGCAAAACATTAAAATGCAAGCATAGTTTTCAAAACAGCCATTGTCAGATATGAATTCGATGAAGAATCTCTTAATGTTGGGTCATTTGGTCGCACAAGCAGGAGCCAACATGCTCATTTGCACTATCTGCCAACCCTCTTGATTGGAAAGTGCAAACGATGCAAAAGTCAATAAAAATGTCAACGTTATTTAAAACAGGCAATGTTATAAAAAAAGAAAAAGGACACAGCTATGTAAACTTTGGTGTATTAAAAATATATAAGTTAATATATGGGTTATAGGAGCAATGGGACTCTAGAAGCTTCTCTCATTTCTTTAAAAGTGTCAACGTGCAATGATTGCTAAAGTGCACAAGCAATATGAAGTGCAACACAATCGTAAACCAATTTATGAGAAGAGTAAAGCAGTCAGCAAAAACTCAAATGATGCCGCATAGGCTAAAACAAAAATGAAGAAGACCACAGCTTAACTCAGCAAAAGACTCTTAACATTGGGTTCACTTGATTTAAACAGCCAATAGACCCCAGGGCCCACTTTGCCAAGGACATGGAAGCGACAACTGCGTACTGATTTGTATACACCTGCAACGTCCAATCCATATTGAGAACAGAAATTTGGCTATGGAGAAAACTACCACTCTAGGGGTGTCAAAAATGAGGATCCAGGGGCTTTCATGTGCAATCTGGTACCCGAGTTCCTGCATAGTGGAACTATCCATCTTGCTCTTCGGGTGCGATACACCAGACAGAAGAGGATCTGTGCCACACGAGTTTTTACATTATTCTGACTGTGAGGTTGTTTAAAACCACAAGAGGGCAGTCAACACCTACAGACGTTTCGCCACACACGCTGAAGGACCCCATTTGGGACAATAATGTTATTTTTTTGAAAATGATTTTCTCGTCAAATCATGGTGGAGGAAGTGTTGGGACGAGGGTGATCGGGGAGAGAACCAATGTTATCGTTCCACATCTGTTTTTTTGAATCAACATTAGCTCATGTTGCTACTATTTCAGGGGACCTCCCAGAATTTGTTACAGTCAGGTAGGCTTGGGGGCAACATAGCTCGGTGTGTTCCTGCATCAGCTGCAGAAATCTGTAAGCCACCTGCAGGTGTGAGGGACATTCATTGCAGTATTCTAGCCAACGGGTTTGTGCTTTCACAGTGATATATACTGAATGCATTTTCTGTTTTCAGTACTTTAAAAGCGTCAATCTGTGTCAACCAATACTGTATTATTCTGCTGACTGTTGTTGTAATAATGATGATGGTGGTGAGGATGATAATCATCATCATGTTATATTGAATGTTCGCACACTAATTGATTATTGACTGCCAACTGGTCTTGCTTACCTTTGCATACAAGTGAGACAGTCGACTATTAGGGGCCCATTAGGATGGCGGGCGGATTGTCCCCGCCAGGCTGGCGGTAGCCACTGCCGGCCTGGCGGGGGCAATCTGCCCGCCATCCGCAATGAAATGACCCCCGCCACATTAGGCTGGGGGTCCGCGGCGGACGGAAAGACGGTCTGCTGCTTTTCCGCCCTGGTCGCCTTGCGGCCGGGGCAGAAAAGGTTTACTATGGTGGCGGTTAGACACCACCAGCCATATTATGATGGGCCCAATCTGATGCCTTTCCGTGGCGGAAAGACAGGCAAACTTCACTTTGGGAGCCCCCTGCGCGCCCTCGTAGTGAAGGCGAGGTGGGTGGTGCACACGGGGTACCTGTGGTACCCCCCAGCATTTGCATACACAAAGCGGCAGGCACTGTGTGGTGCCTGCCGCTTTGTGTATGCAAATGCATACATGCATTTTTAGCATTGTGGCGGGAGGTGCTGAGAGCACCGCCCGGCACAATGTTAAAAATGCTGGATGCGCCCGCCACTGTGGCGGGCGCATCCTAATGCCCCCCACGGGACTCCCGCCCTTATGGTGGACGGTCCCATTGTCCGATGGGATAGTGTTTGTTTACGGTAGTCTGTCAAGATCGATGTTGTATCGTACACATTTATGCTGAAGCTTTTTCTAGTGACTGGGCACTGAAAGGCAGCAAAATAGTGTTTAACCCGTTCAGTGCTGCGAACGTCCAACGGTCGTCGCATGCACTACCTCGCTAGTGCTGCGCACGACCGTTGGACGTCCGGATCCCGTTAGCGCAATCGAACGTCCGCACTGGGGCGGAATTTGCGGCGCGCTTAACGGGTTAAACAAGGCTGTGTTTACAATGTTGTGTTCGGAGCCGGAAGAATGACAAATCTCTGACTAAACCAAAACGCTCCTGTGGGCGGGTCAAACGCAGAAAGCAACAAATAGAAGCAAGAATACTGAGATTGATCCGAAAGGCATCCCATCATGAGCAAGGATTGGCTCTGTGGAGTATAGTGTACAATGCTATCGCCCGACAGAAAGCTGGAGCTGTCTGTACCGAGACTGCAAAAATTGGTGGTCAATTGGGTGACATGGGCTGCGGTCCATAAATAACATTATAGACTGGTTCTGCGATAAACACAAAAAAACACAAATATTACAAAGTGGCAAACATGTAAGAGACCATTTGACATATTTTCTGACCCAGGTAGAATAATGTAGCTGTAAAATGAATGAATAAGTACAAATATTTCTTTTAGAATTATTTTTGCTTTTCTACAAAGAAAAATGGTGCTTAAAGATCAAAATTTCAGTTGAGAATCCTGAATGTCTACTAAAATGATAGATGTGTTTGCATCCACCAGACATTTCCATAGGATAAAAGGTGGCCAATCAGCATGGGTCTTCTCGGTATAACAACAAGCTTTCCATCTCCAATAAACATTTCTTACATCAGTTTCTACATTGAATGTGCCTTGCCTAATTACACATAGCAGAGATTGGGGTGTAAGTTGCCCTTTGTTATAGTGATCCCCGTCCTTTGTCAGTAGTGTAGTCATTCTTTAGCTCCTGTTCCATTCAGGCCTAGACCATTATGGGTTAAAAGTAGATCCCATGCTTCCCCGCTAGGTTTGCACTAAACAAGCAGCTATGCATACAGACAAGCATACAGTAGTAACCTGACAGTTGGCTTTTCTGAATCTGTTTCTCCTTTCAACCATATGAACTCTTCTAGTGTGGCAAAACAGTGCAGCCTTCCATGTGCAACCACACACAGGTTGTGTTTCAGGTTTGATAGTTGAGGGACACACGTTGTAAAATATTTCCAGTATTGTGTATGTGATTCTTGAATTCTAGACCTACAGTAATGACACTATTGTCTACTATTAGACCTACAGTAATGACACTATTGTCTACTATGAGACCTACAGTAATGACACTATTGTCTACTATTAGACCTACAGTAATGGCACTATTGTCTACTATGAGACCTACAGTAATGATACTATTGTCTACTATTAGACCTACTGTAATGACACTATTGTCTACTATTAGACCTACAGTAATGACACTATTGTCTACTATGAGACCTGCAGTAATGCCACTATTGTCTACTATGAGACCTACAGTAATGACACTATTGTCTACTATGAGACCTACAGTAATGACACTATTGTCTACTATGAGACCTACAGTAATGACACTATTGTCTACTATGTGCTTGCATTTTACAGTCAATGAACGCAGTCATGCTGGACAAAAGTGAAGATGTGGAGGAGGAGCATCTAGAGAGCACGGTAAGAATCTGCGTACTCTTCACGTGTAAATGAGCCGCAAGACTCAGTTGATCTTTTCACGTTCTTTCGTATTCGCGTGAAGCTCCCTAACTTATACCCGACTTCCCACAGCCCCAGCAGAATGTACCAATTTCACTCTACTCATGTCGGCACTCATTTTGGAAACTTTCCTTAAGTATCACATATCTTTCTGTGTAGAATAAATCTTTTTAACATCAACCATGTTCTAAAATAACAAATAAATACAGCAAATCCGGTATTTGTGAGTAACTACGGTTCAGCTGAACCAAGTTTTATTTAACAAAGATTATTCAGATCACCACTTCATAGGTGTATCTCAAAACCATGGGAAGAATAGCATAGTGTGCTGTTGGGTAGAGTGCAGTGGTGTAGAGTGGAATGATGCAGTGAGTGGTGTAGAGTGTAGTGGCGTAGAGTTGAGCAGTGCAGAGGAGTGCAGTGGCATAAAGTGCAGTGGTGCAGAGTAGAGTTAAATGGCGGAAAGTGCAGTCTTGAAGAGTAAAGTGCATTGGCATAGAGTGCAGTGACGTCAAGGAGTGGTGCGGAGTAGAGTGCTGTTGAGAGCAGTGGCGTACAGTACAATAGTGTAGAGTAGAATAGAGTGAGATAGGGTGCAGTGACAGAGCGCAATGGTGTAGAATGACCTAGCGTGCAGTGGAGTAGAGTGCAGTGGTGCAAAGTAGTTGGTGTAGGGTGCAGAGAGGTAGAGTGCATTGGTTTTGAGTAAAGTGGTGTAGAGTGCAGTGGTGCAGAGTAGAGTGCAGCTGCCTAAACTGAAGGGGTATAGAGTGCAGTGGCAAACAGTGCAGTGGTGCATAGTAGAGTAGAGTACATTGGCATAGAGTGAAGTTGTGCAGAGTAGAGTCGAGTAGAGAGTTGTAGAGGGCAATTGCGTAGAAGACATTGGCGTAGAGTGCTATGGTGTAAAATGCAGTGTCAGAGTAGAGTGGTGCATGGTACAGTGGCGTAGAGAGCAGTGGTGAGGAGTACAGTGTTGCAGAGTAGAATAGAGTAGTGTAGAGTGCAGTGGCATAGCGTGCTGTGGTGTAGAGTTTTGCAGAGTAGAGTATAGTGGCGTACAGTGCAGTGGCATTGAGTGTATTGGTTTTGAGTAAAGGGGCGTAGAGTGCATTGGCGTCAAGTGCAGTGGTGTGGAGTGCAGTGACATAGAGAAGAGTGGAGTGGTCTGGCACAGGGTGGATTGTAGTGGAGTAGAGTGGAATGGTTTAAAGGGTTATCGTGCACAGTGGAATAGAGTAGTATAGAATGAAGTGACATACAGTAGAGTGGCAGAGACTGCAATGCTGCAGAATAGACTGTCGTAGAGTGCAGTAGAGTGCTGTGGTGCAGAACAGAGTGCCATAAAGTGCATTAACATAGAGGAGAGTGGTGCAGAGTAGATCAGAGTTTTACTGCACTCTACACCATTGGGCTCTGTAGAGTGCAGTGGCTTGGAGTGTAGTGGTGTAGAGTGCAGTGCTGCCAAGTAGATTGGAGTAGAGTGCATTGTTTTTTAATAAAGTGGTGTAGAGTACATTAACATACGGTGCAGTGGTTACAGTAAAGTGCAGTGGTGTAGAGTAGAGTGGTACAGAGTAGAGTGGCACAGAGTGAAGGGGTGCAACAAAGATTGCAGTGGTGTAGAGTAGAGTGCAGTGGCGCAGAGTAGATTGTTTCAGAGTAGAGTGAAGTGGCGTAGAGTGGAGTGGTGAATGGTATAGTGTAGTTGCATAGAGTGCAGTGGTGTAGAGTAGATTAGAGTGGCTTAGAGTGGTTTGGCATAGAGTGCACTGACATAGAGTGAAGTGGTACAGAGTAGAGAGCAGTGGCATAGAGTGTAGTGGCATAGACAGCAGTGTTGCAGAGTGGCGTGGAGTGGAGTGGTGCAGAGAAAGGTGGAGTGGTGTACACTGGTGTAGTGTAGAGTGCAATGGAGAAGAGTGCAGTGATGCATAGTATAGTTGAGTGAGGTGGACTGCATTGGCATATAGTGGAGTGATGCAGAGTGCAGAGGAGGAGAGTAAAGTGGAGTGGAGTGGTGCAGAGTGGAGTGCAGTGATAAAGTGTGGAGTGTTGTAGAGTGGAGTGGCATAGTGTGGAGGTGTGCAGAGTAGAGTACAGTGGTATGGAATGGTGCAGAGTAGAGTGGAGTGGGGTAGCAGGGAGTATGCATGGTGTGGTGGTGGACTGCTATTAGAGACAACACATCTTCAATTGGAATGACCATTACATTTGCTCAGACATACAGTTTTACTGATAAGAGAATACAGAGCCAAAACGATAATAAGTGGAAATGTTATCACCTAGTTTATTGATTTGTTTTGTTTGTAATAAAATGTTTGTTCCCACCACACTTCCGGATTACCAAACAGTGTGCTTCATTTGAGCTTTCCTAATTCTGATATATTCTGAAATATCTGCCATTTAATTTAGACATTTAAATTTAGTTGTGTGCTAGAAACAAATAACATCATGCAGCCTTCCTCCAACAACCCACCAGTAGCCAGCATGATTGTCATATACATGTTCTCACTTTGAAGTCAGAGAAAGAAAAGTAAACACCAGATTCCCTTGGAAAACAGAGCCTGTCATTTGATCTCTGAATTTGAATGCACAGCCAATGTAATAAGACAAGAACAACATCTAAAGGCCTGTTTACAGAATGGAAGCACTAGGAAGGGTACAGTAAATAAGATATGGGCCACGGAAGGAAGGAAAAACAAACAAAGCCAGCAAATAGAAAGCAAGCAAATGTAAATTGCAAACCACAAAGCCAATCGTAAGCCATGGGCGGAATGCATTCCCAGGGAAGCGTTCCGAATGTCCCCAAGATTCGTTCACAAACTAGGCAGCTGCTTTGTCTGTTAGGCTTCGACCTACAAAGTGGGAGCAGATTAGCTATATTTAAGCAAAGGTACCAGTGCGGTTACACTCATTGTGGTATTCTGCTCTATGTGCCAGACCACACATATGATGAATTGTCATTACTGCTCTCACTGCTGGGATTAATAGAAAATTATAATAATTAATTGTTTGGATGTAATCTACTCATTCTTTAACCTATTCCATCAATTGAGTGACCCCTGCCCACATCTTCATTCCTTGATAAGTGAATCACTGCAGTAGTCATTTCCATTAATAAACTCATCATCATCTTTAAAGTTGAATTTAACAATATCACTGGTTTTCAGGTGTTTGACTGATACTTTCATTTGGTTTACACCATAACAAGAATGTCACTGTTTGTGTTTTTAATCTTGTGTTGTTTTGTACAGCAGTCAGGTAGCTTAGAGGAACCTCCATTGGTGTGCACTAGCTGCAAATAAATATAAAGATGTTTTCTGGGGCAAATAATGCCCAGAGTATCTCCAATATTCAATAAACATACAGAGATTTCAATAAACATACAGAGATTTGCAACAGCGACAAACATTGCACATGAGATTCTTATTCCGCAGGATGGCTTAGTGGATGGTTAAAAGTTTCCTGCTGATAAATGCAGTGTACTGGAGGTAGTCAAGATAGACTCACACACTTTCTTAGATAGGTAAACTTAGTGATTGGTAAACTTAGTAATGTAGATTGGGTGGTAATAACCACCTAGAAGTGGCAGAGTGCTGCAATTAGCATTATGTACAAAACAAATTATCATAACAATAATAACTATTATTATAGTTATCATTATCATTTTTAATGCTCTGCGTAGCTACTGATTTGAAAAATGTACAAAACTTTAGGCCCTCTTCAGAAGGGTAAATGTGGTTGTACACTTAGGGCCTGATTCTGATGCGGTTTGGAAAGCTTCCGGACCGAATGGGTTTGGGAATAGTTTCCGGCTGAATTGGATCGGGAGAGTCCAACCGACCGAATACAATGCATCCTGATGCTTCCAGATGCGATTTGGTGGACGCCCATTGACTTCAATGGGAGACTTTGTTCTACCCGACTGCATAGGCTCTCATTGAAGAAAGGTGTGGTTGGGGAAAACTGAGCATCCTCTGGTGGGCACACCCTGGTGCCTGCCACACTTTGCATGGCTGGTAAGGGTGGACCCATGGGTACCTCCACGGGCCCAATTGCGAAGGCTCCAGGTACAGGGGGGCGCACTACGGGCCCCCAAAGTCTGATTCAGACTGCTGATTCGAATCAGACGGCATAATGCAGAAAGGCTGTCCAAATAAAGCATCATACTCGGTCTTTCGGAAACACGGCCCCTAGAGACGTACTATTCTGCTCCGTACAGCTCGGTCATTCGAAATGCCGTCGGGTTCGGATTGGGATATTCCTAAAGCCTAACTCTCATTGTACTCGGTCGGTCAGAAACCTTTCCGAGTCAGTTGGAAAGACACGGTACCGATCCGATTTGTACACAGCAAATTCTGTTAGGAGGCCTACCTAACCGCATCGGAATCAGGCCCTAAGTTTACAAGTGAATTTACCTTTTTTTCCACCTACCAGGATTTTACCAAGGAACTCATGTCAGACTTATATACCGTCACACATGTGCATTTCTCTGCCCCAGGGGTGGGGAATGCATGTACCAAGGTGTGGTTCCCTTGGAAGTTTTGAAAAAATTCACAAACACGTACCTTTGTGGGTATCCTCAAACTCCTCTCTGACCTCTTCCAACTCTGGAAATGGCTGGAGTAACACTGCATCCAGGATGGGAAGGGGGACAGAGCACACAGAATTTGGTGTAGAGGAAGACAATCTCCACTTTAAAAGTGTTTTCCTTGCAGAGAAAGGAAAGCATATTTGCACAGATGGGCCCCATTATCCCTTTACAAAGTTCTCCCTAAACAGAATACTGCACAGGGCTAATTTGAGTCATCACCATGACTTTTCTAGCATTACACCTGGAAAGCGGCGCCTGGGCATACTTCTAGGAATGTTTGTGAATGATAAAGAGTACGCCCAAACAGATGCATAAACCCTTGCCTGTCTTTCCCCAAAACTGGCATTGGCTATACAATGCACCGACGAAAATGTGGAATTAAAATGAACGCACATTTATATTGTATAAAAACAGTATTGCCTTCGGCCACAATGCTTGGTTTTGAGCTTTCTTCTTAGCATGAGAAACGTGGATGCCGAGTGCATGTGACAGAAAGATAAAACCTGGAGAAATGAGCTGTAAAGTTATTTTTTAAAAATATGCGAGTCTCATAAATGTGGGGAAACTTGCACAATTATTCGTTTTCCTCAGTTTTTTTACTTTGAGTCAATTAAGTAATTGTAATATCTATTTAAGAGTTGTCAACATAGGGATGTTATTATATGCTACACAAATTGAAAGTTCTCATTACTTTGTCTTGATAGCTATTTATCATTACAGAGCTCCCAATTAAGTATGCCAAGATTACAATTTTCTTCATTTGCCCATTTTGAATTACTTTTTATAATTGTTTGTATTGTTAAATTGCTGTCATCAAAAAGTTCATATCTCTAATTAGGTCCTTTTCATCTTTGAAACTAAATAGGTGGGCTAGAACACAGAAAAGCTGTCTGCCAACATCGGTAAAAATCTCCCACTAAATAAATTACGCTAACTGAGATATTCGTTTCTGTTCTATATGCAAATATTCACATGGCCTAACTCAGGAGATGTAAATCTACAAGCACTAGCTTGACCCAAAGTGTAACCACAGAGTGTAAGTCAAAGCACATGAGAGTAGCAGCAGTGATTGCAGGAAGATGTCTTTCTATTTTCCAGTAGCAAACAGGAGTCAACACCATATTAACCCACCTTTCACACTTCCCTTTAACTCTTTAACTCTTTACCCTTTAAATCTTTATCCTTAACCGCTAATGTATAAATAAATAAAGGGTGCATTTTTCTTAATTTATACACCTGTATCTCAAGGATTTGATTGGGGATAGTAAGATTTTTTCTCAATATTTGTGCTAGTCAACCTGCTAAAATGTAGGATATAATCAGTTTATCAAGTACCACTGGACAACATGATACTGCATTTTCTCATGGGGTAAAGAAGTCTATTGTTGTTAAAGATATGTCTGGATTTGAGAAGTTGGCCTGGTATATGATGTCCACTAATTAAAGTGGGCACCTTGCACCAGTCTAAACAACCCTTATGGTGATTTAAGAGGTCCAAGATAACCTTAGAAAGCTATTCAAGTGGTAGCTGTGGAGAGCAGCCTTCAGGCTTAGTCTTGAAAGAATGTTAAGCAGCTTGTTTTACCAGAATGCAACCATATGATATTGGTTAAATGAAAGGAGAACCAAACAGTAGTAAATATTTATTTATTATTAAAACACACCTTAAATACCTCACAGTATCTGCTACATGCAGATAAAAACAAAGCACACAATACTGTAGCACAGTAACAAACGTAAGTAGCACCAATACACAGTGGGCTATAGGGGGAGACCAAACCATATACTAAAATACTGGTATAAGAACCACAGGGCATATCATCAAGTGGCAGCGATATTTATCACTGGTCGCTTTTAGCGTGTACAATTCTAACACCGTCTATCGTCGATTCTATCGCCTGGTCAGCGCACTATTAACAGCGCACATCGCCGTGGCGATAGAAAAGAAATCCCGCCAATAGCGGTGATAAGCGGCACTATCACAGGATTACCAGCGATAAACAAGAAGCGTTAGGGAAAACATTGTAGATAGGGAGATGTGGACTCAGCATTATGATCCACCTCCCATGATACATAAATGTCGTTAAATGTCGTATGCTTGTAAAGCGCACAGCTGCCCCAGCAAAGGGGCGTCCTGGCGCTGTATACCGCTGGAGAACCCATCCTGGCTTTCCCTGTGAGATTGTCCCTCCTGGGCATCTCCAAGGTGAAGACAAGCATCCCCGGCGCTGAAGGGGCCGTTAGTAAAGATTAAGCAAGCTATTGCCCAGTGTTGCTGAGTGAGACCCATGGTTGGAGTAGGCACTGAGGCGAGAATTATCAAGTCTGCTGACCATGGCCCAAGACCCTGCTGCGTCGGGAATCGAACCCTGGTCCCGGGTCGACCTCTGGTTCCAGGTCTGCCGCCTCTAACCAGTGAGCCACACCACTCTACGGCTAAGTCGGGAAAATAGCAGGCGTAAGAAACCGGCGATATACCCGGTTAGCGCTACTTTTTATGTCGCTAGACGGGTTAGCGATTTCCTTGTTGATAGGGAGAAGCTGTGTTTTCAGTCGAGTGCGCCTACCTCACATCTCATTAGCGATGTGAGGCTCAAATAAAATGGGTGCAAATGCATGGATTGATGCTTTAGCGTGTCCGTGCTGATAGGGCGATAAAATTATCGCCGCCTTATGCCAGAAAACGGACGCTAAAGAGGTGCTAATTTTAACGACGGGCCTTGTTGATATGCCCCCACGATTCGAGTCAAGACCCAAGGTGAGTAAGTAGAGACCCCGCAGAGGACAGGTGCAGTGTGAGAACACGACTGCGTGCTACGTACAATTTAATGGGAGAGTCATGGTTGTTGGTTTAGTGTTTAAGGACCCTACCCTGTGGATTACGAGGAAACCCTTTAGGGGACATAGAAGGATGTAGAGCCACCCCCTCCCCCTGTGGATACCGAAGTACCAGAGTTACCTATCCATGGGAAACTGGGTGCATAGGGCTGAAGTGGCGTCGGAAACTGTCATCGTCTCAATGGGAGTCTCCACAGAAATGCTAATGCTAGAAAAAAGAAAAGGGTCTGGTGGAACCCACAGGTGGATTCTTGATGGAAGGAACCTGAAAGCAGAGGGTACAGAGCCTGGGTCACAGACGAATGCCCACCGATGTCGGGTGCTTAAGGTGTGAAGATGGAAACGTGGACTATACAGCTGCTGGGACCAGTGGATGTCAACGACAACCAGGAGCCAAATACCAGCTGTCCCAAGAAGGATGTTGACTGCTGAGGGGTCGGTGTCCAGCGGGAGCACCAACAAGCCTAGGCAGCGGCCGCCTACAAAGAAGGTCAAAGAAGGTTACGGTCTGGCCCAGCAAAGACCAAGGGACTCACCACAGCAGAGGGAGTCAGGGCAGGCCTGAAGCAACCATGGGAGCCCAAGAAATGCAGTGTTGCCCCTCAAATAGACCCACAATCCAAAGGCACAAGCGTCGCGAGGGGACCTTGAGCAGTTTCACAAAGTAACAGCTTGCAGACCACAGAGTGGAAGGAGGTCAAAGTCCTTTGTACAAAATGTGCGCAGAGGTTGGGGCTAATGATAGCCCAATGCTCTTAGTTGGGGAACACCAACAATCACAAGCACTTGCAAAAGTACACAGTCCACAGGAGTTCAGGTTATGCGGTCCCTAAGGGTGGGAGAAAAATCCGTTTCGCGGGCGAATTTGCGGATTTTCCGCGATTTCGCGATCCGCGAATCTCGCGAAATCGCGGTAAAATCCGCGAATCAGCGGGGACGAATTTTCAGCCAAGCAAGGGTTACAGCAGCAGGTGCAAAAGTTGAACCTAATTTCTTTGTAACCTTTTACAAAAGGGTTACAAACAAATTAACTTCAACTTGGACACCTGCTGCTAATTGCTTCCTGGCGCCTAGTTGCCTACTTGCAACTATTCTCTGACCCTGCTCTGACCCTTGAAGCAGGGTCAGAGAATAGTTACAAGTAGGCAACGAGGCACCTGTCCAAGGAATTAAACATCATCCGGAAGCACTTACAGATATAAAAAACAGGAAGAAGGGAGAGGATGGCAAATACACCCATTTTCATTTATCAGGAGGGGTTAAACTAAAAGAGACCTTTACAGCACAATTTTCATATGCATTTTGCTAAAAATAAAAAGCTGTATGTTCTGTAGGGGCAACTCAGGAATCTGGCCCTTCAGAGATCCGGCCTCTCTTTCTTTCTCTTGTTCTCTCTCTCCCTCTCTCTTTCCCTCTCTTTCTCTCTCTATCTATCTATCTATCTATCTACCTATCTATCTATCTATCTATCTATCTATCTATCTATCTATCTATCTATCTCTCTCTCCTCTCCCATAAACGACTGCATGGGTAACTTCGCTATGCAAGCGGCTCGCGAAGACGCAAAAATCCCCGCGAACACGCAAAAAACCCCGCGAACACGCAAAAAAACAAAAATCCGCAAATTCGCACAAATTCGCAAATTTTGCGGATGGCGAATTTGCAAATCCGCAAATTTGCGGATCGCGAATTCGCAAAATTTGCCCATGCTTAGCGGTCCCCACGAGGGGTACTGGCCTCAAACTCTGTCAGAGGGCAGCTCAATCTCAAGTAACATAGGAACCCACCTCCTGTTTTGCTGGAGCCTTTCGAGTCCGCAGGAGCTCAGGATCAGCAGACTGGTCAGTTGCGTTAAGGTGTCTGTGAATGCAGGGGAGTGACTCCTTCATCCCAAGTGAGCTACCTAAGTTGTCCTTGATGCTTCACAGGTCCTGCACGGAGCCTGTATGGTTGAAGGTCAGTGGTTTCTTGTTCAGAATCTTGTCCATGTTGAATCTAGGGTCTTACAGCCAGGTAAGCCCTTTTGTACCCACGGGAGAGGGTTGGACAGATTCAGAGGATCCTCCCAGGGGAGGGTCAGGATAGTGGGGAGGATACTCCCTTGTCCTTTGTCCAGTTTCACACCAGAGAAGGAGCCAATGGCTCCCAGGACTGGTTCAAACTGGACTATGCACAGGGACACCAAGTGTGCCCCTTGTGCAGACTTTCAGGCACTTTGGAAGTGCACCCACCCAGTCCAAATACACTAAATCCTGTCTGGGAGGTGGTCACATCTCCCTGTGACAGGATGCCTATTGTGCTGCCTTCCTCTGCTCAAGCTTGGCTCAGCAGCAGGAGGGCAGATATGTGTCTCTGGTCGGCAGCACCATTTTGTGCTGTCGAGGTTGGGAAGGCTGGTACCGGGAAGACCAAGGACCCAACGAAGCTCGCTTCTGAATGGTGGAATCATACCTCCCACACAGGTTACCGTTGTGGAGGTATGATTTCATGGCGTTTGATACCAAATACGACATGGTTTGTTGCAGCCTTTTTCGAGATAGCATTTTACAAGAGCATATAATGCACCTCTACCTATATGTCTGGCTGCATCACCGACAACCCGGGAGAATGGTCTCTGAAGGCTGCAGGGGTATCCTGCTTATGCAGGGGCACCCTCTTACGTAAAACCCAGCACCCTGCTTTTAGGATTGTTAAGACCTGCTAGAGGGGTGACTGATAGGTTTTAAGTGTAGTGACCTATATATATAGGAAGTTTATATCTTTTGTAAGTGGTGTACGCACCAGCTTAAACAGGCTGCACTGGCAGGCCTGTAGTTCCATTTTGCATGGCCTCTCATGGGTGTCATAATATATGCTTCAGCCCATGGGCGGCCTCTAGGGTGTCTATGCCCTGGGTACATGTGAACCATATACTAGAGACTGACCAGTATCCTATCTGGAGTGTACCTAAGTACATGGCATAACCTTTTAGGGAGAAAGCAGATAGACTGAAGTCTTGATTATCAGGATCTCAGTCAGACTAGTCAAAAACCAGCAAAACACCAGGTAAAATGTGGGGGTAACTATTCAGTCAGATCCTACCTTCCTACACTGGACATGTCAATCTTTCATATCAATTGGCTCGATTATTGGTAGTTACTTCAGAATCCAGTCTTGACAAAGCATCTGCTGATCCATTGCTGATGTCTGGGAGAAAAATGTAAAGAGCATCATTTATCAAGTTTGCTTTTGATGCAAACAATTTTCTGGCTGAAAATGCACCATTTTAAGACAACCTGTTGTTATGTAGCATAGGACCTCTATTAGTCGGCCCTTGATTAGGATAACATCTTATAGAAAAATCTGTAAGCACAAGTGCAACCTTCATCTTCTTGGCTAAATAGCAAAATTAAGTATCTTCCTTTCAAGGTGCATATTTGATAATACTACTCCCATCACAATATTTCCAAACTTCTCTTAGAATAAACTTAGATTAGTGAGCCAACTAAGAATGGGCCTGGTAAATAAGGTGGTAAAAGATGAGAGAAGAGAACCAACGTCGCACTCCAATAGCTAGTGATGGATTGGTGATATATTGTGAATCGGTGTGCACGATCAGCTCCGGCGAAAATTGATAAGCCGACAGAAACACTATTCCCCCATTAAATCACAACAACTCTCCCCAAAGTTTGACAGCGGATAGAGGATATTCCCACCACCCGCTCCTAAATTGAAACCGAAGGTGCCTTGTTTTACAGCAAAGTTCACTATGGCTGCCTATATGACTACTTTCATTTTGTGTAACATTGATCATGCTGTGTATTCAGTACCTTGGTGTTGTGTTAAAATTCTTAAACGTCCCATTACCGACCTAGCTAACATCCATTATAATTCTGCATCAGATGATATGCTTTGTGCAGATATGAATTTATCTACCCAGAACTTGATAGTTGACACCGAAGCCAGTGAGTTGACACCTCGCTCAGACAATGAGCAAGACAGACCTCTTGCAGTCCCTCGCTGAGAAGGGCCAATGTCACTGTTGTGCGATCAATGGTGAGGCTTATTCCATGGCGAGCCCTAAACTCATCTCCACCTTGCTCCCTACATATCCTGGCATAAGCCCAAGGGCTTACTTTTAAAACAAAAAACTTAACACCTAACTTTTACAGAACCATCGGTTCAGAAAGAATCAGTTTGTTCATTGTGTGCATGCCTGGGAAAAGGTTATATAGAATTGTTAAATGTCCCTTTGGCATGTGCCTCGAAAAAGTCTGATTGATCACTCTCTAGTTTCCCAAAGTTGTTTATCACACTCTTATTTGCCTAATTACTGGTACTTGTTAATACTCCATTTCAATGGTTTTGGTTGCATGAAGAGCAGGCTTAGGTTCTGTCCTGCTGTACGACTATCCCATCAGCACCAGGCCTCTAAATGTGATCTCTTTGTTTGTTACACAGGATCCCTTATAAGGAGGCTGCAGCCTTCCCATCTGCAGAGTAGGACAGAGAGGGACAACCACCAAATCCTTCTTGCAACTCTCCGTCGAGGCGGGCAATGAGGCAGCTCGGAAGCGGTGGACCGATCAAGTGCCGGGCGAACAATGGATCTGTGCCTCTCTCTGGAGCAGTGCTTATTGCACCCAAAAGGATGCGGTGCATTACATGTCAAATGCAAAATGGTTCCGCTGCACTCGTCGGACAATTGCAAGGAAAGGCCTCCTCACCTATGACTTGAATCAGTGGCCTAAGGATAGAAAGGAAGCGTTATTCCCAGCAGCCAGATGGAGATCACCCTCTTCCCATCCAATGCAGACTAGTTATCCGTCCACTTGCCCTGACCTGATGGTAGGACATGCATTGCATGTACTATGATTCTGCTAAAGGTGACCTTGAAAGGCCAGAGTCAGTCAGGTGGACCTTCTGCTATGCACGTCTCCCTCTGCTCCAAGGGTGGAATCTCCACCCTTTAATTCTTCTAGGAAGACAATCAAGGCACAAACAGGGCATGATTTCCCAGGAATGAGGGGCCATTAAGACTTCTTTGCCTTCACTCCATCTAACCCTCATCAGTAGAGGAAGACTATTTCCTTATAGGACCTGGAATTTGGCAATTTTGGATTGTATTTATTCCCATGTCTTGTCCATCCACATATCCTATTAATGGCGTTTAATGTTTACTTCTTCTTTGACACCCAGATCGCCCCAATGTGAGGTGTACAATGTTCACAGCAGTGCCCAGATCAATTCTCTTTCTGTACAGACGACACCTTTTCTAGGTGGCTTCAGCAGAGAGAGCAGTGACTTGCAGAACAAACTGAGAAGTGTCCAGTGCTTCTATGCCGCCACAAGGAAGTGTGTGGAAAGGAAGCCTGTGTCTCACTTCCTTCCCCAACAGTGCTTCCTGTGTTCCATCACCCAACCCGGGCTTGTCTTTGCAGGATCATCCGTTGTACACACCGAACTGCTTTCATGATAAACGTTGGTTTTCTGTCTATATTGTTTCATTGTTATGTGTAAAATATTTTTTTGATTGAAGTGGTTTGTGAGTGGAAATTAAATATTATTTCAGCTCAAGTATTTATCTGGTGGGGGTTTTAGTTATTTGCTGACACCTTTGTTTATCTATTTAACTACGTCAGAGGGACTGACGAGTCAGAGGGAGCAATTATCCTGTGGTAGTATCTGTCTAGATCATTCCTCCTGCCCAGTTTCATTCCTCGATTTGCACCTCCTCTTGATCCCCATTGTGCCTCCCTCGACTTTAAAGTACAATCAGACATTTTTAAATGGTGCATCTGGCCACTTCCTTAATCCAAATATATCAGAGTACATATTCTGCTCAGGGCGGTAGATTTTTCTCTGCACAGCATTTGACTACCCAAAACGGGGCAGCATAGCCTGTCGTACTGTGGTTTCCCTATTTTTCTAAGAGGAGACAGGGACCAGCCACAAATTTGTTATACACTGTTCAGTTTTCACAAAATTAATCCCACTTCAAGATGGCACCGTCTGGAGGAGGAAAGACTTGAAAATACATAGTCCATTCAGCCTTCCTGATCGCTGGGGATTTCTGGAAATGCCCTCAAGGAGAGTTACGTGATGGAAGTAGAAATCTTACTGGTGATTTCATTTATCGCCAAAATGTTCCTTAGTTCAAAAAGGCTCCTCCATGGCATTAGGAGATGGTCCATTCACAATAGGTTCCTTTCTGAGTTACACCAGAGAACATCCTTCTCTGTAGGAATGATAACATGGGACAAATGAGCAAAAGGCCACCAGGGCCTTGCCCAGAGCTGGCATTAGGTACTGAAAGTCATCTGTAATTGTAAAACATGAATTTACTGGCTGGAGAAAATGCAGTTAATTTAAGTGTGAGTGCGATACTCTCAGCTATATGCTCTTTTGCACCACATACGTATTTGAACAGATGACAAAGCATTATGCTGTGTGAATGGGTAACACTTCCAATGTGACACTGCTACACTGCTCTGAGGAGCACTCCAAACAAAGTGAAATGTGTATTACAAGTTGCTATTTAGCAAAATGTGAGCAAAGCTTTGCCACATGAACGGTTACTATAGCAATAATGCATTGGGGCATACAACTTACGGCTTCATTTAGACTTTGGTCAGCGGCCTGGCAGCTGTCAGGGGAGCGGAGGTAATAACCGCAGTTGCCCGGGTGGACTACTGCCTGCCATACTTACAGATCTCTGCCTGACTGGTGGAGTTCCTTAAGCCTTCGGAGGCGTTCCCACCACAACGGCTCCTCTCAAGTCACTGGGAGATTGCTGAGCAGCTACCATGATGCATGTGGTCCCTCAGCAAACTTTTGTGTTACAAAAACGTTTTTGTTACAAAAAACAACGCCCTAATGTTGGAACTTGTTTTTGTAAAAAAAAACAATACTGCGCCTGACACCCTGGCAGTTTTCTCCTAGGGTGTGGAGGAGTCATTTTTTGGGTCAAAGCCTACCAGACAGTGCAGCTGTCTGATTTAATAAAGACATCTTGGGGACATTTAGAGAGCTGCACTTGGAATGCATCCCGCCCATTGCTTACCATTTGCTTTGTGGTTTCTAACTCACATTTGCTTGCTTTCAATTAGCTGGCTTTATTTGTTTTAGGCGGTCCACCATGTCTTCGTCCTGCCTGTTGGGTATAGCCTGGTTACCATTGCTACTTGTATTCTTCCAATATTGCTCACTTTCTGTAAACAGGCCTTTAAATTTTGTTCTTATCCTGTCACATTTGCTGAGCATTCAAAGACAGGGATCAATTGTCAGGCTCTGTCTTCCGAGGGTGTTTGATGATTACTTTTATTTCTCTAGTTTGATGTTTACTTTTCTTTCTCTGACTTCAAATTGAGAGACTTTATCTAACAATCTGAGGATGTGAAAGGGGCGGCTTTTTCCCTTTTGGTTCTGTGTAGGGTTTTCATCTCGTTTTCATTTGATCTCCCTGCCTCTTCTGGGTTTTGCTAGCATTGTGACACCTTTGGGTTCTGTGTGCACTACAAATTTATTTTACTTACTTACCAAATGCTTTGTTATAGCACACAACAAAATTTAAATGTCTATAAATGAGCTTTGCTAATATTTCCGAATATATCAGAATTAGGAAAGCACAAACAAAGCACATTTTTTGTAATTCTATGGTGTGCTGGAAACAAATATTTGAATACGATCAAAACAAATCAATACACTAGGTGAGGCCAATTTTGCACATTATTGTTGTGCCCTGCATAGCTTTATAAGTAAAACTGTATGTTTGTGCAAATGCAATGGTCATTTCAATTGAAAATGTGTTGTCTGTAATGGTAGTGCACTACCACACCATGCATAATCCTCTCTATGCCACTCAACAACACTTTACTCCACTCTTTGTCACTCTACACCCCTCCATTCTACACCAAACTGTGCCACTCCACTCCACTCCATTCTACTCCACTCGACACCAGTTCCCACTACGACACTCTACTCCACTCGATGCCACTGCACTCTATGCCACTCTACTACACTCCAATCTACAACACTCCACTATATTCCACTCCACTGTACTCCAGTCAACAACACTCTATGACACTCTACTTTATGCCGCTCCAATCATTCAACACTCTACTGTGCACCAGTCTATGCCACTCCACTTGACACTTACGCTACTTCCCTCTCGGTCACTCTACTCCTCTCTACGACACTCCACTCTACGACCCTCCACTCTATTCCACTTTACTCCACTCTACGCCACTCCACACTTTGCCACTCTCTGACAGACTATGCTACTCCATTCTACTACACATTACACCACTTTACTCCACTCTACTGTACTCCACTCTACGCTACTCGACTCCACTCCACTCTACTCCACAACACTTTGTTCCACTCTAAGACTTTTTATTCCACCCTACGTTCCTTTTCTTTATGCTGTCTCACTCTACAACCCTCCACTCTCTATTCCTCTTAACTCTAGGCCACTGTACTCTACTCCAGTCTACTCCACCCCACTCTACGACACTTCAGTCTACAATACTCCACTCTTTGACACACCAGTATACAACACTTTACTTCACACTACGCCACACTAAACTACTCTGCAACACTTAACGCCTCTCTGCGCCCCTTTGCTCTTTGCTCTCCAGACCTCCGCTCATTTGCCACTCCGCCCTACTTCCTAACACTCTATGACACTCAACTATATGCCTCTCTATTCCACTCTATGCCTTTCCAATCTACTACACTCCACGTCACTTTACTCCACACCACTATATTCCATGCTACATCACTCCACTCTAACAGTTTACTTCACTTCACTGTACAACACTTTACCCCACTCTAAAACACTTTACTCCACTGTGCACTACACCACACTATGCCCTTCCACTCTACATCACTCCAATCTATGACACTCTACTCCACTCCACTCTATGCCACTCTACACCACTCTAAGCCACTCTTTGCCACTTAAGCCTAGTCTACTCTAAGACTCTCCACTCTATGACACTCCACTCTTTGACATTCAACTCTAAGACATTCCACTCCACTCTAAGATACTTTACTCTGCTCTACGCTATAAAGCTTCACTCTACGACACTCTATTCCACTCTGACACTTTATGTCCTCAACTCTACAAAAGTTTACTCCACTCTATGCTGCTCCTCTTAATGCCCCTCTGCTCTACAACCCTCCGCTCTATGACCCTCCATTCCACAACACTCCACTCTACGTGTCTCCACTCTACGACAGTTTACTTCACTCCACGCCCCTCCACTCTACGCCCCTCCACTCTATGCCCCTCCACTCTATGCCCCTCCACTCTATGCCCCTCCACTCTATGCCCCTCCACTCTATGCCCCTCCACTCTATGCCCCTCCTCTCTATGCCCTTCTGCTCTATGACCCTTCACCCTATGCCACTCCACTCTATACCATTCTACTTTACGCCACTTTGTGACACTTCACGACACTCTGCAACACTCCATGCCACTCCACTCTACTCCACTCTACTCTACCCCACTCTACTCTACTCCACTCTACGGCAGTTTACTCCACTCTACAGCACTTTACTTTACTCCACTCTGACACATTACTCCACTCTTTGCTACTCCATTCCACTGTACTCTACTCCACTCTACTCTATGGCCCTCCATTCTATGACCCTCCACTCTACGAAACGCCACTCCACAACACTCCATTCCACTATAGGACACCCCACTACATGACACTCCAGTCCACTCCACTCTTCAACAATCCACTCTATGGCACTCTACTCTGACACTTTGACTCTCTACAGCCCTCGCCTCTATGCCCCTCACCTCTATGCCCCTCACCGCTATGCCCCTAACCTCTACACCCCTCATCTCTATTCCCCTTGGTTTTACGCTCCTTTCCTTTCCGCCCGTCACCTCTATGGCCCTCTGCTCTATGCCACTCTGCGCCATCTATGCCACTCTGCAGCACTCTATGCCACTCTGCAAGACTCTACGCCACTCGGTGACACTCTTAACACTCCACAACACCCTACACCACTTTACTCCACTCCACTTTACACTACTTTCTTCACTCTATGCCACTCTACTGCAATCTAAGACACTTTGTGACACTCCAACTTATGACACTCCGTAACACTCCACTCTATCCCACTCCCCAACACTCCACTCCACGACACTCCCCTCTACAGAACTCTACTCCACTGCACTCTTCGGCACTCTACTCCACTCTATGCCAAGACGCTAAGGGCCAGATGTATGACTCTTCCATTTTGTGAGTCAAAAATTGCATTGTTTTGCGACTCGCAATTTGCGACACGCAAAATGGAATGTGCAACAGTGTCTCAGACACTGTTTGCGATTCCCAATGGGGTCACAAATGACTTGCCTCATTATTATTCATGAGGCAGGTCACACTTTGCACTCCATTGGGAATGGCCAGCACTCACAGGGATGGTGGACTGCTGGGGTCAGCAGACCACCATGTCTGTGACTGTTTTTTAAATAAAGCAGTTTTATTTTAAATGCAGCCTGTGGAAAACGGGATGCTTTTTAAAAAAAATGAAACGTTTCCATTACATTTTTTAAGAGTAGGCAGTGGTCCGAGGGACCACTGTCTACTCTTAAAAAATATTTTTGCTGCCAGTCACAAAGGGGAAGGGGCCCCCTGGCAATCCCTTCCCGTTTGCGAGTGGCTTACCACCTTTTGAAATAGGTGGTAAACCGCAAGTGTTTTGTGACCGCAACTGCGGTCACAATCCAATTGTAGATAGACGTGCAACTCACTATTAGGAAGGGACGCTCTTCAGCACGCCCCTTCCTAATAGCGAGTCGTAAACCCTATTTTGCGAGTTGGTAATAGGATACCAACTCGCAAAATAGGGTTTGTACATTGCACAGACCTATTATGCGGTCGCAAACGGGCCGATTTCCTGTTTGCGACCACAAAAAATGATCGTACATCTGGCCGTCTATGACACTCTCTGCCCCTCTACTCAATGCCCCTCCACTTCCCTCCACTCTATGCCACTCCACACCACTCAACTTTATGCCACTCCACTCCACTCCACTATGCATCATTCTACTTCGCTCTGTGCCATCCTACTACACTCTGTGCCGCCCTACTCCACTCTGTGTCACTCTACTCTTCTCCATTCTACACCACTCTACTCCATGATACTCCACGACCCTCCACTGTATCACCCTCCTCTCTACGGCCTTGCACTCCACTCTCTGACAGTCTACTGTACGATGCCACTCTACGGCACAACACTCCATTCTACACCACGACACTCCCCTCTACATGACTTCACGCTATGACGCTGCATGATTCTCCTCCCCACTCTACGCCACTCCACAATCCTTCACTCCACTCGACGCCACACCATGACACTCTGTGCCACTCCGCTCTACTCGGGTGTACACATTCTTCTTCGACTCCTCCCCACGCCACTCTCCTCTGTGCCACAAACTAATTATTAGCCATGCTGAACAGCAGCTATGCTGGTGTACACCATGCCTAAAACACATTGACAAAGCCAATAGCTCTTTCATAGGCAAGACATATTGGCTTTGTCATTGCTTGTTGTATTTTTCTGTTCGGGACCACCAGGTTTTCTATGGTGGTCCTCCTGAACAGAAAAATTATTTGAGGTACCGTTCGCTGTAAACGAGGGGTGGTTGGGAGGGGGAGGCAGCAGTTTTACTGAGAATGATGACCCAAAGTCCGTCGAGCAATTGGTCTAAGTTTTCCATCGACAGATTTTGGCAGGAGCACCACTGGCAGAAAGATGACAGTCCGACCGACTGTAAATAGAGCTGCCAAAATCATGTCATTTTGGGGCACACAGTACTGTACTGCATTTGTGGCGGTGTACCCAATATGCTAATCTCTGAATCAGGACCTTAGTGCCTTTTAAACTTGCAATTGTGTTGTTACAAATGGAGTGTGAAAGGTATAACTTCACCTGTTCAATGCAAGATGAAATTAGTCATCGAGGAAGGGCATGTAAAGCTCAATTACACCCCTCATGCTCATTGAAGCTTGTTTTGGGAATGCGGTTACAAAACACGTTTTTTATTTTAAATGTAACATGTACCTGAAATATGCCCACAAAAAAACCATAAAACACATTGATTTGTACTCATCTAACATATTTTCGTCTTCCTTTGTAAGGGAAATAGGAATGTGGCTGACAAATGCCTGTTGCGTTTTAAGGAGTGTAAACTATACTATTGTTACATGTTTTAAAGTGGTCAAAGCAGCTCTAAGCACACAATGTCTTGTACCAATAAGCTACCCTTGCGATGCCAAATCGTTCAGATTTAGGGTTAAATGCCTCTAAAGAGAGCAATTTTCCACTGATAGAGAAAATGGCCAAAGTGATTGGATAATCTACAATTAATAAAATCAAATTTATAAGTAATTGTGACGGTTTGCTGTTAAGCAAATGTTTGTTGCTCAGACTGCTGCCATGAGAGGCAAGAAGGCCGCGTGTACACCAGCTCAGCACTTCTTCACTGCGGACAACAAAGAGCTTCAAAACAAAACCACCAAGCAGGCATGACAGCCTCCCGTGATGCTCTCATTTTCAGCATAAAGACAATTTCATTGCAATTTGACCTGTAACTTGAAATTGTATTGTAGAAAAGCTCGGTGCTTTCAATGGGGAGAGCAGACTTTTCAGGAAAGTATAAAACTGCCAGCTAGTGGCCTGCAGAGGCCTATTAGTCATTGCCGTAGGCCTTGTGTATTCAGCCCAAACGATTAGGGGAAAGAAACATGCCCTGCCCACGGCATGGTCACCATGACTCATGTTGACTAGAACTCTAAGTGCCAATAGAAAAGTCATTTTTGAAAAGACCACCAGCTTTTATCTAGATTCCGTAAATGCCAGCCGCAGTGCACCACAGACCCCACTACAGTCCTCTTCACGTGTGTCCTCTCTATTCCCTTTTTAGGGGAAACAAGAATTTCAGCCTAATACAGTATTACGACTTCCCAGTAATACTTCTTGATGTAATACTACAGTATTTTCTGGTAATGCATTCTGGTCAAACCTGGAAGACTTTATCTTGGAAATAAGGCCTGGAATTAGAGTTTCACATGGCATGGTGTGGTCCGGTATTAATGATTCCAGCATATTATGTGCCATTCCATAGAAGACTTTTCAGAAAGAAAAATTTCCTAGGTATCGTAACAAAAGTTTCAATTCTATTAAGGACTCTGAGGCAAGGATTATGCTATCCTTTTTTCACTTTAATGAATGGCAGCCATTTTACAAAAACACCAACAAACTACCATACTCATGAAACCTTGGAAATGCCAAAGAAAACACGGCAAGTCCAATAGCACAGTCCTAGAGCTCCAGCCAATCAGTGCGATCCAGTCCAGCTTCTTAGTCCATCATCTGTGTCTGCTCTGTCTCTTTCGATGAGCGAGAGCCACTTCATCTTTTTCACTATTCTCTTGTTTATTCGTATCCATCCCTACAACCAAAGGACTCAGTTTAGCCACAGCCCATGGTTAAGGTTTAAACTGTAAGCAAGGCAATGAAAATAAGTATGCAAAATGAAGGCGCATCACCACAAGTGCAGAATATCATAGCCAAAACATCACTGAAATGTGAAAATGCGTTACCTACTAGTCACAGGCTGGTTATTCCTTTCCAGAATCCTCGGTTGGGATAATCCTCGCTTCGGAATCCTTGATAGAATTAAGACTTTCAGTTACAATAGCTCAGAAATGTGTTTGTTCTATGTCAGGACCAGAGGCTCGGATTGTTCTAGTTCAAATCTTACTTACCACCAAACTAGCTATATCCGGCACTGGTTTGAAATAGAATCTCTTAAAGGTGGAATCAGTAGACCAATCCGCAGCATTGAGGATATCCTCCAACCGGGCCACTAGAGTAAAGGCCTTGGAAGTCATTGCCAAATGAGTACTAAACATTCACAGATCAATACCTGCCTCCTGCATCACCCCCACAGAGCAAGAGTGGAGAGCATAATACCCTATGAGGCTTCCCCAATGCGATGAGGAGTTGTTGCTCACCTGAGGGGTGGAATTCTGCAGACATCTCCTCATACACCTTGAGACACCCCACAACACACAACTTGGGAGAGTCAGGAAAGGCATGATAGGAAATACCCTGCGTCCCACATTTTGTCCTTCTACGGACCATAAAGTAACTCCAGAGGGTGAGAATGTGCACCTCTTGATATCCAAGGCTTTCACATCTGAGACCCTTCTATAGGAAATCAGGCAAAGCAACATGGTCAGCTCAGCTGAGAGTTACTTTCTGGACAAGAAATGGTTGAGATGTCATGACAGGAAAGATTAAGAAGCAGGTAAATGTCCCAAAGCTCTGAAAACCTAGGTTCTGGGGGAAGAGGCAGTCTTATGCCTTTCATCAGTCGACACACAAAAGGGTGCTCCCCAATTGGAGAACCATCCACCGGAAGATGCCATGCCAAAAAACCAGACCAAAAGGAATTGACTGACCAATAGGCCAGCCCATCCTCTGGCAGGGAGGCCCAAAAATTACGAATGTGTGTCACATGAATACTCCATTGCAAACACCAACAGGTCCAACAAATCCAGGAGGATCTGTATTGCATGACAGTGATATCGGCCCAGGCCCTGGAGAGGAATCCTTGAGCTGCACTCGGAAGACCTGGAACCTACCATCGTGCCCTGTAATCCTCTACGCTATGAGCAACAGCGACCCCCCCCCTCCAGGATCAATGGATGAGCCCGATGATCTAGACTGTGCAGAAGCTCTGGAAATAGGGGGCGAGGGCTTGGAAAATTCCAGGAAAGTTCCAGAAGAACCAGAAATCTGACTTCCACACCGGGGTGACCATAACCACTTCCGCTTTTTGGGGCCTGACCTAAGCTGATGCTCTTGTGATCATTGCGAACAGGGAAAACGCATACCCCCTCTCCAGCGACCAGTTCTGGAGGAACACATCTGTGGCTACAGCCAGAGGGTCCAACTTCCAACAGAAAAGTCTGGGCATGGTGGTGGAGCCTGGATGCAAAGAGTATCATTGCAAAGGGCCCCCACATCTCCCAGAGAGAATAAAAAACCATAGAATGCATTGTCAAAGGCTCTAGTCCCGTAAGTTGTTGTTTTCCACCTGGTTGGCCTGGCCATGCAGGTACTGCGCTGTGACTGAAATCTGATGGTCCACGCAATATTGCCAGAAAGTGATGGCAAGGTCGGAGAGGGCCTTTGACCAGGTACCCCCTCAGATGGATGATCTACTGGACTGCTGATACGTTGTCCATTTTGAGAAGCACGCATGCCTGGACCGAGTCCTTGGTTCAGCATCTGACTGCAAAGAAGCTCACCCGCAGCTCCAGACAATTTATTTGTAACTGTTGTTCGTGAGGAGACCACGACCCTCCGGTGGAGAACGTGCCAAATCTGGCACCATACCCTGACTCGCGTCGGACTCTATGACGATGTCCGGGGCCGAGCCGAAGATTGCCCTTCCATTCCAGGCCTCCATGTTGGTCAACCACCAACTGATCTTGCCTCTTACTTCTTCTGAAAGCACCACCACCTGGGAGTAAGAGAGGCACCTGCGCAGATTAGTGGCTTTCAGGTGCTGCAGGCCCCGTTAGTGGAGCGAGCTGGGAAAGATGGCCTGAATGAAGGAAGAGAGAAGGCCCACTAGGAGGGCCAGTGGTCTTAGGGTGACCCTCTGTCTGGACAGGGTCTGCCGCAGTTCGTGGCGGATCTTTGTCACCTTCTGAGAGGGGAGGCTAAGAGTAACATTGACGAAGTCTATCAAGAAACCCAGAAAAACCTCCTTCTGAGAAGGGGTCAGGATCGATTTTGTCTTGTTGACCACGAAGCCCAAGCTCTCCAAATGGCCTGCAGTGGTCAGAAGCTAGAACGACAGCCTGCGTGGCCATTGTCCCATTATCAGGATGTCGTCAAGGTAGATGATTAGCCAGATTCCCTGCACCCGTAGGTTTTCCACGACTGGCATTAGACCCCTTGTGAAACACCACAGGGCAGATAAGAGGCTGAAAGGAAGAGTGGTGAACTCGTAGGTCTGGCCCTGCCACAGAAATTGCAGGAATCGCCGATGAGGGGGAAAAATTGGGATCGAGAGAAAGGTGTCCTTAAGATCCAGGTGCATCATCCAATCCTGAGGTCGCAGAACGTCCAGTAGGAGGTGAATCCCCTCCATCTTGAAGTGGAGGTAGACTAGCCACGTGTTGAATTGGTGGAGGTTGATAACTGGTGGTTGGCATCCACCAGCCTTGTCAACCAGGAAGATATTGCTGATGAAAACCTTGCAGATGTGGAGGGGAGCGGGCGATGGCCCCCTTGGCTAAGGTGGAGGTTACTCCCTCGTCTACCAGGACCAACTCGGTCACTGAAAAATGGAGCGGCCGAGGGGTCACGTCCTGCCAGGGGGTACCATAAAATTCTACTTGAAACCCCTGCACTGTCTCAAGAACCTAGGCATCCCTTGTGATGGAAGTCCACGCCGGGAAATAAATTCGCCAGCCAGCCCCCTACTCTTAGAAGGGAAGAAGGGAGAAAACTCACAGGAGTTGTTGGAGGCTCCTGCCCCTCTGGCTCCTCTGCTTCTGCCATGTCACCCTCTATTGTGGTAAAAATTGGCAAATCTGGCCTGGTCTTGGTACTGGCCTTGGTGGGAGCCTTGCCCTCTGGGAGGGTACTGAGCATTGGGACGGCTAGTCGACCGGCCCGGTGGAAAATCTGGGAGGGAAAGAACTTTTTGATTAAGGCCTGAGCTTTGTCCAGGGAGGTGAAGGTGTTGATAAATCTTCCTAGTTCTTTAATAAATGGTTCCCCGAAGAGCCTTCCCTGAGTGATGGACCCGCTTTGGATTCAGCCAAGTCCCCAAGTTTGGGGTCCACTTTAATCTACAGGGAGTGGACGACCCTGTTGACTCGGCCTTCTCTGCCATGTCAAAGATCTTAGTAAGGGGCCCCAGGGTGTCCAGGAGCTTATCCTGGCATGCCCCCTAGGATCTATCGATTACCTGTTTTGGATCCTTGACACACTTTTGCAAAAAGGTGGTCATTCAAGGGTCAATCTCGGGTGTAAGGGCCACCTTCCCTTTTAGGGAGGGGTGGGGGCATTCTGCCGTAAAGCAATTATGTGATTCCTTCTCCAAGGGCTTCTTAATGCAACCCGCCACATAGGTCATCACTTTCTCTGACGGGGCACATTCAGAAGATCTTGGGTGGAGGATCTCATCAGGGTCTGGAATGTCAGCACAAGGCCCCTGGGCATTGAGCGCATAGGGTGGCTTGGAGGAGGACAGCCAGGGGCGAAAGGGACCTTCATCATCAGTATCCCTATGGCCATCATCAGTCAGGGGAACATGGGACCGTGGTACAGGGTGCTTCGTGAACAAACCAGCAGGGTCTCAAAAAGGGGGAGGGCGGGCATTGCAGGCCAGGAAAGCCTGTTTTAGCCTGTTGAAGGCATCAAGGTCCACACCAGTCACATTTATTTATACTGAGTTTGTAGAGCGCCTGGTTACACTGGCTAGTGTAACCAGGCGCTCTACAAACTCAGTATAAATAAATAAATAAAGGGGGAGCTTCGACAGTACCGGGCTCGGCTCAGGGGTTTGGGAACCACCATCCGGCGCTGTGGGGGCAGCGGTTCCTGGTGAAGTCCCTGCAATTTTTACGCATGCCTGCCATATCTTGAGGGTGAGTCATTCCTCTAATGGGGCAATGGCTTCTGATACTGCCTAGTAAAATGATGCATCCACTGCATCATAGAATTCGTCATCCCAAGGAAGTGCCACCTTGGGGTCCTCCTCCCCTTGGCCCTCTTCAAAAGGCTAATTTCCCCCCCCCCCCCCCACCCCCCAACCAGGAAAAACCCAAGGTAGTGGTCAGAGGCCTGCCCCACTGTGGGTGTCATGTGCTCACCGGCCTCCTAAGCGCGGGGGTTAGCAAGGCACAGTCTGATAGCTGCAGTGAAAAGGAGGCTGGGTGTCGGCTTGGAATCCAATGTGGGCAACGCATCACGCTCAATGGGACACCACACACCCCGGTGCAGCAAATCAAAGGGGGGAGCCCACCTGGGAGCATGTCCCTGCAGGTCACTGACCTGTACTTCAATGCAGACCCCCAGTGTGAGGGACGTAAGGCAGCAGGCAACAATATTAACCCTGCAAACAGGGCATCAGAAAAACAGGAAACACAGCCTGATCAGGAGATATAGGCCCCCTCAAGGGCGTCACTCTCCAGGGGGTAAGGCTCAAATACCGCTGGCACACAACTCTGATTCCTTTGGAATGACAGACATTCAGAAAATGCGTTCCGTTGCAAGTTGGCACTCAGACAAGTGCCACCTAGGTGCGGGAGTACCGCACCAAGAGCCACACCAAGCAGGGGCGGCCATGAAGGAGCATAAAGCGCTTCTGCAGCCGTGAGGGAAAAAAACGCTTGCATTCTAAATAATAGCAAGCAATTATCAGGCACTTTGCCGTACAACAGAGAAATTACAAATATCAGAAGAGAAGGTAAAAAGGCACTTACCTTGGCTGCGAGCAGCGAAGACAGAGCGAACACAGATGATGGACTAAGGAGCTGGACTGGATCGGTCTAATTGGCTAGAGCTCTGGGACTGTGCCTATTAGACTTGTTATGTTTTCTTTGGTATTCCCAAGGTTTCATGGGAATGGTAGTTTGTTGATGTAAAATGCCTGCTGTTTATTAAAGTGAAGATAGGATAGGATAATCCAAGCATCCGATCCTGACGTAGAATTCATTTATAATCCCTGGCAATACAAGAACCCAGTATTGCCAACACATCTGCCGTAGGTAGATGAGGTGTAGTATTACCACAACCGATAATCCGGTAGGAGTTAGAAAACTCATAATGTAGTTAGACCCTTTTGTCTGCCCGAGACAATAATGCGTATTACTGACCCTCACTCAGTCCATGGGCTTGAGGCGGAAGCAATAAAGCATAAACCCTCTTCATACCTCGGTGAGATCACTAAATACAAATCACATACATACTGAAAGTGGCATCTCATAGCCTTCAACCAACGGTTGGATGATTTTCAGCAAGAGATAAACTTCATTTTTGTAAGAATTATTTTTTGCATATGTGTTATACGTGGGTAATCATCTGCATGAAGATTTACATGAGGTATGCTCTTGTGTTAGAAAAGCACATGAGACACCATACCAGCTTAATGCACTGTCCATGCAGTTTCTAAAGTCAAGCGATGTGGTTACTAGTACAGCACACATAGCCACATCTTCTTCTTTCATCATGTCTCCTGAGAGTTCAAATTACCTAGATCAAGGTAAGCAAAACAAAAACAGAAACTGCATGAAATATAGGTTCCCCAGTAATCAGGAACAGGCCCCATCAAAGGTGGTTCACAAATGATCTGTCAATGTCTATAAGCAGGGGCACTGGATTTATGCAACTGTTTGGCCGCGACACTTTTTGCACAATTATGGATGTGCTGCATTCGCCACATAATCCATCATCTGCTGCGTAGTCTACAGATTTTAACAAAAAATGTTTGTTTCTAGCTCAAATGGTTAAAAAGTTACTAGAAATGCAACAAGACGTGTTGATGCACAGTGGAAGGCCCCTTGCAATAGTTGATTGGCCGCCTTTCTGTTGTTTATTGCTATATTTGGGTGTTAAGCCAATACTAATGAGGTGCACCCATATGCTCAGGGAGTGCTAAGAAGTGTAAAAAGTACAAAATAAGAAAGTAAAACTAGCAAAAAAAGTGCTGCATTAGGCCACATACTTTTCTTGTTCTTACCATTTACTCAACCCTGCTGCATAATTTGGCATTCCTCTTTGTTATCATTCCAAGAACATGTCTATAGGTCCAGACTGAATGGGTTCCTAGAGGGAGGTTGTTAAGAGTATGACTTAACCTTCTAAGGGTCAGATCTAGAAAATTTCCTAGATTCCGATGGTTGAAGAAAAGTGGATCCCAATGGACCTAGTATCTTCTTTCAACTTTTCTAAGTATGATGATAAAGGTTATTCCAAAGAAGTCTAGAAAAATGATTCCTGGCTCTAAAATTCGCTACGCCCGAGGACAATGGAAACTCACTTACACATAAAGTGGTGAACCCAGTCATCTAAATAATCACCTGGCAGGGGAGCGCTTGTCAGCCCGAAGAAGTGAATTCAAACACCCAACTTGATATAAGTATGGAGATGTGGGTCACAGTGTTATATTCTTGTGCCTAGAAATCCTTACTAGTTACTTAGGACGTCATTGTACCAACACTGAAACAGGATAGTCGGTTGCATGCATGTGTTATGAAAGATTACAATCACCAAAAAGCCCAAACACATATGGCAAACTCCTAATGCTGAGTCATTCGTATAGTGCATCCCACAAAATACTTTCTGCTTATAGGTTTTTCTGAAATGGGAGTTTGTACGAGGGTGGAGAGGATTCGTTCAATTATTCAATTATATGCGGTTTGATTCTATGTAAAGTAAGCAACACCCTCTCATGTTTACCTGAATACTACCTTTGTGCTCGCGCCGATCAGTATATAATAAATCCTGTACGCAGGGTCGAACTGGCTTAGAGTGAGTGTATTCTGGCAGTGCCAGAAGGGCTGGTCTGGCAGGTCAGTGTGTGCAGGGCACAAGTCGAGGGTACATGCGGGTAGATGTGTCTACCCACTCTTTTCACAGGGTGGGCACCGTCCACCCTGCCAAGAGGTTGGGTCCCACAGAAATATGCTAAACTTGTCTTGGTGTAATTTTCACATACTTGAACACTTTCAGCACTTCCTGCACATTGTCTGCTTTTGTTTCAAGCAGCAAGGTTCTGGCGGGAAGGGGTCTTATCAGATTACAGCTGGGCCCGTTATAAGGTCCGTTGGGGCACCTTGGCCGAGAGCTATCCAATTGGGAGCCTCACACCTCAGTGGAATGGCGCTTTAGTAAAGGCACTCAGCTCATCACTTCACTTCACAAGTACCTGAGAGACGTATGCTTTTTGACTTTGCTCATTCCCTGTATATAAGATATATGCAGTGTGTAAATATCACTATTTAGGAACGATGAAAATACTGGTGGACCTAAATATTAGTTGGAGACAACATGTACATGCAACCAAAGTAGAATAGTATCAAACATATTTTTATTTGTGTTATTTTTATATAAAGCTAAATACAAATGATTAAAACATTTCAATCCTCTTATATTTGTATATTCAATTTACATCAAAAACATAGAGACAGAATAGTTATATCATTTATACAGAGGACAATCGTTTCTGGCATGGCTCTTGAAAATCTGTGTCCAGATATATGCATACACTGTAAGAACGTCAAATGTGTTGGTCTGTCCCAGTATATTCACAAATAGCAATTGAAAAAACACTGTGTTTCATTTCTTTTATAGTGCTATAGTGCTTCTCATCCCAATGCAGGGTGTTAGAGTGCTTTACATCACACGTACTAATTATAAGTTGACAATACATTTTATGTGTGTAAATCAATGTGTAGAATATGTTACATATGCACAGTGAGGTATACACGGTGTAGGAGCCATATTTCCTTCGTAGCTCACTGTGCTATATTAGATGGATTACAATTTATGAACTGTAAGTAGCAAAAGAAACTCTGTATTAAAAGCCATAACCCACTTACCCATCTACAGGAAAGAGAAATCTGTCAACTGTGTGTTACATAATGTGCTTTGGAGGAGACATATTAATATTAACCCTCTATGCTACTTTGGTTCAAATCTCGGACTAGACAAAACACAGCTCTCTTCAAAAAATACGTTAACCTCCACATTTATTGTATCATTATTATTATTCCCTGAGATTTAGTTAACACACAAAGAGCTCTGCAGCAGGTACCTTAACCCCATAAGCTATTTTAAAACGCAAATTAAGCAGAAGCAGATTTGCTGCCACGTTTCATCTTGTTGCCAATTTCTTTGTGGCAGGTTTAAACAAGCATTTACAATGCAATGGTTTCGCCTTTGGAAAAGTTAGAGCTATTGACATTGTAAATGACAACATTTGTATTTGTATTTATGTGTTGGTTTTGAAAACAGATAAATACATGGCATTGTCATTTACATTGTCATTAGCTTAATCTCTGCACTCACTCTGCAGTCCCTAGCACTTCATAGCACTCCCTAGTCACTCTGCAGTCCCTAGCACTCCATAGCACTCCCTAGTCACTCTGCACTCCCTAGCACTCTGCACTCCCTAGCAGTCCCTAGCCCTCCCTAGTCACTCTGCACTCCCTAGCACTCCCTAGCCCTCCCTAGTCACTCTGCGCTCCCTAGCACTCTGCACTCCCTAGCACTCTGTACTCCCTAGCACTCCCTAGTCACTCTGCACTTCCTAGTCACTCTGCACTCCCTAGTCACTCTACACTCCCTAGCACTCCTCTGCACTCCCTAATCACTCTGCACTCCCTAGTCACTCTGCACTCCCTAGTCACTCTGCACTCCCTAGTCACATTCATGCCCACTTGGAAACATTCACACTTGAACCACGCTGACATGTGTTGTGAATGAAGTACAACTGGAGTTGTGGAGGAAAGTGGGCTTGACCGGGGAAGGGTAATGGCCGAATCACCTTCCCATACTGTTTATTTACACCACAAAACGTGCACCTCCTGGTAAAGTGTAGGACATCCACTGATGTTAGGATTATCAAATACATTGGAACTGGTTCAACAAGCACTGACAAGGCCAATCGATCTGATTTGTGTTTGAGTCTTTACTGAAATATTAACAAGGAAAGGCACGGACAGCGGGAGGGAGGGCAGGAAAGGCACGGACAGCGGGAGGGGGGCAGGAGAGACACGGACAGCGGGAGGGGAGGGCGGGAAAGGCACGGACAGCTGGAGGGGGGGCGGGAAAAGCACGGACAGCGGGAGGGAGGTGCGGGAACGGGCACACGGACAGCGGGAGGGGGGCGGCGGGTACGGCCACAACAATCAAAAGCACTCACCTGGACCTGGACTTCTTCCGGCGGCGATCGGCCGTGGAATGACCAAAAGAAACATGGACGACCAAAAAAATAAACCCCGCCCACCGCCGCACTGACGTGATAAAAGGGGCTGGATGAGAAAAAATCTCAGGAACGCCCACGAGTCGCCTCGCAGAATGACGGACGCCTCTCTCTTCCAATGGCTAGCCTCCATTTATGGAGCTAGCCAATGGAACAGAGGCGGGACTTTCGTCCATACTGGTAAACAAAAGATTTCGCCCTGCGCGAAAGTCTGCTGCGCAGCTTTCGGCGAGGCGAAACCTAAAACAGCAGTTCCAGTCCACGAAAAAATGGGGGTTATCATGCAAAAAGAGGCCCTTTCTAGCAGTTATGCAAGACAACCCAACAGCATTTGATTGGTCCCTGTAAATCTATTTATATCGCTACAAATTGCCCACAAAACTTGCTCTTGAAAAGAGTAATTGCTCCTTCCCTCCACTTAATGTTGGGTTATCTACTAAAATATTACTAACTGGGCTCACTTAACATAATCAGGGACCCCAAGAAAGCTCATGCAAAGTTATACTGCTGCATCTAAAGATGTATCTGAAAATAGAACTATACTGCTGCACCTAAAGCTGCTGCTTCTGAAAAGAGAACCATATTAGTCTTTTCGAGGTCTATCAACAGTGGAAAATACTGCTTAAGCAAATATTACCTTTAGGAAGTTAACAGATATTTGCATACGCAACGTTTTCCAAGCAGCAGAGGCACAGAGAACAGAATCTTGCTTACACACGGACAGAGCAACCGTTAGGCATACTGTTCTATTTTTTAAGAAATACCACAGGAAATTAAAATACTGGAGTGGTAAGTTTTAGTAAAAAAAACAATGTGGCAGAAAGCTTGGTCCCTATGTCTTCACAGTTTAAAAACTAGACTTTAGCATGTGCAATCAGCAACCACAGCACACACTGAGCGTTTGTATGTTTGCTTACTTACTTTGGAGAATTATCCGCGATAGTCTACATTCACTGCTTAATACGTGCCAAAATCCCAGGTACGCAGGTGCTACAGTAGTGCATGGTTTTCAAGAGTAATGCAAGAATGCCTTAATTCTAGCTCCTGGTCAAGCCCAGGTGCGCAACACCCATTGGACTCACCGGGCTTCAGCGCCCATAACCCCTCCCACCCCCCATCGTCGTGTGTGGCAGCCCGGGATGAGACAGATCACGGGCACACACAGAGCCGCACCCGAACGTTTCACAGGTCTTTAAAAGACCATTTGAATGTTAATTAGGCCTTGCAGTTGTTTCACCTCTTCTAAGAGCCCCTGCAGCTCCACTCTGCCTACTGATTAAAGGTTCAGCCCCCCCCCCGAGTTTTTTTCTCAGGAGCCTTCCCCCCCTCCCCCCCCCCCCGAAACTTGGCTCTAGTAGCGCCTCTGGTCAAGCCCTATTCTAAAATGCTATTGAAATGGGTGCGTTCGTTTTCATTCTTTTCTCTCAATTATAAATGGCAAAAGTGCAAGCAGGTTATTTACTAAAATTTGGAACCGAAATTTGCATTCACTAGTGATCCAAGTAATCCCGCTTCCATTCTATTTCAAATATGAAAGAAACATCTGGCCAACCCGAGAGCATATTTTCAGAAAGCTGCGGTGTTAATGCTTTCCTCATTTCATTTAGTATTAACGATTTTGAAATCACAAGCACCACATTTAGAAACGGGCAGCAGCGCCCAAAACGCAACCACATGTAGACCAACAAACAGAAAAGTTCACGAAATCTAAGCAAGCACGACACCAATAACAGAACCTCCCTGCTTGGCAGAGGCCTCTGGTAGTGGAAAGTAATCTCTAAAAGGAGTACACTAAAGTGTGGCTACAGCCTCAGCTGAGTTGGAAGTACCTTAAAAACAGGGAGATGCGTTTTGGAAGCTTGTTTTTACATCGCTACAGACACCCTGCTGCCCCTGAAGTTAAAGTATTTAGTGAAAGAGCAGCATTTTTTTCCATGGTAAAAGCAACAGGATATAGAACAAGACAGACGGAAACGCCTTCTCTCCCCCGACATGCTGTCGCTGTTGGTCTCGGCACCGCACACCTCACTCATCTGGCGGCCGGACATGCAGGCCGGGGCAGACGAAAGAGCATTCTTAGGCTTAGCTCCTATCAGGCAAAGTGTTAAGTAAACAGAGAAAACAAATTTCAGCAAGTGCCAGTGTTCATGCCACTTATAACAAGCATTTACAAGTACGTGTAGGAAAATACAAAAACTTACCTCTGGGAGTCGGCTCGGAGTAGGGAGCGGGTCAGGTCTGCGTCCTCACAGGGAGAGCCGTCCGGCTGGTGTGAGGAAGGATGCCGAAAAAAGAAAAAAAAATAAACACGCCCACTGCCGCGATGACGATCAGAAAAGGGTGGAGAGGGAAGAAATCGCGGGAACGCCCACGAATCTGGTCCGGCCATGACGGACAGATCTCTGTTCCAATGGCTAGCCTCCATTTAGGGAGCTAGCCATTGGAACAGAGGGCGAATTCCCAAGCCACATAGTTATTCTCATTAGGTTTTCGCCTGCGCAAAAAGCTGCGCAGTGCGCAGCTTTCACTTAGGCGAAACCTAAAAAGGAAATGTATAAGTAGAAGCCCAGCTTTTGCGTTGGGGTTGCATCAAAAATCCCATTTGTTAAATATTGTTATGCGTGCAGATTTATTTGTGATTGATCTGCTAAACATATGTGTGAGGTCTTAAGATCAGACGTCACTTCTTGTGATGTCACTTCTGTGAGATCATGGGTTGTGATGCCACTTCTTGTGATTCCACATGCGATGCCACATACCGTGATGTCATGCAAGGTGATGTCACACGCCATGCTATCACTTGCATAAGAGCCTAAATTGGTTAGTCCCCTCCCTTCTTTTTATAGGACTTGTGCTCAGAGTGAGTGGGCCATTTTCCGGCCGTTTGTGGGACGGTTTTATGAGCAGGAGGGTTGGTGCTTACTGAAGATGTCCCTGATATTGCCACAAACACCGCCTGCGGTACAAAAGGGGGTGGTAATGGATGGAGCATCTGAACCAATCAAACACTCACACCCAGTCAAAACATCTGGGTTTAATCCATCACCGATCTTTCGCCCACTCTGCCACCCCAGTTCAGACATGGTTATATGCAAATCAGTCTGACCCTGTGCCTCATGGGAACAGTCCAGCCCGAACTGCCAAGCCATGCCTTCCCTGAATCGGAAACAAGCTTCCGAGGACCGGTTTCTGGCATTCCAGCCATCTTCAGCCCAGCTTGCTTGAATCCAGTGGCAAAATGAGCAAGGGACTCACGTCTGAGCATACCCTGCCACACTTATGGCGGCCAAAAGCGGTATAAAAGGGGGTGGTAATGGATGGTGCATCTGAACCAATCAAACACTCACACCCAGTAAAAAGATCTGGGTTTAATCCATCACCGTTCTTTTGCCCACTCTGCCACCCAGTTCAGACATGGCTATATGCAAATCAGTCTGACCCTGTGCCTGATGGGAACAGTCCAGCCCGAACTGCTAAGCCATGACTTCCCTGGACCGGAAACAAGCTTCTGAGGACCGTTTTCTGGCATTCCAGCCGTCTTCAGCCCGGCTTGCTTGAATCCAGTGGCAAAGGGAGCAAGGGACTCACGTCTGAGCATACCCTGCCACACTTATGGCGGCCAAAAGCGGTACAAAAGGGGGTGGTAATGGACGGAGCATCTGAACCAATCAAACACTCACACCCAGTCAAAAGATCTGAGTTTAATCCATCACCGTTCTTTAGCCCACTCTGCCACCCCAGTTCAGACATGGCTATATGCAAATCAGTCTGACCCTGTGCCTCATGGGAACAGTCCAGCCCGAACTGCCAAGCCATGCCTTCCCTGGACCGGAAACAAGCTTCCGAGGACCGGTTTCTGGCATTCCAGCCGTCTTCAGCCCGGCTTGCTTGAATCCAGTGGCAAAGTGAGCAAGGGACTCACGTCTGAGCATACCCTGCCACACTTATGGCGGCCAAAAGCGGTACAAAAGGGGGTATAATGGACGGAGCATCTGAACCAATCAAACACTCACACCCAGTCAAAAGATCTGGGTTTAATCCATCACCGTTCTTTAGCCCACTCTGCCACCCCAGTTCAGACATGGCTATATGCAAATCAGTCTGACCCTGTGCATCATGGGAACAGTCCAGCCCGAACTGCCAAGCCATGCCTTCCCTGGACCGGAAACAAGCTTCCGAGGACCGGTTTCTGGCATTCCAGCCGTCTTCAGCCCAGCTTGCTTGAATCCAGTGGCAAAGTGAGCAAGGGACTCACGTCTGAGCATACCCTGCCACACTTATGGTGGCCAAAAGCGGTACAAAAGGGGGTGGTAATGGACAGTGCATCTGAACCAATCAAACACTCACACCCAGTCAAAAGATCTGGGTTTAATCCATCACCGTTCTTTAGCCCACTCTGCCACCCCAGCTCAGACATGGCTATATGCAAATCAGTCTGACCCTGTGCCTCATGGGAACAGTCCAGCCCGAACTGCCAAGCCATGCCTTCCCTGGACCGGAAACAAGCTTCCGAGGACCGGTTTCTGGCATTCCCATGAGGCACAGGGTGAAGGCTGATTTGCATATAGCCATTGTCTGACCTAGGGTGGTGTGGAGTGCAAAAAAAATGATGGATTTAGGCCCAGATCTTTGTACTGGGGTGAATGTAAGACATTGTTCTGCATTCTGTCCATCAACTGTGTTTTTTGCAATTTTCACCCCGAGTGGGCTGGGTATGCTCAGACGTGAGTCCCAGGCTCTCCACATCACTGGAGTCAAGCTATCCAGGCTGAAGAAGGCTGATAGCCAGAAACCGGTCCTTGGATGCTTGATTCCGGTCTAGGAAAGACATGGCTTGGTAGTTCGGGCTGGACTGTTCCCATGGGGCACAGGGTCAAGGCTGATTTGCATATAGCCCTTGTCTGACCTAGGGTGGTGTGGAGTGCAAAAAAATGATGGATTTAGGCCCAGATCTTTGTACTGGGGTGAATGTAAGACATTGTTCTGCATTCTGTCCATCAACTGTGTTTTTTGCAACAAACACCGCCTGCAGCAAGCACACATGCATGCAGTCTCCCAATCCTTGCATAACACTGGTAGAGAGTTTCTTTACGAGTTTAAGATTGACCCGATTAGCAAATATGGGCCACCTATTCAGCTACCTGATACGCTAATTGGGGGCATTTGTATTTTGGTGCCGGCTCTATTTTCTATCCCTTTCCAAACCTGGGCAGAGAGGGAACCAAGGGAGAGGTGAGAGAGGATTTGTGTGTGCGTATGCACGTACCGGATATGAGCCCGCGTCTGTTTCAGAAAGAACAGGGGTTTAAAAGCAATTATCATGCATCTAATTCAATCGCAGCTGCCAGTGAAAGCGTTTCACCTGAAACCGTGCAGCAACAGCGACCTACAGGACAGGCTCATCACCGCTATACTTGACTCACTACCAGGGTCAGTGCTACTTCTCGGAGGCGGCACGGATTGAAATGCTAAATGTGTGACCTGAGGCAGGCCCTCCATCAGATTTCCTGACTATACAGACAGAGTTCCACGTCATCAAGGAGTCCTCCAGGAACCAGTGACTACATTGTATTAAGGGGATGGCGCCTGTCTGAGTTCAAACAGCTCATGGGTGGAGTCAGGAAGAACCTGCATCAAGAGTAAAGAGGTGCTTTAAATGCAAATATAGACGTGCAAGTACCTGTTTGCTTCTGAGAAGTGCTGTTACTCTCGCATTTAGATGCATTGCGGCAATGCTGAGAAGTGCAGGTACTCCCCCTTTCCAGTGGCGGCCGCTATTTACCAGGGGTGACAGGACAAGGGGTTGGGGAGGGTTGAAAATGAAAAAAAGAAAAAGCCATCCGGTAGGCCTCCGCCTCTTGGTCCGCTTGCCACCGCCTCCTGGAAGCTGGAGCAGGAAGCACCCAGGCTCCTGACTCCCCTAGCCAATCACAATGCTGCAATGAAGCGCTGCGGCAATGGGAGCCTGGGACATGTTCTGGACCCAGGCTGTAATGTAGCCTGGGTGCAGAATATGCAAAGTGCGCATGGCCGTTTGGCCGGCCTGAGAGGGCCAGTCAAAGCGTCACTGCGCACCATGGAGTGGGCAAACCACTCCT
This sequence comes from Lissotriton vulgaris, assembly GCF_964263255.1. Taxonomy (NCBI): domain Eukaryota; kingdom Metazoa; phylum Chordata; class Amphibia; order Caudata; family Salamandridae; genus Lissotriton; species Lissotriton vulgaris. The sequence goes on along the minus strand of NC_141685.1, from coordinate 1,671,436,162 downwards.
CCCGTGCCCTACTCGAGAAGTCCAGCTCTGCCCCAGGAAAGGAAAACTAAAAAGATAATAATGCTAGTTATTATTATTTTACTTTTCTTTAACTACTGCTCACAGAGCAGTGAGGCGACACTCCCCTCCTTAGCAGATGAGCCGCCACTGCACCTTTCAAGTTAAACAACCGGAGGTGCTCAGTACTGGACAGAACCTGCTCTTTTAAAGCTCTGGAGTGAAGGCAGGTGACACACAGTTTATTTTGTAAACTAAGTGCAGCTGAGCTGTACAAAAATACCAGATGTAAGAAATACAAAGTAAAAAGTCTATGTGAATGAAACCTGCACCGTGATAAGAGACCTAACCCGGGTATAAGTGCCTCCTTCCATATTCGGGTCCCATATTCTGGATAGTATCTGTTGATCGGGTGAAGGGTGGAAGAGGAAAAAACAAAATGGTACCTTTGGTGGAATGCAAGCCAATATCAATCATTATGTAGCTGTATAAAAGACAGGGCTTCTAAGCACTACTCGTACACATTTTACTTTTGTGACAGCCAGTAAGCCTTTACCTGATTAACAAACATTATTAGATGGCCTACAAGAACAAACATTGGCAAAACCAGTAGGCTGGTATTGGCTGTCACTGTCGCCATTGCTTGTTTTTTTCATGGTTTTTGTAAAACATTATTACTTAGATGGCCTACAAGAACAAGCATTGGCAAAACTAGTAGGCCTGGTATTGGCTGTCAGCCTTTGGGCTTCGCCATTGCTTGTTTTATTTCATGGTTTTTGTTATTTTGTTATTACTGGAAGACCATCTGGCCCGCACCACTGTAAAAAATATTGGATAAAAGCTAAAATATCTCATAAAACACACATTGCCACAGTAACCCTTGGCACTGAATGGAACCACTTTGTGTGTAGATGTGCTCCTTGTGAAAGAGCAGAATGTTGCTACTCACAGTAAATTTAGCCATTGGTTGAAGTGGTATGGCCCATTGTTGCCTCATGCGGCATACTGTATTGAGAGGAACAAAAATGTGAATGACATAATCAGAGACCTATGGCTGAAGAGGGCTGGCTGAAAACCGTCCCATGTAAATGTATTACTTATAAACTTTTTGGACAATCAAAAGATCTTTGCTAACGCCAGACCCAATACAATAATCTTTAGAAATTCCAAAACATTTTCATGCATTGTCATGTGTCAAGGTAAGGACTTGGTAAGTAATAGAAGCCCTCTCCTGCAGGCAATGTAAATGTCAAAAGATTGGGTTTGCATTTTTCTGTTTTGACATCCCTGTGACTGAAGGCACCTGTCCACTACAATGTTGTCCACAAACCAGGAACCCCAGAAAAGTGATAGGATATAATGAGATTTATATTTCGGCGGACGGGATATCTGTCACCATTGTGAGAGGGTAACTTGTCCACCAAGATTTAAATGAGGCCCTTAATTGGAAATATTTACATGAAATATGTAATTAACCTGTTCAGTATGGAGGATGGCTCCAGGCTGTCCTCTGCACTAGTGCTCACGTGCTGAGGATGGCTCCAGGCCGTCACAGCACCCAAGTTAGGAAATCCCTCTCGTGCGAGCACCAGAGGGATTTATTTTCAATTATTTTAGCCCCAGTAGCTAGGGAAATGGTACCTGTAAGTCCCTAGTATATGGTAGGGCATGTAGGTTTAGAGGCCAAGTAGCTTTAATGCACTTAAGAGTGCACTGCTTGTCTTCTACGAGGGAAAGATACTTAGGAAAGTACCCAGACTCACCCCCACATCATGCACCCACAGCCAGATGGGAGCCCCTGTAATTGGATTAGCAGAGGTGGCTGGGAGGGAAATGTTAGGGAAAGTTAGCCACACCTGTAGGTTGGGTTAGCCAGACCTTAGGCTCCAGGAGATATTTTGTCAATTTTGGATTTTGACAAACAGTGTTCTCTGGGACAGAAATATGGCACACTTTTAAGGAAGTTGTCATAGCTGAGGGGGGCACCTTGTACCCCATTGTTCAGGGGTGCCCCCTGTGCTCGTCACCCCAGAAGCATGAATAAATATGTGAGAGCTGCCAGGCAACTGAGTTCACTGCCTTGAAACTACAAGAAGAAGGACTGCCCTGCTGGACCCTTGGAATGCAAAAAAGAGGACTGCGGAAATCACCTGCTGCACACCTTGGTCTTCATCTCAAAAAGGACTTGCCTTATTGTGAAGGTTGAAGGAGTAGACTCCCCGAAAGCAACACATAAAAAGAGATCCACCTGCATCATCTCCACCAAGAAGAACCCAGCTGACCACCTTCAACTGGACTTTCAAGGATTTGGCAAGGTGCATTGTGAGAATTGTATTCCTAACATCCCAGGGAGAAATTCAGAGATTCTGGAACCTTTGATTAGTGTTGTGTACACTTTTCAACCCCCAAATGACCTTCTGGAGGCTTCTCCAGAAGTTTGAGATAAGTTTGTGCATTTTGACCAAAAAGCTCCATAAGTTAACCACCCCGTTGTCCAGTCAAGCCCTCAATGTTGAAACGCCACCCGGCCTGAAAATCAGGTTTGCCTTGCTGAAGCTCTGGAGCTTTTCATCATTGACAAGACTTCCAGAAATCGACCGAGGAATCCTGCTGAACAAAGCCCCCGTCATGGAACCCAACCCCGGCCTACCACGGAGACCCACACGACGTCAAGAGAAAAAGCTCCAAAAAAGTGACTACGTCAGACGGTCAAAACTTGACCGGGCACTATCGATCATTGTATCCGACCAGGTCTCCATCACAGTTGGCCTAAAACTTTGACTTTGTCCCAGTCTAGCGTGACCAGATGTCCCAAATTGGCCCTTGTGACTCTAAAGCACTAGGAAACACTTAGGGCCTCGTTTACAAGCCCATTGCACTGCCGGTCCATCACTTTTTTGATGCACTGGCATCGCAATGAGCTTTCCCATATTTACAAGGCCATGTAAAGTCACCCTGTGTGACTTTTCATTGCCTTGTAAATATGGGCCCCTTTTACACATTACTCTGTGTGAAAGGGGCGTTCCATGGGTCTTGCTGTCAGTGTTCCCTTGCAACATCCATGGAACCTAACACATTCCCGGATTGACAACATTTTGTAAAGCTGGCAATGCGTCAGAATCCTATGCCTCCCCATGGGAGACGTAGTGGTGGTGCAACGAGGAGAAATACTTTTATTTCTTCTCGGTTTTTCCTCCTTTTATGAATGCTGCATTCTACAAATGCCATCAATTATTGAAAAAAACAATAATCCCCACATTGCAGGTACCTTTGCAACATGATTCAATGGTGCCTGCGCTGGCGCATGGCAGACAATTATGCACTAGTGCAGGGGTAAGCCCATGAATGTTGTTAATACGACGCACCCCTGTGCTTGTAAAATGGGGCAGCTCTGTGCAGCAAAATGGCTTGCAGTGCTGCACTGCACCATTTTGTAGTAAATAAGGCCCCATATCTTTAAAGATTCATTTCTCTGGTTCCCTACATTGGAGTTTTGTCATTTCTGTGTAATTTTAATCATAAATATATTTCCTAGTTTTATAAATTGGTGTTGGAGTTTTATTGTGTAATGTCTTACTTATTTAATGTAGTGGTGTTTTTAAATCCTTTACACACCTGTCTCCTAAGTTACTCCTGCCTGCTCCCAGCCCGCTACCAAGGGTTGAGCAAGTGAATCATTTATTGAGACCTTGACTGGACCTTAAATTGTGATTGTGGCCTTCTTCCTAGTGGTATGTACCGACCTACACCTACTAATAAACCACCTTCCAACAATTGATCATTGAATTTGAGTTGAATCATTAACTGTTTCTCAAAGAAGGTTATTTGAAACCCCTAAAAATCTGCAAAATAAATAATTTAGGAAGCTCGACATGATAATGGAAATTGTTTACCTTCACGCAGGATGCTCCGGAGGAACAGGTTCGGATTCGAGCAAAAAGAACGGCACAGAGGCAGTGGGACATGGTAAAACTCTCTCTATTTCTCTTCCACTATTGTTTTTTTTTTATATAAAGAGCATTACAATTCTATAATGTCTATGAAAACGTTTTTAATTTCCATACAGAAAAGTAGTAATTTTTGCATTGTAGAAAAACAAGAACATGGCATGAGAAGGGAACCATCATACCAACAGTTCATCGTCATTTGTGCAGGTGGTGGAAACCAGTGCCCTTTTTTATAGACACAGGCTTAATTTTCATCATCAGTCTATGACCTACAGCAATAGAATGACAGAAATGGAGAAATGGGAGAAAAAAGGCTGAAGAGAAATATATAGAAACAGTGACAATGGGAGAAAGTTGGAATGAAAAAACCAGCAAGAGTGAGATAAAGTGAGTGATAGTGCAAGGAAGAGGCATGAGGTGGAATGAAAACTAGGCAGCCTTGGAAATTGGCAAAATTGGCATTTGACAGCACTAATAGCAGGCTTGTAAGAAAACTTTGAGCCCCTGTAGTAACTTTTTTAACACAAATGAAGCACTATATGCAACTGACATTTAGCCTTGTATATTAAACAAGGACAGCAGTAGAATCTGAGCGTGAAGGTCTATTGCTGTACACCTATGTTTGTCCAGTCTTGCAGGGGTCCATCTGTCATAGGCAAGCAGAGTCTTCTCTTAGTGTTTACGACTCACACGGGATCCATCTCTTGAAAACAGTTGAGTGCTATCCATTTACTCTCTTCTAGTCGCCTCTAGTGATACATCTTCATTATGACTAATTGAAGTCCTGTTAATCAACCAGACAGGTTCTACTATACATTATGATTTACCAGAGTCCGAGTTCAACAAGTCGCATGTATGATAGAACACCAACACGCAGCCTCACTCCCGTAACCCAGCACGAGTCATGTCAGGCAGCAGGAACCCCCCTAGAAACACAACCCAACACAATCAACCAGGCTTGGAGCAACCATTCACACCAGTTCACCAGAGAAACAGAAAAAGTCAAACGGCTCAATCATTTAGACAAACAAGCATTGGCAAAGTCAATAAGACTCCCTATTTAGACCTATTACCTTTGCAAATCTTTTTAGCCATGATGTGCAGCACTGCGGATGCTGTGCAACCGGCCTATTAAAAACAAAGCACAATGATGCAGGTGCCGCCTCCTTTTGTAGGCGCAAGCATGCATTCAACGTGCATGCAAGCGCCTGCAGAATAAGGGGAGGTTTTATTTATTTTTGATGAACGATCTGAGATAGATCATTAAATAAAATAAAGGATTGCAAACTGCTGTTTTAAAATGCAGTGAGAAGGTTCCTTAAAAAAAGTAAAACAGCATGACCAGGTTGCAGAATGGGGAAGAAACAACATGGTAGGCAGAGGGGAAAAGCAACAAAGCCAATGGGTGAGAAGCAATATGAGTGAAAATGAGCAATGTGGACCATAGGGCTGTGAGTAGCACACAGAGACGAGAGAACGCAACAGGAGTGTGAGTGGGGGAGAGGAGAGCAAGGGCGAGAGAAAGTAACGTGGAGGGGGGCAGCGCACAGTGAAGACAGCTGAAAGTTCATGCACTCTCATGGAGTGCTTAAAGAAAAATGAAAACAATAGTTCCCGGGAAGAAAGTAGTGGATGCATAGAAACCAACCAGACAAACACAAGATTGACAAGCTGGGACATGAATGAGAAGCAGGCAAACAAGAGTGAGAGTAAAGTCATCCAATAGGCATCAGGCGCCTGAATGTTCTTGGTAAGCCCTTAATATGGCTTGCGCTGTCTGGTAGACTTTACCTAAACACAGGCTTCCTTTTCGGGGCAAACTGGTGTAGAAGGCCATGAATATGCAACTAGCCACATTAAGAGAGAATACTCATCTTTTGTATGATACTCATTTTGGCTTCATACGAGGTCAAAGCACCGAATCAGCCTAAGAGTGGCCACGGAGGAAATTAGGTCTTTATTAGCTAAGGGCTGCAATGTAGCCCTTATCTTACTAGACTTTTCCGCTGCATTTGATATGGTCAATCATGTCTTCCTGATTGACCGCCTACAAAGTCTAGAGATTGAAGGTGTAGTGTTTGCTTTGCTGCATTCGCTTCTTGCTGTTTGGTTTCAATCTGTTTCACTTAAAGATTTTATAGCTGAGCCCTACTCCCCATTTTGTGGGGTTCCTCAGGGCTCTTCATTGAACCTGACCTTGCTTAATCTTTATGCTACACCTCTGGCTAACCTGACCAAGTCATTTGGGCTATCGTTAGTGTCCTACGCCAAGGATACACAGATCGTGGTTTCATTTTCTAAGAACTGTTCTAATATGGGAGATTCATTTTGGAACTGCATGAGCACAGTTAGCAAATGGGTGGACACTAATTTTCTCAAATTGAATTCTTCTAAGACAGAGGTCATATTATTTGGGAGCAATACCTCATTCTGGTCCCTGTTATGATGGCCTAGTGATATCGGCACTCTTCCTGCACCCATGAAGAAGGTTAGAAACCTTGACCTCATGATGGATGAAAACCCTGATTTCAAAGAGCAAGTTAACAAGCTCATATCTTCCTCCTTCTATGACCTTCGAATAATCAAGAAAATAGACAAATTTGTGCCATTTAATATTTTAAAGACAGTTATCATCGCATTAGTTTTATGTAGATTAGACTACTGCAATAGTCTCTATCAAAATGTACCATAAGGTTCCTTGAATAGACTTCAAATTCTACAAAATGCTGCTGCTTGCATGCTCTTGAATGTCCCTAGATTCCAATCTGCATCACTAGCCTACATTGGATGCCTGTGAAGCAGCATATAGTATTTAAAGCCCTATGCATTGCCTTCAAGGCACTTCATTGACTAGGTCCCACTTATCTGAAGGACAGCTTTAGGTGGTAATCAAATGGTAGGACTCTCCGTTCCAGCCCTGCCATTAATCTGGTTGTTCCTCTCTTCAAACACTCCTCTCGCAGGAGCTTCATTACTTGTACGGCCTTGAACTAGAATCAACTCCTCCCGGACCTGAAATCTGTTACTTCCCTCCCAGCATTTAGGAAGTCCTTAAAAACGTGGTTATTCCAACAACAGAAGTTTAGGGCCATCTGATCTTGTCACTTATAGCGCCAAGACGTCTCCGGGTATTCGATGCGCTCAACAAGTTTCCTCATCCATTCAAGTGGGAGCTATGCCACAGGGTGTGTCAATGCAATGCCATAGTCAAATAAGTCGCTGACCATCTTATTGAATGTGAACTCCATAATTACCCTGGTTTGAGATACCTTATGCTATACATAATTCAGATGCACAAACTACCCTTGAGGACATTAAGTCATTGATTACCCTAGCCATAACCAAGCCACAGAATCACCAGCCAGAGCTAAGCCACTGATCACCGCAATTTCATTAAACCCATAGGCCACCATAAGCAAAGCAACAGAGAACCAAAAGTTGGACAAAATCATCAACTACAGAGGATATATCCAAACCAGTACTTACCTTGTTTTTGTACCTACGTCTTGGCACACCCAAGACCAAGCTTCCCAGAGACATCCAGAGACATTCTTAATGTGAATTAAACCCAACCTAATCAAGTTTAAGCAATACTAAGATCAACTGTGTCAAATCTGAGATATTGGCCATCCTGCTTATTTATTTATTTATTTATGCGATTTTTTGAGCGCGCAAATACCCTGAGGTGTCTCGACGCTGTGGACGGGAGAGAGTAGGACACAGTCAAAGCTGGGCAGTTATTGGTTTAATAAACCAGGTTTTGAGTTGTTTACGGAAGGCCATAAGAGAGGGGGCCTTTTTGATGTGAAGGGGTAGTGTGTTCAACAGTCTAGCGGTGGCTACTGTGAATCTTCTATCGCCCCAGGAAGATTTTTTTGTTCTGGGGACATTTATCAGGGTTGCTGCTGAGGAGCGCAGGGGTCTTGTTGGCTTGTATGGGCATAATATTTTATTTTTATTAGGAATTCAGGTCCTGTATTGTTATTGCTTTATAGGCAATACAGAGGGCCTTGAACTTTGTTCAGTTTCTGATGGGCAGCCAGTGGAGTTGACACAATAGATTGTATGTAGGTTTGAATTTGGGAGTGTTGGTCAGTATCCTTGCTGCTGCGTTTTGGACCATTTGTAGTGTCTTAAGTACTCTTTCTTGAGTGTTTAGAAAAAGGGCATTACAATAGTCTACCTTAGACTAGCGGGCTCATGAGAATTTTCCTGGTAGATGACGGAAGGTAGGGCAGGAGCTTCTTTATCATTTTAATTGTGTTGAAAGCCGAGGAGACAACGTTGTTGGCGTGTTGCAAAAAAGATAATTTATCATCAAAGGTGATGCCTAAGTTTATGACTTTTGTTACAGGGAGAGGGGATGGGCCCAACTCTGATGGCCACCAGGATGGAGACGACAAGCTGGGGGATAAGTTGCCAAAGATCATCACCTCTGTCTTTTTGGAGTTTAATTTGAGGCAATTATTTGCCATCCATGCGCTTATTGCGAGCATTGCAGTTCGGAAGTTTGCCACAGCTTTTTGTCCGTCATTATGGGTCTCTATTACAAGTTGCGTGTCGTCGGCGTATGTAGTTAGATGCATACCATGAGACTTAATGACCCTCTCCAAGTCGGACACATATATGTTAAATAAGGTCAGACTTAGCGAGGATCCTTGAGGTACACCGCAAGGGAAGGTGAAGTGTGGGGATGTGAAGTTGCCTAGTGTTACTGATTGATATCGGTTGGAGAGGAAAGATGTTAGAAGGACTTTGGCGTTCTCTTTGATACCTATGGTGGAGCGATGGTCGATAAGTGTGATGTGATCGACCGTGTCAAATGCTGCTGATAGTATCATTCTGATCTCATCAGAGGCCTTGATGAGGGCTGTTTCGGTGCCATGGCTCCTTCTAAATCCGAACTGAGTTTTATCTAGGAGGTTGTTTTCATCAATAAACTGCGACAACTGAGTGTTGATAACTTTTTCAAAGATTTTTGCGGGGAAAGGTAGATTGGCGATGGGTCTATAGTTTTTGGTTTCTGAAGGGTCGAGGTTATGTTTCGTTAGTAGCAGTTTGATGACTGTTTTTTTCCAGATGGATGGGTAGGTTCCTTTGATGAATATAGAGTTACAGATGTTGGCTAGTGCAGGGGCAATGATCTTGGGTATCATTTTTAATATGGAGGGGGGGCATGGGTCATTGGGGGATCCTGACTTGATGGAGGAAATTAGGTCCAGGATATAGTCTGGCATGACTTGGGTGAATTCCGAAAGGGTAGGGAGGGTGCTATTCCTGGTGATTCCAGGTTGAGTGAGGCTGGATGTGTTGGTGTTGTCGGTAGGATAAATTGTCTGGTTATTGGTAAAGGACTGGGTAGTAAAGTTAGTATAGATGTGACTAACTTTTTCTTCAAAGAATGTAGCTAAAGAGTCACAGAATATTTGGGTAGGAGTTACAGAGGGAATGGATTTGGGACTGGATAGTCTGGTTACGACCTGAAACAGCTGTTTGGTGGAGTCTTGTGCTGTTTTGATTTGATTAATATAGTACTTACTTTTTTCATTAATTATGAGGTGTTTATATTTAGTAAGCGCTAACTTATAGCGTGTTTTCTCCGTTTGGTCGTAGTTCCGACGCCACTGTCTTTCTAGATTTCTGCATGATTGTTTTTCGAGCCTGAGTGCTTCTGAAAACCATGGGGCTGATGGTAATTTTTCTGTTTGTGGGGGTGTTTTTTTGCGGGACTAAGGTGTTTAAGGCTTAATTGAGCCATTGGGTGTATTGCATCGCTGCTTTCTCAGGTTCATGTGGTAGATCTTGTTGGGAAGACAGGAGGTGTGTTTTGAGAGCAGTAGGGGAGATACTTTTCCAGGCTTTGAATTGTGTGGGAGGAGGGAGAATAGGTTGATTAGAGGAGTGATTTGTTATGTGAATATTGAAGAAGATCGCTCAGTGGTCTGTCCGGGGGAAGGGAAGAATGTTTCCTAGAGTGATTTGCTTATTGTTGGTAAATAGATTGTCCAGGATGTGGCCAGCTGAGTGAGTGGGTTTTGTTACTAGTTGAGATAGTCCTGTAGCTTCTAGTTCTGCTAAAAGGGTTGAGGTGGCGTGATCGTTGTATGCTTCCATGTGGAAATTGAAATCCCCAGTATGGTGAAGTTGCTTTCCCCAGCTACAGGTTCTAGAAGATGCCCTATAGATGAGAGGAATTAGGCTCGAGGTCCAGGTGGGCGGTATAGGAGAATGCCTTTGAAAGAGTATGTGTGTGTGTGAGTAGTATAGTGAAGATAAAAGCTTTGCAGGTTTTGATAGGGATTAACTCAGTCTTTATTAAATAATGTTCGCGATAGATAAGTGCTAGTCCACTGCCTTTTTTGTGGATCTGTTAAATATGCTGACACAGAACCCGTCCAGGGTTACTGTGGAGAAATCTGGACCTGATGATAGGTCTCCCCAGGTTTCTGTTATAAAAAGCAGATCGAGTTTGTGTCTTTCTAGCAGATTTAATAGTTCATATTTATGTTTAGGTAGGGGGCCAGCATTTATAAGAGCTGAGTTGATTGTAGTATGATCGATGCGGGAGGGGGAGCCCGTGGAGAGTGTGTGTTTTTATGTGGTGTTTAAAGTAAAAGGACAATGAGGGCAATGTGTGGGAGCTCGAGTGGACATGATATCTAGATTGAGATGGGGACATGTCTGTTTGTTATTAAGGATGTTGGATATCTCTTTTAATTGCTTACTTGAGTATGATATGGACTTAGTGTGCGGCTTTGGTTGAGAACAACCAGGGGGAGTGGCCCTGGGCCTGGTCCAGGCGCGGACAAGCGCAGACGGGCTTGCCTTTGGCGCGCTGGCGGCGCACCCGCTGCGCTAGTCCGCTGCGCGTGGAGAGAGGCATCCTGCTTTTGAAGGGGAGAGATCAGCTGCTAGATTGCTGACTCCTTCGAAATGCCGGAAGTTGTAATCACTTCCTGTGTGCCGTTCCTCCCTGTATTCCCTCCACTCAATCTGCTAGTCGGCGGTGGACCGGAGAATACGTGCAGTTTAGGGTGAGTGTTAGCAGTAAGTTGTGCTCAGTGACTTTAAAAGCGTAATTTTTTTAATAAAATGCAGTTAAGGTTAAAATATATTGCGAGTTTAAGGAGCCCTTTCCCAGGCGCTCCTTGTCCCAGAAAGGTCGAAGTTGGTCTCACCTCAAGCGCGTCCGCGTGGAGAGAGGCATTCTGCTTTTGAAGGGGAGAGATCAGCTGCTAGACTGCTGACTCCTTCGAAATGCCGGAAGGTCGAGGTCTGCCTCACCTCAAGCGCGTCCGAGCTAAGCAATAGTTCATCCTGTTAAATCCTAGAAAGTACCACTCTAAATATGGTTTGGCTGAGTAATAGACTACCCTCAGATCTTAGTCATGTACCAGCCTTTTAAGAGCTAATCCATGAACCATCTCATAAGAACTGATATCACTCTAGTTAAAGCAAGGCCACGGACAACTTGAATAAACCTAAATAATGGGCCACAATAGACTGAATTAATAACACTATTCAAGTGGAGCAAAGTCATGGATTTGAGCAAGGTCAAGGATCACTCTAGTAGGAGCTTGAATTGGGAAGCTGACAGGAGAACTGGTCAGAGATTGGCACATGATGGTAAAGTAGCTCATGAAAATGCACCTGGATACCCCCACAAGTGATATGCTGCGCTCTAGAAATACTGTTTGATTGATTGATTAATTGATAAGACATCCAGTGCTGGGCCTGGGCTCGACTTATTTTTAGGCACAGACTTGTACATGAAAATGATCCTTCTGTTCAGTAAACCTCAACAATCATGCACATACCCAATACACCCTGACATGTACTTACTCACTCTCTGCATTTGGTATGTCCAAACTGAAGCAAGCTAAACGTGTGTCTCATAATTAAAAAAAACTAAACATATTAATCTTAATTTCTGCAGGCTCGCTTGCCAGGTGTTTCTGGAGCTAGGAGATACCAAGAACAGTCTGCAGTGAGTATAAACTGGACATTATTGCAATCTCTGTCCCTTCCCTGCTCTCTTCCACTTAACATCTCTCCTTCCTGGCTCTTCCTCTCTGGTTACTCTCCACGCCCTCTCTCGCTCTCTCTGCATCTATCCACTCCCTACTCTCTTTCTATCTCTATCTTCATTTATTCATTTCTTCTTCCCTCCAACCCTCATTGTCTGATTAATAGGCTTTATTAAGTGCAGTAGATGGCTCCATGAATGCATCTATCCTTTGTGATTCCCCATTTCCCGTGTGAAACCAAGGTTACAACTGAATGGGCAAAAGGGGGCTTTACAGGACAGTCTTCCCCATGGTTTCTAGAGATCACTATACTTCAGACCTCAGGTCAAAGAACCTTAGGGTCAGCCAGAATATCATAGCCAAGGAACTCTGCCAGTTCCATTCCTTCTTGAGGGTGACCCAATAATTTTGATCTCACATCCATAGGAAATCAGGACTGCTTCAAGCAATAAGTCCTTACAAAATTCAGACTCTATTAACTTTCTCTGGGCAGCTTTCCCTTGTGTATATGCCACACATTGAGAATGTCTTCAATTACTGTGTTGCCATTGTTCAATTTAGAATCTGTTATTATACACCATTGAGTGTGATCTGGCAAAGTTCTCTGAACCTAAATGCTTCATTATAGTTGTCGTACAGAAATCACCACTGGTTGTATTGCCCTTTGGTTGTCGAAAGCTTATGAAAGGAGCTACTATCAGCAATTCATTTCAATTACACTGAAACTAATTTGCCACCATAGAAACTTCAGAGAGGATTGGGTCCAAACCTTGGATGTTTTATTAGCAATTTTAATCAAAGTTACCAATCACTCAATTAATAAATCAATTTATACGGTAGGAATATATATTTATTTGGTCATGCTGTCTATATTTGTATATTATGAAAGAGAAGATACAAAATATAACCATATACAGAGCACAAAATGGAAACAAATAGGTTCCCTAAAGGAAAGTCCCTAAGCTAAATATGGCATCGAAAGTGGCAAGGGGCAATTCTAAGAGGAAGGTGTCAGCATCAAATTAGCCAATTTAAGGTTCAAAGAAGTGTGGCTCAACGGTTAGAGGCTCTAAAAAGAGAGAGTTTTCCCAAATAAACCCAGAAAGGACCGGGAAATATCACAATCAAACAAAGAAATTCCTTTCTCTGACTTGGGATACCAGGGAGACCGGGAAGGCGGACCGCTACTATCTTGAAAAGAGATTCTCTGATGAAATACAGAGTGAAAGTGGAGGTTTAGCATTCACTGTGACCCCAGGGACATATCTGGTACCCGAAAGATTAAACTTAATAATAATAAAGAAGATTTGAGGTTTTTAAACCATACCGTCCTGAGGAAGGTGTTCTAAAAAAACGAAGCACCGAAACGCGTCGACATACAGATTTTTTTATATGTATAAATGTTGTTTTATTGAAATGATGTATTGTAAAATATGTATTGATTTATTGTGAAATTTAACAAAATTTAACAGAATGTTGCTATGAGGAATATGCATGATTGTTTTTAATGAATTGTTAATGCATCTACTACGAAAACATTTTTTAATAAAAAGTATTTAGATACATACAATTTCATGTTGTGATCATAATATCTTATATGGGGCTATAGATGGAGTTTGAAATTGGTCTAAACAAATGGTGTTTTGGAAAGTAAATGTGAATATATGAGTTGGAACACACAGAAAGGAATTTCTTTGTTCAACGGTTGGAGGCGGCAGACCCAGAGGCAGAGGTCGGCCCGGGACCAGGGTTCAATTCCCGACACGGGCGAGTGCAGGACCAATGTCAGCGGGCCCGATAAATCTCGCCTCGGTGCCATTCTAACCATGGGGTCCCACGCTGCAACTCTGGGCAATAGCTTGCTTAGTCTCCACTCCGGCCCCATCACTGCCGGGGATGCCTGGCTGCACCTTGGGGATGCCCAGTAAAGGGACCATCTCACAGGGAAAGCCAGGACGGGTTCCCCAGTGGTACAGCGCTGGGACGCTCCAGGGTAACCAGGCGCTCTATAAATCCAACATTCATACATTCACCTGGTGTAGGTGAAATTAGCAGAGTTCAGGAAGAGTCTTCCATCAGCGAAGTCAGGACAGAATCTACTAAGCTATTCTAAATAACACACAATTATATGAGAAAGAACATTCTGGAAACTTCTCCTCACCAACTCCTTCTGATGGTCCAGTTGGAGATGTTGTCCTTTGGGAGCAGGTAAACTCTCCAGGTTCTCAACATCAAACCAAGAAGCCCAAAGCTATACGGCCTTGGAATGTAGCAAAGTTCCAGTCTGCTTGGTACAGGAGGCTCTCTCCTACCCCGACACACTGCACATCCATGGTCAAGTTTTAATTATGCTTTTCAAATAGAAAAGTTTGTCAGCAATAAACAAATTGAGTGGAAAATGTCCTTCTTTAGCTTTCACACACTGTATGAAACTGCCCCTTGTGCATGGTTACCCCCCACTTTTTGCCTGATATCTGATGCACGTTGACAAAATGTGCACTGAGTCCCCGCTAATCAGGTTTCCAGTGCTTGTGTTCTTTCCGAAAACTGTATCATTGGCTCAACAATTAGCACACCTCTGCCTACAAACATTGCCTGTGGCAAGTCACCCCTCTGGCATGCTACAAAGCCCTAAAACAGGGTGCACCATACCACAGGTGAGGGCATAGCTGCATGAGCAATTTGCCCCTACAGTGTCTAAGCCCATTCTTAGTCATTGTAAGTGCAGTGAAGCCATATCAAGTACATGGGCTGGGAGTTTGTCATTACGAACTTCACAGCTCCCATGATGGCTTACTGAATGCTAAGAAGTTTGGGATCAAACTTCTCAGCACAATAAACCCACACTGATGCCAGGGTTGGATTTATTGTAAAATACACCCAGAGGGCATCTTAGAGATGCTCCCTGAAAAATTACCAACTCTCTAGTGTACAGCTGGCTAGTCTGCACCAGCCTGCCACACTACAACATATTTCTGACCCCCTGAAGTGGGAGTCATTGTGCTATTGTGGGTCAGGAACAAAGCCTGTTTTGGGTGGAGGTGCTTTACACCTACCCCCAAGCTGGAACAGCATTCAGAGCGGTGAGCCTTAGAGGCTTCCTGCCCTTTTATATGCTATCCAGGGCCTCTCCAGCTAATGGAGATGCCCGCCCCTTTGAACAACCCTACTTTTGGTGGCAAGGTCGCAGGAAAGTTAGTTGTCAAGAGAAGTGTGTCCCCTCTCAGCCAAGACCACTTCTAAGGTGTCCCGAGCTGAAGTGATGCCCTCCTTAGAAAATTGCCCATGTTAAGTGGAAGTATTTTAGCCAATCATGTTAGGGGATCCTCCCTCACCAAAGGGATGGGCCATAATAAGGGTGTAGTCTCCCTAAAGCTACGTGGCCCATTGGCTACTACCTGCCAGTACCAGTAACACCCCTAAAGTCAGTATTTATGGGAACCCCTGAACCTTCATCCTCATATTCCAGCAACCTACGAAGAAGAAGGATGAAGAAGACCCCTTGCAGCAAAGCCTGAAGACAATGACTGACTTGGCCTCAGCCCTGCCAGCCTGTCTCCAGTTTTAAAGACCATGCAAAGAAGAAGACGCCTTTCCTGTGGTCAGTGACTTCCAGAAACTCGAGGAAGACTGCCTGCTCTTCAACAAAGACCAGATCTCCAAAGGACAGCAGCCCTGACCAGAAAAATCCAACTACAAGGATTCCGGATCTAGCTGGAATTGCGGCTCTTGCCCACTCTGCACTTGACACTTGTCCAGTGAAGTCTCCCCAGCGATATCGACCTCGACCCCATCGAAGGCTGACCTCTTCTGGACTCCAGAAATACACCTGCAGCCTCATCATGAAGGGTCCCCCTGATCGCGACCAACTCCAGTAAATAAGATCAGATGACCAAAGTCACTCCTGCATCCTCCACCCCCTCACCTTGAAGGAGCTCAGCCGATGGTGCCCAGACATCCACTGACACCTCTACCTACCTGCCCAGCTGTTGGTCACCTTCGTCCAGCCTCCTGGTCCGAGCCTGCAGCCTGTAGGCCCACTTTGTTTCTTCTCCGCCAAGGTTTACATGGAGTAAGTACCACCATGAAAACCCTGGAAGAGAGGAAACTCCTAATATGCTTGGCAGGACCTGGGTGGTCCTGCCAAGCACATTGATGCCTCTGCATCCCTGCAACACCGGCAGGGAACGGAGGTTCCCTTTAGGCTGCGGCGGGCTGTGGTGGTCCGACCACTCGAGTCATAATCGGGTGGTCGGGAGACCGCCAGAGCAGTGCCCCCACAAGTCTGGCGGTGTGTGAACCACCAGACACGTAATCGGGGCCTAAGTGTCTATCTTTTACAATTCCTAAGTGCCTGCCATGCTATCATTGATTGACACCGCAAAGTATTTTCAGTATCACTGTAAAGTCTTCTGATTGCCTTTGCAAACACATTCACACTGTGGCACATCAACACAAAATAGCTTCAGTCGTGATGCAAAGGAAACAATATGATTGTAATCTTGGACTCAGATCTAACCCTTTCCCCACAAATAAACTAATTCTAAAGGACTCCGAATCTATTCATATTAAAAGACTACCCCACATCTACAAACAAGCCAGCCAGTGGGGATCACCAGAGCCCTTGCCATGACCTACCCAAATTACCACAACCTAATCTATTTGAAAACGAATAAATGGACTAAACCCCATTAAAAGACCCTATTGACGGCTGGGGGAGGTCAGGATTATATGCAAATCCCACTGAAGGATTGCATAAGGCATTCTGGAGCAAGAAACCAGGATAAATGCAGAAGTCCCCGGGCTACATAACAATTTAGAACCTTTGCCACAACTGCACACAGACAAGCCAGCAACCTAGGACCAGGCAGCTAAAGCTTGGATCAGGGCTCTCCTGGGGTACAGGAGTCCAGACTCCTGCCTGCTCTGAGTCAACACTACAGACCAGCTGTTCTTCCAAAGACCACCTTGAAATCCAAGCTGCTCAAACAAGCTGTCGACTGATGAATGGTATCAAAGGAAGCGATGATCAGTCCTTTCATACAGCAGTGACGTGCGATGGGAGCTAGGGTGTTTACCACAAATCCTGTATGGCCTTTAACTACATTCGACCACAGCCTTTAGCCCATGCTTGAACTTCCCCTCTCCACTAAGCATCCCCACATATCTACTTACTACCTGTACCTTTTATGGTTGAAAATCTACCAAGGTCGCCTTTAGGGTCACCGCTATGTTGTCAATATTCATCCCTAATATTAGGTGTTCCGTTCGACGGAGCGGCCTGAAGTGGCCGAGATGAAGCATATTTTGTACCATACTGAACAAACAGTGGAAATAAATCAGCCTATTTGGCTTTCCCTTCCTTCTTACTTTTTTCTCTTTTGCTTTCGCTCAAATATCAACGTTCTCTTGCGTTTACTACCTTCGTGCCCTTCTCCTTATTTCTTCCTCCATCTCTTTTCTCTCTTGCAACACGTGGTTTTCCCTTCTTTTGTCTTTCACTCGCCGCCCCAGCTCGATATGTCTTATATTGTGTCTCTTGCTTTCTGTCTACCATCCTGGACACCCCAAAATACCCTCCAGTCCACGCCCACTGACTCCATCTTCCATCTGCATTAAAGGTTTCTCTTCCCATCAAGCTTATGTTGCAAAACACCTACTGGGCTACATGGTGGTGCTTTTACCACATAAGAGCCTTCAGGTTTAACGGGCTCATAAGGCACACTCCTCAGCAGGGGGCACCACAGGCTACGTGGCATAGAAAAGTCCAAGCTGCCATAATTTTCCCTACCATAGCAGTCTTTCTTGTAACTTTGCCTTTTCAACAACCAATGTTTGTTCATGGCAAATAAACATATCAAGAGCCCGTTTCAATTGTGTAATGAGGCCTGACGGGATCTCCGCTTGGGAGAGCTCCCTCTGCCCTGCTCGCAGAAGATAAGATATGCCCTTTTGTTGGTAGAAATGGAAACAAGTATCTTCCCGCGTGATTTTCAGGTGTCTCTTTTTTGTTTTATTGTCTAGTCACTTCCGGGAACCAGAGGCCGCCCGAGAGTCAAGGTAAGTTGCCTGTGTATCCTTTATCTCGGTTATCTCGTTTCGGAACCATTTTAGTAGGGAACGCGGGAGCGTGAAGAGATTTTACAGTGGGCAAAATGGAGGGCAGTGTAATAGCAGTAATAAAGCAATACAGCAAAGAAAGGTCGGGGCATTGCTATTACTCGGTTGACTACAGCAAAACAGCCTGTTTTTTCCACCACACAAACATGCCAGAAAGTGTTCAACGTCATCCCATGTAAAAGGAGATTGAGCCGGGAGAAAAGTGGGATTTTTTCATTTGGTCTTATGCTGAGATGGAATTATTATTCACACAATATGATGTGTTTATTTGACATTTTCAGCATCGGGAATTGGGTACCGAAAATCAGGAAGAGGGCTCAATCGAAAGCACCAGGGTAAGATTTATTTACTTCCAAAAGGCTTAGAATCTCTGGTGGAAACTAACCAAAACACATTGCATATGTGAATCATATTGGGTCTCTAAAAAATTAAGAGAACCCCTCCTAAGTGTCCTGACTGAAAGTGAAACTAGTATTGTGACTTTTATTTTTACCCTGTCATCATGCCAGCGTAGTGTGTGCACAGAGACAATGGCCTATCCCTGACATACAAGTTCCAGGATCTGTCCTGTGTGTTCCAAGCATGCTCTGCTAGTGGACAGAGGCCTATTCTCCTGTCCTGGGTTTAGCACATAAACCGCTGGTGCCAGCAAACCATGTTTACTGATATACAGTGTGGCCAGACTTTTTTTTTATCTATGTCAGTGAGAGTGTGGTCTACTGACCCTCTTGTATAAAGTTTTGGTGTTAGGTGTGCCTGGGACACTGGAGCTGACATCAGATGGGTATGCCGAGTGTGGGTACATGTACAGTGAGCCTGTGATACATGCATGATAGTACTGGGAATATCAACCAGCCCTGGCAAATTGCTGATGTTCAGCCCTGTGACTGAGAGTGGGGGTGGGGGGGGGGGGGCGCTTTTGTTACAGGGTTCCAATATTGCAGCTCTGCTGCAAAACCGACCCCCATTGAATAAAACCGCCCCCATGGCCACAAAACCAACACCCACTCCTCCGGCTCACCGGGGAAACGCCTGGGGCCCACTACAGCCAGTCCGGCCCTGGCTGGAGCGTGGCGATCCAGACACTAAAATGTGGAGGATTGAGACAGGGCTAACTTTTGGAAATTCAGTGGAGACTTTGGTAGCGAAGGGCTGTGAGTTCATTTTTAGGTTTTGCCTGGGTCACGGAGCTTTAGCTCCGCCCCCAGGAGAAATCTGTAGTTTTCAGTAAGGGACACTTGAATACGCCCCTCTGTTCCATTGGCTAGCTCCATAAATGGAGGCTAGCCATTGGAACAGAGATCTGTCCGTCAAGGCCGGACCAGATTCGGGGGCGTTCCCGAGATTTTTTCCATGGGCGTGGTTATCTTATGTGGGATCGACTTTGTTTCACGTCATTCTGGCCAAACACGCCCCCGAATCGCCTCGCCTTCATGCTTCCTGCTAATCCATTAACACTAGTGCTGTCCGTCAACGCGGACCATCTTTTGTGGCCTAAAAACTCCTGGCTGTGAGCGCCCCTGCCGTGAGGTAACCCTGCTGTGTTCCACCGCCGCGGCCCGGGGCCTGAGACTGCCCTAGAAATCGCCGCCCGCATCTCCAGAGCCACGGAGACCAAACCGAAGGGGCAGCTAGCTGATTGGTGGCTGGCACGCAGGAGCCGTGCTCTGATAGGCTGCTGGCACGAGGGAGCCGCGCTCCGATTGGTCAAGGAGCTCTGACGTCATCGGGGGCTCGCCTCAGGGCCGCGCTGGGATTGGCCCATCGCTCGCAGAGGCCATGTGAAGCCGTCCGTGATCCCTGAAGCACCGAGGGTTCGCCTGACCCCTTCATGTCATTTTGCTGCCCTATGTGGTTTTGCACCTCCATGTCATTTTGCACCTCCGGAAATTTTACATTTCGTGTGATTTTTCACCTTCATTTGGTTTTCCAGGTGAATGTTGTTACTCTCTTTCACAGCTTTTTGGCTTTTGGCGACGTCATGAAGACGTCTCCACTGTGGGCGTGCTCGCCTTTCCCGCCCGCTCTCGCTGAATTCCCCACCCCTCCCTCGGAACTGAAGCCTTTGCCCGGTATGTTTTTCTCATTTTTGTGAGTGCTTGCTGTCTTCCCCCGCCCCCCCTCCCACTGTCCGTGTGCCCTACCGCCCCCCCTCTCGCTGTCTATGTGTTCCCGTTCCCGCACCCCCCCTCCCACTGTGTGCCCGTTCCCTCCTTCCCCCGTG
This sequence comes from Lissotriton vulgaris, assembly GCF_964263255.1. Taxonomy (NCBI): domain Eukaryota; kingdom Metazoa; phylum Chordata; class Amphibia; order Caudata; family Salamandridae; genus Lissotriton; species Lissotriton vulgaris. The sequence continues at coordinate 1,671,415,847 of NC_141685.1, read as the reverse complement.
TCTCCGGCATTGTAATGCTTGTTGGGCTTGTTTTGGTAGGATGAATGTTTGTTTTGGGCTTCTTTTGAAAGTGAGTGGGGCCGGGAAGCTATTGCTTGCCTTGTTCCATGTCTGAGGTGGGTTTCATGATCCGTCTCGTCTCTCCTTGCAGTTCAGTTCTGAATGTCCTGCCCAACACTTTCCATTCTGAGGCTCGGAGTTTCAGGACTGTGCCTAGATGCCCAAGAATGCAAAGAAAGCGCTGTTGGGTGAAAATCGGGACTGGCTGAAGGTGTCACGCACATGACATGAGGTCACGTGGCAGCTGTCAGTAGGTAGACGGATCTACCTGAAGCCCTTCTGCGCCACTGCTTTCCAGGAATAGCAGGAAGAGGGTGCGAACACCAGGGGCCATATTACACACAGTGTGGGGGGGGGGCGTGCGCGTGTGCCCACGGGACACTGCTGTATCGCACAAGACATCCCCCGGGGGCAGCGCGTGGACGTATATAGCCTGGGTGCCTTGTTCCTGTGTGTAATCCGGCCCTGGTGAGATCCCACGCTCCTTCGCACCTGCCCAGGGGGTGCTGCCGGCCCTGGGGCTGGTCCAGCCCCATCTGCACCGCTGAGATCTCCCAAGACATGCAGCCACGAGGCACCGCTCCCCGCTGCACCCGCGTGGAAGCGCCGCAGTAATGAAGGCGCCTCTCACGCCCCCTCATTACTCCCGGCGCTCTCAGCCCAAACAGCAAATTAGTGCGAGGGCCTGGAGCCGCCCACCGCGACAAGAGCGAAAACAGAGGGGGGCTGTGCAAGAGGAACGGGGAGGGGGACATGCGCGTGGGCTTGGACTCTTCCCACAGCCAGGCAGCGGAAGGATGGAGGGATGGACACGTGAGCTGATGAATGGATGGATGAACGACGCATGCTTTGATAGATGAGTGGCGGGAAGAATGAGCGGATGGGTGAGTGAGTGGGAGGATGAGCGGATGAATAAGTGGGTGGGAGGATGAGCGGATGAATAAGTGGGTGGAAGGATGAACGGATGGATGAGTGGGTGGAAGGATGAGTGGGTGGAAGGATGAGTAGGTGGAAGGATGAACGGATGGATGAGTGGGAGGAAGGATGAGTGGGTGGAAGGATGAGTGGGTGGAAGGATGAGTGGGTGGAAGGATGAGTGGGTGGAAGGATGAGTAGGTGGATGGATGAGTAGGTGGAAGGATGAGTGGGTGGATGGATGAGTAGGTGGAAGGATGAGCGAATGGATGCGTGGGTGGAAGGATGAGCGGATGGATGAGTGAGAGGATGGATGAGCGGGTGGAAGGATGAGCAGATTGATGAGTGGGCGGATGGATGTGTGAGCGGATGGATGAGTAGGTGGAAGGATGAGTGGATGGATGAGTAGGTGCAAGGATGAGCGGATGGATGAGGTGGTGGAAGGATGAGCGGATGGATGATTAGGTGGAAGGATGAGCGGATGGATGAGTGGGCGGATGGATGAGTGGGCGGACGGATGAGTGAGCGGATGGATGAGCGGATGGATGAGTGGGTGGATGGATGGATGAGTAGGTGGAAGGATGAGTGGATGGATGAGTAGGTGGAAGGATGAGCGGGCGGATGGGTGGGTGGAAGGATGAGGAGATGGATGAGTGAGAGGATGGATGAGTGGGTGGAAGGATGAGCAGATTGATGAGTGGGCGGATGGATGTGTGAGCGGATGGATGAATAGGTGGAAGGATGAGTGGATGGATGAGTAGGTGGGCAGCTGGAGGGAGGGACGAGGGAGCGGATGTATGATGAGGTCGGCGGGAGCCTGCTTTGATAGATGAGTGGGTACCGGAATGGACAAGTGGGCAGCTGGGTGGGTGAATGAAGAGACTTGCAAGTGCATGCGTAGATAGATGAGCGGGTGGATCAGTGGCTGGGTGTTCAGATGGGTTAGATGAGTGGTTGAATTTGCTATTGTAAATGACAATGCCATTTATGTTAAAAAAAACATAAATAAAAATAATGTCAAGAGCAATGCCAATAGCTCTAACTTTAACAAAGGCAAAACCATTGCATTGTAAATGCTTGTTCCTCTATACAGCCATGTGATGGATGTTAGGGGCAAAGTGTGGGACTGCAGCTTCCTTTGTTCAAGGCAAGGAAGTTTCTAGGTCAGGTGTGTCCTTTTGCCTGTTCCTGGTTATTATTTTAGAAAGGCTGATGACAGCTGAGTGCAAAGATCTCATATTGTATTGTGCTCAGGTGATGGGTGCTCAAGCTTAGAGACAGCCTAAGTGCTACCTGATGTAAGATCAATTTGCACATAGACTGTGTCTATAGAACAGCCTGAGAAGAACACTTGAAAAAAACACCTCAAATTGGTTCTGACATTTGAGGCAGTGGATCCGCATCCCCTGTCTCCACAAAATGTGTATAAAAGTGTGACTCAAACCACCCCACTTTGTTCCAGTCACAAATTCTTCTGACATAGGAATAGATTTCTCCATAGAGTACTCAACAAGCTGCTCTATAACCAGGTCTGGCATCTGCCTGACAGCCAGTCTCCCAGAGCTAAGGGGAGCAGAGGATCTACCTAGTGCATTGATGCCTGCCTGTTATGAGAAGGAATAAATGGGCCAGGTCTTGCAGGAGAAGAGACTGTCAACGAGGAGAAGCCCAGTGTGTCCCCTGTATATGGAGCCCTCAGAAAAAGCAGACACTATCGTTGAGTGAAACCACAAGCGACTGGCATCCAGAGAGGGTCTCCTGGTGTCTCTGGGCAGTTCCTACCGGAGAAGACTGTAACACCCAGACATGGCTATATCCACTGTCCACTGAGGCTGGGATTCTGTGCGGCTGCAACTGCACCCCACTGCTATAAAACTGATAGGCCTAGGAGGCTTCAACTGCACCTCACTGCCATAAGCCTGATCAAGCAGCAACTGTACATCACTGCTATAAGGAGTCTTAGCTGCACCTCATTGCTGTGAGCCTCATCGGCTTGGGAGGTCGGACCTCCACATCTCCACCATCACCTGATAGGCCCAGGAGGCTGTATGTTGTACAGTGCTTTGCTTCTTCCTTGGGCCAGCACTCTAGATCTCTTCTTGTGTTCTGGGTTCTGGAGTTCTCCTTCGCCCTGTTGGCAGTTGGAGCTCTGGTTGGACGGGGGGCTGACCTTCCTATACCTGTGCTGCATTAAACCTCTTACTTCACTTACCTGCTTGTGGAGTCATCGTCTTATTTACAACATCTGGCGACGAGGATGCTTTACGAGATGAAGTTAAGGCTACTCTTGAGGAAATGCTCCAAGGGGTTATCATTGAACCCATCGAAGCATCTCCTTGGGTTTCGCCTGTTGTGATCTCGCAGAAACCGGACAACAAAATCAGGTTCTGTGTGGATCTTCGTTCCCTAAATAAGTGTGTTGTAGCCGATGTATTTCCTCTACCAAACATCGGTGAATTGGTATCAACCCTTAAAGGGGCAAGGTTCTTCAGTAAGTTGGACCTTAAACACGCCTACCATCAAATTTGTCTGGATGATAGCTCAAAGCATTTAACTGCTTTTATCACCAGTGAAGGCACATTCCAATTCACTAGGCTACCCTTTGGGCTAGTCTCAGCCGCTAGCGTATTCCAGAGACTTGTCTCTGAAGTCTTTAAGGGTCTTGATAAGGTGCTTTATTTTCAAGACGATATGTTGATTTATGGTGATTCTCTACAGGAACACAACAAAATCTTACAAGATGTGTTACTTAGGGTGGATGAGTCTGGTTTAACATTAAGAAAAGAGAAGTGTGCTTTTCTGTTGAAAGAGATAGAGTATTTAGGATTTTGTTTGTCAGAAGAAGGCATTAAACCTAAGAAAAATTTACTTGAAGCCATTGAGCTAGCACCCTCCCCGGTTGATAAGGATCAACTTCGCTCCTTTATGGGCTTGATCGAGTTCTACTCGAAATTTGTAAGAGACTTCTCATCCAAGACTGCTTCCCTGAGATCCTTACTAAAAAAAGGTGTCAAGTTTTGTTGGACTACTGAGCACGAATCCTGCTTTAAATTGATCAAAGGGGAACTTAAATCTGCAAATGTCCTCACCCCTTTTGACACTGCTCGGTCCTCCATCCTGATGGTTGACGCCAGTGCCATTGGCCTTGGTGCAGTTCTCTTACAGAGACATGGTAGTGTTGAGAAAACTATAGCATTCGCGTCTAGGCCTCTGTCCACCTCTGAGTCAAACTACTCCGTAATAGAGCGTGAGGCTCTTGCCGCAGTCTGGGGAACGAGTTACTTTCGAACATACTTGTGGGGTTACAAGTTTGTTTTGCGTACAGACCACAAACCACTTTTAAACGTTCTAGCTCCTGGTGGGGCTGGTAAGGGTTCCCCGAGGTTGGCGAGACTGGCTTCTCGCTTACAGGACTATCAGTGTGAGATCGAATTTGTGCATGGGTGGAGGAATATCCAAGCTGATTGTCTGTCTAGGCTCCCTATTCCTTCCACTTGTTGTGGTTCTGAGATCACGTCTGATGATCTTGCGGTTGCTGTGATGGAGGATGTTTTGTTGGTGGGCGGTGGTTCTTTTTCCCGTGATGAATGGTCCAAGGGCATGGAGGAAGATCTGACTTTGAAGGCTGTTATCAGTCTTGTTTCTAATGGTACAAGGAGGGAAAGTACTGTTAGTCCTTCAGTCAGACCCTTCCTGAAAATATTGGATGAACTTTCTTTAGAGGGAAAAGATGTTTTGATGCGAGGTGATCGCTTTGTCCCTCCTGATCTATTAAGAAGGAGGATTCTAGATTTGGCCCATGAGGGACACTTGGGTCAAAGTCTCACTCAACGCCGTGTCAAACAGAACTTTTGGTGGCCCTGTATCGATAACGATGCAGTTGATTGTGTATTGAAGTGTAGTTTCTGCAGGGAAGGTGAGAAGCGCCTCAAAGTTTTGGGCTCTCAGTCCACACATAAAATTGCTTTTGAGAATACTCCCTGGCATAGTGTCTGCATAGACTTCATAGGCCCCATGAGTGAGCTACCTACTGATCACCGTTTCGCAATTGTTCTAATCGATTGTTTTTCAAAATGGCTGTGTGTACAATTTGTAAAAGAGATCACTACTGATGCCACCATTAAGTTTTTGAAGGGTATTTTTATCAACGAGGGGTATCCTTCTGTTCTTATTTCAGACAATGGGACTCAACTCACGTCCTCGAAAATGACTTCTTTTGTTAAAGATTGTGGCATCAGGCATCAGAAGACTAGTCTTTACAACCCACAGGGTAATGGCCTTTGTGAAAGGGTGAATCGCCTTGTTAAGGGCGTGATTCAGATGTTTGTAGAGACTGGCTGCTTTTCAGATGAGCTTGTCCAGGAACTGGTCTGGGCTTACCGCTCCACGCCTCATAAGAGTGGTGAAAAGTCTCCTTTTGAACTAATGCGTGGTCGCACACCAGTAAGTAAATTGACCCCTGCTTGGTTGATGGGCTCTGGTGGTGATGTCCCCTTAATTCATGACAGTACCCCCTTGCCCATCTCTGTGGGTGACCTAGTTAAGGTTAAGCCGGGGAGACTTGCTAAAGGTCTTAGCAAGTTTAGGGGTCCCTACAGAGTCAAGAAGGTTTTTCCTCACTTCATTGTCTTAGCCAATGGTGAAAGTTGGAATTACCGGAGGGTAGCACTCTACCAGAAACGTAAAGATTCTTCTTCTGATGACCTGTTTCCTGCTCAGCTTGATGGTTGTAATGGTTATTTACTGTCCTCTGGTGGTCCTTCTTCTCCCATCCCCTTGCCAACTGGACGGGGGGAGGTGGGTGGTGGCGATGCCTCCACATCTTTATGTACATATCGTAGTGGTTCTGTGGTTGATTCCACTCCTGCCTCTCTTGTTCCTGCTTCTGTATCTCTTGCTCCTGTTTCTTCTTCTTCTTCCTTGGTTGATGTCGGTTTGAGGAGCTCTCGCTCCCGTCGCCCACCCATGTACTTGAATGACTATGTGCATTAATGTTCCTTTCTCCTTTCCTTTCTTCCTGTGTTTTCTTTCCTTGCAAAGGGGGGAGATATTTTGTACAGTGCTTTGCTTCTTCCTTGGGCCAGCACTCTAGATCTCTTCTTGTGTTCTGGGTTCTGGAGTTCTCCTTCGCCCTGTTGGCAGTTGGAGCTCTGGTTGGACGGGGGGCTGACCTTCCTATACCTGTGCTGCATTAAACCTCTTACTTCACTTACCTGCTTGTGGAGTCATCGTCTTATTTACAACACTGTACCTACACATTGCTTCTGTAAAACTGACCAGTTGAAGAGGCCATATATTCTGGGGAGGCTGAGCTGTGACACCCAGAGTCATTCTTCATATATCCAGCGATTTGAATATCAGCGAGTGACTACCGCAAGAGTGGGCTGCACCTATTTAAGCGCCCGATATGCAAGGCCTCTCGCACAGACCTTTCGAAAACTCCCCACAACCAGAGCACACAGGCTAAGACATACTCAAAGGAAAAGAAACACACAGGCTTGATACATTTTACCTGAAGTAAACAGAGAATAATACTGAGTTGCACTTCTGACTCCAATGAGGGAAACCATGGTAATCCAAATGAGTGCCTCATTCTTTTCTCTGCACTAGGTACTTAGGACTATTGGGCCTAGATATCACCTGGATGTGGAGAGAAGATTAGAGTGGAAGGATGTATCCCCATCTGAAGAAGGCAACCAAGCATTCAACCCTGTATTTTTACGCATGATTGGATTGTGAATTATTTAGTTCTGTTGTGTAATTAAAGGTGTTGGTTTTACTAAAAGACAAGCACTGGGCTGTACATTGAAATTATGTTGTCTGTTGGCTGATTGTTGTTTTCTGAGCTCTTGTCCCCCTCACACTGCCTACCTGAGAAACCTTGGACTGTTCACTGTTACTTTGAGAGTCAAGTGTGACACTTGTTGTTGTTTGCACAGTTTGCAGAGTCATGGTAGGATCAACCTTAGGGCACCAGTGGAAAATTACCTCAACCACCACAGGTGGGGCCCAGTCACCCCTGTTTGTCCTGTGCCCCTCCCCCCCCCCCCCCCCCCCCAAGCGTGGCCCGGCAATTTTTATTCCCATTTTCAATAAGGGAGCAAGGGTTTAACCCCCAAGCAAGTGCCCATTAAAGCTTCGTATCTCGTCGGCATCTAAGTCTGGGCAATAGGCAAATGTTTAATCCTCAAATACAGACAGGTATTTGCAAATCATATTCTTCATTTCACAAGTGGCTGGTGGTGTCTGGAATAGTGGGGGATGGCCATTGCTGAGAACTCCCCACCCCTATTTTGTTGTTTTGTAGATCTGAAAAACCTCATTTTACTCCATCTGTCGCTTTTTAATTTGCAAAGTTGAGGCTGAGAGCATTATCCAAATGCTTTATGAAGAGTATCCACAATCTATACTAGAATATGGTGGTGGTTCCAACTGGTCATGGAAAATCATTGACCAATCAGTTTGAAGTGTAACGGGATCACTGTTCCCAATAAGCCGCGCGGCTGCGCGGCCGTGCACATCACTACCCCCGAGCGCGCAGTGCCATGTGTGGAGCGCGCACAGAGGGTACATCCCACGTGAGTATTCCCGCTGCCGCCGCTTTTAAAAGGCGCGCGGCGCGAAAAACGGTAATTTTGAAGTTGCGGAGCTAAGTGTTTTGATGTGCCCATTTGCGTGTGCTTTTTCTTCTGCCCTGAAGCTCACGCACCATTTGATTTACTGTTTGGGAGATTGTCTGCCTTTATTTAGGTATCCATGTTAATCGCAGGCCCTTCACGAGCTGCGATTAACATGGATATTTAAACAAAAGCACTCAATCTCCCCCGCAGCCTCGCTTTACTATCAGAACAATACAGCAAGTTTCCAAACACAGCGTGTGTTTTGTAGGCTAATCTGCCTTGTTCGCAGACTTGCTGTATTGGTTTGGTAGTAAAGTGAGGCTGCGCGCAGATTGAGTGCTTTTATTTAAGAATCCATGTTAAGCGCAGCTCGTGAAGGGGCTGTGATTAACATGGATATTTAAAAACAAGCACATAATCTCCCCGCAGCCTCACTTTACTATCAAACCAATACAGCAAGTCTGCAAGTGGTTGGTGAAATAAATCCGTGCCCTTCTTCAAGGATAAAGGGAACAGCAACAGCTCCGCCGACTGGAAGGTACCCTTTCCCGTCTTTCCTGTTATAAACATTACAGGATGTAAACCCGTATTCTGCTCTGTCCGAATCTCCATCCACACTAGGACAGAGCAGAATACGGACCAAGAAGATACTAGGAGAAACTCACATTGATATTCTAGGAGGAATTTGAGGTGGGGATCTTTTTCGGACTAGACAGTATCGATTCCTGAGCTCTAGAAGAAGAAGACTGACGGCGAATTGTCGCTAGAACTAGGAGCATTTATGATCCTAACCACAGAATAGAGGAGGCATTTTCTTAATTCCATCACTGCAGTATACGTTTGTGACACATGGCATTTTTACTACGTTTTTTTAATATTCCCTAAAGCCAGAATACAGGATACTGCCCCTGATGAAGGGAAGAATATTTCCCAAAATGCATTGGGCTCTGGAAACGTTGAGATAATGTATAAATGTTCCAATGATATGAAAATTGTTAAATATCATTGACATTTTTTTGTTATATTTGATGTTACATATTCCTTTCCCTGAAAAAGAGAATGACACATTTGCATGTTGCGTACTATATATGTAAATAGGATGTAATGTAAACAATGATGGAATTGTTTTATGATCATTGAAGAAAATTTGCCACTAAAAATTGGCTAATTGCATTTGAGTTAAAGTTGTGTTGTGTGATTTATATTGTTGATATATTGGAAATCAGTTTCTATGGGAACAGTGCGCACTACATGCAGATTGCCATCTGCATCTTTCTCTTCCTTCCTGATACTTTCCATAGTGTTATGATATGTCCTAGATTTAATTGGCTGGGTCACAATTTAGTCCGGCATCTTCTGTTGAACCAGGATTTTATTCAATTGCGGCCAGCTTTTTACTTTCTCCAGATGTGAAAAACACCCACTACTTGTTATTATTTAAGTCGTTTTTTTTCAGGGGTTGTTAATGGCCACTGAATATGAATTATAGACAGCTGGTTTTAATAGGACAGTTGTTCTTTTAATTGATGAGATGAAAAATTTGTTTCTATGCATTTTTATCTTTAAGTGGATTTTATGTATATATTGTATTAAATGCTCGGAGATTTGGGATACTGATTTTTTACATTGCATGATGTTTTTTTCTATGTACTTTTATGATTTGAAAGAAAATCGAATACAGTTATGACTAACTAACTAATAAGCGTGTCAGTAATCAGCAGAAGGCAAATTGTAAATTTTTTGTAAATGACAGTATATGCAGGACATTTTACCTGACAGCATTGCCCTAGAATATGTGATGAGACTGTCATCTTCGCAGCCTTATCAATTTGATGCTTAAGTTGGGTCTATTTGAGAAGTCTGTGACTGCCTTCGCCAAAATTACAGACTGGAGCATGATCAAATTCCGTTGCAGATATGGGGACTTGTATACATATCTATTAGACCTGACATCCTTGCCATGGTTTCCCCTGAATTTTTACCTCCTGATCTCCTGTTTTGCTGACTTTTATTGTTGCTGGCTTTAGGATTCTGGGCACTATACCACTGCTAACCAGTGCTAAAGTGCATATGCTATGTACTCTAAACATGGTAGCATTGGCTGATCCGCAATTGGCATATTTAATTTACTTGTAAGTCCTTAGTACAGTGCACTGTATGTGCCCAGGGCCTGTAAATTAAGTACTACTAGTGGGCCTTTAGTACTGGTTGTGCCACCCATTCAGTAGCCCTTTAAACATGGCTCAGGCCTGCCATTGCATAGCCTATGTGTGCAGTTTTAAACTGCCATATAAACCTGGCAAGTTAACTTACTTGCCAGGCCCAAACTTCCCTTTTATTACACATGTCACCCATAAAGTAGGTCCTAGACAGCCCCATGGGCAGGGTTCAGTATAAAGAGTTTTACATGTCCTGATAGTGAAAAACTAAAAAATAATTTTTACCTAGTGCAAGGCCTATCTCTCCCAAAGGTTAACATTGGGATTGCCTTAAAACATATCTAAGTGTAATTTCTCATTGGGAGCAAATGGAAAATTGGAATTTGGTGTCTCTGGACTCCCAATTTAAAAAGACATATTTTAGTAAAGTTGGTTTTTAAATAACAGGTCTGAAAAGGTCACTTTTAGAAAGTTGGCATTTTTGTACTTTAACCATCCTGTGCCTCTGCCTGTCTCAGAAAACAGGTCTAGGTCAGAGTGACAGCTGGGCTTTGTGCATTCCTTCTAAACAGTTAAACAAAGAGAGCTGGGGGGCGAAATTTGCATCTTGATGGCCCATCACTAGACTGATGGGCCTTCCTGCGGTAGATTGGGAGGGAGGAGACACTTGCACCTGGATAGGGCTGCACCTGTCGTCACACAAAGATCTGCATACTCTCCAGTAGTTTGTCTGGAGCCAGGGAAGGAAGGACAGGGACCTTGTGAGGTTCTTTGATGCCTTCCCCACTTCAAAGACACATTTTGGTATATGTACTGGACCCAATGCACCCCCAATTTAGCTCACATTTGGGTCCTGAAAAGATTCTGCCAAGAAGAAGAGCTGTGCTGTCAGGAGGGACGGCCACTTTGCCACTTGCTTTGCTGTGTTGACTTGCTGCCTGCTGGGTGCTGTGTTGCTAGGAGAGAGTGCCAATTAGCAACTGACTGTTGTGTTGCCCTGCTACCTGCTATCTGCTACCTCTGCAGTGAGGGAGAATTGAAATTTCCCTCCACAACCTCACCAAACCTGAGTAACTTTAAGGGCTTGTTGGCTTGTCGCATGTTCCAGAAGTCTCGGGCCATCAAAGACTTCATCTCCATGATGACTACCCCTGGACTCAGTCAACCCGAAGTCCTGTCCTCCTTGAACTGCCAAAATGACTCCTGGCCCTTTAAGCAGGGTGCCATAGCTGTTTTTCTACACTCACACACGTGTGTGCCCTGTAGTACTGAAGATTGCTGTGGTTTTCTGCCGGGTGCTATCTGCGCACACGTCTGCCCCGCCTAGGGGAGATTTTCGTATCTGCACTAAGTGAGGACCGCACGGTGTCCAAAGTCAGTCTAGAGTTGCCGGTCCTTGCAAACCCGCCCCGTCCCCTAGTCGAGAAACACTTCAATCTACAAACCCAGAATCACTTTGTAGGCATCTAAAGGAGCCACATCCTCGTAGCTCTGCAGGTGGGGACTGCTCTGGCAGCATTGCGACAGCCCCGCTTCCAACCTCAACTTCAGGGTGCTGCTGCGTCCGCTCGCCAAATATCAGCGCTACATGGATCCGACTAGCCGCTGCTCCAGGGAGGAGATTGAGACCCCGGAAGCCCATCTGTTCCATGCTGCCTCTGATACAGTAAGGTAATGCGACCTCCAGGAACCCTGTGGTCTACCTAGCTGCATTGCACTGTTAGGCGGCTGAACTCACTAGTATCCAGCCTGGGTAAGGACTCCCACACAGGTGACTCTTAGCGCACAGGTACCTTGCCTTTAACACCAGTATCTTATCCCAAAACCTTTGAAACACTACTCTTCTGCTCCAACACATAAACTGTCCCTTTTGTGATCCCTGACGGGACCATATTCAGCGTGAGCAGATTATGGCAAAGCCCCGAGAATTAGCGCAGATAGTTGTCAACCTTATTTGGATTTTGATTTCGTCATATTTTAATCACATACAGATTATCTGTTTTTCTAAACTGGTTTGGAGTTGTTTTGTGGTGTTTTTCCTGTGATACTGTAGACATCGTATTGCACAAATACTTTACACATTGTCTCTTTAGGTAAGCCTGACTGCTCTGCGCCAAGCTACCAGAGGGTGAGCATAGGTTATCTTAGGTGTGCAACTGACTTACCCTTGCTAGAGTGGTGGGTGCTGCCTGGCTTAGGTACATACCCTAGCCAACTAGAAACCAGATTGCTAACAATATTCTTTGGTACCTGCATAACATTACGTTAGGGCTATCCTTACACATCAGACAAACATTATGTGTATTTACTGTTCTGACTGCATACACTTCTCAGTACTGGTATAAGTTACACAGTGGGGAAATATAAATATAATGGGCCTCATTTATGAAAGCCTTGCGCCACCGGTGCGTCACTTTTTCCCACGTTAAAAGTGACGCACCGGCGGCGCAAGGCCTTCATAAATAGGCCGAATGTGAATATAGTTTATTAAGCACAACTTTAATCTACATATATTACCTGCCTTACATATATGTATACCAGAGGGATTGAATTCTGATGAAGAACTAACGGTTCATCTTTAGCTATAGACTACCGCTGCAGCAGGCAGAGGTGTTTGGTATACTTATGTAAATACTATTCCAACACTTTTTTTTTGTAGCTTTATTTTGATTGTATCCTTTGGGGATGCATTGTCAAGTCAAGTCAAGTCAGAGGAACTTATTAAGCTCATATATCACCATAGGGTCTCCTGGCGCTAGCGAAGTCTCCGCGAAGACTGATGAGCGGGTATGCAGGCATTATAGAAGGTCAAATAACCAGGTTGTTAGGTCCTTACGGAAAAGCTTATGGTCAGCGATGGAGAGGAGATGAGGGGGAAGCTTATTCCAGAAAGCAGGTGGGAGAAAGAAGAAAGATCGACCGCCGTTCCTGGGGGTGCGGATTCTGCGAGGGGTGAAGAGACATTTAGTACATGACCTAAGCGTCCTACTTGGATGGTATCAGCTAAGTTTCTTAGCAAAATAACTAGGCCCGGTTCCATACATGCTCTTATGAGCGAGACATAGGGTTTTGAAGTGCCATCGCTTCTTAATAGGGAGCCAGTGAAGAGTCTTCAGACTAGGCACTGATGGGGCTCTTGATGGAATGTTTAATACTAATCTAGCAGTGGTGTTTTGCAAAACTTGAAGCTTGGAGTAGTGCGCCTCGTTTATGGAGGCCAACAGGGCATTTACATACTCAATACGATTTATGATAAGTCCATGGACCAGCGGTTTCCTGTATTCGATGGGGATCCATTGAAAAATTCTGCGTAGTTTACGCAAAGTGCCATAACAGATGCCAATTTACATGATTTATATGGCTTTTGATTGACAACTGGTTGTCAATCATTACTCTGAGGTTCCACACCACAGGTTTGGGAGATGGACAAGGGCCCAGATTCTGAGGCCACCAGTCACTAAATCAGTATTCATCCCCCTTAACAAAAAGAATGACCTCTGTCTTACTTCCATTAAGTTGTAAGTGATTGGTATGCATCCAGTTGTCAATATAGGACATGCAGTTTTTGAAAATGGATCTTTGTTTCGGTGGGGTCAGGGCCAAGGGTAATCAATAGCTGGGTGTCATCAGCAAATGACACCACATCAAAACCTTAGGACCTGATAAACCTGGCTAGGGGTATCACATACAGGTTGAAAAGCATGGGACTTAAGATGGAGCCTTGAGGGACTCTTATACTTACAGACCGACTGCAAAAGGCCAGGGTGCCTATTTGCACTGTGGTGGTTTGATTTGTTAGATAATTTCTAAACCAGTCTAAGGCCATACCCCTGACACCTACCTCCCAGAGCCGCTGTTCTAAAATGCTATGGAAGATGATGTCAAAGGCGGCCAACAGATCCAACTGGAAGAGCATGGCTGACTGCCCGTTGTCCAAGGCCAGATTACTGTTGTCTACAACCTCCACCAACAAGGTTTCGGTGCTGTGTGCCACCCTAAACCCCGACTGTTATGAGTCCATGACTCTCCAGATGGGTGATAAGCTGCTTATTGACCAAGGACTAAAGTACATTTCAACAATATGAAAGCAGGGAGATTGGACGGTAGTTGCTAGGTACTTTTGGCTCAGCAGAGTTTTTTTTTAGAATTGGCTCTACTTGTGCTGCTTTCCATCTAACGGGGACCATTGCTTGTGTTAATGACATGTTGAATAAGTCTGTGAGTTTACCCGTGAGCAAAGGAGCAGGGTGAAAGCAGGTCTACTGGGGAACCCGATTTAATCTTAGCCAGAGCGTTTGAGACTTCATCTGAAGTAAACGCAGTGAACTCCAGTAAAAGAGAAAAGTTGGAGTCAAGGTTAGTGACTGGATTATTATCAGGATTTTTGATATAGTGGTATGAAAAAGACCTATAAATTTATTTAATCTTTTCATCAAAAAAAGTTGACAACATGTCAGCCCATTCTTGCGAAGATGTATTACCAGGCTGGTCAGAAAGAGGAGTAGTAAACTTGTTTAATATTTTGTAAAGCTCCTTGTTGGATTTGGAAGCTTTGTTAATCCTATTAATAAAATACACCTTTTTGGCATGTCTGATGTTATCTAAGTAGCCTCAATGGATCTGGTTATATTTTTGACGATCTTCACTGGTCTTAGTTTTTCTCCATCTACGCTTGGCATTCCTACTAGACAGTTTTTCAGCTTTCAGTGCTTCTTTGAACCAGGGTGATACCCTAGGCTTGATCTTGACCCTTGACAGACGTGCCAAGGTGTTCAGGGCCAATGTGATTGCGTCCTCAAAGGCTATTACTGCATGATCAAAATTCTCTGTGTGGGTTAGAGATGGGGGGCGGGTTAAAATGAGCCGAAAAGGTCACTGAAGTGACTTTACGCCATGGCCTTCTCCAAGTGGGTTCACTACTGGGATAGTTTTTTTGTGGTGCGTATTGGTAAGGAGAATTTTAGCAGGTAATGATCAGACCAGAGCAGAGGGAGGGGGAACTCAACTCTAAGGGGCATATTAGCAAAGAATAGAAATATTTATTGCAAAACGCGCTTAAAGCATTTTTTTAATCGCTGCCTATCGCTGGATATGTTAGCGGAGAAAACATGCTATTAGCAACGTTTTTCTCCATTGTGCTAAAATATCCTGCGGTAGCGGCAAAATGCGTGAATATCGCTGGAAATCCAGCGATATTCCCGCATTAACGCCAATGAGGGCTTAACCTGACAATTCACCCCCCAATGAATACACAAGTACTTCATCCTATTAGCTGGCGTTAGATTCTAGCTATAATCGCGTTTAGCACAACTTTTTTATCGCTAAGCCTGCATTGCTAATAGGCGACAGCTGTGTTAGTGACTGCTTTCAGTCGCTAACAGTTTGGGTACGCCCACTTTGCATGTCATTAGCGATAAATATCGCTGACATGCAAAGTGGGCCCCAAACCGGTCGCTATCGCCTAAAAGCTGTCGCTAACTGCTGTTAGCGACAGTTTGATGATAGAGCGATAAAAATATCGCTGCTTTAGCGGCAAAAAGTGCCGCTAAAGTGGCGATTTGCCCTTGCTAATATGCCACTAACATTGGTTGAGTTGGTAAACAAAAGATCAAGAGTATGGCCAGCCAGGTGAGTGGGTCCCACCACCATCTGGACTAGACCCAATGTGTAAAGATTCGTCACCAATTGACTTATGTCGGGGTCTGATGGCAGCTCCGCATGGTAATTAAAATCTCCAATAAAGAGAAAATTATCAGCAGCTAATACATGTGAGGCAATTATCTCAAGTAGATGGTTTATAAAATTAGGTTTTCTGGCATGGAGGTCTGTACACTAGGGCACCTCTCCAAGTTCCTTTTGATTGTGTTTAAATTTTGAAAATGTACATTTCAGACGTTTCTGTGGTAGAAGTATCTTATGTGGTGATTTCTAGTTCCACCCTGGTGGCTATTGCGATACCTCCTCCTCTTGTGGCATTTCTGTCTAATCTAGATGATATTCTGTAGGAAACGCAGTTGCCACGTCAGGGGAGGCAAATTAATGGAGCCAAGTTTCAGTAATGAAACAGGCTTTTCTAGGTCAAGACGGCTCCATATTTCCAAAGCGTGCTTTGGGATCGAAAGGCATTAAAATAAAGCCCTTTTCGTTGTTTAGGGATCTCAGTGATGTCTCTGACACTTTTTTTATTGAGGTGCTGGGAAAGGAATTGACTTATTGATAATGGTTTCAATGTCTACTATGGGAGTGGCTCTATACACAAAGGTATCTACGAGGAAATCGGTTACAGAGGTAGTAAAGGGTTTATTTAATAATTTAAGGTCTTGGCTTGAGTAGGAAAATGTTACCATATCTGCACTGGGCAAAGTTGGATTAACGGTCATTTCAGAGAAAACGAGCAGGGGTCCTGGTGGCTGGCGGCAGTCTGGCGCGGACCGGCACAGACACGCTTGCCTTTGGTGCGCTCCGCTGCGCGTGTCCGCACCCCTTCCTGCCTTAAGTAGGTAGGAGGAGAGGAGGCGTGATTGCAGGCTAGAACGCTAGCGTTAGTTCCGGTGAACACCGGGAGTGAAGGAAAAGCAAGACTGTTGGGTAGACACACCTTTTTGACGCAAACTCATGTGTAAAAGTCTTTGTAAATCTGGGTTTGCGTCACAGTACATGATTGGATGCGTGGGAAAGCCTATGCTCCACCAATGTAATGCCTACCCGAAGCAAAGTAATGCAAGACAGCGCTTTGTGCTGCATTTCATTACTTTGTATTTGCTAAGCCACGCAAAGCGGCTTAGTAATTGCCAAAATGGATTTTGCATCGGGGCTGTGCAACAGAAGTGACACAACAGCAACGCAAAATCATAGAGAATCTGGGCCTAAGGCTCTACTCACATTAGTTGATGCAGTGTGGGTCACAAGATGATTGCTTTAAGCTTCTGCTTATCTAAAAAGTCACACAGTGCCACTGTGTGTCACATGAAACCAGCTCTCTTCACACAGTCACACAGCAAATAGCCGAAATCACACGGTGAGCTGGAAAGCCTTACATAGAGTAGCCTCCCATCTTGTGTGTAGAAGGGTTTGGACCTATAAAGTTCATTAAGGATTTAGCATCTTCCATTGAACGATGGGTGTAGGTTCAGAAGATTTGTTTTTTTGTAGTTTTAAAAGGATAGGAGATGCTTTTGGGCAGTGACTGACCCTAAACCCTGTCCCCGCCCACTGACCCGCCTCTTTTGTTGACCTTCCCGGGCTCTTTGGGCCACAAAGAGCTGACAGCTGTGCTTCCATGCTGTCCAAACTCTGTCCTTCTCAAACTGTGGGAATGCTTTCTGGCTTAGCAAGTCGGTCACCACCATGCTCAGAGCTGTCCAGAGTCCATTGAGCAAGGACCGCCTGAGATATCAAGGATTGCTGTTGCATTTTATTCCTTTTTCAGGCAAAAAGCTGTAGGGTAACCTGTCATATAGAGATAGAGGTGCATAAAAAGCGAGGTAACTAGGATGAGAACAAGGGGGATGGGTCGTCGAATTTAGGGGCGCGGCAACAAGTATGGGAACTGTTAGTGTAAAACTAAATAAGATTGGGTATGTCCCTCCCAGTAGATCCTGCGCACTTGAACCACTGGGTACAACCGAAGAGACAGCGTGCTTAGTATGTTACAGCTGTATAGGGACATATAAACCTAGCATGACAACGGGTATCATTGGAAGAAACCATATCATTTGCTAAACATGCCCCTGGGAGTGACGAAATCAGACTGGAGACTTAGAAGGAGAAACGAGATACATGAATTAACCACAAACCAGTACAAGGAGCATTCCAGTTTCATTGTTATTGGAGGAGGCAGTTGGAGGGATCGAAGATGCACCCACCTCTCTCCCTCCCAATTCTTGCTCCTTGCACTAGGCGCGCTAAAAGTTTGACCCACTGCTAATGCAGGCTTTCCTCAGACCATATCTCTCAACACGCACCCTATAGCTAGGTCGATTTGAATCATGTGGCCGGTTTGACAAAATTATGTGGCAAGAAAAGGTGAATTTTTGGGGAGTAATGGGGCACAGTAAGTGGTAGCATTGCCTCCTTATCTTGTCACTTTTACACATCATTAACACTGTCTGAACAAATGTTTCACCTCATTAGTACCGGTTTAACACACAAATACGCAATAAGCAAGAGGAATTGGACCAGTTAACTTACTTTTGCAAACGGGCCTGGCTTTTATTGCACAGCTACACTTGTTGCTGCGCTTTTCTACCTTTTGATCCGTTGGAGCTCGAAACATTTTTGGCTAGAACCTTCTGATTATGCAGCAGATTAGATTATGTGGCAAATGCATCAAATCCGTAATTTTGCAGAAAAAACCTGCAGACGCAACATCTCAGAATTCGAGTGAACCTGCCTATTGCGTCCTCAGGATTTGCACGGTAGAGCCTCCCTGGTGCCGGGCCGGGCCTGTGAAAGGTGGAGAGCGAGATGGGGGCCTACACGTGGCATGCCCCTGGCCACACAAAGCAACAGTGAGGAGAAAAGCCAATAATTGAATTAAAACAACCTCTGGTCGGAGTCCGGTCGAAAGAAAGAACGCACGCAGCTTTTCAAAGGGACTAACACGCTTTCCCTGCTGCGTTATTTGAAAGTAATTCACAGAATCCACGGAACACGATGCTGGCGTCTGAATAACTCCCAATCAGCAAAGCCCCGGGAGACCCCTGACTAAAGAGGACTCTGCACGTTCAGAGGTCACGTGCTGTGCTCGCGCTGACAGAGGCTGGACCCTTCGCGCGCACAGCGTCACTTCAGATTCGGCCTGCTGAAAGGCTTTGTTTTGGAGCAGACACCAGTGTCTTTTCGTCCTAAAGGCCTCTCAGACCTATAGAGCTACTTTGTTCTCAGCCCAGCTCGTGTTGGTTTCACTGAACGACACGTTTCATGGAATCTTACTGGGTTTGTGTGTCTGGTTCTGTAGGTATGCCTTGGCTTTCAACGTTTCCATGTTAATTGTAGTTTATAATAGAATCACGTAGTCATATAACGTACACATATCACAACAGTTGTCAATGAGAATGCAGATGCTACTTACTGTGCCGTAACTCACGAGAGGGAAAGCCTCGAATGAACCGTGAAGCTCTCCCTCATCAAGGGTAATAAACAGCATATTATATTCAGAGCATCTGCTTATGCACTGGATGCCATGGCAACATCAGGATACAAGGGGTTAGTATTGTGCGAGATATCATGATTAATAGGAGACGTTTTACCGTACGTAAAGTAATTATTACAAGCAATCTGTGAGGCAGCAAAAGTTTTTTTTCCCATTCTTTGAATGCATGTTTAGTTGTACAGTTTTTTGTGTGTCTCTTTTACTACCTCTGTGTGTGAAATAAATGCTTAGCACTACCCACTGAAGTGCCTAACTGCTCACCCACAATACCACAAAAGAGAGGATTTGAGGTGTAATTTGTGACTTTGTAATTTCTTTGGAGTTTGGCTAGACTCTCTGCACAGTGTACCTAATTTTGCAGCAATATATAGATAGCCAGCTTCCTAGAGTATGCTTTAAATATGTTGATATGCTGACCCCTTCATAAATCCAATAGGTCAACTTTTTATATTTTGGTGTTGTGGCCTGTTGACAAAGTCAGTAGGACTGCCTTGCTTAAAATGACACCCTTTCCATTGTAAATTCATATAGTTAGCCCTGTGCACCTGGAGGGGTTTGAGCGCTAGAACCTGTGCTCAACCCCCACTGTGCATGGCTCGACCCTGCACAGTGTGAGGTTGGCCGCCCTCAAGGGGTTGGATACAGGGCCTGGCTGCAAGTCAACCCCATTCAATCTGATACCCGATGTCTCGCGTCTAGTTCGTGCTATATAAAACTCTAATAAAAATAAATTCCAACAGTGTGGCATGGAGTTGGCTACCTGCTGGGGGTTGGTCTCAGAGCCTAGCCGCAGGCCAACCCCACGCTGAGCACATCAGAAGGCTGAGTGTGGCATGAGTTGGCTGCTTGAGGGAGGATTATAGGCAGGCCCTGCGGCCAGCCTATTCAGCCACGTGCGGCGTGGGGTTGGCATTACATATGGTAATAAACTATCACTTTACCATAAATTAACTGAAAAACACAAAGGTTAAAGTGATGTTATAGTTAGTTACAGCTGGGCCTGCTGGCTTAGTCTACTAATGCTGCCACTGTAGCGGCCAGTGTACAACCTCATGGTCACAGGTTTAAATACCAGTGGGTCTACTCAGCCTTTCTTCCCTCTGAGGTCGATAAAATGAGTACTATTGAGTTAGTTAACAATAAACATCTGTTATTCAGCGCCAAGATACTTTTGGGTCAACGTGCGCTTTACAAATGCACATGTTAGGTATGATAATAATATCTTGTCATTAAAATTTGCCACTGTGTGGTTATAGTTACATCAGAGTTTAGATAGGAAGAGTGTTTTTTATTTTACTAATAACTTTGGTACTGTTAGACGAATCTTCAGAAAATGTTCCAAACATGAACGATCATCTACCTCAACTCCTTCTTGGGTGATCTGTCAAGCATAGGGTGAGGAAAAGGGGAGGGTCCCAAAACATTCCTTCCCTATGTTAATTTCCGAAGGAAATTTTGAGAAGCAATACAGAAGAAAATGCTAAATAGAATTACACCAAATTTGGCAGAAAGTTCGAACCTCATTCAGAACTAGTGCTTTCATTATCTGGTGAGAATCCGTTCAGCTGGTTTTGAGAAATTCACATTTAAAGAAATGCTTGTTCTAAACTTGAAAGAGTTATAAAAAAATAGGTATGTCTAGAAAGCTGGTCCCACAGGAGTCCTGTGGCCCTCCAGCAGTCCCATAAATTAAAAATTGAATATTTTAATTGGTTACGGAGCTTTTTTTCCCCCCTTGGCCACCGATCCCATGGGACAGAGCGATCGGTTTGGTTGGCCACAACTTGAACAGAAATGTTGCAGCAGTCAGTCATTGCAGGACACTGGGACTCGTAGTTGAATTAAACTGTAGTTCAATTGAGGTTGAATTAAAAAAAACACATAAGGGGGCAGAGTATGAATACCTTGACCTTGTGGCACTTGTGGGACAGACCCAGAGGGACCAATGCAGGGACCTAAATAAAATAAATTGGACTGCGGTATTCCCATGAGATCCAGCCCTGCTCTTCTTTGAGGTACTGCCTTGCTCCCGCTGGAGCAGCTGCACAAGTGGCAGCCCCTTTTATACCATGGGAGCGTGGAAACGTCAATAAGTGAAGATTGCGCGGTCCCACAGTACCATTAGTTGAAGCTTGTGCAGCGGTACCACAGGAGTACTGTTATACCATGAACAAATAAATGAGAAATTGTGAGATGGGGTCTGTGGGGGATTAGCCGTATGGGAGGTTGTGCATCTGTGGGGGGTTGGGCGTAGGGCCTGGCCACAGCACAGGTCCTGCTGCCAACCCCCTGCCATGCATGGCATACATCCGTGCAAGCAGGAGGTTGGGCACAGGGCCTACCTATAACTTCCTTCCGTGCCCTTCTTGACAGAGAAAACATCTTTGCAGCATCATCGTAAAATGTGTGCATTGCTTGCACTACTTTATTATGGAGAATTTCCATCAAAGAATAATTCTGATTTATTCGTAACTCTGAGCCGTATTATTTTTAAATATGTGTAAAACCAGGCAAAGAAGGTCACCCTGTTGCAGCATGAGCGAGTCTGAGTCGCAAGATATTTGAAACTTGGCGAATTTTCCATCAACCCTTCTGTACTGTATTTCCCAAAGTTCTACACTGGTTTCAGTATGGAGATGTCTGAAGCAAGAGGAATTGACAAAGATTGATTCAAGTACATTTGGAGATCCACCATGTATCTTCAGATTAGTTCAGTGCAAAACTCTGTGAATAGGTTTAAGACGGATAGTGTAAATGTAAGACGCTGTTTTGGATAGCTCCCATTATGCTTAGAACCCCCAGAGCTTACTTGCCTCCTCAGTTTGAATGGCTTGCACAATAAATTTCAGAGTGTTGGTAGTTTGCTTATATTGTGTATGACCTAGTAATGAAGTGGATAATTTTCCCGGCCTTGCAGGAGGAAGCAGAGGGGACGGTGTGTGCCCATGGAGAGCCTGGCCTGAAGGTAAGGTGCTTTAGTACCTATGTGTTAAATGTTGTTATGTTATGTTAAATCAATTTGTTAAGCGCGCTAACACCATTAGGTTTCTTGGCGCTGTACAGAGGGAGTCGGGAGGAGAGACAGAAAATAACATAACAGAGGAAGAGACTAGTGGTAGGCTACCGTAAACAGATGCGTTTTGAGGGAGGATCTGAACGTGGAGTAGGGGGAGAGCAACCTAAGAGAAAGAGGTAAGGAATTCCAAAAAGACGGGGCTAAGAAAGAAAACCTAAGACCACCGTGTTTCTTCCGCTTGAATCTGGGGACAGAAAGTAAAGCCAATTGGGAAGACCGAAGGGTACGGGAAGGGACATAAGGATGAAGCAAGGAAGAAATGAAGGAGGGGCCAAGACCAGTGAGAGATTTGAAAATGATGCAACCGAGCTTAAATTTACAGCGGGCAGAGACCGGGAGCCAGTGGAGACTTTTTAGGAGAGGTTGGACATGCTGATCTCTAGGTTGATGGTAGATCAAGCGAGCAGCTTGATTTTGGATCAGCTGGAGTCTCCTGAGTTGGTATGCAGGAATGCCTACATATAGCGCGTTTGCGTAGTCAAGCCTAGACATGACTAGCGCAAGCAGGGCCAAAGTAAGGGCATCGATGGTAAGTAGGCGGGAGATTTTACGTATTTTCCTGAGCTGGAAATGGCTGGAGGAAACTACAGCGCTGGTCTGGGGTGTCATAGATAGGTCGTTACTTATGACAACTCCCAGACTTTTTGCAGAGTTGACGGGACAGGGGGGGCTGCCAAGACTGGCAGGCCAGAAAGAAGAGTTCCAGGGATTGGAGGGCCCCCCGACAAGAACCAGCTCAGTCTTGTCGGGGTTGAGTTTCAGGTGGTTTGTGCCCATCCAATCACTGATAGAGCAAAGGGGTTTTTGAAAAGTGAAGATAGATTGATCGCTGGAGTCAATGGTGAAAACCAGTTGGATGTCATCCGCGTAATTAAACGCGGAGACATTGAATCGGCGGAGGGAGCGGATAAGCGGGGCCAGGTATAAATTAAAAAGGAGAGGAGATAAAGAGGAGCCTTGCGGGACACCACAAGACAACTCGACTGTGTACATGGTTATCACAATTATTCCTCTTACCCTTTATTACTGTTCACACATCTATACTAATATTACTGTGTATCTTATTTGTATTCCTTGTGTCTCTATTCTATAGCAGTTGATACCGCACACATTGTGGTATTTGATCAGTGTGCACAGGCCTCTCATTGTTTCTGCCTTTGGCAGAAGTTCAAGGTCGCCAGCGGAGGAAGGTCAAGGCAGGATACCATGTTCTGCCTCCATGCTTTGCTTGACAGTGCTGGATTTTTAGGGGACTGGCTTGTGGGGTTGTGTGAGTTTTCTTCTGGAGCGGGCCTTCTCTGGCCGTTTAGGATGGACTTTTGCCATGAGAGGCGGGGTCAATGCTGATCTGGATAAGGCGGCTCTCCTCTCTGTCAAGAATGGCCCAGTGGGTGAAAATGATGGGTTGGAATGCTACCCAGAGCAAGTTCCATGGTTTAGATTGTTTGCAAGCATTCCTCGCATCACCTTTCATGTGTTTGATTAAACAAGCCAGTTTGGCCAAGGGGCCTATGCACCCCTGGCCCCCAGCGAAGGAATTGAGGACCTCGTGCCTGTCCCTCGTGGAGAGAGGTCCACTTCTTGAAACCACTGCCACAATTCCAGTTCATGTTCCCCATATTGATCCCCAGTAGAGAGGACAAAAGTTAAAGTTTTACTTGCTTTTCATCATGCAGGCTATCGCTGGGGGGGGGTCACTGGTGGCTCACCGTGCATGTTGAGTGGGCTACATCCACCGTTTTACAAACCACAACACGGGGGGCCTGACTCACAAATCTCCCCAATGAGAAGCCTCGGTTTGTCTCCTTACGTTTCACACTCCGCATGGAGTTTTGTTTTCTATTGCTGGAGATGACAGCGGGTCTGTATATTTGTATGTCCTTTTTTTCCTTGTTTTTTGTCATACAGTAAAAAATGGTTAAATTTCTTTTTTCTTGTTGAACACCATCTTATTATTATTTGCACGTTGCATTTAAGTTCATTTACTTGCGGGAGGTGGTGCCTGATATGGGCACAGATAGTCACTGTAGCAAGTGCAGTTGTGCGGAGGCCCTTTGTGAATCAGACCTTCTATTCACAAAATGATGTTTACATTTTATAATTTTTGTACGTTCTGCTGACTATCTTAATTTTAAAATATTCTATATTTCAGGGAGGGAAGGGCGATGAAGGTGAAAAAGGACAAAAGGTACAAAACACCCTCTATTCAAGGTTCTGCTGCAAACCTACCAGCTAAAATGATGTTTGAGATTAAAGTGGGATAACGTGCTATGAGAGAACTAAATATTTCAAAATTTCATTAACAGCATGTCAGCAAGGTTAGGCTCTAAATGAAATTGATTTGTGATCTATGTTTAGTACAAAAACGAATTTAGGTGGCTAAAGCTTTGTTCATCTAGGTTGTTGTTGACTCATTTTGGTGAAAATTAGCTAAAAATAAGATTTATGTTTTGAAAATGCGTGCTAGAATATTAGAGGTGGAAAAATTTGCGAAGTCTTTAATCGCTCAGATTCACATTTAAAAAAAAAAACTGCACCTGCTCTGTATACAAAGCTGGCAAAGTCCAAAATAACAACCGTGGATATTAAAAAAGGGCCGTGAACCTTTCCCATAGCCATGCAAGACTGTGACCATGGTCGAATCGGGATTACCATTCGGCCCGGGCACTCCCAAAAAAGTGTCCCACATTCCTGGATCACGCCCTTTCATGAAGCAGCATTTGGCTAGTTTCATCAGGGTCATTTTTAGAGAAATGTTTCAGAAATTATGTATTTTAAAGCTCATAGAGCCAGAAACATTGGTGAAAACTAGAAACTCTACATTTTGGCTGGGCGGGTGAAGTGAAATAAAGGGGCCCAAAGGCCACAACTCCTTTTTTTTTTTTTTTTAAATATATTTTTATTGCAGAGTTATAAACCACAGGATACAGTTAATCAGCCAGTACACTTGTGAGATCCCCCCGTCCAATAAGAATTCCCAATCGTACACAGCCATTCAGCCCGCATCCCGGAGGCCGGGCGGCATATTATATTGCTCAAGAGGAACACAGCACAGTGCACGTCCCATAGGGACCCTGGTTGAAAGATCGTTTTACGTATCTGCTTTTACCCCCCCACCCACAACAACATTCCTGTCAGCCATCCCAGTGATAGTCAGTGATGTCGCCCTTGTCGGGACCTGCCCTAGGCGCTATGGGTCGTCACACCTGGCCGCTCTACCCAACCATTCTACCCTCCACATAGTATCCACCGTCCCAGTAGATCCAAGACCCTAGCAAGTGACCATCTAATGGCTTCCGGCCCTCCCCAAACACCCTACAACCAACCCCCCCAAAGCCCCCCCTCCCCTGGCAACTGCTAAGGTGTGTGCCTCGTTCTGTCGAGGTGGATGGGTCCACTACAGTGCGTGGTGCTATACTTCTGTGGTCGCCCCGCGGTGTCCAGCGGCTTAGTTCTCGCCATCCTTATCCTCTACCAAAGAATCACGCAAAGCCTGTACCACTAATTCCCATGCACGCGCCGCATCCAATGCCTTCTCATTCCCCAACTTCACAGCATGCTTCATCCGGAGCACACTCTCGCAGTCAGACCACCGCAGCAGCTCATTCTTCCATCTACGCAGTGAGGGCCCCCCCCTGGACTTCCAATGCCACGATATTTCCCTCTGTGCCAATATCAGGCCCAGATCTATGAATTTGCTTGTCACCCTGGTGTGCTTAGTATGCGGGAACCAGAGCAATAGGCACGCCGCCATGTCGAATTCCACCTCCCTGTCAGTCACTTCATTCAGAAGTTCCCCTACCTCCGCCCAATAGGTCCCCAGTTGCGGGCACCCCCAAAACAAGTGGTCCATGTCCGCTCCTGGGGACGAACACCGCGGGCAACAGGCATCCGGCACCTGAAAGTACCGCTGTAATTTCTCAGGAGTTAAATAGGCCCTATGGAGCACATAGAAATGCACTTGCTGAAAACGTGCGTTCCTGGTGCCCGTCCACGTGCGTCGCAGGATGTGACCCCATGCCGTATGCCGTATCCGGTATGGGCCGGCCGACGCTCACCTCCCATTTAGCCTTGAGCCCTTGGAGTGGTTCCAGACCCTCGTTCAGCATCCTATTATGGAGGCACGTCACAGCTTTAAACGTACCAGCCGCCATCACCACATATTGGCACGCCATAGTTGTCGTGGGTTCCAGGAGCCCCTCCTTCCAGTGCTTTTGTATGGCAGCCACTACTGCCGCGTGTAGGAGGAAGCCCCCAGCAGGCAGCCCGAACTGGTCCCGGAGCACCTCGAACGGCGCCAAAGCCCCATCTATGTACAGGTCGCCCACCACCTGCAGTCCCGCCTCCTCCCAATCCAGCAACGGGGACCAATCTCCTCCGTGTGGCAATGCCGTCAACATCCCGATCGGGATCTCCGGGGCATAAGGCCGCGACGCCCTCGCTCTCCGAAGGCTCCTTTGCCAGCACAGCCGGAGCGTCCGCTCTTCCATGGTGAGGGCCCGTAACTCGAGCCGCTGCTGCATGACGATGTAGGACAGCACGTGGCGTTGTATTCCCCGATCCCGATCCCCCTCCGGGCCCCGGAACACCCTGGCTACGTTCTGTGTAAGGACCTGCAACTGCGCTGCAAGATAATACAGCTCAAGGTCGGGCACAGCCATGCCCCCTTCCAGCTTGGGGCGAAGTAGCGTGCTCAGGGCTACTCTACGGCGGCCATGCCCCCATAGAAAGCCAATTATCATTGACCGCAGTTCTTTAAACACCCCCTGGGAAATCCAGACAGGCAGCGTTCGGAAATAATAGAGGAAGCGGGGGAGCGCCACCATTTTCAACAGTGCTATCCTGCCCAGGACTGTCAGCGGGAGGGTCGACCAGAAAGACAAGCTGCCCCGCAGCGCCCGGACACAGCGGCCAATGTTGCCCTCCAATAAGTCCGCAGCCGCATGGTAAATGCGGACACCCAAATAGGTGATGCAAGAGGGTTCCCATACCACACCCAAATCACTGCTAGGGGCTGGCGATCCCGCTCGCAGCGGGAACACACAAGTCTTCGCCCAATTGACCTTAAGGCCCGACAGCCGGCCGAACTCAGACAACAGATCCATCGCTCCAACCAATGCCCCCGAGGAGTCAGCTAGGTACAGGAGCAAGTCATCCGCGTACAGCGATATATAATGCCACTGCCCGCCACTAACTATCCCCGTGTATCGGTCACCTGACCTCGCATGGACCGCCAGGGGTTCCATCGCCAGGGCAAACAATAGGGGGGAGAGAGAGCATCCCTGTCGTGTTCCCCTGCCCACCGGGTACGCCGCAGACACCAGGCCGCCCAATCGTACTCTCGCCATCGCCGAGGTATATAAGACCCTCGTCCACCTCCGAAACCCCTCGCCCATGCCAAACCTCTCTAGCACTCCATCCAGGAAGGGCCATTCCAAGCTATCAAAGGCCTTCTCGATGTCCACAGACAGAACCGCCGGTGCTCCCTCCCCGTCCAAGATGGCGTCCATTATTCCCACCAGGCGGCGGATATTCAGCGCCGTGCTCCTCGTGGGTATAAACCCGGCCTGGTCCCTGTGTACCAGGCCCGTCATATGCGGGGCCAGCCTGGTGGCCAGGATTCGGCTCAGGATCTTATAATCCACCGTCAGCATGGACAGCGGGCGATAAGACCTCACATCCGCGGCATCCCGGCCAGGCTTGAGGAGCGGTACAATCAAGGCCTCCCGCATGGACCCAGGCAATGCCCCCGTCTCGAAGGCTTCCATGTACACCACCAGCAGCCTGGGCGCCAAGCTGTCCACATATTGTTGATAGAATTCAATTGGCATTCCGTCCACCCCGGGCGTCTTGTTGCGGGCCATATGTTTGATGGCCACCCGTATTTCCGTGAGCGTGATCGGGCTACCCAGCTCCCTCACGTCTTCCTCGTCCAGGACCGGGAGCTGCCTCTCCCCCAGGTATTCCGCGATGTCCTGAACCCCCACTCCCAGCTGACTCCGGTATAGTTCCTCATAATACCCCCTAAATCGTTCCAATACCGCTGCCTGGGAGTACACCATCTCTCCCTGCGCATTATTAATGCTGAGAATCGGGCAGCCCCTAAGTTCCGGGTTAGCTAGTCTGGCCAAGAGGGTACCCACCTTGTCCCTTTCTGCGTGCGCCCTGATGATGTACTGCCTATAGTCATAGCACCTCAAACGTTCCGTCTCGGTGGCAACCACTTCCTTCGCCTCCAACAGCTGGGCCTGTAGATCTGGCCTAGCCGGCCTGCGGCGCTCCAAGTCCCTCAAAGTTTCTTCCGCTTTCATTAGGTCATTCAGCACAGTCGTACGAGCATTTGAGAACCTACCCAAACACACCCCTCTCACCACCACTTTCATTGCATCCCATTCAGTAGACCTACTCGCAGCCGTGCCCTCATTCACTCCGAAATAACTATCAATGCCTTGCCGAACCGCATCGCTGAACACCGAATCCTCTAGCGTCTCCGGCCGAAGCCGCCATGTTGGTATCACTGAGCGCTCTCTCTGCCACTGAATGTGCACCAGTAGGGGGTTATGATCGGATATAGTCCTAGCCAGGTACTCCGCATGGGTAATCAATGGGGCTAGGGATCCCCCGCAAAGCACCGAATCTATCCTGACATGTAGATCATGGAGAGCGGAATAAAAGGAATAATCCCTGGCTCCCCTGTGCCTCTCCCCCCAGACATCCAGCAACCCCCATCATTCCTGCCAGTCCTTCCTGTGCGCGGCCAGCCTGCGCACCGGAGAGTCTACTAGGGGGGGATGGGACCTATCCAGAGCAACATCCGTAATCGAGTTGAAGTCCCCCCCTAACACTATCGGACCCGCCAGGAAAGAGGCCAAGGACCCCGAGAGACTATCAAAGTATCGGCCTTGGTCAGTGTTCGGTGCATAGACACAGCAGAAAACCACATCCCGTCCATATAACCTCCCCTCCACCGCCACAAACCTGCCATCCGGATCTACTACTTGGTTCAGCACTTGAAAGGGTATCCCCGCCCTCAACCAGATCAACACCCCCCTGGCATACGCTGAGTAAGTGGTGCCAAACACCTGGCCCGCCATCTTTTCTGCAAGGCAGCGCACTCTTTTTTGGTGAGATGAGTCTCCTGGAGCATAGCAATCTGAACCCCCCTACGTACCAGATATGCATGTACTTTGTGACGTTTCACCATGGTCCGCAGCCCCCGGACATTCCACGTTAGGCATTTCAAGTTAGGTAATGTCCCCATTCCAACTTCGTACAGTCCGAATCAAATAACCAAGGTCCATGGCCCCCCCATTGCAGTTGCCCCCCCCGAACATTCCCAAAACTGAAACACTTCCCAAACCCCACTCCCCAGGACAGAGCACACGAACCCAATGGCCGCCCCCATCCAAACCGTGAACCAACTTCTCACACTCTTACCCTGTGGTCTCCACCACAGTCGACCTTAAGGGCCCAAGGGGGGTGAGTCGCCGCCGACCCCAGCTAGCGGAGCCCGCACCCCGTACCTCCATCCCCTCCAAAGCACACAGCACCCCCTCCCGGCAACCCGCCCTCCATCAACAGGATATCACCCTACCATGAAGTCCCGATCTAGTCCCAATTCTGTCTCAGCCGCAGAATATACCATCCGATGTCTGTGGGGTTACCATCGGCCCCTTCGAGCTTTCCGCCTCTGAAAGTTCCTCTCCTGTTCTGCTGCCTTCCCCTCCCGAGTCCGTTTCTGCCCGTTCACTGTTCTGTTGCGACCCTGTAGTGGCCGCCGTCGCTGCGAGCGCATCCCTCTTCTCCGCCGCCATTTGAGCCTCCCGTTTCTCCCGCTGGCGCCTGTTGCGGGATCTGATGCGTTGTGACTGCCTCACCCGGGGCTGCTTGGGTTGGTCTCGCCTACTTTGGTGTGATCTGTCCGTCCCCGCTCTATATGACTCGAGCCATTGCCAAACTTCGTCCGGAGTCTGGAAAAAGTGCGTAGTGCCGTCCATAATGATCCGCAGCTTGGCTGGGTAAAGCAAGGAGTACTGGATGCCTTCCTCCCTGAGCTCCTTCTTCACAGCGAGGAACGATGCCCTGTTCTTCTGGACCGCTTGAGTGTAATCCGGGAAGATCGTTACCTTACTGTTCTCCACCTCATACGGGCCCGACATCCTGGCCCGCTGGATGAGAAGATCCCGGTCCTTGTAGTGGAGGAGCCGCACCACCATCGGTCGGGGGGGCGGCCAAGCCCCGGCGGGCGAGCAGGCACCCGGTGAGCTCGCTCCAGAGTGAAAAAAGGAGTAAGCCCCTCCGGTGCCACCACAGTGCGGAACCAGTTCTCCATGTAGGCCACCGCATCCTCCCCCTCAATCCGTTCCGGCAGGCCTACGACCCGCACGTTGTTCCGTCTATTGCGGCCTTCGGCATCCTCCGCCCTCCGCTCCAGTGAGTCCAGTCGGGCCAAAATGTCCGTGATCCTGTGCTCCGCGGTCACCACCGATGGCTTCAGGTCCAGCAACAGCTGGTCATGGTCCTTGACCCTGTCTGCCAGCTTCGCGTGATCCGCGCGTAGCAGCCCCAGGCCCGTGGCCACTTGGGCAATGTCATTGTGCAATGCTTCCTTAGTGGAGGTGATCGCATCAAGGATGGCATCCAAACGCCGGTTCAGCCGCTGTTCCTGATCAGGCTCCGGGGAGGGACTCTCACTCAGCCGTGTTGATGTCGCTGAGTCCCCCTCGCGACTCCCGGGCATCGGCCCTCCGATCGCCGCCATGCCAGGGCGCTGCGTCACAAGTCCAGTCGCCCGTTTAGCAATTACGCCCGTGGTTCCGTGCCGGTCTCCGGGCACCGGGCAGCGCAATGTCCCCGCCAACGCTCTCAGGAACAATGGCCAGGTGGACGGGCTCCGTTCCGTTACCCCCCTCCGGCCTGAGGGGGGAAGGATGAGTCCAGGGCGGTGGCCAACGAGGGTCCCCGAGCTCCTGGGTGAATCAGGTCAGCGTCCCCTGGTCTCAGGACACAGCACCGCTTATCCTAGTGCCTCGGGCAGCCGAGTGCAGGGTCTCTTGCCACTCGGCGACAACTTGGCTCAGGGCTGAAGTTCGGGACCGTCCGACCTCCTCGCCGCCATTTTCTTCTCACCCTCGGCAACACCTCGGCCGCCTCTTCTCTCGATCTCCTCGGGGCCAGAAGTCCCCCAACGACTCTCCGATTACGCCCAGCTGTCCCCTTACACTTCAGAGGGCAGGAACGTCGTCTTCGGGTCGCCTAGGGTCCCGAAAACAGGAGAATTAGCGGGATTCCGCGTGGAGCTGCGAGCTCACGCCGCCATCCCGATCGGCGTCCAAGCCACGCCCCCCAAAGGCCACAACTCCTTATGGCTATGTTTGCCACCTGGCTGCTTTTTTAACCAGCATTACCAGTATTTTAATGCCCTTGCCAGTACAAAAATGAAGAAAATCACCTAAAGCTGGTATTTTCTCCCCCGATTGATATTTACTTTAAAAGTTTGAACAGTAAACGTAAGGTGAAAGCAGTTTAAAATGTGGTCTAAAGCTTCTTTAATGATCCGTGACTGATAGTTAAAACTAAACAAAGGAAGAAAAGCCATGTTAAGAAGTAATACAGACTTTTTTATTATTGAATATAGAATCCTCTCTCATTATTAAGTTCCAGCCTTTGCAGATTCTTAAAAAATGAGCAAACAGAAGGTTATGTTTTTTTAATTATAGTTTTACATAGCGTAAACTCAGCCAAAGGGCGCAATTATATGAGCACCAGTTACATTACAAAAGATCAAATTAATTTTTATTTTAGACCTTTACGCAATTAAGTCATTTGCCCAGAATCACAGGATGTTGCAGTGCGGCTGGGACTTGAACCTATTTCCATAGTTCCACATTTGGCAGCTCTGACCCTAACACTACATTATCTCAATTTGCTGCTTTGGGAAAATTGCTCCACAGCGAGGTTTATGCAAACATACACCCCACCCACCACCCCTCCCACCGTCAAGGCCTGAAAGACACTGTAGCCGAGGTGTAAACAACAGGCCCTCAGCAAGGCCATTCACTTACTCTCCCCAGCCAAGTCAACTGTAGCCTCAGGGTGATGGCCTGGCAGGGGAAGGGTAAACACAAGCAGGGGAGCCGAGGTGATGATAGCCCACAGCAGGGGAGTGGGACATTGCTTCTGGGCATCTGCGCGGCCTCACGGGAGGCCAAGATAAAGTCTGCAGCGGACAGAACAATATTGGCCTAGCGATGCTGCTGAAAGCAACACCCTCACTCCTTGCTCATGATGCTGGCCTCCCCTTACAGTGGCCTGGTGGTGAAGACAATAAGTCTCTGTGGGCCGTTTGAGAAAAACCGGCCCACTGGTGGCCCTTAGGCACCTGCCCATCGGCCAATGTCCGACTGCCCGCATTACCAATCCGACGCTGCCCGTGACGCACTTTTGTTTTCAGGGGTGCTCCGTCTCTTTCCTCGTTGCCGTATGTCCCAAGGTCGATGTTACAGCATCAGGGAAAGAAGATGACGTGGCCGAATAGCAGCTATTGTGCTCCCCACTGACCCCTAAGAAGCACACTTCCTTGCTAGCTGATGACCCATCAAGGTTGGGTGGAATCGCAGACTGCCAGTGTCACACAACCTTAGGGAACTTCCTGCTCTATTGCTATAGGTCAATTTACCTGAAATTATCCTACAAATCGAGTAAGGGAAATCACGTGGCCCATTCCTAATAGATACTCGTGTTTTCTTCAACCGTACTCTGTTTGAAATGATAACTTTTTTTTCACAAAGGAAGGAGTATGCTTCAAAGGAAGTTAAAACCTCTGGGGTGTAAGAGCTGCTTACACATGTTTAAGTTTGCCTTCTGTATGCTAAAGCACCGCATATGCATTGAATATAGAAGGTTTTAACGCTCTGCGGATACAAAGGTTGATCTGAGCCTGCAGCCCCCTCTCGAAGATCTTCTTAAAATCCCCACTAGGCACTTTCAGTAAAGGGCTTTCTGCTGAATTTGGCAAATGTTGTTTTTGGGGTGTCATTGTGCCACCACAGGCTATGTTTGTTATGCTTTAGTGTGTTGTGTGTTGCATTGGTGTGGCAAGTTAATTAAAGAGCGTTAAATAAGCTATTTCTGATCGTTGCAGGGGGAGCCTGGAGTTGGGTTTCGAGGTCCGATTGGACAGGCAGGACCACCAGGCCAAAAGGTATGAAATATACTTTACGTTACTCTTCTTGGCATAGAGTGTGGTGATTATCAGAGGTAAAGGTCATGGGCTGATGACCAGTAGACACAGAGCAACCCCGATGGACTGAAATTAATGGGGAAAACCCAAAGCATTCTGGGGGGTTTCACCCAGACAATTTACCTGCTAAAGAAGGGGAAATGTGTAGCTGTAAATCTGCATGAAAACTGGGAAAAATATGCAGGACTCAGTGAATACACTCTCATTCCTGAAAGTTATCACCACACGGAAAAATACAAACAGACTGCATCCTTCTTGGCAGAAGCCACCCATATCGGTGTGTAAGCTTAATGCATATCAGCTAAGGCACCCAGAGCCCTATTCAGCAGGTTTGACATGCTGAAAAGTATCTGGGGTGCGAACATTGTTGCACCCGCTAGTTTACTGGCGCAGTACTCTTTGCCCAACTTGTAATTGGGATTCCTGTGCCATTCATAAAAATGAGGGGCACTCGTAACTGAGACCTTTTTTTCACAACTGCGTTTATTGACTGTTTAGGCATAGCATAGGTACAGTTCTCCACAATCAGGAGGACACTGTCAAACGGCAAACATATAGTAGGATGTATACATAGCCTAAACGCTTAAATTGCCCCCCTCCCACACCCCTTTACCCCGCCAACCACCCAACGCCCCTACTACCCACCCCTTATCCCACCCTAGCCCAATGCACGTGACCACCTTCAACCGCAGCATATGAATAGGATACAGTAGGTATCGAGCACCATCCTAGGCCCCAAGGTCTCCATCTGCAGGCAGTCCATCATCTAAGTCAATTGGGGGCTCCAAGGTCAACCCTCTATAATCCGCCCACCGCTTCCAGATCTTGTAATGTTTCCGGGGGCACCCCCTGGCTTCAAACACTGGTAATTCTAGCCCCATGAGAAAATCCAGGCCCGCCTTCCAGGCGCTTAGTGGAGGAGCCCGGTCACCTTTCCATGCCCTCGCCAGATCCCGCTTGGCCACCACTAGGCCCAACAACAGGAGGTGACGCTTGTAGATGTTCCCACCCACATTTTCCAGGACATGCAGAAGACCCAGCCTGGGCGTACGAGGAAGGTCCCACCCCAGCACCTCCGACAAACAATTCCACACCCCATTCCAGAATCGGGTCAGACCCACACAGGACCACACAGTATGTAGCAGCGTGCCTCTCTCAGTCCCACAGCGCAGACATTCCGGAGTAGCAATGAGTCCAGCCTTCCACAGTCTCTCTCTGGTGTAATAGGCCCTATGTAAGTATTTGAAATGTATGAACCAGAGTCGCACGGCTATGGAAGCCCCACGGGGGGACTCCAGGGCCTCCCTCCAGTCATCCTCATCCAAAGGACCAATGTCCGTCTCCCAGGAGGCCTTCAGCGACAGTACGGAAGAGGAGCAGTGGGTGACGAGCGTTTGGTATATTTTGGAGACTTTCTTATCCCCCAGATCTCCCATGAAGAGCTTGGCTTCTACTCGGCTAAATTCGGGAAGCTGGTCCAGCCCAACTAGACTAGGTGCAAGCGCATGCCGGAGTTGTAGGTATTTAAAGAATTGGGTCTTGGGCATACTAAATTCGGAGCTAAGGTCTTGGAAGGATTTGAGGGTAGTCCCAGAAAGAACATGGCCAAGTGACGAAATTCCGATAGAGTCCCAGCCACCAAACCCCGTCAACGAGGCCAGCGCGGGAAGCTGTCCATTGTTCCATAGCGGGGTTTCCGCCGTCAGTCTACCCCACCAACCCATGCGGTGTAGTACCTGTCTCCAGATCATGAAGACCACCTGAGTGACCTGCGGCAGTTTCCTCCGCTACCCAGCCGAGAACAGCAGAGTATGCGGCGTGGCATCACCCATCAACACGCGTTCCAGCGCGTATGCAGGGTCGTTGCGATCGCCGTACCACCACTCGTTCAGAACCAATAAGTGGGAGGCCTGGTAGTAGGACAGAAGGTCCGATGTAGCTAGACCTCCACAATATGTGGATAAGAAGCAGGTCCGTAGCGCCACCCTGGAATAACTGAGACCTTTGAGTTATGATTGAAGAAGTGTATACCTCGTCAAAGGTCTTACTACTATGGTCTCCCAAATAACACCTTCTAGATCTACCTCTTCTTTCAGTCCATTATCCTATTCAATCCAACTAACAGACTCACATGTCCACCCCTTAAATTAACATATATTTCTCTGTACTAACCCACCACTAATCCTTTTGGGTTCCGGAGTAGCGTGCTATTCGCGGAAAAGCACTTCGACACCTCATAAAGGGTAGTAAGCAGTATCTAAATTACAAATTACGGCTAATATGGGAGTCATCAGATCCCAATCCAACTGGCTTTTCAGATGCACTGATCTGGGCAACAATCTGCATATTTAGGATGGAGTTCACAATATGCCTGTCTCTCTCTGGCATGAATTACACACAGTCAAAGGGCTCAATGCATCATTTTCTGTTGGGTTGTGGCGAAGTGTGCACCCGGAGCCTAAAACATGTGTTCTTTATAAAATGCTGGATGTATGTAGCTTGTGTGGGGCATATATTCGCAAACCAGCTTAGGTGTGTCCAGAAAGGCCCAGATAGCGTCTGTAAATGGTGGGCCTGGTTCACTCTTCCTGTGTGGTGCCCTGGCATGGAGGCCTGCATGTGTGATCAAAGTGAGGAAGTCCCTGCCCTTGGACCGAAGGGAGGGGGCTGCTTTGGATCTCAAGCAAGTATTTCAACCCGCTGTCTCCATCAGCCGTCTGTACATTGCAGCCGGAGTCCATGGTCTACATTCCAAATGGCCTGTTACGAAGTGTTTCTTCTAGACGTGGTGGTGTTGTGTAGGTTTTGTCATGTGGGTTGTTGATCTGGCTAAATGCAGCTGTAGTTGTCCTTTGGGAGAGCTCTAGTCACCAGTTCATTAAAAAGAACAATATTAAAAGAGTGGGCTGTGGTTCTGCACTCGTCATCCATTCTTTCATGTGCTTTTCATTGTTTGCCTTTGCTTGGATGTGCTGCCTGTTAAGGCTGTTGCATTCAGAGGGTGGTTACATCAAGCTGTCCTTTTCTTCAATTGCAGATATGACATCATGTGTAGCTTCATGCTGTCTTCATTGTTTGATGTATATTCTGTGCTAGTGAAATGACATTTTAAGTGCTGATTGACGGCCTCTGCTGCTCGCTGCTTGAATGCTGATGTCTCGCTTAAAATGAAGTCACTCTGCTATTCACCATTCATGCTTCTGGGATCATTTGTTTTACTTTACTGTCATGATGGCAGGTTGGATTTACAACTTTTTGTTCCTAAAGTAATGGTGTGCAGGCACACATGCTTTGTTAAAGAGCCACAAATGTGCAGGCAGTTTGCCAAAATGTTATATCATGCAATAGTCGACTGTGTATGTCTTATATTATTAACATAACTCATAATGCAATCTGTTCAGCAAAGTGGCTATATTTTTGTTTTTTTTTTGGAAACGTAAATGTATTATTTTATGGATTTCTATTCATAGCTTTGGATGTAATACAAACAATTTTGTTGTGCTGTCATTTTCTTGAGCATGCAAGTGACAAGATGTAGTCCCTCCAGAAAGTAGGATATTGTCTCTTTATGTGATAAACCTCCCAAGATATTCATAAATTGCAGGGAAGCATTCTGTAGGTGGCCCCGCTTATACGGTTTTGCCATTATGTATATGACATCTTTGCACCATCAGTTGCCATCTTGAAAGTTAGAAAAAGGGGGAAGGAATCAGAAAGCAAAAGAGAAAAGCCAAAAATTCAACATTGCAACCAAATATTGCCCCGAGAGCCCCCCTTAGCACATCACCCAGGGAGTCACGTTCCTCTGATCGCTTGTCTCTACGCACCATAGGTTCTCTTAGTCAACCACCGCTCAGTCTATACTATGATTATAACAGAGAGAGGGTGCGCAATCTCACCATCCTGACCCATCCCCCGCCCCATTGCCCTGTTCATTCAGGCAGTGAATCCCCTTAGTTCTGCAGACCATGCCCGAACAGTACTTAATTTGTACCACCCATTGCCCCTGCCAGTGTCACCAGTAATGGTACCTGCACAACTACTAACCATCACACTGCTACAAGTGTGACAATACATACTGTTCGAGGCCCCCAGAGCTATAAGAATGGCTTGTGCAGCAGGTATTAGTTGTTTTTAATGTATATTGAATTAATAAACAACTGTTGTTCTGCTCATTTCTAAATTATACAAACAGCTCCATCATGTGGCAGCTGTTGTAGGTACTTGTGTTGACAATTAAGTGCCAGTGCCGATCTCCAGAAACCACATGCTCAAATTAAGCACTGTGCCTGAAGGAGCTTGAGTTAGTGGAGACCCCTTCTTGCCTACAGGAGGAGCAGGGTGCTTACAATTCGCCCATGTTTGAACGGCTCGCTGCCATCCGGCAATTGGAGAGACCCATCTCCTCTTCCAATTCATGCCATTGTCCTTTGCCTATGACAAGCGCCTAGTCTATGACTTTAGTGGTAGTCTTCTTATTATTGGGGCAGGGGAGAGAACCTAACACAAATACAGCAGCAGTGCCCCCCAGATTCCTGTCCGCTGCAGAGTTAACGCAACATATTAAGTGAGACCAGTATTCCTGGAGGTCCGGACAATTCTATAGAAGACTAGCTGTACACAAGCTGAAAGGAAGTTGAGGAAGAACTACTTAGAGACAGACAATGCAGCTTTAAAAAACCTGCTTTATATCTATAAAGATT
The DNA here is from genome assembly GCF_964263255.1 of Lissotriton vulgaris. Taxonomy (NCBI): domain Eukaryota; kingdom Metazoa; phylum Chordata; class Amphibia; order Caudata; family Salamandridae; genus Lissotriton; species Lissotriton vulgaris. Next base: position 1,671,377,918 of record NC_141685.1, on the reverse strand, counting down.
CAATAGGCAAAGCCAAGGCTAAATACCTTGAGGAGACTATTCTACTCTCAGCTAACAAATCACAAACTCTATTTAGCCTAGTTAGAGTCCTGTCCAACCCAGATTGTGCTAAATCTAATAGCCCGGCTTCACAAGAACTTTGTGACAATTTGGCAACTTTTTTCGAGGAAAAAATTAGTAATATTTTAACAAGACTCAAATCCCTGGTGGATGGGTATGGGTACCAACATACAGGTGATGGTACCTCATTAAAATATGGTATAACTGACAAGGAACACATGACAGTTCTGGACCATTTTCCGATGCCTTCACAAGAGGATTTCTACGCAATTGCTGCTGGCGTCTCCTCGGGTTCCCCTATGGACCCACTTCCACACAAGTTTTGGAAATTGTTTGGAGGTGAACTCTTTCCACTTTTATATCACATCTTCAATCAATCTCTAACCACAGCTGTAGTTCCGGACTGCTGGAAAATGGCAGTTGTCTCTCCATTGCTAAAAACGGTCAAACTGGATCCCCAATGTCCCTCCAACTACAGACTTATTTCCTTGTTACCCTACCCAATTAAGATTCTGGAGAAGGTAGTGACCAAATCTCTCTCAAAATATGTTGAGGATAATGAGTTGCTGGACGAAGTCCAATTTGGATTTCGCCCTGCACACGGGACTGAGACTGCCTTGGTGGCAGTCTTGGACGACCTGAGAATGCCGGCCGACCGTGGTCAGACAGCCTTTTTAGTACTGCTTGACATGTTGGTTGCGTTCGACACGGTTAACCATCGGATCCTGATTAGGAGATTGGAGGAATTGGGAGCTGTGGGCAGGGCGCGAGACTGGTTACATTCCTATCTCTCCAATAGGCAGCAGGCGGTGACTCTGTCGCCATTTTTGTCCAAGCACAGAGATGATAAACAGGGGGTTCCTCAGGGCTCGCCTATCAGCCGAATCCTGTTTAATTTATATCTTCGTCCTCTTATTGTTTTAATAAAATCATTTGGCATCAATGTCATCAACTACGCGGATGACTCTCAGCCTGTCTTCACTGTTGAGGGCAGCAATGCAGTCTCTGGAAAAGTTCCACAACTGTTTGCATCAAACGGCAGACTGGCTGAAAGAGAATTCTTTACAATTTAATGAGGAAAAAACTGAAGTCTTGTGCTGTATGGCAGGTAGAGTTCAGCGACCTCTTCCGGCCGACTTTTGGCCTGGCTCAGCTAATAACTCCTTAATGCCCGCTAATACAGTGCGCAACTTAGAAGTACTGATGGATAGCAATTTACAATTGGACTCCCAGGTGAATAAAACGGTTAGCACCTGTCTATCTCTGCTTCAAGCCTTGTGAAAGATACTCCAGTTTTTGCCCTTTAACCCCTCCCCTGCTGATGATGGAACCGATCCGTCATCAGCTACAGTTGAGCTGTGCTGATGATGGAGCGGTTCCGTCATGGCCCAGCCGCCGCGCCTGCGCGGCGCTGATTTCGCGCCTGCGCGGGCGTTCTAATGAGCGGGGCGGGTCATGACGGAACCGCTCCGTCACCAGCATAGCTCAACCGCGGCTGGTGACGGAGCGGCTCCGTCACCAGCATGCGGCCGCCGCGCGGCCGCCCCGCCCCTTTAGCGCTGCGGCGGAATAGCCGCCGCAGCGAAGGGGCTATTACTAGACCTCAAGTGGTTCGGAGCATTGTTTTAAGCACTTCTTTTAGATGCCCCAGCCTCTTTGACTAAGAAACTACAAAGAGTACAGACTATGGCGGCTAAGCTGGCACTAAACCGGCCACGTGGAGCCTCAGCCTCTCTGGCCCTTAAGGACCTACATTGGCTGCCTGTGTACAAAGAGTACAATTCAAGGCACTCTGTATTGTCTACAAGGCAGTACACAAAATCGGACCTTAAGTATTACAAAGGAAATCTGTATGGTACTCTCCTGTTAGATCCCTGCGCTCCTCCTCTGCGAATCTGGTCTGTGTTCCCCATGTCAAGAAAGTCCGAATGGGAGGCAGATCCTTTAGCTTCACAGCATCTAGACTTTGGAATGCACTTCCTCCGAAACTTAGACAACTGAACACCTTGTCATGCTTCAGGAAGGAATTGAAAACCAGATTGTTCCCTAGAGAGTAGACCGTGCCTTTCTCAGCCTTGATACTCGCTGCTCGGTAATCTAAGCGCCAGGATAGCCTGGGGGTGACAGACGCGCTATATAAGTGCACCTTACCTTACATTACCGTGTGCCAAAAAGGGCCCAGAATTGACATTGTGGGCACGGTGCTTTTGCAGGAGGTTAGTACTTATTTCCTCGTTCTAGAGTGATGTAGGTTTTATGGAGGTAATTACAATGCATCAGTCCAGATTTCACAGTATGAGAGACACATGGGCCATGTTAGATGGTCAGTTTCCCTGCCTGGGTCCTCCTTTCACCTGTATGGAGCTAGGTGAGGGGTTGTTGGGGGTGCATCTGCGCCACCTCTTGGCATCTACTATTGATTGTGCAGAGAATTTGGAGCGGCCCGTACACCAGTAGTTTCTTAGCACTTTTGTGACAGGTTTTGCGAATGCATGATGAGATTTTTGCGAATATTAAAAAGTGTTGGTTTGGGACGTTGTAGCTCAGCAAGAGTGCCAGCACATTCCCACAAACAAAGCTCTAGGGTATTGAAGGATTTATCGATGTCTGCAGTGATGATTGCCATTCGCAGGGGGATAAGGTAGGACATCCACAATACAATAAAATTTAGGCTGTGGATGAACCCAACTTGGTCTGGGTGAATTATATCTGGTAGATGAGGGAGAAGTCTTTTAGGGAGGCCCTTATTGAGCAATTTATAGTCAATTTTAAGCATCGACAACAGTCTTTACTATGCAACCTTCAGATGGCTCAGCCTTCTTTGGAAATAGCCACCACTGTTGCTATTCTATAGGGAGTGAGGTCAATATCGTAGGTGCCTTGCTTCAGAATACATTTTCACCAGCATTAGGGGAAGGACATCAGCACATAAAGAGTAATATTCCATCGGAAGGTCGCCAGGACCAGATTTTTGGCTCTGGGTCATCTCTTTATCACCCAGAGTCCTCCAAATTCTGGTAGGCCTATGTCTCCAAGGTGACTTGCCATAAACGGGCTCCCGGTAAATACTGGCGAAGTTTAGTCTCGTCTTGGAGAACATTTTTCTCATACAGTATTTCATAATAGGCTTTAAGGCCTCATTAAAATGAGTCTGGGAATACACTGTGGTTCCGTTGGCTGTCAATCATGAGGCTAGGAGAGCCCCTTCTTTCAGGGTTGATTATCCAGGCCAGTAACAGCCCAGCCTTATCCCTTTCATTATGATGTTTAGTTCAGCAAGTCTTATTTTCAAAGCACCTCAGTTTTTCAAAGAGTTGAGCTAACTTCTCTTTTTCTTCTAATAAATGTGTCTGTTAATCGAGATTGGATACTTGCTCCATCTCTCCTGCTCTGACAGTTTCCTCCTGAATGTCAATCTAACTACTGAGGTTACACAGACCCCTGCCATATTCCGTATGCAGTGTCCTCTAATATTTATTTCAAATGTTCCTCTTCCAAAGGAATGGATGAAGTTGTATCCCTATATTTGATCAAATAATTTTTTTATAGTTTCCCGTGTTTATTGGTGGAAGGCTGCGTCCTCTAACATCTCCCTTTAAAGCATTGACAAGGGCATATGTGGCCATGGTGTCTGCCAGTGTAATGTCAGAAGCAACGAATTGTGGTCGGAAAAGGTTTTGTATAAATGTTCTGCCATAACCATGGCTGTATCACCAGTGTGCATGAGAACATGTCCACTCTCCCAGTAGTCATGTACAGCTTAGTAAGAAGAAAACCTCCTAGCTCCAGGATTAATTGAACTCCAAGCGCCCACTGAAGATCAATTTCCCAGGCATAGAGTCATCATCATCCCCATCATCACAACCAGGGTAGGTAGAAGGGGAGGATGAGAGTGGTCCACTACCACATCTGCTACACAGGAGAAGTCCCCTTTCACAATATAAGGGCAATCTGTCCTGTTAGTAAGCTGGAGGGTGGGGCATCAAAATAAGGCCACCTGATCTTGGCCAAGTAAATGCTCAATAGGGCTAGGTCTTTGCTTTCTAGTCCGTTTCTTACTAGACCATATCTCCCATCTTTATCTGTGGCTGTGTAGTGGGCTTGGAAGGGCACCCTTGGTCTGATCCCTATGAGGAAATCCCTGGCATGCATCAAGTAGCAAGTATTGAATAGTTGCCCCCTTCATCGCTTTGAGGTTCTCTACCTTCTACTTGAGGCAGGTGTGTTTCTTGTAGTAAATCAATGTGTATTCCCCTTCTGTTAAGGTTCGAGTGAACATGATATCTTTTGCTCATATTCTTAAGGTCCCTAACATTCAATCTGATACATTTAATGGTTTCTGCTACTCCCTGTGGCATAATGTGGAGTAAACAGGTGTGGGTATATATGTCCCCCGGGTAAGCGCCTCACGACGCTGAGCAACCTAAACCCATCCTGTGCACTGTTTCCTAGTTGCATGCGTGGGAGCTGAGTATGTGATGGACTACTAGTAGCACTAATGGGTTGTAAAATACCAGACTTCTCAAAATTCCCTTCAGGAGGACTGAGAAGAAACATTTCCTTGCCCATAACAGCAATCTTATAGATTGTATAACCAAAGCATAATTTAACATGTCTATTCTTAGTACCTTGGGTGTTATCCATCATCCTCCATTTACCACCGTCCCACTCGGCCTGTCTGACTCACTCTCCAATTTTTTTAACAAGAATGATCCCTCAGTAAATGTGCCATATTAAATTATTCTGCACCTGTGGCTATCTTGACCAGTTCCCATTCATTGTTGTTGCCGATATTGTGTTGTCTTGTCCCTGCTGAATCTGCATTCTCTATGGTCTACTTGTTTTCATTGCCCGTCAACTACGTTGTGGCCCTCTGCCCATATGTTTGATGCCCATGTTACGGAGGCATCACTTGATCTCCGTGAAATCGCAGTGTTGTACAGCCATGTAGTCTGGAAATGCCATGACTTTGGCATTGAATATTGTGACCCCCTCTCCAATCCAATTCCTTAACCCTTTGGATGATTGTATCCCGGTATCTCTAAAGTTCAGGGCCCAGGCCACAATAAGTCTAGCTGGCACCCCTGGTGGGGGAGGGAGATGCATCTGCACCCGGTGTGTTCTCCAACCCCAAATCCTTTTGTATCAATTTTTCCAAAATAACACCATGCTCAAGCCTTTGACTTTCTCTGGCATTCCCACAATTCTAATATTCTTTCTTCTTGCACAGCATCTTCAGCTTTGTACTCAAGTAAGACCACCATGCTTGTGAGGCCTGTATTTGTGTAGTATGAGTTGATGCTAATGGCTGCAATTCGGTGGGAGTCTTTTTGATGCTGGTGACCCTTTTAGCTATTATCTTATGATCATCTCCCAAGAGTGCTAGATCTATCTTAATGTAGACTATTTTGTGCTTGAGGGTTTCTTTTGTTGTGTTAAAAGTGGCTAGTAATAAGTCCAGTTTGTCAGCCGTGTCAACCTGTGGCGTTTCTTTCTGATTGCAGGGTTGAGGAGGAGGTTGTTGTGTTACTGTTCCCTCTTATTCCCCATGTTGTGCCCCATCTATTGCAGATTCCTTAGGCTTGGTGTGCCTTCCCATCATGGGGCAGGGGGGTGGCAATATAGTATTGGGACAAAAAGATATGTTACGGGGTAGCGAGTGACCCTTTTCCTGCCGCTTTTCAGTATCACACAGTCTTCAAGCTGGTGGGGCCTTAACCTAGGCAGTGAATACTACTCCATGATGCGTGCATGGTGCCAGATTCTTAGTGGGAGAGTTTGGGGTGTAATGCTGCACTCTATCATCTGTTGCCTATTTGTGCCACTCCTGACAGTGACAATGAAACGTGACCTCTTAAGCCCGGGCGGGCATGCCTTTGGCTTATACGTTAGCAGCTCGGAGAGCACTTTTCAAGTCTCAACTTAATTAACCATTAACAAATGGCCAATACGGGGAGGATCCCAGGGCTTTCCTAGGGCCAGTTCTTGAGGCGGAAGGAGCAGGGGACTCAGGATTCCCAGATCTTAAACTCATCTCGCTTTCCCAGTGTCCTGCATCTGAGTACGGATCCTGCTGGTCTCAGTATCCTTTCCGGGCCGGGGATCCGCCGCAGAGATGCTGCACACCCAGCACGTGCCTCTGTGAAAATAACAGCCTCAGGTCAAGCAGGGACCCGAACCCCGACTCGCCCGGTCACAGAAAATTGGAGGCGTTCCCACAGACTAAATTCTTTGCACGTAGGCTTCTCCCTGTAGAAGCTCCATGTGGCTGCCATCTTGCTACTTCGAGAGCTGGGCCGCCTCACCCGTACTCCAAGTGGTAGCCCAATGGCAGCGCTCCCATGTCTCAATCCAGGAGCACTTCCGTCACTGGGGGAAGGCTCCCAGATCAGTCAGGGGCAGGAATCAGTTGGGCACTAAGCATGGGCGGAAAATCCGTTCCGCTCGCGGATTTTGCGGATTTTCGGGAAATCCGCAATCCGCGAGATTTGCGAATCTCCCGCAAAATCCGCAAATCCGCGAGCAGCGGATTTTGCTCGCACTGTTCGCGTGAGTTCGCGCCCCGCGAATAAGTGCAAAATTGCAGAAATACGATTTTAGCAAAAATGAAAGTAACTACTTACCAGGTTCAAAAGTTCAGGCTCATCATTAGTAGCCATTTCCTGTAGTGCTTCCTGAGGGGCCCCTCCAGAGTTCAGTTGCCAGTTGAAACTATTATGTGACCCTGCTCTGAACCTCAGAATAGTTACACATATGCCACAAAGGTCCTGAATTACAGCTAAGGGAGACAAGCAGGAGCCAGGCTGGAAGTTAAAATCCATTAATCAGCCCCTAATTCATTATTGTCAGTTGGGGCAGGGCAGGTGTTGTAACTAATTTTGCAACAATGAAAGCACTTAGCAAGTGCAAAAGATCACTAATCAGGGCGCACTAAGGAAGCAGGTGCCAGCTAAAAAAATATTCTGTGACACATTAATCAGCCCCAAATTAATTCAGGTCACTTGAGGCAGGGAAGGTGTGCTTTGCTTTGCCGAAAATAATGTACACTGGACAACCAGAGGGTGTGGTGATGAAACAGAGGGTGGCATGGGTGGGCCAGAGGGTGGCATGAGTAGTCAGAGAGTGGCAGTGGTGACAGAGAGTGGCAGTGATGAAGAAGAGTGTCCCAAACAGGCTGGACACGTAGAAACAACAAGTTCGCGAAACTTGCGACCCGACAGGTAAGTTCGCAATTTGCGAAAGTGTACAAAACCCTCGCGAACTGGCAGAAACACGGGCGAACACAAAAAAAAAAAAATCCGCAAATTCGCGGGAATTCGCGGATTTTGCGGATTGCGAATCCGCAAATCCGCAAAATTCGCGAACGCGAGATCCGCAAAATTCGCTCATGCTTGGGCACACAGGATAGCAAAGAGATCGGTGCTCCCAGGCCAGAGCAGCACACGTCCTCTCCTCTCACATTGTGAGTCAGGCCAGGCCCCAGCAAAGTGTCCCTTTTTAAATCATCATTGTTATGATCATGATTATTATTAAGCAAACACACCTACTTGCATATAAACTACCCATGTATAATCAAAAAGTGTGCTTTAATAAAAAAAAGCATGTTTGACCTTCTCATTAACAATGCTATGATTTGTATGCAAGAAATCTAGAAAATCATTCAATAGTGCATTCTTTTAAATATTAGGCAAAACTGTTATTATGTTCTACCATATCTAACCTATGCTACTGAACCAACCATAGCTAATCACTGTGTCTACATTCCTAGCATGACATACCTACGTACTTACCTTATCACACCAACATTCTATTATACCTACCAATTATACCTTATTTATTTATTTGATTTATTTATAAAGTTTTATGTAGCACGAACAAGATCCTGAGGGATAACAGAGCGCTTTACAATATGAATGAGAGGACTACCAAAATGCAGTCTCAACATTCTAGCAGGAGAAAGTATCCCTCTTAGTGTAAGAATGTGTTCATCAGAAATCATTTTGCTTCCAATTTGAAAGCCATCGTTGAAGATATTCTGCATACTTCCGGTGGAAGAGAGTTCCAAATCCTTGGTGCAGCGCCGGAGAAGGCTCGGTTACAAGTTCTTTTTTTGTACAGGATAAGTGGTTTCAGGAGAAAGGTAGTGGCACTTCTTGAGGCCACAGGATAGTTCAAGTTTTTGCGCAAGGTAACTGGGAGTATTAAGGTGAAGGGCTTTGTGAGCCAGAACAGCAATCTTTAACTGAATTCGAGCTTCATGGGGTAGCCAATTAAGAGATTTTAGGACTGGGGATATATGATCGTATCTTTTGGTACCTGTGACCAATCTAGCCGCTGCATTCAGAGTTGACCTTAGAGGAGCCAGGGCATATTTGGGAAGGCCACTGAGAGTAGCGCAGCCGTAGTCAAGCAACGGCAAGACAAGCGCTTGGACTACCTTCTTGAAATCCTTTAGTGGAAGGAAAGGTTTGATATTTTTGAGTGACCCCAACAAATGGTTTGCTCCCTTACATACATTACTGATATGATTCTTCATATTCAGGTGCTTGTCCATGGTGACTCCGAGGGATTTTGCTGAATCAATGATGAGAGGAGTGCAATTGAAAGCAGTGAGGTGACTCAGCCATAGGTCTATCTTGGGGATGTGGTTCCGGCGGGAGATGAGAAGGAATTCTGTTTTGGAAGTGTTAAGCAGGAGATGGTTCTCAGTTAATCAGTTTTCAGTATACGTTAGAGTAGTGTTGAGGGAGATGATGTTATACAGGGAAGAGATTTTCAAATAGAATTGTGTGTCATCCGCATACATGTGGAAGAGAATGTTCATAGAGTTTAATGAGTTAGCGAGAGGTTCCAGGAAAAGGTTGAATAAGATAGGGCGGACCCTTGAGGGATCCCCGTGACTACAGGAGATGGCTGGCAGAGGGAGTGGTTTGCCTTGACTCTTTGTGATCTGTACTGAAGGAAAGAAGAGAACCATTGTAACACCTGATCAGCAAAACCCATTCTATTTTGCAGGATGGATAGAAGGTTGTCATGATTAACCGTATCGAAAGCGGAGGAAAGGTCAAGGAGAATCAGGAGGCAAGATTAGTTTTTGTCAAGCATTTTTAAAATGTCATTCATAACGTGTGTGAGAGCCGTTTCAGTGCTGTGTCCCTTCCTGAAACCATATTGATGTTGGTCTAGAAGTTGATAGTTCTCTATGTGATCGCAAAGTTGAGATTGAACACATTTTTCTAGAAGTTTTGCTAGGGTGGGAATGTTGCAAATGGGGCGGAAATTATTGAGATCAGATTTGTCAGCATTAGGCTATTTAAAAATCGGTGAAGCCTGAGCTGCTTTTAGGCAACTGGGGATTGTGCCTTGTGAGAGAGAAGCATTTACTATCCTTGTCCAGGTGGGGATGAGTGCATTCTTGATTTCCTTGAAGATAACCGGGGGCAACGGGTCGCTGAAGTGGTTGGATGGGGTTGATATTCTGAAGAATCTTGTGGTCTCATTTTCACTATAAGGGGTAGAGGTACCCCACAACGCGTTGTTCTTAGTGTTCATGGAGGTCAGTTTGTCCTTATTCAAGGGGTCAAGTGGGGAGACAGCACCTGAGGGAGGCAATAGAGCCTTCTTGGAGGCGAGATCAGCAGATATGAGTCTAGATTTTTCAGAGAAGAAAGCGGTCAGATCATCGCTTGAGGGTGGGCAGCCATCCAGTTCAGAGTGGTTTGGACCAACGACTGATTGCTGTTTGACCAATTCAAACAGCTTCTTAGGGCGGTTTGCCGCTTGATCCAGTTGGTGTTTGAAGTAGTCAGCCTTGGCACTCCTGATATGTTTATTGTAGAGGCTCCTGACTTCTCTAAGGAGTTTTAGTTGGTCCGAGAAGGGATTGGATCGCCAGGACTGTTCAACTGCCCTGAGGTTGCGTCGTTCTGTGTTTAAGTTGTCATTATTTATCAAAAAGAGGGAGGAGGATTGATCTTCTGATCAATGGACACAGATTACCACCAAGGTTGGTGGAAGGTCCAGTCACAGCTTGTGTCCGATATAGAGGATACAATGGGGAGATTGCTGTACTGTTCCTATGTAGAAAGGAAGGGAGGTTAAACTGGCATGACCATAGGTGTTAGACTAACACCCTGGGGCATCCATTATGTTGGATGTATTTGCCTCACACACCCCGAAGGATGTCATGCTTCATCATCGGCGTTTGCTCCTCGTCGGGGAGGCGGTGCAATCCCCGACGGGCTCACCTCGAGAGGGGCTCTTTGGCGGAGATCTTTTATCCAACAGCCTTATGGTGAAGTGGGGGTGTGTGGGCAGGAGGGTATGTGATGATTGGCTGATTGCTAAAATGTAGCTAGGGGTACCGGAAATAGTTTTATTCTGGGGGTCCCCTGGCTGCAGTTTAAAATGTGAGACTAGCTTACTAGATGTCAACAATTTAGGTTGAGTGATGCTAGAAAAGACTAGGAGTCAAAGGGGTCAACATGTTTCTCGCTAGGGGTCGAATCACCCGCGATTCATCAGGACCTTTACAAACAGTGAGAAGAGGGGGGGGCACATGCTCGTGTCATGTAAGTGGTGCGTGTTACCTCTATGGGGTCTCCTATGCCTAGACATAGAGAAAAGGAACAGCAATGATTAAAACATTTCGCAATAATCACAAAATAAATGTCAATGCCAGATTGTGGAACATATGTGGCATGCTGGCGATATTGTGGAACACTGAGCACAATAATTGCATGCCTCAAAAGCATTGAGTGAGCAAAGTGTATATGTGCAGCACACTCAACTACTTTGTGAATAAAAGGGATCATAGTGCATGAAAGTGAAGTTAAAACCAGTGGTAAAAACAGGAATAAAAAGCAGCAGTTTCAGAGGGGTGTTGCCCATTCCTATATAGATATATATCTAAATATAGTGCAAGTGTTGTTTCTACACCTTAGTTGGAACCTCGGTATTAAGCACCATATCTTTGGTAATAATCAGATGCAGGGTTGGTCACCAGGTCATATTCACATGCTGATATCTTTACAAACAACGTAAATAACGTAAATACACTGCATTGCATGCCCTACTCACCCAGGGGTCAAGGACTAGACACCTCATGAGGGTCGGCGGGATTGGAAAACGGGGGCGAGCCCAATGGTTGAGGCTTTTTATTCCTGTTTTTACCACTGGTTTTAACTTCACTTTCATGCACTATGATCCCTTTTATTCACAAAGTAGTTGAGTGTGCTGCACATATACACTTTGCTCACTCAATGCTTTTGAGGCATGCAATTATTGTGCTCAGTGTTCCACAATATCGCCAGCATGCCACATATGTTCCACAATCTGGCATTGACATTTATTTTGTGATTATTGCGAAATGTTTTAATCATTGCTGTTCCTTTTCTCTATGTCTAGGCATAGGAGACCCCATAGAGGTAACACGCACCACTTACATGACACGAGCATGTGCCCCCCCCTCTTCTCACTGTTTGTAAAGGTCCTGATGAATCGCGGGTGATTCGACCCCTAGCGAGAAACATGTTGACCCCTTTGACTCCTAGTCTTTTCTAGCATCACTCAACCTAAATTGTTGACATCTAGTAAGCTAGTCTCACATTTTAAACTGCAGCCAGGGGACCCCCAGAATAAAACTATTTCCGGTACCCCTAGCTACATTTTAGCAATCAGCCAATCATCACATACCCTCCTGCCCACACACCCCCACTTCACCATAAGGCTGTTGGATAAAAGATCTCCGCCAAAGAGCCCCTCTCGAGGTGAGCCCGTCGGGGATTGCACCGCCTCCCCGACGAGGAGCAAACGCCGATGATGAAGCATGACATCCTTCGGGGTGTGTGAGGCAAATACATCCAACATAATGGATGCCCCAGGGTGTTAGTCTAACACCTATGGTCATGCCAGTTTAACCTCCCTTCCTTTCTACATAGGAACAGTACAGCAATCTCCCCATTGTATCCTCTAAGTTGTCATTATACCATGGTTTGGATATTTTATTTGAGGCATTTTTGTGTTTGAGTGGGGCAATGTTATCCATGATGTTCGAAATTGTCGAATTGTAGGCGTCGGTGAGTGATTGCACCTCGATCAGATCAGCTTGGGCGGAGAGGGCAGACTTACATTGGGCAGCTAGTTCGTCGAAATCAATTGATCTGAGGTCCCTTTTCCATATCTTCGATTTCAAAGGTAGAACCTTCCCCAACAATACCTCCCTGTTAATGTAAAAGAGGATGCTGTGATGGTCGGACCAGTCACAGGGGGTAATGGAATCTAGGGTGATGGTGTGCCCTTTAGAGATGATAAGGTCTAGAGTTTCTCCTTTAGTGTGAGTTGGTTAGTCACAGTGCTGAGTCAGATCTTGATCCACTAAGAATGATTTCAAGCAGAAAACAGCGAAATCATTGGGGTTGGACCAGTGAAGGTTGAAATCACCAAGAAAGATTTGAGCCACCGCTGAATCGACATTACTAGTGATTGATTCCATTAGATGCTCAATGAAGGGGAGATTGTCACCTGGAGGGTGAGAAAAGGTATGCAGTTTGGAAACCGGTAAGTTCATACTAGAGATACTGAGTCACAAGTATTCAGTGGAGGAAGGCGCAGAGGAATCCAAGAGAGAAATTGAGAGTGTGTTCCTGTGGATACAGGCTAGGCCACCACCCAACTTCAGAGCTCTGTCTAGCCTAATTATGTCATGAGTGGGAGGAACTAGGAGGTCTAAGATAGGGGTGGAAACGGGATTTAACCAGGTTTCGTTGAGGATGATAATGTCTAAATCATTGTGTTGGATAAGGTCGAAGATATCAGAGGCGTGTTTACTGGCTGATCTACAATTAAGTAGTACACATTTAAGTTGTAGTGGGTCAGGGGGGAGAAATCTGGGAGATTTTCACACGGGTGAGGTTGTTTGAGTTGCTGCCTCTAAGATTGCGAGGAGGTTCTCTGTTTGGGTTGGAAAGGATGGAATGAATTTGACTCGTCTGGGCCATGTTAGATTTGGAATCAGAAGAATTAGAGTTGTGACTGTCCAGGCGATCAGTGGACGCCAGGAGTGTCCCAGATCCTATGGGGCTGGTGCTGGTATTAGGTAGGGGAAAGGAATTTGAAAAGGCTGGGGCTAGCAGCTGATCCGTGTGGTCGTAGACCCTGGTGGATGATCTGGGCCACTTCAAAGATGTGACGAGAGAACAGATCATTGGAAAAAAGTTATAAGAGAGGGATTTCAGGTCATGTAGCTCAGCAATGAGAAGGAGCAACTGACTAGACATCTTGTCAAGGTGCGCAGCCAGGTCTGAATGTTGGTCTAAGGGTGGGGGAGTGAGGGAGAGAAGATCGGTGATGGGGAGCATCTGTGTAAGTCAGTTGAGGCCTGTGTGGGGACTCGTTGTTCAGAGTGTGGCATAGTCTGTGGCAAGGTAGTAGGGATGGGGGAAGGGGCCTCGTCAAGTAATCGAGGAAACTGTATGACTTGAGGGAACCTCTCAGATTGAGAGACACCCAGTGACAGACTGATAGACGGAGATGAGATTGATCCCATAGATCTGCCAGCAACCTGAGAGGGAGCTCAAGTGGGATGACATACTTCCACCGGGGACAAGGCGGTGCTGGGATCATCTATAAGAGATGAGGGGTTAGGGGAGAGAGGGGTACTCGCAACAGTTAAGGGGGCATACTAGTTAAGTACAACGGAGGAGTAGAGGTTCAGTAGGAGTTAGAGGGATTGCCATACACAACATTTTTAAGAGTGGGGTCAAAATTGGCCATCTTTGCAAGGTTACTATTTGAAGCTTGGATTAGGATGATACCATTATTGTAGAGAATGATAGTAGTGGAGGCTTTGAGGGAGGACGAGGGAGATGTTGTTAGTTTGATGCCATGTGCGGTTTTCTTAGATCCTGTTATTCGGAGCAGGGAGTAGAACATTAATCGCCAGCATGCCCGTTTTCTGGTATAGAAGATGAGATCATTCACCAGGGTACCTTTGTTGGTGCAGAAATAGGGGTCTGAGAATAGAATTTCTGTTCTAGCTTTGAGTATGCGGTGTTTGTATTTTTTTGCCGCATTTTTAGAGAGGTCAGTTGGGTAATTGATGATGAAGGTATTGGAACCATTGGGATCTGGACTTATTTCCATTGTGAAATAGAGACCTAGAGAGGATGGGATCAGAGAGAAAAGGGTAAGGCAGTGAGAGAAAAGACAACGATCCTGGTTCTTCCAACGGAAAGGTGCAGGGGCCGAAAGGCAGCGCGATGGGAGGTGTTGGGATCTTGCTGTGCAAAGCTAATGATACAGGCTGTCGTGGGATCCCCTAAATTGACTCAGTTCTATAAACTGACATTGGCCGTTACACAGGTCGATTGGAGGCCCCTCCATGAGGAAATAAGCGGTCTGGGCACTACAATTGCGTGCTTAGGGAGAAACAGTCCCTAGTAGCCGCCGTTTTCAGTACATGCAGTAAGTAGGTCCAACGGCTTCATGCATCACTGAAGACTTGAGAAGGGGATCAGCATAGAAGTAACATCAGTAGTGAGGAGATAAAATCCTTATGAAATGGTGGCATAACAGCAGGACCATTGATTATATATAGGCATAGTCCAGAAAGGTGCCTGACCAAATCAAATATATGGACCATCAGTCAAATCTTGCTTGTAAAGTATATACCTACCTACCATACCTACCGTACCATATCTACAATAACTAGCGTACCGTACCTTCTGAGCCTTTCATAAGTAACCTATCATGCCTGTCTACCATACCTACGCAATGTAAATACCTACTTACCAACAATACCTAACCTACCATACCTACCTACAATTCTTAACCTACTTTACATGCCTTAGTTACCATGCATATCTTACCTAACCAACCTAGCATGCAAAACCTATCACACACAACCTATCTGCCTGCCTAATAAAGCTACATACCATGCCTATTTATCTACCATATATATGTATCTGCCATAACTATCAGATATCCCCCCTATACCCTGCCTACCATAATTAACCTACCTACATACAGAACCTACCTTACATGCCATACCTTACATACCTACCTATAATACCTAGCATAAATAACATACCCTTTGAACATACTTAACCTTCCATAGCTACCATACTTAACCTTCCATAGCTACAATACTTAATCTACCTTCACCGCTGCAATGCATATATCATACACTGTCTTGAGGCAGAGGTTTTGTACAAAAGGGGCAAGTTAAGCCTATGGAATCGCTAGCAAGGATTTAAAGCACTGCAGCTTGTGTCTAACTTCAGGCACCTCTAAACATCCTAAGATACTGCTGCTTTGAGAAAGTGCTGATTGCAACTTTTGAAGTGTTTAAAAATGTGAATGCTACTGTTCTTTAAAAATAGTGAGACCTAATGGCTTTGCCAATACTTGCTGGTATGTTAGAATGTATGCTCACGGTGCAAAAGCCCGGGATATACTGGTGTGTCAGCCAAATGTGACAGATTGGTGCTCATGGTATCTTCTTATATTTCACCTTTCCTCTAGGGGGAGCCCGGGGAGCCAGGGCCCCCCGGGGCTCAGGGCGTTCAAGGGATCCGTGGAAATCAAGGGGCCCCTGGATCGCCGGGGGACAGAGGAGATCCGGGAACAGCCAGCCTGCCCGGACCTGCGGTGAGTGCCTCTGCACCAGTTTAGAAGCTCCTAGGAAGACTTTTTGGATGTCCTACTCACTGTAGTCTTTTGCTGAGAGGAAGCCTCTTGCTTAGGGGAAGGCCACACACCAGGTAATAAGTTCCTTAGTCGTACCTCGACTCCCATATGAGAGATTCCCTCATTACCCTCTCTTAGTCTTTGCTTTGACTCATTATGGTTTAGAGAAAGAAATGGTCACATTTTAGTCAAAGCAAGAGTTTTCAGGAGACAAATGAGATGCTGGTAGAGTTGGGGAAGGAGAGGTCTGACTCAGGCAGGCCTGGCATGACTCAGGCAGGCCTGGCAAGGCCCTCCAGAGGCACTAGCTCTGGATAATCCTCCTGGCACTATAATAGTCTTACAAGCTATTGTTACAGTCTCTCTCTCTCTCTTGCTTACTCTCTCTCTCAGTCTCTCACTTGCTCTCTCCCTGTCTTCATTTGTAAATTGTGAATATATTTACATAGCGCTTATGACCCCCAATGGGGCATTGAAGTACTTTTTTCAGTGAGTAGTATACTACTACGGAACCCGAAATTAGTAGTTAGTAGGTTAGTACAATTATTTTGTTTTGTTTTTTCATTGTGCATTAGTTGTATTAGGATTCTGCTCTTGATTTCTTGTGTGTTTAGTAGAGTTTGGCGGTAGTGATAGAATGATAGGAGTGGATTTGAAAAGGGGAAATAGTGAGTTGTTTTGGTAAGAATTGGAAGTGTGTGCTTCTTAGTTGGGTGGAATGAATAAAAGGAGGGGGAAAGATTTTGAAGAATAGTTGAGCACATAATAGTCAGAAAGTTTGGAATGAGTGAGATGGAGTCGAGATGGTAAAGGGGGATTTTTTTTATAATAGCCAAATGTGACACCCACACATGCACACACACAAACCCACCTAGGTAAGGTTTTATTTACGTGAATAGACCCCTCTAAATAAATAGCCATGTGTACATTGAAGCCAAATAGCTCAATAGTCTGCTGTCTACATTTATAATGTGGTGAACTTTTTTACGATTTCAAATAAATGTAATTAACTTATATATACATATATGCATGGCACTTACTGTAGGGATTAGTAGCAGGCATAACCCAATATTTAGGCACCTAGAAGTACATAAAAACAGCAATTCTGACACGGTCTGATATGCACATGCATCCTGTGGTATAATATACGATTTTCCCCTTATATAAATGTATCTTCTTTTAACCAGAGGCATAGTTCAAAATAACATGACATTTTCTTGTATAACGACAGCTCTTTTCCCTACATCGAGAAGTAAGGTTTGTCATTTCTGAGTATACTGTTGTGGTACATTCGTGAGTCTCTTTTTCTCTTATTTGTCATTTGCTGTCTTCATTACTCTCAATTACAAGTTCTCTATTTTCTCCCTTTATCTGAATCTTTCTGTTTCACGCTCTTTTCCGCCTTCCATTTCCTGCTCTATCTGTCTATCTCTATCATTTCTGGCTCTCTCTGTCTTGTGCTCTCTCCCGCACACACATTTTGTCTCTTTTTCTCTGTCGCCAGTCCCCTCTCCCTCTCTTCCTCACTCTCACTCACTTAAATTATTTCCCTGCTTGTCTCTCCCTCGATCTTAGTGCCACAAACCTATGTTAGCTTTTCTACACATGCAATTCCTTTTTCGCCACCCTTGGACCTTTTTTGTACAATGATTCTGTGGAAAATTATTTTATTCAGAATTTGTCTTTAGACACCAGTGTGCCATCGATGGAGAGGCTGAAAAGTCCTGCCTGTCAGGGATGCCTTGTTGCTGCTTAAGTTGAATCCAGTCAATAATGAGGCAGTGATTGCTGGTGTTACTGATTTAGGTGTTGCTGGACACACTAACACCCTGGTAGTCTGCGTGACAAAAGTGCCACTCGTGTCACATTGCACAACTTAAATTCTGCTTGAGAACCAAACATTGAGCTACTTGTTTGCAAAGTCGCTTGGTCTACAGAGGAACTAAGGGGCATATTATCAAGGGGGTTTATCTCCGCTTTTTTGGCTTTAAAAGCCAAGAATGCGGAGATAAAATTATCTCCCTATTACCTAGCTGTCGCTAACACCAGTTAGCGACAGCTAGTAGGAGATAGCGACCATCTTGGGCCCCACTTTGCATGTCAGTGATATTTATCACTAATGACATGCAAAGTGGGCGTGCCAAGATGTTAGCGACTGGAAACAGTCGCTAACATCGCTATCTCCTATTACCAACTTTTGGAGATATTCGCGCTAAGCGTGAATTTCTCCAAAAGCTAACACCTGCCCTGAGCAGTTCTTAGCCATGTTATCCAATGGGAGGTGGATAACATGGCTAAGAGCATTAGCTCGGTAATGCATGAATATCGCTGACTTTTCAGCGATATTCATGCATTGCGGCTGATTTTTATCGCATTTGCGATAAACCTTGGTAATATCAAGGTTTATCTGCGATAAAAATCGCCGCAGCTTAGCAGTAAATTTTTGTCTCTAACCAAGCAATAGCGATAATTATCGCTATTGCTTGGTAATATGCCCCATAATTCCATGACCAACCTCATGATTATCTGGATCAGGAGCTTTCAGCCTCTTCTGATCCCTGGATGGCCCTGAGTTCTGTGAGCCCCTACCTGCCTTCAGGAATCTGCAGGCTTTACTGAGGGACCATTTACAATAACAACATAGTTGATGATTTTAGATAGGACAGATACAATAAAAACTTTGAACAGATTGGTAAGTGCTCCGTTTATACGATTGAAGTTTAAGGTGGACAGAATCAAAGAGCTATATGCTAAGGAGCAGGTGGATAACTAAAACAGGCCTTTTAGGTAAACGGAAAGCTTACTTGAATCACTCTCACTGCAAACATTTTATGTTGGAAGTGAGTGAGGCGCACAAATCTGATGCCACCAGGTATTTGTGGTTACCTGGCCAATAATCTTTCAGGCGGCTGCATTGGTTGCACAAAAGGGAGACACTTGAAGCAAAGGAAAGGTTTAGAAAATGACAGTGGTTGGTAGAGTCTACTAACTGGAGTTCCTTCAAATGCAGTGTTATCCATTCCATGGCCTGGCGTTCTCCAAAGATATATTTTAGCTCTTAGAACTTTGACCCCCCAGAAAGCTCGGGTTTGCTGCACATAAACATGGTCTAGATCTTTCTCGTCTGCTCCTTTTCTCAAAATGTTGGTGACCTTTCTGGGTCTCTATGCGTTTGAGAAGGGCCCTCTCAGTTGAAGTGTGATTGCTTGGAAGTGTGAGGATCTTGTGTGCAGATTATCCTCACTCTTAGTGGCCAAACTGTCTCCCTATCTGTGCCCTCAGGCAGCCCCTCTGCATGTTCACGATAAGACAGAATTCACTATGTTGTGAGAACAGTGGCTCATGAATGTATGACGTTACAACGCATACATTTACAATGCATGCCTTTACAATGCAGTTTTTACATCGCAACATCCTTTACAACGCATTCTTTTACATAGCATGCCATTACATCGCATTTTCGGAAACTACCTTTACAACGCATTCCATAACATTGCATTATACCTTTACAATGCATACCATTACAATGCATACCATTACATTGCATTTAGGGTAAGTGTTGGATAGTATAGGGGAAATAATTACTATTCTAACTCCAGTGAGTAAACAGTAGGGTACGTGTTGGATAGTGTAAGTGTAATAATTACTATTCTAACTCCAGTGAGTAAACAGTAGGGTAAGTGTTGGATAGTGTAGGTGTAATAATTACTATTCTAACTCCAGGGGGTGCAGCAGTAGGGTAAGTGTTGGATAGTGTAGGGGTAAAAATTACTATTCTAACTTCAGGGGGTGCAACAGTAGGGTAAGTGTTGGATAGTGTAGGGGTGAAAAAATACTATTCTAACTCCAGGGGGTGCAGCAGTAGGGTAAGTGTTCGATAGTGTAGGGGTACAAATTACTATTCTACCTTCAGTGAGTGCAACAGTAGGATAAGTGTCGGATAGTGTAAGGGTACTATGTGTTGTAATGGTATGCATTGTAATGACTTGTGATGTAATGCCTGCGTTGTAGTGACATGCATTGTAATGACATGCATTGTAGTGACATGCAATGTAATGGCTGCGTTTGTTAAAAAGGGTTCCAAAGACAACCGGTAACCAAAGACCCTTTTATGTTGCCCGGCGGTATCGCCTCTATGACCCACCAATATTAATCAATGAAGAAGCAGGCGCTGGAGACTGGAAGGCGGGAAACGAGGATTTTATTCTCTCCGGAGGAGAACACATCAATTCAGACAGCAAGTATCGTCACGAGGTGCTCTAACCACATCTCTGAGGCCTGGCCTCTTATACTAGGGTTTACGACCTTTATTGCACATAACACATTCTCGCAATACTTTAGAACTTGAAAGAACATCCTCGGAATCTCCCCTTCAGACCCGTTCCCACATACATTTACAGTTGGATTCCCCACCCTGGTCACAACAGGTGATGGTCGTCGCACAGCAGGGCATTCCGCCGATTCACGGAATGCATGGGGTTGATCGGATCTCATGGGGTGGGGGCTTTGATCGGTTCGGGGGTCTTTTGATGGAGAGGGGAAGCTTCCTACTGTACGGGGTAATAAACAGTATCCGCAGGGCCAGGTGGCGGCCTGGGAACAAGGAAGACAAACGGGGACACAGGAAAAGGGGGTTTGCATCAAAAGGGTTTGAGGCCATGAAAGGAATGAGGGGAGGTGTCGCGCTGGGAACAGGATAGGACTCCGTGGTGAAGCTGCGCTGGAGAGGGGTTTATGACCCAAGGCATGAGAGAGCGGGGGTTGTCAGCGTGCGGGGGAATGCTTGTGAGGTTAAGAGAGAGAGAGACGCGCTGGCTATTAGTGAGGGGCAGGGATGCCATGGTGCTCAAAATGGCTGCCGCTTACGCGCACGAATGGACTTGAAAAGGGGCAAGATGGCGCCGATAATGTTGACGTTTTGCAGTCTAATCTTTAACAGTCCTCCCTTTTCAACATATCTTAGCCAACTTGCTTACTCAATGTCAATTTTCATCAAATTCCTAACCTCGGCATCATATATCGCTCTCATACGTTCGTTTTCAAAGTCCACAGTCTTAGGGCAAACACAATTTGCACATAATGAACACAGAGGTGGCAGACATTGAATTCCTAAGCATAGACTGCACATCACAACTACAGGAATCAGGATAATGGTGAACAGTCTCCAACCCCAGTTCTTAACGGTGTTCCAGAACCAACCACCAAGCGACCATTCTTCTTGTTCCTGGTGTACTTCTGAAGAGAGTCTGTGAAGATGTTCGATGGCTTTGTACACTGAGGGTGAGTTGTCCGGTATGTATGTACAGCAGCTGGACCCAATGATGCGGCATGCTCCACCACGATCCGCAAGAACCACATCCAGGACAAGGCGGTTCTGGAGGGCCACCAAGCGGACCGCTTGAAGTTCAGCGGTGTTGTTAGCAAGGATACCCGCCGTGATGTTCATTGTTGTCTCAACTGCTTGAGTCAGATGTCGGATGGCACGGCTGTTTGCCATCGGGCCCCAGAGGGGGACAAGTCCTTTCATAGCATCGATGAATTGCGCTCCTGTTGAATCGGCTTGTTCGATGTCCTTGGCTCGTTTTTGTCTGTGATGATTTGCTGGTGCCACATAAGTCGGAGGAAGGATGAAAGAAATGAAACAAGTGCCCCCCCAGCCTTTGGGGAGCCAGGTGTAAGCCTTCGTGCCGCAGACGAAATACATGTTTGGAGATGCCACAAAGGAAGGTGGGTCGGCAGAGTCCAGAGTTCTAGAAAACCGGCAGGCACTGTGGCCTACCAGCTGAGTCCCAAGCCCTTCCATGCACATGTGGCCGGTGACGTTGATGACTGACAGGGCCACAGTCAGAGTGGCAGCCGTTCGTTTTCGCAGGTAGGAGAAGGTGGTTCTGGTTGGATTATTGAACACTTGCATTTCAACTTGTTCTTTAGCAGGGATGTCCAAGTGGATTGTGTTGTTGTTGGTCTGCGGGCAGAAGTGTGTCTTTGTTCTGTTCCGCCAGACACCGTGGTAGAAATGCGTTACCGTTTTGCTGGAGGTGGCATTGTCCTTAAAGCTTTCTTGCAGAAGCATCAGCCAGGCAAGACAGGAGCCGTGAACTGAGAAAGGTGAAGGGATGAATGGTATCGAATGTCCAGTGGCGTGGGGTAGCAACCCACAGATCCAACAGTTGGTGGCATTGGTGGCAAGGTTGTGCTGGTGAAGTAGTTGCACGAAGGAGTTATTCCAAAATTCCTTTCGCCTCTCTCTGAGTTGGGGAGAGAGCGAAATCAGATAATGTTCCTTCATGGTGGTAGGCTGGACAGTGGTCAGGAATGTTTCGTGAGCAGGTGCATTTTCTTCCACAATCCAAAGTGTGGTCATGAGGAGAAAGCAGAAGAGGATTGTGATGAAGAGCGCAATAGTCTTTGGGCTATGGAGTCTGTCTGCCTTTGGGTTTCTGCGGTGGGTATTTCCTGTTTCCTTCATCATCTTCTTATTTGGCGCTTCCATCATCTTCTTATCTGGCGCTTCCATCATCTTCAAGGGGCTCGGTAGCGGGCAGAACCACAGACTTTGTTTTGCTTCTCTCTGGGTAACCCTTGGTAGTGTTTAGGTCACCGTTCTGAGTTTTAACTCAGTCCGTGGTCTACTTAGCCGAGACTCCCTCCTTTCGACGCAGGAAATACCCTTCTTTCGATGGCACTGTGGGATCAGAGAATTTTGAAAGTTCAAGTGTGTCGGTATCAGGATAGCAGGTTAGTGATGGTCGGTCCTTGTTCAGGAGCTCTTCTTGGTTGTCGATGTTTTCGGTCGAGGTCAGGGTCGAGGAGATCTTCTTACAGTGGTGTGCATGCAGCCAGTTGCGTTTTCCCTCCACCCATAGTGCTGTTCGGGTGGTGATGAGGACTTGCCAGGGGCCCGTCCACCGGGGTTCCAGACTCTTGGCACGCTGAAAATTCCGGATTAGGACGAAATCCCCAGGCTGAATGGTGTGTCCGGGACCCCTGGAAGTGTCAGGGATGGCATGCAGCACCTGTTGATGGATAACAGACAGCGTTTTAGTCAACTGACATAAGTAATCAGACATTAGGACGTCCGGGACGTCATGAATGGAAGTTGGTTTCGGTGCAGACCAGACATTCATAGGCCGGCCGAAAACAACCTCGTATGGCGTTAAGTGGTGTTTGGTGGGGGTGGAACGCATTGAAAGCAACGCCAGGGGGAGAGCGTCTGGCCATTTCAGTCCTGTGGTAGCCACTATTTTGGCCAATTTTAGTTTCAGTGTGGCGTTATGTCGTTCAACTAGTCCAGCAGATTGGGGGTGGAAGACTGCGTGGAACTTTTGTTTTACACCCAACCCCTTCAAAATGAGTTGGATAACTTCGGCTACGAAGTGGGGGCCATTGTCGCTCCACAAAATTCGACAAAGGCCGTAACGGGGGAAAAACTCCTTTAACAGTACCTTTGCTGTGGCCATAGCAGTGTTGTCACGGGTTGGATATGCTTCCACCCATTTGCTAAATGCGCATACCACCACAAGTACATATTTCAGGCCTTGACATCTGTCCAGTTGGATGTAGTCCATCTGCAGGACTTCAAACGGGTGATTCGGGACCCCAAACCCTCCCCGGGGTACTACAGTTCCTTTCCCGGGGTTGTGTTGCAGGCATATCAAACATTGTTGGACCAGGCGTTTGGCGGACTCTGTGATCTTATCATTGTGCCAAACTCTGGAGACAAGTTCAATCATGGGGGCTGATCCTATGTGGGCAGGGGAATGTGCCATAGTCAGTATGGGAATCAGGTATGAGTCAGGTAACAACCATTTGTTTGTGTCTTTTGTCCGCCAGCAGCCTTCGTCATCTTTCAATCCCACCCGTGTCCATTCAGTCAGTTCGTGTTGTGTGCTAGCCATTTGAATGTCTCTGATAGTGTCCCTAGCGTCAGACCATTTTTCTGCTTGTGACCTGGTCACGTACATGCGTGTTGTCGTCCTATTTTCAGCTGTCGCTCGGGCAGTGAGGTCGGCTAGTGCATTTCCCTGTCCAATAATGTCTGTCACCTTTTTGTGTGCCTGGCATTTGATGACTGCAAGCTTTTTGGGGAGAAGGACGGCTTCGATCAAGGCGGAGACTAGGTCCCCGTGCAAAATGGGGGTGCCGTGTGAGGTCAAGAATCCCCTCTCCCTCCAAAGGAGCCCAAAATGGTGAACCACCCCGAAGGCATACTGGCTGTCGGTGTAAATGTTTGCTGTGGTTCCTGCTGCTAGGATACAGGCTCGTGTCAGGGCAATCAGTTCCGCTGCCTGGGCAGATCGTTGCGTTATGCGGGCTGTCTCGACTACAGCTCGAGCTGTGGTGACTGCATAGGCAGCTGAAGTGGTGCCATCGGGGAGTTTGATGCAAGAACCGTCCACCCACAGCTCTCCGTCGGGGTCGGGGAAAGCCGTGTCTCTGAGGTCAACCCTACTTCTAGTCTGTTCGTCTGTGAGGGTCACACAGTCATGTACAGGGTGCGCATTGGGATCGTTTTCTGGTAAGGGCAGCAGGGTTGCTGGGTTCAGTGTGGTGCATCTCTTCAGAGTGATGTGGGGTGCGAGCAGAGTCAGTTCGTATCCTGTCAGTCGTGCACTCGTCAGGTGTTGCGTTTTGGTTTGGTTTAGGAGGGTGTCAACTGCATGGGGTACCAGTACTGTGAGGGAATTCGAGAGCACGATCCCCTCACTCTGTCGGATAGAGATCGCAGCAGCAGCTACGGCTCGAAGGCAAGCAGGCAGGGCTCTGGCTACAGGGTCAAGAGTGGCTGAGAAGTAAGCGCATGGTCGTTGCTTTGAGCCGATGGGCTGGGTCAGGACAGATAAAGCGCACCCCTCCCTTTCATGGGTGAAAAGGGAGAAGGGCTTGGTGTAATCGGGGGTACCCAACACAGGGGCCGAGCAGAGGGCATCTCGTAGTTGCATGAAAGAAGCCTGACACTCAGGGGTCCAAGGGAGTGGGAGAGGGATGTCCTTTGCTAACAATGAAAGCAGTGGTTTTACTACAAGGCTAAAGTTGGGCAACCACTGTCGGCAGAAGGAGGTGAGGCCTAGTAGGGAGCGGACCTGTTTCTGGGTCTTAGGGACGGGGGTGTCGAGAATGGTTTGGATCCGGTCAGGAGTCAGTTTCCTTCCGTCTTTGGACAAAAGGTGGCCTAGGTAAGTGACCTGGGGTTGGCAGAATTGCAACTTCTTCTTAGAGACCTTGTGGCCATTTTCTGCAAGGAAATGCAGGAGTTGAATGGTGGCTGTGACAGCTAATGGAGTGGTGTCGGCTGCCAAGAGGATGTCATCGACATATTGTACTAATACCACTCCATCGGGTAACTGGACTTGATCCAGTTGTCTCTTGAGGGCCTGGCTGTAGATGCTAGGGCTTTCTGTGTAGCCCTGGGGTGCTCGGCAGAACCTATATGAGCGGGCTTTTAGGGTGAAACCGAAGAGATATCGGCTGTCTGGGTGGATGGGGATGGAAAAGAATGCGTTTTTGAGGTCAATGACAGTGAAGGTGGTGGCAGTGGAGGGAATCAAAGTCAAGATGGTGGTAATGTCCGAGACCACAGGGTACTGGGGTACCACCACTTTGTTGATCTCTCGAAGGTCAATGATGAAGCGGTATGCTTTCTCATCTCCTTCTCCCTGTTTCTTAATGATGGGCAAGATTGGGCTGTTGCAAACGTTGCTAACTACTTCCTCTACCACTCCTGCGTCTATCAGTGACTGGATGATTTCTACCAATGCCTTCTCGCCTTCGGGCGATATCCGATATTGTGGAAGTTTTGGGAGTGTTGCATCTGGTCGAACAGTGATGTGCACTGGGTCAATCATCATGCGCCCTACATCCGAATCCGTTTTGGCCCACAGATACGGAGGCAGAGTGTCAAGCAGGGAAGTGTCAGCGTCGGTGATGGAAAACATGTGTCTGGGGGGGCAATGTCTAAGCAGAACAGGATTGTCGTAAAGGAAAACTCGGACTCCATCTTGAGAACATCTAATCGTTGCTCGGAAGTGTTTCAATAAGTCGAGTCCCATAATTGCGTCAGGGCTATTGGAGGAGAGCAAAAACGTGGTGTCAGTGGTGTTGTTTTCTAAATCAAAGAGGATTGGGGCGGACAAAGGGTTAGTGGAGGGCGTCCCATCGAAACCTGTCGATGTTATTAGTAAGCCAGACAAGGGTGCCCTTGGAATCAGTCGTTTAGATAATGCACTACGTGTTGCGCCAGTGTCTACCAGGAATGGTGACTTTGTACCCAAGACCTTAGCAGTGACATAAGGGCCTTGCTGGTCAACATGGAGCTCGACTGGATCCCTCCCTTGCCCTAGGCAGTCCTATGCAAAGTCATGAACGTCATCGTAGTCAGATTGCTGGCATTGGTTCTGTCGGGGTCGATCAAATGTGTTTGGTCTACTGGATCTATCACTAGTTGCGTTGTTTGGGGGCCCTCGCTGTGGTCCCCTATTCCTTGGTTCGTTTGCTGAATCTCTAGGATCTCTATTTCTGGTGAGTTCCAAAAGAACCGGGCACTGAGATTTCCAGTGGCCCGATCCTTTACAGAAAGCACACTGGTCCTCTCTAATGTCTGTACGTCCAATGTGGGGAGTTGAAGCACGGTCTTTGGGAGGTGCCGTTTTAGGGACATTCATCTGATGGTTTCCTCGGTATTGGTCTCGTCCCAGAGTCACCCCTTGCAGTTGAGCTATCATCACCCTCTCTTTTAATTCTTTCTTCTTCCTCTCTGTTGTTCTATCGTTTTCGTTTTTCTGATGTTCATAATATTGGGCCATCTGGAGGATAGCCGTAGGTTTGGAGGCTGCCCAACTACTTTCACTGGCCTGCAGTTTCTGCGATACCTCCGGTGATAAGCCCTTAACGTAATTCTGGACAAACAGATGGTGTCCGGTTGCAGTGGTCAGGTCCTGGCCGCTGTAATCGGAGAACACCGTTTCAAACCGGGAGAAGTATTCCGATACATCCTCCTGAGGTTTCTGGCGACAAGCCGTTACTATCGACCAGTCCACTTTCTTTTCTGGGATCAGGGTTTTTAATTTCTGCACGATTTTATCCGGGAGGTCTAAAATGGCTTTTAAAGGCTTTTGTCCGGGTTCTCGTTGTCTGTCTATGCCATCAAGTTGTGACCAGTTATGTCCAAACAGCTCAGAGTGGTCGACTTTCCGGATTTGCTTCCACACATCAGCTGGTAGACATAACCCGAAAAACAAGTCGATGTCAGCTAGAGTCATAATCGTCGAACCTAGGGCCGTACCCAACTCAGTATAGAAGGCAGTGGGGTTTTTACGTAGGTCAGGCAGAGATTTCCGGAAGGTCAGAATCTCTTGTCGGTCCCATGGTTGGTAGACCCAATTGTATACTACCCTCCCCTTTGCATCTTTGTTGTTTGCGTCATCGTGAGTCCCTTCACCTCGTGGAGGAACCCAGTAAGGGGCAGCCTCTCGTATCGGCATCATAGTGTTAGGTCGTTCAGTTTGTGGGTCGGTTGCTACAGATGTAGTGGATTCGAATTTTGATTTTTGTTCAGTGAGGTGGCGGAGAACCTTAAGCGTACGCGTAAGGAGGTCCGTCACATCACTCTCACTCTCATCCCCGATATCAACCTTCCGGTACAGAGTCGTTAGGCTCTGTGGACCTTTTTCTTGATATCGGTCCTCGTATGCATTTAAGACGTGGTAACACAGTTGTACAGTAAAGTGTCGTCTGTGACTCCCAGTATAAGAATTAAACACATCCGTGACGGACTCTTCATCCTCCCTCTTCTCTACCAGTATCTTTGCTATCTTGTCGACCCCTGCTCGTTCATGTTTGTTTAGTCTATATGCTCTAACAGGACCAACCCTTCGGGCTTCTGGGTCGCCCGGCGTTGTTGTTTGCGTAACATCTAATACGAGGAGTTCAGCCGGCACGGAGGCCATGGGGGCTGAAGCCGTGGGGCTACTCTCGCTGGTACCTGGGGATAGTGGGTGTTGGGCTAAGGGTTGGGAAGGGGCATATGGAGGGGGCATGTGGATGATCGGAGGACCTAGCAGCAGATCATCGTTGGTTCGCTGTTTTGAGTGTAATTCAGGGTAGAGCGCGGAGGGGGTTCTAACCAGACACTGGCTTGATGTTTCTATTTCTAGCTTCTGTTTGGTATCCTCTCTTTCTTTTATCTCTTTCTCTAGTTTCTGAGCCGCTAGGTGGGCTGCTTTCCGCAGCTCTTTTTCCAACCTACTCTCAGTTCTCTTTTTGCGTTGTTCGGCCTCTTTTCGCCACATGCCGAAGCTGTCAAGCATAGTGGACGTCGTCTTGTTTTTACCAAGGGCTGTTTCTAGTGCGATTATTCTATCGTCTTCGAAGGATCCTATCAGTGGCCACTGACTTTCTCGATCCTTTTTTGTATATTTATGCCACAGCTGGCTATAGGCTATAGCGACTAATCCATGCTTTGTGAACATGTCCTTATTAGGGGTACCTTCCAGCGGAACCGGATGGTTCATCTCTAATAAGCGGTCCGGGCTAAACAGGCTACTAACCAGTGGGGAGAAGACAGGCATGACGGATCACAATGGGATAATAGTCAGCACTACCTATCTTATCACTGCGCGCAAAGACTAGGCAGAATATTTCTATTCTACGTTGTTTGCACGTAGTGAATACCTCATGAACCAATTCTGAGCGATCAATATTAGGTCAAAAATAAAAAATCAATATGGTCAATGGGAAGAATAAGTAGGCTCGCAAAGGTTCGCGTCACCTACCTTTTCGCTATCTGCAAAGAGGGGACCTATTTTTCCCTGTTTGCAGACAGAGAATCTCCAGGAAACAATCTATAACAGTTAATCAATAGGGGGAAGGGGCAATTGTTCAGTGGGGGAGAAAGATAGGTCAGACGGGTGCGTACCTATCCTTCGCTGTTTATAAAGGGAGAGCCTGTTGTTTCTCCGTTTGTAGACAGTGAATCTCCAATAAATTAACAAAAAGTAATACTAGTATTTTCTCAACAATTATCAATCACTTTCGATTATCTATCACTATCGCAATTTCGTCGTGTTTACACGACCTTACCCGGACCGCATGGACAGTTTCTCGTCTTCCGAATCCAGCGCCCGATCGTCCTCTTCTCTTCGTACTTCTCGTGGCACTCCTGATGGTTCCCAGTCAGGACCGCAGATCACTCGAGAGAGGTCTGTTCGGAACCAGTGAAGTTCGGATGATCGGCTGTCAGACGAGGGTCTATCGGACAGGGTACCTTCCGATCGTTGCAGTCGTTCACTCTGTCGTCGGGACCTCTCCCACTGGATCCACGAGTCGCTGATGGGCCCCACGTTTGGGACGCCAATTGTTAAAAAGGGTTCCAAAGACAACCGGTAACCAAAGACCCTTTTATGTTGCCCTGCGGTATCGCCTCTATGACCCACCAATATTAATCAATGAAGAAGCAGGCGCTGGAGACTGGAAGGCGGGAAACGAGGATTTTATTCTCTCCGGAGGAGAACACATCAATTCAGACAGCAAGTATCGTCACGAGGTGCTCTAACCACATCTCTGAGGCCTGGCCTCTTATACTAGGGTTTACGACCTTTATTGCACATAACACATTCTCGCAATACTTTAGAACTTGAAAGAACATCCTCGGAATCTCCCCTTCAGACCCGTTCCCACATACATTTACAGTTGGATTCCCCACCCTGGTCACAACAGGTGATGGTCGTCGCACAGCAGGGCATTCCGCCGATTCACGGAATGCATGGGGTTGATCGGATCTCATGGGGTGGGGGCTTTGATCGGTTCGGGGGTCTTTTGATGGAGAGGGGAAGCTTCCTACTGTACGGGGTAATAAACAGTATCCGCAGGGCCAGGTGGCGGCCTGGGAACAAGGAAGACAAACGGGGACACAGGAAAAGGGGGTTTGCATCAAAAGGGTTTGAGGCCATGAAAGGAATGAGGGGAGGTGTCGCGCTGGGAACAGGATAGGACTCCGTGGTGAAGCTGCGCTGGAGAGGGGTTTATGACCCAAGGCATGAGAGAGCGGGGGTTGTCAGCGTGCGGGGGAATGCTTGTGAGGTTAAGAGAGAGAGAGACGCGCTGGCTATTAGTGAGGGGCAGGGAGGCCATGGTGCTCAAAATGGCTGCCGCTTACGCGCACGAATGGACTTGAAAAGGGGCAAGATGGCGCCGATAATGTTGACGTTTTGCAGTCTAATCTTTAACACGTTGTAATGACATGCGATGTAAAGGATGTATCGATGTAATGACTGCTATGTAAAGGTAGTGCGATGTAATGAATGTGTTGTAAAGGTTGTTTCCCGTGGCTATTGGCTTGTTGAATATTTTACCGACAAGGCATCAAGCTGGGCCCCCCCACAATACTCATCAGAGTCCTGGGGACGGGTCCAGGGGATTAAAATAAAACGATGGTAAAACAGGTTTAAACCCCGTTTTATAATTGTTTTATTTGCTGATGGCGGCAGGGAGGACAGCGCTCCTCCGCTCTAATGGAGGGGCCGCTGCTGGTAAATGTGCTGGTACATAAATGTCACTGTTTGAAAACCGGTAATTTTTAGTGAGTAGGGACAAATATGCAAATGAGAACATCTCTTTGAAATGAGATGTGGCAAATGGGCCAAATCAAATTATGTTTTGCTCGACCCAGGACTAATTCAAAGTACCTTTGGAGGACAATTAGTTTCCCAATGAGTGCGAGTGGGTGAAAATATTATTCCTGACACCAATCATGTCCCTTCTCCAATCCAAGTGCCTAAGGTGGTTGCTTTGGGAATGTGTTCCAAAGTGAGACTGTCTGGATTCAGCCCATGAATCACCAGTGCAAACAGTCAAAAAGTACATGTCTGCACCTCAAGTACTGGATGGCATTCAAGCCATCAACAAGTGCAAGGGTGTACTTCTGGGACCTGGCTAGAAAGAAAGCAGTCAAAAAAGTACAGTACCGGACCTCGGGTAAATGGGTGGCATCGAAACAAAAACAGAATGAGCAAGACAGTATCTCTGGCTGACATAGATTTCAAAAGTAAGCTCAGATTTACAATTCATTTGCGCCTAGTTTGTGTTACTTTTGTAACGCCATACATTTACAAAATGTTGTGTTGGTATTTACTTTCCAAAGCAAATCCGGATTTGTGTTGGAAGAGTGATCAAATTAACGCAAAGTACTTTGCGTCAATCGAGCATTCCATGGGTGTTCCCAGGCAACCACTCATTGATTTTGATGCAAATCCCTATCTACTAACAATTGTAGTAAGAGATTTGCACCCTCTCCTGTATGTGAACAAGGCCATGTCTTGCATCCGAAACACGTCATGGTGGGCATGGAATAAACATGTTGAAAAGGCAACTCATGAAAGTCAGCGCATTTACTGATGTAGTGGATGATTTGGTTTATATCTGAGGAGTAAGCGGACTCCAGATAGTTGACACCTGCCTCGATCCTGAGCCTACTCGGCGTAAAGCAACTCCTACTTACTATTGAATCCTAAAAAGCCCTTCCCACCCCACCCCATATCATTACCCTTGCTTGAACCCTTTAAAAAATTACTTCTCCATCCATATCCTCACTCAATTCTGCACTCTAAAAACCTGTTACTAACCCCTACCCTTACCCATCCCTGAACCTTAAAAGCCCTTTGAAACCCTTACTATCCTGTACCCCCAGAAACACCTTCCTATCCATACCTTTATTGAACCCTGAACCCTAAAAACCTATTACTTACCTCTACCCTTAGCTATCCATTCGCCCTAAATAAACCCTTGTAAACCTTACTACCCCCTACTCTTACCCATATTTGAAGCCTCGGAAACCCTGGCCATCCCTTACCCATCCCTGAACCCTAACACACATTAAAACCCTTACCAGTTTGCACCTTTACCCAGCCCTAAACCATAGAAATAACTTGCTCCATGTTTAACAAACTCTGAACCCTAAAAACCCATTACTTAACTTTACACTTACCTATCCCTAAACTCTAGAAACCCGGCGTAACCCCTACTCTCCCTACCCTTACCCATACTTGAACCCTCAGAAACCCTGACCATCCCATTCCCTTACCCACCCTGAACTTTAAGAATCCCTTGATACCCTGTATCCAACCTTAAACACTAAAAACCTGTTACTAACCCTTACCTTTACCCATCCCAAAAAGTAAAACAACCTTACTAACCTGTACCCTTACCTACCTCTGAACCCCAGAAACTCCTCACATTCTAATACCCTTACCCAACCCTGAACCCTAAAAACCCATCACTAACACCTACCTTTCTCCAGCCTTGAACCATAAAAGTCTTTTCTAACCCTTACTGTCTCATAGCCTTACTCTTCCCCAAACCCTAAAACCTTTTATAACCATTACTACCCAGCACCCTCACCCATCTCTGAATCCTTAAAATAACTTAAACCCCTTTATTCCCCTTATTTTCCTTATTAAAGACTTACCTGCATTGTAACGTGGCACGGTATAACCCTTGCGATGTAAGTGTCACCTATTTTTCCTAGTCTCGTCTGCTGTGCCCCTAATCCAAAGCGTTTGCTAGGGTCCTACTGGGGGGCTAGACTGACTCCTCTGCAAAAAGCAGTTGAGTGAAAGTACAAAGGTCAGCTTCCTAACTTATGCAAGTGTGTTTTCGTTCACTTAGAAAAATAGGAACCGGATTGAGTATTACTCCAATTTAGTTAACATAGATGGATACAAGAAAGGGATTACTTCAGGGGTGTTTTCATGTGAACATCTACCTTGTTCTTTGTCGCCCTTCTTATTTTAAACTATTGTGTTAACCTGCCTACCATTTTAATTTTTAAGGGGGAGCGAGGTAAGAGAGGAAAAAATGGAAGCCCAGGGCCACCCGGACCCCCGGGACCCCCTGGAAAACAGGTATGTTGGATCAGAATACATGCTTACAACACTGTGCTGGCATGTGGAGCAAACTCCACAGAATGTAAACATATGGAAATATATCGAGTCAAGCATTTGGCTTTATTTTAACAATCATTGTGTGACCTTGGACAGGTTAAGCTACTCATACGCCCTAGGCTTCAAAGCAATCGAGTTGCCTATTTTTCTTATTCTATCAATAGCAGCAGTTGTTTAAGTTTTTGCAATAGTTGTAATGAAAGCAATATTGTTAGCATTTGTAGTAAACACAATTATGGTAGTTTTTATGCCAGCAGTAGAGATTATAGTAGTAGTTATAATAATAACAGTAGTTGTGTTAAGTAACAGCAAAAGTAGCAATAGCGATTTTAGTAGTTGGAGTTGATAGTTATAATAGTCACGAATTGAGAGTTACATTTCTTTCTTTTTTACATTTCGATATTTTTAGTAAGTAAAAATAAAAAAGATTTGCCGTCCAAGACGTTCGATCCCTTCATTGGGCTTCACCAGTTCGGTGGAGGAGGAGCCTTTCATCTCTCCAGGAAGGTGTCCGCCGCCTCAGGATTAATTAACAGAAGTCTCCCCATGCTGCACCTTCAGTTTCACTGGATACCATGATGTGTTAAACACCCCCTTTGCCACAGGGCTCTTCCACATCTCAGCAACCTTGATGCAGAGTACTTGCGTCAGGGAAAATGTTGTCTCCTGTTCTTCTCGTATTTAAGTTTTTTTTCATAGTAACTCCTTTTTCCAAAATTGGTTCTTACTGCTCCACGTCTGCCAAAACCACCATCATTCGATCACCATAGGGGGAATTTGCTGCAGCAGATCTCCAAGGGAGATTATATGCTCTCTTTACCAGTGCAGGGTCACCGTTGTAGGTGTCTTCTCATGCATATGTAGAGTTGGGCAAAGTAGGGACTAACTTTGTACAGAGGCCTAATGCGCTGCAGCATAAATGAGGGGACACTGACACAGGGCAACTCTGGTCGGACCGGAAGTCTCGAGCGACCTCCGACCATTTATTTATAGCCTTCAGGCCACGCCTGGCCTGAAGGTGCAACAATGTATGGAAGTGGTTCCGGGGCTCAGCCGAGACCCTCGGACCACTAGAACGTTACATCCCTTCCCAAATTAGTTCTTGTTTCTCAAAGTTCAGAGTTGCTCATGAATAACACACAAAATCCGCCAGCTTCTGACTAGGCTTGGGGTTTGGCCTGAGATGGTACATGTTCCTTCCTCTCGCTGGGGTCATTACCCGCATCGGGGATTGCGCTGGTGACACTGCAGCCGACGGAGTTGTTTCCCCTTCACGTTGTGCTACCTGGGTATGATCCTCGCCTCGATCAGTGGGCATAATGTCCGTGTGGTTTTCGAGGCCTCCTTCATCTGCTGCTGACTTTGCGGGGATCCGTTTAAACCAGGACACATTGCGAGTTACCTCTTCTCCATTCCTCTGCGCGGTGATTGCGGTGCCTTTTGTGGTTTTGATGACCCATGGGTCGGGCTCATACGGTGTTCTGAACTTGCCACCCGGTCGTCGGGTTCTCAGCAACACGGTGTCTCCTGGTGCTAGGATTCGACTACATGTTCTCCTCTTTTTGTTCGCCCTGTCGTTGTTCACTCTCCTCCTTCTTTGGGTCTCCTCGGGCTTGTACGGCTCTGCTGTCCAACCATCAGTCATCGGGAGACTATCCTGTCGATTTCCTGCAAACATCAGTGACCACGGTGTTCTTTGTGTTGTGCTGTGGGGCGTACTTCTGTATTCCCCGAGGAAATGTTGCAACGCTTTCTCTGGGTCACTCTCTTCTATTCCAGCTATTCTCAGCACTTTGTTAATGGTCCGCATAAACCTCTCGGCTTCACCATTCGCCTGCGGCCACTGCGGTGTTATGCGATGATGTTTGATTCCTAGGTTCTTCAAAAAATCATGAAATTCGCCTCCCTGAAATGGGGGCCCATTGTCCGTTTTGAGTATCTGGGGGCGACCAAACATGGCGAACACTTTGTCTAGGATGGGCTGGACATTCCTGAAGCTGGTGGATTCCGCTAGTTCCACAATGGGATACTTAGAAAATGAGTCTATGAGTACAACTGTTGTGCGCCCATCAGGGAAACTCCCAAAATCCATGCTAACCCAGGACCAAGGTGTTGGGGCATGTTCCTCGGTGACGATGGGTGCTGGAGTTTCATGATTGCTGGTGAGTTGGCATGCTCGGCAATTTTTCACTAGTGTGTCGATACTGGCGTCCATCTCTGGGAACCACACCTTTTCCCTCATTCGACTTTTCATCCGTCGTATCCCTTGGTGCCCCGCATGTGCCAGTGTAGTGGCGTGCTCTTGCAAACTTAGGGGTATTACTATTTGGCGTCCTCTGAGGACCAGTCCATTTTCAGCCATACTGAGTTCGTTGTGGATTTTCCATATGTGTCCTATTCTGGTGCGATCTGCTTCTGACCAGTCATGGTTGTCTTTCAAAAATCCCTGCCATGTACCAGTCTGGATGGTATTTGTCACCTTCTGCAGCACCTTGTCTTGACGATAATGTTCTAATATCAATGGGATCGACATGGCTTGAGGGCACGCACTCTGTGCCAGAAGGTTGATTTCTTCCTCAAACAGAGCTTCTTCTTCCTTTGACTCCACTTTTTCTGCTGCCGGATGACGGGATAGGAAGTCCGCTGGATTCTTTTCGCCTGGCCGGTAGACAAGGTCCATGTGGTACTGTTGTATTTGAATTGCCCACCTCTCGATTCTTGGAGGCGGATGTGGAGCTGTTCCTCTGAATAGGGGTATCAGTGGTTGATGGTCGGTGACTAGTCGGAACGGGCACCCTGCTATATATAGGTGGAAATGGTTGCAGGCCCATTTCACTGCTAGCGCTTCTCTCTCGATTTGCGAGTATCGAGCTTCGGTGGCTGTTAGCGCTTTGCTGGCAAATGCCAAGGGTGTCCATACTCCCGGCTCGGCTTCTTGTGTGAGTAGTGCTCCAAGCCCCACCGGGCTGGCATCGACTAGGATCTCAGTTTTTCTGGCTGTGTCAAAATATGCAAGAGTCGTGGTGTCTAACAGCGCTGCCTTGATTTTTGCAAATGCTTGCTCCTCTTCGGAACCCCACTTCCACTGTGCGTCCTTCTTTGTTAGGGCACGGAGTGGCTCTGCGATTGTCGCCAGGCCAGGAATGAAGCGTGCACAGTATTGTGCCATCCCTAAGAAGCTCCTCACCTCTGACGCTGTTAACAGGGCTGGCGCATGCTTGATGGCATGTGACTTGCGTGGATCTACCTTCACTCCATTGCTATCGAAGATGTAACCAAAGAATTCCACCGTCTTTTGGAAGAATTTGCACTTTTCTCGGTGGAGTGTGACACCATGCTCCGAGAGACGCTTCAGTGTTGCCCGTAGCCTCTGGTGGTGTTCCGCACTGGTTTTTGAATGGATGAGGATGTCATCGCTGACATTTAGTACCCCTTGCAATCCGGATAGCACTTCTTTGATCGTGTTCTGAAAGATTTCAGCAGCTGACGAGATGCCAAAATTCAAACGCTTGTATCTTCGCAAACCAAGGTGCGTGGAGAATGTCGTTATATACCTGCTTTCTTCCGCTAGTCGGAGTTGGTGGTATCCGGCGTTGAGATCGAGTTTAGAGAACCACTGTGCTCCGTTGAGGTCCGCTAGGATGTCATCGACTGTCGGTGTGAGGTGTCGTTCTCGTTTAATTGCCTTGTTGGGCATGCGCATGTCTATGCAGATGCGGATCTTTCCCGGTTGACGGGGTTTTTCGGCGATCACCATCGGTGAAACCCATGGGGTGGGGCCAGTGACCTTCTCTATCACGTCTTGTTGTTCTAGCTTCTCTAGCTCGTCTTCCACGGCCGCTCTGAGGTGGAATGGTATTCTTCTGTGCCGGAGAGCAATGGGCTGTATTGTTTTGTCGATGTGTAATTTTATTGGCGGCCTCTTGATCATGCCTAGCCCTTGGAATAGGGTTGGGAATTGTAGCAGTAGTTCGTCCACCTGGGTGCTCTTGACTGCGTTGGAGAATGCGATTAGTTGTAAGTCTTCTGCCGTGTGGCTGCCGACGAGGATGTCTGCTTCTCTGTCCACCACGTGGAACGTCGTGGTGACCTCGTGTTCTTCTGCCTTTACTTGGACCACCATTTTGCCCCGCAGTGGAAGGGGCTCTTTCCCGCCATATGTGAATATGCGGACCTTGGATGGAACCAATTTTGGTTTGGGGTTTAGACTCTTGTAGTGCTGAATCCCCATGACATTTACTGTTGCCCCAGTGTCAATCACTCCAACGGCTGGGGATCCGTCTATTAGGATGTTACACTTGGGTTGTGGTCTTCGCCGTCGTTTCAAGTCACTCGTGAATGAGACGAAGTAACACTCGTCATCTTCGTCCTCTGATGAATCATCGAGTCTGTCGTATCGTCGGTATGGTGATCTCATGTTTCGCTGTGACTGTCCTTCTTCGATGTCTAGTTGTCGGACTGCTCCGGACAGTGATTTCTTTCCGAATGATCCTCGTCCTCTGGCTCTCCCTCGGCACACGCTAGAGAAGTGATTCGGAATCCCGCAGTTTGAGCAGGTCTTTCCACGTGCAGGACAGCTTTCTGCGTCATGTGCTTCTCGTCCACAGTATCCACACTGTGATTT
Organism: Lissotriton vulgaris; assembly: GCF_964263255.1. Lineage (NCBI taxonomy): Eukaryota > Metazoa > Chordata > Amphibia > Caudata > Salamandridae > Lissotriton > Lissotriton vulgaris. Next base: position 1,671,340,613 of record NC_141685.1, on the reverse strand, counting down.
CCTCTGTGTCCGGGTCGGCCATCTGCCTCTTCCGCCCCTTGAGGATGTGCTGATCGCGTCGACTCTTTCCGTCTTGATCGTCATTCCAGAGCTCGTGTTGGTGTTAAGTGCTGCTTCCATCGCAGATGATTGCACATCTGACAGTTCGTGAGATCTTGCTAATAGGAGGATTTCTTCTAACGTGATCTTGGGTTGGCGGAGGATCAGCGTTCTCAGTGGCTTGTTTCTGCATCCTTGAATCAGTTGGGCGGTGACTTCCTTGGTCTGGTCGTCTTCGGTGCACGTGCTGACGAGCTCACGCAGGCGAGCGTGGAATGCATCCATGGTTTCGCCCTCTCGTTGTCGGGACTGCCTGAACTTGAACCTTTCGTAATGTGGGTTTAATTGAGGATCAAAGTGCGCATTGAGTGCTTGGACTGCTGCGTCATAGTTATCGGATTCTCCTGTGTTCGGGATGTGCTTGAACACTTTGTATATCTCCTCACCCCCAAAATGAAGTAGCAGGGATCGTTTCACTTCGTTATCCTTCTCCCTCGTGGCTATGAAGTAGTTGTTTAATCTCCCTAGCCATACAGCCCACCTGGGCGCTGCAGTTGAAGGGTCTGCAAGTCCACTGAAAGGTGGCAATGCCTGCACTTGTGCGTGTGCGGAGTGTTGAGCATGTGCCCCAACTAGTGGTGCTGGTGCCGCTACTTGTTGCAGGGGTGGAGGCTGCGCTGCTGCAGCTTGTTGTTGCACTGCATTGTCGTTCTGTGTGTTGGACATTTGATTGGCAGTGTGCAGTGTTGTACACTATATTGAAGTACCACTTGTTTAAGTTTAGGTTTTGCCAATGCTTGTTGGTTTGATGGGGTTTGAGCTTTTCTTCGCATTGTTCCTTGTGATGTTGTGCCTTGCCCCTGCTTGCTGGCTTGTGTGTGTCTGATCGTGTCTTTGTGCTGTCCCCTGTGACGGTATTGGGTTTTGCCAATGCTTGTTTTTTTTCCTTTCTTTGATTGTCCGCTGCTAGTGTTTGTTATAGGGGTGCGACCTTCCCCCGCTTGTCGGCGGCTCTGCCGATGTTTTTGTTAATTGCTGGGCCGGCGCTGGGACTCTCACGCGGCCTCCGCGTGTGCTCGGCTTTCAGGGGTGTCGGCCTGCGTGTGCGCATGCGCGGGGCTCTGCGGCGGCCTCCGCAGCGTTCTCGGGCCTCGCGCTTGTCTGCTCCTTCCTCTCGGTGCCTGACGCAGCTCTGGCCCCCGCTGCTTACCGGACTTGGAGCTTCTGGTCGCTTCTGCACGGTCCCGGACGGGGACAGGTTCGGCGCTGGTCCTGGGGAGGACTCGTGTGCCGCTTGATGTGCCGCTTGATGCTCCGCTCTCGAGCCTGCAACAGACGTCGCGTTCAGGTAGGGACAGGGCTATCCCACCCTCGTCGCCAGTGTAGGTTTCTTCTCAGGCATATGTAGAGTTGAGCAAAGTAGGGACTAACTTTGTACAGAGGCCTAATGCGCTGCAGCATAAATGAGGGGACACTGACACAGGGCAACTCTGGTCGGACCGGAAGTCTCGAGCGACCTCCGACCATTTATTTATAGCCTTCAGGCCACGCCTGGCCTGAAGGTGCAACAATGTATGGAAGTGGTTCCGGGGCTCAGCCGAGACCCTCGGACCACTAGAACGTTACAACCATGATCAAGGTAGTTAGGTAGTCCATAAAAATGGCCGACAGAAAAACACAAATGTTGGCTGCCTTTCTAGCATTATGCAATACTTCATTTTACCTTTGAGCAACAAAAGAGCTTTACACGTCTTTTGTCCCCCCTTTAAGCTCTGATGGTGCAGCAGTCAGGCCATACTCCACTTTCCTGACACATGGAGAACTGTTTTACATACTCCAAATGCTTTTGTGAATAGCCTCCGGTCTGCCTGGCTATTCTAGGCATGTGATATAAATGGGTGGATGCTTATAAACCATGTTTGGCTGCACTATGCACACTCACAATTGTGAAATGTTTAAAGATAAGGGGCCTCATTTATGAAAGCCTTGCGCCACCGGTGAGTCACTTTTTCACATGTTAAAAGTGACGCACCGGCGGCGCAAGTCCTTCATAAATAAGGCCCAAGGTGTCTGGCTGTACAAATGTGGAATGTTTGTGTATGCAGAGGTTGAGGCCAAATCACAAAATCATGCATGCTTATAGGAAGTACTACTCCTGTTATACTTTCTTACGAACTCCCACATGCATGTGAAAAAGTGGAATATTAGTTGATGTGGATAATGGTCACCACAAGTAATATTGGCCCTGCTAGCTTGAAAATGTGTAAAGCATTTAAAAGTACAAAAACAGTTAAACAGTCAAAAACACAATACAATAAAATGTACACTCCAATTTATCAAAATAGAGAATAATTTAATGAACAAAGTGACACCAAAACCAGAGATTTATATATTTAAAATTTTAAATAAAAATAGTATCAAAAAGTGCATAGCCCCAATGGCAATTGCAAAAAGAACAATTGATGGACAGAATGCAGAAAAATGTCATACATACACCCCAGTACAGAGATCTGGGCCTCAATCCATTGTTTTTTTGCTTACCATGCCGTTCCAGTTTGGACCCAGCCATATGCAAATCAGTCTTGACTCTGCGCCCAATGGGAACAGTCCAGCCCGAACTGCCAGGCCAGGTCCTCCCTGGACTGGAAACAAGAATCCTAGGACCGGTTTCGGGCTTTCAGCCCTCATCAGCCAAGATAGCTTGACTCCACTGGCATGGAGAGTACGGGACTCACGTCTGAGCATACCCGTCCCAGTCGGGGTGACAAATGCAAAAAGAATAACTGATGGACAGAATGCAGAACAATGTCATACATTCACCCCAGTACAGAGATCTGGGCCTAAATCCATCGTTTTTTTGCTAACCCTGCCATCAAGAAAGGCCGGGCTGTACACAAGAGGGCTATCTCCCGCTGGGTTGTCTTGTGTATAAAAGCCTGTTATTCTCTGGCTAAAAAGAAACCTCTGGTGGGGTTGCGTGCCCATTCTACTAGGGCGACAGCAGCTACTACTGCATTGGGAGGTGGTGTCCCCATGCAAGACATCTGTCAGGCAGCCACATGGGCCTCGCTGCACACTTTTACTAAGCATTATTGCCCTGACAGTCAAGTCTGGAGAGATGGCTTGTTTGGCCATTCTGTTCTCCGTGACTTTCTGGTGTGATCTTGGTTCGCAGACCCCACCGAGGTTGGTATTGCTGGGGTATCAATTCTAAGGTAAGAAATTTATCACTAATGTGTCTCTTTCAGATGCACAAGTTACTTACCCTCGGTAACAATATATCTGTAAGAGACATTAGCTAGTGAAAGATTGCTTACCGCCCCACCCATCCTCCTCATTCTGCGAACTGATTTCTAGGGTTAAGTTCATCCCTTTCAGGGCCCTAGTTTCAATGCACCAGTATTCAGTATCTTGCATGGCTCTCCGTTCCTGGCGCGGAAAGTCATGTACAGAACTAACGTTATAGCGCGAGGGCAGCGTCTAAGTAGCTGCCGCGACGTCATCCCAGCGATCATGATGCCTACGACGGACGTGGAGTCGCACAACGCCACCTTCTGAAGCACAGGGGTACTGCTGACGAAAACTTTCCGGATCCAGTCTGGCACCTGGGGGTAATTCTAAGGTAAGGAATCTATCACTAACTAATGTCTCTTACAGATATATCGTTACCGAAGGTAAGTAACTTGTGCATTAGCCTATTGGAGAGCCTGTCTGGACACAGTGAAAAACTAGTTTAGAGGTTTTCACTAACAGGGCATATAAAACATTACACATACTTGGCCTACTTTTAAATACCATGAATCCAAATGGGCATAAAAGGCCTATATTAGGAGTGCCTTATAAGTATTTAAAAGAAAGGTTTAGGCCGATCAGGTCGAAATTTATCAGTTTTAAATCTGCACCACCACACTACAGTGGCAGATGTGAAAATGTTTTACCTTGTCACTTTAGTGGTGGCACAAGAAGTGCTGTAGCCCGCTTTTGACATTTAACATCGAAGCCCTGGGTACAAACCGTACCATATGCTAGGGACATATAGGTAAGTTATATGTGACAATTAGGGATTTAGACAATTTGACAGGTTTAGAGATCAGAGCACATGCACTGGGGCCTGGTTATGAGAGTCCCAGTGCACAGAATCCAAAACCAGCATTAAAATCTAACCACAAAAATGGGGCGACCCCCAAAAGTGAGCATTTTCTTGCAATGTCTTTGTGAATTGACCTTTAAAAGACCAACGCCCTAGTAGTACAAGTGAAAAGCGGGTATATAACTTTCAATTTGTATCAATAGTATATGACAACAGACCTCATTTAGAGTGTGGCGGATGGATTTTCGGTGGATATAATGCACTTGTAGTACTGAGAATGGGACATCTGTCATGTTTGTGCTGGAGTATCCCACCCCCCAAACTCTAATTCAGGCTCTATCACCTGAATATTTCCAAAGTATTCCTATGTTTGGTGTTATGGGGACAGATTCTCAAAGACTGACAAGTGTGCAGGGCCGGACTGGCTACCGGGCGTTTTGGAATGCTGCTGAGCTGGGGGATCATTTCGTTGATGGGGACCTGCATGTGCTGATCAAAATTCGTTTTGCTTCGTTTATTTCAAAGCACACGCAGGTCTCCATCAATGAAATCCGCCCCCACCGCAGTGAAATCAGCCCCCAGCTCGACAGCATTCCAAAACGCCTGGTAGTCAGTCCGGCCCTGCAAGTGTGTGTAAAAGAGCACCTCATTACATACTCTTACATGCCTTTGTGACTTAGCCCATATCTTCTATGTGCGCCCGCATTAAGCGCGGTACAAGTACTGCCGCAGCAAGTGTTCATAAAGCTTGAGATAAATCAAGACCCTTCGGGTCCACCCAGTGCTAGTTTTTGCATCTTTTTCTTCAGATAAAACAGAGAGTGCATGCCTCAAGGCCCCTGGGCCTGTCTGAGAAAAGCAGCAATTAGTGAGCCTGAGGCCAGAGCTGCCTGACCTCCACCTCGAGAGCTGCTCCAGGGGCGGATCTCGGATTGCAGTTCTGCCAGCTCAGGATGCTGGCTGGCTGAGCACGGCCATGACTGGCTGAGCACGGCCATGCTGTGGGGTCAAGCGTAGCCTTCCTCTCATCCCCTCGCCTACTCCCTGTCCTTGCTTTCATGGAGCAGGACCTCCAAGCCTCCTCCAGAATGAGCTTCATTAACAGGGGTGATGTTTGAGGCTTGCAATAGAAATATATATTGGGGTTTATTTATTTTTCCTTCTTTTGTTCTCTTTGTCAATTCTTTCTTTCTTTCTTTCTTTCTTTCTTTCTTTCTTTCTTTCTTTCTTTCTTTCTTTCTTTCTTTCTTTCTTTCTTTCTTTCTTTCTCTCTCTTGTCTTGCTCCTGTCTTCAGCCCCAGGGGCCCCTGTAGTGATGCCTGAAGTTCCACTGTGTGAAACGGAAACACCTCCTCCCCTCAGGGTAGAAACTACCCCTTCCCATGACGCAGTGCAAGGCCACGTCTATTGCAAAACTTAAAGAAGAAGAAAGACCTAAGTTCTGTGACCTAGCTCACTTTCAGGCCTCTGCCTGTCACTGGTGGAAAAGTCAAAATACATATAAAGGAAGTGGTGGATTGATGTAAAATCCCGTTTGGTGCACAATTCTACACAACAAGCTGTGGACTAAGCTACTCTTGCCAGTTATCCTGTATAGTTCAAGTTCAAGTTCATGGATTTATATAGCGCACTACTCACCCAGAGGGTCTCAAGGCGCTTGGGGAGGGGGGCGCAGTGTAACCTATGTCTACTGTAATGCACAGAGGTCAAAAAGACTACCCAGGAACCTTGGAGGGAGTGGGTTATTGGCATGCGTGCCCGCGTTTGACCAGCTCAGTTAGGTCTCTATTTGTGGCGTGAGTATGACCAGTCCCGGCTCTGGAAGTCTCAGCCTGGTCCAGTATCAGCTTGGCTATTCCACACTCTCTTCCAAAGCTAGAAACATCGTCCAACAAAGAGTTGGCGACATCCAACCCAAATTCAACTTACTTGAACATTCCTGGGGTCCTACTACAGAAGGGCCCAAGGGGCACAGCGGACATTTGCATCTGCTTTGTGTGCCCTGGGGCACCTTGGTATTACAGAACGGGCCACAGATGCCTGTACGGGTTCTTCTGGAATACAGATAGCGCTGGCGCACATGTAGCCTCAGTGCTATCGAAAGAGGATGTTCCCTCATTTGCATAGGAGCTTGTCCCAATGCAAATGAGGGAATCACTTTGCCTCTGCGTCCATGGTGTATTACAGATGTGAGTGCAGAGGTAAACATGTCCGTAGGAGCCACAAAAAGGTGGGGCACTGTCAGTGAAGTCCCTGAGAGCAGCCCTCTCAAGGGATAAAGGGGGGTCCTATGGACCCCCCAGACATCCCTCTGCAGGCAGGTGTAATCACTTACTGCACCCGCCTGCAAGAAGATCTCTAATCCCTTTTGAAAGTGCAGGTGGGTGCCGCCTGCACAGAGAAACACAGAGCAGCTTTTAAACAGTTGCTCCTTATTTTTCGAGCACATTCTTCCTACTAGGTTGCACTTTTCCTTGTTGCACCTAGTGCACCTGTTTCATGGTGTGCCATAGCGCAAACAGGAAAAGTGTGCTCTGCCTGTAATAGGGCCCCTGGTAGCTGCAGGATTCTCCATTCCTAAACCTGTGAGTTCAAAAAGGTGCTATTTTTGCTAAGAAATGGGGAGGACTCTTTGCCTTTATGTGCAGATAATCCTAGAATAAAAACCTTATTGATCTGGTGTATCAGTGCCACTAGCCCAGCTTCAGAGGCGTTGATCTTCACCATGTTCGGTTAGTTAGTGTTAGGCACTTCAAGTCTAAAAAGTGGACTCAAACCTGGATGTAAGGCTGTAGTTTGAGTAGACATTCTGCACTTTTTCACTTTCCTGGTAGAAGTCCTGCAATGATGCAAAAACCCTAGACAACAATCCTCTAGCTTCGCGCAGTGCAAGGAATGCCTTTCCTTTCAATCTCTCTCAGAACATTTAGGGGCAGATTTATTCATAATTCACGCAGAGCAGCAAGGCAAGTCTACTGAGATTTGGCGTTGTTCAACTCTTCCCTGTGCAGGCGCATTTGCGGCTGCCTAGCACCAATGCAAGACCCCTTGGACGAAGTTGCAAGGGTTTCCTGCATAATGAATATGATTGTTATGTGCAAAAAGACATACCTTCCTGCACAAAAACAATCCAAAGAGGTAATAACAAGGAGAAAAAAGATGTTGCTACATGTTACGCATCTCTGTGGTTGGTAAACCAATTTCACACAATTCCAGCTTTAGAAACCTTAATAAATATGCAACTGTGTGAAATCCATGGGAATGACCATGCTCCACCCTTGGAGCGCCCACCACTAAGAAATGTGACAGCGCAGTTCAAAGTGTGTCATTGTGTTACATTTATTTACAAAGCCATGCAAGGCCATGAAAATCAGGCCTTGTGTGGCTATGTAAGTCCCAAATAAGCCTTTCTATTGCCTTGCACGCGATAAGTAAATCTGCCCCTCAGTGTTTAACCCTAAGAGTAAGCCTGTTAATGAAGTCTTCCAGAACACTTTAGCCAATAACTGCAAATGCAAATTAGAAGATGCAACTGGATATGGCGATATCTCAATCTAGAACACGCAGAAATGCTCAGTTCTTGCAGCACTGGGGGCTTCAGGTGATCCAAGATTGGAGAGGCGTTTTCATTTCAAAGACTTTTGCTGTGAACTCATGCAATTCCATCTGACAGGGAAAGGCAGCATTGCCGGCATGTACAAGTGAAGTCCAAAGTTGTGGTGTACATGGAAACCCAGAGTCTACATAAACAGCTCCAAAGAAAAACCTGCATATCAATCGCCATCACCCTTTTCAATGTTTTGAAAGTGACAGCACAGTGGTGGTATGATTTTCATAAAGTGAAGGCACTGGAGCTCAGGTATATTTCTACTGTGGTGTATTTAGTGGCGTGTTGGGCGAAGCCGTCTAAAGGTTCAATCTGTTCTCTCTGTGGTTTTACTACTCCTGGGCTGGGCCACCTTTGGCAGCTCGTGGGCTGGCCTCCTACCCTCCTCATGATGGACCTGTTGCTTATTTTCGCAGATTGTTCCCCTTTCCAGAGCCTGTCACTGTTTTTCCAGCTACCTGGTGACATGCTACTGGTTGCCTACGTGTTAACAGCTCATCAGGTTGAATTTCAAAGTCGGCCATCTTTCCCTTCCATTGCTGACGCGGAAATATCAATTTGGCATCACTAGGTTGGGTATAGAAAGGGTAACACCCCTGAAAGTATGCGAGCATGTGTATGGTTTCGGACCAGGTGGTGTGTGGGGAGGCACCAGTGTGTCCACAATTGTTTAGGTTCAAGTGTCTTCCAGAAAGAATTAGGGTGTTCGATTTTGCTTCACAGGGAAGAGTAAAGGGTGTATTACACAGTCACCTTCTGTTGAGTGCCACCATTTTGACACAGTGCTTTATTGGAACACAGGGGACAATGGCTAGCACTGTTTTTACTTCTGCACAATGGAAAAGTGATATATAGATTGTAATCCCTTTCCAAAGGGTGTCTACAGCCAGCAGAAATACATACTGCTGTTTACCTAATTTTAGACCTTTTATTAACCCCTCCCATGCTCATGATGAGCTCAGCTCGTCATGATCTATGGTGGCCGTGTGCTCATGACGAGCTGAGCTCGTCATAACGGCTGCAACGCTTGGACGCTGGACTAATTACCCCGCTGTGCTGAACGTTCTACAGAAACGGGTGTGGCCGTGACGAGCTGAGCTCATCATGAGCACACGGCCACCATGGCTCATGACGAGCTGAGCTCGCCATGAGCACCGGGGCGCTGTGCACTCCCTCCCGCCCCCAGCACAGTAGGGGAATTAGCCCTGCAGGCAAGGGGTTAAGCGTCTTTTTGTAAAGTAGATGGGATTAGCAAGCATATGCAATTGACAAAGATGAACCGTTACTATGCCAGAACCAACAACATTTACCCACCACCACACCCACTCACACACCCACCAGCTCCTACCCACACACCACATCACACCACACTCGAAAGCATGCTTCTCAATACCCGCTTGCTCAGGAAAAACATCACAGTAATATGCACGACCTAACACCAGACCTGCTATTCAGCACAGATACCTGATTGAGCCTAGCCTCGGCACTAGACATCGCCTCAGCTATTCCCTCTAGAGACAAGACAACCAGTACAAACTTGGGGGTGGATTCACTATTATCTCCAAGGAAACCTTCAAATGCGCCCTCTCAATTGAAATGCTAACCAGTTGCACAGAGACTTTACCTACAAGTCACGAATCCCAGCCAACTTCACCCTGTGCGGGACTCTTTTATACAAACCACCTCGACCCCGTGCCAAGTTTGCCAGTAACATCACATACTTTGTTGCAACCCCTCATAGACTCCAGCACCTTAATCCTCCTAGGAGAACTCAATTTCCATCTAGAAGACCTTTCAGCCCCCCTTCTAGAAACCTCTGGAATCTCTGCCTCATACAACATGTCACCGAACCCACAAATGCCCCCAGACAGCTCCTGGACCCCATTTTTTCCCTCATAAACATTACCGGTCATCTGCTAAGACCACGCCCTCGTCTGTTTTGGCATTCCCATCCCAAACCACCAAGGGCTTATCACTACTAAACTGGCCCATTGGAAACAGCACTCATCTCACTGATTTTAAGCATCCCGAGGGAGCTTGCGGACCAGCCTCAGCAGAAGTTGCTTGTTTGATCTCTGCCTTATCAGACCCTTGGAGCGTTCTGCTTATTCTTGACGTTACCCTGATTGCCGGACCTCTGTGCTGTTGTTCTCGGGCATTTATCACGGAAGAACGACTTGAGTGTGTAATAAAGATCACCCGATCTTTTGACGAAGGAAATTCGCAAACTTGGAAGGTCTGGAGGTATAGATACCGTTTAACTCTGCCCCATTGCCTGCAAAGAGTATCAGCGCTTCCCTATTTGAACGCTTCAATATTTTACTAATCAGACCGACTACCCCGTATGGCGGACGAGTGCACTTAAACTAATTCATTTGCGGCAAGTCCCAACACATCTCCCTTTGGCACAACTCATCTACTTTCATGGTCTATGCTTGCTTATCAGCATAATCATCCTACTTATCGCACACATGTACATTAACAACTGCTCCACGTTTGTTTGGTCCCATAGACTTTGGACAAGAATGAGTTTTTACTCCCTGAAGAAGGTGATACCCCGGGATAGGGGGTGTTACACCGAAACGCTCGTCGGCGCTTTGATCTAATATGTCCCCTACTTATTTACTTCATTGAGTGATTCATATGGAGCTGAATAAGCGTTTATTTAACTGACATGGTTGTGTTCATTGTTTGAATGGGTATATCTGAGCATTAGGATGTATGAATGATTTGCGTGAAAGGTAGTCCATGGGAATCACTATCATTGAGGCCTGAGCATCTTTTTGTATATATTTTATTTTGTAAACACATGATTGATACACTTATCTATCTATTTTGAGAAATTTGAAAACAAAAATAAAATGTTGTTTAAATAATCTGACTGTCATAAGTGCTTGAGCGCATGGCTTAGCCAGGTATCTGTATCAAACGACTTAATTGCGTTTTCTAAAACAGACAGGTAGAGCAGACTGTTGTTGTTTAGTATTTCCAAGTTTGCCAGTAACATCACATTCTTTGTTGCACCCCTCATAGACTCCAGCACCTCAATCCTCCTAAGAGAACTGAATTTCCATCTAGAAGACCTTTCAGCCCCCCTTCTAGAAAACCTCTGGAATCTCTGCCTTATACATCATGTCACCGAACCCACAAACACCCCCAGACAGCTCCTGGACCGCATTTTTGCACCTCACAAACATCTTGATCGACAAGCCATTATCAGTCATCTGCTAAAACCACGCCCTCGTCAACCCAGCACCTACAACTCAGAACCCTAAAAACTCATCTGCAGAGTGCCTAAAGAGTCGCCCCTCAGCCATACCTTCTTCAATACATAGATAACTCCTCTAGCCAACATCGTGACCACCCATGACATCAACATCCTCTCGTATGCCATTGACATTCAACTTATAGTCTCCCTCTCAGTAAAAACAGCAGCACGAGCAGTCAAGCTCAACACCTGCTTGACCGAAGTTGCCACTTGGTTGAGGACCAACTGTCTCAAGATCAACACAGATAAAACAGCAGTAGTGTTTTTTGGAAAAAAGCACCTCTCCCTTGTACACTCCACCTGGGGGCTGGCCAAACTCAGACCAGCACCCTTCTCCAACTTCAATGTCGGAAACCTTGGAATCGCTGTTGACAATAAATTGGACATGTCCGCACAAGTCTTGCCTCCTCACCCTGAGGATGTTGAAGAAGATCTTCAAATGGCTCCCAAACAACACCAGCAAAACCAACACCAATGTCACAAGTGAGCTAGACTATGCGAAAGCCCTATACACCAGAATCACCAAACCATCTCACCAGAAGACTGCAAACCATCCAGAACGCAGCAACCAGTCTCATCCTCGACCTTCAAGGTAGAACATACATCACTTAATACCATAGGTAGCTCCACTGACTCCTGATTCCCAAATGTGCCCATCTCAAACTCCTCTTCCAGAACTAGAAAACACTGCACAATGCAGGCCCTGCCTACCTACACAGCTGCATCTGTTTCCTCCAACCACCCAGACAACTCTGCTCTGCCAGACTCCTAATCGCACACATCCCACGCATACACGGAATCAGAGCCGGAGGTCGAGTCTGCTCTTACATCTCTCCTAAAGTGTGGAACGACCTCCTACTCCACATCTGAGCTTCCTCTTCACTTCAAGAAGCTGGAGACCTGGCTGTTCGACTAACTAGCTCCTCCCCTCAAAGGAAGAGCTCTCCCCTGCTCAGTACCAGAATACCCTTACGGGTGTCAGCGCACTCTACAAATACATTTCACATAATATAACTGCAAATTGATGAGTAATGTTGGGAAAAAAGACATAGTGTTGCCATATTGGAACCCTTTTGTACATGACTCTGCAACAGCAGCTCCTTAAGTGTCACACCATTGACGTCCAGATCAATGAGACGTCATAAGGCTTAGCAGGGATTCTGCTCCTACACAGAACTGTGCATAGAGACTTGGAACCTCAGTGAATTAGGGTGTGCCAAAACTCACCTTAGTACCCAATATCCCCTACCAGACTAGCATCAGTATCTCATTGGCTCTTCCATAACACCAATGATTAGACAACCCAAAGCATGGAACTTAGATTACCTCAAGCAATGTGGAACATATGAACACTCTTTCGTTATACTCTCATACCAGTCCAAAACAGGGAGTAAAAGAAGATACATGCAAGTTTGAAATATTTATTTCTAATGCTGTGTTCTCATGCGCAGTATCTCAGCTAATACAAGCAGACATATTATAAGCATTAAGATTATCAGCATAGTTACTATTCCATAAAATACAAAGGGAGAAAGCATGTTATAATGCTAAATGGAAGCAGGTTTAAAATATCCCTATATTTCACCCTCCCTTGCTAGTAGGTTATTTTATATCTACAGAAGGTTTCTTGGGATTACAAGGGCGGCCCCATACCTCTGGTATTTAGCAGAAATGGATCACATCAGATTCTGCACCAGCTCTCAGCATGCAAATGTTCTCCAAGTGTGTGATCATGCCTATGCAGTGCATTATTAAAAGCACCAAAAATCAGAGGTGGCCACAGCTGCATATATGATATGTCTAGAAAGTGCGCTGATCAGTCTGAACAACAACCACTGTGTTGAAATAACCTTGAAGGCCTCGGCACTCACTGTTCAGACAAAGCTTGCCAAGCAAGGCTGCTTTTTTTAATTTATTTTTTTTATTGATATTTGAGTTGCAAGTTTGTACAGATTATAACATAATTCTCTCTTAGAGAGATATTTAAATACATAATAATATACAAAGTATGTGAAAAGACAAAAAAATACACAATAAAAAATAAAAGATAAATGAATGACCAATAGACAAAGTTCATTATGTCATTACTTCATCAGTCCATTTCTGAATTGGTGACCAAATTTTTAAACCAAGTAGTTTCCTTCTTTTCCCCTTAGTAGCATATATTGCTGATTCAAGTTTATATCTAGCTAGGAGACGTCCCCTCAATGTGGAAAATGATGGTGGTTCTGGGCTGATCCAGTCCTGTGATATGCATGCACGTAATTCAGCCATCATAATAAATAATAGGTTAATTTGTTCTATGTCTTTTAAATCTTTAGAGACACCAAATAATATAAGTTCAGGTGATATAACAATAGTTTTACCAAGAATGTATTCAATAAATTTCTGAATATCACAAATTAAACCATCAAGCTTTACACACGAATAAAACATGTGTAGTGTATCGGCCCCTCTTAAATTACACCGATTGCATTTGATTCCAGTAATAGACCCCCATTTCAAAACTTTTGCCGGTGTATAATAAAGGTCACACAAAATCATGTAATGTTGAGTACGATTACGCGAAGAAAATAGAATGGAGGTGGCCATTTTGATTGATTCTTTTAAAAATACATCCTTTGTACCTAATTTCTCTTCCCATTTATCCCTCAAATTGTTAAAGTCATCCGGAAGATAAGTCATTAAAGTGTTATAGTAATACCCAATTCTTCTTTTATTATTTAAACTATCTATAAGTAAATTTGGCATTAAGTCCTGTCTTGTTTTGTTGGAGGGTGAATGTAAAAAGCTATGAATCTGTAAGTATTTGAAGTAATCATGAGAAGGAATTTTAAAGTTACTTTGTAGTTCACCAAAAGAAAGTAATGTTTCAGAATTATTTGTATACAAATCAGAGAGAAAAGAAATCCCCTTGTTGTTCCATTTTTTCATCACCTGGTCTCTAAATATAGATGGGAAACAGTGAATTGAGTTTAGTGGCGTATATCTAGTGACTTTTCTAATTCCCGCCACTTTTTTGATAATTCGCCAAGCTTTGTATGCTGCGGTTAATATCTTAAATTTTGTTTTTTTTATAATAGCTTGGCTCTATACATTTTAACAAATGGTAGTTCGCTTCGGTGCCTAATACAATTTCATAGATATTTGGATATTGTGCCCAAGTAGTGGGGATTTTATTACCTACAATTAAGGGAAACATGTATTGAAGTGCGGCTGCTAAGTAGTAGAATAAAAAGTGTGGTGCGGCCCAACCCCCTCTATCTTTCAGTATAATCAACTTCTTATATGCTCTTCTAATACCTTTATAGCCCCATAAGAATCTTATTGCGCTTCTTTCAATTTCTTGAAAAAAACTTAAAGGAAATTCCAAAGGAATTGTTCTAAATAAGTAAAGAAATTTCGGCAATATAAGCATCTTTAAGACATTGTTTCTACCATGGAGAGATAAATGTAAGTGGTTTATTCTTTCCAAAGTTGAATTAACCTTTTTGAGGATCGGGATGTAATTAATGCTAGGTATCTTTGAAATAGGTGTAGTTAATCTAATACCTAGATAAACTGCCTCAGTGACTATATTTGTAATTGGAGGTGGGTTTAATCCTATAAACAAAATTTGCGTTTTAGACAGATTTAGTTTATACCCAGAAAAGGATCCGAATATGCCCGCTAGTTCTTCAATCCTCAAAAAAGTTCTTTCAATGTCTTTAGTGACCACTACCAGATCATCTGCATAAGCAAGGGCTCTGTATGTTGTACCTCCTAACTGTAGTGGAACTATATTTTCATCCCTATTTAGCTGGTTAAGAAAAATATCTCTGTATATGGCAAAAAGAAGAGGAGAAGATGGGCATCCCTGACGTGTTCCTCTTTGAATAGGAAATGATGCAGATTTATTAGAGCCTATTTTTATTGCTGAGACTGGATTTTTATATAATGCTTTGAATGCATTTATTATTCCTGGACCGAAACCTTTCATGAATAACAAGTCCCAAAGATAGGGCCATGCTACTCTATCAAATGCTTTTTCAGCATCTAGCAGAGTGATCCCTATAGGTATATTAGAGGCTTCTGACCAGTCTATCATAGCTATAATTCTACGTATATGGTCCGCCGTATCTCTACTAGGAATGAACCCATGTTGCCAGCGAGAAACAATTGTTGATATAATCCTTGATAGTCTTGTGGCAAGTATTTTTGAATATACTTTACTGTCGGTATTAATTAAAGATATTGGCCTGTAAGAGGCTGGATTAAGTGGATCTTTATCTTTTTTTAAGAAAGTCATAATTACTGATTCAGCCCAAGATTCTGGTGGTATACCTTTTTGTGCCTCTAAGAATATAGCCAGCATATCATTTTTTATATATTTTTTAAAGGACCTGTAAAACTCTACCGGAATAAGGTCCGGGCCAGTTGCTTTGCCCATTGGTAGTGAGTTTAGGGCATTTTCAATTTCTTCCCATGTAATCACGGCATCTAACGCTAATTTTTGGTCATGAGAAAGGGATGGCAGAAGATTTCCCATGGCAAAGTTCAAGCATATATCAGATGAGTAATGATCATCCTCTTGTGTATATAGTTTAAGATAAAACTTCCGAAAAACTTCCAGAATTTCCTCTTGTTTATTGTACACTTGCCCTGTTTCA
Organism: Lissotriton vulgaris; assembly: GCF_964263255.1. Taxonomy (NCBI): domain Eukaryota; kingdom Metazoa; phylum Chordata; class Amphibia; order Caudata; family Salamandridae; genus Lissotriton; species Lissotriton vulgaris. The sequence continues at coordinate 1,671,324,960 of NC_141685.1, read as the reverse complement.
TCTTGAATTATATTGATGGTATTATATACTTCTTTTTGTCTAATTCTTTTTGCTAAGATTTTCCCTGTATTTTCCCCTATCTCATATATCTGAGTTCTATAACTTGCCATCAGTTTTGAGTCTCTCCCCTTATCCCTGATTTAAACGTATCCCAGGCAATCTGAGTTGATGCGGTACCTCTATTAATATCAAAAAATTCTTTCATCCACAAAGCCATTGTATTTATATAGTCAGGATCAAGTAATAATTTGCGATCAAAAGTCCAGGGCCTCGGTTGAATAATTGTTTCATCAGTTTTAATTTCAATCAATATTGGATTATGGTCAGATATTATGCGTGGAAATAACTCAAAGTTTGTATCGTAAATAAATAATATTTTAAGAAGAAAGTAATCCAAACGTACACATTTTTTATGTGGATGGGAGAAGAATGTAAACACGGGAAATAAAAGTTTTTTTTCATAGACTACATCGACTAAGCCATGATCTAGAGCCAATGATCGTAAAGACAGAAATGACTTTTTTTTAACTCCCTGATAGCAAGATATATCAGATATATCTTTATTTGAATCTAGATGAATATTAAAGTCACCACAGAGTATTAATGATGAAGACCAATTAGAAAGTTCAAGATTTAGGATATCTAGAATAGTTGGATCATCCACATTTGCAGCATATACAGCACAAATAGTCCATAATACATTATTAATTTTAAACTCTGCTATTGCCCATCTGCCATATTTATCAGCTTTATGTTGAGTTAGTATACCTATACCTTTCCTGAATAGAATAGCAACGCCTTTTGTTGTGGAACCTTGAGATGTACATACCGCTAACTGCATACCTAGATCTTTATATAAATGTCTATCCTTCCAAGTTATATGTGATTCCTGAATACATAGTATGTCACTTTTCATAGATTGTAAAATTTGTGCCGCTATTCCCCTCTTCTTTTTATTATTTAGACCACATATATTCCAAGAACACACTCGTAACTATCCCATTTATAACAATATTTATAACAATGTTTGTTTAGCACATAAAGCACCACCTTACTCAAAGAATATGAATGTATGACCTTATAAGATTTCAAATTTTTTCCTTCTCTGACAAGCTACTTATCAAAACATAATAGAATAGCGACATATGACAACAAAATAATAATAGACAATCTGTTTTTGCTTGCAACTTCGATTTTTTCCCTCACCCTCCCCACACCCCCCTCTGGGCTCCCCCTGAGCCCCCCCCACACCCTCCACCCCTCAATGCTGTCAGGGCAAAGGGACATATAGTGTCCCTCGTATTGATGATGTGATGAGCGCTAGGTGATTCTCATCGTATGGCTCGACTCATGATTATTATACTCTATTCATGATCATTAAAACCATAGTTCCATCAATTATATCTGGTAATTTCAAAGCAAATTTTTATCCTTCATTTGCTATAATCAATTGTTATATCACTTACTAGCTTTTTTAGCATGCCTGCTTTCCCCCTTATTATCATATTATCATATTACATATTACAACGATTCTCTACTACACTCCTGACCAAGTGAACAGGGAAAAAAGCAGATTAAATAGTCTTTCAAATTTTCAATTTTGTTCGTAATTCATGTTTCATTGCTCATAAATCATTTATTTTTTATTTTTTATATCATAAACCTCTCAGAGAGACAACAGGAATTCTTTGGCTGCTACCTCGGAGGTAAAAAAAATAGACTGTTCTTTGTGTATAACTTTAAGTTTAGCCGGGTTTAAAAAGAATGCTTGGGCTCCTTTTGCCTGAAATGATGTAATTAGTTGTCTTAATTGCCATCTTAATTGCACCGTGGTATGACAATAGTCCGGTCGTACAAAGAACTCAATGTCTCGAACTTTGCGCTTCTTGTTAGGTCTTGCTAAGTCGTAAAGAGCTTCTCTTGCAAGAAAATTGTTCAGTGAGATCAGGATAGCTTGTGGTTTAGAGGCTGAGGCTGTATCTTGCCTTGCTTGAAACGGAAATCTGTGCGCCCTTTGAATTTCGATCTCCCACTTCCATTGACTTAGCTCAGGGAAAGCAGCAGAGAAAAGATCTATCATAAATTGGCGTGGATTTGCATTTTCTTTCCCTTCCGGTATACCCAGGACTCGGAGATTATTGCGACGAGATCTATTTTTCAAATCCACAAGTTTCCAATTAATCTCCTCTTTCAAGCCCTCCATTGATTTCAGTTGTGTGCTCTGTTGTGCCATAGAGTCTTCCATTTGTGAGATTCTGCTCTCCGTCTCTGTAACTCTTATGACTGTATCGTTAGAAATTTTCATTACTTTCCTCAAATTATTTTGTAGCTTTTTTACTGCTCCCTGGGTTCGAAGATTTTCAGTTTTAGTCTCCTCTCTGTGGTGCAACATTACTCGATATAACACTTCCAGTGTTATTTCAGGTGAATCATCAGATGAGTTGTGAGACCCAGAATTTAGAAGCATTTGAGGTGAGTTAGACCTAATTGGTCTTTGTGATATAGAGTTGGGATCAAAGTTTTCCATTTCTTCCTCTCTTCCCCATTCTGGTCTGTTCGGGGACTCCTCTGGGTCTAAGTCCTCAGAGATGCTAAGCTCTTCTTGTCCTAAACCCTCCTGCAATGACCCAGTATTTTGCACCATCTCATCTGTACTGTCAGAGTCCAATGCTTGAGATAAATCAGTCATAGAATAAAAGTTGCCTGCTGAGTCCGGGGACTCTGTATCATCACCTCGAGTCTCAACAGCGGTTGATGCCTTTTGTGTTGAGTCACAATTTTTTCCACCGCTAGACGCCCCCTTGGCAGACCCTTCAATATCTAGTTGTTTATCTAAAGTCTTCTGATTTATGTCAGGATTAACAGATTTTTTTCTGAACATAACAGGGATTTTCGGTATTGCTCCTGACCTACAACTCCCAGAATCCATCACATTTTCAGCAGCAGCACTTGGTATGGTTACGTTAAAGTTACTTAGCTGTGGAGCAGCTTGATGTACCCCTTCAGCCACAGTTAGAACAGTTGATATAGTTTCAATATTTGAGCATGAAGGGGGATTTGTACTCACATTGCTAGAAGACTGGGTATTAGCGTCTATCACAGCCACCGGCTGGATTGTATCCTGGTTTGCTGCAGTGGCAGTGTCAGCTCTTGTTTTCGGCTTCTGCTGCCGTGAAATTCCTGTCGGGTTCTTTGGCGCCATTGTAAACGGGGAGGGCTGGGAAGCTGTTACAATGTTTCCGTATCGCCCGCGTTGCTCCTTTAATGTTTGATGTTTGATGTCGGCGTGCTACAGAAGATTTCGACTCATCTCATCTCCTGCTCCTGCTCCCGCTCCTAGCGTGTTTGTGACGGGCAGTAAAGAAAAAGAAGTCGGGCCTGACCACGCCGAACGAAGGTTTCGAGGTAACTCCTCCACAAATCAAAGCGCATAACCGGGTTCGGTATATGTTTCAGCTTCACCGTTGCCGTCACCGTAGCTTTTCTCCAGTACTTCTCCCAACACTCTCGAAGCACGATTTACCTCGGACTCAGACCCAGAGAGACCAAAGACTGTACTCCTGCCGTTATTGACCTGGCACCGGCTTAATTAGCAAAGAAAATCGGCATGTCAGAGCGAGCCGCACGAGAGCCTGAACTAGCGTCTCCTCAGTCGGACTTGCAGTCCGCCATCTTGCAAGGCTGCTAATATAGAAAATCATATTATTCTCGTGTGAAGCAAAACACTCTGCTAGACTCTAAACATTTATTATAATGTGCCGGGGGCAAAAGGCAGCAGGAAGGAAAAATGGTGTTTAAACTTCTAATAAGCTCATGTCAACTTAACACAGTGTAAATGCAAGGCTCATCCCACGACAAAGGATGGGAAGAAGATACATGTGGTAAATTGATGGCGGTGGGAAGAGAGGACAAGGCACCATGGCGTACAGCAAAATCAGAATATTTAGGATGGAGGATGACACTTTAGAGACTGCCAGAAACAATTTTGCATCGTTTAGTAGTGCAGAATTACATCATAGCTACAATTGTGGATTTTTTTTGTATATGTTATAACGTCACCTGGTGTTTTATCCAGTTTGTCAACATGGCCTGGTTTACATTCGTACTCACTTAACCCATATTGTTCTAACCCTTTACAAGTCTGTTCACAAATGACGTATTGTATTCTGCCAGGCATTTGGAGACAATAATATCACGTTAGCAGTAAATACTGCCCTCTTTCAATTTTCAGGGAATGCAAGGAGCACCCGGTGAGGAAGGTGAGAAGGTATGTTCATCAGACAATGATTTGCTAGAGTGATTGAGACCATTTTGATGATGCACACTGCAAACTAAAAAAAATGTCAACTGCCATTGTGATTTATAGCCCAAACTAGAAAAAAGTCTGAGAAAATAGCAAAAGTTAAATTTTTAAGTTACATTTTTTTATGTTTGGAAGAAATTAATATCCATGTAAGGTCGAAATCTGGGCAACCTACATGTTATGCAAAATATGTTTTTCTGGCTATTGGAGTCATTTATGCCCCGGTGGGTGGCCCTCCTGCCGTCAGGTCAGCAGAGCCTATGAGCCCTGCTCCCTGGGTGGAGTACTACCCCCTACATTTAGAGATACCCGCAGGTAGGTGGGGATTGATTTTTCTGCCTTAGCCAAAGCCAGCATGCAATAACTGTGCTAAAAACAATGGAATTAATGCATTGACGCAAAGAGGGCTTATTCTCTGTGTGTGACGCCATTGCGCATTTTCCCTGTCTGGAACCATCATGCTTTGCGTAGTTAGGTAGAGAAAACCCTGACTGTCACCCCGGTCTAAAGTAGGGTGAGGCAACCATTACTTTAACCTGCTGGCTCTGTGCCGCACTGGCCATGAGGGCAGAGGTTTACTGTGCAGCGCCAGTAGGGTAAGCCCAGCGCCTCCCCGACTCTAAATATGGTTGGCGGCAAGCTAGTTTTCCTTGGCAAGACCATATCCGAGGTGCACCAAACTCAAAAGAAGCCCTATGTTGTCACATGGTACTGGTATGGTGGAAGTGCACAAATCCCTTTAAATTTTTTGTGTCGTTGTTACTTTCCTCATTAATGTCTGAACTATTCATGAGTATGGTTCAAAGCCTTCAGACCCTTGAAAGACATGACAAAATGATTCATATCACGCAAAAACAGTGCCCTCCATTTTTTCCATCAGAAACCTTGGCCTCCCTTTCAACCTGTTCCAAAATACTTCCAACATTTAATTCCGATTTTGTATCATTTAAAAAAAGACCCTTGAGCTATTGAAATGAATGCACTTGCTAAGCTTCATTTTATGATATCCACCCCTTTCCTAGATTTCCATCTTAGTACAGCAGGGCGGTGCAGTGCTTGTGAGGGGCTCTCTTCTCAGTGTCCCTGGCATGTGTGGCCAGGATCGCGTTTGTCTGTAAGTTACAAATATCTGGGGGCTGCTCCGTGGTCAATGTAAAATGAGTCACTGGTTTCTTGCCTGTTAGGGAAGGTTCACCCCTCAATCTTCATCTCCATGGAAACCTTGCTGTGATTAATAGGGAGATTGGTCACCCCACCCACATTTCCAGTTAATCAAATTATGTTTTCCATGTAGATCAAGACATGGGCGCCAGCCCTCACATAGCTCATCTCTGCCTGTTATTCATTGCTTGACATCACCTGAAAAAACATAATTTCCTATTTTTAATTCAACTCATATTTGTTTTCAGGGTGAAATAGGAATGGGTAGTCCTGGTCCCCGAGGTCCCCGAGGACTGCCCGGGCCAAGGGTAAGTCAATGTAACAAGTCGATAAGCATGAATTTATGTTTGAGGGGCATATGATATTGTCATCAATGAATCTCGGTGACAGAAATACTATCACAAGAGCCAGCGTCCATCACATTATCAGACATGAGTATGGCGAACCCTCCTACTGCGCATCTGCGGACTAGGTGCTGGTCCAGCCCCGCTGTCTGGAATCGAAGCAAGTCACCAATGAGAAGAAACCACCATCATTGTGGCAGGGGCGGCCTTAAGCATGTGCAAGCTGTGCAACTGCACAGGGCCACCCAACCCCAGGGGCTGCCACGCCGATATATATCCTTAATATAATAATCCTCTGAAGATCGATACATATTTGCATGGCGGCCCCTGGCAGGGGATTGGCTCTGTTCCACTTCTAAATACCCTGACCCCCCCCCCCTCTTCACTGGCCTCCGCATCTGCGTTCCTCCGGGGGCCCCCTACCTGTTCCTCCCGGGGCCCCCTACCTACGCTCCCTGCCCAGGGCCGCCATGAGCCTAGAGCTGCCCCTGATTGTGAAACTGTCAATGCTAAAACCTGCTAAAATGAAGTTTGTTCCCTCTTTCTCAACAGGGCGATAATGGTGCACCAGGGGCCCCCGGCCAGATTGGAGTCATGGTAAGACCGGGGTGATAGGGTGGTTGTGAAATGCATATAAATCACTCTTTTGTATCCCATGTTCTAGGACATGCTAAGGGTCTAGTGCCGGTGAGGGCTTGGTCACATTCAGGCGCTTTAACAGATCAGCTTACACAGAGATGGCAGTAGCCATGCAAGTGTGTTATATTTAGTGAAACATGTTTAACACGCATGATCCTTTAAATTCTAAGTGACCAACGTTTCTAAATTTACAAAGTAGACTTGTTCTAGTATACTTGCCATCTATCTGGGACACTTTTTGTTTTGCTCTGAGCATTCTTCTTTTTGAAACTACAAAATGGCAAAGTTTGGTGCCCGTCCTTAAGTTAGCTTGTGCGCCTGGGACGTGAGAGCAAACCCTACACATTGCAGATCCATGTTTTTTACAAGCACGGTTGAGTTGGTAGGCTAATAAGGGTGCTTACCAATCTTTGACGGTGAAAGGCCAGCATGGGCATGTGCAAAATCACAGCCCGACATAATAATAGCGAATCATGCACCTGTCTGAGCTCCTAAGTACCGTCGCAAATAATTTCACACAAAGTGACAAAGGATGACTTGTTTTCCTATTCAAAGCTGGGATTCTTTATAGAGCTTAAATAAATGAATTTCGGAATTCTCCAGTAGCAGAGGCCAGAGAGAAATAGGCCGTATTCTGCTAATTGTTTCGAGCGAAAAGCAATGCAAGCTAATGGCTGTTTGGAGATAGGATGGTTGTGATAATTCAGAGATCCACCATGCTACCGAACCATAACCCCAAGGTTCAATCAATCAATCAATAAATCAGGGGCTTTTAAAGCACGCTATTTACCAGTGAGTGTCTCAAGGCCCTGGGTGGGCGATGGGGGTACAGCTCTTGGTCAGAAAAACAGCCAAGTCTTGAAGCTCTTTCTGAAGGTGTGCAGGGTAAGGGAGCGTCTAATGTTGGCTGGAAGCTCGTTCCAGGCCTTTGCCACAATGTAGGAGAAGGCTCTTCCACCTGTTATGGTTCGGTGAATGCGTGGGGTTTCTGCTAGGGCAAGGTCGGCGGAGCAGAGATTTCTTTTGGGTATGTGGAAAGACACTCTTTCGTTGAGGTATTTAGGTCTGATGTTGTGGAGGGATTTGTAGGCGTGGGTGATTAGCTTGAAGGTTACTCTCTTGTCAACGGGGAGCCAGTGGAGATTTTGCAGGTGCTAGGTCATGTGTTCATGTAGTGGGGTGCCGAGGACGAGTCTGGCTGCGGTGTTCTGGATAGTCTGGAGTTTGTGTAGCAAGGATTTGATGATTCGAGTGCAGATGGCGTTCCCATAGTCCAGTCTGCTGGTTATGAGAGCATGGGTGACGGTCTTTCTGGCTTTGGGGGGGGGGTCCACTTGAGGTTCTTGTGGAGGATGTGGAGCGAGTTGAAGCAGGTGGAGGCAACGGCGTTGATTTGGCGGGTCATGGTGAGCAAGGAGTCTAGGATGATGCACAGGTTCAGTTCATGGTCTGGTGGGGTGGGTGGGTTGCGGAGGGCCACCAGGTGTTGTCCCAAGTGGTGGGGGGTGGTCCCAGGTTGAGGACCTCTGTCTTCTCCGAGTTGAGCTTGACGCAGCTGTTGTTCATCCAGACAGTGATGTCTTTCATTCTTTCCTGGAAGCTGAGTCTGGTGTCTTCGGGGTTCTTTGTAAGGAAGAGGATGAGCTGGATGTTGTCTGCGTAGGATACTATGCTGAGCCCATGCCGAGGGGGGTCATGTAGATGTCGAAGAGCGCGGGGCTGAGAGATTAACCTTAGGGTACTCCGCAGTTGATCTCTGTGGGTTCGAAGAGGAAGGGTGGGAGTCTGATCCTTTGGGTTCTGCTGGCGAGGAAGGAGCCAATCCAGTCGAGGGCGGTTCACCATATGCTCGCGTCATGAAGTCTGGCTGTAAGAGTGTGGTGGGAGACGGTGTCAAAGGCTCGTAGAGATCTATCAGGTTGAGGGCCACGGTGTGGCCCTGGTCGAGTAGCATGCGGCTGTCTTTGTTGGCGGCGAGTAGGGCGGTCTCGGGCTGTGGTTGCTACGAAATTCGGTCTGGGAGGAGTAGAGGATGGCATTTCTTTGATGAAGGGGCTCAGCTGGGCGTTGACGAATTTCTCAGTGACCTTGGCTCTGAAGGGAAGGAGAGAGATGGTCCAGTAGTTTTTCTGCTCCGTCCGGTCAGCCATGGGTGTATTGTGGAGGGGCTTGACCTCTACCTGTTTCCAATTGTTGGGGAAGGTGCCGGATTCATAGGAGGCTTTGATGGTGCGGCGTAGTTCGGGTGCTATGGTGGCAGCAGCTCTGTGGAAGTTGTGCAGCAGGCAGGAGTCTGTGGAGACTCCTGAGCGGGTGCTCTTCATGGTTGTGGAGGTATCTTCAGTGGTGATTGGTGTCCAGGTGGTGATGGTGGGCTGGCTGTCATTGCTGGAGGGGAGGGTGGTTTCTGCAAGCTGTTTGTTGAAGTTGTTTTAAAGGGCCTTGATTTTCAGGTGGAAGTAGGAGCCGAGCTTGTTGCAGAGGTCCTGGGACGGCGTGATGTCTGTGGCTTCGCTGGAGGGTTTGGTGAACTGCTGTATGATGTTGAAGAGTTCCTTAGAGTTGCTGGCATTGGTGAGGTTTTTGTCTGGGATGAAGGTCCTCTTGCTGGCTCTTATGAGTTGGTGGTAGTCGATCATGCCGTTCGTGTAGGTGTTCTGATCCTCAGTGGTTTTGCTGTTTCTCCAGCGTTTTTCAAGACGTCTGCAGGAGCGTCTGGCTTCTTGGAGGTCAGTGATGAACCAGGCTGCCTTCAGGGGATGTTATCTGTCGAGGTGGCTATGGAGAGCGAGCTTGTCTGCGTAGCTGGTGATCCAATGGTGTAGTTCCTTGGCTGCAGGGTTGGCGTCGGTCGTGGCGGAGGGGGGTCATGGTTCAGGGTGGAGTTGAGGTGCTACTCTGTGACCTTGCTCCAATTCCTTCATGGCGGGCGGGGGACAGGCTTGTGTGCGTTGGTGGTGTTGAAGGAGAAGTGTTCGCAGTGGGGATCTGTCCAGAGGGGCTGCGTGGTGTGGCTGACGTGGTTGTTGATCCCACCTGTAAAGATGGGGTCGAGGAGGTGTCTGGCCTTGTGGGTGGGGGTGGTGACAAGCTGCTTCAGTCCGAGGTTGGTGAGGTTGTCCAGGAGGGTGGTGGAGTCAGGTCCACTGCGGTTGTCGAGGTGGAAGTTCAGGTCTCAGATGAGTATGTAGTCCGTGGAGGTGAAAGCGTGGGGTTCGCTGAGGACGGCAATGTTTGAGGTGAAAGAAGCACGAGGCCCGGGGGGTAAGTGAGGGTACTGCGAAGCGTGATTCTGGAGCTGGTGTGGATCTGGAAGTGGATGCGTTCGATTTCCGAGAGGGAGTCGCTCGTGCTGAAGGTGGAAAGTTGGCGTTCTCCTCCTGGGCAGTCCTTCCTCTGGATCTTGAAACCATAGAGTATGGCAGTGGCTATGTCAGAGGCGGAGGAGGCATTGGTCCAGATTTCTATCCAGGTTTCCATGAAGAAGGCGACGTCTGGCGAGAGGGTGTCGAGGATGTTCCATATCTAATAAGTGTGGATAATATACCGAAGGCAAGTGGTGCCTGAAGTATTATTGTTGTGTAATAGCCACGCCAGCTGTTTAGTTTCCTATCCTTTGTCTGTTATTGTAAGCTCAGTTAGAGCTATTTGTTGATTTATTTTGGCGATTTATATAGAGACAAGTGGCATCATGATCTGGACGTAGTTCACAGAGTTCTACTCCACAGAATTCCACGAAATGCCGCAAAAACTCTGCTGTGCTCCATGGAGTTCCGCCAGAGGCGGAGTCTATTTAGTCACGCTGCACACACCTATTTAACGTACCAGGAGTTTGTCACTCACAGTAAAATTTATGTAAACAGCACTCTGCATCGCTTCGGAGGGCGCTACTGCTTTCTGCTGCTTGAGTAGACATTCTACTCGAGCGACAGCTACCCCAATGTGAATGGCAGATATCTTAACGCAAATGGTCATGCCCTACAGCGACTGCCCACGTTTAGAAATCTCGCCGTGAAAAAGTCTAGCATGTGAATTTTTTCTCATGAGCGCTTGCCAACTTAATGTTGGGGAGCCGTTCAAAAGAAAAAAAACTATGCTCTGAGTCACTTCGCAGAGTTTTGTGGAACAGTGCTGACTGGCCAAAACTCAGTGAACTCTGCCGGCAGAGCGAAATTCTTTGCCTACCCCTAATGGCACCTAGGCCTGGGCAAAGTTTGCTGAGTTCTACTCTGCAGAACTCCGGGAAGTGCTACAAAAACTCGGATGCGCTCCACTGAGTTCTACGAGTGACGGAGTCTATTAAGTTGCACTGCTCACACTGATTTTAAGCACTGGGAGTTTGTCCCATGCTGTAAAATCAGCACGAACGGCACTCCATGTCGAGCCGGAGGGCACTGCTGCTTTCTGCTGCTCAAGTAGACATTCTACTTGAGCAACAGCTTCCTCAACGTGAGTGGCAGATTTCTCAACGTGAGCTATTGCGACCTGCTGAGACTGACTGTGTTGAGAAATCATGCCAGAAGGAGGTCTAGCAGTGCATGATTTTTTCTTGCGAGCGCTCGCCAACTCAACTTTGGCGAGCTGTGCAAGAGAAAAAGCTCTGCTCTGCGTCACTTCGCAGAGTTTTTCGGAACAGCGGAGAGGGGACAAAACTCTGCGAACTGCACCGGCGGAGCAGAATTCTTCACCCACCCCTAGTGGCATCTTACAGTTACTTCTGAGCTCTACAAGTCAATCAATCAGTCAGGATTTGTAGAGCATGGCTCCTTCACCAGTGAGCATCTCAAGGCGCTGTCAGATCATGCTGCCTGTTCTCCTCTTGGTTGAACATCGAAGTGTTGAGATTCTTCCTGAATTGCTGGAGTGATGGTGAGTCTTTGAGGTGCAAGGGGAGGTCACTCCAGGTCTTTTTCGCCAGATGGGAGAAGGAGCTGCCTCCGCTGTTTGTCCGGCGGTTGCGATGGGTGGCAACTGGGACGTGGGATCCGGATCCGAGTATCTTGGTGGGCTGGTGAAAGGGCACACATTGGTTAAGGTACACTGATCCTTCGTTGTGTAGTGCCTTTGCTTGTACTGGCATCCCTCCATGATTGGTAGCCAAGGTGGAGTTTCCTGAGGTTAGGGGTTATGTGCGTCCATCTGGGGAGCTCTACAAGTCAAATGTAGTGTCAACAATCTAGGGTTGGAGTAGAGCCAGACGCGGGACATGACCTGATACCTTGCTTACTACCAAGAGTTTGATGTAATGCCCCACAATGTGATGTAATACCCCGTGATGTAGTGGACTCTGCTGTTTGTGCACTCTGTCCACCCCAGGAGAATGTACATATCAACACACAGCCATGTTGGGTACTAAAGTTCTACGCTCTGCGCACAGTCACCGGCAGCTGCATTGTGGGTCTCTGAGGCACGTGCTTCTACGCCTCCCCGTGTTCCGGCATTGCCTCACAGATTAACTCGGAAAAGGAATCACGCAGAATAGCCTTAAAGCTGATAATATTTTCAATGATTCTGCCGTGAGTTTTTTTGAACTTTCCTTCACCTTTCCTGCTAGTTTATTTGATTAATTGTGATAGTGGTATTTTTAGATGGATGTGGAATCTTTTTCCGCCTCCGGTGTTCTCTCGCATCCACATTCACACATCAATTGATGAACTTTTGTGGTTTCCATAACAACTCTTACACTTTGCACCTGAGGAAAGAGGATTTACGTTGCTCGTGCTATTATCTTCTGTGTAAACAGGCCCACCGTGGCGCACGCTGGCCAGCGTCGCTGAATGGAGCGGAGGTTGTTGGTTTAATATTCCATCGGCGCATGAACTCTCAGTCCATCGCATATCACGTTTTTACACTATCCTTGAGGCTGTTACTGGGGAGTGACTCAGAGGTGACCGGCCCGTCGTGTTCCTGATGGTGCCTAGTGCCCAAAGCACCAGTGAAGGCGCTAAGAGTCCTTGCACACACTGACGCCATTTGTGATTTGAGGCACGCTGGTCTCACTCAATTCGATCACCTGGTTTCGGGTGCTACTTAGTAACAGTAGGATATGATATTCTCAAATTGTTCAAATTAAATTTAGAATAAATCCGTAACAAACACAGTTCCCCAGCATTTCAACGCAGCGATGGTGACATCACATTGTGTGTGCCCGGTCATTGTGCTAGGGTGTGTGTGTTTCAAAATGAAGTCATCGGCAATGACAGCTGTTCTCCCTTCTGCTGCTTGTGAAAAGCGTCACGTTAACCTTGTTGACCTTCGGGAGGGAGGGCGGGAATCCATGCGAGTGCGGCGCGGCCAAAGAGCGCGTGCTGCTGTGAAGAATGGCGCAGGACCTTGCGTCACTACCGCTGACGTTTCTTCTTTCTTTTGCAGGGCGCCAAGGGGCTCCCAGGTACCAGAGGCGAGAAGGTAAGGAGACTGTATGGATAACATCTGCTGTCGCCTATGGCATGAAGAGCAGAAATGTGCAATTTATCTATTGAAGGCCGCACTAGGTATCCGAGTGCAGAAACTATAGTATAGGGAGGGGTAAAGAGACTTGGGTGAGGAAGAGTTACTCCCTTATAGATTAGGGAAAGGAATTAGGGTATTACTGAGAATATTGTACTTGGGTATAAGTAAAGGTACTGCTGTGTAGGTGGCAGTAGATGTGTCAGTGTATTGGTCTGGTACCGGTAGTATGGTATAGGCAGGGCGAGAGAGACTTGGGTACAGGTAGGGGCAGAGGTACTCCAGTAGAGGCTGGGGAAAGGTACTGGAAGAACTTGTTAGGCACGTGGCGGGCTAGGTATCAGAGTATAAGTCTAGTACAGGTGCTCTGGTATAAGCAGGGACAGGTGGGGGCTGAGGTACTCAGACACAAACAGAGGATTAGGGGTACTTTGGAAGCTGTAGGGATAGTGTTATTAAGGCATCATCGGAGAAAGTGTAGAGGGTGTAGGAAGTAGTTGGGTGAGAAAGGGGAAAAACCAAATAAGGCACCTGAAGAAGGATGAAAAGAGGATGCAGGAAAACAGGTAAGCCCCCTCCACACCAACAACCCCTGCCTAACAAACTTGAAAAAGATATGGCAGACATAGAGGGGGCTCAGTATCCCCTCTTAAACCTATGTAAACCAACCAATGCAATCCTAGTAAAGAGGAATGAGCCCTTTTTTCAACATGAAGGACATTCACCAGCTAGATAGGATGTCACATGAATGCAAAGCAATTTGAAAAATGAAAGGAAATATGTTCCTGGGGAAAGCTTCTTTTAGGTGCTTTTTTTCTCTACAATCATAAATGTGTTCTTTTCTGGCGTTTCAAACGGGGTAGTGGGTTGGTGTCGTCAGTGAAACCCCCTCCGCCCCCCACTGATGGAAGGACCTGCTAGTGGTGGGAGCCCTTTGCAGGACACAGGCAGATCCTTGCACGTCTTTACACAAAGTTGTTTAAAACAGTGCAATCCTAATTTTAAGGTTTCTACTAAATGCCATTTGAAACAGAAAATAATTGTTCCTCTTCAACTGCAATCTTGCGATTTCGCAGCTGAGGCGATACTAGAGTCTCTTGAGTCTGACATGACTGGAGCTCTGAATATGTCTGTAGAAAGAACAGAATCTTTCATACTTTCTGATTATCTGTTCAAAACACAGTTGATGGCTCCTCGAGCAGGGAGGCAGCCAAAGATATAGCTGAAGGTGAATAGGTTTTGTATTTCAAAATCATATAAGATTTCACAAGTTCAAGCTCTTTTAAGACCCTCATTGAACCAGAGTAAAGGCGGCACCAGGCGCTTTCAGAATGCACATCCCCATTGCAGTTAGCTGGGCAGCTGCATGGGCCGCTTTGCATGCCTCTTACGTGCCTTGCTCAGCAGACTGATACAGCTTTCGGCCACAAAGTTGTGTGCAACTTGTTTGCTTGAAGCCTGGTTGCGTTAATCCTGTCTCACCTCTCTGTCTGGAAGGCGGTAGTCAATTCCCATCTAGTTGGATGAGTGCTTGACCAGGACAACATGGTATGAGGGATTTCTTTAGCACTATCCTAGCCAAACAGAAGTGGAGCAGAGCATTAATACATATTTGGGGCAAGAGGGCCACAGGTGCCAGGACCTCTTGCACAAGGGATCTATGGATCAAAAATTATGAAAACGATACAGACCTCTGAAGATGATTTCTGGTTCTGCCTTAAGCTCTTAATCAGGTACCACAGTGACTAAGAGTTCTGCAGTCACCATGATGGTAATTTTTCCTATCTCTTTAAGTCAGCTGACGGCATAATCCCTGTACGGTGGCATCATAATCTTTCTCTCTGCTCTGGTGATGTGATAACACCTCTCCTCTCTCTCTCTGGATGTAAGTGTTTCTTTTACTACCGTATACACATACTCAGTTGCTACAGAGACGTCATTTCTAGGATTATCATTGTTTCTCTCTCAATCTGGAGGCACAATAAACCATTTCTCTTGTGATAAAATGACAGGCTAATAGCCAGGCTTGGGCGCTGATGGCGATGGTCGCCTGAGAGCTCGGCTCCGGGACTGAGCCCGGGATTATCCTGAAAATTGGAGGCTGCGGGACACCCCAGACCCCGCATTCTGTTGAATATGCCGACGGTAACCTGCCGAGGCCCCTGACGGAGATCGGACAAGAATTGCTCCGGACTTAGACCGAAGTTTGCGGAGTTGCGGAATGCGACTCAACATGGCGCCCGGTCTCCTTTGTCCCCCTGTGGGGACCTGTTGACTCGGAGAAGTGCCGTGGGCAGCGACTGGCGCCTGGCTTCACCATCCCCGGCTCTTCTGGGCGTGAGACATTTATTGGCTTAGACCTTTTTTGCAACGGATTTGTACTCGGTTGGACGGCCGGGTGGGTGCCCACGCAGTGGAGGCCACCGAGAGCGGACGCCCTGCGAGCCGAGCGGTGGCTCGCCTCGCGACTCCGCAACTAGCTACGTCTTCCTGACCAGTCCACCTACATGGGAGGCGCGACACTCTGGCGCCGCAAATCATCCGAGGGAGTTGGTGGCCCTCACCCCGGGGCGGTAGTGGAGAAGCGGGTCTGCCCGACTCGGCGACGGCTGTCTCCGCCCCCTCATCGGTGCCCCCGGACGCCGTGGCGGTGGCGTGAGCCGAAGCGGCGGAATCTCCACGGGCTCTGGAGAAGGCGGTCGCCCATACTCGAATTGAGGACAAGCACCCGGGAAGGTCGTGATCGATTCCTGCACGCGGAGCCGCCTAGTCCGGGACTTTCACGGAGTGCCCCTGGGAGTATGGGGAAACCTAGAGGGGCCAAGGGATCCAACCAGACCGCCTCGGACACTGAAGCCCAGGACAAGGAGGAGCAGAGAGACCCGAAAAGTTCTGATGGCGCGCAGATGCAGCAACAGTTCGACCGTGTCCTGGAGGCGATAGCGACCACGAGATCGGCCCTCCAGCAGGACATTGCTCAAGTGGCGACGAGCCTGGGCCTCCTCAGGGCAGATCATGGCAAACTTTCAGACCGGGTCAAGGAGGTGGAGAGCAAGGTGGAAACCTTGGAGCCGGCGCAGCGCACCTTGGCTGCGACGATGAAGGACGCCCTATCCTGAATTGCGACCCTGGAACGGAGGGCGGAGGACGCGGAAGGCCGCAACAGGAGGAACAACATCCGAGTGGTGGGCCTGCCGGAAAAGATCGAGGATGATGACATGGTGGGGTACTTGGAGACCTGGCTCCGAGACACGGTGGTCCCGGAAGGGTTGTCCTCCTTCTACACACTAGAACGGGCCCACAGAGTCCCAGCACGACCCCCACAGCAGGGACGCACCCCGAGACCGGTAGTGGCGCGGCTGCTACATTTTCGGGACAGGGACTTAATCCTCAATGCCGCCAGGCACAATGGCCCGTTTAAAGTAGCGAACAGCCAGGTGAACATCTTTCCGGATTACACCTACGAGACTCAGCGCAAGCGGTTCTCCTTCCTGGCAGTTAAGCGCGAGCTCAGGAGCGAGGGCATTCAGTATTCACTCCTGTACCCTGCAAGGCTCCGCATCATTGTCGACGACAAAACCCAGTTCTTCGACACTCCGGAGGATGTCTGTAACTGGCTTGAGCTCTACAGGTCAGGGAAAGATGGCTTTGGCTCCTCGTCCCAACAGGCAGATGAGCCGGAACAAAGACGGCGATCCAAGAGGGTCAGGAATCGCCGCGGCCGCACAGGAGGGCCCTCAACTGCGGAGACATCATCGGAGCGGAGGGGAGTGCTGGAAGTATTGTCGGAGTTGTCGGGAGCACGGAATGAATCCATCGAGGAGGAAGACAACCTGGGTGATGAGGGAGCACCATCGGACTCGGAGGACTCAGTGGCCGATAGCGCCCATACACCGGTGATCACACCGAAATCGGTGGAGGACCTATTGGATGGACAGGGGTAACGGGGTATACTGATTTGTTTTGGGTGGGGGCCCGGCAGGGGGGAGGCGGTCGCCGTCCTTTATTGCTAACAATGGGGAAGAGAGGGTTGGGGGGCCTCTGCTTTTGCCCCGGAAGATTTCGGTACAGGTTGGGGCTTGTTATAGTCCTGGTGGCCCGGGCGACGAGGGCCCACTGCCTCCGCCCAGCCCGCACCTGGCCCATAAGGCCTTCCTACGGTGGCGACCGTAGGATTAGTGGGGATTTTTGGGTTGTTGACAGACGAGGTTTGGATGGGATCTAGATGGTGCAGTTTGGGTCCTGTTCTGGGGTGGGTGGTTGGGGGTTTGACGGGTTTTTGGGTTGTTCGGTTTTGGTTGGGGAAAATGGCCGCCACCAGTGCTGGGAGGAAGGTTGTCTTTTCTTTGTGGAGACCCGGATGGGGGAACTGTGCGAGAACAATCTGGGACAATGGCTGATGTTGCTAACTTGAAATGTGTTACTTGGAATGTAAGGGGGCTTCACACTATGTCCAGACGCCATAAGGTCCACGCTTACTTAGTGCGTAGGGGAGTGCAAATGGCGCTGCTACAGGAAACTCATCTGAACAAGGCGGAAGGGGCGGCGCTGCAGCGTAGATGGCGGGGGCAGGTCTTTTCCACGTCGTACTCCGCTTATGCCAGGGGGGGCTAATTTGGATCAGGGCAGGGGTCCCCTTCCAAGTCACGAGAACAGTGTTGGATCCAGAGGGGCGTTTCGTGGCCATCTCGGGCACATTAGGGGGGAGGAACCTGAACGTTTGCTGTGTGTACGCTCCTAATGTGGACCAGACTGCCTTCCTTTCCAGGTTATCGGGCTCGTTGGCTGACTTCTTTGCCGGGCCCCTCCTGCTTGGGGGAGACTTTAACTCCGTAGTTGATGTGGACATGGACCGCTCGCATCCACCGCTTCCCGATTCCCCAGTCCGTCGCACGGCTAAGGGTCGACAAGATTGGCAGACCCGCTGGGGGTTGACGGACATTTGGAGGGCGCATCACTCCGCATCTAGGGATTATTCATATTTCTCGAGACTCCATGAGTTGCATGTCAGACTCGATGGCTTTCTTGGATCGCCCGAACTGGTTTCGGCAGCGGTCCGATCGGAGTACTTATCTAGGACCATCTCGGACCATAACCCTCTCCTACTGGATCTTCGCTGGTTTCCTGGGGCGCCGGCGGTGCCCACCTGGAAATTACGGCCCGAGAACCTCGAGGACAGTGTCTTCAAAGCAGACCTGGGAGAGAGAATATCGGATTATTTTGCGTCCAACGGCGGCTCCGCGAGTACTAGGGCGTTGGAATGGGACGCTTTTAAGGTAGTGGTGAGGGGTTACTGTATCTCTAAGAGGGTGGGCATGAGGCGCGTCATTCTGGCTGACTTGGACACAGCGGACCGGGAACTCCGCGAGCTTGAGGTTCGCCGTCCCGGACACCCGGAATTGCAAACACGAACGGCGGAGGCGAGGGAACGGGTGGCAGCAGAGGTCGAACGGCTCCGCTGTTTTGATTATAAGGCCTATACGGTCCGGTCTATCGCTGAAGGAGACAGGTCGAGTGCGTTGTTGGCGTGGCTGGCTAACCCTACTCGCCAGTCCCAAACGACGACTAATATGCGTGGGGCAGACGGAACTGTAGTATGCACCCAACCGGAGATTCTTAGTTGCTTCCGGCATTATTATGAATGTTTGTACCGCAGTCGCTCCGCACGTGACCCAGACCGGCTTGACAATTATCTTCGCCCACTGGAGCTCCGCACCGTGGAGCAGGAAGTGGCGAAAGCCTTGGGGTCCGACATCGAATTGGGGGAGATCCGCGGGGCCATTAAACGGATGGCGAGAAACAAGACCCCGGGCCTAGATGGCCTACCAGTGGAGTTTTACGCAGCGTACGCTGACCTCCTAGCCCCGCGACTACTGGTGGTCTACAGGGAGGCGAAGAGGCTGGGGCGACTCCCGAGCTCGATGTGTGAGGCGATGGTGGTTCCTCTTCTCAAGCCGGGCCGAGACTCGTCCGACCCGGGATCATACCGTCCCCTGTCGATGTTGACGGTAGACTATAAAATACTGAGCAGCATCTTGGCCTCGAGGCTGCTGGGACACATGAGCTCCCTGGTGCATGAAGACCAGGCCGGTTTCATCCCACGGCGGAACACGACTATGAATATTCGTAGGTTGTTCCGTTTGCTAGGGGAACCACTTGTGGATGCCCCGTCCCCGGTGGTCTTATCGGTGGACCTGGAGAAGGCTTTCGATAGCCTGGAGTGGGACTATCTCAGTACGGTGTTACGGAGATTCGGCCTCGGGGAGGGATTTGTTAGATGGACCGCGGTTCTCTATGCCTCTGCTTCGGCCAGGGTCCGAGCGGGCCCATTGATTTCATCGCGATACCCGGTGGAACGAGGTACGCGGCAAGGATGCTCGTTGTCCCCACTCCTCTTTGCGCTGGCGGTGGAGCCACTGGCGCTGCACCTTCGCTCGGGTGGTCACTATACGGGCTTGTGGACGTCGGCGGGCCCACATTATGTCTCGCTATATGCGGACGACCTGTTGCTCTTCCTGGAGGACTCGATCGACGCTTTATGTGGAGCGGAGTTGGCGCTCACGGAGTTCGGAGTGGTTTCGGGCCTCCGAGTAAATTGGTCTAAGACCTGTCTCTTTCCGATGCGCAGGGGCACCCCCGCCCCTGCGCTAAATAGAGAGATTAGGTGGGAGCCCGACTGCTTTAAGTACCTTGGGGTATTCGTTTACCAGGACCAACCCGACCTCCTAGATGGGAACATTGCCCGCTGCATTCGGGCACTGCGAGGTTGCATGGACTTCTGGGCCACGCTGCCGCTCTCGGTGGCGGGACGTATCGCTCTGCTCAAAATGGTGGCACTTCCCCGGTTATTATATTACTTCCGGACTTTACCGATCTGGGTCCCACCAGCCACGTTTCGACGGTTACGCTCTATGGTGGTCGGATTTCTCTGGGGTACGGGCCGAAGGCGGGTGGCCCATAACACCTTGATGAGGCCGAAGGACGAGGGGGGGCTCGCTGTGCCGGACTTTGAGAAATATTATCTGGCGGCACAGCTCCAAACCTTCACCCAGGAGATTGCCAGGGAGTTCCGGGGCCCGGAAGACAGAAGGGGGACGGGAATGGCCAGGCATGTTCTCTCCTTTATAGCGCTGCGACAACGTTTAGTCCTGCGGGACTTGTCGATGGAGGAGCGGACTGTCCGCCTGTGTTGGAATCGGGCTCACGCCCGAGGCCACCTGCGAACGCCATACGCTCCTGAAATACCGTTGGGGATGCTGACGGCCCTCCCCCATGGAGGGGATTGGTCACGTTTGGCGGCCTGGGAGGATTCCGGTTTACAGCTCGTTGGTGATCTATATGAGGACGGGGCGCTCTTGTCCTTTCAAGATCTCATTGACCGCTTCGGGATCTCCCGGGGTGACTTTCTGCTGCACTCGGCCATTGCGCGAGCGATCCAGGCATACTGGAAGACCGGGCAGGAGGAACCCCATTTATCGCAGGTGTGCCAGTACGTAATGATGTCGGCGGGCACGGTGAAGGCGGTCACTTGCCTTTACGGCAGGTTGATTACCGAGGGATTGGCTCCTCTCACCACTTTGAAGGCTCGCTGGGAGGAGGACATTGGTAGGGAGATACCGGAGACGACCTGGTCCCAGTTGGTGAGGCGAGCCTGGAAGGGCACACGTAACGCCCGTTTCCAACTGGTCCACTATTATGTTCTCCATAGAGCGTACCTGACCCCGATGAAAATCAGGCGTTACTTTGCCACGGCTTCGGCGGAATGCCCCAGATGCCCGGCTCAGGAGGCGGATCTCCTACACATGTTGTGGGCCTGTCCAGGACTGACGTCCTACTGGCAGGAGGTGGCGACGACCCTGGAAGAGGTGACAGGGAGACTCTTGTCGATGGATGCAGCGGTGGGGCTCCTGCACTGGTTTCCCCATACCCCCAGAAATAAAATCTCTAGTAAATTTATCGACCTAGGGCTCCTCCTTGCTAAGCGAGAGGTGACCAGGAACTGGAAGGCACGGGCTGGTCCGGCAGGCGGCAGATGGCACAGTGAGCTTTTGAAGTGGGCAGCGGGAGAGAGCGCGTTGAGATATCAGCTGGCTTGGAGACAGGGCAATGAGAAGGCGCAGGAGGCCGCGTTGGAATGGGAAATGTTAGTGCAGGCCCTTAGGGATTATTGTGCCCCCAGCGACTCTGGAAGCGAAGAAGCGACTCACGCCGAGTCCCGATGAACGTTAGCATTGACAGTCCTATTGTCCTCCCCGTGGGTCCAACAGCAGAATCCTTGGTTGTTATCTCCCTGGCGCTGGTGGTGGGGGGGTGGGGGGGGGGGGTTCTTAGTTAGTAGACATTTTGGAGGGAGGGATTTATTTTGGAGGGTTTTAGACTTGTTTGGAAAAGCAGATGACGGACAGTGCCTTATCCGGACCAGCTCCAACATCCAACTGACCCCCATTGCATTTCGTCGCCCGACCCGAGGGTAGTGGGCCGTTAGTTGTGTTCGAACTGTGCGGTGGGGGGCCAGAGGGCTTTATACTGTTAATATTGCTTCTGATACAATGCTGGTCGCTACTGTAATGATCTACTGATTCCTGCAATAAAAATATATTTAAAAAAAAAAAAAAAAAATGACAGGCTAATTAAGTATCCCACTTTGCATTAACCTATTGCCACAGGATAATATTTACAAAAATGGGCCTCAGGCAAAAGGACATCAAAAGCTAATTTAGCGTAAAGAAGTTGTGCCATTTACCAAGTTCTTGTATTATGTTCCTTGTTCAATCCCAAGGACTCTTTAATGGATGTGCAGAAGTTCGCGTTCTTCCATATGCTAAATTTTGGTGAGTGCAAAGTTGTGAAATCCACGTCCCCACCTTCAGGACGTATAACAGAAAAAAATGATTAAACGATTTCCAGCAATCCCATAGTGTGGTTATATGATCTTGGTACATCTCTGACAATTCAGCAAACCCTACCAAAACGTGGATTCGGAAAGCTCCTGGTGGGGAATAGATCATGGCTGGCCTCTAAGCTCAGAAACCACTTTGCATCAGTTTAGAATATCTGCCAAAAGAGCAATAAATATGCTTTTGTGGACATGGCAGGATACACAGAACCACACGGCCTTCAATAAACATTGTAGCTGATGTGTATTTAATGCATACAATGTGGCATTATGTTTCATGCCATAAAGTTCCTTGTATTGTAATGCCCACCAATACACACTGAAGCCATGGGGGGGGGGGGGGATTTAGAACCTATCGCAAAAGGACATGAGATGGAAAATGTCCAATAATTAGGTTATCCCTATTTTTTCACCTCAGCAGCATATGTGGACACTCCTGTGAGGTGTGACAGTGATATTGCAGACCTCCCACAGACTCTTGGAAATGCCCTTGACAACCCTTTGTTGCCAGAGGAGACATGCAGTACTGACTCACAGAAACAATGTTCTATAGAGTATCCACATGGCACTAGGCATTTTAAAAATATGGCAGGAATGGTTGCTGGTCATTTCGATCCTGGACGTGACACTGGGGCAATATTAGGGCATGTCCTACAGGGTGGCCAAAGCTTCATACTAGAGGTGGTCTTGCTTTGAAAGATATTTCCTGAGATGCCGGTGCCTCTTCGAGGCCCACCAGGGCTTCGGGAAGTCTCACATCTCACAAGCTCTCTGTCCCTCTGAAGGCAGGTATGGCTGCAGCGGAGTCATCCACATTCAGATCTGACAAGGTACTGGGCCCACCGCACCACAACCTGCCTTTCAGTAGAGGCCTTTGCAGCCCTTGCTGTTCAGGGGAGCACTCAGTGACCAGTCTGTGGTGGTATCTTCCATGCTTCCTGCTGTCCTATCTGTCTGTCCCTTCGGCACACCGGTTGTACCCACACTGCCTCTCATCAGGAGCAGCTGCTTCAGTCCTGCTAGGCCATCTTCATCTGTTTAAGTTTCTTCTCACATTTTCCTAATTTGCTTCTGCATTTTCGCAGACTGCACCATCTCTCTCCTCCCCTAACTGCTGTGGGATCCCCTTCAAAGTATTTCCTCAGTCCCCGAGGCTTAATTCAGTTTGTATGGATAAAACATCACTCCATCCAGTGTGCCTCTCACAGAGCTCTCCAAGTCCCCCTCCCAGGTGGGAATCCTTTAAAGGGCTCCTGCTGTGCTCTGAGCGCGTCACGCTGCCTCGTGCCGTAAGCAGATGTAACACGCACATATTAAATTGCTCTGATCTGTTCATTCCTATAAATGGGTCGGCGCTGTCTTGTTAGGGGGACTCTTGGTGCTGTGCCTTGGTCCCTGGTTGCAGTACCCCACTGAAGAGGAAAATAGGTTAACTGAACACATTTTGCTTACAGATTACTCTGCTGTAGCAACTTTCAGATATTTTGACCTCATTTCAATCTGTTCTGGTGTGTGCAGGATATGATTTGAGAGCTTCCCGTGTGAAACACAGCTCTAATTTAATGGAAGGCGGACCCGACCTTTCTGGGATTGCTTCACTTGAAAGCAAGTCAACAATGCCTTTTTAGGTCTCGCATAAACAGTGCATGCACTGTCTCTTTGAGACATTTTGTTTACTGTTAGTAGGATTAGTGCCTTCCCATTACTTGCTATTGGTGGGCTTCAAAGCCAGTCTCGATTGCTTGCTTCCTGCTGGCCAGCTCTGTTTTTGGCATTTCCCTCTTCTTGCATGTGATTCGCCACCAGTGCATGGCCCAAGTATCTGGGTCCTTACACTGCTTGCACTTTTAGGACCTAATGTTTTCTTTTTGTGAGCCACTCTAGAGAGGTCATCTTTCCTAGCGGACTCTGTCATTTGCCTGTTGTTTTAGGCTGTCCAGCTTGACACCGTTTCCTGTGTGCATTCCTTGTATACTGGTTCCTCCCCAGTACTCTCTATCTGTAAACAGTCCTTTAAAACTTGTTCTTACCTTGTCTCATTTGCTGTTCATTCTAAAACAAAGTTCAAATGTCAGGCTTTGTATTCTAAGGGCACTTGGTATTTACTTTTCTTTCGACGACTTCAAAGGGAGAGAATTTTGAGACCTGTTTTATTGAAAAACGGTTTAGCACTTTTGGGGAATGTCTGTGCTATATAAAAATGCACAAATACATTCATAAATATTTCAACACAACTATACTGGATTCAATGATAGTGGAACACTAATATCTCTACACATTTCATGTCAAGTATATAAAAACAAGAGTCCCAAATATTTTATATAATCAAATATTTACAGCAGATTTCAGTGGAAACACTGTCATGTAGACGTAAAACAGTGTAATCTATATTCCAAGAGGTGGTCAGCAGGTCTTGTGCACAATGAAGGCACATTGCTAGCAAATTGTCTAAAAGTGAAAAACATAAACAAAACAATTAAAATAAAATTATATGCAGTAGCTGGCTGCCCCAAATTCTATATTTGGGAAAGTATCATGGAGAATTCCCCAGTTGGCCTTCAAATGATCCTGACTATCCAGTTATGTCAGTAAGGTCATCATTTTGATCCCTAAATATATGACTGTTATTGGGTCTTTCTCAGGACAGTAATCACAGATGAAGCTCAATCTATTATACAATTGTAGAGAGTTTGAACAAATGAAGTATCCAAAAAGGTCCACTTCAACAAAGAATGTGTTCTCTCTGGTCATAAATTCCCATTCGCACTCATATTCATAAGAAGAGCCAGCCGACACCGGATTGATGAGATTATCATCATTTGTTTCATTCACCATATAGGTTTTCTTTGGTGCCAGCTACCTGTGGGATTCTAGGCTTCACTTGCTACCATCGCTAGATCTTCAGGCCTGGCTCCACCGTAATTGGGCTGCAAGTGTTGTTCCTGTACCTCAGCCACTCTGAGTGCCCCTGTGGTCTCCCTCCGCTTGCACTGCCATTCAGCAACCCAAGGCCTGCGCATTGTTTTATTTTGGGCAGACTGCTGTTACTTCTGCCACACCACTAAGGTGCTCATGACTCTTTGCTCCTCCTCCTGATGCTACAGTCTACCTATGTCCCCCTTTACGTTCAGACCACCAGCTCCAGAATCATTGTGATTCTTAGGATAAATGTGTCTATTTACACGCCTTTGCGCAGGTTCAGACTGGGTCAGAAAATAGGCCTGGGCAACAAAAATAAAAGTGCCCTTGATTAGCCCTCGGACACTGCCTGATTGCCCTATAGGACAGTACAACGCTACCTTCGAGGTCCATCCCATCTCTCGAACAGATTCAGGTATGCTCAGGTTTATAATACTGTATCTTACTGCTTTAAAACCCTAGCTCTTGCTGAATTTTCTCATCCCTATGTTCAACTTCTGCCTTGATCTTTCTACTGCACTTCGCCATCCTCTATTCCAAACGTTGCACTAGCAGCCCTACCAAGTACCACGCATCAGGGGTTAGACTAACACATTTTAGTGTTGTGGTTTCGCATCATTGCACTACAAAGCTTAGTCATGCATTTATAGCTCTTCCTTGACACCACCAGCACTAAGACAGACACACATGGGAGGGCCACCCAACCATTCATGATTGAGCAAACAATGCGGACCACACGCTGCTCTGTCAGTGTGTGTGTGACTGCACTACTGCACACTCACAGTCGGTCCTGTGCGTTCATAAATGGGGTACTTCATCAAGGAAGGAGCTTCTGCAGTAGTAATGTTGTTATCTAACTGGTACAGAAAATGATAGACCATATTCACTGCTGACCTTTCATTCGTGGTTCAAAATTAACAGAGTACCATATTGTCTCATGACCAACAGTGCCACTACCTCATCACAGCTATTAAGTGTGCAAAAGTATGCAAAACGTAATCATTTTATATACTTTTTTTATGTTTAAAGAATTTTATTAGAAAAGTACAGCTGCGTGTCAAAAGAAACATATAGGTTTGCAATGCTAGCGGCAGGATGCATTTCAGGATTACAATTCTTCCGACCCAGCTTTAGCGGCCGCTGCAGTATCCTGCGCCGTTTTTGGAGACATGCAAAAGAACGAAAGAAGCATTTTCGTACAATCCTGTACCCTTCCGGAAGTAAACAAGAACCCCCAACTACCCTCCCCTCCCCACCACCCGCCCTGCCCAGTGCATCGCATCGTAAAAATCAGTTATCCACACAGCAATCTATCTTGGTCTCACTTGTACTCGTTGGGTCGTTCCCTCATCCCGCCACCAGAACATTGCTTCACAGCGGGGGCGTAAGCCTCAGTAGTCTTAAGTACCTAGGGCACGTGATTTCCTTAAATTCTGTGGCCAATAGTGAGTGAAAGGGCTGCCACAGCTCCTCAAAACTGGAGACATCTCCCGCTAACGTAAGGGACAGTTTTTCCATCCCCAGAACATGCCACAACCTATGGAGCCAACCCGTGTGAGATGGAGTGGTGGGTGTGCGCCAGTGTATTAGTATGTTTTGTACTGCCGAGCCCAACATGATAGCAATCTGCCGTCCCTTTTTAGATTTCAGCGGGTACATTAAGCCATTTGGGAGTCCCAGCAGAGTATACGCTGGGAAGCGGGGCAGTTCGATCTCAAAGCATGCATCAATGTCATCTATCACCTCCGACCAATAGGTTTGCAGTACAGGGCAGTCCCAGAGGATGTGTGTCAGTGTACCAATTTGCCCACACTCGCGCCAGCACTTGTCACTAAGGAGCCTGTTCATTTCGTGCAATCGTTCCGGGGTATAATACCAGTATGTGGAAACCTTAGTAAAGGTTTCCGTAAGGCCCACATGGTAGGCCGAATGCCTCGCTCTGTGTGAAATTTGGTCCCATTCTTTATGGCTAAGCTGTCGCCCTAGTTCCTTGTTCCAACGTTCCCTACCAGGAATGTGGAAGTGGGAGGGTGGGAGCTGGAGCATCTTGTATAGATCCGTTATGAGTTTGGCATCTGAAGTGCGTGTGACTAACCACTTTTCATAGGGCAATAGCTTCCTATCTGCTGAGTCTCTGACACTCGGCTGTAAGGCCCAATGACGAACCTGCCAGTACCTCATGCGGTCGTTTTCGGTCATCCGGTACTCGTCCCTAAAGTCCTGGAAGGTTATCACCCCTTCATCAGTATAAATGTGGAAGAGTGCTCTGCAGCCCCTGTCTCTCCAGTGGGAGAAGGCTCCGTGTTCTGTTCCTGGTGTGAAGTCAGGATTGTCTACGATCGGTGTGAATGGCGATGGAAACGAGGTGAGGTCAAAAGCGCGGCAGGTAGCGTCCCACACTATCAACGGCACACGTGTGATGTAAGAAGCGTAGAGATTGGGGGGGCGATGCGGCCTTCGGAGGAATGGAATTTCCTGTAGGGGGCGTCCGGCCACAGCTTGGTCTTGGAAGAGCCAGTGTTTATCGGATTCCCACCTACTCCACTCCACCAAGTATCGAAGTTGTGATGCTTGGAAATATTTGCGGAGATCCGGAATTCCTAGCCCCCCGGCTTCTGGTGCTAAGGTCGTGAGGACGCGGCGCATTCGGGGCTTACGCCCCTGCCACACAAAGCGGGACACTTTGGTTTGCATCTGTTGAATCCAACCCTTGGGGGGTTGCAGAGGCAGAGCACGAAACAAGTACAAGATTTGGGGTAAGACGGTCATTTTGACCGCTGCCACTCTACCAAGCATGGAGATCATCCCTTTATTCCATCTCCCAAGTTCTTCCCTCACCTTCACACCCACCGCGTCATAGTTAATGGAAACCATGGCTTGCAGCGTCGGGGCTAACGCAATCCCTAGATATTGCACTTGGTCTCGCGACCAACGAAAGGGAAAGAGCCTCTGCAGATCGTTCATTGTTGTCGATGACAGGGATGCGCCTAAAGCCGTGGACTTTTCAACATTCATTCGGAAGCCTGCCACAGTCTCAAAGGCCTTAAGTTCAGCCATACATGCAGGTAGTGCTCGCCTTGGATTTTCCAATGTAAAGAGTACATCATCCGCATAGAGGCTTATTGCGTGAGTGAAACCACCCATTCTCACCCCAGTCACCGCCTCATTTTGTCGGACCCGCTGGGCGAAGGGCTCCATATAGAGCGCGAAGAGAAGGGGGGAAAGGGGGCATCCCTGTCTTCTTCCGCGCTCGACGTCAAACCGCCGGGAGCTACAGCCATTCACCCACACAGTCGCTGAAGGGGATTTATAGCAGTTAAACACCATGGTCCGGAATTTCTCCCCCACGCCGAACCTCGCCATCACCCGTTCAAGGTAGGGCCATTGCACCCGGTCAAACGCTTTCTCTGCGTCGACCGAGAGCAGCATCCTCTCCCCTGGGATACGCGATGCTTTTTCTAAGATGTGTGTTATTCTCTTAGTGTTGTCCACAGTCTGGCGCCCGGGTACAAAGCCCGCCTGATCTGGTTCAATCAGGCCAGGAAGGTGCAGTGCCAGTCTCGTGGCCAGGATCCCCGTGTAGATTTTCAGGTCTACGTTTAACAAGGAGATCGGCCTATATGAGCCACATAGTTTCCTGTCTTTGCCCGGTTTAGGAATCACTGACACTGTTGCTTGTAAGAGGTCTGGGGTGATAGCTCCTGGGTCAGAGAAGGAATTAAACAGTTTGGTCAGGACCGGAGCCAGTGTCGAGCTGAACGTTTTATAGAAGAGGGCGGTGTAACCGTCTGGGCCCGGGGCTTTCCCCAACTTGAGCTTAGCGATCGCAGCGATCACCTCCTCAATTCTAATGTCTCTCTCCAGATAGCTTGCTTGGTCAGGCGACAGGGACGACAAGGTAACCGAGTCAAGATAAGCATCCGGGTCGTCCATGTGTGCGGTCTCCGCTGTATACAGGTCAGCGTAAAATCGGCGAAAGGCCTCGGCAATTTCTTCGTCGCCCGAGATCTCCTGGCCCGCATTCCCCGCCAGCCCCTTCACCTGGCGATTCTGATGTGCCACCCTAAGTTTGGCTGCTAGGAGGCGGCCACAGCGATCCCCTCCTGTATAGTAAGCGTGTTTTAGACGCAATGCGGCATATTCCGCCCTATCCATGTCCAATGAGGACAAAAGTTTCCTGGCCACTTTCAACTGTTTCCAAACCCTCGGTGCCCCAGTGCGACGATGTACTTGCTCCAGCTCCCTAACCTTCTGGGTGAGCTCATCGCGTTTTATCTTCCTCTCGCGGTTGTCCGCAGCGGAGATTGCTATGAACTCCCCCCGTATTACCGCCTTGAGGGCCCCCCATTGAGTCGATAGTGAAGTATCATTGTTAGAGTTGTGTTGTTGGAAATCCTTCACTACTTCTATAATACTCTGTACCACCGCTTTTTTATGTAGGAGTGTGTCTCTAAGTCGCCAGACTCCCCTCCGGGGTGAGCCCCGTGGAAGAAGGAAGGTCCCCGAGACTGGTGCATGGTCCGAGAGAGAAATGACTCCCATTTCTGAGGCGGTAGTCAAGTTACGGACCGGCCCGGAGACCGGCAGGTGATCTAGCCTAGCGTATGTTTTGTGTGCGTGTGAGTAATAGGAAAAATCCCTGTCGGCGGGGTGGAGCTTGCGCCAGAGATCGTGTAGGTCGGAATCAATTAATTGCGCTTTCACCGCCTGCGAGAGTTCCCCAGTCTGCGGGGATCGCTGAATCGATCTATCTTTCGAAGAGTCAAAGACCAGGTTGATGTCCCCTCCCAATATGACATGTATGTCCGGTGATGCCGCGATATCATCTAGTGCTGTGCGTAAAAACCTTTCCTGGTGTTCGTTCGGGCCGTAAACTGTGCCTACCGTGAATATCAATGTTCCCAATTTAAGTCTGTAGACCAGGAGCCTCCCCTTTTGTTCCACCAATTTGTGCAGAACTTCCCCCTTGAATGTTTTCGATAGAAGGAGGGCCACCCCAGCCGTCTTAGTTGTGTTGGAAGAAAAGAATTGTGTGGGAAAATGGCGGGACCTCAATCTATGACAATCGTTGACCAGTAAGTGGGTTTCCTGAAGCAGACAAATGTCTGCCTGGGAATGTTCTAATAGTGACAGTACAGCTCTCCTCTTCGTGGGATTGTTCAGCCCTTTAACATTCAGGGTGACTATTTTTAACTCTTCCATGGATAATCGGAACCACTGTGGCTATGTGTGCAAAGTAGAATGCGTGGTAGCTTGGCGAATGCCAAGTGAACGTGTGTATCTGGACCACTACTTGTAGATACCGTAAAAACACTGGACAGGGCAGCCCCTAACTCTCCCCCCTCAACATTCCCCAAATTTAACTCCCAATAGGCCTTCCCCATTCTGTCCCACAACTCACCTCGAAACTTCTGACCAAACATTCTCCCCCCCTTCAGTCTCTCAGTACTCTTCCCTACCCCCCAACACCTACTCAGTCCAAACCCCCAACAATCTCTGAAAAAAGTGCCTGGAAAGGCTCAACCTTCAAATCTTCCTTGGTTTGTAGTCCAAATAGTCCCAGGCCTGCCCCTACCGGACAAGCCTGTGGTGAATTACCTTCGTGGGCGACTTGCCACCAGCACTCCTCCCTCGCCCGCCCGCACCCGCCCCCCCCAAAGCCTGCTTTATCAGTAATGCATTGTCAATCTCCCCCCGGAGCCATATTATGCGGTCAGCGCCACTTCATCCTCAATCGCCGAGGTCTCCGTAACTGTCCGGATTGCATTTGCCATCCCCGCTCTGATTGTGGGCGAATTCGGTCTCTGTGAAGCACCCGGTGTCCTGCGTCTTGAGACCCTCCGCCAGCCCCCACTTGACGAGTCTCTCCTCCTCGGCGTGGGCGATTCTTCCTCTTCCGCTGTGATCCCGAGCACCTCACATACATCCTGAAGAGACCGTAGCTGGTGCGAAACTCCATTACATCTGAAGATGAGGCGGAAAGGGTGCCCCCATGAGTAGGGCGTTTCGTGTTGCCTCAGGAAGTCCGTTGCAATCTTAAACGCTTTGCGCTTCTGGAGTGTGGTCGCGGCTAGGTCCTGATACAGCGCCACTGGGTGGCCTCTAAATGTTATTGTTTGCTTCTTCCTCGCTTCGGTCATTATCCGTTCTTTCAGCGGGAATTCAGGGAGGAACGCCAGAACATCCGGCGGGGGCCCGTTGCACGCCGCTGCGGACCCACCCTATGGGCTCTATCTATCCTGATGGGGAAGTCCGCAGGTTCGCCAAGGATGGTACGGAATAGCTCCTGCAGGTAGCCCACGAAGCTTGAGTTCTCTTCTGCGGGTGGCACTCCCCGGACCCTTATGTTGTTCCGCCTTGATCTGTTCTCCAAATCTTCATTATGCATTTGAAGATCTATATGCTGGTCTCTGAGGCGGAGTACCTCCTGCTGCAAGTGCGTGATCTCTTCGTCCTGTCGTTGCGTGGAGCTCTCAACCGTGGCCACCCTCTCTCCGAGGCCATCCACCTCTCTACGTATTTCCCTTACTTCACCGGCCACTTCCTGCTTCAGCGCCTGGAAGTCCTCCCGCAGCGTTCCAAAAAGGGACTCCAAAAAGGATCTGGTGACAGGGGGCTCCCCACCGCCCCCCACGTGGGAGCCAGTTGCACCTCCCGGTGGTGAGGAGCCCTTGTCTCCTTTGCCCTGTGGTTTGCTGAGCATGTCCGTGAGTGTGCGGGTACTGCCTTTGCCGCCCTTCTGTTCAGCCATCTTCCCTGCGGCTCCGCCGTGCGTGCGTTATTCGCGGCAAGTCCCGGCTCAAGTGACCCCGGCCCTGCCCGGTGTCTCCGGCGTGTGTCCTCGAGAGCCCCCGCTACAACACCAGTCCAAGCCCACAAAAGGGCCCAACAGGCAATCGATCCAGTGTGTCCCAGACCCCGCGGCGTCTGCCCTGACCGCTCCAGATGTGCTCAGTAGTGAGGTTTGGGCCCACTAGTCGCTCGGCCGGACAGCAAGACAGGCGCACCACTGTGCTAGCAGCCGTTGGTGCTCCACCCCGGTCCACAGGCCTCTCTGTTCCTCAGGGTAGGTGGTTCACCACCGCAGCTCGCGCCACTAGTCCGCGGCAGCTCCAGACCGGCTCGTTACAGTCTCAATGGTTGCTGCGCCACTCGGAGGACCCCACCGCACATCCAGTGACCGCCCGCTCAAGGGGGGCCCAACTCCCTTCAGTCCCTGCTCCCGGGGTTGTTCCCCCTTCTCGGCTGTGTACCAAGAGCTAGGCTCCTCTGCGTCTTGCAAAGTCCTCCGCGGTGCGCCGCAGCCCCTCGCCCCCCACTGAAGAATCCGCAACACCCCCGGGCGCTCCTCACCTCCTCTGCTGCAGTCGGTGGGGGGGGGGTTGGGGGAAAGGCCTCCTCCGGTGTCCAGCTCCGCTGCAGTCCACCTCCGACGCTCCTATCTGCACCACACCGGCCCCTGGCGCTATCTGCAGGGCGCCAGGGATCGACCTCCCCGGGGTTCGCCGCCCTTCCAGTGCTGCCTCACCAGTGTGTTTAGGCCTCAGGTCGCCTCCAGTCAGGCCGCAGCACCGTTCTCAGGTAGTTGCTCGGGCAGGGCCGGGCCGGGCCTGAGATGCCTCTCGCCTCCGGAGGACCGTTCAGCGTTCCCAGGGTCTGGGCTCTCCCCTCCACAGGGTCATCGACATGCCACCGCTCCCTTCAATATTTCATGCTGGGATTCGCCACTCCACCAAGTCCGCCTTGCCCGGGCTCTGGGTCTACGTTGTCTCCCGTCCAGGCCGCAGCCGCGGCCTCGGGTAACCTCGGGGGCGGGCTCGGGATTCACTGCCTCGCCTGGCGTCCAGCCAGCCCGCCTCTATCTCAGGCTGTCGGTGTCGCTAAGCCGCCGATATGCAGCTCTATTCCGCAGGGCTCCTTCCCTTGCCACCGGGAACTGCGCCACCTCCGGTCGGGCCGCCCCAAGATAGGCCGCAGCCGCGGCCTCGGGCAGTCTCCGGGGTGGGGCCAAAATCGAGACTCCCGTCGGTGGAGTGGTCAGCGCTTCCCGGAGCCAGGCACGCCTCACCGCTGGTTCACCGATGTGGCGCCGACCCCCCTCAGACCTCCCCCCGGGATGAGCCGCTCCGCCGTCTCCGCTGCGCTGGAGCTCTAGGCCTCCGCCCCTTCCTGACCAGGCCGCAGCCGCGGCCTCTGGTAGTCTCCGGCAGGCTCGGGGGCGGGTGCGGGTCCGGGGCTCACCGCTTCTCCGGGCGTCCGGCTAGCCCGCCTCGATCTCGAGCAGTCGGCTTCTCCAGGCCTCCGATGGGCCGCCACGCCCCGCGGGATCCTCTACTCAGCCACCTGGGGTTGTGCTGCCTCAGTCAGGTCCGCGGTCCGGACCTCGCCACCACCGCTGCCCTGGGCCCCAGTGGCCGGGGTCACCGCTCCGACTACTGTGACTGGTTTGGGAATCACAGCCCAGTATCGCCGCTCTCAGAGGCCCTCCCGGCTGTGCCCAATCTTCCGAGTTATTTAGGGGGGAGAAGAGCTATGTATTAGGGCTCAGGGCCTAGGCGGGAGCGGGAGCTCGGGAGGAGCACGTCCGTTCACTCCGCCATCTTGGCCACGCCCCCTATACTTTTTTTTTAAAGCTGGACCAGACATCGCACTAGGTTGACCTTCGCAGTCTTAAGGGCCTTGTGACTCCGTTTCTGTGACATAGTCAGCTTGCATTTACATTCTGAGGGTGGCTAGGGTGCAGTGCGCTGCTTAAACATTGGATGCACGGGTGGAGCCCACATGTGTACTGGATACTTGAGGGTCTAAACACTGCACAATTAAGAGTGCACGATGGAGACAGAGCCTGGGGAGGCGTAACTAATCCCAGATCATGGCAGATAATCATGGCAGCTTTATCAGCCTCCTCTGCATAGCCACTGCGCACTGAAAAGAGCCTTGAGATGGGAGGGCCATGCCTGCAGTATCGCACCCCTCTGGGTTCGTGTACAGACTTCCTTCGTTCACCTTTGCAGCACGGATTGATTGCTCCCCGCTTCCACGCACTGTTTCCGGTCCCTGGTGTTTGGAAATTGCAAGTAAAGGAGAACCCAATTATTGATCAACTTCTGAACCACACCCGCATACATCGGCTGTGGCCCCATGGAAATGCACACGTTATACTCTTGTTTGTTTTGAGGAGAGTTGGGGCAGCTTCAGTCAGAGAGCCGGTAGATTATGGTGATCTGTGTTGTCTATTATTTGTAGTACTATCGACCTAACGTGTTTGGAAGATGATGAAATAGTTCCACCGGTCAGTGCACCTGCTTCAAACCTCTCTAAGAAATCTCTCTGGCTGAGGTTAGAAGGGCCCTAGTTTAATACCCTTCCATTTATTGGGCCTTTCAGCAGTTTCAAGATCTTCTCATTGCTCATATGGGTGTCATTTCTGATATTTAAGTTTCCCTGGACTTCATTGCTTTTTTTGCTCACAAGAAAGTGACTCACATAGTCACTGAATGTCACTCATAAGAAAATATGAAAATGTCACACATAAACAATCTGAAACCTTGGCATCTATGTATATGGGTGTAATCTCTGATATTTAGGTTTTCCAGGACTTCAGTGCTTAATTTTTCGCATGAGAAAGTGTCACACATAGTCGTTGAATGTCACTCATGCGTACACTGAAAATATGAAAATGTTACACATAAGCAATCTGAAACCATGGCAGTTATGCACTAGCTCCGACCGCATTATTGCCGTTTTCCCTAGCTCCTTTGCAAGTGTGACAAGTTCCCTAGTCATTCTATCCAGGAGCCCTTTTAGCCCATGGCTGCTAGGTCGTTTTCCCCGAGGTGGACCACCCATCCGTTCGGCGCACTGGCTGTTGATTGGTCCTTCTTCCTGACCTTCGTCTTTGACCCTGCTCTCCTTGTGGGCTTTTTTCCCCAGGCTTTCCGCTTCCATGTTGTTTGTTCCTCCCCCCTTATCCTCTCCCCTCTTGAAGGTAGTGGGGAGTCCACTGTTTCTCCATCCTATCAGCCCTCTGTGGGGTTACCACTCCAGCATCCACGTATTCCGTCACTCCCCCAGCAGCCTTCGCCAAAGCATGTGTGAGTAGTCAAGCGGAGGACAGTTGGACACTGCCCCACACCTTCTGCCTCGGACTAAGTGGCGCATCAGCAAAACTAGACATGCTCCGCACCCTAAGTTAGCGGCACTTCCGCATTCGTGGTTCAAGGTGGCTAAAACACAATACACATGTTTGAATAGTAATTTACATACAGAATGAGCGTGCATCAGCCTAAATAACACTGTCATCTACAATTAAGATGTCCTCTTTTTCATGTTCTTAGGGGGACCGTGGATTGGCTGGACTCAAAGGCGATAAGGTAAGACTTATTTAATGTCAACACCTTGACCCACTAATCGCTGTGAAGGTCTTAAATGTCTTTTTGGCTAGAGCCATCGAGACAAAGAAGAAAACAGAAATCTTTGTATCTGAGGCTACTTTGTGAGGCCTGTAATTTGGGTTGGCTTTAATGTACTCATCCCCCCTCTTTCCCGTTGAAGCCTTTATACTGGCAACATATCTGTGTGTCAATTTGCATTGGGTTTCTATGTCTGGTCAAGTTTGGAATTTCCCAGGTGTCTCTTACAGTTCCTAAAGATCAGACTTGTGCTATCCCCTTTGAATCTGCGCTCTACCACCAGGCACCGACTTTGTGGTGTTACACCCTTTGAACTGTGGGGCATATGTACAAGGAAACTGTCGGAGCGCGGCATTAATACAAGATTGGTAATCCAGTCTCCGACAGTTTCCAAACACAGGGATACACTGTATTTACAAGAATGTGATGCACCCCTGCATTTTCCCTAGCACTGGCACTAAATGTAGCTGCCTAGTGCCAACGCAAGCACCGTTGCACCACAGTGCAAGGGTGCCTGCGTTGCATGGAATCAATATGTACAGGAAGATCTCCCTTCCTGCACATAAACAATCAGTTATAGCGATTTGTAACTTCTATGTGTGCTGCTTTAAGCAGCTCACAAAGAAGTTGCAACTCGTCCTTTTTCAATGAGTGTTGATGTGCAGGAAGATCTCAAACACTAGTGGTGATTTGCTGTTTCTATGTGTGCTGTGTAATGCAGCTCACATAGAAACAGCAAAAACGAGGAGAAATTAAACATTTCTCCTCATTTCGCTAGGTTAAGACCAGGTTTCCTGGTCTTCTTTTTGGCTCTGCCCCTTATTTACGCCACCCTTGTAAATAGGAGCAGCAATGGGTGTTGAGGCAGAACACCCACCACAACACCAATTGCCCGTCCCTTTCACGCTAAGAGCTGCATGAAAGGGGCCTCATTTACAAGGCGGCGTTAAGCCAGTTTAAGTGGCTTAAAGCCGCCTTGTAAATAAGGTAAAGGTCTTAAACCTACCAGAACGTCACTAAAAGTGTTGTTCTGGTGGTGTTAAGTCCTTGTAAATTTGCCCCTGTGTGTCTCTTTAGTAGTACTGCTGCTGTGTAACTCTTTGTGTTTTTGCCCTGAAAGCTTGAGCCAGGCTCAATTTAGAAAGGCTTGCCAAGATCGGTCTTGTGAGTACAGCACTGGCCTGGTTAAGAAGTTTCCTATCTAACCGGTTTCAATCGGTTAGTATGGGCACATTTCGCTCGGCGGAAACTGAGATTAATAAGGGGGTGCCACAGGGCTCTTGTTTGAGCCCAACTCTTTTTAACATCTATGTGGCCCCTCTAGCTAAAATCTTGAGAGAGTTCGGTTTCATCCCCATATCATACGCGGATGATACCCAGCTCCTGTTTCCTTTTAAAACTCTAACCGACGAAGTGAAAACTTCTTTCTCCAATGGCATGAAGGCGGTAGCAAATTGGATGACCTCTAACTGCCTACAATGTAATGTGGGCAAAACGGAAGTTGTGCTCTTTGGGGAAGCAAAGATCCTATGGACTCCGGACTGGTGGCCGCAAGACCTTGGCCCGGTCCCAGACCCTAAATTGGTTGTGAAAAATCTAGGAGTGCGCTTGGATCGTGAACTCTTTTTTAAGTAACATTGTAACCTCACAGTGGGTTGTTGCTTCCATGTCATTGGCATGTTGCGAAAGGTCTTCCCCCTGCTGCCGGATTATACCAGGAAAACCTTGGTGCAAGCAAATGGCCTCCTGTTATCGGCCAATGATGGAGTACTAGCCAAACTCCAGATGATTCAAAACACCGCGGCTAGGCAGGTATTAAATGCCCCCCCTAGAACATCGTCTAAACCTCCCCTGGAGAAATTGCATTGGCTCTCAGTCCGTAACAGGGTAAAATTTAAGACCTGTTGTTTAATACACAAGAGCTTAAATGGACTAGGGCCATTGCACTGGATAGATAAATTCATTCCATATAATCCGGTTCGGTCTCTTAGGTCCAGTAACCAACTTCTCCTGAGAGTACCAGCTGTGAGAAAGACCAGACAGGGTGGTAAGGCCTTATCTGTAGTTGGTCCGACTCTATGGAATAAGCTACACCTTGAGCTGAGGCAATGTTCTGAACACTTGATCTTCAGAAAGAAGCTCAAAACATTCTTGTTTAAGAACTAAACTACTATCCATAGACTGTCTGACTATGCTTCTGGTGTTTTGGGCGCAGAGATACTCTGGTAAAGAGTCGATTCAAGCGCGTTATAAACCCTCAAATAAATAAATAAATAAATACATAAATAAATCCTTGGATCTGGCTCCGCTCGATGTCCTCTTGCACCCTCAAACTGATACACAAGTCGAGCTTTCACATGGCTTCTGCCTGCCACTTACACTGCCACCTCATGAACCAAGAATTGAAGACAAAACATTTGCCAGTTTGTGCAAAACCGGAGAGAGAAAGAGATACCCTTCTAGTGGACGAATTGCACAATGTGAAACGAGAAAATCTGGGGTAAATCCTGGCTTCCCCACTGGACCAAATTTTGTGGCCCTAAACAATTATGTTATTTCACCTATCATGAGTTGTAGCAAAGCCTCTTGAATGTTAACCAAACAAATATTGTTGCAGGTCACATACAAGGTGCACATGATAACTGACTTGCATCTTAGTTCACTAGTTACTGGTTAGTTCCTCTACTCAGGACATGACGCTTGCTGTATGTTCTTGATCTTCATAGAAGACAATGGGTTAGACCATGGGTACTCACAAACATTTTCCCAGGAGCCAAAAATTGGTCTGTGATTTGCCCGAGGGCCGCATTGATGCCAGCGGTGTGCCGGTCTGCCTAGGGAGTTGGGGAATTGGTGGTAAGGTAGGTGTAGGCGAAGCAATGGATATACATCTAGTGGCTGAACTGAACAATGTAAAAAACAAGATGTCTTTAAAAATGAATGTGTTTCAAAAGTTAAGCGCAGGACTCCCTACTCCATTCCTATATTTTTATTGTTAGTGCTGAGTCAGTAAACAGAAGCTCAGTGCTCCTGCTGACCAGATGGCCGCATGTAAAGGTCAGGTGGGGGAGGGGGAGGCGGGGGGGGCGCATGTAGCCTCCCGGACATACTTTGAGTATCCATGGGTTAGAGTAAGCTCATCGAAGACAGTGTGCTATAGAAAGCACAAAAATGCACATGCACCCGCCTTATAACAACTACATCTGAGATCTGAAGATCTGCTGTTAAATGGCTATAGGGAAGGTGTATTTTTTTTAGCAAAAATCTTAAAAATTTAAAAAAGAATGTTCCCCAAGAGATGTTGCTCCAAAACTGTTGATCTTGCAAGTATGGAAACTCAGTGGTGTGCTGCGTGGATCAAAGTTGCCCAAGTCCATGCCAGATTTTCTGGATATTCTTCTTTAATACATTTACATACAATGACTGTTAATGGGAATTATTTACAGGGTCGGTGGTAATCCTGTAAGTCTGTTATGAATGATTCCCTTCTAGGCTTACATTGTACCCACGGGCAAACTCATGCATTCATTTTGTGCCACAAAAAGTTCCCGGAAAATTGAACCCCAAGATAAAACTATTGAAGCATGTGCTCCAAATTATAATTTGGTGGTCCAATAAAATGAGAGAGATATGTTGGGGAAAAAACTGAACAATTCCTGGACAACACACTATATAAAAATCTGCTCCTATGAAAAGTATGCATGTGCATTTGGACGAATATTTCCCAAACGTAGACATGAACTTCGGAAATAAAGGTTACGGAGCAGAATTATGGCAGTTTCCTTTGAAAATAGAAAACTAAGTGCTGGCTTCCATTAGGTGCTCATGAGCAAAAATGAAGGGCAAAAAAAACACTCAAGCATCCTACGAAGCAACACTGCCACATCTTAATCCTTGGCTGTCTCATCGGATGTATGATGTTACAACGCATACTTTTACCACGCATGCCTTTACAGCGCGGTTTTCACAACGCATAGTGCTTTGGGGCGCTGGATAGTGAATAGTTTAATTTACTATTCCAACTCCAGCCCCCGTGGATAGTAGGGAAGGTGTTGGAAAGTAAATTAAACCTATTCCCTATCCTAGAACGCCCCCCAGCGCAATGTGTTGTAATGGTTTGCGTTGTAAAAGTTGTGTCGTAAAGGCACTATGTTGTAAAAGTTGTGTTGTAAAGGTTGTTTACCGTCTCATCATATGCTTTGCTTCTGAGGAGGTCAAAATAAAGAAGTGAGAGCAGGCCCCAGAAAGCCAACACTACCACAACTGTAAGGTCGAATACTTGTGCATGCTAACAAAAGCACTCGATGCCAGCAAGCTGGAAATTAAAACAAATGGGAACAAGCTGAAGTTTACACTAGTGTCCGGAGAAGTGAAACTCTGCAGCCCAGATTTGCAAACGCTTGGTGTCAGAGCTGGCATTATGCAAAGTAGCAGAAAGCAGTCTAGAGCGGCAGCTGCAATTTACTTTTCAGCGTAAAACTGCTATTCACCACTGTGCATCAATCGGGAGCCACTGGAGGCATGTAAGTGCAAACACCTATACGTTTTGACACACATCTCAAACTACTAAAAAGGCCAGACCAATAAAAAATGGATCCCTACTCGAAGAAGCTGCCGACAAGAAGGAATGTTTTGATTTTTCTCAGACACCTGTGCATTCCATGTGTGCTGCAATGCACAACACACATCCAATATGCCGGAACTTTATGCAATTGGCTATGCATAAGAATTTGTGAAATTTCCAGTATGTATGCTAAGTTCTGAGCCATGGTTGCTTGATTTTACGCCAGCTTAGGGGATGGATGACACCTACAACTTTCCAGCCTTTCCAGATTTGGCACTGTGCTGTGTAGTGTCGCGCTCTAGTCTTCGCTCTGCGACGCGATGACGTAGAGCGTGGTGGCCATTTTGGATGTCACAAAGAGCGAGGAGCCCGCGAACCTTGCATACGCTTCCCGGCGCTCTCCCGAGGAAATAAATAAATATAAAAGTACCGACCTGCAACCTGGGCGCCTGAGAGTATCATTTAAGGGGGAAAACAAACGTTACAACTGGCGACGAGGATGGGATCCGAAAAAATAAATAAAAAATAAGACCAGGTGGAACCCAGGGCCGGTGAGCCGACGATTAACCCACCAGCACCCAGAGAGTGGAAACAGGCTACAGGCAGGTACGGAACAGGGAGGAGAGGGCGGCAGAGGAAACGCCCGCAGACTGTCAGGACCCCAAAGCAGATTGTGGCAACAACCGGCACTGGATTGGAACCAACAAGTAAAAAACTGCCAGTAAACAATTCTTGGACAGGACTTTTTCGAAATCAGCATACCAAGATGGCCGCCGATTCCGAGATCTGAGTTAACAATCTAGTCTTCAGATCTCAGCTGCACAGTAATTTAGGTGAAGCGCAAGAGCGAAAGGAAATGCGCACTTCACCTGAGATTGTGACCGAGTAAGCAGCATTCTAGTGAGCTCGTAGTTTCTTAATCAGGGATATAGCAAAAATTTGCGAGAGTGTCTATTCAGGAATTAATAGCATAAATACAATAAATAAATCGGCGGGAACGAAAGAAAAACTCGTTCTGAGCATTGACAGCAGAAAAGTCTTCAGAGTATTACTGGCGCTCCAGTTATCTTGAATTCAACAAGGTGACAAGAAAACGGCATTCCGACGCAGTAGAGATACGCTGACCTGAAAGAGAGAGAGAAAGCAGTGAAGAAGAAAGGATGCTAAGTGAAGCTATATTAGTAAATAAAGCTAGCAACTGTAATACAAGTCATGTGAGAACATTAATAGAGTAAATACTTACAGACGATTGTAGAGCGATAAGAGTTTTCTTCAAGAACCTGCAAGACATAGGAGGAAATCAAAATATAAATAAATATAAAGTTAACTACTGTACAGATAGAAAAAGGAAGTAGATAATAAGCAGGAAAGATACAAGACAAGATACAAGCAGTCAATATAAGAAGTAAGTAGAGATAAGCAGGAATAGATAGTACATAAGTTATGGTTAGGTAAAGAAATTAACGGACATTTTGTGTTTTAGAATTGGAAGCATATTTACAAGAACGTAGATAAGAACTATCCAGAAAAGAAAAGAAAAAGAGATAGCAAGGCACGTCTAATTAGTGAAGTAAGTAAACACATAGTAATAGGAATAAGGAAAATAGTTTAATAAATAGTCATTAAGGTAAATGGGTTAATTTGTAATTCCAGGTTCAACTAAATTGGACGTAGACAGTAGCTAAGAATAAAACCAGGAAAAACAGAAGCGAGGCACAGATCTTGGAAGATAAGGGTAGCTGAAAATCGTTAGAGAAAGAGTAGGAAGGAGATAGTCAGGGTCTGGTAGCTAATTGTGTGTCCCTTTCCTCAGGTTCCATAGACAAATAGAAGTCTGCATGACGGACAAAAGACTAGAGGAACCAGTCCAGGACCAGTCTCTTTTTATTTGTTATTTTATCCAATTCCCCCTTTCCCCGTGGAAATAGTCTAGAGGCTCAGTATAGGTTGACCTCTGGAGTATTGCCTAGAGGGATTTGGGACCTAGCATCTCTGTTCCTGTGCAAGTTAATGGTAAGAAATTATATAGTCATTTGACAAGATTGTAAGAGTCTGACACAGACACAAACAGCCAGTCGAGCATAGAAACAGCCCGAGCTTAGCAGCTGCAGCCAAGGCCAACTACAGGCAGGGTGGCCTGTCCAACAGTGTGAGCAAAGGGGAAGGCTTAAGTCATCACACACTACCCTTGTGCACACGCCCAGACGAGGAAGGGAATAAACACTGCAGTGACCGCTGTCGCCTACAAAAGAGGACAGGGGCAGGGCATAGAAACAATTGTGGGGTGCAGAGACAGCTGGTACCACATTCTAGGAGGACAGAGGGAACGCCCGGGGCCCTGGAGGAGCAAACAGGACAAAGCTCAGGGGGCGAATCTGTGTTGCAACAGAGCCCCACACGTTCACACAGACGGAGTGCGCCAGGCAGTCCCAGAGGGGAGGAAGAGATACCCAAGAGAAGAGCAGAAATGTGTGCCCAAACATCCTTGCTCACAACACCAATCCCCTTCCTACCCAAACCAGGGGACCCTTCGATGAAGTAGGAGAACTGGAGGGAATACTTCATGAACTATCTAGAGGCCCTAGAAGACAGGAATGGAGAAGCATTTCCCAGCAAAAGAAGGAAGAGGATATTGCTTCATAACCTAGGTCCACAAGGCATCAGAGTGTTCCAGAACCTAGTCCCGACACCACCACAAGCAGATGATGACAACGTCTTTCAGCATGCGATCGACGATCTGAACAAACACTATAGACCGGCGGTGTGCACGTCCATCGACAGGTACAACTTCCAACAAAGAAAACAAGCAGCGGGGGAGTCCATAGACGAGTACGTAGCAGGGTTGAATAAATTTGCAATCACATGTAAATTTGGCACCTTACACGACAAATTCATTAAAGGCCAAATAGTCATGTACACCTCGAATGCGGCAATCCAGGACAAGCTGTGGGTAAATGGTGTTGCGACCCTGAAGGAAGTCATAGCCATGGTGAAGAAAGCAGAGCTATCAAAAAGATGCGCGGAGGCGGCAAAAAGGGAGGCCACCGCCAGACCCATGTTTAACAAAGTCACGGAAGCTAAACCACCGGAAAGAGGCAAGGTAGCAGCAGGGGACACGAGGACACATACCAAATGGACATCCAGACCAGCACCGATGAAGAAAGAGTTAGATGTAGAGGGAGAAGGTGAAGAAGAAGAAGATAGCTTGTTATGCATAGAAGAACACACACTTGGGATCAACTG
Source organism: Lissotriton vulgaris (assembly GCF_964263255.1). Classification (NCBI taxonomy): domain Eukaryota; kingdom Metazoa; phylum Chordata; class Amphibia; order Caudata; family Salamandridae; genus Lissotriton; species Lissotriton vulgaris. The sequence continues at coordinate 1,671,282,029 of NC_141685.1, read as the reverse complement.
CAACTGATCCAAGAAACCGCAGTGCAACCTGTTGGTTGGAGGAGTACCGATAAAGATGGTCGCAGATTCAGGATCCCCGTATACCATAATACAACGGACGGTGTGGGATGAACACTTCAAGTGCCATCTGGGACATCACCTGGAACCCCCAGATATTCAACCAGTCACGTTCACAGGAGATCTCATTCCTATGGTAGGATATCGATGCTTGACATTTGAGTTTAAAGAGCGGAGTGCAGAGTGCAAATTACACGTGGCAGAGAAAGGTCCTTCAGTCCTGGGATGGGTCGACCAAGAAGACTTAGGCATACAGTTGAACCCGGGTGGCACCACACAAGTTCTGATGACCAGCTCCGAGCAACAACCAGACGGCACAAAAATGAAAGAAGACTTTCCCTCAGTGTTTGGAGGCAAAGTAGGCAAATTGACCAAATTTACGCACAGGATCGACCTCTAGGCAGACGCGAAACCAGTGTGCCACAAAGTGAGAAATATCCCGATGGCAATCAGAGAGATGGTACAACTGGAATTACGGAGGCTGGAAGACAATGGCATCATAGAGCCGATAAATAGCGCGGAGTGGTCGGCACTGTTGGTGGTAGCAATGAAACAAAACGGCAAGGTTCGTCTGTGTGTGGACCTGAGGGAATTGAACATAAACATAATAGTAGAAAAATTCCCACTACCAAGAATAGACGAGAAGCTTGCAAAAACGAAAGGAGTAAAATGGTTCTTCACCATGGACCTCACCTCAGCCTACCATCAAATAGCCCTACACCACACATGCTGGAAATTGACGTCGTTCATAACCCCATTCGGGTGCTATCAGTTTCGCAGAATGCCGTTTGGACTAGCATCGGCTGCAGCCGTATTTCAGAAACTTATGCACAAGTTGTTCAAGGATGTGGACGGAGTTTAGTACTTCCAGGATGACATCTTAGTAATGGGCAAGAACAAGGCAGACCATGATGCCAAGCTGTCCAAAGTCCTGCATGTCTTGAAACGTAATGGACTCACTGCAGACTGGGATAAGTGCCGGTTTGGAATGACGTCTGTCACATACTTAGGCCACGAGATCAGTGACCAAGGCATCACACCTAAACAAACCAACTTCAAAGCAATATGTGATGCACCACCGCCGAGAAACAAAGAAGAAGTCAGGTCCTTCCTAGGCATGGCCGAGTTTTACAGTAAATTTGTGCAGCATTTCGCCACCAAGACACATCACTTACACCAACTTCTCCGAGACAAGACAACCTTCGAGTGGACGGAGGAGACACAAGAAGAATTCCAGAGGATCAAAGAGGACATCAGCACAGCAGTTCCTCTATGTGGGTTTGATCAGCAAGCAAGATCAGTACTAACGACGGACGCGAGCGAAAAGGTCCTAGGAGCAGTCCTAATGCAAGACACTAAAGATGGGGAAATGTCCACCATCAGCTTTGCATCCAGATCTTTGTCACCCACGGAGCAAAAGTTCAGTGTAATAGAAAAGGAGATGTTGGCAACAGTCTGGGTCATGGAGAAGTTCTGCCAGTTCATATGGGGCACGAGATTCAGGCTTAGGACGGCCCACAAGCCGCTGGTCAAAGTCCTCACGTCTTGTGGACATGCAAATGTGACCCCCGCATTGCTAAGATGACCCTGAAATTGTAGGACTACAGGTACGACATAGAACAAATACCAGGAGCTAGAAACAAAGTAGCCAATTATCTCATCCGAGCCTCAGCCATGGAGGAATCTCCACGCGGTTCCGAAGACGAGGATATCAGAGTGGCGTTCATGGAGGATCATGAAAAAGTGATAAGCGAACAGGAGTGGAAGGAAGCATACAAGAACGACTCTGAAATCAGAGCGGTCAAGCAATTCACACTACAAGGATGGCCAGAAAAGAGGCACGTGAAGGCTGAGCACAGGAAATTTTTTGAAGTGAGAGAGGAGATGTTGGTTGGTGACCAAGGGATCTTCCTGCAGAGAGGGAAAAGGTAGTTCCTCCAAATTCATTGGTGCTACATTTACTCGCCATTTTACATGAAGGGCATCTGGGCATCGTGAAGACGAAGCTGAGGGCGAAACAGATGTACTGGTGGCCGGCTATGGATAGCCAGATAGAAAGGCACGTGCGTGAGTGAGAACAATGCCAAAAAGCAGACAAGTCACAAAGCCTGATGCGCCCAACCTTAGGAAAATTGGACAACCGCTCCAAACCGTGGGAGGATTTGTCTATAGACATACTAGGTCCGGTACTGGACGCACATGGAGTCCAGAAATATGCAGTGGTGCTTGTGGACAGGTACTCCAAGTGGCCCGAGATAGACATACAGGAAGACATGGACACAGACAAAGTATTAAAGTTTCTTACAGCCATCTTCCTTAGGGAAGGTATTCCACACTCCATACTAAGCAACAATGGGCCCCAGTTTACGTCGGAAAAATGGAACGCTTACATGGGAAGGAATAGCATAAAGGTCAAACTCACATCAATATATCATCCGGCGGGAAACTGTTTAGCCGAAAGGTTCAATAGAGTCATTATGGGCTCTATACAATCTGCGATAGGAGCCGGAAAGGACCTGGAAAAAGAATTGAAGTGCTGGCAGAGCCGTGGTAAGACCGTTGAAGTACAGAGAATTTGAGATGGGAGATGGGAATGAGCCAACCAGCAGGTAGACAGAGAGACATTAATTTTTGTTTGAAATGTATCATCCATAAAGGAGGGAGATATGTAGTGTTGCGCTCTAGTCTTCGCGCTGCGACGCGATGGCGTAGCGTGCGGCAGCCATTTTGGGTGTCACAGAGAGCAAGAAGCCTGCGAACCATGCAGACGCTTCCCGGCGCTCTCCCGAGGAAATAAATAAATATAAAAGTACCGACCTGCAACCTGGGCGCCTGAGAGTATCAATTAAGGGGGAAAACAAATGTTACATGTTGCTTTTTGTGTCTTCATTCAACACAGCACAACATATTTCAATGCTGCGTTGTGTTGTGTGATATCTTAGCAAATTTGATCCAAAGTCTACGACTTTATGGACCTTTCCTATGTAAAAGGGTGACGTCCCCCAACTTCACCTGCAGCATCATTTCCCTTTGACTGATCCGTCCACTACAGCTTGTTGTCCCACCCAACACGGACACACAATCTTCCCTCTTTTTGGTTATTTCAACATGCATTGAAACTCATTGAATCCCCTTCAACCTCCCTTTCAAACTCCACTTATACAAGCATTTACAATGCAATAGGTCTCGCAATGACATTGTTTTGAGCTATTGGCATTGTAAATGGTATTGTTTTTTTCCCCTTTGTGAAGCATTAATTAAATGGTGTAATGCAAAGGATTCCTTCCTTCAGGGGCATGGCCTCCACATGCACGCCTCTGTGACAGGAGCAGGTGCAATAACACGGTTAGTTCCTTCCATATCAAACTGGGCTGGTGTGCTGTGTTACATCTTGCATAACATGGTCCCTGGCACTTAAATGCCCAAGTCCATGACACATTTTGTATTACTTTAAAATGGAGGAAAAGCAGAGTTGAGAATACCTGCTCAACTGCAGTTTCAGCATAAAAGTAACTCTTGCTTTTGATGGGGAACTCGAAGTGAGAGTAGCAACGCTGCCTAGGAAGGCCAATATTCGTGAATTTTGTAAAACTTCACAGGCGCAGTAAACCTTCAATTACCCCTGATTTGCATGCATTTTAATAGCAGGCCTATTAACCCCCGCCTCCCCCGAGTCACCTCACTAGACTTGTGGACTGCGAATTTTTATAGAATAGATTTTTTTTGCAGACAGTGGGAGGAACAGAGAGACTTGAGATGAACCTGCCCAGCTGTTTTTTTTTGGCACTGCTAATTGCGTAAACAAGCCTTGTGCAAACTGTTGGATGAGGCGAAGGCTGCGTTATTATCAGGGTGCCGTGACTCACTCCGTCTCAGCGAGAGTGACATCCCTTGCCGCTCTGCCACGGATACTTCTGAAAGGCCATGTGTGTCTTAAGAAAACAAACTTGTCTCAGGGTACGGGACTACTCTTGAATTCACCCCGTAGGGGTATCATGGCACTGACATAAAAAAATGATGTTTTTGTTACCCAACCCAACTGTGCTCATGTCGTCAACCTTGGAAGGATGAAAGCCTGAGAGGCCCTGCCGGGATTTCTAACAGGAACATTAATCACTAGAGTTATCATAGCATTTTTATTGCTGCCTGTAAGCTAGACGCACAAGTTTGTAACTCTACAGCAGGAGCATTTAAATCTTAAATTATTGCGCAACGCAGCGACCCCCGAGTTAGTAGGTGTATGGGGCGCGGTTGATAGGTGTTTGTGTGTATGAATGTTTGCACGTTTGTGCACGTGTGTCAGTGGGTGCATGAGCAGGGTTGACTTGTGTACGTATGAATGTATGCATGTGTGTCAGTGGGTCCAAGAACAGGGTTGACAGCTGTGTGTGAGTATATACAATATATACATGTATGCATGTGTCAGTGGGTTCACGGGCAGGGTTGACTGGTGGCTGTATGTTTCAATGAATGCACGTGTGTCAGTGGGTTCAAGGGCAGGGTTTACAGCTGTGTGTGAGTATATACATGTATGCATGCGTCAGTGGGTTCATGGGTGGGGTTTACTGGTGTTTGTATGTTTCAATGAATGCACGTGTGTCAGTGGGTTCAAGGGAAGGGTTGACAGCTGTGCGTGAGTATATACATGTATGCATGTGTCAGTGGGTTCACAAGCGGGGTTGACAGCTGTTTGTGAGTATATACATGTATGTATGTGTCAGTGGGTTCACGGGCGGGGTAGACTGGTGTTTGTATGTTTCAATTAATGCACGTGTGTCGGTGGGTTCAAGGGCAGGGTTGACAGCTGTGTGTGAGTATATACATGTATGCATGTGTTAATAGGTTCCCAGGCGGGGTTGACAGCTGTGTGTGAGTATATACATGTATGCATGTGTCAGTGGGTTCATGGGCAGGGTTGACTGGTATGTGTATGTTTCAATGAATGCACGTGTGTCAGTGAAATTATGGGCGGGATTGACAGGTGTGTGTGTATACGTGTAAGCACATGTGTGCATGCCCGGGCCGCGCCTGATACCACACACCTACGCCTCGGTCAGCGGCAGGGGCGACGCCAGCAGGAACCTCTCGTGGCCCACCATGTACTGCTGGCGGGAGAACTCCTGCTCGAGCTAGGAGAGCTGCTCGGGGCTGAAGATTGGGTGGATCCGCTTACACTTGCCGGCCCTGGAGCTCAGGGCCGGGCAGCAGTTCTAGGGCAAGGGGTGTCCTGTGAGGAGCGAGAGAGCACTGGGACAAGACAGAAAATACCAGCGCATGCAAAGGAGTCAAGCATGACAGCATGGGTGCATGGGGGGCATGCTCTGCATCCCACATCAGATTACCACAAAAGATTACCATGTACCGGCGGCCGTAGTAGAGAATTAAAGCCATATTTACTGAGCGCCTATCTTATATTCGCTGCACAACCGCCTTCCATGCGAGCATAAGGCACGAAGCTCCCTTTTGCCCATCGTGGATAAATAAAGAAATAAACATGTGCGGCAGAGGGGACACGACGCAAGCCTCTCAGAGAAGAGGGGCTTGAGCGTGACAATGTGAAGAGACGCAGCGCGCTTGCACTGCAATGCTAAGCGAGTGGGTGGGGCCTAAGGAAGACAGGGCGGACACCAACACCGCTTCCAAAGAAAACGGACACAAAACCAAAGACAATAGATCTTGCCAAGGTGAAGCAGCGCATGTGCTGCAACGCAGGTGAAACCTAAAAATGAAATGAAGAAAAACTGTTTGAAAAAGTCAAACTTATACTTGACATAGCCTATCCCACCACACAGCTTTTTCCAAGCATTAACAGAAGGTACTACTGGAAAACGGTTAAACAGCAAGGAAACTGGCACTTGAGCATCGACAAAAGCAAACAAATGTTCGCTACAGAGCAAAATATTTTTTTAAATATGTTGTCGTGTGTATACAAAGCAATGATAAGATAAATAATTAAATGTGATCGTACAGTGTACTTCTTGTGTGTAAAATTAGTCCCACATTCATCCCAATTGAGGTGAAAGAAGAATACACCCAAAAAAAACAATAAAAGGAAAGTGAGACTAAAATACTTCTGTGGACTGATTCAGTATGTAATTTACAATGTCCCTAGACCATGGCCGATGGTTCCTGAGCCAAAGAAATCAATAGCAGCAGGAAAACCAAAGCCTCTTAGAGTATGGGCACATTACGAATGACTCAAGGGCCTTTGCAGTTCAAGCCGAATGAATAGCTCAAATGCCATTATACAGCAACCTAAAAAAGAGATGCTGTTATCTATAAAACTGCTTTCTCTTAAGATCTAATTGCACCTCCCACAGCCCCTTCCTTCCAAAATGCAAACTAATAACCTCAAAAGGTGTACATGCCATTATGCTCATAAACTTCAGCGGACTATGTATTCCAGTGTTAATATTTGTATAAAAAAAAATGATTTCCCCTACGATTTCAACATTTTGAGACCAAAGATAAACGTTACTCCCGACCTCTTTATCACAAAATTTGTTTTTTTAATTTCAAATTAAAATATACAACATAAGTATAAAAAACGACATGAACATATGTACACAATTGAAGGTTTCAACACATGGCCTGCAATTATTTTGTAAATGATATATACAGCAGAGGAATGCCTTTGCAGAGCATGCAATTACATCGGGAGTGCCTTTACTTCACAGGTAAGTTTGTAAGTATTACCATAATCCGTGTGTGTGTGTGTTTGTTTGTGTATGAGTGTAATTTGATATTCATTGTTGTAACTATTTAATTTAAAGTTACTTATATTTTTAAGTAATTATAATATTCTAAATTAAAGTATTATTACTTTTATATTAATTGTATTTTAATTTATTTAATATTAACATAAGATTTTAAACTTTTATTTCCTTAACCCTAAAAGCCCCTACTAGCCCTATACACTACCCATTCCTGAGCCCTAAATGTCCTTACTACCTATAGGTTACCCATTCCTTAGCCTTAAAAACTCCTTACTACACCTAAGCACTACCTATCCCATGGCCTGACGGTGTTCGGTATATATTGAAGTTTGAATATAATCAGAAATCCTCAGAATATGCATGCAATCATGCAAATACACCTTATGCCAGTGTCCATGGCAGACTCTCGGTAGTTTGGTATGAGGCACTACACATTACTCAAAGATGAGCCCAATGGCATACAACAGACTAATGCTTACAGCTCCACTGTCAGCTAACACAAGTATAAGTGGCACACCCCTACATTGATCAACATTCTGCAACCCTTGAAAATCTTGAGTGAAGTTCAGGAAATAAAACATCCACACCCTTTAAACACCCAAGTGACATATAATGTGTCTGTAGCCAGTATTACAACTATTAACATGGGCACATGCCCGGACATCCACTGGTGGATAATCTATTATAGCCGAAGCTTTGGCTTTTCTCACAGATTGTTTGCAACAGGCTTTAGCTTTTAGCCTCAACTTACTTTGAAACATACATCTGCACCTGCATCAATTGCTCTCTGGCTTTAACTTGTTTGAAATGGAATACTACTTGCAGCCCAAACTTTGGTGATTTGTAAATGGTGCACTGTATGACTTTCAACATGCACAACCCGCTTGCCTCCAGGGCTTATTCTATTCCCAATCTGTGCACCCATATATGTACCACAGTAACTCTATGCTGTATGTGACTATTGTGTTGTTAATCATGGCATCAGTGATGTCATCAATAATCTTAATTGAAATGTCATCAGTGATGGCATTTAACATATATGGACGTAACATGCAATGCCATAAGCAGTGTTTGGCGAAAGTTATAGTTAGGTCAGTAAACTAGAAATTGTGAATTTCAACATAGGTTTTAATCTCATTTCAACGCCTAACTACAACGTCACTTCAACCTTTGTTTTCTTCAGTGAATATTTACATACATGCTTAGATGTATATACACACACAAACTCATACACACACATACACACATATTGTTAGTTAAGGCACTTAAAACGAACTTACTTGTGCAGTAAAAGAATGAAAACTTATCTACGATATAAAAACTCATGCTGTAACTCTTGGAATGTGACTCCAGATGTCATGCCTGTGAAGTAAAGGTAGCATACTATATACCTCAACCTCTACTGCAATCCATAAATGTGTATACATGTAGACGTGTGTGTGTGTGTGTTTGTGTGTGTATATGTGCGACATGATCAGGGATGCTACTGTGGCTTGACAATGAACAGATGCTGGCTGCTACCATGTTTCTTCACCCGGCTCTCACGTTGGCACACTCTTGTTCAAATTGTAAATCTGAACACCATGTTGTTTCTGTTTTGTAGGGTGATGCCATGGCTATATTTGGACCTCAGGGCTACAAAGGAAACAAAGGAGATGAGGTAATAAATACAACGAGTGCAATTAGAGAGTCTTTACTCCCGCAGTCAGTAGGAAGTCCTGGGGCACTAACTTGGTATTTCAGTACCCTCTTTATCCTCTATTCCCAGGCCGGGCTGTGGACTGTAGGGGCACAGTCTGCGCCCTATCATGTCAGCAGGAGGTGGGTTGGTAACTGGGGCTCTACTCCTCATAGAAATCCAAAATCTGAGCACGGAGAGAGTGAATGCTTCACATTTTACACTTGTATATTGGGATGCGTATGGAAGCTTCACCTCTAGGCGAACAAAAGAACAGGTAATGGTCAAAGGCTATCAAGGTACTTCTCAAGACGCCCCTGTCTCCAGCCCTCTCGCACCAGAATGAACCTGATGGAGGTAATATCTGTCATGGCAAAAGGCTGTCCCTGGTCTCTGCAATTCTAAAGAGACTGCAGTCTCCATTCCTACCACACCAGCTATTAACCTGGTAGGTTAACGCGTGAAAGGAACAATATTTTATAATTTGGCAACCCCCTGGACTTCAGCATACACGACAGTCTCCACTCCTCTCACACCCCAGTGTTTGGCTCAAAGCAAACAAAGTTCCAGGAATTGTAGTTCATCTGGCAGGAAGGCTGCAGCCCCCATTTTGTGCATCGTCTCTACTATTAAAATCCCAAAATAGATTCCACTGTGCCCACAGTCACCCACATCGTGCCATGCACACGCTGCAGAACACACATGAGCAGTTGGTCACTAACAGGTCTGTCCATCTGCTTAAAAATTCACATCTGGCCCCACTGTTAGAGCAATCTGGTTATCTGACAGCAGCCACGCTCACTGTAAAAGGTACTCGTGATGCCCTCCTTCAGACCACAGAGCCCTGCTCCAGGTCCTAAAACATGTCTACTGGGGACACACGCGTGATGTCATGCAAGGAAATATAAAAAACAAATCAAAAATACCAGAACCCTTCTTCATGGGCCACTCAGCTCAGGGTTTCACACCTGCAAAACCATGCAGGGGACATCCCGACCCAAAACCTTCTTTTTTTCTTGCTTTGTCTCTTTCCTGCTTTCTCCCCTCCTCTATATTTCACGATCGCCCTTTAATTCTTAATCTCTTTAAATCTTTCTCCTTTTCTTTTCTTTTCCTTCCTTTCTCTCTCTCGCTCTCTCTGGTTTTTTGCTCATTTTGTCTTTCACATGCTCTTATCTCTTGTCCGGTAACATATCCTTAAAGAGCCGAGAATGAATTCTTAAACTATCTTCTATTGAATGGAAACTCTAAGTGGGGAGTCTGTGAGAAGCAGCCTGACAACCTGTTTTATTTCTCAATTGAAATATGAAGGCCTGCCAACAGGTGCACATTATCAACAATTTAGTACTGAAATGGGATGCGAACTATGACAAGAACTGGTTTTATAACTTTACTCTTATATTCGTGAAAGAAACATAGAACTCAGGTTTAGTAACATATCTTCTAAGTTTTAATGCCTAACATTTAACATCAAGATAAAATATATGTTTTAAACAGTTCTTTCGTATCAGAAATTTCTTGCAGCAATACAAGATGGCGGATATATTTCAAGGATGCCACATTGAGTGCTTGATTTGTGTGCACTTGGAAATGTTACTTTAAAACAGGTCGCTGTTAGACACTAGGTCCAGCATTTCAATCTATTTTTTAAATAAAAATTATAAATAGAATAGGGGCCAATTTATTTAAAAAAAGCGAACCGAGAGTAAGTGCCTGCAGTGTGGTCTTTGGAAAACAATGTTCGTAGTCTCCACCAGGCCTCATATTCATCTTTGTCCTCATTGCATCGCGCTTGTCCATACAAGCATAAAACTTTCTTGATGGTGGATTTTTTGCCAACTCATGTTTTCTTGGAAGTAATCCACAGAGCTTCATGAGGGCTTCAGATCGGTACTTGGAAGGTAAACCCTGTCGGCACCCAATACCGTTCCATGTACATTCAGGTAGCGATGCCACACCGATTGCAAATTGATTATGTGCTCAGTCTCAGAAATCCATCAATACTGAGCAGAATGTAACTGAAAACAGCTTTATCTATTGACATCAGTAAGTGACCATCTCGAGGTCCTCTCCGTGTCCTTGCTTCGCGTCATCAGTGGATGTTCAAGTTGCAGTCAGCACAAAAGAGTATTCACTGCATGTGCACAAGGTGTGTGTACATAAAATGTGTGTGCGTGACCCGGCATTAACACTCAGTGAAAGATGCCTGGGCTCGCATCTAAGGGGGTTCCTACAAATATGGAAGAGGATTTTGTGCGCCGTGGGCAATGGCTGTTCATCACTCAATCTCAAGGTGTTGCACTGTCACTGCACATCCCGGAGGCCCCAGTGTCCTCGTGCCACCTTCAGCGTGACATAAATCCACGGATCCAGCAATAGAGAGGTCACGCAAGCCCATTGTGAGACACTCAGCCCACAGTAAGTCATTTATGCTTCCTCCAGCTAAGGTAGAAAAGTGAACACTGTCCCGTTTGCTGAACTCCCCTAGATAATGTGTTACGAGAATATTGTGATCAAAACAGTGTCTGACAGACATATCATGTCCTGAGTATCATTTACAAACATATCTCTCCATCAGAGGAAATCTACACCCAACGGGAAGATATTTTTTAAATAATTTTTGTAAAATTGTAACAATGCTAAACATATTCTGACATACAACCTCATAGACTGATCCAAAGCCATTAACGTCCGTAAGTCTACTTGAATAGTATCATAATTGCACGCCATAGCGTCTTTGCTGCGCTCTAGGTTGTCTTCTCTGTGCAGGTCAACACTCTCCGCTTGAGCCCAAGCCAGAAGGGAGTGATGAGGTGTTTGGCCGTTATGAGCCCTGGGTAGAGGTGATCCTGCTTTTCTTATTCCTGCAATAGAGACCAAGAATGCACACCTCCCAGGTGTGCAGCTCCAAACGTCCCATGCAGGTGGACAATTGTGCACTGACCCGCTGCCAGTAGTGTTGTAGATGCTGACATCCCCAGAGCATGTGTAAAAGGTTAGTGTTTGTCTACTAGAGAGCAATGGGGGTTGGCAGCTTCTGTACACCAGAAGGATTAGTTTACTTTTGCTGGGGTGAAGTGCACCCTGTGTAGCATTGTAATAGGCAAAATCTGGCGGTGTGGGGACATACATTGGACCCTACAGCAGCGTCTCCCAATCTTTATCGGTGCACGGGCGGGTCAGTGCCTCTTCGCACTTGTGATGAAGCAGGGTGAGTGGTGTGCCAGTATTGGAGCACAGTGAGTCTGCAAAGTAGCGGATCTGGTGTCTGCCTGGTCCCAGTACATGCAGGTAATGCATGGTGAGATGTGTTGGGTGCTCAAGCGCCATATTTCCCCATTGATTTACCATGGCTATCACCAAAGAATTATATTACGGGAAGTGGCCTGGTGGGAGTCTGCCCTCTTCGCTGCAAAGGTCTCCGATTGTGTGGTACCTGCCGTGTGCCAGGCGGTTAGTTCTGCTGAGAATGTAATGGCCTTTCAGCCGGTGTGCTAAGCAAGGGTATCACTGAAGTATAAGGGGTCACTGTTTTTTAGGAAGAGAGTATGGTGATAACAGTGGCATGCTGCCCCCAGCAAGTGAGATTTAAATTTGGGTATGCATGTGCACTGGTGGAACATCCGGAGTATATCCGGCAGACCACAGGCCAGGGCTCTTGTCGCTATGTCCATAACCTGTATGCCCGAAATCCATTTAGCAACCCATTGGAGTTGAGATGTGAGATAGTAGAGCTCAAAGTGGGGCACTGCAAGTCCGCCTCGAGTCCCGAGCAGGCATAGTTTAGACAGGGCTACCCTGCAGCTGGAGTTGTTCCATATGAAATCCCACAAATCCTTTTCCAGAGATTGGAAAAAGGAAGTGGTGACATGGAGAGGGAGATTAGCAAAATAATAAAGGAAGGAGAGTGACCATTTTAAGGAGCGCCACGAGTCCTGCCACTGACAGAGGCAGTGTACGCCAGAAAGCCATCTGCATTCGCAGTGAGGCAACAGCTCTTTGCAGTTTGCCATCTTATAAATCCTCTTCCGAGTGGTACACCATGATGCCCAGGTAGCGGAAAGTGGAGGCTTGTCAGGGCGCGTGTGTCTGGTTGAAAGCGAGATGTGGGTCTGCCAATGAGCGGGTGAAAGGGAATAGAGGGTTTCCATCTATGTGGCTAGCTCTTCCCTCCCCTGAGATTATACTAAAACTATGGCCTAGAGGAAGGGATTAATGCATTTTGTGTGACACAGTGCTCCTCTACATGTAATTTGACACACAAAATTGCATTTTAACATCAATAGTGGATTTACAGAAATATGACCCTTTTCGTCGAGGTTTGAATCGATAGCCTTTAATAATAGGTCGGCCATTTGTGTCTCAGCTTGCAATACCCAGCGAAGAAGAAGGAAGAGGTATATCCTTTTCAATAGATGTATCATTGCACTCACAAAAGGTGTTATGATCCTAAGTCCCAACACTGTTCGGTGTAGCGAACTAGCAGCAAGGTGAGGAGACAAAATATTTTTTTATATAGCAATTTAACGTAGGGAGGCTGAGCCCACTCACAGCATGTTTCCCTGCCTAAAATGTGGACGTGTTCCATATGCAAAATGGTACATCTGCCTGAACTCACCTTTGATGCTACCCATATGTTAATATGCTACCAATAAGGCCACGTCATCCCTTCATCCTAAAGCTATAACTTTGGGAATCAATTAAGAGGATAATCGAGACACCTGCATTTACAGCAGTCCTGAATTGATTATTATTATTATTATCATCATCATCATCATCATCATCATCATCATCATCATCATTAGTATGCCCATTTGAATTCTATCACCATAATATTATAAATATTATGTTACAATAATTAACATACTGTAATCATTATTGACTGTTAAAGGAGTGTATAGTGGTATAAGACACAACGATGAGCTGCACTGGCTCCTTCTTAACAAACATGAGACAGACCATCAGGATTGGCTCATCCAATTGAATCCAGCTGGAAACCGGTGCCATGAGAACCGCAGGAACCGTCAATATCCCTTCTTGTATCCAACATTCACATTCGTCCTTTAGCCCAAGCCATTTATACCTATCTCTTTCACTACCAGACGCAGGCCAATGACACCCAAATCTATCTACGGGTAGAGCGGTAATCAAATGACCGAAGTAACATCACTATATACCAGGATCAACTATATTCAAGGATGAATTAGACACTCGTTAAATTTGGGATTCCCTATGTGTTGTATTTTATTGTTAGCACTAGGCAAGAACATTGTTACATTTAAAGTTCTCTGTATCTTTTACTGAGCTGGGCATGAGATGGAACCACCCTTGGTTAGTGATGAGTGGAAGTGATACACCCTCCAGAGGTATGAGGACCAACCTGCTGTATTCAGCAGCAATTCCAAACTTCAAAAGAGCCAGGAAGCTTAATCCAGGCATTCTGCCCATCATTTTCTGCCTACTTCTGTCCACCTCCCTAACTGCAACATCAAAACTGTTTTTTGGGTTGTTTGTGCTCCTATTGGAGTAGGCTCAAGATTGATTTGCATATGGCGGGGCCCAAACTGAGATGGCATGGTGTGCAAAATAACAATGGACTGGTGAAGGGTAGAATGCTTGAATTAAACTTCCAGCTAAGAATTGCACAGGCCTTCCAAACCAAAGTCACCTTCACCAAGGTGATGGTAATATAGTCTGGTCAACCCAGAAGTGACATGCAGAGGCGGCTGATAATTACTCATGCCTCAAACAGATTTACACAGACTTTAAAAACCGCTATCAGCAGGTCTGAACTGATCATTCTGCACTCTGGTATTTTACCAGTAGGCTGTTTTGAGATTAGGAAAGCTATGACCCAATGATGTCCCCATTGCCGTGGGGTTAACCAGGTGAAAAATACCCCAGCTATGTCCACCAAGATGTGAGATACCAAGATAGGTGTTCCACTGTTCATCGTTTGTTTGATTCACAGCACAGTTTTATTGTATCGTTCTGGGTGGCTTCAAAAAACATTACTACATTATTTTACTGTGGCTGATTTACACGTTTTGTTGCACATTTTTCAGTATATTGCTGTGCGTTGCTTCATTGTTTTACTTTGAGTTATTTTATGTATTCAATCCACATTGCCTCATTATTTTTTTGTGCATTTTTTCAATGCGCAACTGTTCATTCTTTTATTGTACATTGTTTAATTTTCTTCATTGAAAATTGTGTTACTCTGCACATTTTCAATGAGCATTGTAGGGCCGATTCACTAAGGGCCTGCGTACTCATGGAGGAGGCCCGCAGTTGTGGCGGGAGGCCCACACTCATGGGAGGAGGCCGACATTTGTGGTGGGGGCCCACAGTAATGTCTGGAGGCCCACACTTGTGGCAGGGGCCCCGCAGTAATGGCGGGAGGCCACACTCGTGGCGGAAGGTCTACACTCATTTAGGTGGCTCGCAGTGCTGGCGGGAGGCCCACACTAGTGGTGTGGGCCCGCAGTAATGGTGGAAGGCCCACACGCGTGGCGGGGGCCCCACAGTAAAGGCGAGAGGCCCACACTTGTGGCGGGAGGCCCACACTTGTGGCGGGGGCCCGCAGTAAGGCGGGAGGCCCACATTCGTGGTGGAGGCCCCGCAGTCCTGGCGGGGGGCCCACACTCGTGGCGGGGGCCCGCAGTAATGTCGGGAGGCCCACACGCGGGGCATGGGCCCAGCAATGGGTAACTGCAGTACTTACGCCCCTCCGCGACTGTGGGCCCCCCAACGCGAGTGTGGAGGTTGTTTGTGGATCGGGCCCAGTGTCTTTGTTACATTATCTACTGTTTAATGTATCATGGGATCATTCTTTCCATTTTTTGTGAATTCTGTTAGTGTCATTTGCAAGGTTTCACCTGTGAATTCTTTCAGCGCTTTACTTTGTTTTGTTCATTCTGTCGCCCTGCATCTTTTCAATGCAGATCGTTTAATTGTTTCCTGTGCAAAGTTTCACACTGTTTTGTTTAATATCTAACTGCATTGAGTCTCTGTTTATAATTTCACTGCTTTGCTACTCATTGTATCAATGTTTCACTCTATATTGTTTGATTGTGTAGCTCTGCTTTGCCTCAGTGTTTCATTCTGTATTGTTCTTTATGTTACCATGCATTGCTTCATGTTCAACTACGTTTTGATTGATTGTTTTACTTTTATTGTTTGTGTTCCTGTACATTGTTTCATTGTTTAATTGATTAGCTGTGCAATTAATATGTCACAAATGGCCCTTGTCCAGCTATTCATATTTCCAATGCTTGTCCATTCGGATTGTCATTGTCAGTTGCTGTATTGTTTGACTGTGACCAGTGGAAAGGGTAGTGTGCGGGTTGTTCAGTACTCAATGCCTGTGTCCGCCAAGTCATGTTGGATTCCATGCGCTCTTTTTTTATTTCATCGTAGGGAGACCGCGGTGGACCTGGGTTTGACGGTGACAAAGGAGAAAAAGGCGAAGACGGCCCCCCAGGTGAAAAGGTACCCAGGAGACTATGAGCAGTGCTTATTCCTTTGTGACGCATAAAGAGAAGAGATACTAACAAGTAGTGATGTAACCTCTCTGTTCATCCCTCCCAACATGCCCAGTGATGTATCCTTGTCTGTTTTCACTGGGTTATGTTGTATCTGCCAGAGTTTGGAAACGCTTTCAGAAAACCTGTGCCTGTCCACCAATAGAGAGATGAACTAGAGGAGTTTAAGCAGGATCTTTTATATGTATATATGTAGTTATCTTTTTTTAGGTCTCGCCTTTACCATTCCGCAGGAATGGGAAATGGGGAGAATTCAAGTCGGCTATTTTCTCTTCAAACCAAAGGGCTTTCAGCCGCGGTTTTCTTGCAGTTCATGTGAATCACGTGATCAAACATGCACGAGCATTCACGTCCAGGGCTTCTCCTCCCCTAGCAGCACTCCTCCCACACCAGCAACTCCCCCCTCCCACACCAGCACCTCCCCTCTCTCTCCAAACAAACACAGCCTTGCCATAGCAGCACTCCTCCCACACCAGCAACTCCCCCCTCCCACACCAGCACCTCCCCTCTCTCTCCAAACAAACACAGCCTTGCTGTAGCAGCACTCCTCCCACACCAGCAACTCCCCCCTCCCACACCAGCACCTCCCCTCTCTCTCCCCGCAAACACAGCCTTGCCCTCTCCCACACCAGCACCTCCCCCCTCCCACACCAGCACCTCCCCTCTCTCTCCCCACAACAGCACTCCTCCCACACCACACGGAGGATTCAGCAGCCGCTCTCACCAGCTTGTGGCTCTTGTCTACCCCTCTTTTTCTTTCCCTTTCTTTCGATCCCTTTTCCCTGCATGATGCTCCCTCTTTCTTTCCCTTTCTTTCGATCCCTTTTCCCTGCATGATGCTTCTCCCTCGATCTCTCTCCAACACGCTCTCTCTCTATCTCCAATCTCTTTCTTTATCTGTGATCTATTTCCCTCTCAAGTCTTTCTTTCCCCTCCTGCCTGCCTTGCTCTCTGGGACAAAGGTACACTGAAACCTATTATCGCCCAGATTCTCAACCACGTCAGCCCTGCTAGGCCTGCATAGTGTTCCGCAGAGGATCAACACAGGACAGAAAGGAGCGAAGTGCCTGTTGAAGCTGGAAGCTGCGGGAATACTTGTTTCCGTGTTGCACTGCACGTCATTCCTTTGTGCTCGTGCCCTCTGTAGAATTCCCCAGCCCCTCAGCTTGGCGCGTCATCCCCGCCCACCCCCTCTGCTCACTCCCCGCCAGCAGGGCCTTCACACATCCCTGTCGGCTGACTCACTTGGATGTTGGGATGTCCTACAGTGCGATCCAGCCGGCGTTATCTTTCCTCCTGACGGCCTGTCCGTAAACCTCCCACACACATCCTGCCGGTAGCCGGCAGGTGTGCTGAGAGGGCGTGCCCGGGCTCCGCCTTCGAAAGGTCCTGCCATGTGAACAAGGGACGAAAAATACAACTCTGTGCTGAAAAATAATTAAGAGCCTCGAGCAATGTGGCGGGAATTTATTAGCAAGCAGCAGCAAACAAGGAAATAGACCTTATTTTTTATTATATGGCCTGGCGTTAGCCCAGTCCTTTTGATTTTATTAAAATGTGAAGCATTCTTATAGGAGCATTCCGCTAGACATCTCGCTCGCACATCAAAGGCTGCTCACTCAAACACCATATGCCTGCTCCCCACCCCCGCCCCCCACCAGACTTCATTGGAATGTGCCAAAGCCATCTGTTGCTTCCCCCAGCAGGCTCGGCCTCACTTACTTCTCCTCCCCCCTAATTAACATCCCTCACGGCCTAGTAATTACCTCTTTTCATGCTCTACATTGGCCAATGCTTGTTTTCTTTCGTAGAGCCACTTAAAAAGTGCGTCATTTTTTCATCTGCGCAGCCGAACCCATGACCTACAAGTGACCCATCTCAGCATCGGGTTCTTGGCTCAGTAAATCACGATAAAACTTCAGAGCTAGTTCCGACCGCAGATTAGTTTTTATGAGGGCTCAAAAAAGAAACGGCACATGCAAGCAGAGAAGGAAGTCATCAGCGCCACTCCTAACAGCTCCTAATGTACGCTCAAGTGGCCGCAATTTGTAGAGCTGTGCGTTATTTATCCAGTTCTAAATACTTCCAACCTGAGCTGCTATAAAAAAAAAATGCACACAATTAAAACATTAATAAATGTGAATAGTACGGGGGTGGCTTATAAGGAAGACATGGCGGAATTGCCAAAACTGCAACAAGCTGACAATGTGTTGATAATTTCAATACCCAGATTGGTCAACGAGCTAAAGTTAAACGCTGCTACTGACCAACATGCGTTCTGCAGTTAGAATTCTGAATTCAAGTAATGTCAGCTGGGCGGTTCATCCTTCCGATGTAAATATAAAGTAATAGCAACTCCTGTTGTCTAGAACTCTTATAAACGAGAAGCCTCTCCGTTACTTGCTACCACCTTCATGGCATTTTTTGAGCAACCAGTGCACCCTGGATTCCTGCCACCTCCAAATGTCAGTTTGGATGAATTTGTGTTGGGTGCTGATTTCTATTTTCCACCTCGGGATACTTATAGGGACAACAAGTGGGTGGTAAAGTTCATTGGCTCAACTCCACATCTGAGGACTGGCTTCCCTTGGGTCTGTGATGCATCACAGAGAGAGCAGGGCCTGTGTTGCAGCGCAGAGAGGCTGCACGCGCTTTCCATCCAGCGCGCGAAGCGCATTAACACCAAAGCCATCTGTTGCTTCCCCCAGTGGGCTCGGCCTCACTTACTTCTCCTCCCCCCTAATTAACATCCCTCACGGCCGTGAACCAAAGGGATCACTTATAGAAGTGATCATGCGAGTGCAGCATAGTTCGTTGGGGTCCAGTTTTGGGCACAGGTTTAAACCTTCTTTCGGTTCCACGTGTAATTTCTCCTGCTTTCACGTTGATAAGAGCTCTGGTAACAGCCCATAAACAACCTACGTTGTTGCTGGGGCCTTATTACTTATGCTTGTGCCAGTTTTCACAGAGCCTTTGACAAATGTGCTTTGTCAAGATAAGCACAGCTTTTATAGGTTCCTTTTCTTCCGCTCTAAGAATTCCTTGTGTGCTCTTTAGAAGTGTGGGGGGGGGGGGAGGGGATGAGGGGGGTGTGTATATCACCCTTCCATCCGTTTGCCTTAACACCTTTTGCAGATGTCAGCCGCATCTGATTCTGGGTTAGAACTGTTTGCTGAAATATTTACCGTTTGTGATAAATTCAGTGGTTAGTTTTATGCTGTCAATAGATGTGGGACTTTCGATTACAGACATTTTGCAGAGAATATGTTTGATTTACGCAACATCCATAAACAATGTTATTTTAAATGTAAAATAGTAACTTACATGTGAGAAATGGGGGAGGAGGGGTGCTACAGAGATTACATACAGTGAGATTATTTTAAGATAACTCGCTATCCGCCTTTCCCCGTGCAGCTGTGACTGTGTAATGCTTAGGGACACTTTAACCTAGTTTGTTTTTTCCTCTAACGTGACTGTGAGCCCGTGGCTAGGAAGGATGCGCTACCTGACCCGCGCTGTTCTTTTGTGTCTGTTAAATATGCATATAGCTCATTAGGTTATAGTGCCTGCTGCAAATGCGTGTGTCTGTGATTTTCTGTGTAGCTAACCCATGTGTCCTCTGTACAAACGGGACACACATCTACGCAACGCCACTCAACTACGCAATGCCACTCAACTACGCAACGCCACTCAACTACGCAACGACACTCACACATGCAACGCCACTCACACATGCAACGCCACTCAACTACGCAACGCCACTCAACTACGCACACATGCAACGCCACTGCCACATGCAACGCCACTCACACATGCAACGCCACTCACACTGCCAACCACACTCACACAGCCAACGCCACTTACACAGGCAACGCCACTCACACAGGCAACACAAATCACACAGCCAACGCCTCACACACAGGCAACACCTCTCACACAGGCAACGCCACTCACACACGCAACCCCACTCACACACGCAACGCCACTCACACACGCAACGCCACTCACACACGCAACGCCACTCACACACACAACGCCACTCACACACGAAAAACACTCACGTTGCCAATAGATCTCGCAGTACGACAGGTGGAACTATTACAATGGCAAATAACAATGCCTTTCACTGTTGTTATCATTTTGAATACATAAAGGGCTTTGTCATTTACACAACCAATAGCTCAAACTTTCCTACTGCGAGACCTATTGGCAACGCCAGTGCTTGTTCTTCTTTATTCTAGTGCTTTAATTTATTCCCTTCCCATGAACTTTCATCAATACTATTTTTTAAAATACATTAATTTGTGTTTATTTCTTTTGCTCTTCTTTATTTGTTTTTCCTTTCCCTTGTTTGCTCATTCACTTTTCTCTCTAAAACAATAGTCCCACTTTCCTCTTTGCATTCTGTCCTTATTTTGTACTCACAGGTCTTTCCTCTGTTCACTCCTTAATTTCCCATTCTCGCTGTCTTTTCAGTCCTTATTGCTTTCTCCCTTTATCCTGCTGTCTTTCTTTTCACGTTCCTCTCTTTCATCCTTCCATTCTTTCTTCCTGTTTCTTTCACCTTTCTTTCCTTCTTTGTAACTTTCCCTACTTCTTGACATATATTTGTCCATCCTTTCAACTTTTGTTGCCACCTTCTTTGTTTCCTTCCTTCATTCTTCCCTACTTCCTTCTGTCTTCTTTCCTTCCTTACATCTTCTATTCCATCCTTCCTTCCTCCTTTCCTCCCTGATAGAGCCTAAAGATAGCTATAAGTAGTAGAGACATATAACAAATAGATAGATCACATAGATACATTCCTGTACACCCGTTCCTTCCATTGAATAGAGAACTGAACTGTGTTCACACAACCACCCACTCACACATCCTTACGCTTTATAATGTCCTAAACACACCCCAAGGTACCGCTATTATCACCAAATTGGGTGATAATCTGCTAAAAACTGTGGTACCTTATTAACCAGTAATTTTGTGTTTAGTGCTCTCACTGACCTATCACCTATAAGGACATGGGGGTCATACGAGCACATAGACAATTCCAGACAAATTGCTTTGTCCACTACGTACATAACTGATCAAGACAAAGACAGTTAGGCTCATTACAGATAATTGCACAACTACATTACAGGAACAAACATAACACATTTCAGTAGAAATATTAATTAAAGGTAGATACAATTCAGGTAAATACATAACAGATGGATGCATTAGAGGTGGATGCATAGTTACAGTTCTGACTGGTACTTTGCAGGTAGAAACATGAAGATACTGTAGGTAGCTACTAAACCCCTGATTAAGATTACATCTACATCACATACCGGCAGTGCATGTTTTGCTGCAAACACTGCAGTCCTCACAGTATTTTTCGGTTCTGGGTGGGTAAGTAGAGAGTCGGGTGACATGCTGAGAAGAGTTGAATAAGAAAAACAATTGACAATACTTTATATAAGAGTAGGTTCCACATTTTGATTCAAGATAGGTAAAGGCACAGCTTCCTTGCAGGTGCATACATAAGTGCTTTGCTAGTAGATCAATGGATTACTGGTGCATGTTTCCCTGACAGTGGCATGTTAGGAAGGCTACAGGCGAATGCAGGGTTGCATGTTATTAGCTAGCTCACACAACCACTAATGATGTACCATGGTATGGGAGGCTGTGTCTATCTCCAAATTAGTCACTGCTGCTTGTTCACCTGAGTGGACCTTAATATAACCAACATTCTCTTTTGTGCTTTCTGTTAGGGTGTCAAGGGTGAAGCTGGTGCAAAGGGATCCATGGGACTCTTTGGTGCCCGAGGCCCAGTTGGACAAAAGGTTGGTAATGGAGGGAAGGCTCTCATAGGTACAATCGACGTAAAGTATTAACCGCTCTGTTTGAAGGTATCAGTGCTCGATGTTTGTTGTGCAGGATTAACATGCCTTTGCAACATCTACCTGCCATTCCAGTTGAGTGACAGCGCCATGTGTGACTCAAGAGGCTCTTGCGCCCTGAAGGTGTGCGTCAATGCGCAAATATTACAAAGTAGCGTTCCCGGGAACAACGAAAATAAATATTACCCTGCAGCATGCGACAAAAATACGCAAAATATCCACCAGAGTGATCATTTATTTTCAAGGCGTTGTGGCTGCGGTTCCAGACACAGCAGATGCTGTGCTCGTGCGGGCGCTTGCGTATGAGCCACAGACCCCCGGCATGTTACTGCAGCTCTTCTGCTGAACGCATGGGTCTGCCTGAGCCGATATATACCTCTGTAGCCTATATATCCCATTTTTCAGTCATTGTAAAATGCAATTCAGCCTTTTTTCAAATCTTTGTTTCTTTTGCCATACACATACTATTGTGCATCATTAACATGTAAGTAAGTGAGATTTCGAGTTTGTTGGGGCCTTCTTGCTATAAGGAAATAGTGTACAATTTTTTATAGGTTCATGTATTTACTTTTGTGTTTACTTGTGCATAAACAAGGACAACATTTCCAAGCGGCTAGGCGAATAGAGGGGGTAGAGGTGCAGTAAATGGAAAAAAATCCACAGCAGCCCATAACCTATTAGCGGTGTGCGAAACCAGCGATTTGTTTTGAGCCAAAATGGGATACATTTGCATTAAAAAGTCTTGCAAGATACTGGCAGTACATTGGCTCAAGAAGAAAATGTCTCAGAACAAGTTCACGACCATGTCATGAGTGATGTAATATGTGAGGTCATAAAAAGTACATTGTGGGGGCTTAAGTTAAAGTTAGCTCAGGTACCTATAACTGCTGAATTTCAAGTTTCTGAATTAGTGAAATTGGAACCTTACTGTAATGTCCCCATAATCTTTGGTTTTTCCAGTGGATATGTATGTAACTATATATATATATATATATATATATATATATATATATATATATATATATATATATATATATATACATACATATATATCCAAATTCCTCGTCTCCTACACATGTCCCTTGGATCAGAAAAGAAACTAATCGGACCCAATTTGTTAGTGCTGTTTTTTATTTTGCTATGTGCTCTGCATATATATATCGTTGAAAATATATGCATATATAACCCTGAAATGAGAGGTTATGAAGGGTAGACCCTACATGGAAGAACTACCAGTGAAGAGATCGGCTGGGGAACAATCAGCAGGCAGGAATGGCATGCCCCGGAAAGGAAGGGCCTGCTAGTGTAAAGGGGCAGATTAAGGGTAGAGAGGGAAACCGGGATTGATATCTACTTAGTGACATTTTCAGAAAACACAGTAATTTCACTTTTCCAAGAGTTGTTGTGGCAAAAAGAAATACATCTGGACAAAGTTGGTGTGAACCCCTGGTCTGAACTGTAGTACAACACACATGGTCTGGTCCAAGCAAGGCCCCTAAAGCGACAATATATCACTCAACGTATTTACTTAAATATTGCTTTCTTGACTATATATATATATATATATCAAATTCTTTTAATAGACACAGAAGGCTCCATGATGTTTGGTCAGTAAGCACTGTATCATTGGCATAATTAACATGCGTTATTATGCTGCAACCCGACATTGGAGGACGGAATATCCTTCATATACGGCTTGATGCAAATCTGGAATATAGACATTAAACAACAGGGGTGATAAAATACATCTTTGTTTCAGCCACTGGTGCTCTGGTATGCTGGGAGATGAGTGCTTCTCATGATCTAGGACTATTCTCACCCAGGTATTAGTGTGGTGTTCTACCATCAGTTGGAGCAAAGAAGCATTACTTCTCCAGTTCTGAAGTTTGCGTTAGAGCCGTCCCATATCCACTTACATCAGCCTCTATAAAATCTGTTGAGCACGCAAACCGCTTAAATTCTTTATTTTGCACTTATGTGCCACTGATATTAAGGCTACCAGAGTTTCTGACAAAGAAATGATGCATTAAAATTCGGTATGAAAAGGCCCTTAGATGCAAGGTTGTTGAACCCTTAAGAACAATTCATCTAACATAATGTTTGCAAACAATATCTACTCTTCCAAAGGTATGGTATCTGATCACAATTGACATGCTGTCATTGTTTGGGAGTAGAAAGCTGAACCAGAAAGTTACATTTGATTTAAATATTGGAATTGCAAGTCCTTTCGGATCGGGGCCACGTGTGTTTATTGTGTTGGCCATAACAGTAATGAACCTCTCCACCGTAAGCAACAGACCAAGTGGAGTTTCGGCCTTAAGCTTGATGTACTTTTTTCTCTTCCCTAATACAATTCATTAACATATAAAACCTCCCTGTCTGCAGTAATAAGGCAGGGCTTGCTTTATAGATATAGTTATTTTCTGTTATCAACATTTTTCAGCTATTTCCACCAGCATCTGCTCCTCAGTTAAGGCGGAGAAGCACCACCCCCTGCTGCCTGGCCAGTGACTAAAGGAAAAATAAAATAATATTAAAACATGTTTAAAACGGAGGAGCTGCGGCTGCCGGGTTTCTTTCAGCTAGCGGTGGACCTGCCCCAAAGAGGCCATGATTCGCAGGATGGAGTGCAACAAACCGAGAGTGGGAGCGATCACTGGACAAACATCGCTAATGGAAGGAAGAGACAGTATCTAAATGTGAGACTGCAGGCAGCTACTTCTCACAGAGAGTATAAATAATGGCAGAGGAAAGTGGAAGCAGCAACAGGGCCTGGGTGGTGCCTGGCCTCAGTCAGGCAGCCCAAATCAATCACGCGTCCCAGCATGCATCACCTCACCGCCCCTTTCCCGCCTTCGCCTCCTGTGGTTATTGGGTGTTCGCTACACTTGTTGTGTTCTGTAGGGTTAGTGGAGTCGTTGAGTTCTGTCATCCAAACTCCAATGGACCACATGACCAGTGCTTAATTCCACGGGTGGAGCAACAGAATTTATTAGTAATTTCGGGCTACATGAGTAACGTAAATACCTCCAACTCCACCGTGCAGAATTAAAAATTCTGCCCATCCCTAATACTTATCAATCAATCAGGGAATTTGTAAAGCGCGCTACTCACCCTCAAGGCGCTGGGGGGGGAGTCGCTACTGCTCGAACAGCCAGGTCTTGAGTTGTTTCCTGAAGGCGAGGTGTTCCTGGGTCAGCCGGAGGTGGGTGGAGAGGGAGTTCCAAGTCTTGGCTGCCAGGTAGGAGAAGGATCTTTCTCCAGCGGTGGCTTTGCGAATTCTTGGGACGGTGGCAAGGGCGAGGCTGGCGGAGCGGAGCTGGCAGGTTGGTGTGTAGAATGCGAGGCAGTTGTTGAGGTACGTGGGGCCCGCGTGCGTGCCCCACGTACCTCAACAGCGAGCCTTGTGTGCGTGGGTGAGGAATCGGAATGTGATTCTCTTGATGACGAGGAGCCAGTGCAGATTCTTCAGATGGGCAGAGATGTGGCAGTAGCGAGGGATATCCAGGATGAGTCTTGCCGAGGCGTTCTGTATGCGCTGTAGTCTTTTCTGGAGCTTGGCTGTGGTTCCGGCGTAGAGGGTGTTTCCGTAGTCCAGGCGGCTGGTGACAAGGGCCTGGGTAACCGTCTTCCTGGTAGTGGTGGAGATCCATTGGAAGATTTTTCGGAGCATGCGCAGGGTGTTGAAACAGGATGATGAGACGGCGTTGACTTGCTTGGTCATCGTGAGGGTGGAGTCCAGGATGAAGCCCAGGTTGCGTGCGTGGTCTGTGGGTTCGGGGGCGGTGCCCAGGGCAGGTGGCCACCAGGAGTCGTTCCAGGCCGATCTCCCCTCTGTCTTGCAGATGGTGTAGATCTGCCAATCTCAAACATCTAGAAAGTGTGGTACAGTCACCTGCAACAGACGATTCTTAAAACAAACAGTCCAGGATTTCTCCCTCACTCACTTCCTTGTTTCTATTAAGCCAATTCCTACGTCAGGGGGCTATTCCATTTCGCTCACCAGTGCATAATGGGTTTTGGATTGGTCTACAACTCTGAAACGTGACAATAGTCTGCTCATGAGCATCCGTTGCCTCCAATGTCTGGGTCGTATATCTGTGAGTAACCTCCCATTCAAGCACTCCTGCTTGATTGTAGGAGGTTTCAAAAGCAAACTGTTTGTACAGACAAAACCCATTAGAACATAAGGGCAGAAGAGAGCATTTAACTCCAAGGACGCCGGTGCACACAGTTCTCTATGAATTAAACAAAGGCATTCAAATTTAATTTCTTTTTTCACCACTATCCAATGGATATCTCTTTGTGCTGAGGAAATTCGATCTCTCTTGTCAGGTGCTAAATCAATTGCACTGCAGCACACACTATATTTAGGCCAGGACTTATGACAACAAGCCTTTTTAGAGGCCATTGTAGTAATCGGTCCATGGCAAAATTCAGGCGGCTATGACTTGGGTTTGGTTGGGATTGCTTAGGAAGATTGGGTAGACCTTGTCTAGAATGATGCCGACCATTGAAAGTATTTGACAGAAACAGTGGTTCCTGCGAGAAGATACTTGTCTATATTGATAATTATATGCACAATCGCAAGGATTACGGGTTATATCAATGTCTGAAGGAAAGGAGACCGAGAAGACTTACAGCTGAACTTCCAATGTATCTTTTATGTTTCAAAGGGTGTATGAATATATACATAAAGGAGAAAACGATAGTGCTAGGTGTCCCCAGTGTAACTGGAACTAAAAAACAGAAACTTGTGAGTTTGTGACATTTGTGACTTGGTTTCCACAAATAACAGCGACCATCAATAGTTTTACAATGATCACAGCCACTGTGTACAATAGTAAGAGCTTCACTTCAAATGGTTGTCAACATAAGTTTCGACCCTTCCTATGATATAGGGTCTCTTCAGGACCTGTGGATGTAGGGACATCTATGATTCAAAGAAAGAAAGTGTCACTAGCGATACTGTGAGTGACTCCAATACTTGTGAGGACTGCAAAAGGCCATATGTTACCTGAAAGTGATTGCACAGCCACAAAAATGTATAATACACCGGTCAAGTGAACTAAATAAAAAGAATACTCACAGGGGACCCAGTCGGGTACTACACATGTGAGAAAGAAAATAGAGAGGGTAGTCTATTTTTTCTGGCTTAAATTACTCATCAATGGATCACCTGTTCAACGTGAATTCAATTACATTTGTACTGTAGTGAATCTTTTCTTTCTGACTTAATCATTTTTTATTTAAAAAAACCCTTTTAGAAACAGGAAGGGCCTCTTCACTAGGAACTTGAATATTTTAAAGGTTTTATAACATTACCATCTGTGGCAAGCAGGCGGCACACACCTACAATACCACATGCATATGATTCATTCTTCATCACTGCAAACGGTAGATGCCTGAATCAATTTACAGCAGCACTCCAAACTGTTATATATGGCTCATTAAAAAATGAATTGCCGTCATTAATTTTGTGATATGTCATGATGTGAATGAACACACCATATGAAAAAATCTGGATAATGTGTGTTGGGCGCGGTGTGGCTTAAGTCTACATAATTCTCTTGAATTATGATTTAAATGTCTACCACTCATGAGTAACTTATGTAAAACTGTAAATAGAATGTGTGTTTGCTGTACACCGAGTGTTTGGAAATTGGTTGCAAATTTATTCAGCACACATCTTTCATCTTTTCCATTGAGGGTTTGTGTACTTAGATCTCCTATAATTCTGTGTGCTATATTTAAAAGTTTCTAAAATGAAACAAATCTTTGAATTTTACACTTAGACCTTCACCTTCACAGCAGGAAAAGCTGTTCACTGGGTGAATCTGGTGTTAGTACCAATGTCTAACCACAATGTAATTCCTCCATTTCAACAGGGTGAATCTGGAGAGCCTGGGCTTCCTGGTCTTGCGGTAAGTCAATGGGTCCACTTATTGGATAGGATGGAAGTTTTGCCTCATTTGCACCAATAACCTGTAATTCAATAGCTTTCAAATCAAGGGTTGGCAATTTTTCATTAGAATTTTGTTTCCAGGTTGGGTACATTCTACATTAAAAATAAGTATGCAGTTAGGTGAGATTCAGATGTGGATTTTGTAACATCCACAGAGAGTCTATAATCAAGTGAAATTTGCCTATGGATTTTGTGAGACTCCGAGATATTCAATAGTTGCATAGAATGTATCACTTGATTTTTTATTAACACAAGGGGGGTTGTTCAATGGGAGTCTTCAGAACTAATAGGTTGGGATTCTGATTCAAGTTGTGTTACTTGGCTACAAAATCAAACTCTTAATATCTTTGATGTAAGATTTGTAGAAAGCAATTATACATTTTACTGTCCAATTGCATATTCCACCCCCCTCGCCCATCAAAACCTTGCTTCTATAATCTGGGCTTTATGGGGCCCCACATATGTATGGCACTAAGGGTGTGCAATGCTCCTGCTGGAATAAGGTGTTCTTTGTAAATTAGTCATTTTATTAATGGAGCCAGGTCGGCACTGTGTCTGAAAAAAGACTTGACAGATATTCTCTGGTGAGATTGAGATTCAGTTTGTGGTTTTACTGATTTTCTAAATTTGTAATGGATTCTGCCCTGAATTTTGCAACACATATTTGAAATCTTTAGACTTACGAAGCTTATAATGTGATTTTGTAACATTCACTGAAAGTCTGCTATCTAGTGTCTGTCTGATTTACATTCTGTAATATTTGCAGACATTTCACCATTGTGAGGAATTCTGTTCTGGACTTTGTAATGTTTGGGTCTCTTCTATACACTGATTGTACTTATGGGTTATTGGACACCAGTTCCTGCAGCAGGTGTGTAGGCTCTTTAGGAATAGTTTAAGAAGAGGCAAGGAGCTTCAGTCTATGTACATAATCCTTCAGATGATGGGGCACATCCCTAAGAAAGATTTAGTTAGAATCTAATTATTCTGGAACATGTTGATGTTTAGCTCTCTGGTCTTAACTGAAGTTCTCATGCCCGATTTAGAGTGTGGCTAGCAAAAATAGCATTTCCACTGACATTAGATTCTACAGTTTGAAATAAAATTGGAAAATTCACGATACGTAGATATCTCTGGCATTGCACCAGATCAGCAGTAAATCTGCGGGCAGGATTTTACCCAAAATGGCTTACTTTCCTAAAGTACAGCTTAATGAACAGAATTTCCAGCTACATCCGGTTTTACAGTTGATAATTCCATAAATGTCAGGGGACCTCAGATTTACCTCTAAGGAAGTGGCATTCTGCAGCTGCTCACATTCCCCATTCCATTGAACTCGAGAAGGATTTACCTTAAGGAGACAGGTTAGTTTTTTTTTGTACCCTTGTTCTGTGGAAAATCTGCACATATAGTATCAGATTTCTAGCTCTAGGTATGACTCAATTATCATTGCCTTGTACAACAGTGTTAAAGCTGCGTAATGGTGAAAATGGTGTTAAATCATGGAGTTAGCATGATGGAATTCCCACTGACTAGTACAATTCAAAATCATCAGCAGTCCTTCTCTGGAGAGGATTTCCACATATTTGGGGTTTCTCAAGGAGGTCGGAACAGTTTCTTCAGTTTTAAAGCTTTTGTAGTTTGATTGTCAATTTTGAAAGGTAAACAGCCTATACACCGCGGTCAATAACTTCACATATGGGTAAATTCAGAGAACTCTAAACATCATTCAGAATTTTGCAAACAAACTAGCGCCAAGACGCATACGGGTATTTGCCGCGCTTTACAAATAGCAATAAATAAATAAATAAATAAATAAAACACCGCGGTGCCATTATGACGCGTCTTTTACAACGCAAGTCGTTACCATGGCTTGCGCTGGAGGGCGCTCTAGACTAAGGAATAGTAGATTTACTATTCCTTCCCTACTGTACGTAGGCTGGAGTTGGAATAGTAAATCTTACTATTCCTAAGTCCAGCACCTTACAGCGCAAGTCGTGGTAACGACTTGCATTGTAAAAGATAGCGTTGTGATGTACCGCGATCTTTTGGATCACGTTGTAGCATCATACAACCTTTTGAAACCATTTCTGACTGTGATAGACCAGTGGAGGTGTTCCGTGCCATGATCTTGAGATGTTTAACTCTCATAGGAGTAGTGAGGTGGACAGTGGTATGCAATCATGATTTCACAGGCGTTTATGTTGAAGCTAGAAGGCCATTCTGAATTGTATGATCCTTATTGGTGGGGGAGATAGTATTGCTTCATCCACAGATTTGATAGGGAACTTTCATGATTGATTTAGTTTTCATTTCTAGATGGAATTAGCAGTTATCATACATGCAATAATAGCCGCCATTTCAACAAAACTAGCTATAGATTTTTTAATGCATTATCAGTCTACATTGTGGAGATATTCAGCCAATGGTGCTGTATCAGTTTTGAGATCGGAGGTGCTGTCAAGCGAAATCGACATAGGCCCTCATTTACGAGAAATTGGTGTAGGGCAGTGCCGCAAGTCTTCTTGCTGTGCTGCCCTACGTCAACATGAAAGGGCAGGAATGCTTTGTATTTATGAAATACGGCACACTCTTGTCCTTTCTTCCTTCTCCGGCGCGCAATGTGCTGCCTAGCACCAACGCTGGTGCCCTTGAACCATGGTGCAAGGGTGTCTGTGTTGCATGCAGGATTGGTTTATTGCAGGACAGGGCACCTTCCAGCTCAAAAGCAATCCAGAGAGGCGTTTTCCTCTTTCTGTGTGTGCTGAAAAATGCAGCACACATGGAAAGAGGAATAAACGAGTAGAAATAAAAATATTGTCCTTGTTACGCCTGCTCGGGGTAGACGTACAGTTTTGGCGCTGCTTCATGTTTAGGTGATTATGTAAATCTGGGGCAGCTTAATAATCCATGGGTGTTGCTTGGAAAAACCCACTGCAACACCCATGGAACATCTCCTTGATGCAGAGTAAGGCAACGCAGCGACTTGCGCTGCTTCGTCTTACTCCTTTTCTATGAGGCCATACAAATCCACACACAGTGGCTTTGCGTGGCCTCATAGATATGAGTGAAAGGCTTGCGATGCCGAAGCGTAGCAAAAAAAGTGTTTCTCCGGCAGCCAAGCCTCTCATAAGTAAGTCCCATAGTGTTGTGAAAAATCCAAAAGCTATTTAAAGAGCAAGTGTTTTTAATGAGGGATTCTTGTTTAGAGCAAGGGGTGGGGAAGTGTGAGGATTTTGGAGCACCTCTTAACAGATATATGTCTAAAATGTGGAGTTTAGGTTTTTGCCCTGAAGTCTGCACTTCTATCAAGATTCCAACTTGGGCAAAACTATCACGCTTTGTCCCAGCACAAAATGTATCTGGAAAAATCTGGTAGAATTTGTATGAGGAAATGCTATAATAATTTGAGCATTGCATCTCCGAACAGTGGAAAACGTGTAATTACTATGTTATGCATCATTTTGAGATGTAGAACTCTGAATAGGTGGATAATACGACACATGATAAATAACGAGCCACATATCAATGTATGGGGGGTAGTATTACCTCCTCACCTTGTGCTTCAATATGACAGGTTTTGAAATCTTTGAAAAGTTCACTTTGTAAACCAAACACGTTTTTATGAACATGTGTAATAGCATGTAGAGATACTACAGCCTTTTGTTCACACTCTCTTGAACCCCAGCAAGAGTGTTGCTAGGGAGAAGTAACAAAATGCAGTCAATACTGAGTCAGTGAAAGAAAAGAAAAAAACACCTTGTTAAAAAATTACGAGCAGCTGTGACATGTCATGTTTCATCATTGACAAATCATTACATGTTGCAAGACAAACATGCAAAGGCTCCTGCTGTTTATAGCTCAAGTGACCTCCTTAAAGTGTATCTGGGGCGTTGCAGCACCTCCAGCACCCCTGCCTCCAGCGCCACTCCAGACCATCATTTTGTGGCACATGCTAATTTTCTAGAAGCGAATGTGAGACGTATCGAGATTGCGTTCAATAAGTGTTGGGTTACAAATGAACTTCAATGCATTAAGAAACCCAGGGTCGATTGATCAGTCTCCAGAGACATTGGGAAGGCCCAGAACAGCCATGAGGACGCAGTGTTTTCACACTCATCATAGTTATGATATGTGAATAGTTGTCAAATATTGTTAATTTCACTCTCTGCGAAAAAGGCAGAAATGAACATCATGTGAGACTGAACAGGACCTAAAGGGTGAAAACGGGGAGACATCACCAGCCATGTTCCCTCTCCTCTTTTAGGGATGGGACAAGGTTATTGATAAGGCCTAGTCACTGAAATGACCAGGAGAAGTCATCAGTTCTCGATATGTAAGGCTTGCGACTGAGCACTGCATGCACGTTTCCAACCGCTTTGAAAGTGTTGAAGGGTTGAGAGGATTGCACTTACCTATCATTCTATGTCTTCTTGTTATATTTTGAAAAATGCACTTCCTGAGTCACCTTCACTAAGAAAGTCACAAATTTAGCACCTTGATGCTTGCTACCTCGAATGGACGGAGATTGACTACTTTTTGGGATTTTCAAAAGTTTCCACCTGGAATGCTGCAAAATCACAGGTTTCCAGGCGGACTTCTAGGGGCCATTTATGAATTCGTTTTATTGCCAGTGTGGAGGAATTTTGCCTGTTGGTCAGTTGTGCACGCTGAAATGCCTTTGTTAAATGGTACATTTTTACGTGGAGAAACTCTGAGCTTTACACTCACCCCTTTTGGGGGTGTTATGTATTTCTTTCCACTCTGAAAAGAGAATTACTGCTCCCCTGGCAGGAGAAGATCTCTGACCCTTTCGAAGGTGGGAAGAGGTCGGAGAGAAGTTTGAGAATAGCATCAATCTCTGGAATCTTTGGAAGTGACCACAATTGACAGGGAAACCCTGCTTTTAAACTCCCACTACTCACCTTTTTTAAGCAGGATTTACTTAAATGCAGTATTACACCATTGTCGAGTTATATTACACGAGTAAAAAGATTTGGGAGTTCAAAGTCACCTTTCGTTCTCCTAAATCACCTTTAGCGCATGTAAATCAGACTTAATGCTCAAACGGCTTTGTGAATTGAGCATCATATCTTTAGGAAAGAATGTGGCATCATAGTGCCTACATGTTCAGGGCTACTGATCTGAATTTTCTGACTCTGACCTGGCCACAAATCGAGGAGCAAAGTCATGTTGTGCCATTTTTGATGCTAGCGAACTGTGAGAAGTTAACAGAGAAAACAGACATTGTCCAATATGTATCACTTTATTTGAAGGTAGATAGGTGCACACATCTATATTGACATTTTTGTCACTTGTGCTTAAAACGTTTTTCTTATGCTGATTCTAATGAATAATTCTAGTGAAAAGATTAATAAAGGAAGCAAGTAATGCTGTCTCTGAGGATGAGCTAATGATGAAACAGTACTTGAAGCAGACATGGCTTTGCCTCTGACCTGTAATATCACTCAGAAATTCGAACTAGATGCCAAGTACTAAGGTTTGCCCCTTACAAATTACATATATTGAGTCAAATCTCAAACTATGCGCGACAAGTTTGTAATTTTTTTATTTTGGCGGCTGTCAGACATTTTGTACAGGGCCAATGGTGGGCACCATACACTCTTAAAGTGAGAGTGCTAAGGATGTGTTCTAACCAGGGCACCAGGTACTGAAAAATGTGCCTCACTAGGCCTCCTGACTGCCCAGGTGAGTATTAGCAAGCACCTTGGGGCCTATTCACGAAGGTAAATTTACATGTGAGTAAATCTACATGTGTAATTTGACTCAGTACTTTAAGTGGGATGAAATAGTGGTGGCCTCTAAAAGGGGTATGGCCTATGTAATTAAGGAGGCAGCTTAAATATGTATACTAAATTTCTGTGATTTCCTTAGTGAACCACCAGAACAGTATTTTGGTGCCCCTCTGAGCTTTCTGTTATTGTACTTAGACACATAACACACCAACTGATGTTCACCTAAAACCAGCCTTGACTTTTGGCTTTGTCAATGATTTTGTTGTAAATAAGTAATACTGAAACTGTTTTAGTTATGAAATTGTGAATTAAACATTACTGAGGCCTGTAAAAATAATCTTCAGTGTCTCAATCACTCCCCTTATTGTCACTCAATGTTAGACATGTACTCCCTTTTTCTCTTCACATCTCCATCCATATGTTACACCTCATCCCTTTCCTCTTCAGCACCCTTTGTACTCTCTGCTGAATGCACAACCTTGCAACTCCTCACCTCACCACCCCCCAAACGCACAACACACCCACGCACCTGTAAGCACTACATTTTCTTTTACTTTCCCCTTGTCAGTATTTTGGCTCCTTCACACACATGTGCACAGAAGCAAAACCACAACTAGAATACATGATCATTACTCTGTGTGTTCTGCAGAGAGATCAATGAGGCATAACCATCTACCAAGAACACCTTTCGATCCACTGACCGGCACCGTGAGAACTCACACTGCCTTCAGCCTGAACCCCCAAGCTCTCAATCTTAGTCTGTTATAAACACATTGAGGTCACTCAGTTCAAAATATGTACTATACAAGAGTAAGAGGCGACATGAAACAATACAGAAACCCTTCATCCTGGAAATAGCAAACACTCTTAGGGAATACAAGTTTATGAATAAGTGAAACATGTGAAACATAAACATGAATTAAATCGCTGATATGGATTATCTCGATGTTTTTCACATTTACTAATCAGAAATCATTCAGTGTTTTGCCTGTAAAGTTCAGGACATGCATCTGGGTCCAATAGGGACCCGTTTCAATGTCTGTTTTTAATTACTACGGGGTCTCAGACCTGGACGGACCTGGCCCACTTAAAACCCTGATTTTACTCTTATTCTTTTGAGTGATTAAGCTGCTTTTTTGGAATTCACCACTTACGAGTGCAGAGTTGTTAAAAAGTGTAGACTTACGTGCTCCCACTGCTTGAATTCAGGGGCTGGATCTTAATTTACGAATGTAAAGTAGATACATGTAACTTTTCACATAATGGGAGAGATTTCCACTACTGAGACGGAGATCCTCCTGTGGTAAATCATAGGAAAAAGTGTAATCATTTATTTAAGTTTGAAAGCTATTAGAAAAAAAATAGTGTGCCAAATATTACACTTAATTAATATTATATATCGTTTTAATGTAGAATAACATAAAACAGTTTCAGCATGATTAACTTATTTAAAATGTTTAAACATTATAATTTCGAAAATATTGCCTTTAAAATTACATGATTTTTCTGAAGTTTCTATTTTGTGTTTACAATTATTAAAAGGATTGCATAGAATTAATTAACAACAATTTCGTTATTATTAATACATGTTAAAATGACATTCCCTTTTATTTTTTAAATGTTAATAAAATATATTAAACTAAACTGATAATTATGTTTTATTTTTAGAATTTGTTAACATTAACCAGTTTAAATAATTCTATTTATTTAAACATTAGGGGCCAGATGTAGGTAAATCATATTTACCGACTCTGAAATACCGAATTTTACCGATTCGGTATTTCATAGTCGGTAAATATGAAGGGGGGA
The DNA here is from genome assembly GCF_964263255.1 of Lissotriton vulgaris. Taxonomy (NCBI): domain Eukaryota; kingdom Metazoa; phylum Chordata; class Amphibia; order Caudata; family Salamandridae; genus Lissotriton; species Lissotriton vulgaris. The sequence goes on along the minus strand of NC_141685.1, from coordinate 1,671,246,631 downwards.
GATGTAGGTATTTCCAGATGTGGAAATACTGAATCGTTTGAATCGGGTATTTACCGATTCGGTAATTACCGAATCGGTATTCCCTATTGATTCCTATGGGCTGTGAAGCCCATAGGAATGAATGGGAAATACCGATTCGGTAATTACCGAATCGGTAAATACCGACTTTTGCAAGGGTGCAGGGGGTGTCACTTTGACACCCTCTGGCACCCCAAAAATAGGCATGTGCACCATGTGGCACACAGACATGCCCTAAGGGCATGTCTGTCTGTCACATGGCTAGGTGTGCATGCACACAAGTGCATGCACACCTGAATTCGGTATTTTAACACCCAATTGGATTGGGTGTTAAAATACCGAATTTGTAGGGCCTTTGGGACTCAGAAGAGTCCCACCTACATCTGAGATTTACTGAATCGGTAAAAATACCGATTCGGTATTTTACAGAATCAGTAAATTTACTGAATCGGTAAATTTACCGATTCTGTAAAATAATGCCCCTACATACCATTTCTATAATACCGGTCGGTAACGGCCGAAAATACCGATTTTCGGCCATTACCGACCGACCTACATCTGGCCCCTAGTCCTTAGGAGTTTTATTTTCAGTAACTACCTCCATTATTTACCAATGGAGGGTGTTGCAGTACCTGTGTGTGGCCATGGATGGTGCTGGACTTACTCTAGGCTCTGAGCTGGAGGAAATGTATGACTGTTTTGGGTCCTTTTTGGCTGCAGTAACTATAGAAGGACAGTTTATGAATAGTAAGAGGTTTTATTATTTTCTGGGAGGATGAATATCCCTACCAGAGCCCCTTCCGAACACTCTCTTAACCCCTTTTTAATCCTCCCTTAAACCTCCCGCCTTCAGTAGTAACAATTCCCCAATTTCTAGCCACTCCCCTATGCTCCCTCACATTTACTAATAAAAAGTATACTTAAGTGTGCAGAAATTTCCACAGTTGGGGTGAGAGCTCTGCCCATAAAAGACAGAAGAGGCAGAAGCGAATAACCCCACACACAGGTTTATAAATAGCGTGCCCTACAAAAGGCAATATCTGAAAGGTCCCTTTCTATGCATTTCTGGACTCTTGAACTCATTGGGCCGGCTGAGTCCCTCAACGGAGGCCAGGTCAGCAGCAGGAAGGCAGGCCAGCACAGTTTGTGTGGTGAATTAAATGTCCACAACAAGCTAGTATGTCAGCATTTTAACATCCAGGGGGCCATTCCTGTCACATATACTACAACCAATGCTGAGACTCGTAATTCACTTCTGTTGTGGCACTTAGCAATTTTTGTAAGACTTCAGTACCTTTTCAGTTCAATTTGGAAGGTGGGAAATGGCTTAGAGGGTTCCGGAGAACCAGGGATTACTGGCACTAATTTAAAAAATTCAAGTGTTTAACACCTGGCGTTCGAAGCCACTGTACGATTGGACTCAAACTGAGCACCAAATACAACCTTCTAGAACACTCAGTCAGGGAAGTGAGGCCGAGCACTTTAAAGGTTATTTATGGAAGTGGTGTGCCCAGCCAGTGCGTTTCCTTTTAAAAAGGAAAGGTTCGTTAATTCACTTGCAGTTGAATACTAAAAATGCAACTTCATATAAACACTTGCACTGTTATCCAACGTTAGGCCCCTTCCCTGATGTTTGTTGCAGAGTTCATAATGTAAAATCCCTTCCTATTGTATTTGTCCTAGTTTTAACAAATTAAAAGCCTTTTCAATTGCATTTGTCAGATTTTACAATGTAAACCCCCATCTTATTGCATTTGTCATAGTTCACATTGTAAAACCATTTCTACTGTATATTTTATGGGGTTCCGCCATGCTAAGCCTTTTTCTCTTGTACTATGTACAGGGTCTCTATTAACAGTGTTTCAATCAATTATGAGCAATGGGACTACTTCTTTGTGTGGAGATAACACACCTGCCGACCAAATCTGATAGAGACTTCTAGCTGCAGATTCCTTACCTTGTTATGATCCCCAGACATCAGACTGTACCCTGTGATTTTTAATGAGCAGTACTCCGGCGCGCCAGTAGGTGGCGTCATTTAGCTCCATGTGGCGACGTTGTATGCGCCATGAGTGACGTGCGCTGTGCCTATATAGATGCATTTCTACTGCGCTGACATCAATTATTTTCTTTCTGCACCAGTCAGCGCAGAACCGGAGAAGAGCTACCCCCCAGTCACTTTTTGACGGACCAGCTTTGACCTTTTGTCAAACATTTTTAGAAACATTGCCTCCTGGTGTGGCAGGGATGTCCGCGAGAAAGGCTGGTTTTAAGCCCTGTGGTACCTGTCACCGGCAAATGTGGGTGTCGGATCCGCACTTCGTCTGCTCTGGTGTCTGGAGCACGACCATGATGCCAAGACCTGCGTCTATTGTTGCACCATGCACCCCAAGGCCGTCAAGGAACGGTCCCTCAAGCTCTTTGCTGCTTGCCGTGTGATTCTGCAACACTGGTGATCCTGTTCGATTGGAATGTCCCAGTGTTGGTCGCTTAGCCATCGATTGTGGTCGCAGTTGAAGTTGTTCAAACATTTGGATAAGTCCCCAGGGGTGTGGAATTTATTAAAATATCTACTTGTCCATGGGGCAGGTTGCTTCATGAATCTACTTGTCCTGCAACAAAATCCACTTGTCCCTTTGGTGCCATGTTGTGCGGCGACAAATTATGGCAGCAATCTCATTATATAAGAGCTCTAAATATAGCATCTCTCATTATGCCAGGGCCTGACAATGGCAGATGTAAACCTTCTTCAAGAGTTGGGAAAAAATTGATTGGAGGTAAAACAAACTTGCAAACACTCAGGTTTTTGCATGAGCAAATCTACACATGCATATTTGCTCATACTAAAATGAAGTTCACAAATATTTTCTAGGAGTACTATTTCTTGCCCTACTGCTGTAAATTATTGTAAATTCACGAAATCCATATAGCTGCCCTTAATGCAAGGACATATACCAAGGGTGCACTTTTGAGACTTTCTTTAATTATCGGGGACCTAATTTGGTCTGTTGTTAAATATGACCTTTTGTGTTTATTCAAATTCTCTCTCTGTATCGCTGGCTTCACAGTTCGTGACGGCATTCTGCTCTTTCACCAGGAGCATATCGGCACACAAAGTATTTTTGTTCAGTGGCAGTAACTAATGTGGCAAGTTTGTGCTTTTTTGAGACCAAAACCAATTTTTGCTTTTGCCAATGTTAGTTATAATGGTGAGGGTCCGGCAGCTCTCACATCAATAAGGTTTTACAAAAACCATGCCAAAACAAGTCACACATTGCCAAAACTAAAAAGCTGACCACCATTTCAGACCTACTGGCTTTGCCAATGCTTGTTTATTTTTGTTTCCCAAAATCGTCATGAAACTGGTTACACTGCTTTTCTAATATGAGTATTTTGGGGAAATACTAGCATGCATCAACACATTTTACTAAATGATGCTGCAAAGAAATGGTACCTGAAGTTTTACAATAGTTTAGCAAAAAAAACATTTTTTTCCTACTTTTATTTTTTAGGAACATTTTATATTGAAAGCAAAGAATCATTAATCTGGCTATTAAGCTACTGCAAATATATGCATCTAAACCGAGAGCATTCTTGGAGCATTATGCATAGCCTCATATTGCTAAACTTTGAAACCGCGTGTCCACATTTTTATACTGGAACCACTGTTAGTAGTGCAGTCAGAACTTACATTTACTGAGAGCGCTCAGCCTAATAATAACGGCTCTCAATTAATGAACCATAAATACAAGTTTGAACAGCATTAACATATGCACACAATTATTAACTTAACTGCAGGCAGAGCCCTTCCCTGATCCTTAATGTGGTACTGCAAACTGTCAGCCAAAGGGTTTGTGCTACAGGGGGTTGGGCCTGCTGGTCCTAAGGACAAAATGCACATTAAAACTTGTTGGCCTTGACCACAAACAATATGCCATGGGCGTCGGGCTATAGGAATTCCACATCCCTGAGTCCCGCAAAAACAAGATTTCCACTGGTTCGCCCCTGGTGCAAGTCAGGCCCCTTGGACCCATGGACGGATCCAGACTGGCACCAGTTTAGCCACCTTGACCTTCCTTGGTGCAAGTCCCACTGCCGATGTCCCCCGCGCCATTGGCACACACTGGCTTCGCCACCCCCATTCTTTTCCCTGACTGCAATACAGAGCCGAATGGGCGTTATCTGACTACGGCGGTGCCTGGAGCCATTCAATCCAGCCCAGCGTCTCTGCTCTATTCCTATAGGCTAGGACTTGGGAAAGATTGGGAGGGACCACCAGACCATTATGAATAACAGCTGGTTAACAACTGGTGTGAGCTGTTCACTTGGCCAAGGAAACTATAGAGAAGATGCCGGCATCAGAAGTAGGTTGTGGTTGTTATTCCTGTTACTTTCTGGTGCCCAAAAAGGAAGGAGGCCTTCATCCTACCCTAGACCTGCATCCTCTTAAATTCAGAATGCGGTCATTTGCTCAAGTTCCTGTCTGCCCTGGACCCGGGAGACTGGATGGTAGCATAGGCCTTGCAGGACACATACTTACACATTCCCATCCTGCCTGTCCACAGGTGTTACCTGGGGTTTATGGTAGGCCATGAGCACTTTCAGTTTCCCGTACTCCCCTGTGGCCTTGCCAGCACCCTTTGGGTGGTCACCAAGATGATGACAGTGGTTGCATCTTATCTGCAGAGATCAGGGGTGCCAGTCTTCCCCTATTTTGTTATCTGGCTGTTAAAGGCGGGTTCGCCCAGGCAATCATCTCCCACCTCCAGACAACGGTGGACGCCCCGCATTTGCTGGGCCTCACTATCAATCTACCTTTCCAAATCAGTCACTACCATGACTGCAACGTTACCACACGTTTACCACACAAGTAGTTACAATGATTTGCTTTAGAGGTCGGGTTGAACAGGTGTTGGATTTTAAGTCCGACACCTTCCCCACTGTTGCGTAAACTTGAGTTGGAATAGTAAATTATACTATTCCAAAGTCCTGCGCTCCCCTAAGGCAAGTCATTGTAGCAACTTGCCTAGTAAAGGAACACGTGGTAACATCTCAGTCGGGTTTAGAGATTGTTGTAAAGGCATGCGTGGTAAATTTATGTGGTGTTCCGTCATACATTCCACAACCGATCACTTCTAGGATCCTGAACAGTGAGTCCAGGACATTCATGTTATGATACTGATATTTCAGTCTCTATCATGTTTTTCGGTGAGACTGACTCTGATGCTGCTTGGCTTCATGGCCCACTGCATTCTACTGGTAATGCATGCTGTTGTCAAATGCAGGCTCTGCCGTTGTGCCTGAAGTTGCAGTGGGCGCAGCATCAGGAGAATCTTTCCGACATGGTCCCGATCTTGGAGGGTATTGAAAAAGATCTTTTGTAGTAGCTTACGGACTTCTATTGGGTCAATGGCAGACTCCTTTCTCTTCCCTGACCAGATCTGTAGTAGTGACAGATGCATCACTCCTGGAATGAGGCTGCCATCCACGAGGTGGAGAACAGGGGACTCCGGTCTTCAAGCGGAATCCAGAATCCACATCAACCTGTTGGAGGGCCATGTGATCCGGTTGGCATTGAAGGCCTTTCTACCCTACATCAGTTCACAGACAACACCACCGCATTGTGGTACTGCAACAATCAGGGATGGGTCGGTTCGGGGACTCTCTGTTAAGAGGTCCTGTGTCTCTGGACATGGCTGGAATGTTAGGGCATTTCCCTGGTGGTTCAACACCTGGCGGGCTCACTGAATGGAGCAGACTAACTCAGTTGAAGATTTCTAGTGGATCACAAGTGATATCTGCAACCAAAGGTTGCGTGAAGTCTCTTTCAGCAGTAGGGAGAGGCTTTGTTAGATCTGTTCGCCACCACTGAGAACGCGCAATATCAGCACTTCTGCGCACTGGAGTTTCCAAGGCAGTTCTCACTCTGATACCCATTTCATGTTGAATGGAGCTCCGGCCTATTGTATACCTTTCCGCCAATAAAACTCCTGCCCAGAGTTCTCAAGAAGATCGGGAACAACTTGGGCCCAAGTCATCCTTGTGGCTCTGGACTGGGCTTGGTATCCCGAGCTGTTGTGCATGTCCACGGTCCTACGATCAGGCTGCCCCTTTGGGGGATCTTCTGCAGCAGCAACAGGGGAGGGTTCTCCACCCTAACCTGTCAATGTTCCACCTTCATGCATGGAGATTGAGTGGTGACAGTTGACAGCTTCTAGCCTTCTGCCCAACAAAGCCTGTCATGTTATTTTGGCAATGATGCGTCCCACTACCAAAATGATATACACAGGCCATAGGAGCAAGTTTGTAGCATGGTGTACAGCCAAGCAGGTTGACCCCGTATCTGCACCCCTTTCGCAAGTTCTTTTGTTCATCCTTACTGCAGTACAGCAGGGCTCTGCATTGGGCCCGTTGAAGGGTTATTTGTCTGCTTTCTCAGCTTTCCTGCTGCTGCCAGATCAACCTTCCCTTTTGAAGATTCCTATTGCAAATAGGCTCCTTAAAGGTCTGCAAACACATGTTTCCTCCTGCTCCCTTCGTTATGCCTTAATAAGGCCCTAAGTTGGTTCTTACCTTTCAGCTGCTGCATACCTGCCCGCTTAGACATCTCACCATCAAGACAGACTTTCTGGTGTTAATAGCTTCTGCCTGGAGGGTCTGTGAACTGCAGGCACTGTCATCTCAGCCTCCATATATCACTATTTTTCACCGACAAACTGGTCCTTCAGACTTGAGCATCCTTCTTGCCAAAGTTAGTCACCCTGTTTCATGTAGGCCAGTCCATAACTTTATCAGCATATATGCTCTGCCATATCCCTCCAACATTAGCGGCTGGTGTTGTTGAAGAGTGGCAGGTCGGGTGGAGGGAGGGGTTGGGGGATGACAGACAACAAATGGCAGGCAGGTGCAGGCTCTCAGACTTCACTATAGCCAATTCTGACACTGCGTTCATGGTGCTGACAGCATGAGAGCAGTGTCAGGATTGGCCTGAGCACTCTGAATTTGTTCTCCCAGTAAGACTGGAAGCCTATGCCTTATGTTTCCAACCTGGCAATGCAGCTTGGGTTGGAGACAGCTTCAGTGCGCATGATAGTTTGGCCGGCCTGAGGTGGCCGGCCAAACCGTCATGCGCACTGATCACAGTGAACATACCTCTCCTCCTGCAGCCTATCATCCCCATAGACCCGCCCCCAAAGACTCAGTAGGAAAGGAACAATAAACTGATAAACAAATGTGTTTATTATTGTTTTTAGGTCGAGCTCGACCTGCATTCAATGCGAAGCATTGATTGCTGTCTGCTCGACAACTATTGTCAGCCGTTTTTGGGAATGAAGACACGAGAGTGGCTCGAGCGCAGATCAGAGCAGATTTGACCTCGTGGGCGCGCCCGGGGCCGTGCCCATCTCCTGCCTCGGAAGCTCCAACACCACACACGCATGCGCATACACAGAGAAACACACGCAAGCGCCCATGCACGCACACACCCATACATACAGAGAACCTATCCCCGCCGTCGCATACACACACGCACACACACACACTGCATACACACACGCTCTCCCCCTCGGAAGCTCTAACACCACACACGCATACACAGAGACACACACACAAGCGCCCATGCACGCACGCACCCATACATACAGAGAACCCACCCCCGCCGTCGCATACACACATGCGCGTGCCCACAGCACACACCCAAGCGCACCAAGACCCCCGCCGCCCCCCCAGATCCCCGCCGCCCCCCCCTACAACTAAGGATTGATAACGTTGGGCATGTGCGCTTCTGACTCAGACAGCATAGCATGGTATGGCAGCGCGCACACATCCCCCTCACACCCCACTCACCAGGTTCGTCGTTCGTGTCCCTCGGCAGCCATCTGGTCATTCTGGGCAACAGGCGGGTGCCGCGCTGAGATGCAAATCTTCCAGCGGGCACAGAAGCACGGGGTAGACTCCCGTCTGCTTCCTGTATTTGTCTGGCCCGCCCCCGTCCCAACAAAGGTTGCCTGGCTTCCTGTTGAAGCCGGGCTGCAGCGTTTCACCCTTTTTATTTACCCTTTTCCTTTCCGTCCTGCTCCCTCTCACGAATGGCTATCCACTAAGATTCCTGCCGTGCGAACCGGTTTTGACTAGTTTTTAATTGAAGTAACAATTGAAGACACGCTCATCCTCTTACCCGGCTGTCAGCCTTATTTCCACCGGCTTGTTCTTTCTCTTTATTTTGCATGTCACCCGAGAACGAGTAAATTGTACAGGAAACATTCACAGTGAAACATTACAAAACACATGCATTACTGGAGTTTAAACCCGTATGAGACATCAAATGTCTCAACTGACTGCAGTTTATCTGCGCTCTATCAGTGCCAAGACTTGCGCATAAATATGGGCCCAGGAGAGGCGCTTCGCATCACTCCAGGCGCCGGAACAGCATCTGGTCCTTTTAAGAGCCCGCCCATTGCCTGCATTGAGACTCCATGCACTCCGCCATGATAATGTTCTGCAGTCACTATTGAGCTTAGAGGGGCCTGTCTCTGGACTCGGCCATGGCTGGGGAGCAGCAGCTGCAGGACAACCAAGCAGTGAGCCCCGGCCCAGGCTTTCCTTCGCAGGGTCGAGCAGGACCGTGGACGTTCAACTGCACCCAGGCACGTCTTCAGCATTTCGAGGGCCTTGGGCCAAACGTATTTTGGGAGACCCCTTTTGTGGCAGTTGTTAAAATGTATGAAACAATTTCAGCACTTTCATGCCGTCCTTGGCCAGGTCACTGACTGCACAGGCACACGTCAAAATTCTAAATGTGTTTACCTTAAATATTCATTGATAGTGACCTTTGCTTTCAATATTATAACTTAGCAGCAGCACACTAACACTAACATTATTGCTAATAATCTTTGAGACCTCCTGCGATTTCTGATATTTAAGATCCTGTTTTGATCTAAAAAAAAATGTTTTTATGGCTGTCCCATGGTGGTGAAAAAAAAATTTCTCTGCCAATACATCACCCACACTGAAAATAAATTAAAGGAATATGTATCAAAAAAATCTGTTCAGAATGAGAGCAAAAGCAATGCTGGCTCTATCAGGGGGCGCCGTGAAAGGCTGGGGCCCTGGGCCAGGGCCCACTTTGCCCGTGCCTTAAAGCACCTCTGCTTGAACCTTTCAAACACTTAAAGAGAACACAGTTATCTGTGTTACATGGGATTAACAATATTACAATTTTTGTTGGTTGTCCTATGTTTATGATTACTATTATTATTATGTAGATGCCGAGCTGCTCTCTTGCGGACCTGGATCTTTAGCCCCAGCTCCTAGTAACTGACCTGAAAATGTGGGATTCTGACAGACCACTTACTCTCCCGTGCTAAAAATTGAAAATGTGTGGAATGTGATATAATTGTAAACATAATGTGAAAATGCGCACTTGATGCGCATGATCTACTACCTTCTCTCAACAATCTCTTGATATACAACACCCTGTTGCCTAACAGCTAGTTTTCAACTGTATAGCTATACATAAATACATAGTTTTTTTTATTATTGTTGTTGTTTTATTGCTGCTGCTGCTATTTTATTTTACCACTTTTTAGGTCTTATCTATTGCATCCCGTAGGGATGGTGGGCGAGATTTATAGTAAGGCTTTCGAAAAGTCTATCCAACTGCGGATCGCGTACAGTTCATGTGAGCCAGGCGCGTGCACAGAAATCCTCTCCCCCTACCCCTCCCACAAAGCAAGACAAGAACATCAAAGCAACCATTCCATTTGCCACCAGCCACTTCACGCGCTCCGCAGGTCATAAACAAGACAATCTGCTTGTGAATCGGAATGCTGGCATGGTTGCCCAGCCCCCCTCCCAGTGCTGCCTTTCCTCTGCCATTCTATGGTTTCCAATACGTCTTACTAAAACCTAGATTGGCACATGCATTCTTTTGTCGTCTCTTTTGCTGCTCAGCTTCAACTGGTGCCCGACATCGCACCCCTGTTCTACGCTCCACACATGTATCCCCCTGCCCACCGGAGCTCTGTTTACCACCACTGCATGCACCCAGCCCCTCTGAAACTTTGCAAAAGTGTCACTCTACCACTTTACTGCCCTCACTCTACCACTCTACCGCCCTCACTCTACCACCCTCACTCTACCACTGTACCTCCCTCACTCTACCACTCTACCCGCCTCACTCTACCACTCTACCGCCCTCACACTACCACCCTCACTCTACCACTCTACTGTCCTCACTCTACCACTCTTCTGCCCTCACTTTACCGCCCTCACTCTACCACTGTACCTCTACCACTCTATCGCCCTCACTCACTCTATCGCCCTCACTCACTCTATTGCCCTCACTCACTCTATCGTCCTCACTCACTCTATCGCCCTCACTCACTCTATCGCCCTCACTCACTCTATAGCCCTCACTCTATCTATCGCCCTCACTCTATCTATCGCCCTCACTCTATCTATCACCCTCACTCTATCTATCGCCCTCACTCTATCTATTGCCCTCAATCTATCTATCTATCTATCTATCTATCTATCTATCTATCTATCTATCTATCTATCTATCTATCTATCTATCTATCTATCTATCTATCTATCTATCTATCTATCTATCTATCGCCCTCCCTCACTCTATTGCCCTCCCTCACTCTATCTATCGCCCTCCCTCTATCTATCACCCTCCCTCTATCTATCTATCGTACTCGCCCTTCATCTATCTATCTATCGCCCTCCCTCTATCTATCTATCGCACTCACTCTATCTATCGCATCACCACAGCATCACTCAGCACCACCACAGCATCACTCAGGGGCACAACAACATCACTATGCGCTACCACAACATCACTGAACGCCACAGCATCACTCGTCGCCACCACAACATCACTCAGCGCCACCACAGCATCAATCTATGCAACCATTAAACAACAACTGGTTCAAATATGTTCTCTAAATGTTTCAAGCTTTATTACAAATGTCACAAAAAGATGTTAATATTTCACTTCTGTTCTTGGATTTTTCTCACAATAAAATACACTGAACATAATCTTCACAAAAGTTATTTTCAAAAGTTTAAGCTATTGCCATTATAAATTACAATACCTTTTATTTAAGTATTAATTATTAAAAAAAATTAAAAGCCATTGTTATTTGTAATATCAATACATCTAAGTCACGTAAGTACAACACATTTTGCATTACAAATGCTATAGGTGTCACATTTGTGAAACTTAAAACTATTGGAATTGTAAATGACAAAGCTATTAATTTAGCTATTTTCAAAACCAACACATAAATACAAAATTTGTCATTCACAATACCAATAGCTCAAACTTTCCTAATGCGAGACCTATTGCATTGCAAATGCTTGTTTTTTCTTTTGTCTCATTTTGAGGCAGCTGACAGGGGCGACGCGCCACAGACATAGTGAAGTCGCCGCCGATTCCTTCTAAGGAACAGGCAAGACTCCACCAATTTAACTGAAAAAGAGCTTTGTCATTCTCCCTTGACCGCACAACACCATTCTCGGTGGACAATCAACTCTTCATGGGGTATGGTGGAGTCAAGAAATGGAAGGCCGTGCAGAAACAACCAATTTCCCTATACACTATGCTCTATATTTAGATCTGCTATGCATTGGTCAAGTAGCAATCCCCGGAGGGCTTGAATGCTCATTGCTCATTCCACCAGACCTAAAGCTGTGACCACTGCTTCACTACACACGTTTACCAACCACTACTGCCTACAGAGTCAGGTCCATCAGGATAGGCACTTTGCCTGTTTGGTCCTGCAGGACTTTCTGGTCTGAATCAGGTTTGAAGACTCGCCTTCAGGGAGGTAATACTAATGTAAGGAATCTGCGACTATAAGTCTCTATTAGATGAACAAGTTACTTACCTTCAGTAGCACTTATTTGGTAGAGGCTTTCACCCACATGCATCAAGCGTTTTTGCATTCGCAAACGGCGCGAACCGCAAAAATCGGCCATTTGCGAATGGAAAAACCTTTTTTGGGATGCATCATTTTATTTTCATTTTTCGCAATTTAAGAAAAGGTAATTTTTTGCGATTTCTCAAATTGCGATAGCATTTAAGAAATCGCTAATTTTACGATTTCTTAAATGCTATGCATGATTCATTTTAATTTGCGAAATCGCAATTTGGAAGGGGAAAATTACCATGAAGTAAACCTTCATGGTAATTTGCAAAAAGTTTCAAAAATGCAAAAAAATGCATTTTTGAAACTTATATTTTACACATATACATGCCCTTGGGACATGTGTGTGAGTAAAATGTACTTACGTGACATTTCAGGGGTGCAGGGGGGGTCCTTTGGACCCCCCCTGCACCCTTGAAATTGCATTCTCATTTTGCGATTCCATAATTGCGAATTCGCAAAATGAGAATGCCTTCCCATTGATTCCTATGGGCCTCTAGGCCCATAGGAATCAATGTAAAGCGACTCCTTATTTGCGATTTGCAATTAAGGAATCGCAAATAAGGAAAATTAAGAAATCGCAAAAACCTTTGCGATTTCTTGATGCATAGGAATTTGCGATTCCTAAATTGCGACTCCTTAATTTTCGCCAATTTAGAAATCGCAAATTCCTACAATGATGCATGTGGCTGTTTATCTAGTGGCAGATTCCTTACTGACCCACCCATCTCCCCACTCTGTTGACAGATTTTTAGATACAGAGCTGTTACCTTTTCATGTCACACACCAGTGATCAGTGTTCTTCGTTGCTCTGCACTTCTGGTGTGGAAAGTCACAGTAAGAAACTGAGATCAGCCCCCTCGACTTGCATCTATATAGGAACCGTATATGTCACTTGCAGCGTAAACGACGCCATGCAGAGCCGAACAACGCCATCCACTTGAGCGCAAGGGCACTGCTCATGAAATATTTCCGGATCCAGTCTAATGCCTGGATATAAACCTATGGTAAGGAATTTGCAGGATTACCAGATAAGGCATACCAAAGGTAAGTAACTTGTTCTTAGATGCTGATAAAGAAGAAGAATACAAAGGGGCAGAACCAAAACGCTGGGCAACCTTTTTATTGGACCCAAAGCAAATACGAAGTGTACATTAGTATTTGACTCATAGAGTAGCAAGACACAGCTGTGCAAGGCACTTAGGAAGTTAGCAAGGGTAGAAACTCAGAACGCATCAAAGAAAACACTTACACTTACTAAATAAATGCTGAGCCATTGCTTTCATTTACTAAAATGTAAAAGCAAAGTTTGGGACTCGGTATCAGGGAATGACCATTGGACTTCATTCCCCTCCCCCTACACACAGATTCATTTCAATCCAGCCTTTCCACCGGCCCTGCAGGAAGGCCCCTTTTGATGCCTGGAAAGACGGTGGCTGCCTTATGCTAGATCGCTTATTTCATAATCATGATATTCTCACTTTCTACTATTGCAGAAGGAAGTTCCACGTAAACACGGATGAACACTTCCACTACCTCCAGCTCAGACACTGGGCCTTCACCCCTTACGTTCACAACACGGTTACAAGGGAGAAAACGGGTTTTCAAAACTTTGTGAGGACAGTGGGATCCATGAGACGGATGATTTCCTTCCTGTACAGCTATCTACTCTCCTCCACTCACTCCGCTCATCCCCGATACATGTCTATGTGGGAGGGGGTGATACAAAGAGACATACTAGATAAGGAGTGGGCTGCACTATGGTCCAACATCACAAAATGTAATCACTCTCTGGAGCTTTAGGAAGCGCACTTAAAAACACTAATTTGCTGGTACCTAAATCCTGCCAAACTCAAATGAATCTTTCCGAACACATCAGATAGATGCTGGAGGGGCTGTGGATTGCTCGTTGATTTCCAACACATCCGGTTAGACTGCCCCACCATAAGACCGTTTTGGGAGGAAATCCTAGCACAAATTAAGACCATGCTGGGCTACCCCATACCGACCACCATAGAGGGGGTCCTCTTAGGCATTTGTGATCCTTCCCTCGAACACCAAACCAAAGCAGATAAAGCCATTATGTGGACATGTATAGGAGCCGCAAAAGTAACAATCCCGGCAGCTTGGAAGAAAAAGACAGCCCCCTCTTTTTCACTATGGCACTCGCGACTCTAGAAACTACCATGTCTCAAGAGAATGGCGGACATCTTCCGTAACGATTATAAGTGCTTCGAATACAGGTGGGGACCGCTGGTTGCCTTCCTTACACAGGGTATGCCGATGGCAGTTTGTCCGCCTTCAGTTAGGGATATGCAGCTATTCCAATTCTAAACATCCTGCACATGATCAGATGGTGAAACATCTTCCATATGTAACGTTACCACCACTTACCTTGTTGCTGGGAGGGGGTGGGTTTTGTTCCCTTTTAAAAAATGTTCTTTTATTTTGTTTCTAATTTGGGGTACCTTCCGTGTTGGAAGGGTTGGGTAAAATCTTTTCACAAAAGAAAGACGGGTTGTTCATTTGCATCTTTAAGAGGAGGATACCCTATGCCTGTACATTACCAGAAACTGAACTTGACATTATAGATTTCCTATATAGGAAGGCTTGGATATGACTGAGCATGCGACTTCAACCTCGCTACCTCTCATGATGCAATGCTTTGTATTTTGATCCTGACACTACTTTTGCTGTGCTGTCCGAAGTGTTTGCCAAACAACAAAAATGCCAATAAATACACGTTTGACAAAAAAGTAAAAGCATTTTAATTCACAAACATCTAAATGGTGAGCATAAACTTACAGTTGTACATAATGAAAACCAGCTCTGTCTGGACTCTACTGAACTAGTGGTGAATGTAAATTCTCTCAATGTTAAAAAAAATGTAAGGGTGATTTCTGTGGTTTTTGTAATGGATCTCTCATGATAAAACCTCATCCTATTGTATTTGTCAGATTTCCCATTTAAAAGGCCTTCCAATTGGAGTGCATGCATTTCACTTGTGAGACACTTTTGTTAACAAAAAGGGCTTGGAGCCTGCCCATTTCTTACGATGTGTTGACTTGCGTGGCACTCTTCTTTACAGTCTCCCAATTCGTTAAGGCGGACATAACATAATTTCCGTTCTTCTCTGTGGAGCAGGGACCAGCACTGATTGATTCAACTTAATCAGTGCCCGTCCACTGCTCCCTATTGGACTGAGGTACTATTTTGTTCTGTTTAACTTCTAGAGCCCTGCAAGTGGAAGGCGTGTAACTGGCAAAATCGGCCATAGCAGGACAAACAAAATTGAAAAGATTAATTTTCTATAGTTATCTTTCTTTTATTTTTCCAAGTCTTCTTTTCCCACGTTGCACTCCTGTTTTCTTTTGTTTTTGTGTGGGCATTGTTCTAAAAAGATGAGGATTATATTCTTGCAAAACGACATTGTTTCTTTCTTATATGTATTTCTAAATTGATGCTTTAACACATAATCATGCAGCACACCCCCATCCGCCCCACTTTAATACACGCCAGTCCACCCCACCTAAACCCACACCAATCTGCCCCACTCAATTCAATCCACCCCAGACCAATCCAATCCACCCAACTCCAATCCAAACCACTCACCTCAGCCCAATCCACCCTGGTCCAACACATTTTAATCTTCCCAACCCACCCTACTCCAATCTACTCCACTCCAATCCACAACAATCTACCCCCTTCTAATTCAAAATAGCCTGTCCCACTCCAATCCAAAGCAATCTGCCACACTCCAAAACAATCTGCCCCACTCCAATCCAAAGCAATCTGCCCCACTCCAATCTAAACCAATCTGCCCCATTCCAATCCAACACAACCTGTCCCACTCCAATCTGCCCCACTCCACACCACCCCCTCCAATCCAAACCAATCTACCCCACTCTAAACCGCTTACTCCAGTCTACCCCACTCCAACCT
Organism: Lissotriton vulgaris; assembly: GCF_964263255.1. Taxonomy (NCBI): domain Eukaryota; kingdom Metazoa; phylum Chordata; class Amphibia; order Caudata; family Salamandridae; genus Lissotriton; species Lissotriton vulgaris. Next base: position 1,671,230,738 of record NC_141685.1, on the reverse strand, counting down.
AATTTAATCTGCCCACTTCAATCAGCCCCACTCCAATATGCCCCTCTCCAGTCTGTCTCACTCTGATACAAAACAGTCAGCCCCACCCTAATCCCCCCTCTCTAATCTGCCCATATCCAATACAAAACAATCGTCCCCAATTCAATCCATCCCACTCTAATACAAAACAGTCTGCCCACTCCAATCCAAAGCAATCTTCCCCACTCCAATCTGCTCAACTCCAATTCGCCCCTCCAATCCATTCCACCTCACCCCAGTCCGCCCCATTCCAATCAAAAACAATCTGCCCCACTCAATCTAAAACAATTTGCCCCAATCCAATCCAAAACAGCCTTTCCTAATCCAATCCAAAACAATCTGCCCCATTCCAATCCAAAACAATCTGCCCCACTCCTATCAGCCCCACACCAATCCAAAACAATTGTCCCCCACTCCAACCTACCCCACTCCAACTCAAAACAATCTGCCATACTTCAAACCACACCACTGCAATACAACCCACCTCACTGCAATCCAATCCACCCCTCTCCAATCCAAGTCAGCCCAATCCAGCCAAATCCTCAATACCCCACTTAATTCCACCCCACCCCTCTCCAATCTACCCTGCCCCACACCAATCCAATCCACCTCATTTCAATCCACCCCACCACAATCCAGTTCACCACACCCCAATTTAATTTGTCTCAATTCAATTCACCCCAATTCAAGCCACCTCCCTCAATCCAATCTACCTCACTCCAGCCCAATCCACCCAACTGCAATCAATCTACTCCACTCCAATTCACCACACCCCACGCCAATGCATTTCACCCCATTCCATTCCATCCTACTCCAGTCCACCTCGCTCCACCCACCCTAATTCGATCCAATCCACCTCATTTCAATCCACCCCACTGCAATCCAATATACTCCTCTCCTATCCACCCCACGCTAATCCAATTCACCCCACTCTAGTCCACTCCAGTCCAATCCACCCCACTCAAAACCATCCCTCCTCACCTCATTTCAATCCACCCCACTCCAATCTAATCCACCCCACCTGGTCCACCCTGTTCTCTTCCACACCACTCAACTGTATCAAATCCACTGCACTCTACCCAAATCCAATCCACCCCACTCCAGTTTAGTCCACCCCACTCAATCCATCCAGCCCACCCCACTCCAATCCACCCCTCTCCAATCCAATCCACTCCAATCCAATCCACCCCTCAATACAATTCACCCCACTCCAATCCACCCCCTCCAGTTCATTTTACCCCTCCACTCCACTCTAATTCACCCCACTTTAAACCACCATACTCTAATCCAATCCACCCCACCTCAATGCAATCTACCCACCCCACCCAAACCAATCTAATCCACCCCACTTCATTCTACCTCAATCTAATCCACCCCACTTCAATTCACCCCTCTCCAATCCGACCCCTCCAGTTCATGTTACCCCTCCACTCCACTCTAATTCACCCCACTTTAAACCACCATACTCTAATCCAATCCACCCCACCTCAATGCAATCTACCCACCCCACCCAAACCAATCTAATCCACCCCACTTCATTCTACCTCAATCTAATCCACCCCACTTCAATTCACCCCACTCCAATCCATTATACCCCATCCAGACCACCCACTCCAATAGACCCGACTCCACTCAATACAACCAACTGTACCCCATTCCGATCCACCCTAATCTACTCCAATCAAATCCACCTCACTACCTCAATTCACTCAAACCTATTCCACCCCATTCTACTCTACGCCACTCTACGTTATGGCACTCCACTCTATGACACTGCACTCTATGACACTGCACTCTACAGCACTCTCTCCCACTGAACTCTACTCAACTCTACTCCCCTATACTCAACTCTACGACACTCTACTCCCCCTACTCCACTCTATAACACTCTACTCCAACAAATTCAGTCTACAACACTCTGCTCCCCCAACTTCACTCTCGGATACTGCACGGCACCAACATTTAGCCATACTAAACAGCAGCCACATTGGTGTACAACATGGCAAAACTGCATTGCCAAAACTAATAGCTGTTGTATAGGCAAGACCTATTGGCTTTGCCAATGCTTGTTATTCTTTTAAAAAAAAAAAAATTTTAATACAGGAGATCAGCAGACCGCTGAGGCTGCCCCTAGCCAGTCTTAAAACATGCTTTCTGGTTAAATACAATTGTCTATTTGCATCGCGCAGTGTGGCACATTACTACTAAAATAATGTGACTTTGCTTTGAAATAATGTCAACGTTCTAAAAGATAGGCTGCTTTCAAAAACAACATGAATGAATATTGTCCACCGAGTGCGTATTGAGTCATAGCTATTTTTGTGCATTCTTTTCAAGATCACGTCAGTAATTGCCTTTGAACAGCACTCTCTGTTTAGCGCAGGTCTCTCGTCGTCCCTTAAATCTCAAGGGAGAAATTAAGGTGCCATTAAGTTGCTTTTTGGCAACTATCCAGCCCCCATACTGAGCACAATGAAATTTCTCAAGATTTCCTGCTGAAAAATAAAATTATCCTTGGCTTTGTTGAATATAAAAAGTTAAGAATTTTCAAAGTTTCTGTCGCAGCAGAAAGTAATCAGTCTGTCAGTCAAGCATCTAGTGGGCTAACATGTTGGTAATCTTGTGTAAGGATGTGTAAGGACGGTAAGGATGGGGCCTAATAGCTAGAGCTGTCAGCTTTAGAGCTGGGTATTCAGGTTCAAGACTCGGTGTTGGCTCCACCTCCTGTGATTTTGGGCAAATCACTTAATTTCCTGGTGCCTAGCAAAAATTAATGAGTCCTTGCGTAACGCTCTCCAATACTTTCGGGTCTAGTTTGCCCTATATAAAAATTGCAAAGAGGCGGGACCTCAAATTGCTCATACTTAACCCCTTCCCTGTGCATGATGGAACCATGTCGTCATGAGCCACGGGTGGCGTATGCTCATGACGGCGTGGTTCCGTCATGCTGCGGCCGCTCCGCCCACGCAGCACTGATTCCCGACCTGTGCGGGCGAATTAGTGAGTGGGCGGGGTCGTAACAGAACCACGCAGCCATGAGCACAGCTCGCCCGTGACTCATGATGGCGTGGTTCCGTCAGGAGCATGGCGGCCCCGCGCTCACCCCACAACCCCCAGCGCCGCGGCAGAATTACCGCCGCGGCCAAGGGGTTAAAGAAAAAATATTTATAAGGGAACAGAAAGGATATTCAGGCTGTCCTGAATTTCTAGTGGAAACAATTCCCAGAATTTGAGTTTCTGCCGGAAAAATCCTTGATGTGCTATTGTCAAAACAATAAAAATGAGTGAATATGCAGGCAGATGTAGAGTTTCTGTTCTGTATGAGTGCAGGGGCTCTTCTGACATGAATATAGACATGCACATGAAGCAGAAATATTTAAATTCTATGTCAGTAAGCAAATTAATAAGATGATACATGTCTATAAATGGAGAGAAACATCTTCATTTTTCCTCCACAGTGATCCAGGCTGGCATGTTCGATGCATGATGTGTATCCATGCAAACATTTCAAGGCCATTGCCAGGTGTCATCAATGAGGTATTGCTTAAGTCCTATGGCACAGTGTGCACGGGACCTACGTCTGGGTATACTTGTTGCACTTAAGGCATAAACTGAAACAACAATGCTGCGATTGATGAGAAGTTTGAATTAATCTCAGCCATTGGGAATCATTTGTCCATCCAGTCCATCATTTTTTACTCACAATGCCACTGTAGACAACGGCCTGTCTTAAAGAAATCAGTACTGGCCCTGCTCCTCAAGAGAACAGTCAGTTCAAAATGCCAGACAATGCCTCCTCCAGAAGAGACCACAAGCAATAACAGACTGTTTTTGATCTACTTAGGTCTCATTTGCGCTATTGCTTGTGTCCTGTAGCACAGTGAGCTTGGGATCCATGTCTGGGCATATCTGTCACACTTAGGGCATACACTGCAACACCAATAAGGTGAGGGATGGAATGCTTGAAATAATCTCAGCCACTGGCAATCACTTGGGTTCATATTCCAACCCATTGCTTTTGCCCACCATGCCACTCCATTCTGAAATGGCAGGCAAGACTGAGGAGCCCCAATCAGTGAAAAACTAGCCTTGAGATGCTTGTATTGTGGTTCAAGAAAGAACTAGCCTGGCAGTTCAGGCTGGACTGTTCGCACTTGAACAGGGCATAGACTGATTTGCCTTTAGGGGGGCCCAACTGAGGTGGCATGTTGTGCAAAATAACGATGGACAATAATACTCCAAGACAGAATCAACGCCAACGCACACAACAGCAAAGGACTCTTCGCCATCGTCAAGGAGTTCGTCAGGCCCAACAACAAGACCACACATGTCCCATCCTCCCAAGACCTATGCAACAAACTTGGCACCTTCTTTCACCACAAGATCAGGCAAATTTATGACAGCTTCAACACCCAAGACCCTGCCTTAACACCTGTCACCACTGCACGCAAGCACACTGCACCCCAACAGATCCTGCTCAACTGGACTCCCCTCACCACAGATGATACACTCAAGACCATGAAGAGCATTCTCTTTGGAGCCCCATCGGACCCCTGCCTGAATCACATCTCCCATAGCAGCCATCTCCATCGCCCCAGAGCTTTGCTGTACCATCAATTGCTCCATCAAAACCACCACCTTCCCCAAAGATTGGAAATCAAGAAGGCCATCAACGCCCAACTCTCCGAGTTCATCGAAGAGAACCATGCTCTGGACATCTTTCAATACGGTTTCCGCAGTAACCACAGCACTGAGACCACACTCCTCACCACCACCGACAACATCTACTCCCTCCTCGACCATCGCAAAACCACCATCCTTTTTCTACTGGACCTCGGCCGCCTTCAATTCTGTCTCCATCCGCACCCTAATCCCAAGATTCCACAATGCTGGCATCCAGGACAAGGCCCTTGACTGGATCCACTCTTTTCTTACCAGTTGAACAGAATGAGTCAGACTACCTCTGTTTCTCTCAGAACCTACAGAGATCACCTGCTGAGTACCCCAGGGTTCCTCCCTGAGCCCCATTCTCTTCAACATCTATATGGTCCCCCTCATGGCCATCGTCAGAAACCACAGACTTAACATTGTCTCCCACGCTGATGATACTCAGCTGATCCACTCCCTCATCAATGAACCCTTAGCTGCCAGAATCAACTTTCACAGCGGGATGAAGGACGTTACCACCTGCATGAAATACAGCTGTCTCTCACCCTCATGGACCACACACATAACCGTGGTATCATACTGGACTCCTCACTCACAATCAACCACCAGATCAACACCATTTCCTCATTCTGCTTCCATATGCTCCGCCTGCTTCAAAAAACATTCAGATGATCCCCACAGAATCCAGAATGACAGTTACCCACGCACTCATCACTAGCAGACTCGACTACGGCAACACACTCTACACTGGCGTCACCCAGAACAACTCAGGAAATGACAGAAATTTCAAAACAACGCAGCCTGACTGGTCCTTAATATCCCCTGCTGCAGCCACATCACAGACCATCATTGACAACTACACTAGCTCCCAGTTAACCAGAGACTCACTTTCAAGCTCCTCACACATTCCTATAAAGCTCTCCACAACGTAGACCAGCATATCTGAACCACTGCCTCTCATTCCACGTACCCACAAGACAACTTTACTACCCCAAACTTGCCCTGGCCACTGTTCCCCGGATTCAAAAGACCAAAACTGGACGAAGATCCTCCTCCTACCTCGCCACCAAGACCTGGAACACCCCGCCCCTCTACCTCAGGCAATCCCCATTGCTGACCCAATTCAGGAAGGATATCAAGACCTGGCTCTTTGGCTGAACATCCACGCCTAAAGGGATCAGCAGTCCCCCCCCTCAGCGTCTTGAGACCCTTACTGGTGAGATGCAGAGTTATACAAACTACTGATTGATTGAAGGATACGGGCCAAGTAATTATAAGTGACTGACATTAATTCAAGCATTCCATCCATCACTTATCTGTAAACTTCATTGTTGCATTGTTTCTCTGCTTCTGTCATTTCCATTATCTTCTCTCTTTCTTCTTCCCCGGGTCAATATCTAATTTTCAGTTTATCATGACTTTTATCCAGGACTGGATTCACTTCAACCACCTGAAACTCAATACCGACAAAACGGAATTGGTGTTGACGGGTGGTTGTTCCAGTCCTTGGTCCTCTTCCTTCTGGCCCCTTTCTTTAGGTTCCCCACCCACTCCCGTTCCCTCTGTCAAGACCCTTGGGTTCAAACTCAATAATCAACTTTCCCTCCACTCTCAAGTTAGTGCTGTCGTCTCCTCAGCCTTCCTCTCTCTCCGGACAATCCGCAAAGTCTCCCGTTTTTTTTCTCCATCCGCCCTCAAATTAATACTTCTGGCCATGGTGACGTCTCGCTTGGACTACAGCAATGCCCTCTACCATGGCATGCCAGCGTACCTCATGAGGCGCCTCCAACTGGTCCAAAACCAGGCGGCTCATCTGGTATTCAATCTACCCAAATCACAACATGTCACGCCCCTTCTCAAATCTTTACACTGGCTCCCTGTCCGGCAACGTGCCCTATTTAAGCTTGGCTGCATCATCTTCAAAGCCCGGTCCGGCTTTGCCCCGTCTTTCATTAGCACGGCTATTCACGACTACACCCCGTCTAGAGAATTGCGCTCTGCTACTTATCAACTTCTCACTGTCCCTCGCTTCAAACGAAAAAATTGGGGAGGCTACAAATTCTCTACCACGGCCCCTGCCTTTTGGAACTCTCTCCCATTTCATCTGAGATCCTGTTCCCAGTACCCCCTTTTTCGCAAAGATCCCAAAACCTTCCTTTTTACCCAAGCCTTCCCTTCTTAATCTTTCCTTGTCCCTCAGTCTTTCTGTCCCTTGAGTAGTAGTATCACATAGCGCCAAGAAACCGCCTGGTGTACGCGCGCTCTAGAAATATTTTTAAACTCAAACTCAAACCCATATTTATGTTCTTGTTTGTTTACCTGCTATTGCCTCTGTTGTTTCTGCTTCTTGCTGCTTAGTGCCTCTGTTTTTCATGTTTCTCACTGTTTTCTGTGACTAAATTCCCCCCTCTACTCTCTGCTTGTGGGCTTCTCTTGGTTTTCATACTGCTTTTTTTTGTGCCCATTTTTGCAGTTTTCGCACCTTTCCTCTGCTTTTTTTGCATCTTTTTGGTTCCCCGCACACTCCATACCTTTCCTGCCTGTCACACTCTCCCACTCCCCCACTTCCTGCCTACCGCGACTACTCCCAGCCCCGTTCATCCCCTGCTCCCCTGCCCACTCCCAGACCTACTTAATCACTGCCACAGAGATCTTTATGTCGTTATGCGATCAGCAGGACTAAAATCTACCTTTCCAATCTTACCTTGATATTCTCCCAGGGTGTTTGCCGACTGATTTAAAGCAGGAGGTGAGAGTGAGTTGACTTAAGCCGCGTCCACTCCTCTGTGATACTGTGCTCTGGCCCGTTAGCAAACTCAGTTGTTTGTTTTTCACTTAATTGCCTGAACGCAGTTTCTCTCTGGCAACCCCTGGGCTACTCTAAATGCCAGCTGTACGTTAGCGGAATGTAACAAAATACTCCAGCAGGAGCTCCTCTGTATGTCATTTGAGCAGAAGGTCAGCGGTAGTGGAATTGACATCATGTACCCTTTTACCTCCTTCATGACATCATCTGGTTGATTCCTTGCGCCACCATTTCTCGCTTCCTATTTGCTGCTGTTGGGCTAAGAAAGAGCAACAAACATTGGCTTAGCCAATAGGTCTCACCTTTGGGACCTTATAAGTGTTTAACCATGCAACAGTTAATGTTGGTGCACCAAGGATATTGTGCTGCATAACTAAATACTTATAAGGTCCCACAATCGAGACCTATTGGCTATGCCAATGCCTATTCTGTTTCTCACTACATGTATGCCTCAAATGTTTACCGATTCTAACTGCTTTCTGTACCTCTGTTTTCCTTTTTCTCGCTGCTTTTATGCCTTCACTTGGTTTTCTCACTCTCTCATGGTGCCCTTTTTCGCTTCTCACTCATGCTCTCCTCTCGTTTTGCTAATCTAAACACTTGGTTCTCTCCCACTTTTCTTAGCTCTCTCCTTAATCTTTATTGGCTCAATTTCCCTCTATTTGCTCTCTTTTTTTGCACCCATTTTTCATGTTTTCACACCTTTTTCTGTGCCTTTTTTGCTCCTCTGTCTCCTGCTTTTGTCCCCTCACATGCGCCTTACCTTTACCATGCCTTTCCTGCTATACTGTTTCCAGTGCTCCCTCCCAGCTCTATGCACCACCCACTGCTCTCCTCGTCTTTCTCCCTTTGCCGGCCTACTGAATGGAAGCCTCAGCACAGACGTACACGTGCAGCGGGTGTGCTTCTAGCATGCCAGAGCAAATCACTCAGCGTGTGGCCACGCCCGTGTTCATTTATCTATGTTTGTGTACCCAAATGGGCTTGGGGGGGAGGGGGGGAGTGGGGGGGGCATATATGCAGTCCTTTTATAAGTGCAGGCACCATTTTGGTAGGTGATATAGTGGCCGCAAGCAGCAAATAAATGTAAGGTGCATTTAGTAAGCGAATTTCACGGTAGTGCGTGGAATATTTGCTCCTGATGTTGTTTGGGCAGAGATGGAAGATGGAAGGGTCAAGGAAGCCATGCACCTGCTCACAGAGGCAGAGCGCATGGATTTATTGACAGCGGGCACATAGTGATGGTGCACCCAGCGAGGCGCGCGGCAAGCGGTGTGGCTGTGATCTTGGCCTGTTCGCCTTTGTGTTGTGTCGTATTGGGTAAGCGCTGCAACAGGTAAGCGCTAGGGGGCTTCTCAGTAGAGAGGACAGCAGCCCTATGTGGTGCATGAGGCGCACGTGCTGGGAGAGGCCCAGAGTGGCGGCCTTTTCTGGAATTTATAGCTGGGAGGGGGCTGCGCTAGGAGGCAGGCAGCAGGGCCTGCAGAGGCAGCACAAGTCGGGGGAATGAACGGACACAGAAGGCTGCAGCTGGGCCCCGCGAGGAGCTAATGGAGGTGTGTTTGGAAAGAGGAGATAGCCAGGGGGATTACAGGAGCAGGACAAAGAATAGGGGAGTGGGAAAAGCCCAGGAGCACCTGGTCTCTGTGCAGAAGGGTGGCAATTTGGGCAATGGGCCCTTAATGCAGACTGAAAAACTTGCCAGCAGGGGCTAGTGGAGTGAGGACACGAGGCCAAAGATGGAGAGGGAATGAGGGAGGGAGGACCACAGAGATCATGCAGGAGAGGAGAGAACATGGGGGAGTGGAGGGGCCAGCAAGGGAGCGGGTGAGATGAAGTGGGCCCCCCTGTGTCGCTAAGGACCGGGGATGGTTAGAAAGGTCCCCCAGTGCCCCACAATCACGATGGTCCGAAGAGGGCGGGTGGATGAGAGGCTGCCACGATGTCAAGTTGCCGGCCAGGAGAGGAGGCATCTGGTACATGAAAGAGGAACCCTCAGGTCCACGTGTGGGGTCCAGCAACAGCATTGTTAGCAGTGATGCCAGATGGGAAACGTCCTTTACAACGGAACTTTTACAACGAAGTACCGTTACGACGCAGGTTTAACAACGAAAGTCATTACAGCGACTTTCGCTGGAGGGCGCTCTAGGATAGGTAATAGTTTAATTTACTATCCAACACCTTCCCTACTATCCACGGGGACTGGAGTTGGAATAGTAAATCAAACTATTCACTATCCAGCGCCCCCCAACGCAAGTTGTTGTAACGACTTGTATTGTAAAACCTGCGTCGTAATGGTACGCGTTGTAAAAGCACGCGTTGTATCGTGATACATCCGAGAGTGAACGTGAGGCCTCATGCCCAGGCATACACGAGGCAAGGTACAGCTAAGGGTGCAGCACTGCTGCAGCGAGGGGGTCATTCAGTAGGAGGGGGTAGGGGTGGGGCAGAGGCATCATCCGTGGCAGGTTGACAGGTGCAGGAAGGCATGTAATAAGAATCAGTTAGACAGGGTGAGGGCAGTGGGGGGAGTTGGCTTTGGGTACCGGGGCAAAGTGACGAGCAGGTAGCTAGGGACACTAACCGTGGTACACTGGTCCTCCCTTTTATATTTCAGGAGCAGCATTACAGGAGACATGCAGATTTGGGATAACTTTATACAGCTCACAGACCTGGAGGGGAAGAGATGGCAGGGTCTTGGGCGGCCAGACAGATGCCGACGTGGAACGGTAACAACATTGCCACATATAGGTCTGGTGTGGCCTCGGCAGTACATCAACTGGGACAGCTCAATGCGGCCTCCGGGTCAGCGACACAAGCACAGAGATGGGGGCTCAGCCAGGAGGGCGTAACACGGCATCCTGGCTTCCTCAGGTAGTAGGGTTTGGATCAAATGTGGCATGAGGTGCGGATACATACGTCAGGGTGCCCGCAGAGCTTTGGAATGTAGGGGAGGATCATGCATAGTTGGATCACAAAGAAATTAATCTTGAATAAGGTGAAGTGGTGGATGATGAGGTTCAAGAGGAAGAAGAAAACAGGGGATGGCAAAAACGGGGTCGGGAATTTGTAGAATATGGTTGTTCCTAGTATATTATAGGAGTGCAAGGCAATCTGGGACCACGTCAGAAGGCAGGGATTGGTGGTGCCCCTTCACAACTGGTTAGGTTGCTTGATCCAGAGCCAACCTTGACACCAGGTAAGGGTGCATGAGGTGCTTGGGCAAACACAGTGCACACACACAAGGTGTCTGTAGGTTTAAATGCATGGGGGCAAAGGGGTAGCAGGGAAATCCATTTAAGAGGAGGTTTGTATGTCAAGGACACTGGGGTAAGTAGAGAGATGCAATCAGAAGGAAAGAAGCCTGAGGTTTGCCAAGTGCTCGCTGAAGGGGTAGAGGGAGAGGCACCACAAACAGGGATGCCAGAGACAGGGGTACAAGGAGAACAGGGCACACCGCCAAGAAAAGGAGGAGGGGAGGATGGACAGGATAACGCAGGAGCACAGGATACTGGCAAAAGACAGTAAGGAAATCAATGTCAAGAAATTACATTATATGGGGATGACTAAGCTCGTTGGTGCTCATTAAATGTTGGCAACTAAGGAGAAGATATAGAAAGGGGAGAATTGGGAAGATGCTGAAGCTCCTCTGTAGAGAACTTAAGGCAAAAGCGGGGTCCAAAGCTAAGGCACCCTAGCTAATTTTGACAGCTCTTTGTCAAAATTAGCTAGGGTGCCTTTGACAATTGAAAATTGGACAGCAGTGTTTTAAATTTTCGCTACAGTAAATTGCGAAAAATACCCAGAACGGTGCGTTTCTCTATTGAAATATATAGACGTGATCCACAGAGCTCAGATCACGTATGGGGGATATGCATGGGCATGTTATGATGAGGAGTTTTGCTCCCGCCTAGCATGGAATCCTGAGGCAAAACAAGAAAAAAATGAGTAGACAATGGGTTTGGTGTGTAGCCTGCCATGGAATATTGAATCTTTCAGCCCCGCCTAGCCTGGGGAGAGTGGGGGCATCAGCCAATACACAGGGTGGAGCACTTGGAAAATGTTGGCATTTTAACAAAGGCTTATGTACAGGAGACTACTGTATATTCCGGCATAAATGCTCCAGGTGCGTGGGTAGACATGCCCTGGTGCTGTGCTGTGGTGGCGGGAGGTAGTGGAAAAGGGACAAGGCAGGCCAATGGAACCAGCACCAAGGGGCATACAGCCGCGGCATGGTAATCAGGTGACGGGAGGCAGGGGAGAATGTGGGGCACATGGAAATATGGGCAAAGGTGGAAAAGGGTACACTCATGGTGAAGTGTGACATTGAGTCACCTCTTTGGCTGCTACCAGTACATCCAGAGGATTTCCAGTCCGGCATACAATTTGAAGGGAAATGGTATATTGGACAGGCATTACCCATGGGCTGTGCCACCTCTGGTGCTCTGTTTGAGTGGATCAGCTCCTCCCTACAGTGGGTTTTCACATGGCACATGGGAAACAGGACTGCAACGCACTATCTTAATGACTTCTTATTTGTGAGTCAACCCGGTTTTGTGAACTGCCAAGAATACAATGGGGCCAGCCACAGTACTCTTATTTTAGGGTATCAAATTGGACTCAGCGTCTATGTAGTCATGCCTCCCGGTGGACAAGAAGGTGCAGATGCAAATGTTCCTGGGCGCAATGTTGGAAAAACCCAAAGTGACTGTCAAAGAAATACAGGTCATGCTATTGCACTTGAATTTTGCGTATAGAGTAGTCAGGTCAGGTCGGACTTTTTGTAGGCATCTGGATATGTCCTTAGCTTGGCTGTCATTACCTTACCACCACATGCGTTTGTCCGCATGTGCAGGAGAAGAGCTGTGGATGTGACAAAAGTTCTTGGAGGATTTCAATGGCATTTCAATGGTAACCCAAAAAGAATGCCCCTGGGACTTGCAGATATATTCTGGCACTTCAGGAGGCTTCAGTTTCGGGTTGTATTGGAAGGGCAGGTGGTGTGCAGAAGAGTAGCCCGCGGCGTGGAAGCACGGGGGTAGGAGCATTGCTTTCCTTCTGTTTTTTCCCTTAGTGGTGGCAGTAACACTTTGGGGGCAGGAACTGGCTCACAAGAGGGTGTTATTCAGAGAAGACAATATGGCAGTGGTACATGTGGTAAACAGGCAGTTGGCAAGGGATGAGTAGGTCCTCAAGTTGCTGCAAGTCCTCGTGATGGGTTGTTTGAGACATGATGTAGTCTTCATGGCAAAACATGTGTGGGGGGTGGACAATGACAATTGCGGATGCTTTGTCACATTCACAGTGAGAGAGATTCCATGGGCTGGCACAGAGGCAGGCAAGGACTAGACACCTGTGCCGGTGGACTTGTGTAACATAGGAGAAAGATGATGTTTCACTTGGTGGTATAGTCTTTGGCAGAATCCACCAGGAAATCCTATTCGCGGGCTTGGCAGGAGTTTTTAGCTGGGCAAAATGGAGGTCAGAAGTAGGGAAGAAGATGTGGTACAATTCATCCTTACATTGGTTTCAAAAAGGTCTCTCTAAAGTAACAATAGTGGGGAAACTGGCCGGAATTGTCTTCATCGGCAAGCAGTCTGGGGTTATACACCATCGGCCAGGGTGTTGGGAATGAGTTTGCTAGAGGAGTGGGCGAGGGAAAGGGGTCTTCGGACATGGGTGAGGAGGCCGTTATCTAGACATTTACTTGGCAAGCTTTTGAGTGCACTGCTAATGTTGTGCACGACAAAAGAGGAGATGTTTTTTTTTCCACAGTGATGTCATGGATGTTTTTCAGGGCCTTCAGGGTCACTGAACTACTGGGGAAGGAAAGGGTCCCTGGGTTGGATTGGGTGGACGTGGGGGATATGAGTGGCAGTATTGAATTGCAAATTCACCAATCTTAGTAAAATCAGAGTGCTACAGAGAAGTTGGTGTTGCTACAGGCATTCCCAGACTTGGAGGTGTGTCCAGTATGTTGGGGATCAATGTAAAGTGCGGTTAACAGGTCTCCCCAAGGAGAGGTTTTTCACCACGCTCATGGGGCACGGGTGACTGCTTACCAGCTGTTGTGGGTAATTTACCAGGCATTGCCAAGTTTGGGGGAAGCTCCGGGGGACTATGGAACACATTCTTTTAGGATTGGCGTGGCCATGGAGGCAGCTCAGCCGGGTTGGTACAGGGATAGGATTATGCAGTTGGGGTGCTGAGTGCTTTAGACGTTATTTGTGCATGGGGAACAGGGGAAGTTTATGAGTTCTGTCATTTTGGATGAATATCACATATGTTGTTTTTTTAGGTGCAGTTGCTGGGCCAGAGGCAAATGAATTGCTAATATGGATCGTAGAGCATTCATTTATTAAGTGGCCAGAAATGCACAAACTCCAGAAAGGACAAGTTGTTAATCTCGGGCTTGATGACCACCTCTTTAAAGTGGCTTGGTGTGGGAAAGCTGGTATGAGATGGCGGGAATTGTTACAGTGCTTGAATAAGTTAGTGAAGAGGCATGGATGTCGAGACATTATTGTTTTGCACCTGGGTGAAAATGATTTAGTGGTCTGCAAAGGTTTGATTTTTTTTTTTTTTGAAAACCTTTATTGTTACTTCAACCAGTTACAAATATGAGCCTACAACCACCAGGGCCGGCCGCTAAGCAGTTTCATCACAGCAAGTCAGTTAGGACACGACTCAGCAGCCCGGGAAGCGAAAGTACCACAAATTCGGTTAAAACTGGCTATTAAGCATACCATGCGAATGACAGGATTCTAAAGGCTCCATTTTACAATATAACAAAAAGAAGGATCAGGTGCCATACAATATCACAGAGTCGCATAAAGGGCGGGCAAAATAGTAGGAGTTCCACAGTTGGATCGATCTCATTTAGGACAGTGGCGCTAAGGCATACAATTCAGGATGAACAAGCATACAATCACAGTTCGCACCAGTTAAGCGCCCGCCCAATAATACTGAAATACCGTGAAAAGTATAGGCACAGATAAGAAAAATTCGATAATTGACAAAAGAGTGGACCCACTACGCTGACCCAAAAAAGGAAGAAAGGAAAGAAAAGGCAAAAGGAAAGATACGAAAGAGAAAAAAGGCCATAGAAACAATAAAGGCATACCCCAAAAAATTTTTGGGCAGGTAAAACAAGCAGAGTTAAGGTATGATACACTGGAATTTTTTAGGGGAATGGGGTTCATGGTCGCAGTACGGGATGGATCTATACGTGTTGCAGGTAAAAGAGGTTCTACAGAATACATTGAGACAGTGGTTCCGGGTTTGGGTGGGGGGGTCAGAAAAGTTGGAATTAGGCCTTTGCTGAGTGGCAGTGGGAACTTTCAGTTGCCATGGTTATACATCGAGATGATGGTTGTGAACATAGGGGAACCAGGACGGTGGGAGGGGGGATGTAATAAAAAGTTAACCTGAAGGAAGCAACAAATTAAAAGTTAAGATTTAGGATACTTACAGAGTTAGATGTTAATAGGTGTAGGTTAAAGTGTTGATGGATGTAAAGGTTAACAGTCCAATGCCAGGGTAGGAGTTACAGTTGCAGGATAACGATGTTTAGAGGGGAGGTGTTTTAAGGGTTGCGTTAGGGGGAAGTATGTGAAGGATTGTATAGTGAGGTGTCGATTTGTGAGCCAAAGGCCTAGGGTTTTTGGTTGATGTGATGTGCACCTGTCTTCAATAAAGTGGCCTTTTTCACACAAGAAGTGAGTATGTGGTCTGTACTGGCCCTTTTTGGCCCAACTTCCACCACTTGCATAGTCCCTCAGCGCTATCAGAGTCCACACATCCTCGTCAAGCACTCCACGGCCGATACCAATAGCTCATAATACAGCTGGACGCTGCTGTTGAATTGTTAACTGCATTGTCAGTGTTGGACTTATGATAATGTTTATCACTTATGGCTAGGCAGGCCAGATAATGTGTTGATTACTGTTTGATTGCCTACGGATTCTCTGCTAAGCTCTGGCACACATAAATCACCCGTGTGTTCTCTTTACAGCCATCTGTTCCTTCCTCTCCTGTTTTGCTGTGAGTCTTAGGCTGTCGTACGCTAGGAAAGGTTAATGGAGTCTTAGACAGTGTTTGTTAATGGTGGCTGGTAGGAGGAGATTGTCAGCACTGCTGATGTAGTGACACATCTTTCCTGCACGCTAGGGCTGTAAATGAGGCAGCGGTGCACTAGAGAGTCAGTTAAAATAGCACTTACACAGATAATGGGCAATTCTGATGGAAATCTTTCTTTTTTAGTCAATCACGTCCTCTCTGAGCATAAGGACTGAAAATTGATTCTCACCACTAAGTGTCTTTCTGTTCATGCCAGCCTCATTCACAAACCTTCTCCTTCCCATTCACAGAACATCCCTTCAGTCATAACAAGTCAAGTGCATGCAAGGAGGCGCGCACTTGCGTTGGCTGGAATGGAAATAAGTTCACAGAAGTAAAGTTCTAGGATGGTTATTATAGCGGCAGCTTAGGGGAAGAGGTTCGTCTGGGTTCGTTATTATGAAAAGGCCTCTGCAGTGTGATTCTAATCAGTGTTGTCCTTTTCTTGGGGCTGCTGGAGAGATTCTGAAATGCTTCTGAGATGCTACATTCCTCTGGTTCATAGTGTGCATAGTCAGGGTGACCAATTTGTTATGAAAACAATTTCTTTTCGCTTAATGTGCTTGAAAAGTGCCAGATGGAAAGTGCTTTTTTGCATGCATGCAGCAGATGTAGCAAGTTAGGGGTTAGTGCGCATTTCTTCCAAAGTGGGAGACATAGATGGAATTAAAGACCAAGCAACTAAGCACAGGTTGTCAGGCACAGCCCAAGACCATAGCCGGCATACTTAGTCCTTGTAGCTGTCCAAGCACTCAGAAGGGATCGGTAAATAGGCACTCTGCTGGTATGGTTTTTAGACGCCCACAGTCCAAGACCATGGCCGGCATGCTTAGTCCTTGTAGCAATCCCAGTACTCACAAGGGAACTGTAAATAGGCACTCTGCTGGTATGGTCTGTAGACGCCCACAGTCCAAGACCATGGCCGGCACGCTTAGTCATTGTAGCAATCCCACTACTCCCGTGGGAACGGTAAATAGGCACTCTGCTGGTATGGTCTTTAGACGCCCACAGTCCAAGACCATAGCTGGAACGCTAAGTCTTTGTAGCAATCCCAGTACTCCCGTGAGAACGGTAAATAGGCACTCTGCTGGTATGGTCTTTAGATGCCCACAGTCCAAGACCATAGCTGGCATGCTAAATCCTTGTAACAATCCCAGTACTCACAAGGGAACTGTAAATAGGCACTCTGCTGGTATGTTCTTTAGATGCCCACAGTCCATAACCATAGCCGGCATGCTTAGTACTTGTAGCGATACCAGCACTCACAAGGGAACTGTAAATAGGCACTCTGCTGGTATGGTCTTTAGACGCCCACAGTCCATAACCATAGCCGGCATGCTTAGTACTTGTAGCGATACCAGCACTCACGAGGGAACTGTAAATAGGCACTCTGCTGGTATGGTCTTTAGACGCCCACAGTCCAAGACCATAGCTGGAACGCTAAGTCTTTGTAGCAATCCCAGTACTCCCGTGAGAACGGTAAATAGGCACTCTGCTGGTATGGTCTTTAGATGCCCACAGTCCAAGACCATAGCTGGCATGCTAAATCCTTGTAACAATCCCAGTACTCACAAGGGAACTGTAAATAGGCACTCTGCTGGTATGTTCTTTAGATGCCCACAGTCCATAACCATAGCCGGCATGCTTAGTACTTGTAGCGATACCAGCACTCACGAGGGAACTGTAAATAGGCACTCTGCTGGCATGGTCTTTAGACGCCCACAGTCCAAGACCATAGCTGGAACGCTAAGTCTTTGTAGCAATCCCAGTACTCCCGTGAGAACGGTAAATAGGCACTCTGCTGGTATGGTCTTTAGATGCCCACAGTCCAAGACCATAGCTGGCATGCTAAATCCTTGTAACAATCCCAGTACTCACAAGGGAACTGTAAATAGACACTCTGCTGGTATGGTCTATAGACGCCCACAGTCCAAGACCATGCCTGGCACGCTTAGTACTTATAGCGATACCAGCACTCACAAGGGAACTGTAAATAGGCACTCTACTGGTATGGTCTATAGATGCCTAATATCAACAGTACAGTTTGCACGCTGGAATTCAGAATCGTATTGCTAAAACAAGAGTCAATAGCCTTCCAAATGAGCATTATCTCAAGCAAGTGTTCGCCAGGCAAGAGTGGGAAATAGGCCATCAAGCATTAGATGCTCTGGCAAGAATTACCAGAGCATTGCACATGCATATATTCAAGTATAGACCAAGTATGATATCAAAAAAACAAGATCCAAAAATAACCTTACAAAAATACTCTTAAATATCATTCACAAAAATATTGATCCACTGAAGGTAATAATGGAAAATCTACACCCAATGGAGCAACAGTTTTGTAAGTGATAATTAGGCCGCAAAATGTATATCAGAACATATTTTTGTCATCAGTACTCTAACATGCAATTAAGTAGTTGATTAAATACTGACGGGTCTTAGGAATACTGGGTAAGTAAGTATGCAGGTGCTGATCAGTGTTTGAAAAGCATTGGGTAGTAAGGCTCCACCAGCTTTTTCAAGGTGTAAAGAGAGCAGCCCAATGAACAGCCATGGGCATACTTGTAGGTCACAGCGGTGCAAGCAGCCGCAGCGCACTTCTCACCACAGCAGCAGGTCAGCTTCAGTCACACTTCTTAGCACCTGGGCATGGCCTTCCACAGTTGTCCTTTTAGGCACAGTGGCAGTTTCACCACAGTCACACTTCTTGACACAGGCCCGAGGTCGATTGCAGATCCATGTTTCTGGCCAGGAACCGCAGTACCGGGGAGACTGCCGCCCGCCACTACTAAGGGCTCAGTGACTGCTCTCCTCCGTCTTCCTTTTTCTGGCAGACCGCAACAGCATTGGGGTCTTATCGCTTCTGGCTCGCCCTGGATAGTCACACCTTTTTCAAAGTTGGCAGGCTCATTCTCGCTCTCAGAAGGCAGGCTTGCTTCTAGGAGTTTCAGGTCACATGAATAGCTTCTTTCAGCAAGGGAAAACTCCAGGTGATGTCCCCTCCCCTCTAGGAAGCTGACTGTCAGTCAGGCACCAGCTCTGATTGCACAGCAGACACCTGAATACTCTGCGGAGCATTCTCTTCCTGGGAACTGGAACAATTGAATCAGTGGCTCCCACTTTAATTCAATTAAAAGCTGAGAGAAAATGTGGATCCACTGTCTGCACTTTCAGAACGTGTTTGGGAGGGCTCGTCGTTCAAGTGCCCTTTCCAGGCTGTTGTCAAGCCGCAGCCTTTATGTAGAGTGATGCTCCTCACAGCAGGTTAGTCTCCTGCCTGGAATACCGACAATAGAGCCACACAGAGTTGTGGGTTTTCTACACCAAATGACCATGTCCTACACTGAACAGTAATTCTGTGAGAGACAAATGTTTGGTAAGGACCCCTTTCACCTTTAGCATCAGAGACTGCAGTACAACTCCTCACCGTCACCATCTGCCAAGTGGCAGTGCTACGGGAAGACTAATCAGCAGCTCTGCTCAGCAAATAGCAGTGTAACATTTCTTAAGGAGTCGTATCTCCTTTCTCCCCACCTGAGCACATGGGCCTCCTCCCTCAAACTTCAGGAATGTTAGCAATATTTATTTTCAGTTTTTATAAAGCGCATCACTCATGCCATTGGGATATCACGGTGCTAGCATCGATCCCTAGCATTTCTTGAGGCATACGGTAGTGCTGGCACCAGCATCATTACGTCCTACACAACCATGTTTTTAATTTTTTCGTGTACCCCAGATGATCTTTGATGACACGTAGGTCTAAAGGTAGTTTCTTCCACTCCACAGCTGCCTGGTATGAAAATGCAAAAACCACAGTTGATGGACAGAATGCAGAACAATGTCATACATTCACCCCAGTACAGAGATCTGGGCCTTAATCCATCGTTTTTTTGCACTCCACACCACCCCAGTTCAGACATGGCCATATGCAAATCAGTCTGACCCTGTGCCTCATGGGAACAGTCCAGCCCGAATTGCAATTTTCACCCCGAGTGTGCTGGGTATACTCAGACGTGAGTCCCAGGCTCTCCACACCACTGGAGTCAAGCTATCCAGGCTGATGAAGGCTGATAGCCAGAAACCGGTCCTTGGATGCTTGATTCCGGTCTGGGAAAGACATGGCTTGGTAGTTCGGACTGGACTGTTCCCATGAGGCACAGGGTCAGAGCTGATTTGCATATAGCCAGTGTCTAACCCAGGGTGGTGTGGAGTGCAAAAAAACGATGGATTTAGGCCCAGATCCTTGTACTGGGGTGAATGTAAGACATTGTTCTACATTCTGTCCATCAACTGTGTTGTTTGGTATGAAAATGAGCGGCCTCCTACCCTGACTTTCTTTACACTTCCACTCTCCGGAAAACAGCCTCACCTCCATCATATGCACATAAACAGGCCACAGGTATCCACGCGAGCACAACAGGCCTCCATTTCTCTGTCTCACTCATACTCACAATGCATGTACCATACAGACCACGTAGACAAACACACAACATATACTTGGGTGATTAGCACTAGGACGTGGGTTAGCACACACAAGTGGTACTTTACACAAGCAGGCCAGTAGGCTTCTACTTCAGTGATGCAGATAAAAGGTGTGGTTAAAACTATTGAGTCATAAACCACTGTACTATGCCACCATCGCGCTACATGCTAAACTCATTACACTGTCAATAAAACTAGACCCTGCTTGGTGCACACATATGTGTCACTGGACAGGTCCAGGACCTGACTCATTTCAAGGTACAGCCATGCACCACTGTACACACAATAGATTAGCTTGAGGCTTGGACCACATTGAAATCAAACAGGATTTATTGCATCTGGGTCCTCAGAGCAGGGGAACCCAACTGTACACCATGCAGGTGACATTCCTGATGCAACACACTTGCTATAAGTGACCCCGGGCGTTGTACTCCGCTCCCCCAGCAGAGTTTGCAGAGATTTACCAGCTCCGCGCTCTGCTGGGAACGCAAAGTTGGGCAAATGTCCGCCTCCGTGGCGGAGCGGAGTACGAGGCTAGCCCCATATTACATTTTTTTTTAAAAACACCTCTTACCTTGTCTTCTGCCTTCCCTCCTCCTCACCGCGGTGTCTCCTTTCTTCCGGCGTCCTCCTCCTCATCGCCCTGTAGGTATTACGATATGCGTGAACTGCGCAGTTCACAGAAGACGTAATACCTACAGGGACACGGGGAGGAGGATGCGGGAAGAAGGGAGACACCGCGGCAAGGAGCAGAGAAGGCAGAAGACAAGGTAGTTCCACAGAAGTTTTTTTTTTTTACTAAGTTGAACTACGCGGAGCTCCACTACGCATACTTCGCCCAGGGTTAGTTATAAGTGACCTGGTGTTTGGTGCAACATTTATCACCCCTGATGACTAAAGATACCCGGGGGAGGGGGGCGGGGGTTCATTATTAATCGGCTGTGACAAAATATTCCCAACTACCAATTTCCACACAAAATCCGCATGTCTCGGAAGTTACTGTGTATTTTTCTCCGGTGAATTTCAGCAGGTTCTGTCTGCTGAAACTGACCTGGGGAAAATTGTGAGGGTGATTGCCCATGAACTTTCCTTTGCATTACCTTGTACCTCTGATGTGCAGTGACAGGAAACACTGCACATTTTGGCATGCCGCATGCTACTCGTTATATGGGCCTTAGAATTACTGCTCAGATTGACTGAAGGAATATTGGCTGCTTAGCATCTCTTCATTTAAAAACTGAAACATAATGAGGTGCCTCTCGCCGGCACTGCACGAGCCACCATGTCATGTATGATACCTTAGCCAGACCTGGGTTTCTGGCAAACAGCATTTTTATAGGCTGTGCTCTTTTAACCTACGCTTATTGATGTAAAATAAAACCAACACGTCTGTGGCTAAAAGCCAGAGATGCCTTAAGTGTCACACATAAGATGGCACACTTGGTAGCTCCACATGTGGACGCATACATGCATTCCCTCGCTATGATGTTGAAACTTTTACTTGTGTTTATGTTTGCTTCTTAAAAGTTTTCTTTGCATTTTGATTGCATCAAATTTTGATTAAAATGCAGATCATGGGTAATCATTTAACTTATTTCTTTTTACTGTGCTCTTCTCGCGTGTTTTCTAAGCCATTTGTTTATATTTCAAAACAGAGAGAAAGGCCTAGATTTCCTAAGGGTTGCACTTGCCTTGCATAATTGTGCACTGTGCCTACATGCCTGTTTAATTGTAAAGAAATTGGTGCAGTGATTCTCATGGGTTTCCACCATGCGAGCCCCATGCAAAGCATTAGAAAACCCCATAAGTGTCCCATTCAAAGTCTTTATAATATGATGTGCGAGAGATGGGAAGCTCACTGAACTATACTGTGTTTAAACTATGCACCCCCTGGTTCGAATGATTTTTGTAAGGACCCACTTTCCTTTCCTCTGATGCAATATTGCCACTACATACAGGTAAACTCTGTTCCTGGAACAGAACATGCCTCTCTCGCTCAACCAGTTGCCAAGCTAGCAATTCAACATAATGCACCAGGGTCTCTTATTCTTATTTTACCTCTAAAATAGTTGGCATAAATGCTGCTGGTGGCATTGAATAAGCTACGCCTAACAGTGATTCAGTAGAATTTGGACGGCTTGTGGTGTCATCAGCATCTGGCTAATCACACTATAGAGCATCTTTCGATGCTTTCAGAGAGAAAAGCAGTGCTGTGTGACCAGGTATGGTTTGCAGACGCATCAGTCCACAAGCCCTGCTCGTGCTCCACAGCTCACTTCACAATATCCAGGGGTATATTTACAAATCGTACATGCAATGCAGGGCAGCAAGCAATGTCGCTGCATTATGTGACTGGAAGAGAGCCGAAACAGCGCCAGCACAAGCACCCTTGCATCATAGTGCAAGGGTGCTTGTGTTATGAGCAGGATTGTTTTTGGGCACAAAAACGATCCTTAGAGGCATTATTCTCTTTTGCTGTGTGGTGCAGAAGGCAGCATGCATAAAAAGAGGGAGTAACAAGGGGAAATAAAGATATTTCTGGTCTTCATCAGGGCCGTACTGGCCGTAGCGGGCACCGGACGTTTCCCTGGTAGGCCGCCAGGGTGGGGGCCAGTTTTGGGCACCTGGGAGGCCATTTTTCTTGGCCACCCAGGTATCGGCCCCCTGTATCAAAATCGGCCGAAGCAGCCTTAGCAAATAGCTCAGCCGCACCCCCTCCACTCTGCCCCCCCCACCCCCGGGGGCCGGCCGAGCAGTTTGCCGGGGCCGGTTTTAGTTCCAGTCCGGGCCTTGTCTTCATTCCTCGCTCGGCAGGCATAGCATCTGGATGCATTCCCAGGTTTACTAGCTTTAGTCCGTCTGGAAATGCACTACGATCCATGAATGAATGCATGGGAGCGCCCATGCTCCACCCATGGAGTGCCTCTTTGCTTGAAATGTAACGTAACACAGCGCAAGCCGCTGCATTGCACTATATTTCTTTACAAATTCATGCAAGGTGGTGCACATTGTCCCTTGTGTTGCTTTGTAAATATTATTGACCCTTTGCATTGTCATGCACTGCATTACGCGACACAAGGATAATACAAAGGCTTGATGAATCTGGTTCCCAGAAATGGAGGAGTTGACATCCACTTCCAAGAATGCTCGGCTTTCTGATCTGTGTCATGCTGTAGGCACAAAACAGTTTAGAAAAGGGGGTGGTGATGAACAGAGTGTCTGAGTTAAACAGACCACTCTTACCCAGTCCAAAGATCAGGGCTTGATCCATCACCGTTATTTATCTCACTGCCCCATCCCAGCTCAGAACCTGGCTATATGCAAATCAGTCTGTCCCTGGCCCAGTGCATCATGGGAACAGGGCAGACTAAACTACCAAGCCAATTCTTCACCAGAAAGGAGACAAGCTACCGGGGACCGGTTTCTGGCATTTCAGCCTTCTTCGGCCCGGCTTGCTTGAATCCTGATGGAGCAGTGAGAAAGGGACCCATGTCTGAGTATACCCTGCCACACCTATAGTGGCCAAAAACGGTTTAGAAAAGGGGGTGGTGATGAACAGAGTGTCTGAGTTAAACAGACCACTCTTACCCAGTCCAAAGATCAGGGCTTGATCCATCACCGTTATTTATCTCACTGCCCCATCCCAGCTCAGAACCTGGCTATATGCAAATCAGTCTGTCCCTGGCCCAGTGCATCATGGGAACAGGGCAGACTAAACTACCAAGCCAATTCTTCACCAGAAAGGAGACAAGCTACCGGGGACCGGTTTCTGGCATTTCAGCCTTCTTCGGCCCGGCTTGCTTGAATCCTGATGGAGCAGTGAGAAAGGGACCCATGTCTGAGTATACCCTGCCACACCTATAGTGGCCAAAAACGGTTTAGAAAAGGGGGTGGTGATGAACAGAGTGTCTGAGTTAAACAGACCACTCTTACCCAGTCCAAAGATCAGGGCTTGATCCATCACCGTTATTTATCTCACTGCCCCATCCCAGCTCAGAACCTGGCTATATGCAAATCAGTCTGTCCCTGGCCCAGTGCATCATGGGAACAGGGCAGACTAAACTACCAAGCCAATTCTTCACCAGAAAGGAGACAAGCTACCGGGGACCGGTTTCTGGCATTTCAGCCTTCTTCGGCCCGGCTTGCTTGAATCCTGATGGAGCAGTGAGAAAGGGACCCATGTCTGAGTATACCCTGCCACACCTATAGTGGCCAAAAACGGTTTAGAAAAGGGGGTGGTGATGAACAGAGTGTCTGAGTTAAACAGACCACTCTTACCCAGTCCAAAGATCAGGGCTTGATCCATCACCGTTATTTATCTCACTGCCCCATCCCAGCTCAGAACCTGGCTATATGCAAATCAGTCTGTCCCTGGCCCAGTGCATCATGGGAACAGGGCAGACTAAACTACCAAGCCAATTCTTCACCAGAAAGGAGACAAGCTACCGGGGACCGGTTTCTGGCATTTCAGCCTTCTTCGGCCCGGCTTGCTTGAATCCTGATGGAGCAGTGAGAAAGGGACCCATGTCTGAGTATACCCTGCCACACCTATAGTGGCCAAAAACGGTTTAGAAAAGGGGGTGGTGATGAACAGAGTGTCTGAGTTAAACAGACCACTCTTACCCAGTCCAAAGATCAGGGCTTGATCCATCACCGTTATTTATCTCACTGCCCCATCCCAGCTCAGAACCTGGCTATATGCAAATCAGTCTGTCCCTGGCCCAGTGCATCATGGGAACAGGGCAGACTAAACTACCAAGCCAATTCTTCACCAGAAAGGAGACAAGCTACCGGGGACCGGTTTCTGGCATTTCAGCCTTCTTCGGCCCGGCTTGCTTGAATCCTGATGGAGCAGTGAGTCCTAAAAAAAGAAGTGGGGGGACGCTGACATCACAACTGGGAGGGATGTCACGAAAGGTGGCTTGCACCATCAGACTCATTGCCACCCCTCGCTCACCCCTTATATGCGATTGCATCAGAGAAGCCCAGTGCGTGAGCAGCATTCTGAATGGGCTCCGATCTCGCCCCAGAGAGGCCAAAGAATGAATGTGTGACTCCATTTGAACCAGTTATCAAGCTCCCGGTAAAATAAGTGGGGGGACGCCGTCCACCCGCGTGGTACCCCTACTCGAGCCCTGGCACAAAAGAAGGCTCAATACTGAGCTTACAGCTTGCAAGAAAAATGATAACACTCAGCCTCAGCACAGTGACCCCTCTTTGCCTCTGCCCTGAGTGGTTCGCTCCCTTGTCTCTCTGACGAGACACGGTATTGTAGAAGCTGCGATCATTTGCATTGAACTGTGCCATTGTTTTTTAGCCGATATTTCATTGGGATTTGCCGCGCTTGCCTGTAGCATTCCTCCACTGTACTTTGCTTTCTGCGCGTTAGCCCCCGGCGCCCTGACCTGCTTCCCCCTCCATTTTGTCCCTGTTGTTGGTGTTGTTGTGCTTCCCGAGCCCGCCCCGCCTCCCAGCTGAGACGCCCTCCCACTTGGTATTTACGGCGCCCTCAGACCTCATAGCGCTGTGACCCCTCTTCGCCTCTGCCCTGAGTGGTTCGCTCCCTTGTCTCTCTGACGAGACACGGTATTGTAGAAGCTGCGATCATTTGCATTGAACTGTGCCATTGTTTTTTAGCCGATATTTCATTGGGATTTGCCGCGCTTGCCTGTAGCATTCCTCCACTGTACTTTGCTTTCTGCGCGCTAGCCCCCGGCGCCCTGACCTGCTCCCCCCTCCATTTTGTCCCTGTTGTTGGTGTTGTTGTGCTTCCCGAGCCCGCCCCGCCTCCCAGCTGAGACGCCCTCCCACTAGGTATTTACGGCGCCCTCAGACCTCATAGCGCTGTGACCCCTCTTCGCCTCTGCCCTGAGTGGTTCGCTCCCTTGTCTCTCTGACGAGACACGGTATTGTAGAAGCTGCGATCATTTGCATTGAACTGTGCCATTGTTTTTTAGCCGATATTTCATTGGGATTTGCCGCGCTTGCCTGTAGCATTCCTCCACTGTACTTTGCTTTCTGCGCGTTAGCCCCCGGCGCCCTGACCTGCTCCCCCCTCCATTTTGTCCCTGTTGTTGGTGTTGTTGTGCTTCCCGAGCCCGCCCGCCTCCCAGCTGAGACGCCCTCGCCCCTCCCCCCCCCACCTTCCATATATGACAGTTATTCCCGCGCGCAGCGTCCACGCGCAGCGACCGCGCCCAACCCGCGCTGAAGGTGCGCCAAAGGTAAGCCCGTCTACGCCCGTCCGCGCCTGGACCGCGCCCAGCGCCAGACCCCCTGCCCCTCGCGCTGCCCAGCCCTCCCGCATTACCTACGATGCCGCCACCCTCCTAGCCCTTAACCCCGGTCGTGCCCCCAACTGCGTCCAAGCCGCTCCTGGACACACTCATGGACCTTTCTCCTGCTACTCCTGCAAATTCAACGGCACCAACTGCATCTCCGCTACGACCACTCCACAGATTCCCACCTACAATGCATCCTTCTCAACACCCGCTCGGTCCACAGACACGCCATTGACCTATAGAACCTACTAGACACCATCTCTCCAGACGTCGCCTTCCTAACTGAAACATGGGTGAACGCTTCCTCCACCCCAGACATCACCATTGCCATCCCTGAAGACTATAAGATCACACGCAAGGACCGTACCGGCCACACAGGAGGAGGAATCGCTATCGTCCATAAGAAATCAATCCGCATCTCAACCAGCTCTGACGCCAACCTCGCCAACTCCGAACACCTTCACTTCCAGATCCACATCGACCCCAAGACCACACTCAGAGGCACCCTCCTCTACAGACCTCCAGGACCCCGCGCTAAATTCAGTGAAGACATCACGGACTTCATCACTCCACACGCGCTCCCCTCCAAAGAATACATCCTTCTGCGAGACCTCAACTTTCACCTTGAAAAGTTCAACGACCGCAACACCACCACCCTCTTGGACAACCTCGCCAACCTCGGACTTAAACAAGTAGTCACTTCACCCACCCACATCGCAGGTCACACACTCGACCCCATCTTCACCTCCAGCAATCATGTCTCCTTCAGCCACACTATGGATCTCCTCTGGACTGACCACAGCTGCGTTCACTTCACCTACAACAAGCCAAAACCCACCAACCAGCTCCAACCAACTCTGCAAAGAAACTGGAACAAAATCACCACCGACCAGATCTCCGCATCGCTCCTTCTAAACACCCCACCCCATTCTTCTAACCCAAACCAAGCCGCCGCCAACCTCACCCTATGGCTATCCAACACCGCCGACACCTTAGCACCACTGAAAAAACGTCAAAGCAAACCTGGCAGCAAGAAAGCTTCATGGTTCAACGATGATCTTAAGAAGTCCAAGAAACTCTGCCGCTCCCTTGAAAAGGCCTGGAAAAAAGACCCAACCACTAGCACCAAGGACGCCTTCAAAAACGCCTCCCGCACTCACCACCAACTAATCCGAAAGGCCAAGAAAACAGCACTCAAGGATCGACTTGACAACAACGCCCACAACAGCAAGGAACTCTTTAACATCGTCAAGGAATTTTCCAACCCCTCGGCCAACTCCAACGACATCACCCCCTCTCAAGCCCTCTGCGACTCCCTAGCCTCATTCTTCCACAACAAGATTGCAGACATCCACAACAGCTTCGACAACCAACCCGGAGACCAACCCACCCAACCATTTGCTGAACATTCTCCCCCCGTGAACACCCTTAACGACTGGAACCCAATCTCCACTGAGGACACCATCTGCCTGATGAACTCCATCCACTCAGGATCCCCCACAGACCCATGTCCTCACCACATCTTCAACAAAGCAGACTCCATCATAGCACCGCACCTCCGAGACGTCATCAACTGCTCCTTCAACTCCGCCACCTTCCCGGAAAGCTGGAAACACGCTGAACTCACCGCCCTTCTGAAAAAACCCACAGCGGACCCCACCGAACTCAAAAATTACCGCCCCATTTCGCTCCTTCCATTCCCGGCCAAAGTCATCGAGAAAGTTGTCAACAACCAGCTCGCCGCTTTCCTCGAAGCCAACAAATCCCTCGACTCCTCACAATTAGGCATGAGCGGATTTTGCGGATTGGCAATCCGCGAATTTGCGGATTTGCGAACTCGCAATCCGCAAAATCCGCGAATTCCCGCGAATTTGCGGATTTTTTTTTTTTTTTGTGTTCGCCCGTGTTTCTGCCAGTTCGCGAGGGTTTTTACAATTTCGCAATTTGCGAACTTACCTGTCGGGTCGCAAGTTTTGCGAACTTGTTGTTTCTACGTGTCCAACCTGTTTGGGACACTCTTCTTCATCACTGCCACTCTCTGTCACCACTGCCACTCTCTGACTACTCATGCCACCCTCTGGCCCACCCATGCCACCCTCTGTTTCATCACCACACCCTCTGGTTGTCCAGTGTACATTATTTTCGGCAAAGCAAAGCACACCTTCCCTGCCTCAAGTGACCTGAATTAATTTGGGGCTGATTAATGTGTCACAGAATATTTTTTTAGCTGGCACCTGCTTCCTTAGTGCGCCCTGATTAGTGATCTTTTGCACTTGCTAAGTGCTTTCATTGTTGCAAAATTAGTTACAACACCTGCCCTGCCCCAACTGACAATAATGAATTAGGGGCTGATTAATGGATTTTAACTTCCAGCCTGGCTCCTGCTTGTCTCCCTTAGCTGTAATTCATGACCTTTGTGGCATATGTGTAACTATTCTGAGGTTCAGAGCAGGGTCACATAATAGTTTCAACTGCCAACTGAACTCTGGAGGGGCCCCTCAGGAAGCACTACAGGAAATGGCTACTAATGATGTGCCTGAACTTTTGAACCTGGTAAGTAGTTACTTTCAGTTTTGCTTAGAACGTATTTCTGCAATTTCGCACTTATTCGCGGGGCGCGAACTCACGCGAACAGTGCGAGCAGTGCGAGCAAAATCCGCTGCTCGCGGATTTGCGGATTTTGCAGGAAATTCGCAAATCTCGCGGATTGCGGATTTCCCGAAAATCCGCAAAATCCGCGAGCGGAACGGATTTTCCGCCCATGCCTACTCACAATCTGGCTTCCGAGCAAAACACAGCACTGAGACCGCCCTCATCGCAGCAACAGACGACATTCGAACTCTACTGGACAATGGAGACACAGTCGCCCTCATCCTCCTCGACCTCTCTGCAGCCTTTGACACGGTCTGCCACAGCACCCTCTTACAACGCCTCAAAAACATCGGAATACAAGGAAAAGCACTTGAATGGATCACCTCGTTCCTCACCGGAAGAACCCAGAGAGTCCGCCTCCCACCATTCAAGTCCGAGGCCACTGAAGTCATCTGTGGCGTACCACAAGGATCTTCACTCAGCCCCACCCTTTTCAACGTATACATGAGCCCCCTCGCGGCCATCGCCCGTCAACACAACCTCAACATCATCTCTTACGCAGATGACACTCAACTAATCCTCTCTCTCACCAATGACCCCAGCACCGCCAAAACTAACCTACACGAAGGAATGAAAGAAGTTGCCGAATGGATGAAACAAAGCCGTCTGAAACTGAACTCAGACAAAACAGAAGTCCTCATCTTAGGTACATCGCCCTCTGCATGGGACGACTCTTGGTGGCCGGAAGCCCTTGGAAAAGCACCCATCCCGACAGACCACGCACGGAACCTAGGCTTCATCCTGGATTCTTCACTCTCAATGAACAGACAAGTCAGCGCCATATCCTCATCCTGCTTCAACATTCTTCGCATGCTCAGAAAAACATTTCGCTGGATCCCCACCGAAACAAGGAAAACAGTCACCCATGCTCTAGTCACGAGCCGACTGGACTACGGAAACACCCTCTACGCAGGTACTACCGCTAAACTCCAGAAGAAACTCCAACGAATCCAAAACGCCTCAGCCAGGATCATATTAGACATCCCGCGCAACGAACACATCTCTGGTCACCTGAAAGACCTCCACTGGCTACCCGTCAATAAGAGAATCACTTTCCGACTGCTAACCCACGCACACAAATCACTCTACGGCATCGGACCAGAATGCCTCAACTCACGACTGTCCTTCTACACCCCCCCCCGCCAACTACGTTCTTCCAGCCAAGCCCTCGCCACTGTACCTCGCATCAACAAGACCACCATGGGAGGCAGATGCTTCTCATACCTGGCTGCTAAAACATGGAACTCACTCCCCGCTCACCTTCGCCTCACCCAGAACCACCTAGCATTCAGAAAGCAACTTAAAACGTGGATATTTGACAAGTAATCCCCCTCCCCTTTCTAAGCGCCTTGAGACCCTCTGGGTAGGTAGTGCGCTATATAAATTCTATGACTTGACTTGACTTGACACACAATGTAATGCAAAGAGGAAACAATACGGCCCCATAGTGATTAGTAAACACCACCTAGGAGTATCTGGCTAATAAAGGAGCCGGGAGGATCCCTTATATGTATCAGCGACATGGGATGCCTTGAAGAGGTTGAAAAACATTGTAAGTCAAAGTAAAAAAATGAGAAACATTGAGACAACTTTGATTGACTTTTCTAAAGCAAGCAAGTGAGAAAGAAGCAACACGTTCAGCATGTATGATAATTGTAATTGATGAACATGCAGGAATTACCAGGTGCTCCGGGGAGCCTAGCCTGGTTGCAGAAGTGCAAATACGTAGAGGTGTTGCCCATAGGAATATCTTCTATGGCACAGTGTAGTGTTAGAAAGTTCCTACACTTGTCCTCGTCCAAGCTTTGCTCATCACGCAGGACTACACTACGAGTCCTCACCATTGGGGACAGTTCTTGACAGGCATTGGTCCATACCGTCCTCACTAGTGTAGATGAGGAGCCCATGGTCCTGATGAAATGCCAAGATCCCTTGGACGATAACAAGGCATGATACATGTTGATCCCCACACCTTACACATAATCTAGAGCTCGCGAGGGTATAATCCCCCCTCTCCAGCCACTACTTTATAGTCCTTTGTTTTTAGTTTAGCAAAGGATCCCAGCTAATAACATTATTTTGTGGTACTCTGACAGCTATTTTTAACCCACACTCACCCCCTCCCACTTTCTACTCTTGACACATACGCCCCACCACTAACTCACATCAGCAAAAAGAGAAGACCTCCGGCAAAGAGCCCCCTTGTGGTGCCCGTTGGGCACTGCAGCGCTGGCCCAACAAGGAGCTGCCCGATGATGAAGCTTGACACCCCTTGAGGAGTGTGAGGGCCCAAGCTACTCCATGATCACCATCTGTTCCGTTTTGTACACCTTGCCTCCTCCCCTTCCTTCCATCCCCTCCGCCCCGACCTAGTCCTTTTAGGAACTGCATACTCGTCCTTTTACTACTATTACGTGGGGTCTGTATGCTGGACCTTCCAAGCCCCAGTCCCTTTCTGTGTTCATAATATTATCATGCCAGGAATAGGAATCTCTCTGGTCCCATGACAATACAGCACTGTAGACTGGTTAATATCTAACTGTGATATCATGGGAGTTTCATTTCTTGTGCTAATGACATCATCATGGTAGCTAGTATTTATTCACTGGGGATATATCTTTACATGAAGGGATGGAATTTGTACATGGTAATAACGGGTCATGCCTAGAATGATGAATCTTTCCCCATATTATTGTGGAATCCTGAGCTGATTGTTCTTTTGTGCCCTGTCAACATGAAGAAGCAATTGCATGTTCTGAAAGAAACAAGAATAATATGACACACCCTGACGCACACAGCTTTATTCCATAAAAGTCTATCTGAGTAATGCTTCATACATAAAAAAAAGCACAATGTTTTGTCTGCGGAATGTACAACAGACCCTATCCGAACCAATTAAGAGAAACAGAGAAATGTTCTATGGCACACCGACCCATATACATAAATCATCACAAAGATCCCCCTAAATCAATCTAATTTTACTTTTTTACATATGCATTTATAATTTGAAACTTACCACTGACCAAGTTCTCTGGTACCCACACACGACCAAGCACAAATGAGCAACAACAACAAAAGCAAATGATTATTCTAGTTGGATTGATGTATTTGCCAGATCCTCAGGTAAAGGTACCCAGGAACTGAAATGACCACTCATAGCATAGTAGAGGTGATTAGCCGTACAAAAAGTGTGAATAACATAACACAAAATCAACCAAAGATTAGTTGTAAACCTTGGATGATCATGACTTCAGCTTGTTAGGGGTCAGGACTTGAGCAAACTAAAACTTCATTGATCTCCACATCATGCTTTTGATCACTTTCATTGAAAACATTCAGTAGAAAATCAATGAAAAACACACTTGGCACATTCTGTTGGGCAACAGAGCTAATACAGAGACATTCACATCGTAGATACTTGAAGGAACAAGATATGGCTCACATTAATACACACATTATTTCTTTCATGTTTCAGGGCACTGCAGGGCTTGACGGAAAGAATGGATTGAAAGGTGCCAAAGGTGACAGAGGTCTCCAAGGTCAAAAGGGGGAACCGGTGAGTAGTGCATGTGAACTCAAACGCAGACGTGGCTCCAACATAGATGTTTGCAAAAAGAATGCACTTTTGAAAGTAAAATGTTGGTAACATTTTAAAATGAAATGTATCACCCCTCCTAGATGTTGGGGCTGCTGTAAATTCCAGGGGACAGATTTACAAGCCCCCCTGCGCCACCAGTACGTCACTTTTCGTGAAGTACTGGTGGCACAGGGGGCTCCTCCATATTTACAAGGAGAGGAAAAGCCACCCTGCGTGACTTTTCCTCTCCTTGTAAATATGGCCCCTTCACAAGCAGCACTGTGCGTGGAAGGGGCGTTCCATGGGTGTTGCTGTGGGTGTTCCTACGCAACACCCATGGAACCAGACACATCTCCAGATTTACGAGAAATCGTAAATCTGGAGATGTGTGTGAATGCTATGCCAACCTAGATGTGGCATAGGGAGGCGCAACGAGGAGAAATGTTTTCATTTCTCCTCGTTTTTTCCTCTTTCAAAGAGTATTGCATTCTACAGCACGCATTGAGAGAGGAAAAAGCCTCTTGTGATTGTTTTTGTGCAGGAAGGTGGCACTTCCTGTACAAAAACAATCTCCCCACGATGCAGGTACCCTTGCACCATGGTGCAAGGGTGCCTGCGCCGGCTCATGGCTGCAGTTTGTGCGCCAGCGCAGGGGAAGCTCAGAGATGCGACATATTCTTGTAAATATGTCGTATCTCTGTGCTTTCCAAACTAACGCAGCACGGCGCAGCGCCATGCTGCGTTACTTTGATGTAAATCTGCCCCCTGGTCTTCAATTTGGATCACCATTCAAGCAACCATCATTCAAGCTGAGCTGGAAGCACTACTGTAGAAATCCTTTGGTCCGTGTTTTCCCCGGAATAGTTCAATACTCCACATAATGAACGAGAGTTGGAACTTGACACCACAGATGGCAGGAATAGAAAATAACATATAATTTTCTTTGATTTAATGTGCCTTGCAGAGCTATTGAATTGCACTTGGAATATCTCTTGAAACATGCACAACATATAGAGAGTTTCAGATTTTTTGGGAGAAAGTAAATCCTAATTAAAATTTAAATTATAGTTCTGGTAGTAAGAAAAGAGTTGCAGAATTCGCAAACAATTCTTCCAAATGTTGCAGATTTTACAGATTTCGCCATAGATTGTTTCAAATCAGGCATGTAATATCTTCCAAAGTTCCACAGTTTCATATATATCCTACAGATATATCCCACAGAGTTACGTTTTTGACAAATTTCCATCAGATCGCTTAACTTCCATATTATTGGCGAAGTCAGCCTGCCATCAGCTGCAAGAGATGGTCTAATTAAATAACGTACATCATCCTATTCAAGCTGGTTTTGATCCCGGCAGTAGTACAGAGTTAGTAGAGCGGCAGTCATGGATGCCTTGCATATTCAGTCTAGGGATTACATCGCAAGATGCTGGTATTATGGGACCTCTTTGTTGCATTCGGCACTGCTGATCAGCAGCTTTTGTTAACTCTAATGAGTGATGCTGGTATTTAGGCAAACGTCATAATGTGGTTTCAAGACTTTTTAGTTAAATGGTCCTAGCAACTTCTATTGTCCTTTTCCTCCTTTTCCACTCGTTTTCCTCACTGTGGGCCCAATACACACCTCTGTGCTGTTTAATTTCTATGTCTGTCCTTTGAAACGCCTTTTCAGTTGTTTTATGTGTAAGCCGACTACTCCCAAATGCTAATAGACGTAGGAAAACATCTAGGACCTACCAGCAACAACTATCAGGGTTGTTTGCTAGTTATTGCTTCTTGTGTGTTTCACAACCATTTTAAACTTTTTTTTTAAATATGTCTTTAATGCAATTAGTAAAAAACTTAAGACCTTATAAGGCAATACTAAGGCAAGGCATAATAAGGCATTACAGATGACACAGGTATCCATGTCCACATCTGGTTCCCTATGCCAGAGAAGGAGATGACGGCAGTAGCTGTCCAACTGCATGTTATCATTGTACAACTGCGACTCAACAAAAACTATTACATTTAAAACTTAATGGAGGAAAAACCACAATCCTTCCATGTAATGATTCACCTTTGAGGTCGCGGTAGTTTTGGCCCAGCCCAATGGGGCCACCTCTGCTCCCTGTCTTCACTGTGCAAACTCTAGGTGTAAAATTCAGGGTCAGAGTATCCTCTTCTGCACAACCTCAATCACAAATGCTCAATCACAATATCCTGTTTTTATCACTTGCAAGTCCTGAAGTGCGCCCTCCTCCTTAGTGCAGTGCTTCATATGAGGGTCTTTAAAAGGCCCTCTTAGTAAACTATAGTTAATACAAGATTGCTAGAGTCAGATTCTTAGTAAAAATTATAAAAATGTCCAAACTGGCTCTATTAAGGCTTCTGGATGGGTTTGGGGGCATGAGGGGCTACTGAACGCTGGTCGCTAAACGATACATTGCAAGACACTGGAAGTGGCAGCAGGCACCAAGTCTAGCACTGTGGAGACCTGGTATACACAGGTGTGCCAAACAGGAGGAGCCGACCTATGTTGCCAGAGGCTGTCCTCAGAAAACTTATTAGATAAGTGGTAAATGGTGGTACAATTATGGTTTGTGTTAGAAATGGGGGTTTCTAGTTGGCAATGGCTTGCACCTTTGTCCAAATAGGGACCCTTCTTCCGAGTCAGGGTAAGGGGGATATAATTCTAAAATAGCTCCTGCTCACCCCCTTGGTAGCTCAGCATGAGCAGACAGGCTTATCTCAGAGGCAGTGTGTAAAGCATTTGTGAACACTTACAGTAATACAGTGAAAACATTACAAATGGACACTAGACCAGTTTATAAACATCCACAATACAGTAATCAAAATATGACTTTGGCGATGCATCGGAAACAGGTGCGGATGCGTCGAGCTTCTTGTTGTTGCATTACTTTTCCAGTTCCCAATAGCAGGATCAACCTCCAGAGGCCCAGAACAGCAAAATGCACCTCTGGGAAGGTCAGAACTTCCAGGGCAGCTGAGGGTGAAGTCTTTGAGTCCCTGAGACTTCAGAACAGGAGGCAAGCTCTACTTCAAGCCCTTGGAGATTTTCCTCAAGCATGGGACACAGCACACAGCAAAGTCCTTGTCCTTTCCTTGGCAGAAACAGCCACTGCAGGACAACCCCAGACAGCACACAGAAAAGCGGCAGTACTTCTACTAAGTTTCTCCAGCTCTTCTCCTTGGGAAACGTTCCTCTTGAATCCCAGAAGTAATCTAAAACTCTGGGGTCTGGGCCCCACTTTTTATAGCACAAATTCCTTTAACCTCTGGTGGCAGAGAAGTTATTTGCTCAGCCAAAACCAGTTATGCCCTCTCTGGCCCATCTGCAGGAGGTGGAGGCAGGATTGTCCAAGGCAGACCAGGCCCATTCAGGTGTGAAAGAAATCTCCTCCCCCTACTCTGAATGCAGCCCAGGTCTATTCAGCCCAACCCGACTCATTCAGGAAAGGCAGGCCACACATCAACCCCTCCCCACGCCCCACCCCCCACCCCCAAGTGGCTGTCTGAGAGAATGCACATCACCAGCCCCTGTCACTCCAAAGCAAGACAGTCAATCCACAAACTAGCAGAGGCACACAGGATGGCTAAGCAAGAAAATACCCACTTTCTAAAAGTGGTATTTTCAAACACACAATATGAAAATCATCTTTACTAAAAGATGCATTTTTATACTCTGAATTCAGGCATACTAAACTCCACCTTTCTATCTTGTCCCAGTTCAAAGTTATATTTATAAGATGTTATAAATAAACTTCCATTCTATCCCATGGGGCAGATAGCCATTCAGTAGTGAAAAACGAAATACACTGTATTTCACTATCAGGACATGTCACACACCTCATGAAAATGTCCTACTTTTCAAATACACTGAACCCCGCCCATGGGACCTTGGGCCTACCTGAGGGTTGTCTTACATGTATGAAAGGGGAAGGTTAGGGCTTGGCAAGTGGGTGTACAAGCCATGGCGAAATGGCAGTATACAACTGCGCACAGACACTGCAGTGGCAGGTCTGAGTTACATTTCCAGGCTTCTCATGTTAATGGCACAAACAGTGCTGTTGCAGGCCAACTAGCAGCATTTGATTTACAGACCCTGGGCACAGACAGTGCACTGCACTAGGGACTTACCAGTAAATCAAATATGCCAATTATGGAATCACCAATCAATAAACACAATTTAAAGAGAAAGCATATGCACTTTAGCACTGATCAGCAGTGGGAAATTGTCCAAAGTCATAAATCCAACACAAACAGGGTCAAAAAGCAGGAGGCCAAAAAGCAAAAAGCCTGGGGATAAACCCTCTGGAAAAGCCAGGTATAACAGTTTGTCTTCTACACTGGAGATTCCACGCGCAGGTGTTCCAGGTCTCTTGTAACTCCTGGGGATTGGGGCAGGTGGGCCAAAAAGCAAAAAGCCTGGGGATAAACCCTCTGGAAAAGCCAGGTATAACAGTTTGTCTTCTACACTGGAGATCCCACGCGCAGGTGTTCCAGGTCTCTTGTAACTCCTGGGGATTGGGGCAGGTGGGATAGTGGGGACTATTTGAAAACCATGTCACTTTCTTTTTGTTGTTATGACTAACCATTTCAATAAAATCGGTTTATGTATATTTTTAAAATGTGATCAAATCTCACCTGCATTGCTCCTGGCACAGGACTACATACAATTTAACGTGCTTAGACTCGTGCATACAACTCTTTTCAGCCGGAGGCTCCTCTTTCGAAACCTTTCCAGTACTTTGTCCTTGGTAGAAATATGAAATCCTCTGACCAGCTACAGAATACAATCCCTAAAGTCAAGCAGCTGCATCTCGGGGATCGACTGTGGGATTCTATACGTCGACCTCTGCGGACAAAAAATAACTTTCTGAATTTCAGAGGACCATAAAGCTCATTTTATCTTGCCGCACACAATCTGTATGTTGAAATAGTGCCTAGAAGGTCCTATATGCTTTATAAAACCCAATGGAATTCGAAAATGCTTAATTAATTGGCAGTGGGTTTGCAAGAGTCTCATAGAGGGTATTTTAAAGATCCAAATGAGAGAGACTTTGGTAGGATTCTAATCGGACAGTGTTACAGGCTTCTCATATGTGTCCCTGTTGGAAAGCAGCATGCTCACAAAATCATGAATAACATTGTGCACGTGTATGCCCCTTGGATCCCTAAAGATACCATGCATGCATCTAAAACACAACAGACCTTGCTCCCTCACTCTAAGACATGAATGCAGATTCCTGTGTTTAAAAATAGGAAACTCGAAGAAAGGCTGATTGCTGTCCAAGGAATATCAGAATGAATAAAAACACTTTTGTGAATGAGTACTTGACCCAGGCAGACTCAATTTGCCCAAGCACTTGAAAACCCAGCTTGTCACAATTCTCCCACAGTCTGTCGATCAGTCTGCAGGCCTCTTCCCTCTCTGGTCTTCCCTGCTGCAGTTTCCTGGACACCTTCAGTGAGATCAGCTGCTACACTAGACAAATGTAACCTAAATGAGCAAGTGAACGACCGCCTGGCGTTGCTGGCCATGTCACAGATCTAACAGCTAATCACTGACAACGCAGACCTTACCCAATACTACATTCAACAAGTAATCCACTGGATATCAAGCCCCCCACCCCATCATAATATTGGCAAAATGTTTTGCTGTATAAATATATCAAACATTGCATGGCATAACTTAACATAGCTTATCATAAGATCGCATTACATAAACAGGACTATGAAGGTAAAAATGCCAGTATCAGAAATGTTGTTCTTTCATCAAATTCTCGAACATAAGATGGAGTCATAGGAATAGGACAATCAGATAATTCTACGCCAGGCCTAAACCCTTCGACACTCATCTAAATTTTGGAACTCCTAACATTTCAAAGAAGCTTATCTCAGGGTGTGACTAGATTTGTACCAGAGCACTACTTTGTGAGGTAAGCAGCTGATCAACCTTGCAGCACTGGTGCAAGATCTGTAACTAAATTCAGTCCAGCATCAGGAGCCGACTGACTGACTTCACAAGGGACATTAAAGGTTACTTTACAGAACATATGGGATCATTCTTTTTCCCACTGAAGAGAGCCAAAGACGAAGGTTCGTAATACAAGGGGCATTAAACAAAAAGGAAGCATCAAGGCCAAACAAAATAGAAATAAAAAACATGCTGGAGTCCATCACACATTTAACAATAATTTGTCTAGAAAGGGACTTAGATTTAGTCAGTTAATCCAATTCAAAGACCAGTTATCAGTTAATGTAAAACAACCAGTCTCAGTGTGTTCATCAGTTACTCAATCTAACAAGTACTTCCAATGCCAATAGGTCTCGCCTACACGAGAGCGATTGGATTTGTCAATTTCTTTTAGCCATGTTGTGCAGGAGCGCGGCGGCTGAGCAGCATGGCTGAAAGTGAGAAAAAAAGCAATATGACGCGGCCAGCACTGACCACGAGGGACAGGCATCCATTTTCTTAGGTCTGAATTATTCTGTGCCCTCACACGGAAAAAGGTTTTAGAAACAAATGACAGTAATGCCTAGTCAGCAAATGTAAAACAACAAGAAATTAAAATACACATTTATGCATCAATCTTCGTTAATGGGCTTTGGAAATGTGTAGCCAAACCCTGGGCAAAACACAAGTTAAGCAATAATAATAATAACCCTGATCCATAAACGAGTGTTAGGGCTGCAATCTATTTAAAGCAGTTTGAAGTTGTGAAAAGCAAAAAGGATTATGGTATGGCTGCATGTCTAAAACTCTCAAATGCAGAAAGAGCATTCAAGGAAAAAAACTCACTTCTTTAATTATCTTAGCTCTAAGCTGAAATTTGCTGTGTGGGCCCGCATGAAGACAGCACTAAATAGCCCAAGCAGAGCAGGGAGCGCAGCACCGTCTGCATCTTTGTAGCATCTTGAAACCTGTTAGCTCGACTTTTGGGCACTTTTTTTCCTGGCGGGACAAGAGGTGGTAAGCAACAAAGGGGTTACAGTAGGGATGGGGCAAGAAAGAACTGGGAAGGGGGTGGGGGCAACCGGATAAGCAAAATAGCAGGAGAGATATGGGTAGGTGGGGCTAGTCGGGCAAAAAGGTGGGTGGAAGGATGGAGGAAGGGACCACAAGTAAAAGGAAAAAAAAGCCTCTGTTACAGCAGTGAGCAATGGAAAGACAATGGACACGGAAAGCAGGCCATGCCCCACTGTAGGGACGACCACACGAAGAGGAAGTGAAGAGTGACGATGAGGTCAACCAATGGTAAGCAATGGGTAAAGTATACAAATTTTCTTACATGCGACACCACATGCACTGTATCAGGTGAGACCTAAAGTAAAGGGTTTTGGGTAAAGGAGGGAGTGATCTTTCAATGAGGTGAAGGTGCCCCCCAGACATACCAAAGGGCATAACACAACCAACAGTGCCCAAAAATATTTACGGGTTCTAGAGTGAAGGCAAGAGATTGTTTGAAGCTGGTGAAGGGATGTGTCCTGTCTGAGGCAATAAAAGCATTTACCACGTAGTAGCTTTACTGTGCAGGTAAGTACTACACAAGTATTTGTACCTTTACCACCCATGTAAAGATTTTTTTTTAATAATATGCTTTTTACATTATTTAAAAAAAATAATGATAGGGTTTATGGGTGGGTAGAGGTAAAGTGAGATAAGGGTGAGTTTAGGACTTAGGGGTGGATAGAGGTAAAGGGAGGGAAATGTGAATTTATGGTTAAGGGCTGGGTAGAGGTAATGATAAAGGGAGGAAAGGGTTATTTTAAGGTTCCCGCAGGGGATGGGGGGGGGGGGCTGTCGGGACATATGTTACACCACTGAAGACATGGACAGCTTCTGTATTCCTGGTGCTCGTGAACAGCACTGTTCAAACGCGCATAATGCATAGGGGCTTATTTACAAGCAACTTGCACCGCTGGTGCGTCACTTTTCCTACGGGAAAAAGTGGCGTATGGGCGGCGCAAGGGGCTTGTAAATAAGCCGCATAGACTCCTAGCCATCTACTCAGCGGCTGTGGCTCCCACGCATAGACTCGCGCACCGCTTCTAATTTCCTACTGCACATGTATGCCTAGAGTCCTCCTAGGTAGCTCCTGAACCTAGTGCATAATTACGCACAGGCTGACTGAAAACTCTGATATTACCTGACGCACATTATGGATTCTGTCATAAACATGTCCGGCGTTCTGCGAGGGATGGTGGCATCCTTCCCGACTCCCTTATACTTCTGTGCTGTAGTGTTGTATGCTGCACGGGCTTTATTCACAAAGTGCTGGCGTGTAATTGACTCCAACTAAAAAAATCTATTTTGGTTGGCCTCAAATAACCGTGACACGTAGAGCGAAGACGTTAAACCCACACAGGAGACATAATCCGTCGACTGATATCTCCCCGGGGCCCTCTGACAGGGATCGCAGCTGCCCTCGCTGCGAGCCTTGCCATTCATTTTCCCTTCCCCGGCAGGGATACTGCCTCGTGGCTCTGAAGTGAAAGCCATCAGCGCACGTTCGGCGGAAGCTTTCCGTCTCCTGGTAAATTCTGCAACGTACGAATACGTAGCTGGCAGCCAAGAATGTGAAAAGTACCATAACCTCACCTCAGTGACTGACAGAGGACGCCGGCTGCGTCTGTTCACGCGGCCTGTGCGGAGGGGATACCCAGGGCCGGACTGGAACTAAAAATAGGCCTAGGCGCCCAAATAAAAGTGACCCCTATTAGCAAACCAGATTGACGAAAAGTGGGCCACATTTGCAAATCAGGCCAGTTTTGGAGTTGTAAAGGCACGCTGTATGGGTATTTTGCAAGGCATGGGAGAATGCACGCATTCGTGTTTTCTGCATGCAATAGCAGGGAAATCAATAGTAAAAAATCTGGCCTTAAAAATTGGCGACCAAATTCCTAACAACTGACCCACGCCAGCCCGACCATGGGTGAACCGAGATGCATTGCATGTCCATTGCCCAGAAAGGGAAGTCTCTTCCGGTGACGTTGCGAGGGGGCCAGGTGCCACAATCCAGTCTTGTAATATGCCCCCACGCCTCCTGTTGGGTATTAAAAAAGAATACAGAATTGCAGTTCAGGAGGACCCCTCACAACCCTGGTACCACTGCACCTGCTGCATACTTGATAGTTCGGCCCCAGCCTTTTCCTCCGCTCAGAGCTGTGCCACCTCTCGTCTGGAAGTCTGATCGAGGACTCACTTCCAGCAAAGACTCAAACTGAAGAGCCTTTCTACCACACAACAATGCTCACCTCTTTTGCATTCCCCAGACCAGACATTCACCTGTTTGGGTTGGCGACCGCCATAGACTTATCCGAACATTCATAGTCGACAACGTTACTTGCGAAGTCTTGACCATATATCTGTCTAGGGAGCATAGCTCTGCTGCCAAATACCAAAATGCGGTAACCTTGCATGTACACAGATCAGTGGCACAACAACGGTGATATGGTCCCCGAGTGCAAGCACTGAAAATGGATGCCATGTCTACTCGTTGTGGAGATGCGATGTCCACTCGTTGTGGAGAAGCGTGGCTCAATGATTAGAGCGCCAGACCCTGATGCAGAGGTCTAGGCCGGGACCAGGGTTCAATTCCCTGCCTCGGCGGGTCTTGGGCTCAAAATTCCACGGACCTGATAATTCTTGCCTCGGTGCCTATTCCAATTATTGAGTCCCACTCTGCAACTCTGGGCA
The DNA here is from genome assembly GCF_964263255.1 of Lissotriton vulgaris. NCBI lineage: Eukaryota > Metazoa > Chordata > Amphibia > Caudata > Salamandridae > Lissotriton > Lissotriton vulgaris. Next base: position 1,671,188,430 of record NC_141685.1, on the reverse strand, counting down.
ATAGCTTGCTTAATCTCCACAACGGCCCCCACAACGCTAAGGATGCCTGGCCTCCACCTTCGGGGTGCCCAGGAGTGGACGCCTACAGGGAAGCCAGGATGGGTTCCACAGCGGTATTCGTACAAGCGCCTTGAGACCCTTGTGTGTGAGTAGTGCGCTATACAAGTATCAGTTTACATTTACTGGTTGGGTGGTCAGAGGTGTTATAAGGTGGGATGCAATGGGCCCCTAACATCCTGAGGCCAACTGGACCTGCTGCTCTATTGATAATTACTTCCCCACGTGCTGATTCCCTTGTTTTATTGCTTCTAACACCTAATGAAACTTTATAAGACCTTTTGCCTTCCTGGCTGAGAAGTTCTGAATTGTTTGTAATTTAGATAAAGGCAAAGTTAAGGGCTGTTACAGTAGCTACCCTAGAAATCATCACCACATCTCGAATACTCAGGAAAACTACTAGAACAAGAGCAACCCTTGATTTTCAAGCATTCCATGAAAATATGTGGACTAAACAATGACGTAGCATGGACACAGTGAGTACTTGGATAGGTCGTCTTACTAATAACATAGGAGAGTCACATGGCTCACGGGGTGATTCCTCATCCAGGAGGACACCATGGATTTGCCCCTTGAGGTTGGTCTTTGGTAGGTTCTCTAGAGAACATGGCCAGATGATGTCGTGCCTATGGTGTTCATGGTGGCCAAGATCAGTTCTGTTCTTAAAGGTTAGTAGTAACCACGCACTCTATAAATCCAACATTCATTCATTCATTCGTTCATTCATTCACCTTCGAATGCCAAAATACGCTCAAATCAAGGTCAGATGAGTAACGTGGGTGGTTTGCTTGAAGCGCGCATCAGATGTGGGTAATTGGCTTAAGTCAGCCCATATGTCTGTAAGTGGAATGCAATCCCAATAATAAACAATGGTTCCATCAGAAGTTTTTCGTAAAAAATGGGAAATTAGTGGTCAGACGTTTTCGGGAATGACTGTGTTTAAAGAATCAATCAAGTAAATCTATAAGTACGTGCAAATTCACTTTAATAAAGCGTTTTGGCCACAACAGATAGTGTTGCAATTGCTTGCACACCAAAGTCATTGATATCCATTAGCTCCAAAGTAGATTGATTACTTGGTAGACATACAGGGTGCTGCATGCAAACAAGTGAGGTGACAATGTAGGAATCATGATTTATGACATGAGTTAACACAATCAATCAATCAATCAATCAATCAATCAGTCTGTCTTGCATAGCGTGGCTGGTCTTCAGGCGCTGGGGTTCTCTCAGCCTTGGTCAAGAAGTCATGTCTTGAGCTTCTTCCTGTAGTCTTCCAGTGAGGGGGAGGTATGCAGGTGGAGAGGGAGTTTGTTCCATGATTTGGTAGCGAGGTAGGAGAAGGACCGACCTCCACAGTGACTGCTACAAATGCGGGGGATTGAGGCAGGGTAAGGGAGGCGGAGCGGGTCACCCTGGTAGGTTTGTGGAATGTCAGGCGGTTGTTCAATATAGGTGGGTCCAGAGTTGTGCAGGGCTTTGTAGGCAAGTGTCAGGAGTTTGAAGTGGCATCTCTTCTGGACTGGGAGCCAGTGCAGGGTCTTGAGGTGGGTGGTGGTGCTGGTTTTTCAGGGGAGGTTGAGGATAAGTCTTGCTGCAGAGTTCTGGATGATCTGGAGGCAGTTGAGGAGCTGCTTGGTGATTCCAGTGTAAAGAGTGTTGCCGTAGTCCAGGCGGCTGGTTATGAGAGCTTGGGTGACCGTATTTCTGGTGGAGATGGGGATCTATCGGAAGATCTTGTGGGGCATGCGGAGGGTGTGGAAGCAGTAGGAAGATACAGCGTTGCTCGTTGCATGGTCAGCTGGTTGTCCAGGATGGTTCCAAAGTTGTGGGGGTGGTTGATAGGGGTGAGGTTGAGGCAGAGTTCAGTGGGCCACCAGGTGTTGTCCCATGGGGATGGCTTGTTCCCGAAGATGAGCGCCTCCATTTTGTCACTTGAGCTTTAGGCCGCTGGACTACATCCAGGTGGCAACGTTGGACATGGTGTTTTGGAAGTTGGATTCTATGGTGTTGGGACGAGGAGTGACACATATACAATCAAAGAGCATATTTTGGTGTGTATTCTCTTAAGGAGCAATCCATTAGATCCTAATTCTTTGTCTAGGCCAGGTAATGAACAGATAAAAAGCTGAATCTAGAATAATAGTTGTCAATAGACAGTCATTAGAGCAACCCTCTTAATGGTAAGGAATATCTATTCATTTTTGCTGTTAATTATGAGTTTGTTGTATTCAACATGAGCAAATAACTTAGGGCCTTAGTTAGAATTTCAGACACACAAAAGTTGATGGGAGTTGCTTGCAGTTTGTCTAACCACTGGCAATTGCTTGGGGTAGCATCCCAACCAATTGTTCTTTTGCCCATGCAACCTCGCTTTGGACCCAGCCGTATGCAAATCAGCCTTGACTCTGCTGTTCATGGGAACAGTCCAGCCCATCACTTGTGACTTGCCCTAAGTTGGACGGGCATGTCCAGATGTCAGTCCTGTGCATGCTGTCATTATAACCAAGTTATACCTGGCTGATGAGCCCTAGCTAGGGCGTAACCGATTGGTAGGTTGCTTGTGTTCCTGTTCAGGAAGGACCTGTCTGGCAGTTCAGGCAGGACCAGGGAAAATACTGATTTGCATATGGATGGGTTCAAACTGAGGTGGCATGGTGTGCAACATAATGATGGACTGGGATGTCACCACTAGTAATTGCAAGTGGCTGAGATTAATTCAAGCATTCCAGTCATCCTTTTTGGTATACTGTACTGATTTAGAGTTTGGCAGACAAGGTACTTCTCTGCAAAGGTTATGGAGCGCTCTGTCTGTCAAACCCTTATTCCACCGCCTCATTTATAGACGGGTGGACCTTAAGTATTCCATCAAAGGAGCCCACATTGGCTCTGTCGACAAAATGCTTCCTCTGATGGCCCAACGGAATAGGGGCCGGCGGAGGAAGGACAGTACACCACCCACCCTATTTAGGTTTTAATGTCCGTCACCGCCAGGTTTTCGGGAAGGAAAAAAACAATAAGGACCCCCTCACCTTAGGAGAAAACTCCCAGAGTATAGGGGTCATTATTTTCTTTGTTTTTCAGAAGAAAACTCCGGCTTTGAGAGTCTGTTATTGAAATACAAAAACGCTTTAAACGTTTTGGTGGATACCCTTCAAAATCGTGAGCAGTGGTCCACCAAACTTTTTGAACATTGAGAGTAACCACCATGGAGGCTATTTCTTTCAATCTAGAGAGATAACTACTGGGCTGGCAGTCATCTCTAAATCTGGCAGATGTTAATTTATCGGGGTGGTGGACTTTACTCTGTCTGCCAAACTATTAAACAGGCCTTTAATCTTAATATGCCTCGTTTCTCCGGCCAAACAAAATTTTAGATCAACTCCACTTTTTAGGTCTGGGTTTTGACAGCATAGCTGCAAAACAGACCTTTTGCTTAAAATATCCATAGAGTGGACTTGAGGTCCATGTTTTTCAATCATTAGCTTTTTTCAACCAGCCTCTTTCAGCCATTCACTGAGACGTTGTCAATCACGTCTTAATTCTGCCAATTGGAGCATTTGTATCTCACCTAATGCTGTTAGCTGTTTAAGTACATGTGTATGAGCAAATGGTAAAACTTTTAATTTCCCTCCTCCACAAATACCAGCTGGACAGATGTACTATATACTGGTCGCAGAACACTGGTCGCAATTTATGAGTAGTATTTTTGTGACCAGTCAGGTATTTTAAGAAACAATCTAGGTACTAAGAGGTTAATTCTTAAAATTTGGAATTGTGGTGGGTCAGAATCCGACCTACCTCCTGAATAGTAATGAGGTGTTCGCAAATTCTGACTGACAATGATTTGAGGCAATCACACAGGTTGGTGGCCAACATGTCTGTGATTGGTTTTTAATAAAGCAAACTTTTAGTAAAATCCTTAAGGGAAACAGGACTGTGTTTAAAAAGAAAAGCTCACTCTTTTTGTTTGTTTAAGATTCACAAGTGTTCCCCTAAACCACTGCCCATTCTTCAACACATTTGTATTTTATATTTTACATTCACAAGGGGGAAGGAGTCCCAAGGTGACCCCTTTCTCTTTTATGTATACATTACCACCTCCTTTGAGGTGTCAGTAAAATATCAATGATTTGCGGCCAGATTTGGGTCACAAAGCATTGATATTTAAGATATCGATCGGGTAAGGTTTAGGAAGGCTTCAACACACCCCTTCCAGATATCAAATCAGTATCCATTCCAAATCCCATTTTAGGATTCAGAAAACTTTTCTGACTGTCAAAAATTGGAGCAGTACATAAGAAAAAACATTTTAACTGTCACAAATGCTGAATTGAAACGTTTAGGACCATTAAAAAGCTTAGTACGTCAGGCCCATAGAGTCTAGCCCCCAAGATCATGATAAGATAAAGACACTCGTAATCTCTTATGAAACAAGATACTACAGGAGACTAGGAATCTAGCAAACTCTAAATACGAAGAGGAATCCACCAGCTGAATTTCCTCCACAATAATAGCCTTACTGTGGAGGAAATCCAGCCAGTGGATTATACTCTGTATTTTGAGTTTCCTCTAGAGATTGGAGGGTTTTCAGTTCCATCTAGACTCTAAATAGGGCAAACAATCTGAAATTTGGGGTACTGTGGAATAGACAATGCTACTGATTGTACTCAGTCATAATAAACAAAACGTCCATTCCCGCTGACCACTGGATAGATCAAAGCAGGTAACAGTCTATTCCTTTCGCCCTGATGATGCGCTATTGCATGTTTTTAAAAATATTTACCGAAAACCCACGTTCCATCATGTTATAAAGTAGTGATTGCAAAGAGTACCTAAGAACCAGGTACTAAAGTAGCAGAAACCAGAGGCCTACTACTTACTATTATGGGGTTGGATCAGTCCTCGGAGTTTGCATGCTGCAGTATGCGATGTCACTTCTGCTATGAATTTGCGCCAGTCGTCCATGTGCCACATGGGATCGATAATGTCTATGGTGTACTTGCTTACTTAGGGGGACAAAGGAGACCCTGGTGTGGACGGTGACACTGGACAGAAAGGGGACAAGGTAAGCGTGAAATCAGCAATAATGAAAGGAGAAATGCCCGTGTAGGCAATCGTTTGTGCTGAATGCTTCTTCTGCTTTGAGAAAGGTCTATCTGAAGTCCTTTCAGGCCCCAATAGGTCTAGGGAGGTCCTCAGAGTCTCCTTTCCCAAGCACCTTTTCTATCACTTCAGTTCTTCATACAGTGGCACTAATGGTTATAAAGATTCTTCCTCAAACCCTGGATCCAGGACCATGTAGGATGATCCATCTAGGTCTTTCCATCACAGGTGTTTTGTTGCATATGGGTTGGGCGAGAAGCCATAACATTCAACATATTTCTGAAATGTGGCCGAATGCCTCCCTTTTTAAGTATATTTTTGGAATATTTTAGCAAGGAAAGCTATGTTTTGCACATGAAGTCAGCAAACAATTAGCATTATGCAACAATTGTAAATACATTGTCAGGGCCACGATGCTCTTAAGGCAAGTGTATATCCATAAAAACACCTTTATAGCCTCCCAAGACACTTTGGTCACAGTAACATAGAGCAGCAATGGCCGCTTAATAACTTTGACTTAAAAGAAATATTGGTCACAATGAACCCTGTTCCAAAAAAAAAAAAAAAACGTTAGAAGATATAAAAGCCTAGGTGTACTAATTGTCACGAAAATCACGCTGCCTTAGATAAATAAAGTGGGATGCAGAATATCGTATGATCCTGATAAATAATGTGCCTTGTAAGTATCATTCAGAAACAATACTGTGCAATGAAAATCAATGCTGGAGTGGAACATTGAGCAATGATAAATACAGACTTTGTGTTTTATTGTAACAGGATAAACATTGCGGCTTTGTGATACTGTTCTAAATACTATTCTGACTTTCAGGATGTTTTGCCTCTATTAGTTTATCCTCTTGGATATGCTACCAGGCTGAAAAACTCTGCCAAATCAATTGTGTCAGAAAGACAACATCTACTACAAGACAGAGAAGGGAGATGTATTGTAATTGGGGTTACTGTGCTCTAGTACACCATGCCTGTCTGGTAAACTGCCCCTGGAGAAATTATGTCAATGTGAACTATTGCCCAAGAATAATTACAAGGGTTTGAAAATGCTGTGGCAGGAGCAAGAAGCCATATTGAAATTACTATGGGAATACCATGCCCAAAATAAATGTGGCCACAAGGAAACCTGTGCCCAGCAACAACATCGCAGATTTGGAATCAATGCCAATATCTGGGATACTGTGTCCAACAAAGAGGATTTTACTAATGAGTCATTAAAGAAACCCCCTTAAAATATGCTGTGTTACTGAGTAGTACCATTCAGCCTAATGTTTCTTTGGACAATATCATTGGAATGCTACCTCAGTAACTAATTCTCAGATTTATGATGCACTGGATAACTTCCTGGAATACTGCATAACAGAACCATGTTCAAAATTGTGTCTGGTAGCAATGTCACATAATTCTGCCATAGACACACAAAATTCAAGGCCTTAGCTAGGGATTGACAGACTGGGCAGTGTCTGTAAGAACGGTGGAGGACATAACCTCCTCTAGCCCGACAGTACTCTGTCCGTCAAATTTAGAGATGACTGCTGGCCCAGCAGTCATCTCTGTACATAAACAGGAGCCACACAGTAATGCCTTTCAATGTACTAAGAGTTTGATGGACAGCCACCATTGGTTTTGATGGCCGTTTACCAAACTGTTTAAAAAGAAAATTTCTAGAAACAAAGAGAGTTTACTTTTAAAAAACAAAAAAAACGAATAGCCCCTATACCCGAGGAATTTCCTCTCAGTATCATTTTTTTCTCCTGTTCATTAGCACCAGCTTTGTTTTGGTGGTAATGCACAGGAAAAAAAGCCTTACACAAATAGGCAGGTGGGTGGTGTAATGTCCTTCCTCTGACAGCCCCTATGCCATCGGGTCATTGATGGAAGTATTTCATCGATGAACCCGTTGACTCTGTGTACGGAATACTTACAGTCAGTCTGTCCCTGAATGAGGCAGGTGAACAGAGGGTTTGGCGGGCAGGGCACTTTGGTGCCCTTTTCAGCAGAAGTTCCTGTCTGCCGAACTATAAATCAGGCCCATAGGTTTTCCCTGAACATTAATCAAGTCTAGACTATCTGAACGTGGGCTATCTCCACGGATGCCTGGGATTTACAGTTACAGTAATATTAGTACACAATTCAAGAGATTAAAAACAATTTACAGCCTTAAAAGATAGTAACATTTATTAACACCAAGTGATGTTACTAGAAACATTGTTGCTGCATATGCTTTTTAAATTTTCCTTCCAAAAAAAGACTTTTTATGAACTTCCTGATGCTGCATATTTCAGTATGGACAAACAAATAATAGACAAATAAAACATGGGGCAAATCCTGTCTCTCCTCCGCATTACATGCACAATCTTCTGAGATTCATTACCCATCTGTATCATCTGCTCAGTATTGGTGTCCTGATTTAAAGTTTACATAAAATCAATTTACTTAAGCCTCCAGGTGTGCTATCAAGTTAAATTGCACCTGTCTCAGTTCTTCATTGTATTGCATTGTACACAGGTGCTTTAAGTGAACTGCAAAAGGTAAAAGATTGATCAGGGGCCATGGCCTAAGAAGCAAAACAAATAGCTGTTTACAATAGGTGTGTCCTAATACTTTTGGTTCTATATCACTTCTGGTTGTCCTGTCTGATAATAAATAGTAATAATTACAACATCTATAAGGTGCGTACAACATCTTACAAGGTATCTTGGCACAATTGGTTGTGCTGTCGTTCATCCTCTTGGAGGTCCCTTTCCTTCTCTTCCACCTCATGCATCCACCCCAATTCCCAGGCTCTCACTCTTTTCGTCTTCATCTCCTGGCCTTAGTCCTTCTAGTCCTAGTCTACTATTTCCCTGATGTTATTCTCATGGTATTCCTAGTTTAGCTTTTCAGTTCTGGTGGCCCTAGACTTCATCTTGGCCCTTCCGGACTAACATTTCTCCTTATTTCACATCCTAGCCCTCCTTCTTTCACTTGGTACTGCTGGTTGTCCTGACCTTGGTCTTCTTGGACTTGGTCCTGCTGGAATTACCCTCTTTGATCCTGGTATTCATTTCTCACTGTTTTTATGGTTGTCTTGATCATTGTGTGACTGATGCCCTGGTTCTGGAGGTCCTGCTTTTACTCCTGGTCTTGCTCTGACTCCTACTGGTCTTGGTTCTTTACTGGACCTCCTGGTCACCTGCTGGTTCTGATGTTCATGACCTCCCTGAAGGTCCTGGCCCCCTAGTTTTTCCTGGCACCACTCCTGACCTTTTTAGTACTCTACCTTCTTTGTCCTCCTTCTCTTCATGGTCCTTCTCTTTATCTTCCTAGTTCTCCTCCTTCCGGTATTAGTCTTCTTGGTTTTCCTGGTCTTGATCTTCTTGGTCCTTAACCTCTTTTGTGTCCTTCCTCACGGTCATCCTGTTGCTATCCTGGTTCTCTCTGTCCTGGTACTTTTCGTCATCTTTGTCCTCCTATTTTTGTTCTCATGGTTCTCTTGGTCTTCCTGGCCTTTCTGGTCACATGATATGTGTCCTGCTTATCCTCCAAATGGTCTTGGCTCTCTTATTAGAGCTCCTCCTGGTGGTTGTGGTCTTCCTACTTTTCTTGGTCCGCATTTTGCTCTTCCTCATTGTCATCCTCCTTCCATAGTTCTCCTGGTCTTCCTTTTATCCTCTTGGTTCCCCTGGTCTTGATCCTCTTGGTCGTCTGAGTGTACCTCCTACTCTTGCCCTCCCCGAGTCCACTTCCTCCCCCGTGTCCTCATCCAAGCATTCTGAGCCCTCTTGGGTCTCCTGATCATTCTAGGACTGGATAAATTACTGGCAAAAGATACACCCGAGTAAGTATAAGGTTTTATGACCTACAAATGAGATTCTTTAAATCACAATCCATGTTTTACTATTAGCTCCACTTTCAAGAATACCATTGCATTCATTTTCGAGGAATTAAAGAATAATTCTGTACTGATTTTCCAGCATATTGTGTTACCAAGCAATGCCCCAGGAAACAATATCAGAGAATCATTCAACAACATTTAAGGATCTATATAAAAAAATCCTAAAACATATATTAGATGAAAGGCAGCACATCACTAACTAGTCCTAAAGTTAAGCACAGCTGAACTGTACGCCAACTCCACAAGCACCAAATGTCAACGGCAAAGAGCCTGCTGGAAAGGCAGTGTTCCTAATATATGCCAATGTGAAACTTTAGTCTTGGATTCTCTGATGCGCGCGTATTGCACAGTCTGCAATAGTGACTAACAGGTCTCTGTTGTTTCCAGGGATTCCGTGGATTTCCTGGTAGGATGGGAGCACCAGGGGTGGAAGGAAAGAAAGTAAGTGGTTTGATCCGGAGATGCTATATGTGACATGAAAAGTGGAAAACATGTATAAATTTTTAATTTTTTGTTAATTTATTTGCCATGTTTAAAAGGAAAACAAAAAAAACATATACTGTGTATATCCCCTAGGAACACTCTTTGAGGGAAGGGAGCCCATACTAATGCGTAATATTGAGACTGAAGAGTTGTCCTGGGTCATGTACAGTGAAACTGCCAATCAATTCAGAGGTTTTGACATTTTGCTTCTTCTACTGGGCAGAAATGACGTGCAGCGAAGACGGGGTTTGGGGTTGTCTTAGTTTATCTACACTGAATTTCCCATAAACAATCAGAAGCATTAAATCACTGCATGTTAGCATGACAGACACAAGAGTAAAATACTCTGATTATTTTTAGTTTATAAAAAGGTGGTTATGATTATTGGTTTTTTAGAAGGGGACTGAGGCAGAATTGTCCAAAATCTAATCATGATGCCCAGGAATATCACTTTCCACCCAACACAGGAAGATGCATGCCGTTCTTTAGCCTATCATGCCAGCTGCATTGAATTCGCACTGTGTTTGTGCCCTTCACCTAGCTTGGCTGTCAGTGAGACACTGGAGGGTTTACACTTTCACCCATGACGCTGAATGAGGCAGATGTGCACTTGAACACATTGATTGGGTCCATAAGAGGCACATTGTTTTACATGGTCTCAGCCTTCTATCTCAGTGCAGGTTGAACACATAAACATTATCAAAAGGCAGACAATAATATAAAACTGTATAAAGCATATAAACAACGTAAAATTGAATAAACACATACTTTCAATATTTAACGAAAAGTAATGTTGCAATAGGCAGATTATTACTGCAGGTCAATCATTCATATAATAGTTACGCAAATGCAACAATACCATCCTCTTCCCACCGGCGTGCTCAATGCAATGTACCATCAGTTTGTCCAAGATACTTTTGAAGGATTATACAGATTTTGTCAAAATTGCAGAGTTTTCGCTTTTTTAATGCTTTTAGGAAATCACTCAACTTGCACCACGTCATGATTTGAAAATGCTGACAAGAGATACAAAATTCTTGTTCTGAAAAACGAGAAAAATGAAACAAGATAAACGAAATACTAAAATATTTAAATTAATAACATCGCAATACAATTGTAAACGGCCTACTTTCTCTAACAGATACAGAATCACAGGGAATGAATCACAAGTTCTGTGTGTAACCAGGGTCTGGGGTTCTTGTGTACTTAAAAAACCCCAATTCACGAATTAACCTTCGGTGCGGTATATCTTGGTTCTCCGCCTAGTAGGTACATGAAAAGTATCATCATTTGGTGTTTTTTATGCTTTCCTCCACCTGGAGGAGGACCCAAAGGTTTCTTACAGTTGTGATCAGAAAGAGTGAGGGTGAGATTGGATTTTATTGTCTTGAGGATTGGGTAAGATTAAAAGAAAAGGAATGGTACAAAAATAGAAGAGTTACTGTTCTATGGCACCTAGTGAGGGTCGTAGCTGGTCGACATGTTTCAGCCCATTGGTGCCCTGTCGGGTCGGCGGGCGTTCTTCGGGACCACGTAGTGACACTCTACTGTGCAATAACGTGCGGGAGTACTTAGTGCACTTAACCTTTTTCTTGAGTGAACCTGTTTGCTCACTTACGTGTTATAGATGAAATTGTGTCTATGACTGGAGAAAGAAAAAAAGACCATAAAAACAGAACAAAACAACAACTTAAGATCTATTGCGATCTCAGCGTGATAAATAGTGAGGCTTTAAGTTAACTATCTATAAGTATGAGGGATCTCTGAACTACTAAGAGAGGTGGAACTTTACATGAAAAGAAAACTGTAGTCAATGCAGTAATGAGTTACAGAGGTAGCTAACATGTGCATGTTGCGCGTGGTGCCGTTGAGAATGTAAAACAGCCCTTAAGCGCTTTAAAAGCTATTCAGCATATCTAGATTAGTGATGGAAATCAATACCTCATTTAGGAGATGATCATGCTTCATCTAGAGTTAGGCAGCAGGACTCTCTCTGTTAGTGGGAAGTAAAGGGGATAGAGTTTTAACTGTATAATTTACGGCAGAGGGAAGCGTGCCACCGTCTAAAATGGAGGAATACCTTTGTGAGATCATGTCTGCAACTTGTGCTGGCTCTGTCTTCAGTGACCCGGTGACGCAGGCAGGTAGAGGATGCTATTTGTAGATAATAAGTCATTACCAAATAGGTTGGCATAGTTGAAAGACTATGTGTTTCTGTAAGGTGGGTCACCAAATATTTGAATGGGGGTATGTATGTGGGAATGTAATTTGTTTTTTTAATTCTTAAAAAAAGCAGAGTTTTGCTGCTGGACACAGTAAATAGTGCTAAACTGGGATAATGTTAGCAGTTGAATTCTTGTATAACCTAGCTTATTTCAGGTAGATGTTGTTTGACGGATCGTAATAGTTCTTCATCGTCAATGCAAGATTGAGTGCCACGGTATATTATCGTTCAGCCCATCATCATAGGTCTTAAGACGATGGACCCACCTTTGTTCCTTTTAAAAAAGCATGTGTTCCGCGTTGTCATTCTTTGAGGTTAGTATTTCTAGGACCACCCAGCTGATTTCTTCAATTGTGTGTTTGAGGTTGATGAAATGAGTGCTCATTTTGTTGGTTGTTTTGTTGCATTTAATGTTGCTCCGGTGCTCACAGATTCTCTGTTTTACCTTCTGGAATGCCATCCCTATGTATTTCAGGTTACACGGGCAAGTGATCATATAAATGACATAGATGGTATTGTAGTTCGTATGATGTCTCAGAGTCCATTTTAGATCGTTTTTTAGTTGTAAGGTCTTTGTGATTTTTTAAAGTTTTCAGACAGAACAGGACCTGCAGGGACTGTGACCAATTATGGGTGTGAGGTTCCACATGTTAGTTGTTGATTCCATGTTAGGCCTGGCAGGTGGTTGTCTGGTATGCACCAGTAAGTCGCGGATGTTCTTAGTCCTCTTGTTGGCGAATCTTGGTGTAGGCCACTTGAGGGTTCCTGATGTGAGGTTCTGCCAGTTTTTGTTAACAATTTTTTTTACTGTGTTTGAGGGCGTGTTGTACTTAGTAGCACATGTAAGGATGTCTTGTTTTGATCCCTAGTGGTGGTCTCCAGAAGATTGTCTCTGTGTTGGTTTCTTGCTCTCTTTTGACACTTTTGTATTATTTTGTCAGGGTAATCCCTTGCTTTCAGTTTGAGACTCAGGTCTTGCACTTGTGTTTTGTAGTCTTGTATTTTGCTACAGTTGTTTCTGATCCATAAAAATTGACTGTATGGGAGGTGTTTGCTTAGTGGGCGTGGATGAGAACTGTTAAATGAAAGAAGACTATTCTTGGCAGTTGGTTTGTAGAATGTTTTGGTGTTGATGTTGTTGTTTTCTATGTACATGGTAATGTCCAAGAAGTCCAATTTATGTTCCCTCGCAGTGTGCGTGAGTTTGGGAAATTCATCTCTTGTGTTAATCCATCCGTAAAACTCTGGTAGGGGGTCTTGGGTGCCATTCCATATCATGATAACATCGTCGATGTAACGTTTCCAAATAAGAATCTTGGTTTTGAAAGGATTAGTATCATTGAGGATGTATTTGTTTTCAAAATCAAGGACATAGAGCCCTGCTTAGCTTGGGGCAAAAGTACTGCCCATCGATGTCGCTTGGGTCTGTAAGAACAATGTGCCGTTATATTCAAAGACGTTTTCTGTGAGGGCTAGCCGACAAATTCCAGAATAAAATGTCTCGGGTGTTATGCTCCAACTGCTGTGAAAATAGAATGTCCTCAATGGCTTGTTAAGTGTTTTGTTGTGGGAGGCTCGTATATAGACTTTCAATGTCGAGTCCTACCATGCACATCAATCCTTCATGGAATGTTAGTTCTTTCAGTGGGTTGAGCAGATCCCTGGTGTCTTTCAGGTACATGGGAATATTATGGACCAGAGGTCTAAGGTAGTGGTCAATGAATTGAGACAGAGGTTCGAGAATGGAGACTTTGTCGGAGACGATAGGTCGTCCTAGTGAAGGTGTCCTGTTCTTGTTTGTTTTTAGTAACAAGTTGATCTCTGTGTTGTCTACCATCAGCTCAATGATCCGTTGCAGTCTTGGCGTAGGATCCACTGGCAGAATTTTATAGAATTTTTCATCTGATAGAAGGTCTATACATTGTTTGTCGTAGTTGTCTTTTGTTAACAGGACGATTCCTCCACCTTTATTGGCCCGTTTTATTATCAGTCCTTCCTGTTTCTGTAGTTTGTCGAGTGAGTGGCATTCTGGTTTAGTTATATTCATGAAAGGTTTCTTTGCTGGTTCTTTCCGTTTTTCTACTTCATTGAATAATGCTTGTTCAAAACCTTGTATCTCCACAGGTTCGAGATGGTTTGGTGGGCAGAAGGTAGATTTGTTGCGTAGGTTGGTGTCGCCCTCTGTAATGTTGCTCTCCCTGTCTTTGAAGAAAGCTTTGAGTTTTATTTTGCGACAGAATTCTGCTGGTTCACATTGTAGTTTGAACTGATCAAAAGACAGTGTGGGACAAAGCCTAAGCCTTTATTCAGGACTTTCTGCTGGTCTACCATGAATGTCAAGCCTGTCAAGTTCACTATTAACGAGTTGTTGAGCTAGGCCCTGGTCTCTCTTTTGACATACTACGTGTTAAGACTTGGCGATCCTGTTCTGTCTAAATCACGCTTTTTCTCCTTCCGCGGCGGTTGTTGGGGCCTCTCCCTAAAAAGGGCAGTCTATTTGTCTGGAGCGGTGCCAGCGGTAGTGAGCCCTGCATGTAGGGGTTCATCCATCCTGGGAACGGTGGTGCATAAGATTGGAATAGTGGTGGTTGGTGTTCCCCAAATTAGGGTGTTCTCCACGAATTTTGCCATCATTGTGTGAGGCGTCTATTTTGTCCTATGTAGCAGTGTTGATATTGTGCTTCATCACCGCTCCAACAGCACCTAGGCCAAACTCATGCCTGAAACTCTCTATGTATCAAGGTGAAAGGGGGCAGCGGTGGGCAGATTTGAGGATAAAACTAGTTAAACAGTCGCTGAGAAAACCCATTCACAAGCCAATATGATTATGGAATCTACATGTAAACTGATATTATGTAAATTACTCTAGAACAGACACAATTAAACTCACAATTAGTCACTTTAGAAATTTCCTATTGTAAAGGTTTATAAAGAGTATTCAAAGTTTAAAAGCCACAAAACATGACTATTTAATAAATGTTTCAGGAAGTGCGTCTACACTTTATGGCTTTGATTTGAATTCAAGACTTCCCAAAGCAAGGGCAATAGATTCCTTCCCAAGTCAAATGCAGTTGTGTTATTCACACACTAATGTAGTCACGCTGGTTATCACAGCAAAGTGTTTAGGGAGAGATGTAATTGAGTGGAAACAGGAGGATTCTTGGACTGTAAAGGTGCAAATAGAATTCATTTGTAATAGGTTTTTGTAGTGGATGGGTAACCAGTTTCCAAGAAATTTAGTTTTTAGAAGGCAGGGAATGGTAGTCACAGTGAGGTGCCAGCATCGCCCAATTTGTTAAATTGTAAATCGGTGAAAACCCAAAGTCTTGCAGTTGCATTAGTGGAGAAGTGTGGCTCAATGGTTAGAGCGGCAGACCCTGATGCAGAGGTCTGGCCCGGGACCAGGGTTCAATTCCCGCCTCGGCGGGTCTTGGGCTCAATTTCCTCGGACCTATTAATTTTCGCCTCTTTGCCTATTCTAATCATGGGTCCCACTCTGCAACTCTGGGCAATAGCTTGCTTATTCTCCACAACAGCCCCAACAGCGCTGGGATGCCTGGCTTCACCTTGGGGATGCCCAGGAGTGGACATTTCACAGGGAAAAGCCAGGAAGGGTTCCACAGCGGTATGCGTTACAGCGCCAGGACACCCTAGTTGGGGTATTAGTGCGCTTTACAAGTACAAATTGCATTGCAATTGCATTGCATTGACAACAACAGACCACATCATCTCCGGCAATCCTTAGAATAAAAGTTGTTTAGCAAGTTACCTAGGAGTCCTTAGCCTGCTTCATGTTATTCATTGGTAGTAGTAGTAGTAGTAATATAGTTATAATGATTGCCCTTGTTATAGTTATTGTTATAAGTGTCGTTATCAGTATTATAATGAAAATTAATGCTATTCTTTCCATGCACCACTTCACTTGTGTCAACATAAAAGTCTCTTAAATATACAAGTATTCGGTTCCAAACATGTCTTTTGTTGTTGGTGTTGTTTGTGTGTAAACTTATATTAACAAGCTTAGCTGTTGATTTATCCCTTAGCATTATCCTATTAAAAAAGTTTCTCCTAGGCGTGCACACTAGCTATGTAAAGGTTTACTGGAAGAACTGCAGTCGGTTTCGTACTCACCTGCTTTGATATGCACATCTCCATTCACCCATTTTGCCCATATAGGGAGAAATCGGAGGGCCTGGAAAATTAGGATTTCCTGGAATCAACGGGCTGACTGGACCAAAGGTGAGTGGTAAATAAAAAACAATCTCAGTCAACCATAGGAGCACCTCCTACCGAAGTTGAATCGATAAAACTTGGGGCTAGATGCAGGTAAATAGTATTTACAGATTCGTAAATATCAAATTTTACCGATTCCGTTTTTACGAATCAGTAAATGCAATGTAGCTAAAAATTCGGTAAAAATTACTGAATTGTTAAGATTATATTTACCGAATCGGTATTTACCGATTCGGTAATGGCCATTCATTCCTATGGGCCTGGGGGCCCATAGGAATGAATGTCAATTACCGAATCAGTAAATACTGATTCGATAAAAGGGGGAAAACATTGAAGGGTGGCAGGGTGTCACTTTGACACCCTGTTGCACCCCTCAATTGTTTATGGGTGCACATGTATGTCTGCAACATGGCACTGAAGCAATTTGCATTAAATTGCTTTTTTTTTTTGTTATTCACCACCAACTTGTAGTTGGTGGTAAATAACGAATCCTAACATGGGATAAGCACTCGTTTAAGTGCTCCCTACATTAGGAATTCGGTAATTTACCGAATCGGTATTTAAGAAATCGGTAATTTACCGATTCCTTAAATTACCGATTCAGTAAATTACCGAATCCTTAATTTCGGCCCCCTACATAAGAAAAGCCACCGGTCGGTAACGGCCGAAATTCGTTAATTTTGGCCGCTACCGACCGGTAATGGGCCACCTACATCTGGCCCTAAGTCATTTAAACATATTTCCAGAAACAACCAATAATCAACATCATAAATCATTACTGTTCTCTCCACCATCTGAAATTATTATAAAGTACTCTTTTTATTTTGTTAATCCCAAATCATTTGTATTTTCTGAATTTATTCACTTTAAGCGCTAACACCTGAAAGGCCTTCATTTTTGCTATGTTCAGCCGCATTGTTGAAAAATGCTGTAATTTTTTAGGCCTCTACTGGGACCCTCTGAGGCAGAGATGCGCATGGATCCTAAAAAAGTGTCAAGAGAGTCCTCTCTCATCAATGGGAGCTCCTTAGAAAGGTCCTGTGACCCTGTGTATCCACTTTCAAACGGTGCCAAGGGATATAAAAGTATACAATAATACCAGCATGTTAACAGGGAACAGGCGATACCTCATTTTCAAGGGGTAAACCCCATGCAAGTGAAGGAATCCCCTCTTTTCTATGTGTGCTCACTCCAAGAGTATGCCTCCTCCATTTTAAGTAAGGGAAATTGTGACTCTTTCAGTGAATTCTGTCTATTGTTTTTTTTATGAGGTAGCTCATTGGGGTAAGGATCTGTGTTAGGAGAAAGCCACAGCGGTGACAGAGTATCCTTATCGCCAACTTAATGGTCTGTCTCGGAGGATTTTGTTGCGACATTCACATCTTCGAGTGATTTCTGCAGCTATTTTAAAGAAGCGAGTTCTAACTGACTGCCTATCCTTCCAGGAGTTCTATATGTTTTTATCTGGGGTTTTTGTAAAGCGATGTTAATCACCCACCGAATTAACTTCTCTACGTTCACCTTGCAAATCAGAAATCTCCACCTATGCATTATGTTTAAACAGACTACTTCACACACTTGAATGTTGTGTCTATTTTCTGATTGCAGAATTACATTGCCTGATTTTTATATTTTTCTAACCATCCTTTAGGGCGAGCGTGGAATGACGGGCCTAGATGGGCCCAAGGGAGATCCAGGAGAAAAAGGAGAAAAGGTTAGTGCTCTCAAAATAACATTAGATCGGACATCTCGCAGTAGGACATCAGTCATATTTCTCTAACAAAATTATGTGCTGGAAATAACATATACCCTTTTCGCATTGCAAATGCCACTTGTCTTAAGTGTTTAGAAAGAGAACGAGGCAGTGGTGATTACGGCTGGCTCTATGTAAGTGAGCGTTGCAGATTACAAAAAATCATTGACAATTCCAATTGGTCTGGTTTATGAATAAAAGTGCCTTTTGTGCCACTAATAAGGTTAGGCATAAAGCATCATACATGCACTCTGTCACTCATCTTTGCACTGAAGCATCTATTTGTCATTCCATTGACTCATTTTTGCATCCATCCACTAAGTCAACCAGAATAAACACCCACAAACACAACAGTATTTTCAAGGTAAATTAAAAGAATAAAAATAGAAAAAAGAAAAAAGTATGCCATTTAAACACAGAGCAAAAGACACACAATTGAGGCACAGGGTCAAGACTGATTTGCATGTGGCTGGGTTCAAACTGGAATGGCATGGTGAGCAAAAAAACGATGGATTTAGGCCCAGATCTCTGTGTGTGTGTGTGTGTATATATATATATATACATATATATATATATATATATATATATATATATATATATATATATATATATATATATATATATATATATATATATATATATATGTATATATATATATAATGTAATGATTCTTTTCCCCTCAAGATCTTGGCAGAGAGATAAGCCTGTCAGGCCTTCAGAAAAGATTCTAGCAAGAATTGTTACAGTGCAAATCTTTCACCACTCAGATTTGTCTTGATTTCTAACCAAAAACAAAATCCTTCCCTAGAAAGGTAATCTGTGAGATTTCATGGAACAAAATACCTAATTGCAGACTTTAACACAGTGCAAATGCAATCCACCCATAAACGGCTATTAGCTTTAACATATGTGCTACATAGTAAGTGGATCAGGCCTACTGCTTTTGTTGTAAATTCTCATAGTAAACAGATCAGATCTGTTTGCATCTGAAATACCTTTTACTAGTGAACCTGTCAGACCTAAGCTGGTATAAGTGGCTTGTCACCATAACCATCTCACTGTATTAAGCGTAAGTTTCCTACGAGGCAAACATCGAGCATACAGTCATAAAATTATAAAAATATAAAATATTGCAGTTGGGACAGCAAAATATTATTTCTCCTAAGAGGGATTAACAAGGATTCACACAGTGCAAATCTTCTACACCCACAGTTTCTCAGAGGCGGTAACCAACACCAAAACCCTTGCCTAATATGGTAATCTGCGAGATTCCATGTAATAAAATACCTAGTTTCTGGGCTTTAATACAGAGGAATAATGATCCTCCATTAACTGCCTATTGACTATAACATTTACTTTTCACAGGCCTACTGCCTTCGTGAAAACATGTCATAACAAACAACCAGGCCTATAACTTTATCATTGACTTAACACCGTAACCAAACCATACTTACAGTGTTCGGCATAAGCTTTCACTCAAAGCAACCATCAGATCTACCATAATAGAATGAGAAATGTGTACGAAATGACAACTGTGAAAAACATGTAACATCCCTCCTAATAGAACTAATAATGGTTTGTTCAGGTGGGTCACCAACACCAAAACCCTTGTCTACAACGGTAATCTATGAGATTTCATGCAACAAAATACCAGGCTACAGCTATAGCACAGAGTAATAACAATCCTTTCTTCGAGATACATGTAACAAAATACCTGCCGACTGGCTTTAGCAGAGTGCATTAACAATCTAACCGTAATAGCCCATTGTCTTAAACATAAGCTTTCCACAATAAATAAATCAGACTCACTTACTTAGTTATAACATTTCATTAAAAAACAGATCGTACCTAAGGAATGTGGCCCAACTTTTTCCCTATGAACCAATAAGACCCATTGCCTTTATCGTTGTTTTGATACTGAAGTGTTCAAAACTGGGAATAACATGCTTACAGTTGTACAATTACAAATATTTAGAAAATTACAGCTGGCAAATCACTATGCAATACCTCTACATGTGGCCTAACTAGAATCATCACAAAGAAAATCTTCTAATCCAAGGATTTGTCAGAGCAGATGAGCATAACCAAAACCCTTACCAGTATTATGTGGTGATGCTGGTTAGGCTTCACCAGGCAATACTCTCACAATACCCCAAAGATGGTCCTTGGATTCACAATAATAATTCCTTACCTCAGTCCGGACAGAGTGGCAATGAGCAATTAGGCTTTACTAGAAGATGTGTTAAGCATTTCATAATACCAACATGAACGATAGGTAATTGACATGACTCAAGGAAAATCTGAGAACAATTTATAAAAACAAAGCAGATTTTTATGTAAATTTAGACACCAAAACGAAGTCAATCGGATACGTATACCTGGAGTTATGGATTTTGGAAGCAATATTAAATCAGTGCAAAACGTTATTATGGCTGTCAATGGTAAAAAGCACTAGTGACAATCAGTCACTTGCAGGTCGAATTGCGTGGAACCCAAGGAGGGTGAAGGTAATGCAGGTCCCAGGACCAAGCCACGACAGCCAGTTCAATTGTGAATCCCAGATGCAGAATTGTCCTGGCTGTCCTTGGTGCTGTAGTGAGAGCCACGGTAGAGCTGGTTTTACCACTTACAGGGGCTGGTGGGGAACTGATTGCAAAGAAGTTGACAACGAAATCACTGCTGATGTCAGATGAAGGTTTTGTGGAGTTCCTCAATGTGCTGTATCAAGTAAAGGGGATGGTTGTTAGACTGGTGACCAACAAACCCTGACAGCGGTGAGTTCGGCAGAAAGATATTTCAACATCTGGAAGTACGGGGAGAAATGGTGGCCACCTAAAACTTGCTGGAGGTCAGAATTATGTTTCCCACAATACACTGGACCATCTATGTTTAGGTGATCCCTCGGAGGGACTGATGGCCAGCGATTCTTAGGCTCTGGTATGTTGTTTTTACCTGCAGTGTGCAAGGGAAGAGTGCCACTAGTCCAGGGGAATCTGGAGTTGCCTTTGCCTCTCAAAGGAGTCCGTCTGTCTTGGGAATCGAGCTTTGATCCAGGACGAGTTGCAGTCATGCAGTTCCAGGAAGGTAGCCACAGGTGCGGAGTATCACGCCTTTGCTTTGTGCAGATCCTGTTGTCACAGAGATGGGTCTCTTCCTTGTCTTTTGTTGCAAGTCAGATCAGAAATTAGATTCTGGTGTCAGGGGTAGCCCTACAACCCTAGATTTAGGAGCACTAGGTGTGTGAGTGCAGGTGGCCAATGGTCTTCTAGCCCCAGCGGCCAATACGCCCCTGAGTTGAAAACATCTGGGGGATGGGTCACCTTTTCTACCCAGAACCCTCTATTACACCACATTTAAAAATGGCAGAAGTCTTTTTCAGCTATACAGACCAGGTAGCCCACCCAAGAGGTGTGGCTAGCCTACTGGGGGTGTACACATCCTGAATATTATCTACAATTCCCACCTGCCTGGGTGAAAATGTGCCTGATGGGATGGGGGGCTGTTTTCTCCTTTGGGAGGCATCCTGGATGCATTTCATAGGCGGTGAAGTCTTTGAAGCTCCCCGCGTTGATGTGCCACTACACTAGCCAACCTGTCAGGGAGAGAGGTGTGACCCCTTCCCATCCATTCCATTGTTTCTGACTCTGGGAGAGTTCACAGCCCCTTTTAGGGGGCAAATTCCTGTCTTGGCAGCAACAGCTGTGACTTGGCAGCCAGAGCACAAGAAACACTCGGGCAGCCAGGTGGGCAACCTCTAACGTAGCCACCTGGGTGCCTGTCACATCGTCGTCTGCACACGATTTGCATCAGGGGTGATTAGGAATGTTGTTTGATACCAAACATGACATATTTTGTGGTACCAAAATGGAGCTGCCAACCTCAGGTTTGCCCGAGTGCCAGCCCATGTTATCCTATCGACCACCTATCACTTACAGTAGTCTTTAATTGTAAAGGCTGCAATAGGGACATATAAGCTTGCATTTACATGCTGACCCCTTTAATGTAATACCCCCTGACTCCTGGGCTCAGGAAGCCTTCCTTAGGGTTGACTGGCATATATTAGAAATAGTGCATTGGCTTTGCCACACATGGTTAGGGCAAAGTCGAGTTCAAGCAGTTTGCCCTGCTCCTACAGTCTGCAATGGCAGGCCTGCTGTCAGTCATTTACTTGGGTCACTCAAGGTGGCACAAACAATGCTTTAGGCCCTGGTGACCCCTTTAACACCCGTTCCCTGGGTACCACTGGTACCATATACTAGGGATCTACAAGGGGGTTAAAGTCCTTGCTAATTGCTGTTACCAAGTCGCATGTATCAGTTTAAGGGAGAGAGCAGTGGCACTGGGGCCTGGGTCCCAGGTTCAGTGCACTGGAGTCGAAAAACAGCATCCAGTAGTCCAAATGGGAGAAAAAAGTGGGCAAACATCTGTAAAAAAACCCTGTTTTCTTACAAACCTCATATACAAAGCAGACCTACTGGCTTTGTCAAAAAGTCACCAATAACTATAATCAAATGTATATTTTATAAATTAACACATTGTAATGCTTATTAATGGTGATCGTTGAATCCAGTATAGAGTGTGTTGCTGTAGTCTAGCTTGCTGGTGATAAGGGCTTGGGTGGTGGTTCTGCGATTGTTGGTGTGGAGACATTTGTAGATCTTCTTGAGCATCTGGAGTGTGGGGAAGTAGGAAAGATAGACTGCATTCACTTTGCTGGTCATGGTGAGTTGTTTGTCTATTACTATTACAAGGTCCTTTGCATGGGTTGCCAAGAGGGGTGTGGGTCTGAGTTGGGCAGGCCACCATGTGGAATCTCAGAGTGAGGGTTATTTGCCAAAGATTACTACTTCAGTCTTGACTGTGTTGAGCTTGCGGCAGTTGGTTTTCATCTATCTGGTGACGTTTGTCATGCAGGGAAAGAAATTGGTCCAGGTGTTTGGTGTCCTGTCAGAGAGGGAGAGTATGAGGAGGTATTATCAGCGAAGGATATGATTTTGATTCCATGGGTTTCGATGAGGCTGGCAAGTGGAGTCATGTAGGCATTGAACCGGGTGGGGATGAGTGAGGATCTTTGGGGACTCTGCAGATAAAGTTGACATCGCTCAATGTAAAGGGTGCCAGGTTGAACGATTGGGTGCATCAAGAAGGAGCTAATTCCAATGAAGTGTGGGTCCTTGGAGGACAGCCTCGTGCAGCCATTGTATAAGGATATTTACAACAAGGGGTGGTGAGGGACAGAGTCTCTGAATTAAACAGAATACTCTCACCCAGTCAAGAGATCAGGGCTAGATCCAACACCGTTTTTTTAGCTCACTGCACCATCCCAGTTTCAGAACCTGGCTGTATGCAAATTAGTCTGTTCCTGTCCCAGTGCATGATGGGAACAGGGCAAACCAAACTACAAAAGCCAATTCTTACACTGGGAAGGAAACAAGCTACCAGGGACCGGTTTCTGGCATTTCAGCCGTCTTCGGCCCGGCTTGCTTGAATCCTGATGGTGCAATGAGCAAGGGACTCACATCTGAGTATACCCTTCCACGCTTAGGGTGGACAAAAATATTTACAACAAGGGGTGGTGAGGGACAGAGTCTCTGAATTAAACAGAATACTCTCACCCAGTCAAGAGATCAGGGCTAGATCCAACACCGTTTTTTAGCTCACTGCACCATCCCAGTTTCAGAACCTGGCTGTATGCAAATTAGTCTGTTCCTGTCCCAGTGCATGATGGGAACAGGGCAAACCAAACTACAAAAGCCAATTCTTACACTGGGAAGGAAACAAGCTACCGGGGACCGGTTTCTGGCATTTCAGCCGTCTTCGGCCCGGCTTGCTTGAATCCTGATGGTGCAATGAGCAAGGGACTCACATCTGAGTATACCCTTCCACGCTTAGGGTGGACAAAAATATTTACAACAAGGGGTGGTGAGGGACAGAGTCTCTGAATTAAACAGAATACTCTCAACCAGTCAAGAGATCAGGGCTAGATCCAACACCGTTTTTTAGCTCACTGCACCATCCCAGTTTCAGAACCTGGCTGTATGCAAATTAGTCTGTTCCTGTCCCAGTGCATGATGGGAACAGGGCAAACCAAACTACAAAAGCCAATTCTTACACTGGGAAGGAAACAAGCTACCGGGGACCGGTTTCTGGCATTTCAGCCGTCTTCGGCCCGGCTTGCTTGAATCCTGATGGTGCAATGAGCAAGGGACTCACATCTGAGTATACCCTTCCACGCTTAGGGTGGACAAAAATATTTACAACAAGGGGTGGTGAGGGACAGAGTCTCTGAATTAAACAGATCACCCAGTCAAGAGATCAGGGCTAGATCCAACACCGTTTTTTAGCTCACTGCACCATCCCAGTTTCAGAACCTGGCTGCATGCAAATTAGTCTGTTCCTGTCCCAGTGCATGATGGGAACAGGGCAAACCAAACTACAAAAGCCAATTCTTACACTGGGAAGGAAACAAGCTACCGGGGACCGGTTTCTGGCATTTCAGCCGTCTTCGTTCGTTCGTTCATCACCACCCCCTTTTCTGAATTGTATAAGGATGGCCTAGGAGATGGTGCTGAAGACTGTGAAAAGGTCCAGTAGAATGAGGGCTGCGTGAGATGTTACCTTTGTCCATGAGCATCTGATTGTCATTCGTGGTGGTGATGAGGGCAGTCTCTGCAATCTGGGTAGGTCTGAATCTGGATTGAATAGTTTTGAGGTAGTTGTCATTTATGTGGATTGCTAGGCATTTGTTTATAATTTTTCCATTACTTTTTCTAGGTAGGGTAGCAGGAAGATAAGTCCACAGTTGGCTAGCATCTTCAGGTCTGCTGAGGGTTTCTTGTGGAGGGGGAGTACTGTGGCATGTTTCCAAACATCTAGGTCGGTGGCTGTGATGATTGAGACAATCAGAATCGGGGTGAGCGCGGCACAGATGGCGGTCCAAGACCCTACATAAAAAAATGGTGAGGGCAGGGCTCCGGCAATGGTCTGGAGCTCAAGGACTGCATAGTTGGTGCGGCTTCTTGAGTAGTGATGGTCGGCCAGGCAGTCAGGGTGGTCTGCTGGGTGTTGGTTGAGATGGTCAAGAGTTGTATGAGGGTGAAAGGGTCTTGTTGGGGCCCAAACTTGTCATATAGATGCTGGTAATCTTACTGCTAAAAAATAGGAACAGCTGGGGGCAGAGGTCATGAGAGGGGGGTATGCTAGGGTGGATCCTGTTGAAGTTTGGACGTATGCCCCTCCGGGGATTCGCCCTTTTAGTTACAAGGTTCTTTTTTCATTGTTTGTTTAACATGAGGCACATTGACTTCCCCACTAGACGCTGCCCGCTGCCCCCCCGGGGTCCTTCTCATGGCATGGTGCGGATAGGTTTTACGCAGTTACATGACACACAATAATATCTTGACATGGAACATCCGGGGTATGCACACACCGGCGCTGCGCTACTCGGTTTTCTCCTATATGCAAAGGCACGGGGTGGGGATTGTCCTCCTTCAGGAGACACACATGACACAGACTGAGCTAGGCACATTGCGTAGGCGCTGGCGGGGGCAAATACACGGCACCACCTTTTTAGCACACGCACGGGGCACGTTGATATGGGTAAGAGCTGGTGTCCCCTTCAATTGTCAAGACGTGCACGCGGACCCTGAGGGTAGATACTGCCTGGTGCGGGGAAGGTTAAATGGTCAGGAACTCTTGCTAGGCTCCCTGTACGCCCCCAACACGAATCAGGCCTCATTTTTAGAGTCCCTAAACCAGGTCCTCCACCCAAATGCTAGCATCCCTTGGCTGATAGGTGGGGACTTCAACATGGTGTTAGATGTCGGATTGGACCGCTCTTTCCCCCCGCTCCGCGCTACGACCGTGATGTCCACTGCGCAGGCGTTCGGAGGCTGGCTCGCACACTGGGGGATACAGGACATATGGCGGATGCAGCACCCCGGAGACAAAGTATACTCATACTACTCCCCTGTGCACGACTTACATGTCAGGCTGGACCGGATAGTTGGCTCACAGTCACTGCTCCCCTTGCTTGCTGAGTCGGAATACTTGGGGAAGACACACTCTGACCACAACCCCCTACGGCTCCAGCTTAACTGGGAGGCGGACCGCCCACCTGTGCCTACTTGGAGGCTCCAGCCGGCTGCGCTGGAGGACCCTGAGTTTTGCTCCTCACTAGGTACAGCGGTTTTGAACTACTTTGACACTAATGAGGGGACTGCAAGCAGTGCGGCGGTGGAATGGGACGCACACAAATCGGTCATAAGGGGGCACTGTATGGGGACCTCATGGAATATTCGCAAGCAGCTGTCCACTTCCCTCACGCACTTGGAAAATGAGCTACTGCAGCACGAGAGGGAGGGCGAGGGGAGCGGGCCGCGATCGCAAACCCTAGGTGACATGCGAGCTTCGCACGCAACCCTTATAGAACGGTTGAGATGTCACAACTACGCGGCGCACCCAGCAGAACGCATGCCAAGGCAGACAGAGCCGGACGACTGCTAGCCTGGTTGATTCAAAAGGAGGACCGGGGAACCCCAATCGGAGCTTTGCACACGCTGGAGGGGCGGATGCTATACACGCAGCGCGAGATACACCATGCCCTGGTTGGGCACTACGTGCAGCTGTACCGGGCTCGGGGCACTGGTCCTGTAGGTGTGCTGGGAGATTTCCTAGACCTGGTCACCTTTAAGCATGGGCGAATTTTGAGAATCTGGCGTTCGCAAATTTTGCGAATTTGCGAACTCGCAATCCGCAAAATCCGCGAATTCTCGCAAATTTGCGGATTTTCTTTTTTTTTGTGTTCGCAAGGATTTCTGCCAGTTCGCGAGGGTTTTGTACCAGTTCGCAATTGCGAACTTACATGTCTGCTCGCAACGGTCGCGATTATGTTGTTTCTACGTCTGGTTCATCATCACAGGTTCCCAGCACCCTCTGTTTCACCCCTGCCACCCTTTGTTTCACCCATGCCACCCTCTGGTACATCAATGCCACCCTCTGGTTCATCATCACTGTAGATTAAGGGGGGGAAAAAGCAAGCACACCTGCCCTGCTTCAACTGACATGAATTAATTTGGGGTTGATTTATTAATGTGTCACTGTTTTAAAATTCCAGTCTGGCACCTGCTTCCTTATCTGTAATTTGCTTTCTGTTGCAGTGCAATTTTTTTTTCCAGGACCTTTGTGGCCTACTTGTAGCTATTCTATGAGCCTGCTGAGAGGGTCAGAGCAGGGTCATACAATTGTTGCAACTAGCAACTGAACTCTGGAGGGGCCCCAGTCAGGAAGCACTACAGGGAATGGTTACTAATGATGAGTTTGAACTTTTGCACCTGCTGAATGCTTTCACTTTTGCAAAACTCGTTTTTCTGCAGAACAGCATTACAGCAACTGTAATGCCCCAAACAAGCTTACTTGTGAAAGTTGATTTCTAATCCAAAAGTGATCCAAAGAAAGTCAAAAGGCCTCAAATCCAAAAAAGTGCAGGCAAAGGTCAACCTGAGGAGTTATTCTGATAAAAATCATCATTTTCAGAAGGTCTATGCTGCTTGCTAGTGGATTTCTTGTGCAGAATTGCAATTTTTGTAATTTCCCGAGAGCGAGATTGTTGCTGCCCGCCGCACCTACATATTCGCAATTGCGAACTTACACCGCACGCCGCAAAATTGTATCACCAAGAAAAAAAAATCTGCTGCGTGCGAATTTGCGGATTTTCGGTAAATTCGCGAGCGTTCGCGGATTGCGAATTTACCGAAAATCCGCAAAATCCGCGAGCGGAACGGATTTTCCGCCCATGCTTAGTCACCTTGCCGTTGGTTCCCGAGGACCATCAAGACTCCCTAGACGCACCCCTCACACTAGAGGAGGTGGGCGATGCTATCCAGTCCCTAGCAACAGGGAAGACACCGGGACCTGCCGGCCTGCCGGCCGAATACTATAAAGCCTACAGAGACACCCTGGCTCCCTTACTCTTACGCACGTATATGATGAAAGATCACTCCCCACTTCCACGCAAGAGGCATTCCTGGTCTCTCTGCCCAAGCCTGATCGGGATCCAGTGAACTTGGGCTCGTACAGGCCGCTGGCAATGCTTAATGTGGAATACAAGATCTTAGCAAAGATGCTGGCCAAACGGCTGGCGCCAGTGGTCCCACATCTGGTGCACGCTGACCAGAACGGATTTGTGCCAGCACGGTAAACGTTCCTGAACCTCAGACGGTTCTTCGGAGTAGCAGCTGAAGCGGCGGGGAGGTGGCCGAGGGCAGGTTGCCTAATGATTGACCTGGAGAAGGCTTTTGACAGCTTGGAGTGGGGATACTTAGCTGAGGTGCTGGCGCGCTTTGGGTTCGGTGTGGACTACCTGCAGATGGTTGACCTCCTCTATAAAAGACCTGTAGTGCGCGTGAGATTGGGCCCATACATCTCGGAGGAGGTGGTGGTGGGCAGGGGCACCAGACAGGGCTGCCCCCTGTCACCCCTTCTGTTCGCGCTGGCCATAGAGCCTCTGGCGGCGGCACTGTGGCAGACCCTTAGCACGGGCATTCCCTTAGGAGATGCTGTGCATCAGGTCTCGCTATATGCTGATGACCTGCTGGTGTTCATTAAGGACGTGCACAATATACCGGAGCAACTGGCCCAACTCCTGGACAGGTTTGCTGAAGTCTCTGGACTTCGGGTAAACGTAGCTAAGTCCTGTTTGTATGCGTTCAGCAGTGAGGTGGAAGACCCAGAGTTCCGCCTAGGAGACACGAGGGTCCAATGGAGAGCTGACACCTTCAAATACCTGGGGATTCAGATCTACCGCCAACCAACTGACCTGTTTGATGGGAACCAGGGGCGGGCGGTGACAGAGCTCAAGTCCCAGATAAGCTTTTGGTCCACACTCCCGCTGACAATCTCGGGTAGAGTGGCGCTGACCAACATGATCATGCTTCCCCGGCTTCTCTACTACTTTGTTAACTTGCCTTTGTTCGTCCCGGCCTCTTTCTTTTCTAAACTCAACATGGTCCTTCATGATTTCATCTGGGGCACGTCTAGACATCGGTTGGGGCTGCCAAAGCTGTTCTTACCGACAGACAGAGGAGGGCTGGCTGTCCCCTGCTTTGAGCACTACTACCTGGCTGCGCAGCTGCAATGGATTGCCCGCTGGTTGGCAGACAGGGGTAGGGAAGACACTGCCTCGACCGAACCACCATACTCTTTAAGCCGCATCGTTGCTCTCTTTCACCCACTGGCGCCGCCCGAGAAACCCAAACCGCCGTTACTGGCGGTAGCCTACAAATGCTTCCACAGAACCCTATTCCTCACCCGACAGGTGTCCCCATATGCACCTGCTATACCATTAGAAGGCTCCATTAGAGCGGGGGGGGGGTGAACACACACCCTTTGCTGGAGCAGTGGGGAGAGGCCGATGTTCGGACACTGGGGGACCTGTATAGGGACGGAACGTTGGTGGCTTACGACACGTTGATAGCTGAAGACGGATTGCCGCCTGGGGGGTTTCTGGTGCACCGCTCGCTAGTGGCAAAGATGGCGGCCCGATGGGGTGATATGGCGGCGGAGCCTGCACAGCATCTTACAATGCAATACCTACACGTTATGGGGAGAGGTAGGCACTTGGTCCGCTGGTTCGCTGCATCGCTGCGGGCGCACACGGAGGATAGCCTAGCCCCGCTCAGAGGCAAGTGGGAGCAAGACATGGACAGGGTGCTTATCGATAAGGAGTGGGAGTGGCTCCTTAGGAGCCTGGTACGTATCCCCTGAAACATGCGCATGCGTCAGATACAGCTTTTCATTGTCCATAGAGCCTACCTTACGCTGAGCTAATCATTAGGTATTTTCACCGCTCTGACGCGTCTTGCCCTAGGTGCGATGAGCTAGATGCGGGGCTGGTTCACCTTCTGTGGAGCTGCCCCAGACTGGTCATCTACTGGCGTGAGATAGGCGAGGCGTTCGGGGCATGCACGGGCCGCGTCATTCCCTTCAACTGGCCTGAGTACCTTCTGCACCAATTCAAGAGGAGGCCGCAAGATAAGGCTTCGTCCTGCTTTCTAGATCTGGGTCTGGTGGTGGCTAAGCGACTGCTAACGAGGCGATGGAAGGCGCGCGAGCTGCCTGCTTTGCAAGTGTGAGTAGCCTCCCTTAAGGCATGGGCGCGGGTGGAATGGATAGCCATAAGACGGGAGGAGACAGTCGGGCTTCGGACAGAACCCATGGCGGAAAGGTGGGAGTGCATGCTTAGAGCCTTGTGGCCGCCGGAGGACGCGGACACGCAGGATACTAGAGCAGCCTAATCAGCTGCCCCGGATGGTCACGCATGCCGCGGGCTCCTCTACTGTCAGGGCGTGTTGCTGCACTGGGCCTGTCCGCGTCTGGACGCACAAGACTGAGATGCGTACATGCTTGCACACAATGACACCCATGGGGTGGGACGTCGGGGTGGGGGGGCGGGGGCGGAAGGGGATGAATAACATGATGTGGTTGTGCCGCAATAGTTTGAAAGTTTGAATGTTTGCATTAACAGTTAGATTACTGTCATCTCTATGTGTAAGTACACAGTAGTGGGATTCACCTCATGATTCTGTGATTATGTTATTGTGCACAATTGGGCTGGCAGGAAGCCGTGCAACACTCCAGAGGACTCCGGGGCACAACCCTGCGTGTATGTACCGAGCCATAACACACGCGCTGCCCGAATGTGTTAGTGTAAACATGGCCTCAGGACTGTACAACAAGCCGATCTGTGAAATGTTAACAATGCACTGGTGCGCCTGGATTGTCCTGTTAAAATATCTGAATATTGCACTGCCTTTCGAATACTATAAAAATGCTAATAAAATAGATTTGACAAAAAAAAAATGAGAGGGGGGTATGCTAATGGAGCTAGCTGCCAGAGAGGTGAAGCCTTTTACAATAGTGAAGAAATCTTTTGCACATTTGGTGTTGCTTTCGATGCAGTCAGTGAGCATGGAGAGTTTGGTGGCTCTAATTTGCTGATGGTAACATTTGAGGGTGGATTTGAAGGTGCTATTGTTTGAGCCATCCCAACTTTGTCTCCATCTGTGATGAAATTGCTTGCAGTGATGTTAAGTTAGCCTGCGTGATTTTAATTCCTGTGTGCTTATAGTTAGGGCTGGGCATAGTTCGCGAAGTAGCACTACACGAAGCTACGCAAAGTGCACTTCGCACTATGCAAAGCACTACGCGAACTGCGTAGCACTACGCAAACTGCGTAGTACCCTGTACTCACTGTGCAAGATGCCGTTTTCAATGATTGCACAGTGCGTACAAGCACCCGGCACTGTGCAATCATTGAAAACGGCATCTTGCACAGTGCGATCTGTAGTTTTCTGCCGCCGAGTAGATTGTTACTCGAGCGGCAGCTTTCTCAACCCCGACTGGTAGTTTCTCATCGCGAGCGGTCGTGGGCATACACGACCACTCGCAATGAGAATCCTTGAGAATCTTGCCGGGAGGTTTATTTTCCATGCTCACGATTGGCAACTTGATGTTGCTGATCGCGAACGAGGAAAAAGTCTCGCCGGGATGTCATTTTGCTTGCTCGCGGTCGCCAACTTGACTTTGAGGACCGCGAGCAAGCAAAAAATGACCGCTGCACTACGCTACACTATGCTACGCGTGTTTGCACTGTGCTACATGCAAACGTGGCAAACTACCCGAGCGTAGCGTAGTGCTTTGCCCAGGGTGGATCACTGACACAACATCGACAGCTAAAATATCGAGAGGACAAAATATCGAAGTAAAAATATCGACTGGAAAAAATATCGACTTCCTATCTTCAAACAGATAAGTCCAAAAATATCGACTCCAAAATATCGAGTGTAAAAAATATAGACTGTCAAAATATTGATTTTTTTAAATGTCTTAAAAGTAAATTAAAAGTAATTTAATAATAAATTAAATTAATGTAAACATATTTAAAATACTTAAATAAACGTAAAATTAAGAAATATTTGATGTAACTAAAAAAATATATATTTTAAATACATATATATATATGTATATATATATATATATATATATATATATATATATATATATATATATATATATATATATATATATATATATATATATATATATATATATATATATATATATATACATACATATTATTTACAAAACATATACAATATTTTTACCATAGGATAGCGAAAGGGTTAAATTTACTGTAACGACTCCAGTGAGTGCAACTGTAGGGAAAGCATTGGATAGCGTAGGGGTAAAAATTTACTATTCCCACTCCAGAGACTGCAACTGTAGGGAAAGCGCTGGATAGCGTAGGGGTAAAAATTACTATTCCCACTCCAGAGAGTGCAACAGTAGGGAAAGTGTTGGATAGCGTAGGTGTAAAAATTACTATTCCCACTCCAGAGAGTGCAACAGTAGGGAAAGCATTGTATAGCGTAGGGGTAAAAATTACTATTCCTACTCCGTAGAGTGCAACAGTAGGGAAAGCGTTGGATAGCGTAGGGATAAAAATTACTATTCCCGCTCCAGTGAGTGCAACAGTAGGGAAAGCGTTGGATAGCGTAGAGGTTAAAATTACTATTCCAACTACAGTGAGTGCAACAGTAGGGAAAGCGTTGGATAGCGTAGGGGTAAAAATTACTATTCCAACTCCAGAGAGTGCAACAGTAGGGAAAACGTTGGATAGCGTAGGGGTAAAAATTACTATTCCCACTCCAGTGAGTGCAACAGTAGGGAAAGCGTTGGATAGCGTAGGGGTTAAAATTACTATTCCACCTACAGTGAGTGTAACAGTAGGGTAAGCGTTGGATAGCGTAGGGATAAAAATTACTATTCCAACTCCAGAGAGTGCAACAGTAGGGAAAACATTGGATAGCGTAGGGGTAAAAATTACTATTACCACTCCAGAGAGAGCAACAGTAGGGAAAGCGTTGGATAGCGTAGGGGTAAAAATTACTATTCCCACTCCAGTGAATACAACAGTAGGGAAAGCGTTGGATAGCGTAGGGGTAAAAATTACTATTCCCACTCCAGCGAGTGCAACAGTAGGGAAAACATTGGATAGCGTAGGGGTAAAAAATTACTATTACCACTCCAGAGAGTGCAACAGCAGGGAAAGCGTTGGATAGCATAGGGGTAAAAATTACTATTCCCACTCCAGCGAGTGCAACAGTAGGGAAAGCGTTGGATAGCGTAGGGGTTTAAATTACTATTCCAACTCCAGTGAGTGTAACAGTAGGGTAAGCGTTGGATAGCGTAAGGGTAAAAATTACTATTCCCACTCCAGTGAGTGGAACAGTAAGGAAAGCGTTGGATAGCGTAGGGGTAAAAATTACTATTCCAACTCCAGTGAGTGCAACAGTAGGGAAAGCATTGTATAGCGTAGGGGTAAAAATTACTATTCCCACTCCAGTGAGTGCAACAGTAGGGAAAGCGTTGGATAGCCTAGGGGTAAAAATTACTATTCCAACTCCAGTGAGTGCAACAGTAGGGAAAGCTTTGGATAGTGTAGGGGTAAAAATTACTATTCCCACTCCAGTGAGTGCAACAGTAGGGAAAGCGTTGGATAGTGTAGGGCTTTAAATTACTATTCCAACTCCAGTGAGTGCAACAGTAGGGAAAGCGTTGGATAGCGTAGGGGTAAAAATTACTATTCCCACTCGAGTGAGTGCAACAGTAGGGAAAGCGTTGGATAGTGTAGGGGTAAAATTACTATTCCAACCACATTGAGTGCAATAGTAGGGCAAGTAAATACTTCTTATTTAGATATAACTAATATAAATAGTAACACCAATTACAAATTAATTAAAATATTTTACAATTGTGTTAAATATATTAAATAATCAATTTAAAATACAAATAAAAATTATTTATTAATAAAAATTACCTACTAATACTAATTATTTACCTATTAATAATAAAATAATTAACAATTTTAAAGTATTTTGAAAAATTAACTCAATACATTTTTTATTCAAAAATGTAATTACTTACAATTACATTACTTCACAAGCTATTCCCCTAAAAACACACAGCCCACTACAGAAATTAATTTAATAAAAGTAACATAATTATCAATTAATCAATTACAATAAAGCACGAAATATATTTCAATTATTTACAAATTAATAATTAATTTACAACTAATTCTAAATAAATACCAAAAATTAACATAACATGTTTAATTAATTATAATGAAATTACTTCACACCCTATGCCCCTATAAACCACAACCCACTACAGAAAATAAATTACTAAAATTAACATATTTATCAATTATTCAATTACATTTAATTACCAATTATTTTTAATTAATTGCCAATCAATTATTAATTATCAATTAAGTCTAAATAAATACCCACAAATTAAATTACATATTTAATTAATTATAATAAAATTACTTCCCACCCTATCCCCCTATAAACCCACAACCCGCTACAGAAAAAAAAAATAATAACATTAACATATTTATCAATTAATCAATTAAAATTGATTAGCAATTATATTTAAAATATTTACCAATTAATAATAATTTAACAATTAATTGTAAATAAATAGCAATAAATAAAATAACATATTTAATTAATTATAATTAAATTACTTCACACTTTATTCCCCTATAAACCCACTACCCGCTACAAAAAATATATTACTAAAAATAAAATATTGATTAATTAATCAATTAAAATTAATTAGAAATTATATTTTAATTAATTACCACCCTTTTCCCTTATAAACCCACAACCCGCTACAGAATTATATTACACAAAAATTAAATATTAATATTAAATTACCTTAAATTCGATATTTTTGTTGTCTATGTTCTGTCTAGTCGATATTATGTCCATTCTATATTTTTGAATCGATATTTTTGCTATTCTAGTTGATATTAATTTTTTCTAGTTGATATTTGTAAAGTCTATATTATGGCTAGTCGATATTATGTCTATTCTATATTTTTGACTCGATATTATGTCTAGTCGAAATTAAAAACTCGATATTTTGACTAGTTACCGCCCAGGGTTACTTATAGTCTTGTTCCCATGACTTTGTTGGCTTTGAGATGATCCAGGGTGTCTGTGCAGGTGGTGATCCAGTCATTAACATTGGAGACGGATTCAGGGACATTGTTGCTGTGTCAAGGCTGGTGGTGTAGGAGTTCAGAAGACCAGGATGCTTCTGAGATCATGTTCTAATCCTGTAGTGAAGATTTGATAATGGTGTTTCTCCTGGGTTATGGGATGTGTATGCTGAAGTTTAATCAATCAATACAGGGTTTTGTAGAGAGTACTACTCACCTGTGAGGGTCCTAAGGCAGTGGGGGGTGGGGGGGCTGAGCAGCTCCGTAGGGTAATTCGAAGAGCCTGGTCTTGAGGTCCTTTCTGAATTGGTGCAGTGTTGGGCTTCGTCTGAGGTGTAGGGGGAGTTTGTTCCAGGTCCTGGCAGTGAGGTAGGAGAATGATCTTCCACCTGCTCTGGTCCTGGGGAAACACGGGACGATGGCTAGGGCGAGGTTGGCTGAGCAGAGGTTTCTCTTGGAGACAAGGAAGGAGATTCTGTCATTGAGGTATTGGGGTGCAGTGTTGTGCAGGACTTTGTAGGCGTGTGTGAGCAGCTTGAAGGTTGTTCTTCTTTTGACTAGTAGCCAGTGGAGGTTGTGGAGGTGTTGGGTGATGTAGTCATGTCGTGGGATGTCAAGGATGAGTCTAGGTGCAGCGTTCTGGATGGTCTGGAGTTTGCGAAGGAGGTTTTTGTTGATTCCACATAGAGAGTGTTGCCATGGGCCAGTCTGTTGGTGATGGGTGTGGGTGATGGTTTCCCTGAATTGGGGTGGGGGGTCCACTTGAACATCTTGTGAAGTATGCGGAGGGTGTTGAAGCATGCAGAGGATACTGCATTGATATGGTGATTCATGGTGAGTGAAGAGTCGAGAATGATGCTGCGGTTGGGTGCGTGGTCAGTTGGGGTGGGTGGGTTTCCAAGGGCAGAGGGCCACCAGGTGTTGTCGCATGAGGAAGGGGTGTTGCCTAGTATTGTATTGTATTGTGATTTGTAAAGCGCGAATTGCTGCCCCAAAGGGCGTCCAAGCGCTAAGGCATAAAAAACAGAACTGATGAGTGATGGAGACGAGCTTAGATGGATCTAGTAAACAGGTAAGTTTTCAGCTGCTTTCGGAATGAGAGTAAGTTGGGATTGGACCTGATTTGTAGCGGGAGTGAGTTCCACATCTTCGCAGCGTTTAAGGAGAACATCCTTCCTCCGGTCCTGGCTCTCCGCACTCTTGGGACTACGGCTAGAAAAGCTTCCGTAGATCGGAGGTTTCTGTTAGGATGGTATTGAGTAACCAGTTTGTTGAGGATCCTTGGGCCAGACCCCCAGAAAGCTCGATGGGCGATGCATAGTGCCTTAAAAGCCACTCTCTGCTTTACTGGGAGCCAGTGTAGGGCGACCAGGGCGGGTTTTGCGGACTGCGTCCTTGGAATCTGCAGCAACGTGCGGGCGGCGCAGTTTTGGACGACCTGCAGTTTTCGCATGGACAGCTCTGGGGCCCCCACATACAGAGCGTTATTTGAGTCCAGCCGGGACTGGATCAGGCCCTGAACTGCCACTTGTTTTGCTTCCATTGGGAGGAGGGGGAGGACCTTCCTTAATGTTCTAAGTAAGCCAAAACAGATGGCGGAAAGTTTAGTGGCCTGGGTGGAGAAGGAGAGGTTTTTATCCAGCCATACTCCCAGGCTTTTTACACTCTCTTTGGGGATGGGAGGTGTGCCCAAGCATCCAGGCCACATGGAAGGGAATAAAGTGGGTGAAACAGAGCCTAGGAGCATGAGCTCCGTTTTATCTCCATTCAGCTTTAATGAAGAGCCTGTCATCCACTTTTTTATATCCTCTAGGCAGTTCATCAGGTTTCCTGAGGTGTGGCCGGTGCTTTCCTGCGTCAGTGAAACCACTAGCTGGGTATCGTCGGCATATGATACAATTTTTATGCCTGATGGTTCGACGAGCCCAGCCAATGGTTTCATATAGACATTGAAGAGCATAGGGCTCAGAGAGGAGCCCTGTGGTACTCCACAGTCTAGGGGCTTTCTGACTGATGTTATGTCCCCATCAAAGATCTGGAAGGATCTGTTATGCAGGAATGATTCCAGCCATTTTAGAGCGTCGCCTCCGACACCGATGTTATGCAGACGGTTCAGCAGAGTGGCATGGCTGACCGTGTCGAAGGCTGCACTTAGATCAAGGAGGATCACTGCCACTGATCCCCCTTGATCCAGTATCCTTCGAGACTCTTCGACGACTGCCAGCAAAGCAGTTTCAGTACCATGTTTTGGCCTGAAACCTGTCTGGGTTGGGTCCAGGAGTGCATGGCTTTCCAGAAATTGTGTCAACTGGGTATTTATGTATTTCTCTAGCACTTTACTTACCCAGGGAAGTAATGAAATTGGTCGGTAGCTAGAGTGATCTTCTGGATTGAGGGTGGGTTTCTTTAGCAGAGCCCGTACCATGGCTCTCTTCCACCCAGTTGGTACTGAGCAGGAGGAGATGGATGAGTTAAGGAGCTCTAGCACCACTGGAAAGATGGCTTGGCCTGCCTGGAGCAGTATTTCTGGTGGGGCAGGGTCGAGGGGAGACCCCGATTTGACTTGGGCTGCCAGTTGTTGCAGTATCTCCAAGTTTAGTGGAGAAAAATGATCCAGCCTAGGTTGTCCTTGCAGGGGGGAATTATTCAGGGGGCTTTGATTAATTGAATTGTTGTCTGTTACCGGGAAAGCAGAGTAAATCTGCGTGACTTTATTATAGAAAAAGTCTGCAAGTTCATCGCATTGCTCTAGCGATTTCGGGACTGGGGGGGCAGTATTGACAGTAATGCATTTTTTGACCAGATGGAAGATCTCCTTGGGTTTTGATTTTGCTGCCATTATTTGGTCTGAAAAATAGGCGGACTGAGCTGTTCTCACCCCGTTTCTGTAGGCCTTAATAGCTTCTTTATAGTGTTTTTTGTTTTCTGGAAGGAAATCTATTCTCCAGGCTCTCTCTTTTTTCCTACAGAGGCGTTTCAGGTCTCTCAGGGAATCTGAAAACCAGGGAGCAGACTTGTGTACTCTCTTAGGAGCGGATTTCTGTAGAGGAAGGATCGTGTCCAGTGATTTCCTGATCCAACCCTCATAGTTGTTATTTGCTTGGTTGGGGTTAGTACAGGGAGGTGGACGGGAGTCTTCAAGGATAGTTGTCCATGACTCTATGGAAAGTTTTTTCCAATTCCTCCTAATTATAGGGCGGGGGGGCAAAGATGGGAGTTTGCTGGTAGACCAGGTAAATGGGATGAGAAAATGGTCTGTCCATGGAAGGCGAGTGGGTTGGCCGACCGTTAGTCCGATGCAGTTACTAAAAATTGGGTCGAGCAAGTTTCCCTTTTCATGGGTGGGGGACCTAACCAATTGAGTCAATTGCAGAGCTGCCAGGTCCTCTGTTAGTTCCCTAGCAACAAGGTCTGTGGGGGAGTCAAAATGGAAGTTAAAATCTCCTAAAACTGTATAGTTAGCCGGAGTTAGAAGCCGATTCGCAACGATATCTGGTAGAGACCTAATGAACAGTTTTCCTGAATCTGGGGGGCGGTATATCAGGGTACCAGAAAGGGAGCTGTTCGCAGAGAAGTCTATTCTGAATGCAATGCTTTCGCATTCGGGAATAGCTTCGGATGAAATACGGCAGCAGTATTTCTCTTTTAGAATAATGGCCAGGCCTCCCCCTCTTCCCTTGGTCCTAGGATGAGGACTTCTGTTTTTTCAGAGTTGACCTTCAGGCAGCTGTTATTCGCAACAGCTTTCATCCCTTCTTGGAAGTTGCACCTGGTGTTGTCGGGGTCCTTGGTGAGGGAGAGGATGAGCTGGGTGTCGTCCGCGTAGGAGACAATGTTGAGCCCGTGGTTTCTAACGATGGTTGTGAGGGGGCCTTGTAGACGTTGAAGAGGGTGGGGATGAGGGAGGATCCTGGAGGTACTCCCCTTCTGATGTCTGTCGGTTCTGAGAGGAAGGGCGAGAGTCTTATTCTCTGTGTTATGCCTGAGAGGAAAGATTGTATCCAGTCTAAGGCCTTTCTTTGAATGCTGCCTTCATGGTGTCTGGTGGCTAGTGTGCGGTGGGAGACGGTGTCAAAGGCTCCCAATAGGTCACTGAGGATGAGGGCTGCTGTGTAGCCTTGGTTGAGGAGGGCGCAGATGTTGTTGGTGGCGGCGAGGATGGCGATGTTGAGGGTTTGGTTGGACCATGTAATTGGTATCGGTTTTCTATTCTGATGTTGCTGAAGCTGGTAAAGATAGGGTCAAGTCTGCATCCGGTGGCATGTGTGGGGTCTTGCACTCTCTGGGTGAGTCTGAGATTGGACAGGTCCTTAAGGAGGTCGGTAGTGTTGGGTTCAGTGAGATCCTATAGGTGGTAGTTAAGGTCGCCGACGAGGATGAAGGTGCTAAAGTTGAGGATCAGGGGCACAGCAAAGTCTGTGATGGTGATGCGGAATTTGGTGCACTGTACAGGGTGGTGACAGACAAGGGTGTCACTTAGGGTGCAGTTGGTCTATGATAAGGAGTTTGAAAGACAAGTTTTCCTGTTGCTGGGTGTTTTCAGAGGTGATGGAGTATTGGATGGATATTTATGAAGAGGATGACAATTCCACCTCCGGGACATGATTGTCCTGTCCTGTCTTGCGATTTTGTATCTGGGGGGGATTGCCATGGTGATGACGGGCTGACAATGTAGCCAGCCAAGTTTGGGTCAGGAAGAACAGGTCTGGTGAGCTCTCATGTAGCATATTCCAGCTTTCAGTGACATGTTTAATGAGGGAGTGTGGAGGAATATGCAGGACAGGGAAGGGTGTGGTTCAGTCGGACACAGATGTGTGTGGTTGTGTGTTAGGTGTGAGGTGTGGGGTAATGGGGGGATGCCGGAGGATGAATGTGAAATGGTGGGAGAACGCATCTTCATTGTTGGGCAGCGAGATGTGGCAGCAGTGCTGGGATCATGGAGTGAGGGTTCGTGGTAAGTAGTGATGAGGGGGGAGGTGGTTGGGAGAAAGACCAGAACAGCCGACTCAAATTCCACGCACCCCAAAGGATCCTACGATTAGCCCAGCTCTCCTACACCGTGGTCCCCCACACCAGAAAGACCGGATCGGTAGGCCACTCCTTCTCCTTCCGTGCTGCCAGTGCCTGGAACGACCTTCCGCTCCTCCTCAGACAGATAACATTGCTCCCCATCTTCGCAAGAAAGCTCAAAACCTGGCTCTTCAACAGACCCCCTCCTTGATGGACTGGAACCTGCAAACCCCCCACACCCCTCACACCATGAGACCCTTACGGTTGAGTAGTCGCGCTTAACAAACACCTGATTTGATTTGACCTGAGGTCCTGGCTCTGGGCATGGGTGGGACACGGAAGAGCGTAGATGGAGTTGCCTTTAAGGCGCTGCAACTGTCATTAAGTGAAGACAATATTGGCAGGAACCCAGTCATGCCACTTCCTGTGCAGATGGATGATGGGAAATCCAAATATGTCACTTCCTGTGCAGATGAATGAAGGGAAATTAATCCTTTAGATTGGCATCTTCTTTTAAAGACAGTTTTGGTGTCAGTTTTACTTCCTGTGCAGATGGATGACAGGCAATCTAGTGATGTTACTTCCTCTGCAGGTGGATGATGGGAAATTCAGTGATGTTACCTCCTATGCAGATGGATCATTGCTTCTGCTTTTAAAGTCAATTTGGTGGAAACCAGTGGTCTCACGTCCTGTGCAGATGGATGAGGAGAAATCCAATGATGACACTTCCTAAGCAGGTGGATAATGAGAAATCCAGTCATGTCCCTTTCTGAGCAGATGGATGATAGGAAGATATTTCACAAGGAGTGCATATGCCCTCAAAGTAGTTATTTTTAGTGCCAGGGACTACTATGACATTGTCTGTTTTTATAGACCAAAAATATATTTGTACTTTTAACCAAGGTGTTTTTTAGATTGGTGTGTGCCGAGCACGTCCCACATCAATACATTTTACAAAATATATGACAAAACACAGAAAACATTGACCAAGTCAAAAATCTGGCAGTGAATGCCAGACCTTTTGGTTTTGGCAGTGCTTGTTAACTCTGCAAACACTAATCTGTGTTAGTCCCCACCAAGGTGATACACAACAAGTCTTCAATAGGATGGCCTGAAGACCAAGTATATTTTAAAGATTAAACAACTTTTCTTATCAGGAATAACCTTTATATTCATGTCAATATAATCCACATATCACAAAGGCTGGCCATTGACCCATCCCTTTTAAAAAGACCTAGACACTTCGAAGATTTTCAGAAATTGAACTATTTTTCTTTTAGACTTATATCACAAACAATTATAGCACAGGCCAAATACGCTTCTATTTATTTTAATTTCTCTGCTTCGCAGCCCTGATTTCTAGTGATATGTAACCAATACATGGTTATTATTCGTATACCATAAATTGGTTTGGACCTTATCTGCTATAGCTCCTGACGTTTTGCATTACAAGTGCTGATTCCTGCACACCCACACCTCAGTCCTGCTAAGGAAGAGTCACAGGTGCCACAAGGAGTCATTTCCTTTTAATGTCAAAGGCCGGACGTAGAGTGCTGTAGAAGCTCACCTACAGGAGGTTAGGCTTCTAGTCCTTCTCCTACCTCTACTATGCAAGTGGCTTCCTCACATGAGTGAACTCTGGAAGCAAATGCATCTGCAGGAATCAGTTCCATAACATTAATCTTGTTCCTTCAAGTCCTTTTCCTCCTCTAAAAAGAAACGGAACTCACGTTTTAGAGGAGCCACTATTGAAATCTGTTATGGTTATGATTTCCATTTTTTGGAAAAGATCAGAGTCCCTACTATGTTCACAGAAACAAATGACCTCTTTCTTTGCCCTTTTCACCTTGTTCCTCTTTCTGTTGCATACTACTTGGGATTTCTTTCTCTCTCACTAAGTAGGGATGCCAGCAGGAAAAGAGATATGCTAGGTTATCCATAATGGGATTATATCTTATTCAGCACACCTTTCCTCTGCCAGTTCACACTCTTCCAGTGTTTAATTTGAGCCAGTGGTTTCCGATGCTTGGCACCAGCAGTTAATTTTCAACACACATGGTGGCGCTGATGGTATAATGTGAAGATGAGCAAAACAACAGTTGTTTATTAATTCATTATACATTAAAAACAACTAATAGCTGCCGCCCATGCCATTCCATAAGCTTTGGGGACCTTAAACAGTCTGAATTCTCATACCTGCAGTCGTGTGATGGTTAGTTGTTATGTAGGTATGTCCAGGGCTTTAAGAGGGACGAAATAACTGGGGGTCCCCCAAAGGGGCATGGCCAATGTTATTAACGGCGTGGCTTAAAAATACGTAAGCTAGAAATCTGTGCTTAGCATAGTGAAAAAAAAATAGCAAAAAAAGGCAATTGCCTCTGACACCATGAATTGTACAATCAATTTATCCCAATGTCCTATTTTATTGACATTGTAAGCAATTTAAATTTTTGCATTTTCTTCAAAAAACTTTTCAGTATTGCACAATAGGGTGATAGCACATTTGTTTAGATCATCTCCATTAGTAAAATACATTCAACAAAAAAACAATAATTAACCTAAATTCTTTACGACATTTCATTATATTACATAAAGACAAAAAATCGACAATTTACAACA
This sequence comes from Lissotriton vulgaris, assembly GCF_964263255.1. NCBI lineage: Eukaryota > Metazoa > Chordata > Amphibia > Caudata > Salamandridae > Lissotriton > Lissotriton vulgaris. Next base: position 1,671,145,988 of record NC_141685.1, on the reverse strand, counting down.
TTAAAGAAAAAAGAAAAAACTCTGATCTTGATGTTATTATTCTTAAAACATACAAAAAGTGTGCTTGCAAATTTGTTATTTTGCCAAATTCGCTAGAACAGTCCTACTTTCTTTCAGTGAATAAACTATTCTTCGAGGTATAATAATTTCCAACAAAGAAACAATGAATTTTGTCCTGTATAAGGTCGGAGAAATGTTTTTAAGGTTTTTTTGGCCGTTATTGTGAGATACGTCTCTCACTGTATGTCCTATTGGTATATTAGATCATAGGGCATCTAGTTCTCCTGGCCTGGATATTAAGCCTACGCGTTTCGACCTTCTTTCAAGTATCAGGATATGATTTAGGAAAGGTCTTCATCAGGGCTCATGCTAGTCTTGTGTAGGACATCATGCTATACCCTTTGTGGTAGAACGGTGGTTGTTCTTTGACTTTATCCTTCGTGTCTTTACATAGCATCAAATGTTGAAGCAACCGGTAAGGTAATGCTTTCTTCTTGGAGTAAGTTCGTGTTTGAAAGTCTTTACCGGGAGGTTTCTGGAAGACAACCTTATTGTCTGTATCTTGCCGCCTGGTTTCTGGATTTCATTTAGGCAGTTCCCAGTGCGTTATCTCTTCGTGGCGATTTTCCTCCTATGTCGGCGTTTCGTCAGTAACATGGGCATAGTGTGCTGCCCAACTTGTATTTTGCTGTTTCTGTCATTGCATCTAGCTATATGCAGTGCTTTAAATGCGCCGTTACTGCCCAATATTGAGTACTGGCATTTTTTTATTTTGAGACGGAGAGTACCGGCACTTCTCAAGAGAGACCTATTACTTTCAATTGGAGAGTACCGGCACTTCTCAGAAACAAGCAGGTACTCTGGTACAGAGTACCTTCACTTTTATTTATACATTTCAAGCACTGGATATATGATACAACAAGTTACATCATACCTACAACAAGTCAGTACTATTGGCTTTGTCAATGGTTGTTAGTTGCATAAGATAAATAAGCAGCAACTATGGCTTGTATATAATATTGAAAAGGCTTCCACTTAAAGCCCTGGTGACACCATGACAATGTTGCTGCTCCTGAGTTTCAACAACAGAAGGGAAATCCAGAGAGAAAATGACTCTCTTAAGGAGTTCCCTTCCCCTACAACGCTCATCTGGCATGACGTCATGCTGTAACTTCTCCACTAGTGAGAAGTGAGCCGTGTGAGCACGTGCACATCGATGTGCCTGCTGTCACTGCCAGGGCCGGACTGGGAACCACAACCGGCCCTGGCAAAGTGCTCAGCTGCCCCTCCCCCCTCCCCACTGAGGGGGGGGGGGGGCGGGGGAGATGGCCAAGCACTTCTCCGGGCCGTTTTTCGGCCTTGCTGCAAAAATGGCCCTGTAACAAAAACAGCCCCCAGGGGCCCAAAACCAGTCCCCACCCATGTGGCGCACCGAGGGATTGCCCGGTGCCCGCTATGGCCAGTCCGGGCCTGGTCACTGCACTCTGGAAAAAACATGGACCGCCTGTGCAAGGGCACAAATCAGAGCCCGAGAGAGACCCGTTTCGAAGCCCCCTTTAAAAAACTGCTGGTGCTCAGCACCGGTGAGACCCGGCCCACTTAAAGCCCTTGGTATGTCATTGGCAATGCTGGCAAGGGGTGGTGCAAGCTGCAGTGGCCTCCTGAGGAGAGCCCTGGCACTTATGTTTTTTACAAATTAAACACTGCACCCTTTATAGGGTGGGCAGTAAAGAGCCCCTGCTAATTCACTGTTGCTGCTAGTAAACAACTCTAAAGAAAAAAACAGCATCTGCTACTTTTATGAAGTCAGAAAAAACAACTTTTGTGCCTTTCTCGGTCAGAGCGTGGATGTGCCCCCAGTCACCCTGCGAAGCCGGGATCAGAGAGAATCCAGCAGTACGAAGCCAACAGCTTTGTTTTGCCTCTTGCCTGCCAAGAAGAGAGACTGTTTTTCTGGTGTGAATATTTTATTTCACTTACATATGTGTACTATGCTGGCAGATGTCCCCGTCGCGCCAGTTTGCCAGAGTTCAGAATAACGCTAATTGAGACTCGCAAAAACACTGAAAATATAAATTAGAATTTCCATCACGTTTGACTATTGTAGTCTGCTAATGATAAGAAAAGGTGAAGATTGATCAAATAGATGCCCAGAAAACAAGAAGTGCTCATACCTTTCGTAGGAACCAGCAATTGCAGAACACAAACTGAAACAAGCATTTGCACAGCCAACAGGTGTGTGATGGCTGCCAGCCGTTTGGCGCTGTCTGTGCCTGTTTTTATTTGTCATATTTTTTGTAAAACTTTATTTTTGGGGGAGGTGATGGGCCCTTGAAAAAAATAAAACATTGGCTGAAAGCTAAAATGTTAATGTTAATGTTAAAATGGGACTTTTATAGCGCAACGGCTACTCCAAAGGAGTGTCCCGGCGCTTTGAGCTCCTGACCAAGAGGAAGAACAGGGAACATAACAATAACAGAGAGGGGCACCCGGAAGGGAACAATTATCCAGCAAACAACCAAGTCTTCAAGTCTTTCCTAAAGACAAGCAGATTAGAGGTGTTTCGCAGAGACAACGGAAGCGAGTTCCATAGCTGAGGAGCAAGGAAGCTGAAAGACCGGCCGCCTAGCCGAGCCTTTTTAATGCGTGGTACCCGAGCCAAGGCCAAGGTTTCTGACCTGAGGGATCGTGCAGGTCGATAGAAGTCCAGCCTCCTCTGAAGATACTTGGCACCAGTGCCATGTAAGGCCTTATGGGCAAGAGTCATGGCCTTAAACAGTATCCTCTTCCGCACCGGAAGCCAGTGGAGGGATACAAGAAGATTAGAGGCGCTAGTGCGACGATGAAGGCCAAAAATGGCACGCGCAGCCGCGTTCTGGGTGATCTGCAAAAATATATTTGTAATCTCTAAATGCAGGTACGAGTTCCAAGCAGTGATGGAAACTATGTTGATGTGGATGTGCCCTGATTAAAAGAGCGGAATGCTGCCACTCACAGTTAAGTTAGCCAATGGCTGAAGAGGGCTGACCTATTGTCCCCATGCTGTATAAATCGGATGTATGACGTTACAACGCATACATTCACAACGCATACCATCACAAGGCAACTTTTACTACGCAGGATCCATTACAACGCATGCCATTACAACGCATGCCATTACAACGCAGATGCTATTACAATGCATGCCATTACAATGTAAGTATAGGTAAGTATATAATTGTATTAATATTATTTTAATTTTAATTTAATTACAATTTTTTAAAAATAATTAATTTCAATTAATTTAGGGTAAGTGTTGGATAGTGTAGGGGTAAAAATTACTATTCTAACTCCAGGGGTTGTAATAGTAGGGTAAGTGTTGGATAGTGTAGGGGTACAAATTACTATTCTAACTCCAGGTGGGTGTAATAGTAGGGTAAGTGTTGGATAGTGTAGGGGTAAAAATTACTATTCCAATTCCAGGGGGTGTAATAGTAGGGTAAGTGTTGGATAGTGTAGGGGTAAAAATTACTATTCTAACTCCAGGGTGATGTAATAGTAGGGTAAGTGCTGGATAGTGTAGGGGTTATAATTAATATTCTAAATCCAGGGGGATGTAATAGTAGGGTAAGTGCTGGATAGTATAGGGTTAAAAATTACTATTCTAACTCCAGGGGGGTGTAATAGTAGGGTAAGTGCTGGATAGTGTAGGGGTAAAATTTACTATTCTAACTCCAGGGGGGTGTAATAGTAGCGTAAGTGCTGGATAGTGTAGGGGTAACAATTACTATTCTAACTCCAGGGGGGTGTAATAGTAGGGTAAGTGTTGGATAGTGAACATGGAGTTTAATTAAAATAAATTTAATTTTAATTATTTAATGGAAATAAAATACAATTAAAATACTGAAAATTAATATAATAAATTAAATTATGATTAATTTAAGAAAATTAATTTAAAAATTGTAATTAAATTAAAATTAAATTAATATTAATAATATTATATACTTACCTATACTTACATTGTAATGGCATGCGTTGTAATGGCATGCGTTGTAATGGATCCTGCGTTGTAATAGTTGCGTTGTGATGGTAGTGCATTTTAAAAGTTGCGTTGTGATGGTTGTTTCCCGTACAAATCCATTGGAAATAATGCACATGTAATACAGTGGCCAGGATATACGTCACGTTTGTGAAGGAGTAACCCGTCCACCGAACTTTGCATCAGGCCCATAGTGTTTTACTTTGAGAATATCTATTCTTAAGCTATTAGCAAAAGAAAAGGAACACTTTTAACTCCAAAGTAGTACCGAAGGATAAATACTGTAAAAAAGCCAAAGTTGATAAGCCGTTCACAGAAAAAAAAACAAAGTCTATTTAGAACGCCACTTTTACTTTTCTTTGTATAGAACGTTCCACTTGCATTCAGAATTTGCACCCACAATTCTGTATCTGCTGATGCCACATAATGGCTTAAAAGAATTTATGCCGAAAATTCACTTGCTTATCTCGACATACAATCAGTGGCATAGCTCAGTCAGGAAGATTGGGGAGGAGGTGGGGGTGAGCTTCAGATTTTCCAACAATCAGGCTGGCAAATAATGGCAGGCTGGACCTCTCGGCGGCATTCAACACTGTACCCCACTCTCTGCTCCTTGATCGTCAATCAGAAATAGGTATTTCTGGATCGGCTCTGCAGTGGATCAGGTCCTTCTTGTAAGGCCGGTCACAGCAAGTTTGGCTTCCCCCGTGTGCCTCCGTGCCTATGCAAGTGACAACCAGCGTGCCGCAGGGGTCATCACTTAGCCCCCTTCTTTTTAACATCTATGTGACTCCGCTCATCTGTCTCGCGGAGGCATTAGGGGCCAAAGTGATGGCATATGCTGATGATACTCAGCTTTTGTTTTCCTGGAGTAAGGAGGATGACTCTGTCGTGGCTGCACAACACTGTCTGTCTTCTGTCTTTCACTGGCTTGCGAATGCACAGCTGAAGTGTAACAAAGGAAAATATGAGGTGCTCTTGTTTGGCTCTTTCTCTGCGGATTTCAGAGAAAGCTGTGGCCTCCCGGTTTTCCCCGGTCCATTGCGGGAAAAAGTGCCGTTTAACTTTTCGACACAAGTGAAGAAGTTGGTAGGGACCTGCTTTGGCACTTTGAAAATCCTGAGGAAGTTTCTTCCCCTTCTGCCTAGAAGTGCCAAAGAAACTGTGGTCCGCGCCCTGATCTCGTCCCGCTTGGATTATGCCAATGCCCTTCTGGTTGGTAGCCCGGGTTTTCCAAGAAATTGCAAGTAGTCCAAAACTCGGCAGCCAGATTGCTATTGGGTCTGTCATCTAGGCATAGCGTATGCACCCACTTGCGCACCTTGCATTGGCTCCCAGTTGAATCTCGTCTAAATGCTGTCCATCGCTCATCGGGCCCTCTTCGATTTAGGCCCCACTTATCTTCAGAAGAGATGTATGTTCTATAAACCAGGGAGACTGTTGCACTTGTCCGCTCAGCTGCTGATACAGACCCCCAGGTTCAATCGCCAAAGGCTCGGCGGGAGCTCCTTTGTTCGGAAAGCTGATCTGGCCAGGAACATGTTGCCCCTGGCGCTCTGGGGCACCCAGGATCCATTGTTTTTTAAGAAAAAACTAAAAACGCTGCTCCTTAGCTTTTGATCTGTGTGCATCTTGCTTTCCGGAGCAAGCACCGGGACACTCTTTGAGTAGCAGTGTGCTGTATAAATTAAACATAACATAACATACCATGTCAAACTACATCATACGGCAAGCAGGGCACATGAGAGGGGTTAGTGGAAAGTAAGACGAATGTGGATTGGTAGGGGCACTAAGTGAGAGGAAAAACAATATTTTGTAAAATAACCAGCATTTTGGAAGACTTTCAAAGCAGAGAGGGAGTGTGATTGTGTTATTTTGTCTGTCGGATTTCAGAAGGAATTTTTACATACACACAGACAAAATACCACACACACACTCCCTCTCTGTTATTTTGTTTTATGCGTATGAAAAAAATTCCTCGTGAAATCCGACAGACACCTCGCCATACCCGACTGAAAGAACCTGTACCCAAATATTTTCCAGAAAATACATTTATTAGGGGGGGGGTGTAACACCCCGAACACCCCAGAAGCTCTGCCCCTGCATACAATCTGACCGGAAGGATGGAGCACCACGATGGACAAGATAAGGCTCAGGCCACAGATTTGTAGATTCAAGATAGCTTAGTTTATTCTTTTACAATAATCTATTGAAATGAAAATGCACCAGTTAGAATAGATTTATATAGTTTTTGGATGCAGCCTCGGGGAAGACAATAAGATGCCAGTGAGTTAGCTAAATGGGTAGAGTTGTAGAGTGATTTGGGCAACAATTGTAGCAGGTCCAACCCTTCATAATTCCATAAATTTCAAGGTTTATAAAATGAAGACAACTGAGTTGAGTAACATAACTGCACTTATTTGTGGCATGTGCTGTATAGATATTATTCACATAATGAATGCACATTATTGTAACAAACACCCGTTTTGTTTGCTTCCTCCTAATGCAGAAATATCTTCCTTTATCCATTCCTCTTGCTTACATCTTGGAGTTTCTATTTTTTCATTGAACCCGATGAATGTAATTGACAATTTGTTAACTCACTTATTACCAAAATAGATATTGCTCTAAAAATATGCATCATTTGTTAAATTAAGAGCACATCATAAGATGTTTCATTTTAAGTTGCAGGATTTGTAAATCAAGCACTTGACTTAAAATTAAATGACCGCATCAGAATTTATAGTAAACTTGTGCTCAGTTTCCCATGCCTAACACTTGCTATCTGTGCTATCTGCAGGGCGACAAAGGGTTTCCAGGCCTAGGCGGCTTCAAAGGTCCGGCTGGATTTCCAGGGAAGATTGGCGCCCCTGGGCCACCAGGACTCCCAGGGCCACAGGGAGATGCGGGCCCACAGGTATGAAGCACTCACTTAAGACCAGTAAAACGATTTTCACCCATCCAGGCAAGGTGGTACTTTCATTGCTGGAGGGTTCCTCAAACACTGAAATAAAGGCCGGTTTCATGCCTTTTGTTTTCATTTTTGTGCCACTACTAGGCGGTGACCCAGATGTGCCGCTTTACGTTGCCATATGAAGAACGCCTGCCAGTGCAGCCTAGCTCCACTGGGTCGTGCATTGGTGAACAACATCAACTGACCACTTTTAAAGGGTCTCTTTGGGATCCTGTTGCAATGTATATAGATTTATTTTGGGAAAATCGACTATTCAGCAAAGAAAGGGAAATTTGGAGGTGTGTGTGTGTTTATTGGCTGTTAGTAGTACCATTGGATCCAGGTTGTCTAGGATTGCTCGCTCTATTTGTAGCCATATCAGCATGTATTCCTTGGGAGGTGATAGCCACTAAGCGCCTTGCTTTGCTATGAATGCGGTTTGATATGCTCTTTAGTCTGCTAGGTTTAGCCCCCCCAATTCCTTGCTTAGTCTTAGCTTTTTTAGGCTTATCCTATCTCTTTTCTCTCTCCATAGGAATGTATTAATCATCTTGTCTAGTTTGCGGTGAAAATCATCTGTGATTATTAGTGCAAGCATGCTCAGTAGGTAGTTAATCATTGGTGTGATCATCTTCATTGTTTCAACTCTGCCCCACCATGTAATAAATTTGGGAGACCAGGCCTCTAGAAGAGTCTTTGTCTTCTCTAATACTCGATTCTCATTCTTGTCTAGTGTCGTTTTGAGGTCATTGTTGAAGTGAATCTCTAAATACTTAATGACGCCCGTTTGCCAGGCCAGACCCGACCCACCAGAGGTTTCCTTCTGTGTGTATACGTGGAGGGGCTTGCACTCAGACTTGTCTTTGTTCAGCTTATATCCTGAGTTTTTTGAGTACTTTTCAATCGTTCCTATCAGTCCTGCAATGGAGCTCTTTGGTAGTTCTGTCACGATGAGGATGTCATCCGGAAGGCGGCTAGTTTGACCTCCACCTCGTTGATGCATACTCCTTCTCTTCCTCGTTGGTCTTGATGTCCCTGATTAGAGGTTCCAAGGCCAACAGGAAGAGCGAGGGGGGTAGAGGGCAGCCCTGTCTTGTGCCGTGCTGTAGGTCAAAAGGCCCTTAGACCGCCCCATTGATTACAATGCCGCTTTTGGGTTCCCGTATAGCGCCATTACCTTCTTATTGTATGCCTCCCCCAGATTGAATGCCATCATGCATTCTTCCAGGAAGTCCCAGAAGTCCTGGGCCTCCCCCTCAAAGAACAAGATAACCCTAGTTCTGGCCCAGACAAAATTCTGGCTTCTACATAAAACATACTGGACCCCGGCGCGACTAGAGGCACTAGGCCTCAGGGAAAACAACTTTTGTTGGAACTGCGAGAAAGAAAAAGGGGACCTAGCACACCTCATCTTCCACTGCCCTAAAGTAAAAAAGTTCTGGAAGGAGATATTCACGTTTATAAATAAAATGCTGGGATGTACACTAAAGCCAGAATTCTCCACCCTTACCACGGCGTTCATAACCACTGACCTAGAGTCTAAACAGGAAAGGGACCTGCTAGACCTCCTGCTGACCTCAGCAGTTAAAATGGTGGTCTCCAAATGGAAGGAGACACACAAGGCGACATTCAAGCGGTGGCTCAACTGGATAACACACCTTAGAGGCACAGACAGTATCGCACTACGCAACTCGCCCTGGAGACCGGCAACCAGGGGTACGTGGACAACACTGGATGAATACTTGGGTCACTTCGAGCCCCCATGAACAGAACAAAAGTAGGGCGGTAGCCCATAAGTTACACTCCTGCAGGCCATGGTAAAACCACAAGTAAGAGCTCTCCATGAGCACTTTTCTCTTCTTTCTTTCTCTTTCTCTTTCTCTTTTTCTCCCCTCCCACTTTCTATCACTCCTATACTAGGACAGTGGAAAGGGGGACATCCGATCATGTAGACAACTTACCTGTATAGTGTCATGTAAAGCCAGATTGTGATGTTACCCCATGAGGGGAAAGCAATGCTAATTGTATGTGTAAAATTTCTCAATAAAATACTTTGAAATAAAAAAAAAAGGGAAATTTGGCTGGATGAATAAAAAATTAAACAGACATCATTAGCAATCTGTGACCACTTCCAAACTAGAACTGGAATCAACTGATTGTCTCTTCAGAAGTGTAGCAAATGGACAAAGCCGGATTTAATGGAAACCAACTGTAATTACTGAACTAAAGTATGCTAAAAAAAGAAGTATGCACTGTTAGTGTATTGATATCTTTATTTAGCAAACTTGCTTTGGTTTATGGCTTTTAAGATCACATGGACCCTATCCTAAAGGAGCTGTTGCACAAATATAACAGAGCACTCCTATGTATGGAAAAGGAATACAATTACATTTTTTTACCGTATCTAAATGGAAATTAGTTTGCAAAAAGTAGGGAGAGGTAATTTCTGCCATGCAACTGCATTTGACTCTTTGAAACAAGTCATCTGGAACTAGCATCAGGACTGACAGTCCCTGCTCAAATGTTTCCTCCCCCTCATTTGTAGTGGGTTGTGGGGGTCAGAAGAATGGACTCTCACGAGACAAGACTAAAAACACATAAAGATGCTCCTTTCAAAAATGTCTGAGTCTTTGATATTTTTTGCTATTGTGATCAAAACATTTTCTGGGCTTGGATGATGAATCATTTCACCAGCATGGATTGGTGGCATATTTAATACACCTCAAGCCCATCTAGTCTGCTGTTGGCTCTGCCCAGTGACTTCGTCCATGAAGGGGAGGAGGTAGATGGGTCGGTAGTGGGGCTTGACTTTTGTGCTTTTCCAGTCGGTGGGAAAAATGCCGGTTTTGAAGGTGGTGTTGATGGTGTGTCGTAGTTCCGGTGCAGGGGCAGCTCTGTGGAGGATGTGCGGGGGGCAGGTGTCTGTGGGTGCTCCTAAGTGGATGCCTTTCATGGTCGATTCGGTGTCTTCGGTGGTGGCTGGGGTCCAGGCGGAGATGGTGGATTGGCTTGTGTTGTTCGAGGAGGGAGTGGTTTCGAAGTCTGGTGTGTGTTTGTTGAAGTTGTTGTCAAGGCACTTGATTTTCAGATGGAAGTAGGAGCTGAGCATGTTGCAGAGGTCGGAGGGGAAGCTTGATGTCCGTGGCCCCGCTGGGGGCTTTGATGAATTCTTGTATGATTTTGAAGAGTTCCTTCGTGTTGCTGGAGTTGGCGGTAATCTTGTTCTTGGTAAAGGTCCTTTTGGTTGATCTAATGAGTTGGTGGTATTCTGTCATGGTGTTCGTGTATGTGGTGCAGTCTCCCGAAGTTTTGCTGTTTCGCCTATTCTTCTCGAGACATCTGCAGGTGCGTCTGCATTCTTGTCTCAGCCCCCTTGAAGGACCTAGTACCTGTTGATCCTCCCAGCAGGTAGCATCACTTGACCCCCTAATTTCAGGGCCAGACCTACTACAGAATACACCGTCATTTATGTAGTAAGGAACACATTTATTGTGTGATATTGAAGTGTTCCTTTGTTTTCATCCCTACCCATATCTGTCCCTTTCTTCCATTAGGAACACTCCTTTTATCGCTATCACTTTTATTTTCTGTCTCTTATTTCGTCCCTTCCCTTGATCTATTGTTTCTCTTCCAGTTTCCTTTCCCGCTTTTCATAGTTTCTTATCCATTATGTCCCTCACCACGACTACATCCCTCTTTTTTCTAGTGATTCATTCTCAGCCCCACTAAAGGGGGAAGATCCTTGAGGTAGATATAGAAAATACCTGATGGTGGATAGACATCTAGAAGCAGTTGCTAGGGCTTCTGCAGACACCAGTTACAAAAAGAAGCTGGTATGCATGGTACGCAGGCGTTGTGAAAAGTATTTTCATCAAAAAAGCCCTTTTCGAAAAGCGTGCAGAATTCGAAGTCACTGTCAGGATGGCTCAGTGCTGGAGCACTTCCAGCTTCTCTTTTGAAATCAGACAAGCCTGTCAGTCACACTTGAGCCAATTCTGGGCACTAATATAAGCAGGCAGTGGAAATAGAAGAAGTAAGACATCACTTCTCCCTCATGTATGTTTTCAGGGTAATATGAGGCCTTAACCTTGTGGAAGCCATTGCAGCATAATTGTGCTATCCAGCCTGTGAAAGAATGGGTGTGAGCCAATGGAGATCGGGCACGCACCTTGCCCTGCATTCATGTCCATGCCAATAACTCTCTTGGCTTCATGTCTCTGTTCATACCATAGAAATTGAGGGACCTCATTCTTGGAGAATGTCAAACATGGTACGAATGGACAGAGTGACAAGTGAAAAAGGTGAATAAGCGCAATTACAAGGGTTCCCATAAATTTTGAAAATTACCAGTATGGAGATAACAGCAAGCATGAGAAAATAATTGCTATATTTACTCCATTAATTATTTAAACATCCAACAGTTAAACTCTGGACCGTGATGTTTCAACCCATCTTAAAATGGATGCTGGGCTCTTCTTTAGGACAATTGGTCTTGTAACATTTGAGTAGCAGCACAACCTCAGTGTGCATTGTCTTTAGGTCAATACTTTTCAAAAGGATAAAAAACAATGAGCTCAACAACAAGAACATAATCTATTGAGTGTGTCTAGAGAAGGAACCCAGAAAAAGTGTTCTGGTTGCTCTGTGGATTAAATTGGACCAGAGAGCCCGGTTGATTTAGTTGTGCAGGCAAGAGAAGCTGTCCCAATATTCGCTGCACCTGGTGCAAAGCAGACGGTGATGGCTGCCCTGTTGAACCCCCCAGCCCATCAGTATACATTACATAGTGGGTTGAAATGCCGACTAATCTTAGTGTTAGGACTGTTACAACTGCTCACTTGTTGGATCTTGACGATGATTACTTCTGACTTATTTTCACGACAAAATGATTGTTCAGCCAAACAACGTCACTCTTCACATTTTCTAACGTTTCTTTTTCATGTTTGTGGTACTATGCTGTCACCTGGTTTATGATTGTAGCACTATTACTCTAAAATGATATATTGACCTGTTTCAATCATTGTCGTTCAATGAAAATGATTTGATGCAAACTCAAATGCCATGCTTCTGACTTTATCGAGTAAATATAATGCAAGTGATTCCAGGATGTTTGATGGACACTGTTACGTCGGCTGGCAGTGTGTGCCCATATCTATTTGGTGAATAAAACCTTAGAGCTGATCTATGAGGAGATAAGCAGTGGTCATGGGTGCTCCTCATGAGGCAGCCATGTGTGGCCTCTGTGCTGCTAAGCCTGAAGTGAGTGTGTAGGATAAACATAGTCTTTGTTGGGTAGATCCTGACGAGCCAGTGTCTCTACCTTCAGAAAGGACTAAACTTGCGTGAACCCACCAGTGGGACAACCCGGCTCATTGTGTTAGGAGCCTGTGTTCAGACAAGCACAAAGTATTAAAAGAAATTGTCAGGCCCAGATGGGCTGAATCCTTTGATTGAGTAGTAAGTGAGGGCATGCAGGAGGTCAACGCTAAGAGCGGAGAACCTAGGAAGACAGCTGAGACGTTAGTTCACCACAGAAAAGGGCCATCAGACCCCTCATCTGGATTTTGGCCTGAGCCATTGCAGAAGTCTAACACTTTCAAGGAAAGAATTTCAGGCAAAGCTCAGTATTTAGATGGACCCAAGAGGGAGTTAGGAGAAATTGACCACGGAATCCTTCACATGAGAGTGTCCATCTCACGATTATTTGCTACCACCCAGAATAATTATGGGACACTTCTGAGTATACACCATCAGGGAGAGAGGAGATGTCCTTGCCTATGGTAGAGGAGAGACGGAACGTCACCTCACTGTGTGTGAGCCACAAACTGTAATGTTTGATTTTCAAAGTGAATCAGAATATACCCAGTTTCCAGATCCCCTGGCTGTGTGATAGACGCATGTGTAAAATAAACTTCCCACAGTAGGGCATCTGACTAGTTTAGCAAAACTCACATGGAAGGATTAATGGAGTCACAAATCAGGTTGGTGGCATGGTAAATATCTAAGAATGACTGGCTAGGGGCTATGTCTCTTAAATGCTTGGCACACTAGACCAAGGAGGAAGTGTAGTCATGTACTGGTGAGAATCAAACCAAACCACACATCATGGTGTCACAACTGAGAGAGGTATGTAGTGCCTAGGTTGGAGAGCCAGTGCTATATTTTGGTGTAAGCACGGCTTGCCACTCGTAGTGGAGTCACAAACGCAGAAATCCCCAAAGCTAATTTCATCTTAGTGATCAAAGATCGTTGTCTTCTCATACCCCGAACTACTACAACACAACAAACATCTGCTTCTCCCCACACTTGAATGAAAGAGTTACTGCTTCTGAAAGACTCCTTTTTCCAGGGCTTCGGGAACTTGTCCTCTAGCACAATCTCCAGGTCTTTGAGCAACCCACTCTGCTGAGCTGAAATTAATCTCTATGCGTAGCTTGCATTAAAATGGAACTCCATACATTTTGATTGAAAATAAGGTAAATCCTACCGATGGTTTGGCAGTCCACCAGAGCTGTGTTTCCCCAACGCATTATGATATTATTGCCACTATGAATCGCAACCCTGCTGGTGGTGCTCTCAACCCTACCTACCCTTCCTGTGACGCATTGAGGTCATGAACTCAGCTCGGATAACCTTGACAGTACTTTCTTCCTTCACCTCACCCTGGAGATGTGTATCCCATCTTATTTTTGTTGTGTAATGGGTGTAAAACGAACTTCCAAACTGCGACTTGCTGGGAATGGCCATTAGTTAAAAAGGAGTGGCTGTTCTTTAAGACATATATCAAGAAATGCTGCTATCTAAAAACACATATTTTATATACCAGAACAACAGAAGTAGTTACGTTAATCTACAGAGTGAATAGATAGAACTGCAGTACATTCATGTTTGTTTTACTATAACCGAAACACCCTCTGATTGACTTTCTTCCTTTGACATTCATGCAAACTTTGCTTCTCTATATACCTTGTAACTTCTCGAATATATGATTTACAGGCACGTGATGTAATTCCTGATGCTGAGCTGCAGAGAGGAAACCTTAAGTCACAAATTCATCACTGTCACCCATATTCACAGATTTTTTAGTTTTTCCTCCTACAAACCGCAGCCAGTCTTCCCCCTCAAATTCAAGAGGGAAAAGCATCAATGAGCAAAATAAATGAGCCTGGTCATACATATTTGAAAGGCTGAGGCTTTCATACACAAGGCCTAGCGAGGACCCTGACGCAGACTTGATTAATCTGCGACGAGATCCCACCCCCTCGCTGATTAGCAAGAAGGCATCTCAACTTGAGCCAACACTGTCATTAGCCAGGACTCAGAGTTCAAAACTGAGAGCATGGGACCTGGTGGAGGGGAAGTACTAGGTGGGCAGGATGGAGGGATTACAGTGCGGCATACTGCAAAAAAACATGCAAGGGTGATAAGGAAAACTAACCTTTCAGTGAAGTTCAAAAGTTGAATCTGTCAATCTTGTATTATATATATTTTTTTTCTTACACTTATCAATCCATCCTGGCCCATTCATCCATACACACACCCACCTATACATTCATCTATTGATTTAGCCACACACCCACCCATTGATAAATTCATCCACATCCACCCATACATCCAAGTACTCACCCATACGTACATACCAGCGAGTTTAGCCCACCTACAAATGCATGCATCCTCTTACTGACTCCCACTATTCACTAGCCACCATTTATCATCTATCCATCCCTGTCTGACAGTTTGAAAGGCTAAATATTTCAATACTCATTTATGTGTCTGTCAATCTATCTTTCTTTGCATCGCTCTGTTACAGTGCTTCCCAAATGTTTTTAAATGACGACCCAATTTTTAGAACAACACATTTTTACAGCCCACCTAGCTTTAATAGACATGAAACTGGGGTGATAAGTTTTTAATTAGGGCTGGGCAGAGTTTGCAGAGTTCCTCTACGCGGAACTCCATGAAGAGACAAACAAATCTGCCAAACTACGAGGAGTTGCGTGAGTGGTGGAGTGCGTTACCTTGCACCATTCGCGCAGATTTTTAGTGCTATGTGTTTGTCCCACACTGTAAAATCAATGTGAACAGCATCGCGTGCAGTGCAGGAGGGTGCTGCTTCTTTCTGCCATTCAAGTAGAAGTTCTACTTGAGTAGCAGCTTCCTCAACTCTGTGGAAGGTTTCTCAACGCGAGTAGGAGCGACCCTCCACAACCGCCCGCATTGAGAAATCTCACTGGGAAGCAGCCTAGCTTTAGATTTTCCTTTCCTCGTGTGAGGAAAAAAGTATGCAGAGTATTTCAGAACTCGGCTAAATCTGCGGCGCGCAGAGTGCGAAAAACTCCTTGAATGGAGCAGAGTTCACTGCCCAGGCCTATTTTAATGTAATAAAAGCAAATGTTTATAAATGTCACAACCATTACTGTGTGAAAATTATGCCCTGTTATGCATTTTCGACTGACACTCAATCTCTCTCTCTATGTATATATATACACGCGACATTACCAACACACAGATCCCGGCCTGACTCACCCTCTTAGTCTGTCAATCTTGTGCAGACGCCACGAAGCGCGCCCTCCCCTGTCACCAGATAAACACATCCAAATACCGGCTGTGGTGAACATTCCTCAGACCGAGCGGAATACCACTATTATTATGCCGAGTGGGGGCCACCCTCCAAACACACCAACTACCCGTTACCAGGGGGGTTGTAAAGATACAGCAGTGCCAGAACACACAACACAAAGGGCTCGATTCCGATCCGGTAAAAAAAATCCCCCGTACGAGTCGTATTCGTAGCCGTTTCCGTACGACTCGTAAACACACCGTACGACCCGGCGAGTACGATCCGGACCGGGTGAGCAGGACGCTATTCGTACGGTCGGCGTCAGGTAAGGGCGATTCGTACGGAAAAGCGCTCAATCACATACACACCGTACGCCGCGTACCCCCCATGATCGCCGGGGTACGCGACGTACCCCTGCGATCATGTGGGGTACGCGCCGTACACCCAGCGTACATGGGGTGCGCACCGTACACCCACCGTACATGGGGTACGGTGCGTACCCCATGTACGCTGGGTGTACGGCGCGTACCCCACATGATCGCAGGGGTACGTCGCGTACCCCGGCGATCATGGGGGAAACGCGGCGTCCCCAGGGGGGGCGTTCTGTACTTGTTTCGGCGCGAACTATGCGTTTACGGCTGTTTCCAGCTCCCGTAAAAAAAAGGCTCGTACGTTGCGTACCCGACACAAATCGTACTTGCTGGGTCGTATGAACCAGCCGCGAACCGTAGCGATGTCACGTACAGCGGGTTCCGAGTGAGACTCGTACGGATATTTTAGTAGTACGAAGTCCTGTACGACTCGTACGGTCTTTGGCTCCTGGTACGGATCGTACTTCGTCGTACGTACGGGGACGTGTACGGGTACGATTCGTACGGGGAAAATTGCTCCGTACGACGATTCGGAGCGCATTTTACCGGATCGGAATCGAGCCCAAACAGTTGGAAAAGCTCACCTGCATGACGGTCATTACAGAAACCGCGCACCCAGGTTCCTCTTAAAACGGCCTACATCAGTCTTCTATGTCAATTACAGCACGTATTTGCACGTACAACATACATGGAACGGAGGGTCACTTTAATTATGTCCAAAGACACTACAATTCCGTTATTCGTTACAATAATAATGTGATCATTTGGAGCACCCAGGCACAAGTATTTAAAACTCGAAATGTAAAGACTTATTTACATGTCTTTTATTATTTAAACCATGACTTGCACTTCTTATCTGACACAAACTTTTCCATGTCTATCTCTATGTCACATGTTACCTGGGCTAACCACCTTACCTCTAATTGGTTACTTTGCACTAATATAAATAAGCTCACTTCCATGGTGATGACAGATGTAGTGAACAAGGCGGACTTGTACGCCGAAACGCGTCTGGTCGTTTTTTGATTAAAATCCTTTGATCTTCAAACCCACGGAGTCGGTGCCTGTTTTTCAAGGTCTAAAGAACCAGCATTGGATCTTCGATGATCCCTCTCACAGACCGTAATGGAGGCGCACACCAGGAGATATATATTCTTTAGAAATGTATTTGCCACATACAAAACAAACACCCGACAGACGCGTTTCGGCTACACGCCTTTGTCAATGTCGGTGGGGTCCACATTTGTAAACAAAAACAATAAAGTTTATCGACATAGAAAGGTTCATTTTGTTGATGGAAAGCAAGGAGGGATTCGCAAACTCAAATGATTACATTTCTCATGGCCGCCATCATGTAATGTATTGTTGTCTCATACATTTTAAATTCATTTGTATTATTAGTAACCCTTATTTACATGTGTAATGCATGTCTTTTTGTTGTATTTGTCTGTACAATTATATACATAATCTATATGCAGTTAATATCTCTCAAGATATATGTTATGTAAACTTTATACAAATATATACACACTCAATCTCGCCCTGAATGGGAAAATGTGACATTTGATTAGAATGTAATGTATTGTAAAATCATACATTTCAAATTCATTTGTATTATTTGTAACCCTTATTTCCATGTGTAATGCACGTTTCATTGTGTTATATTTGCCTGTACAAATATACACATAATCTATGTACCATTAATGTCTCTCTAGATATATATATTATGTACAGTTTATACAAAAAATGTATTCATATATATGTATGTATACATATCTACATATATACATATATATACATGTATTTAATATATACATATATACATATATCTGTATACATATATACATACATATATATATTTTTGCTTCCTCTTTTCGCCAGGTCGCGCACTTAAGCACGGGTGCTTTGTTGCGAGGGGCGAACCTCGCTCGTATTTCAGCTCCTTTTTCTCCGTATTTTCCAAAGAAAACAAGCACTCACGGGAGGAGGATCAATCGGTTTTTATTACTGATCCTCTGAGCACCAGACGCGTTTCGGCTACTGCCTTTGTCATTGACAAAGGCAGTAGCCGAAACGAGTCTGGTGCTCAGAGGGTCAGTAATAAAAACCGATTGATCCTCCTCCCGTGAGTGCTTGTTTTCTTTGGAAAATACGGAGAAAAAGGAGCTGAAATACATATATATATATACATATATATTTAAGAATATATAGATAGATAGATATTCACTGAAAAAAACAAAGGTTACAAGGACATTATTGTTAGGAAATACAGTTGATAACAACTTTAGCAAATCACAAAAAATCCAAATGTTACAGGGATGTTATAGTTAGGTTTCATATTGCACATGCACAAAACCATAGAAATTTAGCAGTTATAGTTAGAGTTATCTCAGGTAACTATAACTCATTCCTGAAGGTAACTATACCTTGTGCCCACCATGCACAGTTTTCTCATCAACAATTTCTGCAGTGATATTATCAATGATGTCACAGAAAATGTTATGAGTAATGTAATTAGCAGTGCATGGCGAGGGCGCTTGTTATAGTTACATACGGCCATGCATGGCGAGGGTTTGGCTGCAAGGCCTGCAGCCAACCCCCTACATGCTGCCCCCCTCCTCGGCTGATTTCCTCAAGCATCTTCCAGGAATCTGTGATAAGATGAATCCTCGTATAGAGAAGACGACAAGAGTACAAAGTGGTGAACCTCCACCAAACAAGGGTACTTTCTCATAACTATGAAGTAAGTGCTTCTTTGTTTGGTGGAATTGTCCTCATACTCCTCTGCATCAAGAACGCATCACCAAAATCAGTGGAAAACCCGCTGGGTGGCCTTTTGGCAAGCTGCCCAGAATCCTGGCAAAAGACGGGAAGACCCTTGCCTACTACTAAGGTGGATGAAGCAAGGCCAAATGGGAAAACTTCTAGGTGATTATGTGCATTTGCATACTCATAGTAATTTAAAGGGAGAACCATGGACTGTGCTCTCACCAGTACAAAAAAGAACCCACTTGTCACAGTCACTACAGATTGCGCTCCAATAGATCAATGATGCATTCACCTCTATCAAGGGTTTCAGATAGTTTTTTAATGTAGAATTGCAGAGAAAACACACTTGCTTTGCCTTCACCAAGCCCAAGACGTTAGGATCATTTGAGTTCACTGCCCAGGCCTATTTTTCATGTAATAAAAGCAAATGTTTATAAATGCCACAACCATTATTGTTGAAAATGATGCCCTGTTATGTATTTTCGACTGACTCTCTCTCTCTCTCTCTCTCTCTCTCTCTCTCTCTCTCTCTCTCTCTCTCTCTCTAATATATATATATATAAATATATATATATACACACACACACAAATATATATATATATATATATATATTCACTAAAAAAAACATAGGTTTCACATCAATTATAGTTAGCTGGAAATTTTACTGACATAAAACCATTGAAATTCAACGTTACAGTTAGTTGGACTCACTATAACTTGCGCGTGTAATGCACTGCTGATGACGTCACATATTACATCACTCATGACATCACTGATGACACCATCCAGTGAATGTGTGGCTTTCTGAAAAATAAATATATTTTATATATGTATATGTAAAGGTCGATGGAACAATAAATGTTTAAATAAGTGTGTAAATGGATGTTTTTTTTTAAAAAAATGATTGATTAACTGGCATATTAAGTGTATCTTAGTGAATACATATATTAACGATTAATGTTTAAATATTTAAATATATGTATCAGTGTTTCACTTTGTGTATAAATGGCTGCATGGGTTGGTGAGTAGCTACATATGTGTGTATATAGATTATTAGATGTTTTTTTAGTATCAGTATGAGTGTCTGTATGGTTTGGTGGGAGTGTTACTTAGCACATAGATGCATCAATGACTGACTCACTGTTTGTATGTTTTTTGAAGACGGTATATGTGCAGGACTGTATGGGTGGATGAGTGTGTATATGCGTGTGTTAGTGAGTGAATGACTGTCTCATTAGTGTCTTTATCAGTAAGTACATATGTTTTAATCTAGTGTATGTGAGTATTGATGTATATGAGTGAGTATATGTGAGAGTGAGAGATTGAAAGAGTTCATGTTTAAATAATTATGTGTTTCTATAAGTGATTGTTTAAGAGAGTAAGTATATGTAAGTTTCCTTAGAAGTAAGGTGGTAGTGTGTGTTTAGCTGTATATGCAAATAAATGGATGTTCAATAGTTTATTTGCATGTGTGAGTATGTGTGTGAGTAACGTTTGGATGACTGTCGGTGTGTAACAGGATGTATAGGTGTATCACTACATATGATGAGTGTATATATGTATGAGTGACTATATAGAACTGTTGGTGAATGAGTGAATGTGTATATAGATGGTGGAATTATTGAATTGGTTGTTGTAACTGGTATGGGTATCTCCATTTTTAAAAAAATTTTAATTTATATTTTTCAATATGTGTTTCATGGGTTACATTACAGTGAAAGGAGGTCTGTCACACTGTCACAAGGATGATGTCATCAGTGATGTCATGAGTGATGTCACTGACCATGTCATGAGTGATGTAATATGTGACGTCATCAGCAGTGCATTACACGCGAAAGTTATAGTGAGTCCAACTAACTATAACGTTGAATTTCAATGGTTTTATGTCAGTAAAATTTCCAGCTAACTATAACTGATGTGAAACCTATGTTTTTTTTAGTGAATTTAATAGGTTTTTTAAATGCTGATTCCTAACTATAACTGGTCTGAAACCTATGTTTTTTTTCAGTGAATTTCATAGGTTTTTTTAATGCTAATTCCTAACTATAAGTCTCACTTTATAAGTAAGACTGTTAGCGCTCTAGTTGTTTAGAACACTCTGATACATTCTGTCATTGGGCTACAGTTGGGCTATTTTTGAGCTATATTCTTTTTTTTGTCTCTGGTGGCCATCTTTGGGCTACATTGGGCTACATTGGGCTACATTTGGGCTACATTTTTGCTCTAACATATATAAAGCCCAATGTAGCACAATACATATTTTTCCAAAGTTAATTTTCGTAAAAAGCACTTCAGAATAGGGCTACCTGTCCCTACAATTTTCCCATTTTTTTTTTGGGAAGCGCTCCCGGTGCGCGCCTCGAGGAGCGCCCCGAAAAGCGTACTTCTATAAAGCGTCCCGGGGCGCGCTTCGGGAGCGTCCCGAGAGCGCCAATATCGCGAACGAAAACATGATCGTGACGTATCGCGTAGCCGCGTCCGCGTGATACGCACAGCTTGAGCGCACCCGGGAGCACTCGAGCGAATACGATCGCGCAACGTAGGCGTCTGACACGCTTACGCGGCGCGCCCCAGGCCGCGCCCCGCGGCGCGTTGCGTAAGCGCGTCGGGTCATGTGACCAGAAAATAACACTTTTCATTGGTTCATAACAGTTTTGGTTTCATAATGATGAAGCCCATGGTCATGTGACCTGTAAATAACACTTTTCATTGGTTCAATAATTATTTTTTTCTAAATTTAGAGAAACGCACCCATTTCTCTCACTATTGATTTTCACTTGGAGAGAGCAAGAGGTGTTTTGTGAATTTTCAACTCATTACTTTCCTGATCTACAGCAATGGCTGCAAGGGAGTCATCCAGCAGTGATTCAGATGGATTTGTGCAAGAGGACCCTCCTCACCAGAAAACAAAGAACCACTTCATCTGGAAATTTTATGACATCCCTGAAGGACAAAAAAAAGTTAATGCAAGTAAAGTAACTTGTAAAATATGTGGAAGTATTTTATCCAGAGGCAATCCTCTAAAAAAATACAGCTTTGGAAATGCCAATTTAATTAGGCATGTCAAAAGAAGACACCCCAAAAAATTATTCCAGGGAGAGTGTCAGGGAGCTGGCAGAGAAGGCACGAAGAGATGGCAGCAGCACCTCCACTGGTGGAGCAACACCTTCAGGTTCAACACGTGCAAGAATGGTCCCTAACGTCCAGCCGGTTTTTGCAGGCATAAAATTTTTATGCAAGGACTGTGACGAACTACTCTGTTATGGGGAGCAGAGCGTTGAACTCATTGCAATAAAGAAACAGGAACACCGATGCTCTCCCCGTCCCTAAATTTTCTCCTTTTTTTGCTCCTGTTGAGCATTTTTTGAATCCCTGTTTTTGTTTTTCCCCTGTAAAAAATCCCCAAAAAATATAAAATCGTTTCAAAAAGTATAAAAAAATATAAAACAACAAAAACAAAAAAAAGTTCTTTTCAGAACTACCTCCAATTTATAAAAAAATGCTATTTTTTTTTTAAAAAGTGTCATTCTTTTTCTCATTCGTACGCTCCCCGGTGCGCGTACCGGGCGCTCCCCCGGCGCAAATCAAAAAAAAAATTTTTTTTTTTGCCCCGTACGGCCCTTTTATGATCCCCACATCAAACCTAGGGAGTCAGGGGGGGTGTACCCTGCCCCCTTTTGCTCATTTCCCCCTTTGATTTTTACCACCTCAATCCTACCGAGGTACAAGATGGCGGCCGCTGCGGACTGTTTCGAATGTTTACAGACACCCGAGAGCCAATCAGCTTTCCGTACGCAAGTCGCGTGGCACGCTTTGAGCGCTCCCCGGTGCCCGTACCGGGGCGCGGCTCTAGATATATATATTTTTTTGAACCTAAATTACTCAAAATCCACTGGAGCACATATCCTGAGACATAGCAAAGGCACATCGGGCTACCAGTCCCTACAATTTTGCCAAATTAGGTGGAAATCCATTCAGCCGTTCGGGCTAAAAGTGAAATCGACCGCCCTATGGAAATTAACATGGGGAAAACGCGTTTTGGGACCCCCCTTTTATCTCGGCCCCCGCTTGACGCATCCCCCCCAAACTTTCAGGGAAGGACCGGAGCTCCGCGAGGCCATTTTGAGGAAATTTTCAGGCAGATTCGTAAACCGGCGCCAAAGTTATTCCAAATAGAATTTTGAGATTTAACATTGAAAAAAATCCTAACTATAACTACCTACTGGTGACCGCCAGTAGGTAATATATGTACATATATATGTGTATATATACGCATATATATATATATATTCATCAAGGTTGCCCAACAACTTAGGAACGCACACCACCGCCTCGAGTCAAAAGACCATTTATTCTGGAGGAACCAGCGTATTTACAGGCTTGCTTGTTCCGTGCCTGACCGGTTTCGGGGCCTCCCGCTCCTTAATCATAGGCGTGCCTGCAGTCGATCGTGTGTTCTCCGTGGCCAAACCACGAGACAGCATGAGGTTCATTAAAAGCCTTTTTGTCCTTTCAATGGGTGTCTTTCCCTCCAGTGGTCGTGGCTCTCTCCGGTGAGTAGTCACGTGACCCCTGTGCATGCTGGAGCTTGTAGTTTTGAAGCCTCGGTATCTGCCTTTAATTTTGCATGTTTAAACCCTCCAGTGGGTTACAAGCGTGTTTGCGCTGGTTTTTTGTTCTATCCGCTGCTCCCCCAGAATGAATAGTCTTTTGACTCGAGGCTGTGGTGTGCGTTCCTATGTTGTTGGGCAACCTTGATGATATAAATATATATATATATATATATAATATATATATATATATATATATATATATATATATATATATATATATATATATATATATATATATATATATATATATATATATCGAACAACCTCCGTCTCCTCCCGCAATCGCTCTCACTACAATCATGCTGTGGACACAGACACGGAGCAGAATTTCAGATGCTGGTTAGATTTTATTCAGCTGTCGCCATAACGTTTCGGCACAAAGCCTTGATCACATGACAGCGTAACCACATTTTACGTGAGTTTTTAAAGTGCACAGTGCTGTTTCGTGATTGGTCTAATCTTAATCATGAATATAAAGGAAAGACTTTGTCACAGGCACATCGTACCTATACATACAGGTTCGAAATAACTAGTACATAAGAACTTTGCCAGTACTTAGTTCCGCCTTTAAAATAAAAATATGCACATTTGTGATAAACAATCTTGGGTTAAATCCCTGATCATATTTACAACTCATTTACACATTTTCAAAATTGTGGGATAAATCCCTTAGTTGTAAGTATTGCACAAATGTTAAATTAATGGTCTTCCCGTGTGAATTAACCCCATTCCCCAATACGTGTAAAGTGCTTTTATGTGCTAATAAATATTAAAAAATGTATAGTTTGTCAGAGTAGGACTGAGCTTCTTATTTCAAATCCTTTCATTTCTTCAGTTCTGTTACTGCTCACATTGTCCCCTTCCTCTCTTATTATACAACACATTTCATTATTTTACCTTTGAGCTTCCCTTGCTATTATTTACTAATGGGCTTGATTTGATCAAGGTTTTATCATTTATGATGGAGTGTTCTGAGGCTTAGTATTTCAATTCATTACACAAGGATATGGTTATGACCTTCTTGTCACGTTCAAAAGTTAATAATTTTTACAGACCATTATTATTGCATACATTCTACTTTGGTTATCAGTTCGGGCTATAATACTGTGAAATATACTTTTATAAACAGTTTTCAGATCTTAAAACGATAAATATACTAAAATATACCAAAATACATTTTTCATTATATGACAATACAAAAAGCATTATAAATTCATTTATATACAATATGGAAAATCTCATGTGTTTTCCTCAGTATTTTGTTACCCGATCACTAACTAGGTTATAAACCATTCTAATGCAGACATGTATAAAGGTCTTCAGTGAGGTTCAAACCCCCTGGCTGTTTACTATTGAACTTTAATATATAGTTGGTCTCCATTTTGTGAAATTTGGTCTCCCTATTGCCTCCTCTCCTGCTAGCTGTAATGGCATCCACTACAAAATATGTCAGTTCTTTGTTATTGCTCTGGTGGTGTGTTTTGAAATGGCGCGCCACCGGGTAGGTGTTGTCTTGTGTAGTTATTGCCCTCAGATGTTGCAAAATTCTTCTACGGACGGGGAGCTTAGTGCTCCCCACATATTTTAGTTTGCCAGGGCATTCCAAGATATATACAGCGTATTCCGTCTTACACGTAAGTACTTTAGTGATTCGGTGTTCGCGTTCACTAAAGCCATCGCTGTATACCCGCTTGTTGACAGCATGTACGCAGGCCTTACAGGTCTTACATTTGAAGAACCCTTGATTGTTTTTGTACCATGATGTGCTGTCAATTATCTCTGGACATGTCACTACTACCCTCTCGCTCATATTTGGAGCTTTGCTGAACGTTATGGATGCCTTCTTGGGGAGGTTCTGGCCAAGGATAGGGTCTTTACTGACTATAGGCCAGTTTTTGTCTATAATTTTGCGCACATCCCTGTGTTGATTGCAATATCCCATTATTATCCGAAAAGGTTCAGTTATTGTCACCTCTACGCTTCTTGTTGTCATTGGGATGCTAGGTGTCTCAGCCGAGACATCTTTGCAACCAAGCAACTCCTTTCTGTCTTTAGTCATTGATTTCTGGATTGCCTGTTTTATGGTGTTCTCATGGTACCCACGTTCCAAAAATCTATGTGTACTAGCTTCCTGAGCCTTCTTCAGTTCCTCAGGTTCACTACATAGTCTCCTGAGCCTAAGCATCTCACCATACGGAATACTCCGTATCAGATGGGCTGGGTGAGTGCTGCTCGCATGTAGTATTGTGTTTCCCGCGGTGGATTTCCGGTATAGCCTTCTCTCCAACTTGTTGTTATGTGTGTATACCTCGATGTCAAGAAAGGGCACCTGTGTCTGACTCATTGAGACCGTAAAGTTGATGTTTAGGTCATTTTTGTTAATATTTTCAATGAATTTGTCTGCTTCTACATGTGTACCCCTCCACACAACAAACAAAACATCAATAAAGCGGTACCACGCTATTACATTCTCCCTCATCTCTTTTTCAAAGGTGGTTCTGAGGACCAGTTCCTCCCAGGCCCCCATGTGTAAACATGTGACGCTTGGTGAAAAACTGGCCCCCATTGCCACTCCTTGACGTTGTCTATATAAGAGATTGTTAAATATGAACACATTGTGTTCCAAACAGTAAGTTAGCATCCTTATCAATATGACATTATGCTCTTTGAACTCTCCAGTTCTTCTTGTCAGGTAATACTTGACAGCTTCAATACAGTCCAAATGTCGATTACTTGTATAAAGGGCACTCACATCCAGGGCTAGCATCCAATCACCCGGTTGCCATTCAATATTGTTCAATTTACATGGAAAGTCCCCTGAATCACGGACATATGAGTCAAGGGATTGCACATAAGTCTGAAGAAAATAGTCAATGTATATAGACGTATTCTCCAGTAGTCCCCCTATTGCATTGATGATGGGTCTACCAGGGGGGTTTTCGAGGTCCTTATGCACTTTGGGAATGAAATATATGCAGGGCATGACTGGATGGTCCACTTTTAGATATTGAAATTCAGAGGCAGATATTAACTTTTTGCCCTTCCATTTTGTTAACCAGGAGTGATATTCAGTTTGCATTCCCTTTACTGATATCGCATTCACCCTCTCATAGTGGTTGCGGTCATTCAGCTGCGCATATGCCTCTTTCTCATACATTTCCTTTGTTAGTAAGACCACATTACTCCCTTATCACTTGGTCGTACTATGATGTTCTTGTCCTTGTTTAGTTTCGATACCAATTGCTCATAGTCCATTGTTTGCTGATTATTTTTGTAGTGCCCTTTACATACTCGTTTGTGTAACTTTTTGAGGTCATTTGTTACATTCTCGTGAAAAATGTCAATTCCATCGCGTGGCATAATGGGACAAAACTTAGACGGTGGTTTAAAAGGTGTGAATCCCGTCTCACCCTCTTTCTCACTTTGTGTACTAGGAGTGCTTACCAATTGAGGCACCGGTTCCGCTCCCTCTGTTTCCTATAACCCGGCTAACTCTTGAGAGAGCGTTCCTGATTGTTCTCCTTGGCTCATGTTGCTGTCAGCAGGACGTTTGTTGGTATTCCTGAGTTTATGATATTTTCTTAGTTTTAACTTCCTTGTTGCCTTATAAATATCAGTCCGTGCTGCCACATAGTTGAGGTTCGATTTTGGTGCAAAGGATAACCCCAATTTCAGAATGTTTTCCTCCTTGTCCGTTAGTGCCATGGGGGTGAGATTAATTATCGTTTTGTTCGAGAAAACTATTGTTTCTTGGTCCATTTCCCCCGACCTCTCCACGTGGACTGACTCCCGTTTCCTCCGCTGCCTCTTCATTTGCCTCTTCCTTGTGATGTAATTCTTCCTCCTTCGTTGTAGTTTTTTCGTGTCCCAGGTCTTAGTGACTGCAGTCTGTCTTGGCATAAAAAACTGATTTCTTCTCCCGGGGAGGGTCTTTTTCTTAGTGTATCAGCCACCACCTCCCTTTGTTCCGACTCCGAGCCACTACCTCCCTCCGAGCTGAAGTCCGATATTGTGGAGTCAGTTTGGTCTTTACGCATTCTAGTTTGAGGCACTTTTTCACGTCTCGCTGCTTGTGTCTTGCCTGACAACGTGGTACGCATGGAATCATATCGCTTTGAGAATGTAAAGATTTGCCCCAGTTCATAATATTTACGGTCCCTCTGGAACTTGTATGTCTTGCGGTCAATGATCTTTTCTTCTTCTTTTTTTAGCCTGATTTTCATTTCTTTTAACAGTTTCTCTATTTCATCCTCCGGACCCATTGCTTCTAGTTCCTCATTTATAGCAGATATTTCCTCTAGGATTTGTGGATGGTCTATGTCTGCATATTTAATGAGGATGAGAACCTGCTGTCTCGATGCCTCGAGGTTTATATCAGCCCATTCCCTCATTAGGTCAGGATTGGGGTTTTCATAGCTGGGTGCTGCGAGTATTCGGAGTCCTCAAGGTATTCTATTAACGTCAATGTACCTCTGTAGGGACTTTGACTCCCACCATTTGCTTTGTTCCTGGCGGGATTTCTTTTCTAAGATTTTGATTTTATCGTGCAGAGAGTCATTTTTGGGGCCCTGGCAGCTTCCGATTTGTTACGGGTAGTCGTTGTTGTTATTGGCTGACTATCCGAAAACATCGTGCTCGCCCTAGCCTCTCGTTCCTTTACGCTGTCGGCTGACATTTCAATTAGCTGTTAATTTAGTTGCGGTTGTCCTGTTACACTGCGTATAATTATTTTTCAATCACAGGTAACGCCGCGCATCCGTTAAAAACCTTCCTCCCTCCTGTACCTTGTTTGTTGCTTTCGGAATCCTCACTCCTTATCCCGGAAATGCTGCGCCCTCTATTCGGTGCAGGTTCCTCGGGGGTTGTTGGATTTTCCGAAATCGCTCTCCGTACTCGGGGGGGGGGGGGGGGGGTCCGACGCTGTTCTCCCTCACGGAAGTTCCAAACTTGCTCCAGGAAAACCCGGACCGGATACCACTTTGGCGTCGACCTATCAGCTCTTCCCTCTCAAGCTGATTTTGGAAGGGGTCAGTGTAAAGCCGTGTGATATCTGTAACGGCTAAATATATCGAACAACCTCCGTCTCCTCCCGCAATCGCTCTCACTACGATCATGCTGTGGACACAGACACGGACCAGAATTGCAGATGCTGGCTAGATTTTATTCAGCTGTCGCCATAACGTTTCGGCACAAAGCCTTGATCACATGACAGCGTTTTACGTGAGTTTTTAAAGTGCACAGTGCTGTTTCGTGATTGGTCTAATCTTAAACATGAATATAAAGGAAAGACTCTTTGTCACAGGCACATCGTACATACTGTTCCCCAGGGCCATAAATGGCCTTGGAGGGGGTTCCACGCAGCCCCCTCCTCTGGTATTTTATTTTTGCGCAACAGGAGGTGGTGGTCCCTGGGGCGTTGAGCGGCCTGGTTAGGGGTTGCACAGCCTCCCTCCCCTGGCATTTTATTTTTGGTCTTGCACTGAGGAGGTGGTGGCCCCTGGGGCCATACGCGGCCTGGGGAGAAGGCTGCATGGCCCCCCTCCCCTGATATTTTATTTTTGACCTTGACCTGGGGAGGTGTTGACTCCCGAGTTGCCTGGGGAGTTGGGCCGCATCCTCCATTACATTTCATTGGCCATGCCTCGTGGAGGTGGTGGTACCTGGGGCCATAAGCGGCCTGGGGAGGGGGGTATGTGGCCCCTTCCTCCCTTTTAGATAAATTAAACTGCCCCAGGGAGGTGGTAGTCCCCAGGGCTGTAAAGGGCCCTGGAGGGGGTCCATGCCCCCCCTCTCCCCTGTCTGGTATTTTATTTTTGGACTTGCCCCACGGAGGTGGTGGTCCCGGGGCCGTAAGCGACCTGGGAAGGGGGGGCCTGTGGCCCTCCCTCTTCCATTACATTTCATTTGCCGGACCCAGGGAGGTGGCAGTCCCAAGGGCCAATTACAGCCATGGGGAGGAGGGCCATGTGCGTCCCCCTCCTCCAACTTGATATATATATTAACCCCTGCAAATGTGCTCAACTATTAACAAGAGCAGTAGACCGTGTTTTTTTCTCCAATTTTGCTGCAAATTCGCGGATCTACCACGATTTCACTGCCAAATTAAAAATGAGGAAGGCCTCAGATGAGTTCTGTGGGTCCTGTCCTACCTACCAGGTTAATGCCAACACTGGGGTAAGATGCAAAGCTCTCCTCCAACTGTTCCTTGTCATGACCACCTCTTTTGAGCGGGTGGGCACTGACATTGTGTGGCTTCTGGATCCCAAGACAGCCATGGGCAAACGGTTTGTCCTGATCTTGGTGGACCATGCCACCCAGTTCCTGGAAGCTATCCCTCTGAGGGCAGTGACTGCATCAGCTGTGGCCAGGGCACTGATGGGGATCTTTACCCGCATGGGTTTCCCCAAGATGTGGGGACCTTCTTCATGTCCTTGTACATGAAGGCCATGTGGAAAGCCTGTGGAGCTACCTATAAGTTCTCCAAGCCTTACCACCCCCAGACCAATGAGTTGGTTGAGGCTGAAAGGCATTCTTATGGGTCTCTAAGAACCCATGAGGCGTAAGTGGGACGTCCTCTTCCCATACCTTCTGTTTGCTTATATTAAGGTACCGCAGAAGGGGGTTGGCTTGGGCCCTTTTGAACTTCTGTATGGACACCCTGTGAGAGGAGTTCTCAGTTTGGTGAAGGAGGGTTTGGGAACAAGCTCCCAAGAAGCCATCCCAGGATGTAATCAGTTACATGCTGGCCTTTAGAAACCAGACAGCCCGCTTCCTTAAACTCGTCCAGGAGAAACTGGAAGCTAGCCAGGAGGACTGAAATATTGGTATGACCAGAATACCACTCTGGTTGAGTTTCAGTTTGGTCAAAAGGTGTGGGTGATGACGCCATTACAGTCCCATATTCTTCAAGAGAGCTGGTCTGGCCCATTTGAAGTGAAGGAGTGCAAGAGTGATGCCCCCTACCAAGTGGACTTGTAGACTCCAGGGAACCCTTTCAGGGTCCTACATGTGATTTGCCTCAAACCACATTTTGAGGGGTCAGAGTTGACCGTGCTTTTGGTCACAGATGGTGGGGTGGAAGAGGAGAGGGAATCTCTCCCCGACCTTCGTCCTCCAAAGAGCAGGATCGGTCAGTGGAGGGTGTGACCCTCTCCCCTACACTAACCCCACAGCCGCAGAGGCTGTTGGAAGGTACTGCTCCGCTGTTCTCACTCACCCCAGGAGTCATCCATTTGTGCACTTATTTTTTTTTTTTGTAAATATCTTTTTATTGCAGCAAAATCAGAAAGGCATAAAGTAGATTTAATCCATTCCCCTTGGAGCTCAGTGAAAGCGCCGCTCCCTCACCCTTGTATCACACAGCCATTTAGCTCACACCCTGGAGGTCGAGCGGCAAAGTCACGGGTATAAAGAAACTGCGCTGGAGCGTTCTGAATATGGCTGTAGCCACCAGGTGGGTGGGAAATGGCAGAGCTGCTTTTTGGGTCCTATCACTCCCTCTCCCATGTCCCAAGTCCAGTTTGAGCCAAGAGTCACTGTACACCCTCCTTGCATAAACCCCCCCCCCTCCCCCGTAACACCCTCATCCCCACCTACCCCGCTACCCTCGTCTAGGATCCCCCCTGACCACCCCCTACCCTTGCCCGGACCCCCCACCCCCCCAGGCGTGCCAGAGTATCACCAACCGAGCTCTCTACCCCTCCACCAAGATCAGATCCGAAGCATGGCTCCAGGATTCATCAGCAAACATTCGTAGATCATCACATTGGAACGCAAAGGCAGTGAAGCAGCAAAGTGGGCCTAAGCCGTCCCCCCGTCAGGCGGGTGCCCCGCCGGAGCCGGACTATGCTCCGGGGAGTCCTCCTCTTCCACGTCCAGGAGCGTGAGATCTAGGACCAGCCCCTCCCACGCCCTGGCTCTCTCCAGTGCCATGTCATTGTCTATCCTGAGCGCGGCCTGCAGGCGAAGCTCACCCTCACATCTGGCCCATTTTAGCAGCTCAGCCTTCCAGCGCTCTACCACGGGGCCCCGGGACGCCTTCCATTGGGACGTAATGGCCCGCTTCGCCAGGAGGAGCCCCAAGTCCAGAAACTTGCTAGTGACTTTATTCTTTGACGTGTGTGGGAACCAGTGTAGTATGCAATGTGCCATGGTGAGTTGCAGGTCTCTCTCCGTCACCTCCCTCAGAACCTCCACTACTTCCTCCCAAAAGGGCCCCAGCTCAGGACAGGACCAGAACATGTGTCGGAAGTCGTCGGGATCCGCCGGGCAACGTGGACAGGACGCCGGGTGTGCCGGGAAGTATTTATGTAATTTATCAGGGGTCAGGTATGCCCTATGTAGGACATAAAAGTGCACCAGCTGGAACCTTGCGTTGCGCGTGCCATTCCGGGCCCCCTCCAGTATGCCATTCCAGGCCTCCTCAGGGATCTCAGTCGCCAAATCGGCTTCCCATTTCGCCTTCAAGGCCAGCAGGGGAGCGGTGGACTCCGAGACCATGCGTCGAGACAGGCACGTGACAGCCTTGACCGTCCCTGCCATCATCACGACGTACTGACAGCCCAGGGACAATGGCGGCTCCGACATGCCCGCCCCCCAGTGTTTGCGGATCGCCGCCGTTAAAGCCGCATGGAGGAGGAAGTCTCCACCCGCCAGCTCAAAACGGTCCTGCAGGAGGTCGAAAGGCAACATCACCCCCTTTTCGTACAGATCACCCATGGATGACAGCCCCTGCTGATCCCAACCGTCCAGCCCGTGCCACGAGCCCCCATGCGGAAGCGCCCCGCAGAGTCTAAGTGGGATCTCAGGTGCGTACGGAACCGTAACACCGCATCTCCGGCGATATCTGTTCCAGCATTTCCGGGCCGTCGCAAACTCCTGAGTGAGGTGGAATCCCCCATCGGAAGTCCCAGGACAATCCGGGACAACACCTGGACCGGACCCGCCGGCTCTCCCGATCCGTCCGCCCCTCTCCTGGCCCGCGCCACCCACTGTGTCAGCCACTGCAGCTGCGCCGCCAAGTAGTAGAGCTCATAGTCCGGCACTGCTAGACCTCCATCCGCCCTTGGGCGGAGAAGTGTGGCATGGGCCACCCTGCGCCTGCCCGCCCCCCACAGGAAACTGATGACCATCGATCGCAGCCGTCGAAAGTAGCTCGCCGGGATCCAGATCGGGAGGGTCCCGAAGAAGTAAAGCAGCCGCGGCAGGGTTACCATCTTGAGTAGAGCCACCCGTCCCATGAGTGACAATGGGAGCGTGCTCCAAAAGTCGAAGTTCCCTTTAGTGTGCCTGATCGCCGTACCGATATTCCCCTCAAGGATATCGGCTCTGTCATGGAAGATCGAGGTGCCAAGGTATCGCAGGCTCCTCTCTTCCCAAGTCACGCCCTCCGTAGTTTGCGGGCATGCTCTCCGTGGGCGGGCCGGGAATAGGTGGGACTTCGCCCAGTTCACTCGGAGGCCCGAGATTGCACTCAGCGATTGCAGGAGAGTCTTAGCTCCACGCAGGGAGTTCGCCGAGTCCGCCAGGAACATCAGCAGATCATCTGCGTATAGTGCGATGTGGTGTACTTGGCCATAGACGTCCAGTCCCCGATACGCCCGGCCCAGCCGGGCCCGCGCCGCAAGGGGCTCGACGGCCAAGGCAAACAGCAAGGGGGAAAGAGGGCAACCCTGACGGGTGCCCCTGCCCACCCCGCACATCTCAGAGATGACCCTCGCCGTCGCGTTCGTATAGAGCAGTCTCGTCCAATCTACGAAGCCTTCGCCAAGGCCCAACGCTCGTAGAACATGGAAGAGATAAGGCCATTCCAGGCTGTCGAAGGCCTTCTCCATGTCGACAGCAAACACCACTGCCTCGTCGCCGTCATAGGTGTCGGCCTCTAGTATATGCAGGAGTCGCCGCACATTAAGCGCCGTATTGCGAGCCGGGATAAAACCCGATTGGTCCGCATGTACCAGCATGGGCATGTGGGGGAGCAGACGCGTCGCCAAGATCTTGCTCAGAATCTTGTAGTCCAGGTTGAGCATGGACAGTGGGCGGTACGCCGATCTGTCCCATGGCTGCTTACCCGGCCTCAGTAGGGGGACAATCAGCGACTCTCTCGTGGTCGCAGGGAGACAGCCCAGCCGCTTCGACTCGTTGTACAGCCATGTCAGCCGGGGCGCTAGGAGATCCGCGTAGGTGAGATAGAATTCCGTAGGGAATCCATCGGTGCCCGGCGTCTTATTCCTCGCCATGCTCTCCTCGATCTTGTCCCCGAGTCGTTTTGCGACCTCCTCTTCCAGTTCCGGCAGGTCAAGACCCTCCAAAAAGGCCCGGAACTCCTCCACCGAAGGGAGGACCCTGCTGCGGTAGAGCTCTGTGTAGTAGTCGTAAAACAACACGTTAATCCCCTGTTGGTCAAATCTCGCCGCCCCCGCATGGTCTCTGAGCTCAAGGATGACCGAGCTCCGGCGGGTCGGGTTGGCCAGCCAGGCCAGGAGGGCCCCCGATTTGTCGCGTTCCGAGTGCGCTCGCGTGAGGTAGGCCTTGTAATCAAAGCATCGGAGACGCTCCACCGTCGCCGCCACCGCCTCCCGCGCCCCCAGCAGGGCCTCGTGAGTGTCCGGTCGCTCAGGCCTCGCCCTCTCCAGCCTCCGTAGGGTCTCGTCCTCCTTCTCAATTTCTTCCAGTAGCGTTCTCCGCACTCCCGATGACGTCGCAATGCACTGGCCCCGTAGTACCGATTTAAAGGCGTCCCATTCCGTCGCGGCCGAACCCGCTGTGCCCGCGTTCACCTGGAAATATGCCTCGATGCCCGATGCAATCGTGGTACGGAAGAGCTGATCGTCGAGTGCCTCAGGGCGGAGTTTCCAAGCCGGAATCCTCGGGTGGATCTGCGACCAGCGCAGCCGCACGAGTAGCGGGTTGTGGTCCGAGATCGAGCGCGTGAGATACTCACTGTGGCATACTTCCGCGTGCACGTCGTGCGAGCACAGGAAGGCGTCAATACGGACATGTAATTCGTGGAGAGCGGAGAAGAACGAGTAGTCCCTGTCCGACGGGTGGTTAGCCCTCCAGGAGTCGACCAGTCCCCACTGGCGTTGCCAGGCCGAGCGCGCGAGTGCAAGTCTACCAGCTGGTGCGTTCGGAAGGGGGGGGTGCGATCTATCCAGAGCAACGTCGGCCGCGCTGTTAAAGTCGCCGCCCAGGAGCAAGGGCTCCACCAGGAACTGAGCTAGTTTTTTGGACAGTAGTGAGAGGAATGCAGGTTGGTCCACATTTGGGGCGTACAAGCAACCCAGGTTAAGGTCCCTCCCGTCCAGCTTGCCACGCACCATTACGTATCTCCCCTCTGGGTCAATTACCTGTTGTGTGCACTGGTAGGGTACCCCCGCCCGTACCCAGATGGCCACCCCCCTAGCATAAGCAGAGTAACCAGTGTGAAAGACCTGCCCCCTCCAGCGCCGCTGCAGTGCCCTCTCTTCTTTATCCAGCAGATGAGTTTCCTGAAGGAAGGCGATGTGTATGCCCCTCCTGACCAGATAGGAGTGGATCTTATGACACCTATGCATCGAGTGCATCCCCCTTACGTTCCATGTGAGACATTTGTAGCCTAAGTCGGATCCCATGATAGAGTCCACCAAGCCCCATCCACTCTCTCGGCAACCCCCCCAGCACGCCTAGGTCCCACCCCCGTCCCCCCCCCAACTTGCATAACCAAACTACCCCAACTCCCACACCCCCGGACAGACAACCAACGTGGAAACCCCATCCAAACTCAAGTATCAAAAAGCGTATCACTACAAAATAGGGCTGGAGTGGCAGCGATGCCGGCTCCAGACAGGCCCGAAGCCCCCCGCCCCACCTCCCCTAACAACAATCAGGAGAGTTCCCCCGACTCCCCCCATCCCCAAGGTTTCAGTAAGAAGTCTCGGGGGCATCCGCACCCCACTGCATAGCGTCCAGAAGCGCCCCCCCCCGCCTGCGTACCCCAGTACCTTACTCGTGTGGCCAATGTCTCACGAACCGTCTTAGCCAAGGATATCATCCGATGTCTGGGGAGTCACCACCGGCAGGTCCGTTTCTGACAGTTTGTGCCCACTGCTGGAGCCAGGGCTGGGAGTACTGGCCTTCGACTGCTCCGACGCGCTGCTGGAAGGACTGGCGTCCCCCTGGCTGATGGCCGCCGCTGCTTGCACCGCCTTCGCTCGCTCCTGCTGCCAGCCCGATGGGGAACCAGATCGTCGCGTCGGCGTCGCCTCCGTGGAGTGTCTCCCAGGAGGGGTCCGTGGCGTGGGGCCTGTGCCCGGCTCCCCCCTCGCGTCCATCCAGCTCCAAGCTTCCTGCGGCGTCAGGAAAAAGTGGGTGCGCTCTCCATCGACCACCCGCAGCCGTGCCGGGAACAGCATGGCGTAGGGCAGTTGCAGTGATCTCAATTTCCGCTTGACCGCCAGGAAGGAGGCCCGCTGCTTTTGCACATCTCTGGTGAAGTCCGGAAAGACCATGACCCTGCTGTTGTCGATCCTCAGGTCCGGGATGTCCCTCACCCTCCGCAGTATATGGTCTCTGTCCCTGAAGTGCAGGAGCCGCAGTACAATCGGGCGCGGAGGCGCCCCTGGCTTGGGGGGACGCGCAGGGACCCTGTGTGCGCGTTCAATGGCAAAGAACGGCGAGAGTCCCTCCGGGGCCACCTCAGATCGCAGCCAGCCCTCCAGGTAGGTGACCGCGTCCCGCCCCTCCGCGTTTTCAGGGACCCCCACGAGGCGGAGGTTATTGCGCCGAGAGCGCCCTTCACTGTCCTCAGCTCGGAGCTCTAGCACCCGTACCTTCTGCGCCATTTCCGCCAGTGTCGTTTTTAGCTCCGCCACGTCCCCTGGC
This sequence comes from Lissotriton vulgaris, assembly GCF_964263255.1. NCBI lineage: Eukaryota > Metazoa > Chordata > Amphibia > Caudata > Salamandridae > Lissotriton > Lissotriton vulgaris. The sequence goes on along the minus strand of NC_141685.1, from coordinate 1,671,109,842 downwards.
AAACTTTTCAGGGTAACCTCGGAGGTCGCCACCCGCTCCTTCAGCTTCCTGTGGTCGTCCTTCAGCAGGGTCAGGTCCGAACCAATGGTGTCTATGCGCTTCTCAAGAGCCTCCCGCGACGCCACAATCGCCTGCATTATGTCCCCCAGGGAGGGATCCCGCGGGCGGGACGAGCTCCCGGCCCCCTCCCCCGGCGGGACGTCGTCGACGAGGTGCCCCGGGTCATCCAGCCTCAGGGCCTCGAAGCCTTTCTTCCTGCTGCCATGTACCATCCTGGCGGGCAGCGATCGTCAGGTGCCCCTGCGGTGGTCGCCGATTCTCTCGCTCTCCGCCCTTGGTCCGCCTCAAGTCTGTCGTTCCCTCCGACCTCTGGGCCCGCGCCTCGTGGGGTCCAGTTCGTGTAGCCGTTCAAGGGCCAGGTCTCTCTTCACCAGGGTCGTGGGGCACCAGTGCCCCGGGTCCGGGCGCGTAGAAGGCCCAGGCAGGGTGTGCACCTATGAGCACCAGTCTCGATGCGGCCCGCTGCACTCGGGCGCCCCCGGCCAGGTAGGCGCCTCCTCCCGCCCGGAGATTCAGTGCCTCGGGGGGCGGGGAGCCAGCACCGCAACCCCTGCACCCCTCGTCGTCCTCTTTGCACGTGCTCCGCCAACCACCAGTGGCGCAGGCTCCCTGGCAATTCCACCGCCAGGAGGGCGGGACAGGTGCTCCCCGCAGACCCAGCTCTCCTCGCGGTCCCTGCGGCTCCGTGGACGGTCACCGAGGCCACCAAGGCCAGGTAGGCGCCTCTTCCCGCCTGCTGCGTCAGTGCTTCGTGGGGGAGGGCAGCCAGCCCCTCGTCCCCCGCTCTCCCCGTCGTCCTCCGCACTCGTGCGCCCCCCAACCACCTGTGGTGCAGGCTCCCCGGCAATGCCACCACTAGGAGGGCGGGTCGGGTGTCTCACGCAGATTCAGCGCTCCACGGGTCCAGCGCGGTCACCGGGTCTCCTTCGGCACCATCTTAGGGTCAGGCAGGACAGTCGTCTCCCGTCCTCCAGATCCGCCCGCGAGGGTGCCAGCCAGTTCCCCTCACCTCTGCCCGCTCTCCGGGGGTACCCGCCGGCCAGCAATCAGCCGCCACAGTGCTAGGGGGCTCCTCTTCGCCTCACAGGCTCCACCGCCAGGCGCGTCAGAGCGGGACGGCGGCCGCCATTTTGAGCGCTCTTTTCTCCGGGTGCCGCGCTCGGCTCCGAAAGTCCAGCGGGGGTAGTTACAGGGGCCCCCAGTCTTCCAGGATCACCCTGCGTGCCCCCGATGCCCTCCTGGGCCCTTTTTGAGGGGTCGGGATGTGAGTCGGGGCGCAGGATATGTGGTGGTGCGAGGCGGGCACGGAGGAGCTCCGGAGTCCCGCTTCCACCTACATCGGCGCCTTAGCCACGCCCCTCATCCATTTGTGCACTTATGACATTGAAATTGGGAACAGCCTTCCTACTAAGCACAAAACGTTCAGGTTGTCTGATAGAGTGAGAAACAGCATCAAAGAGGAAGTCTCTAAGTTGCCTGAGTTAGGGTTTATTGAGCACTCTAACAGCCCTTGCTTCAGTCCAGTGGTTCTGGTCCCCAAGCCTGTTCCACCCAGTGTCACACCTGAACTCCAGTTCTGTGTGGACTACTGTGGGCTCAATGCAGCCACTAAGACTGATGCACACCCATCCCAAGAGCTGATGCCTCATTGATCTGCTTGGAGCTGTCAAATCCATCAGCACATTTGATTTAATGTCTGGGTACTGGCAGATTGTCTTAACCGATGGGGCACAAGAGAGGTCAGCATTCTCAAAGCCAGATGGGCACTTCCAGGTCTGTGTCATGCTTTTTGGGTTCAAGAATGCCGCTGCCACCTTCCAGAGGTTGGTCAACCAGGTTCTGGCTACGTTGGAGAACTTCAGTGCTGCCTACCATGACAACATAGCAACCTTCAGCTCCAGTTGGGAGTACCATTTGTACCACCTCCAGGAAGTGCTGAGAGCCCCGCAGAGCACAGGCCTCACTATCAAGGCCAGTAAGTTCCAGATAGGGCAGGAGTGTGTGGTTTACTTGGGACACCAAGTAGGAGGTGGCAAGGTGCAGCCCCTGCAAGCAAAGATTGATACCATTCTGGCTTGGACACCACCCAAGACCCAGACCAATGTGAGAGCCTTCTTAGGTCTCATCTGTTACTAAAGGAGATTCGTCAAGAGATACAGCACCATTGTTGCCCCCTTGATAGAGCTGACCTCGAAGATCAGCCATGTCAGGTGATCTGGACAGAGGTGTGCCAGACCGCTTTTGACACCCTGAAGGCAAGCCATGTGTATGTCGCCCGGGCTCAAGGTTCCTGATTTCTCCAAGGAATTCGTGGTGCAGACTGATTCCTCAAAGCATGGTGTGGGGGCAGTGCTCTCACAGCTAAGCAAAGAGTGCCTAAATCAACCTATAGCCTTTATCAGTAGGAGGTTACTCTCAAGGGAACAGAGGTTGAGCGCAATAGAAAGGGAAGCTTTTGCTGTGGTCTGGGCGCTGACGAAACTAAGACCCTACTTGTTCGAGACTCATTTCAGGTTCATACACAATCCCCTCACATGGTTAATGCATATTAGAGGAAAGAATCGTAAACCGTTGAGGTGGTCCAGCTCCTGACAGGGAATGGACTTTATGGTGGAACACTGCCCTGGACCAGAACATTCCAATGCTGATGGTCTTTCCAGGTCCTTACGCCTTAGTGAAGAGACCTCTCCAGAGGTTGGGTAGTTCTCCCCACTTTCAGCTGGGGGCACGTATTAGACCTGGCATCTTTTGGCATGGTTTTCCTGTCTTTTTGCTCCTGAGCTCCTGTCTTTGACTTTGAGCAGAACTTCATTTTTGCTGGTCTTAGGACTCTGGGCACTTTACCACTGCGGACCAGTGCTAAAATGAATATGTTCTGTGTCTAACATGTAATGGCATGGCATTTGGTTTTTCCATTAATGACATATTTGATCTACTAAGTCCCTAGTACAGTGAACTGTGTGTGCCCAGGGCCTGTACATCAAATGCTACTAGTGGGCCTGCAACACTGATTGTACCACCCACATGAGTAACCCTTCAAACATGTCTCAGGCTTTCCACTGCAGAGCCTGTGCGCGCAGTTTGTAACTGACATGTCGACCTGGCAAGAACACCCACTTGCCAAGTCCAATTCTTCCCTTTTATTACATGTAAGATGTCCCTAAGGTAGGCCCTAGGTATTCCCATAGGCAGGGTGCAGTGTGTTTAAAAGGTTGGGCACATACTTTTAGGTTTTCCATGGCCTGATAGTGAAAAACTTCTGAATTCGTTTTTCACCATAGGAATGCCTATCTCTCCCATAGGTTAGCATTGGAGCTGACTTGTAACATTTTACATGTGTATCTTCCAATTGGGAGCAGATGGATATTTGAAGTTTGGTGTCTCTGGACTCATAATATAAAAACACATCTTTTAGTAAAGTTGGCTTTTAAATTGCAGCTAGCACCGTCTTTGTTGTCCAACATTTCCAAGGTAAAAGACTGGGGGTCAGTATGACTCCGTAGCCAGCTCGTACGCCATCACGGTTGGCCTAAACTTTCGACTCCGTCAAGCATGTCAAGATAGCCCCAACTGGTGGTATTGTGTTCCTAAATTCTATAACTACATTTAATCTTTAAAAACTTTTAATTTGACTGGTGTAGGCTGGATTTTTGTTCTTGTGGTGTTGTTTTACTCAGATAAATATTGGCTATTTTTCTAAACTGGTGTGCAGTACTTTTGTGTTGTTTTCACTGTGTTGATGTGTGTGTGCACACAAATAGTTTAGCTTAGCCTGACTGCTCTGAGCAAAGCTGCCAGAGGGTGAGCACAGGCAAACTTAGCATTTACTACACTTACCATGACTAGGATTGTGGGTCCCTACTTGGACAGGGAGCATACCTCTACCAAATAGACATCCCATTTCTAACTTGTAGAATCAAAGAATGTTGAGCCAATGCCGAGACTCAAACCTTTTAATCCGGATCCAAAGTCATCAGCTCTAGTCGTTAGGCCACACCTATATTTCTCATATTATTTGTGCAAGTCATACACAAATGGTCTAGTTCTGTCTGATCACATAAATAGGGTTAATCGTTTTTTACATATTATTTATATATAGACCAGGACCATAACAACCCATCAGAAATAGTCACACGACCTGTAGTTTGGTAAATGCTTCTCTATTATGTATCTAACTTGATTTTATACCTGGAAAGAAAATCATACGATAAAAACCAGAATACTTTACAATAAATTGTGCATGGTTTTAAAATCAGTAATAATTAAAATCACACAAATTGACCATTTAGTTTAAAGTAGGTATAGTAAGAAAATAACACTGTCATAGAAAGACCTACTGAGAGAGTCAGACTGGTGTGATAGCCACATGAAAAAGTTAAAGTTAAATCAGTCAAGTCTATGAACCACACACACACACAGGCACACACACACACACCCCACCGCACCCACTCATCCACCCCCACACACACACCCCACACCCCCACACACACACCAAATATGCATTAAATTGTTAGTCATTCAGCCCAAGGTCAATGCTAGAATTGTGTAGATTAAGGCCTGCTCAGAAAAATTAATGTGTACTTATTTTTCTTAGGGAGGACGAGGTAAGAGAGGACGATCGCTGCCATGCCCTCGCGGGAGCCCTGGGTTCCCTGGAGACAAAGGAGAGGTGGTCAGTGTGCAAACTGTATATGTATTTTATTCCCATTTTACATCTAATATTTAATTTAATTGTGTAATTTAAATGTAATTCTATTATTTATTAATTATATGTGTTCTATATTAAATTAATATTACTTTTATTTTAATCTATTATTTAAAAATAATATTTTCTAAGGGTGGGTGTAGTGGGTGTAGCGGGATTACGCGGAGTGCCACGGAGACGAGAACAATCTTTGCACAATCTGCATAGTTCCGCTACGCGCCACCCGCCTCCCACCTGCGCTATTAACAATGTAGTTTATGTTTTAAAAATAGCGATTTTAAGATTATAAAAACTCCTTACCTTATCTGCAGCATCCCTCTTCCTTCATCACGATTTCTGCATGAGAACTGTGCATGCGCGGGCGCCCGCGCATGCGCAGTTTTCATGAGGATGTGATGATGTGATGTGATGATGATGAAGCAAATATACTGTAATGTGCTATAGTTTATCCCTAATTTGTCCCTATTTGAGTAGCTTGAGATGATTGCACAATTGTTAGCTCAGCTCCCAAAAAACTCCCAGATAGGCAGTGCGACTCACACCATGGGCAGTGCCTGGAATTAACTAGGAACATTCTATATACTTTACAGGGCGAAGCTGGCCTCATGGGACCAAAGGGAGAGAAGGGAGATGCTGGCCTTTCGGTGAGTATTGAAACCTACTTCTTCATGTCTCTTTTGCAACAATTCCTGTGTATTTCATTTCAGTTCTCACTTCCTTCTAAGAGTCTTATTTTCATTACTATTGTCTAACTTCATTCTACCTTTCCTTTCCTCTGCCTTCTGATGTTTACACCTATTCTCCTATCCATCATCATTAAGATGGGAAGAGAGGGCGATTGACCAGCCATGACCTCTCACTCCTGGTTAACAAATTGTATCATCACAGTTCAAGGATACAGAGAATATTAGAGTTACAAAAAAGCTTGACACCACTTAAGGAAGAGCGTCACAGCTGTATTTAATACAGACTGCAACCAACCTTAATGTAAATTATTCAGGAAGAGATCTGTATTGTGTAAAATGCCCCTGCTCATGAACTCCTCTATTTGCAAACTCCACCAGTAGCTGGAATTGCAGAATAAACACAGGTAATCATATGTCCTAGGTACCCTGCCAGTCAATAATCATAGAATGGCTTGGACTTCCAAACAAACTTTTCCAATTAAGGTGGCTTATGCTTCAAACCTCGAGCTTCACCATGTCAGACACCCACATGTAGTTCTCTTCAAGTATTGGATGCCTTAGTAGTATCACAAAACCTAACTTGTAAGGGCCTTTTCCCGATGAATGTGATTGGGACAAAAACAGCTACTACAAAAGCTCATCCTGTGGTGCATGGGGTAAATGCTATCTCTGTGTGGCATGACAGGAGACCATGTGGCAAGTGCTGACTCCTCTAAAAGAAGGAAGAGTTGGGTAGGGAATTGATGTATCACCCCATCCAGGCATGAAGTGTAATGTCCTGCATTTAGTGCTCACCTCTAGGTGCTTTTCCCCTTACTTTGTTTATCATTGTTGCCCCTGAAGGTTTCACCCACTGCTGGAATTCTGCACTCCAAAGCTAAAGATATGGAGGATATATCCACAGTTAAAATGCTGACCATGAAGTGCATAGCGACTCCTAGAATCCTGAATAGTGTCCTCATTGCTAGAATTCTGATGCTGAATGGAGTACTCAATCCTAGAATTCGAAATATAATCTGTGTAGTGTAAGGTAACCTTCCCTTTACTAGACCTTCCAGCTCATAGATGAAATAACCCTCTAAAAATCTTACTATTACGGGTGCAATGCCTTCTACGATTCTAACTATGAAAGGTAATTCTACAAGAATTCAGGCTTTTGGATTATATTATACCCACTGATAGAATTCAGACAGTGAAGATTATTGTTACCTTTCAGAAGTCTGACCATGAAGGCAGATTCCCTACTTGACTTTTTGCAGTGAACGAGGTGCTCAGTACAAAAATGGCAGCCCGGAAGACTGAATCCAGAGCTATAATTCAGACCATAAAGGGTATACCCAAAGCTATGACCCAAACTATGAAGTATTGTCGGCCTACTTGGATTCCGACTCCAGAATCTGGCGCTTTTGCTAGAAGAATAACTAGGAAGGGTATTCCCTCACTTGAATGTCTACCCTAAAGTTGATGTCTACTAAAAAAAGTTGATAGAACTCTGATCATGAAAGTGTATAAATATGGATGGAGGAGTTTCTCACTGTTAGTACCATGGCTGAAATTCTTGTCCAGGATGCTACTCACCGCTAGAATTTCTGATACTGAAGAAGGGGTTATATACTGCAATAGTTCTACACTTAAATGCCATTATTACTTCTAGAATACTAACCACGACTGCTGCTATTCCTAGTAATTATTCCTAAACATTAATCGCTTAAAGTTTAATCTTGGGTGCTTACTACCAGGATTAATGTTATTTTCCTATTTGTAAGTTAATTTTCAATGTTTTTCCCTCTTTACTTACAACAGGATACACCTTGTACTTTCTGTTTGTATGTATATTGTTTTTCTCTTATTTTCCCTTTTAACATGTTTTCCAACGTTTTCACCTTTTTTACTTCATTTATTTGTTTTCTTAGTTATTGGAGGAGGAGGGGTAGGGGAGCAAACTCCCATACTCCATGCACCCCCCTATTACCTTAGCCTGTTTTAGTTAACCCCACATTACCCGATACCTACTTAAGTTATATCCTTCTTTTTCACCCATCTCTTTAACCATATTTATTTGCTATAAGCTTTTATCCTATTTACTTGTTAGCCTATCTTGTTCTTTCTTCTCCCAATTGTTTGATATTTCATTTAAATAACTCAGTAATTTTTGTAAACTGAGGTAATTAAAGCTAAAATAACATGTAATTGGAGTCCGGAGTTCTGACCCTAATGGGTACACCCACTCCCAGTATTCTGACACCGAAGGGTTAAAGTCTTCAATTATTTTTGACCACTTAATGTTATAACCATCATTGTAATGCTGAACAGACATTTCTAAAGTTCCTACAATAATTCTGACACTGAATGGGAGACGAACTATCAAAAAGATTGCACCTGAGTTGATTTATATCATAAAAACTCAAATTGAACTAGTACACCAGGTAGAAATTAATACTTAACTGCTTACTAATGGAAATGTATTGCTAGTTCCAAAATTAATATTCCACCTCCAGGGGGCGTGGTCTCGCCAGTGGAAAGATGGCTACATGCTGAGCGAGCTCTGCCGGCTGAGCCTGTTTTGTCCGTCACCATCCGACTACGGAGGGGGGCTGCGGCTACATAATCAACAGCCATTTGATGCTGAACATGCTCTGCATATGAGCTGCTGAGCTTGACCCTCCGTGAGGTCTGGGGCACCTGAAACGCGGTACGGGCCACCATCACGGTTGCGGCGGCCGGGTCTATACCGATGTGCAGGCCCTCCATGTGGGCTGCAGTTCCCTGATGCATGTTGGGACAGTGCTGTGGCAATCCTGATAGTTCTGACCTGCGCATTGCCGGCGATCTACTGGCGGCTCTGGGGACCCTGCTGTCGGCACAGTTGCCTAGGATGTGACACGGGCCGGCGTTGCTGTTGCAGCTGTGCTGATACGTTGGCCCCCCACGTGAATCTTCCTGTTACCGTTGGGGACTTTGTTGCGGTGAGTCGAGAGACCGGGCCCACAACCAGCCTGTTATCCACCAACACTCCCCTGGGTTCCTGCTGTTGGTTCGGGGTGCCAGAAACACTACGCAGCCGCCATTGCTGCTGCGGGGGCCGTGACTACCTCGCTACTCCGGCCTCCCGCGTAGGCCTCAATTCCCTGCTGCAGTGTTTGGTCTGGGCTGTCGCGGCCTTGGAAGACTGGGTTCGCACCCTGTCTGTTGCCTGCTAGCGGCCCCAGGGAGCACTGTTGGTGGCGCTGCAGCATCCGCCTTGCGGGCGATCTGCCCTGGCCCCCGGGTATCAGGGCCTGCTTCTCACACCTGGCTGGCCGGGCCCCCCTCATCTGAAGACCGGCACCCAGCGCACATGGTGATACTGCTACAGTGACGGGGTGTAAATGTACAGGAATTTATATAGCACAAATCACCAACCGGTCTCTAAGCGCTTGCTTAGGGAACCCGTCCTGGTATTCCCCTGTGAGATAACCCCGGCAGGGTATCCGCAAGGTGAAAACCAGGCATCCCGCCGCGAGGGGCCGTTGTGGAGATTAAGCAAGCTATTGCCCAGAGTCGCAGAGTGTGAACCCGTGAATCGAGTAGGCACCGGAGCGAGAATTGTCGAGTCCATGGACATTTTAGGACTCAAGACCCCGCCGAGCCAGGAATTGAACCCTGGTCCGGGCTGACCTCTGCTTCCAGGTCTGCCTCCTCTAACCAGTGAGCCACACTTCTCCTGGACAGCCCAACTCTCATCACAGCAAGTTTCAACAAGTAAGGTTGCGGTGGTGGGGGAGAAGTTGAGTATTTTTGCACAAACTCTCCCTGGCTGGGGGTCCATACCTATATCGTACATGGCCACGGCGCTGGCGGTGCCCGGGTTGCAGAGGCTCCCCATTTGTGATTTGCGATACTGGATGACACCGCCCTACTGTAACTGGGGTCAGTTTGTCTCTAGGCCAGCCCGTGGCCACACAGGAACCTACAGCTACCCACCTGGGGACCCCATCCCCTGCGCTTAACCTGCCTCAAACGCCCATCCACTGACTGCCTGAGCTGAACTGGGGTTTTGCCTCCCACTACATCCTCTCCAAGTACAGCGACTGGCTTGCCACAAGTGGCTGTCTGGTGCCTCTCCCCTCCTCTGCTGGGCCTATCTGCACTGACCAGATGCTCATTATCTACTGGGTGGCCAGGGTTGGCACAATACTTCGACTCAATCGAGTTGTTGTGGCTCAGTGACGAGCACTGCGACTATTTAGACAAACCTTTCACCACTGAAGAGTTTGGCCAGGTAATCGCAGGCTTTCCAAGCGACAAAGCACTGGACTCTGACAGGCTGACTCCCGCATTTTATAAAGAATTTGCACCCCTGCTCATTCCAAATCTTGCAGAGATGTATAAAGAATCAGTCACCCTGGGCAGGTTCCTTCCCACGCTACGTGAAGCCTTGATTACTCTTCTTCTTAAACCAGACAAACCACCCGATAGTTGCCACTCATATCATCCCCTTTCTCTGATAAATACAGATAACAAGATGTATGCTAAATTACATGCCAACCGGCTCCTTCTCCTTATGCCCCTGATTCCACGGCCTGATCAGTCTGGGTTCATACCCGGCTGCGCCACTTCCCACAACCTCTGCACCATCCTTTCGGTAACGCACCAGATTAACACTGCGTTGCCTGTGGTGGCGGCCCTCCTGGATGCTACAAAGGAGTTCAATACATTGGAATGGCCTTTCCTTTTTTACCTACTGAACCGCCTGGGGTTCAGCCAGGACTTCATTCAGAAGATAAACCTCCTCTACACACTTCCTTCTGCACGTCTTAGGGTCAACGGGCAGGTCACTGAACACATCACCATTACTAGGGGCACCAGACAGGGATGCCCACTGTCTCAGATGCTCTTCGCCATCGCCGTGGAGCCACTCGCGGCTCGTCTACTCCAACATCACACCGATAGGGGCATCGGCTTCTCAACTCGCAGCTTGGTGACATCTATGTATGCAGATGATGTAACATTATTTATCCGCGAGCCGCAGGAGAACATAACTCCCATGACTGGGGAAGCGATACAGTTTGGCGGCTACTCTGGGGTACAAATCAATTGGGATAAATTTGTCCTTTTTCCCCTCACTGATGCGACGTCACCGTTCCCCACTGATTATCCGTTCATTTGGGCAACTGGTCCCACTAAGTATCTCGGGATATGGTTGTGCCAAGATTTGGAAGAACTTCGGAGAGCTAATTTCGGGAGAGCAGTAGAGTGGTTTGAAACCAAATTGCATGTGTGGAATAAGCTCCCACTTTCTCTGGCCGGTCGAGTCTGGATCACCAAAATGGTGGTGCTTCCTAAATTTCTATATTTATTCCTAAAAATCCCAATCCAGCTTACCTCGCAATTTTTCTAACCCTGGGTGTAGTTTGCAAAGTAGCGCTACGCATTGCTACGCGAAGTGCACTTCACACTACGCGAGCTACGCGAACTGCGTAGTGCGCTGTTCGCGATGATTGCACAGTGCCGGATGCTTGTCCGCACTGTGCAATCATTGAAAACGGCATCTTGCACAGTGCGAGCTGTCTTTTATTGCCGCTCAAGTAGATTTTTTACTCAAGCAGCAGCTTTCTCAACGCGGACTGCTAGTTTCTCGTTGCGAGGATACGCGACCACTCGCAAGAATGAGAAACCTGACCACCCCGCGTTGAGAAGCTCGCTGGGAGGTTTATTTTCCACGCTCGTGATCGGCAACTTGATGTTGCTGATCGCGAACGAGGAAAAATTCTCGCCGGGATGTCATTTTTCTTCCTCGGGGTCGCCAACTTGATGTTGAGGACTCCAAGGAAGCAAAACATGAGTCCTGCACTATGCTACGCTACACGTGTTTCCACTGCGCTACGTGCAATTTGCGTGGTGCGAAGTAGCACAAACTTCGCAAACTACGCGAGCGTAGCGTAGTGCTTTGCCCAGGCTTAAATTTTTCAAGAGACTCCGCTCGAACTTGATTTTCGTGACCTGGGCAGGACGCCAACCTCGTATCTCATACGACATCCTCACGCTCCCCCCCTCAAGCGGTGGCATGAGAGTGCCAGACTTTCATCCCTATGCCTTCTGTGCTCAAGCCAGCTTCCTTCACTTCTGGCTGCACCCCACGTCCTTTCAGCCCCATGTAGCCGTTGAGACAGATGTGGCCTTTCCGTGCCCTCTGCAAACAGCTTTGTTCTTCCCATACAAGGCCCCTCAAGATGAAGTTAACTCGGTTGAGTGCGCGCACTGGGCGTGGGATGGGATCCGCAATTTTACCCAGAGTGCAGACATATATACACTGGTGAAGCACCTGGCGAACAACCCGTCCTTCCCGCCGCTACAAATATCTGGCATGGCTTGCCGGCCTGCAAAGCTGGACATACGAACTAACACTGACCTTTACCCTAACTGTAGCTTTCTTCCTCTCTCTACTAGCGTGCCCTGCTTGACAAATTTCTCTACTACCAAATTAGAGCGACTTGCAAAGATACTAACCCTGCTTACCCGACGCGGCGAAGCCTAACGCCGCTCTGGAATACGTACACTCTACTTCATCCCCATGGAAACTTGTCACCGGGATATATGCGCTTACCCTGGCGGCTTCGCCTTTTGATACTGAACGTACCGGCTGTGCTTGGGCGGCTGATTTAATTGTCGGCCCTTCACCTACTCAATGGCAGTACGCTCCAACCAAACAAAATGTCTTTCCCCCAATTACCGGCTATGACCCCTTTATTTTCAATTCCTGCACTCGCTCTACCACACCCCTTCCACATTACACAGAATGGGTTTGTCCGAAAACACTAGATGCGTGCACTACGCTATGCCAGACGCAACCTTCACTCACTTGGCCTGGGCATGCCCAAAAGTTGCGGGCTATTAGCAGGAGGTATGCACAACCATTAGCAACATCCCTGCTGAAGACATCGCTCCTGATCCACTTACCTGTCTGCTGGGCCACGTTAAGGGGGTCACTGATGCCAATCGCAGACTTACCACAATGCTACTGGTCCTGGTCCTGGCTAAACGCTGAGTGGCAATGCACTGGAGCCGCAGACTGGTGCCTCAACTCAAACACTAGGTAGCAGATGCAGCAGACTGCCATTCGCACCTTAGTGAATACTGGAACTTGATGCCCGAGGCTAACAGACCACACAACATCTGGGCTCCCTTGGTCTTCCATCTCCACCGGACGGCTAGCTCCGGGGACTCTCCAACCCAGCCTTCCATCCCCAGGGCCCTGTCTGCCGCTGACGTCCCTAGTCAGGAGCAATCTCACAACTCATTTACAGCCTACGTCATAAACGACAATTAAGTCAGTAAACCTCCCTATTTGCATGCATGCTGTCTGCCTTTCTCATTGAGCTATCTACTTGCCGCTATAATGTCATCTTCTGTTCTACTGTACTGTCAAACATTTCCATTAAGTGCATAACCTGTATCATGGTTTATAAAGATTTAAAAAATCCACACCAAAACCCCCCCCAAAAAAATATATATATATTCTACCTCAACCACGCCTACCGCACGTGAACAAGCTGGTCCAGAACATTAATTATAACAAATATTTCAGTTTATTCTTTTGAAAAATTAATTGAAATTTGTAAGAGAAATTGTATAAATTTGATATAGTGTGCACTGTACACTAATTAAACTGTTGGAGTGTAACTCAAAAGGTGGAAACCACTTTAATAATTATTATTCTGAAATCTAGACCTAATTCTAGAAACTACGTCAAATATTGTATAAACAACACTCAAAAACTATGTGTCATTACCCTTTACTCCTGTTCATCTTTGACAGAGGGTCTGATTTTGTGTTTGGCAGACGGGTACTCCATCACAAGCATGACAGTTATCCTGTCTGCCTTATTGCAAGTGTTCTAGGATATAATACCCATCCATCAAACCCGCCCAGAGTATTTGGGGCACAAAAAGCAGGGACTAGAGAGAAGAAGGATACATATATATATATCTGCTAGGATCAAAATGCTTGCCAAAAATGTGCATGTTAATTCTACAATGCAATACAATATAATTAAGGCTCCCTGTTTTCATGGATTTTTACAGATAAATCCAGACAGAAAACAATGTGTTTTCTGTCTGCATTTATTTTTTAAAGTGAATAAATACAGAAAATGGTGCATCTTTAAGTGAACCTCCGTGCTGTCTTTCATAAATTATAGCCCAACAGCCAAACAGCTGGACAGCATGGGAAATGAAAAAACACAGGATGACATTTATTTAAATATTAGCATGTGTCACCATACATTTGTGGTATAATGCTAATATTTACCAGTGGATGTGTTGTATGTAATATTTGGCAGCTCAAATAGCTAAAACACGACATACATCAAAGTATGAGTGCGTGTCGATCAGTTAAATAAATATGGAAATGTACAATTTTACAACTTGATTTTTACGCCAAACACTAAATAAATATGGATCAATACAGATAAAATGGAACAAAAATAAATATGGATAAATACAGACGGAAATGTTCAAAAAGCAAATACCATAAAACCGGGAGCCCTAAATATAATACAATATAATTCTACAATGCAATACATTATGATACAATAAAATACAATAGAATACACTTATTGACCCAGCAGGCAACCAATTCATAATCAGTGCCTTGCTAAGGGCAGGCTCGAAGCACAGATCTAGTACTCACATTTCTTGGATTGATCTCCTTGTATATTAGAGCTGCAGGCATGTTAATGTGTTAGAACATTGGAATGTTGGGTGCTACATTAAAAACAATGGAGTGCTCCGGGCTTCTAATAGCTTGTAGAAGCCCAGAGCTCCAACATTCCAGTGCTTATTCACAGCTGTTGCTGATTATCTTTTGCATTAGGGAAAGTGTAACAAGAAAAAACGTTGACGGGGAGCGGTTATGTCCGTATTAAGAATTCAGAATCCCCTATAGGAAATTTAAGGGATACTGCAAGCTTATTTCGATTTCTGTAACCCCAGGGTGGAAGTCGTTTTTCGGCCTCCTTCCTTTGCTTGGTCATGGAACTCCGAGATGACTTTCAGCACCATTGACATGTACATGTGGGCATTTTCTCTCATAGAAATGCCACATATTTACGGTAATGACAGGGGTGCAGCAACCATGGACCAGGCGGTGCAGTGGTAAGGGAACGCACAGAGGTATGGGCTGGGTGCAGCCTGCTCTGAACCAGCTGAAGGGATTATTTACGGGGTTGGGGTAGGATGTGGAGGGCGAGGGGCAGTGCACAGAGGGGTAAGCAAAGGGTGAATGAAGAGAGGCAGGTGAGGAAAGGAAACCAGATGAGAGAATGGAGACGCAGGACGAGTGGACAGATAATGAAGAGGTGGGCACGTAGGTGATGAGGAAAAGAGAATGATGGAGAGGGAGAAGGAAGGAGTTGTGCAGGTGTTAATAGAAATATGCAGGGGAGAATAGAGACATACTGATAAAGAATGGAGACAAGGGCCAGTGGAGAGTGTATAATAAGAGGTGGAGAAACCCAAGGAACCATGGAGAGGTACAGAAGAGCAAGAGATAGAATCAAGCTTTGAGAGATGCGGCGGAGAGTAGAGCGATGCAGGGGAGAACAAATGGAATGGGCAAGAGTCACAGGCAGTCAGGAAAAAAGAGGAGCGAGACAGATACAAAGTAGAATGGAAAGGTGTAATGGAGGGATGGAGAAGAAAGTGGAGGTTGATTAGGGAGAGAGAGGAGAAAGAGAACTGAGAGAAACAACATACTTGAGAAAGAAAGTTAAGAGCATGAGAAACAGCAGAGAGCTAATGGCGGATGGCGAAAGGTAACAGCATGAGACAGTCAAAGAGACAGCAGAGGCTTAAACGAGGGTGAATAAGAAAAGTAGAGATGTGCACAGGTAGAGTGAAGAGTGGAGGGCGGGATATACAAGAAAGGATGAAGATGGAAGGGGGAAATGGTAAGAGGGGAACATGAGCCTAGAGATACAGGGGAGAAGGGGGAATGAAATGTAGCTTGATAAAGATGAATGGAGAGAGAAAGGAGGGAATGAGTGAAGTGGGCGCTTTGAGTGAAACAGACTATCCACTCATAATGGAGCTGGCCCTGCACATTATTTTCGACAAGAGTCTCATTATCTCTCAGACACAAGCAGGCATCCTTCGCACTGGGTGGTGAATATAGAGGGCTAAGGTAGATGGAAGCAGGCCTCAAGGCGCAAAAAGAATCAAACTGTTAATACCGGTGATTTACTCCGAACCTGTGTCTAAAACCGAGTTCTCTCCCTCGACCCCTGCAGGAGGAAGAAGTCAAGGACCTGCTACGGAAGGAGATGAGCGACAAATGTGGTAAGGAAATCAGATGACTGAGTCCTCACGTGCCCCATGCTGGGCGCCTGCACAGCCACACAACGTAATTGAATCAATTTGGATTCCAGCACAGCCTTCCTCCGCCAGGGGCGCTCTCAGGTGAGCCTGGCTGCCTAATGAGGGCGCGGAAGCGCGCCAAGATGAGAGCCTTCCCTGCCTGGTCACGAGCGGGCGCTGCCACTCACTGACCTATGTTTGCGTTGGCAATTTGGACAATTCTCTTCAATTATGCCTGCGTTGAAGTTTCAGTCCACCGCTGCTGCCTTCATGAGATAGCTAGATAGTTTTAGTGCACAATTAATTAAAATCATTGCAATCATATTGGGTTAAAATCAAATATAATGTACAAAATGTCCTATATTACAAAAGGCGTTAAACAGTTTGTCATCCTGTGGCACTTACATTTTTTTATTTGGATGCGATTTTGTCAGCTATGGGTGCGTGAAAGTTAAAACCAATGGCGCGGCGTTGTGCCTCACATTTCTGTTTGGTTGTCAAAGTCCACAATCGTCAAGCAAGGGGGAGCCCCTCTAATAGGCGTGTGAGGTTAGGGAGTAAGAGGCGAAAAAATACCAAGACAACTAGAATAAGAGTGCTCTAAGCATGGGCGAATTTTGCGAATCTCGCGTTCGCGAATTTTGCGGATTTGCGAACTCGCAATCCGCAAAATCCGCGAATTCTCGCGAATTTGCGGATTTTTTTTTGTGTGTTTGCGCGGGTTTCTGCCAGTTCGCGAGGGTTTTGTACAATTTCGCAAATTGCGAACTTACCTGTCGGGTCGCAAGTTTCGCGAACTTGTTGTTTCTACGTGTCCAGCCTGTTTGGGACACTCTTCTTCATCACTGCCACTCTCTGTCACCACTGCCACTCTCTGACTACTCATGCCACCCTCTGGCCCACCCATGCCACCCTCTGTTTCATCACAGCACCCTCTGGTTGTCCAGTCAGTGTACATTAGTGTGGCAACGCAAGCACACCTTCCCTGCCTCAAGTGACCTGAATTAATTTGGGGCTGATTAATGTGTCACAGAATATTTTTTTAGCTGGCACCTGCTTCCTTAGTGCTTCCTGATTAGTGATCTTTTGCACTTGCTAAGTGCTTTCATTGTTGCAAAATTAGTTACAACACCTGCCCTGCCCCAACTGACAATAATGAATTAGGGGCTGATTAATGGATTTGAACTTCCAGCCTGGCTCCTGCTTGTCTCCCTTAGCTGTAATTCAGGACCTTTGTGGCATATGTGTAACTATTCTGAGGTTCAGAGCAGGGTCACATAATAGTTGCAACTGGCAACTGAACTCTGGAGGGGCCCCTCAGGAAGCACTACAGGAAATGGCTACTATTGATGAGCCTGAACTTTTGAACCTGGTAAGTAGTTTCAGTTTTGCTAAGATCGTATTTCTGCAATTTTGCACTTATTCGCGGGGCGCGAAGTTGTACTGGGAAGCCGCGAACTCACGCGAAAAGTGCGAGCAGTGCGAGCAAAATCCGCTGCTCGCGGATTTGCGGATTTTGCGGGAGATTCGCGAATCTCGCGGATTGCGAATTTACCGAAAATCCGCAAAATCCGCGAGCGAAACGGATTTTCCGCCCATGCTTAGAGTGCTCCCCTTTGACCTATATTTCTTTACCAATGATTAAATCTGTTATGGGTGTAAATGCATTAAAAAAAGTTAATAAGAATTACAAATAAAAATCAAAAAATAAATATGTGTATTTGTATGTTGTTACTAAGTAACTGTGGATATGTATTTACACTCAGACCAGATTAAATCATTGGTAAAGAACGGCACTGTGTGGCTACGTTTCTTGTATACCCTTGGCCCTATTTGTGTGCCAGCAGCGGAATCAAGCCAAACCGTAGTCTCATTAGTTGGCGCTTCATTCTTGGCTTTAAGGGAAAAGACAGATAGGGTGGTAGGCACCAGCTCTTGTAAAGTTTTACCGCCCAACTTCTGTGACTTTGGTTTTTCAAGGTTAATGTGTCACTTTCAGCCGACATTATCTTTGCTTGTTTGGTTAAACATTTTGCTGTGGCCTTTGTGGGTTTGGGGGTAGATCATATTTTGTGAGCTTCCAGTGCTTCTGTGTTAAGAATTTGTGCCAGGGTGACCCTGGGTTACTTATCATCAACCAGATGTACTTCGTTAGCATGTGGTCCTGTGCTTGTTTGGCTTTCAGGCAATAGGCAATGAACCTGGCTTTTAAAATCCCCTTTTGAGATGTCAAATTGAATTCCGTATGGATTTGTGCAAGGGAGGTAGAAGTTGGTAGAAAAAATACTCTGCGGAAGCTAGCAGAATGAGCTCTGTCCAGCTATGGTGACATTATGTCTTTGAAGGCTACTGTGCCATCATGAGGAACGCACGCTTTGCAGCCTGTTTATTCTTTTCTGGTTACGATACTAGGTCCAATGACTTGGACATTGCAAATTTTACCTACCATCAACCTACCTACTCCTTTTCTCCACAGCTTGCGCGTTCACCCTCTGCCTCGCCAGGACAGTACTGTCTGATTATTCCTCAGTATCAAAAAATTAGAGCAGAAAATGCTTGGGAGACACAGGTGCAGTGCAGACATTCTATAGAGAGTGACAGGAGAGACCGACACTGCACAGCCAAGCACTGAAGAAACCCGTGCTCCAGAGACAGGTGCAGGAGAGAAACATACTAAAGACACAGGTTCAGTAGAGACAAATACTCCGTATAATGCAGGCAGCAGACAGGAACAGCAGGTACCGATTCTGGAGACAGATGCAGTCAAGACAGGTACAGCAGGTAGATGCAATAAAAATAGATTATGCAGTGACAGGAACTGCACAGACAGTTACTGTAGAAAGAGGTACTGGCCAGGGCTGTAAGTGAGTTGAATAAGTGTGTGAATGTGTTGGTCGGTCTCTAAAGGTTGTAGCCTATGCAATTATGTGCCTGGCTTAAACACATAAACTACATTTATTTGATTCCCATAGTGTGTCACGCGACCGGTATTTGGTTCCTCTCTTAGCATTCTGTTATTACACCCAGCTTTATAACACAACTGACATGCACTTAAAACTAGCAAGGACCAGCTTTGTCAATGGTTTTTTACTGTTTAAGATAAATGTGTAGCAACAAGGATCAATAATATCGAAAATGTTTTAATTCTGACATTGCGAGCCTGTGAGTTAAACATTACTGAGACCTGGTGCTTTACATTGAAATATAGCAGTGCAGGTACTCACTATTTGGAGAACCTGTTTGCTCCTGAGAACTACCGGTACTCTCCCATTAACTGTATTGTATCAATACTCAGAAGTGCAGGTACTCTTCCTTTCAAATAAAAGATAGACAGGTACTGTACCGGAGAGCACCACCCCATTTAAACCTGAGACCTGTGGAAGGGGTTTTGATCTTCAAAGTTTCTCAGTAACTCCTGACATGTGCAACTCGATTATTTGCATATGTAATACCTCATCTATTTTCTCTTCAGTGCCCTCTTGTCACTCTTTATATAGTGCACTGTCTCGCATCCCCTTCACTTTACCACCTCCAAACACACAACACATACACACTCACCTGTAAGCACTACATTTTCTTTCACTTTCACTTTGCCAATATTTTAAGAACTGTGTACCTCCTTCACACACATGTAGACAGAATCAGAATTGCAAATAGAATGTCTGCGTGTGGAATATGTACGCTCTGCAGAGAGGTCGAGGATTAGACAACCTTGCATTCAGAAAAGCTTTTTGATCCTCTGAGAAGCACTGTGAAAAACTCGCACAGCCTTCAGCCTCAACTCCCAACTCTCAATCGCAGCCCCTTATAAACACCTGAACGTGACTCAGTTCAAAGTAAGCACTATACATGAGTAAAACGCAGCACAAAGAAATACAGAAATACAACATCTTGGTAATAGCTAACACTCGAAGGTAACGTGAGATGTAAACCAGAACTTAATTGCTGACACGGATAACCTTAACGTTTTTTACATTAATCGTTCAAAAAGTTGTTAGTGTTTTTGCGGTAAAGTGGAGGGCATGAACATAGAGCCAGGTGGGGGCCCATTCCAATATCCATTTTTGGATATTGGAATGGGACCCAGCCTACAAAAAGCCCTGGTAATGGCAGATAATGCTTATAATGATGAAGACACGGGCAGAAGCGCCAAAGAATACAGCAGAGATGAATAAAACTGAGAGGTACAACCCGGGCCGGACTGGGAACCCAAAGCCGCCCTGGCAATTTTAACAGACCAGCCTCCCAGCTGCTTTTGTTACTGAGGGCTGATACAGCAGCACCGCTGCAAAACTGACTCCCAGTAATAAAAACAGCCCCCACCACTGCAAATCGGCACCCATCCTTCCAGCCTCCCGGGAAAACACCTGATGCCCGCTAGGACCAGTCCGGCCATGCGAGCAACAGATACATACTTCAGCAAACAATGACACAGCAGGAAGCGGTGTAGTATAAAACTTCCAGTAGAGGCACTTGGGACAATAACCATTAAAACTGAGACAGATACTGCTTCGGGAGGAACAACAGAGCGGATACAGCAGCCAGATACCAGGTGGAAACGACAGAGATGAATCCTCAAGAGACAGATGCAGATGAGATGTGTACATCAAGCACAGGAAAGAGATACCCCAGATTTCACCATCAAGGACAAAGTTGAAGAAAGGAAAAGTACAACAGTAAAAATGCAGCAGAGAGCAAACATTGTAGAAACAACTAGAAAAGACACTGCATAGACAAGCATAGCAGGAACAGACCAGAGAGAGATAGAGCAGAGAGTGATGCAGCAGAAGGATGCTGCAGAGACATATGCAGCTTAGATATTTCAGGTGCAGATACATCAGTGTAACTATGAC
Source organism: Lissotriton vulgaris (assembly GCF_964263255.1). Classification (NCBI taxonomy): domain Eukaryota; kingdom Metazoa; phylum Chordata; class Amphibia; order Caudata; family Salamandridae; genus Lissotriton; species Lissotriton vulgaris. The sequence goes on along the minus strand of NC_141685.1, from coordinate 1,671,089,204 downwards.
AGACAGACACATAAGATCTATGTAAAAAGCAGAGACAAATACAAGAGAGCTCATACAACAGTGATAGGTACTCCCAGGCCAGGAACAACAGAGGCAGATCTCCAGGCCATTTCACCTGGGCCTGTGAAGTGTAGGTAATAAGTATTTGCACCAAGTAAAGCCTGCGTCCTTGGAAACAAAGGAACTAAAAATTACTGCGACCTCAGAGAAATGTAAAAGGCCTTCTCCTTAGACCTTGACCTTTTAGGGGGTAGCAAGATCAGTCCAGGCTTACTCTTGTGTGGGGCATAACAACTATTTCAGGCAGCACATGTATCATTAAGAATACAAAAAGGTTGCTACATTGTTCTTATTTTGAAGAGATGTAAGACTTTTCCTTTGCCCTTTCGTAGCCCATTTTTCACTGGAAGGGCTACCCTGCAGGTTAACAGGTAGTAAATTGGGACGGCCTCCCTTTCTTTGGTACACTTGTTTTGGGATTCTCCTGTCAGGAGGCTTCCAGCTTCACTTAATCTTCTTATTAGCACCTTACAACAAAGACCTTGGCTGGAACATAGGTGAAATAAGCTAAAGGAGCAGAACTGCCCAAAACTCACCTCAATGCTGTCTACTGGAATACACAACTACTTTCTTCAAATTCAGTACAGAGATTGGACAGAACTTTCAAGACTGTGCCACAGTTTCTCTGTGCCAGAATCCTAGGTTTCCACACTAGTGGCAATCAATCAATCAATCAAAGCATTTGTATAGCGCGCTACTCACCCGGAGGGTCTCAAGGCGCTTGGGGTAGGGGGGTCCGCTACTGCTCGAACAGCCAGGTCTTGAGTTGCTTCCTGAAGGCGAGGTGGTCTTGGGTCAGGCGGAGGTGGATGGGGAGGGAGTTCCACGTCTTGGCAGCCAGGTAGGAGAAGGATCTTCCTCCCGTTGTGGCTCTTCGGATGCGGGGGACGGCGGCGAGGGCGTGGCTGGTCGATCGAAGCTTGCGGGTGGGAGTGTAGAAGGTCAGGCGGTTGTTGAGGTATCTTGGGCCTTGGTTGTGGAGGGCTTTGTGTGCGTGGGTTAGGAGTCGGAATGTGATTCTCTTGCTGACAGGGAGCCAGTGCAGGTTTCTCAGGTGTGCGGAGATGTGGCTGTGTCGGGGGATGTCCAGGATGAGTCGTGCTGAGGCGTTTTGAATGCGCTGGAGTCTTTTCTGGAGTTTTTCAGTGGTTCCGGCGTAGAGGGAGTTGCCGTAGTCCAGTCGGCTGGAGACGAGGGCCTGGATAACCGTCTTCCTGGTTTCGGTGGGGATCCACCGGAAGATCTTACGTAGCATGCGTAGGATGTTGAAGCATGACGAGGAGACGGCGTTGACTTGTCTGGTCATGGAGAGGGAGGAGTCCAGGATGAAGCCCAGGTTGCGTGCGTGGTCTGTTGGTTTGGGTGCGCTGCCCAGGGCGGGGGGCCACCAGGAGTCGTCCCAGGCGAAGGGTGATGATCCCAGGATGAGGACTTCCGTCTTATCTGAGTTCAGTTTCAGGCGGCTGTTCATCATCCACTCGGCTACGTCTTTCATCCCTTCGTGTAGGTTGGTTCTGGCGGTGGCGGGGTCGTTGGTGAGGGAGAGGATCAGCTGGGTGTCGTCGGCGTAGGAGATGATGTTGAGGTTGTGTTGGCGTGCGATGGCCGCGAGGGGGCTCATGTAGATGTTGAACAGCGTGGGGCTGAGTGATGATCCTTGTGGTACGCCGCAGATGACTTCGGTGGCTCCTGATCTGAACGGGGGGGAGACGGACTCTCTGTGTTCTTCCGGTGAGGAAGGAGATGATCCATTCCAGAGCCTTCTCCTGTATTCCGATGTTGTTGAGGCGCTGCATGAGGGTGCGGTGGCATACCGTGTCGAACGCCGCGGGGAGGTCCAGGAGGATGAGGGCCGCTGTTTCCCCGTTGTCGAGCAGGGTTCGGATGTCGTCGGTGGCTGCGATGAGGGCGGTCTCGGTGCTGTGGTTGGCCCGGAAGCCGGACTGCGAGTGGTCGAGGGATCCATTTGTCTCGAGGAAGGCGGCCAGCTGTCTGTTGACGGTCTTCTCAATGACTTTGGCAGGAAAAGGAAGGAGCGAGATGGGGCGGTAGTTTTTGAGGTCGGTGGGGTCTGCTGATGGTTTCTTCAGTAGGGCGCTGAGTTCGGCGTGCTTCCAGCTCTCTGGGAAGGTGGCGGTGTCGAAGGAGGCGTTGATGATGTCCCGTAGCTGGGGTGCGATGACGGAGGCGGCCTTGTTGAAGACGTGGTGAGGGCAGGGGTCGGTTGGTGATCCGGAGTGGATGGAGTTCATCGTGCGGATGGTGTCTTCGGTGTTGATCGGGGTCCAGGCGCGGAGGGTGGTGGTGGGGGGCGTTGGTATGGTCGTAGGGTGCGTCGGCTGTGTGCTGAAGCTGTTGTGTGTGTCTGCGATCTTGCTGTGGAAGAACGAGGCGAGCGAGTTGTAGAGGTCTTGCGATGGGGTGATGTCATTGTTTCCGGCGCAGGGGTTGGAGAGCTCTTTGACGATGTTGAAGAGTTCCTTGCTGTTGTGGACGTTGTTGTCCAGTCGTTCCTTGAATGCGGTTTTCTTGGTGGCGTGGATCAGTTGGTGGTGTTTTCGAGTAGCGAGCTTGAGGGTGGTCATGTTGTCTGTGGTAGGGTCTCTGCGCCAGGCTTTCTTGAGGACCCGGCGGCAGTGGCGTCACTGGGGTTGGTGTCACCCGGTGCGGGTAACTCATGGTGTCACCCCCTCACGACTTACTGCATGGACTACCTCTGTCGGAAATGTACGATGCTAGGTACTGTCTTACTCCCTCTAGCTCCCTCTTTCTGTATAGCTCCCTCTCTCTGTCTTACTCCCTCTAGCTCCCTCTCTCTCTGTCTTACTCCCTCTAGCTCCCTCCCTCTCTGCCTTACGCCCTCTAGCTCCCTCTCTCTCTGTCTTACTCCCTCTAGCTCCCTCTCTCTGTCTTGCTCCCTCTAGCTCCCTCTCTCCCTCTCTTACTCCTTCTAGCTCCCTCTCTCTCTGTCTTACTCCCTCTTGCTCCCTCTCTCTCTGTCTTACTCCGTCTAGCTCCCTCTCTCTGTCTTACTCTCTCTAGCTCCCACTCTCTCTCTTACTCCCTCTAGCTCCCGCTCTCTCCCTTACTCCCTCTAGCTCCCTCTCTCTCTCTTACTCCCTCTAGCTCCCTCTCTCTCTGTCTTGCTCCCTCTAGCTCCCTCTCTCTGCCTTACTCCCTCTAGCTTCCTCTCTCTCTGTCTTACTCCCTCTAGCCCCCTCTTTCTTACTCCCTCTAGCTCCCTCTCTCTCTCTCTTACTCCCTCTAGCCCCCCCTCTCTCTGTCTTGCTCCCGATAGCTCCCTCTCTCTCTGTCTTATTCCCTCTAGCTCCCTCTCTCTTACTCCCTCTAGCTCCCTCTCTATCTGTCTTGCTCCGCCTAGCTCCCTCTCTCTCTGTCTTACTCCCTCTAGCTCCCTCTCTCTCTGGTTTGGTCCCTCTAGCTCCCTCTCTCTGTCTTGCTCCCTCTAGCTCCCTCTCTCTCTCTTACTCCCTCTAGCTCCCTCTCTCTCTGTCTTGCTCGCTCTAGCTCCCTGTAGCTCCCTCTCTCTCTATCTTACTCCCTCTAGCTCCCTCTCTCTGTCTAGCTCCCTCTCTCGCTGTCTTATTCTCTCTAGCTCCCTCTCTCTCTGTCTTACTCCCTCTAGCTCCCTCTCTCTGTCTAGCTCCCTCTAGCTCCATCTCTCTTGCTCCCTCTAGCTCCCTCTGTCTCCCTCTCTCTCGGTCTTACTCCCTCTAGCTCCCTCTCTCTCTGTCGTACTCCCTCTAGCTCCTCGCTCTGTCTTCCACCCTCTAGCTCCCTCTCTCTCTCTTACTCCCTCTAGCTCCCTCTCTCTCTGTCTTACTCCCTTTCGCTCCCTCTCTCTCTCTATCTTACTCCCTCTAGCTCCCTCTCTCTGTCTAGCTCCCTCTCTCGCTGTCTTATTCTCTCTAGCTCCCTCTCTCTCTGTCTTACTCCCTCTAGCTCCCTCTCTCTGTCTAGCTCCCTCTAGCTCCATCTCTCTTGCTCCCTCTAGCTCCCTCTGTCTCCCTCTCTCTCGGTCTTACTCCCTCTAGCTCCCTCTCTCTCTGTCGTACTCCCTCTAGCTCCTCGCTCTGTCTTCCACCCTCTAGCTCCCTCTCTCTCTCTTACTCCCTCTAGCTCCCTCTCTCTCTGTCTTACTCCCTTTCGCTCCCTCTCTCTCTCTCTCTTACTCCCTCTAGCTCCCTCTCTCTGTCTAGCTCCCTCTCTCTGTCTTGCTCCCTCTAGCCCCCTCTGACTCCCTCTCTCTCTGTCTTACTCCCTCTAGCTCCCTCTCTCTGTCTAGCTCCCTCTAGCTCCCTCTCTCTCTGTCTTACTCCCTCTAGCTCCCTCTCTCTGTCTAGCTCCCTCGAGCTCCCTCTCTCTTTGTCTTACTCCGTCTAGCTCCCTCTGTCTCTTTCTAGCTCCCTCTCTCTCTCTCTGTCTTACTCTCTCTAGCTCCCTCTGTCTCCCTCTCTCTCTGTCTTACTACCTCTAGCGCCCTCTCTCTCTGTCTTGCTCCCTCTACCTCCATCTCTCTTATTTCCTCTAGCTCCCTCTCTCTCTGTCTTGCTCCCTCTCTCTCTATCTTGATCCCTCTAGCTCCCTCTCTCGCTATCATACTCCCTCTAGCTCCCTCTCTCTGTCTAGCTCCCTCTCTCTCTCTCTCTGTCTTACTTCCTCTAGCTACCTATGTCTCCCTCTCTCTGTCTTACTCCCTCTATCTCCCTCTCTCTCTGTCTTTCTCACTCTAGCTCCCTCTCTCTCTGTCTTTCTCACTCTAGCTCCCTCTCTCTCTGTCTTTCTCACTCTAACTCTCTCTCTCTCTGTCTTCTTACCCCCTCTAGCTCCCTCTCTCTCGCACATTAAACTCACTCTCTGCCGCTTTCATGTGGTTTCTCTTTTAAAGCTTTTCAAGATGCAAAAAGAAATCTGTGTACAAGGCACCAGCGAGTTTGTAGACGTGAGAATGTTACGATATGTAACAGCTAAAGTAAAAGCTAATTTCCAAGCGGTTAATACCCCCCCCCCTCCCCGCCCCCCTCCCTCTTTAGCACTGTGTCTTTTTCCATATAAATGGCGGGGCCCCTCATTACTACACTTTTCACACTTTATCTAATGAGAACATTTTAATTCGAATAGGTGAGAAAATATCTCGGTTCGCTTTTGTTTTTAAAGCGGATCGAGTCTCTCCGAGGCCTTCGGGTGCGGTGCAGGGGGTGCCATGTACAGAGGCCTGCTGGGGGGGCGGGAGGCGCAACCAGATGGTGTCACCCCCATGTGAGGGTGTCACCCGGTGCGGTCCGCACCCCCCGCACCCCCCTAGTGACGCCACTGCCCGGCAGTTCTTCTTGGAGCTCTTGAGTTCGTCGGTGAACCAGGAGGCTTTCTTGGTGCCGGGTCTGGCAGGGGGGGTTTTCAGTGGAGTGAGGTCGTCTGCGCAGTTGCTGATCCACCTCGTGAGGTTGTTGGCGGCTTGGTTGGGGTTCGCTGAGCTGGCGGGAGGGTTCTGGCTCAGGGATGTGGCGAGCTGGTCGGCTGTGATCTTGTTCCAGCTTCTGCGGGGGACCTGTTGCTGGTGGTGGTGGAGCGTGGTCCTTCTGAAGCTGAAGTGGACGCAGCTGTGGTCTGTCCAGTGGAGTCCGGTGGCGTGGCTGAAGGAGATGTCCTTGCTGGAGGAGAAGATGGGGTCAAGCGTGTGGCCGGCGTAGTGGGTGGGGGCGATCACCAGTTGCTTGAGTCCGAGGTTGGCGAGGTTGTCCAGCAGGGTGGTGGTGTTGCGGTCGTTGTTGTTCTCCAGGTGGAAGTTGAGGTCCCCGAGGAGGATGTAGTCAGTGGGGCGGAGGGCTTTCCGCACTGATGAAGTCGGCGATGTCTTCGCTGAATTGTGTGCGTGGTCCCGGGGGTCTGTAGATTAGGGTGCCTCTGAGGGTGGTCTTGGGGTCGGTGTGGATCTTGAAGTGCAGGTGTTCGGCGGCGGTGAGGGTGTCGTCGGAGTTGGTCGTGAGGCGGATGGTGTTCTTGTGGACGATGGCGATTCCTCCTCCAGTCTGGTTGACGCGGTCTCTCCGGGTGATCTTGTATCCGTCCGGGATGGCGATGTCGGGCGCTGAGGAGGCGTTCATCCAGGTTTCTGTGAGGAAGGCGACGTCTGGAGCTGTGGTGTCGAGGAGGTTCCAGAGTTCTACGGCGTGTCGGTGGATGGAGCGGGTGTTGAGCAGGATGCATTTCAGGTGGTTGCTGATGGTGCTCATCTTGGCGGGTGCAGTGCAGGTCCGGATGCAGGAGAACTTGCAGGATTGGCAGGTGAAGGGTCCGTGGGTGCGTCCTGGGTTGGCTCGGTGGCAGCCAGGGATACGGCCGGTGTTGAGAGCGTTGAGGGTGGCGTGGTCGTAATGTATAAACATTGTATGCTCCAGGCTTCGGGTATTCACTGCCAACTCCACTTGCCTGCTTTGAGACCAGAAGCCTTGGAACTTGAAGAAAGACAGCAGGGAGGGGCTGCTTGGACCGGGCTTTAGGGGAGAGAGCTGTTCCGCAGTTCAGGAGGGGCATTGGAGATGTTCATGTATGAGGAAGATGCTGCTCAGGGGAGGAGCCATGAAGGAGCCAAGGTGGGATGAGCCAAAGACAATCACTGCAGCACAAGGAAGGATCCGCACTGTTCTTTGAGGGTGAGACCTGGGAGTCCTGAAGTGCCGCCACATCCATCACCAAGAAAGCTGCAAGGAGATGAGAGAAACCAGGTCTGCAGTCTACACAAAGGAAGCAAGAGTGCCAGAGGGTAACTGCAGCATCCAAGAGGCCTACAACTGGACTTAAGTACTCACCATTGCAGGAGGGATGGGGACCCAGCTTGTTTGATTGGGAGGTTTTGTACCTGGGACCCACGCAGAACCCAAGCCACAAGAAACAATGAGCCTTGGGCACCATAAATATGTTTATTCGAGTAACATCACCGCAGCTTCCTTGACTGGTGTTATTGCTTACACCACTTACCTGGCACACCACACTGGCACGCAGGACACTGCGGCACACCAGCTGCCAGGGCAAGGTCACTGCCTCCTGCACTCAGATTTGGGCTCAACAATAAGGTTAAGCCCAAGAACACCAGTGGTGTAAGACTCTGATTGTCACAACATGAGGCCAGTAACCCCGGTCTGCCCTGGAAATCCTGAAAACATTCTCTCAGTCTGCCAGAGCATTAAAGCCAGGAGCAGAATAGAGCATGGACGCTACACCGCGGACCACGCGTAAGTACACCAAAAACAGCAGTGGCAAAATCAACAGGGAAGCAGAGTCTACCCCATCTACCCTCTTCCAGCATACAACGAAGGCTGCTTTTCGTGGTCCCATTAACATTGCTGGCTCCAGCACTGTTCAGCTTTTGTCTTATCCCATTAAGTAGCAGAGCACGCCCTGTCTGTATGTCACAGCTCCACGGTAGCCACAAATATCGTATTATTACAGAAAGTTAGTATCATGTTTTATTCCGTAATGTGATACTTTTCTCTATTTTCTCAAGGCTCCTTCGTGAGAAGATGAGCACATCAGAGGGGTTTGCCCTCTGGATGCGGAGAATGTGCCAACATGTCCTGAAATTAGGAAGCACAATCCTCCCATTCTCGTAATTAATAAGGCATTCCTCCTGATCCAAGAGGTGCCTTGACCGACAAATACTGAGGAGCTCAGTTCCTTTGAGAGAGGCAGCGTTTTTGAGACAATCTGTACTCAGCATCACTTTCACAACTCAAATGTCCTTGTGACTTTACCGAGAGGGACATCACTCCTCACACTGCACTCTTCTCTCGTGCAGATCGTAACTCGTGATCCCATGATGCTCTCAAACGACATTGTGGCTACTTACTTACAAGGACGTCATCAGCGGTCAGTAATCCCTGTGAGTCAGGACTGAACTTCACTGATGTCACCACCATAACTCAGAAGAACAGGGAGAAAAACAGAGCAACAGTCAACATCAATAAAAGAACCTTGGGTGGTAGGTGAGAGTTGCAGCAGTAAATCTGTCGTAAAAGACAAAGGCAAGGCAAGCGGTACCAAACAGGAGGCTTCATGGTCATCTTATGGCAGGATAGAGCGCTTATTGAAAATTGTGGAATAGAACTCTGTTAAATGAGTTTCTATTTACACATTGCTTGGACTGGTGGTATAAGCCTATGCACAGCCATACATGGACATGGGAATGATGTATTTTGGTTTCTGGTGGATGCTTCTAGCCGCAGGTTCGTCGTATCGGAATCCACTCCACGTCTCAGTGGATTGGGAGTGAGACAGGGTAACCTAACCAGACTTTACAACTCTGTGTTTACCACGCATGGCGTTTACCATGCAGTCTTTACCACACAGGAAAGTGCCATGCAGATAAGTACATAGTATAGGTTTTTAACTTTACCATGCATCATTTAGCACACAGTACTTTACTACGCAGGGAATTTTTTTTAAAATAAAATAATTTTAGGTAAAGGTGTGAGTAGAAGTTAAAGGTGGCAAGGGGTATTGAGTTAAAAGATGGGTTCATGTAAGGGTCAGTGAGGGTAATTTTATGGTTTTGGGGTGTGTGGTGGTAAAGGGAGTTAAGGGTAATTTGACGGTTGGGGGTGGGTACTGGTAAAGGGAGTAAGGGTGATTTGGGCTTTTAGAGGTAGGTAGAGGTAAGGTTAATTTAGGATTAAGAGTGAGTTAGAGGTAAAGGGAAGTAAGGGGAAATTTGGGATTTAGGAGTGAGTAGAAATAAAGGGAGGTTAGGGTGAATTTGGGGTTGAGGGGTGTGTAGAGGTAAGGGAAGTATGGGTAATTTTAGGGTTTAGGGGTGGGTAGAGGAAGGGTTTTAAGTGGGATGAAAAAAGTGGGGGAACTGAAAGAGGTGTGGCTGTGTAATAAAGGGTGTGGCTTAAACGTGTAAACAAGATTTCTGTGATTTCCATAGTGTGCCACCCGACAGGTATTTTGGCTCCTCTCTTTCGATACAATAATGCTTTTAAAGATAAATTGTATATTGGTTCCTGAGGGGGCATAAAAGTTACTTTGCAGTAGAGAAAATGTGTTGTAACCTCTTTAGAATACTTGTAATGACTTTAGATTACTTTCTAGATTCTTTTTAAGCTTACTCACCATGCAATCCTATGGGGGAAACAACAGGGTTAGGTTTGCAAGTGAGTAAACAGTTTTGGTAACTGAGGTTTGGAGGGTCGAACCAAGGTTCTCCAAAGTTCAGGTTAGCACTCCAGGTGCACCACCAGTTGCACTAGGGCAGCCGGGGCAGAGTGGAGGGTGCCTAGGGTAGCCAAAGGGGCACCTCGGTTGGTGGCCGTTCACCGACAGGCCACTCCGATTTGAGAGACAAGCTCATAGGTTTACGGTGAGGGTAAAAGGGGTCCCAATTTAGTAGTAACACTAGACCACCAATGGCACAGGGGCAGCTGGTTGCAGGGTGCTTAAAAGGGTCAGGAGCCCAATGCAATCATATGAGGGTGCCGTCTTTGGATTTCAGCTACAGGATTGGTCTAGGAAGTCTTCCGGGAGGAACCAACAACTGGGCAGGCAAGTAGGGCTATTCCTCGACATCAGGACACTTCGGGATCTGGTCACCAGGACACAGGGTTGGAGGCTGCTGGGGTGCTTTTTGACATCACGAATCTGCTTACCGGTCCGGTCGCCGTGGAAGGGGCTCATTGTGATGAAGCTTTAGGCATCAACACTAGACCTTGGAGGTGATACCCCTTGATGTTTTGGAGGTCAGGACCGCTGAGGGACCACTTCAGGACAGGTGGCACCTCTGGACATTGATTGTGGACGGTGGGTGCAGAGGTAAGTCCAGGAATAGGGTTTCTTGGTCCTTCAGGGTCTTGATCTTCTTTTGTGGTCAGGGCCGCTGTCCTCTGGAGTCTTAAGTCTCTATTGAAGTGGGGGATAAGTCCTCACCGAGTCGGGAGGTCAAGGATCCGTTTTGGAGCCGTCGGTTTCTTTGCAGGGGGTTTAGAGCTGCAAGCAGGCCGGTAGGGGGCCAAGTCAGTTGGGCTTGGAGCCTTCACTGCTGTTAGGTCTTCAGGTTCAAGTCTTCTTAGGTCCTCAATACTGAATTCTTGGGTTCAGGACTGCCCCCCAAATACTATATTTAGGGGTGTCAAGGTAGTAGCCAATGGGCTACTGACCTTAGGGTGACTGTACACTTAGTGTGCTCACCACACATGGGGGAGTGAGCACAATCCCTAACCCTTATTGGGGGATGCCTCCATCAGCAAGATGGCGGGCACTGAGGAGTGGGCTTCACCTCGCCTGTCCGACCTGAGAGCAGAGGTGGGCACACCTCCTGGGCCTGCTAAAGTTTTCTGCCTGTCTTCCCACCGAAAAGGGGGTGAGACAGGAAGGGGGTCTGCTTCCGATAGCAGAAGGGGCAGGAGGTAGTGTTGCAAAGGCATTTGAAGCCTCCCTGCCACAGATAGCTCTTCCTGACCTGAGGGAGGTGTGAACACCTCAGCTCAGGAAAAGGCTTTGTTTCTGGGCCCGGAGAGCGATGGCTCCCACCCCAGGGGTTCAGAAAATGATCTTGTGGTGGCAGGCTGGTGTTCACCAGTGGATGGTTTGGTTCAGGGGTCACCTCTAGAAGGGACGCCTGAGTGCATGGAATAATACACCTGACACCGACTGGAATCAGTGCAGGTTTCTTATTCTGAAATGTTTGATACCAAACATCCCAGGATTCAGTAAAGCCATTATGGTGCTAGGAAACTTGTAATGACGAGGTTCTAAACAATATACTCAGTATGCCTTTAATGTGCACTTATGATTTCTAAGAATTCGCCCAGATATTATAGGGGCCTGTCTGCTCATGCAGATAGGTTCTCACATGAGGCATATTGCATCCTGCCTTTAGGGTGACTTACCTAGTCCTTATGCAGTGCTGGCATGTGTGCCATGTCGACTCTTCACTTTTAGTTGCACCAAAAAATGCAGGCTACATTGGCAGTGGTGCATGTTTGTGGTGAGTGGTCTCTGAGGGTGGCATAATACACGATGCAGCCCTCAGAGGCTTTTCTCTGGCTACCATGCCCTTGGCACCATAGGTACCCTTTATAAGGGACTTAAAGGTAGGCCAGTGTTGTACTAATTGTGGAAACAATGGTACACGTTAGTGAAAGAACACAGGCCCTGGGGACCGAATTGGTAGGGACAGGGCACAGTTAGTCAAAGTACTTCAGAAATCTGGCATAAAGTGGGGGAGTTACTGCAACAAAAACCCTCTTTCCTATATTTATATCTATATACATATATCTGCATACTCACACACGTATATATATATATATATATATATATATATATATATATATATATATATATACACAAACATATATATTGCCTAAAGTCTGCTTTGACTTGCCACGCCCTATGAGGGTGTTGCTACCACGAGGGAACTTGCGGAAAATGTTCAGTTATTTAAAGCAATCTTTTATCAGTGAGTACATAGCAATAGAAAGCGGACTGTGAACTTAGTATACTATGGTTGACATATTGAGAGGTCTGCACCACTGGATCAGCATTACCAAAGCATAATGTACTAGTTCAATGTATCAAATTTAACCGCGACTTCAACAAATAAATATTTGAAATATAATGTTGGTTGAGTACACAATAACCTTGCAGGAGAACCGCACACGGAATTTATGCAAAAACTAACGGAGTTCACCCACAACCCTTTGATAAAACAACTTTACCTTTACATGCTAAAAAGCATATAGTCAATTTACAAAAGTGAGCTTTGAAATATATCAGGCAATGAGAGGTGATGATTTTGGGGTCCCTCCTAACCTAGGGGGAGGACCAAGCACATGCCTTGGACACAAAGAGCATATCATGCTGAACTTCGGTGGTGGTCCCACCCTCCTAGGACCACCCCAAGCAAAGGTATGGGCAAAAATACAATGCCAAACCAAAGGCCCAGCAAAGCATTATGGGGCGAGATTCTAGAGCGCCGCGAATATTATAGTATTAGCTCTCAGCTGAGCCGGGAGAGCCTGCTGCCGCTTGAGGAATGTTTTGATATTGGATACTACAATGTTCACTGCACTCTAGAATCTCATCCCATAATGCTTTGCAGGGTCTTTGGTTGGAATGGTATTTTTGCCCATAACTGTGCTTGGGGTGGTCCTAGGAGGATGGGACCACCACCGAATCGTTCAGCATGATGTGCTCCTTGTGTTTAAGGCATCTGCTTGGTTCTCTCCCTATGTTATGGAGGACCCCAAAATCATCACCTCTCTCACTGCTGCCTATATTTTCATTTTCACTTTTGTGAGATGATTAAATGCATTTTAGCATGTAACAACAGAGTTACTGTTTGTTTTACCAAAGGTATGTGAGGTTTTTGTTTTAATAATTGGGGTGAGACAGAACGGAGCCCATGGTACTCCGCTTTCTTTGCCCACCACGGTTATCAAAATGCAGCAGTGTCAGCTATCATCATGAAATAAATACAATACATAATTAATACGAAGGCTCACCATGAAATGAGAAAATGTCAGATTACAGCAATTTTTTTATTTTTTGAGAAATAAATCTTGTCAAATAGTAGGGTGGGCGGGGAAAAGTTATCAATGTTAAAGTTACGTTAAATATAAACTTGCTTGGTATTACCAAACTTGATGCCATATTGTTTTACATGCATACAAACGATCCCTTCCTGTCTGCAAAAGCGGACATCAGACAAACTACATCTGTAACAGCAATGTATAACATGACAGAAAATGTATTATGCATAAACTGGAAAATCAACAAAAGATAAAATGCAGGATGCATCAATAAGGTCACTATATAATGCAGCATTGGTTCTCAATAAAATATGTGTAAAAAAAAAAGAAAATTGACAAAGAAAAAGAAGAGCAGAGCTCTGGGCCTGCATCTGAAGTTGTGGCATCAATATCAGCTCCACTAAGTCACTTCTGGGAGGGAACGAAGCCAACTCAAAGCTGCAAAATGCCCGCTACTGGCACATGGGAACAGTGCTGTGCTGACCATGGGTAGTCCTGGAGTTTTTTCAGTTTTACTACTGCTTTGGGTTCTTTTTGGCAATGATAACTTAATTTAGAAGCGCATTTTAAGAATAACAATTGGCTTACTCGTTTGTGGGTGGTCGCCTGTCCCTCGGCAACCTCCCTTTAGCCCCCTCTAAACCCCTCTTTACTCATTCCTAAGACCCCACAATTAGTACCTGAGCCCATTTTCCAGCCACTCCCCCTGGTCCCTTCCACCAGTACTACTAAGTTGTAAAATTATGTGTGAGGACATCCCCATAGAACATATAACAGAGGAGGAGGTTTCCACCTGTAATTTTGTGAATTTCACTTTTAGTAAGTAGTTCTACTGTACTACTACCTTACTTACTATAAAGTATAGTTTGTGAATCATGCTTGTGTAGGTTTGCCTTTCTGCATAGCCCCCAAAGTCTTCGAGACTGCTAGAGCCCCGTGTGAAAAATAAGGATTTATTTGGCCGAATGCCATCAAAAATTGCGTATATTTTTAACTCAGCCATTTCATATTACTCTTCACTCATCTGAGGCCTATATTTAGATGTTGATGAGCACTTTAATGTTTCTTCAGGCTGATACTAAGGCATTTTTCCCAACCACAGTGGCACTTTTAGCCAACGGAATTGGAGCTAGTGGCAAGAGGTTTCATGAACCTACAATGTCTATTTCTCTTAAAGAATATTACAGAATTCGAGGAAGCGTTAATGTTTTCTTCTGAGCTGACTTGTAATGGTGTTTTTCAATGTAAGTTGGTTGCACTGCTGCAGTTACACTGACGTCATTCTGTTGCTTTTTATGCTATGACAATACCATGGGGAGGATGTAGGAAGGGAGCGTGGGCTCTAAACACAGAGATCTTACTGCTTTTCATCTGTATCAGTTATCAGTTACTCTAATCCTGTTATTTTGATTCTATTCTGATACTTGCTTTTCTGTATTTATAATACTCAAAAGCAAAACCCCAAGTATCAGAATACAGAAAGAACAAGCATTGGCAAAGCCCATAGGTCTGACCTTAGCTGCCAGTCTTTTGGTGTTGTCAATGCTTATTTTGTCATTGTTTATGTAAAACTTTGTTTGGTAAGATGTCGCACCCTCTTCAACGTAAATAAAATAGATTGGCATAAACAAAATAATATTTTTGGGCCATAGTAGTCCCTGGCACTGAAGGAAATGGCTCTGTGTGCAGATGTGGTCCTTGTGAAGTAGCAGCATGTTGTCACTCACATTAAACTCAGTCAGTGGCTGGAGTGGGCTGACCCACTGTCTCAATGACTATGCTGCATAAGGCAGATTAGAAATGTGATTGACTCTACAGCAGATTAATGGATAAATAAGGCTGGCTGAAAACCCCTAACAATATGTTGTATATAATTTTTGCAAACTCAAAAGGTCATTGCTAACGTCAGACTTAAAAAATAGACTGGATGAATGGCTATCCTGATTCGGGAGAAATTGAGATGTGATCCAGACACGTTTTAAGGCATGGGCAAAGTGGGCTCTAGCCCAGGGCCCCAGCTTTTCAAGGGGCCCCCTGATAGAGCCTGCTGTGTTCTGCAGAGTCTTGCCCTGATTAGCTCGAATAATTTTTAAACAGATTGTTGTAAATAGCATTTTTCTATCATTTATTTTTTAATGTGTGAGAGTCTATTACCGACATTTTGCAGACAAAATCTGTTTATGTTTCATACAACATCCATAGAAAAATAGTTTCTTTTAGATCAGTACAGGACCCCACTTATGAGAAATGGGAGGGTGTGACAGTGAATATTTGCAGTAGAATGAGTAAACTGGTGCTGTGTTACAATATTGAAAACACACATTACTGTCTCTGAATATCAGATGTAAACACTTTTAGAATTTGACCAAATAGGGCACGAAAGAGCTGAAACTGGATAACAAAATCAAAGTTGTTCCGAACAGGGGCCCCCAAAATACATTTGGCCCAGAGCCCCCAAAATCCTTAAAACGTCCCTGATGTGATCCATCATTTTTCTTGGGTCGTGACCATTTATGGGTCTACGGTGGGATTTACACTGATTGATGACGAGACTGGTGTCCTAAGACCTGGACAAAGATCATACTTCGCCTGCATAGTTGGGCATCTTTGCTTCGGTAAAGACCGGCCCAGTTTCCTGACTATGTCAAAAAAAGTTTAAACCACCTTGGCCATCCACAGTGATGATTTCCTGCTTCGGCATGTCGTGGGGTAGGACATCCTGGAACAGGAATCCATAGCAACCTCCCACCCGCCCTGTGATCACCAGGTAAGAGATACTGGGGACCAGGAATCAGTGCTTGGCAGAGCAGCGACCAGCGCAGAGAAGGGCTGAGTAGTAGACAGGATAGTGAGGTCGCCACTGGGGATGAAGGAGCGAGGGGACTCTGGACTTTACAGGTGTGAAGAGGGCTCAGGCCAGGGAATGGCTGAAACCAGTCCATCCTCTGTCCTGAGAGACTCCTTGTGCAGCCACTAAAGCTGCCATTTTAAAAACCTTTTCCTTAACTGTGTGAGCTTCACACTTTGCAAAACTCGTTGCAGAATTGGGTGACTTTCAAACTTTGTTACATACCCCGAGAAGATGGAGACAACTCACACTATGCAGGTAGCTACAGTTGCTCGCATCAAATATAAAATATTTGGAAATGTGTATCGTTCACAGCAGTTAAAATAGCTTCAGACCATATATGCCATTTTCCCAAGTTAAAGAGCCAAGGTGAATGCTGGGAGGCGGTTATACAATGCAAGGAGATGGAAAGCCAATCAGTGAAGGTTTCAAGTTTTTTTGTTGCATTCAAGAGGACTGTTACAGAAGCTTATAGTGTAAACAACAATCATGGGTGCCATTCCGCTGGTCAGGAGAGTTGTGAATATATGCACAAGAGGAGTCAGTACGAGGAGATGGGGTAAGAGGTTACATAAAAATCTCCATTGGGAAGGGGAGAGACATCAATATTACAGAAATCCCATAAAAGGAAAGAAAAGAACACCCACAAATGTAGAGATTGTTAGACAATTCCTTTTTTCCTGGAACTGGAGTGCACTGGAATTCTGTCTGTTACCTCCTACATGTTCAAGCCTTTCTGATATCCCACGGTCAGTCAGGCAGCTACAAGTGGTTAGCAGTGGGTTGCAGGATGGAACAGACCATCTCGTGGTTTTGTGAGTTTCCCTTGTCGGCTCCTATAAGCAAAGCTGGTGAAGGAGAACATCTAGTTCAGGATCCGGGAGAGGGCTGTGGAGCAAGGATGCAGAAGCAGAAGGAGAAGAGAAGAGCTGTCAGAGGGGAAACATCAGGTTGGCCCACAGTCCAGGGTACAGCGCAATCTAGACTTGCTTATTGCCAAACTTAAACTCACCCCTGGTATTCACTACTTCCAAAGTCCTATGCACCCACCCTACTTCACCACTTTTTGCCGCACTTTAGCTACACCCAAATCTGATACTTTCTTCTTTTCATAGCTGCAGACAGCACAGGGGCGAATGGAGGGCATTCTTGGCCACCAAGAGATAGTCAAATACCATTAACTGAGTGAGCCAATCACAGTGGAAATCTGACTTCCAGAAGAAAAAAAAATATTCATATATATTTTTTTTTTAAAACCTTTATTTTTCAGTTTTGTAAAACACAACAAAACAGCAATTAGTGGAGTGCATGGAATTCAATTCAGTATAGCCTATCAACAACCATCCATCGCTTCCTCGATTCATCAGAGTCCGACTGGGAGACAGCATATCTCAGCATGCAAAATACTAGGCCAGTGGTATTGTTTTAGTTATTTGAGGCGCCAGTCAGAATATCAAACTGATGTAGAAAATTCAGTATTGAAAACGGTGCTATAAGGTAAAGTGAACCACAACCCTCTTTAAGTTTGGCAAAGGCCTATACATAAGCAAAAAACTCCCTAGCACACGTAAAATATCAAGTCCTTTTTAGTGTTTCAGAGTTAAACATTCATCATTCTTGCATTCAGAAAATTTTACTCGTCCCTGGTCCTCAAGTAAGACACCGGAGTCTTACTGGAGGACCGGGGACGAGTGAAAATACCAGTCAAATGGTGAAAGCCATCCAAAAGGAATAACAGAACTAGGAAGCAGCACACCCTGACTTCCTTAAAAACCTAATTACGACGCCAAGATCGTCCCTAACAGAAACCCACTGCGGGTTGGAATTATCACCGCAAAATAAATACGACCGCGTTACCAAAGAAAGAGCCTTGAGAAAGTCGTGGGTTACATTCCCAATACGACGAAACATGTGTTGGCTGTGAAAATCCAGGAATAAACTTCATAAGAAACGACCGGACCCTGTGAACAAGAGTCATTTTCTGAATGCAAGAATGATGAATGTTTAACTCTGAAACATTAAAAAGGACTTGATATTTTACGTGTGCTAGGGAGTTTTTTGCTTATCTCAGCATGCATCCACGCCACAATCAACCTCCTCACTATGAGAGAGACATTCCCCCATTGCATTCGCAGCTCCTTCCCCGCCATCATTGGTGCTATCACTATCCATTGAGGCTGTGTCTGCTCAAGGTCTAGGAATTTGTCACGTAGGTCTCTCCACACAGAGAGGTCCTCAACTACCTCATCATCCTGGCTGCTAAGCTTCATGTGGATCTCCTTCGCCAGGTACCATTCATTCACAGTCCTATATCAATGGTCAATCCTGGGTGCCCTTTGTCCCATCCAAGTGATGGGAACTCTACGCCTGGTTAACACTAGTAACAATTGCTAAAATTTGTATGAGATCTTCCTACCCTTTGGTAATTTAGTGTTGCCCAGTATATCAATCAATCAATCACAGACATTTATAGAGCGCAGTACTTACCCGGAGGGTCTCAAGGCGCTTGGGGGGGAGGGGGAGTGCTGCTACTGCTCGAATAGCCAGGTCTTGAGCTTCTTCCTGAAGGAGAGGTGGTCTTGGGTCAGGCGCAGGTCGGGAGGGAGGGAGTTCCAGGTCTTGGCGGCCAGGTAGGAGAAGGACCTTCCTCCTGTTGTCGTTCTTCGGATGCGGGGGACGGCGGCGAGGGCGTGGCTGGCTGATCGGAGATGTCGTTTGGGAGCGTAGAAGTTGATGCGGTTGTTGAGGTAGCTCGGGCCTTGATCGTGTAGGGCTTTGTGTGCGTGGGTGAGGAGGCGGAAGGTGATTCTTTTGTTGACGGGGAGCCAATGCAGGTCTCTCAGATGTCCGGAGATGTGGCTGTGTCGTGGGATGTCGAGGATGAGTCTGGCTGAGGCGTTCTGGATCCGCTGGAGTCTCTTCTGGAGCTTGGCGGTGGTTCCGGCGTAGAGGGCGTTGCCGTAGTCCAGTCGGCTGGTGACGAGGGCCTGGGTGACCGTCTTCCTGGTCTCGGTGGGGATCCACCTGAAGATCTTCAGTAGCATGCGCAGGATGTTGAAGCATGACGAGGAGACGGCGTTGACTTGTCTGGTCATGGTGAGGGAGGAGTCCAAGATGAAGCCCAGGTTGCGTGCGTGGTCTGTCGGTTTGGGTGCGCTGCCCAGGGCGGGGGGCCACCAGGAGTCGTCCCAGGCGGAGGGCGAGGAGCCCAGGATGAGGACTTCCGTCTTGTCTGAGTTCAGTTTCAGGCGGCTGGTTGTCATCCACTCGGCTACGTCTTTCATCCCTTCGTGAAGGTTGGCTCTGGCGGCGGCGGGGTCGTTGGTGAGGGAGAGGATCAGCTGGGTGTCGTCAGCGTAGGAGATGATGTTGAGGTTGTGTTGGCGTGCGATGGCCGCGAGGGGGCTCAGTGAGGATCCTTGAGGGACGCCGCAGATGACTTCGGTGGCCTCTGACTTGTACGGTGGTAGACGGACTCTCTGTGTTCTTCCGTCGAGGAAGGAGATGATCCATTCCAGTGCCTTCTCCCGGATTCCGACGTTGCTGAGGCGCTGCACTAGGGTGCGGTGGCAGACAGTGTCGAATGCCGCGGAGAGGTCTAGGAGGATGAGGGCCGCTGTTTCTCCGTTGTCCATCAGGGCTCGGATGTCATCGGTGGCAGCGATGAGGGCGGTCTCGGTGCTGTGGTTGGCTCGGAAGCCAGACTGTGAGGGGTCGAGGGATCCATTTGTCTCGAGGAAGGCGGCCAGCTGTTTGTTGACGGTCTTCTCGATGACTTTGGCTGGGAACGGGAGGAGCGAGATGGGGCGGTAATTCTTGAGTTCGGTGGGGTCCGCTGTAGGTTTCTTTAGCAGGGCGCTGAGTTCGGCGTGCTTCCAGCTCTCAGGGAAGGTGGCGGTGTCGAAGGAGGTGTTGATGATGTCCCGCAGGTGGGGTGCGATGACAGCGTCGGCCTTGTTAAAGACGTGGTGAGGGCAGGGGTCGGTCGGAGATCCGGAGTGGATGGAGTTCATCATGCGGATGGTGTCTTCGGTGCTGATCGGAGTCTAGGCGCTGAGGGTGGTGGTGGGGGGCGGTGGTTCGGTTGTGGCGTGCGTCGGTTGAGTGCTGAAGCTGTTGTGTATGTCCGCGATCTTGTTGTGGAAGTAGGAGGCGAGGGAATTGCAGAGGTCTTGCGATGGGGTGATGTCGTTGTTGCCGGCGTTGGGGTTGGAGAGCTCTTTGACGATGTTGAAGAGTTCCTTGCAATTGTGTGCGTTGTTGTCCAGCCGGCCCTTGAATGCAGTTTTCTTGGTGGCGCGGATCAGTTGGTGGTGCTTCCGGGTGGCAAGCTTGAGGGCGGTCATGTTGTCCGGTGTTAGTTCCCTTCTCCAGGCTTTCTCGAGGGCTCGGCAGTTCTTCTTGGAGCTCTTGAGTTCGTCGGTGAACCATGGGGCCTTCTTGCTGCCGGGTCTGCTGGGCGGGGTCCTCAGTGGGGCGAGTTCGTCCGCGCAGTTGTTGATCCACTTTGTGAGGTTGTCGGCGGCCTGGCTGGGGTTCGCTGAGCTGGCGGGGGGGTGCTGGCTCAGGGAAGCAGCAAGCTGGTCGGCTGTGATCTTGTTCCAGCTTCTTCGGGCAACCGGTTGCTGGTGGTGGTGGATCGTCGTTCTTTGGAAGGTGAAGTGGACGCAGCTGTGGTCCGTCCAGTGGAGTCCAGTGGCGTGGCTGAAGGCGATGTCTTTGCTGGATGAAAAGACTGCGTCGAGTGTGTGTCCGGCGAGGTGGGTGGGGGTGGATACCAGCTGCTTGAGTCCGAGGTTGGCGAGGTTGTCGAGCAGGGTGACGGTGTTGCGGTCGTTGTTGTTCTCCAGGTGGAAGTTGAGGTCCCCCAGGAGGATGTAGTTAGCGGAGGGGAGGGCATGCGGGCTGACTAAGTCGGCGATGTCCTCGCTGAATTGTGTGCGTGGTCCCGGGGGTCGGTAGATCAGGGTGCCCCTGAGGGTGGTCTTCGGGTCGGTGTGGATCTGGAAGTGTTCGGCGGTTTGCAGGGTGTCGTCGGTGTTGGTCGAGATGTGGATGGTGTCCCTGTGGATGATGGCGATGTCTCCTCCAGTCTGTTTGACGCCGTCTCTTAGGGTGATCTTGTATCCCTCTGGGATGGCGATGGCGATGTCGGGTGCTGAGGAGTCGTTCATCCAGGTTTCCGTGAGGAAGGCGACGTCTGGATCAGTTGTGTCGAGGAGGTTCCAGAGTTCGATGGCGTGCCTGTGGACGGAGCGGGTGTTGAGCAGGATGCACTTGAGGTGGTTGCTGCTGGTGTTCGGCTTGGCGGGTGCTGGTGTGGGGCGGGTCCGGATGCAGGTGAACTTGCAGGCGTGGCAGCTGAAGGGTCCGTGGGTGTGCTTTGGGGCGGCTCTGCAGCATCCAGGGATGCCGCCGGTGTTGAGTGCGATGAGTTCGGTGGCGTTGTAGGTCAGTCGGGTCGTCTTCCGTCGGTGGGGGCCAGGGGTCCTGGCACTGGGCGCGGTCCAGGCGCAGACGGGCTTACCTTTGGCGCGCCTTCGGCGCACAATCGGCGCGCCCGCTGCGCGTGACCGCTGCACGTTCGCACGATCGCCATATATGGCGATGTGCGAGGGAGGGCGGAGCAGCTGGGAGGCGGGAGCGGGGAGGGTACACAAAGAAAAAGGGGGCGTGGTCAGCGGCGGTGGCGGGAAGCGGGGAGCGGGCAGGGATAACACGGGGGAGCGAGAAACAGGCAAACAGGGAAAAAAGACAATTACAAGTTACAGCATCGTGGTGTTAGTTCAGTGTTCAGGTGCGTAGTCCTCTTTATGTCTGTGACCACCTAGGTCCAGAAGCATCACCCGGCAATGCCAATTCAAATGCAAAAAGTTGAATGCACTGGCTCCGCATCGAGGGACCCCCAGCAATATTTAAGGACGAGCCAATTACCGCAGAAAAACATCGGAATAACACAAAAAGGAAAGACACAGCCCCCAAGAACCAAATCGGCAACAGGTAAAATATGGAGTCCATAGATGTAAATAGTAGTTATAGGGACAAGGTGATTGTGCAGAGGCTTTAAGTGGGCCTGGTCTCACCGGTGCTGAGCAGCAGTTTTTTGAAAGGGGCTGTTTTGTGCACTGGCACATGCGGTACATGTTTTTCCTGACTGTAGTGACAGCAGGGCACCTCGATGTGCGCGTGCTCACACTGCTCACTTTATATGGAGAAGTTACGGCATGACGTCATGCCAGGTGAGCGTTGTACAAGAAGGGAAATCCTTTAAAGAGAGTCATTTCTCTCTGGGTTTCCCTTCTCTTTTTGAAACTTAGAAACTGCAACATTTTCGTGGTGTCACCAGGGCTTTAAGTGGAAGCTTTTTCAATATTATATACAAGCCATAGGTACTGCTTATTTATCTTACACAACTAACAGCCATTGACAAAGCCAATAGTCTTGACTTGTTGTAGGTTGTATGATGTTACTTGTTGTATCATAAACCTGGATGAAATGACAGAAACAGCAAAATACCAGTCGGGCGGCACACTATGCTAAGCACAGATTTTTAACTTATGTGTTTTTAAGCCACGCCGTTAATTAGATTGGCCACGCCGCTTTGAGAGACCCCCAGTTTTTTCATCCCACTTAAAGCCCGGGTACAACCGATGTCGCTCAATCTTCTTTGCGCTGCCACTGCTGGCAGTGAGAGTTTGGCTTCTGTGCCTGATGCGACCTGTCGGAGGTCCCAAGGCGGCTGGAACGGAGAGATCACCATGAGGCCAGGATGATTGATCCCAGTGGGCACAGCCAGTCAGGTCGGTGGCAGTGAGGCACAACAACTTTCAATCTGCGTCTGTTTCTCTGCCTCATTGCCCTGTTGCTGGAGGTAGGGGACGGAGATCTGCGCTCCACCGACCATGGCCATTGTTTTTGTAACTCCCTACACAAGGAGGCCCAGCTCTAGCTCCATCTCTTCAGGCCTGGTACATGAGCCTCTTAGGCATCCGGAAGTTGGGGGGAGGGACAAACACAGCACTCTGAAGACTTGTTTCCGTTCCCACTTATATTCTCAGCTAGGATGCCTCCATTGTTATTTGTGCTGGCCACAAAAATAATACATAGCCCCATTTTATCTGAGACCAATTACCCTTTGCTCTCTTGTCTACATGTACACATTGTACCGATGCAGTGCTGAACTAATGAAGACTATCATGCTAGCGAAAGGACCACATGACAGTTCCTTCTTGTTGAGGTATGGTCTCCTGGGAAACCCACAGACAAGTTACTGCTATTTCACCCAGGCTGACCCTCCAGAATCCCAGCCTGCTGCACTTCTGCACGTGTTAATAATACATAGTCTGTAGTAGTCTTGCTTTTGTGCATATTGTGTGATTTACTGTAATTATTGCAATACTTGTTGAATTCTGAAGAATTGTGATATATTTTGCTGTCGAATTATTGAACGACATTCCGACCAACCCTGATCATATATCTCCACGGCATTTTCTGAAATGTAGTTTGTATTTTTTTTTAAGCATGGTGGTAAAGTTTATGAACAAGATTGTTATTCTCAATCAATCGTCTCTGAAGGCACTGGTGGGCCTTTATTCTTTGTATTTTTTGGCCCTACACTTCCGGGCGGGGCGGAGCGCGGAGGCCAGTGAAGAGGGGGGGGGGGGGGGTCAGGGTGTTTGGAAGTGGAACAGAGCTGAAGGCCGCCAAATCCTTGCCAGGGACCGCCACGCAAATGTGTATCCAACCTCAGAGGATGATTATATTAAGGATATATATTGGCGTGGTGGCCCCTGGGGTATGGTGGCCCTGTGCAGGTGCACAGCTTGCACATGCCTAGGGCCGCCCCTGACAGCTGAAAAATTGCTGCAGTTTGAACCGGACAGAATTCCACCACACATGTTTATCCCCAGTCTATTGTAAACTTGTGCCTGCGCGTATTTTATGCTTCACTGTACCTATCGCATTATCAGAGATTCCAATATATGTTGCTGTGGGGATATTTAAAGGGGCTAACCGATGTATAGAAAGAAAGAGTTGTCGTCACGGATTCCTGCAAGCTATCACTCGCCAGCGATCTATTGGACATCATTCGCTGGATGGCCTCTTTAAAGCCATTCTGGCAGCTCTGATGAGCGCTTCTCAGGGACTTTTTTTAAAACGTAGTTTGAATTCATTCTTCATTGTGGTCAAGTTTATGAACAGAGTTATTATTGTGAATCAAACTTTTCTGAAAGCAGTGATGGGTCCAATCCGAAACATTGATGTCATGTCTTCTTCTTTTGCAGCTTGTGCAGGTGAGTTGAGTTGCAGAGCTGACCCATGGAGCGGTAAGATTCGAGAACAGCTCAGAGCTACTGCTGTAAATGTGCAGGGACGCAAAGGTGTAAGAAGACAATGACACTAGCGAACACAAGAAGTGTGGGGCACCTATGGGTTTGTGGTAGAGCAGGCATGGTCAATCTATGGCCCGTTGGCCACATGCGACCCTTCTGCCCGTCACATATGGCCCCCTGGGGTTTACACAGCTGACATCCAACCATTACCAAAAAAGTCATGCTGTAAAAAACCTATGGGGGCCTGGCACCATGGACCCAGACTGTGAACACGAGCTACACAGAGGTGGCTGAGGCACCAGTCACTTATTATAAGATGAATATGATGAGGAAGCTTGCACCACCTAGAGCCCCCTGCCCATCACCTCGGTAGAAATGCTAGTGAGGAAAGTGAGCCCCTGCAGAGAAGCAGTGATGAACCGGCAGGGGGCTGCCTAGAGCACTTATAGCAGTCTAGTCAACTTAACACCTTGGCTGCTAGGCGATCCCCCCCCCTGTGCTGAAAAATGCCATTTTGCTGGTGTCATGACGAGCTCAGCTCGTCATCAGCACAGCTCAACTGTGCATCATGACGAGCTGAGCTCGTCATGAGCATCGAAAGGGTTTTCAGAGGGTACGTTTTACTGTCTGTGAATAAGAAAATATAACTTTGTCATTTCGGAAATCTCATATCTCCCTCCACCACGAGAGATGTGTTGGAAGGTTGAGGATGCCGCACAGTTCGATGGTGCTCTTAATGAGAGAGCATGAACAGAATTATAGATGAAATAGTAACATAGCACTTGATGCCGTTTCTAAGCGTTGTAAATGACTGGTGTTGCTATAAAACAATTCATGGTAGTCAAATTACTGACCTCGGAAGAATGGAAGGCAAGTTTTCGGAAATTCATCCTTATGACCTTCTGATCACTGCATTCATCAGCAGCAAGCCTTCAACTCTCTGAGGCTTCTCACGAACTAAATAGTGTTATGGCGTTTCGTTAAAAATGAGCAGTGGAAGTTCAGTCATCATTACCTCCCAACTATCCCCCATTTAATCATGAAACTATGATTAAATCATTATTATGTCTATGGGCCTTATTATGACTTTGGCAATCTTGGAGCAGGGCAGCCATGCTGCTGCCATGCTCTGAGATCGCCAGAGCCCTTAAAGACCGCCCGCCAGAGTACAACTTATTTTTACTCTGGCAGGCGCTTCTTTGGTGGTTCTACTGCGATGACTTTGATAAAAAGCAACACAATGGCTCCATTACAGGCAGTTCCTACAGGGCATGGACTGTCAAATCCATGTCCTGTAGGAACTGGGAGTGCATGCACACAGGTGGGCCCAACATGTGCCCCCCTGCATGCCCCATTACACAGAGGCAACAGGGGGCCCTGTAAGTCCCCTTGTTTCCTCACCACCACACTTTTCATGGCAGTTGCACTGCCATGAAAAGTGTGGCAGTTGGGATCTCCTAATATGCTTGGTGGTACAACAGTCACTGCCAGCATATTAGGGGCATCAGTCTCCTGCGCCACCATGAGGGATCGTGGATTCCTGGCAGCAGTAGGTGTCCTGTGGCAGTCTAGCCGCCACAGTACTAATGCAGCGGGCGTGAAGCAGCGTTTACATCGCATGCGGTACAGCGCATACTATTACAATCTGGTCGTTACAATGACCGTGTTGTTACAACGCTAACCATTACAACGCAAGTCGTATCTACGACTTGCTGTAGGGGGTGCTCTAAACTAAGGACTAGTATAATTTACTATTCCAACACCTTCCCTACTGTTGCGCACGCTGGAGTTGGAATAGTAAATCATACTATTCCTAAATCCAGCAAGCCCCCTACAGCAAGTCGTAGAAACGACTTGCGATGTAACAGTATGCGTTGTAACAACTTCCCCAGTCCAGCCTCTTGCCCCGCAGCACTGCCACTGTCCCCTTTAATTGACCCTATGGCCAGTTGCCCTCCGCTCTTTCGCCTCCTCTTCCTCCTTATTTGCCGTGGATGATACCTCCCCCCTCTGAGGCCCCCGCCACTCACTCCCTTCCCCTCCTCCCAGTACCCGCTTCCCTCTGGCATGGATACCGCAGTGTGTCCATGCTGCGGATGTACGCAGAAGGCACGCAGAGTGTTCGCCTGGACCACACCCAAAGCCAGGACCCCAACCCTCATGGACCATCACCGATTCAGCACGAATGAACTTTGTGCCCTGAACCCTGGATGCCAGAACGACAACAACTGCGCCCACGCCTCACCCAGGACCACCGAGGGGCGCTTTTTCCTACCAGAACTGCCACTTCACCTGCATCACCAAGGATGCCACCCACACCACTTCCATCACACACACCACATTACACACACCCACCAACAAGGCTGACGCCAACACCTCTGGAAAGATCAACTGCTTGCTAATTAATGCTCGCTCACTCGGAAAACAGGCCACGGAAATCTGGGACACCATCACAACCCACGTCCAGAAGCTGTCTTCATCACAGAGACCTGGCTGAACCCAGCATCCGCTCTGGACATCATCACAGCCACCCTCGACAGATACAAAATGGCTCACTGGGCCTAATCCAACAGAAACGGCAGCGGCATCTCCATAATAAGAGAACTTTGAATGCTCAACCACTACAGATGACTCCACCCTCTTCATGAAGCACCTCAACTTCTAACTCCCAACTAACAGCAAAACCACCATCAGAGGCACCCTCACCAATAGACCTCTTGGACCCCGCACTGCCTTCTGCAACGTCATCCCCGATTTCATCTCCCCTATCGCCATTGACTCGAATATGTACATATTCCGGGGAGAACTCAACTTCCACCTTGAGAATACTGATTACATCAACACGGCTGCCCTCCTAGAAAGTATGGCCAACAGCTTGTCACTGACCCCCCTCACATTGCAGGCACACGCTTGACCCAATCTTCTCAGCCAGCAACAGAGTAAAATACATCTACACTGAGGAGTTCACCTGGACCGACCACCACTGCATCCATTTCGTCATCTCCTAACCCCCTCAACACCCTTTCTTCACCGCCAGCAAGACACTGTGCAGCCGGTCAAAGGTATCAGAGCAACGATAGACCAATGCCTTCAACTCCCGCCTTCCCACCACCACGAAGACACAGCACAAACGGTGGACCTCTTTGTGGAATAGATCACGGCAAGCACTGACGAAGTCACACCAAAGAAACCCACCAATCCCAAGAAACAAATACAACACCCCAGCTGGTTCATGGCAGAACTCAAAATCCAGAAACACGATTACAGACAAAAGGAAAGAAGATGGCATGCCAGTAAGACACTTGAGGACCAAAAATACTTCCTAGACGCCCTTAACCAATACCACCTCCTCCTGAAAAACACCAAGAAGACCGGTCAAGCTACCCGCATCAAGGATAGCTCCAAAAACAGCAAGTAATTCTTCAACATAGTCAAGGAATTCATCAACCCCATAGCAACCGAAAACAACATCACACCCTTGCAAGCTCTCTGCGACACCCTTGCAGACTTCTTCCACAACAAAATAAACACAGTCTACCAAGACTTCTCACCAAGGAGTAGCCCTCAAATGTATGGCATCCTACCTCACAGAGAGAACGCAGAAGATCATTCTCCCTCCCTATTCCTCGCTCTCTAAAAACATCACCTGCAGTGCACCTCAAGGCTCATCCCTCAGCCCAGCCCTCTTCAACGTTTACATGACACCCCTCCCCAACATCGTCAAGAGCCATGAACTCAACATCATCTCCTATGCTGATGAAACCCAACTCATCCTCTCCCTGACAATCGACCCAATGACCATCAAGGGCAAGTTCTGTTGTATGAAAGACAATTTCTGTCTGGATGAACAACAAATGTCTCAAACACATGCACCAACAAAACAGACGTGCTCATCTTCAGGAAAGGCAAGGATACACTCTGGAACAAAGAATGGTGGCCACCCGAGCAAGGCCCAACCCCCATACTCCAGAACACACCCGCAACGTCGGCATAATCCTCGACAAACCGCTATCAATGAAGAAGCAGGTCAGCACTGTCTCCTCTGCCTGCTTCCTCACCCTCCGAATGCTCAGGAAGTTCTTCAGATGGTTCCCACCCAACACCAGGCGAAAAGTCATGCAAGCATTTGTCACCAGCAGACTCGACTACGGAAACTCCCTCCAAGTAGAAATCACCGCCTAACTCATGACGAAACTCCAGACTATTCAAAACACATCAGCCAGACTCATCCTCGACCTCTCCAGATCAATGCACATCACCCCTCACCTCAGGAAACTCCATTGGCTACCAGTTGCAAAGAGATGCCAGTTCAAGCTGCTCAACCATGCCTACAAAGCACTACACATTGAAGGACCAGAGTACCTCAACCAATGAGTGAATTTTCACCAACCTACCAGGAAACTCTGTTACGAATCCCTCTCCTTAGCAGCCACCCAACGCATCAGTAGGATGAACAGTTGAGACTGCGCTAGGGCCTGGAATAGCCTCCCCCTGTACTTCAGAGCCTCACCATCACTCTAGAGGTTTGGGAAGGACCTCAAGACCTGGATGTTCAACCAATAAGAAAACAGGCAGCTTGATTCCCCAGCACCTCAAGACCCTCACGGGTGAAACAACCACACTCAACAAATCGATTGATTGATTGAAAGCATAGCAATCAATCACTCATTTGTTAGCTTTATCATTCAAACTGTTTTTCCACTTTTCTAGGACCTATGCCTATACAAACATTCTTTTTAATGCAATCTTGGTTATATGCAATAAGGCCTATCTTGAATTTAACATGCATTTGTATCATATGAAAGCCCTGTCACACATGACAATATAAAACATGAAGGTTTACCGGTCTTAACCAGATTGGTTTGGAAATCGTAACTGGTGTCTACTTAGTTGAGCTTTTGTATATATCTCAAGCTCCCGAATGTCAAAGTTGATGGTTGATGGCCTCAGGTGTTGGAACTAAAGAGACTGAACCAAAGACCAATAGAAAGGAATACTGCTGGTTTAATACCCAGTTCTTTATGCATTTTTTAAACTCTCCATTGTTTTTCTACAGAGGGGAAGAGCGTTCCACAGCAAGGCTTTGAGTACACGTATAAACCCACATCCTGTGTACATCCATATTGTGAAGGTGCTTTAACTTGAAACATACTTCCTTTTCATCACCTTTCGCTGTCAATCATCCAAAGTCATATTAATGCTACATTATATTCTCAAATATGCCCTTTAGGCAGGTTGAGGGTGGGAAGTTTCTGAGAGCTATTTATGTTGGAGGTATGGAGAGGGATGCAACAGGGATGTCCACTATCATCACTATTGTTTATACTGGCATGTGAATCGCTGGTGAGCAGACTTAGAAAATACTACTACTCCTACTCCTCCAGGTACTGAGTGATTTGAGATCATCTCTGGACCACCTACAAATTAGGAAACATCAAGACTATTCCAATGAATGACTAGGTCAGATGGAGAGACCCTCCTTTCTCTAACTAGGGATTAGGAGGCAAATAAAGAAACATCCATAAATAGGGAATCAGATGTCTCCCAATGAAAGAAGGCATGCAGAATATAATAGAGGCAGAGTAATGGCAGAACTGCACAAGTCCATAACGTTTTGGGTTACACTGCCTTGCTCTCATAAAAATGATGCTACTGATGAGATATCTCTAGGTTCTGCAGGGCCTAACGTATCCCATCCTATCTAACATTTTCAAAGATGTTGACAGGCTCCTGGTGTCAGTGATAAAGGTAGGGGAATGCAGAAGAGTGAAAATAGTAATTATAAAAAGGCCCAGTGAACTAAGTGGCATGAATCTTCTCGATGTAGCATTATGTTCTATTGCCACACACTTACAGCAAGCAGTGAAGTAGCTAGAACCAGCTTTAAAGTAGGAACAAAATTTACTCCAAGGAACATAGGCATGGACTCTCCCAACAAGCCTGCTCATGAGGGATGAGAATATACCAGAAAAGCACCCATATCTGATTAGGTAAATGGGTAAAACCTGGTAGCGAGTAATAAAAATAGTGATAAAGAAACCCCTGCATGCTAACCAGCTCTTGCTATGCCTCCAAATATCCTTTGTACACATAAAGTAAGAAATAAGCATTGATAGCTGAATAGAGGGTGGCTGCAGCATGATAGGGGACTTATACCATAACAGCACGTGGATAATGCTAATCACAGATTCCTCCCCTTATGAATACCCTCAAATAACTGACTGAATCTGGAGATTTTTCTCAACATTGCTCCCACATGCCTCCAGTTGACGCTGTGAGGGACTGCGTTGCCTTTGTCCCACCAGGAAGTGACAACTGAGTCGGATATAAACACCAGTGTTTCATGCTCATGTTAGTTCCTTTCTTTCTGCACCTTTGTATGGGGATCCAGCGCTCACTATCAAACTTTTTCCTCATTTTTACAAGATCATTTGTTGCAGATTTATTTTGTTACAGTGTGCAAGGGAACTTGTCTCCACCTAAATACCAGGGCTTAAGCCTTGCAGGGCCTGTCATAAGCAGATTTCTGTGACAGGCCCCCACAATAATTGCATTTGGTGCCTAGGTTTATTGCACAACTCCAAGGCTTGTGAGGACTGTGCCTGGGTGAACCTCATGGTAACCACGAAGCCAAACTCTACCTCACTGAACACCGATGGAAGGTGTGTAAATCCCTCTCCTGGTTGAAGACGAGGGCACGGGCCTGCTCCCACTCTTCCATTAAAAGTCCTCGGGAAAAAAAGAAAAGTAAGAAGTTGAAGCAGAATTCCTTCCCATTCTGCCAGTCCCAACCAGTGAAGTTGCCTATCTATCTCCCTTACCAAAGAACTGATCCCTCAACTTATTCTGATGCACCCCAAGTTTCCAGGTCCATCTGCGTCGTCACAGCCGATCGAGGCTTT
Organism: Lissotriton vulgaris; assembly: GCF_964263255.1. NCBI lineage: Eukaryota > Metazoa > Chordata > Amphibia > Caudata > Salamandridae > Lissotriton > Lissotriton vulgaris. The sequence goes on along the minus strand of NC_141685.1, from coordinate 1,671,058,516 downwards.
CAAAAAAGCCATGCATATATGGCACACTACTGGCTCCCTCTGGCATGCCTCTGGACCCCAAGGATTCGAGGATGCCTCCAGTCAGAACCATTGGTGGATCCGTCCTCAATACCATTTGTGACTGTTGACTATGCTGCAGAGTCTGCCCCACCTTTGGGGCAGATGCCCAACCCAATGTTGATCCTGGTGCCAAGACCCGTGCTGGATCCTGTCACATCAATGCCAGCCCAGACGCCACAGGCACTAAAGGAGGACTCAATTATTATGTTAGACTCCAAAACAAATCTGACCTCAATTGAACTTGCATTACATGCCACAACTAGTCCAGCCTCATTCTGTTGCAGACAGTACCCTCTCCTACCATAAATCACCCACACACCCTCCACAACCTGTTTGGATCAGACTCTGACCAAAGCCACCAAAGGTTTGGTGAGTACAATGAAGATGATGGGTATTATGTCCAATATTATGATGATGCTAATTGGAGGCCATTGGTATGGATACCTCCCCGGGCAAAGTTTTGTACCTGCAGATGCCATATATCGAGGTAAAGAGCAATGTATTGATGGACATTCTAAAGCCCAGACAGGCATCTACAAAGGAGCTTCTCCCCTTTAGTAAAGCTTTCCATGACACATTAATGGGCACCTGGGCCTAACCTTTCCATTGTCAACCCCTAAAAAAAGGAAGTGGCTAGACATCACAGACCTGCTCCTGGAGACACTGCTCTTCTTACACAGTATCCTCCACCTGAATGCCTGGATGCCCAGGCTTCTACATGCACGTTCAACCTAAACTCATTTCCTACCACCCCCTGACATAGAATCCAAACGTATGGATGTATCAGAAAAATAATTGAATTAGTGTTTGCTTCTGCAAGTCTCGCTCTTCTCTCCTAGTGTTAGCTGCCTCTTAGGCCGATGCTTGCATACATTGTGGGATGTGGTCAGCAAGATTTTGCCCACTGTCCCTGAAGATTTTTGCACCACTTTAGCACAGATCAACTAGGATTTCCAAAATGCAGTGATATCTAGTAGTGTCCAGTCCAGTGATATCTACTCTGGACTGGACACTTCTGACTACTTAGGCAGAGCAGTTATTACCAGAATGATGCTTCAGTGCCAAGCTTGGATGAGATCCATGGGTTTTTCAGGTGGCCCTCAATAATCATTAATGTATCTGCCATTTGATTGTGCCCATCACTTTGGAGATAAGGCACACACCGCACAGGAGGGCTTTAAAGAAAGCAGCACCATAGCACACACCCTAGGCCTTTCTGCACCCATGTACTAGTATCTTAGCAATTTCACCCCCTTTTTGTGGTTTTGGAAGTGGTCTGGAACAAAGAAAATGTCAAGGCCCTTCACGCCAGCAACAGGCCACCTAGTCCTTTTGAGGGAGGGATCGAGAATCTAGCTGACAACATCCAGGCCAGCAGGGGCAGCATCCTACCCAGTCCCACCTCCCCTCCATCTCAAATTTCCAAGCCACATTAGGTTGCCCTTGGCAGCATATGGCCTGTAGGAGGCAGGATAAATTATTTCCTACATAAAGATGTTGCTCCACATCATTAAAAAGAATACGGCCTGCCATTCCATTCAGACCCGCCACATTTCCCACCCACATCAGATTTCCGTGATGAAGACCATTTGTCCATTTTGCTGCAAGAAGCCCAGACTCTTTTGAACAAAGGAGCCATAGAGACTGTATCAGCACTGAATATAGAGATTGGATGTTACAACCATTATTTTCTGGTGCCGAAGAAGGATGGAGACCTTTGTCCTATTTTAAATCTTCACGCTCTCAATTCCTTCCTCAAAGAGGACTAATTCATGATGCATTGCTCACATTGACCAAGGTTCTATCTGCCTGGGATCCAGGAGACTGGATGGTAGCAGTGAACCTGCAGGACACCTATTTTCTTACCCCATCCTCCAATCCTACAGACGTTACCTGCTGTTCAAGGTGGGCAAAGAGCATTTTCAGTATTCTGTTCCTCCCTTTGGCCCCACCACTGTCCCTCAGGTGATCGTGTGGTCACAGCACACCTTCTGCGTTTCGGTAGGGGTGACTTCGCCTAACTTAATAACTGGCTGTTGAAAGCGGGTTAACCACAGTCAGTCATTAACCACCTTCTAGACACCTGTGAACCTTTTACCCTCTTTGGGGTTTTTGATCAATGTGCCGATGTCACACCTGACTCCTTTACAAAGGCTTACTTTCATTAGTGCCGTTCTGGATGCTGTGCCTAGTCTTTCTTCCAGTCAACATGTCCACGATATTCTGGCTATGATCTCGATGTTTCAGTCTCGGTTCTGGGTCTCAATTAGAATGGCTCTTATTACCTGTTCAGCCATTAACTGCTTGGCCATTTTGCATCCTGCTCGTAGACTACTCCAGACTGCACATGGAAGCTGGGCAGTGGGATCTGAAGTCTCAGGGAGCCTTTTGGATTCCACCCAGGTTTTGGAGAAGACTACAAAAGACCTGCAGGCATGGCTGCTCTATGGCAAATGGACCAACAACAGACTCTCCATATCCCACCCAGAGCCAACAATGGTGATGGATGCATCGCTGCAGGGTTGTGCAGGCCACCTGGGAAAGGTGGAGATTGGTCTCTTGTGATGGTCTGCGTCCACATAAATCTGGTGGTGTTGCCGGCCATTTGTTTGAAATTGAAGGACTTCCTCCCAACCATCAAGGGAAGCCTGGTTCAGGTCCTCAACGACAACACCACCACAATGTGGTACTGCAACAAGCAAGGTAGGGTGGGGTCTTAGATTCATGGCAGGAGACACGTTGTCCCTTGAAGAGGTGGAGTTATCAGGGCATTTCCCTGATAATGAACCAGTTGGTGGTATCTTTAAACACTGGGGCAGGCAAATTGAACCACTAATGCCTAGCAAATCAAGAATAGTAGTTATATTCTGAAGTGGTGCAGCGAGGCTTCCAGCCATAAGGAGAACCCTCACTCAATCTCTTCACCACCACTGAGAATTGCAATGTAAACATTTTGCAAGCTGATGTTCCCAAGAAGGCTAAAGGCTCACTTTCTTGAAGATGCATTTTTCTTAGAGGGGAGCTCAGGGCTCCTGTATGCCTTCCCGCCTGTACCTCTCCTGCCTTGAGTTCTGAAGCAGGTCAGAAACAACCGTGCCGAAGCCATCCTAGTGGCTCCGGATTCAGCTAAAAGAGTGTGGTACCCAGAACTTTGGGGCATCAGTATCTGTCCTACCATCAGGCTGGCACTTCAGGAATATCTTCTATTGCAGCAGCAGGGCAGGGCCCTTCACCCGGGCGTGCAATGTCACTCTTTATCCGTGAAGATTAAGAGGCCACAGTTGACTGCTTTTGACCTCCCACCCAAAGTCGTGTTTGCTACTTCAGTGACCAGGAGTCTATCTACAAAATCTATTTATGCAGGAAGCTGGGACAAGTTTATCATCTGGTGTAGTTCGCATCATACAGACCCATTGCAAGCAAAGTTGTCAGATGCTTTGCTTTTGTGCTGTGTTAACCCATCAAGGACTTGAGGTAGATCTATAAAAGGCTATTTGTTGACCCTTTCAGCATTTTTGCTTTTCCCAGACCAAAGGTCCATTTTTAAATCACCTGTTTCGATGCATTTTCTGAAAGGTTTAGTTCATTTCTTTCCACCCTAACGTTTTGTAATGCCACAGTGAGACCTTAATTTGGTTCTCACACTTATGTGTGCCCCATTTGAGCTGATGAACAGCTTTCAACTGCATCTTCTGACTCTTAAAACATTCTTTCTAATTGTGATAACGTCAGTGCATCGAATGAGTGAACTGCAGTCTTTCTCTGTTCAGCCCCTTAAACTAATTTTTTCTTAGACAAACTAGTGTTGAGGATCAGAGCAGTATTTGTGCTGAAAGTTGTGACTCCCTGGTCCATCACTTTTCCAGTTTTTTGTGCTCTTTTGCTCTGCCTTGAAAGAGGAGGAGAGGCCTCATTGTTTGAAACCCAAAAGAGCCTTATGTTTCTAGACCAATGATACTAAGCACCATTGGGTGGATGATCAGTTCTTTATGGGGTCCTTTGGTACAAAGAAGACTATAGCAGTCCTATGTGTAAAGATCTAGTATACATTAGCCATAAAAGATATGGCAGTGCCAAAAAGGACCATATCATGGTGGATAGCCCTCTACATTAAGATCTGCAATGCATTGGCCAAGTAGCAGCCTCCGAAGGGTCTGAGTGCTCATTCGGCCATAGCCAAGGCTGCTACCACTGCGTTGGCGCAGAGTGTCTATGCTGGACATCTGTTAGGGTATACCAATACTTAAGATGAAACAATTTCTCTTAGGGATAGTGCCTAGACAAAAGAAAGAAAAACAAACACATAAATACTGTTCTAAGAATGTTCCTGGTGAAGAGGAGAGTAGCCCTGCATTAGCTTCAACATATCAAACCCCTAATAGCATGCTGGCTGCAAGACATGCAGGAATGGCTGGTGGTGGAGGAGTTTTGCATCGGCTGGTGAGGACAGCAGGTACATTAATCGAGTACCCGGGGATTGGAGAGCGCTGCTTCAATCCCTGATAGATCCTCCAGAAAATAAGCCACCTTGAGGATACACCACTTCGATGATTGAGAAGCTAATGCGTTTGACAGATGTTCTAACAGAAAATGGACAAAGTCAGGACTACAGCACACCATCACACTAGAAAATAGCAGAGATGCTGCATGTGGGCGGAATGGGAAACAACAAAAAGAGATCACAGAGTGGATCATTAAAGACTGGCTGTCAGAGAACTACAGTAAAATGCAAACTCTCTCCCACTTTGGTTGGATGACTACCTGCTGGAGCACCCAACATGCCAGACCACTAAAAACTAAACGTATAGAGACAAAGGGCGTAGGAAAGAGGAAACAAAACGACAAAACTTTCATATCAGTCAATCAGGTGTCTTAAAAAAAGTGCAACTACTCACCCGTGAGGGTGTCAAGGCACTCAGTTGAAGGGGAGCGGGGGAGGGGGGAGGGGGGGGTCTGCGGTTCAGTTGACTAAGGGCCAGGTCTTGAGGTCCTTTCTAGATTGCTGCACCGATGGTGATTGCCTGAAATTCCATGTTGTGTAGTAATAAGCACTTAATTAAATATTAAATGAAACATGCTGTACTTGTTGTTTGCACAGCATTGACATACGATGAGCCTGGTACGACGAGCCCGGTTAAGAATTTTGAATACAAACATGTTGGAAAGAATAACTGTAAACTAACGAAGACGTATTTAAAAAGAATCTGAGTTCACCACTTGCTTACAATTTCACCAATCAGTAAGAGTGAAATCTCAGTATTCTTCGTAGTACTAAATAGAAATTGAGCTGTTAGAACATAGTGCAGCCTTTGCCAAGGAGAGTACTGTTTCAGTACTGTCTAGTCTAGCATTCGTGCATTGGTGTCTTTCGCACTGCAGAAACATGAACGCTAGCACAGCTTTCTTGTTTCACTTCTGAACATTGTGCAACTGTGAATTGCATGCTCCAAGGTCCTCTTTGCAGCTGACTTTTTTATGTCACAGCCAGGCTTAAATGTGCCCGGCCTGCTCAGTGTGAAATGCTAACACAGCAGCATTGGCTGCGATGCCATGGGGCTGCTTGTTAGAGTTTCTTTTGTGTTTTCAAAATTCCCTGTGCTATAAAGACACACTGTGTCGTTAATTGGGTACTTGACATTTATGCACCATCTGTAGGTTTAGCATCGTTTACCGTTTTTACAATGATTTGCCTACAAGTCAAATAAACCAATTGATCTTTGCCCATCGAGTGCTGAGCTTTATGGGTACAACACATGCAGCGAGAGGTTGGCAAGCAGCCTCTCACTGCTCAGAGGTCCAAACGTGCCAGTCATCGGTCAAAAAATGGGGGAACCTCACAAATGTGAATGTTCCTATTACCTGGAATCAGCCCTGAATGAAAATATTTGATGATGTTGCTGTTGTGCTAAGGATCCAGCATAGACAACATATTACTGCTTCGGATGAGCACTGTAGCCACACTTCTTAAAATGTGGTCTCTCTCTAGTGGTCGATTAACTTGTAAGTGTATCATCACAATAGGAAAAGACAGAAATAGTAATTTACACTCAAGAGTGAGTACTGAATATACGAAAGTTTGTTTTGCAGGCATAACCTCACCTGAAAAACCCAACTTGAGGCTCACCATATAGTGTTCCATTTTATTATTGTAGTAAGACTATCGCTACGTCAGAATAGAGCTTATGGATGCCAACTATGCTTTTTGAGTCCAGGTGAGTCAAGACCTTGGACTGGTACCTTTTCTGAGCATTATGCAGAAGGGAGCAGAAATCAATGGTGTTTCTGGACATAGGACCCAATTACGAGTCCAGTTGTCTGATGGACCGCCGAACCTGTGGTGGCAGTATGGGTCCCACCGCACCAGCAGCCCGACAGCTCTATTATGAGTTTGGCAGTAAGAACGTCAAAGGAATGCTGCAACCGCCAGGGATCCATGATCAGCAGTTTGGGGCCGCAATATGCTGGTGGATTTGCTGCATGTTACGAGTTTCCTTACTGCGACTCTTGGTTGAACCCGCCATGTAATTGTAATTGTAATTGTACATGTATTTATATAGCGCAAATCACTGACCGAGGTCGGTATCTAAGCGCTTGCTTAGGGAACCCGTCCTGGTATTCCCCTGTGAGATAACCCCGGCAGGGTATCCACAAGGTGAAAGCCAGGCATCCCGCCGCAAGGGGCCGTTGTGGAGATTAAGCAAGCTATTGCCCAGAGTCGCAGAGTGTGAACCCGTGAGTCGAGAAGGCACCAGAGCGAGAATTATCGAGTCCGTGGAATTTTGAGCCCAAGACCCGCCGAGGCAGGGAATTGAACCCTGGTCCAGGGCCGATCTCAGCTTCCGGGTCTGCCGCCTCTAACCCCTGAGCCACACTTCTGAAAAGGGTGGAAATTATGAAATCTGATGCTTCTGGGCAATGGGGTGCATGCAGGGGGGAAATGGTGTGCCCCCCTGTCTGTATGCACCCCCTATTTCTGCATGACATTGATTGCAGAGTCGATGCTGTACTGTGGCAGTCCCAGGACGTTGCCTTCCTAAGGCTCACATACAAGCTTTTGAAAGGCACTGCTGTGGGACCGCAACGCCACGACCACCCAACAGGATTCTACTCGAATACAGCAGGCAGTCTTGGAACAGGGACGGCGGGCTCCAAGGCCGCCAAACTCGTAATCAGGCCCATAGTAAATTGATACTTGTATAGTGCACTACTCACCCGCAAGGGTCTCAAGGCGCTTGTACGAATTCCGCTGTGGAACCCATCCTGGCTTTCCCTGTGAGGCGTCCACTCCTGGGCACCCCCAAGGTGGAGGCCAGGCATCCTTAGCGTTGTGGGGGCCATTGTGGAGATTAAGCAAGCTATTGCCCAGAGTTGCAGAGTGGGACTCCATGATTGGAATAGGCACCGAGGCGAGAAAAATCAGGTCCGTGGAATTTTTGAGCCCAAGACCCGCCGAGGCGGGGAATTGAACCTCTGGTCCCGGGCTAGACCTCTGCATCAGGGTCTGCCGCTCTTACCATTGAGCCACACTTCTCCACTCCATAGTATCTTACTTGAGTCAGCTAAGAGCATTTTACATCATGTTGACCCCCTTTGAAGCAAAAAAGTGTTCATAAATGGCATAAGAAAACAGAATGTGGTTGGTGAATGAGCTGGATGGACACTCGTAGCAGTGATTAAGAAGCTAAAAGAAATGTGTGCAATTCTTCCATTTTGTGGAAACCAGGTTACCATGTGCATATGTGGAATAAATGCATTGCTGATGAAAGAGGGGGAGGACATATTCTGCATGAAGGTTTGTCTCTCACGTCCCTTATAGGCTAATCTACCCCTGGTGTCAATAATAAGTAAACTCTGAACAATAGGAGCTCCATATTTCCAGAATATCTAAAGCTGCCTGCTAACAGCTCCATGCCCTGCAATAAAGTATGCCCCTGAGAAAGGTAAAGACCTGTGGGTCAGGTGATGGTCACGTCACAAAATTATTGATGCAATACCATCCTAATAGGTGTAATAAAATCACTGCTAACCTCAATTAATGTGTTATTTACTGACCTACACAGCTACCACAATGACATGAAGGATGACCAAATCATCCCTTTGCTGATCAACCCTGCTGGCTCTCATTAGTTGCTTTGGTCTGTTCAGGACTCATTGCATCCAGGGCTTTAAGCAGGTTAAAAATGTGGGGGCATTCTAAACTGGGTGCAACCTAAGAAGTATATCTGACAAACCTCCATAAGCGGTGTGCCCTATATAGCTAGGATTGAGCCTAACAAGTCAAATAAAATTGTGTGCTTGACAAATTCATAAATAAGGTCCTATTGGACGAAGAATAACCAAAATTGTCAGTCAAAAATATTTTTCTTTTGCATTTTAAATTGAATCATTTTCCTGGGCCATAAGCAGTAAAAGACGTGAAAAGCTAAATTTAAAAGTAAGAAGCAATAACCTTGTTATTAAATTGTAATGAAATGGCATCTTGGGCACTGAGACACCAATAGTAAATGTCATTATCCACCATGTCACTTTGACTGTGTGTCACAAAAGTCTTCTAGTGAGGTAGCTCAAGTTACACAGGGCCCAGCATCCTCTTCCTGTCATTGGAATACCCAATTATTGTGGGGGGTGTTCATCCCAATGAATGAATGAATAACTTTATTGTGTGGTTACTTAAAACCATTACATTAAGACCAAAGTATAAAATTACCAAAGTTAAAACCGAAAATGTTTCTGCAGGCAAGCATTTATGAAAAGTTCCCAGAGTTCAAAATGGCACACGCAGTCGGGGACCTGGAAGGGCCACCCAGTGTCCCGCAACAATGTCTCTATTCCTGTGCGCCCTTGGCTGCCATCAGCTCGGACCGGGTCTGTTGTATAAACTTTCCGAACGAGGCCATCTCAATGGGGTTTAGACCCTTGATACCTCAGTTATTGTGTAAGTCAAAGAATGTGCTTGGAGTGTCTTCCTTTTCAATAATGAATCATAGTCATATCCATTTTTCTGTGAAATGCACTTTTTATTTGAAGATTGGTAGGTTTGATGTGTGACAAAGGGTTTAAAAGAACAGCCAACACGTGTTTCGCCTCCTGAGTCTGATATGCCTGGGGCTTTCTCAAGGCTGTAAAAATCCAAAAGACAAAACAGACATTCCAAATTTTAGTTTGAGGTGCTATTATTCCAAGGTAACCATCACTATGAGTGAGAGCAGAGAACACCCAGTTTTAATTTTCAGTGAGGGGAATAGAGGCCTACTTTTATATATCCAAAGGTAGCGGCGAGTGCATCCGTAGATTTTAAGTGCAGCCCAAAAGCGAGAGAACTATGGGGACCATAGGAATCCAGCAGAAAGCAAAATATGAGGTGCTGGCAGTGCACAATGTGCATCACTAGTTCAGGTTTGACGTATGAGTAGCGTATTCAAAATGCGTAAAGTTAGGGAAAAGGAATGAGTTAGTCTCATGCTTCAATACATTTGTTAGCGATGGTATTAGTAAATCAGTTCAATTAGTTTTCTGTGTGCTCAAAGAACTAAATGAGCAGTAGATGAAAAGGTGTGATATCCATTTGGTGATGCGCCTGAGTATCACAGGCATACCTTAGAAAGAAAGCATAGTAAGTCCATTTGTGTCTTCGCAGTGATAGTAGTTGCAATTCGGTGTGCATCTAAATAAAACACATATTACAATTGTAAGGGTATACGTCATTGACAATAAAAGAGTACCAATGTTACAGTTGATCCTTAATTTCTATAAGTACATCCTATAGTCTGTGTTAAAAAAAGCATCCACGTTCATGTTGTCTGGCCATAACTTGATTAAAAACCACTTTGTTCATCTAAAAACTCATATTGTACTTAATAGTGGTTGAGACGTCAATGTGTGATTTGTACCTATGTCAGTTCAATCGGAAGCACCTTGTCTCGTTTTAAGATTGTTTCAGGCATAGCGTGCACATAGTTTAGCTGAGGTGCCCAGTGTCAAGCATTTGTGCCTTCAGGTTATTTGCAGGCTGGGAGGAGTAAAGTATGGAAATATTCCCTCTTCACGTAAGGATATATGTGTAGGAGTAGACTTTTAGGAAAATACAAAGGTAGGATCCTGTAATAAATGGTCACAGCCAATGTTGATCATGATTTATTTTAGCTAAGAGCGTGCATTCTGCAAAATTAAGTCTATCACAATAGTGAGCTATACTTAAAAGGATTCTAGAGACAACCGCATATGGTATCTGAGCCGTAAGGGAGCTCATTCAACCCATTGCAGGGGACTTCAGGGCAGCTCAAGCGTACAGACAACGCTAGTTTAACTTGCTTGCTGCTGCAGAGAATACACTCTATGAAAAGGGATTTACATTATAAAAAAAGGTAGTTACACAGCATTCAATTATAAGTTAAGAACTCTAAGCAAGGACTTGGGGTGGTAAAGCTGTTACTTTTATATCCACAGGGTAAATCCCTCCCCAGCATTGTCGGCGTGATGTTCAAGAGCCATGTTTGTGCATTTTTATATGTGCCGTATTTTGTGTTACCTTTGGTTTGTTCAGGAGGTCCTCGATTTGCGTTCCCGCAGTTGTAATTTTTGAATGAGTTATACTCCTATTTTCATAATGATGCGAGAATAAGCGGAAATGCAGTTAAATTATATTAAATGGACGAATATTAACTTTTGAAAGTTAAAAGGTTCATTCCAAATGTTCAAATTGTATATTGAGACGGTAGAGCATGGCCTAAATAGGGATGTGGAATGGCACTATTGCCTTTAAATGAAAGATACATGCTTCAGTTTTCTATATTGTTGATGTCCATAATCTGTCATCAATACCTTGAAGAACTGTAATCTTTACATGCTCTCTGATAAAAACTCAGCGATTACCCCAAATAACATGGTAAACAATGCCCTGTGAGTACAATTCTGTTTTACCACAGTTCGTTGAAGTGCAGCTTTACTACCTTACTCTAATCCCTCCTCATGGGGTGACATTAATCCCACTCCCTAACATTAGGAACAACTTTCAGACACCTTATAAATAGACATCTATTTTCTCAGTATGTAGCAGCTTAATTAAACTTCAAAACTATTTACTGTGAGGTACCTGCCACACGCTGCAGGGATGTATAAAAACATCTATTTTACAATAGCAGCTTGTTCTGCGGGCCTTTTCCGACCACCGCACATCCTGCCATTGTAGAATGGATGTTTCCACATCATGTTTCTGCGGTCAGAACTGCCGACATATAGTCAGTTGGTTCCTTTCCGCAACAGCGTCCACCTGACATCATAATGAGGCCCTGTGTGTTTATAAAAATCTTTTATTAAAACTGGAGGATGCTGCATTTGGAGAAACAGTGGTTCACAACAATTTAAATGGATATCTTAAAAAACTGGCAAAAGCCAAGGGCGTATTTGATTTACGAAAGGCAAGTGGTGAGGATGGCTAAATTACATAGGTTGTCAAGTAGTCCATGGGGGATGCAAGGATTTTCATTGCTACTAATAGCTGGCCATTATGACACCAGTGAAACTGGAAAAAACACCCTGCTACCTACATCTTCCCTTTAAATGAAAATTGGCTTAGGGTGTTCCCATGGGGCAGTGTACTTCTGAAAGTGATTAATCCATAGAAAGGAACTACACCAGGGAAGAACCACATTACACACTTATTAACTTGCTCGTTATTGAATATTTTACTGTCTCGTGCTCTGAGAGGCATGATTGTCTGTCAGAGAGTAGGTTACAAAACCGGTGTCGCCAGTAGCACTTATTATGGAAAATGCTTTCTCATGTAGGAAGAGACTTTCACTTAGTGATTAAATCTACAGACCCTGACGTAGGATATGATGACGTTGACGAAAACGTGGAAGAAATATTTCCATCATTACCTGGGGACATCCTGTTAGAACCTGAAGACACAGAGCAGTTTTCGAACAATACGCAGAACATTACAACGCTGGACCTGCTGCTGCGCAGCCAGAACAACACGGGTAAATGCTACTTTCTTTTTCTGTAATTTATCTATTAAAATATTAGAAAATATCATTCATCAAAGATTTGTACAGACCAGGCACAAGCAAGCTACCCAACATTTAGGGAAATTCGAAAACCGAGTTTGGAAATTGTAGATAACTTAAAGGTGTATGTTAAAATATCAACAACAAAAACATTGTCTGACATAAATAGTGTAGCCTAAAGATTAATGCATTGGATTTGGTCCTTCCATTATCAACTACAATGGGCTGGTAATATATAAATTATATTTAGTGCACAATATTTTTTGACACGCGTTAATCATTTTTACCTACTGTCACATTTACTGATTATGGTCTCCATGCACAGGGTATCCTAACAACTTATTGTATAAAAAATCTGGTGTTTCACAAATATCAAATCAAAAATATTGTGATGTCAAGAAAATTGTTGGACAGTATATAGAAGGTTGTATACTTGTTTTTTTAGTTCTTTGATATCGTTTTTAAATATATGTATATATTGTCATTCTATTACTATCGTTGTTGTCATAAATATTCTTTTTCTATTCCTACTGTTTAATATTATAATTAATTTTATTAGAAAGTTTTATTATTTATGTTAGAATAATATTGTATTAAATGTTAAGTTTACTTTTTTGCATTGTTATTATTATTGACATGATGCTATAACCAAAAATTTAATTTTGTGCTATAACTTAACTGGAGTATGGGAATTCTATAGAGAAGGATCAGAAGATGCACTAATCAGTTATGTAAACCATGAAAGAGGCCTAGATTCAAACAATTATTAGCAAATATATTAAAAATACAACACATTGTACTACATATATTAAAACTACATTTAATTTGTATTTATTGTTCTCAGCTTTAAAACATATTATTTAAAAAGATATATATTCATCTTCCTATTAATACAAATTCTCCACATTTAATACACAATCCACACCCCTTAATGTCACATTAAAATATATTCTTTCTATATCTCAATACAGACAACACACTATTAGAATTCATGTATCATAAAAACATATTAAAAACACTTGTAACAAAAAAGTATTTTCTGTCGCAAGATTGCTGCATCTTCTGGTCCTTGTGTACAGCATGCTCATACTCCAGTTAAGTTATGGCACAAAAGGTTTTTTTTTGTTTATAGCAGTACACTTCTGCTGTCCCTTTTGGCATTCAAGGGTGTCTCTGCCTGTTTTGTGGGATTATTGACATGATAGTAGCAACTAATTCGTGAGATATTGCTTATAGGGGGAAAATTGCCCGGACCAGGTTAAGGAGATGTTTAAGGTACTGCAGAGAGGGTACAGCAGCTTAGCATAAACTGCTTAAAGGTACACGTATACAAGTAGATATAATTTAGTAAAAACTGGACATTTGAGTTTGTGCATTAGTTACTATGATACTTGAAGTAATAATACTTTCAGCCACTGTGGCCTCATCGTGTAAAGGGCTTAAAGGTGTTGTTGGCCTTTGAGTTCAAACTTTTATTTTGTTTCGAGAAAGCCTTACAAATAGAAAACTGATGTGTGACTTCTAACCAAGTATAGGGTAATTTCCATGGAGCAAAAGCATACTCCTGATCAGTTAATATTTTTTGATACCATCTAGTATAAGTTAGCGCTCTCAAGCAAATGAGGAAAAAATATGATTGATAAGGAAAAGATGCCCATACAGGAATTACAGTGGTATATTTTACACAGGGAATTACTAAAATATTCCATAATACTAATAGTGTGGATGGTGTTTGCTAAACTGTCTCTGGGTGTAACATGTATAGGCTTCCAATTATCCCCCTGCCTCCGGCCTAATTACTGCCTAACTACATTTACATGACAGAGTGGAGGTACTTTAAGTCTACCTACAGTATTTGAATAAGGAAGAGCAATTGTTTGAAGTGACCTTATTTCTGGTATTCATATATGACGAAATGGATTGCCATTATATATCAGTACAAGGGGAAGCCCTTTAAGGAATGATGAGCTCAGTGCTTTAAATGGGCAGGCACTCTCCGGTACTGAGTGCCTACACATCTTTAATTTGTAAGGGAGAGTACCTGCACTTCTTAGCTCTGAAGCAGTACAATTAGTGGAAGATTACCGGCACTTCTGAGGAGTGCTGTATAGCCCTTAGAGCACATGTAGAGTACTGGAGTGACGAGAAGTGAGGCAAAATATGTCACCTTTCTGCCAGTCACAATGGCATCTAATTAATGCTGGTCCTGCCCTTCCCGCATTTCGGAGACTTCAATGTCTTGACCAGTTGGGCTTGAGTCGGTAGAACGACAATCTTCTGCTGTGTGAGCCAGCAGATCCATTGGAAATCCCCCACAACATTGAAGGGAAGCCCACAATACATGTTTGACGCAGGGCCTGCCATCCTAATGCCCACATAGGGCTCTCTATGCCACACTGCCCTTCTTCTAAGGCATTTCAGCCAGATCACGTCGAGTGTACTAGCGCCCACCAGTTTTGCTCTCTGGACAGGTAATTTCGTATTGATGCACTGCAAATTTGCATCAGTTTCAAAATTACATTTTTGGTTGGTGATAGTGTTGATTTAGCATTGGTCTTCTGTACATAAGTCACTTCAAACTGGCTAGATTCAGGTGCAAAACTACAGCAGGTGCAATGTATGTGCTCTGTAAGGTTATGCCAACAACAGCGCCCTTCTCATCTGCTGGCACAGATCAACAAAATGGAATAGAGTGTTTCCCTTGGCACAGTTTATTTGTTAAGCCCACATGTTAACTTTGGATATTTAAACATTTAAACACTATAAAACAAACCAATACGTATATAAAAAGGCTGATATAAATGTATTTTTCTTAAAAACAATGACAGTCAAAAATTTAAAAAATATGGTGTAACCATATTACACATGATAAAAACAAAAGGAAGAAAGCAAAAAACCTTTTCTTCTAACAATTTATAATGCAACTGAACACAATATCAGAAGGAAAATCAATGACGAGTTCAATGGACAGTACAGGATAAATAAATCAAATTCTACTACACCACAACAAGGAGAGACACATAAAGACAATACAATTTTGTCATTCCAGCTATGGCACACCGAGTGTATCAATCTCAGACTGGCAATCTTGGGTACATATGCTTATTGTACTTTGCAAAATTGACACGGATACTCAGTTGTGCAATTCGTTTTGCGTCGACGCGTTTCGATGGCTTATTTCATATTCTTGCCATCTTTTTCAAGACTGTTGTATTTTCGTCTCCCTTTATCAGCGGCACTGGATGGTTGCCTTAAATTTAGAAGTTCCTTTTATGTCATATTTAGGAAGACTTTCTCTGTTTGTCCTGCATAGGCATATTATAGGGCAGGGCTAGTCTGCTAGGGATTTCCTTGCTGCTTATTCTTTCCACGTGATAAAATCAAGTCAACAGTCCTGCGCAGGGGTTATCTTTATTTCTTATTATCTAGTTGGCGGTAACCCCCTGGTCGCGTCTGCTGGAAGGGCACGTCCCGCCTTATTTAAAATTTGCTTGTCTCTTGCTCATTCAGTCGCAGTGTTTGGTACGGAGCGGATACTTGGCCGGGTCAGTCTTTTAATCTTACAAAGCGGCAGCACTTGTCTCTCCACTCCCGGTCCGTTGCAATCCTACGTCTGGTTTCCCGTAGCGTTCTCGCTACAAGTGCTGCCGCTTTGTAAGATTAAAAGACTGACCCGGCCAAGTATCCGCTCCGTACCAAACACTGCGACTGAATGAGCAAGAGACAAGCAAATTTTAAATAAGGCGGGACGTGCCCTTCCAGCAGACGCGACCAGGGGGTTACCGCCAACTAGATAATAAGAAATAAAGATAACCCCTGCGCAGGACTGTTGACTTGATGTTATCACGTGGAAAGAATAAGCAGCAAGGAAATCCCTAGCAGACTAGCCCTGCCCTATAATATGCCTATGCAGGACAAACAGAGAAAGTCTTCCTAAATATGACATAAAAGGAACTTCTAAATTTAAGGCAACCATCCAGTGCCGCTGATAAAGGGAGACGAAAATACAACAGTCTTGAAAAAGATGGCAAGAATATGAAATAAGCCATCGAAACGCGTCGAACGCAAAACGAATTGCACAACTGAGTATCCGTGTCAATTTTGCAAAGTACAATAAGCATATGTACCCAAGATTGCCAGTCTGAGATTGATACACTCGGTGTGCCATAGCTGGAATGACAAAATTGTATTGTCTTTATGTGTCTCTCCTTGTTGT
Organism: Lissotriton vulgaris; assembly: GCF_964263255.1. NCBI lineage: Eukaryota > Metazoa > Chordata > Amphibia > Caudata > Salamandridae > Lissotriton > Lissotriton vulgaris. The sequence continues at coordinate 1,671,042,232 of NC_141685.1, read as the reverse complement.
GGTGTAGTAGAATTTGATTTATTTATCCTGTACTGTCCATTGAACTCGTCATTGATTTTCCTTCTGATATTGTGTTCAGTTGCATTATAAATTGTTAGAAGAAAAGGTTTTTTGCTTTCTTCCTTTTGTTTTTATCATGTGTAATATGGTTACACCATATTTTTTAAATTTTTGACTGTCATTGTTTTTAAGAAAAATAAATTTATATCAGCCTTTTTATATACGTATTGGTTTGTTTTATAGTGTTTAAATGTTTAAATATCCAAAGTTAACATGTGGGCTTAACGAATAAACTGTGCCAAGGGAAACACTCTATTCCACTTTGAACAAGTACCTTATTCCCCTGGTCTAAGGGGTCTCTCTCTTTTAAATTAAATACAGATCAACAAAAAACATCATCTGCGTGAGGCAGCTGTTTTAGGTGAGCTGGGGAAGTCTGTGGATGTTTGTGTTCAGGGCCAGTACCTGCTCATCCAGGTACTGACCAGTGAACACAGAAAGGACATCCTACCGCCTCATTTAATTCACTCCCATCAGTAAGGGCGCCAAGTTTCTCTCCTCCTGCTCCCAGGGCGCTGTCTTGGCAAAGGCCTTACCTCCTCCCTTCCAATGCCTCCTCTTTCCCCGTGCCTCCTCAGAAGGCCGCACACAGTTCACTTCTCTGCCATGTTCGCTCACACACTGAAAGCTTTAAATGTGATTTTTATTGCCCTCGCTTTCCGCCGCACACTGCGACGGAGCGGTGACATTTATCAAGACCTCGTTTAACAAAAGAGGGCTCGGGCACAGCCTGGCGCAATCAATATCTAAACGGCGACTAATTTAGCGTGCACCCTCATTAACGGCCTTCTATCTCCCCCTCCTGCAGGCGCGGCCGAGCAGCGGCTAATGAAGTCCTCGCGGCGCCGGAAGCGGCTCTCCCGCACTCCAGCTCGCGGTAAGTACAGCGCCGAGAGTGACGCGTTCTAATCAAGCCACTCCGGGTGGAGAAGGGCTGTTCACGCGGAAAGGCCCAAGTCCTTTCCGGGCCTCCTGATGGCATCGTATCTTTAATCTGCATTTATCTAGATCGATTCCCTGAATCGAAAGTGCTGCTGTACCTGGAAAAACACACAAGCGGTTCACATGTTCCTGTGGGGTGGAGGGAAAGATTTTAAGGGGTTGAGCGTGGTGGTTGGTTGATAGGGTGGCAGGATGTAGAGCGTCAAATGGTACTCAGTCATTTTAATTTTTTTTATTTGACATTTTTTAGCTAATTGGTCTTTTCAGGTGAGGCCCTATAATTTTGAGTTTCTCTATCTGAATACGTGCTTATAGGTCCCAACATGGGTAAAATGGGCTGGTCGAAAATGTCACAGATCAAGAAGGGGGCCCCTTGCTTCCAGTCCATCCCTTTCCTTTTTCAACCCATGACAATCGGCTGCGTTGGTCCCTTTGGTTCTGTTGAGGTGGTCCACTCCCAGAATGCATTACATTGTTAAGCAGAAAATCAGGGATTGGCAGTAGGGTGTCCACACAGCCTCCAACCCTGCGATCCGCCTAGAGGTTGAGTAAAGCAGTGCAACACTCAGACCGCAATCCCTCTCCTGCTGAAATTGTTGCTGGTCAGGCTGACGTCACATAAGAAACCCGCATGAAGGCACTGGTATGATCAGATATAAAGAATTCGGGAATAAACACTTAGTGCAAACACAGCTTATGTTGATCAGCATATACAGTTCCACGTGTTCACTGATGCAACATTACGCATCGGTAGACAGTATCACTTATGACAAATTTACTCGGCCTTCATCCTTTACCAGATAAAGAGCGACACAAACCACCACTGAATCATGTGAACTCTGGACAGTCACCTTCCCCCATTGCATGCTGTGCAGTTTAGACCCCGCAGTCCCTTAAGATTAGATGCAGCCATTCCATTCTCCAAGGCATATTGCCGGAGTGGAGTCACCGAAGGACCCACTCCTGTCTTATCTCTCACCATCAGTTGCGGTGCTTGGAACCTTACCAATGTCCTCCTTGATGTATTTTCCACAACATTTGATAAATACTCTTCACAGCTTGGGGTCATGTTGATTAGAACTAATAAATCAATTGCACTTTAATTGAAACTAGACTTTACCACATGAATCCACATTATCACATACACTATGTTTCAGTCTAGATTTTGCCTTCCATAGCCAATGTGATTGTGATTGTAAACTTTAGCCAATTGTTGGGATTTCAACATACTAGATTGTACATCTTATACATGATTTGTTTATTGAATGCATGACCAGGAATGAAGTGATCTGTCCCTGATGACATCTTTTAACCTTAGCTGCTGATGGGGCAGATACGATCACACAACACACCCCACATTTGCTTCTTTAACTTTTCCTTTGTTTTCAAAGGTCTGTCATTAGTCCCTTGGATTTTACTAAAAGTATATTTAGAGATTTTTATTAGCCAAGCACTTTTGATTTTATTGAATTACATGTATACCATACTTACTTGTAGGGGGCTTTCGGCCAGCTCTCTGCATTAACTTATCTGCTATTGTGTTATTCACATTTTTCTTCTGCACACTACAGCATACAGCATGGGGCACTGGGTCAGCTCACTTCACCATTTGCTAACTTCACTGTGAGTGACGGCATTCTGTCCTTTCACAAAAGAGCACCCACACACAAAATCGTTCCCTTGAGGGACAGGGGCTACTATTGCAATGTTCACTTTCTGACACAAAAAAATATCATTTTGCTTTGACCTATTTTCTTTTCGATTAGTAAGGCCTCAACAGCTTTCCCAATAATGCAGTTCTGCAAAAACCATGACAAAATAAACATTCACAAAGCCAAAAGGCTGTCGACCAACACCAGACCTATTTGCTTTTACAATGCTTGTTTACAACTGAAGCCATATTTTCTCGGATTGTACACAAATTCAATAGATAGCTCTGATATCGAGTGTAGAAGGGAATTCGTGGTTGATACTTAAACCTCTGTTTTTAGAGGCATCCGCAGAGGAAATACCAGTTTAAATAGTTTAACACCTTTTTTAAAATAAAATTTGCAGTGTTACAATAAGTAAAAATAGAAAAAACAAGGGAAAAAAATGAGCTCCCCCACTACATGACATAGCGCACATAATGCGAATACAGGAGAGAGCATGTAATCAATATCAGGGTTGGAATCATGTACATGCAAGATATGCAGGGTATCAACCGAAACATCTGAACCATTCACAATAGTTGCAGGTAAGGCTGCTTCATTCCCCAACCTCCACAACAGCGTCCACATCTGTACCAATGACATCACTCTCATAGGTCAGAGAATGCTCCAGAACCAATGTCCTGAATTTTGTCATCGTATCTAGTTAGTTGGATGTGTTGTTCTTCAGCCACACCCAATTCCAGGACATCCCTAATGAACAGACCTAATTGGGTTGCACGAGCACCCATCCAACCAATGGCCCCCCTTTCTGCCAGTAGAAAAGCAAGCTGTAAGAATTTATATGTCATTTTCTCTCCCCCAGGTTGGGCCACAATACCAAATGAACATGTTTGTGGCATAACCGGGAGATGCAGTCCTGTGGCTCATTCGATCCGTGGCACCACGTCCCTCCAATACACCGAGCCATCCCCGTGTGCCCAGGCCAAATGCAAAAAAGAGGCTCTTTCCTCCCCACATCTGGGACTTTTGGCGGCCTGGTTGTGTAGATTTTGCTGAGGACATATGGAGTAATGTATGTTCGGTAAAGATATTTGAAATGTCTTGCAGACCAACACACAGGCCCGAGTCCAGTCTACATCAGAGAATGGTTCAACTAGTTCCATCTCCCATGCCCATCGAGCCCCTAGTGATGGCTTAGGCAGATCCCCTCCATTGGCTCTATATGGTAGCATTATCAGGTGTCCCACGTCAACTGAGGAGCCCATCCAACGTCTGTGATGGTGCTGGAGAGGCTGGAAATGTTCACCAGATCACCTTAGCTGTGTTCTCTAGTTTTGCATTTTGTAGGAATTAACTAGCCCTACCTGATATGTTTTCTTGGCCTCCTAAAAGGTAATAAAGACCTCCCTGGCTTAAAGATCCCCAGCCAGCAGTCAGCCCCTACCCCTCCACCACTCTATAAACATGTGTAGTGTAAAAGGGAACCTGGTCCCAGAGTCCCAGACTCTTGGTCAAAAGGCTCTCAACAGGGCACCCTGGTGACCTCCCTCTCCCAGACTGTGCTGGCTGCCTTATCAGATAGGGAACTCAGGAGTTGCAGTAGTGTAATGTCACTGTTCCTGCCCTGTAACAAACATTTATCCCAATTATCCAAATCTGCAAGACATTTCGGGCCATTTTGCAAGGGCGCTGCATAGTAGTAATGTTGCATTGCTGGTAATTCTAGCCCCCATCCTCCATAGCTCTCTTTAACACTGATAAAGCCACTCTACTGCGGCGACCTGTCCACACCAAGGAGTTCAGCAAGCTGTTGAATCGCATGAGAAACCCGTGATCAATGGGGCACAACGAGTTTTCTACTGCATAGAAACATCGAGGGAGGAAGACCATCCTGGCCACAGCCACCTTAGCCATAACAGAGACCGGGAACGTGTTCCAGAACTCACTGACCCATGCAGACCTCCAATACTCTGCCTAAGTTGTAGTGGGTCTGCTGCACCGCTGTATAAGCCACAATGACTCCCAAATACCTTAAATTACCTGTCTCCCATTGGAAACCAAGCTCTGGCAGAATCTCCCTCATGACATCCACTAATCCTCCAGGGGAATCAAGAGTGTCTTACTATTGTTTACCCCGAGGCCTGAGATCTCTCCAAAGGTCTCAATATGGCACATCAGACTAGGTACTGCCTCTCTAGGGGAGCGCATACTGCAATATGACATGTATAGTGTCTCCCACCGATATCCCCCAGTCTCTCCTGTCCTGACGCAATAATATCGCCATGGGCTCAAACCCCAATGCAAAGAGCTGCGGCGAAAGAGGGCACCCCTCCCACCATCCAGCTGTCTGATATTACAGTACCCCCAACACGGGTCATCAGTTCTGTCTACAGCAGTTTCACCAAGCTAAGAAAGGAGGAGCCAAAGCCCATTTTCTCCAGCACAGCCACTAGGTAGGCCTTTTCAAGGCTGACGTCACCAGGCCCATTTCTTCTTCTTCATCAACAAACAATTTAAATAATACAGAAGCAAAGTTTCGTAGCTGTTTTCAATGTGCCCTTATTGCAAATTCAAGAGGTGGGAGTTTTCCATCCAGTTATATAAAGTCTAGCATAAAGAAGTCTGAGGGATGGTACGTTAGCCAATGAACAAATTAATAAACCATTGATCCACTGGAATACCACCCCTTAAATCCAGGTGGAGGATTATGCACTTGACGAAATCGAAAATGTATTTGCTACCAAAGTAAATCAGCTGGGTGCACTACTTCAAAAACCAAGTAGATGTTGTTATAAAAAGAATTGAAAGTGCAAAACATCTAATAGACAAAAAGAGATGCCACGCTTTATGGTTGAAAATGGCAGATTACTCTAATCCCAACAAATTCTACCTAACAGGGCCGACGAAACATTCAGTTCAAATTTAGCGCGCAGCGATGAGGAGTCTGGGGTGGGGACGGAAACTTACACTAGCAACTCCACTGTGAGACTCGGAACAGCTGGGTACTCTGAGAACCTCAAAAGGGTTTGATTACTGGGACCTGACAGGGATCTCAAAGATCAGGGACCTGTGGGTGAAAGGTGATATGTTAAAGTTTGGGGCGCTACAGCTGGAGTACGAACTGACCAACTCTGAGTACTTCATGTACCTGCAGATCCGACACGCACTGCTGGCACAATTGGAGAAAGGCCCCTCTCCCCTCGCAGCTTCGCCTTTAGAAGACAGGCTGTTAGACGGCTACCTGCCTAAGAAAGAGATCTCCATGACCTATAAAAAGTAGCTAAACAACACTTTAGACCCCCTTGAGCAGACAAGGGAGAATTGGGTGAGAGATGGACTGGAGTTGGACGAGAAAGAATGGCGGGAGGCAGTGGCCTCTCTGAGGGAGGTGGCAATTTCAGATAGACTGCGTCTCATTCAGCTCAAAATACTACACAGAGTATATGTTACAGGGCCCCATTTGGTTTTCATTGGAAGGCCTGAGGGGGGAGTATAGAAGGAATTTTAGTCAACTGGGCACCTTCATGCATATAATATGGGAGTGTGAGCATGTCCAGAGATACTGGCAGAAAGTACATACCGTCATGAGTGAAGTGCTCGCGGTGACTGTTCGTCCTGAAGCTAAAAGGTGCCTCCTGAACGTCTGGGAGCCAACTGATTTAACTGGTAAAGATAAACTGTGGTCTACCCTGGGTCTCATGGTTGCAAAACGAAACATCGCACAGATGTGGGGACTGCATCAGTGCCCAACACAGACATGGATTGGTGCATGATTAGGGAAAAAACGGCAAACACAGCACAGGATTGTCCCCAAAAATTGTCTTCTGTTTGAACTAAATGGAATGTTTTTCGAGGAAATATACTAGGATCAGGCATGAAGTGATTGGCCAGCCTTGGTTTTTACCTTACATCATTTTGAATTCTAGTGTTGGTATCCTTCATGATGGGAACAAGACCACTAGAAGTGCCTGAATTCAAAGTTATATGAGTTACAATACTAACTAGGGCACATTCCCAGTGCAAAGTCCTTTTTGTGCTGAAAACTAAATGCCATACGGCAATTTGCAAAGCTGTGAACTGCTGCAGAACCTGGCAAATCTGTGCAGTTGTACACAAAAGTGTGCACTAACACAAACTGCCATGGGGAAAGCCAATATGTGTGACCTTGTCTAACTGGTGCAATGGATAATTTAAAGAAAATGTTTTGCAAAGAATACTTCTTAAATGTGGTGGCGCTATTCTTGCAAAAAATTAAATAAAGGGGCCTTGGCTTGAGGCATAGGAATGGTAGTCGCACTCTGAGAGTGCTATGGACTTCTCCATCATCCGCCGCCATCCTCCTGCGGTGTGAGGTGCTCTCAGCCGCCTAGGCAGTTCGGAGAGACATCCAAAAACATCCGCTCCTGCCATGGTGCTGGGGGCTTGTCGACAGCCTGTAACGATGGCTGCCAGGCTTGGTGGCTGCATCCAGAGGAGGCACAAAATAGCAGCCCAGTGCTGGCGGCTCTCCTCAGCTTTGCCCTGAAATGCTACATACGACCAGGGGTGCAAGGATCCATGTGGGTCCAAGTCACAGGTGCACACAGAAGACAGCGACAACTGGTGAGGAGAATGGGGTGGGCTTGAGGGGGCAAGGCCTGTTGGTCCTGCAGCTCTGTAGTGAGGCTGGCCTGGTGACCTCCAGCTGGGCAGATATAGATGTGGGCTTCAAGACTTGATGCCTTGCGGCTGGGCCCGGTGGTGCCGTGTGGGCCCCCTCACATCAAGTTTCAGGCAGGATTGGGGCCATTATTATAACCTCCCCTTCTCAGCAGAGAGTGTCCAGAAGTAGACTTGCTCGGTCCCGAGGTCTGACGTACTCCCAGGCTTTGACCTCGTGTAGATATCCAACAGGCCCTGCGCTGAGGCTGTGAGCTCTGTTCATCCTTCATTGACAGTGCCAGTCTGGAGCTTAGGTGACTGGAGGTGTTGGTGTGGCTCCCTGGGCCCTTACCATAACATGCAAGGGGCCAGTGAATGTGAACAGGTAATGGCCACCTGGACTGGTGTTCTGAGGAAACCTGTGCTGCCATCCACTGCTGGGAGGCTGGAAAGTGGGAACACACAAGCTGCATTAATGGTGAAGGATGGAGGGTCCGATGAATATGATGGGAAGGGTCTGACTGCTCCCCCTCTCCGGTTGGGTCATTGGCTTCCCCTGGGCTCTTCAGATAGTCCCAGAAGTGCCAGATGCCTTTATACAGGGCCCGGCTGCTCATCTGCTGCCGGCATGTGGCAAGCAGGCCGAGGCTGAAAACATCATAGTGGTCTCTCCAGGGTGCCAACATGGGGAAAGATAAGACTCAGAAGCCACACTCTTCCCAGACCCATATTGATCAATATACCATTGGCACTGGAGTGAGTGGATCAGGGGCGACGTATAAGGAGGCCCTTCCCGAAAGTGACCTGGCTACAATTCTCCAGGCTATACAGACATCTCAGACTGCAGTTGAGTCTAAAATAGGGAAAGTGTGGGTGGATGTAGCACTTCTGCACCAAGATCTGTGAAATGCAATAGCAAGAATCACAGAGGCCGCAGGAAGAATCTCCACTATTGGGGATGATAAACCGGACCTCAAGGTCAAAGTCACAGGCTTATTCACCCAAACAGCTGAACTGCACGGACGAACCAAGGACACTGAAAATTGTTCTGGGCACAACAACCTCAGGTTCGTGGGGTTTCCCAAGGGAATTGAAACCACCCAGGGCTGTCAGAATGCAAAAATCCTCCTCTTTCCAAATTGCACCAAGGAAATGCAAATGAGAAGATGATCCTATGAAGCAGTCAAACAGAAGCTTAGAGCTCTAAATCTGTTGTGCATGCTGATGTTTTTGGCTCAGTTCAAAGTCATTCACTATAACAAGACACATTGCTTTGAGATGCCTGAGGTTGCCTGGGAATGGCACATTAAGGAGAAGCAACTGGCCAGCCAGTACCGGACAGCGCCCCTTCACGAAATGGAAAACCAACACTGACTGCAGTAGAAACGGGCCGTAGGGGAAAGACAATCCACACCTGCTCTCGGCAGGATAGGGGACAGAACTGGATCAATTCGGCCTCCTCTGGTTCCGGTTCATCAGCACCCTCTCCTGAGTGGTCATGACGACAGGTTCCCCAAGGAGATCAACTTGATGCATCCCCTACGGAGGAGGCAGCTGGGCAGGGATTGCCGCATCCAAACGTCCCCCCTATCAACTAATAGAGCACCTACGGCTGAGCGAAGTACGAACTGAATCCCCTGCTGGGCGAACCAGCCCAGCTGCAGCTAAGAGAGCTACTGACACACTGACACCAATGATCCTACACTGAGGAGGGGTGCACCACTCCACGTCCAATAACAGTGTGGTTCTATGTTTTGGTAACGAGTTAGGGGCGACAGATGCTTCTAGGGGGAAACATGGGATGTGTGGTGGTTTGGAGGAGGAGTTTATGTTGTGGTCTTATTGTGTTACAGCAGTTATTATTGCTCTCATTTGATATATGTCATTGCACTGACACAAATTCTCTGGCTAGTGTACAGCTGAAGTATTCTTGAGGAAGGAGCCAAACCCAACAAGTCTGAGGGGAGATTGTCAAGCTATTTTCCTTCCCATGCCTGTCTTATGTGACCAGGAATCTATCCATATAATGACATGGAATGTTAACAGCATTCTAGACCATAAAAAAATGTTCCACCTTACTGAGGTACACCCATTGTTTTCTCCCCTGAGTTCTAATGTTGCAAGAAACCCACTTAATGGGGAATCTGTGCCCATTCCTGGCCTTTCAGGGGTTTGACAAAGTTTATCATGCAGGTTATACCCGGAGCGCCCAGTGGTGGCGATGCTCCTATGCTGTTGGTTCCCCATAGTGGTAACCCAGACGTGGCTGGATTCCCAGGGGAGATACATAGCCGTCATTGGAACATTGGAGGGGAGACAACTGAATTTCCAATGTCTTTATGCTCCACCAACGGCGTTAGACTCTTTCTTGGGTGTCTTCACACAGATTCTGGCTAAACTTCCAAGCGGACTGATGTATGTGGGTGGTCACTTTAAGGCAGTCTTGGAGACTGCCATTGATTCCACTGGTGCTGTGACGAAACATGGATGTAATGGTGCTGGCACCTATCTGGTTGGGTCTTGGGGCTGGGCCTCTGTGATGTATGGAGGCTATTGAATCATTGAGAGCAGCAATATACACACACTTCTGCCACCCATCACACCTATGCCTTCATTGACATGATACTCATGCCAGCTGCAGATTGCAGGCGCGTTTCGCAGGTGCAAATTCCTGCACTTGGGATTTTGGACCATGCCCCCGTACTTCGTATGACAAAGGCCACTGATATGGGCCCTGATGCCTTAACATGTGGTATCTCTGGGAGCCCAGTAGGCTCAAGTGGTAGGAGAAGAGATCAAAACATATTTCCAGGTCAACGAAGGGTCTGTGAGGTCCTGTAAGGCCACTATTTGAGGCCATGCTAAAAGTCCAGTCAGGCGTCGGGAGCAAGCCATGCACCACCACATCACTTAACTCAAAGACGAGGCCCTCCAATTGAAGCCACAACTTCCCTCTGCTCCCCAAGAGGATGTAGGCAGACACTTGGAGTTGATCCAGGAGGAGATCCATAAAGTGCCCCTTGAGGCAGCGAAACAGGTATAGCAATCAATCATAGCCGGGTATACAGCTGGGGAGACCAAAACTGCAAACTCCTTTATAGGTGTGAATCCAGCCCATTGGCTAGAATGGTTATCCTGGGGAGAGGAGTTGGCCTAACGGCTAGGGCAGTCGATGCTGAACATCTTGTGATTCTTGGCAAATCACTTAATATCCCCGTGCCTAACAAAAATGAATCTGTACTCATGTAACACAACTGGTGCTATGTAAAGCGCTCTTGTACCCGATACCGGGTCAAGTTTGTGCTATATAATACTCTGTAAAAAAAAGAAATCATGGACAGCCATGGTGAAATACATCATACCTCCCTGGCCATCGCCCAGACATTTGCCACCTATTACATGCAGTTGTATGCAGCAGTGCTGCTACGATCCTCTGACAAAACGGTATCACCCCTACTGGAATATGTATCCCTCTCATGACTCACACCAGTGGAGAAACAGGACCTAGATGCTCCTGTTAAACACTCGAAGAAATAATGGGCCATTACGGCGATTGCATCCGGGAATCCTGGCTCGGTTGCTTTCCTCACAGAATGTTATGCTAAATACAAGGACCCAGTTGATCCACATTTATTAACTATGCAAGAGGCGGTGAAGGATGGCTCCACGCTGGAAGAGATTGACCAAGCCACTATAGTTGTGATCCACAAGACCCAGCCCCCATCAGTCTCTTGCGCAGAGTACTGTCCTATTTCGCTCCTCAGTGGAGTAGTCGAAATCCTGGCAACTCTTCTTGCCACATGATTCAAATGCATCCTGCAGAACCTCATACATGCGGGTCAATGCAGCTTTATGCCGGCGAGGAGTATGCAGCATTGTCTGCGGCGTTAACATGTGGTCCTTACGTGACAGCCTTACTGTCCAATGCACTGGCCTTGCTTCTCCTAGACTATAAGAAAGCTTTTAACACTGTGAATCGGGACTACGGGACTACCTCACCCAGGTCCTGAGGTGAGCAGGGATTGCACCAGGTTCCAAAGACTCGTCCAGGTACTCTACTCCAACCCCACAGCACAGGTGAAGGTAAATGAGGTTGTGTCCAATTTCTTCTGCATACCCTGGGGGACCAGGAAGGGGTGTTCCCTGTCTCAATTCTTTTTGCACTGGCAATCGAGTCGTTAGCTCAGCTTATCTATTGCGACGCTAAGGTTAGCAGGTGGACATGGGACATGAACCACGAAGATCGAATAGCATTATACACGGACGATGTCCTCTTATTCCTTTCTAACCTTGAGCAAAGTGGCCCTCGCTGCCTTTGGATACTTTGGATTTTTTCTGATGCTTCTGGTTTGAACGTCAATCCTGCTAAGTCAATCTTAGTGCCACTGTCTCCCACACAGGTCTGTGTGGACACCCTTGATCCTGAAAGTCAAAGTCGACCTACAAAAAATGACAATCCCTCCCACTGAACGTCATGGGCAGGATTGCCCTATACAAAATGATGGTCCTCCCATGATTTTTGTATCTTTTCCAGAATTTGCCACAAGTTATACCTCGGCAATGGTACCCGGTGATGGATTCCTTGGCCACACGCATCTTATGGCATAGTAAGAGACCCAGATTGTCATCCGCCAAATGTCAACGTGGTCCATGCAGTGGAGGTCTCAGCATAGCAAAACTTTACCTGTACTACTTGGTATCACAATTAATCATCCTAAATGACTGGTTCACTGTGGTATGGTCAAACCCTGCGTACAGGGTAGAACTATAGGCTTTTCCAACTTGATGGACATGCTATGCAGGGCCATGATCCCCACCGCATTGCTGGAGGTGACTCGCATGGTGTTTTGCTGCTGCTGGGCAGCACTGACTCACATGTCTTTGGCAGCCATACTCATGTAACAAACTATCTTGTGGCATGGCAAATAGGGGAGGTGTCAGCCTTGGAGGGGCTTAGTTGCTTGGTTGCAATAGGCATTACCCTGCTGGGGGATGTATGGAGTGGGGTGCATATGCACTCCTTCCAAGACCTTCAGTCGGCATGCAAACTGTCCTCGTCCCAAGTCCATAAGTACCTCCAATTGCACATGCACACAATTTACATGGCACCTCCCTGCCAGAATTAAGCACCCATGAGGCTAAGATCACACATAGTGCCCTTGAGAGGGGAGGGGTCACACAGATCTAGTGCCCCTGATTTTGTTGGTTTCCTCCGATCGAAATGGGAGGAATGGGTGGGCCTTCTGGAAGACGATGACCCAAGGGACACCTTGATGGTGCCAATTGTCCTTACGATTTTCCCTTGACTTAAGCTGGTCCAAACATATTATCTTCACTGTGCATACCTCACTCCAGATCGTCTACATAAAGCAGGCCTCCTGTCACACTCTGGATGCTCCCAAACTCCTGCAAATTTGTATTGTATGGTTTGGGAATGTCTATCATTCAAAGATTTTGTGAGGCGGTGGTGTAAGATTTTTCCACTGTACTGAACTGGGAAGTAGACCTTTACCCAACATTAATGCTGCTGGAGATACACTTGGGCGGGCGCGGAGAACCCGCGTGAAGTGAGGGATTGCCAGCTGATTTTCCAAAGCACACATTCCGTTTAAATTGGGATTCTTGTGGACATTGATATACAGGATGGATATGCTGTAAAAAAATATTTGAAGTGGGTGTGTCCACCTATTGATAGGGAGGTATTTCACCCAGGGCGATGCGATTTTTTCAGTGCGAGAGATTTTGCTCCCTCGATCTTTCAGAATATTATTGTATAACCCCTGTCCCGAAGAGGCCTAAGAAGAAAAGGCTGAAACGTGGTCATGTCAACACTTTTAAGGTTGAGTCATTGGATTGATAGTGATCCTTGGAATTGTGTTGTGTTGCACTAGTGCTAGGCAAACTAGTATACAAGCCTTTTAGTGTTTCACTTTTGACTACCTCTAAGTGGTTCGCCTAGAAGTATAGGGGGGACACTAGTGTGAATAATTTCTTTAGGGTTATTGTTATTTGTTTCATGTTTGCTTTTCATTGCAGTGTAATATATATGGTGATATATGTCATTTGTTTCTCCTTGAATGGGCACCATTGCCTGTGTGTGTTATAAACTGATTTTGATATATTTGTTATGAATAATAATGACTTCTGAGAGGGTAATTAAATGTGCTCTACCCCTAAAAGTGCTTAGTATTGTTTCCATTATACCATTTTTCTATTGTATAAAACTACGTCCCATACCCAGTTATTAAAGGGTAACTTAGATATACCCTTGTTGTTTATGCATAGAGATACTGAATGGGGCTAGAGGTACTAGGGCAGATCGGGCCCTGCTGTGTACGGCAACCATGGTAGCCAAAAGAGGCATCGCTGCTCACTTGAAATTGGCAGCACACCTCGAACAATCACGCAATGGCGATTAGGAGTAGATTGGTGTGCCCCTGCAGGAGAAACCAGTGTATGAGGCTAGAGGCTTCAGTACCAAATAATATACGATTTGGGGCATATGGTAGGAGGAAGCAGGCATGCATTGGTTGCTCTAATAAGGGTTAAGTCATACCTGACCAGCTGATCTCTGGACACAGTGAGACATGAATGAATGAATGAATGAATGAATGAATGAATGAATGAATGAATGAATGAAGCCAGATTTATATAGCGCTACTTAGCCCAATGGCGCCAAGGCCATATGTTGTAGAAGTACTAGATGCTCTTAATAATTTGCTTTCTGAGGATGGAAACGTATCGATTCATTGATGTGATCTTTGTATGCACTATTCACTTGCAAACATTAATAAAGTTGTTTATAAAATTTAAAAAAAGTAAAAAAACTACAACTGTTACATATCATTTCAATAGAACTGTAAGGTGGCTTGTGGCTTCTAGCTATAAAAACTGGGTGATTCAGTTAATCATATAACCATGAAACCTCTATGTGTCTATAAAAGAAGGGTCATACTTTACTTTACTGATTATATTACTTTTTAATTATGCCAACTGAGTAGCTGCATGGACTTTGTCTCTATAGGGAATGAAATGTATGCCATCACTTCATATGCAAGTCTGTAACAGCAGCTGTTGTATTGTGGTTACAGACCCCTGCCAGATGCCCATGGATGAAGGGTCCTGTGCCCAGTACATACTGCTCTGGTATTATCACCAAGACACTAACTCCTGTCGTCCATTCGTCTTCGGAGGATGTGAAGGAAACAGCAACCAGTTTAAATCGAAACTGAAGTGTGAGATCAGGTGCAAAAGCAGCCCAGGTAACGTGACCGAGCAATGTGAACCCCGTATTGCTCATGTCAGTGTTACACTGTACTTCTTGGGACTAAAAAAGACACCCAGTTCACAGGGCTTTCTCTGGACGGAAGGAAGCATGGGGGTGGTATGTGGTATTAACCCAACTCCTGGTTATCAAGAACGCCATGTATCACGTGACAGGCGGCAACAAAAGAGAACATTGTTCCTGGGGCATGCGCAGTTCAGGAAATAAATGGTGCTGTTCTGTGACAATAAGCTAATTTGTGTATATATGAGTTGGAAGGGGCAAACTCATTCCCTCCTTCTTCCACACTGCCCATATCTTTCCAAATCCTCTTTCTTCCTGTCTCTTGCACCTCTCTTCCTCACTCATTAGTCCTCTGTTTCCCTGTCTTGTGCCCGTTGAATCTCAGGGCCTCATTTAGATCTCGGCGGATGGAATACTTCGTCACAAACATGATGGAAATCTCATCTGCCGTATTACAATCTCCATAGGATTCAATGGGATCGTAATACGGCAAACGGAATCTCCGTCATGTTTATGACGGAGTATTCTCCTCCGCCAAGATCTAAATTAGGCCCTCAGTTTCTATATGTCCCACATTTCCTTGCACCCAGTCTCTATTTATAAGCCCTCTGTATCTTTTTTCTTCCTATCTTTGTCTCACACCAATTTTTTGTATCATGTAGTCTTCCCCTTTTCCTCAAATAAATGCTGTTTCTCTTTCCTCGGTTCATTTCTTGTGTCTATCACTTTTCACGCTCCTCTATCCAGATTTCCTCTTTATCGTTTCCATTATGTTAGCTTTCCTTTTGTTTTCCTTCTGATGCCTAGTCTGACGAATCTGCTCGCAGTTCAGCTCTCTCCATTTTTTACTCACAGAAGTAGAGCTGGTATTCTTTTGATGTGTAAAACATTCAAGTGCTTACTTTAGATCAACACCAAAGCCTTCTCTTACGAGTCTTTACAGGTATTCATTACTATTGTATGTTAGCTGTTCTTTATTACTTCAAACCTATTAGTCAGCAGTAGAGATCCTTCATTACCCATCCTTCTTCACTTCCTCGTTCATTTGTTGCTTTTGAGCGATTCTACCTTTCCATAGACCTATGAAGACTCGTGTTCGGTTTTCATGAGACCTTCGTCTACCCTAATGGCCCCCCATTCCTTGATGGTATGTTATTATTTTTGTAAAGTGCTCGATTACCTAAAAGGCGTCGTGGCACTAGCTGAGATTAGAGACAGATAATAGACCCCATAATGAGAAGATTATTATACGGAAAAGGACCAGGTTTCCAAGGCCTTCCGGAAGGCCAGAAGATTGGGCATAACTTTAGTATCTAATTGAAGCATAAACCACGCTTTTCACACTGATCCCGCCGCTCCAAGGGACCTTGGTATAGGAAGAGGTCCCACAAGGTGAATTTCTTTTTTCTTGTGTGTCCAGTGGAGAATTTCATTTTGTACGTTGATGCTGTTGTAGATGCATCAGCTTTTTGCAGCCCTGCTGGGCTGTACTGTAGGCCCTTTTTGTGAATTAGTATTGCCTTCCGTTTCCTCGGGTGACAGGTTAGGTGGAGCGTCTAGGTGGAACAAGTCAGGCAGACATGCAGCGGTCCAAGGTAATGACAATTCACTGTGAAGATGCCTCAGCATCCCAGCCTGTAGGATCCGTCTGCCACTAGAAGCTCCATTCGGTTGGCACCTGTCCCAGTTCTATTATCTACTGGTTGAAATGTCTCTCATCTGTAGTTTCTATTGTTTGTGATTCAGGAAAAATTCAAGGACTTTCCAATAGATTCTGCTTTGCAAATTGATCCGTGTGCTTGGGTTCACTGAGAGGCTCTTGCTGCTGGCATTGTGGACCAGCTTGGCAATTTGACAGGCTGTCATTCTGGAGATCTGCTCCATCATCTTTGTGGTACCCAAAGGTTACACAAGTTGACTCCCAAGTTTTCTTTTAAGATCGTGACTCTCCAGTAGGTGATGCTGACAATCAATCCAGGTGACTTTATCATGTCTCTGGGGCTCCAGGGATCAGCCCTAAGCATAACAATGGAAACTAACAAAACACACAAGTACATGTCAACTGACCCGTATTGACCTCCAAGCAAAATCATGTTGCTAGCCCAGCATTTCATTGCATCTTAACACATCTTAAATGGGGGAGTAGACAGAGGCAAATGGACTCATATGTCACAGATTGTGTGTGCTGATCATCCAACTAAATTCATTCCAGAAATACATGCCTGACTCCTGTAAACCAAGCCACAACTATTTCCCTCACTAGAAGTGTGGTAACATGTTTAGCCATATTTAATGAATGATGTATTGCGAGTCCTTCTTTGGGTAACACTTGTCTTACTTCAGAAATAACAAATGAAAGAGTGAGATTTTTATTGAAAACATAGCAATTTAGATAGACATTGATTGTCATTAACCATTCTCCATTATTTACCAAAATAGAAATTGTGTGTCAAATGTTACATTATTTGAAAGACCCTTAATGGTGAAACATTTAACAATCTAGTAAGAAGTTCATCAGTGTATAGATGTTCATATTTATTTCATATTCAAGACTACAAAGAGAAAAAAAGAATTATCAAAAGTATTTTGACAGACCACAGTGGATAGCAGACTTCTTCATGATGGACTGTTAAATTATGCTTATCAATTAATGACCATTTATACGTCATAGATGGGTAAATCAGAAGGCATGTTTAGCATGAGAAGAAAGAACGCTGCAGCAGGTGCACTAAACCAAATTGTAAAATCTTTCAATTGAATTAGGCAAACATGCCAACATTGCCTTACAATACAGTGTTATAATTTTTGAATATATACAGTTTAGTATTGAATAAAATAGTTGAACTCATTGCATGCCTTTCCCTTTTACACTAATGCTGCCTACGTTTATTGCCAAAGATAGTCATATAAGATTTTGGAATTATGGTGTGTGAGTACAATCAATAATTCTTGAAGTGTCTTTGTTTAGTGACTAACATTCTTTATTAATTCCATGAATTATAAGCTGCCCTGTTTATTTCCTTCTTTCCTTGTCAGTCCACAGTGGTTGAGGGGTGCTAATGAATAGAAAAGCAGGGGAATTTTGAATGGCAATTAAAATATCTGACTCTGAGACAAATAAACACGAGGGGATAATTAAAATGGAGTACAGGAAAAAAATCTGTCACCTAATCCCACTCTCCTATATATGTAAATCCACCTTTTGTGGATAAATGTGTGCTAAATCTAACAGTGCATTTTTTCTTCCTATTTTTGTTCTTAGAATCCACTCCAGGGAGGTGATTTTATTTGTCCTTCGTTTCACAAAGAATTCCGATCTTTAGAAAGAAGTTCTATTTCCAGAACATAACCAGATGGATGTTGCTGCAGGAAGAACTATGACCAATAGAACAATGTTCTTCATGAGAAAAAATGAAGATAAGTCCAGCGATTAGGTGCCAGTCATGCAAGCACCTATCATGATTACCTTAATTGTGCCAGTCCTAAGAAAAAGAACATTTTGTGGGAGGAAAGACATTCAATGAATACCGAAAGGAATGAGGGGGCTGACAACTGTACTTTACTTTACTGATATGTTATGAAGTAAAGTAAAAGATGACTACTGGTAAAAGCAAGAAGACTTGGAATAAAAACGGATGGCATTATAATTCTGATTATGAAAGGACCTCTGCAGAAAAATGTAGTTGTGATATCTTTGATCAAGAACGTATGTGTGGCTGTTATACACAGGCTGGATTACCATGTTTGTCCTTTGACTTAAATGATGATATGCCTTGTGCCACAAAATGATTGATAGGCGAAAATTCACTGTGTGAATAGAGCCAAATAAAGTTGTATATTTTCTGGTCTTCTTTTCAACGTAGGTGGATGGAATTTCTCGAAGATAGTAGAAATCACAGATTTAAATATTGAATCCTGCTCAGTGGTGTCAGAGACTTACTGTCTTTTGAATAAAACAAAAATTCCACCCTCATTTGGTAACCAGTGCACCTAAGTTAGTGTCACTCAGTAAAATGTAAATGCAATCTCAGTAGCTACAAAGCATCTTGATGCCATGTAATTAACCGTGTTCTATAGCACCATGCTGGGAATTGTTAAAATAAATTCCTTTTTTTGAAAGTTGTGATGCATTGGAGTATTACAG
Source organism: Lissotriton vulgaris (assembly GCF_964263255.1). Lineage (NCBI taxonomy): Eukaryota > Metazoa > Chordata > Amphibia > Caudata > Salamandridae > Lissotriton > Lissotriton vulgaris. The sequence goes on along the minus strand of NC_141685.1, from coordinate 1,671,023,505 downwards.
TTTATGGAGTTAGGTGTAAATTATTTTGTGAAAGATGCCTTCCTTCACATTAAATCCTTGTGCTTGGATCTTATACTTTACTTTTAACGCCTTAACCACAGCGTTTTGTTCGCCGTGGTGCGGGCGTTCTATTAGGTGGGCGAGGCTGCGTCGGCCATTGGCCGACGGCACCACTAGCGAGGTAGTGCTCCCGTCGGCCGTTGCCAGACGGCAGCACGCAAGGGGTTATATCAGACGGTAGTTTGTATGGGTTTGTATTCATTCAGTGTTCCTTCATTTAATAGTTTATACTGGTGTTCCATTATTCATCTGATCTTTCACAACCACTGGTTATTTAATCCTTCAAATAGGCATCTCCTTCAATCAAAAATACTTTCAGTTAAACACACCTTAATCAAATATATTTCAAATATATTTCAGTCAAGCTCTAACCCTACCAAACATATTAGCTTAACCACACAATCAGCAAAACTATCCTTGACCAAGCAGTCCTTTATTTAAACACTTCTAATAAAACCTACAACCAACCAGATACTCATGCACCAGATTTCCCTTCCTTCAAACATCCATCTACCATATTATGTCTTCCACCAAACAATGAATTAGTCCCTCTTTTTTTTAGTTGAAAAGGCGATTTTATTTATAAATATCAATCATCACAATATAATAAAATACAAGATAAAATCAAGTTACATAAAATGATAAGGCAATAAATAAAAAGGAGGAAAGGGAGAAAAAGAAAAAGGAAGGGAATACATAACAATCGCATATATCTAAATTAACATAACCACTTATGCAATTGCTATTTTCTATAAAAAAGCATAGAAGAAAAAGTCAAATCAAAATTGAATGGTACTGGTATGAAATACAATAATAAAAATATTCATAAACATATTCATGGGGGTTTAGGAACATTTTCAAGTCGGGTATTATGAAAGTATGATGTATTTGCAGATACATTTAAGAAATGAGTGCTGGGCAACCACAGAAAATCTTGTTTAATAGCAAGGGAAAGGGGGTAACCATAGGCTATATCAATCTGTGGTTATAGCAAGCTCCATACCACCAAGCCTGATAAGAAATAGTAGTAGCATCCTTCCATGCGCTAGTAATCTGTTGGAAAGCAACTGCCAGAAGCAAATCTATTATATAAAAATTACTAGAGTGAGGGACCCAGTATTCAGAGACGCTACTCAGAAAAATATTGACAAATGTAAAAGGGATTGGTGTATGAACAATATCATTGATTTGTTGCCAGACTTGTGTCTAAAAAGTGTGAAAATGAGGAAAATCAATTAATATGTTTTAAATCTGCTGGAGTTGTATTACAAGACCAACAAGAGGGAAAATAGGTAGGATTTATTTTGTGTAATGAAGCAGGAGTAAACAAAAGTTTCTTGCAAACAAAAAAGAATGTTTGAGTGTTATTAGCTGCTCTAGAAGATTTCCTTATTTTAGTCCAAACCCTGTTCCAAACAGAAATAGAAAAGTAAATTTGGAGATCAGCTTCCCAAGTAAGTTCCACCTCCGTTTTATTTTGAGTAACTGGAAAGGAAGTTAAATGTTTATACTATTGAGATGCAGAGGGGCAAGAGTCAAAACCGAAAAAATACTAGGAGGTGAAGAGGGAGAAGTAGACATACGAAATTAAAGATGCATATTTAGATGCCTAAGAGATAGGCAAAGAAAAAATGTGTTTGAGCAACTATAAAAGATATATTACCTTGAAAAAGTTGATAAATCCAACATAGCCCTTTAACATGCCAGCCTTCCAAAAAAGAAATTACTATTAATTTTTAAGATATTTGTTGTACTATATTGAGGATTGCAACAATTTATCCTTAGCAGAAAGATGAGCTATACAATGGCTAAAGAATTTTACCGGTAATACTAAAAATAGGAAGGGCAAATGGCAAAGGTCTATGTGTAAAGGATAACAATTCTTGAAAGGAAAATAGTTGAAGAAAAGATTTTTCGATAGTAGTCCATAATGGTAAGAATGAATCTTCATCCTCTTGTAATAACAAAGAAGATTGTTTAAGCCAACATTCTGTGTGATAAGTTTGATAGTCCCGAAAATGTAATCCCCCCAAATGTTTAGGACATTTGAGTTTATGAAGAGACATGCAAGGTTTTATTCCATAAGAATTTGGATAAAATAGAGTAAAATATCTTAAAGTGAGAGTTAGAAATGTTTATAGGAATATTAGAGATATAAAATAGTATTAAAGTAAGTAGCATCATTGTTATCGTAGCAAGGCGGCTCCACCAGGATAAAAATAGGGGTTTCCATATGGGCGTTGTAAACCTCAATTTTGTCTGTAAGTCTTCCGGATTTATTAGTATAGAATCTTTGATACATGGGTTAAAACACAAACCCAGCTATTTGATTGTATCTGAGTTCCAACGAAAGCCAGAAGAAATATAATCTGAAGAGAAACATAATGTATTCAACTGAAGAATTTCACATTTATCAACATTAAACTTGTAACCAGACACAGAGGCAAATAGATTTACTTCAGATAGAAAAGCTGGTAGAGAAGACTGTGGTTGTGAAAGAAAGAGCAAAATGTAATCTGCATTAACAGAGTTTTAATTGACTAATACCATATTGAAAAGTAAAACCTGTGATCTGAGAGTTCAAACACATTTTAATCAAGAAGGGTTCAAGAGTAAGAATAAATAAAAGGGGAGATAGAGGGCAGCCTTGTCTAAGCTCACGATGTAAAGAAAAAGATGGTGAAACAAGACCATTAGCTAAGATAGAAAAGGCAGGGGAAGAGTATAGTAAAGGGACATCATTTATAAATGTGTTACCAAAACCAAACCAGGATAGAGTAGAAAAGATACAAGGTCACCAAACCAGATCAAAAGCCTTCCAGGCATCCAATGAGATGGCTGCTAAAGATTCCTTATAGGATTTGCTAAGGACATTAAAGAATAATCTAATGTTATCTGAAATATGTCTGCCTTTAATGAACCCACATTGTTCTTCCAATCAATTGAGGTAAGAAAGAATATAAATGAAGAGCCAACATTTTCGCAAAAATGTTGTAATCTAAGGGCTGTATTTATGAGAAGTGTTGCATTGCTGCGACAAAACAGCAATGCAACACTTCTCAGTGCACCCTACTTGCGACACCATTGATGCGTCATATTTACTGTATGACACAGCATTCACAAGGAATTACAGATACGTCAATATTACTGATGTATCAGTTGGTGCAAAGCTGACGCATTGCTGGAGTTGTGGCCGAAGCGTGACACAACATCAGCAATGCTCCTTTCACGTGGGGCAAGCCCCATGTGAAAGGGCCTGCATCAGTCTTATGCCTGCTGTGAGAAAGGCAGGCATAAGATATTGATGCAATGGTGTCCTAGAAGTGGTGCACTGAAATCTCATAGAGTTCAATGCACCACTTCTACTGGCTTTTTGCGGGGGAACACCCACCCTGCATACATTATACCTGGCGCAGGTATAATGTGGCACCTGGGTTTACAAAGTGATGCATCTGCCTAAATGCGTCACTTTGTACATAGGGCGCAACATGGCAAATTTTTTTACCCGCCCGGTGCGTCACAAAAGTGACACACCTGCGGCGCAAAATATTTAAAGAAATGGGTCTGTAATTCTTACACAAAGGATGATCTTTACCTTCTTTGGAATAAAGGCATTTCAAAGCATCTTGAACAGAGCCACTGGATTTTTGGGAAGTAATATAATAGTGAAAGAGTTGATGTCATTTAGGAATAAGAAATTTAGAGAAATAAGAATAAAATTTGATCGTAAAACCATCAGCTCGTGGGGCTTTACCACGTTTAATAGTACGAATGGCAGTAAGAATATCTAGGTCTCAAATATCATCATCTAACACTGAAAAGCCTAAATTGGGAGAAGAAGGTGGATTAATAGAAGATAAATATTGACAAATATATTCTTTAAGTGCAGGGGATTCAGGTGTACAAAGAGATTCTGATAACATATCTTCATTTTTATAAACCATACGATTAGTAGAAGTGAGGATAGAATCAATCTTGGTAAGTTATTTTTTCACTCTGAGATAATTAGTTAACGGTTTCCCCATCTTATTTTGACCTCCATAATATTTAGCAGAGGTTTTGAGTAAAAACGAATTGACATTTTCCATGGATAATTTATTGAATTTAAATTTGGATTTAATAAGCTCATCGAGACAAATCCTAGAGTTTGTGAGGTAATAAGAATGCTCCAATTACTTAATTTATGCCATAAGTAACTTTAAATTATATAGGAAAGTTTGTTTTCTATGAGACATAAAAAAATAAATCCCTGAGGCAGCTTTAAAAGTATCCCATATAATCTGCAATGACATGGACTGGTTATCGTTTTCAAGACAGAAAGTAGTAGCAAAAGCTTCAAACCTTTGAGTAAAATCGGAGTCCAAACGGAGGGAGTTTTGAATCTCCATCTTCTAATACCTTGAGTAGGTACAAAAACACCCAAATCTAAAGTAACATGAGCATGATCTGAAATTAGTATGGAAGCAATATATGAATGAGTAAAATGTTGTGTGAGTGATTTAGAAAGAAACACATAATCTAATCGAGATTGAGAAGAATGTACAGGGGAAAATAAAGTATATTCTAAGAGTGTAAGGTTAAATAATCTCCAACCATCCACTAGTGATTGTTGTTGATTAGTAGGACATTAATTTAGATAAGGTTGTGGGCCAAGAAAGAGTGTCTGGGACAGTAGGTGCATAAAGTTTAAAAAGAGTCATGAGGATCTTGTTAACCAACAAAGAAGCGGGAACCCACCTATTCAGTTCATTGGTATCTTGCGTATTAGTCCCTGTTTTTAAGCAATATCCCTTCCACCAAACAATATTCCTCCCAACGTGCCTCCACCTAACTCCTTTAGCCACACCTTTTCTGTATGTGTTGGAATGTATTACTATTGCTTTTTGCAAGATACCATCTAAGGCTTTCTTGATAACTTTCTTGTACACTTTCATGTCTCTTGGGTCTTGTCTTACCTGATCTGAGAGTTACCTGGCCGTTCCAGTTTGAAGTTGGCTTGGTTCAGCTCAGAAAATTCTCCACTGATTCACTTGTTGATGTATTTGATGCCCTCCCAAGATTTTCTGGATTTGGCCAGAATTAGGATGTGTAGAGTAGATGGTATACTGTGGTAGTGATTGTCATGTACTGTGTTACAGTCTGTTAGTACAGGCTAGTATGGTTTGAGAGTTGACTCAAGGCATTTACTATTTATGTTTCGTCTGTGTCTAATTGGGACCGGAGGGGTACTGTTTCTGATTCTGATGAGTTTGTACTAAATGTTTATATGTTGTTGTATACAAACAAGTAATCTGCCCGTACCCATGGTTGCTCTATCATGGTCAAAGGTTTCAAGGGTATGTGTGACCACAAGGTTCAGCTCGTTTATGGGCATTGAGACATCCTCTATCGGTTGCAAGCTGAGGGTGTGCACAGGATTGCATGTATGAGGGCTATCACAGGTTTGGAATCATCTCCAGCATCCCATGGGTTACAGTTAACCCGTTCCATGCTTGCGTTGGCCAACTGCTGTCGCAAGCACTACCTTGCTGGTGCTGCGCACGTCTATTGGCTGACGCAGCCCCGCCCACGGTTAACAGAGATTCATATTTCTTAAATTGAAATCAAACATCCACTGATTGAAATGTTATCCTGCAAATCACTCCCTCAGTGTTTTATTAATTCACTTGTTCATGCTTGCATTCTGAAGTGTATGTTTTTGGATTGGAAATGGATGTTGAAATTGAAATTGCATTTATACAGTGCATGCTAACACCGATGAGGCATTGAAGAGCTTTACGGCAAGTAGCACACTACACGGGAGCCCAAAGATGTATTCCATTGGTTATTGAGTCTGTCTTGCTCGCTGAAGGAAACCTCTCCATGCATTTACTTCAGTTTCTTTGTGGTACATTAATGACTTAGGTTTGATCATTAGAGGGCTTATGTGAGCTGAAAATGCTTGCTGGAGACAATAATTATTGTTAGGCTGCACAACTCCAGCATTCTTTGTGGAGAATTTGGAGCTGGGCATTTAGCAGTGAACAACTCCATGATGGTCACTTGTCTGGAAGTATCACATTAAGTGCTGTCATGAGATGACACTTCCTTTCTGGTGCTGCGAATGACCGTTGGCCGACGCAGCCCCGCCCACCCTTTAGAACGCCCGCACCACGGCAAAATGTTCACCGCGGTAAACAGGTTAATCTACAGTGCAGGTTTCTTCACATTTTATAACCACATTTTGCAACACAAGCGCAGGATCATTTAAAAGTGTGGGTCTTAGGGGATTAATGCCTCTTCTGCCTGCCCTTTCTGAGGCACTGTCAAACATGCTCCTAAACTGGCGGCAGGTTGAGCATTTTCCTTATATGCATTAAGGCCCATTGATATCCTTGGTACACCAGTGCCCTGGACGTTTCTAAAAAACAAAACAGCAAGATGTAAGACTGAACGTAACATTGAATCAAATGTTACCTTCAAAGCTTCAGTTACCACTTTTGACGAGCAATAACCACATTCATGATTTTAAAACTTCCACATTTTATCTTATGATTTTATGGCCACCATGTGGCTGGTCAGTAGGCATAGCTCACCATCTGTGCTAACATAACCACTTTGACATTTTTTCTTCCTCCTAGGGGCCAGTTTGTGCTCTTCTGCTGTGAATCATTGCATGATTCTAGTGGCACTGGCTTCCAGAGGTTTTCACCTGGCACTGAGAGTCACCATCCCTGTCTCACAAGCATTAGGCTGCGAGCGACAGAACAGACATCTTGTGTGCAGGAAGTGTAACTCCTGCCGTAGACACTTTAGCACTTGTCTAAAAAGTGAAATACAGATGGCCTTGAATTGTAGCTTGTGGGCCACCATCAGCCAAACAATACCCTTACTTTTTTCATACGTTCTACGTAACTGCATGATTCCCGATCTTTTGAAGCTTACACAGAGAGAGTCTGAGCTGGAAGGCCCAAGGACAAAGTGTTGCTAATATCCGAGCATTAACCTACGAGACGGTTTTTACGAGGCATTTTAAAGAGGGCTAGAGGTTGTTTAGCAATTTTCTAGTGATGACATGATCAGCATTTATCTGAGGGATCATAAATAAATCAACACCTTAAGTTTCAGAGCACTTTATCAGTTCTGGAACATTGTCCATGAAGGGGAACAATGCAGATGAGGGAGGACATTTGTTTTTTTTTCCTGTTGAGGACAATGTTGGGCTGCATCCAATAGACACTTAGGACCTCATTTGAGTTTGGCAGGAAGGAAGTGCTGCCATGAATTGGCGGTGCTCCCGCTCACCAGCCTCGTGGTACACCCATCTCACTTAGAGTTAGAGGAATCACAGTCTCAGCTGTCTTTGCTGTCAGAAACCCTTGACTTGGCAATCCATCCACCAGAGAACCACTGGGTCACATGTGCAATAATATTTAAGGCGGGTGACAACCACTGATTTTTCCTTTTAATGACCGCCATGCCAGACTTGGTTGCGGGGAAGGAAAATTTCTCATATTCCTGACATAAAGGGAGAACACTTATCTGCAAGCCAGGGACCAGTGGCGGCTCCTCTCCTAAGGCGGAGGAGCGTCGCCCCACTGACCAGGTCAAAAAGGAAAAAAGAAAATGATAATAACTCACTGTTAATATCATTTTATTTTCCCCTTGGTTCAGATGGGTAGGGGTGGGTCTGCCCTGCTCACAGAGCAGGGCAGAGGAGGAGTGGTTTGCCCACTCCAAGTGCATATGACGCTTTGGCCGGCTGTCTCGGGCCGGTCAAACAGCCCTGCGCACTTGTATGTATGTTCTCCATACAGGCTGCATTATTCTCTGGCTGAGTGCCGATCCACGACACTCAGACCAATCACAGCCCTGCATTGAAGCATTGTGATTGGTTATCGGGAGGCTGGGAGTCGGGTGCTTCCTGTCTTGGAAGTGGGCGAAGAGGACCGAGAGGAGGAGGTGGCGGCTGCGGTGGTGGCAGAAGACAGGTAAGTGTTTGTTTTTATTTTTTTCATTCCATCAAACACCCCAACCCCTGTGACTCACCCCTCCAACGCTTTTGAATACCAGCCGCCACTGCCAGGGACAGTTACCTTTTGCTTTTAGACAATGATTCCCTGGTTTGGGGGCTTTTCTGAAAAGCAAAAGAGAATGCCAGGTCGGCAGGGAGCCCTAAATATGGTGGGTAGTCCGCTGCCAAAATTGCTGAAAACAGGGCCTCCACTGACCTCATATGCTTGCAGGCCACCTGCCATGCTACAAAGGACACCCGTAGAGTATTTCACCATCCAGTTCAGTGCTCTTGCAGCTCTAGAGCTTGATGTAGCCTATTGCAACTCTGCCACTTTCCAGGACAGGAGGCCTCATACTGGTCGGAATCATCCAAAATGCAAATAAATGCATTACCAACTGAGTCATTCTTCTGTTGAGGGGATGGTAAGTCATAGCGATTATTCGATGATGAAGCAGGTCACTGAATAACATTTTCTCCTAGAACGAATGGGCTCCCTTCACATGAGCCAAGGTTGACTCTCTTTTGTTTGCTATGCTGTATAGAGGGTGAGTCCCACCCTCCTGTTTCCTTCTTTCCCACTTCTCTTGATCTTTATACTGACTTCAAGTTAGCCAGGTAAATAAAAGGCTAGCTATTTTAATGTAGCAAGTCTTGTACATTTTAGGAACCAGTACATGATTTGACAACAAGAAGTGAAAAGTAATCCTAACCAAACTGGAGAACTGTCAAGAAGCACCTGCTCTTTACTAATACTTCAGTTAGAGGCTTGGCCCTCTGAACCTAGTCTGTGCACACGTGCCAGTGTTTCTCTTTGATTTTTGTCTATTTCCAGCCATTAGAGCACCATGGCTTAGTACAAAGTTGTTTCCACACATAGACACTATAATGTACCTCACTGGAGGAGGTTTACTCTAACAGCAGGAGATGCCTTAGTACACAACGATTTCCTGCTGGATTTGGCAGGACGAACTTCACACCAGAATAGTATTAAGGGCTTTTTACATACGCATATCAGTAGGTAGTACCTTAATTGTGGGGTGAAAATTCCAGACATAGGGTTATACAGGAAATTGTAAATGACTACAGCAAAGGTTTCCTCTGTGTAAAATCCCTAGTGAATGATTTTTCGTTTTTACTGACTGCAACATAGATATTGTTTAATGTAAGCCACACAAAATAGGAAGTATAGCACAGCGTTGCACATCATATTTTCAGGGTCTTAAAGTTTAGGTGATTGGGTTATTTTTAAGGGAAGCAGGAGTTAAATAGATAATGACTTGAAGGGGCAATTTAAAAACAAAATAAAGTCCTTTCCTATTTCTCAGTCCTGCATCACCATCAATCATCAATGTTGCCCAGTAAAAGTATGCTGGCCCAGCTAGGAGGCTCATTCATAGCATGGCAGCCTTGCTGAGAAGCGTGATTGCTGCATTTTTTTTATTTTACAGAGTTTTATATAGCGCAAACTTGACCCGAAGGTATCGGGTATCAGAGCGCTTTACACGAACAGCCATTGCGTTACATGAGGACACATTCCTTTTTAGCTCCCGCCTACACAGCGTGCAAGCGCTGAATCGGAGGGGACCTTTTGGAATCGATCGCCACTTTTGCCTAAACGCGTACACGTTTTGCTTTGCTTTGTATTGCCACGCATGCACGTTTGGCGTTTCCCTTGCGGGAGCGAGCATTGGCGCCATCTGTTTGTAATTATCTTCAAAACAGATGTTGCCGCTGTTCGCTCCCGCAAGGGAAACGCTGTGTGTGTCTGGTCCCCATGCACGTCCCCTCCACCCCACCTCCACAAGAGTGCGCGCCGCTTTAACTCTCACTGCCGCGCTTGTTGTAATTTAGCATTATATTACTAATTCCTGTAGTTCTTTGCAAAGTTTTGTGAATGTGACACATTTGCATCTACATTAGATTAGCTAAGTTTGCCACCTTCATACTTCACCTACAGCTTAAGTTTCCAACAAATGTTTTTTGAGCGGGTAACTTGTGTGTGAGAATCTTGCAAAATGTTATGCTTTCTTCATCCACAAACACTATTTTTTTGTGGAACTCTTCACCAGCTTTTTTAACACGTTTTCAGCCTCACACTGTAGTAATAATAACCTGAAGGTGGTACAGTCGCATCATAGGAACGGACATTCCAAAATGGCATATTAGACTGCTACGGAATGTACACTGTCTCTGATACGACGAGCAAGAGCAGCAAAGATGATTGTGTGTAATATGCAGAACCTCTCTTTCGAGCACCGATTGTTTTAACAGACTGTTTTACGAAACCTCATGAAACCCCTAGGCTTACGTGTCACCATGGTTTATATACATGTTGAATGCATTATTCAGAATCTGGCTTATGAAAATAGCTGTTTACCACTGTACCGTTATACCCACGTCCACGTCCCAGTCCTTACTTTTGAGGTGGATTCCACTTCAGAACAGGAATGACTACGACAAGGATGTCAGTGACTTTACAGATACAGGTTACTTCATTTTCTCACTGGGAATTCACATTTAACATGAACGCATAACTAAACACTTATACGGTCCAAAGGCGAGACCTATTGCCTATGCTAATGCTTCTTTTTTTGTTAGGCATGGGATATTAAGTGATTTGCCCAGAATCACAGGATGTTGCGCGTCCTTACAGAGACTCAAACCTAGTTCCCCAGATTTGAGGTTGACCGCCCTAGCCGTTAGGTCAGCTCCTCTCCCCATGGTTTTTGTGTCCTAACCCTACTTAGAAGCAGTTTCTCATACTGTGTGCAACACCTGCACATGAGGATAGCAGGGAGCCAACCCCGTGGTGCTTCTATACCTTGCTCTCAGTTGAGATTGACAAACTGCGCATGTACCCCTTTCTCGACACATAATCGTATACAAAACTTGGCAGAAACATGTTCATACTGAGCCCACCAATGTTTTTGATTCGAAAAAGCAAGATCTTTTGACTTTAATACTTGTTCAGGAATTGTTCTGCATATCCAGATGAAGTCAGTGGATTTTATTTACAGATATACAAAATAATGACCGATTGAAAAAGCAGGATTGCCTGAGCTAAACAGAGATACATTTCTGCAGCTTGTGATAATCGCAGCACAATGTCCCCTGCCCTTGGAAGGCATAAATCGCTCTTTGCCAAGCAGAAGGCCCAGGGAATTGAGGGAGGAGAATCTTGCAGTGACGAGAGCCTGAGGCCCTGCTCAGGGTGATGAGTGGACGAAAGGGTGGCCTAGATCTTACTTTTTTGTAGTTATGCAATGCTTACAACATCTGCGCCTCCTACTTTCTTTTCCGACTAAACCGTCTCTCACTAACCCTTGCTCATAAATTGTTTCTGTTTCCATTAATTCTCTATTTTACTTTGCGTGTTTAGCTTATTTCACAAATTGTTGACTTAATTAATTACTAAACTGCCATGTTCCGTAGGAGGCGGGTGCTTTTACCATCTGCTGTGGTATGGCCGAGTTATGCTGCTTATGAGGCGCATCTACAAATCCATGTTGGAATCGTGCCGCAAACCTGAATATTTCAAAAATAAATCCACACGTAAGACTTGTATCTCCGTAGACTCAGCCACGGTTATAATGCTCTCAGCGCCTGTGCATTTCCTGATTGGTTGAGTATTCTGGGGCGGCGGGGGAAGAGCTCAGGCGGGTCGGATGAAGAGGGCTTTGGGGTGCAGTGACCGGAGGGGGAGAGCTCGAGGTGGGAGCAACAGTGTGTGCACAGAAGGGGGTCAGAGGAGATTTTCTGTATGAGGTGGGTTGGGATTGGCAGAGGACTATTTCCCATTGCAGTAAAGGGCCACTTTTCTTTTAAACTGTGAAAGCTCGACCCCTCCCAGACAGGTGAGTGCCCCCTGAGGGCTCCCAGCCCACAGCACCTTGTCCTTACCCTTCATTAACTACACACGAAAGCCTCTTGTTGGTGCAAAACGGCCGCAGTTTATTCACATGTCAATTATCCAGAACAAATCATTGATCAACCACACACGTCATGCACAAACATATGATAAGGGTGGTTTTAGTCCATTGCCATGACCGCCTCTCTCTCTTGTGGGTATCAAGCACCCATGCGTCCCTAGGCTTCACCTTGCTGCCGAGATTTGTGTGGGCGGCTCTGTGCCTGACCCGGACTGCAAGTAGGGTGACCAACTGGCATGGATGCAAATTCAGGACAGTGAGTGTAAAAATTCAGGACAAAGAGTGAAAATTCTATACCAAAATTCAGGACAGGAGGTAAAAATTAAGGACAAAGGGTAAGTTTTACAGACACATCAGAGAAGGTTGCGCAATAGTATATAAGTAAGTAAATAGACAACTACTAAAGTACAAGTGAAAATAAGTTTATATGAGGTGGAGACAACTGTGCACTTCATGGTTTGTCAGCATGCACACAGCTTTCAGCAAATGTGCAGGTCTTTTTGTGGTAACAAAACCGCCCCCACCTTTCCAGCTCCCAGAGAAAATGCCTGATGCCCTGTCTGGCCTTGATACCACCCTCCAATGGCGCCCCTCATCTTCACATAGACCCTCTCTCATGTGTATTTAATTTTTTCTATAGTGCTACTCATCCCAAGTATGTGGGGCAGAGTGTTGGAGTGCGTTACAACACACACATATTGTATAGAGACAATCATTCATATAAATGTGAAAGTTAACGTATAGGAAATGTTGCTTAAGATAATGGGGCTTACAATGTGTAATCATACTTTCATCCATCATTCAGTCTTTCACCATTCATTCTGCCCTTCCATCTGTGTGCCCATCCATGTCCATATTCATCCATTTACAAACCTATCCATCACGTATTCTTCCATCCATCATCTCACTCATCCATCCCTCAATCCACCCTTTTACGCATCCATCATCCATCCATCCATCCACCCTTTCACCCTATCCATCTGGACACTCATCCATCCACTCTTCCACCCATCCATCCATCCATTCACTCATCCATCCAGCCATTTACCTATCCAGCCATCCTTTCACTTACTCATTCATCCATCCAGTCACTCAGCCTTCTGCCCATTCATCCGTTCAGTAATCCATATACCCATCCCCCTTTCTCTTCAATTCCCCTTTCACTTAGCCATCCATCCTTCCATTCACACACCCATCCATCTACTCATCGACTCATGAATCCATTCATTGACCGTATCATTCATCCATCCTGTCACTCACCCATCCATCCTTTCTCTCATCCATCCATCCTTTCACCCCTTCACTCATCTATCCATCCTTTTGTCCATCTGCCTGCCCTTTCACTCACTCCTCCAGCCTTACATCCACCCTTTCACTCATTCGTCCATCCATCCACCCTTTCACTTATCAATTCATCAATGAATCTATCATTTCACTCATTCATCCACCCATTCACTCACCTGTCATCCACCCTTTCATTCATCCATCCATCCATCATTTCACTCATCTATCCAGCCATCCATCCACCCATCCCTTCACTTACTTACTCACTCACCTTTTCACATTAATTATGAGACCCATCAAGAACTCCTCCCTTGCTGTAGTTTCTAAAGCAAGGGGTGGGGTGGGGTAGGATTCACTATGCCCCTGCACATAGGCAATCTAAAAAAGTGGAAGGCATGCGTCATGATGCACAGTGCCTGGACGTGGGGCGACTGTGACATGGTGTTGTTTCCAGTGCTTTAAGTGGGATGTAAAAACTAGCGGGGTCTCTCCAAAAGGGTGTTTAATGTAATAAAGTGTGTCTCTTAAAACACATAAGCTAAAAATCTGTGCTTTATATAATGTGCCGCCAGACTGATATTTTATAATGTGTCGCCAGACTGATATTTTGTTGCTTCTGTCATTGCATCCAGATATTTAATGCAACAAGTAACGTTACACTTAGAACAAGTAACATTACACCTACAGCAAGCCAGAACTATTGGCTTTGTCAATGGTTGTTAGTTGAATAAAATAAAAAAAAGCAGCAACCATGGCTGCTATACTGTAACTATAATCACTTCCTTTGAACTGCGTTCACCGCCTTCCTTTGATTAACTAAATTCTCACCTAGCAGCAGCATGGGCATTTTTGCACGTCCATGTGACAGAATGCCCTGCCCTTGACTGAGGCTGGAGGAGGCCACCACATGCTGTGCCAGCCCAGACTGCCCCATTATCATTCTGTATGTGGCAATCAGCCCCACACAGAATGACAATGGGTGGGGTGGGGCTGCTCTTGCGCTCAGAGGAGTGCGAGGCGGCCCCATCAGGGAGCTGAGGCCTGTCACAGGGGAACAGCTCTGTTCCTCTGCAATGCCTAAAATTACGGACAAAAGGCGTCCGTAAAAAGGATCCTCACGGACAACGGACGTGAGGTCCAATTTACGGACTGTCCGTGAAATTTACGGACGGTTGGTCACCCTAGCTGCAAGTGCCATGTTCACCCTGTGCTGAGCCCCTTTACTGCCCATTCGCCCGCAGCCCCTGCCGTAAGGCATCCCAAGGACACGTACTTAAGCGGTTCCCCTTAATAGGCTCATGCGCTCATCCTGGTTGGCCTTCTGTGCTGTCTCCACCACGCTACCTGTGGGTTTCTGACCTCAATCAGCTCCTCCAACCTTCCTGTCTTCCTTGTGCCTGGAATATTATAAAAATGCATACCATAATATGTGTCTTTTTTAAAGCGCACGCTCTCCCAAGAGTATCTTGGCATTGAATAACAGAAGCTTATTGTTACCTAATTTATTGGTACTCTTTTTCTCGGCCTCCGAAGAATGAAAGGCTGAGTGGACCTGCCAGGATTTGAACCTGTGACCATGAGGTCCCACCCAGGCCCATACAGAGGACGCATTAGTCATTAAGCCACCAGACTCTGCTTATTAAAGTATGTCCTCCCTCAACTAAAAACCTTCCACTCAGATGTACTACCGTGACACACCTCCACATTCTTTGAATCTCCTCATTACCTACAGCACTATAGCCCGGATTTTCAAAGAAGTCACGGAATGCAGGGCAACAGGCAAAAAAGCTGCGCTGCATGACAGGGAGGGAGCAGGAGAGCGCCATATTGACAGAGATATGACTTTCTCCTCCCCTCTCCCTAGCTCCGGCGCAGATTTCAGCTGCAGTGCGCCAGCCACACCTTTGCACCATAGTGCAAGGATGCATGCCTGAGTCTACTATAGGTTTTTTACTGGAAGTTTAGCCTTCCAGTACAATATGCTATGCTTAGACACATATTAAACATTTTCCTACTTTGTATGTGTGCTGCACAGTGCAGCATGCATGCAAAGTCAGAAAAGACGGGAGAAAAAAAATATGTTCCTCTTAATGCCTCCTTTAACATAGCGTTCACTTTTCCTGTTAAACCCTACCTACTATTGTTTGTAGATAGGGTTTTGCATCAAAAGGCGTGGGTGGTAGCATGGGAACAGCCATGTACCTCACATGTAACACCTCCTCGGCACTAACTAATGCAAAGCAATGCTTTGTGCTGTTTTGAGTTACTTGTAGGGTACTTTCCAGCGCAAAACAAATTTTGCACTGCAAAGTAAATTAGGAAAAAAACATTTTTTGCTGGATAGCGTCACTTTTGGGATTCTAACCCGGCGCAAAATATTTGCAAATCTATCCCAAATTTTGCACGCCCATTAGCACCCAGCAGTGAGGTTCAACATTGTAAAACATGGCATCAGCATATATTGGCCTAACACCACAAATGATGCCTCACCGACCCACAGCACAGCATAGCATGTGCCAGTCGCGAGTTGCAAATCATCCTGGGGTTTTCCTCGACCACCTCCTTAGCCTCACGCCTACTGAGAGCATAATACTGTGCATAGTAACTCCCTCTGATTAACAGGTTGCTGAGGCATCACAATTTTAAAAGTCCTTTGCCTAGCCTTTTAGGACTCCTTGTAATCGCTAATGAGGATTGTATTCCTGGGGTCCCCGAAAACTGCGCTGTTAACCTCGTGCTGACATTACAAGTGTCACACAAACAGCGACAATATTCAGTGCGTTTTCTTCACTGCGTTAGTACAGTTGATTGTTTATATCAGCTGATCCAATTTTCTAGCATCTCTGTGAATGGCAATCAAAGCAGAAACTATAACACTGAGGGCCAGATGTAGGTAATTTCCATTTACCGACTCATAAATACCGACTCATACCGAATCGGTATTCCTGAATCGGTAAATGGTATGTAGCAAAAAAATCGGTAAAACTTACCGATTCGGTATCATGACTCGGTAACCCAAATCGGTAATTACCGAATCGGAATAATCCGAATCGGCATTTACCGATTCGGTGAAACCCAAGCATTCCTATGGGCCACATGGCCCATAGGAATGAATGGGATTCACCGATTCGGAGAAAGCCGAATCGGAATTTACCGAATCGGAATACACCGAATCGGTAATTACCGAATCGGGAGTTTGAAAAACACCATGTGAGCCTGCCAACCAATCAGGGACAGGCTAAACACCCCACAACCAAGGCCCTGTGAATCCAACCAATGAGAGTGAAGAACCCCACCCCAGTACCTGGGAGTGGCCACACCCATGCAGGTGGAAACCAACAGAACAAACATTTCATCTGAGGAGAGAGGAGCTGAGCATCCACAGGCAAGCAGAGTGAAAGAATGGAGGCACAGGAAGGCCAAAAGGATGGTGGTGAGAGGAAAAGAAAAATAAAGTTCAGCCAAGAGGAACTACAGGTGGCTGTGGAGGAAATAGTAGGCCACTACAGCCAAATATTTGGGAGACAGTCTCTGCATGTTGCAGAGACTGTGAAGAGGAACATTTGGCTAGCCATTCAGGCCAAAGTCAATGCCATAGGTGTCACCCACCGGGAGATTGAGGACATTAAGAAGAGGTGGTATGACCTGCGCATTGTGACGAAGAAAAAACTTGCTGCACACAAGAAGGATGCTGGTGTGACTGGAGGTGGCAGGGGCAAAGCACCAAAACTGACACCAATAGAGGAGCTAGTGGAAAGCACCATGGAGCCAGAATGCATCCATGGGATAGGAGACCTGGATAGCACGGCGAAAGCAGCCAAGAAACAAGGTAAGAGGCATGTACCCACATCCACCCACAGCAACCCAACCCTGTACCCCACTATTTACACACATCACACTGCATAAGAGCTCAGAATCAGTGGCAGCAATGCATCATGGTAGACGTAGTCATGTACACATAGATGCAAAGTACACCACACATGACTCAGCAAGGCATGCCACACACATCACCAGACAAGCAATGTGGACTGTGCAAAGGTGTGCAGACTATTTTATTAAGAACCACACACAGCCAGACAACAACAGTGACCCTATGTCATTTCTTATCCACAGGAGAGTCGTCACGCAGTCCAGCACCGCCGAGGGAGGAGAGGGCAGCACCAACTAAAAGAGGGGAGAAAGAAAAGAGGAAAAGTTGTCACAGCGCAGGGGAAGGAAGAAACAATCCCACCCATGAGCCATCATCTCCAGACCCAACCACTACACCTGTCCCAATGTCCCCTCTCTTGTTCGGATCTCCTGACCTCACAGACACACCCAGTGCTATGTCTTGAGGGTCCATGCCGGGAGGGGAAAGTAGCCATGCGGAGCCCCCACAGAGGATCCTGCAGACCTCTGAATCAGAGGATGAGGAAGATGTCCCCCAAAAGAGTGCACCAGTGGCTAACAGGCCAAGACCAACTATTTCAGCAGGCGCAGCACGCACCATTGTCCTTGGCAGGAGGGCACGTGAGGGTGGGGAGGGCCAGGAAGGGGAGAGCGTGTTCTGTGGCCTGGAGAGCACGATGGTGAAAGTGCAACGCCAGCAGGCCAAATCACTGCAAGCCATGCATAGGCAGGTTTGTGGTATGAACACCAGAATGTCCAACATGGACAAGGGCATTACCCAAATGGCATCTAGCCTGGAGCTGATTGCACAAGGGATCACGGACATCTCAACATACACGGGAGTCCTCTCCGACAAGTTGGACAGGGAACATCTCCAGCGTTCCAGGGAACGACAGTACATGCGCCAACAGACAAAGGCCATGAGTAGGTTTGCAACCAATACAGCACTCCTCTGCAGACGCTCCATTTCTTTTTTTTTTTTTTTTTAAATTTTTATTGAAAGGTTTTTCCCCCTTTTTTTTCCCCATAAGGTGTGGACAGGGCACAATAGCATTCAATGTAGTACAGCACAGAATCATATATACATTAGGGAATTATACAAAGCATAAAAACAAGTGTGATATCAAATCATACATAGTTTTTCCGAAATAAATCATATATACAGTAGATACATAAACTTCTATACACTACGTTCTCGATTTCCTCCCCCCCCCAATAAATCAATAATCAATAATCAGGACCTTGTTTCCATCAAATAAGGGGCTCCCATATTTGCAGACCAAGTTTCTTGCCTTTTCTCCCCCTCCTCGCATAGATAGCTGATTCTAACTTTTGAATAGATAATACCTTGCCCAACCATTGATGATATGTAGGAGGGTTAGGATCCAACCATGCCGAAGCCACTAGCAGTCTGAGAATAGCCAATACTACAAATAGAAAGTTTTCGTTATTCACGTGTGTCTCAGGGCTAACTCCTAGTAACATTACCACTGGGTTTAATTCTATTGTTATTGCTAATGCATTCTGCAAAAATTTCTCGATATCCCGTTTTATATTATTTAAATGTGGACAGAGTGAAAAAATATGTATTAGGTCCGCCCCCGGACTACCACATCTGAAGCAGGTGGTTCCAGAGAGACCCCCCCATTGAGCAATTTTCCCAGGCGTATAGTACAAATGAAATAGGGTCTTATAATGTTGAGCCTGTAAGGATGATGAGCACAACAATTTTCTTCCCATCTCTAATGACTCTGAGAAGATATCGCTATTTATATCCAGATCTTCAGACCACCTATTGATCCATTTCTCCATGTCATCTTTCTTTAATATTGTCATCTCAGAGTAGAATCTCTTTATAGTGCAGTCCGAGCCTACTTCTATAATATCCATCAATACATTTCTGTCGAACCCCAAAGGCCCTCCTTTCCTGTTTATTAAACAGCTCCTTATTTGAAGATATTTAAAAAAGTGTTTTGTATCTAAAGTATATCGAGCCTGTAGCTCAACAAATTGTAAAATACCTTGTGGGCGCTGAATATCTCCAATCTTTCTTATCCCCCGCCTCTCCCAATCTTGGAATACAGCTCCCGAAAAGACCATACTAGGGAGGGAAGGGTTGTTTTTGAACCTAGTGTAAAAATTATATTTCCCAATTCCTATCTTTTTCGATATTCCCTTCCAGACATTATACGCAGCCATTAGGGTCTTAAACCGTGTTCTTTTGTAATAACTTTGCTCAGTAAATCTCAAAAAAATATTTTCCGCGTTTTTACCCAAAACCAAACCATAGATTGCAAGTGAACCGACATTGTCCCATTCATCCACATCAGCCCCCCCTACCAATCCCAACATGTTTTGGAATGCAGCAGCCCAATAATACACTTTTAAATCTGGTAAAGACCAGCCCCGCGCTCCCGCGGTAGAGACATATATCTCAGTGCCCTGCGTGTCTTTCCTTTAGCCCAGATAAAGCGATTGATCATTTGTTCACATATCTTGAACCACTTGTTTTCAAATAAAAGTGGGATTGCCCTAAATATATACAAAAATTTTGGCAATATCATCATTTTAATAATATTGACCCAACCTACTAATGATAAGTGTAGATTTTCGTACCGGTCCAGGTCCTTCTTTGTTTTGCTTATTATTGGAGCAATATTATTTTCTACCAAATTATTTATATCAGCTGATATTTTTATTCCAAGATAGGTCCCCGCCTGAACCACACGGTTATCATCACACGTAGTCATTGAGTTTTTGATAATCTGGGTCTTAGAGGCATTTAGGGCGTACCCCGATATCCGTCCAAATCTGCGGGCCTCTTCTTCTATAAAATCAGTTGCCTCTGTGGGGTTTGGCGTTATCACCGCCACGTCATCAGCATAAGCCAATATCTTACATGATCCCAGCAATGTTGGCAACTGAGTTATCTCTGGGCAAAGATCTAGTTTACGAATCAGTGGTTCCATAGACATGGCAAACAGTAATGGGGAACATGGGCACCCCTGCCGTGTACCCCTTTTGATTGAAAATTGACCCGTAGTGCCCCCATTGACTCTTAAAGCCGCAACCGGTTCTTTATATAAAGTTTGTAATGCTTTTATAAACCCAACCCTAAGTCCAGCTCTTGCTAAAGTATACCACAAATAGTCCCAGGAGACCCGATCAAACGCTTTTTCAGCGTCCAGCAGCATTACTGCCATTGGGTCTCCTGTGACTTCGGTGGCAACAAACAATGTTGTTACTTTCCTAGTATGATGGGTCGTTCCTCTACCAGGACTAAAGCCATGTTGAGTAGAGCAGACTAATGGACTTATCACCTCTGCAAATCTCATTGCCAACATTTTTGAATATATTTTAGTATCATTATTCATTAATGTAATGGGACGATATGACCCAGGCTCATCATGCGGCTTGCCTTTTTTAAGAATCAAAACAATGTCTGCACCCCCCCACGACTTTGGTATAGACTGACCGAGCTAGGCAGATTGAATCACTCTAGTTAGCTATTGAGACAGCACTCCCCAGAAAGTTTTATAGAATTCTAGAGGTATCTGGTCGGGACCAGCAGCCTTTCCTGAGGGGAGTTTACCCATAGCTTCCTTAACCTCTTCCATATCTAACTGAGTTTCTAATCTATCTGCTTCTTCATCCGAGACCCTCACCGTTGGTATATTCTCCAAGTAATCCCTAATCTCTTCATTACTACAGGGGTATTGGTGATCATAAAGGGTCTGATAGAATTTCCTAAATACTTCCCTAATCTCTTCCGGGTCAGTTTGTAGATTACCGTTTTCATCTCTAATTTGCCTAACCGTCCCTGCTGCCGCTATCTGCCTAGTACGCATAGCAAATACATGCCCAACTTTTTCATTATATTCATAGCACTTCTCCCTTCGGATTGTATAGTATACTGCCGCTTTTTTTGCCAGTTCATCTTCAGCATCACTTTTAACTTTTATTAGATCTAACATATATTGTTCAGCTGGCTCCCCTCTAATAACACAGTTATTGAGTTGTTCTCCTGCTTCTGAGACGGCTCTCTCTAACTCCCTTTGCAGTAGCCCTTACATTTTGTGTTTGTGAATGCTGTAACTACATGTTTCTCTACGGACACCCGCTTTAAAAGCATCCCATATGACTCCCACCGATGTACTTCCTTTATTGTATTCAAAAAACTCAGTGATCCATTTTGACATATGTAGTACATAGTCCTCTTCTAGAAGAAGTCTTCTTTCAAAAGTCCATACCCGATTAGGTCTTATTCCTCCTTCTAACTTTATTGCCAAAATTACTGGGTTGTGATCACTTAAGATTCTTGGCAGTCTATCAATCTTGACCCTTGACATTAAATTATTAGAAATCATAAAATAGTCGAGCCTAACACAGACTTGGTGTGGCGCGGAGTAATAAGTGTATCCTTTCAGTTGTGATCTAATTGTGCCCCAAACATCATTCAGGTTATTGTTAAACAGAAGATCGACAAGTGCCTTATGGACTCTTTTCTTACGGCCTTTATAACACCTATTTTGTCCAGTTCCTAACCCGTTTGCCCCATTAATATTCAAATCTCCTCCTATAATAACCTGTGGGGGCCAAGCAGCTAACTCAGAGTCTAGAAACTGTAATACCTCCGGATCATCCTGCGTGGATCCATAAACTGACACCATCGTTGTCCAAACCCCATCTATCTCTATCTCTACCATGGCCCATCTTCCCCATTTGTCCTCTAATTTTCTCCCTATTATCAAGTTCTTACTCCTTGACAGAATGGCGACTCCTCTATTTTTCGCACCTTGTTTAGAACTGGCTATGAGTTGAAAACCCAGCTGATTCAGACAGAACTCCTGGGTACTCATTATGTGCGTCTCTTGCAAAAAAATAAAATCTACATTCATCTGGCGTAATCGAACACCTATCTTATACCTCTTTTGAACATCATTTAAGCCGCACACATTCCATGTTACAAACCTAAATGTCATTGCTAATTTTCCCGGGACCATTGACTGCCTGTTCACTTGTATTCATTATTTTAACAAAATTCATCTTCAGTACACCTGATACACACAATACGTAAATGTTGGTTTCAGTACTCCCTTCCTTACCGCTATGCTGCTGAATCACTTTTTCCATCATGTGCCCCCTACCGATTTCAACACCTTTGAGCCCTGTCCCTGTGTTCTCCCTCCCCCCCCAGAAGACCCTCCCTCAGGATCCCTCCCCCCCTACGGGCAAATAGGTCCATAAGACCTATGTCTGACCGACGCATGCCACCGGGTTGTCTCACCCGCCCCCTCCCTGACTTTCCTTAATTATATACATCATTCGGAATGCTCACTAGCATAGAGACAGAGCTAACCATACATTCTATCTCTTGAAATTTTTGTCAACAACTGCTACCTGTTAGACAATGGTATTACACTTTAGACAGGCATATCGACAATTTGAGCAGTATTAGAAGATTAAGCATACCAAAAATCTCAAAAATAAATATATGGCAAAGAAAAGGGATAGGTAAAAGCAGTTAGCATGCACGAATGTACAAACAACCTTCGATTAAAGTTTATAAAGGTACAGTTAAAGATCTGTCTACTACTGCTACCCTGCTTTTCTTTTCCATAGCCGTTTTACCCTATCCTCTCCCTTTTTTTGTTTTTTGTATAGTTTGTTACTTTTTACGGGGTATGTTTCTGACAGGCCCACCTTGTGTGTCTTGAACCTCCAAGGCATTGCGTGGAGATTTTTGACGGCCCCTATTCTCTCTCAAGTAGCTGAGATATTCTTGCACCATAATTTCAGAATAGAAGACTCTGAAATTACCCTCTAGGCCAACTTTCAGACGTGCAGGAAACAAAAGAAAAGCCTCATAGCCTATATTTTGGAACGGGGTAATAAGCTGCCTCATCTGCCACCTTCTTTCCACGGTGGCGTGGCAGAAATCAGGACGGGCAAAAAACTCAATTTCCTTGTAGGAACGCTTAGACTGTGGTTTTGCCTTATTAATTATTTTTTCGCGCAGAAGAAAATTACCAACATAAAGCAATATTGCGCGGGGCTTGCCCTGTGCTTCCTTACGTATCAGCGGAAATCGATGCGCTCTTTGTATCTCATGTTCCCAGTCCCATGAGGCCAAATCGGGAAATGCACCTTTCAACAGATCAATAACAAAAGCTCGTACATCCCCACCCTCTTTCCCCTCTTGAATTCCGATTAATCTAACATTGTTCCGCCTTTGTCTGTTTTCAAAGTCCTCTAGCTTCCAAAGCATGTCCGCAGTTGACTTATCCTTATCATCACCGGCGTCTTTCATTTTAACAAAGTCATCTTCCAATTTACTTGTTCTGACCTCTAACTCAGATACTCTCCCAACCATTTCCTCATACATTTTGTTAACCTTATGTAGAGAGTATTGTATCTTTTTGTTTGCATGTCTGGCCCTCCTGCTTGATCTCTGACTCTCAGCACGCGCCTCAGTTTGGATCTGCTTTAAAGTCGAGAATAGAACTTCAAAATTTGAGGCACCCCTTTCAGAGCCCCCCTCAGCTCCCTGAGAGGTAAACTCCTGAACACCAGTTTCTGTAGTTACAAGTACTCCAGTCTGAGTTATTCCGCACTCTGCTGTACTATCCCAGACTAATTTTTTTGCAACTGGTTTCACTTGTCTTCTACGAGGCTCTTTAGATTGATTCTTGCGTCTTGGGTTCTCATTTTTCGCCTTACCCTTATACACAAAATTATTATCTTTTGACTTCTTCAATGCATCTCTTAAACCTTTTTTTACTTTTGGTCTTACCACCTTTTGTACTGTCTCATGCTCCAATGATTCAGTATCACTGTCCGAGATGATTGAGACGTTATCAGGTCTGGATATGTCGGTTTCTGAACCTGAGCCTACCAAAGAATCTGAGGTGCCCAGTTCTGAGTCCGTAATAGAAGGGTCCGAACTGCTTGTTTCGCTTCCATCTAGCTCATCTTCTTCGTCTTCTTCATCATCTGCCTCATCGTTCCCAGTGAAGAAGATCTCTTCACCAGGTGATGCCAACATTGGCTCAGGGATACTTTGCATATGTTTTATATTAACAGTGCTTGT
Organism: Lissotriton vulgaris; assembly: GCF_964263255.1. Classification (NCBI taxonomy): domain Eukaryota; kingdom Metazoa; phylum Chordata; class Amphibia; order Caudata; family Salamandridae; genus Lissotriton; species Lissotriton vulgaris. Next base: position 1,670,999,258 of record NC_141685.1, on the reverse strand, counting down.
GCCCTCGAGGGTGTGGCTGTTTGCCTCCAATAGCTCCAGTGCCTCCTGTACCTGTGCCTGCACCTGCTGCCCTGATGTATTCAGCATTTCCATACCCTGCATTCCTCCATTATCTCCAGGGGGGGCAGTGTTCACAACATTGTTCACCACACTATTCACAGCACCAGGGTCACAATCTCTAATTGCATATAAGGCTGTGGATAAGACTTTGATGTTATTTCCTTCCTCCGTTAAATCTGCATCAAGCTCCTGGCCCTTTAATTCCATGGCCCCGCCCCCTGCTGCTGCCGCTGAAAGGATGTCCGCTCCCGCGGATTCTGTAATCTCGTTTTGTCCAGTGGGAGGCTCTGACAGGCTGCCTGTGATCTCGGCGCCCACCGCATCCTCAATGGCCCCAGTGGCGGCAGCCGTAGTACTCTCCACTTGTACACGACCCAGCCTCTCTCCACATAGAGCCGCCAGCGTGGGGATGACAGAAGCCTGCTGCTCCGCCTGCGTAGCCGCCACCGCTCCCACCGCAGGTAAGAAAGATTCCACTATTGTGGTCTGTCGAAGAGCTGGCTCTTTTCCCAGCGTTTCGGTGGAAACCAGCTTTAACTCAATAACTCCTTTACCGAGTCCTTTATCGAATCGAGCACTTTCCGCCTTACCCGCTTTGGTTAGATCCCTTTCCCTTAACTTCCGTGCCCTTCTTTTGCTTCTTTCGCTGCCTCCCGTCTCAACTGTGCTTTGGTCCTCGACTTGGCTCTCAGATTACTAGCTGAAGCTCCAGGTCCGTCAGCAGACATTTCCTCTTCCTCAGAGGGGATTAGATCATGGCTTTGTTTGTTCATGCGGTAGGTTTTGGGCGCCATCGCTCTGGAGTAGTATGAGCGTCCCGCCTGATATGTCCTGACAATTAGGGCCGCGAAGGATTCCAAGAATGTTCTTCCCTTATTTTGCTCCCTGACACGCGGGAGATCTTTGAATAGTGTAGGCCAGTCCGTCAAAGTTGTGAACATCTCATCCACAAGCACTAGAAAATATATTGCTGGGTGTAGAATATCACGTCGCCCAATACTTTTGATAAATATTAGCAACTAGCAACTAGCAACTAGGTGAGCATTCATTCCATCAATCCATCCTCAGGAGCAGGGTAGGGTGTGACCTTCCCCTACGGCGTCTCGGCGGCCATCTTGCCCCTCGCTCCATTTCAATGCAGGAAGCAATAGAGCACTGCTGCACAGACTTAACACGGGGCATGGGCAGAGTGACCTCTGCGATGGAGCAGATGTTGAACTCCAACACAGGCAATGCTGGTGACACAGGTGTGGAGGAGACTGAGGGGTCAACCAGCAGGAGTGGCTCTAGTACACCTGTACCGGAGGTGCGCAGGAGCGGCAGGCACACCCATGCGGAGTCAGGCGCCAGCAGGGAAACTAAAGGACAGGCACCGAAATCCTGCAATGTAGTGCGTGGACGCAAGCACTGAGCTATGCGGGAGGCAGACTCAACTGCACACAGTGGCGGAAACTGAGAATGTGCAGCAAGTGACATATATGTACATTTATGGATCCTATTCAGATGTGACTATGATGAGGTAGTGCTGATTAAACTACTCATGTCATGAAGTATACCTCTGTATGTGTCATACTTTACCTAGAAATATCGTCGTGTTATTTCTGTCCATCTCAATCTACCATCTAGTGCGGCTGGTCCTGTTGCCTGGGGCCCTGCTTGTTCTTGGTCGTCATCTATGTTCTCATGATGTGTCAACTACACTTCTGTGCCTTCCTTGGTAGCAAGATTGTGCAAAATGGCACAGGTGACTATTATTTTGCAGCACAGGATAGGGGTGTACTGTCGCGCACCTCCACTTTTGTGGAGGCAACGGAACCTGCTCTTCAGGAGTCCACAGGTTCTCTCCACTACATTGCGGGTGGACCTGTGTGCAACATTGTATCGCCTTTCTGCTCTGTTGGTTGGGTTGAGGTACGGTGTCAGCACAAAGGAACACAGGGCATATGCACTGTCACCTTGGAGAGAACGAGAGGTACATGAGTTACATTCACATTTCACATTTGGCTGAGATACATTTCAGGGTGTGTACAACATTTTTACCTAGCAGATATCCATCTCCAAAATCTCCATTCAGTAGCCGTGCGTATATTCCGCCGTTCTGGAATATGTAGGAGTCGTGCGTGCTCCCTGGGAATTTGGCAACTATGTCGGTGATGATGTTCCCTGCATTGCATATCACCTGCACGTTGATGGAGTGCATAGACTTACGGTTTCTGTATATGTGTTCTGTGGCTGCAGGTGGGCATAGGGGAATGTGGGTGCCATCAATGCAGCCTATCACATGCGGGAAGTGTGCCAGTCCATAGAAGTCTGTTTTGGTTTTGGCAAGTTCCGCAGGTGTGTCAGGGAACTGTATGTAATTTCCCATTCTCTGAGTCATGACATCCAGGAATTTCCTGAAAAAACGGGACAGACAGCTCTGGGATACACCTCCTACTGCAGCTATCACACTCTGGTAGCTCCCAGAGGCATGCAGGTGTATGCTGCACAGCACCTGGACATGGGGTGGGATGGCGTGGGCCCTGGGTGTTGGGTGATCCAGGTATGGGTGGAGGTCCCTGATTAGGTCCATGATGGTTGTGGGGTGCAGCCTGTATCTCTGGAGTATCTCAGGCTCAGTCAATTGGAACAGAGTGATCCTCTGCCTGTACATCTGCTCCTCCCTTTGTCATTCCCTCAGACCTGCAGCCTGTAGCCTTCGCCTCCTCGCAATCACATAGAGTGCCGCCATTTTGCCAACACTGTTGCATTTTGGGCCCTTTTTTATAGCCTGCACCTGGTTACCACCTGCTTTCAGTCCATGGTAAATACTGACTCTTAAATACCGAATTTCATTGAATTCGGTATTTTTATCCTTTCCTACATCTCGATGGCCATTTTTTCCGATTTCTTATTTACCGATTCGGTGAATAAGGACTCGGTAAATAAGGTATCAGTAAATACAGATTCGGTATTTTACCGATTCATATTTTCCGATTCGGTACATTTTTGACACCTACATCTCGTTTTCTAGATACCGGTCGGTAACGGCCAATTTTACCGATTTCTGGCCGTTACCGACCGGTATTTGGCTACCTACATCTGGCCCTGAGTGCGTTGCAGACCGCCGCACATCTGAGAGGGTTCCGCACCAGCACTGATCCATGATATCCACCAGGCATTCAGCAATAAAATAATTGCACTGTCGTACCGACTTTTGGCTGGAACAGATACCTGACAAGAGAGTCAACTGCTGCACAACACGATTTAGCGAACATGCAAGATCCCAGGCTGTAGATTCCGTTAAGCGTCTCATCGTATCAAACCAATTGTGTTACTCATTGGAAAGGACTAGAGCCACAATCATGTGTCCTTAGGTAACTGCTCCTGATTGCATTGTATGGGGAATGCAAGAGCTGTAGGATCAACTTAGTACTACTCAGTACAGATATGAATACTTGACCCACCCTGACCCTTTGAGCCACAGTATAAGGTAGAGAAGCAATGTTCGGATATGCTCTGCAGTGCGCACATGGACTTCACTAAGCACTATGCCTGACCCAAACTGTGACGGAATGGAGGGCTACAGCTCTACCTATTGTCCCCCGACGGATGAAATGTCAGGCCACTGCCTTGCGTTAGTTGTAAACCTGGGCGGAGTTCGCAAAGTTCCGCTACGTGAAACTCTGTGAAGTGCCAAAAAAACTCTACGCGGAGTTCAACGAGCGGAGGAGTGGGTTACTTGCGTCATTCACACTGATTTTTAATGCCAAGTGGTTGTCCCGTGCTATAAAATCAGCACAAATGGCATCTCGCACAGTGCAAGAGGGCACTGCTTCTTTCTGCCGCCCGAGTAAAAGTTCTACTCGAGCGGCAACTTCCTCACGAGAACGGAAAGTTTCTTAACGTGTGCAGTAGCGACCAGTCGCGATCCCCCATGTTGGGAAAGCTCGCTGGGAAGTGGTCTAGCATTGGATTTTCCTTGCTTGCCAACTTACTGATGGCGAGCCCAAGCTAGGAAAAAACTCCACTTCGTGCGAGCTCCGCGGAGCACAGAGTGCAAAAAACTAAGCAAACTCTGTGAACGGAGTGGAGTTCACCGCCCAGGCTTAGATGTCGATCATCATTGCACTTTCACGCTATGACCATGCTGGTTAATGTGGGTCATCTTGACTATGCCTCCCAAAGTAACCTGCTGAACTTTCTACTGAATGAAAGATGCTATACAAGCCCTTTGTGAGTGAAGCCCATATTGAAAACCTATTAAATATTACTGCCCCATTGTGGATGCCCTACCTCTTCCTTGTGCCACAATATGTATAAATCAATGTGCTAGCTGTCGCACCTGCCAGCCCCAAACAGGTGCGTGCAGGTGATCAGTAACTTGTGTGTTTTTTGAGCCGTCCCAAAATGACAGTCCACCCTTTACCGGGTGGTTTGCTGCCTAGCATTCAAGGTTGCTTATGGATGGTAATGGGAGTGGGCAACACAACCGTGACTGGTAGCTTGTGAGAGCATCCCCCTGAGAGGCAGTAGTATTCTTTACTGGAGTACCGTATTACAGTACACAAGATCAGCCCAGATCACAAGACGTTGAGATAATGCCACGTCTCAGTACCTAGTTCCCCGCTGGTTAGTTTCAGCTCAAGATATGTCTTGAACATCTAAGACAGGTCTCATACCAAGTGATAACATCTGAAGTGATTTTTAGTGACAGCTGAATATAATTTGTAAATTGTTCCATATTCTTTTCAAACGACCCTGGCAGGAACTTTAAATGATGGCTAGGGAGCCCAAACAAACTTAGACTGAACCTCCCTGTATTATGAGCATAAGTGTTTAGTATCCAGAAAGAAACAGTCCAAAGAGACTTTATTGACTCCTTACCAGGGCACTGGTGTTTTTATTGCCCTTTGGGGGTTGTAGGCAAGTTTAACTCTTCTCAGAGACCCCTAGCCCCTGCTTATCACCAGATTGCGTTCCACCAGATCAGCCCTCTAAGAATGTGTCTGTTAATCTCACTACAGTCCTCCACACCACCAGCTTTGCGATAAGGTCATCACTGTTCCCACTTGTAATGCTGCCCTGTTAGAATGTACGTTGTGTGGTTTGACTACATGAAGGGGACCCTGGCAACATTTCCCACTTATCCTATGCATTTGCATGCAACACCATCCATTGGAGCCACCGGATACATTGGCATGATTATAGCAAGATGTAAACCCTGCGCCCCGGTCTCCGAGTCATAGAGCAACCACCCGCTGGACCATGAGACAGACTGTTAATAATCCCTGTGTGAAAAGGAAGGATGTTGCTTGATGTTGACCCACTGTAGAGCGTGACCATACACTAATCTGGGGAGTGCAATGCTTCACGTTAGCAGAATGCACTTTTATCCGACTGTGCTTTGGCCGGCGGATAGCGGGCACTCTTTTGCCAAAGCCTCACCTATAACTTGCCCTGAAAATACTTTGAGAGCATTGGTGGGATTGAACCCATGTCCCAGAGGAACCTGTGCCACCATAGGCACAAGGCCTTATCACTGAGCTATAGCTAAGGCAGGAGACCACGCAGGCAATAGGGAGATACTCTAGTAGGCAAAATGCTGTAGTGCCTGCCAGTCCTGTTCCTCTGCACATTGTGTGCGGTTTTGTCCTTGATAGTGCTTTTGTATCGCGGAAACAGTACAGAACGTTTCGTCAGTCACCTATGCTTACTTGTTCTCAGAGAAGTATACAGAATACACAGTGGGACGTTTTCAATATATTTATTGAACCAACCTTATTTTTGTATAAAATATGTGTGCTGCAATGATTAGGAGACAGAAGCAAATAAATGAGATTACTACCACCAGCAGAGTGAAGAGTAGATACATTTCTACTATGGTGCTGAAGCAATAAATATATGCAGGCATATATGTAAAATGGTAATCTAGCATACTCCAACTATGCAAACCCTACTCTAAGTGTACCTAGAGTGTGTGTAGGTGGAGAGCCAAGAATCACCCTGTCCCGAGGGGGTCGGGACGTTGGGGACTGTGCTGGCTACTGTGGACTCGACAGTAGGGGTTGGTGAAAAGAGGAACACTGGCGCCTTCAATAAAGGTTTCAACGAAGGCTTTATTGGTATGTAAGTCTTTTTCATTAAAGCACTCTACTGTCCAGTCTGGAAGATTCCCAAAGAAATATTTTCTTTCTCCAGCTTCCGCACTTCTGATCCTGGGACAGGGCTGTCATGCTCTGGGACGGGGCGCCGCTCTTCTTGAGTCCGCTCCGGTACCGATAAAGAAAAGGAAACGAGGGTCAGAGGAACGTAATTGACTGACACGATAAAAGGGCCGGGAGTGATGGAGAACCGCAGTGAGCCGGTGCACACACTTATTCAAACGGAAGGTGGGGAGTGCACGTGAAAAGGGCAGAGGGTAATCAGGGCTAAGCTACAGGGACACTCAAGGCTGTTTCTTCCGCCCAACCCAACCCGCTACCCGGCCCCGTACCTCTTGGAGCCACGCTCCTCCCGTGGGAACGTGGCAGGGCGAAGTGTGGAAACGTTGGCCTCCAGGCGTGTCGTTCTCCTTCCCTTTCTGCTCCCGATAGCTCCCGTCTTCTTCCACGATAGCAGCTGCCTCCGGGAAAACGCCGTCCGCCGAGTTGTCAGCACTTCCTGCTTTTGACGCTGTTCCGCGTTCAGGGGGTGGAGTCTCGTCTCCGTGGTCCGAGTTCTTAAAGGGACCATCCACGTAGTCGAGCGTGATCCAGCCTGACTCGTCTTCTTCGGTCCAGGAAGAAGGTGTATTCTGTGGGGAGAAGGGGCACGGTAAAAGGGGGGTGGCGGACCACCAGTCTGTAGCAGAGTGTGGATCATGACCGAGTGCCCACGTCACATTCCTCCCCCCCTGGCTTCTCCCGCTCGGGGAGAGGGAACACCCGGGAAAGAAAGTCCGCATTACCATTGTCCTTCCCTTTATGATGGTGTACTGTAAAGGAATATGGTTGTAACGAAAAGAACCACCTCAACACTCTGGGGTTATGGCTACTGTTTTGATGTATCCACTTCAAGGGCGCATGGTCTGTATGAAGGATGAATGGTTTTCCCTCCAGATAATATCTTAGTTTGTCTATCACCCACTTTATAACTAGGGCCTCCCTTTCAATGGTGGAATACTTGCACTCCCTCGGGAAAAGCTTCCTACTGACATACAACTCTGGGTGCTCGATCCCGTCTTTGCTGACTTGGGACAACACAGCACCTATGCCCACGTTGGAGGCGTCAGTAGCTAATATGTAGGGTTTGGAATGATCAGGGGAAGCCAGTACAGGGGCCATAGTCATGGTGGTTTTCAGAAACTGAAAGGCCTTTAGGGACTCTGGGGAGGGCTGACTGAATTCACTGGGTTTTGTATCCTTTCTGAGGAGGTCGGTCAAAGGAGCCGCTACCTCGGCAAAGTGGGGTATGAACCTGCGGTAGTACCCCACCAGTCCGAGGAAGGCTCGTAGGTCTCTTTTAGTGGAAGGAAAAGGGACTGATGCTATTGCCCGTACTTTTTCACTTTGGGGAGCTATAGACCCCTCCCCCAGTACATACCCCAGGTAGTTTACACTGTGAAATGCGGCTCTTGATTTCTTTGCATTAATGTGGAGTCCTGCCTTACGTAACGCAGTGAGGATAGTCGTCAGATGTAGCAGATTTTGCTTCCAATCCTGGCTATAAATGACAATATCGTCCAAATAGGCCGAGCTGAACGTGTTGTAAAGTTGTAATACCCGGTTCATGAGGCGTTGAAAAGTCGCTGGGCCCCCATGTAACCCAAAGGGTAGAACCGTGAATTCATAGGCCCCATCGTCCGTCACGAAAGCCGTTTTCTTCCGGTCTTCCTCCCGAAGGGGCACCTGCCAATACCCTTTGGTAAGGTCGATGGTGGTGATATATCGGGCGTCACCTATCTTCTCTATTAGGTCGTCCATCCGCGGGATAGGGTAGGTATCGAAGTGTGACACCGCATTCAAGGCACGAAAGTCCATGCAAAAACGTTTGGACCCGTCCGGTTTGGGTTTCATCACGATAGGGGACGACCAATGGCTCTGGGAAGGACGTATTACACCTAGTTGCAACATGTCTCTGACTTCCTTTCGGACAGCGTCTTTTCTGGCAGCGGGTATCCTGTACGGTCTTTGTTTCACCACCTTTCCCGGTAGGGTTTCGATGCGGTGTTCGGCTAGAGTGGTTCTCCCGGGTAGATCAGAGAAGACGTCCGCAAAGGGCTTCAGGGTGTCGGCTAACTCGACCTTTTCCTGGGGGGACAGCTCCGTATTGACTACCAGGCGCTCCAAGGTTGATGTGTTGTCAATAGCCGTCTGACCGACAAAATGTCCCTTTCGAGGTACCGGTCCCAGCCATTCTTTCAGTAGGTTGATGTGGTACGTTTGGGTCTTGGAAGGAGACAGGCGTAACCTATAGGTAGTCTGCCCGATGGTGTCAACTATCTGAAATGGGCCTTGCCATTCATGTTTCTGCTTGTTAATGATAGAAGGCAACAGCATGAAGGCCCAACTCCCTTTTTCAAGTTTTCTTAACTTCTTTCCTTTGTCGTTTGTTCTTTTGTACCTATTCTGCTGGTGTTCCAGGTTGGAGTAGGCTAGTTCTTGAAGCTTCCCCAGTTTGGTTCTTAGCTGTGTCGTGTAGTCTAACATACTTTTCTGTTCTTCCGATTCCTCATTTTCCCACATGTCCTTGGTGATCTCCAGTAGGGAGCGTGGTAGTCTTCCGTATAAGAGCTCAAAGGAGGAGCACCCCAGGCTGCTTTGTTTCTGGGCCCTTATAACATACAGGGCAATAGGCAAAAGTCGATCCCAGGTAGGTCCTTCGGCTGTCAGCATTTTCTTCAGGGTTAACTTGAGGATTTGATTATACCTTTCCACAAGGCCGTCGGTCTGGGGATGGTATACCGAAGTCTTCAGGTGTTTAATGTCCAGTGAAGCACAGACTTCTTTCATCAATTTCGATGTAAAGGGAGTCCCCTGATCAGTCAACACTTCTTTGGGGAACCCCACTCGTGAGAACAGTTCGACAAACTTCTCAGCGATGGCGGCTGTTGTGGTGGTCCGCAAAGGAAAGGCCTCGACGAACCGGGCGGCGTAGTCGACTATTACGAGAGCATACAGGTATCATCGACTTGACTTGGGCAAGGGACCGATGATGTCCATACCGACCCGTTCGAATGGCACGCCTATAATGGGCATCTTCTGTAAGGGGGCCGCGGAGGGTCGGTGTGTGTTTTGTCGTTGACATACTTCACATTTGGCACAATATTCCTGTACATCTTGATAGATCCCCGGCCAAAAGAAATGTCTAGTTATACTGTCTGTGGTTTTTTTCTTTGCCTCATTGTCCAGCCGTCAAATGGGCATGCGCAAAAAAAAGAACCTGTTCTCGAAAGGACTGGGGTACAAGCAATTGTAGTTCTCCCTCGGCTCTACTCTGTCGGTACAACAGATCGTTTTCAATCAAGAAGCGAGGGAAAGAGGGGGATGCGAGTCCACTGGTAGCGTGGGCAGTTTCCCACGCATTGATCAGGGTCCTATCCTCTCCCTGGGCAAAACGAAAACTCCGGTCAATAACCCAGGGTTCGGGTGACAGGTATGAGGGAAGACTCTCTCTCTGTACAGGTTGGGAAAGGGTCTCTTTAAAGAGGGACAGGAATTCAGGGTTGTCTGTTCCCAAGATCATGTCTTTGGGAAGGGAGTCCACCACCCCTACCCAGACTGTACAGGGTTCCCTATTCGGTAGTGATATAGTAATGGATGCTACAGGGTAGGGCTTTACATCTCCATGTACACTCCTTATATAAACGGGCCCCTTGGGATTCAACTGTTCTGGCTTAACAAACCGTGTTTGTATTACTGACTGACTGCACCCTGAATCCAATAAGGCCCTTACCGTGTAACCATTCATCCTCATACTCACATAGAAGGTGCTGCCCATTTCTGCGGAGTACATCACTGTTCTCGGGAGATAGCCGACCTCCATGGGTTCCTCTTGGGGCTTTTGTTTGGAACACATCCTCGCGATGTGGCCCCACTCCCCACATTCGAAGCACTGGGGTCCTTTATTTGGCTGGGATATCATGCTTGTGGGTCGCAACAGCCGGGGAAGCTCTATCCCTGCCTTAGGCCTTTTGTCCAGCTTAGGGGGTGGTACCGCTTTGTGAGCTTTTTCCGGCTCCCAAGAGGAGGTTTTAGGCTGAGCTCTAGCATATTGGGATGCCATTTCTATCGCTTGTTCAACAGTAAGTTCCACGTGTTGACGTAGCCAGCGTTGGGTGGCATAAGGCAATGCCTCCATGAACTGTTCTAGATACACTTTGTTTAGTATGTCCTCTTTGCTGCACAGGTCCGGGCGTAACCACTTGTCAGCTGGCATTTTTAATCTAAAGAAAAGGGTCTTTGGGTTCTCACCTTGAACCCCTCTTTCTTTCCTAAAACGGACGCGATAGGCCTCCTGGTCCAGACGTAGATGAACCAAGATTATCATCTTAATGATGGCATATGGAGTTGTTCCAAGAGGGTTAGCAGCCTGATAGGCGGATTGGGCTTCTGCTGTGAGAAGAGGCGCCAAAAAGAACGGCCATTTCTCTTCCGGCCAACTCAGTGCTCGTGCAGCCCTTTCAAAGTTTAAAAGGAAAGCGTCCGGGTCTTCGCCTGGGACGTATTTCTGGAGGGCTACACCCGGGGGATGGGGGTTGTGTACGCGAACCTCACCGGGTATGACCTGTGTGGGAGGCGGTGTACTTCTCATGCTTTCCAACTGTGCCGTTATGGTTGTCGTGAACATCTCCCGGTCTGCCTGTGCTGAAGAAATTTGGCTTTGCATAGCCCTTTCCAGTTTTTCCTGTCCCTTAATAATATGGTCAATCAGGGCCTCCATCTTTTTAATACAGACGGGTGGTGGTGTAAATCCCACTTCTGACACCAGTTGTCCCGAGGGGGTCGGGACGTTGGGGACTGTGCTGGCTACTGTGGACTCGACAGTAGGGGTTGGTGAAAAGAGGAACACTGGCGGCTTCAATAAAGGTTTCAACGAAGGCTTTATTGGTATGTAAGTCTTTTTCATTAAAGCACTCTACTGTTCAGTCTGGAAGATTCCCAAAGAAATATTTTCTTTCTCCAGCTTCCGCACTTCTGATCCTGGGACAGGGCGGTCGTGCTCTGGGACGGGGCGTCGCTCTTCTTGAGTCCGCTCCGGTACCGATAAAGAAAAGGAAACGAGGGTCAGAGGAACGTAATTGACTGACACGATAAAAGGGTAAGGGAGAACCGCAGTGAGCCGGTGCACACACTTATTCAAACGGAAGGTGGGGAGTGCACTTGAAAAGGGTAGAGGGTAATCAGGGCTAAGCTACAGGGACACTCAAGGCTGTTTCTTCCGCCCAACCCAACCCGCTACCCGGCCCGTACCTCTTGGAGCCACGCTCCTCCCGTGGGAACGTGGCGGGGCGAAGTGTGTAAACGTTGGCCTCCAGGCGTGTCGTTCTCCTTCCCTTTCTGCTCCCGATAGCTCCCGTCTTCTTCCACGATAGCAGCCGCCTCCGGGAAAACGCCGTCCGCCGAGTTGTCAGCACTTCCTGCTTTTGACGCTGTTCCGCGTTCAGGGGGTGGAGTCTCGTCTCCGTGGTCCGAGTTCTTAAAGGGACCATCCACGTTGTCGAGCGTGATCCAGCCTGACTCGTCTTCTTCGGTCCAGGAAGAAGGTGTATTCTGTGGGGAGAAGGGGCACGGTAAAAGGGGGGTGGCGGACCACCAGTCTGTAGCAGCGTGTGGATCATGACGGAGTGCCCCGTCACACACCCCCAAGAGATGGTCCAACTCTATTACCTGATGGGAGAGAGTGGAGGACCCTGTCTTGGTCTCTAGTTGGACAGCCCTCACGGAATATCAGACCGGTGCATGGTGAATTCTCAGCAGTGCATGTACCTTCGTGTCAGCAGAAGTGCCCCCTCTACCAATATATCGGGATGCCTAGTATTTATAATAAAAGGTGGTCTCAAGATTTGCGACGTTATGAATACGTAGATAGTGTTGTCGCCTCATGGATGAAGATAGGACAACTTTCGTAACCAGTGCATAGAGAGGCCTTGTACATTATGTTCAAGGCGTCGTGATAATGTTGTGCCAAGCTGGATGTGTAAACAAAGCAGTATAAGAGAAACTAATACAACATTGTCATGCATGCAAATGTGTGCAAAAGTTCACAGCTCAAATGTTATTTTCCAGGGCAATGTAAGAAATAAGCTGCTTTGCCACATTGGCCTAATTTAGGAATATAGCAGTTGTATTGTTGTATTGTCATGGTTAGTAGCTGTGTTGTTACTATTGTTGGCTGCAAGGCAGGGGCAATGTGTGGTGCAAACTTCAGTGGCCTCCTCACGAGAACCCTGCCACTTTTCACTTTTGTTGTTTAGAAATTAAGTACAGGAAGGGGGGAAAGCAACAAATAGGAGCGGTAGCACAGCTTACTGGAAGGTGGTTATCGAGGTAAATTATTTACTTAAAGTTATGGCGCAGAGTCACGTTTTAAAAAGTGTGTTTTTCACATTAAACAATTTCAAATTATCCTACAATTACAAATGTTAAGAAAATGGCACCTTTACATTTCACACATTTAAAACCCTAGTTAGAAGATTGGAATGGTGAATAGCCACGGATATAAACAAAATTAAAAGGAGAACTATGTCAACACTGCAAAATGTTGTACATATAAATATGTAACAAAGTAACTGGGTATTTTACTGCACTCTCGAAACGATGCACTCATTTCACAAGAGCACATTCACAGCATTTATTACGCGGATACGTTAGCTAAAATACAGCTGGTCACTACCTTATTGGTGAGATTAGTAGCAGGAGTCTAATGTGTCATTGTCATACGGGCACATGTCGGGGGTACAAACGGGTGGACGGTGTCCACCCACTATTTTCACAGGGTGAATGCCGTCCACCCTGCCAACAAGTTGGGCCCCACTAAATATTTGTGCTGAACCTGTCCCGGTGTAATTTCCAAACACCAGGACACTTTAGCAATTGTCTGCTTTCCATCTGCAACAAGCAACAACACGCAGGCTGGGACTGGGCTTTCTTATTTTAGATTCCTGCTGTGCCCATAACAAAAGCAGAATTTGAGAAGTCATCAAGCCTCCTTTTGTTCGAGCCTCTAGGCTGGGAGCAGTCAGGAGCCTTACACCTAGAAGCAAATGTAGCAGAGGGGAAACAAAGGTTAGCACTTCACACATACTTAAGATAGGCAGCTTTTTCACTTTGTTCAGGCTCTATTTACTAGATATGCATGCACTGTAAGAATGTCAGATGTGTCGGTCTCTCCCAGTAGTTACATAATACTAAATGTAATTTATATAGTTCTTACTGCCCCTGAGTAAGTGTTGAAACAATTTAAGTACCACTATTTTTTCCTGTATAGCGCTACTCATCCTAAAGCAGAGTGTCAGAGCGCTTTACATCACTCGTGCATATTAAAGTCATGGCTTGTGATGCCACTTCCTTTGATGTGAATTCCTGTGATGCCACATGTAACACCATACGCCGTGATGTCACTCATCGTGATGTCACGTGCCGTCATGTCACGCATCGTGACGTTACGTGCCGTCATGTCACTTGCATACTGCCTAACTATGTTAGTCCGGCCACTTCTGTTTTTAGGACTTGTGCCCTGGGTGTCATTTGCTTCAGAGCTCCACGCATGCAGAGACGCAGCCAGTGCGTCAGGGGAAAGGAAGGAAACAGGCCCGCGGCTGATGTTTGCGAACACTTTAAGGTGTTTAGTTTCACTTCTGAAAACATTTGAATTGGCTTTATTTGTCAACAGAAGATGTGAGGTTTGCTTTTTTTACCTGCTGCGCCACTACAGGACATCACTTGTAAAGAACACTTAAAGAAAACAAGCACTATGCAGGGAGGGAATTGTTTTTTAGTGTCAGAAAGTGTGATCTGATCAGTCGAGCAAGGATTACAACTGTGCGGTCAGGAGGGACATGGTTAGCTGCGCCCCATCACCCACATCTCCACCTCCAGACTGTGAGAATTGTTTTGTGACCTGGGGAGAGAGCAAGATCAAGCATATGCAATTTTTATTCCATGCATCATATAACTAGCTTGGAATGAACTGTACCATTGTCACACTGGCATCAACACTGAATTTAACACTGAAAAAATAAAAACTCTGCCTTAGAAATTTCATTTTATTGTTTCCAGCCCTGGCTGTGTCAGTCTCCACAGGACGGAAGTGTTGTGCTGAGTCCCTCTGGGAGTGCTTGGGTATCACTGCAGTATCGCAGTATATGGCTAGCTGTCTGAGGCACCAGCAGCAATGGCTGCTAGAGGTAGATGAGTCACTGAAAGCTTGAGTCAGATGCCTGGCTCTGGCTCAGCTTAAGGCCCTCTTGGACCTTCAAGCCCAAAATGAGCTAAGTCTTCGTGTGAATTCTGTCTGCACCCCATTCACGAAGAATTAAAGAAAAGCAGTGAACTTTAATGTAAAATGGGTGAGAGGAAGAGATATCCATGTAGCGGCTGAATTGTAATGTGAAACCAGATAACCTGAGAACAAAACTGGCTCCCCCATTTGACCAAAGTTTGTGATTTTAGGCAGTTCTTTTATTTCACCGAGCCTCATTTTGATCCTGAGCACATAGAGCACCTTAAAATACCCGAGTTCAGAATCCTCATTGTACAAAAGCTTTCTTGTGATTGATTTAATAAACTGTAATGTTGATTCATGTATAATAAGAATTTAGACTAAACGAGATAGGTTAGTTCCATCACACACGTGTAAAACTTAAGTGTTAGGATTGTAAATCCTTTAGCTTTAATGATAATCCTGAGGTTTGGGTCTACAGGTTGTCGCCTACTGCCCTTTGGGCGAAGATACTTGAAAGCTAGAATTGTTGCCCTTCCCTCGGGAAAGGACATATTAGCAATAAATTGCGATAAATATCGCAGAGCGGGCTTAAAGCAAACTTTTTATCGCCAGCTATCGCTGGAATATATTGCCACGCTAATGCTGTATTAGCAACAATTAGCGCTATGGCGATAAATATTCCAGCAATAGCGGGAGGGAAGGGCCAACATCGTGACAAAACCAGTGATATTGCATGGGGAAGGGGGCAAACCTTGCTGATAGGACCATGTGGTCGTATCTGCATAATCTACCCCCCATGTTAGGTATGGTTAAGTCAGGAAAAAGGATGAAGGATGGCTTTGACGGCAGGTGAACAAGTAGGCGAAGGTAAACAACTATAACCATATCAAGACTAATCTTTGGTCAACCTATATGCAACATATATAACTATTTAATTGTCTATGCCAGATGGGCGCGCATTGGTCCCCAAAAGTCTAAAGGTCGACAATACCCTTTCAACAATGTACCATATATTTCGGTATGGTCTGAAATGTTAGTAAAATCACACCACCAATCAATCAAAGAAACAAGATTTTAGAGAAGAGCGGCACAGTGGGCAATGACGTGTCCCCACCTCACCACTGTAGAGCGACTCATCGCTTTGCCCAGTAGAAAAGTCATAGCAGCCAGTTTCCTGTAAATCTTGGGCACATACATTACTAATCCCAGCAAGGTCATAAGTGAACAGACAGTAAACTCAACCCGAATGATCCTTTCACTCAAAAACCTGTGCCAGAATGGATGGATCCACAGACAGCCTCATGTCACGTGTAAAAAGTCAGAATTCTGTGCTGTACTTCTCCAGCAGTCAGAGTTCGTGGCCAATGAAAACTGGTACAAAATAGCTCGGGGTAATATGCTCTTTGTACACATTTTAATGTCTAAGTCTGTGTTTCCGCTTAGGTGAAACGTCCTTCCTTTGCTTACAGCAGTATCACCACTGTGCGCCAGTGACGTCATGTCCCAGGCCCCTTTCCAATTTATTCTTCATGTTCAGAATTGCTGTGTTACCCCTATGTTTTGTGGTATTGTATATTTCAATAATAAATGTGGTGGAGTCAGGAGTTGACCATATGCGAACAAAACAATTCCCTGTCAGCTGGTTCTGCCGCTATGCTTGGGTATAAGCTTTTAAAGAAATGTAAAAGTCGTTGGAATATGAGTATTTTCATACAGCTAGGTGGGAATTATTTGTGTGTTCTGTGAGCGTTAGGAATAGTCTATTTCCAAAGAGCGAAGTCAGGGTTTCCAATTGTTTAATGCGCAATTGACGAATCACGCAAACTTCACTCGTCAGAGTTAGTAATTAGAGTGGGTGACACGAGTAATATTATTTCCCTAAATGCCAACGTCGCCCTGTTTTATTTGGCTTCTCCCTGGGATGCACTACCGGTATTGCTGTGCCAGTTAGACAGATTTGGAGAGGTCTCTGGATTACGACGTAACCACGGTAAGTCCCTGATCTTTCCGTTGGCGAGACTGGCCTCAGTACCCCTGGCTTATAAAGGCCGCCGTTGTAGGTGGCTCAAGCCATTGTGTTCCAATCTTGGCACTAGATCTTGTATGACAGCCATGAGCATCCTGATAACAAACATGCGTGCAGACATTGTTATTGCCACTGCAAAATTCTTGAACTGGTTCTGAGCACTGAGGAGGAAAAAAATAAGATGCTGTTGGGGAATTAAATTTAGTGCCTGAGTGTCCTAATGTAAATTGGCCTTCCTCCAGAGACTAACTGTAGGGAAACACTATATCTGATTGATTTTATTTATCTTGACAAATGTAGATTCGTTAGGACTTTGATAATGTTGGTTTTAATTTTGTATGAAATGTATGTTTTTATGGTGTTATCCCTTTTATTGACACTTTTATGTACGTATTGTGTCTTTTATGATTGTAAATTATCGAATAAAGACTAACTGATGATGATTAAAGAGAGGTCTCTGCATTATGACCTAACCAAGGTAAATCCCTGTTCTTTCCGTTGGCGAGACTGGCCTCAGTACCCCTGGGGGATCTGCAAGACCTGGGGCTGCGCTGGGAGCAGGCGGGGTTCCGTTACCTTGGGAGACAGGTGGATGACGAACACACAGGCGCTAGCCCAGAATGTAGACCGCATAATCAGGTCTCTACAGCATTCAATGACATTTTGGAACACCCTTCCACTCTCATTGATGGGCAGGTTGGCCATCTCTAAGAAGGTGATGCTTCCTAGGATACTATATGTACTCCAGAACTCACTATGTCTGTTGCCGCCACAAGTTTTCAAAACTCTCAACACGTTGCTCACGTCTCTGCTCAGGGCGGGCAGGCGAAGTAGGGTAGCTCTCAACACTATTATTCGCAGCTATGAGGAGGGCGGTCTGGAAGGTCCATGCTTCGGTCTGGAAGGTCCACGCTTCGACTCATATTATTACACTGCTCATTTACAGCATGCGGCACATTGGCTGACAGACGCGGACTATAGGCAGAAACCCCTTCTCTCCGACAGGGTGGATACCCAGACATTGCAGGAAGTACTGATTCAGGGCAGGGGGTCGGACACATCTCTTCCCTACATAGTCCAACACACAGCCGGTATATGGCAGTGGTTTGTCAAGAAGGTCTTACGGAAAGCACCCTTTCACAGGGAGCTCTTGATCTGGATATTGGCCCCCTTCATAGACATGGAGCAATACATGTCCTTTCAACCTTGGAGGGAGGGTGGATACGAAGTTCTTGCCGATCCTTTTCCCAACGAGACCTTCATTACTTACAAGCAGGCGGAAGAGAAATTTGGCCTTGGCCAGGGCCAATTCCTACACTTGCAGGGAATTCAGGATGTGGTGAAAATCACCTGGCCACAGTTCATGGACATTCCACCCGACGCACACCCTAGATTTCCTACTCACATATGGTACAGGTCGCAAATTGATTTCTCTCCTCTACAAAGCTATGAAAGAGGACTCTACCCCACAGGTGCCGCCATCTTGGACTGCCTGGGAGAATGATCTCGCTGTCCAGCTGGAAGAGAAACAATGAGCATGCATAGGCTTCCTCACATGCACAGTCTCCTGTAATGCCAGGTTTAAGTTAACACACTTTAACTTCTTGCATCGCACCTACCTAACCCCGGTATCCCTGAAACGCATCTCTTTTGACAGGGGAGATAGATGCCCTAGATGTGCCACAGAGAAAGCAGGTTTTTAAATTTGGCATGGGATTGTCCAATGGTCAGGAAGTTTTGGGTGGGGGTGGTGGGAAAGATTGTTGCAGCCACAGGCCTTCAGATGAAGCTTGAACCCTTGAATTGTTTACTTGCATTAGTCCGGAAGCCCAAGAAAAAGAAACTCCCATGTAAGCTCCTACAATTAATGTTAGTGCTCGCTAGGTGCAGGGTAGCTATAACTTGGATGGGCAGCAGGGCCCAGAAGTGCCCATCTGGCTTAAAGATGTCAGAGAGTGGTCCCTGGCCGAAGAAGCCCACATGAAACTCACCCGAAGGGACGAGAGAGCTACAAGAAGACCTAATGGTTTGGCGGGACATGTGTACTGCTCGGTTGGCGGAGAATACAACTTACAGTGAGGAGAGTGGGTTAGATGTAGACAGTGGACCTACCCTTAACGAGGAGCGAGAGTACAGACCCCGGTAATCTCCACACTGGAATTCAGTGGCATGCCTGTGCTACCTCCTTACCGTAATAGGCTTCCAAATGATTATATTTCCTAATTGTACCTTTCGTCCCCCGATGCTACTTTCTGTACTACGTGCCATTAATAATGTCAACAGTATGCCTACATACGCTGTATTGATGCCAATTTGTTTTTGTATTTACAAAATGTAAATTGAAAATAAAAAGTTTTTAAAAAATGATAGTTTAATCCACTTGTCTACCACAGCAGTAATGTTCATCGTGTATTTCCCATAATTTCCCCTCAATATTGGCCCAATGATATTGTATGGTCAAGTCACATGTGCTCAATGTGTGCTCCAGTTGCCACTGCAGTGTAAAATTCAGCTTGGGGGTCTGTGTATCTCTCATCACCTGGCAACAACTGTGACTTTGACCAGTTACATTTTTAGCCCTGACTCGTTGCCATATGTTACTATTTCTTCAATCATTGGGGGACTAGTTAGCTCCAGGGTCTTTTACCAGCAGCTTGATGTCATCTGCATTCATTAATAGTACTATCTTGCACAGTGCAAAACGTATTCCTCTATGATGATGATATTCCTTTCATATACTACAAGAGGCTCGACAGCGGTTGCAAAAATGAAAGGAGGTAGGTATGTCTAGTCCAGCGACATATAGGGATCAGTAGAGTAATCTAGGGGCATATTACCAAGGGGGGGCGATAGGCAAATATCGCCGGTTTAGCGGCCGTTTTCGGCCGCTAAGCGGCGATAATTCTATTGATCTATTAGCAAGCTGTCGCTAACTGATGTTAGCGACAGCTTTTAGGCGATAGCGAGCGTTTTGGGGCCCGCTTTGCTTGTCAGCGATATTTATCGCTAATGATATGCATAGTGGGCGTACCCAAGCTGTTAGCGACTGAAAGCAGTCGCTAATGTCGCTATCGCCTATTAGCAAGGCGGGCGTAGCGATGGAAATATTCCCGCTATCGCCAAAAACTAACGCCTGCTCAGACCAGTTCTTAACCATGTTATCCAATGAGAGGTGGATAACACGGCTAAGAACATTCCGTCGCTAATGCGTGAATATCGCTGTATTATCAGAGATATTCACGCTATCGCCGGAAAAATTATTGCTTTGGAGATAAACGTTGCTAATAGCAAGTTATCTCAGCGATAATTTCCGGCGATGCTTAGCGATAAAAAAATTGTTGCAAAGCCTAGTTAGCGATAAATATCGCTACTCGTTGGTAATATGCCCCCTAGTTTTTCATTTTAATTCTGGCTGGAGGCTTAGTGTACAAAAGGGTAATCCACTTTATCACTGCCTCTAGAACTGTTATTCGAAAAGACCACTCAATTGAGTCAAATGCTTTTGCCATGTCTAGAAAGGCCACAGCTGCCTAGATGTTATGGTAAGTTGGGTGGGTTATGGCTAATAGCATGTGGAGATTGCCCGAGGTAGACCTGCCCAGGATGAAGCCTGACTGATCCAGTTTTATCAAAATCAGAGAGTGATGGGAGTAATCAGTGGCCAATGAGTTTAGCCCAAATCTTATTATCAACATTATTAAGAGATAGTGGTTGCTAGAATTCACTTTGCTTGAGTGCTTTCCTTGCTTCAGAAGGGTTATTAGGACAGCTTCCCTCAGTTTCAGGGGTAATTCACAACACTTCCTATGTTTAGTAATGCACTCGAGTAAAAAAGGGGCCAGCTCTTCCATATATGACTTATGGAATTCTACAGGAAATCCATTACTCCCAGGGGCCAAGCCATTATGCATTGATTTCATCATTCTCCTGATTTCTTGGACTATATAGGGGCACAGACAGGTGCTTGTTGGCAAGTCTCCCGCCAGGCTAGATCCACACTATTTAAGTCATCTAATGGATCAGAGGGCTGTATTGCCCTCCATTGTCTATAGGTCACTGTAAAAATTGGTGACGTTTTTCAGGATATCTGTCTGATTAAAGAGTGTTACACAAGTAGGTGCATTTATCTGGATGATGTTATTAGCTACCCAAAGAGGACAAAGTAAGCCTGCCAAGGTGCTGCCCAGCCTCTCACCCACACTACATCGCCTAGAGGCCATATATTTGTTCTGGAAGTTATCTTCCCTGTCTGCAGCCTCCCAGAAGTCCAGGCTTTTTAGGTTGAGTTCTTTTAACAGAGAAAGTTCAGAGCAGTCGGCTGTTTCTTTTTCAAGGGGATTGATATCAGCCTTTAGTCTGGAGACCAGTCCCTACAGTGACTTGAGGATTATGTGGCTGTTCGAGATGCACTCAACCCTAATTACTGACTTGAATGCTACCCAAGTGTTGTTACAGAGGACACGGAACTATGATTTCACTCACAGTAAAGCTCAAATGCCTATATCATTTTGCATGCCAGGGCCAGTATTTCAAAAGGCTGTAATCACCACAGCCTTCATTGGCGCTCATCCGCGGGAATCCTTAATGTAAGAACGACCGATAATGATCAGATAGTATTCTAGGTAAGTATGAAATCAAATTGGCCTATCCGATCACATCTCTGGAACCCAATAAGTAAGAATTGCTGCATAATGTTACATTACACAGTTCCTCACAGGCTTTACTGCAACTAACCATGCTAATCACCTGGGGTATAGTATAAAAATGATTCTCCTAATATAATACAGTGAGGGCCAACCTTGAATATATGGTTGCCAATCCCAGATAAAAATTCAGGAGTGTCAGTATTCGGACCTTATATGTTTCAGGCAAGCATTCGGATATCATACCTATGTTGCTCACACTTAATAAATAGCTATTGATATTCTCAACTTAATTCATTGCAGTAAAGTTATCTGCTCCAGTTTGTACACAAAAACCAGTCTAGGTGTCAGCGTGGAGGTGTCAGCAGCTCATTACTCCACATCGCTGAGGTGCTTTAGTGAGGTGCTAGATGAATGACCCCCCCCAACCCCATTCCTCTTTGAATTCCTCTTCAGGGGAGGCAAATATGTGAGGCCTGCACTTTAAGGTAAAGAACAACTTGATATAGAATTGCATACAGTATTCCCAGCTCTCTAAATTTCTTCTTGTTGGGATTACATTTTCTGTGGGCCTTTTCCACTGCTTGAGTAAAGACCAGAAAGAAGTAGATCAAGGGGCCTGTATATTGCATTCTGCTCTTTTCCCTCACCAACCAAACTATTTTGTCATGTCTCTATAGTTGAGTAGCTCATGATGATTGGGCAAGGAGGGCAGCGGGAACCGGCTTACGCACCAATGAATGATATGCCCTTTCTATTATAAACACTTATGATTGAGTTTTATGCTCAAATATGTCTGACAGCATATTTTCTACATATCCTTTGATGTAATTCATACTGGTAGATTCTGGACTCCCACTATGGCAATATTGCACCTATGCAAGAGTGCCTTCAAGTCCTCATTCTTGACTTTGACCTCCTTCAGTTCCAGCTTCACTTCTTTTGAAGTTTGGCTTGCACTGTGGATTCATCCTCAATGTCCGAGATCCATCATTACACCAAGTCCAAATGGGAATGTTGTTTGTCAAGACTCTCTTTAACATTTTGTCATGACTAATTGTTAGGGAGTCCATTTTGGTACCTATAGATGCCAGAATTCCTTGCATTTCAAGCAGTAGGGTACGGAGACCAACTGGCTCTTCTGCATCACAATTACGAGTTGTTCCCAAAGGAAGCTTTGATTCTGGGTCATGCGACCTGGCCTGTCGTTTTGCCTGTTCCCCACGTATTTTTGACTGTATGCTGGACTTTGTTTTGCTGGTTTGTGCCCTCTCTGCACTTTACCACATATGAGCACTGCTAAAGTACACGTGCTCCCTGTGTAAATTGTGATTATGATTGGTTATTCATGGTTGGCCTATTTGATTTACTGGTAAGTCCCTAGTAAAGTGCACTGTGTGTGCCCAGGGACTGGAAATCAAATGATACTAGTGGGTCATGAGCAATGGTTGTGCCACCCACATGAGTAGCCCTGTAAACATGGCACAGGCCTGCCATTGCAGTGTCTGTGAATGCAGTTTTAACCTGCCATGCCGACCTTGCAAGTGGCCTCAGTTGCTAGGCCTAAACATATGCTTTTCTTAGATGTAAGGCACCCCTAAGGTGGCCCAAGGTAGCCCCATGTGCATGTGCTGGTGTGTTTTGCATGTCCTGATAGTGAAAAACTGCACATTTTTCACTAGTGCAAGGGCTATCTCTCCTAGAGCTTATCAGTGGTGTTGCTTTGTAACATCTTACAAGTGTAACTTTTAGTTGGGAACAGGGCCGTTTCTACCATTAGGAAGACTAGGCGGCCGCCTTGGGCGGCAAAAGGGTGAGGGAGTCAAAAAACATGAGATTGGGAATATCTACTGCATTCATTCTTTTAGCCTGGATGACAGAGCGAGAGAGTGATGGTTGTAAAAGGGAGGGGCGGCATTTTTCAATTCTAGCCTAGGGAGGCAAAACACCTAAAAACGGCCCTGGTTGGGAAAGGATAGAGATTTAGAGTTTAGATTCCCTGAATTCAGGATTTTAAAATACATATTTTAGTGAAGCTCTGTTCTATATTGTGTGTTTATAATTTCCTGTTGTAGAAAGTGGGTATTTTCTTGCTTTACTATTGTGTGCCTTTGCCTGCCTTTGGACTCCCAATCTGGTTTAGACTGACAGTTAGGCTGTTGGTGCATTCACTCTAGACAGTCACACAAATGGAGCTGAGGTGTGCCCTGCATATCCTGATGGCCCATCACCAGGCTGATGTGCCTCCCTGAGCTAGAATGGTGAGGGTAGTTGACACTGACACCTGAGTAGGGCTGTGCCTAGCCTTTTACAATGCTGTCTCCACCCTCCTGTGGTGTGTCTGGAGCCAAGACAGGATCTCGTGGACAACAAAGGCTTTTCTTTGAAGTATGTCTACATCAAAGGCCAAAATGGGTATAGATAGAGGACCTATAACTCCACATTTATAGAGCACATTTGGACTGAGGACTATACCAAGAAGAGCCGAAGAGCTGTCAGGAGGAGTACTGCACCTTTGCTGTGAGTTGCATTGCTTGTTTGGCCTGCAGTTGCTGCTTCTGTCTGTGGAAAGTGAAAAAACAGGACTTTGCTTTCTTGTATATTGCTTTTCCAAGCATCAACGGCTTCATCTGCAGCATCTCTGATCTCCACTGCTGGGAGTTTTGACCTGAAAAGTTGTGCCAATTCCAGATCTGGGCCTTTCCAGGCGGTTCTTCTGCTTAAAGAGCTCAAAATACAAGTATCTGCCTTCCAGCATAATTTTTCCTGCTGCAAGCTTGCCATGCGGTTGCAAAACCAACGCAGTGCCGCAGTATGTCTGAAAAATCGACACAGCACCTGTTCGCAACCTGACGAACCACCGCGGTCTGAGTCCAGAGCATCGAGTCTCCGACATCCTAAGACCCCTACTCCAACTTCAACGCAGGCGCTGCTGTATGGCTGAAGGAATCTACCAAGGGGGTGAGCAGGGGTTTCCTTGGGTATGTAACTACCTTATCCTGACTAGAAGGAAGAGTCCCTATTTGGACAGGGTGCATACCACTACCAACCAGAGACCCCCATTTTTAACATGACCTAGTCACCTTATCCGAACCATCGAATGTGAGCTTTGGCTGCTTTCTGTCTGGCTTCCCCATCTTCGACTGGATTGCACAAATCTAAATTTAAGCAGGGTGGCAGTCGTTGCAGTGTGCTATAATTAACTCACAACTTTAAGCAGGCGAGTCACAGATAGACTGGTGAAAAGGGGAAAGTGCAACTCAGGAGACAGGAAATCCACAGAGGAAGCAATTTGCAGCAGCATCCTTTTCAATGAGTTAAAAAACCCCTGCAATCCTCAGAATCTTTAGGGGACCGGTCAAGAGACTGGAGCTTAAATGAGGTGACCCAAACACTGATGTGAGAGTGAATGGGGGCAGAGCTGCCGTACAAATTCTAATAGTACATTTTTAGCAAGTTATTGTTGATTGAAATTGGTGAATGATAGGCAGCAAAGTATAAGGAAGCTGACTCTGTTGCTGAGGATGTTGAAGCTTTTGAGCATGGTGAACCTTTTTGTCCTCCCCAGTTCCACTTTTCTTCTTGGCTAAGGGAGGGAGTAATTCGCAAAGTACTTGAGGTGCTGTGTGATCCCGAGCTGGTTTCTGCATGACAGCCCGTCTTCCAGAGTTGAGGGGCATCACCTGAAAGCTGCACAACTTGCTGAGAAGCTGTGGGCTTTCCTAGGGCCAAGAAGTCTACTGGTCTTGGAGAGGGATGGGGAGTGCCTGTCTATGCAGGAGGAGAGACTGAAACACAGAGATGAAGCCATCTAGTGTTCAGGAGTGTGCCCGATGGCAACCAAAGCTGGGAGGGGGTACCTAGTGTCCCCTTCGTGGTTCATGTGGCAAACTGAATGAAACAATAACAACCCAAAAAATTACCAGTCTGACAACTTTGCAATGATTCGAGGGACCTGCAGACAAGCTGTGGACCAGGATTTCATCACCACCATAGCAGCTTCCCACAACGGCCTACAGACCACTCTATTGAAGGTGGGCCATTGCTTGGACTGTGGCTTTCTTAACCTTTGATAGTCATTCTCCACATTCGGATTTCATCATGTAGAGTGGGCACATTTCTTGTCTCCGTTATCTTAACCATTCTATGATATTTACCATTGAACACCTGTTACATCTCTAATTTTCCATTTCAGATGTAATAACCCCTGACGAAGGGCTCGCCTGAAATGCATTGGGTTTGTTCCAATTGTCCCTTTGGGCTTTAATTGATTTGATTTACCTATGCTATTGATGACACGCTTCCTTTGAAAATAATTGGAAGTCTACTACTATGTTATAGAATTGAAGCTTAATTCCGCTGGATTAACTGTCTCCTCATTCATTTTAAATTGGATTAACCTCCACCTTGAGGTGTGCATGGCATCCGGGGGGACGTTAGCTATCAGAACGTCTTCTTGTTTAATCTCTAAAGCAGGCCTGCTGTGCTGTTTTCTTAAGCAATTTGAGCAAAGAGGCAGGACTGCTGCTTCAACCCTGCTCTCTTTGACAGAGGCACTATTCATAAGACAGCAAAAAGTACACTGTGATCAGTGCAACACTGAACTACTTTTACATGGACAATTAACAAAATGAGGCCATGTTCAAAAGACAAAGAGACGGTGTCTTGGGTTAGAACTGCACATTGAAAGGCATAACAAGTGCCAAACCTAATTTGGTGTCAAGATACAAACTGAACTGACTCACGACTCTCCACAGTGAACTTGCTCTTGAGTAGATTGTTAGGTCATTGTAAGAGTTTGGGAACTGCAATCACAGTTCTAGACTGCTGTGGTGGGGCAGGTACTACCACTATTCAACCAAGACACTTAGGTGGGTATGGGGCTTTTAAGCATTGTTTTGTTGGCCATGGTGGGTAGAACACTGTTGCTAAACCACTTTACTGTGTTTAGTATTTTGTTTGCTGTGCTATTAAAGTCCTTCTCTATGTTTAAGTCAAGCTCTGGGCTGGACTGTACGTTACTGTGTCTGTTGGTTGACTGTTGAGGTCTGAGTCTCTGCTACCTCCCCACACTTCCTCCCTGAGAAGACTTTGACTGCTCACCCACCCTGAGAGACAAATTCAGAAAGGGTGTGCTTGGAGCAGTTGGCAGGACAATAGTAGGACAGACCCGAGGACACCAGAGGCAATCAACTTCAACCAACACCCTTGTAGCCCAGTAGCCCCATCCTGTCCTGTGGCCCCTAAATGGGCTATGACAAGGCTCCCTTCAGTGCCTAGCATCCGTGCAGCTATGGAATAAGAGCTTACTTTACCTTCTGTCGTCCCTGCAGCTCTGCTCAGGGACTTATGGCTCCCTTTAGTTTGTTGTATTACTTCAGATCATGGTGTAATCTATCCCATAGCTCCTCACTCTCAGCAGTTCCTAGGCCGAGGGCTTCCTTTAGTTCCTACAATCCATGCAGTTACTGTGCTGAGGTCTCCTTTTGTTACCAGCAGTCCTTGCAGCTCCTGGGCTCAGGACGTCCTTTGGCTGCTGGGCTAACTCTCTTGATATACATGCATTTCTATCCCCACTGTCCAGTTTATCTTCCCTAGAACTGCTATTCTTGGCCTCATGTGAGCTTTTGTCCTTCCTGCAGTTTTTGGTCTCATTTAGCTCCTAGCTTCTCTGCCTGGAGTTTCTCTGCCCACTACCTTCCTTTCCTGCCATTGCAACTTCTGTCATAGTTCATGGTTCACTTCATGGAGCAGTGCTTCATTTATAAACAGATCATTGAGGGCCCATAATGTGTTGTCCGATGCTGCTAAATGCCAGGGTCACTGAAAAACCAGGGTTCACAGTCTTGATTCCACCTCATACCCTTTTCTTCCACCATCATAGAATTCAGGACCCTTCAACCTTAGCATGAGAGATCTTTCTAGGTAGGCGAATATTAGTGAGCTCTGTCCTTTTCCATATATTAGAATGCACTGAACGTCAGATTCTTCTGTGATGCAATTGTTTTCAATGAGAGCCTTTTACTTTGATTTGCAGAGTCACTCATAAATGTGTACATTCCCATCAGAGCGACTTGTCCGTCCGCTGGTCACTCCCAGACTGGGGTGAAGTCATGCACTGTGCAGAATGACCCAACTGAGCACAGGCATGGACTTGTGATCTATCACGCAGGCTCTCTTCTCCACTACGTCAGCCTGTCTCATTTCCCCCTATCTTTTTCGAACACCCTCAATTATTAATTCTTTCACGGGGTCTGTTTCTGTCGGCGTATATCTATTCAGCCTCCTTTCTCCCATCTACAGCTATCTCTCTCTCTCTCTCCCTCTCTTCCCTTCTTTGCCTCTGCCCTTCTCCCTCCCACCTCCCCTGAGTCTTCTGACGATGCACATTTGCTGATGTCTGATATCTCGTATTGTTTCAGTGAGGAGCCTCCCTAGCACCTTCTCTCACCCCCCCTGAGCTGGAGTCCCTCTGCGGCTGATTACCCTGCAGCCCTCATGAAAGATGATTGCTCTCTTCTCCTGGACACAGCCTGTCCACCGCAGCACTGCCCTTGGCCTCTTCACGTTCACCAGAAGAGCCGACACCCCCATTCAAAGAAAAACAGTAAATCAGTGGAGCCTTTCATTTGACTGGCGAGAAACAGTTTGTTATAGAACTGGGAACTGCCAGACTTGGTTGCTTCATTTTCTTTTTCACCAGAGAGGTGATATTTATATTTACCTATGACTAGCAGAGGGCAAAGTTACAAGGAAACACATGTCAAGAGCAGCCTGAAGTTGTGCACTTTCTTGTGGATACCCTGGCCATGCTCATCCTCTTAATGGATGTTAACCGCCAGCCTACATGTGTGCCCCACTGGCACAGGGCTCGAGTCGGGGTACCTCGCAGGTGGACGGCGTCCCGCCACTTATTTTACCGGGAGCTCGATAACTGGAGCAAATGGAGCCACACATTCTCTCTTTGGCCTCTTGCTTTAATCCAGTGGCAAAGTGAGCAAGGGACTCACGTCTGAGCATACCCTGCCAATTTATGGCAAACAAAGCGGTACAAAAGGGGGTGTTGATGGACGGAGAATCTGAACTAATCAAAAACTCACACCCAGTCAACAGATCTGGGTTTAATCCATCACCGTAAGGGACTCACGTCTTAGCATACCCTGCCAACTTATGGCGAACAAAGCGGTACAGCTTTGTTCGCCATAAGTTGACAGGGTATGCTCAGACGTGAGTTCCTTGCTCACTTTGCCACTGGATTCAAGCAAGCCTGGCTGAAGACGGCTGCAATGCCAGAAACCAGTCCTAGGAAGCTTGTTTCCGGTCCAGGGAAGGCATGGCTTGGTAGTTCGGGCTGGACTGTTCCCATGAGGCACAGGGTCAGACTGATTTACATATGGCCATGTCGGAACTGGGGTGGCAGAGGGGGCTAAAGATCTGTGATGGATTAAACCCAGATCTGTTGACTGGGTGTGAGTGTTTGATTGGTTCAGATGCTCCGCCCATCAACACCCCCTTTTGTACCGCACCGCAAGGAAAAGGCATGGTCCTGATGAAGGCCAAGGTGGACCCCTGCAACTGATTAGGCAACAGGCCCTGGAGCGTATGCTAACCTTGACGTCAGGTAAGGGCAAAAAAGCTAAGACAGTAATGGTTTCCACAGGTGTGGATGTAGGGGGTGACACACACAGTGGTTGCATGCCCTTCAGGATGGGTCAGTAAGTAGCAGATGCCTGGGTGGGCATGGAGGACATGGCATTGGCACATTGGCACACAAGACCAGGGTCAAACTGGCCATGACACAAAAGACAAAGGACAAACCCCGTCCGGGAAAGGAGAAGAGCACACGGAGAAGGGCACTTCAAAGAAAACTGAGGCTGCACTGGCTGGAGGGGAGGTAGGGGGATTGGGTCAGACAGGACTGGGTACATAGACGATAAGACAGGAAGAAAGCAAAAAGCTAAAAACCAAGGAGCTGCCATGGGAACGACAAAACCACTGACTGCACACTTGATGCTGTCCACAAAAGAAAATAAAGGAGGGGAGAGTATGTAGAGATGTGTAAGTTTCTTCACAGGGAACTTCTGACAAAGAAAGGGCCCAAGGAAGGCTTAAGGTGCCGGTGACAACCAAAAATTGGATAGCGGCCTTCTTGATGTTAAATGCGAAAAGTACTCAGACCGGGATATAGTTCTTTTTAAATACATGGAACGGATGTAATTAGGAAAGCACAGATCACATATGGGGGTTACATTTGGGTGCAGTATGATTACGAGTTCAGGACTTGTTTGACCCTGGGCCCGGAGGCTTAGTGGGGGGAGATCGATTTTGATTTGTGGCAACACACGATGGGCCGGCCAAGTTTATAAAGGCACTATTTACCGCAAGTGGGTTACCCATAGTGTACCACCCCTTTCAAGGGCATCTCACTTAGGGTAGGTTTGGACCTACAATAAAAAAACAAGGTGGGGCACTCGGGGATTGCTGGGACTTTAATAAGGGGCTATGTGCCCAAGAATATTGCAGGTTGAGTTATGAATGCTCCAAATGTGCAGGAAAACCAGCCCCTATGGAGGAGCAGGGGCAGGGCAGGGACAACAAGAGGGACAATGTCCCTCAACAGCAAGGGAACTTTGGTGGGCAACATAACCCTCCCCCCTCTGGTTTGCGGGAGGACATGGGCACATGGGTAAACAGTCAAAATATCGAGTTTTTAATTTCGACCTACACTTATATCGAGTTGCTAATATCGATGGGACAGAATATCGATGTCCAGAATATCGATGGCCAGAATATCGACCCTAAGGTAAGTAATATCGAAATTACTAATATCGATAGCATATATATCGATGTAAGTAATTTCGCTTTACTAATATGTGTTAGAAATATTAGTTAAGTATTTAAATTAATTGTTATAATATGTGTTTAATATGTTTTTATAATTTAAAAATATATAAAAGTAAATAATATGTTTTACTACCACAGCGGGTTGTGGGTTTATAGGGGAATAGGGTGGGAAGTAATTTATTTGTAATTAAATAATTATTTTTCAATGATTAATTTATTTTGCAATTAAATATTAATTGGCAATGATTTATTTTAATTGATTAATTGATTAATTAATTGATAATTTATGTATATTTTTAACTAAATTATATGTTTTACTACCACAGCGGGTTGTGGGTTTATAGGGGAATAGGGTGGGACGTAATTTATTTGTAATTAAATAATTATTTTTCAATGATTAATTTATTTTGCAATTAAATATTAATTGGCAATGATTTATTTTAATTGATTAATTGATTAATTAATTGATAATTTATGTATATTTTTAACTAAATTATATGTTTTACTACTGGAGCGGGTTGTGGGTTTATAGGGGAATAGGGTGGGAAGTAATTTATTTGTAATATTAATTAATTTTGGGTAAAGGGGTATTTTTAGGGTTCAGGGTCAGTTTTCAGTTTTTGGGTAAAGGGGTATTTTTAGGGTTCAGGGTCAGTTTTCAGTTTTTGGGTAAAGGGGTATTTTTAGGGTTCAGGGTCAGTTTTCAGTTTTTGGGTAAAGGGGTATTTTTAGGGTTCAGGGTCAGTTTTCAGTTCTTTGGTAAAGGGGTATTTTTAGGGTTCAGGGTCAGTTTTCAGTTTTTGGGTAAAGGGGTATTTTTAGGGTTCAGGGTCAGTTTTCAGTTTTTGGGTAAAGGGGTATTCTTAGGGTTCAGGGTCAGTTTTCAGTTTTTGGGTAAAGGGGTATTTTTTGGGTTCAGGGTCAGTTTTCAGTTCTTTGGGTAAAGGAGTATTTTTAGTGTTCAGGGTCAGTTTTCAGTTTTTGGGTAAAGGGGTATTTTTAGGGTTCAGGGTCAGTTTTCAGTTTTTGGGTAAAGGGGTATTTTTAGGGTTCAGGGTCAGTTTTCAGTTTTTGGGTAAAGGGGTATTTTTAGGGTTCAGGGTCAGTTTTCAGTTTTTGGGTAAAGGGGTATTTTTAGTGTTCAGGGTCAGTTTTCAGTTTTTGGGTAAAGGGGTATTTTTAGGGTTCAGGGTCAGTTTTCAGTTTTTGGGTAAAGGGGTATTTTTAGGGTTCAGGGTCAGTTTTCAGTTCTTTGGTAAAGGGGTATTTTTAGGGTTCAGGGTCAGTTTTCAGTTTTTGGGTAAAGGGGTATTTTTAGGGTTCAGGGTCAGTTTTCAGTTTTTGGGTAAAGGGGTATTTTTAGGGTTCAGGGTCAGTTTTCAGTTTTTGGGTAAAGGGGTATTCTTAGGGTTCAGGGTCAGTTTTCAGTTTTTGGGTAAAGGGGTATTTTTTGGGTTCAGGGTCAGTTTTCAGTTCTTTGGTAAAGGGGTATTTTTAGGGTTCAGGGTCAGTTTTCAGTTCTTTGGTAAAGGGGTATTTTTAGGGTTCAGGGTCAGTTTTCAGTTTATGGGTAAAGGGGTATTTTTAGGGTTCAGGGTCAGTTTTAGGTTTTTGGGTAAAGGGGTATTTTTAGTGTTCAGGGTCAGTTTTCCCTACTCTTGCACCCACTGGAGTGGGAATAGTAATTATTGTTAAGTAATTATATATTATATATGATTTATCATTTAATTTTTTTATTAAATATGTAGTATTATTTTTTTAATAATTATTACATATATTTAAATATGTTTAAGTAATTAATAAGTATTATTTACAGTTTTTTTTATGTTATTTTAAATTTAAAAAAAATCGATATATTTAACAACGATATTTTTAACATTGATATTAATTTTTCGATATTTTGGTACTTACCATGTTGTACATAGGGCGTCGATATTTTTGCTATCGATATAATTACGCCGATATTTGTGTAGGTCGAAATTCTGTCTGTCGAAATTCTGTCATAGATCTGGGCACATGAGTCTATGAGTCTATAGGAAAGGGCTGGTACGCCAATCAACCAGGAGCAGTTGGAATTTTGGTTGGCTCACTTTGACTTCAGAGAAGATGTTAAATTGCTGCAGGAACATTTTCAGTGGGGTTTTAGGCTGGGATACGAAGGGCCCAGGATGCGCAGGTGGGCCGAGAATTTGAAATCTGCCAGGGCATACAAACAGGTAGTTCGGGATAAGCTTAAAAAATAGATCAAGGAGAGTAGGATGGCTGGGCCTTTTGCTGATTGGTCCCTGAAGGACCTGATCGTATCGCCCATACGAGTGGTTCCCAAAAAGAGAAGAGGCGATTCCGGCTCATAGAATATCTGTCCTGGCCGGAGGGCTCATCGGTCATCGACTTCATAGCGGAAGAGACAGCATCAATCTCTTATTCCTCTGTGGATGTGTCTATGGTATTAGTTGAGGAGGTGGGACAGGGGGCTCACATGGCCAAGAGCGACTTAGAGTCTTCTTTTAGGCCATTGTCGGTACACCCTCAGGATTTTCAAATGTTGGGCATTCAATTTGATTGTCTCTGGTATGTGGACAAGTCATTGCCCATGGGGTGCTCGATTTCATATGCATTGTTTGAGTGCTTCAGCTCCCTTCTACAGTGGCTGTTCACATGATGAACAGGGCACAAGTTGGTGACACACTAGCTGGATGACTTATTTTTCATGGGTCAGACAGGGTCTGCGGGCTGCCAGCAGAAGCTGGCAAGTTTTCAGGAGCTCATGGGGGACCTGGGGGTGCTGCTGGGACCTGGGAAGACATTTGACCCTAGCATGGTTTTGCCCTTACTGGGCATCGAACTAGATTTGTTTGCCATGGAACCACACCCACTACCAGATAATAAACTGACAGTGTACATGCAGTTGGACTCTATGTTGGAAAAGACCAAGGTGACAGTGCGGGAGGTGCAGATCTTACTTGTAAACTTGAAATTTGCAATAACATCTCCCAGTTCTTCGAAGAAAAAATCGAGGGGATATATAAGAAAATTACGAAAGTCACAGGTCCTTTAGAGACTAGGGCCCCTAAGACTCTCCCCTCAATGACCCCCGACAAAACGCTCCATGCAATCCCAGAAGTTACTTTAAAAGACCTGACCACCCTTATTGGTAATATGAAAACTGGCTCCCCCACTGATCTGATCCCTGCAAAAATGATCTCCCCCTTGGTGGAATCACTAGGCCCCACTATTCAGAAGCTTATAAATCTCTCCTTTGCCGAAGGACAACTTCCACAACCTTGGAAAGAAGCGGTAGTGAACCCTATACGGAAAAACACCACTCTTCCCTGGTCAGAACTCTCCAACCTTCGCCCTATTTCCCTTCTCCCTTTCATTAGCAAGCTGGCTGAGAAACACGCTAATACCATCCTTTCCCAATTTATCGAGGCGACAGGGGGCCTGGACCAATCACAATCTGGGTTCAGGCCCAACCACAGCACTGAATAGGCCCTCCTATCTGTGACTGATAAGATCAAAATGTCACAGGATAGAGGAGGGTCCATGATATTAGTGTTGTTGGACCTGTCTGCGGCCTTTGATACCGTGTCCCATAACATCCTTCTCAGCCCCTTGCAGGGAGTGGGGATTGGAGGCTCAGCACTATCTTGGCTGGAGAGTTTCCTTTCCGGGAGATCGCAATCTGTCAGCCTGGGCCCCTATCGCTCCACCTCGAAGGCGCTCACAAAGGGGGTGCCACAAGGCTCATGTCTCAGCCCTACATTGTTCAATGTATATGTGGCCCCTCTTGCTGATATTGTGCGGAAGTATGGGTTCATACCAGTTTCCTACGCTGATGACACCCAGCTCCTCTACCCTTTCAGCTCCCTTGGTCCTACAGTCAAGGAAAATTTTGCTGAGGGTATGAGTGCAGTGTCACATTGGATGGCCGCAAATTGCCTCCAATGTAACGTTGCAAAAACTGAGGTTATGCTCTTCGGCAGGGCGAGCCTCCTCTGGTCTCCTGAATGGTGGCCGCTGGACTTGGGCCCAGTCCCCACATCAAAGCCTCATGTTAAAAATCTAGGGGTAAAGATTGACCAAAAATTGACCCTCAAGGAGCATACCAACCACATTGCAGGACTATGCTTTTACACCATTGGCCTCCTAAGACGAGTATTTCCATATCTTCCTGATACTTACAGGAAGACACTCGTGCAGGCTCTGGTTACTAGCCGCCTAGACTACTGCAACGGCCTGCTGACGCTAGCAAACGCTGATGCAGTAGGTCGTTTGCAGGTGGTCCAGAATACGGTGGCTAGGCTGGTCATGGGTGCGCCGGCTAGGACTCCTTCTAAGCCTTTGCTGGTGGAGCTACACTGGCTCCCGATACGGCAGCGCATCAGTTTCAAAATATGCTGCACGGTCCACAAATGCTTATATGGGGACAGTCCTAAATATCTCTCCCAATCAATTGAACTGTACCAACCTAGCCGTTCACTTCATTCAACCAACCAAGCACTCCTGAAACCCCCTGCAACAAAAAGAGCTAGGCAGGGAGACCGAGCATTTTCATCGGTTGGGCCTGCCTTATGGAACTTCCCACAGAAATGAGGATGAACATCAATCATCTGGCCTTTAGAAAGGCCCTGAAAACACTCCTCTTTCAGGAAGCATTTCAGTCCCTTTAATGCACCTTGAAGACTACGACAATTTTGGCTGGCAAAGCGCGGAGATACCCTTATGGGATTGATTCCAGCGCGATATAAGAAATTAAAATAAAATAAAATAAAATAAATAAGTGTTTTAAAAAATGTAATATTACCTATCCAATCGTCTGCCGACTTCCTTCTCGTGCCCTGCCCTGATATACTGCTCAGGCCCTCCACCGCTCTTACCTGTGCTGGCCCCAGCTGGGTCTGAGCTGTTCCCATCTCACCCAATGGGGTTTGGTGGGCAGCTTACCAAAGGGAGGTGTCGCCCCTGCAGGGATTGAGGAAGTGGTATAGCTCAGGCCAAGGGTCTGCACGTGATTGGCATTGAGGAACTTACTTTTCCACCTGGAGACAGACTTCCTTTGAATACAGGTGCACAGAGGTGAGGTTAATATTATGGCTGTCACTCGGAATAGGATGCTGGGTGGCTGGCCGGTAGTTTGGTATATTTTTGAGTTAAGTTTGTTTTTGTGCCATCGGCAAATCAGGATAAATAGGAATCAACCAGGGCGCCCTTGGTTGAGGCTGTATTGCAAACAAAACAGGTGATGGACAGAATGTGGATTAATGTCACACATTCACCCCAGTCCAAAGATCTGGGCCCAAATCCATCGTTTTTTTGCACTCCACACCACCCTGGGTTAGACAATGGCGATATGCAAATCAGCTCTGACCCTGTGCCCCATGGGAACAGTCCAGTCCGAACTACAAAAGCCATGTCCTTCCCAGAACGGAATCAAGCATCCGAGGACCGGACCGGTTTTGAGGTAACACCTCTCATCAGCCCGGCTAGCTTGACTCCAGTGGTGTGGAGTGCCTGGGACCCACGTCTGAGCATCCCCAGCGCACTTATGGCGGTATTGCAAACAAAACAGGTGATGGACAGAATGTGGATCAATGTCACACATTCACCCCAGTCCAAAGATCTGGGCCCAAATCCATCGTTTTTTTGCACTCCACCCCACCCTGGGTTAGACAATGGCGATATGCAAATCAGCTCTGACCCTGTGCCCCATGGGAACAGTCCAGTCCGAACTACAAAAGCCATGTCCTTCCCAGAACGGAATCAAGCATCCGAGGACTTGGTTGAGGCTGGACATAAAATGTTACTCTGTGGGAGGTTTAGATAGCTAGTTGAGAATAGATGTAAGTTAAGCGTTGGGATGTTAAGGTCATCATTAGGTTAGTGTAGCAGGGTTAGAGATAGACAGGGGGTATGTTGGGGGGTCAGAGAATTTAGGAAAGGAGGATCAGTGGCCATAGGTAACATGTTGTCTAGTGAGGTGTAGTTTTGTAAAGGTGTGAAGGCCTAGGGTTTGTTTTGTGATGTTTCAATAAAGAAGCCTTTTTCATACCCAAAATTGCGTACATGGTCTGTGCTGCTCCTCTCTCACCCAAAGGGGTTTTGCA
This sequence comes from Lissotriton vulgaris, assembly GCF_964263255.1. NCBI lineage: Eukaryota > Metazoa > Chordata > Amphibia > Caudata > Salamandridae > Lissotriton > Lissotriton vulgaris. Next base: position 1,670,963,172 of record NC_141685.1, on the reverse strand, counting down.
CAAATGTTGCCTTATTTTCCACTGTGGCCATTGGAGAACAATACTCTTTGATGAACCATGCATAAAATGAGTACTCAAGCAACATTGAGTAAACAAGGTCTGGCTAAATTGGGGAATCTGTTCCCAGTTGGTGTGCCTCTCTCACTCAAAAAGACAGCGCCTGTGATAGGTTTTACATTTCCCCACCACTTAATTTACTTAACAATGATGATGCATAAGTTAGCATAACGTGTCTAACCGAAGAATGTGCTGCATAAGTATTTAGATTAATGGGTTATTCTGTGTTTCCACTGACACTTTCTTAGCTTAGCTTCTGTGCCGCCATCTTGGGGACATGTCTCCACTGTCAGGCTGCAAACCCCCCTCCTTTGTGAACAGAGAATCCCTGAGCTAAGCATTTCGCATTTTGGTTTAGTAGTTGCAGAAAACTAACAACGAAACGTTATCAAAATGTTCTCATGCCCGGGAGAAGCGAAGTCTCAGCTCTGTGGCCTTGGGGGGAAGATAACCGTGCCATCCTCCCGCAGGTGCAGATGCCTCGTGTACGTGCTCATTGTTCACCATTTCTCCAGTCCTGTACTTTTCCATTAGGGGTGTGACTAATGTTGCTGTAACATGAATATAATGGAGAAGGGTCAGTTCTCTCGGCGCACTCCTTGGAGTGAGGTCAGACGGGGTCCCTCTCATGAGAGTCTGGTGGCCTAATAAATATTTTACTAATTCTTCTCCACTGTCTGGCTGGCTTGTTTTATGGAAATAATATATGAGTGAGGTAAGTCGCTCAGGTGGTTTTGAGCCACGCTTATCAGCCTGTTAGACTTTTAGGCATATCACACACTGTGACAATCAGTTAAAGCAACAAGGAACACCTTTCCACAGCCTCCAGCAAGTGCTACCACTTGTTTGAAAGAGGAGTACTGCCAGACAAATTCATTTATTCATGCTGAATTCATCAAAATGAGACCCATGATAGAAATGAAAGCTGAGCATTGGCCCTCCTTGTCGAAGGAGGTAAGGCAATATTGCTGTACAGAAATCAAACACTTTAATAATCAACATAAACTGATTAATTTTAAATTCTTACATAGGATGGTGTTATACCCCATTCAATGGCTAAATTTGACAGTGAAATGGCTGATTTTTCTATAGGTGCCACGGTGAAGGGCAGTTCTTTTCCACCTGGCGTGGAAATGTCCAGAAGCTGCAGTTTATTGTGGGTAGCAGATGGGAATTATGGGGAGAATGGTGAGAACCCTACTACCTGCGATACATATAGCTCAATTACTGAATGATGTTAAAATCATTCCTAAGAACCACCGCCATTTCATATCTATGTCCTTACTAACTGCAGAGCTAGGAGTAGCAATGCAATGGATAAAGGGAGGAGCACCTACGGTGAAAGAATGGAAACAAGAGGACTAGCATTCCAGAATGAAACACCTGATTGCAAGATGGAGAGATGTCTGGGATCCATTAAGGGCACATCTTTTGTCAAATGATGAATGTGGTACTAGATTTGACAATGTACCACTGTCTGACTAACACTCAACCGACAATTTTATCTTGGAAAATAAGACCAGCAGACAAGAGTTGGCTACATCTACTAGGAAGTACAAAGTTGACCTTGAATGGGAGCAGCCGGGCAGATGTTTAAGATTGTCCTCTACAGCTAACGGAGTCCTTGCTGTAACCTGGGTAATTAAGATAACTCTTGGCAGCATGTGATGCTAAGTAATCAACATTATACTGTGTAATGGATGGATCAACAACATCAAATAAAGTATTTAAAAATAATGATTACATTAAATAACATTTTAAAATGAAAACAAAAAAATATATATAACAAAGTGTTGGATCTTGGGTAGGAGTCTGATTTACTATTCCCGCTCGAACATAAGCACCAGCTGGAAAAATGTTGGGCTTTGGAGGGGTTAGACACGTGCCGGATGTGATGAAACCTTCTCAAGTCCTGACAGGTTTTTAGTGCGACTAATATGAGGGCATTACTCTTCTCTCTGCTGACTAAAAAGAAAATGCTTGGATTTCTAGGAATGCAAATGCCTTTACCAACCTCACTAGCTAACCAATAAGCATCTACTTGCAAACAGCTTTAATCACCAGAAATAGATGAAATAAAAAAGATACCTCATACTCTCCTGTCCCAATTCATAAAATCATCAAGCAGAAATTCAGCCTGGAAACCGCGGCCATGCATGTGTAGTATGATGCCTTCTAAACCATGGATGACGGTAGGGACCTGAGCGTTGCGAGATGGTTTAGAGCCTTGGCAATGAGGATGAGCATAAGAGGAAAGGTTGGGAACTTGTTCTTGTCTTATGTAGGTGAAAGATTTCAACTTGTAAGAAAACTGAAACGTTGAGGCTATTGGCGACCCATGCGGGGCAACACCTGTAACATGTGCTGTATCATTCAAGTTAGACAGCAGGATGAGCTCAAAAAGAGAAGAGTCAACAAAACATGATAATTCCTCTTCTCGTAACCATTCCAAGACGTGCCTGCATGCATATGCATGCATCTTGGACGGAGTTTGGAATATTTCATTATTCTCTATCATTCATGCATCACCAGTGCACTATTTCTCAATGCAGCGGCCATCTTAGACCAATGAAGATGTATAAAACATGCCAAAAGCATTGACAAGACCAATAGCTCTGCAATGGCATATTAAAGATCAGACCTATTGACTTTGCCAGTGCCTGTTCTGTCTGTCGAGGAAACTCTGCACCTCCCCATTGTACTCACACTATTGTTCATAATGCTAACATTGAATGTAACAGTTGTGGCCCTTTCTCTGCAATCCATTATGGCTTTGTCACATCCTGCTTTTCCTGTTATCCTGGATCTGGGTTATGCAAAGCTCTCTGGAGTTATTTCTAATTCGATTTCACTAATACAGTCCACTTTTTATAAACCACCAAGTAGAGACTATAAAGGGAATTTCTCAGGTTAAATATATTTACAGATGAATGTGTTGGTGCCTTTGTGACTTTTTCCTTCTGGTAAGTGTTGGTGCTACTTAAGTAAGGGCACCCTTCTGTAACCCATGCCATTGCTTTTGTGACAGACGATATACCTTCTGGAAGGAATGACCCTTCATTCTGGAAGGTAAAGGCTGAACTCCTACATCCAGACCTTGACACACTTATGATGTCATACATTAACAAGAGAACACCAGGCCTCCTGATCATTGTAGTAACGCCTCTTACACTTTTCTTGAATTAATCATTGATTCATCTTAAGAAACAGGTGTATTTTACCACATAATTGATACGCTTTATTCCCCTATCACTAATGATGAAGACCTGCATAAAATTCTAACTGCCATATTTGTAGTGGTACATTTTCATCAGCAAACATACCTGAAGGAAAAACAGAGAGCTAAACGAGTTCCTCTTCTTTGCAGTTAAGATTCCCAGGTTAGGGATTCGGCAGATTTTTGGTTGCTAATACCTTTGCCCCCATTTGACAAATTGTTTGTGTCTGATGGAAAGTTCTGCAGTAATTGGTTAATGGGGTGCAAAGAAAAAAGCGGTGTCTCAAAATGCGTTTTTCAACAACGCATTTTTCATTGACTTTTGTGTTACACGTAGCCACGAAAATGGCTGAATCGATTTTAAAGAAATTTGGCAGGTATATACAATATGGTGTGCAGATGATCCTGTTGGGTAGTACAGGTAAGTAAGGTAAGTCTTATGACATGTATAAGGTATTTTACCTTAGTGGTATATGTAGCCTCTATAGTTGAGTGAACTTTTGCTGTATTTCGCAAAAGTACACTGGTACATAGCGATGACAATCCATTATGTGATTGGCTAATAATTGCCTTTACAAAAGTTAAAGACAGTCATATTTTTTTAGTACACTTTGGCTGTGTTCTCTGTCAAGCCCTTAGATATAGGTAAGTATTAGGTTTTATATTTTTTCCCTACCTATTAACACTTTGAAAAAGTGATAATAGGTAGGGAAAATTCTTTATGAGTTTCCATATATCCTTACAGAAATGCACAGCAGTACTTTCCCAGGAAGTACCATGGTATTTAATAATAATTGTAAAAAGAAATAGGTTATAAAAATATGTTAAAAATTTTAAAATACACTGTATTTTACAAGTATAGTGTACTAGAGAATGTTTTCAGTTTTTTACATATTTAATTCTGTAGAAAAAAGTCTACAGAGTACCGCAGTGAAACCTACAAATTAACGCAATACTTAAAATCTTTTTGTTTTTAAAGCTTGGTTCTCCGTAAGTTGATGTAAAAATGTATAGAAGAATATAAATACATATCTCTACCTATTACTACTGTAATGAAGTGGTAATGGATTTTAGGGAACAGCAACACAACCTAATACTTGCCTATATTTTAGGTCCTTACCCAGAGCGCAGCAAAAGTGTGCTGAAAACTACATGGCTGCCTTTTACGTTTTGTAAAAAAGCCATTATTTAATCATGTTCTGCCTTGTGATCGGCATGTATTGCGGTATACTGCAAAGTTACCATAGTATACCGCACCACAATAAATTACTAATTATTTCAACACTTATAACTTTAATACTACTTAAACTATTTACATCTCCTATCAAAAATTAACAGCTACACCTTATAATCTACATTCCTGCCACATTACATCTACATTTGTCAACCCACTTTCACGCTACATCTAATTCAAGTACAACATTCCACTCTCCACCACTCCACTCTACCCCACTCAATTCTACACCACTCCACTGTACTCTATGCCACTCAACACCAATTTACTCAACCCCACTCCCCTCTACGCCACCCCACTGTACACTATTCTACTGTATGCAGCTAAGGTACGCTCTATGCCACTCCAATCAACACCACTCCAATGTACTGTACCACTCTACACCACTCCACTGTACGCCACTCCTGTTTGCTACACTCCAGTTTACGCCACTCTACCTTACCCCACTCCACTGTACACCCCTATACTTTATGCTAGTCCACTGTATGTACGCAATTTCATTATACGCCATTCTGCTGTACAATATTCCACTGTATGCCACTCAACTCTACATCATTCCACTCTACCCCAATTCACTCGACCCCACTCCACTCTACAACACTCCAGCATACGCTATTGCACTCTATGCTACTCCATTCTATGACACCCCACAGTATGCCTCTCCCCATTTGCCACTCCACTCAATGCTATTCCACTGTACACAACTCCACTCTACGCCACTACACTCTATGCTATTCCACTCTATATCACTCTACTTTATGCTACTCCACTGTAAACCACTCCACTACGTGCCACGCCACTCTATGCCACTCCACTCTACGGCATTACAGTCTATGTCTCTCCACTGTACGCTACTCCACTATACACTATTCTACTGTACACAACTACACTCTAGGCCACTCCACTGTGCTCTATTCCACTCTATGCCACTTCATTGTACACGACTCCAGTCTATGTGACTCCGCTGTACACCACTTTATTAGAAGTCACTCCATTATACGCTATTACACTTTAAGCAACTACACCCTACACTGCTCCACTGTACACTATTTTACAGTATGCAACTATACTCTACACCATTCCACTCTATGCCACTCCACTCCACTCTACACTATTCCATGCTTCGCCAATCCACTCTACCCCACTCCACTTTCCTCACCACTCAACTGTATGCTATTCCACTGTACACTGCTCCACTATATGCCACTCCACTGAACACCACTCCATACTACGCCACTCCACTGTATGCTATTCCACTCCATGCCACTCCACTCTGCGCCACCCCAGTCTAAACCACTCCACTTTTCGCCACGCGGCTCTATGCCACTCCACTCTATTCCACTCCAGTGTATGTCGTACCTCACTCCACTGTACGCCACTCTACTTTACACTTTTCCACTGTATGCAACTACACTCCATGCCACTCCAACCTACTCTATTCCACTCTATGCCACCTCACTCTCCATCCAACTCCACTCTACACCACTCCACTGTGTGTCATTCTACTCTATGCCACTCCACTGTACTCTACTGCAGTCTATGTAACTCCTCTGTACCCCACTCCACTCTACGCCACTCCATTACCCGCTATTACACTTTAAGCAACTATACTCTACACTACACCACTCTACGCTATTCTAGAGAATGCAACTACACTCTACGCCACTCCACTGTACACTATTACAATCTATGCCGATGCACTATACCCCACTCCATTGTAAGTCATTCCACACTACGCCTCTCCACTGCACGCTATTCCACTCTATGCCACTTCACTGTATGCCACGCCACTCTATATGACTCCACTCTGTGCTATTTCACTGTATGCCACTCCCCTCCCCGTACGCCACTCCACTGTATGCTATTCCAGTGTCCAGTACTCAACTTTACCACACTGTCTTATGTCACTCCACTCTACACAATTCAACTGTACGCTATTCCACGCTACTCCACTCCACTCTACACATCTCCAGTCAAAGCCACTCAACTCTGTGCTACTCCACTCTATGCAACTCTACTACACACTATTCAAATGTACATCTCCCCAATCTACACCAATTCAATCTATGCTATTCCACTCTATGTCACTCCACTCTACATCATTGCAGTGTACGCCGCTCTAGTAAACCCAACTCCATTCCATGACACTCCACTGTACTCCACTCAATGGCACTGTACTCCACTCAACTACATTACACGCCCCTCCACTATACCACACTATACTTCACTGTATAGCACTCCACTGTACAACAATGTACTTCTGTCAATACGAGTTTGCAGCACTCTACTTTACTCTATGTCACAGTACTACACTGCACTCATGCCACAAAACTCTACACAACTACCTCTATGCTACTTTATCCCACTTTACTATACTCTAATCTTTGAGAGCATACTCCACTATACTCCACTGTACTTGATGAAGCGAGTTTCAGAAAATATTTTATTCTGACTCGTGGATTTAATCTCCTATAACATGAACTAATTTATTAATGAGCTTTTGCATGATTTGTTGTATTAATCAACTTAGATTAAGTTTGCATCACACACGAACACGCGGGAACTAATAACATGTGCTCTTGTTGCATTTGCGAGTCTGTTTTGTAACACATGATTAATATTGTTTTGTTTGTCAAGTTTGACCTTTTGTCTTTGTCACTATTAATATGCGGATGATTATTCATGGCATGTGCCTTTTATATGTGCTTACATGTTTGTCCTATGTTGTGTTTGTCTGTCTGTGTATCATTTAATCATCTTTTTACTCTTTCAGAAACTTAAAGCTGGACTATATGAAGCATGGTAGATATTTTATGTGTTGCTTTATTTGTTTGCTTTTGCTAGATGTCTTTTATTAGTGGGTTAATTGATAATTAGTAATGGTCGGGTGGTTACAGAAGGGTTTGTTTTACCTGAATTAATCACTCTTTTGTGTTTGTTTAAATACTAGCCCGAGAGTGGTTTGTGGCCTAGTTCTGATTCTGAAGAAAAGTTGGTCGGCCTGTACGTGAGCAGAGTTGGAGCCAAGTGCAGTCATCTTGGAAACTTTCCATGGAGAATTATGTTTTTGCGCTTTACCTTTGAAAAGACTGTGGCTCTGACAATGGAAACTTATTCATGAACTGCTCTGGATGTTCTTTTTACAAGGCCGAGGAAGTGACAGGGATGATTTTGCCGAGCTTTGGTGGAAGCTTGAGAAGCAACTTTTAAAATGTTGTAAAACGCTCGGAAGTCGTTGTCATCTCATGTCAATGAACAATAGTATGGTGACGTTCATACCCTAAAGAGGTGGTTTTGGTGGTCTGACAGCCATCATCCAATCAGAGTGCTGAACTTTTTGAAAGAAATACATTTTAAATGATATAAAAATTGGGCCTCTTGAAGGGAACAGGGCTGACTGTTTCCTGAGGGCGAAGTGCTGTCCGATTTCCTTTGGATCGTAAGCATTCAACTGTTTGTTATATTTTTTTTTCTTTTCAGGTCAGAAAGCTAACTTAGGGAATAGGGTTTATGTTTTCTTTAATTCATTATTTTATGCAATGCTGAATTGACAGTTATCTTTGAGCCAATGATTAATGATTAAGTCTGAATTAATAAAAACTAAATGTTTGACATTAATAAAGTGCTAATAAAGTTTATGCAATTATGAATTTTAAATAAACTTTTAAAATGACAAGCTGGTCTTGTTTATTGTAGTTAGTTTCAAAACAACATATCAGATCCATTCACCTCATGATTCAGCTGCTCTGTTATTTCTATGGGCCTGGTATTGATTGGTAAGTTTGGTGGTAGATAGTGACATCATTTATGCAGAATTTTAGTAGGAGCGCTGGATCAGTTTTTGGTAGCATTGTACGGTTATATGTTGTTTTTGACATGTATGTTACATATATGTTGGTATAGACATAGGATTGATGTTTAACAATTGTCAAGTTTTGTCAGATTGTTATATGTAGTCGTTAGGATTTTTTCCAGCAGTGTGAAAAATTCCTGGTTATTTGCCGGCAAAGGTAGTGTGACTAGAAGAGTTACACAGTGCATTTGTTCTGTTTCAAAATTGTGGCATAGAATATATCACGTGTTGTGGACGTACAACACAAGTTTAGGGACTCTAGATTGTCTGGTTAAATGTTATAGTGAGGATTGCCTATGAAATCGTAGCATTAAGTATAGGGACTTGTTGCCCGTTTTAAAACTTTTTGTGAAAAGAGTAGTAGGATTTATCCAAGCTTGAGAGAAGGGTGAGATAGCATTGTCTATTCTTATCAACGTTTGACGTTTTCTGTGGTTGGTTCAAGTCCTGCCAAGTTCTCGTGCGTGAATGAACAGGGTTTTCGTATGTATGTGTGAATAAATGATCGTATAGAAATAGCGTTGTCTATTTTATGCGTAGAGTGAGTTCTGTATGATTGTAAGGCTATCACTTTGTTAGAGAAACAGACAAGTGGTTTGTTTATTCGTAGTTACTAAATTAAAAATTCATTGGAAAGTTTTGCTTAAAATGGCGCCATGAAAAAGTTTTGTGAAGGAGGGGTGAATTTACGGAGTAACACACAAAGAAGCTGCAGCGGCAGCCTACGTCATTTGGTTCGCGCTGTGATTGGGTAACATACGTCACAGAAAGCGCATTGATTGGCTCACGTGACTGTGACGAGCTGGTACCAGATTGGTCAGTTCTGAATACTGTATTTCTATTGGAAGAGCAAGGTGGTGACTTGGCTTAACCTGATTGGCTTGTTGGTGTCTTTCGCGCACGGATTGGTTGGAATAGCGGAACACCAGAAAACATTTTCGAAGCTTACGGAACAGTATTTTTGACTTAAAATCATGAGTTATTGGAGCGATAATGTAAATAAAAAGCCTTCATGGTTTCAGAAAATGAAAAATTATTTTAAACCTGACAAGAAAATTGAAACGCGTGGTGGTAAATTACTTCATAAGTACAAAACACCTGCAGCCTATATGGAAGGTGGATATGGCTATCATACTGTAATTTGGTTTGATAATTGGATGCATTACACTAGAAATGATGGTGTATTAGCCTGGCCAGAAGATGGGTCATTTAATCTGAAAGTTTTGAGAAATTTGAGAGAAAAAATGATGGATCTTGTGCCGAAGCCAAGACCTACTCAATTTGAGGCATTAGTTGAATGGGAGGTTGAGATGATGGAGCTTGAGCGTGAAAGCAAATGCTTAGCACCTAGAAATTCTAAATACATTTTAAATAGAGAAACACATGAAGATAAAGTGAGACGCTGGAGAAAGGCAGATATGTGTGATGGTCTGTTTCCAGTGAGAATAATGATTACTGAAGATTTAGAACAAAAGACAGCCGGACGGAGAATTGATGAGGAATTAGATGATGCGGTTTTAGAAGACATTTATGCTACTAAACGCAAACCGCCACCTTATCAAGCAGGCTCTCAACCTACTCCGAGAGTTTCTACAGAAACTTCTCCAAGTGCACCTCCTAGAGAAGCTGAGGAAGGTTCTCCCAGATTTTTAAAATTACCTGAAAGGGCAGGGTCAGTAAATAACTGTAGCACACCTAGAGAAAATAGATTCCAGCAACAGGAAAAAAGAATACCTGTTATTCCAGAAATTTCTAGTTACAATAAAGCAAAAGAAGATTTAATTCAACAATTGACAAAAGGTATGGAAGCAGTGACAGTACCAGTAACTATTGGTCCTGTTGTACCGGTTTTTGATCAAGGAGACAATAGGCAAACAGCTTTAACAGTTCCATTAAATGCAGAAATTCAAAAAGTTGCTGAAAGATTTTATTCAGAACTTTCAGAGATTCATAGAGAAAAATCTATGATGCCAAATTTAACATTAAATGGAAGTTTGTCAAGTTCGCAAACACCAACTGTGGTAGATTCAGATTCAGGTTTGTCAGAGAAAAGCTTACACAGAACAGAATTATGCCAAAATGGAATGTCCCCTGAAGCTCCTGATTATAAAAAGCTTGATGTTGCTAAATTAAAAGCTGATTTTGAAGATTTAATCATTGGCACAATTGGTACTGACAGTTTGAAATTGTATCAGGATGATGAATTGTTATTTATCTGCAAAAGTATTCAGTGGAAAACTAAAAACAGGTATGAACAACTGGAAGAAATGGCTGCTGAGTTAGAAATTGACTTGAGCAAACAGAAACATTTCCAGAAACACTACAGGGTGGATTTTTCTGAAAGAGACATTGACAATCGGAATCCTGCTGGAAGAATGACACATATAAGAGAATTAATAAGTTTTCTTAGAAAATTAGGTGAATTAGGTAAATGGAGAATAAAGTGGTCAAAGAAAGAACAAGATAAAAGATTGAGAAACAATGTAGTTTCAGAATTTCCAATGAGAGAAATAGCTGGAGGAGGGTATGTTCATGTCCCTTGGTCCAGTTAGGATATTCTCCAGTTTACTAATGATTTTCCACGCCTGAGAGAAAAGCCAGTTGAATGGTATCGACAGGTAGACAGATTTATAAAAGTGTCAAAAGTTCTGTGGATTGATCTAGATGGTTTCTTTGACATTGTTGTCCCATCAGATCTTTGGACAGAATGTAAAATTTCTGTGGATTGGCCAAAAGAAGAGCCTCCCGAGACCCAGTTACAGGTGCTCCCGCAAAGGATGTCATGGATATTTATAATAAAGTAATTTACTGGTTGAAAGCAGAAATTCCCCCGAAAGAAGTGGACTGGGTTAAAATAGACAGAACAAACCAGGAACCAAAAGAATCAGTTCACTCATTTTATGAAAGGTTACTGTTAGTCTTTAAACAGTATAGTGGCTGCGAAAAATTAAGTGAAAAAGATATGAGCCACTTTATATACAGATTTGTATATGGCCTGAGACCTGAAATTGGTGACATGATTAGAAATGAAATTGTCTGTTGGCAAGCACTTTCAGTTGATGAAATCCTGAGAAAAGCAAAATATTGCAGTTATGAGATAAACGCAAAGCAAAAGAATCGCAAGGAGAAGGCGATGTGGGTACAAGTGAAGGTAGCAGAGCAGCAACAACAACAGTTAGCTTCTATGCAGCAGCAGAATAAGGGAAAGTTCAAGAATAATTTTAATAATAATAAGCCAAAATTTAATGTAAATGTTGAAGAGCTGAAACAAAAGCTCCCATGTTTTAATTGCGGCGAAATTGGACACTGGAAACGTGTAAAAACCCGTCCAGAAATTTTAAAAATAATTAGTTGAATACACAGGTGCAGTGTGAGTTAAATCCGCAGCAACAGCAACAGCTACAGCAACAATTAAATGAATTAAGTCAGCAGCGACGACAGATAGCGAATCAGCAGAGCCAGATTCAGCAAAGCCAGTTTCAGCAGAACCAGGTACAGCAAAGTCAAATTCAGCAGAGTCAGGTACCTCAAGCACCATTCCCTGGTAGTGCTAACACACAGAGATTTTCTCCTGATACAGGTTTCTGTGGAGGTAATTTGGTAAATAATGTGTCAAAAGTTAACATGTCAAATGCTTCTCAATTTTGGTTGAAAGACAAGGAAGAGAGTGATTCATCAGAGGATTACTCATGACGGTGCCTGAGAGAGGAAGAAGAGTGTGTGCTTGGACCCACTCTTGGGGTAGATCAGTCTGGTCCATTTGTGAATGGGAAAGTAAATGATGTAGATGTTACCTTCCTTGTGGATACAGGTGCTACCCGTTCTACTGTTAGATCAGCAGAAATAGAAAATCTTCCTCTCTCTGGGGAGTCTATCCAAGTTGTAGGTGTAGCTAACCAGCAAATTAAAACAAGTCTAACAGAGCCAGTAAAAGTAGAAATTGGCAACTATAAAGATAAACATAGATTTCTAGTTTGTGACAACAGTCCTGTGAATCTGTTGGGTCGTGATATATTGTGCAAAATAAATTGCAAGATATATTGCTCACCAGATGGCATTGAAATGCAAACTGCAGAAGAAGATGGGCTTTATAAATTGACTATGCTAATGGTTGATGAGGCGAAAACATTATTGTTTCCTGTGTTCGATAAAAATGACTTGCCAGAGGAGCTCAAAAAGCCAGTTAATCCAGCAATTTGGGACCTAACCGGTAATGATATGGGTCTCATGAAAAATATAGAACCAGTAAAAATCACTGTTAAGCAGGGAATAGATTTTCCAAATGTTCCTCAATACAAAATGAAAGCTGAGACAATTGAGGGTGTCATTCCAGTGATTGAAAAATTCATAAGTCAAGGTGTGTTAAAGGAAATTGAGAGCAGCCCATGTAATTCACCGATTATGGGTATTAAAAAGCCAAATGGAACATACAGAATTGTTCAGGACCTAAGAAAAATTAACCAGATTGTTGTTCCATGTTGTCCCATTGTTCCAAACCCTGCAGTAATTCTTTACCAGATTCCACATGATGCGGAATGGTACACGGTTATAGACCTGTATAACGCCTTCTTTACTGTCCCATTACATCCAGAAAGCCAGCAAATGTTCGCTTTCAGGTTCCAAAATAGGATCCTAGCATGGTGTCGTATCCCTCAAGGGTATACTGAAAGTCCATCTATCTTTAATCAATTGTTAAAGAAATCCCTGGAAGATCTGGTATTGCCTGGTAATTCTACACTGGTACAGTACATTGACGATTTGCTTGGGGCAACCAAAACACAAGAAAATTGTGTTACTGATACCATTACTCCGTTAAATCGTTTGGCAGATGAGAGACAAAGTGTCACCAGCAAAATTGCAGTTTTGTAAACAAGAAGTGAAATATCTTGGTCACAGAATTGCAAAGGGAACGAGAAAAGTGGCAGTTGAGAGAATCAAAATGATTCGAGCAATACAACCACCGACAACACAAAGACAAGTGAGAATGTTTTTAGGAATGGTTGGTTACTGTCGACAATGGATTAGTGGATTTTCAGTAATTGCAAAACCACTTCAGAGATTAACAAAAGCAGACATAAAAGATCCAATTAGTCTGTCAAAAATTGAACTGGAAGCTTTTGAGCAGTTAAAAAAGAGCTTATGTGAAGCTCCTGCTCTGGGTATGCCAGATTATGAGAAAGAATTTGAACTCTACTGCAGTGAAAGAGAAGGTTGTGCATTGTCTGTGTTAATTCAGAGGCATGGTAAGTTGAGAAAACCAATTGCGTATTTCCCAGCTGTTTTGGACCCTGTTGCAAAAGCTTTGCCAGGTTGCTTAAAAGCAGTGGCCGCAACAAGTGTAAGTCTTGAACAAAGTGAAGGCATCATTATGGGATTTCCTGTAAAGGTATATGTACCTCATTCAGTTGAAATTCTTCTTACCAGAAGCAAGACTCAACACCTGACAAGTAGCAGATTGACAAAATACGAAAAAACAATTCTGGGATCAGACAATGAGTCAATTGTAAGGTGTGTGAATTTGAACCCTTCCACACTATTACCAGATGGAGTTGTTACTGAGGTGAGTAATGAAAATGACATTGATCATGAATGTATAGATGTTGTAGATTACTGCACAAAACCAAGACAGGACATAAAAGATATTCCTTTACCTGAATCAGACATAGTCTATTTTGTAGATGGATCTTGTTTGAGGAATGATGAAGGGATTCTGAGAGCAGCATACTCAGTGTGCACAGTCTCGGATGTTGTTGAAGGTTCACCTTTGGATGGAATTCATTCTGCACAAATTGCAGAGCTGATTGGCCTAATTCGAGCATGTGAAAGAGCAGCTGGCAAAAGAGTAACCATAGTGACTGATAGTCAATATGGTTATGTTGTTGTTCATGATTATGGACAACTGTGGTCCCAAAGAGGTTATTTAACTTCTGCAGGAACACCAATCAGAAATGCAAAGCTGATCAAGAGATTAATTGATGGCATTCAGTTACCAGAACAAATTGTTGTAGTCAAATGTGCAGCTCATAAGAAAGGTGATGATTACATCACCAAAGGAAACGCATACGCAGATGAGATTGCGAAATACTGCGCCAAAAACAATTATTCAATCAATCGGGGAAAAGACGAAAGTCACACAATGAATTCTCTCATGCTAATTTCTGTAGTTGAAACATGGCAGGAAGTAAAAGATTTACAAGATGAGGCAAGTGAAGAAGAGAAAAACACATGGTTAAAAAATGAATGCAGGCAAAGAGAGGAAGATGGCATTTGGGTTTACAAAGATGGAAGACCTGTTATGCCAGACTGCATGATTTCTGACATGGCACGGATGTACCATGGTCCAGGACATTTAGGGAGAGATTCCATGATTAGATTATTCAGAGAAACATGGTTTAACACCAAATTTAGAATAATTGCGGAGTCACTTTGCCAAAGATGCTTGACCTGCCAACAGATGAATCCCAACAGAAAGACTGTTGTAAGTTTGGGAACCATAGGACGGGAGGGTGGTCCTTTTACCAGATTACAAATGGATTTAATTGAAATGCCGATGCACAACAGACTGAGATATATTTTGGTATTTGTCTGTCTGTTTTCAAGATGGGTGGAAGCTTTCCCAGCTCGTCATAATGACTCAGTCACTGTGGCAAAATAGCTTCTCAGGGAAATCATATCTAGATACGGATTTCCAGTCACAATTGAAAGTGATTGCGGAACTCATTTTGAGAACAGACTGATGAAACTGATTTGTGAAGCTTTGAATATTCAACAGAAGCTGCATTGTGCTTACAGACCAGAAGCATCAGGTGTTGTTGAACAAGTAAATGGAACTATTAAGAATAGGATTTCAAAGATGTGTAATGCCACAGGAGTGAAGTGGACTGATGCACTTCCACTTGTTCTAATGTCAATGAGATGCACTCCAGAGAAAAAGACAGGTCTTAGCCCACACGACATTGTGATGGGTAGAGTGATGAGACAAGCATTTGTTCCAGTTGGCAAATTAATGAGTATTAATGATAGTGCAATCATCGAATATTGCCAGAACCTGTCTGATGTAGTCATTTCTGTGTTTCATCAGGTGGGAACAGATGTAATCTCAAAGGAGAAAGTACAAGCTCATGATTTGTTACCCGGAGACTGGGTACGGACCAAAGTTCATCGAAGAAGAATCTGTTTAGTCCCGAGGTGGCAGAAAGCAAGACAATTTATTTTAGTTACAACAAATGCAATCAAGTGCAAAGGGCTAAAAAGGTGGATTCATGCTAGTCATACGATTCGTGTGCCACCTCCTGAAAATCCTGATGAAGACAGTGAAGCAACAGCTGATTCAGATTCAGAAGGAGACCCAGAAGATCCTGAGTCTGATGATCAACAAGAAAATCAACATCAAGAAATTCTAGATGAGAGTCAGAACTTGAATGAAGAAGATCTGAATATCGAAACCGGAAATCGAGGTGTTGATGATGATGATCTGCTTGAAAAAGAGTCTCTGAAAGAAAAGGGAGATTCAGAAGAAGCAGAAGATTCTGAGCGAGACAAAAATCTGAGCCAGAGTATTGAAAGGCAAAAAAGTAACTCTGTGATCAAGAGCAAAAAACCTGAGACTGGGAAGCTGAAGGTGATTCCTGAAGAAGAAGAAGAATTACCAAGTACCAGTAAAGGTATTGTTTTGAATGGAGTGAAGCTGCCGAGTAAAGAAGTTCCTAGGTACAGGTTTGAAGTCTCAGATACAGATACTGATGAAAGCGATGAAGAATCTGAAATAAGAAAATTCTGAAAAAGAGCTTGGAAAGCTGAATGTAACGAATGTGTGCCAAAGAAAAAGGTCTTGAGAAAAGGAGACATTTGGCCTGAAGACAATTTAAAATTCAAACTAGTGAAGAAATCAAAAGATCAAATCAACAAGGTATCTAGTCAGGGAGGTGAACTTGAAAAGAAAAACGAAAACAAGAAACTAGAAGTAATCACTCGAAAGACAAAGAGAGTAGTAAAGCCAAATCAGAAATATAAGTCCCCAGAGTGGACCTATATCATTATTCCACCAATTGTTGAGGTGGAAAGCAGCAGTCAGGAAGATTTGGAACTCAGTGACAAGGATTGAAATTGTTAGAAATTTTAGATAAGGGTTTTGTTTCCTGGCATAAGGCTGAAGAAAATGTGTTAGGTAACTTTTTGTTTCCTGGCATAAGGCTGAAGAAAACTTGTTAGGTGACTTTAGGTCGAAGAAATTGTGTTTTAGTTGGAGAGCACATATTTATGTGACACAAGGTCGAAGAAAAGCTGTTCAGGGATTCATTCTAAAAACAAAATATAATCAATTTTAAAAGGGGAATATATAGTTTGTAGTTACTTACATTTTGAATTTTTGTTTAGTTTTTAGTTTTTAAGTCTTCTAGAAATGCCTAGATCTAATACTTCTAGGTGTTCGATTTTTAAGAGGTGCTGTAAAATGACTTCTATTTGTGTGATATTATTAATTTTACTTTGGTTAATTTTAGCTGTGGTCTATCCTTTTGATGTTAATAAGCAGAAATCCAAGACTAATATAACAAGTAAGGTAGAGCCAAAACTTGAGAAACATGCTGGCAAGTCTAACAGAGTTATTAATCATGATCCAGAGTCTCATCAAGATAGATCTATTGGAGATTACTCAAGCAATTCATTTTCAAGGCTTCTGTCTGAATATGTCAAAGTAATGAATGTCAAAGATTGTTATGTTTGCGTGAAGCTGCCTGTTTCTGTTTCAGAGGGAGTTACATATAACATGTTACCTCTCACTTATGGCATTACTTGTAGTGTAATTGCTATCAAACTGGTCGTCTGGAATATTATTATTCAGACTTTGATGAGGTTTTTGCTAATCTCAAAGTTGTAAATAGCTTGAACAAAGTGAGACCTGGGAAATAGATGAGGGAATTCTTTTTAGTTACTAACGAACTCAATTATGAATATGCCTATAGAAATAATTTAACATGCAAAATGAGAGCTGAAGAGAAAACTTTCCTAAACATGGTTGAGGAGAGAAGGGCTGTTTACAAAAGAAATGAAATGCTTAAACATGCTAAATCTAAGTACTGGCAGATGGAGGATGCAAAACTAAATGGTGTTAATACTAATGCTGCAATTCATATTGATGAACCAGTTAGTGGTACATTTTGTATCAGAAGAGACAATACATTGTATGATAATTATTTTGTGGGTGCTAGTCAATGTGAAGATACATATCGTATCATAGGGGGATGGGGATTTAAAGGTGGTAAGGATCCAATTTTTCCTGGGATCTACTTTATCTGTGGTACTAAAGCATATTTTAGCCTTCCAGACCACTGGTACGGGACATGTTATCTCGGCCTGGTCTTTCCAATTTTTTTTCATGTTGACCGAAATGAAAAAGGTACTTTTGAATTTGGTGAACATCTAAATCTGAATAGATACAAAAGAGAAAGTTTCTCAGAAATCCCGGGAGACATCTTTGGTGCTGTTATTCCTATGGTAGGAATTACCATGAATTCAATCAAAATCAGAAAGGTTTCTACAATTGTAGATAGGTTGTCAACTGATACTGCAAGTGGTTTTCAATTAGTTAGCACAGAACTTGTTGCTACCAGAAGCATGGTTATGCAGAATCGTCTTGCCTTAGACATTCTGCTTGCAAAAGAGGGAGGAGTCTGTGGGGTCTTACATGTCCAGCACTGCTGTACTTATATACCTGACAAAAGTCGGGATATAGAGTTACTTGTTAAAAACATTACACAGTTTCATGAAGAAATAGAACCCATGGAGGAAGAAAGTTTTACTGAGAAAATTGGAAAAAGAATGGAGGCTATCAAAGAATGGTTTTCTGAACTTGGTAGCTCACTCATTGGCAAAGTGTTCTATCCAGTAATTGTCATTATTATAGTGATAATGCTGCTAAAAATTAGTTGTTCGATTCACAAGAGGAGGAAGCATCAGAAAGAAAAGAGAAGGATTTATAAACTCAGAAAAGTACAAGAAAAAGAATATGAGTTAGAGGAAATGCGATGGGTACAGTTTGAAAGAGATGATCAGACAGCAGAAACAGGGGTTTAGGGAGACTAATATCGAGAGAATCCAGTGTGTGTTGTCTCCAAAATGGGTGAAAATTTTTGACATTTTTTGGGTGTTGTTTGGTGATTTTAAAATCACCAGATGAGGGAGTTGATGAAGCGAGTTTCAGAAAATATTTTATTCTGACTCGTGGATTTAATCTCCTATAACATGAACTAATTTATTAATGAGCTGTTGCATGATTTGTTGTATTAATCAACTTAGATTAAGTTTGCATCACACACGAACACGCGGGAACTAATAACATGTGCTCTTGTTGCATTTGCGAGTCTGTTTTGTAACACGTGATTAATATTGTTTTGTTTGTCATGTTTGACCTTTTGTCTTTGTCACTATTAATATGCGGCTGATTATTCATGGCATGTGCCTTTTATATGTGCTTACATGTTTGTCATATGTTGTGTTTGTCTGTCTGTGTATCATTTAATCATCTTTTTACTCTTTCAGAAACTTAAAGCTGGACTATATGAAGAATGGTAGATATCTTATGTGTTGCTTTATTTGTTTGCTTTTGCTAGATGTCTTTTATTAGTGGGTTAATTAATAATTAGTAATGGTCGGGTGGGTACAGAAGGGTTTGTTTTACCTGAATTAATCACTCTTTTGTGTTTGTTTAAATACTAGCCCAAGAGTGGTTTGTGGCCTAGTTCTGATTCTGAAGAAAAGTTGGTCGGCCTGTACGTGAGCAGAGTTGGAGCCAAGTGCAGTCATCTTGGAAACTTTCCATGGAGAATTATGTTTTTGCGCTTTACCTTTGAAAAGACTGTGGCTCTGACAATGGAAACTTATTCATGAACTGCTCTGGATGTTCTTTTTACAAGGCCGAGGAAGTGACAGGGATGATTTTGCCGAGCTTTGGTGGAAGCTTGAGAAGCAACTTTTAAAATGTTGCAAAACGCTTGGAACTCATTGTCATCTCATGTCAATGAACAATAGTATGGTGACGTTCATACCCTGGAAGAGGTAGTTTTGGTGGTCTGACAGCCATCATCCAATCAGAGTGCTGAACTTTTTGAAAGAAATACATTTAGTTAAATTAGTGAGAAAAAATTATATAAAAATTGGGCCTCTTGAAGGGAACGGGGCTGACTGTTTCCTGAGGGTGACGTGCTGTCCGATTTCCTTTGGATCGTAAGCATTCAACTGTTTGTTATATTTTGTTTTCTTTTCAGGTCAGAAAGCTAACTTAGGGAATAGGGTTTATGTTTTCTTTAATTCATTATTTTATGCAATGCTGAATTGACAGTTATCTTTGAGCCAATGATTAATGATTAAGTCTGAATTAATAAAAACTGTTTGACATTAATAAAGTGCTAATAAAGTTTATGTAATTATGAATTTTAAATAAACTTTTAAAATGACAAGCTGGTCTTGTTTATTGTAGTTAGTTTCAAAACAACATATCAGATCCATTCGCCTCATGATTCAGCTGCTCTGTTATTTCTATGGGCCTGGTATTGATTGGTAAGTTTGGTGGTAGATAGTGACATCATTTATGCAGAATTTTAGTAGGAGCGCTGGATCATACTCCACTACTACACTGTAAGCAACTCCACTGAATACTACTCTGTGCCATTCAACTCTATGACAGTCTATTCCATTCCACTCTACCTTATTGTACCACACTCAAATCTACTCCACGCCACTCCACTATACAACACTGTCATCCACTCTTTCACACTTCACTGCACTCCACTCCATGACACTTTCCGACACTCCACAAACTGCCATGCCAGTCTACTCTATGACACACCGCTCTACTCTACAACACTTTACTCCACTGTATGCTACATCAGTCCACTCTACTCCACTCCACGTCACTCATCTGTACAACACACTATTCCACTCTATTTTAGGCCACTTTACTAGACTTCACTTCACTCTACTGCACTACATGACACTTTACCCCACTCTATGTCACTGTTGGACACTCCACCCTACACCGCTTCAGTCTACCACACTCATCTCCAACCTATGCAACTTCACTCTACAAACCTCCACTACACTCTGTCACTATATCACTGTGTACTCCACTCTATGCCCCTACACTACACTGTACAACTCCCTACTCCACTCTATGCATCTACACTTGGCTGTACAACACCCTACTCCACCCTGCAGCCCTTCCCCACACTCTACCACACAGCACTCCAGTGTACTGTACAAGTCACCACTCCAATTTATGACAGTTTATTTGACTCTCCACTAAGCCTCTCCACTGTACTGCACTCCACACCGCTTTACGGTACAGCACACAACTTTACTCTATGACACTTTACTCCACTATATGCTATGCCACTCTGCTCTTCTCCACTCTATGATACTACACTGTAATTGTATGACACTCCTCCACTCTACTGTACAACACTCTACTGAACGACACTAGACTCTATGATTTGAAACGCGTTTATTTAAAAAAAATCATAACAATTCAATGAAAAAAACAAAGGTTAAACCATAGTTATAGTTAGGGAAACTTTATTTATTCTTTCTATACAAACCAAAATTAAACTACACAAATATTAAAAATTCTAAAAGTTATAGTTATACCTTAAACTTATAATCTATGCAGACCCCCACCTGCCACTCTGAAAGCCATGAACTGTGACATGACTTTGGAGTCTGGCATATAGCCCATCCTGTTTAACTTTTATCATATATCATTGGTCAAACTTCTCAATGTGTGTGGCCGCCGTGTTACACTGTTTTATGGTCCGTTTTCTGTTTCTAACATCACACTAATTGTCTCTGCATCGGAACCGGAAGTCGAGGTAACTTGCAGTTGAACCGAGGGGTGAATAGAAGTGTTGCTACTCGCACACTGCTTGTTCATACCAAGCTTACTAGAGACGCTGAAAAGAAACCATTGCTCTGCCTCCGTTTTATTGGTATGTGTTAAATGGCGGGAGAGGGGGAAGAGGCAACTAGTGATTGGGGCAGGTGTGATTTTTGCCGCCCCCTTCCACTGTGAGTTCTCGGCAAACGTGAGATTTGTTTCAAAGGTGGGATCTGCCACTCTGTTATGCGACGCTTAAATGTAGTGCGGCATTAGTGAATGAAGTAAATTATTACAAGCAATGAGGTGTCATTTTCTCATTAACAGGCCTCATATGGCTACAGAGCATACCTTGAAGTTTAATGTCTCCCACTTACTATTGTTAATACATATATCATTTGCTAAGCATTAAGGGCCCTGCATTGTTTTCCATTTATGCATAGGTGTCCACTGTGCCGTCTCTCGGTCACAGCGCACTTTCAGACTGACATTCCCTGAAGTTAGTCATTTACACCTGCTTTGTGTGTGTGCTGTGCAGACAGAATTATGAATCAGTCGCTAGTGTGTTGAGCTGCACAGTAATGAGGACTAATAATTATATTTCTTTGCTATAGAGTGATAGTTTAAAAGGAAATATACCAAGTTTTGGACGGGTGTGTGAGGTGTCGGACAATGAATAGGATTTTTTAATGTCAGTTATTGTGCAGTCATTCTCACAGCTCCAAGCAAGGTAACAAAGTAAGGAAAAGAGGTGGGCTGAAGTTTGAATAATGTTAAATGTGTATATAAAATCAGGGGAAAAGCAATAAAGTTAAATGCACGGTTTCGCAGTAGCTCATAAATCTTGCTGCAAGGCTATATGGAAATCGGTGGTACCTCTAAGACCTGCCCTGCAGGTGTGGGTGTGCACTGCAAACTAATTATGAGAGGCCTGCGGGCTCAAGTTGGGCAGCAACTCGAAAATGTGTTTTTCATTTCAGTTCTAATATCGTTCTCGCTGGAGGCTTCCTTTGTGTGTGTGTTTTTTTTTTATGTTTTTCTGCTTCAGCCTCTGTGTGTGGATCTTACTAAGTATGGGCGCAATATCCGTTCCGCTCGCGGATTTTCGGCAAATTTGCAATCCGCGAATTCTCGCGAATTTGCAGAAAATTCGCGAATCCGCGAGCGGAACGGATCCGGGGGGGGGCAAAAGTTCAAGCTTCAAGCTTGTAACTATTATAGAATGGGGCCGGCAAGCTGCCAGCGCCATTCTAAAATAGTTACTAAGTTAGCTTCAACAGGAAGCACTAATAGAAGCAGATGCTCGAGTTTAACTGAATTCGAGCACTTGCTTTATTTTATCTATTAGTGCTTCCTGATGAAGCTAACTTAGTAACTATTTTCGAATGGCACTGGCAGCTTGCCGGCGCCATTCTAAAATAAAACAGGAGAGGGGCAGAGGGCAGATGGGGACAACAACGAGTGTGGCAGAGGGCAGAAGGGCTCAACAACGAGTGGGGCAGAGGGCAGTAGGGCACAACAACAAGTGGGGCAGAGGGCAGAATGGCACAACAACGAGTGGGGCAGAGGGCAGAATGGCACAAAAACGAGTGGGGCAGAGGGCAGAAGGGCACAAAAACGAGTGGGGCAGAGGGCAGAATGGCACAAAAATGAGAGGGGCAGAGGGCAGAATGGCACAAAACACGAGTGGGGCAGAGGGCAGAAGGGCACACCAATGAGCGGTCTCGCACAAAAAAAAACCCTTGAACACGCAAAGCGCACCACGAACACGCAAATCACCCCGCAAACACGCAAAAAAATTCCACAAATTTTGCGGATCGCGAATTCAGAAATCCGCAAATTCGCGAATCGCGAATTCGCAAAATTCGCCCATACTTAGATCTTACTCGATGTGCCCTGGTTACTTTCAGTGCAAACACACTTAGTAAGGGGTAAATAATAAGGTGCAGCTGCGTAGCGATAAATGAATACGTTCTTTTCATTTTGTTTTGTGTAGCTTCCACCTAAGGCACTTTCAAGGTAATGAGATAATGCTGGGAAATTTTACCTTCATTGGTCTTCCCCCATCTCGCCTGAGCGAAGGGTTGGACTGGAGACCTGGGTTCTGATATGGGCCGGCTTTTGGCATGGCGAGCTAGGCCCAAGCCACTAATCATAAGACGAGCGCACGCAGCGGTCTCAGTTAAAGTCCGCAAACAACAGGGTCCCTCTTATTCTGCTTTAAATATTTTTTTTACTTGCCACAGGTGCCGTTTTACATCCCATCAAACCCCATCCCATCTCCCTCTTACCCTCTGCTGCCACGCACCAGCACGAAAATATTTACAACAAGGGGTGGTGAGGGACAGAGTCTCTGAATTAAGCAGAAAGCTCTCACCCAGTCAAGAGATCAGGGCTAGATCCAACACCGTTTTTTAGCTCACTGCACCATCCCAGTTTCAGAACCTGGCTGTATGCAAATTAGTCTTTTCCTGTCCCAGTGCATGATGGGAACAGGGCAAACCAAACTACAAAAGCCAATTCTTACACTGGGAAGGAAACAAGCTCCCGGGGACCGGTTTCTGGCATTACAGCCGTCTTCGGCCCGGTTTGCTTGAATCCTGATGGTGCAATGAGCAAGGGTCTCACATCTGAGAATACCCTTCCACGCTTAGGGTGGACAAAAATATTTACAACAAGGGGTGGTGAGGGACAGAGTCTCTGAATTAAGCAGAAAGCTCTCACCCAGTCAAGAGATCAGGGCTAGATCCAACACCGTTTTTTAGCTCACTGCACCATCCCAGTTTCAGAACCTGGCTGTATGCAAATTAGTCTGTTCCTGTCCCAGTGCATGATGGGAACAGGGCAAACCAAACTACAAAAGCCAATTCTTACACTGGGAAGGAAACAAGCTCCCGGGGACCGGTTTCTGGCATTACAGCCGTCTTCGGCCCGGTTTGCTTGAATCCTGATGGTGCAATGAGCAAGGGTCTCACATCTGAGAATACCCTTCCACGCTTAGGGTGGACAAAAATATTTACAACAAGGGGTGGTGAGGGACAGAGTCTCTGAATTAAGCAGAAAGCTCTCACCCAGTCAAGAGATCAGGGCTAGATCCAACACCGTTTTTTAGCTCACTGCACCATCCCAGTTTCAGAACCTGGCTGTATGCAAATTAGTCTGTTCCTGTCCCAGTGCATGATGGGAACAGGGCAAACCAAACTACAAAAGCCAATTCTTACACTGGGAAGGAAACATGCTCCCGGGGACCGGTTTCTGGCATTACAGCCGTCTTCGGCCCGGTTTGCTTGAATCCTGATGGTGCAATGAGCAAGGGTCTCACATCTGAGAATACCCTTCCACGCTTAGGGTGGACAAAAATATTTACAACAAGGGGTGGTGAGGGACAGAGTCTCTGAATTAAGCAGAAAGCTCTCACCCAGTCAAGAGATCAGGGCTAGATCCAACACCGTTTTTTAGCTCACTGCACCATCCCAGTTTCAGAACCTGGCTGTATGCAAATTAGTCTGTTCCTGTCCCAGTGCATGATGGGAACAGGGCAAACCAAACTACAAAAGCCAATTCTTACACTGGGAAGGAAACAAGCTCCCGGGGACCGGTTTCTGGCATTACAGCCGTCTTCGGCTCGGTTTGCTTGAATCCTGATGGTGCAATGAGCAAGGGTCTCACATCTGAGAATACCCTTCCACGCTTAGGGTGGACAAAAATATTTACAACAAGGGGTGGTGAGGGACAGAGTCTCTGAATTAAGCAGAAAGCTCTCACCCAGTCAAGAGATCAGGGCTAGATCCAACACCGTTTTTTAGCTCACTGCACCATCCCACTTTCAGAACCTGGCTGTATGCAAATTAGTCTGTTCCTGTCCCAGTGCATGATGGGAACAGGGCAAACCAAACTACAAAAGCCAATTCTTACACTGGGAAGGAAACAAGCTCCCGGGGACCGGTTTCTGGCATTACAGCCGTCTTCGGCCCAGTTTGCTTGAATCCTGATGGTGCAATGAGCAAGGGTCTCACATCTGAGAATACCCTTCCACGCTTAGGGTGGACAAAAATATTTACAACAAGGGGTGGTGAGGGACAGAGTCTCTGAATTAAGCAGAAAGCTCTCACCCAGTCAAGAGATCAGGGCTAGATCCAACACCGTTTTTTAGCTCACTGCACCATCCCAGTTTCAGAACCTGGCTGTATGCAAATTAGTCTGTTCCTGTCCCAGTGCATGATGGGAACAGGGCAAACCAAACTACAAAAGCCAATTCTTACACTGGGAAGGAAACAAGCTCCCGGGGACCGGTTTCTGGCATTACAGCCGTCTTCGGCCCGGTTTGCTTGAATCCTGATGGTGCAATGAGCAAGGGTCTCACATCTGAGAATACCCTTCCACGCTTAGGGTGGACAAAAATATTTACAACAAGGGGTGGTGAGGGACAGAGTCTCTGAATTAAGCAGAAAGCTCTCACCCAGTCAAGAGATCAGGGCTAGATCCAACACCGTTTTTTAGCTCACTGCACCATCCCAGTTTCAGAACCTGGCTGTATGCAAATTAGTCTGTTCCTGTCCCAGTGCATGATGGGAACAGGGCAAACCAAACTACAAAAGCCAATTCTTACACTGGGAAGGAAACAAGCTCCCGGGGACCGGTTTCTGGCATTACAGCCGTCTTCGGCCCGGTTTGCTTGAATCCTGATGGTGCAATGAGCAAGGGTCTCACATCTGAGAATACCCTTCCACGCTTAGGGTGGACAAAAATATTTACAACAAGGGGTGGTGAGGGACAGAGTCTTTGAATTAAGCAGAAAGCTCTCACCCAGTCAAGAGATCAGGGCTAGATCCAACACCGTTTTTTAGCTCACTGCACCATCCCAGTTTCAGAACCTGGCTGTATGCAAATTAGTCTGTTCCTGTCCCAGTGCATGATGGGAACAGGGCAAACCAAACTACAAAAGCCAATTCTTACACTGGGAAGGAAACAAGCTCCCGGGGACCGGTTTCTGGCATTACAGCCGTCTTCGGCCCGGTTTGCTTGAATCCTGATGGTGCAATGAGCAAGGGTCTCACATCTGAGAATACCCTTCCACGCTTAGGGTGGACAAAAATATTTACAACAAGGGGTGGTGAGGGACAGAGTCTCTGAATTAAGCAGAAAGCTCTCACCCAGTCAAGAGATCAGGGCTAGATCCAACACCGTTTTTTAGCTCACTGCACCATCCCAGTTTCAGAACCTGGCTGTATGCAAATTAGTCTGTTCCTGTCCCAGTGCATGATGGGAACAGGGCAAACCAAACTACAAAAGCCAATTCTTACACTGGGAAGGAAACAAGCTCCCGGGGACCGGTTTCTGGCATTACAGCCGTCTTCGGCCCGGTTTGCTTGAATCCTGATGGTGCAATGAGCAAGGGTCTCACATCTGAGAATACCCTTCCACGCTTAGGGTGGAGAAAAATATTAACAACAAGGGGTGGTGAGGGACAGAGTCTCTGAATTAAGCAGAAAGCTCTCACCCAGTCAAGAGATCAGGGCTAGATCCAACACCGTTTTTTAGCTCACTGCACCATCCCAGTTTCAGAACCTGGCTGTATGCAAATTAGTCTGTTCCTGTCCCAGTGCATGATGGGAACAGGGCAAACCAAACTACAAAAGCCAATTCTTACACTGGGAAGGAAACAAGCTCCCGGGGATTTTGTCCACACTATGTGTGGGAGGGTATACTCAGATGTGAGTCCCTTGCTCATTGCACCATCAGGATTCAAGCAAGCCGGGCCGACGACGGCTGAAATGCCAGAAACCGGTCCCCGAAAGCTTGTTTCCTTCCCAGTATAAGAATTGGCTTGGTAGTTTGGTTTGCCCTGTTCCCATCATGCACTGGGACAGGGACAGACTAATTTGCATGTAGCCAGGTTCTGAGCTGGGATGGTGCAGTGAGCTAAAAAGCGGTGATGGATCAAGCCCTGATCTCTTGACTGGGTAAGAGTATTCTGCATCATTCAGAAACTCTGTCCATCACCACCCCCTTTTCCAAAATCAATTTTGTCCACACTATGTGTGGGAGGGTATACTCAGATGTGAGTCCCTTGCTCATTGCACCATCAGGATTCAAGCAAGCCGGGCCGATGACGGCTGAAATGCCAGAAACCGGTCCGCAGAAGCTTGTTTCCTTCCCAGTATAAGAATTGGCTTGGTAGTTTGGTTTGCCCTGTTCCCATCATGCACTGGGACAGGAACAGACTAATTTGCATGTAGCCAGGTTCTGAGCTGGGATGGTGCAGTGAGCTAAAAAATGGTGATGGATCAACTCCTGATCTCTTGACTGGGTAAGAGTATTCTGCATCATTCAGAAACTCTGTCCATCACCACCCCCTTTTCCAAAATCGATTTTGTCCACACTATGTGTGGGAGGGTATACTCAGATGTGACTCCCTTGCTCATTGCACCATCAGGATTCAAGCAAGCCTGGCCGACGACGGCTGAAATGCCAGGAACCAGTCCCCGGAAGCTTGTTTCCTTCCCTGTATAAGAATTGGCATGGTAGTTTGGTTTGCCCTGTTCCCATCATGCACTGGGACAGGAACAGACTAATTTGCATGTAGCCAGGTTCTGAGCTGGGATGGTGCAGTGAGCTAAAAAACGGTGATGGATCAAGCCCTGATCTCTTGACTGGGTAAGAGTATTCTGCATCATTCAGAAACTCTGTTCATCACCACCCCCTTTTCCAAAATCGATTTTGTCCACACTATGTGTGGGAGGGTATACTCAGATGTGAGTCCCTTGCTCATTGCACCATCAGGATTCAAGCAAGCCGGGCCGACGACGGCTGAAATGCCAGAAACCGGTCCCCGAAAGCTTGTTTCCTTCCCAGTATAAGAATTGGCTTGGTAGTTTGGTTTGCCCTGTTCCCATCATGCACTGGGACAGGAACAGACTAATTTGCATGTAGCCAGGTTCTGAGCTGGGATGATGCAGTGAGCTAAAAAACGGGGATGGATCAAGCCCTGATCTCTTGACTGGGTAAGAGTATTCTGCATCACTCAGAAACTCTGTCCATCACCACCCCCTTTTCCAAAATCGATTTTGTCCACACTATGTGTGGGAGGGTATACTCAGATGTGAGTCCCTTGCTCATTGCACCATCAGGATTCAAGCAAGCCGGGCCGATGACGGCTGAAATGCCAGAAACCGGTCCCCGGTAGCTTGTCTCCTTTCTGGTGAAGAATTGGCTTGATAGTTTAGTCTGCCCTGTTCCCATGATGCACTGGGCCAGGGACAGACTGGTTTGCATATAGCCAGGTTCTGAGCTGGGATGGGGCAGTGAGATAAATAACGGTGATGGATCAAGCCCTGATCTTTGGACTGGGTAAGAGTGGTCTGCTTAATTCAGACACTCTGTTCATCACCACCCCCTTTTCTAAAACGCACCAGCACGAGTCTGGTTCTAATTCTGTCTCATTCACAACACATTCTGCAATTATAAGCAAACCACTTTATTCTCCCTGATTGCGATACTACTCGATTACAGCCTGATTCCTTTCCTACAGGTTCTACTGCCCTATGTACATTTCTATTTATACCTTGCATTTGAGAAGCTAAAACTACAATAAGTGTTCTCTGTACAGCGTTTCACTGCTCTTTGAAATTAGGCTTCTGTTAGTATCAAGCAAAACAAAATAAGCACTAACAGAACCAATATATTGGACTTTTGAATAGTGGAAGCACAAATGTATGCAAACACACAATATCGATGGGCATATTAACAGAAATCACATGTTCAAGCAGACAAAGCAATGTCTCTACCTATTTTCAGACACTCTGTTCATCACCACCCCCTTTTGTGAATCATTTTTGTCCACCATAAGCGTGAAAGGGTATACTCAGATGTGAGTCCCTAGCTCATTGCACCATCAGGATTCAAGCAAGCCGGGCCGAAGACGGCTGAAATGCCAGAAACCGGTCCCCGGTAGCTTGTTTCCTTCCCAGTATAAGAATTGGCTTGGTAGTTTGGTCTGCCCTGTTCCCATGATGCACTGGGCCAGGGTCAGACTAATTTGCATATAGCCAAGTTCTGAGCTGGGATGGTGCAGTGAGCTAAAAAACGGTGATGGATCAAGCCCTGATCTTTGGACTGGGTAAGAGTTACCTGCTTAATTCAGACACTCTGTTCATCACCACCCCCTTTTCTGAATCGTTTTTGTCCACCATAAGCGTGGAAGGGTATACTCAGATGTGGGTCCCTAGCTCATTGCACCATCAGGATTCAAGCAAGCCGGGCCGAAGACGGCTGTAATGCCAGAAACCGGTCCCCGGTAGCTTGTTTCCTTCCCAGTATAAGAATTGGCTTGGTAGTTTGGTCTGCCCTGTTCCCATGATGCACTGGGCCAGGGTCAGACTAATTTGCATATAGCCAAGTTCTGAGCTGGGATGGTGCAGTGAGCTAAAAAACGGTGATGGATCAAGCCCTGATCTTTGGACTGGGTAAGAGTGGTCTGCTTAATTCAGACACTCTGTTCATCACCACCCCCTTTTCTGAATCATTACCTTTTTTCATGCATATACAACCAACCAAAAGAAAAAGGGTACACTTTCAGCCTAGTCTGCAAGTTGTGCCCCATGACTGGCAGCAAAGTTCCTCTGAAGTGTTGTACCAGAGCAGCATATGACCTTACGTTGCTTATATGAAGAGCCAGGTCTTCATCTTCTTGCTGAACTCAAGAAGTGAGGAGCTGGCTGTGCTGTGTTGAGGCTTGTGGATGTAGGCGGAGCCAATAAAGACAGAGGGTGGAATCAGTGGATGAAGTGGGCGGAGCCGGGGAGAGGGTGTGGTCTCTTACAAAAAATGTGAGCACCTGCACTTAATATTTTACAAATTAACCACTGCTGCACTCCCTCCGATGCTGCATGGATCTCTTCTACTGCCTAGGCCTACGGATCAACATGGAGAAATCTTCTCTCATTCCATCACAATCCCTTCAATTCTTAGGAGCCAAGCTGCGCATGAAGGAAGCGAAAGTGTATCCTTCAGAGGAACCCACTCAAAAGATCTTAAGTCTGGCATCCCAATTACAAACAAAAAGATCCACTTTAGTGAGAATCTTCAGATCATTGTTGGGGATGATGTCTTCCTGCATCCCCTTGGTTCCCAATTGCCGGTTACACATGCCGCCTCTCCAAGAGCTTCTCGACATGCAATGGGTATTATCCCAAGGGTCCTTCGAGGATCGAATCACCATTACTCCTCAAATACAGGGAGCACTGTCATGGTGGAGGATCAGGAAGCATCGATCAAAAGGGCTACTCTTCGAACCTAAATGTCCCAGTCATGTCATGACGACAGATGCGTCTCTTCAAGGTTGGGGGGCACGCCTCTATGACCTCGAAAATACAAGGACATTGGAACACTCAAGAAGCTCAGCTTCATATCAACTTGCTGGAACTAAAAGCAGTATTCTTGGGATTACAGGCATTCCTCCCCAAAATTCTCGATTCGCCGGTACTAGTCAGGACGGACAGTACAATGACGATGTTTTAGGCCTGTCCCAATCGGAGAAACCGGCCCTACTCTGCACATGCACACTTTGTACAGCCTCTTACTGAAGACAAGTATGTACCAGGGAGGGGTGCAAGCAGCCAGGGTATGGAGCAAGTTCTACATATTCAGAGGTGGGAGGAGGTGCAAAGCCGACAAGATCTCTCTTTTTAAACAGTAGCCATCTGGCTGCTTTTGTGTCTCGGTGTCAGCTAATCAATTCTACGAAGCCATGATAGCCCTGTGCGTACTATGTAAAATAGCAATAACATCCTCTGAACCTTCTGTCCTGGTCATTTAATTTTTTTTTTTTTGTCCTCATACGCCATTAAATATTTCCAGAGCTAGATTGGTTTACTCTGCGGCCCCCCTGTTTGTTGGCACCAGCAAGAGAGCTCTGATATTAATGGTTTGCTCTTTACACAGAACCTCTCGTAGTTGATCTGTTCCGATCTTCTATCTGTTGAACCCAAGAACTGACCCGAGTGGTAAAGTAATTCCATTTAGATGCATAATCATTGGACATGCATACGCCTAAGTTTAAAGGTTGTCCAGCCAGCCCATACATGGTGACCAAAAAGCCCTCCTCTTGTCTTTTTTTCCTTGTGGCTATATCCAATTTCATTAAATATTTAACAGAGTTTACCCCATCTAAAAAAGACGGGGGTACATTTGATCCAACATTTACAAATTTCTCTACGGGCAAGTAGGATAAGATAAAAACATAACTTATTATTATCATCTAAGGGTACAAATTCATAATTCGGAAGGATACCAAAAAATATTAAAGAAATGCTCACCTGAATGTCAAACCCAAATATGTCTTCCATACCTTTTATTACAAGACCCCAGAATTGCTGTCAGCTAGGGCAGCTTATAAACAGATGCTCATTGTTAGCTTTATCTTCCCGGCATTTTGGACAGCAAGGAAGATTTCCCTTTGCAAACTTGGACAACTTAAAAGGAGACCAGTATACTCTGTGAAGAGAGAAGAGATGATTCTTTCTTAAATTGGCAGCTTGGACTGTAGAGTATAGTAAATCAAAAGATACTTGCCATATAGCTTCTGTACTGACACCCGGAAAAGCACTCGCCCCATAGCATTGAAAGAAGGATAAAGTCGCCATCTGCCAGATCTATCAGGAGCCAGTAGAGTTTTGCCACTTCTTTCTTGTTCCGTTGTTTGGTTCTGAAAGCAGTCTCTAAATCATTTGTATAACCAACCGTTATGCCGATCGCCTGAGACCAGCTTTTTATTTGTATGTAATTGAATTTAGATAATTGACTTTCCGTTATTAACTGCAGATCTTCCCAAGGTAGCGGGCAGCCCTCTGGAATGAGTTGGGCCCAGGTATTTACACGGGCAGATATTAAAGGTGGTACTAGTGAATCTTTAGTCCACTCAGGTGAGCCAGGTGTATCTCAAATCGGTGCCATAGCGCTCCAATAGCTAATTTTTAAAAGCTTTCTGATTTTGAACCAGGTGTTTGCTAAATCCTTTAGAGATTTCAATCGGACTTTCTTGAAAAAGCGCGGATCTCCAAATTTGTATAAATAAGCATTTTCAGCTCCTTTTGGGTCTTGCAGCATTTCTCTAAACATTATTCCTATATCTGGAAGATTGGGCTCATTCATAAGCGTTTTACCTGTCTTCATTAGGAAAACCCTAGCATGAAAGATTATATCAGGCACACTTAACCCTCCCTATTCTTCTTCCTCCAAAGTTTTTTCAGGAGATTCTAATACCCTTGGAAGCCCACATAAAGCTGTTCATTTTTGACTGAATTTTCCTTAAGCTTTCTTCTTTGAAGGCTAACGGTATGTTTTGAAAAATGACAATCAGTTTAGGGAGGAGCATCATTTTTACTAAATTGACCCTGCCTATTAGTGTTAGAGGTAAATATGACCCGCTTTTTAGAGAGTCGGAGATTTCTTTATCAATTTTTCGTAAATTTATGTTGGGTATATCATTGATATCCTGAGTGATTCTTATTCCTAGATACCTTATTTCTCTTTTCAATTGGAGGGAATAAGCTATAGAGTTCCAAACCATACACTCAGTTTTTGACTGGTTGATCTCATACCCTGAAATGTTACCAAATTGATGAGCTAAACTATATATGATGGTAATGGTTTTCTCAAGATCTGACGTGTGTACCCTGATATCATCGGCATATAATGAGACTTTTTTTTCCCAATTACCAAATCTGACCGATTGTATGTCCTCATGGCTCCTAATGTTTTCTGCAAAAGACTCTATATATAGATTAAAATGCATTGGAAAGAGGGCACCCCTGCCTTGTCCCTCTTTGGACTTGTATAGAAGGGGAGAGATTACCATTTATCAATATTCTAACTGTAGGAGCTTGGTAGATTGATGAGATTACCCTACAAAAAGTTTCCCCCAAATTACATTTTTCCAGTACCTTAGTTAGATAAGCCCAATTGACCCAATTGACCCGATCAAATGCTTTGCAGGTTCTTTTTCATCACAGTTTCCTCCGTAGTCTGGGTTTCTCTTTCATCTATTTTTCTCTCCCCTCTTCTATCTCCCTGTTTTTGACGTCCTCTTTCTTGGTGTGAGTTCAAGCCTGATGATAAAAAGTAAGCCCTGGTCCACATCAATAAGGGCCGGTGTCCTCCATCTGCAGTAACCTGCACAAAGTATGTGCTGCCCTCACCCTCTCAGTTGTACTCTATAATGATGAGCTGAGAGTGAGACAAACCAAAGTGCAGACTTTGTTAAGAATCTACTGGAGTGTTTCTCTATAGATCTGCCCCAAAGCCTTAGAAGTGATCGTCTGCTGTGATGCCCAGACCTCATCTGGGTACTGGTCTGTCAGCTGTGCAAGCCTTCCCAGAGCTAAGGTGATACAGTGGTGAGTATAGCTGCCATCTAACTGCAAAGGGTAAGGATTTGTGAACTGGACAGGAGGACTCCTTGCCAAGCCTTTGTGGACCAGCCGCCCAGCTCACCGCTGCCTGTTAAATGCGGGAGCAGGTCTCTTCACCCCCAGAACTAGGTAATGTTCTGAACTCTAGCGTAAAGAGCCTTACGTTCATCTACATTGCTGCTTGGAAATGTGGGTTAGTCCATAAACATCTCAAATACGGAAAAGCCTCCAGAAGCAGTGCTCATAAAATAAAAGAAACAGAGGACCAGATGTATCAATCATCAAGGTATATGTGCAGGGGGGGCATGGCTTGGACGTCGGAGGGAATGGCGGTGTGAGCTTGGAGCTCCGCGCTCGATCCCCCATATAATCCTGTTAAAATGGTGAGATGACCCTCGCAGTTGCGCTTTTCTGAGCACCGGAGACCGGAGTGATCATAGCGGCACCCCTGCGAACAAAAACGGGATCTGCCGGCGGTCTATCGGGCCGAGCGGAGCAACTGCCGAGCCGGAGAGTGGAGGAGGCCTGTCATGGCAGCCGTCATTGATACTGGACTTCGGTGGTGAGGGGTGAGCCCCGGGGAGTCGGGCCCCGGAATGCCGCAGTGGTGTCCATCGCGCTCCCAACTGATAGCGCTGCAGGTCTAATAACCCGTCCAACGTTGATTCAGCCCGATCCTGTTGCTTACCAGCAAAATGGCAGCGAGGACTGGGCACCCGATCTGTGGAAGCTGTGCGGCGGCTAACGCTCTGTGGAGACTCTGAACACCCCTGGGGTGGCACGATACCCGAGGCACCATCTGGCCAGAAGAGGTGAGATTCAATCGGACTGCTCGCCGAGGGTGCACACGAGATCAGCGGTGCTTGGAACGGACGGACGGCGCAACAACGGGAGGGGAACGGACTTTCTGCCCCTGTTAGGAAGACTGCCGCCGTAATGCAACGGTTCACTGTGAGAACGCCTCTGCCTTAGATTGAGGGGCCCTGAATGGATGCCTGGGCGTGACGGCTGGGGGCACCGCACTGTGAATAGCCCCTGTGAACCGGTATTTGGATTGAGGAGTGCACTGGAGACGAAGCAGCGCGAGGTCCAGAAACAGCAACAAACTGGTGCCCTGAGACGCCGAGGGCCCGAGGGGGCTGTCAAGACATCTACTCGCCGGCCCACATCCTACGTGCGACCCTGGCATTAGCGCTACGACAGGCTGGGAACCTCGATTGGCTGCTGCGCACTGCTGCGACGAGACGCAGCTGGACTGGTGACAACCCTCAGTGACCCACAGGCCCATTCTAGCAGGTACACGAGGAGCTCTGCACCCGTTTGCGCATTGGTCCGCCCTGCTTAGAGACGACGCCCGATCTGTTGTCATGGCAGGTGGGAGCGCTGGGGCTTGAAGCGGAGTCGCTTGAACTGGGGATCGCAGGTGCACGGGGGAGCCACAGTGCATGGCGCCGAAAAATCGGCGCAGCAACAGGTGGAAGCTGATTGCTCGGCCCCACGAGAGTGAGAGACCCGCTCCGTGGTGGGCCTGTGAACGACCTTTGGACCTGCATTCGGTCATCCCTACACGCACGAACAGCGCGAATTCCCAGGATCCGACGATTGTGGCCCCATATCGGGAGGCGCAGCTTCGATGCAGCAGTAGACCTGAACAGCGCCCTAGAACCATCACGTGTCGACAACAGGGGAAAGCGGTAAATTGGCACTCAGCGAAGTTGGGGGCCTGGGCGGACAATGATGCAGAGGATTCGTGGGCCCAGGCCCTGAGGACAGCCTTGGAGCATGAGATGGGGCACGCTAACAACCAAGTGTAACAGCTGAGCGCTGCTGGGTAGAGGAACACTCCGATTTGCCCACTTTGTTGACGCCACACGGAGCCAAATCAGAGAGATCGCGGGGAGCTCGATTCCTGCCCACGATTTGGACCAACATACTGCAGGGAGCCACGGAGAACTCAGGCATAGCCGGGAGGAGAACCGCGGGCTGAGACGTGGGGAGCTTGCGTACTGCGCGAAGACTGGGACACTTGTACTGGTAGGCCCCACACACCTGAATATAAATGGGCCTGCAGCCGCACTCGAACCCACGATTGGAGGGCCACCAGACCACCAGGGGCCTTTGTTGCGAATCTTTACCTAACCTACGGACACAGACGCACTCGCCCTGCGGGGTGTAACGACCCGACAAACGCTGCAGAACCATGGTGAAGAACAAGGGAAAGGGGGACGGGGCCGAGACCTCGGAAACACCGGAGGGCTCTCCCCCGGGGCCTTCAGACCTGCAACAACTCCAAGACCGCATATTGGAGGCTATTGCGGCAACGAGAGACACTTTACAGCAGGATATTGCACAGGTGGCGTCGGGCCTGGGGCTCCTTCGGGCGGACCACGACAAACTTAAAGTCATTGTCAAGACCACGGAAGACACACTACAGGAGCTGGCCCCTGCCCATAAAGCGATGGAGGTGAAACTAGCGGGCGCTTTAGACCGTATACAATCATTGGAGAGAAGGGCCGAAGACGCCGAAAACAGAAGCCGGCGCAATAATGTCTGCTTAGTGGGCCTACCCGAAAAAACAGAAGGAGAAGATATGATCAGCTACCTGGACACTTGGTTTAAGGCGACGGTGGTGCCAGAAGGCCTCTCCCCCTTCTTCACGCTTGAGCGCGCCCACCGTGTCCCGGCTCGGCCTCCCAGACCGGGTCAGCCGCCTAGACCGGTAGTGGTCAAGTTAATACATTACAAAGACAGGGACTTGCTGCTCCAGAGAGCCCGTGATGCGGGGCCATTTCAGGTACCCAATTGCAAGGTGACACTATTCCCGGACTACACCTACGAGACGCGTGCCTCCTTCTTGTTCATTAAACAAGAACTCAGGACTGAAGGCATTCAATATTCTCTGCTCTTTCCGGCAAGTTACGGGTGGTGGTGGATGGCAAGACGCTCTTTTTCCCTATGTCAGCGGATGCCTGGGCTTGGTGGGAAATGTACAAGGCGGGCAAGGACGGAGCAAAATGCCGTGAGGAAAAAGAACGGTGCACAACACAGGTGCAGAAATCACAAAGACTCCGTCGCCGACAGCAGGGATCTCGGAAACTTTCGATGTCCCAAACGAATGTGGAGAGGAGGGTGGCACTGCAAGCAGTAGTGGCACTTTCCGGGACGGATGCTTCTTCTTCAAAACAGGGTACGGCATCCGAAGGCCACATCACGGGCTCGGAAACAGACCAGTCGGAAGTCAACAGTACCAGAGGCCCTACAGTAACGCCACAGACGGCGGAGGACATCTTTGGCATTTGGGGCATGAGCAGACGGGGTCGGTTTCAACAAGTAACTGGGGGAGTTGTTATGTACTACGAGTGCATGCTGCGTAAATTGTTGGTTCACCGCTGCTAGTTATGGGGGATCCTGGGAGCCTGGGCGGGGGGCTGGCGTAGCTCCCTTTTGGTTGGAAGCCACACTCCACTAGCCCTTAAGGCAACCACAGTGACGACTGTGGAATAGGTGGGAGGTTGAGTTGTTTATCTGAGTTTGGATGGGAACTGATAGTCTGATATTGGGTCCTGTTCTGGGGGTTGGGGAAGGGGGATTGTTGGGGACACTCTCCACTGGGAACCGCTTGTTTTTGTTCTAGAGGAGGGTTGGACATGTGAGAATCTGGAGACATGTTGGGGAGTAATCACGGGAAAATGTTGGGTAGGTTCCACCACTGATGCAGAGGCGACGATCGGTTTGGCCAGCTGTAAGAAGGAGTGGGATAATGGCTGATAATGATAACTTGAGGTGTATGACCTGGAATGTGAGGGGGCTCCATACAATGACTAGGAGGCACAAAGTTCATACTTATTTAACGCGCAGAGGGGTCCAGATTGCATTCCTTCAGGAAACGCACCTAACAACAACTGAGCAGCGTAGATGGCGAGGCCAAATGTTTAGTACCACTTACTCCGCTTTTGCTAGGGGGGCATTGATATGGGTTAGAGCTGGAGTACCATTTCAGGTGAGCCGACAGATGTTTGACCCAGTGGGTAGATTTGTAGCGGTGGCAGGGAAACTGCGGGGCCGCGACATTACATTATGCAGCATATATGCACCCAACACTGAACAACTAACTTTCTTGGCGAAACTGTCGGGCGTTGGCGCATTATCAATCAATCAATCAATCAATCATAGGCATTTATATCGCGCACTACTTACCCGGAGGGTCTCAAGGCGCTTGGGGGGGTGGGGGGGTGGTCCGCTACTGCTCGAACAGCCAGGTCTTGAGCTTCTTCCTGAAGGAGAGGTGGTCTTGG
Source organism: Lissotriton vulgaris (assembly GCF_964263255.1). NCBI lineage: Eukaryota > Metazoa > Chordata > Amphibia > Caudata > Salamandridae > Lissotriton > Lissotriton vulgaris. The sequence goes on along the minus strand of NC_141685.1, from coordinate 1,670,925,238 downwards.
GTCAGGCGTAGGTCGGGAGGGAGGGAGTTCCAAGTCTTGGCGGCCTGGTGGGAGAAGGACCTTCCTCCTGTTGTCGCTCTGCGGATGCGGGGGACGGCGGCGATTATCTGACAAGCCCGGTGATTGTTGGAGGGGACTTCAACTCGGTGACGGATGTCTCACTGGACAGGTCTCACCTGCCGCTCGGAGACTCACCGGTTCACCGGTTGGCCAAGGGCAGGTTGGAGTCGAAGGCACGCTGGAGTTTAGTGGATGCATGGCACGTGCAGCACCCGGCTGATCGAGATTACTCCTACTTCTCTAATGTGCATGAAATGTATGTTCGGCTTGATGCAATATTGTGCTCCCCACTGGTGATTCCGACTGTGGTGGGCGCTGAATATCTCGCCAGAACGATCTCAGATCATAACCCCCTATTGGTCACCTTAGACTGGATGTCTGAAACTCCATGCATCCCCACTTGAAAGCTATGACCCGACACTCTGGATGACCCACTATTCCATGCAGCGCTGGAGCAGGGGAATACACAGTATTTCGCTGATAACGCTGGCACGACAGGGTCCAGGGCAACCGAGTGGGACGCCTTCAAAGTGGTGATCAGGGGGCTCTGTATTGGGAAGCAGGCGGGGGTACGGAAGGTTCTCCTAGGGGACTTAGATAAGGCGGAGAAAAACCTGCGAGATAGAAATAGCAAGGCCTCGGCATCCGGAACTACAAGGGAGCGTCGGCACGGCTCGAGAAGCGGTGGCTGTCAAAGTAGAGCGACTCCGTAGTTTTGACTACAAGGCATACACGGCGGGGATGCATGCAGAAGGCGATAAGGCGAGCACACTGCTGGCTTGGTTGGCCAACCCCACACACCAACACTCTCCCATCCTTGCCTTGATGAGAGACGGTAACAATGTGGTATATACTCATGCTGAAATACTGCAGGGCTTCACATGCTACTATGAGACGTTATATAAAAGCATGGTGAGGAACGGGGATCCCGCGCTAGACGCCTTCCTCGACGGATTAGATCTGCCTCAAATAGACCATAATCAAGCGGAAGACCTAGGGAAAGATATAGAACTGGGGGAGATTCGGGGAGCAATAAAGCGTATGGCTCGCAACAAAACACAAGGACTGGATGGCCTGCCGATAGAATTTTATGGTAAATATATAGATTTACTGGCGCCGAGGCTATTGAAGGTTTACAAGGCAGCCAAGGAAGCAGGCCACTTGCCCCAATAAATGAGAGAAGCGCTAGTGATCCCGCTGCTAAACCTGGAAGGGAGAGCGGCAATGTGGCTACATACAGGCCGTTGTCCATGTTGACGACGGATTGCAAAATTCTTAGTACTGTCCTGGCGGCCCGATTGCTACCATTTATGACCTTGTTGGTCCATAAAAATCAGTCGGGTTTTATCCCCACGTGCAACACCACTTCGAACATTCGCAGACTTATACGTCTCATGTGCGAGGATGACGTTGAAGCGCAGCTGCCCTTGATATTGTCCGTCGATATAGAGAAAGCTTTTGATAGCTTGGAATGGGACTACTTATATAACGTATTGAGGCGCTTCGGGCTTGGAGAAGGTTATATAGGCTGGACGAAAGTCTTGTACGCCTCGGCGGTGGCGAGACTGTGAGTGGGGAAGCTGATCTCGCACCAATACTCTGTGGAGCGTGGGACGAGACAAGGTTGCTCGTTGTCCCCCCTCCTGTTTGCCCTAGCCATAGAACCTCTAGCTTTTGAGATCAGAACGGGGAGACACTATAGAAGGCTAAGCGGCAGAGATGGGCGACACTTTATATCCCTGTATGCGGACGACCTTTTATTATTTCCCGAGGATGCGGAAGCGGCCTTGACTGGGGAGGAGGGGATCCTTCAGCGCTTTGGGGAACTCTCGGGCCTAAAAGTTAATTGGTCCAAGACGTGTATGTTCCCTGTGCGACAGGGGGAGGTCAGGCCCACTGGACACCCACTGATAACATGGGAACCCGCCTGTTTGAAATACCTCGGGTCCATATATACCACACAGTGGCGGACAAGTTGGAGGGTAACGTGGGATGTTGTATACGGGCACTGAAAAGCAGTATGGCCTTTTGGGCGACTTTGCCCCTGTCACTGATGGGCCGGATTTCCCTCTTGAAAATGGTAGCACTGCCACGTCTTCTATATTATTTCCACACATTGCCTATATGGATACCCTGTTCTCTTTTTAAATTGTTAAAATCGCAAATATCCTCATTTCTCTGGGGCAGAAAGATGAGGGGGGACTTGCAGTCCCCGATTTTGAACTCTACTACTTGGCTGCTCAGTTACAGCTCTTCACACAGGAAGTAGCAAGAGTGTTCAGAGGCCCGGATCTGGAAAGAGAGGAAGGTACACCACGACATGTCTTAGCTTAAATAACACTACAACAGAAGCTGGACTTGCGGGACCTTACTATGGAGGAGCAAACGTTCCGCCTCTGCTGGAATAGATCCCAATGCCGGGCGGGAGTACGTCACCCGTACGCGCCGGAAATACCTATCGGAATGGTGACGGCGCTGCCGCATGGTGGGGACTGGTCGCAACTACAGACTTGGGAAGAGGCGGGATTACAAGTTATAGGAGATCTATACGAGGACGGGGCGCTTCTGCCCTACCAAACGCTCCAGGAAAGGTTTGATCTGCCGAGGGGAGGATTCTTATTGCATGCCGCAATCACTAGAGCCATACAAACGCACTGGAAGGAGGGGTTACTGGAACCCACAACAACTATGGCCTGCCAATATACCATGATGGCAATAGGGTACTTACAAAGCGGTGGCTTGTCTCTATGCTAGAATGCTCCGAGAAAACTTGCCGCCTTTAACTGGGTTGAAAAACAAGTGGGCAGCTGATTTAGGAAAGGAGATCCCTGAGACGGCTTGGGCGCAGATACTGCGTCGAGCCAGAAAGAGCACTAGGAACACCCAATTCGTACTTGTGCATTTTTTTATTCTCCACAGAGCGTATTTAACGCCAGGGAAAATTCGTAAGTATTTTGGAGTGAACGAGGCAGCGTGCCCTAGGTGCTCCAGGGAGAGTGTTGAACTTGACCACATGCTGTGGACTTGTCCAATGCTAGGAGACTACTGGAAGGAGATAGGGGATACACTGAACGAGGTGACGGGACGGCAGTTGCAGTTCGATATGGCTATCAGTATTCTACATTGGTTCCCTCACACCCCCAAAAATAGGACTACCAGCAAGTTTATTGCCATGGGACGTATATTAGCTAAACGCGAGATTAGTAGACATTGGAAGGCGAGGACTGGTCCTTTGTACAGACGATGGGTGTCTGAATTCCTGAAAAAGGGCTACCAGAGAAAGCTCCCTTAGGTATCAGACGGAGTGTAGGCGGGAGGATGACAAAGCACTGGAAGCAGCGTCGGCATGGGAGGTGTTAGTACAGGCCCTACGAGACCGAGAGACCCATGATGAAGAAGGGGAGCAGAATACTGAAGGAGAGCCCCACCGACACATTCAGGACACATAGCATTTCTAAAGACTTACTGCTCCTGAAACATAGCTCTAGATGACTGACCGAGGTTACACGCAGAGGTGGTGGAACATTGAGATGGGTGGGAGGGAGGGGGAAGCCCCGAAGGGAGCATTAAGGAGCTCAGAATGGTGCACCTACACCCACTAGGGAACATTGTAGAAGGAACCCTCATATTTTGGCACATAATATCGTAAGGCCGATGGCGGGCACCCCAGATTGGTACTTTGGAGGACGCTCCACTTGACATTGAAGTAGGGGCGTTTCTGATGGGTATAATCAGCCACCTAGGTGCTTGCAAGATATTGGGGGGGAAGTGGCAAGACCAGGCAGGGTAGGCTGGTTTACGGTGCTCCTAGTCGCTCATAATTGTGCCCTGAGGATGGCTACGAGATGGGAGTTGTTGAGGGGGGGGCCTACCTGAGAGGGGTAGTTAAAAAATTGAAAAGCGGACACAAGGTCTCCTTACTAGACAGCTGCAATTGACTCACTCTTGCTGTAAGTTGTTCACTTTCTCCTGGTTGACGCCGCCCGGCCTCCGGGATGTGGGCTCATGGGCTATGTAACGAGATTCTAAGAGTTGGATATGTTGCAGCCGCTGGGATTGTAATTCGAAACGTGTAACATGCAACTTTTCTATTGTCTGCAGTAAAAATACATTTAAAAAAAAAGGTTTATGTGCAGGTCTTCCCTGGGATCTACGCAGATCTTTGCATTTTACTAAACACGCTCATTCTAAGCAGTGCAACAGGTGTGCACAGTAAGATGCATACGTCTCAACTCATTACAATTCATGAGCTGGGTTTCATGAGCGCCTCATTGTGAGTGGCTCCAAAGGCATGGATGGAGGCCTTCAAGTGACATCAGACCATTGCCCACTCATTTCTCTTTCGTAAAGCTCAATCATAAAGGTCCCTTTGTCTGAATATATAGGGGCCACATTGATGGAAACAGTATTGCTTTGTAAAGTGATGTGGGGGATGTAGAGATGAATTGAACCAGCATTGCCCTCCCCCACCCCCAAGCCAGTCACTGTACCTCTCACAGAGTAGGTTGTCCACGGTAGACAACCTCATAGCTTTCTCTCATCAGCTTGTAACTGTTAAATGCTTTCTGACCTCAGGAGCAGCCACAAAGTATTGACATATTTCTTAAAAATTTCACATCAATTTTACCTTAGAACATGCATGACTTGCAAAGTGAACATTCATTTTGGAAACCCGTATGAGAATTACAAATTTCACGTTCTAATATTGAACATTGTGAATTTGTCTGCATAGGACCGTCCCCTTTCTGCAGTGCGGACTTTGTCTACACAAATCCTTCTCGCATGTCTGGCGCTCTGACCTGAAAGGTTCCTCTCACAAAGCCAAAAGTAAGAGTTTAATGAGTGAAAACCTATGCAAGAGATAAAGGTATAACATTTATACTTAAACAATGGACATTTCTCGTCCACGGTCTAAGAATCCACGGATACTGCAGAGTGTAAGAAGGTGCCCCTGCCACGAAGGCTTCTGTGGACTTACTTACCTTTCTTAATTTATTCAGAAGATCACCAGCCAGTATTTCACACCTATCCCAAGAAGCTACCCTAAACGTCCTACACTTGGTTATTCTAAGGTGTATATGCTTATCAATGAGCTGGGCCTCACATTTTGTATTTGATGCTATAGTGTAAGCTTCAATCAATTCATACTTTTTTACTCAATTGTAAAGTACGGACAATACTTACATTTCACTTAACAAGTTTGCTGTACTCTTGTCCTGTGCTCCCAAAGGCCATAGCCCGTCATTTTCAGAGATTGGCGCTGCCTGGAAACAGCCATCTCCAAGCCAGTGTAAGTTCTCTCTGGTATCCTTCTGAATTTGAGCTGGACTAATTCAGCCTGATTTTGTGGGAGACTTGGCCAGGTGCCATATAAGCCTACATTCCCCCATCGCGCTCTTCTTCAACATCCCCAAATATGTCTCTGAGCAAGAAGCTGACAAATTTCTCGTTCAGATTGCAGAAAAAGTGCCAGCCTCGCCAGGAAGTGTCTAATCAAAGCTCTCCCTTGAACCTTCTTTTCTGAGAGAAGCATCATATGCAAAGTTGATGCTGACATGTTGAGATGAACCTAATGGTCCAGCTTGTTGACCCCCCTACAGACAGTGTCAAAGTCTACGTAGACAGGGTGTCTCCAAGAAAAGTAGGGCCCTCTCCCGCCACCCTGCTGGAGTGTCCGCCCCCGCTCCACGTCCTTGACACCACAGCATGACTCACACCGGCTGCATCATCATGAGGATTACGTGAGTCTCTCCTCTGAACTGGCCCAGCAATTTGCTGATTTGCAATGAAGGAATTGCTTCGACCTGGGACTTCGCTGCCTCTGAAGTCAATGGGCTGTAATGAGCACCACAGCGTGGATGAAGTTTAGATGTCACATGCATCAAGTTAATTTTCTAAAAGGCTGTAGTAATTAATCCGATGAGGATTTGATTCCAGAGAAACAATTAACTACTGACTCTTCCAGCACAGGGAGGGGGATATCGTTCCCTCCTAGGCCTTCTTTACACAGCCCTTCCCCCTTCCCCTCAGCGTTGTTGCAGGATGAAGTGTCAAAATATTTGCTGTAAATATTAACATTAACTAGGCAGCAGCAAATCCATCTAGTCTACCCCTTTTACTCCTGCTGAACAGTGTCCAAGCTGCTGTGTGTCTGACTCCGTTGGTGGTCTCACGCTCAGATCACTTCCCTACCTGTTGTTGACCTCTGCTTTTACAATACCTTCCTGTCGGAAAGCTGATGCATGCATTCACAGAACCTTTCATGCATTGCCTGCCCATGGCACCCATTTACACCAAACTACGTCTACTTATTGACAGAGAACTTGAGTTGCAACCAGGTACACAAATATACACACACATATATCACATTTTGCGGCAGGGAGTGAAACATCATGACACTCTGTGTAAAATAAGAATTGGCAAATACAATGGGACTGACATCAGGTTGGCAGCATAACTAAATGAGACTAGTAGGCATTTTTAGCTTGGCACAATTCCATTAAGGTACTCTTAATAGATTTTAAATGCCACTGACAACTTGAGATGTATTGACATTGTTTTTATAAATTGTGATTCCCATTGTTTTTACGCATTGTACATTATCATATATTTTATCAAACATACATTTATGTCTTTATTGCAATGTTTATGACTATTTTTATATATTTATCATCATATGTATTTCAATGCGTAAATTTGCACATGAATAAACCTCTTGCTGCCATGAGTTAAGTAACTTTTCAGTTGCTATGCACTGTGCACTTTGACCTAATTGTGTAATTTCCTGCATTTGTCACTTTAAATGTCGACCATATCTAAAGCAACGCGTCATGTGATCAAGACCCGAGTTGGGGTCGAAACGCGTAATGGCGACTTGCTGGGCACTTAATAAAATCACTTGATTTGGCACAAAGAACCTTGGGTCCGCTTTTCGTCTTTCCTGCATGGGATCGAGCAGTGGCGAATCCTGTTTCAAATATATATATATATATATATATATATATATATATATATATATATATATATATATATATATATATATATATATATTCTACCGTAAGGTGTGAAGTGGTTTGCTGTATATATATATATATATATATATATATATATATAACGCTCCAAATCCCTCCAACTCCCGGAAAGAATAAGACAGCACTCGAGGATGAAGATTTTCAACGTGCTAGATTTTATTTAGCGGAGGGGTGCACACATATAAAAATCACAAAAGGTTGCCCCAGGTGAGGAGACCACACAGAGTTTGACGCCTTTCCACGAGGGCCTCAGCAGACTCATCAGCCAGCATTCCTTTGATAAAACAGCTCAACTAGTTTCGGGCCACCACCCTTGGTCACGAGCTTCAGAAATGAAGAACTTGGCAGCGGGAAGTTTGAAACACCTGCATTTATTTTGATTTATATATATATATATTTTTGATATATATATATATATATATATATATATATATATATACACAAGTATATATATTTTTGTAAAACAAACAGTCCACAATTGGTGCGCACTTCATTTCATTCCGCTGGTGCCTATGTCGAGGTTGGACCATACCTCGCAATTATGTCCCAAAACAAGAATTGCATGGCACTCCAGAAGTTGTAGTTTTAATTGCTTTTATTAAAGCATAGTGAAATTCAACAAACTGCTGATGGGAAACAGATAATGGTTTTTTATGGTTATATTTTATCGATTAGATCTATTAAATGATGATCTAGAACGATTTTACCATAAAATATATTTATTTATATGCTGGGTTGCACATAATATCATGCGTTTTTGCACAATGCATTCGCACTTTATTTGCGCACATTGCACTTTCAAATATCAAGTGACCATTGTATATAATGCTCTCTGAATTAACGGCAGTTCACCTGGTTCAAGCATTTATGCTGATATAATGTGTTATTTTAACTTGCCAACTACAGCGCTTTTTCTTTGAAATCTCACTTTTTGTCGAAATTTGGTTCTTTAAATGATTGTGAGTCATTTATTAATTGACCTGTAAATATTGAAAATCACACTTCCTTTTTTTGATTCTATGTACAATATTTATTGTTTGAAAAACAGACTACCTAGGTCAGTTATGTGTAGTGTGTCTTCAGTTTTTATTCTTTCATCACATGGTGTTGCAAATGTGAAAAAACACTAATTGAAATCGTGCAGTGTACCATTTATAAAGGGTGTTTGTTCATTAGCCTGACGATCTGTGACCAAGGGTGGACGCCCGAAACGCGTCAGATTTGGTAAACTCTCTTTCCGAATAAAACCTGCCGAAAATACATTGGGACTCGCGTGATTTTTCCTATTCCTGCCTGTTTGGTGGTGACGTGGTGAGAGACTGCTGTTTTCGTATATATATATATGTGATCAAGTCCGGGTTTCCCGGACGAAACGCGTCATGTTGCCGTCCCCATCGAAGGAATAAAAGCACTTTATCACCTTTAATCCTCATTTGTGGTCTGTGCCTGTTTCGTGTCTGCGCGCTGTTGGCACTCAGGATTGTGGATTCCTATATATATATATATATATATATATATATATATATATATATATATATATATATATATATATATATATATACACACATATATATATTTTTGTAAAACAAACAGTCCACAATCGGTGCACACTTCATTTCATTCCGCTGGTGCCTATGTCGAGGTTGGACCATACCTCGCAATTATGTCCCAAAACAAGAATTGCATGGAACTCCAGAAGTTGTAGTTTTAATTGCTTTTATTAAAGCATAGTGAACACCACCATCACCACCACCAACGTTTCAGCCAAGAGATGGCCTTTGTCACGGTTACGTGAGTCCCTTTTCTCTTTCACCCTTTATAGTGTTACATTGTATACCCAGTTTGATGCATTCTGAGATATAAAGTTTTCTGAAAGCACAGTCATATTATATATTTGGGTCGTATCTTTTACATGTTTAAATTTACATTATCTATATATTTATGATAACCAATCATCGTTTCATTTAAATTACATTTCCTCTCGGTTTGTACCGATATGCTATTTGATGTACAGGATCTCCTGCTGCTCTCAATCACGGGACTAGTGCCCAAAGATTACATTTACAGCTTATTCTATAAATGTACATGCAATTCTTCGTCCCCGTTCAACCCAAAAGGAGCCTTTGTTTTAAATTTGATTTTTAGGCGTGACTCTAATCTTCTCAGCTTTAAAGTTCGATTGCAGCCTCTTTCATGGTAAAAAAATACATGCATTTAATAACAAAATAAAAACATTAATAGTTAACACATTAGATAGCCGGAGGGTAAAAATTACAATTCCCACTCCAGTGAGTGCAACAGTAGGGAAAGCGCTGGATAGCGTAGGGGTAAAATTTACTATTCCCACTCCAGTGAGTGCAACAAAAGGGAAAGCGCTGGATAGCGTAGGGGTAAAATTTACTATTACCACTCCAGAGAGTGCAACAGTAGGGAAAGCACTATATAGCTTAGGGGTGAAATGTACTATTCCCACTCCAGTGAGTGCAACAGTAGGGAAAGCGCTGGATAGCGTAGGGGTAAAAATTATTATTCACTCTCCAGTGAGTGCCACAGTGGGGAAAGCGCTGGATAGCGTTGGGGTAAAATTTACTAATCCCACTCCAGAGAGTGCAACAGTAGGGAAAGCGCTGGATAGCGTAGGGGTAAAAATTACTATTCCCATTCCCACTCCAGTGAGTGCAACAGTAATGAAAGCGCTGGATAACGTAGGCGTGAAATTTACTATTCCCACTCCAGTGAGTGCAACAGTAGGGAAAGCGCTGGATAGCGTAGGGGTAAAAATTACTATTCCCACTCCAGTGAGTGCAACAGGAGGGAAAGCGCTGGATAGCGTAGGGGTAGAAATTACTATTCCCACTCCAGTGAGTACAACAGTAGGGAAAGCTCAGGATCCCAAAACAATAAAAAATTAAAATATCAACATTTTCAATAAATTTAATTTCTAATTTTAACATAATTAATATATAGATATAAATATATTATTATTAACAAAGATTAAAAAAATATTTAGCAGTATAAAATCCACAACAAATACCTAAAATTAATTACACAATTACATTTAATATTTACTAATTAATTAATGAAAATTAATGTTTTATTATTTATTAATTAAACAATTAATTACTTACCAGCTTTCACATCATTTACACATATAAAAACCACAACACACACCTAAAATTAATTACACAATTACAATTAATAATTACTAATTAATTATTTAAAATATTTGTATTATTATTTATTAATTAAGCAATTCATTACTTACCAGCTTTCACACCATTAACACATATATACACCACAACACACACCTAAAATTAATTACACAATTACAATTAATAATTAATAATTAATTATTTAAAATTATTTTTTATTATTTATTAATTAAACAATGAATTACTTACCAAATTTCACACCATTTACATATATAAACACCACAACACACACCTAAAATAAATTAAACAATTAACATACTTATTTATTAATTAACTAATTGAAATTAATTAACAACTAATTATTAAACTATAATTAATTAATTAATTAATTAACACAATAATTAATAAATTAATTTTACATAATTAAATTACTTCCCACCCTATTCCCCTATAAACCCACAACCTGCTACGGAATTAATAACGCAAAATTTAACTTAAAATAAATTAATGAGTAGAAAAAATTCTAAAACATATAATAAAATGATGAACAATTCTTATTAAAAACACTAAAATACATAACATTATTAAAAAATCGATATTTAATAAACTATATTTTTGTAAACTATATTTATTACAATGATATTTTTGTAATGGATATTACTCACGTGTCAGTCTTGTCATCCATATTTTTGTGGTCGATATTTCTTCCAAACGATATTTCTGTGGCGATATTTTTGTCCCACGATATTTCCCCGTCAATATTCCTGCTCTGCACCGTTCTCATTGCTTGAAAGAATGGAAAGATAAACAGAATATTTGTCAGACATTCACTTTAGATATAATCGGAGCTTATGCATTGAACAGTGGAGCTTGGGCAGCAGAAAGGTGTATTCTTGCATTAAAAGACAGAGTCAGAGCAGAATTCTTTGGCATTGCCATATGAAAGAGCTCTCTTGTTAGGTGCTGAGCTGGAAGACAAAATTTAGATTTTAGAAGCTCTTCAAAGAGAAAAAACATTCACCTTTGCTTAAGCAAAGGCAGTCTACCGCTTTGAATATATCCGGAGATGAATCGTCTTTTTATCAATCATCAAATTTGAAGGGAAATAACTTTTCTGGGGGTCATGTGCAGAAACCTAAAGAAGGCTTGCGCAAGAGATACAGGTCTGAGGGCGCATTCAGCATTATCTGGTTCTAGGAGGAATTTACATCAGATACGTCGGTTCTCCAGATAATTAATTCAGGTTATTCGATGGAGTTTATGAATCCCCCTTTACACTGAAGATTCAGAACAGCTCAGTGGCCACATTACATGGGCAAGAGAGAAACTAAAACACTGGCAATTCAGTATCTTCTGATGAAGAGGGTGTCATTCAGTCTCCAAGGAAGAAAGGAGAACCAGCTTCTACCTCATTGTATTCCTGGTGCCCAAGATATGGGAGGATTCTGGATACGAAGGTTCTGTGTTAGTGGGTAAGGACAATATTATGCAAAATGAAGGCTCTGGGGGCGGAGCTTGGTGCCCAAGAATGATGGTGGTTTCTAACAGAGCTCCCGCTGAAGCTTTGACATCAGGCCATCTCCCTGTCCTCTAAAGGGGCTCTAGGCATCCAGAAAGTGAGGGAGTTAGTCAAGTGCCTCCCTGCCATTACGGGATGATGCCCTGATGTCGCTATAGGCAAGGGGAGGTGGGGTGTTCTACATGGCAGGAGGTGGTCATCTGACAAAAAAAAACCTCCAGTACACTGGGGACAGGCTGCCTGGGATTGCCGTCTGCACGCTGTTCCTGGAAGCCCTCCCAGAGAGGTACCACAGGGACGAGTGCACGGAATCTGATTAACATCTCAGATGGGCGCAAATATTGCAACACCACCAACAGGGACCAACAGAGCCTCAGCTCAATGAGCAATGCACAAAGACCAGTGGCACAAACTCAGTAGAGGGACCCACCAGGCTGGAAGTTGGTAAGCACACAAACCATCTCAGTGCACATCTGTGAGCAGAGGCGAATGTTCCCGTCCCTCATTCCTTATGGTGTTACCCATTCTCCTAGCCCAGCACAAGCAGTGACCGCCCCATGTGCAACCACATGACATTTTCCCCATCACCAGAACAAGCAACATCCTGGGAGGAGTACCCTGGTACCACGGTTTAAGAAAAAAATATCCTGGTGCCTCAATTTGCATCCCCTCTGGTGCCTCCCTATACATGGCAATGACATACTTTGACGCTCTGGCTCATGCCCACGCCAGAGAAGGCTTAACATCCTACTGAACTGAGTCCTGGCTCACAACCACGTCACTCAGATGGTCATTCAGAGATGAAGGATGTCCTTCTATTCCACGTGACTGAACAAGCTGAGTCAATGATTTTGACCACATCCTCTACATCCCACTTATTTGCGACTAAGATTGTCCCACTTGGCATGGTATGCCACTGACAGGTTATCTCCGGAGGACACCGTTGATCACGAACACCATGGAGCCCTCCGGAGTGGTTTGTTTTCTTTCCTTTATCAATGTATTCCTTTGCTTTCTCTCCCACTTACTCTCTTTGTAGCTGTTATTAGTGTTCTATCACCTCTCTAAGATTGTTGATTGTCGGCAGAAAGATGAATCTGAACGTGTTTAGAGGATATGGAAGTTGTATCAATGATGACTATCTCTGAATCCAAATACCATTGTTCCTGTTTTTTGGGCTTTATTATACACTGAGGGTCATCATAAAGTTAATGATACATTCAAACTATGATGGTGGTTTCTTGTATGTACCCTGAGTGAAAGAAAACCAAAAAGAAATGTTAATATAAAATGAAGGCTGCAGAAACTTATCACCCTCATTCTTCAAGAGGACTTTAGGATGACCTTTGCTCTGCAAGATGTCTACTTCCATGTTTTTATTACTGATATCTGGGGTAGGGTTTTTAGTGTAACCAGGAAGATTGGCGCTCAGACTAGTGCAATTTTGTGTGGATAATGCTTTGAGTATGTACGGTGCTACCAGGTCGGGACAACTACCCAATAACTCACGTTGGTTTGTGAGTCAGGAACCCACAACAGTCTTGTAAGCACAGTCCCGTGCACACGTGGTGGGGATACAATGATACAGTCTCTTTCAGATCACAATTGCTGTGGTCGACACCAGTGTGATCTTTAAAGTTATTTAATAAAGCAATGACAGAATGAAATCAAACAACCAGCTGACACGTCTTTCATCACAAGGCAATTGACCTGTGACTCTTCAGGGCTGGGGAGGATGCAAAACATGGGGTGAGGGGAGTTTGGAAACAAATGGAAAAAAGAGTTTGGATGGTATAATACCCCTGATGGGACATAGGAAGGGGATCACCCTAAGTGTGAGCGGAGGTGTTTTAAGAAAAATTATGAATGAAATGTGACTTGAGTGAGCGTGCCACTTTCATGGTGTGATCATCAGGGAAAAGCGCAGGAAAAACATGGGTCATGAGTGGTGTGACATAGTAAAAACAACAGCAAGTGGGCACACGTGATGATGATGTGTAACATAGTGGGTGTCCTGTGATCATTAGAGAAAGAGTACCCGTGTAGGATAACATAAAAATCAGCTATTGACTGTGCAAAAAGAAATTCCCTTTGGGCACCTTAATGAGAACAAAGCGACTTATACAAACAAAATAAACATCAATTCATCCAACATAAAAGCATATCAATCAGAGCAATGCAATAAGTAACCAAATTCTGTAAGGACAAATAGATTCAGTATGCACAATCTATACTACTATTATAAAGAGAGAAGTCTGTCCTTTTGTGCCAGGTAAACTCGAAAAGTACACCACCAATCTAAACACGCAAGACATCTATGAAAACCTCAGGGCAAGCAGAAGGACATAGGTGATATAAAAATAAAAAATATACGTTATTTAAAACATTTACGAATAAAAATAAAGTAGTCCCTAGAAAGTAGCGCCGGCCGCGACGTCTGCGTGATGACATCGGGAGCGCGGGGAGGAGTGGCGTTCAGGAGCAATAGAAAGAGCGGAGGACATGAGCGCGGGGAGGAGCTGCGGAGGACAAACGGAAAGGAGCGGCGAGAAGTGGAGGAGCATTGGCAGCGCGGGGAAGAGCGGCGGATGAGGAAGCGGACAAGCGATCAGGAGCGGCGAGAAGCGGAGGAGCAGTGGAGCGGTAAACACAGCAGCGCGGGGAGGAGCGGCGGATGAGGTAAGTCAAGCAGCCGCGGGTGCGCAGCGAGGGACGGGCGGGGGCCATGAACAGAGAGTGATAAAAAATATTTTTACACAAAGTCGGGACGTCGGGGGAAACAGAGCCAGGGCACAAACGGCTGCTCTGCTGCGCCTCTCCTGCTGCGATGCTGTCCCCAGCCCCTTTCTGCCCCGGGCAAGGCCGGGGCGGGCTGCTAGTTTATTTATATAATTAAAAACAGATTACAATAATTTCTTTTTGACACAGTCAATAGCTGGTACCGGATATATGATGTTACAACGCATACTGTTACAACGCATACCGTTACAACGCGGTTGTTACAACGCTAATACTACTACAACGCATGTTTTTACAACGAGTACTATTACAACGCAAAATAGTACTTTAATAGGAAAAGTACCATTACAACGCAACATTTAACAACGTATACCATTACAACGCATATATATATTAAAAAATTTCTTTGTAAAATAAAACCTGGCACGGGATGCAGGGAAAATAGGGGTTTTGGGTGGGTAAGTGTATTAAAAAACGGCATAAAAAACTACAATATAATTACTAATTCCATTTATTTATTTATTAAATAATTACTCGAGTATTATTTTTTATTTTTATTTAATAAAATATTACTCGTCCTTTTTTAAAATTCACATATAAATATATATTTTTTATTTCTTTTGTAAAATAAAACCTGGCAACGGGATACAGGGAAAATAGGGGTTTTGGGTGGGTAAGTGTATTAAAAAACGGCATGAAAAACTACCATATTTATTTTTATTTTTATTTATTTATTTGAGATTTTTATTGCGCGACAATTACCCGTGGGTGTCTCGGCGCATGTGGTTAATCAGATAAGGACCAGATACACACCGGCTTACTGGTCGAATAGCCATGTTTTAAGGAGCTTACGGAAACCTGCCAAGTTGGGGGCGGTTTTAATGATGAGAGGGATGGTGTTCCATAGCTTGGGTGTAGCTACCATGAAGCGCCTATCTCCCCAGGTCACTGTTTTAGTTCGAGGGACTGGGAGCATGCATATATTTGCAGATCTGAGCTGTCTTTTTGGGGTGTACAGTTTAAAGGCCTCTCTCAGAAACCTGGGTCCTGTATTATGTATGGCTTTGTAGGCAATACATAATGCCTTAAATTTGATGCGGTTTTCCACTTTTATACGAATTCCATTTATTTATTTATTAAATAGTTACTCGAGTATTAATTTTCATTATTATTTATTAAATACTTACTCGTCCTTTTTAAAAATTCACATATAAATATATATTTTTTATTTTGTTTTGTAAAATAAAACCTGGCAACGGGATGCAGGGAAAATAGGGGTTTTGGGTGGGTAAGTGTTTTAATAAACGGCATGAAAAACTACCATATTTATACGAATTCCATTTATTTATTTATTAAATAATTACTCGAGTATTAATTTGCATTATTATTTAATAAATTAGTACTCGTACTTTTTATAAAATCACATATTATGTATTATTTCTTTTATAAAATAAAACCTACCCACAGGATCCAGGGAAAATAGGGGTTTTGGGTGGGTAAATATATTATAAAAAACGGCATTAAAAAGTAACATATTATTACGATTACCATTTATTTATTTATTAAATAATTACTCGAGTATTAAAATTCATAGTCGAGTACTTTCTACAGTATTTCGAGAAGTCAAAATGAAAACAATTAAATTACTGACTTTCTATGAATCAAAAATATACTCATTCTTATTCTTTTACACGATATGTAAGTATTCGGATAAAACAAACATATATATAGTATTCATGGACGCCATTTTGCATAAGTATCACAATAATGAGTCCTACTATTATTTCAATGATTTCAAACCACAACATAATACCCAAAATGGATGCCAAAACGGCAAACATAACGGGATATAAACGTCTTTTAATGGATTTTTAAATTATATGTTCTCAGAGAGATAAATGTAAAATTTAAAACGATTTCCAACGCATATTTTTACGATTATTTTTGCTATACTACACCAAACTTATAAATAGAACTGAGACACCATTTTGAAATTAGTTGATCCTCAACTACCCGAGAGAGCAGACGTGAGATTGCACTCTGTGAACTTTTCACCCTGTCATCCCATCGATATTACTTAATCTACATAATAGTACGAATACCAACTATTTTCAAGTAAGTAAAGTGTTCGGAAAACGATAACACCATAAATAATAGTCATGTAAAATAAATAATTACTATATTAATATTAACGATATTTTTTTTTAAGGAAATGTTAGAAAAATATTTCTGTGAATAAATTAAAATAAATAAACAATAATGCCATCTTTTAAAAATACGTCCAAAATAAAATAAAACATAAATTTTTTAATTAATAATTTCAGGAATGAAATGTGATTTTAATATAATACAATAGTATTAATATGTTGATTATTTGTTATATCTCTCTTAGAAATCTATTCAGAACGGTTACAAACGAAATCCGTGTATATTTCATTCATTTTTGAAAGCGACCCGTTTTCGAGAAATAAAATAAGGTACATCATTATTACTATGAAAATTAGTTTATTATTTATTAAATGTAAAACGCCGCATTAGGAGTAAACTTTTAAAAAAAAAAATTCCTGACAGAGATACTACATATAAATTATTACTTGATACATAATTGAACTGAAAAAAAATTACAACACCGATTTAAAAGGTAATCTAAATATTTCAAATAAAACTAAACACTGCAATTCAAAGGCAAAAAAATAAATCAGTTTAAACGGGTTAAAAAAAAATATTATTTCTTTTTTAAAATGTTTCAGAAAAACACACCAATCCAAGTAAGAAATAAATCGTACAGCAAGTGGAAGGACACATTTCTACTATTGAAAAAACCAAACCGAAAAGTAAGTGAAAAACAGATTGCGAAATACATGTATTAATTCTACATAAACAATAAATAATGCGATTGATATCAAACTGCTTAAACATCTTCAAAACTCTAGCAAATTGCAGCAAGTAAAAAAAATGTAGAACAGTGCTACAGTATTAAAAATGCAACTATACATAAAGTGCAGAGAAAGTGCTAAATTATGCTTCAATATATGAGTGCATCATATGAAGAAAACATGTTATTCACTCTCGTCAAAAATTATATGCCACACATTTTGACACATACTTTTTTTATCTAAGGACTCCATCTACTCAAACGTAGAACAACCTCGAAAAGACCCGACTACAATTACAAGGACACAATTCTAAATAGCAAACTTCAATAACTAATAGTAAGTATAAAACTGTTTTCATTATACATAGCAAAATGCTACAGTAGATAAAGTGCTAGATTTTCTAGAGGTATAAATTACTATTACAAACCCTGGTAAGTGCAACAGTAGTGAAAGTGCAGGATACTCTAAAAGCTATTCCTGGTAAGTGCTATACTAGTGGAAGTTCTGGAAATTCTAGAGTTGTCATGTGCTATCCCAGATACATGTAAATGCTACAATACACAAACGACTGTGAAATCCAGAGGCCAAAATTGCATTTCTCTCTTTACATGAGTACTGCTATAAATAAAGTGCAGAAAAAGTGGTAAAGTAAACTTCAATATGATACCTCATGCCTGTGAAGAAAACATGAAAATAAGTCTCCTCAAAAATTATGTGTCACACATTTTCACACATACTTTTCTTTGTTTAAGGACTACATCTAACCAAAACTTGACCAACCTCGAGGAAAACCGACACAAGGACACCAGGACACATTTCTTCAAAGTAAAGATCAAAAACACTAAGAGTAAGTGAAATGTAGTTTTCCAGATACATATATAAGTCATGCATAAGCAGAAATGAATAACACATGGTATATAAGAACAGCTACAAATTTCACTTCTAGGTAAACACAGCACTGAATAAAGTTTAGTGAAATGTACAAGTGTAAATTATTATCACAACTCCTAGTAAGTGCTAAAGTAATGAAAGTGCTGGATAGTGTAGAGGTGTAAATTAATATTCCAACTCCTGGTAAGTGCAACAGCAGGGAAAGTGCTGGATAGTCTAGAGGCCTAAATTACTATTCCAACTCCAACTAAGTGCTACAGTAGAAAAAGTGCTGGATAATTTAAAGGTATAAATTACTATTCCAACTCCGACTAAGTGCTACAGTAGAGAAAGTGCTGGATAGTCTTCAGGTGTAAATTACTATTCCAACTCCGACTAAGTGCTACAGTAGGGAAAGTGCTGGATAGTCTACAGGTATAAATTACTATTCCAACTCCTGGAAAGTGCAACAGTAGGGAAAGTGCAGGATAGTCTAGAGGTGTAAATTACTATTCCAACTCCTGGAAAGTGCAACAGTAGAGAAAGTGCTGGATAGTCTAGAGGTGTAAATTACTATTCCAACTCCGACTAAGTGCTACAGTAGTGAAAGTCCTGGATAGTGTAAAGGTGTAAATTAATATTCCAACTCCTGGTAAGTGCAACAGTAGGAAAAGTGCTAAATAGTCTAGAGGTGTAAATTACTATTCCAACTCCTGGAAAGTGCTACAGTAGGGAAAGTGCTGGATAGTGTAAAGGTGTAAATTAATATTCCAACTCCTGGTAAGTGCAACAATAGGGAAAGTGCAGGATAGTCTAGAGGTGTAAATTACTATTCCAACTCCTGGAAAGTGCAACAGTAGGGAAAGTGCAGGATAGTCTAGAGGTGTAGATTACTATTCCATCTCCGACTAAGTGCTACAGTAGGGAAAGTGCTAGATTTTCTAGAGGAATAAATTACTATTCCAGACCCTGGTGAGTGCAACAGTATTGGAAGTGCAGGATACTCTAGAAGCTTAAATTATCATTGCTTTTCCAGGTAAGTGCTACAGTAGTGAAAGTGCAGGAAACTGTAAAGTTGTCATGTGCTATTCCAGATACATGTAAATACAACAATACACAAAAGACTGTGGAATCCAGAGGCCAAAATTGCATTTCTCTCTTTACATGAGTACTGCTATAAATAAAGTGCAGAGAAAGTGGTAAAGTAAACTTCAATATGATACCTCATGCCTGTGAAGAAAACATGAAAATCAGTCTCCTCAAAAATTATGTGTCACACATTTTCACACAAACTTTTCTTTGTTTAAGGACTCCATCTAACCAAAACTTGAGCAACCTCGAGGAAAACCGACACAAGGACACCAGAACACATTTCTTCAAAGTAAAGATCAAAAACACTAAGAGTAAGTGAAATACAGTTTACCTCATACATATATAATTCATGCATAAGCAGTAATGAATAACACATGGTATATATGAACAACTACAAATTTCTGAGCTAACTAAACACATCACTGAATAAAGTTTTGTGAAATGTACAAGTGTAAATTATTATCACTACTCCTAGTAAGTGCTACAGTAATGAAAGTGCTGGATAGTGTAGAGGTGTAAATTAATATTCCAACTCCTGGTAAGTGCAACAGCAGACAAAGTGCTGGATAGTCTAGAGGCCTAAATTACTATTCCAACTCCAACTAAGTGCTACAGTAGAAAAAGTGCTGGATAATTTAAAGGTATAAATTACTATTCCAACTCCGACTAACTGCTACAGTAGGGAAAGTGCTGGATAGTGTTCAGGTGTAAATTACTATTCCAACTCCGAGTAAGTGCTACAGTAGTGAAAGTGCTGGATACTCTACAGGTATAAATTACTATTCCAACTCCTGGAAAGTGCAACAGTAGGGAAAGTGCAGGATAGTCTAGAGGTGTAAATTACTATTCCATCTCCGACTAAGTGCTACAGTAGGGAAAGTGCTATATTTTCAAGAGGTATAAATTACTATTCCAAACCCTGGTAAGTGCAACAGTAGTGAAAGTGCAGGATACTCTAGAATCTTACATTATCATTGCTTTTCCTGGTAGAAGCTACAGTAGTGAAAGTGCAGGAAACTGTAGAGTTGTCATGTGCTATCCCAGATACATGTAAATGCTACAATACACAAAGAACTGTGGAATCCAGAAGCCAAAATTGCATTTCTCTCTTTACATGAGTACTGCTATAAATAAAGTGCAGAGAAAGTGGTAAAGTAAACTTCAATATGATACCTCATGCCTGTGAAGAAAACATGAAAATCAGTCTCCTCAAAAATTATGTGTCACACATTTTCACACATACTTTTCTTTGTTTAAGGACTCCATCTAACCAAAACTTGAGCAACCTCGAGGAAAACCGACACAAGGACACCAGGACACATTTCTTCAAAGTAAAGATCAAAAACACTAAGAGTAAGTGAAATACAGTTTACCTCATACATATATAAGTCATGCATAAGCAGTAATGAATAACACATGGTATATATGAACAGCTACAAATTTCTGAGCTAACTAAACACAGCACTGAATAAAGTTTTGTGAAATGTACAAGTGTAAATTATTATCACAACTCCTAGTAAGTGCTACAGTAATGAAAGTGCTGGATAGTGTAGAGGTGTAAATTAATATTCCAACTCCTGGTAAGTGGAACAGCAGGGAAAGTGCTGGATAGTCTAGAGGCCTAAATTACTATTCCAACTCCAACTAAGTGCTATAGTAGAAAAAGTGCTGAATAATTTAAAGGTATAAATTACTATTCCAACTCCGACTAAGTGCTACAGTAGGGAAAGTGCTGGATATTCTTCAGGTGTAAATTACTATTCCAACTCCGAGTAAGTGCTACAGTAGGAAAAGTGCTGGATAGTCTACAGGTATAAATTACTATTCCAACTCCTGGAAAATGCAACAGTAGGGAAAGTGCAGGATAGTCTAGAGGTGTAAATTACTATTCCATCTCCGACTAAGTGCTACAGTAGGGAAAGTGCTAGATGTTCAAGAGGTATAAATTACTATTCCAAACCCTGGTAAATGCAACAGTAGTG
The DNA here is from genome assembly GCF_964263255.1 of Lissotriton vulgaris. Taxonomy (NCBI): domain Eukaryota; kingdom Metazoa; phylum Chordata; class Amphibia; order Caudata; family Salamandridae; genus Lissotriton; species Lissotriton vulgaris. The sequence goes on along the minus strand of NC_141685.1, from coordinate 1,670,903,917 downwards.
AAAGTGCAGGATACTCTAGAATCTTACATTATCATTGCTTTTCCTGGTAGAAGCTACAGTAGTGAAAGTGCAGGAAACTGTAGAGTTGTCATGTGCTATCCCAGATACATGTAAATACTACAATACACAAAGGACTGTGGAATCCAAAGACCAAAATTGCATTTGTCTCTTTACATTAGTACTGCTATAAATAAAGTGCAGAGAAAGTGGTAAAGTAAACTTCAATATGATACCTCATGCCTGTGAAGAAAACATGAAAATCAGTCTCCTCAAAAATTATGTGTCACACATTTTCACACATATTTTTATTTGTTTAAGGACTCCATCTAACCAAAACTTGAGAAACCTCGAGGAAAACCGACACAAGAACACCAGGACACATTTCTTCAAAGTAAAGATCAAAAACACTAAGAGTAAGTGAAATACAATTTTCCTCAAACATATATAAGTCATGCATAAGCAGTAATGAATAACACATAGTATATATGAACAGCTACAAATTTCACTTCTAGGTAAACACAGCACTGAATAAAGTTTTGTGAGATGTACAAGTGCAAATTATTATCACAACTCCTAGTAAGTGCTACAGTAGGGAAAGTGCAGGATATTAAAGAGGCGTCAATTACTATTCCAACTCCTGGTAAGTGCAACAGTAGAAAAAGTGCAGGATAGTCTAGAGATGTAAATTACTATTCCAACTCCTAGAAAGTGCAACAGTAGAGAAAGTGCTGGATAGTCTAGAGGTGTAAATTACTATTCCAACCCCTGGAAAGTGCAACAGTAGAGAAAGTGCTGGATAGTCTAGAGGTGTAAATTACTATTCCAACTCCTGAAAAGTGCTACAGTAGTGAAAGTCCTGGATAGTGTAAAGGTGTAAATTAATATTCCAACTCCTGGTAAATGCAACAGTAGGAAAAGTGCTGAATAGTCTAGAGGTGTAAATTACTATTCCAACTCCTGGAAAGTGCTACAGTAGGGAAAGTGCTGGATAGTGTAAAGGTGTAAATTAATATTCCAACTCCTGGTAAGTGCAACAATAGGGAAAGTGCTGGATAGTCTAGAGGTGTAAATTACTATTCCAACTCCTGGAAAGTGCAACAGTAGGGAAAGTGCAGGATAGTCTAGAGGTGTAGATTACTATTCCATCTCCGACTAAGTGCTACAGTAGGGAAAGTGCTGGATAGTGTAGAGGTGTAAATTACTATTCCAACTCCTGGAAAGTGCAACAGTAGGGAAAGTGCAGGATAGTCTAGAGGTGTAAATTACTATTCCAACTCCGAGTAAGTGCTACAGTAGGGAAATTGCAGGATAGTATAGAGGTATAAATTACTATTCCAACTCCTGGAAAGTGCAACAGTAGGGAAAGTGCAGGATAGTCTAGAGGTGTAGATTACTATTCCATCTCCGACTAAGTGCTACAGTAGGGAAAGTGCTGGATAGTATAGAGATGTAAATTACTATTCCAACTCCTGGAAAGTGCAACAGTAGGGAAAGTGCAGGATAGTCTACAGGTGTAGATTACTATTCCATCTCTGACTAAGTGCTACAGTAGGGAAAGTGCTGGATAGTGTAGAGGTATAAATTACTATTCCAACTCCTGGAAAGTGCAACAGTAGGGAAAGTGCAGGATAGTCTAGAGGTGTAAATTACTATTCCATCTCCGACTAAGTGCAACAGTAGGGAAAGTGCTGGATGGTCTAGAGGTGTAAATTACTATTCCAACTCCTGGAAAGTTAACAGTAGGGAAAGTGCAGAATACTCAACAGATGTAAATTACTATTCCAACTCCGACTAAGTGCTACAGTAGGGAAAGTGCTGGATAGTGTAGAGGTGTAAATTAATATTCCAACTCCTGGTAAGTGCAACAGTAGGGAAAGTGCAGAATACTCAACAGATGTAAATTACTATTCCAACTCCGACTAAGTGCTACAGTAGGGAAAGTGCTGGATAGTCTAGAGGTGTAAATTACTATTCCAACTCCTGGAAAGTGCAACAGTAGGAAAAGTGCAGGATAGTCTAGAGGTGTAAATTACTATTCCAACTCCGACTAAGTGCTACAGTAGGGAAACTGCTGGATAGTGTAAAGGTGTAAATTACTATTCCAACTCCTGGAAAGTGCAACAGTAGGGAAAGTGCAGGATAGTCTAGAGGTGTAGATTACTATTCCATCTCCGACTAAGTGCTACAGTAGGGAAAGTGCTGGATAGTGTAGAGGTGTAAATTAATATTCCAACTCCTGGTAAGTGCAACAGTATGGAAAGTGCTTGATAGTCTAGAGGTATAAATTACTATTCCAAATCCTGGAAAGTGCAACAGTAGGGAAAGTGCTGGATAGTCTAGAGGTGTAAATTAATATTCCAACTCCTGGTAAGTGCAACAGTAGGGAAAGTGCTGAATAGTCTAGAGGTGTAAATTACTATTCCAACTCCTGGAAAGTGCTACAGTAGGGAAAGTGCTGGATAGTGTAAAGGTGTAAATTACTATTCCATCTCCGACTAAGTGCTACAGTAGGGAAAGTGCTGGATAGTCTAGAGGTGTAAATTAATATTCCAACTCCTGGTAAGTGCAACAGTAGGGAAAGTGCAGAATACTCAACAGATGTAAATTACTATTCCATCTCCGACTAAGTGCTACAGTAGGGAAAGTGCTGGATAGTGTAGAGGTGTAAATTACTATTCCAACTCCTGGAAAGTGCAACAGTAAGGAAAGTGCAGGATAGTCTAGAGGTGTAAATTACTATTCCAACTCCGACTAAGTGCTACAGTAGGGAAATTGCAGGATAGTATAGAGGTATAAATTACTATTCCAACTCCTGGAAAGTGCAACAGTAGGGAAAGTGCAGGATAGTCTAGAGGTGTAGATTACTATTCCATCTCCGACTAAGTGCTACAGTAGGGAAAGTGCTGGATAGTCTAGAGGTGTAAATTACTATTCCAAATCCTGGAAAGTGCAACAGTAGGGAAAGTGCTGGATAGTGTAGAGGTGCAAATTACTATTCTAACTCCGACTAAGTGCTACAGTAGGGAAAGTGCAAGAAAATCAACAGATGTAAATTACTATTCCAACTCCGACTAAGTGCTACAGTAAGGAAAGTGCTGGATAGTCAAAAGGCCTAAATAACTATTCCAACTACCGATAACTGCAACAGAAGAGAAAGTGCACGATAGTCAAAATGCCTAACTTAGTATTCAAACTACTGGTAATTACAGCAATAAGTAAAGTGCTACCAAGTCAATAAACATGTAAAATGTGCTAGATGCAGTAGAAATAAACAATAATCAGAGTTTAGCAAAATGAAAACTGCATACAAATTCTTTGTTTTCTATTTCTATATTTCAAATATTAAAACAATCATTTTTTCTTTTCAGAAAATGTCTTCACAACAACAAACTGCTAAATATATCCCATCCAGAAAAGGAAAACAATTACTAGCTCACCAAGGTTACATTTATTGTAAGGATAGGTTAAGTAATCCACGGATTCATTGGAGATGCGTGCAATACCATACAACTCGTTGCAGCGGCAGAGCGGTTACGGTCAATGATATTATTGTAAGGACAACTGACCATAACCACTCTGCCTCTGCAATGGAAGTTGATGTTAGAGAAACTGTGAATGAGATGAAAGCTATTGCAAGCACCTCCAATGAATCCACTGGATCAATTTTGAGACAGGTTGCACAACATGTCCCTACTCATATTGCTAGCAATATTCCCAACGTTCATAATTTGCGAAGAATTATACAAAGACAAAAGCAGGCAAGTAATACTCAAACAAACACACCTCATACCTTTTCTGAAATCAATATTCCTCCTGAACTTACTATTACTTTTTCTAATGAACCTTTCCTCCTGCATGACAACGAAAACCCTCTTAAGCGCATCTTAATTTTTAGCACCCCACGCAACCTTGTTAAACTTGAATCAAGTGAAATTTGGATGATGGATGGGGCGTTTAAAAGCACGCCCCATCCATTCACCCAAATTTATACTATTCATGGCAAAATTAATAATAGTGTAATACCCCTAGTATATAGTTTGCTGCCTGATAAGACTTCAGCAACTTACACAGAATTATTATCTGTGATTAAATCCAAAACAAACCAAAGTCCTAGGAAAATTATTATCGATTTTGAATTGAGTATGATCAATGTGATCACCAAACTGTACACGGATACCCAAATTCAAGGGTGTTTTTTCCACTTTTCCCAGGCATTCTGGCGTAAATTACAAAAAACACCCTTAGTTACTGAATACTCAACGGACAGCAAACTACAAGTCGAATTAAAAAAATTAACTGCTCTTTGTTTTGTCCCTCCCGAAAGTGTAGACGAGTACTACACTGCAATTACAGAATCAGATTATTATTTAACAAACGAAGATAAATTGGCACCCATTTTAAATTATATGGAAGACACATGGATTGGACACCTAGGCAGATCGGGTCGCAGGAGGAAGCCACGTTTCCATGTGCAGTGGTGGAACTGTTATTCGAGTTGCCTAGAGGGAGAGGCAAAAACAAATAATGCCATTGAGGGATGGCATAACTCCTTCAATCATGTAATTGGTAAACCCCACCCTAATTTCTATTCATTTCTAGAAACTTTGAAGAAGGAGCAAAGTTTCCAAGAAATGAGACTTTCACAAACTCTCACTGGTAGTCTAAACTCACGGATTACCCAAAGAACTAAGGATATGTCTGAACGACTATTGGCACTATTACAACAATTTTCGTTGTGTGTGGCTTTAGATTACCTTGAGAATCTAGCTAACATCCTTTCTTTTTAAACTATTATTTACATTACTTTCCTGCTTCTACCAAAATTAAATATTTTTCTAATTAGAATTCGTTAAAACATTTTTCCTAAAACATTTTTTAAAATTTGATGTTGGGTCATTTTTCCTCGTTTTTATTTTTTAAACATTTTTTCAAAAATAAATCCCTTACATGAGATATTTTTTTAATTTTTGAATCACATAATACTTTTAAAGAAATAGCAGAACCAATATTTTCCAAAAAAATAAATTTTGGGCTTGCATTTTTAAATAATAGAAAATTACAGTGCAAATACAAAAAATGCATTTTCAATTTTACCGAAAACTCTTCTATCAAAACCACACCATAAAATGAATGATTAAAATATTTATGTATCCAAAATATTGATATTTCCATATTTCCACTTCAAGTGCTAATTCCTACAACATTTGATCAAACATAGAAAAATTATTTTTAATTTTTCTTTGTTGGCTTCAGAAAGTGACAAACAATCTAACCTTGTCATCTTTATTATTCTACATAACCTATTTTTATAAATTCAAAATTCTCTACTCCTCCTGATACCAAAAATACAGACTTCTACTTAATTGAATACAAATCAATAAACATCAATTGTGCCTTTAAAACTAATTAAGCAGAATATAGAAAGGCACCAACATTTTGGCTATCATATTTTCTAAGAAAAAACAAAGCTATAATTTTTCCAAAATGTATACAAAACAACTAAAATGTAACCAATATAATCAATCAGACAATCGATTATTCGCAAATAAACCCTAGATCAAAATCTTCTGTAAATACAAATTTGTTTCAAAAAAGCACCAAGAAAACAATGGAAATATCTTTATTAACATTCATATAATATTTTAACAACATAGCAACTAACTTTCTCAAACTCCATATTTCCAAACTGTAATATCACTCGAAAATGCATTTTAATACTTTGCATACATAAATACATTTAGATATATTTGTTATACTTTTCTAAACCCTTTTTCAAGTTTTCATGCTAGCAATTCAACTAAATCTTACTTTAATTATATTTACCGATGTTCCCCACGCCCACCGACCCAACATCGGCATATTCTAATAATACGAGTAGCGACATGTTGTTTTTTTATCATTTTTTTTATTTCGAGCAACCTCTACTTAACTTATCCTTACAATAAATGTTAATCTTTTATTATTTAACTTTATTAGTTAGTATTAAATTGTTTTCCTACCTGATCGTAGTTCAGCGTCCTGCTGCTTCCTGCTGCTTCCAGCTCCGGTAACCAACAAAATGGCCGACGACGCACGCGTATACGTAATAACGTCAGGATATGCTGCAACAATAAACAAAGGACTACTGTACATTGTAATATAATACAAATTGTAAATAAATATTATTTTATATATGATTACATGTATATATTAAAATTTTCAAAAATATACATAAAATGTAAAAAAAACTGATGAATTTTTTAATATATTTTATATGTAATAAAAACTTATTTTTACTGTCAAAAACATATCTCTTCGTTTTTATTTATTTCATATAATGTATCTTAACTTTTATAATATAATGTAAAATATATACTTCCTTACTATACCTGTTTTCTTCTTTCTGTTCCGCTTTTTTCCTCCTCTTTCCTTTCGTTTCCTTTGCTTTAATTCCGAACCGCTCTACATATCTAGATGTATCATGAAAATAAATGAAGGACAAATGTATCCATAGAAAACAATGGTAAAGCGTGGGAACGGAAACATTAAAATAAGTATATCACAAACAAAATCAATTATAAATTAATTTATTCAATAAACATTATACTTAATAAAGTCTAAATGTAGGAAACATTTTATTTAAATTTAATTAAACTATAATAAAACGTAAACTTTTTCCAATATATTATTAATGTCATAAATAAAAGAAAATAAACATATATTCATATATAATAATTTTTAAAATTCAAAATAAAACAAAAGTAATATTATTTAAATAATTTTCAAAAAAATTTAAACAATTTAATATTATTATTATAAAAATATTAATTAATACTTCAATACAAAAAATAATAATAATCAAAATACTAAAGTAATCAATAAAACAAATACTAAAATAAAATATATATCTTATAATAATTAAATTTTTTACTACCCAAATTTATACTAAAATAAATATATAATTAGATAAAATAGATATATAATTATTTACAAAAAAACTATACATTTCTGAAATACATTATTTTACAATAATAAAATAAACATTCCTATATTTATATTATACAATATTAAATTTCAATGAACATATAAATTATTAATACCAAAATAAATGTAATAAACAAATTCCTAAAATAATCAATAAAATAAATACTATATTAAAATATATATCTTATAATTATTAAAATTTATTATATTTTTTACTAAAATAGATATATAATTATCTATATATAATTTTTTTCAAAAAATACTTTTCTTTTGATTAATACATTATTTTACAATTATTAATTATACATTTAAATATTATAATATTACTACAATCTAACCTATTTTAAAATAAAATATATATAAAAATTATATTTAAATACATACATATACACAAATGTTTACTAAAATAAATATATAATTATCTATATATAATTATTTTCAAAAAAATAATTAATAATTTAATATTACTACAATCTAACCTATTTTAAAATAAAATATATAAAAAAATTATATTTATATTTATAAACATACATATACATATATATGCGTTGTAAAAGTACCTGCGTTGTAACTGTACCTGCGTTGTAACAGTATAAGTTGTAAATGTATGCGTTGTAACAGTACCTGCGTTGTAAAAGATGCGTTGTAACAGTACTGCGTTGTAAAAAATGCGTTGTAACAGGTGGATACCGCTGGTACCCCATCCCTTTGGTAGTGGGTCCCTCTCTCTTTTATTAGAGTAACATAAGAATCACACTGAAGCATGACAAGAATAGTGCTGACTAGGAAAAGTGGTCAGCTGCTACTCTGCAGTCCATTGGTGATGGTGGCTGGGGTAGGGGGACTGGCGCGACAAATGAATGTAGGATCATAGATGACAAAAGGTGCCTGGAAGTTCTGAGAGTTGGTTGACCTCTAAGGCAACAAGGTTCTTATGGCGAGCATTATTAGGTAAATACCTGTGTGGTGTTTAAAGAGTAAGTAGATACAGTCCCTAAAGAAAGTAAGGAAAAGGAGAAGGCGAGGATGCGCGAAGTTAAGAGGCAACATGGTAAAAGGTGCCCTCTGACGGAAACCGATCGGCTCATGCAACTATGTCCTCACCTGTGGTATGTGGCACCCTACAGTAGGTCTGTGATGCCTGCTAGAGGGGTGAGTTATCCATGCCAAAGGCAGTGTTGGTGGGCATGGCACACAGGGATGTGTGTCATGTCGACTCGTCAGTTTAGTCTGCACCAAAACACGCAGCCTGCAATGGCAGTGTATGGGTGTTAAGGGGACAGGTCTTTAAGGGTGGCATAATACATGCTGAAACCCTCAGATGCCTTCTCTGGTCACAAGGCCCTTTGGTACCCAGGGTGGGTGAGAGGTGTGCCAATTGTGGAAACAAAGGAACAGTTTTGAGAAAGAACACAGGTGCTGGGCTTGGTTAGCAGGGTCCCAGCACACACTCAGGCAAGTTGGCATCAGGTATCTGGAAAAAATGTAGGGAGTAACTGTAGGAAAGTAGGATCTGCTTTCATGGTTACCCCCACTTTTTGCTGGTGTCATTATGTTTTTCTGACTAGTCTGATTGGGATCCTGCTAATCAGACCCCAGTCTCTGTGCTTCTTCCCTAAATTGGATCATGGTGAGTACTCAGGTACACCCCAGATTGCCTACTGGTGTACCTTTGTAAGTCCCTAGTATATGATACTAAGGTGCCCAGGGCATAGGTACACAAGGGGTCCCCCATGGGTTGAAGCATGTATTATGCCACCCATGGGAGACCACTCAAATTGTGACTACAGACTGCCTTTGCAGCCTGTGTAAGCTGGTGCTAGCATCACTTACGGCATATGTAGGTTTTCCTATATCTCAGGTCCCTGCACTTAAAACCTATGTCACCCCTAAGGCAGGCCTTTCAATCCTGAAGGCAGGGTGCTCAGTTATAAGTGTGAGGGTGCCCCTACATGAGCAGGACACCCCTACAATACACAGAGTCCATTCTTCTGGGTTGTAAGTGCATCATAGAGTGGCCATGCGTCATTACAAAATGGCTAATTCTAAACTGGTTGTAACAAACCCTGGCATGTTTGGTATTAAACATGTTGGATTCATACACCAATGGAGGTATGATTCCATGCACTGTAGAGCCCCTTTGGGAAGCCCTCAGCGCTCCCGATACCATTCTTCCAGATCCGGACAGCAAACTATGGTTGCTGCCGACAAGAGACGCGATTCTGGCCTCCTGGTACGGAATAAAGCTCGAGCAGGAGGAGGCAGGACAATAGGTTTCTTTTAGACCTGGCACCATTGGCGTGGGTCACCCTTCCATTTTTCGCTGTTGCCTCTTATGTTTTTTCTGGTCTAGATGCTTTGGGCACTTTGCCACTGCTATTCAGTGCCTAAGTGCAAGTGCTCCCTATTGTAAATTGTAGTAACGGATTAGTGACTCCATGATCGGCTTATTTGATTCACTTGTCAGACCCTATTACAGTGCACCATGTGTGTCCAGGGCCTGTAAACCAAATGCTGCTGGTGAGCTTGCAGCACTGGTTGTGCCATCCACAGTAGCAGCTTATAAAATATGGCTCAGACCTGCCATTGCAGAGCCTATGTGCAGTCTGGGACTGCCAGGTCGACTTGGCAAGTGCACACACTTGCCAGTCTCTAAACCTTCCCTTTTCTACATATTAGTCACCCCGGTAGGCCCAAGGTACCCCCATGGGCAAGGTGCATTATATGTAAAAGGTAGGACATGCCCTGACGTGTGTGGCATGTCATGATAGTGAATTACAGCCAATTTTGTTTTTCACTATTGCGAGACTACCTGTTCCCATAAGCCAGAATGGGCAGTTTGATTATAACATCTTATAATCCTAACTGACCCAGGGAACAAGCAAAAAAAACGAGTTTACTATGCCTGAACTCAGAATGTTAAAATACATCTTTTAGTGAGGGTGATTTTTACATTATGTGTTTGAAAATACCACTTTTAAAAAGTAGGTATTTTCTTGCCTAACTATCCAGTATGCCTCTGCTGGGTTTGTTTGTGTATTCCATGTCTCGTTTGTGAGCGACAAGGGGGTTGGAGAGGCCCTTGGCTCCAGCAGTCTGATGGGTCAGGGCTGGGATGAATAGAACCTGCATTGAATAGAGAGTGGGGGGAGGAGCTTTCCTTTCACTGACCTGAGCCCTCACAGAATAGAGAGTAGGGGCGGAGAATTCCTTTTACTGACCGGAGCCCTCATAGAATAGAGAGGAGGTGGAGGAGATTTCCTTTTAGCTACCTGGGCCAGGTCTGCTCTCAAACAATGTTGTCTCCACCTCCTGCCAGAAAGCTGCACCCAGGAGGACAGAACTGTTTTTGACTAGGTACAGGCACTCTCTACCTTCAGAGAACAAAGGATTTTGCAGTATAAATATTGGGGCCCAGACCCCAGAACTTTAGATCACTTCTGGGAATCCATTGCCAAGGAGAGAAACCAAGGAAGCTGAAGGAGGAGACTGCCCATGTGCTGTTTGCTGTTTGGGGTTGGCCTGCAGTGATTACTTATTGCCAAGGAAAGGAGTAAAGGAACTCTTTGCGTAATTTTACTGTCTTGAGGAAGATATCCAAGGGCTTGAAGTTGAGCTTGCTTCCTGTTCTGAAGTCTCAGGGCCTCAAAGACTTCACCACCAGCTCCCCCTGAATTCCCTTGCTGGGAATTCAACCTGCAGTGAGGTGCCTGCTGTTATTTTGGGCCCTCTGGAGACTGCGTGACGCTGGGAGCTGGAAGCGCGACGCAACGAGGATGAAGCGTGTCGGTGCCACAGCAGTTGCAGTCACACCGCTGAAGCGTGTTGCAGGGCCTGTCACGGCTCCAAAGTCCATCGACTTCGCCGCACGGCCGTCAGATGGGCACGCATCGCTTCCAAGTTGTCACATCGTATCAAAGACCCCATTTTGTCACATCGCACCAGACCGTTGCCTCGCATCGAGGCGCCATCTTTTTACATCGTAACTGGATCGCAGCAAGAGGCCACGCATCACCTTCTCTCCAGTAAGGAACCGACACATCAGCTCCCCTGCGCTGCAGTAAGGAACCGACGCATCTTCACCTCCCAAGAAGCAAGGAACAGACGCATCATCCTCCCTGTGACCCTTTTGTTTGTTTTGCAGCATGCATCCAAGGTACTTTGAAAGTAAAGTGTTGCATTTACCATCTACATTGAACTAAGCTATTTCTACCATTTTAAAGTCATATTCTTAATACTGTATTTGGATTTTTGTTGTTTGGTCTTGTGTTAAGTCTAGTAAAGATTACTTATTTTTCTAAACTGGTGTGGTGTCCATTTGTAGTGTTTTCACTGTATTACTGTATGTGTTCACAACTGCTTTACACACTGTCTCTGAGATAAGCTTGTCTGCCCGTGCCAAGCTACCAAGGGGGTGAGCAGGGGTTATCTAGGAGTGTATCCCCTTATCCTGACTAGAATCAAGAGTCCCTGGACAAAGGTGCAAACCATTGCCAACTAGAGACCCCCTTTTCTAACAGTTTCCTGTCAACGGGAGGTATGACCATCTCCCAGACAGGAGTTAGTGTATTGGGCTAAGGTGGGGGCCCTTGCCAGCGCCATTAGACTGCTTTGAAGGGCACCTTTGGTGCCCTCCTTGCATACTCTGGTTGTAACCAGTTCAAGGAGCCATTGGCTCCTGCTCTGGCATGAAACTGGACAAAGGACATAGGAGTATCATCCCCAATGACCAGCCCCTCCTCTGGGAGGGACCCCTGAATTGTCCCAACCCTTTCCTTAGGGTATTTAAAGGATTATCTGTGGGTTGTTCCTTATATTCATCGTGGGAGAAGATTCAAATCCGAAACCACTTCATTTTCAACTGTCTAGGCTCTTTAGATTTCGCTGGACTTCGCTTTGTGAACTGAGACTGCAACTGGGAAGACTCCTGCTGCACCTGGTCTTGTTGTCCTGCCAGTCTTCGGCATCGTCTGTGCCTGTGCTCCATACAGGTTCTTCTACAGGCCTGTAGACATGGAAAACACCCCAAGGAATCTCCCATGAATTGAAGTGAAGTGAAGGAGTCACTTTCTGGTACCTGTAGGCACTGCAATGAAGCTGACCGGTCTGCTGTCCCTAAGCTCCTATGAACTCCAAAAGGTTCAGCAACACAGGTGGTGATTCTGCAACTCCCTCGAGGTCTGCACTGTCTTCATAGCACGTTTGAAGCCAGTATCCCTCATCGGAACCGCAGGATCAGTACCTCTGTGCACAGCATTGACTTGCCGTTGCCAAGGCTTGTTGACTCTCTTCACCAAAGATCTTCGGGCTTCAAGAAGCTCCAGCGTAAATCATCCCTTGCTACCAAGATCTTTGTCCTCACCATATCCTCTGCACAGTGGGCCTTCATCATTGGTGAGCTGCTTTAGGTCCACCTGCGACTCCTGTGCCTTCGGCCCATGGATCATCTTGAGGGTCTTCTTTGACTCCAGTCGGCTCCCCTGCTTCCTTGGGGCATGCTCTGGCGTACCTGCTCGTGGTGAGTCATTTGGACATTGCTAGTCCCGACACTGCACCTTTTCTGTCTGAGTTGGGACTGTGGGGGATTAAGCTCCGGGAGACTACCAATGTAGTTTCATTGTATGCAGATGACACGTTGATCTACCTATCACACTCAATATGTTCGGTGCCTCTCCTCCTTATGGAGTTGTAGAACTTTTGCGAAATATCAGGGCTGCATATAAACCCTGGGAAGTCCAAGCTGATTCCCATTGGCAGGTTAGCCGCAGTGCCATCGGCTGAACTGCCATGGTGAAGTTTGCTTGGGTCGGCGAAGGATCGCACTATCTAGGGATTCGGCAGGCAAATACGGCCCCTACCTACCTGGCTATCAATTTGCGGAGAGTGGTTGAGGGACTGCGGAAGTCCATACGTTTCTGGCACGACCTGTCATTATCGCTAAGGTGACACATTGCAATCACAAAAATGATTATCCTTCCTCGCTGTCTCTACATAATGCAGCACTCACTCTATACGATTCCTCAACTGGCTGGACAGCGAAAATAAATGGGAGAGACGTCTCTTGGTGGGAAACCACAGAGACCGTTCACTGCTGTACCTATTGATGCTCGGGTGGTGTCCCCCCGGAGATCCCATACAGTGTGCAACATGTAGCTGCAACATGGGAAACTGTGGTAGGATGGGTAGTTCAGCATGCCCTGTATGCGTCAGACATGACCCTGTGGGCGGTGCGCTCTTTTGCCAGAATTGCTGACTCTACGTCAGGGTGCCAATGGAAGGTGGGAGGATGTCAGACAGTAGGAGATCTGTAGATAGATGGTGCATTTATTATGCACAAGGAAACAAGGGTCAACTTCAACCTAGGATCGGGCCAATTTCTAAAGTATGAAAAGCTCTCCAGTGTAGCACGAAAGATATTGCCTATGTTCCATGAGGAACCCCCCACCACCAATATGCTGAAAGAAATGTTGTACATGGCGCAGAGGAGTCAGCTAATATCCCATCTCTATAGGGCATTAAGAGATGATTTACCCAGCGAAATACTGACGCCGCAGTCAAAGTGGGATGCATTGGTAAATGAACCCCTGACGGAGGGCGAATGGAAAAAAGTTCATAAAGGGGAATGAAAGGTGAGTGCTAACACCGAACCAAACTCCTCCAATATAACTTGGTCCACCAGGTATGCCTCAACCTACGCACGTTACACATAATATACCTGACCCGCAATGACGAGTGCCCGAGATGTAAGGAACACGCTGCAGATTTCCTCCACATGGTCTGGTCCTGTTCGTCGTTGCTCTCCTATTGGGAGAATGTGCTTGCACATCTTCAGGGGGCTATGCAATGCAAAATCCCTAGGGACATTAGGCAGGTATTGTTGGGATTGTTACCAACATCGAAGTGTAAGGGGCTGAGTAGACAGTTAATTCTCCTGGGACTTGTCATGGCTAAAAGACGCACTGTTATAGTATGGTTACATCCCGGAACCCCACAGCCCGAAGAATGGATTAGAGATATGTGTGAATTGGCGACTGCAGAATTTGTAAGAATGGCATTTGTACGAAAAGACGAGAGGGTTGGTGACGACATCCTGGCATGGTCTTCTTTGTTAGCAGAATTAAAGGGAGGCCTGTGGGAGCCCAGATGGGGGGCTTCTTCTCGGGAGGGAACAGGATGGCAATAAGGTCTAGGCGCCATATAGTGACCTCAGCACTCACATACAGTGTTGAATGTCTTTTGTGTAACTATCTAACATGACACAGTATGGAGGAGGGCGAGGGGTGGGGTGGGAGTATTGGGAGTTATATTCATGGGATGCTCGTTAGCGGAAGGATACAATGGACTATGTGGGATGAGACATTGTCAAAATGCAACGCTGTACGTATGCATGGTTCATGTGTCCTGATACAATGTTTGCATGACTTAAACGGCAATTAAGATGTTTTCTTTTTTAAAGGTAGCCCAATGTTATCCTGTGGGAGAGGTAGGTCGTGTAGCAGTGATAAACAAATGTAAGATTTTTTCACTACCAGAAATGGTAAAAGTTAAAAGAACTTGTCCAACTTTTTAAATACACTGCACCCTGCCTATGGGTTATTTAGGGCCTATCCTAGGTGTGACTTCTATGTACTAAAAAGGAAGGGTTAGGCCAGGCAAAAGGTTTATTTTGCCAAGCTGGAATGGCAATTTAAACTGCACACACAGCCTGCAATGGCAACCCCGAGACATGTTTAAAGGGCTACTTGAGTGAGTGGCACAATCGATGCTGCAGGCCCCCTAGTAGCATTTAATTTACAGGTCCCTGGTACATGCAGCATCACTTTACTAGGGACTTACAAGTAAATTAAGTGTGCCAATTGGGTGTAAGTCACTATTACCACGCTCTTCTAGGGAGTGAGCACATGCACTTTAGCACTGGTCAGAAATGGTAAAGTGCACAGAGTCGTAAGGCCAACAAAAACAAGATCAGCAAAAATGGTGAAGTAAGTCAAAACGCTTGGAGGAAGACCACCCAAAGGCTGACAGGTCTAACAAGAAGCATGCGTTATCATCATGGCCCCATTGCTCTTCAGCTTCTAAGACCACTTAAGTCTCACCTTTGTTCTCTTTAAATGGCAGCAACGCAGGACTTCATAGTAATGGTGCCAGTGCCAATGGAGATAAAAAAGGCATTTTCTTGGTGGTTGTTTCCATAATACTTATTCAAGGGCCTTTCCCCTACAACCATATCCCCATGTGATAGTAACAATGAATGCAGCCTTGCTTGATAGGACTGCCGCTCTAGGGTCATTTTCATTTAAAGCCAGCAGTCTTTAGTAGAGAGCGGTTGTGCTTCTAACTAGAGAGAGTAAACAGTAATTTGAACGCTTTTGAAGTTAAGGTCGTTTTCGGATCAGACAACATGATTAGAGTAGCCTATATAAGCAATTTGGTGAGCATGCGATCCAAATACCTAGCTAATAACAATACACCTGATCCAATGAATCTCCACTGTTTTCACTGGTTGCAATACATGTAAAATTGTTACATAATCTTCAAGAGGACAGATTGAGCAGGATTTTATCTCCCAACTCCCACTCCGGAAATAACTATGTCTCAGTAAGAATTTCAGAACATTTATAAGCGGTTTGCGATAACATACCTGGAACTGCTTTCCTTTCCTTTCAATGCATAAATGCCTTGTTTTTTTCCCTGAGTTCGCTAATGGGAGCATGAAGGGTGCATCCATTGACAATGATGTGGCCAGGGAAAGTTGTATTCATTGCCCCTGTATTCTCTGACCCCCAGTTTATTGTCCAGATTTCAGAAAAAGAACAGGAAGGTGAAATCCATTCTAGCCCTGGCATTCATGGTTCCTCCTGTTGAAATTCATTGCAGGTCCACTGCATTGGGTTCTTTCATTGAAAATGTCCCTATTGAGATATCCAGGCATTCCCCTTACACAGGAAGTATCCATTTCGATCTGGAGATTGAAAGGCTGGGTTTCAAGGCAAATGCCTCTCTCAACATTGAGTTTTTGCAATTCAAGAATCATGCTAAAAATTAGAGAAGTTTTCAGTATTGGTGTATTGATCCTTCTTTGACTCCTCACAATTTTAGGGGAGATGTGTTTGAGAAGAATTTAGCAATTTTTACGCTCGGTTCACAATGGGCAGCAATCAGAGAAATTGGGAGATCTTTGGGCAAACCTTAAAGAAGCAGTCTCAGTCTTTTAGGAGCTCATAAAACATTTTTGTCACATTCAGAATGTCAGAGCAAGGCAAAAAGGCTTCCCTAGTAACCATTAGAAGATGGATAAGATGGAATTGTTTTGGCCTATTCTTTGACAAAGGTCCCTCTTCCTACTGAATTGTTGGGGAATGACAGATTTGGGGGCTGAATCTAGGGGTCGTCCATTGTATAACATTTCTAGAACAGCCGCTTGGGCATCTCTAAATGCTCTAATACAGACTGCAATATTTGATGAATTATAAAAAAGAACATTGGTGTTGGTGTTATAAGTTCCATTACCTCTAGTACTACTCATCCTCATGGCAGTCAATAAGTAACACCCACCATCTCTTGTATCTGGCCACCATTTTTGCTTGGTAAACCAGGCTGAATCCTGGGAAAACAGCCTCTTTAAGGCTCTCCAGCTGGGGTGAGTGGGTCCTGGGTGCCCTGGGATGAGTGGGTCCTGGGTGCCCTGGGCGGATGGATCCTGGGAGCCCTGAGATGGATGGGTCCTGGGTGCCCTGGGATGGGTGTGCCCTGGGTGACCTGGGATGGGTGGGCATTACGGGGCTGGTTAGGCCCTTTTCCCATCTTTCCTGAGTTTTCGTGTCTCAGGGAGTTGGTATTCACCTTAAATGTAATGACACTAACAAGGCCAAATATTACTATAAGCAATGAAGTTTACCGGTTAGTAATTAAAACATTATTTTCATTGTACTGAGGGGCAAACTGGTCTTCTTTTGAGCAGCTTCCACTATGCACAGACAGCCGAGTTTTGGGGGCGACCCCCTGTAGCCACGGGTAGTGAGTGCCCCAAGGCTCGTCTGAGCCAGCAGGGTGCTGGTGGACCCGCCAGGGAGCGGTTGCTTCACTGCACACCCTCCCGCGGGAGCATTATCCCCGTTTGACTCCCAGCCACAGGTGGGAGGGTCGCTCACAGAGACACCCCCACACAGTCGTCATGTGGGCTGAGCGCAGAAACATTGAACCCTTTAGTCATGAATAAGTGCGTCGTTATTATTATTATTTTTTTTGTTGATATATTTTTGGGTTTATTTCTTCGAGACTGAACGTTTCATGAAGAGAGTGAGACGCAGTCAGGGTCAGCGCGGTGACACCGCGTAGGAGGAACACGGCAGGGGGAACATCTGCCGGATCTAAGTACGCCACACAAGGAGTAGCTGGCGCCGCCTCCGGGAGCAAGCACCCGCTGTAGGACTAGTCACACGGAATGTGTGGCCTATTTATAGACAAAAGCAAAGACGAAGAAACACAGGCATTATTTGTGTTTGTTTACCTTTTTTTTTCATTCGCGTATTTCATCTACTTTGTGTGGCAGTTTTAACAATCCACATTCAAACACTGTTTAGAGGTCTGAGAAACCTTCAAGTGAAGGGGCGTGTCCTCTGCTTCTGCAAGCAATGGAGCAATCTGCACCAACAGGCAAACTGGCTGGTGCCGTTAAAGCTAGCCAGATGGTATGTGATATGCAGTGGTCGTTCAGATTTCCATACTGGCCAGTCGACTACTGCCTGCAGCATGCCAGAATTGAATATATCACAAGCTGTGTGGTTGCGGAAACCTATTGTGAACTTACAGGAGGCTTACAGGCACTCATTGCTTACCATTGATAGGTTTTATTTTCACTCCCATGAACTTGCTTCCTAATCAATGACCTGCCTTCCTCTTTTTCACTCCCCTGCAGTACCACTCTTTTACAACTCTTTTGATTGACTGACTTGTATCCTTTCACTGCTCACTGTTAGGGAACTACTTTTTCGGTACGCTGTGCTTGAGAAATCTCACATAAATAAAAACTAAAAATATTAAAATGGGCTTAGAACCCGTCCATTACTTAGCATTGCTTGGCTCCAACATCACTCTTATTTACTTTCTTCATTGGTCAGAGTCCCCTCCGCCCCATGGCTTTCTCCTGGGACTTTGATTTTTCCCTTGCTGTGGAGGATAGACCAAGTACAGCTTCCTGTCTGCGGTCAGCGTCATTCCACTGGCCACAGGTTCCCTCAGAAACTCTTTTTTTACTTTTCGACATGCACTCTTATAGAGAGCATGTCTATGCAGTCTCCCCCCCCCCTCCCCCCACCCCTCCTGCCACTGCTGCTGCTCCCTAACTCACAGCTGTGCAAACATGGCTTATCTTTTCATATACGTAACAGCTTTACGATGTCACCATGTTCAGCAAATATAAACATGTGGTGACAATCAGCTAATCTGAAGAGTATTCCTTTTAGAGCAAATGTGTTACTGCAACATTACAACAAGCATTTGCAATGCAATCGGTCTTGCATTTGTTAAAGTTAGAGCTGTTGTCGGTGAAAATAACAATGTTTTTTACTTTTGTTTTTTATTTGCAATGGTGTTTTTTTATTTACATAACACTATTACCAATGGCATGAAAAACCAAAAGTAAGAAACATTGCCATTTTCAACACCAACAGCTATAACTTTAACAGATGTGAGACCTATTGCATTTGTTGGAGTTGAAGTTATTGGCATTATAAATGCCAATGTTTTTTTACCTAGCCATGTCACATGGTGAAGTACCATTTGTGGCCAAAAGAGGTCGGCCACATATGGTAATGCACCCTGCAAAGTTGGAGTTATTGGCATTATAAATGCCAATGTTTTTAGGTCTCGGCCTGCGAAAGACTGCACACATGCGCAGTCGAGCTGGTGAGATTTAATGACATAGATTATTTTTCACTAGCGAGGTTAAGCCCCGCCCCTCTTTTCCATTGGCTGGCGTCACCGTTCATGCTAACCGGTGGCCAGCCATTGGAGAAGAGGTCCTAGTGATGTTCTTCTTTCTCTCTAAGGCACGTCCTTTTCAGACTGACTTACTGGTGGCGTAAAAGCTTTCTTATCTTCTTTATGGGGCCATCTGTTTCGCCCCATAAAGAAGATAAGGAAGCTTTTACCACACACTTAAGTCAGGCCAAGCCAGTCTGAAAAGGACGGATCTAAAAGCGGAAAGTTGCCGTCATCCCGAGCACTTGTTCCGAGGACTTGTTACTATGTATAACAAAGTTACTTGGTTCATTTCTTATATTTTTTAAAAGGGAATTATGTAAAATTCACCCCTATTTTAAGTCTATGTTTTCAAATATATCTCGTTTTATCTCCACATTTCTGCATAGCTGGCCGCTGCCTACATCAATCAAGTGCCCCCTCTGGATTGTGTACACTTCTCGTTAGAGATGGCGGACGTGACGCCAGGCATGGCGGACGTGTAGTTGCAGAGTTCCGAGCTGAGCCCCAAATACTGTGCCATCTATATTGACAAAGAGTGGGCACTGGCATCTGCACGCACAGTGGCCTGTGGCAGAATACCTGGGGGCCCAAACGGCGCTGAGAACTAATGAGTTTTCCCTGGGAAAAGCACTAAAAAAGCAGAAAACAAAGCAGCTCAGCGTGACTCATGGAGACTGTCTGCAGGAGCCGCCATAGCGATATGGCTGTTTCAACACTGCCGATGGATTCGAGCAGAAGAATTGCGAAGTGAAGGCAAAGCACGGGGCTTTTTTCACTGTGGCGACAGGTAGAATCGAGCACTGGGTAGAAGTATTGGGTCCCGGATTGGGAGCTGCTACAGACGCTCAAATGGCGGCGGTGACTCCCGAGGCTCATAACATCAACTAGCGTGGACGCCGGGCAGAGTATAAGCGGTGAGCCTCGGTGAGGGGTTTGGGGACTTGAAAGTTTACGTACAAGAGGCGATGTACTTTTAAAAAGTGCTGCGGGAAGTAACATGCAAAGTTTACAGCCTTGTCGAGAGGCTTATACGAGTGCGCACTTCTGATACGGACAGCCTGTTCTGAGCACGGTTCAGGAGCGGCACCCATTTGCATACGCCAGATCTCTCCTCATGTATATATCCGCCCCAGACTGCTGGAATTACTGGTGGGGCTGGGATTGCCGTCGTAAGCTAGAAAGTAGGTCAGTACAATGAACCGGTGACTGCAATTGAGAAAATAAAACAGGTGTGAACCAACATGAGCTCCAGAGAAGCCGGGGAGTGCAGGCTGCATATATAGACACTGGCACATTGCACTGGGGCACCCATCCCCCCTGGTGATAAGACAGAGCACCCCTAATCAACCTAAGGTGCACCGCCAGAGAAACTGAGGGGCAAGGAGTCTTTTGACCAGCAGGACCACTAACACACATTGCCTCTCCGAGAGCTACAGGTGCTGACTTTAGTGTGGTTCAGAAAAAGGGGTGGTGATGGACAGAGTATCTGAATTAAGCAGAACACTCGTACCCAGTCAACAGATCAGGGCTTGATCCATCACCGTTTTTTAGCTCACTGCACCATCCCAGCTCAGAACCTGGCTACATGCAAATTAGTCTGTCCCTGGCCTAGTGCATTATGGGAACAGGGCAGACCAAACTGCCAAGCCAATTCTTTTACTGGGAAGAAAACAAGCTTCCGGGGACCGGTTTCTGGCATTACAGCCGTCTTCGGCCCGGCTTGCTTGAATCCTGATGGTGCAATGAGCAAGGGACTCATGTCTGAGCAGACCCTTCCACGCTTATGGTGGACAAAACGATTCAGAAAAGGGGGTGGTGATGGACAGAGTATCTGAATTAAGCAGAACACTCGTACCCAGTCAACAGATCAGGGCTTGATCCATCACCGTTTTTTAGCTCACTGCACCATCCCAGCTCAGAACCTGGCTACATGCAAATTAGTCTGTCCCTGGCCCAGTGCATCATGGGAACAGGGCAGACCAAACTACCAAGCCAATTATTTTACTGGGAAGGAAACAAGCTTCCGGGGACCGGTTTCTGGCATGACAGCCGTCTTCGGCCTGGCTTGCTTGAATCCTGATGGTGCAATGAGCAAGGGACTCATGTCTGAGCATACCCTTCCACGCTTATGGTGGACAAAACGATTCAGAAAAGGGGGTGGTGATGGACAGAGTATGTATGTATGTTTAGGCGTTCTTATATAGCGTTGTAACTGTCACCCGACGGGCATCCTGGCGCTTAGACTGTTATGACACAAAGACATGATGTTACCAGCTTCCAATCTATTTACATTGTTCTGGGGAACAGGTGGGTCTTTAATGCTTTTTTAAAGGAAGAAAAATCTTCCAAGCCCCTCAGGCCTAACGGTAGAGAGTTCCACAGCCGCGCTGCGGTAATCCTGAAGGACCGACCGCCCATCCGGGACCTCAGAAACTTGGGTACTACCAACAAGTAAGCTGAGGCTGACCGGAGTGGTCTTGAAGGGATGTACCATGAGAAAAGATCCTGCAGATGGGACGGACCTTGACCGTGTAAAGCTCTAAAAACCAAACACAAAGCCTTAAAGTTCACCCGTTGAGAGATTGGCAACCAATGGAGGTCCCTGAGTGCCTTGGCAGAAGAGTCCAAGCGGCGTCGCGAGAGTGCCAGATTGGCAGCGAAAATCTGTACTCGGAGTTTTTCTAGCAAAGTAGCTGGAGCCCCCAGCAGCAGTGCGTTGCAATAGTCGTGTCTACTTAAAATTATGCTCCGCACTACCTCTGGTCTTGCCTGTGCCGGGAGCAAAGGTAGAATCTTTCGCAAGGATCCAAGTAGTGCCATACATGTGGCCACCGTTTTATTCACTGATGTGTCCAGCTGTAGGTCGGAACTAAACATTACCCCCAAATTCCGAACCGATTCAGCATGCAAACTAGTACCTTGGAAATCGGGAGGCCAAAAACCCTGTGGTAGGGGTCTGGGGGTCTGGTCCATGGAGCAATGTAGCACCTCGGTTTTCGAGCTGTTAAATTGTAGGGAGTTGTTACCCAACCATTCTGCCGTGGTGCTCATGCATCGATGGAAGACCTCCTGTGACACCCCGCCCTTACCTTCAAACGAGAAGATAAGTTGGGTGTCATCGGCGTAGTTGGTGACTGTTATGCCAAACAATTTAATCAGCATGATCAGGGAGTGGAGGTAAAGATTGAAAAGAATGGGGCTGGTGGCCGAGCCCTGGGGTACTCCCTGACCAACCCTCTTGATGTTCGATTGCAAGGGTGGCAGTGCAACTACCTGGTGCCTTTGATCGAGATATCACACCAGCAATTCAAGGGCCAAGCCTGACACCCCAGCCTCCGTCAATCTCCTGATCAGGATTGCATGGTTGACCGTGTCGAACGCGGCCGACATGTCGAGCAGCACTAAAAAGGCTGCTTGACCATGGTCGGCCCGCATCCAAAGGTCATCGAGAACAGTCACCAATGCCGACTCTGTCCCATGTGCCGGTCTGAACCCAAACTGAGCCACATCCAAACAATCATTGATCTCAAGAAAGTTGGAGAGATGTTTTGTGGCCAGTTTCTCTAGAATTTTAATAGGGAACGGCAAGAGGGAGATGGGCCTAAAGTTGGCTGGGCATGTGGGGTCCAGATTCTCCTTTTTAAGCAGAGGAGAAACCACCGCCAGTTTCCAGCAGTCTGGAACCCGTGCTGAAGTGAGAGACTGGCAGCAGATGGAGAAAAGTGGGGGAAACAGCTCTTCACGACAGAGTTTCCAGAATTTGGGTGGAAGAGGATCAGAGGGTGAGCCAGAAGACACCCCGTCATCCAAAGAGCAAAAGTCCTCGTAAGATGGTAGAGGAAAGTTGCTCAGCTCACCTGATTTAGTGCACTCCTTCCTATTCTCTGGCGAGATGGAATCGTGCACAGCACGGCCAGTTGAGGCGGAAAGATTGTTTAAGATGTTGGCAATCTTGTCCTCACAGGCTTGTGCTAGCGAATCACAGAGAGCTTGAGAGGCTGGGATGACATTTTTGGTGCAGCCATGATGGGCCAGGTCCTTTACAATCTTAAATAAGGCCTGAGATTTGTTTACGGCTGCCAACAAAGATTCTTCTAAGAATCTAACTTTGGCCAGCTTGATCTGGGTTTTATAGGACGCCAACGCTTGTCTAAAGAGGACTCTGTGTGATTCCAGGTACTGTTTCCTCCGGTAAACAGTCAAAATATCGAGTTCTTAATTTCGACCTACACTTATATCGAGTTGCTAATATCGATGGGACAGAATATCGATGTCCAGAATATCGATGGCCAGAATATCGACCCTAAGGTAAGTAATATCGAAATTACTAATATCGATAGCATATATATCGATGTAAGTAATTTCGATTTACTAATATGTGTTAGAAATATTAGTTAAGTATTTAAATTAATTGTTATAATATGTGTTTAATATGTTTTTATAATTTAAAAATATATAAAAGTAAATAATATGTTTTACTACCACAGCGGGTTGTGGGTTTATAGGGGAATAGGGTGGGAAGTAATTTATTTGTAATTAAATAATTATTTTTCAATGATTAATTTATTTTGCAATTAAATATTAATTGGCAATGATTTATTTTAATTGATTAATTGATTAATTAATTGATAATTTATGTATATTTTTAACTAAATTATATGTTTTACTACCACAGCGGGTTGTGGGTTTATAGGGGAATAGGGTGGGAAGTAATTTATTTGTACTTAAATAATTATTTTTCAATGATTAATTTATTTTGCAATTAAATATTAATTGGCAATGATTTATTTTAATTGATTAATTGATTAATTAATTGATAATTTATGTATATTTTTAACTAAATTATATGTTTTACTACTGGAGCGGGTTGTGGGTTTATAGGGGAATAGGGTGGGAAGTAATTTATTTGTAATATTAATTAATTTTGGGTAAAGGGGTATTTTTAGGGTTCAGGGTCAGTTTTCAGTTTTTGGGTAAAGGGGTATTTTTAGGGTTCAGGGTCAGTTTTCAGTTTTTGTGTAAAGGGGTATTTTTAGGGTTCAGGGTCAGTTTTCAGTTCTTGGGTAAAGGGGTATTTTTAGGGTTCAAGGTCAGTTTTCAGTTTTTGGGTAAAGGGGTATTTTTAGGGTTCAGGGTCAGTTTTCAGTTTTTGGGTAAAGGGGTATTTTTAGGGGGCAGGGTCAGTTTTCAGTTTTTGGGTAAAGGGGTATTTTTAGGGTTCAGGGTCAGTTTTCAGTTTTTGGGTAAAGGGGTATTTTTAGGGTTCAGGGTCAGTTTTCAGTTCTTTGGTAAAGGGGTATTTTTAGGGTTCAGGGTCAGTTTTCAGTTTTTGGGTAAAGGGGTATTTTTAAGGTTCAGGGTCAGTTTTTGGGTAAAGGGGTATTTTTAGGGTTCAGGGTCAGTTTTCAGTTTTTGGGTAAAGGGGTATTTTTTGGGTTCAGGGTCAGTTTTCAGTTCTTTGGTAAAGGGGTATTTTTAGGGTTCAGGGTCAGTTTTCAGTTCTTTGGTAAAGGGGTATTTTTAGGGTTCAGGGTCAGTTTTCAGTTTATGGGTAAAGGGGTATTTTTAGGGTTCAGGGTCAGTTTTAGGTTTTTGGGTAAAGGGGTATTTTTAGTGTTCAGGGTCAGTTTTCCCTACTGTTGCACCCACTGGAGTGGGAATAGTAATTATTGTTAAGTAATTATATATTATATATGATTTATCATTTTATTTTTTTATTAAATATGTATTATTATTTTTTTAACA
Organism: Lissotriton vulgaris; assembly: GCF_964263255.1. Classification (NCBI taxonomy): domain Eukaryota; kingdom Metazoa; phylum Chordata; class Amphibia; order Caudata; family Salamandridae; genus Lissotriton; species Lissotriton vulgaris. The sequence goes on along the minus strand of NC_141685.1, from coordinate 1,670,879,224 downwards.
ATGATTACATATATTTAAATATGTTTAAGTAATTAATAAGTATTATTTACAGTTTTTTAATGTTATTTTAAATTTAAAAAAAATCGATATATTTAACAACGATATTTTTAACATCGATATTAATTTTTCGATATTTTGGTACTTACCATGTTGTACATAGGGCGTCGATATTTTTGCTATCGATATAATTACGCCGATATTTGTGTAGGTCGAAATTCTGTCTGTCGAAATTCTGTCATAGATCCGTTTCCTCCAGGTCCGCTCAGCCTGTTTGCATTGGAGCTTGAGCTGCCGAAGTTCTTCCGAGTACCATGGCATGGCGAGATTAATCCTATCTTTGATTTTTCGCAGCGGAGCCAAAGAATCCAGAGAAGTCGAGATTTGCTGACAGAGAGTCTCATAACTCACATCCACATTCACTCCCAATACGAAGCCATCTGGCAGCAGAGAGGGCAAGATGGTTTGTTTGAGGAGTCTGGACCATTGTCTCCCCATTCTAGTGCCCGCCACACTCCCTTTCTTTAAGAAAGTGCTAGTGCACGAGAGGGAGAACTGGACGAGGGCGTGATCCGTCCAACACTGAGGCAGGACGTCAAGTATAGAAGTTCGACAAGCGTCAGCAAAGAGTAGATCAAGAATATGGCCCTTTGAATGGGTTTTGGAGAGTACCAGTTGTTGTAGCTCAATGTTATGACAAGCTTGGACCAACTCCACGTAGGCCGTCTTGGTCGATCCCTCTGACCAAAGATTGAAATCCCCCAACACCATCAACTTTGTGTGGGAGTGGGAGAGATCATATATTAAGTCTATGAGCTCAGGTACAGCAGATGGTGAGCTAGCCGGGGGTCTATAACATAGTAGACCCGTGAATAGCACGCCTCCATGGTCCTTGATGGAGAAGCCCAATGTTTCGCACCCAGCGATAGCCTTGATGTTGAGCTGAGTGAAGTGTAGAGTCTGTCTAAAAATTATTCCAGTTCCACCTCCTCTGCCTCCCGCCCTAGGATTATGCATTATTTTGAAGCCAGGGGGACAAGCTATCCCCAGTTCCACCGAACTAGTCGGTGTTGTCCAAGTCTGTCATGAAGAGTACGTCAAGATGGTAAGACTCAATAAGTAACGCAATTTCTTCACAGTGTTTGATGAGTGAACGCACATTCAACAAACCACAGGACAAGGTAGCTGGGTGCTTACTGGAGAAGTTGTGCTTTTGGTTACTAACTGAACAAAGGTTGAGACATAAAAGTTCATCGCAGGAATAAGAGTAAGAGGGAACATCTTGGTTCCGAGAGGTAGTACTTTCGGCACCCGGCGCGTCCTGTGCACGAACGGGCGCAAACGGGCTTACCTTTGGCGCACCTCCGGCGCTCCACCGGCGCGCCTACGCTGCACGGTTTGGGGGCGTCCATCATATATAGCCGTAAACGCAAGAGTCGTGTAGTGCGATCACTAGCCCCCTAACCAAGATGGCGCCAGCAATTCGGCACTCCCTGGTTCCCTCACTACCCCAGATGGCGGCTACCAGCAACGCGATGTCCCCGAGAGCCCAAAGTGCCCTGAAGCGGTAGATTTCCCGCAAAGTGCGGAATGAGGTCACAATTATAGTGCAGGTAAGAGGGTAAGAGTGGTGCTAAGTAAAACGCAATAAGCGAGGTAGCGCCTAGCGCCAAGAGCGACAGCGCGAGTGCGCAGTAAAGTAGATAGATTTTAAAATAATTAAAACAGCAATGCAGCAATAGATTCAGCAGCGCGCAATGGTCATGAGAGTCTGACCTGTCGATGGGGGAGTTCTACTTTTATGCACTACCAGACGCAAGAGTCCCGAGTGCGATCAATAGCCCCCCAACCAAGATGGCGCCAGCAATTCGGCACTCCCTGGTTCCCTCACTCACCCAAGATGGCGGCTACCAACACCGCAACGCGATGACCCCGAGAGCCCTAAGTGCCCTGAAGCGGTCGATTTCCAGCAAAGTGCGGAATGAGGTCACAATTATAGTGCAGGTAAGAGTGGTGCTAAGTAAAACGCAATAAGCGAGGTAGCGCCTAGCGCCAAGAGCGACAGCGGGAGTGCGCAGTAAAGTAGATAGATTTTAAAATAATTAAAACAGCAATGCGGCAATAGATTCAGCAGCGCGCAATGGTCATGAGAGTCTGCTGAATCTATTGCCGATTAATTCAGAGTATCTGAATTAAGCAGAACACTCGTACCCAGTCAACAGATCAGGGCTTGATCCATCACTGTTTTTTAGCTCACTGCACCATCCCAGCTCAGAACCTGGCTACATGCAAATTAGTCTGTCCCTGTCCCAGTGCATCATGGGAACAGGGCAGACCAAACTATCAAGCCAATTCTTTTACTGGGAAGGAAACAAGCTTCCGGGGACCGGTTTCTGGCATTACAGCCGTCTTCGGCCCGGCTTGCTTGAATCCTGATGGTGCAATGAGCAAGGGACTCATGTCTGAGCATACCCTTCCACGCTTATGGTGGCAAAACGATTCAGAAAAGGGGGTGGTGATGGACAGAGTATCTGAATTAAGCAGAACACTCGTACCCAGTCAACAGATCAGGGCTTGATCCATCACCGTTTTTTAGCTCACTGCACCATACCAGCTCAGAACCTGGCTACATGCAAATTAGTCTGTCCCTGGCCCAGTGCATCATGGGAACAGGGCAGACCAAACTACCAAGCCAATTCTTTTACTGGGAAGGAAACAAGCTTCCGGGGACCGGTTTCTGACCTGGGATGGTGCAGTGAGCTAAAAAAACGGTGATGGATCAAGCCCTGATCTGTTGACTGGGTAGGAGTGTTCTACTTAATTCAGAAACTCTGTCCATCACCACCCCCTTTTCTGAATCGTTTTGTCCACCATAAGCGTGGAAGGGTATGCTCAGATGTGAGTCCCTTGCTCACTGCACCATCAGGATTCAAGCAAGCCGGGCCGAAAACGGCTATAATGCCAGAAACCGGTCTCCGGAAGCTTGTTTCCTTTCCAGTAAAAGAATTGGCTTGGTAGTTTAGTCTGCCCTGTTCCCATGATGCACTGGGCCAGGGACAGACTAATTTGCATGTAGCCAGGTTCTGAGCTGGGATGGTGCAGTGAGCTAAAAAAACGGTGATGGATCAAGCCCTGATCTGTTGACTGGGTAGGAGTGTTCTGCTTAATTCAGAGACTCTGTCCATCACCACCCCCTTTTCTGAATCATTTTGTCCACCATAAGCGTGGAAGGGTATGCTCAGATGTGAGTCCCTTGCTCACTGCACCATCAGGATTCAAGCAAGCCGGGCCGAAGACGGCTGTAATGCCAGAAACCGGTCCCCGGAAGCTTGTTTCCTTTCCAGTAAAAGAATCGGCTTGGTAGTTTGGTCTGCCCTATTCCCATGATGCACTGGGCCAGGGACAGACTAATTTGCATGTAGCCAGGTTCTGAGCTGGGATGGTGCAGTGAGCTGAAAAACGGTGATGGATCAAGCCCTGATCTGTTGACTGGGTAGGAGTGTTCTGCTTAATTCAGAGACTCTGTCCATCACCACCCCCTTTTCTGAATCGTTTTGTCCACCATAAGCGTGGAAGGGTATGCTCAGATGTGAGTCCCTTGCTCACTGCACCATCAGGATTCAAGCAAGCCGGGCTGAAGACGGCTGTAATGCCAGAAAGCGGTCCCCGGAAGCTTGTTTCCTTTCCAGTAAAAGAATTGGCTTGGTTATTTGGTCTGCCCTGTTCCCATGATGCACTGGGCCAGGGACAGACTAATTTGCATGTAGCCAGGTTCTGAGCTGGGATGGTGCAGTGAGCTAAAAAAAAGGTGATGGATCAAGCAGGGCCGGACTGGGAACCAGAACCGGCCCTGGCAAAGTGCTCGGCCGGCCCCCCTCTCCCCCTCCGGGAGGAGAGGGGAGGGGGGAGAGGTGCGACCGCGTCGTATGACAGGGCCGGTTTTCAGCCGTTTTTGTTACAGGGCCATTTTTGCAGCATAACGGCCCTGTAACAAAAACGGCCCCAGGGGCCCAAAACCGGCCCCCAACCATGCGGCCCGTCGGGGGATTGCCCGGTGCCCTCAACGGCCAGTCCGGGCCTGGGATCAAGCCCTGATCTGTTGACTGGGTAGGAGTGTTCTGCTTAATTCAGAGACTCTGTCCATCACCACCCCCTTTTCTGAATCGTTTTGTCCACCATAAGCGTGGAAGGGTATGCTCAGATGTGAGTCCTTTGCTCACTGCACCATCAGGATTCAAGCAAGCCGGGCCGAAGACGGCTGCAATGCCAGAAACCGGTCCCCGGAAGCTTGTTTCCTTTCCAGTAAAAGAATTGGCTTGGTAGTTTGGTCTGCCCTGTTCCAATGATGCACTGGGCCAGGGACAGACTAATTTGCATGTAGCCAGGTTCTGAGCTGGGATGGTGCAGTGAGCTAAAAAACGGTGTTGGATCAAGCCCTGATATGTTGACTGGGTAGGAGTGTTCTGCTTAATTCAGAGACTCTGTCCATCACCACCCCCTTTTCTGAATCGTTTTGTCCACCATAAGCGTGGAAGGGTATGCTCAGATGTGAGTCCCTTGCTCACTGCACCATCAGGATTCAAGCAAGCCGGGCCGAAGACGGCTGTAATGCCAGAAACTGGTCCACGGAAGCTTGTTTCCTTTCCAGTAAAAGAATTGGCTTGGTAGTTTGGTCTGCCCTGTTCCCATGATGCACTGGGCCAGGGACAGATTAATTTGCATGTAGCCAGGTTCTGAGCTGGGATGGTGCAGTGAGCTAAAAAACGGAGATGGATCAAGCCCTGATCTGTTGACTGGGTAGGAGTGTTCTGCTTAATTCAGAGACTCTGTCCATCACCACCCCCTTTTCTGAATCGTTTTGTCCACCATAAGCGTGGAAGGGTATGCTCAGATGTGAGCCCCTTGTTCACTGCACCATCAGGATTCAAGCAAGCCGGGCCGAAGACGGCTGTAATGCCAGAAACCAGTCCCCGGAAGCTTGTTTCCTTTCCAGCAAAAGAATTGGCTTGGTAGTTTGGTCTGCCCTGTTCCCATGATGCACTGGGCCAGGGAAAGACTAATTTGCATGTAGCCAGGTTCTGAGCTGGGATGGTGCAGTGAGCTAAAAAACGGTGATGGATCAAGCCCTGATCTGTTGACTAGGTAGGAGTGTTCTGCTTAATTCAGAGACTCTGTCCATCGCCACCCCCTTTTCTGAATCGTTTTGTCCACCATAAGCTTGGACGGGTATGCTCAGATGTGAGTCCATTGCTCACTGCACCTTCAGGATTCAAGCAAGCCGGGCCGTAGATGGCTGTAATGCCAGAAACCGGTCCCCGGAAGCTTGTTTCCTTTCCAGTAAAAGAATTGGCTTGGTAGTTTGGTCTGCCCTGTTCCCATGATGCACTGGGCCAGGGACAGACTAATTTGCATGTAGCCAGGTTCTGAGCTGGGATGGTGCAGTGAGCTAAAAAACGGTGATGGATCAAGCCCTGATCTGTTGACTGGGTAGGAGTGTTCTGATTAATTCAGAGACTCTGTCCATCACCACCCCCTTTTCTGAATCAACTTTAGTGTGGGGCAAGATCAACAGTAAAACATCTGCAATACCAATTCCTCAGTTTGCATTGTGAATACATCCTGGTTGTACATCAAGTGTACACGCACAAAACCCGTATCAATGTCTAGCGGGTCCTGCGGTCGGAAGTTGGATTTAAGGGGATCATCATGCATGACCTTCTTTTAGAGAGCGGGGTCGAGGAAGGGGTTTTATGCCAATGATTTGGCAGTATATATGTTTATATTTAAAAGGTCTGTGTCCAACGTAACTTATAGGTAATAAAGCTATCCTGGTTTACGAACTGACTATTTTTAACATAGTCTTGTTTTTTACTGATGATGGCAGGGTAATGGCAACTTCTCTATAACACCTGGATGATAAACGTGTAGAAGCAGACTACTTTATTTGGAATTAGTGAGTCTGGGGCATTCTGCTGTTGGGAAGGAGAAGCCATATTATTATGCTACTGCTTCTTAAGATCTACATTGATAGTCACAAAGCGCTATATTAATTCCCCGCTACTTGTACTCAGTACAACTCTGCAGATCGCCCACCATTCAGTGTCAAACACAGCACACCATTCAAACTATTGTAAAAGACGCTGGTGATATTGATATCTTAACCAGAGTCGATATCGAAATCGGTAGGACTTCCATCTACAATGTCGAAGACTGAAGACTGATACTTTCAACAACAAAAAAACAAGGCGGCCTGTGCGTGTGGCTCTGTGTGTGTGTGTGTGTGTGTGTGTGGCTATGTGTGTGTGTGTGTGTCTCTATGTGTGTGTGTGTGTGGCTCTGTGTGTGTGTGTGGCTATGTGTGTGTGGCTCTGTGTGTGGCTCTGTGTGTGTGTGTGTGTGTGTGTGTGTGTATGTGTGTGGCTCGGTATGTGTGTGTGTGTGTGTGCGTGTGTGTGGCTCTGTGTGTGTGTCAGTGGCTCTGTGATTGTGGCTCTGTGTGTGTGGCTGTGTGTGTGTGTGTGGCTCTGTGTGTGTGATAGAGACAGCCGTGTGAGAGAGACAGCAGTGTGAGAGACCTTTTATTTCTGTTTTGGTTTTTGAAACATAAATAAAACGCATTGGTATTTGCAATGTCAATACCTCAAACTCGCGTAAATACACGACCTATTGCCTTGCAAATGCAATAGGTCACGCATTTGCGAGAGATTAAGCATTTGGCATTGTAAAGGACAATGCCATTTATTTATCTGTTTTCAAAACCAACACATACATAACATTTTTGTCATTTACAATGCCAATAGCTCTAACTTTTGCAAGGGCGAGACCGTTGCATTGTAAATGCTTGTTTACCTAGCCATGTTGTAGGGAGCAGTACCATGTGTGGACAAAAGAGGTCCCATGGGACCGCTGTTAGTCACATATGTTACTGCACCCTGCAGAAGATATGGCAAATCCACCGTACCCATAATACATTGCCTGCAAGACAGTAGAGTACATTCAAATTGCTACCTCCATATATACAATTTGTAGCTTTGAAATGCGACAAAATAATTATTATAATAATTCCAAATTATTTTGTACTTTGTGTGGAGCTGATGAATGAAAATTTATAGAAGGTCTCATATAAATGTGAGATGTGCTAGTGAGTAAAGTAACCACTGCCAGCTATGCTTTGGACCAAGCGTGTGTGCTGCCTGAGGCCCTTTGAGAAAATAGTGCTCTGAGGCTGTATTTAAAACCTAGGGAACAGGTGTAACAAGGGTACTAAGGATGGACTACTAAGTCTATTGACCAATGAAAAGCCACTATTTACAAAGGACAGGAGCCAATTAAAAAGTTGGGCGGAAAGTGGGTAAAAATTATGCCCATATCCTGAATACCAATTATCACAGGGGGAACCCATTAAACCACGTAGGCATCTGGGAAATTCAAATAAACTTTACAACAATGATGCCTATGGTAATGTTCTCTAAAAAATCTAATATAGGACCGATACCAAGATTATCTGTCCTCTGTTTTTCTAAATACTCCTTGAATTAATCTCAAAATATACTTTTATCTTCATTCATCTAGTCACCATCTAGACAGTTCAATAAAGTCAACAAACCAAAGAGAGGTTTACATAACTTATTTTAGTAAACCATATCTTTTTTCATAAGGAAAATTAATTTTCACTTTTTTTCTGTATCTTTTTTACTTTTTTTCATACATATACATACACATTTACCACATTTAACATGTATATTTGTACAATATTTACAATATCTACATACATAAGAACAAACACAAAAGAACAACAAAACTTTCTCCTGGACCGTTTTCGTGGTTCAAAAAATGCCCAATAATTAAAACAAGGAGATTTATGGCACTCAATTATAAGACTGTATTCCTTTATCATAGTCACCACATCCAATTCTAATAGAGCCTTGGAAGATAAAATGCCTTTGTACTTCCTTTTTACTTCAAGCTCTCATCCAGTCTCTTTCATTCGATTCAATATTTTATGGTGGTACCAGTATGAAAAACAGTCGACGCGTTTCAGCCTATGATAAATACAGGCCTCTTCAGGACTTTGGGCAACAAATTATTTTCCTGCATACATATGCAGTCTGGATCGTGGCACAATTCTGTTGGTAGGTCCCGAGCCTACCCAACTCCGGGGGCTTGTAGTTATAGCAAACTCGTGAGTGTAATGGAGATTGCACACTGAAAAGGAGTTCGCTGTATACACGGGAATTGGAGGCGTTGTGAGAAGTACGATTAGCGCCGTGCAGGGTTGCGGTTGCGTTGGTTAGACCCTTGAGTTATTGGGGCTGATTTGGAAGGATTTCAACCACACTTGACACTTTTGAGATACTCCCGGTGGGGTGATTGCTATAACTACAGGCTACCGTTCAGTGGAAGCCTCTTTATTCCATCACCCCTTTCTATTTCTATGCTTTGCTGTTGTTTATAAAGGCTCCTGGCCTTCCATCCCATCATCTCGCTGTTCTTGTGAAACTCTGCACTTTCACTCACTTACTAGAGTTTACTTTTCAAATCCTGGATGCCCCACCTACCAGTGTCCTACCACACTTTGTTTCCTTTCCTTTAATGCACCTCCATTCTTGAACTATCTTACGCCTCTGAGTACTCTGCTTCGGCACGGCCATTCTTTAGACCTTTATTTAAAAGCCACCTTCAACAGTCTGCCTTATCTAATCCCCAACCTACTAAAAGTTCAAAATCTAAATGTCACTTGTTACCATCTTTTCGAGTATAAAAACATTGCTCTTGCCCACGCTCAGTGATGTAAAGCACCTTAGAAATATATTCAAATGAGGAGAAAATGTAACTCAACTTACTGGGTTGTCCTACCCTCTTCCTACAGTGTAGGTGCACATTTCAAGTACCCTTCCTCACAAGCACGAGCATCATACAGGAAAAGCCCTGTTTGCTGAGGCATGCTGGCACTGCCACATCTGCCTGTGAGCTGGATCTATGTCTGCAGCTGGCATTAGACATTGACTCCCACCCTGTCCTATTATAGAAGTAATCATTCCGCCAAGGCTTGGCTAGGTGTTGTAGACTCCAGTAAGAGGAAAGGGCACAATGGAGTGTTCACTGATATCTTTTAGAGAGTTCAATGAACTCCTATGTTCAACATGATGCTCTGATCTGAATGATGCCTGGGTCCATCCTCCCAGTTGGGCACTGCCAGCTCGAGAGCCCAAACCAGCCAGAATACAACACTATGTGGCCTTATTGGTGGGTTGGCCATAACTAACTCCTACAACAATCTTTTCCACTTTCATGTCACGGTCCCAAACTCTTGAAATGTCACCTATTTCAGGAAATCACAAGCAGGAAGGGTGCTGCAAACTACCCAGATTACAGGAGGAGAGGTCCACACTCAAACCAAATAGCATTTGTGTTTTCAAGAAAAAGCGGGCAGTAATCAAATTTAAAATTCAGCACAGCGACTTATTTGGAATCATAAAATGCAGCCAGGTAGAGGCAGATACCAGGCTCTGTAGAATGTCCTCACAAGATAGTGACTGCATGACCTGCCTCCGCACTGCATTACTTTCACAGCTGCCCTCGCTCCCTCGTACATACAGAAATTGTCCTCACACTTTATTGTATTCCTTACTTAACTTGCCTTCTCCTCATGCTCAGTTGTTACAGAACCTACTCTAATGCTCAGCATTTACAAAACCAGCTTCAAGCTCAGTCTTTGGAGAGCCTACATTCACCTTGTCATTGCAGGCCCCTCCCTCACACCACATGCATTTTAGAACTCACTCTTGCACTTCATTCACACAGTACCACCCACACATTCGACACTTATAATTAGAACAAGGTCTCACACTGTGGCCAGGTTTACCAAAAAGTCATGCAATGCAGGGAGGGCACTTTCTGCATGGTGTGACAGGGAGAGAGCAGGAATGGTTCACATCTACTAAGAATTGAACTTTCCTGCTCCCCCTATGCTGGCACTCTGTGGGACAGACTTATCAAGGTCTTGCATTGCCCTTGGGTTTATGTCAGATTTATTAAGGCCCTCAGAGCCATCTTGCTTGGCTATACGTGGCTTAGTATACGCAGAGAAACGCAAGGCAGTGCAAACCGCTGCCTTGTGCTACTCTGGGTTGGGAAGGCGTTACACAGCTGGAGTGTGGGTGAACCCAAGCATTCACCCATGAATTCTGGCACAACCCCAGATTTACTAAAATAAGTATACCAGGCATTACGTTATTTCCTCTTTGTACGTGTGCAGCATTCTGCAGTACATAGAAAGAGGAAAATGCCTCTGAGGATTGTTTTTTGTGCAGGAGGTGTTCCTTCCTGCAGAAAAACGATCTTGCCTGTAAAGTAGGCACCCTTGCACTCTGGCGCATTGGTGCCTGCTGTAGGGCTAGACAGCACTCCGTGCACCAGTACAGAAAGAGAGCAAAAATGCACCATATCTTTTTTAATAACCATATTTTATTGGATTTAACAGAAGGAGGCATCATCCAGTGAGATTTACAAATAAGTTCCATCATAAATCTGGACCTGATCATTAAACATTGGTATTCTCCCGGCATAGTTACACACATTATATTGGCAGTCCATGATAAGTACACCATCCACCCCATACTGTCTCGTGTTTTCGGGGGCATCGAGAGCCTCGTAAAACTGGTTGTTTCTGCCCAACCACCAAGATGGGGAGGGTTCAGGACATTGCCAGTAGCACGCGAGATCCCGCTTAGCCACTAAGGATGCTACCCCTATGAGTCCGACTGGGACTCGCCAACTCCCTCTAATGAAATGAAATGAAAGGAAAAGGATTTATAGAGCGCATGGCTGCCCGGGAGCGTCCCAGCGCTAGTGATTGTCCTAGCGAGAAGGATGGAGTTTTAAGGGAAGAGCCAGGTTTTCAGAAGTTTACGGAAGGAAAACAGGTTGGGTTCAGAGCAGATGGCCAGGGGTAAGGAATTCCAGAGCTTGAGGGCGTTGTAAGAGAAGAGGCGGCCCCCAGTGCGAGCCCTCTTGATTCTGGGCGTGAAGGCTAAATGAAGATGGGCAGACCAAAGGTTTCTGTTGGTTTAGTAGGGTGTGATGATGTTTTTTAAGATGGGGGGGGGCCCTGTCTTGGAGGATTTTGTGAGTGGTGCACAGGGTTTTAAAATGTACTTTCTTGTATGGTGAGCTAGTGGAGTGAATTCAGGGCGGGTTTCGCTGAGCACCGGTTCTTTGTGCCCGTTAGAAGCCTGGCTGGCGAATTCTGTATGACCTGGAGTTTGGCAATGACTGTTCTGGGGCGCCCAGATACAGGGCATTGCCATAGTCCAGTTTGGATAGAATGAGGCCCTGAATTAATAATTTCCTGGAGTCAAGGGGTAGGCGAGGCAGGATTTTGCGGGTAGTTCGGAGAACGCCAAAGCAGGCCCCTGCGGTTTTCCTGGCTTGGGTGTTAAACGTGAGGTCCTGGTCAAGCCATGGTCCCAGGCTTTTTATGTCATGTTTTGGGATTGGCACAGGTCCCATACAGGGAGGCCACATAGTCTCAGGGGCGAAGTATGATCGATTGCCCAATACCAGGATCTCGGTTTTATCACTATTTAGTTTAAGGTGGGAGCTGTCCATCCAGTGGGTAATGTCTTTGAGGCAGGAACAGAGTTCATTGGGGAGCGATCCAGCTGATTCAGTGAAACAATGAGCTGGGTATCCTCTGCATAGGTCACCAGTTTAACACCATAGGGGGTAACTATTTTCTCCAGGGGGGACATGTACACGTTAAAGAGTGTAGGACTCAGGGATGCACAGGGGTCATTTGGGATTTCGAGTTGCCCTCAAGGACTTGGAAGGATCGATTATGAAGGAAAGATATTAACCAGGACAGAGCCGATTTGGTGACTCCCAGTCCCTTGAGCCGGTGGACCAGGGTGCCGTGGTTCACCGTGTCAAAGGCTGCGCTCAGGTCCAGGAGGATCACTGCCACGGATCCTCCTGAATCGAGGATCTTCCTAGCCTCCTCCACCACTGCAATCAGAGCGGTTTCGGTTCCCTGGCCCGGGCGGAAGCCTGTCTGGGAGTAGTGGAGTAATTCACCAGATTCAAGGAAGGTGGAGAGCTGGCGATTGACAAGTTTTTCTGCCACCTTGCTGATACCGGGCAGTAGGGAGATGGGACGGTAGTTACACAGCTCAGATGGATCAAGATGGGATTTTTTTAGAAGTGCCTTTACTATGGCCCTCTTCCAGTTCGGTGGTACAATGCCCTGTGAGAGGGAGGTGTTGATCAGTTTAACCATCGGGGGGATGATGGTGGGTGCGACTTATTTTAAGATGTTTAGCGGGGCAGGGTCCAGCGGGGAGCCGCTTTTAATTGATTGGAGAATGAGAATAAGTGTATCCTCCGTAACGGGAGAGAACGATTCCAAGCTAAGGTGCTTTTGCTGACACTCTGAAGGTGGAAGTTCTGGTGGGTGTTCAGGCTTAATGGGGGGGAGAAGTTTGAGAATATTTTGGATTTTGTCTGAAAAGAATTCAGACAGCTCATTACAGCGGTGACTGGAGGGGTCTAGAGGGGGGGACGGGAATTCTCAGGAGTTTTTCCACAATGCGAAAGGTTTCCCTGGACGAGCTGGTGGAGGATCTGATTTTTTCTTCGAAAAAGGCAGCCTGAGTGGTTTTGAGGGCCATTTGTAGTTTAAGATTGACTGCCTGTATTCTTATTTTTTTATGGGTATCATATTCTTTCCTCCAGGCTCTTTCTGATTTTTTACATTGTTTTTTTAGGAGGCGCAGTTCCTTAGTAAACCACGGGGATTCAGTCTTTCCGCCTCTTTTAAGAGCAGTTTTTCTAGGGAGGATTATGTCGAGTGAATTTTCAATCAACGCAGAGAACTTCATGTCTGCTACTGAAGGGTCTGTGTCATGTGGGGGAGGAGAGAGTTCCAATAGTTGCCTCCACTCCTCCATAGCACTTTTCGACCAAGGACGTTCGAGAGTGCTAGGGGCAGGCCTGGGGCGAGGAATGACGGGGATGAGCCAGCTGAGTGGGATCAAAAAGTGATCTGACCAGGGCATGGGGACAGGTTCCAGAGCTTTGAGGTCGGAAAGGTTCGAGAAAAAGGGGTCTGGGAGATGACACTTCATATGAGTAGGTTGGCGGTTCATGAGGTGAAGTTGGTATGCTGCGAGGTCGAGTGCTAGTTCGCTGGCCACCTTGTCCCAGGGATTGTCAAAGTGCAGATTCAGGTCTCCTAAGATGGAAAAATTGGGCAGGGTGCTGGCCAGGGAAAGGGAAGTTTCCAGCAGTGAACTGCAGAATTGCCCTAGAGTTCCCGGGGGACGGTAAATAAGGATCCCAGAAAGTGACTTCAGGGGGAGAATTGGATAGCAAAATGAACATTTTCGCAGTCTGAGATGGGGCTGTCAATAAACTTGGTTTTATGTATAATAGCTAAGCTAAGAGACCCAATAACCCCTCCTGAGGGCCTATGTCAACTTGCTGGCCAAGGACGCCTGAGATCTCACAGCCCATCCCACTCCAGAAGCGTGTCAAGGTCGGGCATGACTGGTAAATATGACACATTCCTGCTATCTACATGTGATGCAGCACAGGAAGTTGTCTTGTTGCGCTGCAATGCGTCAAATGATAGTATATAGCTGTTTAGCACCAATTTAGAAGACCTTGCCCATGGTGCAGTGGTGCCTGCATTTCAGATTGGATTGTTTTTGTGTACACCTTCCTGCCTAAAACAATCCTTTGAGGCATTTTTCATTAAATAATGAGAAGAAATAAAGATATTTTTTCTCCATAGGGCACACCATTTTAACACAATCCTAGGTTTACTGACCTTAGTAAATCTGGGATTGCATTAAAATTCATGGGTGAATTCATGGGAACGTCCATACTCCACCCATGGAACGCCTTCTCAATGCAGAGGAACTCAGGGCAGCGATTTGCACTCTCTTGCATTACTCTGGATTCACTAACCCACACACAGCCATGGAAGGTGGCTTTGGGTGGCTTAGTAAATCAGACTAAAGCCCTTGTGCTGCCTTGCATCCCCTTGCGTCACACAAGAGAGTGCAAGACCTTTGAAATCTGGGCCTACATTCCTTGTAGACTTAGTTACTCACTGGCCCTGAACTTTGAGTTAATTCCTTCAAGAGCCTGTTGTCACACTACATGTCATATGGAATGTGCCCTCACACTCTTACATAGAGTTTCTGCTCATAACACATTCCTTACAGAGCCTGACTTATACTCAGTCCTTGGAGGACCATCTCGCCTTCTCTGTCTTTACAGTACCTGCCCACATCATCCATCCTTGACCTATACTCATCTGCCATCACTTACTGACCTGGCTTTAAAATTCCTTCCTTGTAGAACCAGCCTGAAGCTCACTCCTGGCAGAACCTGATTACACCATCCACTACCTGCTGAATTTGCCCTCTCAATATTATGACTAAAAACTCCACCCTCAAACTCACTTCTTACTCAATCTGGTCTTGAGTGCCAGTCAGTGGCGGCTCCTTCACTGGAGCATCGCCCCACTGCTTTTTGAAGTGTAAAAAAAGCAAAATAAAATGATAATAACTCAAGGGTATTATGGTTTTAGTTTTCCCGATTGTGGCATCTTTGTGGGGGCAGAGTTGCTCTCAGAGCAGAGGGAGGAGTGGCTTGCACTCCCTATGTGAGCATGAGTGCTTGGTCCGCCCTCGTGGGCTGCTCAAAACAGTCATGCACACATACTGTGTTCTCCATGCAGGCTGCATTACAGCCTGCCTGGAGAACTTGCCCACCCCTCCAGCCCTGGCTGAATGCTGTGTCACATCAGTCAGATCAATCGCAGCTGTGCATTTCAGCATTGTGATTGGCTGCAGGGAGCCTGGGAGCCTTGGTGCTTCCTGTTTCCTATTTCCCCCAAGAAGCCAGGAAGAGAACGTAGGAGACGCAGCGGCTGGCCAGGCAGCCGGCCGGGAGGTAACTGATTTTTTAACCCATCTCACAGCCCCCACCCCTTCACTCCACCCCTCCCCACTGCTGCTTCCAAGGTAGCAGCTGCCACTGGTTCCAGTACTTCAATAATCTGTGCTATAGTGACGCTCTTTAAGGCTGAGCCCACACACTCAGGGGCATATTTAAATGCCCTGTGCACTGTCGGAGCGTCGCATTTTTAAGATGTTCCAGTGGCATACAGGGCTTAGCCATATCTACATGGCCACGTAAAGCCAACCTGCCTGGCTTTTCATGGCCTTGTAGATAAAGAGTAAGACAATGTAGCACAAGTTGCTGCCTTGCCTTACTCTGAAACTCAAAAGGGGAAAACAAGGGAACCCTACTCACTGCAGAACCAGGGTGATTGACTATAACAAGAAAACAATGGTTCCTGTGGAATTGTACGTATCTAAATGATATACCAGTGCGCAATCGCGATGGGAGGGTTATACTGATGTCATAGAGAAAAGGACCAAAAACACTTGTTGAGCATATATGTATTAATCAGATAATAAACAAAAAATGTACAAAAGGGAAGGAATTTGTGCAAAAGTGTCCCACACAAACCCAACTGTTAAGTGACATATTGGGAAAATATTTACAAGGTTTCACAAATTTTTATACCGAAAACGACCAAATCTGAAGTTTTTCACAAAATATGCAGCAACTATATTCAGTGATAAGTGCTGTGTCAGCGGTTCGCTTTCTTCAAGAATGTCATTTTTTGTACAATTGTTGTTTATTATGTGATTAAAACATATATGCTCAACAAAACCTTTGGTGTTTTGGTCCTTTTCTCTATGACATCAGTATAACCCTCCTATCGCGATTGCACACTGGTATATCATTTAGATACATACTATTCCACAGGAACCATTGTTTTCTTGTTATTGCCTTACTCTGAGTCAAAGAGATCTTCCATGGGTGTTGCTGTGGGTGTTCCCACTCGACACCCATGGAATTTGATACTGCCCCAGATTTACAAAATCAGGTAAACCTGGTAGAGCGCCAAAACCTTTCGCCTCCTTAGAGCAGGCGTAATTGGAGAAATTTAAACATTCCTCTTCATTGTTTCCTCTTTCCAAGTGTTCTGCATTCTGCAACACATATAGAAAGAGGAAAACGCCTCTTGTATTTGTTTTTGTGCAGGAAGGTGCCCCTTTCGGCACAAAAACAATTGCGCCAACACATAAACCCTAAGGGTGCCTGCGTTGGCGCACGGCTGCAAAATGTGCACCGGCACTGGCTGAAAGGACAAGAATGGACCGTATTTTGTAAATATGGTGCATTCCTGTCCTTTCGAATTGACACAGGGCAGAGCAGAAAAATGATTTGTGACGCTGCCTTACACCTTACATATTCCTTGCAAATATGCCCCTAGGTTTTTGCTTTACCTAGCTTGTAATGCATACTTTAAAGAATCAATGTGCACACTCAATTCTACAAAAATCTGCCCTCACACTCCAGGCCTTAGGAAACCTGCCCTCCCACCCAGGGCTAGCAGAACCTGCCCTCCCATGCAGGGATAGCGGAACCTGCCCTCCCACCCAGGGCTAGCGGAACCTGCCCTCACATGCAGGGCTAGCGGAACCTGCCCTGCGGAATCTGCCCTCCCATGCAGGGCTAGCGGAACCTGCCCTCCCACCCAGGGCTAGCGGAACCTGCCCTCCCATGCAGGGCTAACGGAACCTGCCCCCCACCCAGGGCTAGCAGAACCTGCCCTCACATGCAGGGCTAGCGGAACCTGCCCTGCGGAATCTGCCCTCCCATGCAGGGCTAGCAGAACCTGCCACCCCCCCCACCCCCCCCCCCCACCCCCACCCAGGGCTAGAGGAACCTGCCGTCTCGCCCTGTCCTGAGAGAACCAGCCCTGGCACCGGTCTCTCCTCCACCTGGGGAGATGGAAAACGTTACAAGAAGAAGCTACCCATTCTAATCATCCCTGGAAATGTCAAGCTTCAATTGTATTTTTAGTTCATTTCATTAACAAACCTAGAAGATATTAGGCCACGCTTATTTCTAGGAAATGGTGATTCAGAGGCTTTCTGGGGTCCAATGGTGACGAGGGTGCTGTTTCTTTTATAGAACAAGATTGTAAATGTCTCCCTTCGCATCACTCTAACCTGCTGGTGGCATACAGCGTCAGAGGAGTGCACGGACACATTTTGGGCAGGCATCTGAGCAGTGTAGAGCTGGACAACAGGAAGAGGATCTAAGAGCAAATATGACTTCACTCGACTCCTGCCACCAAACTATTAGCATCCAGAACATAATGGAAGCTCTGGTCGGTGCTCTACCAAAATAACAAGTTTTTATAATGACCCACACACATGCATGGACTCGAAATATTGACAGTCAACACATCGTCAAGGTAAGTAGTTGTGGAGTTAAGAATAGCAAAGCTATACTTCCCTATGTACACAATTGGCAGGTGTCAATCAAAGGTCTGCCTGACCAGTTCTATTTTCAGGAATTAGTGGTTGGGTGCAGTCTGGGTGTGTGGGCTCACACTGTTTCAGGGTCTGGGTTCTCTGGCTCCATGCACCCCCAAAGACAAGCCACCGTGTCTTTGTGAATCATTTCGTCATAGGCCAATCACAATTTCTTGGTAATGATTTTACTTTGTAGCACCCATAGTCAGGGCCATTGGAATAATGCGGCAAAGCAGGACTAAATTACGCATTACATTGTACTACATTTGCAGAAAGAAAATTAGGGTTATCCAGAAAGCTGCACATCTATGACAGTAGTAAGTGGCAGTTACAATTGTGTCATTTCAGGGCACAGCTGTACTACCAGGGCAGATGTTTTCCCTCATTAATACAAGTTTAACAGCTGAATGCAGCAATCATCACCTGACAGGCTTTATTTAATGTATGCAAAGAGTCTGCCACTTGTCAAACTTTTATTTAGTGACATTTGATCCATTTGTCCTACAAACAATAATATTGCTGTAATCTGCGTGCAAATCATTAAGTGGATAGTGTATTGTGTAGCAAGTGTGGCAAATCCATAATTATGCGGAAATACCACTGCAGCACAAATGTATAATTGCAATGGGCCAGAATCGAGTAAACTGTGGCATTATGTTACATTGACATAATGGAAAATCACGAATGTTCCGTTTTCACAGTCGGCTAAAGAGTACATGCATCCAACAGCTGTGCTGTGCTGTGTCAGAGGCCCCAACTTTTGCAACAATATTGCACCTGCATTATGCCATTGCTAACAAGGTTGAATTTGAAATCCGAAATGCACCCCTGTGAACACAATAATACTAGTGTACTGTTACACAACCCAGCACGGGCAGGAAGAGTAGCTTTCAAGAGGGGAGTCTGTGGAAAGCAAAGTCGGGGTACTTCCTTGTGCAAATGTGAAATAAAATGCATCAAATGCAGCATTAGTACCAAAAAGCAATATTCATGTACAGAAGAAACAGGCATTGGTATAGCCAATAGGTACCTTATAAGTGTTTAGCCATGCAACAGTTGATGTTGTTGCACCAAGGATATTGTGCTGGATAACTAAACACTTATAAGGTTCCAAAGGCGAGACCTATTGGCTATGCCAATCTTTGTTGCACAGGCCATCTAGGCTTGCCGCAGTGAAAACTAGCTGTTGGGTGATAGTCCCTGTAATGACGTATAAAGGCCTGAATATGGTCCTGGACTACTATGCGTTAGAAGCAAATGGCTTCCAGCAACTCCTGGCTTCTTATGATGACGTTCGTGCTCGGGGGCGTGGCTAGGCACGCAACCTGAATGGCCGCCTTGGGGTAGAGCTCCGCTCCGAGCTCCCCTTCCCGGTGTAATTATCCGTTACATACGAACTTTGGCCAGCCGAAGACCGACGGCGCGGCAGTGGGGCATCACCCTCCAGCACCCTGCCGACTTTGGCGGCGATCGGCACATCCACGCCGCACCGTGAGCTCCGCAGCGCCAGGGCCGCCCGCGTCGCATCCAGCATCGACGGGAGCCCAGGACAGGCCGGGGCTCCACTGGACGCACCAGGCCCGAGTAAGTGGCCCACTTGCAGAGCCTGCGCACAACGCAAAGGGAGGTGAACAGCGCCCGGGACCCGGCCCGGCCTGGCTGGGAATCCCACCTACAACACGCCACCCTCCGAGAAACAAGGCCCCCGGGCGGCGACGTGTGGCGGACCAGCACCGACCAGAAGATCACGGACCTGGGGCGGAGGGACCGGAGCAGATCCGCTGATCACGGGAAATCGCCGATACCAGCCAAAAGAGCCTGAACATTCGCCCCAGCCCCAGAAGACCAGGAATATAGGCGCTGCCCGCCGTGGGAGATGAACAGAGGCGAATTAAGCGGCAAAACCGGTCGGCCCTGAGGGCGCCATTACTGGGCAGACCCGGAGGCCTACGCCAGGAGCCAGGACACCCACTTCCCGGCAGAGAGCGGTAAGGGCGCACAGACGCCTGCATCCCGGGACGCGCAGCGACTTCATAGCCCGCGGCACCACGCGGGCGGCGTGGAAACCTGCGCAATCCGCAACCGCACCAGCAACACTTCTGGAGGCCACACACCGGCCTAATACCGCATGTCCCCAATAATTCGGCAGCCCAGCTGACATAAGACGACACTGAGCATCGTCACGCCGGCTCAGACACGAACTCCTGCCAACTCAAAGGCCACAGTGACCGCCATACACGCCAAATAGTCCTCCTGGCACAGGCCACGCAGCTGAGGCAGAGGCGACGCAAAGCGACAGATGTCTAACGGACCCAGGACCAGAACCGGAACCGGGACCGGCGGCTCCAACTCAAAGGGCAAGATGGATAAGTCCGGGAAAGGCTCCGACCCCGACCAAACAACGACGAAGCTGGACACCATGCTGGCGGCCATGGAGAGATTGGAGGAATCCATACAATTGACTCGCACATCCCTGGCCACGAAAATTTATAGCGTGGTCATAGACCTGACGCACCTGAGGGCAGACCATAAAAAATTATCGGAGTGCACCACGACTCTGGAGAGCGACGTACAGGTACTTAAACCTCAAACTGACCAGTCGCAGAAGCAGACCCAGGACTTATTAAACAGGGTGGAATTCCTTGAAGACAGGGCCGAAGATGCGGAAGGTAGGGCACGAAGAAACAACGTGCGATTGGTTGGGGTCCCGGAGAAATGTAGCGCATGGAACGGTGGCTGAAAGACATACTACCGGAGGGGTCACTCTAGAACCCTAGAACGAGCTCATAGAGTTCCCACCAAGCCCCTGGCGACGGGCTCCAACCCAAGACCATGCTGCTCCGCATATTGAATTATCGTGACAGAGACTCCATTCTGCGAGAAACGCGCAAACTCCACGAGGTCCGGATTGAAAACGCGACCGTGATGTTCTTCCCGGACTACACGGTGCAAGTACAGCGGCAACGGCACTCCTTCCTAGAGGTGAAAAAATGCCTAAGGCAACTAGGACTGCAATACTCCCTGCTGTTCCCTGCGAAATTGAGAGTAGTAGCGGGGGAGCGCACTCACTTCTTCACATAACCAACGGACGTGGAAGCATGGCTAGACAGCGGTGTGGACACGGACCCCAGAACAACCACGGGTCCCACACCCCGGAGGCAATTCGGAGGCAACAGAAGGAAACGCGACCCCGCCGACGCACATGGCACGGCGAAGACCCCCCCCCGGCGGATGCCGCTAGACAGGAGAAACAAGACGCCCTCCGCCTGGTCATGGAACTCAGCAGATCCCCTGCACAGAGCGAAGCAGCGAGTGGCAGCATGCAGGAACTCCCCAGCGACGACGAAGCCATTTATGGCCTACCGGACTCCCAAGCGTCAGGGAACCGACCGGACGTCACTCCACAAACGGCGGACTATATAGGCTAACTTGCCCATGAAACCAGCACTCCTTAGAGACATTACCAAGGAAAACCACGCCGGACCGGACCTGATGACACGCACGGGCGGGAACGCAGCGTTGAGACAGCGGAAAGCGCACGCAACATCGACCAACACCCTTGCACCGCACAGTCGGAAGAGTGGCCAACCCACTCTGAACACCCCCCCTGGTGGACAAGAGACCGAGAGAGACACTGGAAACCCACACCCAGCCGATGCATAGATCCAGAGACACTTCGCCTGGCAGCAGATGGATCGAGACACGTAAAGTATGGTATTTCCTACATGTACTAATGGGGTCCCCTACATGCATGGGCGGCATAGACTGGCACGCCACCCCAGGCAAGCCTTCACACAACAATACTATTGACTTGCAACTATTGACACTGTGCGCATAGCACATTCACCCCCTTAAACTTAGACTTTGTTGCTCTCCTAGAGAGTATGGACGGGAGCACGTTTCGCATCCGACCTTTTGGCATTTCAAATGTTCATAATGTTCAATGGCTTCATGTTCCGTTAGCCATGTTCCTCCCCCCTCCCTCGCTCTTACTGAAGTGGTGTGCACTTATATGCATCTGCACGATTGTGGGTGACGCCTGCCCGATAGCAACCATGGGGTGCCCGGGGAGGAGAAGAAGGATCTGGGAGGTGGGAATCGCTACAACTTGTAATGTCTACCATTAAGATGTGTACGTGGAATGTGACAGGTATACACACGCCAACACGCCGTTATCAGATTTACTAGTACCTCAAAAGCCACCACATTCAAATCGCCCTTCTCCAAGAGACACACCTTAACACTACGGAACTACCCACACTGAGACGCAGATGGCGCGGGCAGTTGTATGCCACAGGTTTCTCATCCTATGCTAAAGGTACACTAGTGTGGGTCAGACCGGGCGTTCCCTGGACAACGCTAGATACACACATAGATCCAGAGGGGAGGTACGTCGCGATTCACGGCAAACTGGACGGTAACCCGCTGGTACTGGTCTCAGTGTACGCACCCAATACTGGGCTAGCGGACCTCCTCGCACAGATGTCAAACACACTGGCCCCCTGGCATGGAGTCCCCTGGGTACTCGGCGGAGACTACAACAGCACGCTGAATCTCGCCCTGGACCGCTCACACCCTCCACCACCCAACTCACAGGCACAAAACACTGCAAATACGCTTCAGGTGGTCCACACAATGGGATTTACACGACGCATGGCGTAGCCACAACCCACATACTAGGCACTACTCATATTACTCAGGAGCTCAAGCCCTACATGTGCGCCTCAATAGCTATATGGTGTCCAGCGAGATCCTACCACACATCACTGACACTTGTTACATGGGCCGCACACACTCCGACCATAACCTGCATATACTAGACCTGACATGGGAGCAACCACGACCCCCGATACTCACATGGAGGCTACAGCC
Organism: Lissotriton vulgaris; assembly: GCF_964263255.1. Classification (NCBI taxonomy): domain Eukaryota; kingdom Metazoa; phylum Chordata; class Amphibia; order Caudata; family Salamandridae; genus Lissotriton; species Lissotriton vulgaris. The sequence continues at coordinate 1,670,856,947 of NC_141685.1, read as the reverse complement.
TGATCTACTGCTGGATGGCCCGTTTCGGAGCTCTATAAATGCACAAACAGCGCAATATTTCGAGGACAACGCTGGCACGGCATCGACACCACAAATAAAATGGGACGCGTTTAAAGTGGTCCTCAGAGGGCACTGTCTAGGCACCCAAGCCCACTCCCGGCGCCAGCTGGAAGCTGACCTCCGACGCTTGGAGTCGACTTTGCTACAAGCGGAGCAGACAGCAGCCACTGACGACAACACTAACTTACTGGAAGCACGGGCGGAACACGATAGACTGATTGATCGGTTGAAACACATCAACGTCACAGCCCACTCAGCCCGCACGCACCACACTGGGGATAAACCTGGCAAATTATTGGCCTGGCTGATACAACGTGAAGAGCGCACGTCGCCCCTGACAGCGATTCGCCCGGCCAATGGCCCAGTAGTGTATACCCAGGCGAAAATACACGAGGCCTTTGTGGCACACTACAGTGCGCTGTATGAGTCCCGGCTGCTTACTGCACAATCGTCCATCACGACATACCTGGACAAAATCACACTACCTGTCCTAACAGATGACCAGCGTGACGACCTGGGAGCCCCGTTGGTGGCGGATGAGCTGCGAGAGGCCATCTTCGCTCTCTCAAATGGCAAAGCCCCCGGCCCAGATGGGTTACCGGCGGAGTATTATAAAGCCTGCTCCGATATCCTGATCCCGGAACTACTCAGGGTGTATTCGGCGGCGCTGGAAGACTCAGCTCTACCCAGGTCAATGAATGAGGCGACACTGGTGTCTCTCCTTAAACCAGGCCGGGATGGCATGCTCCTTGGATCATATAGGCCACTGGCGCTGCTGAACACAGACTATAAGATCTTGGCGTCGACCCTAGCCAGACGCCTGGCAGCCCTAGTGCCTGCCTTGGTGCACACTGACCAGAACGGCTTTGTGCCCGCTAGGTGTACCTCCCACAATATACGGAGGCTGTTCCGCATACGGACCTACGCAGTGCAGGAATGGCCACGCTCGGGTTGCCTGGTTCTAGACCTTGAGAAGGCATTTGATTGTCGAATGGCCTTACTTGCTATCAGTGTTGCGCAAATTCGAGTTAGGAGACGACTATATTGAACTAGTCGGACTGCTATACGGTCACCCAGAAGTACGAGTCCGCACCGGCAAATTGATGTCTAACTCAATCAGAGTCCGACGCGGCACCAGACAGGGCTGCCCACTATCCCCACTACTATTCTTACTGGCAATAGAACCCCTTGCCGAGGTATTGCGCGCCAGAGGCATACACTGGGGCATCCCAGTGGCGGACGGCGTACACATAGTATCGCTATATGCGGACAACCTACTCTTGTATTTCAAAGACCTCACCCGCATACCGCCGAAGCTGTCAGAAATCTTCTGATCCTTTGAGTCCATGTCAGGCCTTAAAGTTAACTGGGCCAAATCGGGGGCGTATGCATTCGCTCCAGACACTCCTGACCCTGAGATCGCGATCCACGGCGAGCGGCTACCATGGCACCACACCACGTTCAAGTATCTAGGCATATACATATATAGAACACCCCCGGACATCCTAGATGGCAACCTGACACGCGCCATAACGTCCATAAGATCCCAGATCTCCTTTTGAAAGACACTCCCACTCAATGTGCCGAGTAGAGTGACATTGACGAAAATGATCGTCCTGCCCAGACTCCTGTATTATTTTGCTAACATCCCAACATATGTCCAGGTCCGCACTTTCAAAGAGCTGGAAACCATGGTCAGAGACCTGATATGGAATACAGGAAGACCCAGAGTGGCCCTGCGGAAACTTTAAACCCCAGTCAGCGACGGTGGCCTCGCAGTGCCGAATCTAGAACTCTATTATCTGGCAGCACAATTACAGTGGGTAACAGCCTGGCTCGCGGGAAAGAACCTAGAGGATACAGCCACGGCCACAGATATGCTGTCTCACGCACAAATACATTCCCTCTTCCACCCCCTGGCGCCCACGAGGAGAACATCACAACTACATGCAGCCGTAGCTGTCAAATGCTACACCAGGAGCTTAAAACTAATTAAACACACTAAACCATACACCCCGCGTTACCACTCCTGGGCACCCCCAAGACCTCATCTGTTGTCACGGAAGCAGCACTGGAACACTGGACACGCACAGGAGTGGACACCATGTCAGACCTATATGCCGATGGCGCCCTGATACCTTTCATGACACTGGCCAGCGACACAGGTCTTCCAGCGGGGCAGTTCTTACAGCACGCCTCCATAGTCATGGCATACACGCAACGATGGGGGAGCATCGCTGAGGAACCACCCACACATCAACTTATACAGCACCTACACGTCATGGGGAACGGTACACACGTGGTACACTGGCTGACCCAAGCACTGTTGTCACACACGCAACATACCTTACAGCCACTGCGAGACAAATGGGCGGCTGACAGGGGGAGGGACTGGACAGATGGAGAATGGACGATGATATTATCGGGCCCCAAGAACATCCCACGAAATGCGCGCTTTAAGCTGATCCAGTTTTACATACTGCATCGTGCGTATCTCTCGCCAGACAAAATTAATCTGTACTTCCCGGGCGCCACAGCTCGCTGCCCGTGATGTGCACTGGAGGGTGCAGACTTACTACATATGCTATGGCGATGCCCACAAATTCAGACATATTGGCAGACAGTGCTGCCGACATTGGAGGGCTGCATCGCCATGCAGGTACCACACACATGGGAAGCATGTATACTAGGCTTATACAAGCGGACCAAGCATAATAAAGTCCCCTCTCGTTTCTGGGACCTTGGCCTCCTCATGGCCAAACGGCTGATCACAAAACACTGGAAGCGACCCACCTCACCCCTAACGGAACACTGGCGCACCTCCCTGGACAATTGGGCGAAAGCAGAAAGCATCACCCTACACAATGAGGAAACCGCGGGATTGCGGAAGTTCCTGATCGCAACATTTTGGGACGAGATGCTGGGCTCCCTACATAAGGAACGCCAAGAGGTGCTGACCGAGACAGAGAACATGGACCGCGACCCTGACGCCCCCGACAGGGACACACATAACCAACCACAGGACACCACTGATGCACCTACCGACGATGCCCCACCGTGACCGCCACGGTGATGTCCTACCTAACACCCCAAGCACACAACGCACCTCTTGCCACCGACCCTCAGCCCTCCCCGACACCAGGAGATAACCCGCAGTCACCACCCAAAGGCAACCATGAACCCACAATGCACTGGCGGATCCTCGATCCTGACCACACACCACGTCCTCACGTTAGATGACCACATCCCCATCTTACGTCTCCTTTTAGCTTTTGTTTCTATCTCTTGTTGTTCACTTTTTGATGTCATCTTAATTACTGCGCTGACACAGCAGGAACATTTGTATTGCATCATTGTTAAGCTGTATACAACATTGTACTACTGTACATTGTGATACGTCCCACAACTACGACAGACATCCTTGAGATGTGGACAGATGCATGATGTAACATTTACGTTGTCTTTCATCCTGTGAATTCAATAAATGATGACGTTCGTGCTCTATGTGCGCGCTGATGTAGTCATCGGGAAGGGGAAGGGGGTGTCAGCTGCCATCCCTGTTGGGGGCGTGTGGTGGGGGGCAGGCAGGGGGAGTGCCAGTGCTTTCCCTGTGTGTGGATGCTAGAGTGTGCTGGACACTTCCCCAATAACCAAGCGCTGGTGCTGGTTGCGTGTTCAACATGTCCTTAGCATTCAGCAGTTTAAATATTAATTACCTTCTACATAATTATAGATTTCTTTTCATAATCAAGTCCCAGGTCCAGCAGTTGTCATCCAAGTCCAAGCAGTGGAGAGCAGGGTCAGAAGCAAAGGCCTGGCCAGGGAGGGCGGTCAGCAAGTTGCCCTGCAGCCTCAGTTCCCCCAGTGCAGGCAGCCCACTAAAGACTGCTTGGTGTATGCTGGAGAGAGGTTGCGGCTCAAATCCAGCACCTCCAGGCTGGGCAAAGGCCCCAGGAGCGCCCCGGAGAGGTGGGTCAGGAGGTCGCCGTCCAGCCTCAGCTCTCGCAGGGTCCCCGGACCCTCAAAGGCATCGTCCTCCAGCACTGCTAGGCGATTGTCGCTGAGCACCAGGCGGTCGTGCAGCCCCAGAACTGCAAACACACGGTTCCCCAGGTGCAGTAGCTTGTTGGCAGAGAGAACCAGGGTGTCTAGGACACTCAGAGAGCGAAAGGTGGCTGGGTGCCGCAGGTTGCCTGAGAGGTTAAGTAGCTGCAGTTGACCCAGGGCCGAGAAAGCATCCCTGCCTAGGCTGCGACGGTGGTTGTTCACCAAGTGCAGGTACAGTAGGTTCCCCGGTGGCGAGAAGAGTGCCTCCTCCAGGCCCTGCAGCACATTGCCATCCAGCCTCAGTTTCACCAGGCTCCCCAAGCTCCCGAAGCAGCCCTTGCCCAGTGTGCACAGCTCGTTGCGTTCAGGTTCAGCACCCACAGCTTTTGCCGGGGCGCCAGGGTTCCAGGGACCAGGCCCGACAGCATGTTGTTGCCCTGGTAGAGCTCCTCTAGGAGGCCTAGCTTTTGGAAAGCCTTGAGGTGGATGTGGCAAATCTGGTTGTACTGCAGGTGGAGCCTCTGCAGGCGGCTGAAGCGGGGCAGGTCAAATGCGCTGATGTTGCTGATGAAGTTGCCCCCGAGGCTGTAGGTGAGGGTGTTCTTGGAGCTGGGCAGGCTGCTGGCCTTTAACACGGTTCAAAGCCCCCAGTTGGTGCACAAGATATGCTGCTGCTGTTGGCAGTCACACAGCTCTGGACAGATCAGATCCGAGGAAGAGAGAAGCAGGCCGAGCCCACAGATCACCACTGTCAGCCGCATGATCCCGGGTGCCTCCATGCCTATTGCGATACCAAAGGGGATGATGGACGAAGCGTTGGAGCAAACGAAACACTCACCCCCAGTCAACTGATCTGGGTTTAATTCATATTCATTCTTTAGTTCACTCCACCACCCCAGTTCAGACATGACCATATGCAAATCAATCTGACCCTGTACCTCATGGGAACAGTCCAGCCCAAACTGCCAAGCCATGTCTTCCCTGGACCGAAACAAGCAACCTGGGACCGGTTTCGGGTTCATAACCTTCATCAGCCTGGCTATCTTGAATACAGTGGCAGAGTGAGCAAGGGTTCCACGTCTGGGCATACCCTGCCAACTCAGGGCGAACATAGCAATACCAAAGGGGATGATGGACGGAGTGTTTGAGCAAATCAAACACTCACCCCCAGTCAACTGATCTGGGTTTCATCCATCATGCTTCTTTAGCTCACTCCACCATCCCAGTTCAGATATGGCCATATGCAAATCAGTCTGACCCTGGGCCTCAGGGGAACAGTCCAGCCCGAACTGCTAAGGCATGTCTTCCCTGGACCGGATACAAGTATCCTGGGACCGGTTTCGGGTTCATAACCCTCATCAGCCAGGCTATCTTGAATCCAGTGGCAGAGTGAGAAAGGGATCCATGTCTGAGCATACCCTGTTCCCATGGGGCACAAGGTCAAGACTGATTTGCATATGGCTGGGTTCAAACTGAAATGGCATGGTGAGCAAATAAACAACGGATTTAGGCCAGATCTCTCTACTGGGGTGAATGTATGACATTGTTCTGCATTCTGTCCATCAACTGTAGCTTTTCCATGCCCATAGCGGGCACCTCTCCTGCATACCCCTCAGCCTGCGACCACTCCCTGGCTGCCCGCAAGCAGTCAGATGTGCAGGCCCCGCTCACTATGCTTCCCTTCCAGCGAGGGTAGCCGAGGAGCTCCCAAACACAAGTTCATAACATCTCTGAAGGCCCGGACGGTGATCTGTGCCGGCAATCGGGTACCACCTTCTCTCGGACATCTCTCCTGCCCATCCGGCTTAGCCGGATGGGCGGTCGCTCTTTTCGTGTGAAAGCTGCGGCTCTCTGGAACTCCCTCCCTTTGGAAATCCGCCTGTTAGAGGATCTATTAGCATTCCGTAGGGCCGTGAAAACGCACCTGTTTTAATTGCTCTTATACTGACTTCTGCACTTTTCTGTTTTCTTTTGCGTTGTGTTGTGTTCACCTTTTCCTTGCGCCAGGACGCTCCTTAGCTGGAGCATCTGTGCTCAAAATAAATGATAATAACATAACATAACATAACAAAGACACACTTCTGTGTCCCTCCATGAACACTCTCAGCAGGCCCGGTTTTTATTTCCGACTGAGCCGGAACAGCTGGTCACCTGGAGCCCCGGGGCTCAAGCTCCCCGCCCTCTGCTCATCACCCCCACACAGTGACTCTGGTGAATTCCAGGGCTGGGGAGCTGCAGCGATTGTGCATAAGCAAAGTCTGAAACCCCTTATTGTTTCTTATCCAAAACCTCCCGGCCAGCAGGAGGGCTCAGTTGAACTAGCACACTGGAAACCTCGGAAAAAAGCAAATGAAAAAAAACCAGGCGGTATCCAAAACCTCCCAGCTAGCAGGAGGGCTCAGTTGAACAAGCACACTGGAAAGTTCAGAAAAAAGCAAAGGAAAAAAAAGCAGGCGGAACTTCGTACTATCCACACTTTTACCCCCGAGAAGGAAAGAGGATCGGATTGGAAGAGTTGCAGACCCGGCAGGGAGGGGAGGGAATACCTGGGCCCACACTTCTGTTTCTGGTCAATAGAAGGGGGTGGGGTCTCAGCGCCAAATCCGAGAACTGCGGTGTCCATTACTTTAGGACAATGTCCTTTACAGCATGCTTTTCGAGTTAAGGTTCTTTTACCTGGCAATTCCGAATAACAAAAGGGCTGCCATCTGTCGGCATGGGGCGCTGATGCAAAAAATGTAATGTGAAGCTCAGTGCTGACTGTTCATGTGGCAGCACAGAATCTATGAACAAGGTTGAGAAAAATATATGCTTCATTTAGTAAATATAATGTGAGTGAGATTACTACTGTTGTCAGGGAATGCAGTCCTGTGGCAGACGGTGTGAGCGACGTTAAGAAACACCACATTGCTCTTTTCTCCTCCTTCTCTTGTTAGGGATTCCTAAAACGCATTACCAAAGCGACGTATATTGTAAATAAAAGGGCAGAAGCTCTCAGTACACGAATGACACTATTTTCTTAACATACAAAGGTAGGCTGTGTGTCGGTTTAACAGCTTTGTACACTTGAGCAAGAGAAATAAGCACACCGCCATGCACTCACATGAATATTTTGTACACCCATAGGTGGCAAGCTGCAATCGAAAGTACGCCACCATGCGCGTGCGTGCACATTTTGTACACCCAAAAGCGGCAAGCTACATATGCCAAGCGGCATTTTCGTTGCTATGACAACGAAAATCATCCCAAGACGGCGTCGGACTGTCCACAGTCCGTACGGACAAGCGCATGCTGTTTGATATGGACAAATGGCAAGAGCAGGCATGTTTGTCCATGCAGACGCGATTCCAAAAAGGTGCTCGCAAGAGCAGCGCATGTGCTGCTTTCGCCAGGCGATACCTAAAAACGGGCCACATGCTGTTGCAGCACATCAGGAAATTTCCCACTTTCTGTGTGCTCCAGCGGGTATTCATTAAAAGTTGCCTGGCTAAATGAACAAACTACACCAAACTGACACGAAACAGTAGTAGAAGCTGTGCTCCAGAATGCACAGATTACAGAAAAGCAATGCTGCCTAGTCTACACTGCACCTCATGCTTTTTTTCAGAAGTCTACACTTCTAGTCTCTTTTAGTTCACTCCTGAAGGATTTGTTTCATCCTTTCTTTTTCCCTTTCTCTTTATTTTCCTATCACTCTCTTGCTCTTTTTTGCCTTTCTCTCGTTTGTCCTGGGCTGAAGTCTGATGATAAATTATTTTTCCTGATATTAAAAAATGAGGGCCGGTGCCCACCACTTTTTTGGGGTATTTAACAGGGCTTAATTTGTAAAATAATAAGTGCGAACATTTTTCTCAGAAGCCAGTCTGCGAAAGATCAGAGTTGCCAAATACCAAGGCTGTCTTTTCTTGATTCCACATCATGCCTCTTTTGCACACCAACCTGGTGGTGGGTGAAAGAGGTGTGTGGTGGAAACAAGACTAGACAGTCTTCATATTCGGCAACATTCTCTGCCCTTTTATTTCACTCTTGCATGATCTTTCTCTGTCCTGCTATCGCCATATGTCACAGTAATTCAGCCATTATCTTAATTTTTATCTACCTCTTTTCTGCCTTTCTCTCTCTTGTTCTGGGTCAAAGTCTAATTATGGAAAATAAGTTGCCTTACCCCCAAAAAAGGGTGCTGTGGGCTCGACCCGCTCAAATTAAGCCCTATCGGTAAGGACTTTCCCCAACTTAGCTTATCTACAATGTGGATTCCCTTATGTGACGTCACTTTCCTTCATTCTGCCTTTGCCTGTCCTCTTTGTAAATTCTTCTACACTGTCTGTTAAGTTGGTCTGGGCTGGGTCCCTGCAGATTTAGAGGTCAGCTAGTGAGTTTTGTTAGTGTATGGCAGGGCCACTGGAATTATGCGATTCTTCAGCAATGTTTTTTTTCTCATAATTATGGATTGGCTTTTGCCACATAATCCATCATCAACTGCATAAACTGCAGATTTTATAATCCATCATCAGCTGAAAATGTGGGTGAGAGTAGAGAACCATAGAATGGCTCTTTGCAAGGTAGGGGATGAGAGAAGAGTACCAAAGCACGACTCTGCAAGTCAGGGGATGAGAGTAGAGTACCAAACCGTGGTTCTCTGCAAGGCAGGGGATGAGATAATTGTACCAAAGCACGTTTCTGCAGGGCAGGGATCAGACAAGAGTAACAAAGAATGGCTCGCAGCAAAGCAGGGGATGAGAGAAGAGTACCAAAGCAGTACTCTGTAAGGCAGGGATGAGAGAAGAGTAACAAAGCACGACTCTGCAAGATAGGGGGTGAGAGAAGAGTACCAAAGAATGGCTCTCTGCAAGGCAGGGGATGCGAGAAGAGTATCAAAATGTGGCTTTGCAAGGAAGGGAATGACAGAAGAGGACCAAAGTATGACTCTCCAAGGCAGGGGATGAGAAAAGAGTACCACAGTGTGGCTCCGCAAGTCTGGGGAGCAGAGAAGAGCACCAAAGCACGTCTATGTAAGACAGGGATGAAAGGAGAGTATCAAAGCACGACTCTGCAAGGCAGGGGATGAGAGAAGAGTACAATAGCATGACTCTGAAAGGCAAGGGATGAGAGAGAAGAGTACCAAAGTGTGACTTTCTGCTAGGCAGGGGATAAGAGAAAAGTACCACAGCATGGCTCTCTGTAAGGCGGGGGATGAGAGAAGAGTACCAAAGTAGGGCTGTGCAAAACAGGGAATGAGAGAAGAATACCACAGCATGGCTCTCTGATAGGCAGGAGATGAGAGATTAGTACACAAGCATGACTCGGCAAGACAGGGATAAAGGAAGAGTACCACAGCATGTCACTCTGCAAGACAGGAATGAGAGAAGAGTACCACAGCATGGCTTTGCAAGGCGCAGAATGAGAGAAGAGGAACAAAGCATGACTCTGTAAGACAGAGAGGAGAGAAGAGCACCAAGGCACGTCTCCGCAAGGCAGGGGATGAGAGAAGAGTACCACAGCGTGGCTCTCTGTAAGGCGGGGGATGAGAGAAGGGTACCAAAGTAGGGCTCTGCAAAACAGGGAATGAGAGAAGAATACCACAGCATAGCTCTCTGATAGGCAGGAGATGAAAGATTAGTACACAAGCATGACTCGGCAAGACAGGGATAAAGGAAGAGTACCACAGCATGTCACTCTGCAAGACAGGAATGAGAGAAGAGTACCAAGGCACAACTCTGTATGGCAGGGGACTGGAGAAGAGTACAACAGCGTGGCCCTGCAAGGCAGGAGAGAAGAGGAACAAAGCATGACTCTGCAAGGCAGGGATGAGAAAAGAGCACCAATGCACGTCTCTGCAAGGTTGAGGATGAGAGAAGAGTAAAACAGCGTGGGTCTCCAAGGCAGGGGTGCATGAAGAGTACCAAAGCACAACTCTACATAGAAGGGATGAGACAAGAGTACCACAGCATGGCTTTGCAAGGCGCGGAATGAGAGAAGAGGAACAAAGCATGACTCTGTAAGACAGAGATGAGAAAACAGCACCAAGGCACGTCTCCGCAAGGCAGGGGATGAGAGAATGAGAGAAGAGTACCAAAACATAACACTGCAAGGCAGGGATGAAAGAAGAGTACCACAGCGTGGCTCTGCAAGGCAAAGGAGCAGAGAAGATTACAAAAGCACGTCTCTGCAAGGCAGGGTATGAAAAAAAGGTACTAAAGCATGACTCTTCAGACAAGGATAAGAGAAGAGTACCAAAGCATGGCTCTTATGGCAGGGGATGAGAGAAGAGAACTACAGCGTGGCACTGAAAGGCAAGGTATGAGGGAAGAGTACCAAAGCACGACTCTGCAAGGCAGGGTTGAGCGAACAGTACCACAGAGTGGGTGAGATAAGGATACCAAAGCATAACTTCGTAAGGTAGGAATGAGAGAAGAGTACCAAGGCACACATCTGCAAAACAGGGATGACAGAAGAGTACCACAGCATGGCTCTCTGTAAGGCAGCAGTAAGAGAATAGTACCACCGTGGGGCTCTGCAAAACAGGGGAAGAGAGAAGAATACCACATCAAGGTTCTCTGCTAGACAGCGGATGAGAGAAGAATACCAAAGCAGGACAGTGCAAGGCAGGGAGGAAATAAGAGTACCATAGCATGACTCTCTGCAAGGCAGGGCATGAGGGAAGACTACCAAAGCATGGCTCTCTGTAAGGCAGGGGTTGAGGGAAGACTACCAAAGCAGGGCTCTACAAGGCATCGATGAGAGAAGAGCACTAAAGCATGACTCTGCAAGACAGGGGATGAGGGAAGAGAACCAAAGCATAACTCTACAAGGAAGGGATGAGAGAGTGTACCACAGCTTGGCACTGCAAGGCAGGGGATGAGAGAAAAGTTCCAAAGCACATCTCTGAAGGCAGGGATAAGAGAAGAGTACCACAGCATGGCTTTGCAAGGCAGGGAATGAGAGAAGAGTACCAAAGCACGACACTGCAAGACAGGGATGGGTGAAGAGTACCAAAGCATGGCTTTTATGGCAGGGGATGAGAGAAGAGAACTACAGCGTGGCTCTGAAAGGCAAGGTATGAGGGAAGAGTACCAAAGCATGACTCTGAAAAGGCAGGGGATGAGAGAAAATGACCAAATCATGACTCTGGAAGGCAGGGATGAGAGAAGAGTACCACGGAGTGGCTCTGCAAAGCAGGGCACGAGAGAAGGATACCAAAGCCTTGCTCTGTAAGGCAAGGATGAGAGAAAAGTACCAAAGCATGAACCTGCAAGACAGGGATGAGAGAAAAGTACCAAAGCACAACTCGGCAGGGGATGGGAGAAGAGTACCACATTGTGGCTTTGCAAGCCAGGAGGTGAGAGAATATAACCAAAACATGACTCTGTAATGCAGGGATGAGAGAAGAGTAACAAGGCACAAATCTGCAAGAAAGGGATGAGAGAAGAGTACCAAAACGTGGCTCTGTGCAGGGCAGGGATGAGAGAAGAGTACCAAAGTATGATCCTCTGCAAGGCAGGGGATGAGAGAAGAGTACCACAGCAGGACTCTTCAAAACAGGGGAAGAGTACTAAAGCACAACGTTACAGGGAAGGGATGGGAGAAAAGAACCACAAAATGAATCTGCAAGGCAGGGGATGAGGGAAGAGTACTAAAGCACATCTCTGCAAGGCACGGGATGAGAGAGGAGTTCCAAAGGACATCTCCAGAGGCAGGGATGAGAGAAGAGTACCACAACGTGGCTTTGCAAGGCAGGGAATGAGAGAAGAGTACCAAAGCACGACTCTGCAAGATAGGGATGAGAGAAGAGTACCAAAGTATGACTCTGCAAGGCAGGAGATGAGGCAAGAGTACTAAAGCACAGCTCTGCAAGGCAGGGGATGAGAGAAGAGCACCACGTGGCTCCACAAGGCAGGGGATGAGAAAAGAGTACCACAGCATGACTCTCTGCAAGGAAGGGGATGACAGAAAATTACCAAAGCAAGACTCTGCAAGGCAGGGATGAGAGAAGAGTACCACAGCATGGCTATTCAAGGCAGGGGATGACAGAAGAATACCAAAGCATGGCTCTCTGCATTGCAGAGGATGAGAGAAAAGTACCAAAGCATGATTCCGCAAGGTAAAGGATGAGAGACTAGTACCAAAGCATGGCTCTTTAAGACAAGGATAAGAGAAGAGTACCAAAGCATGGCTCTGCAAGGCAGGGGATGAGAGAAGAGAACTACAGCGTGGCACTGAAAGGCAAGGTATGAGGGAAGAGTACCAAAGCACGACTCTGCAAGGCAGGGTTGAGCGAACAGTACCACAGAGTGGGTGAGATAAGGATACCAAAGCATAACTTCGTAAGGTAGGAATGAGAGAAGAGTACCAAGGCACACATCTGCAAAACAGGGATGACAGAAGAGTACCACAGCATGGCTCTCTGTAAGGCAGCAGTAAGAGAATAGTACCACCGTGGGGCTCTGCAAAACAGGGGAAGAGAGAAGAATACCACATCAAGGTTCTCTGCTAGACAGCGGATGAGAGAAGAATACCAAAGCAGGACAGTGCAAGGCAGGGAGGAAATAAGAGTACCATAGCATGACTCTCTGCAAGGCAGGGCATGAGGGAAGACTACCAAAGCATGGCTCTCTGTAAGGCAGGGGTTGAGGGAAGACTACCAAAGCAGGGCTCTACAAGGCATCGATGAGAGAAGAGCACTAAAGCATGACTCTGCAAGACAGGGGATGAGGGAAGAGAACCAAAGCATAACTCTACAAGGAAGGGATGAGAGAGTGTACCACAGCTTGGCACTGCAAGGCAGGGGATGAGAGAAAAGTTCCAAAGCACATCTCTGAAGGCAGGGATAAGAGAAGAGTACCACAGCATGGCTTTGCAAGGCAGGGAATGAGAGAAGAGTACCAAAGCACGACACTGCAAGACAGGGATGGGTGAAGAGTACCAAAGCATGGCTTTTATGGCAGGGGATGAGAGAAGAGAACTACAGCGTGGCTCTGAAAGGCAAGGTATGAGGGAAGAGTACCAAAGCATGACTCTGAAAAGGCAGGGGATGAGAGAAAATGACCAAATCATGACTCTGGAAGGCAGGGATGAGAGAAGAGTACCACGGAGTGGCTCTGCAAAGCAGGGCACGAGAGAAGGATACCAAAGCCTTGCTCTGTAAGGCAAGGATGAGAGAAAAGTACCAAAGCATGAACCTGCAAGACAGGGATGAGAGAAAAGTACCAAAGCACAACTCGGCAGGGGATGGGAGAAGAGTACCACATTGTGGCTTTGCAAGCCAGGAGGTGAGAGAATATAACCAAAACATGACTCTGTAATGCAGGGATGAGAGAAGAGTAACAAGGCACAAATCTGCAAGAAAGGGATGAGAGAAGAGTACCAAAACGTGGCTCTGTGCAGGGCAGGGATGAGAGAAGAGTACCAAAGTATGATCCTCTGCAAGGCAGGGGATGAGAGAAGAGTACCACAGCAGGACTCTTCAAAACAGGGGAAGAGTACTAAAGCACAACGTTACAGGGAAGGGATGGGAGAAAAGAACCACAAAATGAATCTGCAAGGCAGGGGATGAGGGAAGAGTACTAAAGCACATCTCTGCAAGGCACGGGATGAGAGAGGAGTTCCAAAGGACATCTCCAGAGGCAGGGATGAGAGAAGAGTACCACAACGTGGCTTTGCAAGGCAGGGAATGAGAGAAGAGTACCAAAGCACGACTCTGCAAGATAGGGATGAGAGAAGAGTACCAAAGTATGACTCTGCAAGGCAGGAGATGAGGCAAGAGTACTAAAGCACAGCTCTGCAAGGCAGGGGATGAGAGAAGAGCACCACGTGGCTCCACAAGGCAGGGGATGAGAAAAGAGTACCACAGCATGACTCTCTGCAAGGAAGGGGATGACAGAAAATTACCAAAGCAAGACTCTGCAAGGCAGGGATGAGAGAAGAGTACCACAGCATGGCTATTCAAGGCAGGGGATGACAGAAGAATACCAAAGCATGGCTCTCTGCATTGCAGAGGATGAGAGAAAAGTACCAAAGCATGATTCCGCAAGGTAAAGGATGAGAGACTAGTACCAAAGCATGGCTCTTTAAGACAAGGATAAGAGAAGAGTACCAAAGCATGGCTCTGCAAGGCAGGGGATGAGAGAAGAGTACCAAAGCAGAACTTTGCAAGGCAGGGATGACAGAAGAGTACCACGCGGCTCTGCAAGGTAGGGGATCAGAGAAGAGTACCACAGCATGACTCTGTGCAAGGATGGGAATGACTGAAAAGTACCAAAAGCATGGGGTGAGAAAAGAGTACCACAGCACAACTCTGCAAGGCAGCGATGAGGAAGACTACCAAAGCATGACTCTGCAAGGCAGGGGATGAGAGAAGAGTACCACAGCAAGGCTCTGCAAGGCAGAGGATGAGAGAAGAGTACCAATCTGCAAAGCACAGGATGAGAGAAGAGTACCACATCATGACTTTCTGCAAGGCAGGGAATGAGAGAAGATTCCCAAAGCATGGCTCTGATTGACAGTGAGTGAGAGAACAGTACTAAAGAGTGGCTCTCTGAATGGCAGGGGATGACAGAAGAGTACCAAAGCACGACTCTGCAAGGCAGGAGATGAGTGAAACGTACCACAGGGTAGCTCTGCAACACAGGGGATGAGAGCTGCCGTGGTCAGTGCAGGTAACAGCGGTGTGGCGGGCGGGGGGGGGGGGGGCAGGTAAGGTGGGATTTCGAGGGACAATGCAGAGGGCAAATGTAATATTTAATTAATTTTCCCTCAGCATAGTCCCTCGAAATCCTCCCTTGCCCAGCCCCACTGCCCCATCTCTGTTACCTGCACGGAACCGTGGCTGGATGAGAGAAGAGAACCACAGCATGGCTATGCAAGGCAGGGGAGCACAGAAGAGTACCAAATCACATCTCTACAAGACAGGATCTGAGAAGAGTACCAAAGCATGAATCTGCAAGGCAGTGCATGTGAGAAGAGTACCACAACCTGGCTCTGCAGGGCAGGGGATGAGAACAAGTATCAAAGCAAGACTCTGCAAGGCAGGGATAAGAGTAGAGTACCACAGCATGGCTCTTTAGGGCAGGGGATGAGAGAAGAGTACCAAAGCATGGCTCTCTGCATTGCAGGCAATGAGAGAAAGGTACCAAAGCATGATTCTGCAAGGCAGGGGATGAGAGAAGAGTTCCAAAGCACGACTCTGCAAGACAGGGATGAGAGGCGAGTACCAAAGCATGGTTCTTCAAGACAAGGATAAGAGAAAAGTACCAAAGCACAGCTCTGTAAGGCAGGGATGAGAGAAGAGTACCACAGCATGACTCTGCAAGGCATGGTATGAGAGAAGAGTATCAAAGCATGACTCTGAAAGGCAGGGATGGGAGACGAGTACAACAGCGTGGATCTGCATAGCAGGGTATAAGAGAAGAGTACCAAAGCATGACTCTGTTAGGCAGGGATGAGAGAATAGTACCACAGTGTGGTTCTGCAAGGCAGGGGATGGGAGAAGGCTACCATGACATGACTATAAAAGACAGGGGATGGGTGAAAAGTACAAAAGTGTGTCTCTCTGCAAGGCAGGGAACGAGAGAAGAGCACCAAAGCATGGCTCTGCAATGCAAGTTTAAGAGAAGGGTACAAAATCATGACTCTGCAAGGCAGGAAATGATAGAAGAGTACACCAGCATGGCTATCTACAAGGCGGTGAGTGAGAGAAGAGTACCAAAGCATGAATCTGCAAGACAAGGGATGAGAGAAGAGTACCACAGCATGGCGCTCTCCAAGGTAGGGCATGAGAGAAGGGTACCAAAGTATGACTCTGCAAGGCACGGATGAGAGAAGTGTACCAAAGCATAACTCTGCAAGGCAGGGATGGGAGAAAAGTGCCAAAGCGTGGCTCTCTGCACTGTAGAGGATGAGAGAAGGGTACCAAAACATGACTCTGCAAGGCAAGTATAAGAGAAGGGTACCAAAGCATGAATCTGCAAGACAGGGGATGAGAGAAGAGTACCACAGCATGGCTCTCTCCAAGGTAGGGCATGAGAGAAGGGTACCAAAGCAGGACTCTGCATGGTAGGGAATGAGAGAAGAGTATTACAGCGTGGCTCTGCAGAGCAGGGAATGAGAGGAGAGTATCACTACCTGGCTTTGCAAGGCAGGGGATAAGAAAGAGTACCAAAGCATGAATCTGCAAGGGAGGGATAAGAGAAGAGTATCTCTGCATGGCTCATCAAGGCAGGGGATGAGAGAAGAGTACCAAAGCCTGACTCTACAAGACAGGGGATGAGACAAGATTACCAAACCGTGGCTCTCTGTAAGGCAGGGGAGGTGAAAAGAGTACCAAAGCACATCTTTGCAAGGATAAGAGAAGAGTACCAAAGCAGGACTCTGCATAGCATGGGATGCGGGACGAGTACCAAAGCATGACTCTGCAAAGCAGGAATGAGAGAAGAGTACCACAGCGTGGCTCTTCAAGGCAGGGGATGAGATAAGAGTACTATAGAGTGGCTCTCATCAAGCGGGGTTTAAAAGAAGAGCACCACAGCGTGGCTCTGCAATGTAGGGGATGAGAGAGGAGGACCACAGCATGGTTCTACAAGATAGGAGATGAGAGAATAGGACTATAGCGTGGCTCTGCAAGGCAGGGGATGAAAGAAGAGAACCACAGAATTGTTCTGCAAGTACGGGTTTGAGGGAAGAGCACCAAAGAATGGCTGCACAAGGCAGTCGAGGAAAGAAAAGTATAATTACATGGCTGTGAATAGCATGGAGCAGGCTCCCATCCCTTTGATAGGTCAGCCTATTGAAAGTTAAAATATTTAAGTGGCACCTGCTGTCTCGACTACATTGTTATTCTGAGTTGTCAACAATAAGCAGTTGCTGTTGCAAAATACCCCTTCCTTTATCCATAAGGCCAGTATTTGTATTGACTTCTAAAGCATGGATCTAATCAAAAGAGCACTTTAGGGTGAAAATATAATAGTGGAGAAAAAGAAAAAAACTTTTGGGGAAGACATGGATGGGAGAGAACCAGCAATGTTTGCGGGCAGGAGAAAACAGGGAACCGATAGCAATTCTGGCAAAAATGTTCAAACCGGTCATGCTAAAATATTTGCACAGACCCCAACCCCCTCCTCCGTGGTTCTTTCCCAGTGCTTAATTTGAGCTTGTGGTGCCGGTTGGGGGCACTGCACATATTTTTTGGGGACCGGTACTTATTTTCCTGTATCAGATATTTACACCATGCAAGAGGGAAAAACACACAGATAGGAAAGATGGAGAAAGAAAAACACGACAAAATCATCACAAAGGGAGAACTCAGGAACCTACCTACAAGAGCAAGAATAAGGGGCAGAGATTCTCTGGTAGTGGATTAAAGAGGCAGTGGATGGATTTAAGAGTAGTGGCCTTGGTATTCGGAGCGCTGACTTTTAATTGCACCGGACACCATTTTCTGAGCAGAGCTTTGGGCACCAGCACTCTTTCTTTCACAATTTAAACACTGTTGTTTCCAGTCTTTTTTCTCGTAATGCCTAGTGCCAGAAGCCCTGTGACTTAGGAGACAGACGCAGTGGCTTTTGACCTTAACCCTTTCCATGATGATGACGGCCCCCGGCCATCATGCATCACGGTGCTCGTGTGCTGATGACGGCTGGGGGCCGTCATGAACCTGCCCACTCAATAAAAGTGACACACAGGCGCAGAATTGCGGCCGCACCCAAGGGGTTAAAGAAACGGCCTCCAAGGGCATCAGCCCACTATGAAATGCTTGATGGAAAAAAATGGCCAACTTTACTTGTGGGGCTCAGTAAGGTTGTAGAGGAAGCCTGGAGGTGCAATGTCTCCCATGTTCGAGTCATTGTCCTTTGCACTCTGCATTGATGCCCTTAAATAGAGAAGGTATCGCTGGTTAAACTTGTATCCACATCGAACATGAATACAAAACTAGATTTGTATTTTATATAAAGACCAATAAATTCTCATATCAGTATAGGCTGCTTCTGAGGACTGTCGCCTTCACTGAAGGCCCTATCCCAGAGTTATAGGCCCATGATATAATCGAATGCCTGTTTCCACCTGTACAGCCTATGGCTGAAGGACTGTAATCCTATCTGAATATTCAGCTTACTGAGGGCAGAACAGAAAGGCAAGCACTGGCCCACATCCACTACATTGTTTTCAGTGGAATGTTGAAACTCCCTCTGTCCAATGGCTGATGGCCCGGACAGTAATTTTACACTCCTGTTACATCACAAGATTTTCTCCATAGCTGCCTATGGTGGAAGATGGCATAACGCCGCTCCCCTGAGTCAATCAGAGACACCTCTCGAGGGACTGCTCCAGCCAGTGATGGCACTGGAGAGCAGCAGGGAAAAGAACAATTGCTCAGCTCGAGTGGCGCTCCTCTTGTGGAAAATTAATACAGTTAGGTGAACATTATCTACGCCATCTTGCCTTTTTCCCGATGCCACACTTTTCGTCATGCACATCCGCCATATTTTAGCTGCTCTGATCAGAACCACTCTCTGCGCGCCCCTGACCCCCAACACGGACCTTCACCCTCACCGACACCCCCATGCACTGATCACTCCCGCTCCCAGATGCCTTGAGCGTAAGCGGCAGCCATTTTAAGCACCATGGCCTCCCTGCCCCTTCCCTGATAGCCAGCGCGTCTCTCTCTCTCTCCTATCCTCGCAGGTATCCCCCCCCGCACGCTGACAACCCCCTCGCTCTCACATGCCTTGGGCCATAAACCCCTCTTCAGCGCAGCTTCGCCACGGAACCCCATCCTGTTCCCAGCGCGACACCTCCCCTCATTCCTTTCATGGTCTCAGATCCTTTTTGATGCAAACCCCCCTTTCCCTGTGTCCCCGTTTGCCTTCCTTGTTCCCAGGCCGCCACCTGGCCCTGCGGATACTGTTTATTACACCGTACAGTAGGAAGCTTCCCCTCCCCATCAAAAGACCCTCGAGCCGATCAAAGCCCCCACCCTATGAGATCCGATCAACTCCACGCATTCCGTGAATCGGCGGAATGCCCTGCTGCGTGACAATCATCACCTGTTGTGACCGGGGTGGGGAATTCAACTGTAAATGTATGTGGGAACGGGCCTGAAGGGGAGATTCCGAGGATGTTCTTTCAAATATCAAAGTGTTGCGAGAATGTGTTACGTGTAATAAAGGTCATAAACCCTAGTATAAGAGGCCAGGCCTCAGAGATGTGGTTAGAGCACCTCGTGACGATACTTGCTGTCCGAATTGATGTGTTCTCCTCCGGAGAGAATAAAATCCTCGTTTCCTGCCTTCCAGTCTCCAGCGCCTGCTTCTTCATTGATTAATATTGGTGGGTCATAGAGGCGACACCGCCGGGCAACATAAAGGGGTCTTTGGTTACTGGTTGTCTTTGAACCCCTTTTAACAATTGGCGTCCCAAGCGTGGGGCCCATCAGCGACTCGTGGATCCAGTGGGAGAGGTCCTGACGACAGAGTGAACGACTGCAACGATCGGAAGGTACCCTGTCCGATAGACCCTCGTCTGACAGCCGATCATCCGAACTTCACTGGTTCCGAACAGACCTCTCTCGAGCGATCTGCGGTCCTGACTGGGAACCATCAGGAGTGCCGCAAGGAATACGAAGAGAAGAAGACGATCGGGCGCTGGATTCGGAAGACAAGAAACTGTCCATGCGGTCCGGGTAAGGTCGTGTAAACACGACGAATTGCGAAAGTGATTGATAATTGATGAGAAAATACTAGTATTACTTTTTGTTAATTTATTTGGAGATTCACTGTCTGCAAACGGAGAAACAACAGGCTCTCCCTTTATAAACAGTGAAGGATAGGTACGCACCCGTCGGACCTATCTTTCTCCCCCACTGAACAATTGCCCCTCTCCCCCCCATTGATTAACTGTTATAGATTGTTTTCTGGAGATTCTCTGTCTGCAAACAGGGAAGAATAGGTCCCCTCTTTGCAGATAGTGAAAGGGTAGGTGACGCGGACCTTTGCGAGCCTACTTATTCTCCCCATTGACCATATTGATTTTTTATTTTTGACCTAACATTGATTGCTCGAGATTGGTTCATGAGGTATTCACTGCCTGCAAACAACGTAGAATAGAAATATTCTGTCTAGTCTTTGCACGCAGCGATAAGATAGGTAGTGCTGACTATTATCCCCATTGTGATCCGTCATGCCTGTCTTCTCCCCACTGGTTAGTAGCCTGTTTAGCCCGGACCGCTTATTAGAGATGAACCATCCGGCTCCGCTGGAAGGCACCCCTAATAAGGACATGTTCATGAAGCATGGATTAATCGCTATAGCCTATAGCCAACTGTGGCATAAATATACGAAAAGGGATCGAGAAAGTCAGTGGCCACTGATAGGATCCTTCGATCTTGACAAAATAGAAACGGTAGAAATAGCCCTTCGTAGGAATGAAACAACACCTATTATGCTCGATAGTCTCGGTATGTGGCGCAAAGAAGCCACACGACGAAAGGAAAGCGATGAAGTCAGAAAGGGTGAAGAGACACGACGGACAACCCTCCAAACGTCTAGTAGGCAAAGGGAAGGGCCAGCGATGGCGCAGTTCCGAGGAGTAGACATGCAAAGGGAACGGTGTAAAGGGATGTGCCGACAGGGCAACCCCGGGACACAACGACCCGAAAGTAACCCCCCGACACTATGCACAGGACGAACAGATTTAAAACAAAACCAATGTGCTTTCTGTAGATGCCTCGGGCACTGGAAAGCCCAATGCCCGACTCTACAGAGCATAGGTAAGAGCGGAGGGTCGACAGAAAGAACTGGTCGACAGAAAGGGAAAAGGCGCGAGATAAAAACCAATCAGACTAGCACGGACAGGACGGATAGAACCACCACGTTTGATTATGCTCGATGGCACAGATTTCGTCAGACCAATTTTAACGACATGTTAGAGTTCTGGGACTGATTGCCCTCTGTTGCTCCCCCACTCTGAAATGCAAAAAAAAAAAAAAACAATTACAGGTCAGTATAGACAACCCCCGTTAGAGAAAGGACTCAAGGAAGCCAAGCATCTGTTATATAATTTAGGATTTAATTACGGTAAAGATGAACACACAACCAACGGTAAATAGAATAAACTAGTAAAACACTCTCTAAAGCAAACTGTACTGATAGGAGAAACACAAAACATATTACGCTCACTCCGGAAATCCTCAAAATGTAACAGTTCGACGGTCCCGCCCACCCGAAACACATAGCACGTGTGGGGCGGGGCCTGCCAACAGCCATAGGCCAAAAGAGATCGCCGGCGAGAAGGTACAGGAGTCTCCACAAAGCAGGCAATGAAATGGTCTTTCCATACTACCCTTCCAGGGATGGCGTCCCCCGGGCCACGAGTAGGGAGGGGGCGGATGCAAATGACCCCCTCCCTCGTACCTCCTGGTCCGGCCATCACGAATTCCTCCATCAAACTGATGCTGGGTGGGCTGGGAGGGAGAGGCGACGCGGACGAACCTCTCCCGCCTCCACAGGTAGGAGGTTTCCCAGCCCTGGCCCGGCGCCGATGTCCTCCAGCCGGGCGACGGCCATATATTTCCGCAGCACAGGACATACAATGTCCGACGGCCATATATTTCCGCAGCACAGGACATACAATGTCCGACGGGCATATACTTGCGCAGCACCGGACGTACAATGGTCCCCCAAGAGTCGGAGTCAGGGGTGTAGGGTGGTCATCATGTGCACCCCTGATTCAAAGGGACGGCGTGGGATGCGCCGGGAGAGGGAGGCGGCACGGACGAGCCTCCCCCACCTCCCCAGATGAAGGCTCCACTGCTGCACCCTGGCGCCCCAAACCAAAATGTCCTGCTCCAACAGCATGATGTTCTGTCTTTGTCGCCACAAGAAGTTTCTTCCACTCCTGAAAGGTACGACGAAGGGCGGCAGCTGCATGGTCTCAAAATGGCGCCTGGGCCCTCTGGAAGGCGGGTCTAGGCCGCTGGAGTAACTTTGTCCGAAATTGCAACTCGGGCACTTGCCCACCTGGGCGCAAGCCCCCACCATCGACAAACATCCCCTCGACTTTGAAGATTCTACCAAAGTCCCAAGAGCCCTCAGCCCCTTCAGGCTTCCGGTGGGGAACAGCTGCATTGATCACTAATGAAACAACCACGGCACAGCAACAAGATGGCGGTGCTCTCGTGTCTGCATCAGCTTCCGTCTGAACCACCCAGGAACCTTATGGGCTAACGAACTCGAGTAAGTTCCGGCTGAACATCAACATGACCCGGTAAGAAAGACTCTACCTCCCTCCCTCTTTTGATTGACGGTCCACACCACCAGCCCCTCTGTTGGCACAGGTTTTTGAACTGCCAAAAGGGACCCTGGTCCAACCGCCAATCGTCGGAGACATTTTTTGCCCCTGATGCTACTTCCGGACTAGACCGGCCTCGCCCAAAATGGCGCCGGTATCAATAGGAACTAACGGATGCCTCGTGGTGTTCCTTAGCTAATGAAACTTGATGTACTAAGATTTATATACGAACCTGTGCGCACTTGATGAAAAAGGGAGGAGGGTTCACTTGGCGAACATTTGAAAGGGGTCCCGTAAAAATGTTGATTTCAATGAACGATTTGTTTTGATATTTATTGTAACTGGTACATAACGTCGCTTATGATGCCCACCCACGGTATACATCAAGGAAATGAGATTACAATGAGCTCGACTGTGTTTCCATTTATGAACTGAAATGCCCCTGATCCCTCATCACGCAATGAAACGTTTTTACTTGCAAATAATTAATTAGGCCTTTTTAAACATGTTCTTGTGCCGCAAAATAACCCCCTACTGTATGTGCTTCCATCGTCGACATGTCCGGTCAAAATATGGTTGCACTCTCACATTTTTACGTACTGAACGATTATGCAAATAAAGGTTTTCCAAACTATGAATAGGCATCACATGCTTTTGTAAATGTAGGAATTGGTGGGAGGGCTTTTTCTGTGCACAACCGTTCTGCTCTCTTTTTAAGGTTATCTAAAAAAAAAATGGTTGTTCGGCCCTGGATGGATGATCAAATCAAAGGTATGATACGCTGCCTCCAAAATATGCGACTAAGCTCAGGAACTAACGTATGAAGAAGGACCTCGACTTCTGAGAATGGGTAAAGTAAAGCGGTGTGATTGATAGGATGTTATAAAGGTATGGTGGTCGAAGGTACTAAGGGGCAGGGTTGACCGAAGAACTGATATGCCTTAGAACATCACAGCTTTGGGAATGATTTAAGGATCCCGATGGCCAGATACTTCTACAAAACCAGGTACCTCGCGCTAGGCACCTCTGATTCCTCTTTCTAGCGTTTCCCTACACACGATCCATAATGCCACCCTCGAACCCCCCATGCACCACCTATCACGCTGCCCGCCCCCTTGGCTTCAGAAACCAAGACCCTAGGGATTATATCCCGAGGAGATAAGTACGAGTATGTGGTAAGTAAAGGTCTTTCGTGCCCGTACATTTGGTGTGCTCGGATGTTGTTCCCCCTCCCTTTTCCTCCTTTCTCCCTCTGCAGGTTACATTGGAGTCCCGATTAGGGTACCGTAAAGGATCTGGAGCCACGTCACGCCCGATGCATGAAAACGGACTAACGCTGCAAGGCGACACAAAAAGACACCCTACTCAATGCGCGACCTTTTTGTACCTGACCTAATGCTCCTCCGTCCCAAAACTGCATGCTTTCTACATCCTAACACAGACCCGAAACGTCTAACGTTGGGTAATGCACCGAATAGCCCAAACAATACACGGTCATTCTCCATGTCACACGTGTACTATTTGGCCTATTGTTACTCTCTCTCTCTCTCTCTCTCTCTCTCTCTCTCTCTCTCTCTCTCTCTCTCTCTCTCTCTCTCTCTTTCACCCCTCCACACTTTCCCTCTTCCTAGCGACTGGCACCTAATTGGCGAACCTGGTGCACCTCCTGATTGGCCCCAAATACCACAAGTATTTGCACAAATTCGTCCTAAATAAATTCATATCGATACCACGTTACTACCTCTCCTTTTCTGCTAAATATGGATGAAAATTAAATTGGCCAAAAGGAAAGGGACAGGTAAGACGACTAAGGTTCCCTAAATTTGACCCACAGTCAGGGAACTATTTGTCAGTGGCTTCTATGATAATGTCTGTGGTAACACGACCTTCCCCATTCCAAGTTGTCTCCATACCCCAAGCAGTAAAAAAAAAAAAAAAAAAGAAAAAAATGATCGAGACACCCCCGTCTTCCCAAAATGCCCCCAGTTTGGTATCAGCTGCCCTGAACGAGAATCTGAAAAACGCCCCTTGCTCCAATTCACTGTGTTCCTAGTTGTTTTCCATAAGACCCCACCCACCCCAAGGATAAGTTTAATAATTATCGCAAGCCCCCCCCCCGAGTTTTTGTAGTAGCCAGGTTGCGAGAAACTATATAGAAAGTTAGAAAGATGTGTGCAAAGTTAAAAATTAGATCGAAAACTGAAGGAACTTGTTGCAATAAACCTTGTTGAAAATAGGATGTTTAGCTAAAAGATAGGACGCATTGATGTAATGGAGAGTCGTTTAGCCTATGTTCATCCCTCAGAAGGATGCCTATCAGACTATGGTGAATAGCACGTTGCACTTTTCCGTAAGATACAAAGCCCTGGAGGCCGACCTAGCCTTGCAAGACTCGTACTAGGGAAATGGGTCTCTACCAGAAGAACTGACATCTACTGTAATAGGCGAATGCCATGAATGGGTACCAGACCTCGTACCACGACAAATGAATGTAATAACCAACAAAACGCCAAAGAATTAGCCGCAAAGGGAAGTTGTAGGAAATCCAGCAAAACCCATCATCAATTGTTTATGCGTTGGCTGCAAACCTCAATGTAGCGGATGTTTACCCCAGTTGCTTGGTGTTGGGAGAGAAATAGGTTTGTGTAATTACCTTCTTCTGCAAAATCTCTAAAGACTGTCTTTTCGAACTCATTTAAGGGTACCACTGTCGGAGGAGAAAGAGACCGGATGTGGGAGCACGCGGCCTGACTACGGATCGTGGAACCTCAGCGACGGAGGCCAAGGCGAGACCACAGCAGTAAGGAGTCGCAGGATGAGGCACTGTTTCAGACAAAGCTAAGGAAAGGGCTGACCTGAAGCCCCTGCTCTACGATCGACGTGTGCCAAAAAGGGTCCCCGCTCTCTGAACCTGGTTATGGACCCGCCTGTCTCAAATTCTCCGTCCCCCTGATCTGTTCCCGACTTGGCCCTGCTCCATCCCCTCCTCCTCCGACCTACCATAAGGACTGTTCACACACGCACCTTTCCACCTGAACTTCCAAGTTCCTCCAAAATCCTACTGAGCTATCCAGAGAAGGGTATTTCCTGCGTCAAAAGGGAGGGAGCTCCGACTAAGTAGACCACGAACTATGTTAATCTCAGAACGGTGACCTAGAACTCCACCAAGGGTCGCTCCTAAAGAGAAGATGAACGAAGTATGTGGTTCTACCCGCTACTGAACGTCTCGATGATGATGGAAGCAACAGGAAATACCCACCACAGAGACTCAAGAAACAAACAGACCCCACAACTCAAAGACAATTGCACTTTTCATCACAACCCTTTTTCTGCCTCCTAATAACTATGCTCTGGGTCGCGGAAGAAAATGCACCTGCTCCAGAACCGTAACGCATTTCTCTTATGAGGTCTGGCGAAACAAAACAAAATGTACCCCTACCCGCAGACCTCCAACGACTCAATCCACATGAACATTCCTGTTGACAGAACGAATTGTAATCCAGGTGCTTAACAGTGCCAACAGAAGACGACAAAGACCCTGAGAACTCTGATATTTACTATATCTCATTTCTCTCCCAACCACCATTGGACTGACTATGCTCCCGCCGAGTACAAAAAGGACTTACTTATATGATAACTTACCAGTTCCTATTCCAAATGACTACAAGTATCTATGATCTGTACCCAACGCCTTCGCTACATAATTCTAGTCTGATATTGCATTACTATGATTTTTTTTCTACAACCAACTTAACGATGAACCCGCCTACTAGATGAAGAGATTTTTTTAATGTGATGTTTATGTACAGTTCTTTTGCCTTAGTCCCCTCTCCCTTACTTATGACCGCTGCAATAGGTATAGATAGGAAATAGGCCAGCAAGATGTCTTGGAAATGTTAAAGGGAGGACTGTGGAAAATTAATACAGTTAGGTGAACATTATCTACGCCATCTTGCCTTTTTCCCGATGCCACACTTTTCGTCATGCACATCCGCCATATTTTAGCTGCTCTGATCAGAACCACTCTCTGCGCGCCCCTGACCCCCAACACGGACCTTCACCCTCACCGACACCCCCATGCACTGATCACTCCCGCTCCCAGATGCCTTGAGCGTAAGCGGCAGCCATTTTAAGCACCATGGCCTCCCTGCCCCTTCCCTGATAGCCAGCGCGTCTCTCTCTCTCTCCTATCCTCGCAGGTATCCCCCCCCGCACGCTGACAACCCCCTCGCTCTCACATGCCTTGGGCCATAAACCCCTCTTCAGCGCAGCTTCGCCACGGAACCCCATCCTGTTCCCAGCGCGACACCTCCCCTCATTCCTTTCATGGTCTCAGATCCTTTTTGATGCAAACCCCCCTTTCCCTGTGTCCCCGTTTGCCTTCCTTGTTCCCAGGCCGCCACCTGGCCCTGCGGATACTGTTTATTACACCGTACAGTAGGAAGCTTCCCCTCCCCATCAAAAGACCCTCGAGCCGATCAAAGCCCCCACCCTATGAGATCCGATCAACTCCACGCATTCCGTGAATCGGCGGAATGCCCTGCTGCGCGACAATCATCACCTGTTGTGACCGGGGTGGGGAATTCAACTGTAAATGTATGTGGGAACGGGCCTGAAGGGGAGATTCCGAGGATGTTCTTTCAAATATCAAAGTGTTGCGAGAATGTGTTACGTGTAATAAAGGTCATAAACCCTAGTATAAGAGGCCAGGCCTCAGAGATGTGGTTAGAGCACCTCGTGACGATACTTGCTGTCCGAATTGATGTGTTCTCCTCCGGAGAGAATAAAATCCTCGTTTCCTGCCTTCCAGTCTCCAGCGCCTGCTTCTTCATTGATTAATATTGGTGGGTCATAGAGGCGACACCGCCGGGCAACATAAAGGGGTCTTTGGTTACTGGTTGTCTTTGAACCCCTTTTAACACTCTCATCGACTTTAGAGCTCTGGTAATGTAGGAAGGAGAGATTGACACCAGGAGCAATGTGTCTGGGGACTGGAAAAGGGCTAAAAAAATCAAGATGCTTTGTTATATCCTGCATGGTTTTTCTGACAATGCTCCTCCTCATTCTGCCCTACAAAGACAAGTTCACTCCCAGAAGAAGGCTAGTTGGGCATTCTACCAAAGGACCCGTCCATAATCTACCTCAGAAGGCCTGGTGCAGTGTACCTCCTGATGCCGGATGAAAAATGTAGCCAAGAATAAGGCAATGTGTACAGTGGACATCTTTAGCAGGTCTGGTAGGCAATTTGCCCCCGAAGGTGAGGCAGACAGTCTACTGTAGAAGGCCCTGTGCCCAATCCACCATAGAAGAAGGCCAGGTGCATAGTCTACCCCAAAAGACTATGGGCCTGATTTAGATCTCAGCGGTATTACCGTTGTCCCACCACAGCAGCGGTCCCAAGTATTCTGTCAAGCTCATGGTGGTCTGTCCACTGTATGTAGATGTTGCAGGAATAGACAGTGTCCCGCTGCCACATCGGCCTTCTCTGCTGGTTAACAGTCAGGCCGGCTGGATTGCGCCGAGCTGATTTAGATGTTCAAGTTGTGCTGGCGGTGTCCTGGATGCGGAGTCCGGATAGAGTGAGGCCATGGTCAATCAATCAATCAATCAGGGTTTGGTAGAGCACACTACTCACTTGTGAGGGTCTCTCAAAGCTCTGAGGTGGGGGGGTGGGGGGGGGGGATGAACAGCCCGTAGGGGTCAATCAAAGAGCCAGGTCTTGAGGTCCTTTCTGAATTGGTGCAGTGTCAGGCTTCGTCAGAGGTGAAGGGGGAGTTTGTTCCAGGTCTAGGCTGCGGGGTAGGAGAAGGATCTTCCACCTGTTCTGGTCCAGCAGAAACAAAGGACATTGGCTTGTGTGAGGTTGGCTGAGCTGAAGTTTCTCTTAGCAGCGTGGTAGGAAATTTGGTCATTGAGGTATTAGGGTCCGGTATTGTGGAGGGCTTTGTAGGCGTGTTTTAGCAGTATGAAGGTCATTCTTCTTTCAACAGGGAGCCAGCGGAGGTCATGGAGGTGTTGGGTGGTGTGGTCATGTCATGGGATGTCAAAAGATAAGTCTGGTTGCGGCGGTATGGGCGATCTGGAGTTTGCAGAGGAGTTTTTTGTTGATTTCAGCATAAAGGGCATTGCCGTAAGCCTGTCTGCTGATGATGAGTGTATGGGTGACGGTTTTCCTGGAGTCAGGAGTGATCCACTTGACCGTCTTGCGAAGTATGCAGAGAACGTTGAAGCATATGGAGGATACAGCGTTGATTTGCCAATTCATGGTGAGTGAGGAGTCAAATATTATGCCAAGGTTGCGTGCATGGTCCGTTAGGGTGGCTGGGTTTCCGAGGGTGGGGGGCAACCAGGTGTAGTACCATGCTGAAGGATTGGAGCCAAGGATGAGGACTTCGGTTTCTTCAAGTTGAGCTTTATACAGCTGTTGCTCATCTAGGTCGTGACAGCTTTCATCCCTTCTCGGAAGTTGCACCTGGTGATGTTGGGTTCCTTAGTGAGGGAGAGGATGAGCTGGGTGTCATTGGCGTAGGAGACGATGATGAAACTGTGGTATCTGACGATGGTTGCAAGGGGGGCCATGTAAACGTTGAAGAGTGTGAGACTGAGGGAGGATCCTAGGGGTACTCTACATCTGATCTCTGTTTGTTCTGAGAGGAAGGACTGGAGTCTTATTCTCTGTGTCTGCCTGAGAGGAAAGATCGTATCTAGTCTAAGGCTTTTCCTTGGATGACGGCATTGTGGAGTCTGGTGGCTAGTGTGTGGTGGGAGACGGCGACAAAGGCTGCTGATAGGTCCAGGAGGGTGAGGGCTGCCATGTGGCCTTGGTCGAGAAGGGCGAGGATGTTGTCGGTGGCGGCGAGGAGGGTGTTCACAGTGCTGTGGCTGCTGTGGAATCCAGATTGAGAGGTGTCTAAGATGCTGTTGATTTCTATGAAGTACGCTAGCTGGGTGTTGACGGCCTTTTCGATGACTTTGGTGGCAAAACGTAGCAGTGAGATGGGCTTGAAGTTCTTGAGGTACACCGGGTCTGTGGAGGGCTTCTTTAGGAGAGGGTGTTGACTTCAGCGTGCTTCTAGTTGTCGGGGAATATGGCAGTCTCGAATGAGCAGTTGATAGTTCGGCGAAACTCAAGTGCGATGGCAGTGGTGGCCCTGTGGAAGATGTGCAGCGGGCAGGGGTCAGAAGGTTCTCCGGAGTGGATGCTCTTCATTGTCTTTAAGGTGCCTTCTATGGTGAGAGGGATTCAGGTTAGGAGGGTCTGTTGGATGTCATCGTTGGGGGGGGAGTTGAGGTGGTGCTGTGGTCTTTGTCGTCAAAGTTGTTGCAGAGCGTCTTGCTCTTGAGGTGAAAGAAGAAGCTGAGTTTGTTGCAGAGGTCTTGGGAGGGAGGGACGTTGGTTGTTTTGCTATTGGGTTTGGAGAATTCCTGCATGATGGCAAAGAGTTCCTTGGAGTTGTCGTAGTTGGAGAGGATTCTGTCTTGGATGAAGTTTTTCTTTGTTGATTTGATGAGTTGATGGTGTGCTGTGATGGCTGCTTTGTAGGCAGAGTGTGCTTCTGGGGTTTTGCTATTTCTCCATGTCTTCTTCAGCCATCGGCAGGAGCGCATGGATTCCTGGCGATCCGTGGTGAACCAGTTGGCTTTCTTGTTGTGTCTTCTTGTGGTGTTCTGAAGGGGGGGTGAGAGTGTTGACTCAGTTGGCGATCCATTGGTGGAGGTTGCTTGCCGCTGAGTTGGCTTCTGTGGTAGTTGGGGGAGGAGTGCAGGTGAGGGTGGAGGTGAGGTGTTCTTTGGAGACTTTGTTCCAGCTTCAGCGTGGCAGGCTGTGTGCGGTGGGTTTTCTAAAGGATAAATGGGTGCAGTGGTGGTCTGTTCAGAGCTGTTCAGAGCAGTTCTATGGTGTGGCTGAAGCGAATGTTGTTTCCTCCAGTGAAGATGGGGTTGAGTGTGTGTCCTGCTGTGTGAGTGGGGGTGGAGATAAGTTGCTTCAGATCTAAGTTGGTGAGGTTCTCCAGGAGGGTGGTGGTGTTGGGATCGCTCTAGTTGTCCAGGTGGAAGTTCAGGTCTTTGAGTAGTATGTAGTCCGTAGAGGCGAGTACACGGGGTGCGATGTGGTCGGTGATGACGTTGGTGAAGGTGGTGCGGGGTCCAAGAGGTCCATGGTGGTGTGGAGACAGTTAGCTGTGATTCTACGTGTAAGACTACTTTTTTTCATCTCAATACATTTCATCTCAATACACATATATCTTGTGAATCTGTCAAAATGTATCTGTAGGCAATGTGCACTGCCCATTTTATTTACATATAACATTGCACACCAACAACATACACACACTATTGAATGCACACCTTCACCCACCACAAAAGCCTACTTTAGATTCCGGTGACAAAGGGGTGACTGAGTGTCGTGATCAAGAAGCAGCAGCACAGAAATGACCTAGACAGCGGCGCTCAAGAAAGAATTGGCACTGGGAACCTTAAAAAAGGTGAGTTTTCACCTCTTTTTCTTCGGTTCTGTGAACTCATGCTTGGAGGTTTCCCTGCCACGTTGCCTTGATGGAAAGGCACATTGTAACCTGGCCAGCGGGAATGTTGGCGGATTTCCCTCCGAAAGTGGCCTCTACCTTTGATGCCTGCAACACAGGTTAAAGATTCTGGTGGAGGCGGCGGGACTACGGCGGTCTTCCCTCTAGTGACCACCCAACATCTAAATTGAGCAGGCGGACCACCAAGACGTAGAGCAGGAAGACCACCAAAAACAACAGATACACCAGTCCCTCTGAGATCTAAATCAGGTTCTATGTATACAAACTACACCAGAAGAAAGCCTGGTGGACAGTCTTACCAGTCGAAGGGCTGGTGTAGAGCCCACCATGAAGAAGGCCTGGTAGCAAGTTTTCCAGAGAAAAAGGCCTGGTGGATAGTCTATGAAAGAAGGCTAGGTGAACAGTCTTTTCTAGAAGCAGATCATTTAGACAATCTATCCAAAAGAAAACCAGGTGGACATTCTACCCCAGAAGAAGACCAGCTGGATAGCCAGCCCCAGAGGCTGTCCAGGAGGATAGTCAACCACAGAAGGCAGGTGAACTTTCTACCCCAGAGGACAACCATGAGGACAGTCCACTGCAGAAGCAGGCCAAGAGGCAGTCTACACCATAAGGCTAAGGGGGCAGTCTACCCCAGACACAGTGTACATCAGAATGCCAAGTGTGCAGTTCATCCCAAGAGGCAAGATAGGCAATCCACTACATACAGTGGAAGGCCTATCCCAAATGATGCTGTGGACATTTTACCTCAAAAGGAAGCCAAGTGGGACAGCATAGCGGCGAGATTGAGACATAAGTAAGGGTCATGCAGATAATAAAAATCATGCCAGAAAAGCATATATGATTGGGGATATGTTCCTTCTGATACCTCACTCGCCCCTACAAGGTCAGTGATACTCTCGAATACAAAAGTGAGAAAATCTCTGGGTACCGTTCAGTGACAAACATCCCCCCATCAGCCCAACTTTCAACACGCAAACGTTTGTGACAGCATCACTTCCTCCGAGGGTCAGCCCACTCGCTTACTCCCCCGACAGCCTCGTCATCGGGATGACCAGCAATTAATTGCAGTATTTCTTTTCGTTTATTGAGCTCTAAGCGGGGTCGAGGGCGGCTGTTTAATTACCAGGCTGTCAGGTGTGCACAATAAAAGCCCCTGGTGATTAAAGGGAATAGGATGTCACTGGCGTGAGAGAAGCCGCTGGTTCCCCGCAGTACCAGGGGTTTAAGTACATTCATTTGTAGAAAGCCACGTACAGAGGACCTGTTTCAGGGCGCGTGTACGCGGCAGAGAAGGTCGCGGAGAAAACAATAACAATTGAAGCTACCAGTCACAAACGTATTTCTGCGTGTAAGATTAATTTCCCCTCGCAAATGACGCTTTTTAATGTGCGGAAAGCCATGTTTGTGACTCACCCAAGGTTATTTTATAATAGATTCCAGGAATGCCATAGAAAGTTTGTGAATACCCTCACATGTATGTGTTACTGGGTGTTCACAAACTATTCCACGTCCCTCGGTGGAAGTAGGCACACTATGTATGTATATATGCATGCATAAATGGCTTTCTATAGGGATAGACAGGAATTTCCACGCATTACTCACACAGGAGCTTTTTTCTTTCCACAAGTCCTTGATGCTTTCCTGTTTCCGGTGTGCTAGTTCCTACAGCACTGCACAATCGTGCTTCCCTGTTACGGCTTTGCACAGCATCCCGAAAGCATCATTTTGTTCTTGGGATGTTCTGTGTCAGTGTCTGGTCGGTTACACAGTGCTACCTAACAAACCTACATCGATACCTCGCTACCACCCAAGCAGTGTGTGGTGAGAGCCTGAGTCGGATGGACGAGGCAGGCAATCGGCCTTTGCCCGAGGGGCCGGTGGCAGAGGGGGGGCATTGTTTTGTCATCTGTGGATACGTCTGGGCCCATTTTGCTGCTGGCGCAGAACCCGAAAAGCTGTGCAGCCTCACGTGAGAGTTAGTATGAGCAAGCCACAAAGTCAGGCCCATTCATTGTCATTTGTAAAACAATATAGGGCCGACCTGAGCAGGCACAGGATGTGGCGCACCGGCTCCCTTTCCAAGAGGTGCTGCTTTTAAGTTTTTTTGATACCACAAGTGAATCACTTCAAGTTGAATTAAAGCTGCCATAGCAACATTTATTTAATGTTTGTTAATAGATCCTAAGGGAGCCAGGTTATTTTCTCTTCTATTTATTTATTTATATGCTTATATAGCGCAAGACTCGACCCCCTGAGGGGTATCTCCGTGCTTTTGTTCTTCCAGGGTGTCTAAACCAAAATCATGAGATGCGCAAATTTTAGGATGTCAAGAACAGACGTGTCTTTAGAGATTTCCTAAAGGCCTGGAGGTTGGTGTTTTGCCTCAAGGTAAGGGGCAGTGTATTCCAAAGGGTGGGGCCCTTGTATGACAATGCTCGGCCACCCTGTCTTGCCCTCTTGACATGTGGGATCTGGAGCAACAGTTGGTTACTAGAGCGTAGGAGACGGCCAGGCTTATAAAGGTTGAATTTTTCGGCCAAGTATTTGGGACCCGAGCCAAACAGGCTTTAATATATTAGGCAGCAGACTTTGAACTTGACCCGCTGACGAATGGGCAGCCAGTGAAGTTTGTCCAGGAGGGTGCGTGAAGGAGACCTGGCTGGAGCGTTAAGGACCAGTCTGGCCGCCGTATTCTGGGCTACCTGCAATCTAATAAGCTGTTCTTCATTGGCAGATATAAAAAGCCCATTGCAATAATCTAGCCTACTGACCACAAGCGTCTGGACCAGCGTTTTCCTGTAGCTGTCGGCCAGAAACGGGAACACGCGCCTCAGGAGTCCGATAACCCGAAGGCAGGACCCAGTTACTTGATTTGCGTGCTCCTTTAGTAGCAACGCCTGGCCAAGTCGTACCCCTAGGTTCTTCACTACCTGTTTAGGGTAGGGAGCTGGTCCTAAGTCCGATGGCCACCATTCAGGTGACCACAGGAGGGGGGCTTCCCCAAAAAGCATGACCTCCGTTTTGCCCACATTACATTGTAGGCAATTGAAGGCCATCCAATCGGACACTGCTCTCATACCTGCGGCAAATGCATGTTTGATTGCTGGTGTGAGGGTCTGGAATGGGAACAAAAGCTGAGTATCGTCAGCATACGATACTGGAGTGAACCCATATTCTCTCTCAATATCAGCCAGAGGGGGCCACATACACATTAAAACCTGTAGGGCTTAGGCATGAGCCTTGTCGGACCCCTTTGGTGAGCTCCCTAGAGATGGAATGATGGGAGCCCAACCGGACACTTTGTGAGCGGCCCAGCCAGGACATAGCCAAACCATCTATCCCCACCTTCTGCAGACGACCGAGAAGAATATCAGTGACACCATGTCAAAGGCAGCGGATAGATCTAACAGCACCAGAATCATAGAGCCCCCTCTATCCAGTGCCATCCTGATGTTATCGGTCACAGAGAGGAGGGCTGATTCGGTGCTGTAGTTAGGTCTCAATTCAGATTGAGAGTGGTCAAGGCCTCCCGCTGCCTCGATAAAATTAGACAGGTGGGTGTTCACATGCTTCTCGGTCATCTTGCTTACATATGGCAGAAGGGAAATGGGGCGGAGGTTGGAAAGGTCTGACCATGGCAAGGCTGCGTTCTTCCGAATAGGGTTTACTACTGCTTTCTTTCATTCACAAGGCACTTGCCCTTCCTTAAGGGAGCGATTAATCACGGTTTGGATTCCAGGCAAAAGCAGATTACCTAAAGAGGCAACCATTTTCGCAGGTAGAAGATCCATAGGGGATCCTGTTTTAATTTGACTAATCAAAGAGGTGATATCAGATTGGCGGATCACTGAAATAATATCGAGGGTCAAAATATCGACTTGCAAAAATATCGTGGACAAAATATCGACAGTCAAAATATCGAGTTTGTATCTACAAACAGGTAAGTACAAAAATATCGAGTACAAAATATCGTTTACAATAATACAGTTGTAAAAAATATCGACTTTATTAAAAACAGTGTTAAATTAAATTAATATGAAAATTTAATTACTAAAATATACTTAAAAATACTTACATTAACTTATAATAATAAAATAATAAATGAAAAT
Source organism: Lissotriton vulgaris (assembly GCF_964263255.1). Taxonomy (NCBI): domain Eukaryota; kingdom Metazoa; phylum Chordata; class Amphibia; order Caudata; family Salamandridae; genus Lissotriton; species Lissotriton vulgaris. The sequence continues at coordinate 1,670,821,903 of NC_141685.1, read as the reverse complement.
ATTAAAAAAAATTACAATCTTATTTGTTAAAACATATATATATAGTAACATACTATAATTAAATAAGATACTATTATATTACCGTACGATACCAGAAGTGTAAAAAATACTATTCCCACTCCAAAGAGTGCAAGCGTAGGGAAAGCGTTGGATAGCGTAGGGGTTAAAATTACTATTCCCACTCCAGTGGGTGCAACAGTAGGGAAAACTGACCCTGAACCCTAAAAATACCCCTTTACCCAAAAACCCAAAACTGACCCTGAACCCTAAAAATACCCCTTTACCCAAAAACTGAAAACTGACCCTGAACCCTAAAAATACCCCTTTACCCAAAAACTGAAAACTGACCCTGAACCCTAAAAATACCCCTTTACTCAAAAACTGAAAACTGACCCTGAACCCTAAAAATACCCCTTTACCCAAAAACTGAAAACTGACCCTGAACCCTAAAAAAAACCCTTTACCCAAAAACTGAAAACTGACCCTGAACCCTAAAAAAAACCCTTTACCCAAAAACTGAAAACTGACCCTGAACCCTAAAAATACCCCTTTACCCAAAAACTGAAAACTGACCCTGAACCCTAAAAATACCCCTTTACCCAAAAACTGAAAACTGACCCTGAACCCCAAAAATACCCCTTTACACAAAAACTGAAAACTGACCCTGAACCCTAAAAGTACTCCTTTACCCAAAATGTATTAATATTATTTAATTACCAATTAATTATTAATTAACAATAACAATAAAGTAAATATATTAGCACATTAGCTGTAATTAATTTAATTATTAATATTATTTTTTTCCAAATAATTAATTTACAATAACTAAAAATTATATATATAAATAAATTACTCTAATTAATGTAATTAACTAATTAATATTATTTAAATAACAATTAATTACTAATTAAAAATATGTAAAAAAGTATATTAATTAATTACCTAATTAATATTAATTAATTACCAATTAATTATTAATTAAAAATATTTACAAACATATATTAATTAATTAATTATTATTAAATTACTCCCCACCCTTATCCCCTATTAACCCAACATCCCGCTCCTAAACATTAACTACAATTTATATTACTATTAATAAATTTTTCAAATTTTTTTAACCTTTTTTCTACATATTATTGAAATTTTTTACTTTGACTATTTATATATATTTTGTCGATATTTTTGTACTCGATATTTTTTAACATTATTTTAATCGATATTTTGACCAACAATATATTTGTAATCAATATTTTATTATTATCGATATTTTTAACTCGAAATTTTGTCCATTCGATATTTTGGAGTCGATATTTTGTCTGTGCACCCAGATTGGCTAACCTCCGGAAACATAGTCAGTGGGCTACTTTTATACATTGATGACATTGGGGGGGTGCTAGCGACATTACTCCTGAATTTCACGGCCTTTGTGATTTTTCCATAGATTAACTCTATTTTGTTCTCGAAAAACAGGGAGATGTCATCACACAGAGATTGAGAAAAGTCATCAGTGCTCTCACAGTCCACAGGTTTCACAAAGGACTGTAGGATCTTATAAAGTTCTCTGGAGGAGTTGCCTGCTTCAGCCAGCTGTAAAGTGAGACAATTCCTCCTGGCCAACTTAATGTTTTTATGATAGGTGGCCAATGCATCTGAGTACCCTTTCTTGCTTTCTTCCGTGTGGGATTTTCTCCAGGTTTTTTCGAGCTTTCTGCACCCCTGCTTTTCCACTCTGAGCTCTTCAGTATACCACACCTCTTGTTTAGATGTGGGGTACTGTTTGTGTAACTTCAGGGGAGCCAGCAGTTCAACCGCCTCTAAGAGGGCTTTGTTAAACTTAGTTAGACCAGACTCCACGTTATCTGTCCCTAGATGGCGGGTTCCTTCCATACCCTCTGTAGCTCATCCAATGTCACTTTGTGCCACTGTCTTCGCCAAACGGCAGGAAGAAGTTTTTGGTTTGGCTTGTCAAGGCCTAGCATGGAACATTCGACCATAGAATGGTCTGACCAACACACTTGGGTCGTTAACCGGCATTTAATTTTGGGGCAGTTAGAAAAAATTAGATCCAGAGTGCATCCCCCTATATGTGTGGGGCCACTGTTCTGTATTTCTAGCCCTAACAATGAAAGATCGGAAAGCAGGGACAACGTATCTGGATGATTGGGGAGGTCTACATGGTATTAAAATCTCCGAGTAGAATAAAATCTTCTTTAGCTTTAAAGTGTGGAGCCAATAATTCCATTAAGGAGAGTGAAAAATCCGCACTCGGCCCCGGAGGGCGATAAACTAGTGCTCCCTTCCAATGAGTTTTCGAGGTGGAGCTGATCTTAAAGATGATGATTTCCATCATAGAACAACTTCTTTGTTCGAGTAAGGAGAGTTTCAGACCCTCTTTGTAAACTGAGGCAATACCGCCCCCAGTTTTAATTGGACGGTTGAGTTTGAGAACCTTGTATCCCATAGGGACCCCCAGCGTGATGACAGGAACTGTATGTGTCAGGACTCCACTCTGCAGGATTCGTATGCAGGAACAAAGCTCCACCTCCGGATCTCTCGTACACCCCAAATGTATATCACAGGGTGTTCAAGTGATACGGCGAGGGAAAAAACCCCAAAAATGGGAAAAACCCAGGAAGGGAAAGGAAGGGGGCTGCAGGGAAAGGGAAGCTGTAAAACAAAATACACAGTTGGTTAAATACAGCACGTAAACCTACTCTCTTTGCATTCTCGCTAAAAGACAATGAGGTCACTTGTGCCTTTGTTGTTTTCTCTTCTTCCCTGCTGTTAGCTCTCACAAGACACCTTCTATTCCTACAAAGTATAATGACAGATATTATCAGACACATCCAGCACCAAACGGTATACTCATATACACTGCGTCCGCTAGATACATACCCTCTAACTCTGAAGTAATGTCTGTATCTATATACACCTGGGGTCTTCGTGATAACATAGGTAGCAGTCGTATTTCCGAAGCCAAAGAAAAGAAACAAGCAAACTGAATGTAATCGCCCCAGAGAAAAGGTTCTTTTCTATTCTTAACTCAAAACAGAATACTTCTTCCGCAATAGTTAGTTTAAAGTAAAATATATCCTTGCGTCTCTTTGCTGTAACCCAAACACGGTAGGGCATGGTAACTTGCCACCGCCGTCCGCTTTGGTATTTGTAATCCAAAATGAGTATGTAGTTATGAGCCCCGTCTTCGTGGCGACAATGCAGAGATAATTCCCCCTGCACTCCGCCACCGAAGCCAGCAAAAGTTATTGCCAAGCTAGAACACAAAAGAAACAGAGAGCCATTCGCATCCCGAATAAGCTCCGATAAATGATAGCGTGCCGAGAACAAACACAAAGATCAAAACCGAACTTGCCGCCATTACCAGAGCGACGCTCCGTGTACGTAGCGGCAAAATGAAACAGTACCCGTTAGATGAACGCCTCACTCCGGGCGGAGAATCCAGCAGCGAGGACAGGAACAACGGTAACAGAAGGCAAGGCGAGAGCAGCCGCTCTTGCTCCACTGGTCAAAATCAGGTACGCCGGCTCACCAGTCAAGCCGGGCTATATCCGGTTTTCTGAAGGATCATGGGAGTAGTAGTCCAACTCCCGTAGACTCAAGGGCAATGTAGTCTTTATGTTAAACATTCAGGCAGGCGCCTCGATGAAACCTGACAGTATACTCCCCCCCCCTAGCCCGTCCTAGGGCCAGGCTTGGAGGGGAACCTGGTATGGAAGGAACGGATAGCTCTAGGAGCATGTACATGATGCTATGGCTCCCAGGAATCTTCTTCCGCCGAATACCCTTTCCATGACTCAAGGTACCACAACGCACCCCTACGCAGCTTCGAGGCACAAATGGATTTCACCTCGTATTCAACACCCCCGTCGCGCTCCACAGGTGGTGGTATCCGTTTATGTGAAGTGAGCGCCTGCTTCAACAGATGGACGTGGAACACTGGGTGGATTCTCAAGGAACCAGGCAATTTGAGTTTGTATGCCACAGGATTGATTTGTCTCACAATGGGATAAGGATCAATAAACCTAGGGTGGAACACACTTCTTAGCTTAAATCGAATGTATTTAGTGGACAGCCACACCTTGTCTTCCACCTGGAACTGAGGGCTCGGATCTCTATGTTTGTCTTCCCAATGCTTGTACACTTCTTTCGCCTTAGACAAATGTTTTTGCACACCCTTGTGTACCTTCCTTAAAGACCTGATATGTTCCATCACAGTCGGCTGATTACTTAACTCTGATGGGATATGAACGGGTAACATGTTAGCATCATAACCGTAGTTGGCCTTGAAAGGCGAGATGCCAGTAGAGCTGTGCCACGCATTGTTGTATGCTAGTTCAGCCATCCAGAGTAGCTCAACCCAAGACTCATGCGCTTCCTTCGCATAACACCGCAGATATTTCTTCAGTGTTTGGTTTAGCCTTTCGGTTTGTCCATCAGTCTGCGGATGGAAGCTAGTTGAGAGAGCCGCTTCAATACCCAGAGCCTGACACCACATTTTCCAAAAACGGGCAACAAATTGCGGCCCCCTGTCTGATACAATCACCTGGGGAATCTTTATGACCTGAGAAGCCAGTAGGTGAGCAGTTTGACTGTCCGTGGGGAGATTCTTACATGGAATAAAATGTCCCATCTTGGTTAGATTGTCTACCACCACGAACACCGCAGTACATCCGTGATCACTAGGTAAACCCGTTATGTAATCCAAACTTATATTCTGCCACGGGCGTGCAGGAGTGGGCATGGGCATGAGTTGGCCTTTTTTCTTGGTGTTCACCCCATTTGCTCTCGCACACTCTTCACATCTCATCACCCACAGCTTCACGTCTTTCGCCAAAGAGTTCCACCAAAAGTACCTCCTAATCAGACTCACTGTCTTGGTGATTCCTGGGTGCCCAGCCATGGGCGCTACGTGACACCAAAAAAAGGCCTTTTTCCTTAACTCAATTGTAGGTAAGTACAGACCCTCTTCCTGGAAAGGCAGCCCCTGTTTCACACCCTGCCGGGTTCGCTGGCAGCCCATCTCTTCTACTCATCCAACGATCTGTTGCATTTCATTTCCTCAAGGAAACTTTCCGCCCTTACCACACACACCACCTTTGATGTAGGGATGATCGCTTGAGGGACCACCTCCACACACTCCTCTGGCTTCACTTGCCTAGAGAAAGCGTCCGCCTTCCGGTTATCGATGCCTGGTCTGTAAGTCACCACAAAGTTATACTCTGCAAAAAAGAGCATCCAACGCATCTGTCTTTGTGTCAAATGTCTAGCCGAAGACATGTACTGTAGGTTTCTGTGATCGGTGTAGACCGTTACAGAGTGACACGCCCCCCACAGGTATTGCCTCCACTCCTGAAAAGCACGTTTTATAGCCAGGAGTTCCTTTTCGGCTATGGTGTAATTTGCTTCCGCAGGACTCCGTTTTTTAGAGAGGTATGCCACCGGATGAAGCTGTCCGGTGAGCGAATCTCTCTGAGATAACACAGCCCCTATCGCTTCATCTGAAGCGTCTGCTTCTACCACGAAGGTATGTTCTAGTACCGGATGTGCCAACACAGGAGCAGTGACAAAAGCTCTTTTCAAAGTCGTAAATGCCTCATCTGCCTCCCTGGTCCATTCAAACTGTGCTCCTTTCCTTAACAACCTAGTATGGGGACCGCCTTTTGTGAAAACTGCATGATGAAACGGCGATAATAATTCGCAAACCCCAAAAAACTCTGTACCTCCCTCACATTCTTGGGTGCTGGCCAGTCCTGAACTACTTGAACCTTCTTTTCAGACATTTGTAACCCATTAGGGGTGAGATTCACCCCCAGGAACTCCACCTCACGGACACCAAACTCGCACTTGCTCAGTTTCACATACAGACAGTGTTTCCTCAGTTTTTCCAGGACTTTGCACACTTGATCTGTATGACAAGACACCTCCTAGGAGTATATTAGGATGTCGTCTATATATACTATCACAAAGTGGTCTACAAAATCCTTCAGCACGTCGTTTATGAAGAATTGGAAAGCCGCAGGGGCATTACAAAGCCCAAAAGGCATCACCAAATATTCATAAAGACCGTATCGCGTCTTGAAGGCCGTTTTCCACTCATCCCCCTCGCGCACCCTGACCAAGTGATAGGCCCCCCATAAGTCCAAACGGGATAGATCTTTGCCTCCCTTACCTGGTCAAGCAAAACGGAAATGAGGGGGAGAGGGTAACGGTTACGGATGGTGTTTTTATTCAAGACGCGATAGTCCACACAAGCCCTCAGATCCCCGTTGGCTTTAGCAATGAAAAACAGTGGCGAGGCTGCCGGAGATCGGGATGGTCTGATAAACCCCAAACGCAGGTAGTGATCAATATACTCCTTCAGATGAGTCGTTTCTGGCACGGATAAGGCGTACACCCTGCATGAAGGGATTGTCGCCCCCTCCACCATGTCTATACGACAATCATACTCCCTGTGGGGAGGCAATGTCTCGGCTTTGCTTTCACTGAACACATCACTGTAGTGACTGTACTCATCCGGAAGCATAACGTTTGTTTCTACCGCTGTTGCCGCCATATAGGGAGTGGTCAATACCGCAACATGAGTGGATGAATATGGCACCACATGGTCCCGACAGTATTCTGGCAAAAACTGGAACTTTTTGTTTTTCCAGTCTACCACAGGATTATGGTGGCAGAGCCAAGGCATACCAAGAATCACCTCATACTGAGGTGCTGCAATAATGTTCAAAGATATGAGCTCAGAATGAATGTTCTCCTGCACTACCATGGTTAACACCACCTCCCTTGTTCTCTCTGTTATCTGACCTGACTTCAATGGTTGCCCGTCCACCGCCAAAACATCCTCCGGTGTTTCTCTCGGAATGCGGGGGAGAGCCAGACGAGACACCAGACCATCATCTATGAAATTGCCAGTTGCCCCTGAATCTATCATAACTGTAACATGATGGTACTCGTTTTCACATTCCAGAGTCATCCCTATCAACAAATGTGATTCGGTTTCTCCTATTCCAACAGTGGATTGAGAAGTGAGCTTCCAATCCTTTTTCTCTTCTATTCCTGTACCGAGAGGCCCTGGTTTGTCCATATCTGGCATAGTGGATGACACTGCCACTCTTTTACTCTTATTCCAATTGCCGGACATCTTGGGTTTGGAGGGACATTCTCTGACATAATGTCCCTTCTTCCCACAGTACATACATAACCCTTGAGTTCTCCTAACCTCTCTTTCTTCTTTGGTCAAAGGCGCTCTAAGGGCTCCGATTTCCATGGGTTCAGGGTTGTTGTCCGAATTCCCTAATGCCTTACGAGGGGAGCAATCGAAACCGGCCGATCCTCTTTCCCATCTTCTCCTGTTTCCCCCTCTCTCTGACATCCTGCTATCTAACCTTAACGTCAGGTTAATCATATCCACACACGTGGTTGCCTGAGGGTCTATCTGAGCCACCACATCCTTTAGGTCCTCCTTTAACCCCTGATAGAAAAGGGACATCCTTTTCTCCTCAGGCCATTCTGATTAAGCTACCAATCTGTTGAATGTGGTCAAGTACGTGATTAAGTCACTCCTCCCTTGTCTCAACTCTAGGAGTTCCTTATCTGCGCTAAATGTAGTTGCCCTACGGTCGAACACCTTTTCAAATTCAGTTCTAAACGAGGACCAATCTGACAAGATGGCATCGTTATTCTTAACTTAAGGCACCGCCCAATTGGCCGCGTCCCCTACCAGATATGAAATCGTGAAAGCCACTCTGGAGTGTTTCGTAGGAAAAGATGCTGGTTTGCACGAGAAGTGCATTAATACCTGAGTCAAAAACACCTGAACCTTACGAGGATCACCTGAGAACCTTTCGGGATTGGCCAAAGGAATGGGCGGAGGGACCGAGAACTGTATGGCAGGTGCAGTGGAAGAGGCATTAAAGGGGTTTCTAGAAAGCTGTTCCACCTTGTCCTTTAAAGCAGCATTCTCTGCTTTGGATGAAGCCAACTCCTGCTGGACTAGCACCAGTGCATGCAACACATCCTCCATGGACGCCATTGTTGCTACACACAAACCGGGCAGAGTACAATGCTTGCGTACCTGATTCTGTCAGGACTCCACTCTGCAGGATTCATATGCAGGAACAAAGCTCCACCTCCGGATCTCTCGAACACCCCGAATGTATATCACAGGTTGTTCAAGTGATACGGCGAGGGAAAAAACCCCAAAAAGGGGAAAACCCCAGGAAGGGAAAGGAAGGGGGCTGCAGAAAAAGGGAAGCTGTAATACAAAATACACAGTAGGTTAAATACAGCACGCAAACCTACTCTCTTTGCATTCTCGCTAAAAGACAATGAGGTCACCTGTGCCTTTGTTGTTTTCTCTTCTTCCCTGCTGTTAGCTCTCACAAGACACCTTCTATTCCTACAAAGTATAATGACAGATATTATCAGACACATCCAGCACCAAACGGTATACTCATATACACTGCGTCCGCTAGATACATACCCTCTAACTCTGAAGTAATGTCTGTATCTTTATACACCTGGGGTCTTCGTGATAACATAGGTAGCAGTCGTATTTCCGAAGCCAAAGAAAAGAAACAAGCAAACTGAATGTAATTGCCCCAGAGAAAAGGTTCTTTTCTATTCTTAACTCAAAACAGAATACCTCTTCCGCAATAGTTAGTTTAAAGTAAAATATATGCTTGCGTCTCTTTGCTGTAACCCAAACACGGTAGGTCGTGGTAACTTGCCACCGCCGTCCGCTTTGGTATTTGTAATCCAAAATGAGTATGTAGTTATGAGCCCCGTCTTCGTGACGGCAATGCAGAGATAATTCCCCCTGCACTCCGCCACTGAAGCCAGCAAAAGTTATTGCCAAGCTAGAACACAAAAGAAACAGAGAGCCATTCCCATCCCGAATAAGCTCCGATAAATGATAGCGTGCCGAGAACAAACACAAAGATCAAAACCGAACTTGCCGCCATTACCAGAGCGACGCTCCGTGTACGTAGCAGCAAAATGAAACAGTACCCGTTAGATGAACGCCTCACTCCGGACGGAAAATCCTGCAGCGAGGACAGGAACAACGGTAACAGAAGGCAAGGCGAGAGCAGCCGCTCTCGCTCCACTGGTCAAAATCAGGTATGCCGGCTCACCAGTCAAGCCGGGCTACATCCGGTTTTCTGAAGGATCATGGGAGTAGTAGTCCAACTCCCGTAGACTCGAAGGCAATGTAGTCTTTATGTTAAACATTCAGGCAGGCGCCTCGATGAAACCTGACAATATGTGGCTTCAGCCAGGTTTCAGTAAGGAAACAAATGTCTGGTTTCACTGTATTTACCAAATCCCAAAATTCAAGATGCTGTTTGGGTAGGGAGCGAATATTTAAGAGAAAGCTTTTTAGAACATTGGGTGCTAAGATTTCCCCTGTATTGCTGTCAATAGACAGGATGGTATGGGATGCCTGAAAGCGACAGTGAATGCATGAAAAAGGGCTGTCAGGGCATGGCCAGGAGCTCTGAGCACAACCTACCAAAGGTACTGGCTGCAGATCTTTTAACGCTTGGGCTGAGTTTCCTGATACCATGTTTCCTACTGGAATCCAGGTCCATTTGAGTAGAGCCCATGGCCCCTAGTCCCGTCCTGTTGCGGACGGGCGCAGACGGGCTACTCTTTGGCTGCTCTTCGGCATGTCGTCGGCTCCCCTGTGCGCGACTGCTGCGCGCTCGAGGTTGGGCGAGGGCTAAATAGCCCCGGAAATGCAGCCACTAGAGTGCTAACTGCTCCAGTGCTGAGAGCTGCCCTGAAGATACCGCCCCCCCTCTCAAATCAGGTTGGGGAAGGTGTTTTGGCAAGAGCGCAATTCGCACAGCGCGATATAAACTAACACGGGGCAATTTGCAGTTTCAATTTTAAAAATCACACACAAATGTAAATTTTTAAAAATATCATAGGCACAGCATAGAGCACGAATTTAGGCACCTTGGGCGAACAAGCAGGAGCCCTGCCACAGTCACCCTTACCGCAGTTCGCAGATGTTCAGGCTCCGCCTAAATAGCCCCGGAAATGCAGCCACTAGAGCGCTAACCGCTCCAGTGCTGAGAGCTGTCCTGAAGATACCGTCCCCCCCTCTCAAATCAGGTTAGGGACGGTGTTTTGGCAAGAGCGTGATTTGCACAGCGCGATGTAAACTAACGCGGGGCAATTTGCAGTTTCAATTTAGTTTCAATTTTAAAATAGAATACATATGGAATTGTGCACTTGTAATCGTAATTATATATATAGAAATATATAGAAATAAGTAGATATTTGGTACAATGAATGGCCCAAAAAAACTAGATTATTTGGTGACCTACAGAACAAGAGGATTTCTTGAGCTAGAAAAAAACAAGAGGCTAAAATGTTATCGAAGGCCATAGAAAGCCAGAGATTCCTTTATGGCTTATAGGTCAAATAAACAATTGTGTGAACATCAATAGAGCTACATTTTGTTGACCTTAAAAGCGATATAGATTGTTGAATATTGCAAAATGCTGTATTTCTATAAAAGGTAGTTCCGGGAGGCGGGAACAACAGATCTCAAAGGAACTTAATCAGTGGTTACAAAATAAACAGGTAATCAGGCTGAATAAAGAGAGCCAAGAGTCAAGAGATTGCAGAAGCCGGAATAAGCAGCGTGATAATGAGACTTAGAAATAAGACAGCAACTTAACCGGAATGGCATTCTAGGGAATCACATAAACAATTGAGTGAGGAGGTTAAGCCGGTCTGGAAAGAATTGTTCAGTGCAATACAATTGCAGGAAGATGTGGTACCAGCTAGTTGGGAAGAGTCCAAAGAGGTGTGGCACATACAGACCAATTTCCCTGCTTGATACAGATTATAAAGTGTTTGCTGTAATATTGGCAAAAAAGAGTATCATCCATCTAAGTCCGCTAGACGAAGAATTGGCTTTCCGCCCGCTGGCTTTCTGGCGCAGACTGTGGGCAACCCCAGAACTGGCTAGCTACAGACAGGGACTACAGGAGGTGCTTGCCATGCCGGATGCAGGAAAATCAAATGGCTCAAATACATTAAACTAGAACTGTAGGGTTTGGGACTTTCTAAGATGTGGTCTGATCCTTTGGCTACCTGCCAACTCATTCCCAAAAAGGAATTAGCCAAGGCATACCACGACAGGAAATTATCGGCACTTCTTAACCAATCAAAACCTGGTTCACTGACAGATTCCTTTACATCTTTTAAGGACATTTATAACTTTGAATCAACCCTAGACAAAGTGCACCCTCCGTTGCTCAGGAAATTATACCTGCAGTGGAGACATGGGTCCCTCCCTATCCGATCACTTACAAGCAAATGGAGCAAAGAAGCAACCAGTATCTGTCCAGCATGTAGAACCTCCGACGAATCTGAACTCCACATTTTCTTTTTCTGTCCCACTTATCGAGAGATTCGCAAACAATGGATAGTCCCTTTATGCAAAAATCTGGGATTTGTGAAGTGCTTGGTTGCTCTGAGAGTTCTGAAAACCAATCTGACTGATTACATTGTGTTTGCGGTGGCTAAATACCTGGGTGCCATGTGGAGTCTTAGAAGGAAATGTCTTAGGGACGGCAACTGACCCTATTGTATCAAAGACATGGCAGTGTAACATGGGACTGTGTTAGTGTCTGATTTTATACTGTATATTTTTTAATATAATAACAGTTTTTAAAATGTATGTTTTAAATGTCTTTTATGGTAAAAATTTTACCGAAATAAAGATTTTTTGAATTGAATTGAATTGTATCATCCATCATCGAGAGAGCGGTTCACGAACATTAAAAGGGTTTTGTTCCTGGGAGGCAAATATAGGATATTACACATTTACTGGTGCAATTGGTTGATCTTGTGGACGCCTATAAAACACCCTAAACAGTGATAATGTTAAATGTTGTCAAGGCTATTGACAGGGTTAATTGGATCTACTTGTGGGAATGTTTAAGCAACTCTGGAATAAAGGCTAATTTCATTCAAGCAATTAAGGTCTGACATAGAGATCCTAGTGCCAAGGTTTGGGTTAAAGGAAATCTCACAGAGAAACTAAGAATTCAGAGAGGAACACAGCAATAACGTTGCCTATTGCCTCCAATTTTTGGCATATATGTTGAGTCAGTGGCTCAGCTAATAAGGGGCCATCCCAATATTAAGGCTTTTGGGGTACTATAGGAAGCTAGTGCGTTACAGATTTAGTCATTTACACTTCAGAGCAATCCAAGACCATACCATTTATAGAGAGAATAGCAAGTACATTTGAGACATTTTCAGGATATCAGTTAATTGAGGATAAAATTGATTTTAAGTCTTGGAATGTTAGATTGGAGGTAGAAGAACATCAAATGAATTCAAATATTTAGGGATTGTCATCACACAGAACCTAGAAGAACTTCCTGACAACAAATTATGGTTTCTCAATAAATTAATAACGTGTTAAAATAAATTGAAAAAACTCAAATAAACAATATAAGCAACAGAACTGAGGGCATAGGCTGATAAAATCCACACTCAACACATAAACAGTGTCCTTAGGTAACTTGGTGGTGCACGAAAACCAGGGAGTACTTCCCTCTATACTCCCCACAATGTAGGAACTGGTCCCACCAACTTTACAATGCAAAAATGGTTTCAGCAATATATACACTAGTATTAGTATTTCTTATCACAGTCAGAAATCAATGAATTTAGATGGTTTTGCACATAAGGGAAAATAAAAGAGTTTTTCCAGAGTCAGTTTTTCTTGTTCCAATGTTCTCTTTATTTTTCAAAAAGCAAATTCTTTCTTCACAAATTCATTCATCATAGCCAACACATTTCGTCTCATTGAGAGACTTCTTCAGGGCTTTCAATGTATGGCATATAGTGTATCCCCCAATCAAACGCAGTGTTTCACAAACCGGTATAAATTCAGACAATCGAGAAACTGCCTAATAACCGCACGCAGTCTGGTCAGTGTTCCTACTCAAATAAACAATCTTTAGGGATGTTATTCTAATAAAGATGTGCGCACTTCTGAAACTTTCTTTCTTATTTATCTGTATGTTGTTAAAATTTGATAGAAAGGACATACATAAAAATCAAAGGTATGTATAAGAAGATTTATCTGGGCATTTAAAAGTAACAGATTATCATAGACAAACGTAAGAACAAAAACTTGAGAAAGGAGGATTACAGTTTACAGATATAGCCCTCTATTGCTGGGTTTTCCAGTTGAAAAACTGTAAAATGTTTATTGCCTCCTGAGATCAGTCAAGTAGGGGGAACATGCATCAAGCCATGATTACTGGAATATGCCAAAAACACAGTTGATGGACAGAATGCAGAACAATGTCTTACATTCAACCCAGTACAAAGATCTGGGCCTAAATCCATCGTTTTTTTGCACTCCACACCACCCTAGGTCAGACATTGGCTATATGCAAATCAGCCTTGACCCTGTGCCTCATGGGAACAGTCCAGCTCGAACTACCAAGCCATGACTTTCCTAGACCGGAATCAAGCATCCAAGGACCGGTTTATGGCTATCAGCCTTCTTCAGCCTGGATAGTTTGACTCCAGTGATTTGGAGAGCCGGAGACTCACATCTGAGCATACCCAGCCCACTCGGGGTGAAAATTGCAAAAAACACAGTTGATGGACAGAATGCAGAACAATGTCTTACATTCACCCCAGTACAAAGATCTGGGCCTAAATCCATTGTTTTTTTGGACTCCACACCACCCTAGGTCAGACACTGGCTATATGCAAATCAGCCTTGACCCTGTGCCTCATGGGAACAGTACAGCCCGAACTACCAAGCCATGTCTTTCCTAGACCGGAATCAAGCATCCAAGGACCGGTTTCTGGCTATCAGCCTTCTTCAGCCTGGATAGCTTGACTCCAGTGATGTGGAGAGCCTGGGACTCACATCTGAGCATACCCAGCCCACTCGGGGTGAAAATTGCAAAAAACACAGTTGAGGGACTGAATGCAGAACAATGTCTTACATTCACCCTAGTACAAAGATCTGAGCCTAAATCCATCGTTTTTTTGCACTCCACACCACCCTAGGTCAGACACTGGCTATATGCAAATCAGCCTTGACCCTGTGCCTCATAGGAACAGTCCAGCCCGAACTACCAAGCCATGTCTTTCCTAGACCGAAATCAAGCATCCAAGGACCGGTTTCTGGCTATCAGCCTTCTTCAGCCTGGATAGCTTGACTCCAGTGATGTGGAGAGCCTGGGACTCACGTCTGAGCATATCCAGCCCACTCGGGGTGAAAATTGCAAAAAACACAGTTGATGGACAGAATGCAGTACAATGTCTTACATTCACCCCAGTACAAAGATCTGGGCCTAAATCCATCGTTTTTTGCACTCCACACCACCCTAGGTCAGACACTGGCTATATGCAAATCAGACTTGACCCTGTGCCTCATGGGAACAGTCCAGCCCGAACTATCAAGCCATGTCTTTCCTAGACCAGAATCAAGCATCCAAGGACCGGTTTCTGCCTATCAGCCTTCTTCAGCCAGGATAGCTTGACTCCAGTGATGTGGAGAGCCTGGGACTCACGTCTGAGCATACCCAGCCCACTCGAGGTGAAAATTGCAAAAAACACAGTTGATGGACAGAATGCACAACAATGTCGTACATTCGGGCTGGACTGTTCCCATGAGGCACAGGGTCAGACTGATTTGCATATAGCCATGTCTGAACTGGGGTGGCAGAGTGGGCTAAAGAACGGTGACGGATTAAACCCAGAACTTTTGACTGGGTTTGAGTGTTTGATTGATTCAGATGCTCCGTCCATCACCACCCCCTTTTGTACCGCTTTTGGCCACCATAATTGTGGCAGGGTATGCTCAGACATGAGTCCCTTGCTCACTTTGCCACTGGATTCAAGCAAGCCGGGCTGAAGACGGCTGGAATGCCAGAAACCGGTCCTCGGAAGCTTGTTTCCGGTCCAGGGAAGACATGGCTTGGCAGTTCGGGCCGGACTGTTCCCATTAGGCACAGGATCAGACTGATTTGCATATAGCCATGTCTGAACTGGGGTGGCAGAGTGGGCTAAAGAACGGTGACGGATTAAACCCAGATCTTTTGACTGGGTGTGAGTGTTTGATTGATTCAGATGCTCCGTCCATCACCACCCCCTTTTGTACCGCTACTGGAATATGCCAGCAGGAGCCTTTTTGCACTAATTTGGTGCAGCAAATTACTTCAAAAAGGTGCACCTAAAGGTACTACAAGCATATAAGAGTGTTTGGCACAATGTTAGGTCTAGATGGGGTATACCATAAAACCAGTGCCGGCTTGCATAGGGTGTGCTGCGGGGCGGTGAGGCTGGGTGTGCCGGGCAGTAAAGTCAGACATTATCCAACCCAAGGGCACAGATTTGATCAACCTTGGAGAGAGAGGTAAACAGTGAACCGATCTATGACGTGCAAGCAACACAGAGCTCTCCAGAGAACAACAGCAGTCAAGGATGAGCTACACCAAGAACAACAGTAGGATTTCACGATTTAGAAAACATTCTTCATCCTTCATGAGCCCTACAGCTGTGCAGGGGGTGCTCAACCAACCGAGCTGTCTTCCTAAATTGCATCTACATTGGATGCACTCATCAATGCAGAGAAAAATAAAGTATTTGCAAAACGTTAATGAGCACCTGGATCTCAAAGGGAAAATACCCTAATCAAACGACACAAATTGCTTCGATCTGGGCGTAGAACAACAGCTGTTCCTAAATGGCTTAAATGATGAAAAGCAGCGAGATCTTCTAAACACAGCTCCTATTGGAGGACGCTCAGTATTATATCAGTCCGCTGGGAGGAGGAGGCAGGCCGATTTTAGCACTTAGCATAATAAAACTGATTTAATTTAACATACAATTCATTTAACCTGATAAAGAGCTCTGCAATTATCGCATGCCCTGCATTAGCTTGCGGCACGGTTCCTCCTAACTGCCTTCCAAGTCCTTCCACAGGCTGCACGGGTACACTAACACAAAATAACCATGGAAACCAGGGCGATTACAAATAATATCCACACACATTCTGAACCGAGAGCTTGACTGGTACAACTATACACAGCATCGCCGAGCATATGTTATCAAGAGCAAGTGCTCATTGATACTCTAGCCGCTGGGTGATCTGTAACTTCTGTGGCACGACTAGTTGCAAATCTACCAAAAGTAAACAATTCTTGCTGCATTCTTCCACTCGGAGAATATGCAAGACGTTCTGTGCCACCAAAACACGGTTCAGCTTCCCAACAAAAGCTCATAGGATAAAAAGCAGACAGACACATAAACAACTTCCTTTAATTTTTATATGTCCCATGCACAATAACAAAGCACCCCTAAACGCCTGTAGACTCATATCTACCTTCAAGGAGACTCATGGGGGCAGATTTACTCCTTTTAGGCGCAAAGCAGAGCAGCGAGCAAAGTTGCTCCACTGCGTTTCATCAATGGGAAAGACGAAAACAGCGCTATATCTGTAGATATGACACTGATTTTCTCTCCCCCAGCAGTGGCATACTTTAGGCTGCTATGCGCCTGTGCGCACTCTTGCACTATAGTGCATGGGGGTATTCTGTCAAGAATAGGTTTTGTACTGGAAGGAGGCGCGTTCTGTACAAAAACCCTCCTTTAGAAATGTCCACAATTTGTATGTGTACAGTATAATGCAGCACAAATGCAGATTTGAAAAGTTTTGCGAGAAGTTTCTCGAATATTATGCCCGCTTTGAGGAGGCGTACGTTTTTGGTGCAAATCCCCATCTACCAATGTTGATAGATATGGATTAATGTTAAAACCCAAGGGTGGTAGCATGGAAACGCCCATGTGCCACCAACAGAACACCACCTGGATGCAAAGAAGAGCCTTCAGGAAACTTTCCACCACCACTAATCAGGATTAACGATGGAAAGTAAATCCAGACCCAGCATTTTGCTCTGTATCTGCATCCCTGTTATGACACAAACCCACCATTAAATGCTGATAAATGTCCCCCCTGATTTCACTAATACCAGCACACCCCGGTGTTAGAAGGCCAACGTGAAGAACATGATTCAAATAGTCCGCCAGATCAGAGGGCGAACTACAGTTGCAGCAGACCTCAAAGCTTCCTTTTGCTTGGTCTTGCCAATCGTGTCCATCTGGGACTGAAATGCTTGATTTTGCTTTCCCAATACTATTCAGCCGGAGAATGTACTGTAGGCATGACATGAAAAACCTGGGTGCCAGCCCTCACAAGTATATTGGGACATCAGGTTCAATCTAGAGAAAAGAACTCATCAACCACAATTTCTCATAAATATAAATATGACTATCATATGTTGTACACAGATATAATAAGGTGCACCAGGACTTCTGGCACATTCCTCACAGAACCACCTTCCAACATCAGAGGCGGATGGGCGACCTCTTTTGTCTAGGTCTGAAGCCTCACAGTTAAGCCCACAGTTTTCAGCTATGGGGAAAGATGGAAACACTGCAACACAATAGGTGCAATCTCACTGTCTTCATCATCTTCATACTTCAGATGGTGCCAGGGTGGCTGGGAGACATCTTATCCTTTCCCTATCCAGACTTTCTGCCTTGCCGCTGCAGTGATGACCGTGCGGCCTAGCAGGGCTCACATAATGCTACAGCCCGAGCAGCAGCCAGGTTCAATGTCCCGGTTCCGAAGGCACATTTTTGTGAGGGTCGCTCATCTGAAGACCATCAGGCTTCACACTCACTCACAACCATAGCGGGCTGCAGAGTGTACTCTTTCACTCTTTTTTAGGAACTGATACCCTTTAGTGTTATTGAAGCCCAGGATCACATGAGCTACAACAGCTTCAGCACTGTCAGCAAGAATAGGCCCTCCTGACTGCCTCAAGCAGGTTGCTCAATCAAGAATGGGTGGCTGGGAGAAAAGGGCGCACACACCTAATGTAGACACAAATCCAAAGGTCCCAATCAACAAAGGAATCATGTAATGGGTGCACAAGAGAGAAGAGCCACCAGTTCTTCTTCTGTAGGATCCAGTCCAAATTATTTGCAAAACTTCGAGCACACCAAATAATTAAATGTAGATTTTCATAGTAAGTGTTCTACCAACAGCCTTTATTTTCTCAAAAGCGTCTTTCAGATATTTGCAACACGTGTTTCGTCTAAGCTGCAGATATAACAGCAGCCTTTGTCAGGGTTACAGTGACAATTGTACAGAACTTTAACAGCTATCGCTGGAGCGGAATGACCAAACAGCCATCACCCAGGTCACACTGACCCGATCACCACAGTGTGCAGAAAATTATGGCATAGAATTTCAAGATAACGAAATTACATTACATCGTGATAAAAGTATAACCATGCGAATATTGGCACTCACCAATAGAGTATACCAGAGAAAAGGAGAATCAGAATAGAGTATCCAAAGCTTGAAAAGTAGGCTATTAGGACAGGAAACCAATGAGATATCAGCTCACCTAATAAAAATTGTACCAAGGCCTCATAAGCAATATTGAGGTTTCCAAGTATATAGTCATCCAATTCTGAAAGATGAATAAAGCCTACAGTTAATGATAAATGCTGAGGTAATTACCAAAAATTCATAGGCCCAAATAATAAAGCTTAAAATCAGCTCACCTATTGCGCAATCAAGCAGTTTGGGCACAAAGTAGTGAGTCTAAAATCAATGGTCCAGTCTCTGTAAGGCAATATAATGTACATATGTGAAATCACTCAGTATACCTCTCTTCAATCGTGAACACATAACCTCACCTAGTCAGTTGCATCATGCAGGTTGCTAAGACCACTGGTTCTTCCTCACAAAGTATAACGAACGCCATCTTGTCCATACCATACGCAGCTTCAAATGTGATGGCTTCCCAGGGCTGATTCTGGCACCTTCCTTGCAGTGAGTGATTGGCTTCGTTCTGGTGAACAGTGAGTCGTCAACATTCAATACTGCAGAAACTACTAAAAAAAAAAAAAAGGGAGGGATGTCGGGCTGTGAAGCTGGATAGGGATGGTTTACACAGGTGGTTAGTTGGCGATCACAGGATTCGCGTCCCGTCGACCATGTTGGCCTCACCCCCTTTGACAAAAACGCAACTTTAGTGGTGTAACCCAAACGTCACATGTCTGTAGAGAAGAGGTTTTTTTCTGACCATGGTGCAAAAACATTAATCTCTTTCCAAGAATAACTGCTTTGTTGTGCCCATTTTTGTTCTGTTCTTAATTATGTAACGTGAGCAGCTGTTCTCTATCGTGTGTACTTTTTGTCATATATTTGATTTTTTTAAAGTGAGGCCTATATTTCATTAATTTTCGTGCCCACACGACTGATGCAGAAGATTTTCATTCTCTGCGACCAAGATCTACGAAATTGCAAAGAGCGATTTAAATTTCAGGTTCTTCAGTTTAATGATTCACTTGAGGTGGCAAAGAAGGGTTCAATTCAAAGATAGTATAGAATGAAATTTCTTTCCTTTGATATTTTTTTTCTCTTTAGATTGGAAAATTGAGTTAATGATGACACTATGTCACGTTAGTTATTTTTAATGTGCAAAGTGATTCAAAAGAGCACGATTTTCATTAGGGAATCTCACAAGTGACCTTGGAGTCAATTGGGAATTTGTCTTAATAGGGAGGAGGGAGAGGGATAAAGAGTAGGAGGAAGTGAGAGAGGTGGAGAAAGGGAAAGAAGTAGAAGAGAGAGTGATGCGTTGTATGCTTTTTCACTCGAATGAATGAATGAGCGAATTGTAGATAGCTTGGCTACCCAGGTCCAGGTAAATGGTACCAGTAATTTCGTGTTGATCCATAAAAGAGTGCTGGAGAGGGAAGGATTTTAAAATAGTTCAACGTGACGTATCCACACTACAAGAACTAAGACATCACCTGCTCTGAAGAACGCACATCCCTGCCCTATGTTCCACTCCCGGCATGCCTCTGAATTTCTCTGCAGGTTTTTTTTTCTTTTTTCCTCAGCGAACATGTTATATCATGTATGTATACTGAGAATGCCTCGTACAATGGACAAAGACCCACAGAGCGTGGGGGGAGCTTGTCCTATCAGGTCAGGAGAGGCACACATTTGGGTGCTTCTCATATGGAGAGTGGCTGTTCTAGTGGAAGGGACAGGTCTATGTGCCTGTCATCTTCAGGTGACAGATGCCTACTTGCATCTCCTGGTAAAATGTCTGCTGGTCTCCATCAACCACATCCTTTGCTGCATCCATGCGGGACTTGGGTGTAGGGTGTGAGTTCACTTTTGTATGTATGAGGAAGGGTATGCTTGAAGCATATGTGTGTTGTACTGGCTGAATGCCACAATACATATTTGTATTCTTGTGGGGGCAGGGCTGCACAAAATGGAGTGCTTACTTCAGGCTGCCTTGATCCCGTTGTTTGACCTGGGCAGCAGGCTCTGGATCGTTACTCAAACTCCTCCTTAGATGTTTGTTTTTTAAACATAACTTTTTATTGAGGACATAATTCGACACAACTGACATCATTCGATCTAGTACTTGTGGAGGTCACAATTGGCAACAGCCGATTCTCCTGAGATGCTTACTTAATCTAGGGTCTGGTGGCTGGTAGACAGGGTGAATTGCCCTTTCCATTGTCTCACTCCTGCCCCTTCCCCCAGGGCTAGCACTGCTGTCAGATTTCAGTTACCATTGTGTGTGGGGTGGGGGGCTATGAGAAATAGGGTGGAGGTCTTTCATTTCAAGTGCACCCTCTTGTGCCCTGTCAAGGCACTCTGAGCACCACTCCCAATCAGATCCTATTCAGGGAGGGGTGGCCACAGAGCATGCAGGGGCTATTGGGACCCTCACTGTCCTGGAGACAATTCTTCTATGACTTTTCAAATTGTCCCAAGTACACCCACTTCAGCACTTGACTCTTAGTGACAACATTAGCAAGCCGTCACAGGCTTCTCAGGGAGCTCACCACTCAACTCACAGGGAGAGGTGTGGCGCAGCAACCAGAGAGGCTGACTCCAGAGCGAAGGTCTCAAGGTTTGATCTCCGGCACTGGTGGCAGCTCAGCATCATGTGACTCTGGACAAGAGCTCACTTAATCTCCCTGACGGCCCCCAGCGCCTTGAGACCCTTAGGTGTGATTAATTTATGCTTTATAAATACCAGATTTATTCAATGAACAAACACCCAGCAGCATAATATATGACTGTCCACCTTAGTATCATAGCCTTTTATTTTTTTAAAAGGTACTTTAATACACTTTAAAATGCAATCGGAATCTCTGGCACAGAGCCACATAGCTTCGGGCAGGGTTCCCACAAAACTCACCCTCCACCTCTCGTCTTCTATAGAATATGGCATGTCTGGTTTAGGTCTCAGGCACTGTGGTGCCTATTTCAAGCAAAACGGGTGCTCAGTTTTAATTTTCTCACCAAAGCAAGTCCTTGAGGTAGGCCTGAGATGGTATACACCTGTTACAACGCATTTGTTACAACGCACTACCATTACAACACGACTTTTACAACGCATACCATTACAACGCATTGCGCTGGGGGGCGCTCTAGGATAGGGAATAAGTATAATTTACTATCCAACACCTTCCCTAGGGTCCACGGGGACTGGAGTTAGAATAGTAAATTATACTTACCACTATCCAGCACCTCAAAGCGCTATGCGTTGTAATGGTATGCGTTGTAATGGTCGCGTTGTAATAGTAGGTAGTTGTAACGGTATGCGTTGTAACATGGTACATCCGCCTGAGATAGGCGTCACATTCAGAATTGCAGGCTGGCTTGAGACAGTCAGTCCTCTTCCAGGTGTACAGCAGAAAGTTTGAGAGGGTCCTTCTTCTACATGTGTTTGCTGTTGAGTCAGCATCTCCAATGGCAGGTCCTGGGGCCAAGGCAAAGGTGATGCCATTTGCTTCAGTTCTTGAGTCTGACTTGCAACAGTTGGACCACTTCAAGATACTTTACAGGTTCAGCAGTGGCGTCACACTCCAGTGGCTGCCCTTCAGGTCAGCGCCTTGGAAACGCCGCGTTCAGGGTTGCAATTATATAGTTCCCTTAGGCTCAATTTAGGCAAGTGCCGTGGACTAAATGCTTCAGAGTTCACTCAGGCACAATTCAGGAAAGTGCCACGGGCTTAGTAGCAATCAGGTTCACCAGTGCAATCCAGTTGGCCACACTGTGGACAAATGTTACCCACTCACAGCTTCAGAGTCCATTTGCGTACATATCAAGTAAGTACCACAGACTTAGGAACAGTTTGCTTGGTGGCACAATCCACTTGGGTGCATTTTGGGTAAACATAGTGGACTTTCTGCATTAGCAAGTGTGACAGCCTCAGATCGGGGAGAAAAGTGATCAAGCTCTCATGAGTCTCTGGGGGAAGGACCCTTAGCTCCAGAGTCTACCCCTTCTTATCCATGCTGGCTCTCAGCTCTTCCTGCAGGGCTGGCTGATTCCTTACCTGTTCTCTCAGACATGGTACTTCCATTCACTTCAGGACAGGAAGAAAGGTTTTCCTTCGGCTCAAACTCCAGTTGATATCATCTCTCCTCTGGGCAACAGACAACAGCGACGGTTGCAAAGTATTGCTCTGGGTACTCTGCAGAGCACTCCCTCCATGGTCAGAGAGAACCTGGAACGGAAACTACAGCGGGTCAACAGCTCCCACTTTTGTACAGGTACTGCAGACAGGGGCAGTGTATTTTCTATTTGCGACTTCAGAACAAGTTTAGGTTGGTTCTCCTTTCATGTGTCCTTCTCAGGCTGTCTCCCAGACTCAGCCTTTGTTTAGAGTGATGCATCTCATGCCAGGGTTGTCTCCAGTGCCTAATTTGAAAAATAATGAGTGCTGGTCCCCAAAACTCTGCTCAAAACCCCATGGCTGGCGCGATTAAATATTAACAACGCAAATACTATGGCTGTGTAGTCTGTGTAGTCGATAAACCCACCCCATGTCTTGTAACTCCACAACCACACATGCCCTGATCTTTCTTCTTTCATCTTTGAGTGTTTTCCCTCTCATTCTCCTCTCTGTTTAAGGAACTACTGGCTCTAAATAAGCACTGGATGCCTCCAGGCTGGAGCACCCACAACAGAGCCATAAAGCGGTGTGGGCGTTCTGCAAATGGCTAGCAACAGCCACACTGAAAGTGATCAGGAAGAAATACAAAAGGTTAGCCTCAACTAGAAGACCCTTCACACTGTACACAACAGAGACTGCAATCCCACCCTTCTCGCCCACCATATATGAAATGACAGTGCTCGGTAAGATTAATCATCAACGCTCTTCAGCAAAATGGCCAAATCAAATTTCTAAGGACAGCACTGTCTCCTCTTCTCCTAATTGAGTGTCTAGGTCCACTCCCTTCAGTCTTAGGAATGTCAGCAATACTCTTCCATTGTCTGGAAAAACAACCTCGCCTCCATCTTGTGAACATGATCAGACCAAGGGATTCCAAAATGGAACCTGCAGGGCAGGCCTAGTCCACTCTGGTTTACTCACACACCGCCGATGGGTATGCTGCACAGATCACAAACATCCATATAAGCCTACATGTGTGGAGATGTTAGTGCTAGAATTCCGGTTAGCCTGTAAAAGGGGATGTTTACATGAGGGAACCAGTAGGCTCTCCCTCTCGTGAAACAGGTAAAATGATCTGGTGACGACTACTGATTGACAATAACAT
Source organism: Lissotriton vulgaris (assembly GCF_964263255.1). Taxonomy (NCBI): domain Eukaryota; kingdom Metazoa; phylum Chordata; class Amphibia; order Caudata; family Salamandridae; genus Lissotriton; species Lissotriton vulgaris. The sequence goes on along the minus strand of NC_141685.1, from coordinate 1,670,798,206 downwards.
GGTTTGGTGCCACCACTACTGTACATGCTAACGTCTGATAGGAACAATGGTCCACTGTCAGAAAGTAGAGTGTGTTTGGTGCGCCCTCCAAGCCCCTGGCCTCACTCACATCAAGGGTCAGGCTGAGGTATCCACACAAATGCTAGGTTAGTGTGAGGGTGGAATGAGAATCCAGAAACCAGGGTACCGGATAGTTACACACAGTAGTGCTCTAAGGGCACGAGACACAATAGTACATCATGCAGGGGACATACCCATCCCAACACATTGTCTTTCTGCTGCATTTGATAAAGACTATGACTAGACTTATCCATAAATAATAAACAAAATGTCAAGAACTGCTTGAAACCAGTTCCAGAGTGGGGCTCCTGGAAATCACACCCATTTCAGCAAAATCTGTTGAAATGAGTCCTGCAAAATGTAAACATTACAAAAAAAGAGAATGGCTGAGAGCACAACACTTTCTGGACAGATGCCTTCCTCAGTTTTTCAGAATTCTAAGTGAGAAGTGCCACGACCTACACACCATTGTGAGCAAAAATATTTTACCTCCAGGACTGGGGTCTTCGATTGCTGGTTGCCAGGTTGAGAACTGAATCTGATATCCTGCATCCTGCTAGAAGCGCTGGTTAGATTTGCCTTGAATGAAGGAACCCACTTGCTGCGGAGAAAGGGAAACTCAAGGGTGCCCTAGAAGAGTGAACCTCAAAACTCAGTTTCCCAGAGTGAAGGGACTGTGCAGGAAGGACTAGAAATCACCTTCATCAAATGCTGTGTGAGTGCTGGAGGAAAGGGCCATCCTTTTAAGTACCATAGTAAGATAATTTCACTCTAATACCCAGCATGTGCCCCTTAGTCGCCCATAATGGGACCTTGAGCTTGTTCAGTTCTCCCTCCTGGCAAGCAGGTGATTATTGGGGTTGCTAGGCAATGCCAAGCTGAGTGAACCCCCACAAGCTGCTTGAAAATCCACACAGCAGTTGCATGAATATTTGATTTTGAACTGAAGTCCCCTTTCAGAAGAGCATGTCAGTCAGTCAAGTTTCTTTATTCAGTTTAAAACAGACAATAAAACCACAAATATAAAGTACACGTCAGTCTTAAAAAAACAATCATGTTTAATAAAATCACCATGCACAAAATTGCTCCATATCCAGCCATGCATGGTCACGTGAATTTTAAAATAAACAGCATGTTAAAATCAAAAAAATACATTTCAGATGTTGAACTTATCCTGGGTCCTTGACATACCTTACTATACATAAAGTGTCTACGTGCATACAATGATTAGAGCATACCATCAAAATATAGTATACAAGAAAAACTTCCCCAAAGTAGTAATAAAGAATAGGCCATCAACCAACTCGCCTTCTAGTAACTAAATACACATAATGCTAAGTTTAATTCTCCGTTCATTTCCCAACTTGTCGGCGCTGCTTTACTACAGAGGCAATACATCTATAAATTGTGTGACAGAACACATCGGTTTGGAGCAGTTGAAGATACTTCAGGGATGCCTTGCACTCTCTAATGTGAAGATTCCTCAATAAGGGTCTTAAAATGCGTGTCCTCGAGTCTTTATATAGCTCACGGAAAACAAACAGGTGCAACTGGGATTGAGAAGATGTTGAGTTGCATGGGCATTGTATCAGATCTCTATTGGTATAAAGATCTGAGGGGTAAGATTCCAAATGGTGAACCATACCAAGTCTAAATCTTTTTTTTTATCTGACAACCTGGCATCTGGGCTAGATATACTTCTATATTGAGGGTTGTGAACTGCTGGAGATATGCTTCAACTGAGGAGGATGTATTTTCAGCACTGGAGATGTTAACCTTGTTCACTGAGTAATGAGAGAACGCACCCTGGGGTGCCCCCGCATTAATGACCAAAGGCTTCTCTTATAGGGCTTGAAGTGAGGTGCTTTGGATAATAGAGACTGTGAATTCAACAATACTAAGGTCAGCGGATGAAGTATTGGTCTTCGGAGTGCCTCAATCACTTACATTCTCCGCTTGAAACCACTTTACTCTGCAGTATCTCACCATGGTAGACACTTACGCACTTTTTCTTCAGACACCTTTGTGAATTCCCTCCTTCTGCATCTTTTGCCTGTTTAGCACTGTCTTTCCACTCTCTCTTTCGGCACATTCATCCTTTCATATCCTCAACTTTACCATTCCACAAAATTCACACATTTCACCCACTCACCTGTATTTCTTTTTCATTTAGGGCGGTCAATAGTTGGAAAGCTGTGTGCCTCTTTCACACACTTCCCCATAGAAACACAATTACAATCGGCACATAAGTGATCATCGCTCTTTTAGCTCTGCAGAGGGGCCATGGATTGAATAAGCATGTACCCTGAACACCTTTATGATCCAGTAATGACAACGAGTAACTCACGCTGCCTTCCGCCTCAGTTCCTGAGCTCTCAATCTTGGTCCCATCATAAACACACACCCTCATTTTAAATTACCTAGGCCCCTGGAGGTGACTCAGATCACCGTACGCACTATTCAAGCGGTATATGTTGCAAGAAAAGGAGCAAAACCACTGGAAAAATCAAATAATCTTAGGGAAGGAAACACAAAGTAAACATGTGAAATGTAAACAGGGACTGCATTGCTGACATTGATTAGGGTAATGATACAGCCAGTCTATATTGCCCCGGTTACTTACCGGTAATCTTCATTACTCCGAGTCCATGTCTTCCTCGCCACAGTAATCACATATGAGCCTCCGGCTCCACACAGAACTCCAAGTACAAAAACAGCGTTCTAGTCTCCCTCTCCCTCCTCCAAGATGGCCCCCAGTGGCTCCAGCCAATCCCATAAAGGGATACAGAAGCACCAACACGACCTGAAGAACCAAGTCGCAGACATGAAGCCACCACCAGGGCCGGGAGGGAAGGGAAACTATACTGTGGCGAGGAAGACATGGACTCGGAGTAATGAAGATTACCGGTAAGTAACCGGGGCATTACCTCCTCATCCTGTCTTCCTCGCCACAGTAATCACATATGAGCCGATACCAAAGCAATCAGCTTCATGTAAGGAAATAGACCACACCAGGAGTGTAGCGAAAACATATTTTAATATGCAGAGGTATAGTAACAAAAAGGAAAACCTCTCAAGGAACCCCCACTGACAAAACAGAAGAGGCAAAAGAAACAGAACCCCCACCCCCAACCTGGAGGCGGTAATGGGACATGAAGGCATGCGAGGAAGACCACGTAGCAGCCCTGCAAACATCCTCCATGGACACCCCTTTGAAAGAAGCCCAGGATACAGCAACAGACCTGGTGGAACGACCCTGAACAGGAAGGGAGGGGACCTCAGAAACCGAAGCATATGCCAACATAAAGGCCTCCTTAATCCAACGACTGATCGTGGAGAGGGAGGGTTTTCAGTCTCCGACGTGACAAACCAAAATTGACAAACAAGTTGTCCACCTTACAAAAACAAGACGTGCGTGACAAGTAAATCAAGAATGCACGACGATCATCCAAGAGGTGCAAAAGGGATTCCTCATCCGAGGAAGGATCAGGACAAAGAACCGGAAGAACCACCTCAGCAGACCGGTGAAAATAAGAATCCACCTTAGGAACAAACGTAGGATGAGGGCGCAAGACTACACGGTCCGCCAAAACCAACAAAAACGGGGCAGAACGAAGTAAAACACCCAACTCACCCATACGCCTGGCAGAAGCAATCGCCACAAGAAACACTACCTTGAGTGTCCAAAACCTCAAGTCCACCGACTCCAACGGCCCAAAAGGAGCCAATTGCAAGGAAGGCAAAACCAAAGGAAGGTCCCAAGGAGGAGGACACATGATAGGACGGGGGCGTTGGAAAGAAAGGGACTTAAAAAGTCTAGCAACCAATGGAGAAATTGAAACCAAAGGTAGGACATGAAATGCCCGAATGGCGGCCCATTGAGCCCGAAGAGTCGAAATGGCCAAGCCCAACACAAACCATCATACAGAAATTCCAGAATGCAAGCCGGATCCAAAGAATCCAATGAAAGCCCACGACTCACAAAGTGCATAGAAAAACAACACTAGCACAACACTACTACCCCCAAACTCAATACCAAAAGGGCAGAAGGGGACAGCTCAAGCAGGATCCCAGCCCCACTCACCTGACCACCAGGTAACACAGCACTCGGAGAAGTGCAGAAAAAAAGAACAGGTCGTGTTGGTGCTTCTGTATCCCTTTATGGGATTGGCTGGAGCCACTGGGGGCCATCTTGGAGGAGGGAGAGGGAGACTAGAACGCTGTTTTTGTACTTGGAGTTCTGTGTGGAGCCGGAGGCTCATATGTGATTACTGTGGCGAGGAAGACAGGACGAGGAAGTAATGGCCTGTGTGTAAAGAAACGGGATGATGTGTTGACATGACGTGTCTGAGTATGCATCGGCAGAGAGAACATGTTGTAGAATGTTTGGTGTTTATATTCTGTGAGAATGGGATTATGCAGGAAATGTTGGTGTCTGTGTCCTGGATGAAGCCTGAGTTGATTACAGCTGAAGGGAGATTCAAGCCCTAACAGGTGCCGTCAAGCTGTGACCATGAAATGAACAATGTACCTCCTACCTGCCAGACTAACTTCAGGCTCTTTTGATAAGATCATGCCCTTCAACTACAATAAACACCTTAGAGGTTTTTACAGTCATTGTTAAGAAATTGGTTAAAGTTTCTGCCTGTAAAGTTAAGGACTTAAATAAAGGAGCCAAGAGGAACCTGTTTCAAGGACAGTTTATATTTACTGCCAGAACTGAGAGCCAGCAGGACCTGCCCCACTTAAAGCCCTTCCTTTTCTCTCTGGACCCTTCAGAGTAAATGTAAATGTAAATTGATACTTGTATAGCCCACTACTCACCCGCAAGGGTCTCAAGGCGTTTGTACGAATACCGTTATGGAACCCATCCTGGCTTTCCCCGGGAGGCGTCCACTCCTGGGCACCCCCAAGGTGAAGGCCAGGCATCCTTAGCGTTGTGGGGGCCGTTGTGGAGATTAAGCAAGCTATTGCCCAGAGTTGCAGAGTGGGACTCCATGATTGGAATAGGCACCAAGGCGAGAATTATCAGGTTCGTGGAATTTTGAGCCCAAGACCCGCCGAGGCGGGGAATTGAACCCTGGTCCCGGGCTAGACCTCTGCATCAGGGTCTGCTGCTCTAATCATTGAGTCACACCAACTCCAGACCAATCTACTGCCATGGCTTTACCTTTGTGCTTTCTTTACCCTTCTATCTTTAGTTATATCTCCTTCTACTTTTAGGTACTTCTCCTACACCACTGGTGGTAAGGCAACTTATTTTATTGCAAAGGTAAGTAACATATTATTTAAGAAACCCGCAGGGTTATTCTGATCACTCCAGAGACACTCTTCTCTTGGATCCCTGATTTGACTCTTCCCTTTCTTTGCTTGGGGGACACTCTCCTGGCTGTTGTTGGTGAGTGCATGTACTGCTGCATCCAGCACACCATGTCGCTCTGCTCTTTGGTGACTGCCTTATCTGGTAGTAAGTCAATCCTACAGTCAGAGGGGTGCGACCAGTGCGGCCGCACTAGGTTCTGACCTATAGTGGGGCACTGACCTTAAGGAGGGGCGCTGGGTTTAGCAATATGGTATGATTTAAAAGCACCTGCTGCTGAGTTCCTTGTGCATCCAGCTTTCAGGCAACAATAAAAATGTTAAGATAACTCTTGTGATTGACGTTCCAGCTAGAGAGAGAGAGAGATCGGAGTCTTGTACAGTGGCAGTTTTGACTCGCCATAACGTAGTGCAGAGGGTTATTGTGCCTGCTGCAAAGAATAGATCTGTATTTTATGTGAATAGCTGAGTGGATTAGTAAAGCCACCCTTTACCAGCGCTTTAAAACAAATAAAATGTATGTGAGAGAGGGGCTATGGAGAGATTAGGGGCACTTTTGCTGGGTGGCAGTGTGGAATTCCGAAGAAGTGGTCATATGGCAGGGGCCAGAAAAGATTATTGTGCTGGACGCCACTAGCGCTACAGCAGGCCCGGCCTCCATTATGGCGTCCTAGCATCGGATGCGTGCTGGGCCTTTCATGTTTGTTCCTAGATTAAATATCGTGCTATTGTAAGGGATTACATTCTTCGGCTATAATCTTCATTTACAGCTAGAATGTCCATTGTAGGTCCAGAAGCGCTAAAATCACATGACCACCACATTAGGGCTTTGTAACAAATCACGGCACTTTTAAAATTGACCGGCACTTGTATCGATTTCCGAATCTTGACTACAAACATATAGGAGGAGGCGTAAAGGTAAGAATAGCACATCTATACTTCACTATATATGATTACCTTGAGGATATGTTGGGGTCGAGAAATCTGTAGGTCGAATTTTTTTACCCTGACATTTTTAGCAGGTATCCAAAAAATCTGGAATGGATCAAGCATTTCTATGACTACTTTGGACAGTCCTGGAGCAACACCCTCTGTCGTGTTTTTATGCTGTACTGAGTCATGTAAATTTCTAAGGTGAGGTGACCACATTCAGAAGAAAGCTTGCTTGTAAACACCGCATACATTCTTCACACATCGCTTTTCCAGACATAAATTACTGGGCAAGACGCAACGGGTTAATACGTCTTCTGCAGAAGAGTATATACCACCCGTGGTTTCATATTCTGACAACTGTCTTTTGGCACCTGTTTGTAGTAAGGGTGAAACGGCATGAGTCAAGGAATAGACTGCCCAGGACGAGTGCAGATAGCCCAGTTGTGTACCTGTAAAGGCCCTGCCATCAACCCACAATCAAACTAAATCGATACCTTGAAAAAATGTTGGCTTTGTCTAATTCACTTTTCAATTTTGGAACAGAAGTAACAATTAATTAAAAGGCTCTTGAGAAGTAAAAAGGACAACGCGGCTGCTCTGCAGCACGCGCACCGCGCCACCTAGGCCGTCGTCAGCTAAAGCGAGGGATCCCAGCCCGTCTAATTGGCAAGTATGCGCGAGAAGCAATTATGTGGGCGCCGGGCGCGCGCGCGCCGCTGTCGAGACCGGAGTGTTTGTGAAATCCCCACGCAGCCTAATTAGCGGCAACGGCTTTCGAATTCAGAAAGACAGCTACTTTTATAATGTGCCCCATTTGGTATAATTAGTCCTGTTAGCCTAACTGCTGTCACAATGAGCTATCGACTTCGGAGTCCTCAAGTTCCCGAATGAAGTTGAGACTTGAAGAAGTAGATAGTGCTCTACATGGCTACACCATTGGACGCAGTGAGTACCACATGTGATTGGTAGACTAGGAGAAGACCCCCAACCAAGGCACTGCTGCCGCATTCTATACTAAGTGTAGTCTGCTAAGTTTCAACAGGTCAACCAATGAAGGCAGGGCTAACACTTAAACAAATGAAGCTGAGCTATCCTTAGAGCCAATACAAGAAAGTCAAAGTAGCAATAAATAAAGATATTGGTCCGATCCAATATATTATGACCAACAGTCAATTCTATTGCAGGACAGGAGGCTCCGATTATGCTAGTCTCATTTCTTTATTTAGAAATGCCCAGCAGCCATGTAAAAACTACAATACCCAGAAACACTTGGGTAACAACCATAGAGTCTGTAATATAAATAGCCATGAAGACAATCCCACTTCCTCTTTCTTTGCTGCTCCGCAGCCAGATAAGTGCTTTCTCTCTTATTGTGTTTACTATTTGACTTATTTGCGATATTTCATTAGCGTTATGCTCGCGCTGTCTGCCGCGTTGTGTTGCGCTTGGTTTCGCGCCTTTGCTGGGTTCGATTCGTACCTGTTGCCGCTTCACTTCTTTCATTGCGGTGCTCGCGGCAGGGAGCGTATGTCACCTCCCGGGATCAGGGCGCGTGTCGCCTGTGTCCCGTTACTGTGGAGAGGAACCTGAGGGGTAGAGCAGCCTTGCGCGCGTCTAGCGCGAGCTGCTCCCTGTTTGTGAGGCACGCCGGTCACCGCGCATGCGTGGAACACATTCCTTTCGTTCTTCAAATTCCTCTCAGAACGGAGCCGGCAGAGAGTTCGTCTTCAGGACGTACACGCCCACGGCCTCACAGCTGTACCCCGCTGACACCGGAGCTTGTGAAAAGGTCCCAGGTGAACAATTAGCATAGGCTTTGCCTAGAGTGAGGTTTTTTTGTTGGCAGCAAGCCCTCCCTCCACCCTCTAACATTATTTTGGTGCAGTTTTGACTGCTTTGTCTTGCTTGCTGCTGGGTTTTTCCACTCCCCCAGACTTTTGCCACTGGCAAACCGGATTTACAGTCACTAAGTGGGCATTATTTCCACACTACCTGTGTATCATGAGTGAGTCATATTACTACGATGAGGAAGGTGACTATGAGGAGGAAGGGTCTGAGTTCCTGGAACAGGACTTGGTGGAGGCTCTTGACAAGGGGGTACAACACTCCATGAATAAGGCGCTTGTTCACGCAATAACGCCCCTAAATGCCATTTAACCAAATATGCGCAACAGCAAGGTTGGGTGCCTGCGTCTAAGAAATCCACGACATCTCCAGGCAACCCACATGCCTCTGACTTTCGCAGGTTAGCTCAAACTTTATCCTCTTCTAAATCCAAATCCTTTGCAGATGAAGCGGACAGTGATGACCAACGCTCATCTTCATCCTCTGAGATTACTCCTCCTCCGCCAAAAAAGAGGAAGTGCAAGGAGCATTTCGTGGATGCCCCGACTCATCCTCCTGTGCTAACTTTTGAGCCTGCTGACATTGTGCATCCGCATTCCACTACATGGCTCCCTTCCCCTGCTGTGGCGGAGTATGTACAGCACCATATTCGTCAACCATTTGAAAAAGAGGTTCGTGCACGTCTGCACTCAGAGTGTTCGAGACCTGATTTGGCAGATAATCTAGTGGACACACCAGAGGTGGATCCCACCATGGTGACATACTTGAAGAAATTTGCGAAGGACCCTAAGAAGGGTTTGGATCGGTCCTGGCGTGATTGCCAGGATAAGGTTTTTGGGGCCCCTTACCAAAATTTTGGATCTCTTCCATGGTAGACCCCGATGAGTTAATTGAATGGGCGCAGTGGGCGATTTGCCAATTAGGAAACGCCAACTGCGCGCTCTCTAGTGAGAGGCGTAGGTCTATCCTCCTCAAGCTCGACCCTAAACTGGCAGAGCTTTCTGCATCGGAGTCGGGGGCTGCAGCTCAAGGCCTGCTTTTCGGTCAGACTTTTTTGAAGGAGCTGACACAATTTGTAAGTACTTTTAGCAGCATTGATAAAGCCCAGGCCTCACTGAAACGAGTCATGCGCCCGGTTTTCAACAGGGCCGGACGAAACAGGGGACGCTCGTCCGGCCGTGGTCAACAACCACCCAATCAGAGAGGGTATCAGTCCCATAGAGGAGGACAGCAGGATTCCGGCTACTCCCAGCGCTCCAATTTCTACCCGTCCAGAAAGGGCCGTGGCCAATATAAGAAAGGACGCTCCAGTGGCAACTCCGGCGGATATCAAGATTCCGCCACTTCAGGTGAGCTTAATTCCTGCATGCAGTGTTGTTCTGGGGGGCAGGATTCGCCATTTCCTAGACAATTGGCGCTTGATCTCCACCGATGCATGGGTGCTGGAGACTGTTCAGGGGTACAAAATCAAGTTTTATCAGCCCCTAAGTCAGTCCCATCCTCCATTTCCCCTTTGTTTTTCAAAACGAAATCAAGAGTTTATCACAGAGGAACTCAAGTCACTTGTATTGAAAGGGGCGATTGTGCCGACCGTGCGTCATCCACAGGGGTTCGTCAGCACAGGCTTCCTTGTGGAAAAGAAGAGGGGAGGATCGAGGTTAGTACTCAATCAACGGGGGAGTGGCCTACGCCACTTCAAGATGGAGGGGATCCATCTGTTGAGGGATCTTCTACGGGAACGGGATTGGATGGTTCGTCTGGATCTCAAAGACGCTTACCTGTCTGTTCCGATCTTCCGTCCGCATCGCCGCTTCCTTCAGTTTCACTGGCTGGGGACTTGGTACCAGTATCAGGTTTTACCCTTCGGCCTTTCGTCAGCACCTTGGTGCTTCACGAAACTGTTGAGGCCGGTTGTGGAGTCACTTCGCAGTTGAGGGGTTGGACTGATCATTTATTTGGACGACATCCTCCTTCTGGCGGATTGTCCGGTCAAGCTAATGTCTCATCTGGAGTGGACCATCGAGCTTCTCCAATCCCTCGGATTTCTAGTGAATGCTCCCAAATCTGTGCTACATCCCACTCAGGTGATCGATTTCTTGGGATTCAGGGTCAACTCCCTCACATGTCAACTTCTTTTGCCCAATCAGAAGATTCGGTACATCAAAAGGGAATTGGCTTCCGTTATCTCGAGTCAGACTGTGTCATTGAGATTGTTAGCACGAGTTGTCGGTCTCTTAGCTTCTTCTCTGCAGGCGATCTTCCCAGCTCCGCTGCATTACAGAGCGTTGCAGCATCTGAAGATTCGTCATCTTCAGAACGGTCTCCGATATTCGGATCAGATTCCTCTATCGGAGGAAGCAAAGTCGGAGATGCAATGGTGGTTGGATCATATGGAGGCTTGGAACGGACAAGCCCTCTTCGGATCCACGCCGGAAGTGGTGATCGAATCGGATGCCAGTCGTTGGGGCTGGGGGGCCCGCTGCGGTCCGGTCTCGACGGGAGGTCGTTGGTCTCCCCAGGAACTCTCTCTCCACATCAACTGTTTGGAGTTGCTGGCGGGTTCCTTCCCGATCCGTTGCCTTTCACCTCTTCAGTCCAACTGCTGCATACTTCTCCGGATGGACAATGTATCAGCAGTCCGGTACATCAAAAAATTGGGGGGGACTCGGTCGAAGGTACTGGCGGAGATTGTCAAGGAGTTTTGGCATTATTGTCTGCAACACAGGATCACGGTTATTGCGAAGTACCTTCCTGGATGCCACAATCTTGTGGCGGATTGTAACTCGAGGTATCTGAAGAACTTCAGCGACTGGAGGCTCCATCCTCGTGTGTTCCGCCAACTCATTCGGGCTTGGGACCTTTGTCAGATCGATCTCTTTGCGTCCCGCCTCAACACCCAACTCCCACAGGTCTTCAGTTGGAGGCCGGATCCGGAAGCTCTAGCCACGGATGCTTTTCTTCAGCCGTGGCCGGGATCCCTGTGTTATGTGTTTCCCCCGTTCATGATGATCCCCAGGGTTCTAGCTTACACGAAACGCTACCAGACGGAGTTGATTCTGATTGCTCCTCTGTGGAGGGCTCAGCCGTGGTTCCCAGTTCTCCTGGAAATGGCTTGTGCAGTGCCGTTCATTCTTCCTCGGACGTGGAATCTCCTACTAGATCCGCTTCAGAATCCGCATCCCCTGATTCAGTCAGGCTCTCTCCTTCTTCTGGCGTGGCGGATTTCGGGGAACGTTGGGCAGTCCCAGGCCTTTCTGCAGACGCTGCCAGATTCCTCAGTAACGCCTGGGCCCCTGGTACTCACAAACGTTACAGAGGCTCATGGAAACGTTGGACTGATTGGTGTGTTCAACGGCAAGTTGATCCAACATCAGCTGATGTCTCTTTAATGGTCAATTTTTTGGCATCTTTGTCTTCTTCTGGTTTGGCGTATCGCACGGTGAACAATTTCCATTCTGCTATTTCTGCGGGTCACCTTCCGGTGGACGGTAAACCAGTCGGGGAACATCCTTTAGTGGCTAAAGTTCTCAAAGGTATTCGCCTAGCCACCCCTCCACGTCCCAAATATGTTTCATTGTGGGACGTGTCTATTGTTTTGCGTTTTTTAGAGACTTGGCCGCTCAATTCTTGTTGTCCCGAACACAACTGTCGGCCAAGCTTACTATGTTGTTTTGTTTGCTTTCCTGCAAGCGGGTGTCAGATGTCCGGGCTTTAGATCTAGCCGGGCGTAGTTTTACCCCTGAGGGCGTCACGTTTCGTCTCTCCAGACGTACCAAGACCAATACCACGGTTATTTCTTACCCATCTTTTCCTGCGCATCCAACACTTTGTGTTGTCCAGTGCCTTAAGGATTATGAAGTAAGTACATCTCGTTTTCGCTCTGATATGCAAGGTCAATTATTGATTGCTTTGCAGAAGCCCTTTTGCCCCGTTACCCCGGCTACGTTGGCTAGATGGGTACGGTAGTATCACAAAACAAATGCCAGTACTGCCAAATATTTCTGAGGTCTTATTTCATTCTATACATATGAACAAAACAATATGCAAGAGAAATTCTAATCATAGAGCCAATCACTTCGAATTTGCATTTTATTTACACTTTTCTTCTTTCATATATTTTTTAAGCATTTCTATATTTCAACAAGACTTTTTTTTTAAGTGAAGCACATTACAAAAACAAACATAAAAGTACTTTTTTCCTTTAAATCTCATTCATACTCATTCATACTGAAAGACATTTCATTCATACTCAAAACATTCCTTCAACTAACAGTCTAAAACAACATACACTTTTTTACAGTTTATATACAATTCATGAATAAGAAACCATAGAATCTCATTTGTAAGTATAAATCCCTGTAGTCAAAGATTTGTTCAAATTTCTTGTTCAACTAGACTGTTAGTTGAAGGAATGTTTTGAGTATGAATGAAATGTCTTTCAGTATGAATGAGTATGAATGAGATTTAAAGGAAAAAAGTACTTTTATGTTTGTTTTTGTAATGTGCTTCACTTAAAAAAAAGTCTTGTTGAAATATAGAAATGCTTAAAAAATATATGAAAGAAGAAAAGCGTAAATAAAATGCAAATTCGAAGTGATTGACTCTATGATTAGAATTTCTCTTGCATATTGTTTTGTTCATATGTATAGAATGAAATAAGACCTCAGAAATATTTGGCAGTACTGGCATTTGTTTTGTGATACTATTTAAGGCAGGGTTTGGCCTTACTGCTTGGGAACCCATACCCAGTGGTGATCTTTAGATGGGTACGGTGGCTCATGGCGGAAGCTGGCATTGATGTGTCTGTATTTGGGGCTCATTCTGCGCGAGGTGCCATGGACTCTAAGGCCTTCTCTTTGGGAGTTACTTTGTTTGATATTATGAAGGCCGCTGACTGGTCATCTGACTGTTTTCAAGACTTTTTACTTTAAGCCTATTGATAATGTTGCTTCTGTGGTGGTGGATAAGCTTTAAACAAGCATAATCGGAGCCTCCTGTCCTGCAATAGAATTCCAAATTTGCAAACATTTGTGACAATAATTTTCAATTCTATTAAGGACGAGGAGGCGAGGATTATCCCGCCTGTTGTATGTATATTATTGTTACTGATCAATGTTCAGGACTTGATTCATGTTGAACTGTTCCTATTGATTGTTTTTCTACCCACTCTTCTTTGACATGTTCCTGTGTATACCGGATGTGTATTACGGCTCTGTGTCTCTTTTCAGGATCTGATCCCAAGTGACGTCTCTACAGTGCGACGTGGATGTTCCTGCCTTCTTCTTTGAGGATTGAGCCTCCTGTTTTTCCTTCGGCAGTTGCAGTGCTGAACTTTCCTTCGTTGCCCTGGATTGGGGTTTGCTGTCTCTGCATTGACTTTCCATGTTCTATTTTCTGGTATCCTTGAATGACTTCTCACCAAAGAAAGAGGAAGTGGGATTGTCTTCATGGCTATTTATATTACAGACTCTATGGTTGTTACCCAAGTGTTTCTGGGTATTGTAGTTTTTGCATGGCTGCTGGGCATTTCTAAATAAAGAAATGAGACTAGCATTATCCTCGCCTCCTCGTCCTTAATAGAATTGAAAATTCTTGTCACAAATTTTTGCAAATTTTGAATTTGTCAATGTTAGGCTATTGACATGTTTTAGTGGATCTGAGAAAGGTTAATAGGGCTACTGAGAGGGCTCTTTAAAAAGGCGAATGAGTGATTTGACGCCAAAAAGCAGTATTTACAGACTACAATACAAAGCAGTTTAAAGTCTGTTTTTATAAAATTGCTTCAAGACAACTACCCTTTTTGCCAATTGTCCCAAAAATCATATGATAAAATGACAATGAGTTTATGAAATATTTTTAATTCCATCTTCACCAAGCATTTACAATGCAACAGTCTAGCCTTTGCAAAAGTTAGAGCTATTGGCATTGTAAATGACAACATTTTTATTTATGTGTTGGTTTTGAAAACAGATAAATAAATGGCATTGTGATTTACAATGCCAATAGCTTAAGCTCTCGCAAATGCGAGACCTATTGCATTTGCAATGCAATAGGTCGCGTATTTACGCAAGTTTGAGCTATTGACATTGCAAATAACAATGCGTTTTATTTATGTTTCAAAAACACACACACACACAGCCACACACACACATAACCACACACACACAGAGCCACACAGACACACATACACAGAGCTACACACACACACAGAGCCACACACAGAGCCAGACACACACACACAACACCAAGCCACCACCTTTCTTTGACAGTGACTGTTGCACTCTAATTTTCTGGTGGAAGGGCTCTCTCAAACAGTGGTCTAGCCTCGTCAGCGCCGGCGATGCTTGTCTTCACCTTGGAGATGCCCAGGAGGGACCATCTCACAGGGAAAGTCAGGATGGGTTCCCCAGCGGTATAAAGCGCCGGGACGCACCTTTGCTGGGGCAGCTGTGCGCTTTACAAGTATATGACATTTAACATTTAACTTTTTTTTCCAGAAACAAAGTTCTGGTTAGATTCTGTGGCGGGGCTTGTGTGGAGCGTCACTGCACGACAATGGAGGGCGCAGCATACTACGTGAAATATAAACAGGACTAGGCAGTCTACGCTGATATTGCCCCCTAATAAACAAGTCAATTCGGATAAGGAGTGTTGATAGTGCAACAGATCATTGTGGTGCTGTTTTTACAGAATATAAAATGATGTTAAAGTCAAAATCTCACACAAGTTTTGGTTTTGAAGTTACAATGTTTCACATTCCTCTGGGGAAAATTTCAGCTGTCCATTTACAAATGGTTTTCAATGGTTCAGCTTGGGGGTGAGCAAGAAAAATATCGATTGGGTAATTAAAAGTGCAAGCGATATAATCAATAAACACTATCAGACACCGACAGGCAGCCACAAGAGGGGGATTAAATCAGTAACCATCAGATGTCAATAACCGGCTACAAACAGCAGCTGAAACCAGGCTCACCCCTGTATCAATTCAGCGGATGTCCAAAGCCTTGTCTGCCAGCAAACAGCCCAGTGGCGACCATTTGTAACTGGGAATTTTCATGAAAGGAAATAGCTCGTCTGATTATTTTATTTAAAATGTATAAACTGTTGATTTGGGCCGAGTTGCCATTTGGCACTTTGCTGCAATTTCTAATTTCAATGTCGTCGGCCGAAGACGTGTCCTGTAGCCAGAGTTTTACATAACTTTTTGGAAGAGGAAAGTGACAGATTACCTGGATGAAGTAAGGGGCATGGCTACCACTGGTGCATCGGGTGCAGTGGCACCGGGGCCCATTGAACCTGGATAATATCTGTATCTACTACCCCAAGCGCAGTCTAAAGGGACATTTTCCTTGCTTGCACCAGGGCCCGCGGCCTCCTTGCTATGCTGCTGCATAAAGTCAGCCCCTTGCACACTCACTCACCTCGGGTGCTGCCAGAGTGTCTCCAAGACATCACCACTTCCGACGCCTCTCTGCTGCTGCTGTCTCACTGCAGAGTTCGTCTTCTGTCGCAGTCTGCATGCAAGCCCTCTCAGTTTTCAGTCTGTCCTAGAGGCACTATCATTCAGTAGTTTTAGCGCCTTGTAAGAGGTATGAAGCGCTATACAAATGCAATAACAATTATAGAGTGCCTCTTTGTTTGTTTAGTATGTTCGACTAATGCAATTTTCATCGAAAGCAGTCGAATTAAGAGAGCTTGTTTCTGTGTCATGGAGTGTGTCTCTTCATGTGACTGCGCCCCCGTCAGAGTCCACGCTGAGAGATTCTGTCCTAAAAACCGTCTTTCGCGCAGGTCTTGCATTCAAAGTTACTTATTTCCCTATTCCTGAGGCGTGAGTGTGCCCCATAGACCTGCACATTCTCTTGCACGTCGCTCGTCTTCTTGGGAGTCTCTTTTAGTGGGTCTCGCAGAGTCTTGTGAACTCTCACCACTGCCGTCCACGCGCAGTCTCTTTAAATGTGTTCACTACTTTAGAGAATGCTTTCTAGGTGCACCGGTCTGTCTCACCGGGTATATCCCCGACACCTCGCTATGTCGCAGTCTCTGCTGGAGTTTCACTTTAGGGGTGCAGTCTAGGCTGCCGTTTCTCTAGGGGAGACTTGTTACATATTGTGAACGCTTCTTCTGGGGCAAGGGTCGTGTCTCTATCCTCAGAGCATTTATTACAGACCGGATGTCTCTTCGCGCCTGTTTAGTCTTGCTAAAATAGTGTTTTCGGAACGTCTCTTTTCTCTGAGATCTTTCTCTGCATCCGGAGTCTGCGGCTGCTTGGGTGCAGTCTTGGTAAAAACATCTCGTCCGTCCTGGAAGCAGATCTTCGGTTCCAGGAATCCATCACCACAAACAAGCAACAAGAAAAAACAAGCGCTCGAAACAAGCACTCGCCATGACATAGCCCCGTCCCTATCAGACTGTCTTCCTGCTGAAGTAAAAGGTTCCTTATCTTCTTTATGGGGAGAAACAGATGGCCCCATAAAGAAGATAAGAAACCTTTTACGCCACCAGTAAGTCAAGTAAGCCAGTCTGAAAAGGACAGGGCTTAAAGAGAAAGAAGAACGTCACTAGGACCTCTTCTCCAATGGCTGGCCACCGTTTAGCATGAACTGTGACGCCAGCCAATGGAAAAGAGGGGCGGGCTTAACCTCGCTAGTGAAACTCACCCTACATCATTAAATCTCGCTAGCTCGACTGCGCATGTGCTCAGTCTTTCGCAGGCCGAGACCTAAAAAGGCTCTGCTGTCTGACTATTGATCAAAGATATGTTTTCAGTCTGAAGAGGGCAAATTCAAAAATAAATACTTTGCAAAATCGGCTGCCAAGAATGGTCGCCTACTCTTCAAACAGTTTCCAGCCTCGTGCTATCCGTGAGAATCTCCCTTTTGGGCAATTCTTACGGATCCACTGCAATTGCTCCAACACTAGGAGATACGATGAGCAGTCTACCGCTTTGACTACTAAGCTAGCAACCCACCAGTATACAAGCAGCATTACGAAGCGTGCAAAAAAGAGGGCTGGCTATGATAACATTGGTGCACTATTGGAAACCCATCCAAAACAGCCTTCAGACAGAATAAGTTGTGTGGCTACCTTTTCCTCTGTTTCCAACAAAGTGAATTAAATATCTCAAAACTCTGGAGTATTCTAAAAAATACTGACAATACACGGAAACTCTAATTTTTATTAACCAGGGTAGGAATATCAGGTGCATGTTAGTCCACACAATAACTGCACCACTGATCCCTACGGCACCCAATACATTATTGGGCCTGCTGTCAGTCAGAGGCCACTACCCATGTGGCCTCGCATGTTGGCAACCAACCAACACATGAATACACTACTGGTTCTTTTGAAGAAAGAACAAAGGTGAGTGTTTCACCTTAAAACACATATTAACGGCTTGAATGACACAATCCAATCACTACAATTCAACCTAACCTTAATCCCCAGCATGAACCCAATGAATGATGCCTATGGGGTACTTCCTATAATCCTTATAGAAATATTATGCACAGTTTCAAAAGACTTTGGGCAGTGGCAGATTGGTATATTTTATGTGGTCTGGGTGGAATAGGATAAAACAATGCCATTATCTCTGTGAATAACATCCACACCACTTATGACACAGAAGTACGATAAGGCTTTTGCAAATTGACTCCTCTAGGCGTCTGAAGACATAAACATAAATATGATTATGCTTTTCCAATGTATTCAATGAGTGACATGGTGTGCAGTCTAAATATCGAGTTTTTTTATCGACTGGACAGAATATCGGCTACAGAATATCGACATGGCAGTAATATCGAGGTAAGTAATATCGATGTTAATTTTATCGATTTTTAAGTGTATTTAAAAATATCGAAGTATAGAATATCAAGTAGTTTATATCGAGTGTAGAAAATATCGAGTTTTTGTATATGTAAACAATATGGAATGTCCAAATATAGGGGCCGATTAGGATGGAGGATTTTCCGCCTCCTCCGGGCCGGCGGAAGCCACCTCCGGCCCGGAGGAGGCGGTAAATCCATTGCGGGCTCACCAAAGACCCACCGCCACATTACGATGGCTGGTGGGTCTTGGTTTCTGTCCGCTGCTTTTCCGCCGCGGTCGGATTACAACCGCGGCGGAAAAGCTCTCATTTGGCTGGCAGTGTCTATCAGACACCGCCGGCCAAATTAGGAAGCATTTGAAAACATGCTTTTCCGCGGCGGTTTTTCCGCCGTGGAAAAGCATGTGTACTTTTGATTTTGGGGGCCCGTTGCGGGCCCCCAGGGTGTTGGTGGGTAGGGGGTGCACATGGGGGGTACCTATGGTACCCCCCAGCATTTACATGCACAATGCGGCAGGCACCGCGCGGTGCCTGCCGCTTTGTGCATGTAAATGTTACACATGCACTTTTAACATTGCGGCGGGTGCTGCTTCAAGCAGCACCTGCCGCAATGTTAAATATCCAGGATGTGACCGCCAGGGTGGCGGTCACATCCTAATCGCACATGAGGGAACGCCGCAGCCCATGCGGACGTTCCCTCATACTCTGGGGTCGCGGACGGACTCAAGTCCGTCCGCGATCCTAATCGACCCCATAGACTGTCCGAATATCTAAAGAGAAAATATCGACTGTTAAAATATAGTTTTGTGGAATGTATAATGTTAAAAATGTTGTACTTTTAATTTTTTTGGGTAAAATTTTGTTTATGTTTGTTATTTAATGTAATAAAGTATGTAAATAATTAAAAAAAATAATATTATGTAGTTACAAAATTATTTAAAAAATTTAGGAGCGGGTTGTGGGTTTTTAGGGGAATAGGGTGGGAAGTGTTTTAATATATATAGAAATAAATTAAAATACATGTATAATAATTGTAAAATTTTGTAAAAATGTATGTTTTAGTAGCGAGTTGTGGGTTATTAGGGGAATAGGGTGGGAAGTGTTTTAAAATATTTATAAATTAAATTTCTAAAATAATTTTAAATAATTTATTTAAATTTAGAAATGTATGGGAAATTCATTTCGAAATTATTGTGAAATTATTTATTGAAATTTAGAAATTAATTTGAAATTCATTTCGAAATTATTGTGAAATTATTTATTGCAATTTAGAAATTATTTTGAAATTAATTGCGAAATTATTTTAAAATTAATAATTTATATTCAGAGAATTATTAGAGAATAATTTTAAAATTTATGTGAAAATGTTTATTTAAATTTAGAAAATAATTTGAAGTTAATTTAGAAAATAAATAGATTTATTTTTAGAAATGTAGATATTTTTAAGAAAATAATTAGGAGATAAAATTTAAATTCTTCCTTCAAATTTAGATATATGTTAGAAAATAAAATCGAAAATAATTCGAAAATATTATTTTAAATTTGGATATTTATTTGAAATTAATTTCTAATTTAATTTTAAATAGTTTATTTAAATGTAGAACTTTTTTATCACTAATTTCAAAATTAATGAAAAATCATGTTTTTTAAATTTATAAAATAAAATGAAAATAATTTAGAAAATGTTTAAAAATATTAAATGTAAATTTGTAATAAGATTTCAAATGTTATATTGTATGACATCTTTGTAAGTTATATGTTTTTAGTGTCCAGTATCTTTAATGGTTTTTTTTTGGTGGAGTGGGAATAGTAATTTGTAAGGAGTGAATGTCCAGTATCTTTTCTTACTTTATAATTTGTGGAGTGGGAATAGTAATTTATATGGGTTTACTGACCAGCACCTTCCCTGAGTTAATACTTTGTGGAGTGGGAATAGTAATTTATATGGGTATACTGTCCAGCACCTTCCCTGACTTTATACTTGGTGGAGTGGGAATAGTAATTTATATGGGTTTACTGTCTAGCGCCTTCCTTGAGTTTATACTTGGTGGAGTGGGAATAGTAATTTATATGGGTTT
The DNA here is from genome assembly GCF_964263255.1 of Lissotriton vulgaris. NCBI lineage: Eukaryota > Metazoa > Chordata > Amphibia > Caudata > Salamandridae > Lissotriton > Lissotriton vulgaris. The sequence goes on along the minus strand of NC_141685.1, from coordinate 1,670,778,145 downwards.
ACTGTCCAGCACCTCCCTGACTTTATACTTGATGGAGTGGGAATAGTAATTTATATGGTTTACTGACCAGCACCTTCCCTAAGTTATTACTTTGTGGAGTGGGAATAGTAATTTATATGGGTATACTGTCCAGCATCTTCCTTGAGTTTATACTTGGTGGAGTGGGAACAGTAATTTATAAGGGTTTACTGTCCAGCACCTTCCCTGACTTTATACTTGGTGGAGTGGGAATAGTAATTTATATGGGTTTACAGACCAGCACCTTCCCTGAGTTATTACTTTGTGGAGTGGGAATAGTAATGTATATGGGTTTACTGTCCAGCGACTTCCTTGAGTTTATACTTGGTGGAGTGGGAATAGTAATTTATATGGGCTTACTGACCAGCACCTTCCCATACTTTATACTTGGTGGAGTGGGAATAGTAATTTATATGGGTTTTCTGTCCAGCACCTTCCTTGAGCTTATACTTGGTGGAGCGGGAATAGTAATTTATATGGGTTTACTGTCCAGCACCTTCCCTGAGTTATTACTTTGTGGAGTGGGAATAGTAATTTATATGGGTATACTGTCCAGCACCTTCCCTGACTTTATACTTGGTGGAGTGGGAATAGTAATTTATATGGGTTTACTGTCCAGCACCTTCCCAGACTTTATACTTGGTGGAGTGGGAATAGTAATTTATATGGGTTTACTGTCCAGCCCCTTCCCTGACTTTATACTTGTTGCAGTTGGAATAGTAATTTATATGGGTTTACTGTTCAGCACCTTCCCAGACTTTATAGGAATAGTAATTTATAGGGGTTGAATGTCCAGCACCTTCCCTGAGTTTATACTTGGTAGAGTGGGAATAGTAATCTATATGGGTTTACTGTCCAGCACCTTCCCTGAGTTTATACTTGGTGGAGTGGGAATAGTAATTTATATGGGTTTACTGTCCAGCCCCTTCCCTAACTTTATACTTGTTGCAGTGGGAATAGTAACTTATATGGGTTTACTGTTCAGCACCTTCCCAGACTTTATAGGAATAGTAATTTATATGGGTTGAATGTCCAGCACCTTCCCTGAGTTTATACTTGGTAGAGTGGGAATAGTAATTTATATGGGTTTACTGTCCAGCACCTTCCCTGAGTTAATACTTGGTTGAGTGGGAATAGTAATTTATATGTGTATACTGTCCAGCACCTTCCCTGAATTTATACTTGGTGGAGTGGGAATTGTTATTTATAAGGGTTGAATGTGCAGCATCTTCCCTGAATTTATACTTAGTGGAGTGGGAATAGCAAAAGCTTTTTAGAGATATACATTTTGGTTGGTAGAATATTACAATTGTTATTTCTCTGTAAATGTATTAACTATAGTAGTAAGTTTAATTATTGTTATATTAGTAGTAGATTGATAAAGAACTCACAATTTTTATAATTTAATAAAAAGAAATAATAAATAATTTAAAATATGTTTGCATTATATTTTATTTAGAAAATTAAAAAAGGAGACACACACATGTTTAAGTGAAAACATTTACAAACTGTTTATTAAGATGTAAAAAGAAATGGGAATTAGAGGAAAAGTTTTTATTTGTAGTATTTTGTAAGTGGATAGTTTAAAACAAAAATTGCAAGTAAATATTTGTATATTAAAAATATTTATAAATTGAAATGATTTTTTTAATGTTAATTCACATATATTGCAAATGACAATCTTTGATACAAATATAATTACATAGGGGCTTATTAGGATGACAAAGTCCGCCCGCCATCTTGTCGGAATTCTGGACCGCCCGCCATAAGGGCGGGGGTCCCGTGGGGGGTATTAGGATGTGCCCGCCACAGTGGCGGGCACATCCTGCATTTATAGCATTGTGGTGGGCGGTGCTCTCTGCACCGCCCGCCACAATGCTATAAATGCATTAATGCATTTGCATAAACAAAGCGGCAGGCACCGTGCTTTGTTTATGCAAATGAAGGGGGGTACCACAGGTACCCCCCTGTGCAGCCCCCACCTCTCCTTCACTCTGGGGGCCCAAAGTGGGCCCCCAGAGTGAAGACCGCATGCCTTTCAAGGCATCTCACATAGCCCATTGTAATATGGCTGGCGGTATCTAATAGACACCGCCACCATATTAATCCTTTTCCGCCCTGGCCGCAAGGCGACCAGGGCGGAAAAGAGGCGGACGGTCTTTCCGTCCGCCGAGGTCCTCCCCGCCATACTAATATGGCGGGGGGAATTCGAATGCGGATGTCGGGCGGATTGCCCCCGCCAGGCTGGCGGTAGCCACCGCAAGCCTGGCGGGGTCAATCTGCCCGACATCCTAATGGGCCCCATAGTGTACAATTTTTTTCTTAACAATTATTTTAAATCACATACAAAATAGAAATATTTTAAATTATAAACATGTTGCAAATAATTGTTATATTTGTTGTACATACATTTAATAGTATTTTATAGTACAAATTATTGATAGATACAGTTTTTTTCAGATCTCAAAATAGTAACATTTTTGTTGGTTACAAAATCATAATATTTGTTATAAATTAATAAAATTAATATTGAAAATATTAATAATATTATTTTTTACAAAAGTAAATAATGAGAAATTATTTTTAAATTGTACATACATTTTATAGTCACATTAACATACTTATAAGCATAAGGTTTAGCAGAAGGTGAATTAAAAAAGTAATTTCAACATTATAATTAATTACAAATTGTACATATAAATAATATTTTCTTTTCCAAACTTCATTAAATAATGTTTTAAATAATTTTCGTAAATAAATATATATTTATAATTATTTAAAAAAATTATTAGGAGAAATAATATATAATGTAAGCCTATATTTTTATTTTTAAGTGTAAGAAAATAGAAAATAAGTAGGCTTTTCAGTTATACAGGGACTATTTTTTAACCGCGTAATGTTATTTTGTTTGATTTGGTACTGGAACACCTCGCGGTTGGATGCTGCGTCGCGTTAGAGAGGGTAAGTTTGTTTTGTTGTATTTTATAAGCTAGGAAATTTAATTTAAGTGTATGTGTGGTATATTTTGCTTGAGTAGGATTGTAATATATATCGTATATTGTGTTTTAGGTGTTAGTTCGAGTGTACGATATTTAGGGGTCCATTAGGATGGCGGGCAGGATTTGGCCGCCCGCCACCCTAACGGAGAAGTGGACCGCCCGCTAACAGTGCGGGGGTCCCGACATAGGCATTAGGATGCGCCCGCCATGCAGGCGGGCGCATCCTGTATGTGTACCATTGCAGCGGACGGAGCAGAATTCTCCGCCCGCCGCAATGGTAAAAGTGCACATTGTGCTTTTCAAAGGGCAACATGACAGGCATCGCTCGGTGCCTGCCATGTTGCACTTTGAAATGCGGGGGGGTACCATAGGTACCCCCCATGTGCACCCCCCAAGCCACGGACTCCCAGGGGGCCCGCAACGGGCCCCCGCAGGGAGTCTCCGCATGCCTTTCAGTAGCGGCATTGCCGCCACGAAAAAGGCATTGTCCACAGCCCATTGTAATATGGCGGGCGGTGTCGAACAGACACGCCACCATGTTACTGGTTTTCCGCCCCGGCCGCAAGGCGACCGGGGCGGAAAACATGCGGGCGGTGTTTGTCACCGCTGCGGTCCCTCCTGTCATACTAATGTGGCGGGGGGAATTGGGCTGATGATGTCGGGCGGATTTCCTCCACCAGGCTGGCGGTAGCCACCGCCAGCCTGGCGGGGAAAATCCGCCCGACATCATAATGGACCCCTAGGTGTGTGAAAGATGTTTATATGTTTAAATGTTACTAAATGCATATGTTCCTAGTATAAAAATGTATTTTTATATGTGTATGGGTGTATTTGTGTGGGTGGGTATGTGTTATTTCTATTTTTAGGTTGTTGTCGCCCTTTTAGTTTTTGAAGGAGGTCCATTTTATTTTAAAGTAGTGTGACGAGTATTATATACTCAGATTTTTACACACACACTTTGTTTTTCGGGTTTTCCAGGAGCGTTTATTTTTTTTTTATTACTATTTTCGGGTTTTGAAGGGTATACTCTGTGGATTACATTGGAGAGGAGTCGCCATGGATTTGCTTGTATTTTTTCATTTTTTGGGGGGCTTCCTTGGATTGTATGGACATTTTGGATTATTTAGTATGGATTTTTTTACATTGGATTACTTTCGAAGAAGCAACAAAAACTGTAAGTATATAAAGAATTGTTTTTGGGTGGGAAATCTGTTTAAATGTGTTGTATTGCTATGTTATATGTAACAGTTTGAAAGTAAATTATCAAGATTAATTTAATAAATGTCTTTATAATTTAATTGATAATTTAATTACAATTTGTTACATATAGTAATGGTAGGAAAATGTTTATTTATAAATGGCTTATGTTTGTATAGTTGTTATATATTTTATAGAATCGTTTTAGCTATCATTGAGAGATATTCTAGTCCTCTGGTACTTGGATAGAGGCTAACTTGGCTTTGGAGTATGTTATACATTTTTTTGATTTGTTTAGTTAATTTTGGTCCTATCAGAGTTACTGATTGCTCCATTTGGAGCTCTTGGTAACTCTGTTATTTTGGTAGGGATTGAAATAATTTGTAAAAAGTAGGTGTTCCTCTGCCTGTGGTTGCTTGGAAGGCGTTGTGCCATCCCTCAACTGCGTTGTTTGTTTTTGCTTCCTTATTTAGGGTGCTAAGGTAGACATTCCACCAGGCTATTTAATTTTGTAGGTTGTCTTCTATGACCTGATCGGTGTAGCCTTCCTACCCATGTATCTTCGAAGTAGTCAAGCATAGGGCGTAATCTTTCTTCGTTTCTTTTATAGTAGGGGCTGTCTATTAATAGGTTATAGTGCTCTGCAACGTCTGTTACAGGAACATATGATAGAGAGATACTTTTTTAATTTGATAAGCAAAGGTGCTATCTGTGGCGTATTGGAAGATTTATGTAGATGTCGCCATATACATTGATTACAATGATAATAGCAACCTTGTATTGCTGTGTGTGGGTATATTTTTAGGATACTGTTTATCATTGCATTTTCGAAATCAATGATAATTTTTTGTGGGAAAGAGTCATTAGTTAGTTGTTTGACTTTGGTTAGGATTTCTTGGTAGGTAGATTGTTGTTTGTTTGGTAGGAGGGCATATAGGAATGGAATATTAGCATTTTGGAAATGACCATGGATAGTGTACAATTGGTAAAAAGGTTTAGGACATACTGCAAAAGTACCATCCATCATCCAATGTTGGCATTGGTTTAGTTTAGTCATGTTGTCTGCAGTGGCAAACAGTATTATTCTTTTATCTTTTGAGTTGCTGTCTTATAGTATAAACGGTTCATTATTATGAGTTACACAGAGTTCAGGGGGAAATTGCACTTCTTCAAAAGTTTTAGGTGTGGGAGAAGTAGTTGCTGTAGCTCTTTTTTGTCTAGCTATGGTTCTTTTAACGGAATCTATACTCGGTAGTTGGCTAGAGGCATGTTGGGGTAGAGCACTTAATTGCTGTTTTCGAATAGTAGTTGTTGGTATATCACTTGTAGTGCTAGCTTCTTTAAGGGAATCAAGCACTTCTCTAATCTCTATTTCTGTAATATTGGGTGGGTGGTTATGTTCCTTAGTATAAGTTACAGTAGTTTCCTGAGTTATAGCTCTCCCATAACATTTGTTAGAATAGTATTTAGTGGATTTCCAAAAATCGTTCTTATCTTTCTGTTTCTCTTGAGTGTATACATATCCCATGTAACATAGAAACATTTTGCCTTTTTGAGAATACACAAATTTTGCTCCTTCAGTCATATTTGCTTTTTGGTGCTAGGAGAAATTAAACATTACATTGTTAGAAAAGTTTTTAAATAATGTATTTACTATTATAATAACATTGATTTGCACGTTAATTATTTACCAGTTTATTTCTTTGTTGAATTCAGTTGTTGGTGTTCTTCAAATTTTTCTTTTTGCTGTATTTCTTCTGCATCTGTTAAGATGGAGATGTGTTAGAATAATATATATTTCTTAATATTTCTTTTGTTTTGGTCAGCTACCTAGTTTGTCCTTCGTTTTCTATTTATTAAGGTTTGTAGTCATTTTTTAAATTAGATACCTACTTTTTATATGTTTTCTTTGAAGTGCTGATGTTGTGCAGTTTTTCTATAATTTCTTTTTATCTGTAGAAAATAGAGTAGGAATAAGAGAGATGTTTCAGTTACTTGTTTTCTAAATACCGGTTAGAAGTTTTAGATTTACGTTTTATAAAGATATAAAGGTGGTAGTACTTACTTTAGATAGGTGTAGATGCTTTTTGGTAGAAGTAAATCCGTTTTCTTTCAGCAAAGTGGCAGAGTTTCTCCTTCCTTTTTTTGGTGTTTTAGATTGCGATTTTAGTGGGTGAAATTTTTCTTTTTATAGGGTGTGTTAAATTGTTTCTGAAAGTTTATTGGTTATCCACTTTGATACCTTATTCTTATTGGTTTATTTGAATTTTTTTACTTGTTTTGGTAATTGTTTCCTTAAATGGTGGACGCTAATTAATGTTTTTTTTATGGGTAAAGCAATTTTTTTCAATGTTTAATGGTGTTTTTTATATTTAAAGAGAAAAAATATTTAGTATGTGTATTAAGCAATGTTTTATTATTTGCAATGTTGTATATGTATTCTAAAATGTATATTTGATGTGAATGTTTTTATTTTATTTTTAGAAATGTTTATTGTATGTAGTATCCTTTTTAAAAAATATATTATGTATATTTGTGATGTGTATAATATATTTTTTTAATTAGAAAGCGCATTTTGTATGTATTTTGTAAAGTCGATAATATTTAATTTTCGATATTATAGTATTCTATATAGTGATGGTCGATTTTTTGACGGTGTTTTATGTTAAGGATTGCTGGTCGAGGTTTTTTACATGCGAAAATATAGATGGTCGATAATGTTGTAGTCGATATTTTTTTTATCGATATTGTTGTTTCGATATATTTGTTATTTCTTGTATAAGTATTGGGAGTCGATATTTTTGTAGTCGATAATTTGTCTAGTTGATATTCGGTCTGTCGAGGTTATGTCAGTGATTCGAGTGATATAACACATTACTAAATCACACACTTTGAGCCAAGACTCCAGTCATAGAACAACAATTCCCATCATGTCTTACCATTGTGAAGTAGCTCAGGAGAACTCCTGCTGGAGAGAGCAACCAGCAACGCGAGGAGACTATATTTCCTGTTAGCACCTAGTATTGTGATGATGCATCACCCAAGGGCATGCCAGGATGCACACCTGGGGGTGATTGAAACACTTTAAATGTGTGTTTCCCTAAAGGGCAGCAACATTCAGAGGACATCTATTTTGTTTTGGTATTATGGCAGGGTGATACCTTTCAAGAAGTAAGCGCAGGGCCCAAGACTTGTGGGATTTGTAACCGCTTTGTTATTGACAATCCTCTACCTGACACCTTATGTTTTCTAATCTTCTACAGTGTGACTACAAGGTTCCACTCATTTGTTCCTCTATGGGGACAACCCCCGCCCCAACTTTAGCGTAAAGGCAGTATGATTGAAGCTGTTAGGCATGCTTAACCTTCGTTATATGTTACCCTGGTTTCCTGAGTCTTGAAGTGTGTGTTGTCTCAAAAGTGATGTTTTGCAGTGGCACACGCACAGCAATATGCATGTGACAAGAACAGAGGTCAGTTCATGTTTGTATGTTGTATGTTATGAATTTTCTCAATTTTATTTTATTTTATATACTACAGGGCCATCTGAATGTCGCAGAGAGCGCGAGTAGTTCCCAGCAGACAATGCATTACAACTTCTTCAATGTATGAATGGCGTTTGCTGTATGAGTGTGGATAAGGATAGAGCAGTAGGGATCCCAGTCCTGGGAAAGCCAGGGACCTCAATGTTGGGCCATCTCAAGTCTTAAACATATTGTATTTTGTATTTGTAATCCTCTTGTTGGCCCTCCCGCATGGAAAGGAAATACCTTAGAAAGGAGCCTAACATTTTTAGAACCTGCACCCTTTTCCATACAAAATCACTCCCTAGCAAACACAGGGAGCCAAATTCTCACTAGAAAAATGTCTGACGAATGTGGCAGGCGCAGGCCGATGATGAAACATGATACCAAGAGTGGTGCATGAGACTTTGTTTTACAGTTTTTTTGCACTTCCTGGGTCCTGACCTCTCTGAGACAACACAGACATCCTGATACTGGTTACACCGGGAATACGTTTGGTGGGACCTTCAAATTGATATATATCTACAGCATATGTTTGATTGTGATTTGAACTGTGCTTAGGGAGGGGACATACCATGATAGCCCACACCCCTTCTCATTCTCTCAACCCCCCACTTTTGGAGGAATGGTACTTTGACATTTTCAATGCACTCACTAATGTTCAGGATATTACAACAGATGCTTCTTTGATGCCACACACATGTACAGGTCTCAGCTCTGTTGGTTAACACATCTGATTTAGTGATGTGTTACTGGCAAATCACAGACTTGTTTCCTAATGTATCTCCCATTCCTCCTGAGATTGAATGAGTGAGTGCTATTCAGTTGGCAACATTACAATCTGTTAACTACTCTTAATCTGTGGTATCCTAAATCAAAATCCAATAGTAAAATGGCATCCTACGCTGAGCAGTTCTCATATGAAATGTAGGAGAGTAGGATCTGCTTACTATGGTTACCCCCACTTTTTGCTGGTGTTTCACTGTTTCTCGACTTTAGTCTGGCTGGGGCCCTGCTAACCAGGACCCCAGCCTAGCAGCTTCCTCTCTAAATTTATTGCATGTACATTAGGTACACTCCAGATTGGTTACTGGGTTACCCTTGGGAGTCCCTAGTATATGGTACCTTAGGTACTAAGAGCATAGGTACCCCAGAGGCCTACAGGGGCTGAAGCATGTATTATGCCACTTCTGGGAAGCATTCCAAAATGGCACAACAAGTCTGCTACTGCAGCCTGGGTAAGGTGGTGCATGTACCTCTTACTAAGATATAGGTTACCTATATCTACCTTTAAGCACTGACACATATAAACCTTTAAGTCACTCTTATGGCAGGCCGTATCAACCCTGAAGGCATAGTGCTTGGTTTTGTGTGAGAGGGTGCCCATGCATGAGCTGGACCCCTCTGCAGCTTTCGGAGCCTATTCTCTGAGGCTGTTCTGTGATGCAGCCAGACTATATACTCTTAAGTGCATTATAACCTCAAGGTAAATGCTAACTGTGGAATGGCTCCATAGAAACATGTTGTGTTTGGTGTCAAACACTTTGGAATCCTACCGCCCACCAGTCCTGGTGGCGGGGGTAGAATTCCACCCTTCTAGAGGGAGAGAAATGTACACACTGACCTAACCGGTAATAGTTTAAAAGAGCCCCTGCATCACAAAACAGATGCTGCAGACACGGGTCTGACCTCCTGCTGCCGGACAAAACTCCGGCAGGAGAGGCCTGGTCAATAGGTTTCCTGTCACAGGGAGGTGTAGCCACCTCCCAGACAGGTTTTAGTGTATTGGGGCTGGGTGGGTGCATTGAATGCTTTTCAGATACCGAAGCCAATCTCTGCTTTCTGCGTGGGTTGCTGTTGCCATGGCTTGTTGGGTCCAATCCAGAAACCGACACCGCACACTCGACATCCTTCGTGGGACAACTCAAATCCAGTGCCTGGTCGTCGTCAACGCCTCCTGGTCCTCATGGCTGAAGAGTCAAGCTTTACCTTCTTCACCTGCAAACACCTGACATCTGTAGGCATCCGCTCATCGCCTTTCTGGTCACTGGCAAGTGACCCAGACTCCGTCCCCTCTGCTTTCAGGTTCTTCACAGCTCCGATCTATCCTTGGATCCACATGGACACTTTCTACTTGGTCGCCAGCAGCACTTTTGCAGCAACTCGCCATTGACATCAACGACGAAACCTGACATCAAAAGACACCGATGGACCCGGCTTCCCTGGTTGTGGTAGCTCGAGTACTTCCGTTCTCCCATGGGTGTTGACTCTAGAACCTCCTAGTTCTAAAGGGGTTTTTCTCCAAGTGCTCTTCTAAGTGTCCTTTTCCTTTAAAATTCCAACCAACTTTCCCCATAGAAGTTAATGGTGATTCGCAGCTGTGTTTAGACACCGCACGCATCCCCCTTGGGTCCCCTGTGTCACTACCTTGGGTGGTTCCTGGTGGCCCCAGCGGTTCTAAAATCTCTAAGCCTTGTATCTATGTCAGTTGTGGTTCTTATACCACTTTTTTAATATATGGTTTGGTACGCCCCTAGGGCTCAACGTATATTGTGCTAATTTACTGTGTGCTAATTGGTTTACTGAGTGTACTTTTGCCTTTAGCCTCATAAAGAGACTAGAGGGGTGTGCTTAGAATAAATACATATATTTTATATATATACCTGGTGTGGTTCTCCTTTTATTTGGTCATTCATGAGATTATAGACTGGTAAAACAAGCTGCTTTACATTCCTCCAAGACTTAGCTCGAAGGCTGCTCTCCACAGCTGCAACTAGGATAGCTTTCTATAGAGATTGTCTTTAACCTACCATCAATAAGGGTTGTTTGGACTGGTGCAAGGTGCCCACTAGAATAGTGGACAGCATATGCCAGGCCAACTTCTCACATGAAATGACTAGGTATTCCTTCAACCTCCAAAACACATAGAATGTGTAGCTAATGGTCAATGTCCTGCAAAGAGACCACTCAAACAGCACTAGAAAACCTGCCACTTAATATCATGTTATAATAATGGGGAAAAATATACATTGATTTCTGTTCTGAAGCCACCAGCGGAAACAGTGTCAAATCCACTAAAATATCAATGTTGGTGTTAAATCCTGCTGGGGAATTTAACGTTATAAGATGCAACATGTTTTGAAATTTCTCCTAAGTTCTTTGGAGAAGATTGACTGTATTCTCTATAATGGTTGTTTCTAAATGTCTGTCTGTACTCTTTATAGCAATTGGTCTGCGCGGAGTAGCAAAAAAGACAGCTTTAAATGGGGCACAAGAGAGACACCAGGAAGATTACATGAGAATCACTTTTTCATTGTAACAGTGGAACACATAGTGCACATAGTGTTTTTATTGTGCAATGTTTCTGCATTGGAAGATATTATACTTTGTATCAGAATGATGCTGGTTTTGACAGACCCAGGTTGTTTGACAGCAGAATATGCTTTGGTAAGCATTTTGCAGCCAAACGACACTAGTTTGAAGTGGACAAATGCAGCGATGCAATGCCTGCGCAAAGGGAGCATTGGTGAACTTCCTCTGCATAGACACCATCCTGGAGAAAAAACATACAGGCCATACATTAAAGCAAATTCTACGTCTCTCTTACAATGTAGTCTGAGAAACAGATCATAGAGATGTTTGCTTTAAGCAGAAAAAGTATAACTTTGTTAGACATGAATGATATGGTCAGGTTTCACATAGCTGAGCTATCGCTAAGTATACTCATCGGTCAAGGGCCAGACACCTGAGCTATCCGTCAAGTGTCAATGCTCCATCACCAAAGGGCAGAGTCACAAATCATCACTTCTGCTCCATTTCTTCTAAAATTGCGCCTACCCATGTGTTTAGTGGCTTAGGGCACCCACTAAGTATACTGAAAACATATATATTCAAGGTATGAGATATTACTTAACAAGTGCAACAAATGCCCTTAGGCATCTTGGCACTGGACTGACGATATCAGAAAAGAAATGGAGCTAATACATAAAATAAATAAATTTTAAGACCCTTTCAAAACCCAGAATGTTCATCTATTTTGTGTAGGCCAAGGGGAGTGGATTTGAAACAGAAGAAGCAGCAAAAGAGAAAGAAGTTTATGGCAAGCCTCTCTCCCATATTCTGAATACATTGTCACATGAAATAGCTGATGCAAGAAGGCCAATGCAGCAACACTGGCATACTTCAATCTAGAAATTATGGCAGCATTAACACCACAAACTTTCTTGTGGCACAGAATGCAAAGGTTTTCTTTGAGATCCTCATTTTGAGGTAACAGGACAAACCAAGTATAATAACAGGATGGGACATGTAGAAATGTCATTGTAAACCTGCCTGGCCTCATGCAGAATGGCCACATGGGCAGTCTCATTGCTTAAACCAGGGTTTAAACCCATCTGGCTAGCATCTAGTAACTTGTGCTCTTCAAGATATTTAAAAAGCTGGTCAGCCAGAACTTCTCACCAATTTTAGTGACTACTGGCAAAAGAAGGATGAACGTATAGATAGCACTTGCACTAGAGCCCAAGCTTGACGTCTTTAAAGGGGGGTTGATACCCCTTTCTTCCATTGGCAAGCAACAGTGACAGATGAAAACAGCTGTTACAGAGTAAAGTAAAAGCAAGTGTAACAATTTTAGAGTACTGACTGGACATACATCATCTGGGGAGCCCTACTATAGGGAGGTAAACAAAGAGTAAACCTTCCCCTCTTGCTTAATCATTGTGAGAGCTGTTATAGGAGTGGCAAAAAGGTTAATGACTTGTAATTATGCTGCATGAGACAAGATAAAACGGGAAACTGGACAATACAATCAGGGATGACCTTGATCTCTAGATTGTCTTATAGAAAATAAGAGGGCAAATTGTCACAAACAATTTGAGAGGGAAAATAGTCATTTTGGCACAAGGCAGATTGGTGAGACTGGAGACCGCCTGGAATTGAGCCCTTGAGGAGATGGGGGTTTTGAGTAACAGAATTTTAAATAAAAGAGGCCTCAATAGCAGTAATAAACAACTTGTAATGCCCATGTTGTTGACAATTATCTGATGCTTTCAATATCTGGTGTTTATGTGGGTACATACACGTTTGTGTTCTGCTGTTTTATATACATACAAAGGTTGATGGGTTGCAGCCCTGTTTCTCTTCCCCAGACCTCAGTCAGATATGGCTAAACTACCTCCAGCCTGTTCTTCTCACTAAAGAATGATTATTTGTTTTTTTAAAACCATTCTTGGCATTTTCTTTAACACTATATACTGCATGCTTGCAGGTTCACGGCACCAGGAGCAAAGACAGGAGTGAAACAAAAAGCCTAATTTTGAGTTTGGCGGAGTGGGAGCACCACTATAACTCTGTGATACTTCCACCCTACCAAACTTGCTGCTCTATTTAGAGTTGGTTGAAGGGCTGTGTTTCACTGGTGGAGTCCCTGTTGGCTCTTATGGTATAAACCTCTTTCCTGGCAGCCCGTTGCCCAGGGTCTGCCAAGTCATACAGCTGGTCGTCCTACTTTATTGAGGGCGGATGTAAGAGATTGGGTTAATGGTTGAAGGGGTGAATCCCTACTCAAGCAGCAACCACAATCCTAGTCAGGGTGAAGTCACAAGCAGTTCAATAATGTTTGGATCACACCACTTATCCCAATCTATTTAGACAATATTCAATAAAAGAACACAACAATAATCCATTGGGCTCTTGAGAACAGTTAAAAAGAATCGGCATCTCGCATAAAGCATTGGCCTTGCTGGTATCATTTCTTGAGAACAGGAGACAAACAGTAACCTAAGGTAACTACACATCTTCAGAGAAACAGCTGCTCTCAGGGGTCCCCCAGGGCTCAGCCTTGAGCCCAACACTCTTTAACCCCTTCCAAGCTAATGACAAGCTCAGCTCGTCAAGCAGCACAGTGCTCCTGTGCTCATGACGAGCTCAGCTCGTCATGACCACGCCCAGTTCTATTATGGCCCAGCACAGCAGAAGATCAACTCAAGCAGCCAAGGTGTTAATATATACTGGTGTCCTTACTAGACCTGATGTCATCCTTTGACATGGAGACTGTGTCCTATGCTGATGATACACAGCTTATTCTAACCTTGGATAAAGAGTCTACGGCAGCAGAGGAAAACTTCCAACATTGCCTCGCTGCTGTCTTTGAGTGGATGACATCTAATCACCTCAAGGGTAATAGCCAAAAGACGGAGATTATGCAACTAGGAAAACACAATATATGTACGCCCAAATGGTGGTAGCCGACTGACACAGCCCCCCCCTCCACAAATATAGTGGACACTGTCAAGAACATAGGGATTAGATTTGACACCTCTCTGTCCTTTCATCAGCAGGCGCTGTCAGTGGCAGGCTCATACTTCCATTGGATTAAAACACTAAAAAAATGCTTTGGTCTCCTTCCAGCTACAGTGCGCAAGACCATGGCATTAATCCTATCACGCTTAGACTACTGTAACAGCCTTTACACAGGAGTAAAGAAGACCACTCTGAAAAAGCTGCAGACTGTGCAAAATGCAGCGGCCCGGCTGGTACTGAAATTACCAAGGGGGTCCACAGCCTCGAAGGTCCTCCACACCCTCCATTGGCTACCTATACACAAAAGGATACTTTTTAAGATCCTCGTTATAACCTTTAGAATGGTAAAGCAAACTGGACCCAAATATTTCAGGACAAGAATTAAACCTTATGTAACGCAACGTCCTTTAACATCCTCCACAGAAAATCTGCGAGTACCTCCTCGGTTCCTCCTGACGTCCGGAGGTCGCAATGCAAAGTCCTGCGTCAAACATGCATCACTCACTCGTTGGCTTCTGAAGAAGATACAGGGCTTGTAATGGGAAGACATGCATCATGCTGAGGCAGTTCCAAGGCAGCTGCGGGCTGCGATGCAAAGTCCTGCATCAGGGATGCGTTGTGCAGTGGTTCTGATGCAGAGTTCTGCGAGACTGTACTTTGTTCTGCGGCTCCGAAACAGACTTTTGGGAGGTGACGCATTGCACTTCGTTAGTTTTGCTCACAGTACCACAGCTGGGCTTCCAAGGGTCCAGGAAAGAGGAGGGAAACACTTTGTGGGTAGGACTCACAGCGGTAGGGTGTTTAAATATCGATTACAAAAATATAGTTGACAAAAATATAGTTGTATAAATATCGTTTACAAAAATATCGACACCCTATACCTAAACAGGTAAGTACATAAATATCTAATCAAAAATATCGATGTTATAAATATAGATGTTAAAAATATCGACTTTTTAAATTAATTAAAATTACATTAAATAATTAAAAAATATAAGTACTATTAACAAAATACATTACATTACTTTTATATTTTAACTATTTATAACAAATTAAGTAGACTTTTTCATTATAAACTTAATAATTGTGTACATATACATATATTTAACACATAAAATTATATAACAACAATAATACATACATTTAATTTAAATATAAAAAATATTATTAGTTAAAACATTTGATAAGGAAGGGGTAAAAATTACTATTCCCACTCCAAAGGATGCAACAGTAGGGAAAGCGCTGGATAGCGTAGGGGTAAAAATTACTATTCTCACTCCAGAGGGTGCAACAGTAGGGAAAGAGCTGGATAGCGTAGGGGTAAAAATTACTATTCACACTCCAAAGGGTGCAACAGTAGGGAAAGTGTTGGATAGCGTAGGGGTAAAAATTACTATTCCCACTCCAAAGGGTGCAACAGTAGGGAAAGCGCTGGATAGCGTAGGGGTAAAAATGACTATTCCCACTCCAGAGGGTGCAACAGTAGGGAAAGCGTTGGATAGCGTAGGGGTAAAAATTACTATTCCCACTCCAAAGGGTGCAACAGTAGGGAAAGCGTTGGATAGAGTATGGGGTAAAAATTACTATTCCCACTCCAGAGGGTGCAACAGTAGGGAAAGCGTTGGATAGCGTAGTGGTAAAAATTACTATTCCCACTCCAGAGGGTGCAACAGTAGGGAAAGCGCTAGATAGCGTAGAGGTAAAAATTACTATTCCCACTCCAGAGGGTGCAACAGTAGGGAAAGCGTTGGATAGCGTAGTGATAAAAATTACTATTCCCACTCCAAAGGGTGCAACAGTAGGGAAAGCGCTGGATAGCGTAGGGGTAAAAATTACTATTCCCACTCCAGAGGGTGCAACAGTAGAGAAAGCGTTGGATAGCGTAGGGGTAAAAATTACTATTCCCACTCCAAAGGGTGCAACAGTAGGGAAAGCGTTGGATAGCGTAGGGGTAAAAATTACTATTCCCACTCCTGCGGGTGCAACAGTGGGGAAAACGTTGGATACCGTATGGGTAAAAATTACTATTCCCACTCCAGAGGGTGCAACAGTAGGGAAAGCGTTGGATAGCGTAGTGGTAAAAAATTACTATTCCCACTCCAGTGAGTACAACAGTAGGGAAAGCGCAGGAACTCAAAAAAAATAATAAACCATCTGTCAAATTTAGTATTAAATTTAATGTAGATTATAAACGTATTTCATATATACATTAAAATATATTATTATTAACAAACACCTACACATCTAAAATTAATTACTCAATTACATTTAATATTTACTAATTAATTATTGATTAGTATTGTATTTTCAAAATATTTGCATAATTAATTATTTGACAGCTTTCACACCATATACACTTATAAACACCACAACACAAACTAAAATGTATTTACTCGTTTAAAAATAAAAATTATTTAATTATAATTAATTAATCATTAATTATTCAATTACAATGTAATTACTTCACTACATTTTCAATTAAAAATTCCAGTACACACACCTAAAATAATTAAACAATTAACATAATTAATTACCATTATTAATGATCAATTAACTAATTGAAATTTATTAACTAATAATTATTAAACAATTTTATTAAAATAACACATTAATTAATCAAATTTTTTTTAATTTAAATTATTTCCCACCCTATTTCCCTATAAACCCACAACCCGCTACGGAACTTTTAACACTAAATTCAACATAAAATACATTATTAACTAATAAAATGCTAAAAAATATACTATTTTGACAAACAATACTCATTAAAAACACTAAATTACTTATAATTATTTAAATAACGATATTTTTGTAAACTATGTTTTTGTAAACGATATTTATTAAAACTATATTATTGTTATCGATATTACTTACCTGTCTGTCGATATTCTTGTCAAACTATATTTTTGACATCGATATTTCTTCTTGTAGATATTTCTGCGGCGATATTAAAGTAACTCGATATTTTCCCGTCGATATTACCGCTCTACACCCTCACAGCAGACAGAGTCCAGGTGCTGGGTCCAAGGTGGTTGGAGCCATCTGTCCCTGAGGCTCTGGTAAGGAGAACATCCAAATAGCCCCTGGAGTCACTCTGGTGGTCCTGGGTTTACAATGCAGGTCCAGTCTTTCTTAGGCAGGAGGGCAGCAGGACAAAGCAGCGCAGCAGGGCAACAAAGTGACCTCCTTCTTGCAGCAAAGCAGCAGAGCAGTCCTTCTTCTCAGTCTTCCACAGGTCCAGATTTGCATTCAAGAGTTGGGCCTGAGGGTCCAATAGTTATACCTGGTGGCCATTCTGAAGTAGGAGAAGGTTCTGGAGGTTTCCATCCCCTTAGGTGTCAGCTATCCCCTTTCTTCCTGCCCTGGCCCCAGCTTGTCTAGAGAGACAAAAGATTAGTGACAAACCCTTTGAGTGAGTTCAGACAGGGCCTTTGGGATGTGCAAGTGTGGTAGGTGACAGTTACGCACCCTCGTTAAGTCAGAGTGATCCATCCTGCCAACATCTATCTTCCCTTTGCCTCTGTCTGGGAGCACAACACAAGGGCCAACTGCCAGCTATACCTAGTTAGGTGATCCAGGAACAGGCAGCAGGCACCAAATGGTTAGGACAAGAAAATACCAACTTTCTAAAAGTAACATTTCTCAAAATCCTGACTTAAAATCCGACTTTACCATTAAAGAGGGTTCTTAGTTACAATTCTTTAGACACCAAACTCAAGCTGTCTACCTGCTCCCAATTGAAAGTTTGGGGGAAGACCACCCTAAGGGTGACAGGTTTAACAGTGGGGCATCCATCACTAATCTTCCCTGCCCAAGGCATGGTGGATACAAACAGGGTAAATGTAGAATGGCCCCCTCACACAGGAAGAAAGCTCCCTGAGCATCACACCACCTGTGTTTTGTATTGAGAAAACAAACTCCAGCTTTGAGGGTTTATATTCTCAATAAAAAGAAGTTTGCAGAGTGGGTGTTTTAAAAAGTGGGGATATGTTGGGTGAATGGTTCTCTGCTCTAGTGGCAAAGGCCATGGGCTTATCACCCTTGGCAGACCTGCTGACTGATCAACTGGCTCTAAATGTTTCCCTAAGTATAGTCCATAAAGTTATAATAGGCAAGGCATTTGACATATCAGGCGAGTCTGATAGTCTTTTTGTATCATCAATATCGATGCATGAGCTTTATCATCTTTAGTTTTAAGCTATCCTCTATGCTGTTATCATTGTGCAAGAGCAAATATCGAGCTGATGGCTGCAGGAAAATGGACAGACTAGATGGATCCACTCATTCTACACACATACACACTCCTCCACCACATCTGTTTATAATATGTCCTTTTTATGTCAGGGCAAAGACAGCAGTGGAGATTTATCAGAGGCTGTGAAATTTCAACAGATACAAAACGGGCAAACTACATGGGCTGAGATTAATGTATTGTAAGCTATGTAGCTGTATGGATATCATCCTGCTAATAGCACAGAGACAGATTCCGAGACTGAGGCCATGGTTCCAAGTTATGTAGAATTTGGGTGATAATTAGTGCACAGGGTATTTATTTAATACTACCCTGGTGTGGTGTATTTAATAGGTAATATCATTAATTTCTCTTGAGTTGCACACCTCAGAGTGAAGCATAATGTGAAATCAATTTTTACCACACCAATAACTGCATGTTTTGCATTTCTGTCTTAGAACTTTATCCTGATTGATTTCCTCAAGGTTTTCTGGTGAAATCTTTCAGCCGAAAATTGCACAGTGTGGTAATTAATGCAAAACTCTGAATTCTGATCAGTGTGCAAACATCCATTTGCGTGTGGATTGGAATATAAAACACAACTTTGAATCAGGATCTAAGTAAAGACTGCATGCTTATAGAAGGGAGAGATAGGTTACGTCAACGGAGATTTGCCTAGCTCTGTTTTGCCATTATTATGGACTCTTGGTGCTGTAGGTTTCAGGTAAGTTGTACTGTATGGTAGTTGTATTCATATGGTACTTCATACTGATATTGAGATGACAAAGCTCATTTGTGGACAAATGGCTTGCTACTCCGCGGAGTGCCGTGATTTGAACAGTGTGTGTTTGCTGTGCAGCCTAGATAGGGAGTTTTTTCAATCCATTCGTCAGGAGTTAAGCTTTTAATACGTTTTGCCGCTATGCTTCTGCATGAATTTGAAGTGAAAATGAGTGAGAGGTTGCTTAAGCATTCAATTCTAAGTGATGGGCATGTGTGAGTGCAGTCTGGCACCAGGGGCGGCTCTAGGTTCATGGTGGCCCTGGGCAGGGAGCGTAGTAGGGGGCCCCGGAAGAGGGGGTCAGGGCGGGGCGGAGCGCAGAGGCCAGGGAAGAGGGGGGTCATGGTGTTTGGAAATTGTATAGAGCCAGAGGCCACCAAATCCCTGCCAGGGGCCCCCACACAAATATGTATCCATCCTCAGAGGATTATTATATTAAGGATATATATTGATGTGGTGGCCCCTGGGATTTGGTGGCCCTGTGCAGGTGCACAGCTTGCACATGCCTAAGGCCGGCCCTGCTGGCACATATATGATGCTTTTTGGCGCGTGAATATGGCTAAAACTGCTGAAACTGTGCCATAACGAGGTGTGTACCTGAGCTTGCTCTTCGGAGAAGGAGAGATGTTTGTGGACATATAAGCCAATACCTGCCATCTCTGGAGTGGTCAGTAAATATACAGTTCGACTTACATAAAATACGGGGCCAAGAAAGCGAACAGAGATGAAGGGAGCTACACTGGAGGTGCAAACTCCTCAGGGATTCCGACAGTTACAAGGCCTAAGAGTGCATCCAATCAACTCCCAAACAGCCTCTGTGAAGAGAAAAAGCCATATGAACCCCACCGTATGCACGTCTGCACCCTATAGCGCCTGGCAGAGGCTGGGCTGGGCCAACCCTCCTTCATTTACCATCTGGAAAAGATCATGGGTAAGCACGAACTACCATTTAACTCAGACTCAGTGAAAGCTAAAGTACCTCGGAACTGTACCTCCATTATATCGTATCTAACAACACTTGTGGGAACCCTGAGAGAGGAGATCCAAAGTGCAGAGGAAAGGTTAGGCCTTGGAGCGGCAAAGTAGCATCTAACACACGGGTACTCATAGTACCGCCCGTGGGCCGCCAGCGGCCCGGCAAGCCTTCCCTGGCGGCCTGCGGACCTTGCAGACATCTACCAGTGTGACTCGGAGACTCTGCTGCTCTGTGGGGGCCAGCCATAGTGGAGCTGGCGGCGCTAAAAGGTGAAATACAAAACAGCCTCATTAACATGCAAATGGTCTTTTAAAGACCTGTGAAGTGCTCAGGTGCGGCTCTGTGTGTGTGTGCCTGGAAGCTGTCTCAGCCAGGGACACACAGGCAGGGTGAGATGATGGAGAGGGAAGGAGGGAAAGGGAGGGAGACAGAGGCAGAGGGAGGGAGGGAAAGGGAGGGAGAGAGAGGGAAAGGGAGGGAGAGAGAGGGAAAGGGAGGGAGAGAGAGGGGAGGGAGGGAAAGGGAGAGAGAGGGGGAGGGAGGGAAAGGGAGAGAGAGGGAGAGGGAGGGAGGGAAAGGGAGGGAGAAAGAGGGCGGGAGAGAGAGACAGAGGAGAAGGGAAGGAAAGGGAGGAAGAGTGAGGGGGGAGAGGGAGGAAGAGTGAGGGAGGGAAAGGGAGGGAGGGAGAGGGAGGGAGGTAGAGGGAGTCAGAGGGAGAGGAAGGGAGGGAAAGGGAGGGAGAGGGAGGGAGGGAGAGGGAGACAGAGGGGGAGGGAGGGAGAGGGAGGAAGAGTGAGTGAGGGAAAGGGTGGGAGAGAGAGGGAGGGAGAGGGAGGGAGGGAGTGAGAAGGAGGAAGGTAATGGGAGACAGAGGGAGAATGAGGGAGGGAAGGGAGACAGAGGGAAAGGGAGGGAGGGAAAGGGAGGGGGAGGGAGGGAGAGTGAGGGAAAGGGAGACAGAGGGAGAGGGAGGGAGACAGATGGAGTGTGAGGGAGGAAAAGGGAGAGGGAGGGAGAGTGAGGGAGGGATAGGGAGACAGAGGGAGAGTGAGGAAGGGAGAGGGAGACAGAGGAAGAGTGAGGGAGGGAGAGAGAGATAGAGGGAGAGTGAGGGAGGGAGAGGGAGACAGAGGGTGAGATGACAGAGGGAGAGGGAGGGAGGGAAAGGTAGGGAGAGGGGGAGGGAAAGGGAGGGAGAGATGAAGGACTGGGTTAATTTAAGACCCAGCGGTGCCAGGGATAACACCTGAAACCTTCGTGGGTTACCTGTTCCGGCGTACAAATAACAGAGACACGGGACACTTCCTTCGGCGTCAAAGATTCGAGGTTTATTTACTGCAGGGAACACAGAAGTCACAGGAAGTACAACACGTGTAGGTTCGAGGAGTCTGATTCGGCTTGCCTCTGTGGATCGCTCCTTTTATACAGTTTTCATGCAAAGAATATCATAGTACACAAAGGTTTACAACTCGGTTCCCATCGTAAAGACCATAAGGGGTTGCTTTCATGTATTCAAGGCCCGGAACATAAGTACAGAAACGTTTGGTAGCTCCCAACTGTAAAAGCCAATCTTCCCATCATTAGTACATTCCAATCAGCAGTAAACAGATCGAGGAAGGAACAGAAACAGGTGCGGAGGAAGACAGAAACAGTGGGGAGATCGAAAAGGGTGTAAAAGGGGTGGTATCGGGAAACACGAGCTGCAGGCATCAAAGGGACGTGCCTAATGAGATGCACAACTGAGACAATAGTCCGGCACGGCAAGATGTGCCTCGAGCGGGGCCAGCTGCCTTGCAGTGTCATCCCCCTCATCATAAAGACACTTTCAAAGGAAGCGTGTCTTCCGCAAGAGTTTGGGAATCCCAGGGTCGCGAAGCGGACAGCGTCCGTTCGCTGGCTACTTGAGGGCAAGAGACAAAATGGATGCCGTATCTAAGATGGAACCCGTGGGTTCAGATGAAGAAACCCACGAAACAAACGAACGGTTTAGGCTAGCACAGCGAAAACGCGTACACCCACTAAACTCGTCATTTGCGGTTCATAGATACCAGACTCGACCATATTCGTGCGAGTCAAAAACACCACTTACGATCGTCACGGAACCTCAGACGCTCCTTTTGCCCTCATGTAGGCAAGCACTAGTCAGAATCATATTCGATATTCATCAGACCATCTAGATGTTGCTGTAACATAATTCTATCCATCAGGGTTCCTTTGGTAACAGGTGGCTGTCTTATACACGTTGTAGCACAAAGGCCACATAAGGCAGGACCACACTGCACACAAAGACAACACGTGAACAGGAATGCTACAACAGCCCCGATGATCCAAGTCGACATTAGGCCCCAAAACCACCCAAGTAGCGTCCAATCCCCTACGTCCACGTGTTTGGATTCAGAGATCTTATGCAACTTTGAGATGGCTTGATAGACAGTCGGAGCGTTATCTGGAATGAAAATACAGCAGCTCGAATGGATCACCTTACATACTCCACCTCGATCTGCTAAGACAACGTCTAAAACCATACGGTTTTGTAACGTCATACCTATCCGCCTGAAGCTCGGCTGTGATATTACCAAGGGCACTGGCAGTGATATTAGCTGTCGATTCCACCACTCGGGTCAACTGTCTCAGGTTCCTACTATTGACCATAGGTCCCCAAAACGGAAAGAAACCCTTGAAAAAGTCTCCTGCCTCTTGACCGGCAGTGTCCTCTTCGCTAATCACGCCCCTCACAACTCTGGTTTTGTGATAATCTGCGGCAACCGTAAAAGTTGGAGGCAACAAGTTTGCAATATAACAGGTGCCCGCAAAGTCAAGGGGCAACCATGTATATGCACGGTCATAACAGACAAAGTACGTACCCTTGGCAGTCAGGAGAACAGGGGAAGAGAGCATTGGTAAGACGTATGTCTCAGAGCAAGCACTCTCTCCAAGATGAGCTCTCGGGCTTCGGCCACGACCTTTTAGACAGAAATTACCAAGGTGGGGTACGATCCATATTGGAGACAAGCTTTTAAGCTGTCTTTCACCCACGAGCGCACTATACTCAGCCTCACTCAGGTCCCTATAGGCTCGCACCTCTTCCTCTGGGATGAGCGACGGCTCATAGATATCCCTATCTAAGTCAGCAATCGCTATTGCCAAAGGCTTATGGTACGGACCAGGACCAAAGTGGGGAGAACGTGGCTCTCGATTGGGGTAGGAATCTAGTGCACTTCGAAACATTGCTTGGAATGCTCGAGCTGAACCCTGGGAACTGTAAGGCAGAACCAAGTACGGAATCCCCTTATCAGTGGTATGTGGCATTAACCCACACACCCAACAATTGGTAGTGTTTACAACCAACTGATGCTGATGAAGGAGCTGAACGAAGGAATTATTCATAAATTCCGCACGTCTGACCTGCTCGTGTTGGGGTAGGATGTGGAAAGAATGAGGAGAAACAGTGGATGTAGGTTTAGGTTCAGGAGAAGGGGTAGGTGAGGCAGAAGGCAAGAACGTCAGTATCAGGTAATACACCCCACCTGCCAATAGCGAGGAAACAGTTAAAAACAAAAGGAACACTTGAAACATGAAGCATTTTGTTTGAGTAATTTGCTGCAACTTGAATCTTTGGGCCTGAGCTTTTTCCAAATCCAACAGCCTAGAGAATGGCATCCTCTAAAACCATCCGCAACGGTTCTTGACGCACTTCGTTCTGTGTAGCAGTAGTCAATCCCCAGGAGTTCCCAGGAACCGACGGCCTTCGACCTAGTGTCAAGACCTACTAACCAGAAGGAAGTACCTGCGCGGCCCTACGGTCCACCCGGATGTAAGGTATTTTTAATTTACAATATGTACAAAATCTCCTAGCTGTGGAAGCAAAAACACATATATATATGGAAAAAGGCTCACAATATTACAAAAACCACAATTATACGAATGTGTTCAGACTGAATGGTGTCAATGGGGTAACGTGGATGTCAAGGGAGAAAGCAAAAGCTTTTTTATTAGTCTTTAATATTGGATCGCAGAAAGTAGCGGCTTCTCCCAGGACGTGTCTGTTCATCAAACAACTGATCCGATGGTGAGACAGAGTTCTGCTGATCAGTCAATTGTTCAGATCTTGAGTTTTTCGATGTCAAATGTTCAACAATGTCGTTCTGCTGCACTGAGGGCTCTCCAACAGGCTGTGCGGCGCTAAAAGGGACGAAGGTCTGCACAGTTTCCGTTTCGGACGAAGCAATGCCCTTCCTCACCCATGAGTCTGCCTTTTTAGTATGGGTGGCGTGCACCCAGTTTTTCCGTCCTTCCAATCAAACAGCAGTCCTCGTGGCAAGAAGTACTTGATAGGGTCCAGTAAAGCGGGGTTCAAGATTTCGTTTTCGTCCGAAGTTCCGCGTTACCACCCAGTCTCCAGGCTGGAGCTGGTGGCCTGGACCCTCCGTCTGCGTCGGCAGTGCTTCAAAGACCTGTTGGTGAATTAACCTCAGTTTAGCAGTCAGATCATGCAGATAATCGATCAACATTGGGTATTCAAGATCAGAGAACACACTCGGTCTAGGGAGCCCCCAAACATTTGCAGGGCGGCCGAACACAATCTCGTAGGGGCTAAGCCCTACTCGGGAGTGTACAGTCGCCCTTGTTGACAATAGAGCTAAGGGCAAAGCGTCAGGCCACGAGAGACCAGTCGTAGCCTGAATCTTCGCTAACTTCAACTTAAGGGTGCCATTATACCCCTCAACCAAACCTGCTGACTGGGGGTGATTGGCGCTGTGGAATTTCTGTGTAATTCCAAGGCCCTTACACACACTCTTCATCACACTCCCCACAAACTCACTTCCGTTATCAGACCATACAATCCGTGGCATTCCATACCGAGGAAAGTATTCCTTCAGTAGGATTTTTGCAGTGGACAAAGCAGTGTTATCTTTGAGAGGGTAGGCTTCGATCCATCGGGAGAACGCGCAAACCACAACTAAAACGTATTTCAGGTTATTGCATCGCTCCATATGGATGAAGTCTAGCTGGATCACTTCAAAGGGACATGAAGGGGGAGCAAAATGGCCAGGAGGTGTAGGGGTTCCCTTTCCAGGATTGTACATCATACATATCATACAATTCTTAACCAATCTCTCAGCACACTTTGTAATACCATCATTCTTCCATACAGGGGACAACAACTTACAGATACCTTTCGCACTAATATGTGCCAGGCCGTGTGCCATCGCCACAACAGCTAGCACATACGCATCCGGCAACATCCATCTCTTATTTTCCGATAAATCAATCCAACAGCCATTCGTATCCAACTTTCCCGTACTCTCTTTCCACTTCGTCTTTTCAGATTCAGTGGCCTCGTTCTGTATCGCTTTCACACTCTCGATGGTGTCCTCACACATACCAGTCTCTGTAGGCCACCTAACCGAACTCGTCACATATATTCTAGTACTGAGATTCCGGGCAGTCTCCTTAGCAATCTCATCCGCAAACGCATTGCCACGACCAACGTCATCCGTCACCTTACGGTGTGCACTACATTTAATAATCGCCACCTGCTTGGGCAATGTAAGTGCATCCAAAAGATCATTCACGAGCTGTCCATGCTGGATCTTCGTACCATGCGATGTCATAAAACCTCTCTCTCTCCACAAACGTCCGAAGCTATGTGCCACGCCAAATGCGTATTGGCTGTCAGTAAACACATTCACCCGTTTCCCTTTCGACAACACACATGCTCTAGTCAAAGCAATCAGCTCTGCAGCCTGAGCAGAATTCTGATTCAATCTCGCAGTCTCCACAACAGTACTCAATGTCACCACAGCATACGCAGTCATTACATCGCCATTCGGCAACTTAAAACACGACCCATCCACATACAAGGTCCCATCGGGATCTTCCAATGGAGTATTTTTCAGGTCTACACGACCTTTTGTTTCCTCCTCCGTTCGTAAGTAGCAATCATGAGGTGCTACTTTGTCTGATTCCATACTGATTGGCAACAAAGTCACCGGGTTCAGGACGTTACAACGTTTTATTTGGATGTGACTTGCCAAAAGCGTCAACTCATAACCAGACAATCTCGCACTCGTCAGGTGTTGAGTTTTCGTACGATTCAAGAGAGTGTCAACTGCATGCGGAACCATTACCGTAAGCATATTATCCATGACCAATCCTGCAGATTGTCGAATGGACACCGCAGCTGCCGCTGTTGCTCTCAAACAACTCGGCAATGCTCTAGCTACCGTGTCCAAGGTTGAGGAAAAATATGCACATGGACGTTGCTTACCGCCGAATTGTTGCGTCAAAACACTCAACGCACAACCTTCCCTCTCGTGAACGTATAGTGTAAACGGCTTACTGTAGTCAGGAGTACCTAACACAGGGGCCGAACACAACGCATCACGTAG
Organism: Lissotriton vulgaris; assembly: GCF_964263255.1. Lineage (NCBI taxonomy): Eukaryota > Metazoa > Chordata > Amphibia > Caudata > Salamandridae > Lissotriton > Lissotriton vulgaris. The sequence continues at coordinate 1,670,751,725 of NC_141685.1, read as the reverse complement.
TTCAGAAAAACTTTTCTGACATTCTTCCGTCCATGGTAAAGGAGTTGGAACATCCTTGCACGTAAGAGCCACCAATGGTTTCGCTAGCAATGAAAAATTTGGAATCCATTGCCTGCAGTATGACGTGATACCTAAAAAGGCACGCACATCTCTCTGAGTTGTTGGCACAGTCATTCGAGCAATCGCTGCAATTCTCTCTGGGGTCAACCTTCTTCCCTCCTTTGACAATAAGTGACCTAGATAGGTTACTTCTTGACAACAATATTGTAGTTTAGAAGGCGACACCTTATGATGTAAGTCACAGAGATGTTGCAACAACGACACCGTAGCAGTTTTGCAAACGTTCTGAGTATCTGCAGCCACCAATAAGTCATCAACATATTGGATCAAGGCCGCACCGGCCGGCAACACAAACGCATCTAGTTGGCCCTTCAAGGCTTGACTGTATATAGATGGACTTTCACAGTAGCCCTGAGGAGCGCTTTTAAACCTGAAGCTGCGGCCACCAAGAGAGAAACCGAAAAGGTCTCTACTTTCCTCAGCAATCGGAATGCTGAAGAAAGCATTCTTCAGATCGATCACCGAGAACCAAGATGCAGAGGCTGGAATCAGAGTCTGTAGAGCCGTAATGTCAGGCACCACAGGGAACTGAGGAATCACAATTTTATTCACCTCCCGTAGATCGATAACAAAACGATAAACAGGTGGTTTTGATGGATCAGTGCGTTTTAGAATAGGAAGTACAGGGCTATTGCACACGTTTCCCCGAGTCTCCTCGATAACATCTTTCTCGATCAAATCGTAAATGATCGCTAACAGCGCTCGCTCACCATCAAGGGAGATACGATACTGGGGAATACGTGGCAGTCGCACATTAGATTTCAAGTGAACAACATAAGGGGAGATGTCAAGCAGGTCCACGTCATTGGGACCTGTTGCCCACAAAGATGCAGGAAGAGAACTCAATTCTGGTGGAAGCTTATCGAGAGACAAGTACATAGGAGAGACAACTCTCTCACCCAACGTAAGCTTTACTCCCGCAGGAGAACAATACAGAGTCGCATACAGACGTTTTAGCAAATCCAGGCCCAAAAGATTTTCACCACAACCAGTAGTCAAAATCAACGGAGCTTTCAGCTCACGTGGCCCAATTGTAAGGGGCAAAGGACGAGAAACCGGATTGCTAACAGGGGCGCCAGAGAATCCAACGGAAACATTTGTTAAGCCAGACAAAGGTGCGCCAGGGAGTTTCGAATGCATGATGGAACTTTTCGCTGCACCAGTGTCCAACAGAAAAGGCTCAACGACGCCCGAGGTGGCAACTGCGACGTAAGGCCCTCTCTGATCAACCGGAACTGATACTACTCCCTCTCCTTGTCTATGGCTGTCCTAGTAATTACCGTCGTCAGCATCCTGATCGACGTAGTAATCGTCCACATTGTACTGAGCAGATCGCCCTTGCGACGATCCGCGCTGATCGAAACAATTATTAGAGTCAGAAGAATTAGTGGAACGATCGTTTTGAGCACCGCGACCTCTACCACGTGATGCCTGTTGAGGACCACCACGACCTCCTCTAGATGAATTACCGTTGTTGCGATCACGCAAGACTGGACAATCGAATTTCAAATGACCCTCCCCCCTACAATAGGCACACTGATTGTATCCTAACGAAGATCTCTGCGAAGAGGAGTCATTTCGTGATTGTGACCTATTCGACTGAGACTGCGATCGATTCCGTTGTTGCGAATCATTCTGATTCGAACGTGGAGGATACGCTTGCTGCAACAACACTTTAGTTTTGAGTTCTTTCGTCTTCTTATCGGCATGATCATTCTCCTCTTTCTCTCTATTCTCATAATATTGGGCCGTGGCCAATATTTGAGCAGAAGTGGAAACAGCCCATGCACTTAATGAATTACGCAATTTGTTGCTCAAGTCAGGCAACAAATTTGAGACAAACTTATCCACAAACAATCGCTGACCTCCCTCAGTACCCATATCCTGACCACTGTGATCAATGAATGCCTCCTCAAATCTCGTAAAGAAATCAGAGACACTCTCATCCTTCTTTTGTTTACAAGCGGACAGTTTGTCCCAATTCACCTTCATAGCTGGCATAAGTGTTTATCAGAGCGATAATTCTCGGAGGCAAAGCCGTAATTAACTGATCAGGCTTGGCCCCACCAACTTGCAAAGCGCCAGCAGCCCGCAATGCATTCCAATCACCGCCTAGTTCCGCCGCATGGTCTTCCTGTCGAATCTTTGCCCATACCGGTTGCGGTACGACATTGCCAAACAGCATATCAATATCAGCAAGATTCATCACCGTCGCATCCACTAATTGAGACAATTCCTTATAATACCCTGCAGGATTTTTGCGAGGGTCAGGCAAAGATTGCTTTACCTGTAAAACTTTGGATCGCTTCCACGGGAGGTGTATCCACACTCCCTGGAAGAATGGTAAGATCGGAGGATTAGCACCAGGGTTACCTGGCATATACACTGGAGGAACCTCGCGCATGGGGTACTGACCAGGCGCTGCAAGCGGTCCCTCAATGTCTTCCAAAAATAATGCTCGAGGCATTATAGAAGGACGAAAAGACAGCAACTGCTCAACAGCACGTCGAACATTGGTACCCACCAACATTCCGCTCGAAAACTGAAGCTGAAGATCAGTCAAAGCAGTCATAACCTCGTCAGATGCATCAGCCGATATTTGGTCACGTAAAACCTTACACATTTCTTCAAAAACAAACCTTTGTGTCGGTATGTTGAATTGACAAAACGTATCTAACACCACACGTGGAGGATTTCTAAGGGGGTATTTCATCCAACCCATCGCCATGTTATACAGCGAGTCACGTTCCCTACCACCGGGAAGCTGACTTCGTCTTTGAGGACCGTCCGAACCAGCGGACTCAAGAATAGGTCCAAGAGAAGAAGTTAGCAGCAACAGAAGGGGTACGACGTCGAACAGATGGAGAAGAAGAGTAACTCAACGGGGTAACAAGAGAAGTACCAGGAACAGAAGAAACAGCAGAAGTAACCAGAACAGCAGGGGCAGCGGAAACAGGAGTATGAGGAAGTACAAGCGGGGGAGCAGTAGGGACAGGAGCAGGTAGAGGAGCGGAAGCAGGTAGAAGTACGGGAACAGGTTGTGGAACAGGAGCAGGTGGAGGAACAGGGGCAGGAGGAACCACAGGAGCTACAGTACCCTGTGCGTACGGAGGTGGTGACTTCAAGAGATAGGACAACAAGGGGTCCTCTACCGATTCCTCCTTCTTATCCGTACCCGTCGGCAAAGCGGGGTAACACTTATCTACAGACATACGCTGCAATCTATCGAAAACTTCCTTTTCCTTTTCCTCCTTATCTCGCTGGAACTGCTCTGCTTTTCTTACCGTGGTAACAACTCCTTCTCTCTGATTACGTTTAATCTGTCTGATTTCTCTCTGTTTGGCTTCTTTACGCCACAACCGAAAGGAGTCAAACATGGCCGGCCTTGATTTTCTCTTAAACAATTTAGCTTCAAGATTGTCTAGAATCGGGGTCTCAAAACTACCGTGAGGTGGCCAACTAAGGACACCATCCTTTTTAGTATAGCGAATCCAACACTCGTTGAATGTAATGGGACCTAAACCATGCTTACTGTACAGCTCATAAGTTGGAGTCCCAACCGGAGGTATCGGACACGAGTCCTCCAGTCGGGAATCCGCACCACAACCCTTAAAGCAACTAAACAAAGTACTACAGCCAGGCATCGTGCACACTAACCGAGTTTCACAAACGTCAAGGGTTACGGGATTACACTATATCCCAGCAATGAGCAAAAACCCTCGGTTTTTGGCGACTGCAGACGTCAAATATCACAACAAAGGACAAAGTACCAAGAACCACAAATGCAATGGAACCGTGCAACAACTAAGCATCCACAACAAAGGACTCTGGGAGCGACCCACAAATACTTAACTCAAAGATCGATGGCGTCACAAGGAAGGCCCGTCTATCGTCTCGCTGTACCAAGGTCTACGCCAGGCGCCAAAACAGGTCTACAGTCAGGGCAGCAGTCCGTCGCAGCCGTCAGGAGGCGGGGATCTTCGCGGGAAAAGTCGTCGGGCCACTTGTTTCGACAACAGGATCGATGAAGCGGGGTGCACCTTCCCTCGGAGATTTCACACGAAGTTCCTCACGATCGTCGGGCTTGGACCGGTACCACTGATGCAGCCCCCTGTTGGGCGCCAACTGAAGGACTGGGTTAATTTAAGACCCAGCGGTGCCAGGGATAACACCTGAAACCTTTGTGGGTTACCTGTTCCGGCGTACAAATAACAGAGACACGGGACACTTCCTTCGGCGTCAAAGATTCGAGGTTTATTTACTGCCGGGAACACAGAAGTCACAGGAAGTACAACACGTGTAGGTTCGAAGAGTCTGATTCGACTTGCCTCTGTGGATCGCTCCTTTTATACAGTTTTCATGCATAGAATATCATAGTACACAAAGGTTTACAACTCGGTTCCCATCGTAAAGACAATAAGGGGTTGCTTTCATGTATTCAAGGCCCGGAACATAAGTACAGAAACGTTTGGTAGCTCCCAACTGTAAAAGCCAATCTTCCCATCATTAGTACATTCCAATCAGCAGTAAACAGATCGAGGAAGGAACAGAAACAGGTGAGGAGGAAGACAGAAACAGTGGGGAGATCGAAAAGGGTGTAAAAGGGGTGGTATCGGGAAACACGAGCTGCAGGCATCAAAGGGACGTGCCTAATGCGATGCACAACTGAGACAATAGTCCGGCACGGCAAGATGTGCCTCGAGCGGGGCCAGCTGCCTTGCAGTGTCATCCCCCTCATCATAAAGACACTTTCAAAGGAAGCGTGTCTTCCGCAAGAGTTTGGGAATCCCAGGGTCGCGAAGCGGACAGCGTCCGTTCGCTGGCTACTTTAGGGCAAGAGACAAAATGGATGCCGTATCTGAGATGGAACCCGTGGGTTCAGATGAAGAAACCCACGAAACAAACGAACGGTTTAGGCTAGCACAGCGAAAACGCGTACACCCACTAAACTCGTCATTTGCGGTTCATAGATACCAGACTTGACCATATTCGTGCGAGTCAAAAACACCACTTACGATCGTCACGGAACCTCAGAGAGAGAGGGGGGGAGAGGGAGACAGAGGGAGTGGGAGGGGGAGAGAGGGAGGGAAAGGGAGACAGAGTAAGGGAACAGAGTGAGGAAAACAGAGTGAGGGAGACAGAGTGAGAGAGGGAAATGGAGACAGAGTGAGGGAGGGAAAGGGAGACAGAGTGAGGGAGGCAAAGTGAGGGAGAGAGAGGGAGAGAGAGTGAGAGAGAGGGAGAGAGAGTGAGAGAGAGGGAGAGAGAGAGAGAGAGAGAAAGAGAGCGAGAGAGAGATGTGTGTATGCCGGGTCTGGTGGCTCAGTGGACGAAGGCGTCCGCTGCAGGGACCAGTGATCAACCTCATGGTCAGTTTCTTTTGTTGCTCTAGCCCCGCCCCGCCCCGCCCCAACTGACCCACCCCCACTGGTGCGGCCCTCGGACACAAACCACACTGTAAATTTGGCCCTCGAGAGAAGGTTTGTGGGTACCCATGATCTAACAGTATACACTGAGGCTAACCTGAATGTAGTTTTGTGGGGGGGGGGGCAGCAGGGAAGGAAATAGAGCACACAAAGCATTTTTCCTTCAAGTAAAGTGGGTCCAGGATCAGTTGAGGGGGGTAATCCAGTAATAGACACATTTTCTCCCCCAAGAACAGCCCTGTCACAAAAAGGAAGAAAAGAGGCTTAAAAACTGATTCTTTCACGAACGAACCATTATTAGGGCAGGATCTGGGAAGGTCCCTGGAAGGTAATCATCTGGTGCACCGATCCGTGAGAACATTTGTAGGTGACATAATCCAGACACGTTTGGAGCTTCTATTTTCAAAGCTCCAGGAGAACTTAGCAAGACTTTTTGTGTCTACGGTTGAAAAGAGCTGGCAGGGAAAATGTCCCGAATTGAGTCTCTATTGATGGATTTGGCTAATAGATGTGTGGACAAAAATGTATACAACGTGAACAATGTAGTAACTACTACTAAAATTAGTCGAAGGGAGGGGCCTGCAGGAGGGGAGCAAGATAACACCCTGTATCCTGGTGTCCCTAACATTGTTAAGGCTAAGTCTAGAATCTACCCCAAACCACTCTGGAGCCCATCCTCCCTCTCAGCAAGATAATCCGCCCCAGTTAGTATGCAGTATTACACCAACACACAGGGTTGGTAGTAGATGCAGATTACACCTACAACTTTAATTTCCATCTGGAAAATACGGGATCTGGAGATACCCAGGTACTCCTGGAAACTCTGGACTCTTGTGGTCTGACTCAGTTGGTGGTAGGCCCTACCCACCTGTCTGGTCATACACTTGATGGAGTCTTTACCAATGACCTTAGGTTGAAGGTGGGACCTCCGGTCCCCCTAGACTGGTCTGACCACTCTGCCGTCCCGCTAGAGCTGTCATATCAGGATACAGCCCCTTCTTTACCTGACGCAAGGAAGTGGGAATTCAGAAGGAATTTTAAATCTATTAATAATGACGTTCTCTCTCCCTTTTTGAGTAAGCTGACGCCTGTCGAATTGCAGGATACCAACTCTGCTGCTCTTGAACTCGCAAATACTATCTCAGGGGCTTTGGATATCGTGGCCCCCCTAAACAGCATTATTCTGCGAGAAAGAGTCCCTCGGCTCCCTGGTTCTCGGACAGACTTAGGCTGCTGAGACAAGGGTGTCGTAAACAGGAGAAGCTCTGGCTGGCCCATTTAGATCCCTCGGAGAAGGAACAGCATAAACTCAGTTTAAAAGAATACAAGCTAGCCATTGTGGAGGAAAAGAGGGCTTATTTTTCCAAGATTACTGCTTCCCTTAATTCTCCCAGAGATATTTTTAAAATCATAGACTCCCTATCCTCCACCCAGGTAGCTGATCCTATAGTGGAATCGCAAGAGCTGTGTGACAGTATCTCGGTCTTCTTTCATTCAAAGATCGTGGATATTTATGGCACACTTGAATCTTTAAACCTTGGTATGGGACCTTCTACTATCCCTGCCCTCTGTAAAGTTGGGAGTCTGTCCGGCGGACAATCCCCTAGTCTTCTGTCCTTGCCTCTTCTTACTCCTGATCTGATGACTCAGCTTTTGGACAACATCAAATTGGGCTCTCCTTTAGACTCTTGCCCGCTTAAAGTTTTGAAAGCCTGCCGGGAAGTGGTTATTCCCCCCTCTTGAATGTCATGAATCGTGTGATCTCGGAGGGAGGTTTTCCCTCTTCATGGAAGATGGCGGTTGTAAAACCTCTTCTGAAGAAGTCTACATTGGATCCAGGGGTTCTGAAAAACTTCCGCCCTATCTCACTTCTTCCTGCCCCTGCAAATATGCTGGAATCTCACCTCAACTGGCATCTTAGCTCTTTCCTTGGGGACTCTGCCCTCCTGGATGTCTCTCAGCATGGTTTCAGGAGATCTCATAGCACTGAAACTGCCCTCACTGTTGTTGTCAACAACATTCGCTCCCAGGTCGATAAGGGCCATACCACCCTTTTGGTCCTGCTAGACCTGACAGCGGCTTTTGATACCCTGTCCCCAGCTATACTGGTTGCCCGCCTCAGGCAGATAGGGGTCGGAGGCGTTGCACTGAGTCTTCTGGCTTCCTTTCTTAATGAAAGAGAACAGTGAGTGAAGCTGGGCCAGTTTCTATCTGCCCCTAAGCCTGTGCACTGTGGGGTCCCCCAGGGCTCTTCATTGAGCCCTACATTGTTTAACATCTATGCGGCCCCACTTGCCAGGGTGGTTAGATCTTTCGGGTTGTAGGTGCTGTCATATGCTGACGACACCCAAATAATGGTCTCTCTTACGCAACCCATGAAGGACTCTGCCCTTAATTTCAGGAACTGCATGGAGGCTGTTTTCCAGTGAATGGTACAGAACTTCCTGAAACTAAACTGGGAGAAAACGGAGGTGCTGATCTTTGGGGGCAGCCAGGATATCTGGTCAAATGATTGGTGGCCGCCCTCGCTTGTGGAATGCCCTCCTCCCCGTCAGTTTGCTAAGAACTTAGGGGTGCTAATGGACACTGCGCTCTCTTTTGACCGTCAGGTCAGCAGGACCGTTTCCACATGTTGTGGCATCATCAGGGTTCTCAGAAAGATTGCCCATTATCTCTCCCCTGATGCCCGGAAACAGCCCACTGTGGCATTAGTCTCCTCAAGACTGGACTATTGTAACGCCCTCTATGTGGGCATAAATAAGAGCCTTATCCATCGTCTTCAAATGGTCCAGAATGGAGAGCTAAACTAGGAGAAGGTGACTGCATTATCATCAATTTTGATCAGCCTGATATAGCCAGGTGGTTGTTTAATGGTAGTATGAATCAGGGCCCAGGTGATATTATCGCACAGCCTTTGGGCTGTTTCTATCCCCCTAGCGAGGTAACTCAGGCTGAGGACACCAGAGATATGCATGCAGATCAGCTCGTGCCCAAGTAGGGGGGCTGTTAGATAATCGATTAAGAAATACGGATGGTCAGCCACTCCCGTCTGGGTCTTCTACATTCCCCTTAAGATCAGCTGAAATTTATTGAGGGCGGACATCTGAAAAGAGAATAGAATCTTCTAACAGATTCTTTCCAGTGAGTGAGCTGGATAAAAACGATTGACTCGCTACACCTCTCACATGCCTAAAACAGTCAAGTTATAGGACAATTTGTTAAACCTTGCTCTACCAGAAACAAGGTAGTTAGAATAAATACAGATCTAAATGTCTTTAGATGGAATATAGAGGGCTTAAAAAAAATTATTTAAGGTGGGTGGGTATGTTAAATTAGTACGATGTGGTGGGTCTACGAGAAACATGAGAAACTGAAAACACATTCTGGGTGGACAGTTACACGACCTATTCCGAACTCGCATGGCCTTCCTTAGCGGGAAGAGCTAAGGGAGGGTTATTAATCTTAGTCTCCCTAAATAATTCAGGTGCCCATTGCCAACATGATTTGGATTCCTGCAACAGCTTAGTGGTTTAAATAACACCTGTAAATGCGCCAAAATTACTTATTGTAAACTTTTATAATTCCTTCGAGAGAAACTCTGTAAATGAACATCTATGTAGTTTAAAATGTTTTCTTGAGTCATATAAGTATAAATGAAACACTCCCTACTCAAGCATAATTTTAGGGGATTTTGATATACATTTGTGCACAAGGGATGGCCAGGTCAGTGTTAATCTTGGCCCGGAGAATTGCTCAAACTTGCACTTTGAGCACACGCAGCAAGGAGATTAGCTAGGTGACATTTTGACTGATTTCGAGTATTAATAAGGGTGAGGATAGTATTCCCCCCTTTAAGGGTAGAGGAGTGAATTCTACAATTGATTTTATTTTTATCTCCTCATGTCTGGTTTCGTAGGTTGTAGTTTAAACAGCTCAATGGTCTTATATTAGAGATCATGATCCCATATATCTAAGGCAAGGTCGGGGGTCCGGGGAAAACACTAAAACCGGGGAAGGCACTTTGAATGTCAATGTTAAGCTAAAAGACCAGGGGTGTAGGCTTCACTGGAGCAAGGTAGTCCCAGAACAGTTTATTATTATTATTATTATTTATTCAATTTATAATGCGCACAGCTAACCAAATAGGGTATACCGGCGCCAAGGGACAACCTGAAAGAAGAGAAAGACAGAGTTTACTGCCAGAAAAGCCATGTCTTAAGGTTCTTCCGGAAGCTAGTAAAAGTGGAGGCATTTTTCAGAAGAGTAGGAAGTGAATTCCACATCTTAGGACCTAGGTGGGATAAGGAACAACCACCCGTTCTCACTAGTTTGAATCAGGGGATCACATAGTCACCGTGAGTGGAAGAACGGAGAGTACGAGCTGGAACATAAGGATGAACAAGTTCTTGAAGATATGATGGCGCAAAGCCTTGTTTTATTTTAAAAATATAACAGAGAGCTTTGAACTTGATTCTACTAGTGATCCTAAGCCTATGTAAAACAAGGAGGGACTGGGAAATGGGGGCACTTCTCGGGACATGGCAGAGGATGCGGGCCGCGGAATTCTGCACAACCTGAAGCTTTCTTAAAACCTCCTGGCATGCACCCAAATAAAGAACATTGCCATAGTCCAGGCGAGAGGTGATCAAAGTCTGGACTACAGTTCTTTGGGAGGTAACAGGAAGCATCCACATGATCTTGCGAAGCCATTTCAGGATGGCAAAGCAGGTCGCGGCCACTCTCACCATCTGCGGCCGCATAGAGAGGTTTTCGTTGATTATGAAGCCCAGGTTACGAACCTGCGTAACAGGCAGAGGAAAAGGGCCCATTTCGTGAGGCCAGTGTTTGGGACCCCATAAGTCCCTATGTTTTCCCAATATTAGGACCTCAGTCTTATCCCCGTTTAACTTCAGGAAGTTAGCCTGCATCCATTGGGAGACCTTACTAAGTCCATGCTGGAGAGTAGACATGCTTCCCTTTTTGGCGGAAGAAAGAGAAAAGATGATTTGAGTATCATCTGCATATGAGAACAGTGAGTGACCAGGGTCTTTCACGATGGTGGCTAAGGGACGGACATAGATATTAAAGAGTAAAGGACTCAATATGGACCCTTGAGGAACTCCATATACAGATGAACAGATTTTGGAAACCCCCTTTGAGGAAAAAACCTGGAAGGTGCGATCACTAAGGAAGGAGGTAAGCCAAGATAAAGCAAGGCCTTCGATACCTACGGACCGGATGGAGGCAAGCAAGATGGAATGAGAAACGGTGTCAAAGGCGGCACTCAGATCAAGCAGAATGAGTGCCATTGTCTCCCCTCGGTCCAGGCCGTGGCGCAACCTTTCCGTCGCTCCAAGGAGAGTAGTCTCAGTGGAGAAATTGGCCCTGAACCCTGATTGAGAGGGGTGCAAGATATCAAGACTCTCCACAAAATGTGTCAACTGGTTGTTTACATGTTTCTCTAGGATCTTCGAGAAAACTGGAAGCAGAGAAATAGGCCTGAAGTTTGACAAATTAGAAGGGTCGGCACCGGCCTTCTTCAGCAGGGGGATAATCATGGCGTGTTTCCACTCTGGAGGAATGCAATCCTCTCTTAATGATAGATTAAGAAGTTCCCTGATGATTTCTAATGATTCAGGGAGAAGGTGGCGTAAAATATTTATGGGTAGCGGATCACGCGGGGAACCAGATTTAATACTGGCTAAGCATTCCAGGAAGGAATCCGTACCGAGAGGAAGCCAGAGACAAAGCTTTGTCAAAGTATTGGGCTCACCTCTCCAAGTGGAATCAGGGTGTGGATTGAGTCGGCCGGTAAAGCAAGTGGTGTCTAATGTGCTATGGATAAGTTCAACTTTCTCAGTGAAAAGGGCGGTGATGCTATTGCATTGATTCACATCCAATGTAGGAGGAACTGGAACAGTGTCTGAACCTGACAGTTTCTTTACCAAAGAAAATAAAGTGCCAGGACAATTTTGGGCACGCACATTAGTATTCGTAACGTAGATGCCTCTAGCTCTCTTACATAGAGCATGATAATTATTGAGGGCTTTCTTGTAGTCCGATTTACAGGTTGGCAAATAAGATTTTCGCCATCTCCTCTCAAGAATTTAGCATTTCGATTTTATAACTTTAAGCTCCTCCGTGAACCACGGGGCCGGAGGGCGATGGGGGAGCTTGTTTGGTGTTAAGAGGCATACTAGAATTAACAGTGTTAGTAAGCCAATCTGACACAGCAGCATCAAACTGCCCGAGCGGCAGAGTAGAATCCCGCCGATTAGTTAGTAGTAGGGTATTAAAGGATTCCATATTCAGTTTGCCCCAGCGTCTAAAGCTACCAAGGTCCTCAGAGGGAACCATGGCCTTCTTATCGAGGGTTTCTAAATTGAATTGAACTGCAAAGTCGTCGGACCATTCTAAAGGAAGAGCGGAGACACTGCAGTCAAAAGGGAGATCAGAAAAAATAGGGTCAAGTAAATGGCCTGCCACATGGGTAGGACCCGCATTACATAAGGACAGGTTCAAACCCTCAAGATCGGACAGAAAGGCACTACTGAAGGTACATTGAGGATCTTCTAAATGTAAATTAGGGTCGCCAAGAAGAGTAAAATTGGCGGCTTTTAATAAAAAAAGGGGGCAATTGTGTCAGAAAAAGAGGACACCCATGGGCCAGGATTACCAGGAGGCTGATATATCAAAAGGCCGGACAAAGTCAGCTGCGGCGAAACCCCAAATTTAAATAATGCGGCTTCACAACCCAAAAAAGGCATACGTTCAAATTTACAGGAGTAGGAGGCTTTAAATATCACTGCAATGCCGCCACCATTCCCTGCCTCTCTATCCTTTCTGACATAACATAGCCAGGTGGGAGGGCAGCTGCGACATTGGGACCGGAGCTGGCATGCAGCCAGGTCTCGGTGAGAAATAGGGCGTTGGGTTACTCAGAACTTATAAAATCAAAAATGTTGTCTTTGTGTCTGGGGAGAGACCGACAATTAATGTCCCAGAAGCGAAGACAGTTCGCTGCATTGTAAGAGGTTGGCGTTGATACAAGGGTGGGGGTAGGCCGAACCAAAGAAGCGCCATTACATACAGTCTTACTTCAGCTCGGCGTAACCAATGACAAAGCACAATGAGGGCATTTGAAGTCATTGGTTGGGAAAATGCAAGTGGAACATTTAAAAGAATGAGTATGTCTCAGTTGCTTTAAATGGGCAGCAGTATAACTCAAAATATAATCGTTACTCACACAATTTTGTGTATAGTGTCCAGCCACTGGACACGTCAGGGCGCGGACGGGCGCAGACAGGCTTGCCTCTGGCGCGCGCGCTGCGTGCGCGCACTGCTCGCTTGCATTCACCTTGCTTGAATAGGGAATGCTGAAGCGCGACTGGAGCGCTAACCTCAAAGAGGTACGACCTCGGTGTCACCCGAGAAAGTAAAAAGGGACAACCAAGCTCGGAGCCCGGAATCCGAACAGTGCAGGTAATGGCATATATCAGGACAAAAGAGTAAAACCACACGTTAAAAACAAATTAGAATCGAGTGACAAAATATAAAAGGGGTAGAGTAATCCCCTATTGCAATTTTTAAAGTGCGAATGAGACGGCAAATAAAAGTATCCTAAGAAAGTCATAAAACAGTATGGCAGCAGTACAACGAGTTGTGATTACAGCAGTCTCTAGTCAGCTTCTCATAGATTTATTAGAACTTACCAGGGATGAAATCGATCTCTGCCTGGATAGCACGAATAAGAGGGAGGAAACCTTAATAGCTTATGACAGGATTTATCAAGAGGTGGAGAGACTTCTCTCGCAACCAACCAGGAAAGACAAGGTGGGTGGCAAGAGGTGGTTTGATCACAAATTTTCAGATGCCCACGACAAGCTAGCTGATGCTGTGAAACAAGTTCCCCAAGATAAAGTTAAAATATCTATGCCTAGTAAAAAGTACAAGCAAACCTTAGGATTACATGAAGCAGAAAAAAAAAACGTAGCTTGGAAAGAGCTATTGTCGGCTGATGTCATTAAGAAAAACGCTCGGTTCTGGGAGATTGTCAATAAACCCTTTTTTACAGGTGACAGTAATTGCCCCTTAGATTGTACCAATCCAGAGGAATTGTGGTATACTTATTTTTAAAATATATACGGCGGTCAGGTTGATATGGGAACTTCTTGCCCCTTGCTTTCGGTTAGGGGTAACAATACCTTGATTTTCAATTAAGTAGAAGTTAGTGAGTCGATAATGCAAATGTCAAGTAATAAGGCCCCTGGACCAGCTAGTGTCCCGGCTGATCTTTATAAACTTAATGTGACACTTTGGTCTAAAATACTGACACATGTTTAATGTGGCCTGTCTGTATGGCTTGCGGGGACTTGGTCTTAATCAATCATCATACCAGTCTTTAAGAAGGAGCAGAGAGAGAGACCCAGGATGTTATAGACCAATATTGCTGATTGATTCAGCATTTAAAGTAATGGGGAGAGTGATCCTTAAGAAATTAACAGATTGGATAGATCAGTGTAAAGTACTGTCAAATCTTCAATATGGGTTCAGGAAAGTGCCTAAATGTATATCTAATTGCGGGGAAATATATTACCGCCAAAAATGAGACATTGCACCTGGCCTTTATGGATCTGTCCTCGGCCTTTGACTGGGTGAACAGATCCAAATTTTGGGCTTTGCTAATTAACATAGGGATGGATCGGATTGTTGCGTGTTTATCTAGGGTTCCTGATCGATACTGTGACCTTATGCCCCTATTCGGCTATAAATCCATTTATTCCCTATATTGGCATAACCGTTCAAGTACGATATTCAGAAAGTCATCTCTGGCCTCACACGAACAGAGCCACATTCCAGAACAGCTTTCTCTGCCACTTCCTTTGCAACCAATTAGTGCACTGACAGAGCAAAAGTCACTATCTGATATTCCTAGATTAACACTCCGAGTTCTTCAACAAGATAAAAACTCAGCAAACCTGGAAATCCCGCTTGCTGTGTTTTGATTAGTAATGGAACTCTAATGAGCAACTGATACCTATCACTTCCTAGTGACATCTTTAATTGACGTCTTATGTCCAGCAAACTTGCGTCAAACCAGGCACCTGTCAGGTATAAATACTACCAACGTTGCCTTAAGCAATTGCTGGTGTCCCATTGCTGTTGTATGCTGTATGCAGTACACTGATGCTGCTGCTGTCCCTTTGGTGGTGAAGCTACTGATACCATTATCGCTGCTAAAGCGCGAACGATGGTGTGGTGAGCTTAGGAGCTGAACAGCCGTCCCTCTGCGAAGAGCCCAGCAGATGCCAAGCTGCCCGCGGACGCTGTCCCCCCTCCTCCTCCTCGACGCGCTGAACAGAGAAATCCAGCTCCAGCGTTTCTAGTCTGCCCACGCGGGTGACTGGGATACCGAGTGCCTCCTGAAGGAGATACCAGACCTCCATCATTCTATTCAGAGGTATGGTGTTGACTAAACCCTTAGATGAGAATTCTTGAAGCAAACCTTGGCAAAACCAACTTAACTTAAAGCTACTTACTTACTCCCCTTCCACGTGTTAGGCTTAGGTCAGGCACACCGGGGTAGGCTTAGTTAGAAGCACCAGTTGAGTATTTTAGCCTAATGTATATATGACTGTATATATGTTTTATTACTTTTAAACCATTGTATGGCTAAGAAACCATATCAATGCTTTTACAGTATTATTTCGCAATACTTATCTTACTGTATGTACTTTTTATAATAACAAGTCTTGCAATTGTGGCAATTCATTTCTCTTGTACGAGAAGAAAGACTGTTCAATAAAAGTTAACCCTTTATTGACAAACGCCCGTCTCTCTATTCTCTACATATCGTGAAAGTAAACTGCATTAACCTGACTGAGTGAAATACCTGTCTATTGTTTCACACGACCCTAGAGATTGACTCTTGATCTGAGGAGCAAAGTTGTCATGTTGCACGGTTGTTGGAAAGCTGAATCCCTTCTTGTCTGTGCCAGGGAAGCTGATCACTTCCCATGCAGAGAAGAAAGTTTCCAGTGACCTCTGAGCTAGTTGGTAACAAACCCAATTAAGTTTAGCATAGTCAGTGGAGGCCTGGAATATCCGCAGTTCCACGTCAATACTTCTGTTTATGTTATTCCAATGCGCAGGGCCTAGTGGGAAACTAGGAACTACACTACATGGCGCCCAACGTTTGGTAAGGCGATAAACTAACGCAAGACGTTAGAGTAACTCAGTCGTGCATATTTCACACAGACCCCTTTCTCCCGTAAATACTCCAATAGACGTCTGGAGTGGGTGAAAGGTTAAAATCCGCCCGACCTTAGTAGGAAGAGATTCCTATGTAAAGCTCTGGTTTATTCAATGGTGAAGGATACAGTGTTCCAAAATATTGTGCACCTAATCTTTGTCTCCTTGGAGACCAACTCTGCAAACCTTGCATTTATACAATGCCAGGAGAAAACGGAACCACTGGGGCCACCGCAGATACGACTCAGCAGGGTCCCGAACACACTGACCCGGATGCTATTATCATCCCGGTCCACTTAAGAAAATCTATAACGTTAAAACTTATAGAGAACGGACTGACACCGCAAGGTGGTACAGTAATTTTCGTGATAGAGGCTCACGAATATCGGCAGACAGAGGTATTCTATTCATGGATAAACTTTCCAGCGGCAAACGCTAGAACAAAAGAGTTTCACTATTACAAAATAGAGGAACCTCCGGAAGAGTACGCTCCTTTCGAGGAGATTGAAATTCCACTTAAATTTCAAGAGCACCTGCTCTGGTTTAATGGCGCCCTAAAACATAATGATCATATAACCAGGCTCGGTCCACTAGGTAGACCAGGAGCAACGTGGCCGGTTCTAGCCAGCTACACCACATCCTGACATGGGAAAAATGTCAAAGGAAGACCTCTTAGTTAACATAAGAGAATTAACAGAGGCTTATAGAGAGTTAGTAAAATTATTTATTAAAAATAATTCAAAGACTCCTAAAAAGAGCTGGGATGGAAATAAACAATTCACTCCCAAGGAAAAAGTTTTCCAGTCCAGAGGAAGGTCTCCTCGACGTAGGGAAAGAACTCCGACTCGAGAACACCAGTCTCCCCAACGGGAGCCCTCTGAGAAAAGATATAACCTTAGAAATAGGGATAATCTGAAAAAACCTGATAGATATCAAAGTATTGATACACGTCCCTCTCGATCTTTTTCGCAGAAATCGGAAAGAAGAGGACGGTCAGACCCAGGAGAGCACACCAAGTCCAAAGACAAGGAACCTGCTCAAAATAATAAATCCCAATTTCCTAAAAAGAAGGTAGCCAGTATTAGAGTAATCAACCATGCCGAGAACACTGAGGACACAGTTGAAAAACGGGGAGTGGGCATTGGCAATGTTGGACAGTGCAGCAGAAATCAGTATAGCGCGCAAGATCTTGATGAGTCATCTGGAGACAGTGGACACGAATGAATACATTCAGGTTGAAACTGCCGACACCAGACTTAGCGAGCCCCATAAAATATACGAAATTACATTGCGTATAGAGGGTGATAAGACTAGGAAAATTAGGGGTCTATTTTGGGATAAACTCTCAAAAGGCTATGATATTCTGTTAGCTGAAAAAGATTGGCCCCCAGAGTTTGTCAGGGAGTGCCCTCGTGGCGAAGAAATGATTATGCCTGCCTTCTCGAATCACATTCCGATTCACAAAAAATATACATATGCAAGGAAATGGGCAGTAGCCCAGGCACCTGCATTATATAAAAATCACGTTGGATGGGATGAGGACTCACCCCCTCACAAAATCCAATTAAAAAGTGAACCAACTGCCCAACGGCAGTATCCCATTAAGCAAGAAGCTAAAAAACAAGTCAGGGAGATCTTAGATCAACTTGAATACCAGGGGGTGATTGAAACATGCGCCTCTCAAATGAACAATCCTTTGTTTCCTGTCTCAAAGCCAGACAATTCATATTGTCTAGTTTTGGACTACAGTCACCTTAATGCATGTTGCAAAACTTTTGCAGTACAAAACTCGCATAGTGCAGCCCTAATGAATAACATAGTTAGGAAAAAATATAAAACGACATTAGACATATCTAATGGTTTCTTTTGTCAAAACATTGCACCAGAAAGCAGATATTTGACCGCTTTCTCAGCATTTGGGTCACAGAAAAAATTCTGTCGACTCCCACAGGGGTTCAAGAACAGCCCAGGACTATTCTCAGCTAGAGTAACAGAGTTACTACAAATATATGATGATGAGGCATTATCTTACGTAGATGATATCTATCTCACAGACGACGACTTGGATACTCACTTGAAAAGAGTGAACACCATTATACTTGGGTTCGCAGCAGAGGGTTACAAATTCAACTTTAAAAAGTCCCGAATTGCCCATCTGACAGTACTATTTTTAGGGTACGAATTATCAAGTGAAGGGAAAAGCCTAGCGGACAACCTCTTAGAGAAGTGCGCTGTACTCCAAGCTCCAAAAACGCTGAAGAATTTACAATCCATTCTAGGTTTTCTGAATTTCGGAAGAACTTACATCCTAAATTACGCAGAGAGGGTTAAACCTCTCTACGAACTAATTAAACCTGATTTTAAACAAATCAATTGGACTCAAAAACACACAGAAATTTTGAGATCACTGCAAACAGACATGTTAGCAAAAACTAAATTAGATACACGTGACAACACACGTGATCTTGTAATCCGAGTCATCCCAGGAAGATGCGGATTCACGTACCTGACCTCTAATGAGGGAGAAAAGGTACCAATTTCAATTAAATCTCACTTGTACACACAAGCAGAGGAAACATTCAGTCACACAGAAAGAACTGTGAAAGCAGTGCAAATTGCATTAGCAAATGAACGAGAACTAGCACACGGCAAACGGATTTATATCCTCACAGCGGAATCCACCTTCGAGGCGCTATTCAGCCCGGTAAACCTGCCTACAGTGTCACTGGATCCGAAATGGATACAGTGCGTAGATTCTCTAGGAGTGGAAGACGTGAAATACTATTTCGCCCCGCAATTCGAAGAACTGAATGATTTAGAATATGAAGAAGAATATCCTCTGCCAATCGAACTTTTGCCTCTCCCACAATACGCCTGTATAATCTATACAGATAGTTTTATACAGCATTTTAATGTAGAGAGCAAATCCTACAATGCAGCGTGCGCGATTGTTAAAGGTCGCTGGCACAAAGGTAAATTTAGACCAATAGTCACCAAAACACAATCTCTAGGAGATTGCTCGGCTCAACGAGCTGAATTAGTAGCATTTAAGATGGCGCTAGAAAATACAGATCGCGAATTCCCCACACTAATAGTGTGCGATTCTTTTTATTGCGTACAATCTTATAATGAATACTTGCAGAATTGGTTGGAAAATGGTTTCAAAGATGCAAAAGGTGGCACAATAAAGCATAAAATGCTTTGGGAACAGGTAGTTCTTTTACAGAAAGAACTACAAAATACTCACGTGATACATACACTGAGTCATCAACGTGATGGCGTTCACGTTGCAGGGAATTCATTGGCTGATGAAGCCGCGAAGGCAGCTGTGCAAACGGCTTCCGTAGCTGCGATAACTCGGTCACAAACAAAAATAGACAGCGATATTCTACAAGCTGTCAGTGCGTCAGTAAAAAATGATAAGAAAACACTCCCAAAAGGCTTTCCTGAAAAGTACTTGTACTTAACAGATACGAATAATGTTCCTTTTGCTCGAATCCCTGGAGTGGGGGATAGAGTAATTCCAAACAGGGAACACAGGTTAGGACTAATCAAAGCGGCACACGAAGGGCTTGCTTCTGCACACGCTGGCGTTTCCGCAACAATATCACTATTAAAACAGAGATATTGGTGGCCTCGCTTGAGAATACAAACTAAAAAGTATGTATTAGAATGCGACATATGCCAAAGGATAAAAGTATCAACAGTAAAACGACCAGCGCAGACACCCCTTCTTATCTCGGATAAACCATTTGCATGTGTTTACCTGGACCACTGTGGTCCCCTACAAAGGGACGGCAACTATAGATATATCATGGTAGCAGTGGATTCCTGTACGAGGTTCATATGGATGTGGCCCCAGCGCTCGGCTGACGCTAGAACGGTTATAAAAGATTTGCGAGTCTTTATCGGCACATACGCAATTACCACGTTCCATTCTGACCAGTGTCCTGCTTTTAGCTCTCGAGCTTATAAGAAGGCCATGGCCAGCATGGGAATTGGGTTGCGGTATTCTTGTCCGTCGCACCCCGAAGGGAATAGTGTGGTAGAAAGAAAAAACCGTGACATAAAGCAATCTATAACAGCGAAGGTATTAGGTTCAGGCGCTGGGTGGGTCAAACATTTAATAAGTGTCCAGACTAGTCTTAACAACTTGCCAAGAAATTCTCTAAAAGGTTTCAGCCCATACGAACTATTGTTCGGAATTAGAATGAACATTCAGGACCTCGATAGTCAAATGTCAGTGGTACAAGAAAAAACAACAAACTTTGACATCAAAGATCGTTTGGCTGTTTTACAGGAACTGAATGAAACAAGAAAATCCTTAAGCAACATAAAGTTAAAGCAACAGCCAACTACCACTGACGAGGCACCACAAGCAACAGCCCCAGCAAGGCCTGTCTGGATTCCAAAGATTGGGGATCTAGTCAGAGAAAAGATCGCGGTGAAGAAGGAATTTGGGCCTTCTTACAGAAAAGCAGTACCTGTCTTGGCAGTCACCGGAACAAGATCAGTAGTACTACCGCCCCTTGCTGGTAAAAAGGAGAACAGAGTCGTGTCTATCGATCTGGTAAAACCACAAGCATGTGGCCTATAATCAACAGTAGGCCCAATGGACTCCCAAGAAACAACAGAATACCCAAACTTGCAACAATCCAAGAGGTTCAAACTGAAAGACTAATCACATTCGATCAGCCTGCAGTGCACAGAGAAGGACTATGCAATAATGCCATGGAACTCGTGCCTCTTGAGACACAGATTGAAACAGTTCGTCAAGAAACACCAGTCTACACTAATGTGGCATCAGAAAATGCTACCGAAAGACAGATTGAAAGAACAATCCCAACAATTGACAGAACTGCCTCTGGTTATTTCATCAACTTCGACAACTTCTCTGAAGATCAAAACGACCCCGAAGTGATGCCAGAAACAAAAAAGTATTCTAAAGAAAATACAACAGGACTCCTTCAACAAATCAAAGAATTATATCTGGAGTCACCGTTGATTGAGCATTGGATTATTTCAGGGGTATTCATACTCCTACTCTGCCTAATTTTAGTTTTAATTTTAGGAAAGTTTATTACAATTGAATGGACACAGCAAGTCAGAACATCAACCTAGTCCTGAAACCACACAGTTCATCCCACGTGAAGAAAAGAGAACTGTCAACAGTAAATGTCACAGCAATTCCAATACCTGGTGGGGTAGTATGGGAGAAAACAGACTATGAGATATATGGTCCGGTCGAAATCCTGAAGTATCCTCATCAACTGAAGGTTTCCTTAAGTGACTTTGTAAAACCTAGTACATTCTCTGATGATTGGGACTTTAACAGTATTAATGACATGATGTCTGATTTATTAATGTCAGCTAGATTCACAGATCATGATTATTTACAAGGTTCATCTAGTTATGAGCAGTTATTCTGTTACACACACTATGGTGATCACTATTTGCATAAATCTGCACAGCCTAGAAATGTTTTTATGTATAATCAATGGGAACTTTGTGCTACACCACCTAAAAGCAGTTCTAAAGCATTTTTTGAGAAATTCAAATACTTTACAGGGTTTAATACCAGTAATGCAGAAACGTTTTATTACAAACTGTTAGATAAAACAGGAATGAAAACAATGCTGACAAATTCTAAATTGATATATTCAGAAGCATTTTATGACAAAATGATGACATTTGGTTTTGATTATTGGAAAAATAATATTGAAACGAAAACAATTTGGGGTACAAAAGATTGGCAGGTACAAGGCCTTGAAGCACTATTCAGAACCTGCATGATACCAGAACAAATTATGTTTTTAAATGACACAATACACCAAACATCTTGTCTTGGCCTAGCTAAGATCAAAGACCTTAACAAACCGTCTATTCCAAAGCCAATACCTGAAAATGCAACTGCAGATATTGAGTTAGACGTATCACAAATTTTACATTTCAACAGAACACATCCTGATTGGAAAAAGTGGTTAATCTGGCCTATTGACACAAACAACTGTCAAGATAGATTCCTGAACAAAACACAGGGGTTAAAAATGACCAGACTAGACCCTAGATACTCCCAGAGACAACATCCAGGGATAATAACATACAGTGTAGGGAAACTCTGCCTTGAATGGCTAACATCATCCACACTGGCTGAAATTAAGCAACACTTGTCTTTACTAAAAGATGGTGCTGATTTGCGCGATTTCATTCTTGGACCACGCAAACAGCGTCAAAAGCGTTTCATAGCGACCAGTATCTATGCTGCGTACAACGAGGCTTGGAAAGTCACACAAATTGAAACAGCTGAAAAAATACGAGAAATTGATCGTATTAATTTGGAAAAATCACTTTCTGTAGTAGACAATGGGTTAATGACTCTGTCTTCCAGAATATATTCGTTGGACAATATTGTATCCTCTGCCTTTGATGTGATAGACAGAGACTTGCTAATGTTACAACATGGCCAATCTCAATTACGTTCTATTGTACAATTAGGCTGGCCGCTGCAAAATCTTCGTTCAGGCTATGTGCCTTGGCGTTTAATCAACAGAACGTCATTATTTTCCATTTTTAACCTTACTGATAAACAAATCAGTTTGGCACAGAAAGGAGCAGACTATACAATCCTGAGCATCGAAAAACTTGAGAGATTACCATTGACAATGTCAGAAAGTCCTGTCATTGAATGGATAATACACAGAATTTTCACAATTCCGATAATTACTTTCCGATTTAAAAAGTGCCTTGAGTACATACCTGCTGGCCAGTATGAACAATTGGGTAAAGGATATGTAAAATCAGAATGGAAATTACCATACACACATTCTTGCTATAGTGACAGCGACAAAAATTTATTTCTTAGTGGTGACAACTGTAAACATTCACTAAGTGGTACACTTTTGTGTCAGGGTATTAATTTACACGGAGCATGTGATGGAAATTCTAACAACCTTTCATGCCACCAGCTAGTCACACCTGCAACTCAGATAGAGCCCTTCTTTATGCAACTTGCAAACGGGAGTTACATTCTTAGAACGGATCACAGATGTTGTGGCCTTGTGCCAGGGAAAAGTTATCTAGTAAGCGTAACATCCATGGTCAAATGCTGTATGCAGGCATTGTTCCCGAGTGGGCCTGCAGACACAGTGACTCCCATCTGGCCTCGTCTGAATCTCTATTCGATACGAATTGATACTTTAAGCAAAATGAAGTCTGTGCTTTTGCAGACAACAGTGCCTATAACGTCATCAAAAGAGACGTATGATCTTCTAGTTGCAAGAACAGCTACTGAAGTTCATGAACTTTTATCAACAAATTGCCCCGTGCATTTCGTAGAAATGCTTAGCCAACTCCTTAACATGTCTAGTGCCACAAGCATCCCAGGCATATTTAAGACGATTTTTACGGGACTGCTAACACCTTTTCAAGCAATTCTGGGAATCGTTCCTAATTTTGTTCTCTGTTTTTGGCGGCATACCACTATTTTTGGGACTTGTAGCAGGGATTTTATTTTTGACCCTCCTGCTTCGTTATGGCAAGCCGAAACTCAGACATAGCTCCCATGGGAATGGAAGAGACAATCCTAGCAATGCGCTACCGGGACAGGATAACTAACGTCCTCGGATTGGCCAGGCTGAGAGATCTAAACATGACCTGGTTCCTTTCATTCAGACCTATATGGCAAAATTGCATCTTACCTGTGCTACGATGTATGCTTTGCGGAGATGAATGCGTGTTGGACATCTGTCTTTCACTTCCATCAGCAGTACCAATGGACGTCGATACTTTGCTCAGTCCAATAACGGCTCACGCATTGTGTTGTCCCCAGCGGCTACCAATCCTGATGACGGCATTCGTGGAGACTCCTGTGCTACAACCAAGTGGTAACAGTGGAGCGAGTGACAAAAGCAACATCATCCAGGTACAACGATCTGAGAGCATTGCTGCTCCTGACTACGATGACAGCAATCATTCTCACACCTGCCAAGTTACAGCACTATCGAATTTGGTTGAACTGTCACCTGATTTTGTAGACCAATTCTTTGAGAGCCTGTCTGATATGATGTTCTCACCCGAACAGAAACAATAACTTTTGAGAAACTTTCCGACACACAGCGTTCCCATGAACTCTGAATTCGGCCTTCAGTTTTGAACAACAAAAACTGCTAAAAGCGTTGGAACTCTATTTCCCCATTCAAGCATTAATTCTTTTGAATTGAGCATTTTTTAATATTGACCTTTTTTTGGCACGAACAATTCTTTGCTTAAGGTAAAAACTATTCTTAGAGAACAGAAGCTTCACACTTCTATTTCTAAAACACATCTAGAGACATAACAAACTTACATCAGCCTCTAGCACATTTATTGCAATGCATTTATATGTGATGATTTATCTCGCCCTTCTTCTGTTTCAGAGATACTTCATGTGTAATTCTTTTTGCATAATCGTTCATTGATTCATATGCAATAATTTTTGAATGATTTCTATGCTTCAAAAACGTACAGTACCTAAATTTCACGTATTACAAATACGCCTATTTCGAATGCATATATGTATTTTGGGGTGGGCAATGTTACACATGCATCCTATTGCTCTAGTTTTAGTAATTTGATGGACATGAAAACGTGGAGTGGGTGTTGCGTGTTTATCTAGGTTCCTGATCGATACTGTGACCTTATGCCCCTATTCGGCTATAAATCCATTTATTCCCTATATTGGCATAACCGTTCAAGTACGATATTCAGAAAGTCATCTCTGGCCTCACACGAACAGAGCCACATTCCAGAATAGCTTTCTCTGCCACTTCCTTTGCAACCAATTAGTGCAATGACAGAGCAGAAGTCACTATCTGATATTCCTAGATTAACACTCCGAGTTCTTCAACAAGATAAAAACTCAGCAAACCTGGAAATCCTCGCTTGCTGTGTTTTGATTAGTAATGGAACTCTAATGAGCAACTGTTAGCTATCACTTCCTAGTGACATCTTTAATTGACGTCTTATGTCCAGCAAACTTGCGTCAAACCAGGCACCTGTCAGGTATAAATACTACCAACGTTGCCTTAAGCAATTGCTGGTGTCCCATTGCTGTTGTATGCTGTATGCAGTACGCTGATGCTGCTGCTGTCCCTTTGGTGGTGAAGCTACTGATACCATTATCGCTGCTAAAGCACGAACGATGGTGTGGTGAGCTTAGGAGCTGAACAGCCGTCCCTCTGCGAAGAGCCCAGCAGATGCCAAGCTGCCCGCGGACGCTGTCCCCCCTCCTCCTCCTCGACGCGCTGAACAGAGAAATCCAGCTCCAGCGTTTCTAGTCTGCCCTCGCGGGTGACTGGGATACCGAGTGCCTCCTGAAGGAGATACCAGACCTCCATCATTCTATTCAGAGGTATGGTGTTGACTAAACCCTTAGATGAGAATTCTTGAAGCAAACCTTGGCAAAAACAAACTTAACTTAAAGCTACTTACTTACTCCCCTTCCACGTGTTAGGCTTAGGTCAGGCACACCGGGGTAGGCTTAGTTAGAAGCACCAGTTGAGTATTTTAGCCTAATGTATATATGACTGTATATATGTTTTATTACTTTTAAACCATTGTATGGCTAAGAAACCATATCAATGCTTTTACAGTATTATTTCGCAATACTTATCTTACTGTACGTACTTTTTATAATAACAAGTCTTGCAATTGTGGCAATTCATTTCTCTTGTACGAGCAGAAAGACTGTTCAATAAATGTTAACCCTTTATTGACAAACGCCTGTCTCTCTATTCTCTACATATCGTGAAAGTAAACTGCATTAACCTGACTGAGTGAAATACCTGTCTATTGTTTCACACGACCCTAGAGATTGACTCTTGATCTGAGGAGCAAAGTTGTCATGTTGCACGGTTGTTGGAAAGCTGAATCCCTTCTTGTCTGTGCCAGGGAAGCTGATCACTTCCCATGCAGAGAAGAAAGTTTCCAGTGACCTCTGAGCTAGTTGGTAACAAACCCAATTAAGTTTAGCATAGTCAGTGGAGGCCTGGAATATCCGCAGTTCCACGTCGATACTACTGTTTATGTTATTCCAATGCGCAGGGCCTAGTGGGAAACTAGGAACTACACTACAGGATTATTGTTCATTTTCTGTCCAATCTACATGGGGACCTCTCTGCTACGGAGAGATACGATCAAAGGGGTATCACACACCGCATATATGCATTACAAGAGGAGTCGGACAGGGATGTATTCTAACTCCCCTTTTGTTCACATTATACATTAATAATTTAGACTCCACATTGTGTACAGCTTGTAAAGATATCCCTCGTGTTGGGGACTGATTAATTCCTGCGCTCCTAAATGCGGACAACACAGTGTTATTAACATGAACAGAGGTTGGGCTCCAATGTATCGTAGACTCCTTTGCTGAAATATGAGTTTGTTGGATCTAAGCGTTAACTTCTCAAAATCGCATACAATGATTATGGACCCAAGATCTAAAAGAACAAAAACGCATTTTTGTGAAGGTAATGAAATATCAAGGGTGACCCCTTTTTCGTATCTAGGAGTACTGTTTGATGAAGGGGCTCATGGTTACCACAAAAGAAAGCAAAAAGAAATGCCATGGCAAGAGTGACAGTAGTGGTCCCTGATTTTACACGCAGGGTAAGGGCCAAACCTATTCAAGCGATGGTAAACATATACAGGGCCAAATGTATTGCCATTGACAAATATGGATCTGAAATCTGGGGATATAAGTAGGTTGAAGAACTCCAAATAGTGGCGAATACATTTTTTAGAAATCTGCTTTCAGTTCCACAATATACTTCCTGTTATATCATCCACCAGGAACTGGGTGTTGATTGTGTAACAGATTTGATCTGTATGGCTCCGCTTCTGTGGTGGATTACGATTTGGGCCAACCCAGCATTGTAGCTAAATCGTAAGATCGCTCAGGACTACTTATCCCTAGATGGAGCAAGTAGCATTCCCTGGTTAGGTTACATCAAGAGCCTAACTGAGAAATCAGGACAGCCATCTTATTTGATTCCTCAAATAAATTGGTGAAGGAGGACCTATTATGGGTTAAAAAATATTTTGTTTACAGGATGTAATCAGAAAGAGAGGCTAAAGAGCTTTCCAAACCCACGGTACGAGCCTACGTATCTCGAAAACAGCCCCTGCTTTGGAACCGTACCTAAATGAAATAACAAACCCTTACCACTGCTTTCTTTTACAAGATTTAGATTTAACCTTTTGAACTTTGCATTGGCATACCCTCAGGGGTGGAGTAAAATGAAAGATTTGGGCCCCTGTTCCAGTGATAATTTTTCTATCCAAGACACTTTGCATTTTATAATGTTTTGTGACCATTATCACCATATTTGCAAACATTTTCTATTGCCCATACTGAAACACAAAGGCTTTATGCAGGTAAGGCCTGCATTAATATACTTACAGATGCTGAACAACCCTTGGGAATTCTATAACAGTGCTAGTTTTTGTTGTTGCGGCGGTTAGGGAAATAAAAAAAAAGGCTTCTGTGATGTAGTACATATCTGTTTTTAATATGGTTATGATTTAAATGCTTTTAGCGTGATGTTTTTGGTGCACAAGACCAAGCTTTTAATGAAATTTGTAGCTTTATGACCTCATCACACTATAACAGGAATATATTAAAAAAAGACTTATTTAATGTGGTACACATCTGTTTCTTAATATAGTTATGAAGTGAAAGTTTTTAGCTTTATGTTATTGGGGCAAAAGATCAAGCCATAAATGAAATTTGTACCTGTTTAACCTTTTCACAATGCAATGGTGGAAATGATTCTATCCTGATATTTATGCTGCATAAGATCATGTCCTAAAAGTAATGCGTATATAAATAAATATACAATACAGGATAAAAATCAAGCTATCCAACTTCATACAAATTTCATACAAGTAACTCATTACGATTTAAATTGTTATTGATTTCCGTGAGATAAAAAAAAATTAAGAAAAGCCGAAGGGATACGACAGTAAAAATGTTATCTAACCTCTGGATTGCTAAAAAGGCAGGTCGGCATTGTCTAAAATTCATATATTTTAAAATGGGCAGAATCCACCTTTTCCTGGGAATAGTATAAAACTCACAAAAAAATAAAATGTGAATGTCAGATTGATCAGACAAGTCATCACCGGGACACTTGACGATTAGCCTAGACCAATCGTTCACAATGGGGAAACTTAGCAACCTAAATAAAATACCAAATCTAAGACAGATTAACAAAAACCTTTCAAAGTCTCTCATCTGTGGATTAATGTATGGTTGAATGAGATTTGAGGTCAATGTCAATTGATGTGAAATCACAGATTTTTTATTGAGCTCCACATTTCCCCTGCATTCCGCCAGATAAATTATACATAGTTTTTTTCAGCTCTTTCCTTGGGATCAAACTCATCTTCGGGGGATCTTCATAATACTTCGAAAAACCAATGTTCCCAAGGAAAGTCTTAATATACTGTAACCAGCTCATCTTATGGGCACAATCAAGATTTACAGCGTCCCCTAGAAGGAGACGATTAAAATAACATTCCTCTGTGGTCCAAACCCTGTGCCACAGAAGAACTGGCTGCACCTTAATAATGTCTTCCAAGTACGGCAGCCCTAGTTCAGTATGATAATTAAGGGTGGACACACTGTCCGGTACTGAAAGCAAGTATCTTAGAAAATTATTTTCCATTACCTGAAGGATATTCACATTTGTAATCCCCCAAATTCCCACCCCTTATGTAGCAATTGCAACGCAACTTGCTTTATAGATACATATGAGTTCTTTGATAGGTTTCTTTCCAATTTTCTTACTAAACGATTTCAGGGCCATGATAGATTTTAAAAACAGCAGCCGCCTGGTTTTTACTGCATTGCACCATTGACCAGAACAATCAAACAAAATGCCCAAATAGGGAAAAGTTTGAGTAAAATCTAGCGGTTTGGAGTCAATATACATTGTTTTCTTTCATTTAAGTGTACGTGACCCACAATTCATACAAAAAGTTTTTGTAGAATTGACTCTCAAATCCAAGTTGGTCATAAAAGTAGCAAATTATGTAATCATTTTTTGCATTGCAAGTGGAGTCCTGGCCATCAATATTGCATCATCAGCATAAATTAGTGCTGGTATTGGCCGATTGGAAGCCAGTGGCATGTCCTGACATTCCTGCAGCAAAGTTTTTTCTAAAACATTAATATAGATTGTGAATAAAAATGGGGCCCGGACGCATCCTTGCCGTACACCCCTAGCAATGCTAAACATCTTGGTGCATTCACCATTTTTTCCAAATCTAATCGAGGCCCTCGCACCGTTATACAAATCCCTGAGGAATTGAATAATATTATCCGCCACTCCCAAACGTTCTAAAATTAGCCACAACTTGCTGTGGGTAACGCAGTCATATGGCCAGGATGCCCGTCACCCCCTCCCAACACAATCCCCAAGGATGGGAAGTCGGACGCAGGCTTGAACTTTTGGAAGGCGGGAGGGAGTCACCCTCCCGGCCGTATTTATTAAAATATGAAACAAAATTTAAAACGTTAAATAAAAGTTTCATAATCATGTACAATTTTACATTTATTACATTTCGATGAAGACATGTTCTTTGGCTAACCTTAACAGATCTCTAATACAAAGGTTTCCTAGCCGAGTCTAACATCCTGCAAATGCATACATTCTAAATTAAAATTGTACATCCTAGCATTAAGGGCCAACGGCAAGGTCTTAACCGGTGTCAGATCCCTACACCAAAACTCTCGCCCTCACGGTGTGAGTGGCGCATGCGCAGAGGACTCTACCCTCATTGCCAACTGTAATTTCCCTTGTGGTGGTGGGGGCCCCCTTTCCACTCGACGCCATCTTAAAGGTCGTCCGAGTTCCCGTGTGAGGTATCTGTAGGAAGGACAGCGTGGACTCCCCCCCCATCCCCACACTCTCTATCCGCCGTCGCGGATATCCGGCCCCCGGGAAATTAGTAGGAGGGGCATATAGCCGCCTCCTCCCCTGGGAGGGGCCTATGGCCGTCTCCCCTTAGGCGACCCATCCTTAGTGGGTGCCGCCTCCCCGTGGGAGGGGCCAATGGCCACCTCCCCCGGGCGCTCCCATCCATTCTGGGTGGCGCCCCCCTCTAGGGACCTTGAAATTACTGCTCACCGATCATGACCTTACCGCCGACCAAAAAATAAATACAACAGTTGTTCACCTACTAAGGAAGGAAAAAATTCAGCATGCCTAATTGTATCACAATTGTTTACTCCTAAAAAGAAAAACAGTACCTACAGACAGAATTCACATCCTCAAACTAAACATTCCTTTACTTTTCTACAAAGGAAAAAAAAAAAAAGGGGCCTAATTCAGCAACTTTATTTACAAAACAAACATTGCCATAAGGGGCTGGTGGGTGGGTCAAAATTGCTGCTTGTTCCGTCGAGGGCTCACGAGCAACGAGTGGGTGCGGCCTTCAGAGCGCAGGAACAAGAGGACGCTTCTTCGGATTCCCGCTCAATTTATTCTTCTGCGGGAGGGCGTGTACCCTCCTCCGGTACGCCTACTGGGCGTGGTCATCGGTGTAGGTGTCTAGGACAACCCCTCCTGGGCGGGAAAAGGCACCCCCCGGCTACGCCACTTCGGGCATACCAGCCGAGACACGCCCCTGCCCAAAATGGTTTCCCGGGAGGATCGGGGCACCCAACCATACGTTCGGGGCGACCGAGTGGTCGCCCCTTTCCATATGGCCGGGATGCCCGTCACCCCCTCCCAACACAATCCCCAAGGATGGGAAGTCGGACGCAGGCTTGAACTTTTGGAAGGCGGGAGGGAGTCACCCTCCCGGCCGTATTTATTAAAATATGAAACAAAATTTAAAACGTTAAATAAAAGTTTCATAATCATGTACAATTTTACATTTATTACATTTCGATGAAGACATGTTCTTTGGCTAACCTTAACAGATCTCTAATACAAAGGTTTCCTAGCCGAGTCTAACATCCTGCAAATGCATACATTCTAAATTAAAATTGTACATCCTAGCATTAAGGGCCAACGGCAAGGTCTTAACCGGTGTCAGATCCCTACACCAAAACTCTCGCCCTCACGGTGTGAGTGGCGCATGCGCAGAGGACTCTACCCTCATTGCCAACTGTAATTTCCCTTGTCGTGGTGGGGGCCCCCTTTCCACTCGACGCCATCTTAAAGGTCGTCCGAGTTCCCGTGTGAGGTATCTGTAGGAAGGACAGCGTGGACTCCCCCCCCATCCCCACACTCTCTATCCGCCGTCGCGGATATCCGGCCCCCGGGAAATTAGTAGGAGGGGCATATAGCCGCCTCCTCCCCTGGGAGGGGCCTATGGCCGTCTCCCCTTAGGCGACCCATCCTTAGTGGGTGCCGCCTCCCCGTGGGAGGGGCCAATGGCCGCCTCCCCCCGGGCGCTCCCATCCATTCTGGGTGGCACCCTCCTCTAGGGACCTTGAAATTACTGCTCACCGATCATGACCTTACCGCCACCGGCTGGCTAGTTGACCGACTATCCGGCCCCCCCAACTCCTCCTAAAGGTCATGCTTCCTCAAACCCCTTAGCCATGCTATGAAGTCTCCTATGAGTAAATCATTCCCCTCCCGGGACAGGTGAACCCCATCATTCAGATACATGTGATCACCCCGAATACACCCATGAGGAATGCTATGCAACTGCGCAGAGCGAAACAATCTACCAATTTTATTGTTCACCCTCTTCACTGAATGGTTCAGTGCTGACACCGAAAGGCCCCCCCGCCATACCTTCCTGGGAATCATGTGGGACCAGGCAATCGTGCACCCCGGGATTCTTTTCGCCAACCAGCTAACAGCAGACAAAACTTGTTCAAACAACACTCGTCTACCCAGTGCCACCAAGTCATTGCCCCCCAGGTGTACTATGACTACAGATGGCGGTGACCTTTGCCGCCCTAAGAGACCCTCAACAAATGACTCGAATTGGTCAAAACAGAGCCCGCCCTTCCCATGGAAGGCCACTCTGTACCAGTATTCCCCAGCTGCGCGAGTCGCGTCACCTGCTTTGAATACGTCCCCGGCGCACCTCACATATGAGTGGCCCACGACCCATAACACTCTCTCTCCAGTCGGTGATCCTTGACCGCTGGTCTCCTGGTGCTGGGTCGACTGCAAATTCCGCCCAGCGTGACAGGCTCGCGAAACTGTAATCCAAACAAAAGACAAGAAGCGTGAGTGCATGTCAATTGATCGTTACAACATGTGCAATCGCACATACCTTTTGAAGCAATTCGAGGACCATCGTCCCAACCGTTTCACTTCCTCCACACTCTGACCCCTGGCTGTAGCCTCAGTAGCAGCCCCTATCCTAAAGGAGTGGGTCCCAAAATCGCACGGGTCCATGCCCGCAGCAGCGATTGTCAGAGCTAGCACCCTCTGGAACTGAAACCTCGTCAGTGGGGTGCCATCCTTGTGCCTCAGCAAACTCCCCCCCCATGTAGCCGCCCTTAGTGCCAAGTATTCCTCTATACACTTTATTGGGCACGTGGGGGACCCTCGCGCGCGCTGCACGACAACACTATCTCCCATAGCCCCCTGGTCGGTCTTGGACCTGGCTATCGAGACCACCATCGAATCACCCCTAATTTGGACGTGATCCCTGCACAAGCCTCCCTCAACGTCTTTCTTATTTCTTGCGACCATTTCGCTCACCCGCATAGCCCCATGGAATACTAATGCGAAAGCTGCCCGGAACAGAACTGCTAAAAGCAGAGACAATCTGTGTAAGTCAATAGGGCGTCTCACATCTTGCTTGCGACCCTCGAGGCGCTGCCAGCCGCGAAGGGCCTTCTTAACCAAAAAGGAATCTGTTGGGTCTCTCATGCCATGCACCTGGGCCATGAATGAAATGGCCGCCCTATGCCTACTGGCCGTTGCCGCTGATCGGCCTTCTCTGTGCAGCGCTACCAGGAACCCCAGGAAGGATTCCTCCTGACCCCAGCTCTGACTCCCTGTTGGACCCAAAAATGTGCAATAGGAACGAAACGCTCCTTCATATGCCTTCCTTGTCCTGGGGGCTAAGCTTGCTGCCACGAGGTCTTGTAGTCCGGGGCACCGATTAGCCATAGTGCTTCGGGGAATGGTGCCGCCACTAGGTCCGCAGTAGGCAGATAACCCCTGAACGCCTGCATATGTGAACGAGAGAGTGCATCAGCTGCATGATTCAGTACGCCTGGCACATGTTTCGCCCTAAACTGTACATTCAGTCTCATGCAAAGCAGCACAACTTCCTTCAACAATCTCAAGATCCATTTGCAGCGTGCTGCCTGTTGGTTAATGCATTCGACCACAGTCATATTATCAGACCAAAACACCACTGCGCGGTCCCTGAAGTTGTCAGGCCATGCCATCAGAGCAACCCAAATGGGGAATAACTCCAAGAACCCAATGTTACCTGTGAGACCGCTGGAGTGCCACCAGGCCGGCCATGTTTGTGCCGACCATCGATTACCTAAGATGGCGCCAAATCCCACGCTCCCCGCCGAGTCAGTCCACAGACCTAGTTCATCTGACGATACTGGCGGCTTGTTCCACACGACTCGACCGTTGAAGTCCTCCAGAAATGCCAACCAAATGCGCATATCCTGGCGAACCTCTGCCGACAGTCTCGTACGGTGGTGCCCCTCTTTGAGACCGACCATAGCTTGTGCAATAGAGCGTGAGAAGGGGCGGGCCATAGGTATTACCCTCAAAGCAAAGTTAAGCTGACCCACTGTTTGCTGTAACTGGTGCAGGGTCACTTTCTCTTTACCCAGGCATTGCATCAAGGAAGCCCTAAACTTGGCCACCTTTTCCATCGGTAAACAGAAACATCCCTCCACAGAATCGAGCTCAATTCCCAGAAACTCCAGTGAAGTAGATGGTCCAACCGTCTTACCTGGTGCCAGTGGGACTCCAAACTCCCTCATGAGGATGCAGAAGTCGTGCAGCGCCTGCGCACATCTCGTGTCGCCGGCTGCTCCCAAGGACAGGAAGTCATCGAGATAGTGCATAACATGCCTATGCCCTGTGGCCTCGGTGAATGCCCACTCTAAAAAACAACTGAACATTTCAAAATAGGCACAAGAAATGGAGCAACCCATAGGCATGCATTTATCCATGTAATAACTTCCTTGAAATGCAAAACCTAGCAAGCGCTGATCCTGTGGGTGTACCGGGAGCAACCGGAACGCCGATTCGATATCTGATTTCGCCATCAGCGCCCCGGGGCCCAGGCGATTCAACATGGCCACGGCCTCATCGAACGATGCGTACTGTACTGAACAGACTTCTGGGTCAATGGCCTCGTTCACAGAGGAACCCCTTGGAGCAGACAGGTTATGGATAAGTCTAAACTCCCCTGGGTCTTTCTTCGGGACAACCCCTAACGGGGAACAGATGAAATCCGCCACCGGTGAGCGATGAAAAGGCCCTGCCACTCGCCCTAAGCTGACTTCCTTTGCAATTTTTCTCTCTACCACACTTGGATTATGTTGCGCCGATAACTGGTTTTTACAAAAGGAGTTCCCTCGAAAATCCCCCGCCGGGATGTGGAAGCCGTGCAAGAATCCCTTCCTCAACACCCCAGCGGAGACATGATCAGGGTATTTGTTTAACCAAGGAGTCATAGCCATGAGATCAACGGGTGTAGGCAATTGGTCACAACATACTACCTTACTCCTGCTTGGACCCTCCCTTTCCTCCCGCCCCGTTATTTTTCGATCGGCATGAACTCTCTGGGTGTGAGGAATTCCCACAGCCCGCACACACATGCTTGAATCTACATGTTCCTTGTGGTCTGTTACAGTTGCCTCGATTGAAGCCCCAACAGACCCCCATTGCCGCCATTCCCGCCGGTTTTCGGCTGGTGATCGATACCGGCGCCTGCTCGAAAGGGCACCACGGGCTTTTGGCGGAAGGCCCCAGACCCACTCCCACCCGGCGAGGATGTCCCTGCCGCCCCCGGCAGGAGCTGCTTATGCCATGAGACCGAGTCGAGGCAGTCCCATGTCAGAGAGGCATCATATTCTTTCGCTTTTCGGAATTTCATGTCATAACCTTTCCATTCCTCTCCCTCATACATTGCATAAAAATCCATATTACGAGTTTGATAGCAAGACAATTCAGTTAACACCTCGGGTTTACGTTCCCCCATAACTGCAGTAAAGATTGCAAAGGCCTTCGCCCAATTCGTTATCGTTTCATCAACCCTGAATTCCGCCATCTTGGCGCGCCACACGCTCGGGTGCCACAAATCTTTCTGGGTTTTAGCATACTCCATCTCGCGATGGTCAGTTAATAATGAAAACATATTGATATACTTGTCTCCCCATATTAACTCTTTTGTGGCCATAGGGATGTGCTGTGCCACCCTCTCCCGCCTTGAGGGTAATGAGCCCTCCCCCGCCACTGGCAAAGCGAGCATTTCCCGGTTCGGTCGTTGTTCCCGCCGTTTTCTCGAGACCAACTGCAGGTCCTACCGGTGTCACCTGTGGGGGAACAAGAGGAAGATTTGCCTTTGCGGCATCTCGCGACTGCCGCAATTGCTGGATTAGTAGCTTGGCCTCTTCGGCCGTGTCTCCGGGCGCCTTGGTACCCCCTGCCTTTGTATTGAGCCATGCGGCCAACTGGGTGGCCAATTCAGGAGGCATATCTTCATCGTTAGTGGGGGTAATTACTACCGGGATCGGTTGACCCGCGTCTGGGATTGGTACCGGGTTGTCTGCCGGTGTGACAGGGGTGGCCGGGGGTACCTCTGGGACCGGAACCTCTGGGACCGGAACCTCCCCTGAAACCGCCCTCCTCTTGACCCGCTTCCCTCTACCCTCGGGGACGATTCCCGGCAAGGCCGGGCCTATTACCTTCTTAGGGTTACCAGGATTGCTCAGTGCAGCCAGTTGTTGCTTGACCTCCGCCAAACCTCGACCGATCGATGGGACTTGACCGAGTTTCCGCTCCATGCCAGCCATCCGGTTCAACAACATGCGTAGCACTTTATCCGTCTTGGAACCCTTTCCTGCTTTCTTGCCAGGCATGGTTTCGATTATCCGCTCCTAGACGATCAACGAGGTCCTGGACTCTTCGCCTTCGAGTAACTGAAAGAGAAACACAAGAATTACAAGTTCTCAAAATTGCTGCTTGTTCCGTCGAGGGCTCACGAGCAACGAGTGGGTGCGGCCTTCAGAGCGCAGGAACAAGAGGACGCTTCTTCGGATTCCCGCTCAATTTATTCTTCTGCGGGAGGGCGTGTACCCTCCTCCGGTACGCCTACTGGGCGTGGTCATCGGTGTAGGTGTCTAGGACAACCCCTCCTGGGCGGGAAAAGGCGTGCCCCGGCTACGCCGCTTCGGGCATACCAGCCGAGACACGCCGCCCGCCCAAAATGGTTTCCCGGGAGGATCGGGCACCCAACCATACGTTCGGGGGGACCGAGTGGTCGCCCCTTTCCAAATGCGGATGTAAGATCTACAAAAGTTAAAAACATCCTACCACCTTTGGCTTTAGTATATTTTTCTAGAAGGATGTGTAAATTGAGGCACTGATCTACAGTCCCGATGCCTTCCCTAAAGCCATACTGGAAGTCAC
This sequence comes from Lissotriton vulgaris, assembly GCF_964263255.1. Taxonomy (NCBI): domain Eukaryota; kingdom Metazoa; phylum Chordata; class Amphibia; order Caudata; family Salamandridae; genus Lissotriton; species Lissotriton vulgaris. The sequence goes on along the minus strand of NC_141685.1, from coordinate 1,670,715,298 downwards.
TTACTATCTTGTGATCATCTGCCCATATTTGTAAACAATTTAAAATCACTCTACCAAGGATTTTAACTGTCGAGTCTAGCAATGATGTAGGGCGATAGCACGTGCAACTAGTCCTACCTCCCTTTTTAAATATTGGAACTATAATAGACTCATACCAAGTTGATACTAATCTCACAGAACAGGAGGCATTAAAAAGACGAGTGAGCAATGGCGCGCATAAATTCATGTTATTCTTAAAAATGTCCGCCGGCACCCCATCGGGGTCCGGAGCTTTTCCCCAAACTAGATTTAATACTCAAAATGACTTCCTCCACTGTAAAATTTAAATCAGAAGCAATCTTTGGGGGGTTGGACGCGCCCTGCTCTAATACCTCATCAAACATATCTTCATTTGTGGTACGTATACTATAAAGGGTTTCAAAAAAACGTAACCATTCATCTTCGGTAATGGCAATCTCAATCGTTGCCCTAGAGTTAGGGAGCATTTACTGCCTTCCAGAATGCTGTTATATCACGGGATTGTGAAGCGTCACATAGAGCTTCCCAAGCTTCCATCTTCAAAGAGTCCTTTCTCCTCTTTTGGGTCACGTTATATCCCCTCCGCAGTTCCCTAATCAAAATCGTGTCCCTGACTGGGGAATTCAAGGCACGTTTAAGATTGGAATAGGCCTTGGTACACATGGTATCAAACCAACCAGGTCTTTTTCTTTTCGGGTTCTTTACTTCAACCCATAGACTAGCCTTTATTTGTGCAGTGATAATTTTGACATTATTAATTATTTCAGTATTCTCCCCTGTCTCACTCAAGCAGACAATAAAACTAGATTCACAAGTCTTAATTAATTTGCATGAAAAATCATCAGGCACCACCATAGACCACTTCAGTGCATATCCGTTCTGTCTTTGCAGGGCGATATTGTTCGACAAACACTTAGATTCTTGTTCATACACCGGGTCAGAAGATGGGTTTACAACCTCGACCCTTAAAGGGAAGTGGTCACTAAGGGGATTCTCTAGCGTTTTATAACTTAGGACATTATATTTACGGCATGTCGATATCAGAATGAAATCAATTATCGAGAATACCCCTCTGCCATTAAAAGTAGGGGAAAATGACACCACTGGTTGACACATTTTGTTTGCGAACCCCAAATCACATGTAAAGATGATTTCATTCAAGAGGTCCCTGATTTCGGAATGGTCAAAACGTGTTAAATTCGTATCACTGTCTAGCGTAAGGCTACAAGTCCCCCTCTCTCCCCGCGTGCAAGGTGGACAATTAAAATCACCCCCCACACAACAATAGACTCTTTAGTTTCCTTGCCTAATGAACTGCAAATATCGTTTCCCAAAGTTTTTAAAACAGTTAAAACATCTCCTGAGGGGACATTGCTATAAAACTTCACAATCAATAAACATAATGTTATATCAATATGAATACTAACCACATGATAAAAACAATTATTAAATAGAATCTCAATTCTATCACATTTAAGGAGGTTGGATACATAGGTGCAAAGCCCACCTTTGGCTCTGCCACGTAATGAGCTAATAGCTGGAGTAAATATGGTTTTAAAACCACTCAAATGATGCGCTTCTACCGTCCAAGTCTCTTGCATACTAACAATATCGTATTCATTAACAAGTTTCACCCAATTATAATTATCCAACTTGGATCTCAAGCCAGCAACATTCCAATACAAAATAGACCAAGTATCCATCTTAGTCACGTTACAGATGGTCCCCGCATCTACTGTGTTGCCAGCGTTATGCTCTTTATTAGACCTTTGTTCCATAATTTCTATATTATTCTCTTTGTCTAAATGTCCAGAGGATTGTTCGATAAAACCTGAAGTTACATGTTTACCCTTCGCCATTTCGGGTGGTGTCCTTTCCGGGGGTTTCTCATTTTCATTCTCCCTGATCGGTCAATCTACACACCCGAGCCCAGACAGAGAAATGTATTGGTTACTTGTTGGTACATTAAACCTGTTTTCCAAAGGGAAGATGAGGCCACCTCGATGTCAATTATAACGGAAGGGGTCATTAAATGTTGGAAAGGGTGGGGGATAGAAGTATCTTAAATCAAGGCAACGAATACCCCCCATTTTCCTTTGATAATAGGAGCCACTTAAATACTGTACCACACAGGGATCTCTAAAATTAACGATGATACATTCCCCATCCATATCCTTTGTTCTGTGGCCCACCCAGCTTACTCTGCGAACATTTAATATTTCGCCATGCAGATCCGGTCTTAATGGTCTATTCCTACTTTACCAAAACATAGTTTTATTTTTTAATTCATAGTATGTTTCAGTTTTATCGTGATTCAGTTCTGGCACACCTGTTAGTACAACTACATAAGGTGTTGACTCTGGAGGGAGATCTAATATTTGACCACTACCAATTCCCTTAGCTCTCTGTGGAGTCGTAGTGTTGGGCGCCCTCCGTGTATCATCTAGTCTTATATCGTCCCTAACTCCCAAACCTTCCTGACAATCCTCTCTTGCATGGGGCTTAGATCTACCTGGTGATGATTTATCTCCCAATTGCTTGCCATTCGCCCGTCGTGGTGACTCATTACTATGTGTTACAGTGGTTTCAGACGGTCTAATTTGATGGTTAGAAGGAGCAGGGATTACCTTTTTAAGATCAATTGGCCTACTCTCAAGCAATTTGCCCAAAAGTGCAGAGTTTGCCCGAGTTGCCTGTTCAAGCAGCTCTAGCTTATCGCTAATCCTTTTCGATCTCTCAACTAGTGGAAGGATTAGAGATTTCACCAACTGTTCCGTTTTTCCCATAAAACCCTCTATATTATCAGACTTTATACGCACTGATTCCACCACGTCTTTGTGAGAAGATTTATGTAAGGGCGCAGAATTCTGGGCATGTTTGATTGTATTATTACTGCCCTGAGTTGTTTTTACCGCTACCTTAGGGATTCTAGAGGCTTTTGTCTTTTTGGCGTAGCCTCCCTTCTGTGAATTACCACCCTGTTTCCTCTTAACGTTAGGGCTCTTATCCACTAGACGATTGGGTAATTTGTTGACACTGGTGTGAGGATTCGGTAAGTGATTTAATACACTAGATCCAGAGTCAGTCGATATATAGGTTAAGGAAGAGTCACTGTTAGCAGTAATTACACTGGAATCCCCAATGACTAATGTATCTGACTGATGTGAGGTTCTGACTTCTACAGGGAGATTGGGTGTACTAGTTTGCCCCGGGGAGGGTGCAACCGCTATTGCCCCCAATGATGAGCGCTTAAGATACATCGGGTCTAAGGACAAACATCGGTCGGTTAAAGCAATTTCATGTTCCAGGACCGATGTGGCCCTGACAATGAACACGTCTAGCGTTCCTGTAACACCACCACCCCTCCATGTACTTGCTGGCAGATTTCCTTTCCCAGTTTTTTGATGCCATCTGTCTCGCAATGAGAGTATAAGAGCTACAAGCATACCAATTATCAGTTCTAACTGGGCGAATTATTAAATCAAATACTTTGAATTGATAAGATAATGTTTAGGTCTTACGAAAGAGACAACGTTCGGGGGATGGCCCAGCCCGTCTCTTCCTGTCTCGGACGGGCTCAGACGGGCCCGCCCTTGGCCCGGGCTTCACCCGGCTCGTCCCGCGTCGCGAGAGAAGGAGCTTGCTTAAGAACTAGGTGGTGGGTGGGGTTTCAGCAGCACGTTGGACCCTATGCCTCCTGGGTCATGTAGTTCTTATGGCGCTAGTTGTTAATGCCCCAAGCAGCCTCGGTCGAACTGTGCATAGCGTCTTCCGTGGAGCGGAAGACGCAAGGTGTTGCAGGTAGTTCTTCCTGATAATTGCCGTTTAAGCCCCAAGCAGCCTCACTCGAACTCGAACTGTGCGCAGCGTCTCCCGCGAGTGGGAGACGCAAGGAGTAGTTAAAGTACCTGGTCGGTGGTGGGGGGGGCTTCAGCAGCACGTTGGACCCTATACCTCTAGGATCATGTAGTTCCTATGGCGCTAGTTCTTAATGCCCCAAGCAGCCTCGGTCAAACTGTGCACAGCGTCTCCCATGGAGCGGGAGACGCAAGGTGTTGCAGGTAGTCCTTCCTGATAATTGCCGTTTAAGCCCCAAGTAGCCTCACTCGAACTCGAACTGTGCGCAGCGTCTCCCGCGTAGCGGGAGACGCAAGAAGTAATTAAAACCCTGGTCGGTGGTGGGGGGTGCTTCAGCAGCATGTTGGACCCTTTGCCTCCTGGGTCATGTAGTTCTTATGGCGCTAGTTGTTAATGCCCCAAGCAGCCTCGGTCGAACTGTGCACAGCGTCTCCCGTGGAGCGGGAGACGCAAGGTGTTGCAGGTAGTCCTTCCTGATAATTGCAGTTTAAGCCCCAAGCAGCCTCACTCGAACTCGAACTGTGCTCCAACTCCAACATATCACATTTTTGCTGGCATCGCCCGCCATATTATGATATGTACAGATTTTGGTCTTTCCATGGCTGCATCGCCGCCAGGGAAAGACATGCAGCTTTTGGCTGTGGGGGCCCGTAGCAGGCCCCCGGGGGTTGGGGGTGCACTTGGGGGGTACCTATGGTAGCCCCCTACATTGGCATACACAAGATGGCAAGCACCGCGTTGTGCCTGTCATGTTGTGCATGCCAATGCACAATAGGCATCTTTTGCTTTGCGGCAGGTGCCCACCGTAATGTAAAATATACGGGATGCGACTGCCAGGGTGGCGGTCGCATCCTGATGGGCATAGCGGGACCGCCGCACCTTTGCCGGTCGGTTCCATTTACTGTTACAGTGGACATCCTTATGGGGCCTTCAATGTGCAGGTCAAAAGAAAGACAAAAGACAGTCAGTGTTAGAATTATGGGCCCTGCCGATAGAGAGCAAATCATCTGCACCTCCCCCGCCATATGCAGGGATGGATGAACTCAGCCCAGCTCACCCTGCATTAGGATATTCAAACTCAATAACAGTAGAAGCTGACTAGCACCCCCCCCATCATGCTCAACACATGACACCTCAAAGGCAGGTAAAACACACACTCCTACTGGTTCGGGCAAGGGTGGACGATTATCTGGAAAGTTTTTGGCGGGTCTTGAAAGTAAGTCCGCGATCTTGTGAGCTGAAGGAAGCTGCACTCCCCTGGGAACCAATGATGAATAAATGGAATAAAAAAGACAACGTTCTTTCTACAATCAAAAATACGATCGTCGAGGGAGGAGCTTCGCCGGCGACCAAGATGGCCGCGTGAGCTCGGAGCTCCGAAGACCTCCCGATCCTCCGCAAGAATCCTGCTACCCATCCTGTCCCACGATTGTGGGAATCGACTGCTAAGCCGGTCCTGATGCGGCACCCGCTTTCGGAATGAAAATCTGACATTCCTGGACTCAGTTAGCTCGACGGACCCCGGAGGCTCCGCCCGCGTCATTGGCGACCGTCGAGGGGTACAACGGTGTCCTCACATGGTGCCTCCCTGCCTGCGCTTCGTCCCCCCGATGGGTGCCTCTGATCTTTGAGCGCCTTGCTGCACGGCCTCGACACCGGACCTTGGCAACACCGCTGTGTGCATTGTGCATATTGTACGAAGCTTCTTCGCCCCTGGTGACCGCCCGGCCCGTGAGTGCCAACATGGCGGGCAGAGGTGACCCGGACAAAGGCAAGTCTCAGCGGCTCAACAGAAAACCATCCCAGTCCCAATCCACCATTCCGGAGCGATTTTCCCAGTCTAAGGGATCACCGGGACTGTCGGGCCGCACTAAAGACTCGAGAAGGGATGAATCGCCGGACGACTCTGAAATAACACTTCGGGACGTCATGGGTGCGATAACGGGGGTGAAGACGGAGATGCACACTCTCCGCGAGGAACTGTCCAGCAAGGTTGACTCCCTGAAGATTGAGTTAAACCTCATCAGGACCGACCTCGGGAAGACTAACGACCGGGTGAAATCGCTGGATCTCAAGACTTCTAGCCTGGTCACTGATGTGTCCGATATCCAGACGGAGGTGCGTGACCTGAAGATGGCGAATGGATTGCTGGCGCGTCGACTGGACGAGTTCGAAGGTCGCGCGCGGCGCCAAAACGTTCGCATCACCGGGGTGCCGGAGAAGGCCGAAGAAGACTCGACTGAACTCTTTGTGGAGGACCTGGTGGTTAAGAACTTGGCACCGGGGGGCATGAGTAAGTTCTTTTCGGTGGAAAGGGCCCACAGGGTACCGGGTGGGCCGCCGAAGTCGGGCGCCTCCCCTCGCCCTATCATCGCAAGGCTCTTTAACTATAGGGATAGAGACGCTATCCTGCAGGCATCGAGGACCGCGGGCCCTCTACGCTTCCAGAACTCTGAGGTGAACTTCTTCCCGGATTTCACTCAGGCTGTCCAGAAAAAGCGCCAGAGCTTTACGGGAGTGAAACGGAGACTGAGGGAGATGGGCCTGCGTTACTCCATGCTTTATCCTGCCAAACTCCGCATCGAGCGTGACCACCGGACCTTCTTTTTTGACTTCCCAGATGAGGTGGGACACTGGCTTGATACCCTGCCCCAGGAGCGACATGACCCAGCTGACCAGACGGAGGAGACCACCGGAGGCGCGGAAGCACAGGAATAATTGTTTAATCACTTGACTTTCTGAGAGCTGGGTGGCCGTAAGGGGCATCGACTTCAGACACTGCTGCTATTGGTTTGACTCGTTTTGTAAATAATATGGGGGATGACGGGGAGGGATGGGATGCCTCCTTTCTCCTCTGTGGGCTTCTTGTAGATTAGTTAAGGGGCGACAGGCACACTGCTAGTTAGGGTGGATTATAGTCTAATGCAGGGGTGCAGGGTGGTGGGTAGTTGGGGTGTGTTTTTTCAACTTCTTTCCATGTTTTACTCTTTGTTCTGGCTGAGGATCTATTGGACTGATATGTTATCATTGTGGGCGCCATTGCGGGTGGGGGGGGAGGGGCGGAACGTCCTTGATGATGGGGGGTAAATCTCTTAACTTGTTGAGCTGGAATGTGAACGGGTTGGGGGACCGCATTAAAAGGGGTGTCGTGTTGCAGATGCTCAAGCGATGTTCGCCGGACGTGGTTTTTCTGCAAGAGACCCATCTAGTGGGTCACGCCTGTAAAGCATTGAATAGACGTGGATTCAAAATGGTGGCACATTCGGGGTTCTCCTCGGGATCCAGAGGGGTGGGTATCATGGTGCGCATGTCCCTCCCGTTGGAGGTGGAGTCTGTGCTTGCTGATGAGAGAGGCAGATATGTGGCTGTGGTGGGCAAATGGGAGGGCCGCACGCTAGTTTTGGTTTCGGTTTATGTTCCCCCGGGGCTGCAGGAGACTACTTTCAGGGATCTGGGTGGCGCCATTTTAGGTCTCCCCGAGGGATTGTTGCTCGTGGGTGGTGATTTCAACTCCGTAGTCTCGGGAGACTTGGACCGCTTCCCATCCAGAGACCTGCGTCCTTCTCAGTCCTGGCTACCTGATTTTCTGAGCTCCCTGGGGATGGTTGATTGCTGGCGATTGTTACACCCCACCCAGCGGCAGTACACTTTCCTCTCGGGTGCCCACGGTAGCCTTTCTAGAATAGATTACGTCCTCACCCCGGCTGCCCAGGCGCAGTCTGTGTCCACCGCGCGTCTCTTGGCTAGGGGCATTTCGGATCATTCCCCGGTTTGGGTCTCTTTGGACTTCCAGATACCCGCGTCCTCGCGGGTGGCACCCATCAACTCATGGTACTTCCGCGACCCGAAGACCAGGGCGCTCCTGGCTAAAGCTATGGATCGGTACTTTGCCGAGAATACTGGCTCCGTTGACTCCGCCGTCTCCCTCTGGGAGGCCTTTAAAACCGTGCTTCGTGGCGAGGCCTTCTCCCTGATTGCGGGGGCCCGCCGTCGACGGGATGAGGATGTGGTGCGGCTGGAGTCCGATCTCGCTGACTTAAACTCCCAACTGGCGCTGGGCCCGTCTCCCGACCTACTTCACGCTCTCTCCCTCAAACAGTCCGAACTCCGGGCGACTGCCACTGACGCGGCGAAAGCCTTGAGCAGGGAGCAACAGGGCAGGATATATGACTCGGGAGACAAGGCGGGCAAGCTCTTGGCGTGGTTGGATAGACGGGAGCTCGCGTCCCGGGTGGTCCCAGAGTTGGTGGGTGCGGATGGCCTGTCCCTGACGGACCCGGCGGCTATAGTTGGGTCCTTCGCAGAATATTTTTAAGGGGTCTATACCTCCGCGAATCCCCTCCCGGAGTCTGTTTCGGCTTCCCTTCTGGAAGACATCGAACTTCCCTGCCTCTCAGATCTCGAACGAGACGACATGGATCGGGACCTGACCGTGGATGAGGTGGCCTTGGCGATCCGGTCGTTGCGCTCTGGCAAAGCGCCGGGACCCAACGGCATCCCGGTTGAGCTTTATAAACTCAAGGCCGACACACTTGCCACACCCTTGTTGAATATGTTCCTTGAAGCCTGCGAGGCAGGAGAACTCCCCCTCGACCAACGACTTGCCACCATTGTGGTGATACACAAGGAGGGAAAACCGCGTGATTTATGTCGGTCCTACAGACCCATCTCACTTTTGAACGCAGAACCCAAGATCCTGGCGAAACTGTTGGCCAACCGGCTAGTGGGAGTGATCTCGGACCTGGTTCATCCGGACCAGTCTGGCTTCATACCGCACCGGAATACGGCGCTCAACTTGAGACGGCTTCACGCGGTCATGGCACGTGCTCATCTGCTTCGTGAACCCGCAGTTCTCGCCTCCCTTGATGCCACAATGGCCTTCGACTCGCTGGAGTGGAATTACCTATGGGCAGTCCTGGCCAAGTTGGGGTTTGGACCCGCTTACATCGGTTGGGTCCGGCTGCTGTACTCTGCTCCGCTGGCTAATGTGGCTGTTAATGGTCGGTTGTCGGCCTCCTTTGCGTTGCACAGGGGCACTAGACAAGGATGCCCGCTCTCGCCGCTCCTGTTCGCCCTGGCGCTTGAGCCTCTGGCGGCTTGGATCAGGACGCACCCCGATGTCTCCGGGATACCGTGGTCCCCAGGTTTCGAGGACCGGGTGTCGCTTTACGCGGACGACATCCTTTTGTATCTTACCTCTCCCTGCCGCTCGCTCATTGTAGTTTTTGACCTGTTGGGGACCTTTGGGGCCCACTCGGGCCTGGTGATCAACTGGTCTAAGTCCTCTTTGTATACGTTGTGTGGAGACACTCCGCGCCTCCCCCGTGGGTGCTCAATACAGATAGCCCAGCAGGGCTTTCGGTACTTGGGCATTTACGTGTCGCGGGACTCCCGAGCCCGATATTTGCACAATCTACTTCCACCATTGGTGCGGCTGCGCCGGGACGTCGAGGGTTGGAAGAAGCTACCGATCTCCCTGATGGGCAGAGCTGCGTTATTTAAAATGATGGCGCTGCCTCGCTTCCTTTACGCTCTGCAGAATACCCAGGTTCCCGTGCCAGCTAAATACTTCGGGGAGATCGAATCCTTGCAGCGAGCGCTGTTGTGGGATGGTAGACCACGAATCTCGTTGGTCAAGCTGACCATACCATGCTATGATGGGGATATCGCCCTGCCTGATGTGCGACGCTACTACTGGGCGTCCCAGCTCGCGGCAATCAACCATGGCCTCTACGGCCCGGCGACCAACCCGGGCTACGCCATGGATCGGTGGCTCGTGGGTGACGGGAACTATTATAGAGCATTATACTCCAGGTCTCTGGATCGGAAGCTGACGGGCCCCACTAAGATGATGGTGCATATATGGCGTGCAGTCACTGACACCTTGGGCTGGAAAGATAGGGTTACCATGGCCACCCCACTGTATGACTCAGACATACTGGGAAAGCTGTGGCATACTAAGGGCTTCGACAGATGGGACACCATTGGGATATCTACGGTTGGGGACATGGTGGCAAGGGGAAGGGTCAAGACGTTTGAGGTGCTACAATCTGAGTTCCAACTGGCGGCGACGGAATATTTCCGACACGCCCAGCTTAGCCATGCCCTCTCCCCCCATATATCGGAGGGGGAGGCGATCCCCGAATCGTCGCCCCTGGAGGATCGGGTGCTGGACGGTCACATGCCGGACAGCGCTATCTCCCTAACGTACAAGAAGCTAATTAATGTGAGAGTTGATTTGCTTGAGCGATTGAGAGAGCACTGGGTGAATGATGGCATAGAGGTGGACGACGAGGAGTGGCAGTCGGCGGTCTCCTCCCCTAGAGAGGTGGCCATATCAGCACGGCTCTGCCTGGTTCAGTTGAAGATACTACACAGGGTGTATGTCACCGGCCCCAGACTCATACATATGGGGCTCTCAACGGATGGTCTGTGCCGGCGGGGATGTGGTATGCTTGCGACCTTCATGCACATCATATGGGAATGTCCTGGAGTTGCCCGGTATTGGACACGAGTGCATGAGGTGATGGAAGAGGTGACTGGTGTGGCCCTACCGGCTGAGGCCCGGCGATGCCTCCTCAATATTTGGTGCCCGAATGATTACAGCGTTGCCCAGACCCGTTGGGTCACCTTGGGCAACATGGTGGCCAAGAGAGATATCGCCCAGAAATGGGGTGCGCCTGCTCCTCCCTCGCTCAGCTTATGGGAAACCAATATGGACTGGTGCATGCTGCGTGAGAAGACGGTGTATGTGGCCAGGGGCAAGCCTAGAATGTGGAGGTCTGTGTGGGGTGCTTGGAACTCCTATAGAGGTGATATTTGCGACCCCCCTGTGGAGATTGACTCCGATGTCCAGCTTTCCCCGTAGTGCCCCTTACCCGTGGTTCCAGATAGGTTATCCTGGTGTGCTACCTCCCACATGCCTTACTGTTGTCATTATTATTGTGTGCTGTCTTGGGTGTGCGGCCCTCGACCCCCTCCCGCTACACAAGTCCGCTGTCTCTGTACCGTCCTCAGCCTACCTTCTTCCTCTTTAACTTTCTTTCGTGCTTAATGCACGCTTCTTTCTCCTGGCCCTTGAGGCCTTCTTATTCCTTGGTTTATTCATTTCTAGGTTCGACATTATTTGAAAATTAAACCTGATTGCTTCTGCATATAGTATTGTACACAACCTTACCTGCTACCCAGTAGCGGTCGGCAGTAGGTGTTTCTATAGGGCGGTGACGTGGGCAGGAGGAGGGGCAGGGTGGGGGGAAATAATGTATGGATTACGGAGTTTTACAGGTAAGTAAACATTTAAATACATAAAACGAATTTCGTTGCGCACACTGCATCACATTTGGTGATGCAGTGTGCGCAACGAAATTCGTTTTATGTATTTAAATGTTTACTTACCTGTAAAACTCCGTAATCCATACATTATTTCCCCCCACCCTGCCCCTCCTCCTGCCCACGTCACCGCCCTATAGAAACACCTACTGCCGACCGCTACTGCTGCTACCTCGATGCTGCCTGGCCTCCGGGATGTATGGCTGAATAGCGGTGTACTTTTTCTACAAATAAAGGTTTTCCAAAAAAAAAAAAGAAATACGATCGTCTGGCCTTTTCATTTGGGAAGCTATTTGTTTATATTTTTCTCTGTTCATATAATATGGTGTATAATGTATATTTTCCTAGTAATTCATGATGGAAAATCTTAATTTTATTAAAGACACAGAGGCGAGTATTATGCTTTCCAATCTTGCGTTTATTTAAATAGCAGCCAAGATAAGCACTAAGACTACAGTTCCCAGAGGGTCAAGCAAAACAACTGGCCAATGGTAACGCAATAAAACATAACAAGATAACCAATCAGGTAGAAGCCGTATGTATAACGTCACCACTGACTGCGAACAGTCCTCTTTTCGCTGGCGAGCAGCTCAGATAGAATCAATAAAGAGAGGAACAATTGAAAAAACAATACAAAAGGCTAAAGTTCATGAACAAAACTGTTGACCAACGTCCAGCCAGGATAGACGAACTGTAGGAATCACCGTGGAGGAAGTCAAACCGGAAGGAGAGGCAACATGAAGCGGTGAAGAACACTCTTGCAGACTAGAAGATTCATCATGAAGATGCAGGAGGCAACGCTGGAGTCGCTGTAGGGAGGGAGAAACACAGATTAGAAGTATTGAGGAGGGCTAATACTCACCTCTGTGTCTTTAATAAAATTAAGACTTTCCGTCATAAATTACTAGGAACATCTACATTTTATGGCAAGACCGGAGGCTCATATTATGCTTGCTCAAAGCATATCAACAACCAAAGAAACTGCAGAGACAAATGCTTTGCAATAGAATATACGGAAAACATTATCATTAGACCAATCTGCAGATCTCAGAATATTCTCCAAACGGTAACCTGCCCAAAAAGCGTTGGAGGCCATGGCTCCCCTGGAGGAGTGGGCCCCAAAGACGGAGACATTAAGGGACACAAGGGACATGACCCACCGAACCCAACAGGCCAGAGTAGCGGAGGAAATAGGGAGATGGGGTATGCAAAAGGAAATGAAGAGTTGGGAGTGAGAGGACGTTCTGAGATCAGAGGTTCTATGTTCGTAAACCTTGAGGCATTGACCTACACATAGTTTAGGATGGGAAGGGAAATAAGCTTAAAACACAGAATTCAAATTTGTTTTTGTACGTTTGTGAACTTGAAACAAAACACCAGTCGGAAAAAACTGGCGAGAGAAAATGTCTAATGCCTTGACATCTGAAACACGGTTCATGGAAATAAGACAAAGCAACATTGTAAGTTTGGCAGAGAGCATTTTGAGAGAAAGAGCGGAACTGTCAGGCCAATCAGAAAATAACTTAAGGACCTAATTACCATCCCATAAAGTAGAATACTTAGCCAACGGAGGTTTGGAAAGCCGTAATCCTTGTAGAAGACGGCAAATGAGCGGGTGCGCTCCAACCATCTTGCCACCAATAGGGCAGTGATTGAGAGAAATGGCTGATCTATACAAATTGACCGTCTTATATGAATTACCTGAACTGGCTTTGGAAACCGAGAAATTTACCACAAAATTTAGAGAGCTGAAAAGGGATCGATATGTTTCTATAGACACCAGCTAGGCCATAAAGACCAAGCTGACTTGTAGGCTCTGGAGGTGCCAGGGGCCCAGGCATAACTGATAAAGAGAGAAGCTTATTGTGAAATGAGGAGATCAGGAGGGACAGACTGGAGATCTTCCACGTGGACAGGAGCAAGGGTTTGTCCAGGACGAGATTCTGAGGAAGGCCTAAGGGGCTCAGGAGCAGATCGCTGCAGACCGGTAGAAGATCAGAAAGTCCACCGTCATCTCCAGAAGAGACGGAAACCAAATTTGTGATTGCCAAAATGGAACTACTATGATCAGGGAGGTCGCTTGGCAGCGAACCTGAGAAAGAACCCTGTTGATCATGATAAAAGGAAGAAATGCATAATTGAGATGAAGGGACCAGTCCTGAAGAAACGCATCGTCGCCCAAGCCAGAGGGTCTGGTTGCCAAATAAAGAAACAAGGCAATTGGGCATTGAGGTGAGACGCAAAGAGATCGATGTGAAAAGGGCCCCATTTTCGAGAGAGAGAGATCGGAAAACGGATGGAAGAAGCTTCCAATCGCTGGAGTCTCGTAGGTAGCGAGAATGCCAATCTGCAATGGAGTTGAGATCTCCAAGAAGATATTCTGCTGTGAGTGAAAGTTTGTTTGAAAGGCAATACTCCCAAAGACTCTTTGCGAGTTCTGCAAGTGGTTTGGACTTGGTGCCACCTAGATGGTTTATGTAACGGACCGCAGAAACATTGTCCATACGAAGAAGAATGGAGCGGCGTACCTTGTTCTTTGTGAGGCTTTGGATTGAAAAGGAGCCTTCCAGCATCTCTAAACAATTGATGTGCAATTTCGCCTCCTCGTGAGACCATATACCGCCAGTCGATATTGGACCACAACGGGCGCCTCAACCCGATAGGCTTGCATCGGATTCTAATACAAGATCTGGAGCCGAAGCGATGAAAGTTCGCCGGTTCCAGGCATCTAAATGGTCTATCCACTACTGCAGCTCGACGCGAGACTCTTGATCTAAAGCAATGACCTCGGAATAAGACAAACCCTGGCAAAGGTGCCGAATCTTTAGACGTTGAAGGGCGCGATAATGAAGAGGCCTGGAAAGATAGCTTGGATGGAGGCAGAGAGAAGGCTGATGATCCATGCGAGAGACCTGAGGGAAATCAGAGAGGAACGAAGAACTTGATACATTTCTGACTTTATAGTCGAGACCTTTGACTGTGGGAGCCGTAGAGATGCAGTGGACGAGTCCACGAGAAAACCCAGAAACTCGATACTTTGAGAAAGAATGAGCATAGACTTTTCGATGTTGAGAAGGAAACCCAGATCCAGGAGAAAAGATTGGGTGATAGTCAGATCTGACAAGAGATTCTGCTTTTCGGTGTTCATGAGCAGAATGTCGTCCAGGTAAATAATCAGTCTGATCCCGAGGGATCATAGGTAAGCTTCAACTGGTTTCATGATTTTTGTAAAGCATCATGGTGCTGCCGAAAGGCCGAAAGGAAGAGAACAGAAATGGTAGGTGATGCCTGACCATTGGAATTGAAGGAATTTGGTGTGAGAAGCGTGAATGGGAATGGTAAGATAAGCGTCATGTAAGTCTAACCTGACCATCCAGTCATTTGGACGAAGAGTGTCTCTTAAATGAATGATAGTTTCCATTTTGAAGTGGCGATACACCACAAACTGATTGAACCCCTTTAGATTTATGAAGAGACGAATTTTCTTGTTTTTCTTTTGGACCAGGAAAATGGAACTGAGAAACCCCGACAGATCGAAAGGGGCGATAAAAATGGCCTGTTTTAGGAGAAGGTTTTGAATCTCTACAGAGATCAGTTGAGACATGTCTGCCTAAAAAACTGGAGGAAGAGGAAAAATAGTTTGGAAAGGAGGCATCTAAAACTCTATAAGATAACCTTGGACCGAGTTTAGAACCCAGGGATCTTCTGTAAGAGTGAGCCATTTTTGGAGAAAAAGTTTCAAACTTCCCCCCACTGGGGAAAGACCTACCTTGTTGGTTGTTGTTGTGGTGGAATTTTTTCTATCCACAATCTCTTTGAGGGTAGAACTGTGGTTTGTACTCCTGGTAGCCGGAATTGAAGGAGCCTCTGGAGCCTTAATTTGGATAGGTATGTTTTGACACGACAAGGTAAACCCAAAAGGAATCACACTAGGGTCCTTGGGCAGTAGACTATTTTACAGAACAGGGGACCCTAGACATTGAGGATCAAATAAATAATAGACATATACTTAATAGTATATATGACCTCTGCCCAGCCGGACAGGTTTTTAATTATGCAATTTTTTAAGTTACTCCGTATAAATGACAGTTATACAAAAGTGGGCACAGCCTGTGACCCACAAGAGACAAGGACAAAACAAGTGACACAAACAATTATGTAGAAACGCTCAAAAGCGGTCTGTACTCAATCCTTGGTAATACAGACTAGTTTACAATCACAGCAACCCATTGTTGTTCAGAAATTATGAAGTCAAATCAACATATGGTGCATTTAGGTCGACGACGTTTCGATGCAGTTACACAATACTTGCATCATCATCAGGACAGAAAATAATATGTCATGTTTGTCTTGGAAATTGATTACAATCACAAAGCCTTTTTTGCGAGTTTACATAATGCATAAGACAAAGAATAAGGGAAGAAACAAAAAATAAAAAATCAAGAAAAGGTCATTAGAAGCGACTAGGCATGATTCCTCTTATAGTTAACATCACTGTCCAGCAATTTTCAGGATACACATAGTGCAGTGGGGCACATGCTAGTGATTTAAAAGAACCATGCACAGGAGTGCGTTTCTGGTGTATTTAAAAGGCGGCGCAGTGAAAAAAACTGGTTAAAAAGCTATGAAAATCAAGGGCTTGTGAGGATTTTTTAGTGTGATAAAAAACGGCGCAGTAGTAGAGGTGTTCTACTTGAAGTGACTTATATACATGCTCATGGCTGCGGGCGCCAGGAAAACCGGTGAATTATATTAGACTGTCGATCTGTAGAGGAATCGGCGCAGTGAAGGAAAAGGGTGGTGTTGAATAATAGTGCTTAGAGAGCGGCGCAGTGTCGATAGGGATTCACAGTCAACCCGACTAAATATGCATGAAGTATGAACCTCGGAGGCACTTATATGAAGTGGTTACCTCGTGATTGTTCAGGATGGCTCCTTAGTAAGCATTCCGCACAGCGTTACCCACTAATAAAAGCGAAAGTTAAACCAAGAAGGGCTGTTAAATTAGTTACCGTGTTTTCAAGGTGTGCAAATAATGCAATCGGGGCGGGAATAAATAGTCACAATGGTTTCATTTTCCGTGAGAGATAATAGATGGCTGAAACAAGGGGATTGATTAATGAAGACTACCGAAGGTATACAACAACATGGGCGATAGCCGAGGGACGCTAATAAACTTACTTAATTCAGTAGTTCAATGCGAGTGGTCCTGGTTAGTACTTCATATGAGGGATCTGGCGGAAAATAGGACTGCCATTAGTTATCTATCCAAGGAGTGATAACAATTAAGGGGAAGGCAAGGAGCGGTACTCACAATCTGTAGCAGCATGATAGCTGGACGGGGGGGTTCTGGCGGCGATCGCTAGTTGGCTGGCACGAGAAACTCATAATTATAGTAGAGGAAGGACTATACGCCAGCGTCAATGACTTCGGCGGCCATCTTGTAATGGGTTTAGTCAATAGTTAGTTCAGCTAAGGGAGCTACATATAACCGGGAATTACAGTGGCTTGCTAACCGGGATAATGGATAAGCAAATATTGCAAGATGATAGAACGAAAGTGTGGTTACATGGCTGTGAAGGGGAGTGAACTCACAAAAATAACTAACAAGGTGGTCATCCAGTGGTGGTGATAGTGATGCGGCGCAAGTGGGGTGAAGGTGCTCAGAGAGCATAGGTGCTGAACATTTCAATTCCAAACATATTTACAATTTATACCATTATATTACAGTTCATAACAAGGAGGTCCAGTCCTCAACTCTGTTTAATCCTTTTCGGATGCTGTCAGTTCTCAGGATCCAGTGGAGTTCCACTTTATTCAACAGTTGTGAAATATCCGCTCCTCTTGGGGGCGGTTTTACCTGTGTAATCACTGTCCATGAAAAGTCATTCTCTGTGTGCCCTTTTTCCATGAAGTGTTCCACTAAGGGTGCATTGATGGTTTGGCACCTAATCCGGCTTCTAGGTTGTCCCATCCGGAGCTTGATCTTTTGGCTGGTCTGTCCTATGTATATTAACATGCAGGGGCAGAAAATTGCGTACACCACATTTTGTGAATTACAGTTCGTAAAGTAGTGCCTTTCATATCTGATTGTACCAAAATTGAATGTTTTGCCTTCTATAGTTGACTCACATGAGACACATTGACCACACTTTGCGTGACCTTTGAGAGTTGGTAAATTCCATAAATCATTTAGGGTATTCCTTGAGTCAGATTGTGGAAGTGAGGCACAGACCAAATGATCCTTTATGTTCTTTGCTCTTTTAAAAGCAAACATTGGTCGTTCTAAGTTAAGAATACCGGCATTTAGAACTGGCCAATGTTTTAAGACACTTTTCTTGATGGCATTTGATGCTGGGGAAAATGTGGTCACACATGTGATTCTTTCCTGATTATGTTTGGTGCGTGGTTCTAACAGTGTCTCCCTAGGACAGTACCATGCTCTTTTCATTGAGCGCCTCACTAGTTTTCGTGGATAACCTCGATTTCTTAGTTTATGGCTTAGTGTTTTAGCTTCTGTGAAATAATCCTGTTTGTAATAGCAGTTCCTGCGGATGCGTAAGAATTGCGAGTAAGGTAATGAATCTTTTAGGGCACGGGGGTGATGACTTGTGTAGTTTAGAAGGGTATTCCTTTCAGTTGGTTTGCGGTGGAGTCTAGTTATTAGTCGTCCCTCAGAGTGTTTTATTTCAAGGTCTAGAAAAGGCAGAGATTCTTTGCTGGTAGTCATTGTGAATTTTAACCCTCCACTATTGTTACAAAGCCAGTGTGTGAGTTGGTCTGGGGAAGTGTCTGAGTCTTTCCAGATCATGAAAATATCATCAATATACCTCTTCCACAGGCTGATGCCACTGTGGAAGGGGTTTGATGAATCCAGAATGGTATGATTCTCAATGTGACAAAAGACAGAAGCAATCAGCAGCTGACCAAGGTTTCGCACATCCACTTCGTCTGTTTCAAAATTATTAGGCGGTGCGGCTACTCTCACCATCCGCTGCCAAGGATGTATTTCAGACCAATGGTTGTATAAGAGTAGAGAGGCGCACACAATGAAGTCAATAATGTAAGAGAGTCCAAAAGGAGTTTCAGATCTTCAGTTCTTATTTAAAAAAGTATTCTTTATTTTCATGTACAGCGGCACAGCCAACGCGTTTCATTCCCATTCGTGCCTTGGGAATTTCATCAGGGCTGCAAAGATACATTAACAAGTATAAGTATTTAACACATATTAAAAAGACATTCACCCAGAAGGGCAATAGTCCAAGCCTCTCCCTAAAAAATTCCTGTTGGAAGGGCCTGGGCTCTCGCTCTGGTCTGAATTTCCGGATGAGTCTGCTGAACTATCGACTTTGAAAAACAAATTAATGATAATAACACAAATACTGAGTCCAAAAAACTCCTAGATCAAATCCAAAAAACGGTAGACGAATTCCATAAATTTGAAACGGATAAAAAAACTAACAAAGTCCGGAAAGACATTAAGAGCTTCAGCCAGGAGAGAGCGTATCCTTACCTTGTAAAGGACTATTATACAAACCGCTCATATAACGGGCCCCAATATCAAAGACCGTGGGGACGATTTAACAAACAGCAAAACTTTGTAGGGTTTTCAGATAGTTCAGCAGACTCATCCGGAAATTCAGACCAGAGCGAGAGCCCAGGCCCTTCCAACAGGAATTTTTTAGGGAGAGGCCGAGGACAACCAGAACCCCCAGGGAAGGGCAAAGACAAACAACCGCAAAGGTGGCCAAACCCGCCGGGCGAGCGCTTCACTCGCCGTCAACACTATCGATGGTAACTGACAACAATCAAAGTGACGTAATCACAAGGTCTCAGGACAACACCAATATTCTTCCCATCTTTAATTTGACTACACACACGCTATCCAGTAGTGAACTCTCATTATTAAGTAAAGGCTTATCCTTTGTTCCTACGGTCCGCCCCAACTTTTTAGACGCCCAAACAGAATTATTGAGGTTTTTCAGAAAAGTAAGATTACACAGTTATTTCTTACTAAATCCCTGCCCTCAGAAATTCACTACTACTCCTTTCAAACCCCCATCTAAATTCTCACCAACCAGTTCTATGGTACCACCGGAAATCATTACTTTCGAAAAACTGGTTCTCAAAGATCTAACCGCTATGGAAAGCAAGAAATCCTTCATCCCCTATAACATCACTGCCCTAGAGAAGAACGCAATATCCACTCTAAAAAACAATCAAACATTGGTCATAAAACCGGCCGATAAGGGTGGAGGGATTGTGATTCAGGACACTGAGTTACACAAACAAGAAATTTTGCGCCAACTCAGTAACCATGAACATTACTCCAAACTGCCCCGTAACCCCACTGTTGAAATACAGAAACTGATAACTGAGGTGACAACTGAAGGTTTAGAAGCTGGTTTTCTCTCTAAGAAAGAATTTGAATTTCTCAACACGGAAGCACCCAGAGTCCCGGTAATATACTGCCTCCCAAAGATTCATAAAAACTCAGAACAACCTCCAGGAAGGCCGATAGTTTCCGGATGCGGTTCAATTCTTGAACCACTAGGACAATATATTGATCATTTTATTAAACCTTTTGTGCCTGCAACTACATGCTACATTAGAGACACTATGTCCATGATCAATTTTATCGAAGAGTACCCGTTTGATCCCACATCCAGCACCATGTGTACGCTGGATGTGGAATCACTTTATACAAACATCCCACAATTCGAGTCACTCCGTGTCATCGAATCCATTCTAGACACACGCCCGAGACCGCACAATGTACCATCCAAATTCATTCTGCAGCTTCTAGAGATATGTCTTACAAAAAACTTCTTTCTCTTTGAAGGACAATTTTATGGGCAAGTCCGTGGAACTTCCATGGGGGCGGTTTTTGCCCCCAACCTAGCGATTCTGTATATGGACCACATTGAGAATCATACCATTCTGGATTCATCAAACCCCTTCCACAGTGGCATCAGCCTGTGAAAGAGGTATATTGATGATATTTTCATGATCTGGAAAGACTCAGACACTTCCCCAGACCAACTCACACACTGGCTTTGTAACAATTGTGTCACTTGTTTTGTCCTTGTCTCTTGTGGGTCACAGGCTGTGCCCACTTTTGTATAACTGTCATTTATACGGAGTAACTTAAAAAATTGCATAATTAAAAAACCTGTCCGGCTGGGCAGAGGTCATATATACTATTAAGTATATGTTTATTATTTATTTGATCCTCAATGTCTAGGGTCCCCTGTTCTGTAAAATAATTAATTTGGATAGGAGCAGCCAGAAGAGCGACTTCTGTCTCTGCCGGCCCTCTCAAAAACCCGAAGGGAAAAAACGTTCGTAATAAATTGTTGGACCTTGTCCAAAGAGGCAAAAGTAGTGACAAATTTGCTGAGGTCTTTTACCAAGGAATCTCCAAACAGAAGTCCATCTGCCTTGATGCCTGGATCTAGAGGAGCCAGATTGGCAAGCTTAGGATCAAGCTTGATAGGCAGCCCTCTGTGACGTTCGTGGGTGATAGCCGCGTTGGGATTGCCTAAAAGACAGAAGGTTTGCTGGACCCACAAAGTAATGTGCTCAGCATTTAAATCTTGGCCTTCCAGGCGAGCAGAATCTGCTAGATTGAAAATGTGAGCCAAAGGACCCACAATATCCAAAAGCTTGTCCTGGCAGGTGGACCAAGCTTTATCTACCCCTTTGTGTGGGTCTTTGACAAGTTTCGAGAAAAAGGTAAGGAGAGGTTGGTCAATGGAAGGAACAATAGTAATGTTGGAGGGTAAGGAAGGTTTGGGACATTCTGATTTTAACTTGGAACGGGCTGACTTGTCGAGGGGCAGACGAAGTCTGGCTGAAATATATTCGCCAACATGAGAAGCAGGGAACCACTCCAAAGAGTTGGGGTGACGAATAGAGGAAGGATCAAACATGGGAACTTCATCAGAATCCAACACTGGAAAAAAAACAAAGGAGTCGGCTTTGCATTTCTTAGCAGGGGGAGAAGAGGGGTCCTGGACGTCAAAAACGTCAAACAAATCGTCATCTGCGTCACCCATGTCATCGTCTGTGTCCAGAATTGTGGAAATCGCCAATTTCAGGTACCTCGCCATGTTTAGCTTTAGATTTTCTTTTACCCTCAGCAGAGGATGATAACCCCTCCTTAGATGGAGGCCTGGGAGGAGCCAAGTCCTCATTCTGGTGCGAGGAAGCCTCGCTAATCAAGCGTGACGCATTGTTGGAGGTATTAGACGGTACAGAGGATACCAATTTTAACTTTCTGCTTTCCCCAGCAGAATGGGCCAAGGCTTTAGACAAAATACTGAGCATAGAGTTTTCCATACCTTTGGAAAAGCGTTTCATTGATGCTTCAACAGCATTCCCCACAGAAGAATTAATAAAAGCATTTAAATAACTTTTAAAGGTTTTACCTTCTTCATTATGTAGTTCAGACTCTGAAGAACTCTCAAGTTCCATTGTGAAACAGAGCTGAAGAAAAACCAAACAGAGAAAGCGTTAACTAGAGGAAGCAGGGGGGAGACGGAGGCTGAACTAAAGAGTATAGTCAGCACTGGACACACCCACAACACACCCACAACAGGAGGGAAAGACTCCGGTCCCAGAACGGTGTCGGTGAAGAGGAGACACCCTCGAAGCAGAGGAACACCTGACAAATCTGTGCGCAATGCGTTAACACAAAGGTAAACGCATGTGCGTGAGAACGGACTCTAAAAGAGGGAAAACAGGCAGAAAACGATTGCGCAACACGTTAACATGAAGTTAAACGCATGTGCGAGCGAGGGAGGCAGAAATATGCAGCCCAAAGGGAAGCGTCGTAGTAAAGAGACCCGGCAATATGGGAGACGCCTCGCTACGCGGTAGGCTGAAAAAGCACCGCGCGCGAGGTCCACAACAGCTGAACGCTTAACAACGTGGGGGCAAGTTTAATCAGAAAAGTGGAAGCACAATGAAAGACATATAACAACAATACATGACTACGTTCAAACTTTGAAACATATATTAATGCATAGACAGCTGAGCAACAAAGAGAAGGCACTTATCTGACTGCGAGCAGCTAGAAAAGAGGACTGTTCACAGTCAGAGGTGACTATGTACATACAGCTTCTACCTGAATAGTTATCTTATGTTTTATTGCATTCCCATTGGCCAATTGTTTTGCTTGGCCCTCTGGGAACTGTAGTGTTTTTTTTTTTGGTGGTCAACCGTTTATTACAAGCTTTCACAATGCACACAGCCATATCGCCTACAACTCTGAGGCCGGCAGCAGCAAGGTAGGGCAACAAGTAGGAATGAGATGTACGGACACAGCCACAAAACCGACAACCCGGGGGTCCGGTGGCGTTCAGTAGCGGAACATCAAGCATACAGTGCGTACATCGGAAAGCAGAATGTGGCAATCTGGACGGTTGGACTTTTTTTTTGTCAGGAATGCATGCAGGATACTTGACTATTGGATGGATACTTTTCTCCCAAAATAAAAAAAACAAATAAACAATAAGGGAATAATTACAACATGACATAACGAATCAGAAGGTGTCACATTCAGTCATCGCTAGTAGAGGTATCAGTCACCGATCCTATATTCGAGACATGGCCAGAATAGAAATGGAGACCATCGTCAATGGTATGCGCCAACCGAGGCACTCAGGGCCGCACATCCAGTCGGCAGCACAAACACACTAGTGAACTAGGGAAGTCCAGTCGGAGCAAGATGCCCACCCAGAGAGAGGAAGGGAAGTAAGAAGAAAGGGAGGAGGGGAGGAGGGGTAGACAACCCTAGAAAACGTCGACCAGAGTTCAGCGAAAGCCAAGCCCCCCCCCCTTCAGCCGATGCCCTCAGGGACCCTCGCAGGGGCAGGTGTAGCCTGGGAACCCTCAATGGTGGTCGCTATGTATGCACGGTAGGGGCCCCAGATGTCAACCGGTCGCGACGCAGAGGGGACCATCTCAGAGTATTCAGAGCTGTTTAGGTTGCAGTTTGCCATGCTCCTGAGCCAGGCGCTATGTAGGGGGGGGCGTCGGTCGCACCAACGCAGTGCAATCTCCCGTTTGGCCAGCAAGAAGCCCAGCGCCGCTAGCTTGCGCACTGTTTTCGGAAAATCCGCAACATAACCCAGTAGGGCTATTTCCGGTACATGGGCCAGTGGCAAACCGAGTATTGCGCCCAGTGTAACGTGCACGCGGGACCAATGGTCATGCATTTTTAGACATGTCCAGGAGAGGTGTGCGAAGTCAGCGAATTGGCCGCCGCATTTGGGACAGTGGTGTGAGCGCAATGGGTCTATTCTGTGGAGTCTCGCGGGTGTGAAGTATAGCCGTCGCAGAAATTTAAAGTGCAAAAGCTTGTGCTTGCTGTTAAGCGAAACAGTTTTGGTCGTCCTGCAGCACCATTGCCACTGGTCGTCTGAGATGGGGTAACCAAGGTCAGCTTCCCAGGCAGCCCTCACCGCCTGGTCGCGAGAGGGAAGGAGATCACAGCACATCCGGTACAATTTGGAGACCAGGTGCGCACTCGAGGGGTGTTGGATGATGAGGGTGAGAGGCGTCATCTCCTCGGGGGGGAGGGGAAACGATGGGAAGGACGCGTGCAGTAAAGAACGTAGTCTAGTTAGGACAAACGAGTCCATGAATGTCCTATCAGTGAACCTGGGGTCCTCAGTCAGGGTGAACGCGTGTCCCCCCCGGGAAAAGATCCCCGATCGAGGCAATGTGGAATTTGGCGAAGGTGTTACGCACCACTACCTCCCCGGTTATCGGAAGCCAAGTGGCGTTAGGAATTGGAAGTGCCGGAGAGTACAGCTGTGGGAGGTCGACCAAACGTCTCAGCCTCCCCCATGCCCAGCACGTGGTGGACACAGTTTGGATGTCCTTTGGGTCTCTAGGGAAGCCCGACGGTAGCGTTGTAGACAGGGAGCCAGGCAACACCAAGTCGGCTTCAAGTTTCAGATAAGGTATCCTGGCGTCAGGGTGGAACCATGGGTAAGCGTAGGCGCACTGCGCCACAAGGAAGTAGAGGTAAAAGTCAGGGACGCCCAGCCCGCCTCTCTCATATGGGAGAGTCAGTACCCGCCAGGACACTCGGGGGGTCTTGTTTCCCCATACCAGCGACAGGAGCAAAGAGCGGAGTTGCGTGAAGAAAACCTTGGTGAGGGGTATGGGAATATTGTTGAACAGATACAGAAATCGGGGTAAAACTATCATTTTGATGATAGCGACACGGCCAGCCGTGGATAACGGGAGCCTGATCCATTGCTCAATCTGTCCCTCCAAGGCTGCCACAGCAGTGCCGTAGTTCAATCTGAGGATGGCCTCCGTCTCCATGTGAACATGGATGCCAAGGCTTTTACAGAGTCATGGCACCACGTAAGAGGGAAGG
Source organism: Lissotriton vulgaris (assembly GCF_964263255.1). Taxonomy (NCBI): domain Eukaryota; kingdom Metazoa; phylum Chordata; class Amphibia; order Caudata; family Salamandridae; genus Lissotriton; species Lissotriton vulgaris. Next base: position 1,670,690,697 of record NC_141685.1, on the reverse strand, counting down.
AGCAGGGCCATTCGACAGTGCAGGGCGTCAACGGAAAGATAACCGATTTGTGCCAGTTAATGCGAAGGTCAGAGAATTTCCCAAAGCGGGTGATTTCCAGAAGGAGCAGCTCCAGGTTGGATTGTGGTTGCCTAACGTAAAGGATGGTATCGTCCGCATATAGCGAGACCAATAGCGGGCCCGTGCGGAACTGGAGGCCCCGGTGTAGATGCCGCTCTTGGAAGTGTCGGACCAAAGGGTCCATTGCAAGAATGTATAATAGAGGGGATAATGGGCAGCCCTGCCTTGTGCCGCAGCCCAGTCTGAACTGGGCAGTGAGGGTGCCGTTAAGGCGGAGTCGGGCGACCAGTAGAGTATACAGTAATTCCACTGTATTGACCAGGCACTACGGAATGCCCATGCGGCGCATCACCGACATCAGAAAAGGCCACTCTAAGGAGTAAAAAGCCTTCTCCGCGTCCAATAATATCGCAGCTGCTGGTGTATCGGGATCCACCCTGTGGAGGACCAAGAACAGTGTACGGAAGTTGAGGGATGTGGAGCGGTGAGGGATAAAGCCCGACTGGGCCGGCGAAATTATGGTGTCCATCAGAAGTGAAAGTCGCATGGCCAGAACTTTTGCAAGGATTTTATAATCAAGGTTAAGGAGGGACAGTGGGCGGTACGAGGAACAGAGGGTAGGGTCTTTGCCCGGCTTCGGCAACAATACAATAACTGCCTCTCTCAAGGTAGGGGGGAGGCAGCCCGTTTCTAGTGCTTCTGCATACATTTCCACCAGGTGGGGGACCAGTAGTTCCTTGTAAACCTTATAAAAATCTGCGGTAAACCCATCCAGCCCAGGCGCGGATGAGCTTTTCATAGAGTCTATGGCCTCTTCAACACTGTCCGCTGTTATGGGGTGTGCCAGAAAGTCATTCATCCACCTGTCTAAGAACACCATAGCAATCTCATTCAAGTAATTTCCCCTCTCCGTGTCGTCGTCCGTCAGGGTGGAAGTGTAGAGGTCGGTATAGTATGATAGGAAGGTGTTGCAGATTTCTGAGGTGGAGTGCACCATGCCACCCGCCTGCCCCCTAAGTTCAGTGATGTAGGAATTTGAGCGGGGGGCGGAGAAGGTGGGCAAGCAGTCTGCCGGGCCTATCCCCCTCCCCATACTGCCTGGCAGCGTACGATCTCTCAATGAAGCGAAGTTCCCTGTCGGCCTCCTCCCTGAACTCCACCACAAGTTGCAAGCGTCTGGCCTTCCTGTCCTCCGTGTGCTGGTGAAGTTGCTCCAAGTCTAGTGCCGCAATGTCGCGCTCTAAGCGTGAAAGGGTGGCCCACACCTCCCGAAGTAGTCCGGTGTGTCTAGCGATACATACCACCCTGATGGTCGCCTTGAACCCCTCCCAAAGCACCGCTTGTGTGTCCACCGTGCCCTCGTTTAGCTCAAAGTAATCCACTACAGCCTCCCTGATTCCTTCAGTGAAAACTGGATCTTGTAAGGCCTTTCCTGGAAAGCGCCATACCCTCTCGTAACCCCCTTCCCGCGGGACCCGAAGCTTAAGTACAACTGGAGAATGGTCTGATAATGTGCGCTGAAGTGTTAACAGGTCAGTTACCCACCCTACCAGTACAGGGGATACTAGCCAGTAATCAATCCTGGTCCAGGTGTCATGGAATGCTGAGTAGTGAGAATAGGTCGGAGTGGTAGTGTGCAGTAGCGCTTCAATATCAACCAAGGAGAAATGGGTACAGATATCCCGCAGTACGGGGCGGGCGCGCGGTCGGGAGTCTGGGGTAGTCGCCGTGCTATCTCTCGAGGGGTTCAACAGGAGGTTAAAATCCCCGCCCATTAGAATCAGGCCCGGGTCAGAAGCCAATAGGTGCACCAGGATATCTCTGAAAAAGGCGGGGGTGTCAGTGTTAGGACCATATATCCCAATGAGAGTGACTTTGTGTCCCAGTAGGGTGCCAGTGATGATGACGTATCTGCCGTCCGTGTCGAGGACTGTATGGTGCGGCCGAAATGGGAGCCGCTTGTGGATGCAGATCGCCACCCCCCTGGAGTACCTGTTGTAATTGGCAAAAAAACGATGCGTGCCCCAACTCCTCGCCACCCCGGACGTCGAGCCTGCTGACAAATGTGTCTCCTGAAGGAAGATAATATCGATCTTGTGTCTGGATATGTAATTAAAGACCTGTTTGCATTTTCTGACGTTGTTCAAACCCCTAACATTCCAAGACATGAGGGACAAGTCAGATGGGCCCTGCTGCAGTCCTAAGGCAGAAAATTACAAAAAACAATTTGATGGACAGAATGTAGATCAATGTCTTACATTCACCCCAGTACAAGGATCTGGGCCTAAATCCATCGTTTTTTGCACTCCACACCACCCTGGGTCAGATAATGGCTTTATGCAAATCAGCTCTGACCCTGTGCCCCATGGGAACAGTCCAGTCCGAACTACAACAGCCATATCTTTCCCAGACCGGAATCAAGCATCCAAGGACCGGACCGGTTTCGAGGTAACACCTCTCATCAGCCCGGCTAGCTTGACTCCAGTGGTGTGGAGGCTCTGGGACCCACGTCTGAGCTACCCCAGTACACTCAGGAAGAAAATTACAAAAAACAATTTGATGGACAGAATGTAGATCAATGTCTTACATTCACCCCAGTACAAGGATCTGGGCCTAAATCCATCGTTTTTTGCACTCCAGTCCTAAGGCAGGCATGATGACATCACAGAGTTAAATGGATCGCAGCATGACTCGGTAAGGACCAAAACATAAACTGTAGGGACTTTCAGACACCTTCGCTCAGCAAAACTACAGACACAAAAACCCCAATCCCACCCACCGCCCAGCCTCCTACAACACCCCAAGAGGACCACCCCATCCCACACAAAGGTAGAACATAACAGCATGAAGAGCGAGAAAGTGAACGGAGGACGAACCCCCGAAGTATAGAAGAAATTAAACCAAACTCAGGTAAATCGGCAATCGCCAGGGGGGGGCAGCGACGCCTCGACATCCGGGCAGTCAGGACACTTTTGTGAAGTGGGTAGATCAAGAAGGCACCGGTAGCGATGCCAGTGGATGGAGGTGCGGTAGCCAAAGTGAGCAGGTGTCAGCCCTGCCCAGCGTCCGTGAACAGGTCTATGCTTCGCTGAGAGTCACCCTGTGCCGGTGATTGCGCCCTTGAGGTGTCCGAGTGCTGTGAGCCTCCAGATTTGTAGGTGCGACAAAACTCTTGAACTTCCGTCGGCGAGTCAAAGATGCGAGCCCTGCCGGCCACTTCCACACTGAGGCGAGCAGGGTAAAGCATGCCGTATTTCAGGCCCAGATTGCGCAGTGTAGCCTTCACCCCTGTGTACTTCCTCCTTGCTTCCTGGCTTCCTGGACCATGGCGGTGAAGTCAGGGTAGAACGACAGAGAGTCACCTTGCCATCTGACCTCGCCCTTCTCACAGGCGGCCCGCAGGGCCGCATCTCGATCCCGAAAGTTCATTAGCCTGGCAATGATTGGGCGAGGTGGAAGGCCCGGCTGTGGTCTCGGGGCCCAGTGAGTGGTGTGCCCTCTCCACCACAAATCCCTGAGTAAACTGGTCTCTCCCAAACAGTTCAATAAGGAGTTTTTCCACGAATGTGTCCATGCGGCCAGTCTGAGTCGATTCCGCCATGCCCAGAATGCGAAGGTTGTTGCGTCGTCCGCGCGCCTCTAAATCCTCGTTCTTAATGGCAACTTCCTTCAGGATTTTCTCGACTCTTTCAAGGCGTTTCAGCGTCTTCGAGCCAGAATCCTCTATGTCGGAAATGCGAGCCTCTGCGACGTCAAGGCGGCGGTCATGTGCTTGCACTTTAGAGCCCATATCTGCAAGTTTTTGCTCCAGCGCGTCAAAGCGATTGTCTAGAGCCTTGAAACCAGCCCTCATTTCTGACATCATGGTTGCGACCATCGTGGCGGCGCTGTCCAGTTGAGTAGGTGGGATCGGATCCGTGGTACCAGAGGCTCCGTCACCTCCCAGAAGTGGAGTCTTGTCAAAACTAAGTTTACGTTGGTTGGGGTCTCTTTTCCCCATGGCGGCCGCAATGGCGTACTCCGCGCGGGCCCGGTGGATGGACAGGCAGGATGCAGACGGGGAGACCCGGTTCAATAGTGAGCAGTCCAACGCACCGCACCCGTGGGTACTGGCCGGGTGGATCGCCGACCACACTCGTGATGCGATGGCAGCGTGGAGGCGATGGGTCAGGGCCGGTAGTGTGGCAGCCAAGTAGCCAGGGTCAGCAGGGCGGCAACTGGCCTAGTGTAGAACCTCCAGGCCTGTGTGGATGGCTATAAAGGCCTCTAGCAGCAAGTCCTCAGAGCGCCCACCGGGCTGTGGGCAGGATCCCTGGGCAAGGGGGCGGCCCAGGGCGTGAAAAATGCCTAAAAGAAACCTTTCTGCGCCTCTCCAGTGTAAGCCTCGGGTGAGGGGAGAGCTTAGCAGGGGGGACCAGGCGGGGCCGCTCAGGCCCGAGGCAGACCCGCACCCAGAGCACCCACCCCCGTCCAGGGGACGCCTACAGGCGCCGGCGCCCGTCCCGCCCCACAGTCCCCCCCCCGGGCGGCCGTCACGCGAGCCCCCGGCTCCCGCACCCGCACTAGGCCGCAGGCCGTGTACGGCGCAGAACCCGGAGCCCACGCAGGTGCACCCCCAGGCAGGCGACCGCGGGAAGCAGTAACAGGCCCTCGGCCCCCACAGCGGACCCCAGATCGCGGGCGCAGCGCCCCAGCGCGGCACCTACCCGAGCTCCGGGCGCAGTGAGAGCGGCCGCCGATGGGGTGGCGGCCCGCTCCTCCGTCAGTAAGGGTCCCCACTAGCTCCTCCGGACTCGAACCCGCGCCGATCGGCAGCTAATCGTCGCCGCAGAAGGATGGGTGAAGGGAGAGGCGCTAGCAGCATCTCAGGCTCCCAGGATGTCGTGCTGCATCCGCCCGGACAGCGGAGCTTCACCATCTTGGTCGCCTCCGTGGCCACGCCCCCCCTGGGAACTGTAGTCTTAGTGCTTATCTTGGCTGCTATTTAAATAAACGCAAGATTAGAAAGCATAATATGAGCCTCCGGTCTTGACGTAAAATTACCTTCACAAATAGTCCACTTGTGTTTTTCGAGTGCAGGGTCATTTGTGTGTGTTTGTCTGTGGTGGTCTGTATACTGCCTTTATGGGATGTATTTCACATCCCAGACACAGTGCACCGATTTGTTGTAAGGACATAGAGGCCAGGACACGTAGAAACGTCTGGTGCTGGATCTTTATGCTCTGACCTTCTTCTTTGTTCCTATATGTAGATGAAAGGCTACTAGCAGAGCTCAGAGTCACACCGTCCAGATGACAAAGGAGAGGGGCTGACAAAGAAATAAAGGATCAAGGCAGCCCAATACTTATCCACCTGGAACGCAGGAAAAACAAAATGGCACATGTGCATACACATGAGGGGAGCAGCAACAAGGATATGCACTGCTCTGCACGGGTGCACAACAAAGATAAACTAACCCAAAGGAAGGCAAAACTCTTGCATACCCGTTTTGCAACCTACTAGCAGATTGGACTGAGGAGAAGGACTAATATGCCAGGCCTTGACCTAGGGAAGGATCATTTGACCGGAGGACATGGCAGTAACGGAGGATTGCATCAGGCATAAAGGAGGAAACCCTAGTTGGGACTTCCTCTACATGCAGCAATGGCTCGTAAGAAGGGAAAGGTATTCTGAGGGGAAACCCACAAAGTCACCTAGAATGAGAGTGTGCCCGCTACTGACGAAGGGCACAGTGGGGATTGTATTCGGGACCAGATGGATAAAGAGGGGTTCAGAACAAAGTTACAGTCATTGTTGGATGGGTCAAGGAAATGGAACACATGCTTCAAATAAATCAAGGCAGGTATTAACCTAAAAACAGGAGATGTTAAGAGTCTGCTAAGCAGTCCAATTGGAGAGTAGACTAACACAGTATTCACCCATGCTCACATTCCAGCAATAACGCTAACTTATACCGAGCATGATGGGCCTTGTCTAATATGCACAGGCAGTACCACTCTGAGAGAAATATTCCCTAACCACCCAGATGTAGGAGGGCTAATGACAAAGACCATGAAGCCAGAGGAAAGCATAAAAGATTTCTTAAAAAGAATAAGGGAAAGATGGGGACAGGAAACCAGACAGCTGTGGACCAACATGGGCCCGCAAGTCACATGTATCTATAATATTTTGAAGGGTTACCCACCGAGATACTGAGCGGGCTGGACAGCGTAATTGGGTTAGATACCAAACCCTGGCAGGAAATACAAGCTCATATGCTCCACTACCATTAGAAAAGGCAAGTACAGGATATAGAGAAGCAGGAGCAGACCCAAAGTGACACAGCAAAATCAGTGCAGCAAACATAAGTTGAAAAAGACTGCCATTGAGTTAGCAGCAATGGTAGCAGCAATGCATATAGCACCAGTCACAATGGGGGCTACACAACAAAACTTTAGAGGGTTCCAAACAGGTGGTCCAGGAATATGAACAGGTTATAGAAGTGGGGGCCAGGGAGGCTGACCGCAACCAGACATTAGAGATTACTACTATGGTCATAGGCGGGGGTCGCCTGGGAGAGGCATGCGGGCAAAGGAATACCATGAACAGCGAAAGTAGCAGAGTTTGGAAAATGTGGGGCACAAACCCCTACGTGATATGTGTAATGTCCCTCCCCAGTACCAAGAATAGGGTAATCAGAATGTTTCTTACACTTAGTCGCAAGGAGATTCGCAGTTCGCCATACCACTGCAGCAGGGATCAAGTAATTGGAAAAGTACGTGGCAGCAGCAACCACAGACAGGGAACACAGGACACCAGGGACCCGGACCACAACCCCAGCAAGGAGGGGTGACAGTACAGGGAGATTGCGCGTTTGTGCTACCACAGAGCCCAAATTCACAGCAGAATAGACCTCCCAATAGATGAAGAAAGGTAGTAAATATCCCAGTGTCTTATCTCCCAGTAGTTCACCTCCGATGATAAAGATGACCAGCATTCCCCTACCCCCTTTCTCAAAAATGTTATCAGATCGGGGGACTTGGCCAGGGAGTTCAAGATGGTGGTCAAGCTTTTCTAAGGCTCCAGACGCCCGACTGCCATCTACCTGCATCCTGCCGGACAGCCCTGGCTACGGCACGACTGGCTAAACTCTGGGTATGGGGGTGTCTCCGCTGCATCTCCTTATACCTTGGAGACATTGGTGCGGTGGCCGCATGGTGGAGTTCGCATGGGTGGAAGCCTGGGCTCAAGATGATGACTGTCATGGGAAGACCGTGGCCCTCCAATAGGTGAGGCCTGGACCGGCCCCAAAGAGCACCCCCAGTGGATGTTGCCAGACTGATGTAGAAGAACTGAGCGGACCCGACCCGCCAGCAAGAATCCCAGACCAGCAGGGGTGCCTGAGCGGGCCGTAGGCCTGACCCTGGGACTGCAGCGGTGAGTGCAGAGCAGCAGGATCACTCCTGTGGTGGATCCTGAGGGTAGCAAGTTGGAGGCAGGAACCCCTCGGTGCAGGAAAAGGCAGATGCTGTGCTGCATGGTCTGGTGGTGACACTGTCCCTGTTACACAGTCAGCGTGGGGAGAAAGGCGGCGGGGGCACTATCCCCAATGTGGCTGCCCTTCCCACAGAGCGCTTGATCGAGGGCCTGTGGTTGGACCTGTTGCGGCCCTCCCCGTTGTATCCAAAAGGCTCGGGTCCACCAAGAAAATTCGCCTAACTGAGCCTCTATTGCCTGGAAGGGAGCAGGCTGTGAGGTGGGCAGAACTGGTCGGATCTCGGGCTCAGATAATGAGCAACTTTACTGAGGGTGCAGCATGATACACTAAATATATAGTGCTCTGGTGGAGCTCATAGCCCCCAGGAGGGGGGCCATCCCATGACTCCTGCTGTTCACCCTGCATTATAGTGAGCTACAATCTGCAGGGGTCTGGTACTTACCCCTCCCTGTGTACGGCACTTCCCTGGTGGATGACCACTTAATGCAGCCAACTGTCCTGAGATGCTGTGCCTCTCGGGAGGTGCCTTGGCTGCGAGCGCACACATCGTTGGAGACCTGTGGTTGCTGCAGAGGGCTGGGAAAGAGCTGCCAGTGTTGCCCCCTTACTTGTGACATCCTTACCCTCTGACTTTGCACCAGACCCCCCTGGCTGCACCTGCTGCCTTCGGGCAAGTGGGTTGGTGTGCCCGACATCAGTCACACCACAGTAAGGGTTGATTCCTGTTTGCCTGTGTGAAAACCTAGCTGCAGTGCTGAGACCACCTCAGGAATTTTGGAGGGGGGCCCTCGGTGGGCTGATCATGCTGCCATGTGGCAAGCGGGCCTGACCCCAATGGTCTTGTTTTTTGACACCCCATTTCAAAACCAACTGGCGATGGGCAGCGGTAAGCATCCTCCGCCCACATTGGCTCAAGACAAATTGCATCAATACACTGTCCTTGCTCCGGATAATAGAGAGGCTGCGGAGGCCTCTTCGTCCTGGGCCACAGACTCCTCAGAGGCGGATCTGAGCACGATCCGTAAGGCGATTCAAGAGTCTAGGGAGGTTGTAAAGCATAAAGTTGATATCCTCCGCATTGACTTCTTACTCCTCTGGCAAGACTTATGTCAAATTTTAGCAAAAAGAGTGACTGAAACTCAGACACAAATTTCTACAACTGACAATGAAGTAACTAGACTCAAACAGCAGATCTCCAAGTTAATGTCATCAGTTGTGACCTTTGGTGCAAGGGCAGAAAATGCCAAAAATCACTCAGGGTGTAACAATTTGCACCTAGTTGGACTTCCAGAGAACTTAGAGAGCTCCATCCTAACCAAAACTCTGGAAGCCTGGTTCAGATCGTGGGTCCCTGCAGACATGCTCTCCGTCATGGTTGCTATTGAGAGGGCAAATCAGTCCCTTTCTCAAAAAGAATTTCAAGACTACGACACAATCCTGCATGAGGCCTGCAACCAGCTGGATCTCAAGGATATAACCTCCAGAGTGATGATTTTCATGGATTGCACTAAAGAGGTGCAACAACAGCGATGATCCTTTGACGAGGTGAAACAGAAACTTTGTGCCCTCAACATCTGCTATATGCTTCTATTCTTGGCACGCCTCAAGGTTATATTTGAGGCTTCCACCTACTTCTTTGATACCCCGGAACAGGCACTGGAATGAGCAATGGAAAGCTGGCAACTGTGACATGCTGAGCAAGGAGAAAGGCGCAATACAGAGACATGGAGACCCCCCACACTGCTCCCGCCAAGGAAGCCCAGGAAGAGACGCTCACAATATTGGACGCCCAGTACAGGGCAACAGGACATGGGCACATCGCCAAGCTCACCCCCAGTTGTAGGAGGTCAGGTAACAGTAGAACCTGATGAGATACTCATTGACATTCTGTAGCTCATTCGCTCCCTAGACAAAGTCCAGACTTCCTAGACATAGTTGGGGCAAGACATCTGATGGGAGAACAAGATTTCCGTAAGGGTGTTGGACTGACCGTAGCCATCTGAGGTACCAGTGTGAGAAGCGGGCTAGGCCACATCTATCAAGAGGAGAGATGGATGAGACTCATATGTGCCCCATTAAGTACTGCTTGAATGTGAGTTGAACTTTACTGTAAAGTGTCCATCCTAACAGTTGAAAAGCTCCCAACTTGTTTACCTTGCTTATTTTCTGAATGCTGTCAGGCATAGTATCGGTCCAATGGGTGTGTACACTGCCAATAAATTCTACTCTTGTGTTTTGGGCGACAGATACTTCAGTGTTAGAAGTATGGGGTGTGGGGAAGTTGGGGAGAGGGTCTTTACTTGGTACTGCAGGGACCGTTCGTTTGTTCTAACTATGTTTTTACTTTCCATGTATTTATTTAGCGTACCCACCAATGCAATAGTGTAGGTCCTGACTGCTGTGAATGGGATCCCCATACAGGATACTCCCCAGCTGTTCAATTGTCATCACACCACACATACAGATGAACACGATACTCTCTTGGAATACTAATGGTCTTTTAGACGGAATCAAGAGATCTGCTCTCTTGCGCTACATATAACGGTACAAACTGGGAGTGGTCATGTTGCAGGTGACCCACTTACTGGGCACCCACTGCCCCTCCTGGGACACTTCGGATATGAGAGGGTCTTCCATTCCGGTTTTGCTAGGGGCTTTGGGGGAGTGGCCCTTCTACTAACAGTCAACAATATACATGAGTATCCCCAGGAGAGGTGTGGGGGAAATTGAGGGTCACATGGATGCTAGACAATACAACTTAATTTCATGGTATGTCCCTTCACAATTGCTACATCCTACCCTCCCGGTGCTACGCAGGTTATTAGTGACCCTTCCCTCTGGAACCACCTTAGTTGCAAGTTATTTTAATGCCATTCCTAACTCTGACTGAGACACCTCAGCCGCCCCCCTCCCTGGCTGTTGAACTCGCCCAGCATATAAATCGACCTGGGACGACTCGTTGGGCCTCTGTGAAGCATGGCGTTCTTGGCATCCAGTGCTGCAGACTTACACACACCAATCCGTGGCCCGCAATACAGAATCCCGGCTTCACATACTGTGGCTGCTAGCAACTGACCTTCTCTTGTTGCGCTCTGTACGAATCCTTCCTCGAGGCATATCTGATCACACCTCTCCACTAGTGGAATGGGGTGCCCATCCACAGACTTTGTGCCCAATCTGGCAGTTGAGTGCATGGCATTTGAAAGCTCTTGAATGTGCCTCTTTTCTGGAGGAGGTGCTACAAGCCTTTTTTTGGGGCTAACAAGGGCAAAGTGTTGTCTACAATGACGCTGTGGGCATCGAGCAAACCCTCTCTTAGGGGACTGTAGAAAGGCTATGTGAGAGGGCAAGAGACTGCAACAACAGCGAGTTTCCGACCTTGAAACCCAAATCCTTACTTTGGAGCGCTGCTCCTAACAATTTGGCACAGAGGAGCCTCAATGTCTCCAGGCACTGGCGAGAGAGGAGCTGCGACAGATTTCCCTTGAGGAGGCAAAGCAATGCTGGAGGGCCTTGACCCAGAGAGTTTATGAATCTGAGGACAAATCAATCAAATTATTATAATGGCTGGTCCCACCAGAGTAGTTCTAGCTATTAGAGACTCTGCCAGAGCTCTCTAGAAGGAGCTGCCGGCAATTGTCCACGCCTTTGTAAAATTTTTCTAAGACCACTACACACGATGTCCGTCAAACCAAAAGGAGAGAGAGAACCCAGAGAGGATATCTGGCTGCCCTCTATTCCACCCTCCTTGATCCATGAGCTGGATCAGGCCTTGCGGAGGAATTCGATCTTGACATATCTGAACTTCAATCCGGGAAGACCTCGGGTCCAGATGGCTTCCCCATTCAATACTATAAAAAAATTTGTACCATACAAACGCCCCATTTGCTAAATTTTTATGCGGAAGCAATGCAGAGGGGACTGTTTCCCAAGGTGTAGATACAGAATATTGAGTACAAAATATCGAGTTGAACAAATATGGAGTCATTAATAGCGTGGGTCAGAAATATCGACAGCAAGAATATAGTGGTCAAGAATATCGATTTACGGTAAGTTATATCGATTTTGAAAATATCGAAGTGTTTAATATTATTTGCTAAAATATAGTTGTTAATAATAATGTTATTTAGTATTGATATGTATTTTACTATATATTTTATATATATTTTATGTATGTGTTTTTGTATACAAATTGTTTGTATTTTTAATATATGTGTTAAATTTCTAGTAGTTATTAAAAAAAAAAATTGCATTTTGCTCTTTTAGTTCCATATTGGGTTGTGGGTTATAGGGGAATAGGGTGGGAAGTAAATTAATTATATTAAATGTATTAATTTATTTTATTTGAATTTTGTGTTTTTAGTTCGGTAGTGGGTTGTGCGTTTATAAGGGAAGAGGGTGTGAAGTAATTTAAATGTATTGAATCATTTTTATTTAATTAATATTTCTTTAATTGAGATGTTATAGTTTTAAATGTGTAAAGTAATGTATTATTAATTAAATATTAATTGGTTGTTATTTTAATAATTCATTGGTTATTAATTTTGGTAATTGTGTAATTAATTTTTGGTGTGTGCTGTGGTGTTTATAGGTGTAAAGGGTGGGAAGTAATTTATTTTTAATTCATGAATTAATAATTGGTTGTTAATTAATTTTAATTATTTAATTTGTAATTCATTTTGGTAATTGTTTAATTAATTTTAGGTGTGTGTTGTGGTGTTTATAGGTGTACAGGATGGGAAGTAATGTATTTTTAATTTATGATTTAATTAGGTTGTTAATTCATTTTAATTAATTAATTTGTAATTTATTTTGGAAATTGTGCAATTTATTTTAGGTGTGTTGTGGTTTTTATAGGTGTAAAGGGTCGGAAGAGTGGGAAGTAATTTATTTTTAATTGATGAATTCATAATTACTTGTTAACTAATTTTGATTAATTAATTGGTACTTAATGTTGCTAATTGTGTAATTAATTTTAGGTGTGTTGTAAGTATGGGCGTAAAATCCGCTCCGCTCGCGGATTTTGCGGATTTTCGGGAAATTCGCAATCCGCGAGATTCGCGGATTTCCCGCAAAATCCGCTAAATTCGCACGCAGCGGATTTTTTTTCTGGGTGATACAATTTTTGCGGGTACGCCGTGATCACGTATCGCGGGACTTCGTAATTGCGAGCTTGGAGATGCGACGAGCAGCAACAATCTCGCATTCGCGAAAATATAAAATTTGCAATTATGCACAAGAAATCCACCAGCAAGCAGCATAAACCTTCTGGAAATGATGATTTTTATCTGAATAACTCCTCAGGTTGACATTTGCCTGCAGTTTTTTTGCGAGGAGTCCATTTTGGGGAGGGGGGGTGGGAGGAAGGAAGTGCCCCACAGTCTTTAACTTCCTGTTCCTGTCCAGCAAGCTCCAGTGAGTCTAGCATGGGCCTAGTCTTTCTGTGGGGTGTCTTGAACTTAAACATCATGGAGGGCATGGATAGAATGGGATTGTGCTGATTGTTCAGTGTTTTTTGATTTTTGGGGGTGTTCATGGGGAGGGACATGCCATGTGGCTGGGGGGCATTTTGAGTGCTGCTACAGGCCCTGGCATGTGCTGGGAGGCAAGTGGCCATTTTGAATGCAGGCATTGTTGTTAGGCCTGCAACCATTTTGCCTACTTTTCAACCTTTATGCCCAGGGGTAGTGAGTCTTGCATGGGCATAGTCTTTCTGTGGGGTGTCTTGAATTTAAACATCATGGAGGGCATGGATGGAATGGGATTGTGCTGATTTTTCAGTGATTTTCGTTTTTTGGGGCTGTACTTGTGGCCTTTTCACCAGGGGTAGTGAGTCTAGCATGGGCCTAGTCTTTCTGTGGGGTGTCTTGAACTTAAACATCATGGAGGGCATGGATGGAATGGGATTGTGCTGATTTTTCAGTGTTTTTCGATTTTTGGGGGTGTTCATGGGGAGTGTCAGGCCATGTGGCTGGGGGCCATTTTGCGTGCTGCTACAGGCCCTGGCCATGTGCTGGGAGGCAAGTGGCCATTTTGAATGCAGGCATTGTTGTTAGGCCTGCAACCATTTTGCCTACTTTTCAACCTTTATGCCCAGGGGTAGTGAGTCTTGCATGGGCCTAGTCTTTCTGTGGGGTGTCTCGAACTTAAACATCATGGAGGGCATGGATGGAATGGGATTGTGCTGATTTTTCTGTTTTTTTAAAAAAAAATTGGGGTGTATAACTGAACTGATGTTCCTCTGTCTTCCATTGCTTTTAGGTGCACAAGACTCAAGAGAACCACAGTGCCAGGAAGAAGTCCTGCAGCGGTGTGTGTGTGCAGCATAACGTCACGCGACGTAACGTCTGGCCTCAGACAACTCTACAATTCCTGCAACTGCGGCCTGCTGTCTGACCTGCTCTGAAGAAGATGGCCCCAAAAAAAGGTCTCCGTAGCTCCTCTAGCAAGAAAGTTGCTAGTAAGGAGCAGAAGAAGCAAGTTACCAAGGAGGCTGGTGTGCCGCCCGCCGCGTTTTTTGGGAGCAAAAAAAAAAAAAGTACGCCTGCAGCAGCAGCAGGATCTGCTGGGGACCAAGCTGGGAGCAGCACCCCCGCTCCATTGGGTTCAGTGCCTCCACCACCACGCCAACTTAAGTCAAAGCCCTTGAGTGCTTCAGAGGCAGTCAGTGTACTTCTCCAATCACCATCGACCAGTGATGTTGGCTCATCGCAAGAAAGTAGCAGCAATGTCCCTGAATCAACACAGGTTGTTGTAACTCATCTGACAAGTGTTGAACAACCACAGCCGCAACAACAACACCATGTGCAAGTACAAGCCCAAGTACATGTGGAAGGAGAGGCAGCGCAAGGAGATGCGCAAGCAGAGGTGCATGGAGGGTCACAAGTGCCCACAATAGTTGTTCCTCCCGACGTAGGGGCACATCAGGAAATCGACAATCAAGGCGAGGTACCATTTGAGGAAGCCACTCCTCCTGATGATCATTCATTGTCTTCCACACCCCTAGCAAGGAAGAGATCAAGGGTGAGGTCTACATCTTCTTCAAGCACACCTCCTTCTGATGATCGGGATGAAGATTGGGAACCACCAAGGCTGTCTGAGAGTGAGGCACACCATGATCTGACAAAGATACCCAAGCGTAAAAGGAAGGTCGTCGAAAAACTCATAGCTATGGAGTGTGATGAGGCTCAACAAGAAGTGACGCATACTGCTGCTGATGAAGCCCTTCACGACGACGATCCAGTCATCATAATGGTCACTGCAGCCCCAGCGGGCATGCAGTAAAGAGACATTTTGACCCTATCCCGAGAAGCTTCTGAGCGTGATGATGATGTCGCCGAGGAGTCAATGGAAACACAACAATCATTGGATTTGGAGTTAACTAGTACACCAACACCTACCGCTTCCATATTTCTTCCTCGCAAGAAGGGACCTCCATCCACCTCGACCTCAATTAGTAGTGGTGAAAGTGCAAAACGTACTGAAGTTCGGCAATACACATCCTCCACTTCATCTGGCATTAGCAGCAGGACCACCACCACCAGTATCGCCACCTCCTCCGGCCCCCAAAGACATTTCAAGTCTGCAGTTTGGGACTTCTTTAGTGTTTGCCCAAAAAAGGAAAACGTAGCCATTTGTAGCATTTGTAAGCTTCGAGTTAGTCGTGGTAAGTTTGGTACCAACTATGGTACCGGAGGCCAGAGAGGTCATCTTGAGAGACAGCACGCTGTCCAATGGTTTGCGCACCTACAGGCGATCAAGGAAGCCCGAATTGCACAAAATGAAAACGTTGATGTTTCATCTGATGATGACAAGGAGGAAGAAGACGTGTCAAACACTTCACTTACACCCAGTACCCCTGTCAGCAGCACACCACATGTGAGCCACACTAAGAGTGTGGGAGAGAGTGAGACACCAATGCGAAAAAGTTCATCAGCGAGCGTAACTGGGTCGAAGATATCATCATCATCATCCCGTAAATCCTTGGTCCAGGGCAACATTAAAAAGATGTTGTTTACAGAAGCGCAATATGAACGTAACCACCCACTGACGCGTCTGTATAACACTAAGCTGGCTAAAATGCTAGCTCTGGACCTTCTCCCTTTTTCTTTTGTAGAAGGGGTTGGTTTTCTAGAATTAGTGGCAGCGCTCTGCCCTAAATGGAAGGTTCCCAGCCGGTTCTATTTTGCCCGAGTTGCGGTTCCAGCACTACATGAAGATGTTCTGGAGGTGATTGGGGCAGCTTTGCAGAAGAGTGCTGTTCACACTATACATCTGACAACAGACATGTGGACCAGTGGCGCAGGTGCTGATTACATGTGCATCACTGCACACTGGGTCTCTTTTTTAGGGGCTAAAGCAAAGCTAAACACAGGTGTTGACGCGGACATTGTTTTTAAAGCTGCTCGGAAACATGCAACACTAGCCATGTTTGGTTTGGAGAAACGTCACACAGCAGAAAACATTTTGGATGTCTTTAACACAAAGGTCCTTAACTGGCTGTCCCCAAAAAAACGCCAGGTTGGTTATGTTTCCACGGACAATGGTGCCAATATAGTTAAGGCCATGAGGCTGGGTGAGTATTTCAGAGTGCCGTGTTTGGCGCACTGTATAAACCTGGTTGTCCAAAAATTCTTGGGTAATAAAGACAGTGCAGCGTACAGAGTATTGGACACCTGCCGAAAAATGTGCAACCATTTCAGCCATTCTTTTAAGGCCCGGAAGCAGCTGAGGAGCCTGCTATATCAACGTCAAATGCCAGTGAAAGCACTCATCCAGGAGGTGGTACGTTGGAACTCAACCTTCTACATGCTTGAGCGTCTGTATGAGCAGTATACGGTACTCGATCACTGTTATAACAGAGGGTATAGCTCAGAAGGAGGACCTGAGGATGGGTGCGGCGCAATGGAACATAGTTAAAAGCCTGACACGCATGCTTCGTCCTTTTGAGTTCTTCACGCGTGCAGTCAGCAAGGAGGACTGTAATTTGGGAAAAGCTATCCCATTGTTGTACATGCTGGAGCACCAACTGAAGGAGGTGTGTTCTGTGTTTGAAAAAGATGTAAAAAAACCAAGACTCTTTTGTTCTGGCTGAGAAACTATTAGAGCTCCTACAAGGTGATGAACGTCTTAAAATGATCCACTCAGAACAGCATTACATTTGTGCTACTATTCTGGATCCACTCTACAAAAAGGCGCTGGCAGGCCAAGCATTCTTTCCTTTTGATGATGAACATGTTCCAAAGTACAAACGTTGGCTAGCCTTGTCAGCCAAGAGGTTTGAAAGAGAACGGCAGAAAATTGAAGGAAAAGGCAGTACATCAGCATCAGCAGGCCATCCCCAGTCAAAACAATCCACTTCTGCACCTGTGGCTGTGGCACAAGTGACCTCTCAGCCGTTAAAGACACCGGCAACCGGATCATCTGCACCAGACACAACAGAAACATTGGAGGCTGAGGAGGATTGGCTAGCTCGGCTTGGGTTTGGTTCTCAAAAGGTCACAGGCACAGCAACAGCTAAGCAAAGTGGAGGAACCTTGGATGAGGACCTTGAGTCGATGGTGAAGGACTATCTGAATGACTCAGAGGTCTATGTTAATGCTGACCCATTGGCGTATTGGCATGGGAAAAAAGAATTGTGGCCACAGCTCACCAACCTGGCTTTAAACTACTTGTCTTGCCCACTCGCAAGCGTGTCTTCTGAACGTGTTTTCAGTGCTGCTGGTGGCATTGTAACTTCCAAACGGAGCCGCCTCTCGCCCAAAAATGTGGAGAGGTTAACAATGATCAAGATGAATCAGCACCTCATACCACCAGATTTCAGAGTACGAGAAAGCGCGCCGGATGAAGACGAGGTGGCCAGCAACATAGATGAGGGAATTTCTACTCTGTCAGGTGACACTGAGCTCACCCTGCCTGAATTCGCAGAGTATGATGACGAAGCCTTATTCTTATTCCTGGACCGTGATACCGAGCCCTGAAAATGAGACAACGAATCAATAACTTTCTTTTTCGTCCTTATTCACTTTTATTCCTGTGTGTCTGTCTTTTTGTTGTGCACAGTTAATATAATTCAAACTTTAATCAGATAATCACAAAAACAAGCCCATCAGCAGAACTGTCTTCACTTGTTTGCTAATTGATTTGAAGGTGCCGCAGTCTGCATTCCTCAGGTTCACAAGTTCAGAAGAACATGCTCCTCTATCCTCCTTCTCCAGACTCCTATTTCCATCAAAGCAGAGGGCTGGTTTACGCCCAATGAAGAAAGACTCAGCACTTGTGGGGGTGTTGTTCTACCTCTTTGCAGGTGAGTTGACGGCTCTGGGGCCATTGCTGGGAAGCTCTAAAAGTGGTTTGGACCAAATCCGAGGCGCACATTTTTTAGTGTTTTTGCTGACTTGCTTGCCTTTGAGGTGCTCCTAGGAGGGGTTCCGTCTGTTTGTGGGTGAGTTTCGGGGTCAGTCAGCACTGCTGGGACACTCTAATCTTGATTGCATTTGCTTTTCAGGAAATCCGTGGTGGCAACCCCGACTTATGGCCTAGCTACGCAGCGCGTTTGGACCGAAGGCCGAGAAATATTGTAAGTAGGAGATGTTGCTTTTGGCCTGTTTGGGGGTGTTATGCTTTTTGGCGGGTGGGTTGGCGGGTCTTGGGCCATTCCTGGGAAGGTCTAATACCGGGTGGAAGTGGTTGGGACAAAATCCAGGCCGATTTTCTTTTTTCTATTTCTGACATTTTGCTCAATGTAGCATTTTCGGGGGCCGGTTTGGGGGGCTTCCTGGTGTTTGTGGGTGGGTTTCGGGGTCTGGGAGCACTGCTGGCTATGGATACTTTACATTGCAAGAGGTTTGAAGCAAATCCATGGTGGCAGAGGGGAGTTAGGGCCTAGCTGCAGAGCGCGCGCGGAGTGATTTGGGAAATTTGGGAAAAAATGACTAAGTCCCCATTTTTGTACTTTTGCTCTTTGGCTGTTTGGGGGTCTTCTACTCGTTTTCTCTTGGGTTGACGGCTCTGGGGCCATTGTTGGGAAGCTCTAATACCGGATAAAAGTGGTTTGGACCAAATCCGAGGCGCAAATTTTTTAGTGTTTTTGCTGACTTGCTTGCCTTTGAGGTGCTCTTAGGGGGGATTCCGTCTGTTTGTGGGTGAGTTTCGGGGTCTGTCAGCACTGCTGGGACACTCTAATCTTGATTGCATTTGCTTTTCAGGAAACCGTGGTGGCAACCCTGACTTATGGCCTAGCTACGCAGCGCGTTTGGACCGAAGGCCGAGAAATATTGTAAGTAGGAGATGTTGCTTTTGGCCTGTTTGAGGGTGTTATGCTTTTTGGCGGGTGGGTTGGCGGGTCTTGGGCCATTCCTGGGAAGGTCTAATACCGGGTGGAAGTGGTTGGGACAAAATCCACGCCGAAAAGCCTTTTGGCACTTTTTGTAACTTAGGGTTCGTTAGCCCTAGCAGCAGGATTGCATGTGTTTCGGGGTGTTGTACATTTTTGCAACTGAGTTCTGGGGTCTTATAGCACTCGTGAGAATGTGTAATTTTGGTTGCAAGTCATTTGAAGAAAATCCTGGGTGGGAAAGGGGGGATTTGCCATAGTTAAATAAAGCCTTTGCCACTACTTTTAACTTAGGGTTCGTTAGGGTTAGCAGTATTTCTATTGCATGTGTTTGGGTGGGGGGGTTTTCGAGTCTTGGAGCGATGCTGGCTATGGATACTTTTACTTGGTTGCTTGCAAGTGGTTTGAATGCAATCCACGGTGGGTAAGGGGGTATTTGGGCCTACTTTTACTTTCAAAGTACGTTTTGTCACCAGTTTTCTGCTAGGCCTCGTTTTTTCCAATTTGATTGAGGGTCTTCTACATTTTTGCGACTGGCTTTAGTAAGGGTCTTGGTGGGAGCACTGCTGGGAAGATCTAATTTTGTTCTAAAACACAGTTTACAGTACACCTAGCTTGAGGGGAAAGATCCGCTACATTAATTTGCCCATACTTATTTATCCTTCAAAAGATGACTCAGACAGAGTACGCACTGTCAAAAATATTGTACTGTCTACTAGGAAAAGCAAAGTGTGACTTTTTGCACTCCACAGCCTACATACCTTATATTTATTTATCAGTGGTGTTGTAATATTATATCACTTCCTGTTTTTCGTTGAATAATTACAGGCCGGGTTTCAGTCTGTGCAATGGGGAAAAAAGGATGGAGTCAGGCTTCACATTAGCGAGCCGCAATTCAGCATCCGCCAGGCAGGCAGTGGACAGGGCGTCTTCTGGTCAACAACATTGATGGACGAAGCGTGAGATGGAATGGAGGAGTGCCGCTAATAAGAGGATTTTTTTTCTGCATGCAACTTACTTACCAAATTCAACAGGACAACTACAACAACATACAGATACAGTATCCATTGTGTTTTTCTATGACTGTGACTGCATTTCTTGGATCTCTCTCCGCTTCTAAATTGATCCCTTAACACATCACTTAGTCCACTCCACTATCACATCTGCACCACACATAGTCATTTGTAAGTGCTCCTACGTAATTCGCAAGTCGCAGCACGCCCCAGCCCGTAGAGGACTGGGATGGCCCCAATGATGAAGCATGTCACCAAGGGGCAACCCTGGTGAGTGAGGGGACACCTAGAAAAAGAGCAATTTCTCCTTTTCTATCTACTACACCTTCCAGAACAACCCCATTGAGTGTTGTGAATGGATTTATAGTGACCAGCAAGGCTCTCAGGTATCTGGCAACAGAGACCTTATGTTGAATATAGTTATCAATAATTCCACACACGCCCTGTACTGTCGCATTCTTTCTTCCACAGTTGTCGAAAGTACTACTGACTTTTCACTGACATGCATGCAGTAGTGCATGCACTTTCAAAGATTGATGGATAGGTTTGTACCCAAAGATTTGTTTATGTTCAATCGTTTGTCCATGCTGTGCTTTTTTTACAGGGTGTCTTCTGGTGGTGACCAACATCGATGGACGAAGCGTCAGCTGCAATGGAGGAGTGCCGCTAATAAGAGGATTTTTTTTCTGCATGCAACTTACTTACCAAATTCAACAGGACAACTACAACAACATACAGATACAGTATCCATTGTGCTTTTCTAGGACTGTGACTGCATTTCTTGGATCTCTCTCTGCTTCTAAATTGATCCTTTAACACATCAATTAGTCCACTCCACTATCACATCTGCACCACACATAGTCATTTGTAAGTGCTCCTACGTAATTCGCAAGTCGCAGCACGCCCCAGCCCGTAGAGGACTGGGATGGCCCCAATGATGAAGCATGTCACCAAGGGGCAACCCTGGTGAGTGAGGGGACACCTAGAAAAAGAGCAATTTATCCTTTTCTATCTACTACACCTTCCAGAACAACCCCATTGAGTGTTGTGAATGGATTTATAGTGACCAGCAAGGCTCTCAGGTATCTGGCAACAGAGACCTTATGTTGAATATAGTTATCAATATTTCCACACACGCCCTGTACTGTCGCATTCTTTCTTCCACAGTTGTCGAAAGTACTACTGACTTTTCACTGACATGCATGCAGGAGTGCATGCACTTTCAAAGATTGATGGATAGGTTTGTAAAAAAAGATTTGTTTATGTTCACAATTGTTTTTCCATGCTGTGCTTTTTTTTCTTGTCTCACAAAACCTTTCCCAAAAACCCCTGTACCCATCCATTTTTCAAACCCTAACCCTCTTCCCCCGGGCTGTGTGGTTTTGATTGATGTGTGACTAAATTACAGCAATAAATCCACACACTTGCTGGGGAGGATAAGGTGATACCAACAGGCTGGTGAAGAAATCCGAGGATATATTCTTACTCTGCTTGACAAAGACCCATGGCTAATGTCAAAGAACTTCAACCGAATTAGTAGTTATACTTTACCATTTGTTAGGCTACAATGTGGCACTGTTCTAGTGTGCTGTCACCTGCTATATTCTCTATTGTACCGTTGTATTGCTCAGGAGGACAAACCAGATTTCATTTTCTTTTTTTTCATAGGCATGCAACTGCCACTGTGTCACACCAATAGTACCACCGCTATGAGGAAATTTTATCCGCCCAGGATTGCCAACATTATTCGCTGTTTCCCGTGGAGCCAGCCCTGGGCCTAGCCCTACTTGCAAACAGAAATTACAGGTAAGATAGGCGTTTGGTTGGAGGTAGTATAATGGAGTATTAGGAGAGACGAGAGATTGACGGTAGTACTACTAAAGTCACAGGACTATTCAGGAAAACAAACTTACTGTTAAACCCCCACCCACCAGACTCAAAAGCTGTAAAAAACAGGTATGGTCAGATAAAGTTAAAAAAATTATATTTTTATAGCCCTAACAAAATAATCTCCCACAAGACCCTCCCTAACCCCAACGATTGTCCTTCAAAAGTCCCCAAAAAACCCAACTCCCAATTCCCACCCCCCAAAAGTCTCTAAAAAAGGGGCAAGGGACACTATGGCAGGGTGCTGTTGCCTTTAGCAGCCAGGGCATCATGCTCCTTGCGGAGGGTGGCAAGTTCGAAGCGGAGGCCCTCCACCAAGTTCTTATAGTTCAGGACCTCCTGCTCCAGGTAGGACAGTCTGAGGGATAAGCGGCGCCGGTGTGCCTTGCAAATCCTGTGGGGGGCAGCTGCTGTCTTTGCTGCTCGGCGTTGGGCTTTGGTAGCCCGGCTCCGTACCGCTGGAGCACTGCGCTGCCTGGCAGCCCGCACGGAGGAGGATGCAGCTGTCCCCGTGGACGTTGTAGTTGTACCAGACTGCGACTCCTCCTCCTCCAGGGCCACCGGCCGCCGATATTCAGCGACAGTGGCATCCAGCCTCCGTTGCCGGGCCATTCGAGCCAGCTCCTTCCTCCTTGATGGTGTCTTGGATTTGGAAGGAGCAACTACATGAAGAAAGACATAGTCTGTAACCAATGCTCCTTAAGATTAACACAAAATGATTGAGCAGAAAGTTGTCACAGTACAAGTAGCAAATTGAAAGCACAGTACATAACTATTGAGGACAGTGTCTATGTAACCTCCGACTTCTTCATCCTTGCTCTAACATTAGTGGGAGTTTAAGGGACAAATTCTACAAGCACTATGGAGTTCCATTACAGTCGACTATGACAGTACACCAGTCTTATTCCTCTTCTTCTCTCTTGTTTAGGAAAATTGGTACGTTATCTTATGCAAGCCGGCATAATACCAGCGCAGTGAACTTGCACCCGAGAAAAACAGACGCACACCATGGTGAGTGAGACAGACTTGCGTTACTGTACCGGTCCAGTACATGCAGGTGGTGAAGCTCTTACTTTTCTATTACGGGTGGCACTGAGAATACTCTGTTAAAAGGGCTACTGCTTAATTAATTTAGCTTTCACCCTACAGTGCAAATGAGTATTAGAAAAGGAAAATAAAGAAGCTAAATAATCTGATTATCTATCACTTCACATGGGATGTATTTGATGACATATGGGATGACTTTAGGTGCTTTGCTTATTATGGAGTGAACAGTGATACCCCCACACATGAATGACGTACTACTACTAAACTAAAGTTATTAAGAGAGGTAGGGAGTGTCCACCGTAATAACCGGATATATGCTGTGCTTGCAGTTGCAATACAAACTACTGCTACTATTCATGGTAGTATTTGGACAAAATTACAACTTCTTTTCCTTGCCTTTCCTACACTGGAACGGACGTGCGGGTGCGGTGTTACATGCTCTTCAAAGTAACACTTAGTTCATCCAGTGACCGTCTACTCTCTCTAGATACACATATGCTATCTAAGAGTCAGATAGTACCATGAATGATCCAGGCATCCATCCATTCAAAGTATATGCACACATACAGTTTCTGTTTCACCCACCCAGGCTGTTCTCCTTCCACCCATCCTTGCTTCATCATTCACCCAGCCATGCACCATACCATATTCTTTCCTTCCCAGCCACCTCGGGGACCAAGCAAACACATATCATTCTTCTTTGCCAGTCATCATTACATTTCTCGTCCTTCCACACTTATTTACACCCTTCTTTCGCTTTTCGTTCAGCCCTTCCATCAAGTTCACCTCAGATCTGATTGGGATTCTTCTCGCCAACAACTTCACAGCTAAGTCGAAGTACATTTAGAGGAGCCTACTACCTGGTTTATTTATATAATACACCCGTGCAGAAAGCACACTCTGCAGTCTTCAATCTCAAATGAGTAAGGAATGTATAGCTTACCTCTGCCCGCCACCACCGTGTCATCCCCCACAGATGTGTCCGGCACTTGCACCGCCTCCTCCCCAGAGTTCTCCTCCTCGTCCAATGCCACCACCACCTCGACGCTGGCCCCGCCTCCAGATGTTCCACCTACAAAGTACATTTAATAATGTTAGAATACACCACTCACTACTATATAATATTTGGTCTAGGAGGAAGAAAGAAATGTGAAAAAAACTGTATACAATTTAATAATTTGTGACTGTCTACTGTAAAGTAAAAATGTCCCTTTTTCCATGGAAGGCTGTTGTCTTGCTGCACTTTTTGGCACAACAGATGAATGCTTGCTTTTTATTTTTAACACGCACCACTTTTTCTCCTAACAGACAGAAGCTTGACTTCTAAGAACACGAGCAGGATCAAGTTCAAACCAGGTGAGAGCTCGGCTCGACCACAAGAAATGTGTCCAATTAATCATCAGCACTAAGCACTTTTCCATTTCCAGGTAAACGTTTACTTTTATGACAAACTTGATTTCAATAAATGTGTTTACTTTTAATAAAGCTTTTAAACTCAAATAGACTCTGTGGTTTTTGGTCCTCCAGACTAGAGTGGATGAGCTAAAGGTTTTGGAAGTTTTGCAAGCATGAGTCCGTGCCTCTGCCATCGGTGACTTTAGGAGCTAAATGACTCTTCCACACTATCTAGTCAGTAAGGAGATTGGGGGTTCAACTACAAAGTCTGTTATCACTGAGGTATGTGGAAAGTCTAACAGCACCTATTATAATTGATAAGCTAAGCAATGCATTTTTTAGTGTCCATAGTTCTGTTTGTGCAGATTTGTCCAGGCAACAGTAGTAGAATGGATTGTCCTCCTATCCAAACTAAAAGTAAAGTAGTATCTTATTCTTTCTTGGTGGTCATTCACCTTTTTATTGTTGGCAATTGTCAAAGCATAAACATTTAGAATACTTGAAAAGACATTATGGACAATCCCAGAGGACTGCACTCAGTGCATAGAGCTATTGCTGACTAGAATGGGAGTCCAATGGAAATCCCAAATGTGCAATCTTAGTTAGCTACACAGACAGACTAATAAGAATAATTTAGTAATACTACACGGAGTCATAGTCGAGGCAGGATAAGAATTTAGATCCTGTCTACAAGAAGATCAAAGACGATTTAGAAAACATCAAATGAGGAACGCTAGGAAAAAATAAGTACTCTATATTAAAATTAAAACTTGCTGGGGCCAGCAAAGGAGCCCTCGCCTGCCCGGTCCTGGCCTGCATCGTCAACAGCACCCTCCTCCTCCTCCTGTGTCCTCCTCTTGCCCCTGGGGGAAGCTGATGTACAACATGAAAGAAAGAAAAACAGAAAACATGGATGATATTTGTCAACCAAATCAAACATTTCAAAAGAACTAACAAAATATTTTTGCGAAATAGCAAATAGACAACTACTCCACGGGATATATTATTGACCAATCTCATGTGGTCGACTATGTTACTACTTTAGTATTGCTTGATTTGCGGACCGTCGAATTGGAAATTACCTTATGTAACTCACTAAACAAAGTACTAAAAAGGTTTACCTAGGATTGGCAGGCAGCAGTCCGCAGCACGCGAAGTGACAGCCAAAGTCCATCGTGATTGAAGATCAGCGACAACACTAAAGTTTCCTACTACATTAACCAGTCATTAAAATACTCAAACTATTAATCCACCACCACTATTTCTTCTTATCGCCATGTGTACAAAGGAAGGACTGGACTTGAGTCTGTAGGGGCTGATTTAGAAGCCCCTTGCGGCTCTTTTGCTCCATTGTTGTGTGGCTTTTGTGACGCAGCGACAGCACAAAAGAGGCGCAATGGTGCGGCGTATATTAACAACGTGACGCATATGGGAGATGCATCACGTTGTAAAGCCCTGCGCCAATAGGGGGCGTTCCGGCGCAAGGGAGGGCGTTCCTGCGCAGGAACGCATCCTAAAAGTGGCTGAGGGAAATCGACAAGATTTCAATCAGTCACTTTGAGGACAATGATGCGTGACTCAAACCCTGCGCCTGCTTGAAGCAGACGTACGGCTTGACGCAGCATTGGGGAGATAGGGCACCCCAGAGCATTGATGGAGCTGCACCATCGTTGCGACGCAACTCCAGCAATGCGCCGCCTTTACGGCACAGATGCGTAACGCTTTGGTGACGTTTTGGGCCCATGGTGCGCCGCATTGTAAATACGGCTTACCATGGGTGATGGTAGCGTATCGCACAATTACTGGCGCATCCCTGCTACTTTGCAGGGATGCGCCGGTAACTAAAAATCTGAACCTTAGTGTGTAGCATTACGCAGTTCTTTAAACTACACTCATACATAATTTCACAGGCCAATGAAATGAACACAAAATCGAAAACAAATAAGCATAGTAGCAACACTACTGAGAAGAAGGAGAGCAGTGTACCTGAAATGCACAGAAGATTTTGAAATATAATTTACCTACAATGTAATGAGCAGCATTATTGCTCTTGGTAAAAAACAAACATTTGCAATATAATAACACAGCAGGAGAAAACATAGTAGTAAAGAAATAGCTACTACTACTCACCAAGCCCGGGGATCTCAAGGCCAAGGAGGTCGAGCAGATCTCGCTCACGGGTCAGGACATCCGTCCAGCGGTGGGTGGCTGGTTGTAGGTGCGCCAGACCCGAGAGTGGTGGTAAATGGCCTGGCACACCTTCTCCCACTGCTTCCGGCGCTCCCGGACCCCGTACCCGGCACTGATCTTGCCGCCTCCCATGATGGTCCTCGGGAGGTGGCGCTGAACATAAAAAAATGAGTTGGCCCACCTCCTCCGGGGTGAAGATCTCCCTGGGTACGACCTCCTCCCCCCTCAAACGCCCGCACGGGAGCCGGACACGGGGTGCGGGACCCTTCCTCTTCTCTGGATGCTTCCCGGCTCCCTTCACCATGGTCTGGGCAGAAAGGAATAAAGAAAATAGAATAGGGAAGAGAAGAAAAGAAAAGAAAAGAGTTTAAAAAAGTAGTTTAAAATTAACCAAAAGTAGCAGTAAACACAAAAATATAGGGCTAGAAAAATAGAGGGATAGATAATAAGTAAAATAGATTAAAAAGAACTACAAACAAGCAAAGGATGGCATAGATTTAGAGAGGATACAAAGACCATGCCCAGAACCATTGCAATGAATGAGAAACAAGATGGCCGCGCCCGTTCACGACCGCGCGGGTAAGTTCGCGCAAGATTTTCCTTGCGAACACGCGCGAAACTGTACTGGCAAGCCGCAGACTTTGCGAGATTACACTTCGCGCCCGGAAACGGAAATACGTCAGGCAAACAAGATGGCCGCGCCCTTGAACGACCGCGAGGGTAACTTGGCGCCTTGCGCTCCGTGCGGCTCGAAAAAAACTCACAAAACCTTGCCAACTAACACGCCGCAAAAAAACAAATTGCATATTTGCACGAATTTGCGGCTTCCGAATCCGATCTCGCGCGTTTTCGCGCCCCGCGAATCCCGCGAAATTGCAGAAAAACGAGTTTTTCAAAACTGAAAGCACTCGGCAGGGGCAAGAGTTCAAACTCATCATTAGTAACAATTCCCTGTAGTGCTTCCTGACTGGGGCCCCTCCAGAATTCAGTTGCTAGTTGCAACAATTGTATGACCCTGCTCTGACCCTCACAGCAGGCTCATAGAATAGCTACAAGTAGGCCACAAAGGTCCTGGGGAAAAAAAATGCACTGCAACAGAAAGCAAAATTACAGATAAGGAAGCAGGTGCCAGACTGGAATTTTAAAACAGTGACACATTAATAAATCAACCCCAAATTAATTCATGTCAGTTGAAGCAGGGCAGGTGTGCTTGCTTTTCCACCCCATAATCTACAGTGATGATGAACCAGAGGGTGGCATTGATGTAACAGAGGGTTGCAGTGGTGTAACAGAGGGTTGCAGTGGTGAAACAGAGGGTGCTGGGAACCTGTGATGATGAACCAGACGTAGAAACAACATAATCGCGACCGTTGCGTGCTGAAATGTAAGTTCGCAATTGCGAACTGGTACGAAAGCCTCGCGAACTGGCAGAAATCCTTGCGAACACAAAAAAAAATCCGCAAATTCGCTAGAATTCGCGGATTGCGAGTTCGCAAATCCGCAAAATTCGCGAATGCGAGATTCGCAAAATTCGCCCATGCTTAGTGTGTTGTGGTGTTTATAGGTGTAAAGGGTGGGAAGTAATTTATTTTTAATTGATGAATTAATAATTGGTGGTTAATTTTAATTAATTAATTGGTAATTGATTATGGTAATTGTGTCATTAATTTTAGGTGTGTGTTGTGGTGTTTATAGGAGTAAAGGGTGGGAAGCAATTTGTGTTTAATTAATCAATAGATGGTTGTTAATTAATGTTAATTATTTGCTATTTATTTTGGGTAATTACTTTTTTATGTGTTGTTTTTACTTTTAAAGGCGTAAAGGGTGGGTATTGGATACATTTTAATTATGTACTTATTAGTTGTTAATAGTAATAGTTTTTGATTTTAAAATCAATCAATAAGAGAGTTTTATGTGCTACTCACCTGTGGGGTTCTCAAGGCGCTGGGGTGGGGCGGGGGGGGAGGAAGCAGCTCTGGTCAGTTGAAGAGCCAGGTTTTGAGGGTCTTCCTAAAGATATGCAGAGTGAGGTGCATCTGATGTCGATTGGGAGCTCGTTCCACGTTTTGGCCACAACGTATGAGAAGGTTCTTCCACCTGTTCATGCTCTGCGGATGTGCGGGTGTTCGGCGGGGGCGAGATAAGCGGAAGTTTTGATTGTGTTTTATCATTTTATAGTTTCATTTAGGTGTGTGTTATAGATATTATAGGGTTAAAGTTTGTGTAGGTAAATATTATTTATTCGTTTTTTATAATAATATTTAATTATGTTTATTTATTTTATTTTCTATATATTTTATTTAATATTAGAGTTTTCTATAGCGTGAACCAGACCAAGGGTAGGGTATCAGAGCACTTTACAGAGAGGTGTGAGGGGAACATTTAGCAAAACATAGCATACAAAGTAACAGCATATTAAAACAAAGTTAGGGGTTAGCGGCAGAGAGAATTGTTCTGATCAATAAGAACAAGTTGGAGATCGCGTAGGTCTTAGAGTAAAAGGTATCATTAACGGGAGTGTAGAGGCAAGTTTGAGGTTGTAGAACCAATGTGGTGCCTGTGCGGATTTAAGGGAGGAATTTGCTCATAAGGTATGTTTTTGATTCCCTTTTGAAAAGAGTTGTAGAGGAGATTTTTCTGATGTCTGGAGGAAGGAAATTCCAAATTCTTGGCGCTGCTCCGGAAAAAGCCTTGTCAGAGGTTTTTTTCTTACTGAAGTGCGAGGGTTTCAGGAGTAGATTGCCGAAGCTCCTAGAATGTCTGTTTCCTCCAGATACGGTAAGTTTTTGGGAAAGGTACTGGGGAGTATTGTGGTGTAGCGCCTTGTGAGTGATGCAATCCATCTTAAGTTGGATTTGAGCTTCATAGGGTAGCCAGTTGAGTGCCTTCAGGTGTGGTGATATGTGGTCAAATTTCCTAGAACCTGTTAGAAGTCTTGCTGCGGCGTTGAGACATGCTTTCAAAGGGGCAGTTAAGATTTTGGGAAGCCCCGAGAGAGTAGTACATCCTTACTCCAGCCACAAAATGACTAAGGACAACTTCAGGTTTGAGGTCCTGGTTCTCGATGAATGGTTTAATTTTTCTGAGATAGCTGAGATGGAAGCGGTCATTTTTAGCCAACAGGTTGATGTGTGTTTACCTGTTAAGGCTCTTATCCAGTGTCATTCCAAGTGATTTGGTGGAGTCCACCAAAGTCGGCGTGCAATTCAGAGCAGTGATCATTTTGGTCCATTCCTTTGTCTCCAGGGAGTTATTAGGTGGGGAGATTAAGAGAAATTCAGTTTTTTGCAAGTTTAGCTTGAGGAAGTTGGTCGTTAACCAGTGGACGGTCTTTTTGAGAGGTAGGTTCATTGTCTTTATCTCTTCAATGGAGGAGATCATGGTGTAAAGTTGAGTGTAGTACATATGGGAGGAGATGTTCATCTGCTATAGTAGTTCGGTAAGTGGTTTGACATATAAGTTGAATTGTGTGGGGGATAGAGTAGAGCCTTGTGGTACTCTTAGTAGGATAGGTGCAGAGGGAGAAAGATTTTAATTGATCATGAACGACTGCGTTCTGTTTTCCAGAAAGGATTTGAACCATTGAAGGACTGTGCCAGATAAACCCATCCTGTTTTCTAGTCTTCTTAGAAGTTTTTTGTGATTGACCGTGTCGAAGGCTGATGAGAGAACGAGCTGGACCAGTAGTCAGGTTACATTGCGGTCAAGAGCTAGGAGGGCATCATCTACTATGCGCAGAATGACTGTTTCTGTGCTATGGCTGGTTCTGAAACCTGATTGGTGGATGTTCAGTAGATTGAAGTCTGTGATGTGTTGGTTCAGATGTTGCTGAACACATTTTTCCAAGACCTTGGCTAGCATAGGAATGTTGGATGTAGGTCAAAGGGTATTGGGGTCGGAGGTGTTAGCTGTCGTATTTTTTAGGATAGGGGTGACCTGACCCGTTTTTAGGCAATCCGGGAAGTGACCTTGTGCTAGTGAGCCATCGATGATTTTGGTTCAGAGAGGGGAGATGATATGGCATATGTGGAGTAGGCAATTAGAGGGGATATGGTTATTGAAGTGGTTTTTGAGTTTGATAGTTGCTAGAATTTTGGTGATGGTACAAAAAGGGGTGGTAATGGACGGAGCATCTGAAACAATCAAACACTCACACCCAGTCAAAAGATCTGGGTTTAATTCATCACTGTTCTTTAGCCCACTCTGCCACCCAAGTTCAGACATGGCTATATGCAAATCAGTCTGACCCTGTGCCTCATGGGAACAGTCCAGCCCGAACTGACAAGCCATGCCTTCCCTGGACCAGAAACAAGCTTCCGAGGACCGGTTTCTGGCATTCCAGCCGTCTTCAGCCCGGCTTGCTCGAATCCAGTGGCAAAGTGAGCAAGGGACTCACGTCTGAGCATACCCTGCCACACTTATGGTGGCCAAAAGTGGTACAAAAGGGGGTGGTAATGGACGGAACATCTGAACCAATCAAACACTCACACCCAGTCAAAAGATCTGGGTTTAATCCATCACCGTTCTTTAGCCCACTCTGCCACCCCAGTTCAGACATGGCTATATGCAAATCAGTCTGATCCTGTGCCTCATGGGAACAGTCCAGCCGGAACTGCCAAGCCATGCCTTCCCTGGACCGGAAACAAGCTCCGAGGACCGGTTTCTGGCATTCCAGCCGTCTTCAGCCCGGCTTGCTTGAATCCAGTGGCAAAGTGAGCAAGGGACTGACGTCTGAGCATACCCTGCCACACTTATGGTGGTCAAAAGTGGTACAAAAGGGGGTGGTAATGGACGGAGCATCTGACCCAATCAAACACTCACACCCAGTCAAAAGATCTGGGTTTAATCCATCACCGTTCTTTAGCCCACTCAGCCACCCCAGTTCAGACATGGCTATATGCAAATCAGTCTGACCCTGTGCCTCATGGGAACAGTCCAGCCGGAACGGCCAAGCCATGCCTTCCCTGGACCGGAAACAAGCTCCGAGGACCGGTTTCTGGCATTCCAGCCGTCTTCAGCCCTGCTTGCTTGAATCCAGTGGCAAAGTGAGCAAGGGACTCACATCAGAGCATACCCTGCCACACTTATGGCGGCCAAAAGTGGTACAAAAGGGGGTGGTAATGGACCAATCAAACACTCACACCCAGTCAAAAGCTCACTTTGCCACTGGATGACCCTTTAAAAGATGGCTTCCGTTTAGTAGGGAGCCGTTACAAGATGGGTGCTGTTTTGGTGGGAGCCGTTACAAGATGGCTGCTGTTTAGTTGGGAGCCGTAACAAGATGGCTGCCAACTTTTGGGGATCAATCAATTTGTAACTGGGTAGTCCTTTCTTGCTTTTGAGATTATATAATTCAGCCATTTTGACTGATGAAATATTAAGAATAGTAATGGCTTGTAAGAAAATGGCCGATGTTTCCCTCTACACCACTTTCCGCAATAGGGACACGTGTGATGAATGACCAGCTAGAGCCAATTGCAGAAAGGATCTTTCTGATCATCCCCACCAAAAAATTGGCGAACGTGGCAGGAATCGGCAAAGATATGGGGTTGAGCAAGCAACCCTTGACCCCCTGACCCAACATAGCATGTGCACATCTACTCAGGGCAGAACCCCGGGAGATCTCCTGACCACAGGGGCCAAGCGCCATGCCAGGAGGCAAATGTGGGTCTGGTGAGGCAGGGCAGACGTGTCCAAATTGGCTCTTCCGGCATTGTGCCTCCCCTGTGTGAACACAAGCTGGGCAGCTGGCATGCCGGTAACAGTAGGCCAATCACAGCGAAGGTCTGGCACTGGGACTGCTAGGGCTGGGCGGCAGCAGCTGGTGAGGCACAGAGAGTGAGTCAGAGGTCCGAGCGGGGGTTGATGGCAGAAGTAAAAGAACTTGGGTGGTCAGTCTTGCCAGCGGGCAGCGGCAAATCACTGAACTGGAAACCAAGCCTAAGCGGTGGGTGGTGGGCATAGGGAGTAGAACCCTGGAGGATGCTCGCCTCAGCGGGGTAAATCACGGCATCAACTAAATCACGGCATCAACTGCAATGCAATGGACAAACCCAAGCGCATCTCCATGATGCGCATCCCTCCCGTAGAAGTCGGGTCTCAGTAGCTCAGCGGGGGCCGCAACTACTCCAGCGGTGATGTGGTACCTCAGCGCAGAGCGTCAGGGTTGACTGCAGAGGCCGCCGGACATGGAGAGCATCCTCGAGACAGACTCTGCTTCCCGGGGTCCACCAATGCAGGAGGCAGCAATCCAAACTGGAAAGCACAGATTCTGTTTCCCGGGGCCCACCGCTGCAGGAGGCAAGAATCCGGACTGGGAAGCACAGGGCCTCTGGAGCGAGAGGGTCTTCATGAGGCTCTGGCAAGTATAACGTGGGCACTTCTGCAGCAGAGTGGGTCCCAGCAGGGCATTTGCCAGTGGCGTCTCCGGGCTGATATCGGGGAGCAACGGGGTGGGCAGACTCATCTGGGGCCCAATCCTCTACCTGGGGCTCACTGCCATGGGAGGCAGCACCCGGCTGTGAGAGCGACGGACCTCCAAAAACGGGGGGGGGGGGGGGGGGGGCGGGGTCCCTGTGAGGCTCCAACAGGCTGATCATTCTGGAGATGAACTATCAGGGCTGGGCCCAGCTCAGTCCCCGATCTGATGGCAGAGGGCACCGTAGAAGGGAGGCGCCGCCGGTGTCTGCTCCACTCCTTGGTCACATTGTCGATGGGGATGTGAAATCCTAATTGCCACCTCTGGGGGACTCTGCAGATGCAGCCTGCGGTGCAGGTCCAGGATTGTCTGAGAGAGGCTGGAGAAGGGGGTCGACGTATCCTGAGTTCTTCGTGCGGTGGGTCCAGAGAATCCAGCTGAAGGCACAAAATCATTTAAATTACTCCTTTACCACTTTGACTAGTTGCTTGTTTCGTTGCTTGTTTCGTTCTTTGGGCATGATGGGCTGGATTTACAGGGATTAACGCCGATGGCTATCCCTTACCTCAGGAGCTCGTAGGAAGAGCTCCTTCTTCGTAGGCCATTTTGAGAAATCCATAAAGGTAAATATGTAAGTAGTTTTAATTAAGCATGTTTAAGTGTTTTGTTCTTGGTGTGGTGTTATAGGGTAGGAAATAAAAGAAATACTTTTTTTATTAATGTTTTTGTTTCAAAATATTTTTTGTAGTTTAAACTATTTTTATGTAAATGTATTTATTATTTTATTTGATATAATATTTTTTGGTTTTTGTTATATGTAATTATTAATATAATATGTGTTATGTTCATATGTTTAATACAATATATATATATATATATATATATATATATATATATATAAAATAGTGTTTATTTATTTGTATTATTTAATTTAATTGTGAATATTTTTTGTGAATAGTAATTTTTTGTTTATTGCTTTTTATACGCTATCCAACACTTTCCCTACTGTTGCATTCACTGGAGTGAGAATAGTAATTTTTACCCCTTTGCTATCTAGCACTTTCCCTACTGTTGCACTCACTAGAGTGGGAATGGTAGTGTTTACCCCTCCGCTATCCACCACTTTCCCTACAGTTGAATTCACTGGAGTGGGAATAGTAATGTTTTCCTCTCCGCTATCCAACACTTTCCCTACTGTTGCACTCTCTGGAGTGGGAATCATTTTTTTACCCCTCTGCTATCCAACACTTATCCTACTGTTGCATTCAGTGGAGTGGGGTTAATATTTTTACTTCTCTGCTTTCCAACACTTGTACTACAATTGCATTCAGTGGAGTGGGAATAGTTTTTTTTTCCTCTTCACTATCCAACATTTTCCCTACTGTTTTTTCTCAGTGGAGTGGGAATAGTAATGTTTACCCCTCCGCTAACCAACACTTTCCCTACTGTTGCACTCTTTGGAGTGGGAATAGTAAATTTTAGCCCTCGGCTATCCAACACTTTCCCTACTGTTGCACTCTATGAAGTGGGAATAATAATGTAATCCCCTCCGCTATCCAACACTTTCCCTACTGTAGCACTCTTTAGAATGGGAATAGTAATTTTTACCCCTCCGCTATCTAACACTTTCCCTACTGTGCACTCACTAGAGTTGTAATAGTAAATTTAAAAATGTTGTTATTCACAATTTTCCATACTGTTGCATTTATTGTATTGGACAATTTAAGTTTAAATATTTTTGGTAGTTACATGCTTTAATTCATTTTGAGAATTTTTTTATATTTTACATTATATATATATATTACATAAATTATACACATATACATTATATATTATATATATTTTACATTAAATATATATATATATATATACACACATATATATATATGTATATGTTTAATGATTTGTATAATATTAACCTTTTAAAATAAATTAAAGCTAATAGTTTATTAATTATTTTGTTTGTGTGTTTATTTTTTCATTAAGTTTTTTTATTTTGTAAAAATGTATATTTATTTTCATTTATTTTGTTAAAATTAAATTTAACATATTAAATATATTATGTATATATATATATATTTATCTATATCAACATTTTTTACATCTATATTTGTTACATCAATATTTTTGATTCAATATGTTTGTACTCAACGTTTTAAGTATAGGAGTTGATATTTTTGTTGTCTATATTTTTGCCGATATTTTTTACATCAATATTTTGTGCATCGATGGTATGTCAGTGATCGGTTTCCCCCCACCGAGACTGTGCTACTATTGTTGTTACCCCTAAGGAGGGTCTACCTCGAGACCGATGGTTCTCCTACCACCTGATCTTGCTTACTAACACAGACATGAAGATCTTTGCTAAAATCATGGCGGCCCGACTGACCCGCACCTTGCTATACCTCATTCACCCAGACCAATGTGGCTACGCGTCACTGTATTAGGTGATTGCAAATGGCTCTCTCACAGGCACAGGACCTGGATAACCCCTTGGCCCTCCTTCTTGTAGACTTTCGCAAGGCGTTTGACATGGTCTCATGGGACTTTCTGAAGGCAGTTCTCTTACAAACTGGGTTAGGGAAGATTTTCCACGTAATGGTCTGACTTCTTTACAATAACACCATTACCCAGGTACAGGTAAATGGCATCTTGTCTACCCCTTTTAGAATCCACAGAGGCACCCGCCAGGACTGCCCCCTCTCCCCATTACTATTTGCCCTGGCTATTGAGCCACTAGCGTTCCTCCTATGCTGTGTCGCACAGATGCATGGCTGGAGGTGGGAGAGTGGGCTTAAGGACCGGGTGGAGCTATATGCTGATGACGTCTTCCTTTTCCTTGTGGACTCTCCGTCCTCAGCCCCCTGCAGCCTGGAGATTCTTCATCTCTATTGTGAGACTTCTGGCCTCTCCATTAATGTGGGTAAATCAGTCCTTCTAGAGGATAAGGGCCCGGCTGAGGGACGTAGCTTGTGCCCAGACATCCAACTACAGTGCAACACTTTTAAATACTTAGGAATTCATATAGCTCACCTCCCAGACCTGGCACAGACCCTTAACTTACGGAATATGGATAGCCTCGACCCCTGAGAGAGACCTGCTCTGCCGCAACAGCCTCCCACTTCATCCCAAAGGAGGTAGTGCACTCTTCAAGATGATTTGCCTCCCCCAATAACTGTAGGTCCTTGCTAATTTGCCCATACCCCCTATCACGGCGTGTTTACGATCTCTGACTTACAGACTCACTTCCTTCATTTGGGCTGGGATATGCCACATACTGGCTTTCAATTCAGCATGAAAATCACCCTTTGATGGGGGTTTGGGGGTCTCAGATGTCTATGTGCCCTACCTGGCAGCACAATTAACTGCCGTTAATGACTAGTTAACTGGAAGTTGGGATGACCATGCCTATCACCTGGAGCTTCATTTGATGGGGTTCGAGGGGCTCCTAGGCCAACTGTATGGAGGGGGCCTGCTCCCGATAATGCCCTCAAGCATTCGAGTGACGGTGCACTGTTTGAAAGTGGCATTGCACTTTATACGATGGGGCAAGGTACATGGCTTGAACAGCTCTCGAGGTTAGAGGGCTTCTACCAGTGGGACCGCATAGGAATCACATATCTGGGAGATGTGTATGAGGGTGGTAACCTGCTGTCCTTCCAGGACTTAAAGACTTACTATGGCCTGGCCAACACTCAGTTCTCCTTTGCATCCTCCAACTGAGACACGCACTGAAGTCCCATATTGCCCTGGACACTCAGTTCCCCAAATTCAGCCCGCTCGAGGCCAAACTCCTCATGGGGCACTGGGGGAAAGGGGTGAGCTCTCAAATCTACCACTCCTTAATTATCATTACCCCAGACAACTTTACTTCCTTACAGTGGAAGTTGGAGAGCTGGGTGGGTGAATTTGATGACTCTGACTGACTGGAGGGAGGCGTGCGTGGCACCCAGAGAGTTAGCAATAGCCGCATGCTTGCATATTATACAAGTGAACTATCTACATGTGACCTACCTATCTCCTTGTTGCATACAAGGGGTGTTCCCAACCCACTAAGTTATGTTTACACGCTGCGTACTCCCTGCCACTGATTTTTTTCACATGGTATGGGATTGCGCGGTGCTGAGACCCTTCTGGAGGGGAGTGGAACGGGAGCTCATGGAGGTACTGGGGTGTTCAATTGACTTGGGTTAGCTTATGTCCCATAGTGCCTACGGGTCTGTGTTTGCTCCATTCGGGAGCACTTTCTTCAAGGCATTCTGCATCCCTCTGCAATGTGAAATTGTAGCCCTATTTCCATTTTTGTGAAATATTCAGTTTTTTTGCCTTTAAAAGTCTTGTCACCCTACCTCAGCATAATGATGAGCTCAAGATGCCAGATGGGAGTTCACTCAACCTTTCAGAGTGGGGTGGGGACCGAGGGAGAGAGGGGTGCCTGGGGCTGAGGCTTCCAAGTCTCTATCTCTACTCCAGATGGAACACAGGGCACCGGGTGCACCCCTTCCAGGCTAACCACATTCCAAGCATAGTCCACTCATGTTGCTCCAACCTTGCAGGCACTATCCAGGAAAAACAGTCGGCCCTGATTTCTGACCCCATGGGGTGGTAAAAAAAGATAAAGGGGGGACCGTAGAGCAGCCTCCGACCCTCTACCTGTGGAGCAAGGGAAACAATGAATTTGTGATTCAGGGAAATGTAAGATTCCAGATAAAAAGACGGGGTCGAGATCAGCCAAAGTCAGATATTTGAGGCCACAAGGGAGAGCCATGTAGCACACCACATGCTTGGAACAGTGAGGAGCACAAACATAGAAACGTGCTCACATGACATGTGGTAAGCACCAGCAGCACCAAATGGCAACACGCCCCCTATTCCCACATTCACATGCACATGTAGCGATCATCTAAAGTCGAAAATACACAACTCATATCAAGCGCAACTAGGGGTCAAATCAAAACAGGAAGCCCCCAACAAAAAAAATATTTTCGGGAAGGGGCCGTACAGCAACCGCGTCCTTATGCATGCACTGGGTGAGGCCCCTTTGGTAAAACTTGGGACGCGCATGGGACCCCTGCCAAACCACAATCCTATCCCTCCCTGAACTCATGAGACCACTTCACAAACATACCTAACTCAAATTACTGGATACATAGGCTATCACGTATCGGCAGAGAAAACATCAACATTTGGATATCCCAAAAGAGGATTAACACTTTTCTGTTTAACAAGGTTCAAATGGCAAATAGAGCATTTAGAAATTGGGACACATTTTGTTCAGGCAATAAGAATAGTAAGAGAAAACGAACTCATGAACATGCCAGCCATTATGGTAATAAATGTCTTCATCCACCCAAAAAAGGATATAAAAGAGAAGCTGATGAAAATACTATATGAAATATTCAAAACAATTCAGAGACAACACAAACAGGCAATCTGCATAATGTCAGGTGATTTTAGCATTAACCTAAGTAAAAACACGAAGATAAAGAACCAGTGACAGAAAGAGAACACTTATAAAAAACAAGTTGGAAAAGCTGGTATTTAGGCTCCTGAACAGAAATACTAAAGAAGACACATCGGCCGCCATCACATTTCTAAGTGCGGATAAGTGCTTAACCATAGATCACACGCTAGTAAGTGAAGCCGCAATGCAGCAGGTATGTCACTTTCAAATTTGTTCCCGTATGGCGAGTGATCATTTTCCACAGATCATTGGAATAAAATCAGTGGTAGAAGTGGGCGGGAACGGCAGGGCACGGCGTGCCCCTACTTTGAAATATTTTAACAGTCCGTTCCCCTACTTCTTTATTTTTAAAAAGCATCCCAGGACGGCAGGAATGTTCCGAATTTAAAACGATAACTTTAGCATTCAGCCGTGTCCTCTGTGTGGTGCACATTGAGCAAAGCCTCTGCAGAGCCCACGGCCTCCTCCCCCTTCCCCTCTGTATCTGGGGGCAGGGACCTGCAAAGCAAGCTGAAAGGGCCATCAGTCTTGGGTTAGCACGCAAAAACGGCTACCTCTGATGGCCCTGCTGTGCAGTGATTTACAGCTCATTACTGACGAAGCTACCTGCCTTCCCCTCACTGTGAAGAAGACAAGCATTGAAAATGCAATAGTTCTCGCCTTTGATTAAGTTAAAGCCATTTACCTTGCTAATGGTAATGTATAGCAAAGTAAATGACTTTAACTTAATAAAAGGCGAACCTATTGCATTTTTAATGCTTGTTCAAGGATGTTGTGTAACCTTTTTTTTTTTTTACAGGCAGCATATTGGTTTCGTGTAGTGCATAATTCGAACTGAGTTTCATTCAAGTGTTTATAATGGGCAAAATTGAATTGTGGCTGAAGGTAGTGTGCATTTCTCTGAATTCCTATCAGGGGCAAAACGGTGTTCAGAAATTGTGGTTGTTCGATCTTCAGCGCTGCTGCAAGGCACACAGAGCAATGTTCCGGTATGCCGGTTGCCGTTTTGATTCTATGCAAATGTGTGGGATAGTGGTTCTGAGTACTGTAGAGGAATTTTAGTGTACATGTTTAAGCAACGCTCTTAATTAATTTAGGCTCTGACATTTCAGGGACCCCCCTAATTTTTTCATCCCACTTAAAGCCCTGGGTGTAGGTGTGTAACAGACAGACTGCAGAATAAAGTAATGTGACTGAAAGAAAGGGAATGTTTGAGACACTCTGAAGACTACCACCCCGTCCGCAGTTCTCAAAGGTTTAATTCACTCATATTTTCAAACCTGAACAATTTTTCAGTTCTAATTATTCACAACAAATGAAATATCCAATACTGGTTACAAGCACTGGCAAAGTCAATAGGTTTGACTTGGTTTAGGGGCATGTCTGTTACTGCGTGATAGGCCCTTGACAAAAGCTTAAAGAGAAGCACCAAAAAACTGGTGTGGTGATAGTATGCCGAGCACAGGATTTTACTTTACATGTTTTAGTACGGAGTACAGTAAAACCCAGACAGATCCACTTGCCAAAAGACACAGATCCACTTGCCAAAAGCAGGTATTTGACCAAGTAATGGTGGGAAAACAGCAGCAAGAGGTGCTGTAATTTCGCACTCAGTATGTTATTCCCCATTGTGAGCCAAAAACTGGTATCCACACAAAAGTCACAGGTGATACAAGCTGTAACTGTAATTTCAGGAGGGGTTGGCCTCCCCCCCACCATAACAGTGAAAGTCATGATTAGGCCCCTATTTTTCTATATCTGTGCGCACAATAGCACTCACCCCATTATATGCACATCATAACACACCATAGACACCCCCACCCCGTCTGTGCAGTAGCAAACAACAAAACACCCACAACAACAATAATAATAATGTTCAATAATAATGCCGGACCATTTATCCTCCAAATCATGTATCTTGTCTCAATCAATCTCATTTTGGTAAAGTGTCCTCACATCATCCCGAGCTCTGTATGAATGAACTAAAATAGCAAAAAAAGGAAAGGAAGCTTTGCGAAACAAGCCATGAATGCATACACAATCACTTTGGATCTGGCCAGATAGCTCAACGAGTTAAACACTCGCCAACTAATACAAATGTATTTTCTATTAACTTCTGTTTTTTTCTGCGGCAGAAAATTGAACAAACATTAAATTGCATAAAAAATAACACCTGTTATTTACAGTGCTTAGAAATGCGGAAGTGCGGTTTGAAGTGCTACCTAAAGACAAGTTATCTTTACTATAAGTGTTATCTGGATGTCCAGCAGTAATTACCTGTTCTGCATCCGTGTAATGCTAACATGAGAACTTTTCTGTAAATGCTTCTATCAGCTCAGATCCCTCCTAAGAGAGGCAATGCTTTAATTTGCATCAATAAACAAACCCTTGGTTCCTGGCAGCGAACTGGTGGCTGCCAATGGCTTCCATGCCACAATTCCCTCCGGTCCGCGGTGAATTTTGTTAATGAGAGAGAGCTCTGCTAATTACCATTAGCTGTAAAAACTCTGGCTAAATGAAGGAGGTGGGGTGCAAAAGCTTAAAACATTGGTTCTCTTAAAGAGATGTACTTGAAACGCGGTCTGGTGGCTCAGTTGGTTAATGCATCCTCTCCATGGACCCTTGTGGGGCCTCACAGTCACAAGTTCAAATCTCTGACCGAGCCACTCACCCTTTCATCCTTGCTAGGGTGATAAAACGAGCACCACAGAGTTGGGTAAAAAGTGTATTATACCTACAGGACTAGGTAAGTCATAATCTGACGCAAGAGCCCTCTGAAGGAATGCACCCCCCACCATGCTCTCTCCACGCTCTGTCCTCCTCCTCTGTTGGAGACAGGCGCCCGGAGGAGTGTAATGAATGATGTGCTCACACCACTGTGGAACAGAATATCAATCAATCGTCTGTCTTCTATAATGTTCATAAAATTGTGGGGGCTCCTGTCATAGAATTTAAAACCAAATTTTTTGTTCAGAAATTGATAGAAAAAGGGAGTAGAAGTGCTGAAGAAAGAAACTGCATGGCTCGGAGACAAATGGCTTATGATTCCACTTATAAGTGTATTCTGCGATTGGAAACAAGTCCCACATTGTAAATGTATTTCAATTTAAATACCTTCTACATTAAACCTCAAATAAACATGTCTATGCATTGTTTGAAGTAAATAACGTTATAAGCTGTAACTGGTCAGTGAAATGCCAAACGTACAAAAAATTGGTATGTTTTGCTCTTTCTGGCCACACCTCTGACTCCTCCCACTGATCCAATCCTCAGGTTATTCCCACCCCCTGATTCTCCACCCATAGTTCCCCTACTTTTTTTTCCCCACTTCGACCACTGAATAAAATATAAGACAGAACTGTATCACGCATCTATTGACCTACTCTTGGCCCCGTAAGATACAATCTAAAAAGTTTGAAATGGAGGGGTAAAGGGATAGAAAAGATACTGAAGGAGGTATATATGCATGCTGGTACACCGGATACAATAAAAAATAAACAAAATCGGGAAAGAAAGGAACAAATGAAAGAAGGGGATTTGAAGATAGCATACTACTAGAAAACTTCACAATAAAAAAGCAGACATGTTGGATCAATCCAAACAGAAAGCAAAACGAAGGAACAAATAAGCTAATATGGTACAGCAAAGAACTGCGCAAAGACAAAATGCAAATTCTATGAGAAAGAGGCAAAGTTATATGCAGCCTGTCTTTTACAGCACCTGAAATCGTGGCAAAAAGTAAACAACATTTTGCCCAACTACAAACAGGGTTTAGGGCAGGAATGGGGACTTTAGCAAATCTAACAGCCCTGACACTGTTAGTAGAAAACACCAAAACAAGAAAAACACAACTATTTGCCTGCTTTGTAGATCTCAAGTCTGCCTTTGATCAAGTGCCACAGGAGGACTTGGGAGGAAAAAAATGGCTGCAAGGTACGTTCTGAATAGCCTATTATAGGCAATCAAAGAGCAATATACAGGAACATGGGCCCAGGTCAAAATTGGAGACGGCAAGAGTGTAACGAACAAAGTGTACACAAATAAAGGATTAAAACATGGGTGTGTACTGGACAAATGCCTTTTTAATATATGTCTAGCAGATCTAGCACAAACCGTACGGAACATCAATGCTCACCCGCCCACACTGGCTCAAGAAGAAACAGAATGCCTACAGTATGCTGATGACATCGTCTTATTGAGCCAAATGCCAATAGGATTTCAGGAAAGTATGGACGTTTTAACCACGTACATGGATAGAAATGCTTTAGAGCTAAACCTGAAGAAAACCAAAGTGGTTCAGTTGGTAGACTCGAAGAATAAGAAGTACATCTGGTTCTTGGAAGGGAACAAAGTCGAGGAAGTTAAATAATATAAATACTTAGGTTTCATCGAGGAGCATCAAATGAAAGGTAAACAACACATAGAAACAATGCAGGCAAAAGCGCAATCCTTAAACTACGGCTTCAAAACTGTAAGAATTAAATTGAGCTGTCCTTCATTTGACCATCTTTTAACAGTGATGAGTGCTCAGTTAATGCCAACAGTGATTTATGGTATGGAAACATTGAACGCACAGAAGGCACCTTAAACAAAATCCAAACAAGAGTATATAAATCTGTCTTCAGCATCACGAAAACTGCATCTCCAGCACAGGTGCATTTAGAGTTTGGGCTGCTGAACCAAAAATGCCAATGTAAAGGAGCCTTTATAAAACTATGCTAGGGATGAGGCGCGTTGGGTCAATCAACCGTATGTGATGGAAGGAAACAGAGGAGCAAATTCAGCAAAATAAAACAGATTCTTGGGGCTATATCTAAAACAGGCTATTGAGGAACTTGGAATAGAAGATGCCTGGAGTGCAAGTATTAAAACAGGCTATTGAGGAA
The DNA here is from genome assembly GCF_964263255.1 of Lissotriton vulgaris. NCBI lineage: Eukaryota > Metazoa > Chordata > Amphibia > Caudata > Salamandridae > Lissotriton > Lissotriton vulgaris. The sequence goes on along the minus strand of NC_141685.1, from coordinate 1,670,647,525 downwards.
CTTGGAATAGAAGATGCCTGGAGTGCAAGTATTGGGAAACAGGCCTTTTATAAAGTGATGAAAGCCACAAACAAGTATCTTTCATATTTAACAAACAAGACATGCCTTGCACTCAGATGTCAGGCCTTGACAGTGATAAATTCCTATAAAAAAACTATGGCACCAGGATTACCTTACAGCACATTTGTTACCAAAAATAAAACTCCAGTTTATTCAGTACCATTTCGGAAAATGGAAAATAAAAGACTTCGGGCCCGATGTAGGTAATTCCGATATACCTACTCTTAAATACCGAATCATACCTAATCGGTATTTAAGAGTAGGTAAATTGGAAGTAGGCAGATGTAGGTCATTTTTCTTTTTCAATTACCGATTCTGTAAGATTCGGTATTTACCGATTCTGTAAGATTCGGTATTTACCGATTCAGTAAATACTGAATCGGTATTTCCCATTGATTCCTATGAACCTTGAAGCCCATAGGAATCAATGGGAAATACCGAATCCTGGCAGGCGGAACGGGGTGTCACTTTGACACCCTGAAGCACCCCAATTGCAGGCTTGTGTGCCTTGTGGCACACATACATGCCCTAAGGGCATGTCTGTGTGTCACATGGCATAGGTGTACATGCACAGATGTGCATGTACACTGGAATTCGGTATTTTACCACCCAATAGGATTGGGTGGTAAATACCGACTCCTAAAGGGCCTGTTGCACTCTTTGAAGTGACAGCTACATCTGGAATTACCGATTCGGTAAATATACGAGTCAGTATTTTACAGAATCTGTAAATTTACCGATTCAGTAAATTTACAGATTCTGTAAAATTCTGGCCCCCTACATCTCAAAAACCAATTACCGGTCGCTAACGGCCGAAATCGGCCGTTACCGACCGGTAATTGGCGACCTACATCTGGCCCTTCATGCCATCCTAGAAGGATAAGACATCGAACAAAGAATGTCGCCTATGCAAATATAAGGAAGAAGTCTTGCACATATTATCTGTGTTTGCCCGAGTCACCTGCCAGAAAGAAAGATAATGCTGAAAATAATTATTAGAGAACTAGAAATATGAACATGTAGTTTATTTATTTCATGCATAAGTTAATTAAAACCGTTGCAATACAGTAGTAAAGTTAATAAAAATAAAAACGTTAGTACATGATAAAATGCTGTAGCCGTAGTACATAATTAGCCAAGGTGAAAGGATAGAAAGTTCTAGTAGAGTCCTAGTTACTAAGGACCCATTACGATGACGGACGGAAGCGCATCCGTGCTGGTGGTGGAAAATATTCAATCTCCCGCTCCAGGTGCTGTCATTGCGACCACCAAATCACAATGGTCCTATAGAGGCCATTTACTATCCGCCACGATCTGTCAGGCTCCAAATGTTTTTTGCGTTCGCAAGGTTGATGGATGGAGCACATGGCACGTGCATCCAGGCCCGTATGTTGGCAGGGTCACATGTCCAGTGACGCCTGTGCTGGGTGGCTGTGGGGTGGGGGCAAGCCAGCACTCTGGGAGTGGCTGGTATATCTGAACAACCAGAACAGCGACCAGCTGGTCACTTCACCGTGAAGGTATGAGAGAGTGCGACCTTTGAGTCAAGTCTTCACACACATGCTATGTCAAAGGAAAGGAGAGTGAAATTACATAAATAGTCATGCCGTATGGCCAGCATGGACTCAAATGAACGAAAGAGTCAAAAAGGACAAAGGTCCTTGGCAATGTACCAATGATGTGTAATGAAACATCCAACTTGTGAACATCGCTTGAATATCCCTTGACATCTGGCTGGCGTCTCTTGGCCAGGGGTTGTCTTCTGAAGGGCCAGTGACGTAGGCAGATAATCATAGGTGTCCATTTACTGCAAATCAGACATACTTGTAATCCCTAGCACTCTCAACACACGTACTGGTGTGGCGTGCAGTGTGCCTAGCTGCCATTGACTGTAAATGTTCCCACACAAGTCACAGGAGTGCACATGTGGAACAAACAAACATAGCTCTGACCGACATCATCGGCCATTGACAGCCATGCGGGCATGCATACACCATCCATGTGCATTTGTGCCTCATTTAGGTGAACATTGTAATGTCTGTGATGCTAAATTCCCACACAGTCACGCAGGATTGACCCCATGATGTCCACATGTGTCTGTCCCCCGTGCCGTACATCCATGTTGCGTAGTCCAGATGACACTCACTGCCCTCATCCTGTAAGGCTGCTGCCAATAGGTGAATTAAAGTTTGTGGCCATGTTGTGACAGCAGCTACATGCAACTCAGCACTGATACTGGGAAACACAAGTGCTGTGCCATCTAACCACACGGCAGCTCCTCCTTGATGTAGCAGTGTAGTATATGCCATACACATAGACCTCATTGGATATTGTAGTGTAAGTATGGCGAGTGAGCGAAGAGAAACAATGTCTGAATGCAGCTCACATGTGCATATCACGTGACCATGAGTCCTCTCTAACTTGTGGTTGTGTGTGTGTGTGTCTGGGTAAGCTGTCCACCACATCTCATCTATAACTCAGTTCATGCTCGTGTACCCTGACATACATAGGAGGAGACCACCCATCCTTCGACCTGTCCCCGACCTGGTGATGATGGAGGATATAAAAAAACAACAGAAATTCTGTATGGATCGCCGCACACTATGGAACCTATGTGCCCAGTTGAAGCCCCATGTGAAGCCCAAAAAAACACATCCAGCTGCATTGTCTGCCACAGTGAAGGTTATGGCTGTACTGCATTTCTCTACAACTGGGTCTTTTCAGTACACTGTGGCCAGCGCCGGTGTGATGTCTTAGCCCATGTTCCGCAGGGTGGTGCGTGACATCCTGTCGGCATTGATGGTTTACAAGGTTAGACATGTCCACTTACTGAGAAGGGATGAATTGGCAGATGTGAAGGGGGAATCCCATGACCTGGGAGCACGCCTGGTCCTAGCGGGTGGGCGGGGTGGGCCAGGCCCACCCAAACATGACCCGTGGCCCGGGCAGTGACACCACGAAGGCCAGTAGTGAATGGCCACATCCAAGTGAAACGTACCTCCAAACGTTGATCATCCTCCTGTACTGGGAGTTGCAGATGTGGGCCAGAGCCCTTTCTCACAGTGTTATCTAGCTTGTTTTCCTGGGATCGGGGAGTAACGGTAGAACACTACAACAAGGTTAAACTGTTGGTTGCCGTCCAGCAAGTTTGACACAGCAAAGTAATAAGGTAAATCAAAATATGCAGTAAGTCACTGTCCCGTAACTATGGAATAAACCACAACCAATATGATAACAGGAAATCAGAAAGTGTATACAACGATACCCATTAGCCGCCCAGGTCCTCTTGCAGGGCTCCAACCGTCCTCCGCATGAATACCGGTTTCGGTATTCCCCAACGGAGGGCACTGTGCAATGTAATGGCCGACAATGCCGTTCCAAATAAGGCTAATGGGGTGGGGGGGTTCCTGTAATCTGTGTACAGCACTAGTAGAGTATGTTGAGCGCTGTAAGGCGCGAAGTTCGGGAATGCCCAGCCGGGCACTCTACCGCAGCGCCTTGTGTTGGTGTCCCCGGGAGTTGCCGCTCTACCTTCGGATACTTTGTTCCGGGGGATTTGTGTAGTGCTCGTGTGTCTGATGCACATACAGGCTTTGGGGCAAGGACAAAGCAAACCCAAGCAGAGACACTGCAAACACCTCTGTGATGTGCGTCTCTGCCCAATCCTGACTCGGGAGTGTATCAACAAACACTCGACCAAGTCAAATCAATATCGGGACGGTAACGAGAGAAGCCGCTCCTCCTTACCTCTCACACAACGTGCAAGTACCAAACTAAGTCCGTGGAGTTGAGGAAGAAAAGGCACGGGTCTGCGGTCTTCAGCTACCCAGGAAGGCTGGCAAGGATCATAATATCCGACGCCTTTCCTAGCGTGTGTACGCCGTCGGCTGCTGCGCTGTCCTAACAGGTCTTGTGCGGCGGTTACCTCGCTGCATGGATACGTTGGGGAGGGGGGGATTCTTGACACACAGGCACCCCCAATTACACATCTCCATCCAGAACGGTGGGCTGTGTCCCCTCCTACTTGTGCAGCTACAATATGGGCATGGTGAAGGGGACAAATCCTCTCTCTGCTCCGCGTAACCTGAACCATAGTGCTGTGTGGATACCTCCTTTCCAATTCCACTGGGAGAGGAAAAGTTTGTTTCTCCGGATTCACCTTACCTGACCACTGCAGCTGCTCATCAGAATGGGCAGTGAGTAGGAACCAAGCAGGTGAGAGAATGTCTGGCTATTTGTTTTTCACAAAATCATCTGGGAAAGCCTAGCAAGACACATACTTCCTCTATCCTTCATGTAAACATTTTGTCGCTCAGTCAAGGCTCTGCCACAGATGTAAGCCAATGATTAAAAAGTACAAGGAACTGATTAATAATGATCCTGCAAATCCTTTGTTTGTTGTTAGTTCTGAAATTCTGATAAACTGAATTTGATGTGGATTGTTCAGTGGGTCACAGCCTTTGTCATATAGATACCAAGGTAACTAGAAGTTCAGAAGTTACAATCCCATCAAATGACAGGGACCTAGGAACTGTCTCCCATCATTCGAATGGTGCCATTAAGAGTTTATTAGGGCAGATATATACCTTCATCTGCAAAGTCAACCCCTAACCACTGGGGTGTGCAGAAAATCCTGAGTCAGAGCGTCTCCAGACCAAAGCCCTCAAAAATCCTGCCCACCAGCATGGATGACATGTGACTCATACACCTTGTAATCCTCATTGGCTTTTGTGACATTCCATGTAGACTGATGTACTTACATACTTGAATGATTGATTGTCTCTCTGTACACTGTGTGCGTGATGTGAAGTACTGTCACACCCTACACTGATATCAGTAGCGCTAAACAACAAATGTAATGCACATGAGAGAGTGGCCATGGAGAGATGAGGGGCGCTGGACCAGGGTGGCAGTGAGGGAATTCGGGGAGGACGGGATGAGTGAGAGTCTGAGAAGTGTCACTTGCCTTATACTCCCACCTCAGTAAACCTCCTCCTCCCATCAGGAGGACCTTTTATGGGGAAAAACCCACTTTTTGAGAGTGAGAACATCTAGAAAGAGATTCCGGACGGAAGGACTGTGTTCCAACGGCCCCTGTAAAACTAAGGAGAGATATAGGAGGGTCCTGAAGCAGGTCTGGCGAGAGACATAAGTGACAAATCGGGCCCGCAGAGGTCCACCCGAATGCTCCGTTGGCCCACCCAAAATAAAATACCTGGAACCGGGCCTGAATATGAGGCATCCAAATTTTGATGGGAGCCATTGATGGTACCCACATTGGCCTCCTTAAACCACAGGCAAGTGAACCCATCGCTAGGAACCGCTAACACTACCACTCCATAAACCTGCAAGTGGTATGACAGATGCAGCAGATCATCTCACATGTGTGTGCAAAGTATCCGGGCTCAGCACATGACTGCTACATCTGTCGGAACAGCACCATCCCCCCGCTCCTAACCCACACATGCCCAAGGACGATGACAGTGGCGAGGGAGAAGTACTTGACCAGCGTCAACAGCTCATCGTCAACTACTTCCGTTGAGTGCGAGTTATCAGTGAGCGACCATTAGTGTGTCTGTGTGCCTTGCTGTTGTGTGACAATTGTCTCTTAGATTTTGCACACATACTGGACTATGAGCAGGACCAGTGAACTGGTACATGCAGGGACTGAGCACCCTGAAGCACCCCTAAGTACAGGACACAATTCCCCCACTCACTCAGAGGCATTCAAGCACATGCTCACAAGTGGATAATTTGAAGACAAGAAACGATTTAAATGTGAAGTGTTTACTACAGCGTCAAAGCATGCAACATACGTGCCACAACAGGTTGAGAATGCGTGAGTACCTAACCAGTGACCCCAGTGACAATACCATTCCCCATGAAACAAGAGGTCGCATCAATAATCCCTTCTGGACGTAGACCCAAAAGCATATCCCCCAACCACTTGCAGGAAGGAGTTGTATCGGATGTCCTTTGTCCATGGGCTTTGTCAGCAGACCCCATTACTCAGCCTATCAATGTTCACATTAGCATTACATTTAATATTTCACTCTTATCATCAGATGAATCACTCCCCAAGTGTGGGGCATCTAGCCCGCATCCCCATGCCATCTAAAGGGGAGATGTGTCCTCTTGCAGCTGTTAGACTTTCTTGAGTCGGGTGCTCAGGCCAGACAAGACCAGAATGGCAAGGGACAATGTTCCCCGACCATGGACAGAATGTTCAGACAGTACGCACAGCCCACGTAGAGAACACGCTCTGCAGACACCTCTCATGTGACAGACATATACTAAGGTACTTGCAGGGCACAAGTCCTCAAAAAAGAAGTGGGGGGACTGACCAACTAAAACAAAATGAAAATCACCTCACAACGTCAATCAATCAAAGCATTTATATAGCGCACAACTCACCCAGAGGGTCTCAAGGCGCTAGAGGAGGGGGGACCGCTACTGCTCGAACAGCCAGGTCTTGAGTTGCTTCCTGAAGGCGAGGTGGTCCTGGGTCAGGCGGAGGTGGGTCGGGAGGGAGTTCTATGTCTTGGCGGTGAGGTAGGAGAAGGACCGTCCCCCTGTGGTGGCTCTTCGGATGCGGGGGACGGCGGTGAGGGCGTGGCCGGTCGATCGAAGCTGGCGTTTGGGAGCGTAGAAGTTGAGGCGGCTGTTGAGGTATCCTGGGCCTTGGTTGTGTAGGGCTTTGTGTGCGTGGGTGAGGAGTCGGAAGGTGATTCTCTTGTTGACCGGGAGCCAGTGCAGGTCTCTCAGGTGTCCGGAGATATGGCTGCGACGGGGGATGTCCAGGATGAGTCGTGCTGAGGCGTTCTGGATCCGCTGGAGTCTCTTCTGGAGTTTGGCGGTGGTTCCGGCGTAGAGGGAGTTGCCGTAGTCCAGATGGCTGGTGACGAGGGCCTGGGTGACCGTCTTCCTGGTCTCGGTGGGGATCCACCGGAAGATCTTACGTAGCATGCGCAGGATGTTGAAGCACGACGAGGAGACGGCATTGACTTGTCTGGTCATGGAGAGGGAGGAGTCCAGGATGAAGCCCAGGTTGCGTGCGTGGTCTGTTGGTTTGGGTGCGCTGCCTAGGGCGGGGGGCCACCAGGAGTCGTCCCAGGTGGAGGGTGAGGATCCCAGGATGAGGACTTCCGTCTTGTCCGAGTTCAGCTTCAGGCGGCTGTTCTTCATCCATTCGGCTACCTCTTTCATCCCTTCGTGAATGTTGGCTCTGGCGGTGGCGGGGTCGTTGGTGAGGGAGAGAATCAGCTGGGTGGCGTAGGAGATGATGTTGAGGTTGTGCTGGCGTGCGATGTCTGCGAGGGGGCTCATGTAGACGTTGAAGAGGGTTGGACTGAGCGAGGAGCCTTGAGGGACGCCGCAGATGACTTCGGTGGCTTCAGATCTGAACGGGGGGGAGGCGAACTCTCTGTGTCCTTCCGGCGAGGAAGGAGATGATCCACTCCAGTGCCTTCTCCTGAATTCCGACGTTGCTGAGTCGCTGCACTAGTGTTCCGTGGCAGACAGTGTCGAAGGCCGCGGAGAGGTCTAGGAGGATGAGGGCTGCTGTTTCTCCATTGTCAAGCAGTGCTCGGATGTCATCGGTGGCTGCGATCAGGGCGGTCTCGGTGCTGTGGTTGGCCCGGAAGCCAGACTGCGAGAGGTCGAGAGATCCGTTCGTCTCGAGGAAGGCGGCCAGCTGCTTGTTGACGGTCTTCTCGATGACTTTTGCAGGAAACGGGAGCAGCGAGATGGGGCGGTAGTTCTTGAGGTCGGTGGGGTCAGCTGATGGCTTCTTTAGTAGAGCGCTGAGTTCTGCGTGCTTCCAGCTCTCCGGGAAGGTAGCGGTGTCGAAGGAGGTGTTGATGATGTCCCGCAGGTGGGGTGCGATGACAGCGTCGGCCTTGTTGAAGACGTGGTGAGGACAGGGGTCAGTAGGAGATCCGGAGTGGATGGAGTTCATCGTGCGGACGGTGTCTTCGGTGCTGATCGGGGTCCAGGCGCGGAGGGTGGTGGTGGGGGGCGGTGGTTCGGTCGTGGCGAGCGTCGGTTGAGTGCTGAAGCTGTTGTGTATGTCCGCGATCTTGTTGTGGAAGTAGGAGGCGAGGGAGTTGCAGAGGTCTTGCGAAGGGGTGATGTCGTTGTTTCCGGCGTTGGGGTTGGAGAGCTCTTTAACGATGTTGAAGAGTTCCTTGCTGTTGTGTGCATTGTTGTCCAGTCGTTCCTTGAATGCGGTTTTCTTGGTGGCGTGGATGAGTTGGTGGTGTTTTCGGGTGGCGAGCTTGGGGGCAGTCATGTTGTCCGGTGTTGGGTCTCTGCGCCAGGTTCTCTCGAGGGCTAGGCAGTTCTTCTTGGAGCTCTTGAGTTCGTCGGTGAACCATGGGGCTTTCTTGCTACCGGGTCTGCTAGGCGGGGTCTTCAGAGGGGCGAGGTCGTCTGCGCAGTTGCTGATCCACTTCGCGAGTTTGGTGGCCGCCTGACTTGGGTTCGTTGCGCTGGTGGGAGGGTTCATGCTCAGGGAGGTCGCAAGCTGGTCGGCTGTGATCTTGTTCCAGCTTCTGCGTGCAACCTGTTGTTGGTGGTGGTGGATCGTGGTCCTTCTGAAGCTGAAGTGGACGCAGCTGTGGTCCGTCCAGTGGAGTCCGGTGGCGTGGCTGAAGGCGATGTCCTTGCTGGATGAGAACACGGGGTCGAGTGTGTGTCCGGCGTATTGGGTGTGGGTGGTCACCAGCTGCTTGAGACCGAGGTTGGTGAGGTTGTCTAGCAGGGTGGTGGTGTTGCGGTCGTTATTGTTCTCCAGGTGGAAGTTGAGGTCCCCGAGGAGGATGTAGTCAGCGGAGAGGAGGGCGTGCGGGCTGACGAAGTCGGCGATGTCCTCGCTGAATTGTGTGCGTGGTCCCGGGGGTCTGTAGATGAGGGTGCCTCTGAGGGTGGTCTTGGGGTTGATGTGGACCTGGAAGTGCAGGTGCTCGGCGGGTGCGAGGGTGTTGGTGTTGGTCGTGATGCGGATGGTGTTGCTGTGGATGATGGCGATGCCTCCTCCGGTCTGGTTGATGCGGTCCCTTCGGATGATCTTGTAGCCGTCTGGGATGGCGATGGCGATGTCGGGCGCTGAAGAGGCGTTCATCCAGGTTTCCGTGAGGAAGGCGACGTCTGGTGAAGTTGTGTCGAGCAGGTTCCAGAGCTCGACGGCGTGTCTGTGGACGGAGCGGGTGTTGAGCAGAATGCATTTCAGGTGGCTGCTGCTGTTGCTCATCTTGGTCTTGGTCGGTGCTGGAGTAGTGCAGGTCCGGATGCAGGTGAACTGTTGCAGCAGAAGGGTCCGTGGGTGCGTCTCGGGGTGGCTCGGTAGCATCCCAGGATTCGGCTGGTGTTGAGTGCATTGAGGGTGGCGGCAGCATACGTCCGGCGGATGGGCTGGGGTCTGCGAGGGCCAGGGGTCCTGGCACTGGGCGCGGTCCAGGTGCGGACAGGTGCAGACGGGCTTACCTTTGGTGCACCTTCGGCGCCCAGTCGGCGCTCCCGCTACGTGCGGTCGCTCTGGGGGCGTCATAAGAAGGGGGACGTGAGGGCGGGTCAGCTGGGTGGCGGGAGCGGCTCGGCCAATGGGCCGGTGGTGGGCGGGGCCTGTGGCGAGCAGCGGCGGGAAACTGGCGAGCGGGCGGCTCTGCAGTGGCTGGGCCGCTCGGGGGACCAGGTGGGCGTCGGCGGTGGTAAAAATGCGGCAAGGCTGGCTGGCAGGAGCAAGGCTGGCAGGCAAGAGCAGGAAGTCACGATCTAGTCACGATGTAGCGCTCCGAAAGAAGTAAATATTGTGACTAAAACGAATTGTGCAAATCTTTGTACAGACTAACCCATCTGACAGTCTTACAGTGTCTGCATTGATGTACAGGGACAGAACAAAGGCAAAAGCATGCCTCCCTTAAAATACTTGTGAACAGAAGGCAAGCTGTGAGCCTCTTTTTTTGAGAGTTGGACAGCACCCTTCAAGAGTTATACATTGTTGCAAGACAGTTATTAAAAACATACAAATGAACAGAGTATTAGTTTTCCCAAATATTCAGATAAGACACACAAAAATTGTGACTTGGATTTTCTTTCTTTTATTCAGTTTTTATTCTTTATTTTCTTTTTTGATAGTTGCGAATAGCCGACGCGTTTCGTCCGTTGCCGGACTTCTTCAGGGCTATACAAAACCCATACAAAGACATATATTACAAAAATTAGTTAATGTTATATTGCACAATTTGTATGTACATAGACACCCTAAACCAGAAGAAAAGAGCAGAACCAGAAGCTGTGAGCCTCTGTTTCCCTCTGCGGTCTCTACATTCACATGTAAGGTGCAAGGCGGCCCCCAGTCAGCATGTACAAACAAAAGGAGGCCAGATGGCCCCTTAACTTCGGCCCAGCTGGAGGTGGAAATAGGCTCCCTCGCTGGCTGCACATTGCTGCTGGGAATGGAAAGCAGTCAAAGTGCAGGTGCTGCTGAATGTGTCCCGGTATCTGGAAAGTACACTGGGACAGGTTAAGCATATTTCTGTAGGGACCAACTTTTTGGCAGGGGAGACGGCGTCCACCCCGTGCAGGGAGGGAGGGTGACAGCGTGTACCTGCGTGTACACTCGACTCGAGCCCTGGGTACTTGCAAAACAACAACGCCATGTAACATTCGTGCACTACAGCTGCATAATGGAAGCCAGACTCATGCCAGGCGACAATGTCCATGACGGTCAGATAACAGCCTCCACTAGCTCAGGTCTGTGGTACCAAGCAAAACCAGAGGCGTAGCTAGAGCTTGTGGAGCCGGGGCTATCCTTCAGATTGCCGCCCCCCTGGGTGGGTGCTGGGGGAAACGGACAGCGAGCACCTGAAAGAGGTCAGAGTGACACGTATTATCACCGCAAATAGTTACCTTGATCATGCAAGTTACAGGCACATACATGACACAGCCCAGGGCTAGACAGTCCCTGTCCCCAAAATAGTGCCGCTGGGGCGGACCGCCCCCACCTAGCTACGCCGCTGAAGGAAAAGCAGAAGGAAACCCAAAACTTACATCAGTTCGAGCTACCCTGTTTGTGACATCTCAATCATAATATCACAGCTTGTGCAGGACCCTTGTCCCCTATCTGCCCCGTCCATGACCTCAGCAATGTCTGCAGACCGGTCCACCACATTGGGTTTGACCACAATTCCCCTGGCAGCACCTTCAGGATACTACAGGTGAGTCCAATGCACCTGATCACTGGACTAACTTGAGTTCTGCAGTTGGGGCAGTACAAGGCCGGATGAAGGGGAAGAGGATTGGGAGTGGCAGTAAGTTCAAAACAAAGCTGGAAGGACAAAATATGTTTATTCTGTCCCAAGTTTTGATTGTCTTCACCTTCAGGTAACAGCATATAAAATAAAGGCACACTGTATGTTTCAAGATAAATCCAAGTTAAAGTAAATCGGTAAGAAATGCATTTGTTTCCATTATAATATTTTTTTGATTAATTCAGTCACTACGGATGAGTGTAACCAGAGAGTAAAGGAATAGATTCCTGGTGGTGGTGGTGGGTAAGGAGTGGTGGTTAACGACTTATGTATTTAAAGTGCTATGATGTCACAGCCTATGACTTAAAGCACAATAAATATGCAACTCATTATTTTAACACAGTATAAAATGTTTTTGAAGTGTCACATTTCGCTGTGGAATGTCTTTCATAAGTCACTACATCAATAGAAATGTCACATTAGCAATGCGAATACTTGGCAGCTATGATAAGAACCCTCTGCGCTAATTCACACAAATGAAACCTGCCACTAGATGAAACTCCCATCTCCCTCCAGCAGGTAAATTAATCACCAGAGTTTACTTGACACTGGGTGTTGCCCAAAAACTGCTCAATATTCAAGGAACATTGTAGTACTTTTAACACCTCTGTACTGCTACAAAACTGCAAAACAAAAGTTCCATTACTGAAGACAAGAGTATTTTGAAGTGCAGGCCCATTTAAAACACTGCCCCTGTTACTGTGCCGGTTTGTCACTGTGTCCAAGGCCAAGGTCAGAGACTGCAACCCAATCCCTCTACACATAACAGAGAAAGCACCATAGCTGCCAGGTTTCAGACTTCTATGTGTGACGTTTCATGATTTCAGTGAAATTATGAGTGACATTTCAATGACAATGAGTGACACCTTCACGAGAGTAACATTAAGCAATGAAGACGAGGGAAACATGCTGGGGTTGAATACAAACATGCAACATAAATGAGTAGAAATGTTTTTTTTCCAAAAGCTAACTTGACTCCAACCGTAATAAAAATCATTAACCCTGGGAGGTCCGCGCCCACCCCTCCCCCGTTTGGAGAGCCTCTATCTGCCCAAGGCACAGATCACACCATGACCCCCACATGCTGGCAGAGCTACACTAGGCTCTATTGACTTAAGTGACACAGTGTGGCTCAGAAACCGTGAGCGGCCTAACACGATTTTAGTGCAGCTGTATGTGGAGTGACGCGTGTCGTGAAAACGAGTGTTTCAACAGACACAGGCTGTGAGTGACTGCAAAACGACATTTTGTAACAGAGCAGGCAGCTGAAGATAATCATACGTGCGCACTAGGCGCTGCTAGTTTAAAAGGCAAGCACACCTTTAATTTTATGAGAAACTAGCAGAGTGAGAGATACCTTTACTTCACTCTATGCACTGACTCGAGACGTGTGGCAAGTTGAAGGGCTTTCAAGTGACCCGGCTTGAAAAGGTGCATCACGTGGTGGCCCGCGAGGTCTGACGCGGTTCACAGTACTTCATATAGAAGTAGAACCTGGCTGTAAGAACTAAGACAGGCAGCACTGGATGAAGTTAAACAATATGTCCCACAACCCTCTGGATGCGATGTTCACTCCCAACATACCCACCCTAGACAATCTGCTAAATTAAACAGCGATTTCCTTGGACACATACCTCACAAGACTACAAGCCCATGCCCATGTAAAATAGAACGGAATATAATGCATTGCATTTAATAGGGAGTAGGCAGGACTTCATATCCCAGAATGCACCATGCATCCCTCATAGAGCGTAAATATGTTCAGAAGCCTGGGTTAGTATCATACACAAAATGGGAAATGACAAGTCACGACCTGACACCAAATACTAGGTGTGTTCCCATGCGGAGTACATCTGTGACTCAATCCTCACCCAGAATTACAAGGTACTACTACTACTAATATGTGGTGGAGGCATTCCAGCCTAATCCCCTCTGCTCTTGTGCCCTCAGAGCAGCATTGCATCATCCTCAGTCCATCTGTGCCCTTCTAGAAGGCAGCCAACAATTTGGAGACCAGCTGGAACCCTACCTTAATAGAGCATAGACCCATATTTCCGTTACACCTACGAACATAGGTGTCCAGGGCTTATTGCCACAGGAAAGCACCAGGCAGAATGATGCATATTTAAAACGGACAGAGAATTTTGCATGGGAAATGCACATTTGCTAATTAAAAGCGCCTCTGAATTTCACAAAAGGCGTCTTACCACCAACTTTACTTGTGCGCCTGCGCAGCACGTGCTGTAGCATTTAAAGAGCGCGCACCAGCTACTCCCGCCCCCTCGTTTACTCTGTGAAACAGAGCAGATGGGGCCGGTCTTTGTTGTCATTCTCCTGGTTACTTAATCTGGAACCCATAAAGGATTAGTGTTGAAAATTGGTATAGCAAAATATGAAGTAATATGAGTAGTAGATATGTTATTCAGTTATTTGGGTAGAGATGGGTAGGTGGTGGGATAGAAGAGGAAAAGAGGTTTGAATTTATGTAGCGCTTGCTACCCCTGATGGGGTTTTGAAGCGCAAGTAGCACACTACTCTGGAACCCATCAGGATTAGTGTTGAATTAGTATGGTGAAAAATGAAAGTAATTTTAGTGGTGGATATGTTAGTCAGTTATTTGGATTGAGAAAGGTTGGGGAGGGGTAGAAAAGAGGGAAAAGTTTAGAAAGGTTTGTTTTAGGGGGGGATCGGTTTAGTATTATTAAATAATTTAAAACATAATATTTATATTTTACATTTTAGAGATTGTATATGAAAAAAATATATATTTGGTATGCTTAGAAAAATATTCGGAAATATAATAAAAAAACTACATATTTACATGTGTACCATATTATATGGATTTTTCAAATACTTTATTCATTTTTTTGTACACTAATATTGTAATCAATATTATGGTGAAAGCCATTGTTTTTCAGAAATATATTTTTGTAGCCTAGATTTTGGTAGTTGATGTTTGTAATCACTATATTTTGCTGTTATATTTGTACTTTATGTTTGTGTCGTTATATTATAAGTACATAAACTGTTTTTGCTTTTAATACTTTTGACAGTCTTTTTGTGTCAGGATACTGTGTCCTAGGTTTGACATACCTTGATTTCTTACATATCAATCACCAAGTCGCTCTCACACACCACTCACCAAGGAATCCTCACATAGGATGTCCTCTTAAAACACACACACCACGCAATCCTCATTAATCACTCAACATGGCGGCCTTACAAAGTACTCACCAAGAAGTCCTCTTCACAGTACACCGAGCCCTTTACGTTATAGAAGGCCTTCTCCCTCAGAGTGGCACCAGGCTAGTGTGAAGACTCTTCCCCTCCCCGCCTCCACATGAAGGCACTGTGCAATCTACTGAACTTGGCAACCGAAAATTCACACAACCAAAGCTTTTGCACACTCAAATATTTACTTGTTTCAGGGATTAAAGGCTACCTCGCACCATCAAGGTTTTCTTAACACAGTCCCCGCAGGAAAGGCTCGAGAATACTATGAAAAGGTCCAGTTCTGATCCCCGTTCCTAATGCTGGAGCAGACCTGTAGCTTCACACACACGCCTGCCCCTCAGACAGACAATAGATATTTCGATTAGAAGAAGTGATCTCCTCGTGAAGGGCTGTACTGCAGTGGCAGGCCTGTGGAGGGTAGGCCAGACAACGGTTGAGGACGTTTATTATTCTAGCAAGATCAGAGACTGCTGCAGAAGGTAACGCCCACATCTAAAAAGCGTCTGCAGTTTCTGCTTCTCGTTCAAGTTCTAGTACCCATGGATACAACCGAGAGTTAAAGCGTTACAACAACTATTAAAACATCCTGAAGCACGGAATCATTCGCTTCTTACCCTGTGGTCCACGTTAACTGTGAAGAGCGGCTTGATGGAAGTTAAGTCCACTGCACACTTACCTCCCTGGCAGAGACACATAGAGAGCAGACTGCGGCGCTCCATGACCCTGCACTACCCACTTCCGCGACCAGGATCGGTCATGCTCACACAACACCACCACCTTTTAAGGAGGAGCATCGTTGACGGGCAAACGGCGGAGCCAATGGCGAGTGTGCAAGAAGAGGCGGCTGATTTAAATCTGAGGCTCAGCTGTTGAACGCGGCTGAGGGCACGCGAGGCTTGCACTTCAAAGCATCAAATAGCAGCCGCGCGTCACTGGCCCGTTGCGGCGGCCTTTATACTTTATAATGTATTTGGGTACACTGTGACAGTGAATGTCCACAAATAAATAATAAAGGCCGCCGCAACGGGCCAGTGACGCACGGCCGCCGCCCTTAAAATAGTGCCGCCTAGGGCGGGCCGCCGCCCCCCCCCCCACCCCCCCTCTCCCTAGCTACGCTAGGGAGCAAAACAGACCGCAGAGCTCAGCATAGTCCAAGCCAATGCAGACAGGGCAAAGTCAGGTAGGTGGATGACAATTCTTGTCAAGAGGCGTGAAGAAAGCGAAACGATAATTGAATTTGTCACCAACTGTTCCTGTTGCTGTGAAGTAGTTACGAATCCAAGAAGGCACAGTTAGCTTTGAAGGCAATCAGTTCCAAAAGACGATTTAATTCATCATCAGCGAAAAGGACCGCCATCCAATCCAGCAGTATGAATGAACAGATGTGCTCCTAGCACCACGAGAATGAAAGGAACATTCCATTGCAACCTGGGAGAGGTTCGATGTAGGCATTGCACAGAAGCCATTGTGCAAACGAACAGACGCAGCTGTCAGCCTGTCTGACACATTAAAAGGCAGCCCATAAACATATCTCACCGAAGCAGTCTTGCTCGTGGACCAACAAAGGAGTCACAAAGGAGACACCCACAGCTCATGATCCAGGTCAGCAAGGTATGTGTTTGAAGAGCAGACATTCGTGGCCCACTTAAACGGACATCTTCTGCAGGAAAAGACAGGTTGCACGCAGTTGAAATAAGCATAGCGAAAAGTTAGTCTATAACTGATGCCCAGCACAGCCAATGGGACACATCCAAAGACAAGCTGCATGCGGCCACAGTACAGTCGCAACTGACCGTGCTCGTCCTTGCCCACTGGATGGTCAGAACCAGTGCCCAGCTGTACAGCCAAAGTAATGTTCTGAAACCGCTAAATGCAGTGTGCCATGGAGGAATGACACCCAGTGGTACTCCTGGTAAAGCATGGAAGGAAGGGACAAGGCCAGAGCCCACAAGTCTGATAAAAGGGTGCAACAGCCTTTCTGTATCAGACGCTATCAATAATATGTGTCAGTTCACCACGAAAATAGTGGGAGAGCCGGGTTCAGCAGTGACTGAATCGCGCGGTACGGGCAAGACACCTCGAATTCGAAGGTTTCCTGGCTGAATTGGGAGTGACTACTTGTGTAGGCAGATGCCTATTGTGCATGCACACTCATTGAAGCATGCTTTCGCTGTGTGAATGTGAGGCCACAAATGACTATCCACAATCACTTATGGGGGAGTTAGGAGGACATTGCCACAAAAAGGACACGCTGTGCAAATGTTTCTATGTACGTAATGCCTGGCCTGTGCACGCAGCTGTTGTGCTCATGCAGGAACAGCTGAGTACGTTTGTGAAATAGATTTGGCGTGGGGATGTTGTCAGGTACTGGTAGTCATGTGGTTAAACATGCTTACATCGCATTTGTCTTATGAAACTCCCTGTGCAACAGTAACTGAGTGTGTGAATGCGACAATGTCACCATCGTCCACATGATAGGATGTGTTGTGATGCTGGCTCCTGTGGGCACACTGCTAAGGATTTAATTGTTCTGCACTGTGTAATCTGTGACAACTCCCGTCATGTCCATGTTAATGTTCTTAGGGGCATGGGAGCACACTGCTTCACCTCCCAGCACAGTTCACCCCTTGGCATTCTGGTAAATGTAGTTCAGTCATGATGCTTACTTTTCATGTGACTGAGGTGTTTCACCTGAGTTGGGAAGGGAGAGGTACAGAGAACAGAGTAGATTTGGGCAGCTTCCTCAACAGACACCGATCACAATGTGTCTTACCTCAACTGATGTAGGGTGATAACGCGACACACTTGTGTCTAGGGAATCACAGCACTGACCTGCACCGACCTTGGTTACACATGACAACGGTGACATGAGTAAGCATCCCTGCTGAACTACATTAACCAGGATGCTAAGTGTTGAATTGTGTTGGGAGGTGTAGTTGTGTTCTATAGTCCCCCTTCTGTCCATGTTGATAGTGTTGACTGGTGTTATCTGGAAGGTATGTTGTACAGTGTTGCCTAGTGGTTTGCTGTTGCAGTTATTCTATAAAATGTCAATGCTCTGTTATTTCCGTGTGTGTTCCCGCAGTACTTCAAGGACCTTGCCCATCTGTCCCTGGTTCTGATGGTATGCACCACGGACAGTTAGCACAGTATCCAGGGCCTCTGTCTCATTGTCCTGCTGTGACTGTCTCCCAGTTGTCCTCCCACCTGCCCTGAAGCCAGGGACATGTGGTGTTACCTGGCGTAGCCACCACACACCATCCCCAGCAGCCCTGGTGTGCCTGGTGTTATTCGCAACTGCTGGCAAAGGGACAGTGTTGGAGGCAGCGGTGGTGATGGTGAAGTTGGCTGCCAAACAGGTCGTTGCTGCAGGGGTCAGCGTTGGCGGGGCAGCTGTTGTGGGAGTCGTGGTGGTGGTGGTGGGGTCAGTGAGGGCCTGAGCATGGCCTGCCCTGGGTGCGCAGGAGGGGCCATGTAGGTCCTCCTCACCTGAACAGACCT
The DNA here is from genome assembly GCF_964263255.1 of Lissotriton vulgaris. Classification (NCBI taxonomy): domain Eukaryota; kingdom Metazoa; phylum Chordata; class Amphibia; order Caudata; family Salamandridae; genus Lissotriton; species Lissotriton vulgaris. Next base: position 1,670,629,421 of record NC_141685.1, on the reverse strand, counting down.
GGGAGTCTGCATCCGAGGGTTCACCTTCTAAGAGGGTGGCTGATTGGGCTCGTCCATGGCACGGTTGCCTGCTGTTGCTAGCGAGTCACCTTTTGGAGTAAGATCATTTTGTCAGTATGTTCTTCACACAACACAACTTTGATGTTCATGTTTGGCACATTGAATTTGGGATGACATGACTTTTACCTTGGCATTACTAGGCATTCATGTCAGTATGTCATCAGTCGCACATGATGTTGAGTTACATACAGGGCATTAAATGGGCTGGGTCTCACCGAAGCTGGGCACCAACATTTTCTTAAGGGTGCCTCGGTATGGATCTCTGTTGTGCTCTGTTTTGTGCCCTGCCACAGGCGGCCAGTTCTTTTTGCTGGAATGCATTGACAGCAGGCACATCGATGTGCGCATGGTCGCACTCCTCACTTCTCACTGGTGGAGTAGTTACGGAATGACGCAGGTGAGCGTTGTGGGGAGGTGAAGTATTTTGGGGATTCATTCTGTCTCTGAAATTCACTCCTTTGAAGACTCATGAGCAGAAACATCGTTGTGTTGTCACGAAAGCTTAAAGTGGTAGTTTTTCCAATGTTAGATGCAAGTCATTGTTGCTGCTTCTTTGTCTCATGCAACTGACAGACATTGACAAGGCCAGTAGTCCGGAGTTGTATTGGGTATCATGTAACTTGTTGTATCTTTAATATAGGGATAATGGAAGTGACAGTGAAATGCTAGTCGGGGGACCCACTATGCTATGCACAGATTTATGTCTGAGGTTTTTAGGCCACGCCATTCATTGCATTGGCAAGGCCCCATAGAATGGGGAATTTTCTATATGTGTCTGTCTACTATGCCGCCACTTCATTATTTGTCTTGTGCTTTTTGTGCTTGCCTCCTGTGGTTTGTGAGGTTTGACAGGGTTTCCATGCATGTGTTGTGTTGACACTGCTTTGAGGCAATGTGACTTGCACATTGGCTTTTCGTGGTCACGTTCTTGTATTCTGCTCTGCAGTTGCATGTAACATCATCAGCGATACTGTGAATAATGTGGCCTCTCGATGGTATTAGCTGTTTGTGCGCTGCCTACAACTTATGGGGTTTCCAGAGTTGGATAGCAAATGCGGGACGTGGGGGAATTTGGCATCATGCTGTTTGTGAGAGGAGACCGAGGGCGTTGTGGTCTTGCTCCTGGGTTTCAATAAGCACTCCCCAGTAAGTTGGCTGGCTACCTGTTGGGAGGCACTGGCGACAGAGTTGGCTGCCACCTGGCTGTGGGGTGGGGAGGGTGGGCCATGCTGTTTCGGAGGGAGACCAGTGTGCAAGAGCTGACCACCTACCTGTGAGGTTGAGCTGCTAAGGAAATGCTGTCCTTGTGATCCATTCATATTAAAAGTGTGTATTCCACATGAGTTTGATGTGGGCAGGCGATTGGAGCTCACTTGTTGTGCACTACGGTGCATTGTAGTATGATGTGGTCATTTTGTTGGTACTTCCCAGCCTCCACTCCTACCTTGATTCCTTTGAGACTCTCTGGATGCATTATGGCAGGCACTTTCTCCTCCCATTCAGTGAAGGTTTTGGTGTGATGGGAGGGCCGCCACCAGTTTAGTGGGCCACCGCGTGGTTCCTCTGGGCCCGATGCTTGACCCGGCCCTTGAGGTTGCCCCACCGCTTCCTGATGTCATGCACTGTGCGTAGGGTGGTCGATTCGGCATAGAATTTGTTGTGGATCCATGCCCATATCTGATTCCTGCACACAGGTGGGGTGTGTTGAACCAGGTGGCCAACCAAATGTGGTTCTACCCAGATTTTCTCATCTACTATCACTTTTAACTCTGAGTCGGGGAATTTGGGCATTTTCGGGGGGGCTTGGTGCAAATGGATGAGGGGTGCAGGGTGCAGTGTGAAGGTGGTGATATGTGTAATGTGTGAGGTGTGTGGAGATGGGTGGGTGTGATGCTGTGCAGTGTGAGTCAATGGTGTCCTGTCTCTCTGTTTCGGCTTGTGGTGTGCATGGGATGTTGGTTCCGGAAGGGGTTCGTTTATATTGTGGTATGTGGGTGTGTCCACATGAGTGATGACCTCCAGATATCTCTTCCATGCTGCGCATGGCTTTCCTTTCCAGGAGCAAGTTGGAATGTATCATTGTTGTTGTTTTTTTTTTTATTCCTAGAGTTTTATACAGTGCGAACTAGACCCGAAGATACCGGGTATCAGAGCGCTTTACATAGCACCAGTTTCGTTACACAAGGACACATTCATTTTATTTCTTTTTTTTTTTACAGGCACAGGGAGATTAAGGGCCATATGTAGGTAAAATGTTTTTTAGCGATTCTCAAATTGTGGCTTTTAGGGATTCACAATTAGAGAATCACAAAACGCAAAGTAGGTAGGATTTGCAAAATATTTTGCGAATCCTACATATTCCTTATTCGCAAATCGCAAATTGAGATTCACAAATAAGGAATACCATCCCATTCATTCCTATGGGCTAGAAGGCCCATAGGAATGAATAAAACCATTGTTTCAGTTCTTACTTAGATCACCCTGGTTTCGAGTGAGTAGGGTCCCCCTTTGTTTCCTTTTCTCGATTTGTCAACCTGGGGCAGTTGGTGAGGGGGCCACTTGATTCTCCTAACTAAGTTGTGTAATTCGTCTCCTGTTGAGCGACCTACCACCTGCCCAATATCAGCTTTCTGACGGTTTAGGCTCAGGTTTATGACCAGATGGTTGTGATTGCTTTTTCCACGGGTTACTATGTCAAAGCTCTGGAGATTGTTTGTTAAGTCATTTGACATGAAGATGTAATGAATTGTAGAATTTTTTTAACGTATAGTTTGTCTGGTTCCCCATATTTGGCTGTATCTTGTCTGCCAAAGTTAACCTGAATGAGGATAGTAAGGTGTTGAATTGGGTTTGTTCATTGGACTTTTGTGCTGCATATTTATTTTGGCCCAGGTGTTTGGTATTAAAATCCCCTACTGGCACGATTTTGTGGGTTGGATAATTTTCTATTATTTCTTTTAAACTCATGCATAGTGACCCCATTGCACTTGCTTTGGAGCATTCAAGTAACAATTGATGAGAAGCAAGGAGAGGTTCTTCTGACCACATTTTAGGCCCTCTATTGATAGAGCTTGCAGCTCCTTGTGGTGGTGTGTAGGAATGGAAGTTGACGCTATGTCTCCTTGCTTTAGGAAGATCGAGAGGCCCCCCGAAAATGTTTATTTGAGTGGCTGGGTGGAAAATTTTATGGAATCCATATATTGTCGTGGGGTTCAGCGACCATGTCTCTTGTAGACACAGGATGTTGCTGTGTTTAAAAAGTCCCGCCCCTGTTTTGATTTTAACATAAAAGTCAGCCAGGCCACATTCCAGCTGATGATGGAAAATTGATCTTTTAATGCTCGGTTGCTTTTCTGCGGATATGTGGATGGTGGGAGCGGAAAAGGTTCTGCTGTGCTAGGAAACAATGTCAAAATGCTGGTCCTCGATGTTGGCAGCTGCATTGGCCCCTCCTGGGACTGTGCTGCAGATTGCCACCTGATGGACCGATGTGTTGAACTGCAGTGAATCCTCAGGGGGTTAGATTCCACGTGGACCCACCAACCAATAATGAGTGGCTTCCCAGGCTCCCTTCAATATGCTTACTTGGGGGCATGGGGGGGAGGCTCCGAGGGGTTCTATTAGAAAATATGGGTATTTTCGGGGTTGTATGGGCTCTAGCTCAATACCCAAGTCCTCAAAGGTTGGTGCCTCTTTGAAGATTGCATCTCGGGTTGTTACTAAGTCCCGGTTGGTTATGGTAGATGTGGCTGCTCTTGAGCCCCGGATATGGGCACATTTTACCAATTAAAGATCTGTAGTAGTGAGATAGTTCAGTGATGGTGTGTGTTTAAACAGTTTTAAAATGTTGCCTCTCTTCAGGATAACCGCTGGCCCTTTGGACGTGTAGTGGGGGATCGTGAATGCTAGGCCAGCCATGGACTTTTCTTCCCCCATTCGCCCGACTCTTTTAACACTGTGATGTATTAGTTCTCCTAGTTGCTGGGAGGTGAGTGCTGTACTTTCTCTTTCTGGTAGTCGTATATGATTAATGTCGTTGAGCACGGCAACCCTGGGCGTTTGATTATTGTTTGCCGTCCCTTGTTTGTGTTGCAGTAAGCTGCAGCCGATCTCCCATGTATCCTTTTTTGCCTTCAAAGATTTGCTGGTTATAGGCGAATTCGGTATACCTTTATTTTTGGTGTCCTGTAGGTGTTCAGTTTGATAGTCCGTCATTAGAAAGCCAGCTGACGGCAGGACAACTCTAGTGTGGGCTCCGTGTAGTGGGGTCAGGCTTCCTGGTTAGAGATCGATTTTCCTGGCCTAGACTGTTGTTCATGTATCATTCCTCCCAAAGACGTTTGCGTTTCCGTGGTGTTACGGGAGATCAGCGTCAAGTCACTTGAGTTGCCATTCCTCGTATTTGGAATTGGCATTCTTTGGATCCCCTGTGTGGTTTCTGGCTTGAAAGGTAGTTGCTTTTCCTGATTGCAGGCCCCTAGGTTGTTGGCTAAAGGTACAGTGATACTGGAGTTTTTGCTTACTTTAGAGATTGGAAATAATTTAGCTGGCGTTCCTTGTTGTTTGGTTAGACCTATACCTAAACTTGGGCCCAGTATCCCCAGATGTCTTTTTTAAAGACCCTGTTTTTTAATAATTTTTTCTGTTTCTTCTTTGCTCGGCTGCCCCCCAAGCCCCCCTTGGGAGGGAGGGAAGGGGGCCAAGCAACACTGACACCCATTTTTGTGTGTAAACGGCCGCTTTATTGAAACAGGTGCACATCACAGTTTATTAAACTGGCAATTTTGCCCTACAAAACTAACACCTCTCTAAACATCGAATTACCTCACCTTTACATTTCCTCCCCCACCCCTACGATCCCCGCATGATAAAAACCCGCCACCCTGCAACATCCAAACATAAATTGCAATACATTAAATCTTTCACCATCTTCCCATCTACTACTAACTGTTACCCTCGTAAGACCTAAAAAACGTTTTGCCTTCCTGCAACTGTAACAAACGCCCTCTAATGTAACCCTTAACATTTCCGAGCTCCTGCTCACCAATTCCCCCAACTTCCGATAACTGCCAAACTCCAGCCAACCTTGGCCAACTTTAACAACAACCCCGCCACCCAGGAAAAGGCGGATGGTGGGTGATTACACCGCCTCCGCCTTTTCCTGCCCCCCCAACCCTCCCCCACCGGTGCCAGACACTGCCCCGACCACGCCAAACTCCCACCTACTCCCGATGCACTCCCAACAAACCCGACAACACCTCTCTCAACTTCAACAGGTAAAGGTCCATTCCTAAACGCGAGAGATGCACCCCCTCGCCTCTAAACAATTCAGGCGCGTTGTACTTCAACTCCCGGTGCCAAACCCTTGCAAATCACAAATGCCTGCAGAACCCCACCATTTCCACATTGATTTTGTGTCTGGCCTTGTCCACTGCCTGGGGCTTCAACGCCCCTCTCCACACCCGCCGCTGAACAAACTCATTCACAAAGTAATAATGGTTCTGTCGGACAGAAATACACACTGTTTTAGTATTTCAATGTTTCCTTTCTTCAGTCTCGTACATAACAAGGATATCAAGACAGGTGTACTAATACATTCACAAACAAAACTCACTGACCATAAAGAAAAATGAAAGCAAATTTTACTCAAATACTTTCACATGTGAACACAAAATACTTCAATCACTGTCCCTAACGAACATTTAAAACATATAAGGCACGAAAACTTTGTGCTAGAGTAATACTAAAAACAACAAGTAAAATGTGTTACTTCATATACTTTTGGGTTAAACAAAAGCACCTGAATCTCCAAAACCGCCACCTTGTGCTTTGCCACCATGGCCACCAGCAAGCCCAACATCTGTTGCTTTTTGTCCGCTGGTAAAAGTGCCTCCATGGCCCCCGAATCCAGCTCAATCCCCAGGAAAGACAGCACCGTGCCTGGTCCCACTGTCTTTTCCGGTGCCAACGGGACACCCAAATAGTCCATCAGCTCCTGAAACCTGTCCAGTGCCACCTGGCAGTCCGTGGAGCCCGGTGCCCCGACCAGAAAAAAGTCATCCAGGTAGTGAGTAACCCCTGGTGATCCGTCCGTTCTGTGAAAAACCATTGGAGGATTGCACTAAAGCACTCAAAAAGTGCGCAGGACATCAAGCAGCCCATCGTCAATGCCTTGTCCACATACCAGCGGCCGCGAAACTGGACTCCCAGTAGGCCCCAGTCATCTGGGTGAACTGGCAAAAGCCGGAAAGCCGATTTGATGTCACATTTGGCCATCTGTGCCGTGGCCCCCTCCGCCACCACCAATGCCATGGCTGCGTCGACCGACAAGTATGACACCGTCGCCTCCCGCTCATCGATGTAGTCGTTGACTGAACCCCCGGCCGGCCACGACAAATGCTGAATAAGCCGAAACTGTCCCGCCTCCTTCTTCAGCACCACTCCGATAGGGGACACAATCAAGTCCTCCAAAGGCCAATTGTCAAAAGGCCCCGCCATCCGACCCGCACTGACTTCCTTCTCCAACTTCTCTTGCACCACCTCCGGGTGCTCCCTGGCGGACCTCAAGTTGTCCGCCCACCGCCTCCTCCGTGGCCCCTCATAGCCCAGCCGAAACCTGTCTCGAAACCCGACCTGCAAACGCTCGGCGCCCCCCCCCGTCCGGGTAGTTCTGTAGGGCCGCCCACAGCCGATCCATCTTAATTGGAGTACGAGCCCTTGGGCCCAGACCCCTTTCCTCCTCTTGAGTCGCCCTGCTGCTGCCCTGTCCCTGAACGTGCTCCCCCAGTTTGGCCATGCATGGATCCCTTTGGCGGTCCCGCCGAACCCCAGCACCGCAGGACTGGGTGTCCGTACTTCCCGCAGCCCGAACTCTCATGTTTGAAACACCAGTGTTCCCTAGCGCAGGCCCCCTTGTTAAAGTCCCAGCACGGGCCCACAACTCCCGCCTATGACTTTGCCCCTGCCCCCACCCCTCCCCTGGTGGGATGGCCCTGAAAGGGATGATAAATTATGGGTAGCCCGCTGGCTGTAAAAATAGTCTTCCCCGACCCAGCCAAGCCCATAGTGTGCTGCCAAAGGTCGCAGTCCAGCTCGCCCCACTTGGCCTCCGGGTCCCAAGCCATACGAGTCCGGAACTCCTCATCTTACTGGGCCCAAGCATAACCACCTCCCGTGATTTGGGCCTTCTGAATCACGTCCATGTACTTGAACAAGGACACCGACCGCTCCGGGAATTTTTCACAATACAAGCTTGCGAAAATTAAAAATGCCGCTGTCCAATTCTTGATTGTGAGGGGCACTTTAGGCCACTTCTGGAGCTCATACTCCTCCTCCTTAGACCCCTCCTTCGCCCGGACCTCCCGATGCAGCAATTTGAGCAACTCTACGTACTCGCCCTTTCAAATCCGCTCCTTAGTCGCCAGCATCAGATGCGCCCCCAAAGGATTCGTAACACCCATGTATGGAAGCCTCTTAATTTTCAATTCCTTACTGTCCGGCTTCACCGCCCCGTCCGCAGCTGCCGTCCCGCTCCCCCCCTCAGCACCGCTTGACCCTGCCCCAGTTCCAGACGCTGCGCTACCAACCCTCGCGCTGCTCCTAGGCCCCCCTTTCCCCCCATCCTCTGGGTCAGGGCCCACACCTTAACCTACCACGTACCTGTCCTTCCTCAAGCACCCCCCCTCGTCCTCACCCCTCCCCCCCAACCCCTACCGACACCATATGCACCACTCGATTACCTGGGGTCAATGACAACGCCCGTCGCTCCTCCGTTCTCTGATTCACTGAGGTCCCTGCTGCCGCAGAAGATGTCCGGGCCGCCCACCAGCATTGGTGCCGTGACACCTGGAAAACACCAATATCATTAGCGGACCCCCCTCCGCCCTCTCTCACTTCGCCTTCCTCCAGACTCTCATCATCCCTGATCACCTGAACCTTCTCTTGCACAGAAACCCTCCTGGCTGGAGCCGACTGCACCCTGTTATGCACACTCCACCGATCCCGTGCCCTGTCCACATCAATAAAAACTTGCGACGCGCTGCTCCTCTTCCTGCTTTGTCACCCAAGCCGCTGCGGCCCTGTGGGTGGTGTGCTAACCGCGCCATGATCCCTCGCTGACTGTCAGACTTAAAAAAAACACTTTCGAATAACTACACAGGAACAGAGATGCTGGCTCCCGAATACACCTAGGTAGCACCCCAGAGCTTGATGTAACAAGTCTCTCAGGGGGCTACCATGGGGGAAGGGGGAAATTGGATAAAATAACAAAAGAGAGAAGAGAGAATTCTGTCCAGCTCCTCTAGTAGTCCGTCCCGCAGACTTCTGTGAGGTAACTCCTGTAAGATGGTACAAGTTATCAATATCTCACTCGCTTTTTCTTTCTTTTAAAACTAATTTACTCTACACCACTAAGTTTCATACCGTTTTATTTCCAGAAATCGGCTTCTCTTCTTAGTTCTTTACTAGATGGGGGAATATTTCTGTTTCCAACTAGCTTTTTCTTTTCTACAAAACACAGAATTCACTTTAACCTTTACAATGCTAAACTGTTCATCTTTTCTCTAAGTCTCTACTATTTTTTCCTATCTACTTACTTATTGGTTCTTCTGTTCTGATCTCCTGGAGTGTCTATTTGTGTTCTGCACCTGTTTTCCCTGTCGGTTGTTCCTGTTTAACCATGAAACATAGTTACAATATTATGGTTAATTCTACTCTACTCTTTTCCTACTCCTAATCTGTATGTGTGCTTCCCTTCTCTACTTACTTAACAGGTTGTCTGTGGTCAATCTCCTTATTCTACTTTGGTTCTTCAAACTATGTACTTAATTCTTTCTTTTCTATTGTTGTTTTCCTGTTTTAGATCAAAAAAGATTTCCTAAAGAGTTCTCCTGCTTAACTCTGGCCAAGCAATCAGTATTTGTTAAGTAACTGTTCTTATTATTAACACCGTTCTGTTTAGCACATTAAACTATATCCAATAAAGTATATTTTCACTTAGCTCCTTGTCGTTTTTTCTTTTCTTCTTTTCCCGGCGTGTGTACTCGAACTCCGTACTTGAGCCGCTGAAGAGGACGACGGAATGAGGCAGGATGACTTTCCGAACGTCACGCACCGTCGAATACATTGCGGCACCTCCTTACAGAAAACTCAGGTTTCTCTGAGTGTTTCCCGTAATTGTTCCGAAATGGTGGAGGCTCTAACTTACTTTGTTCTAGGCTTAAGGGGTTAGGGAAATGAGTCTGGGGTTGGATGGACGGCTAATATAGCAATCTCCGATACCGTGGCTGAGACATCTAGAAACGCTCCTTCTCCGTTACCGACTCTTGTGAAGTGCGCAGTTCCAAACGTTTGCGCGCTTCACCTGAGATGCTGCAATCACTGCCATTATATCAACTAGACGCTGACCTCTGTTGAGGACCAGCGGCCATTCTCTGATTTCATCTTTGAACCAGGGTTGTCCATGATTCTCCCTGCACTTTTTCTGCACCATGACTTTGCTGATTCTGCGCTATTACCCCAATTTGGAATTTTGGGGGTCCGACAGTTCTGACAGTACCTCCCAACAAAGTAGATTCTCTCCTCTTTGGTTTAGTGGGTAAACGCTGGTGAAAGGCCTTAACCAATCGTGGAGCATGAACGTCTCCATCTCGTTCCCACGATCTCTCCTCCGGACCATAGCCCTTCCAGTCTACAAGGTAATATAATTGGCCCTTCAGCACCTTGGAGTCAAGTATTTCTTTAACGTCAAATTCAGTACATGTCTCTAATTGAAGTGGTTTGGGGGGGAGTTTAACTCGCAAGTTCCTTGGAGCTTTCTTTAACAAAGAGACATGAAAAACCGGATGAATTTTCAGTTTGGATGGCAATGTGATGCGATAAGTCACTGGATTTATCTTTTCTTTAACTGGGTATGGACCAATAAACCTTGGTTGGAACTTCCGGTTACCTTTCAGTCTCAGATTCTTAGTACTCAACCAGACATAATCCCCTGCCTCTAATGGGGGGCCTACTCTCCTATGTCTGTCTGCATACATCTTGTACTTTCCTTTGGCCAATTCCAGCTTTTCTATAGCACTCTGGTGCACCTGCTCTAAATGGAAAACAATTTCTTTGACAGCTGGAACAGAAAGTTCAGTTTGCCTGATAGTTGAATTTGGATGTCTTCCATAATTCATATAAAAGGGGGAGAACCTGTAGAAACGTTCTTGGCATTATTGTGTGTAAACTCTGCTGCCCATAAATAATCTGACCAATTCCCTTCTTGCTTTAGAATAAACAACCTTAGATACTGTTCTAGCTTCTGATTTACCCTCTCGGTTTGGCCGTCTGTTTCTGGATGGTAACTAGTAGAAAACCGGACTTCAGTTCCCAAACCTTCCATAAAGGATTTCCAGAAATGGGAAATGAACTGAGGACCCCTAGCAGAAATCACTACCTTGGGGATACCGTGTGTCTTCATCAGAGTACTGAAATGAGTAGCTAACTGCCTTGCTGTTGGCAACCCCTTTAGAGCAGAAAAGTGGGCCATTTTAGTGAAGGAATCAACAACTACCAGGATGGTGTTGTAACCTTGACTGAGAGGTAAATCAGTGATGAGGTCTAATGTGACTGTGTGCCATGGGTAAGTTGGAGTGGGCAAAGGCATAAGTAACCCTTTTGGAGCCTGCCGTTCACATTTTCCTTGAGCGCAAATCTCACAAGTTTTCACATATTCCTCTATGTCCTTAGACATGTTTGGCCACCAATAGTGTCGTTTAATCAGCTCCTTGGTCTTTGCCTCTCCTTTGTGTCCTGCTAGTTTTGCATCGTGGCATTCTCTCATAACCTGCTGTTGCATTTCCTTGGTGGGTATAAACAAATTGTCTTGGAGATAGGGCAACTGGTGTAGAATTCTTCTGCCTTCCTTCTCTTGTGCCCAATCTTGCATAGCCTTGAGGTCCATCGCTTCTGCAATGCCCTGCTCAAGATTGATCGAAGTCACCACTTCTATTATTCTTTCTCTTGGAATAATTGATTGATTTTCCACCGGAGTCTTCTGATTTTCTGTGTCTAATCTGGATAAGGCGTCCGCCTTTCCATTCTGCGCTCCAGGTCGATAAGTAATCACAAAGTCGTATTCCGCGAAGTACAAGGACCAACGTAATTGTCTTGGGGTGAGAGTTCTGGCCGTCTTCAAGAATTTCAAATTGCGATGATCCGTGAATACTGTTACTTGATGATGCGCTCCCATTAGGTGATGTCGCCACTCTTTCAAGGCGTCTTTTATAGCCAATAGTTCCTTTTCAGTGATTGTAAAGTTGACTTCAGCCGACGTTAGCTTTCTGGATCGATAAGCTACTGGATGTAATTGGCCTGTTAACTTATTCCGTTGAGACAACACTCCTCCCACTGCCTGGTCTGATGCGTCGGTTTCCACATAGAAGGGTTCAGTTGGATCCGCGTGTTGTAAAATCGGAACAGACGTGAAACTTTTCTTTAAGGATTGGAAGGCGTTTTCTGCATCTTCTGTCCACTCAAACTTGAGTCCTTTTTTTAGCAAACGAGAAAGTGGTAGGATCTTGTGTGAGAATTCATTGATGAATCTACGATAACAGTTGGCAAATCCAATAAAACTTTGGACCTCCTTGACACTTCCGGGGGACTTCCAGTCGATGACTGCTTCAATCTTTTTCTCGTCCATAAGAATACCTTTTGGGGAGATAACAAAACCCAAGAACTCCACTTGGGAGACCTTGAAAGCGCATTTTTCAAGTTTTACAAACAATCTGTTTTCTCTCAATTGTTGCAAAACTCCTCTGACTTGAGCCTGATGTTTTTCTTCGTTCTCTGAATAAATAAGTATATCGTCAATGTACACAATTGCACATTGATCAATGAATTCCGTCAAAACGTCGTTAATGAAGTGCTGGAAAGCAGCTGGGGCGTTACAGAGACCATAGGGCATAACCTGGTATTCGAACAACCCGAATCTGGTTCTGAACGCGTTTTTCCACTCATCGCCCTCCTTCATTCTCACTAGATGGTACGCCCCTCTTAAATCTAATTTCATGTAAATTTTGGCTCCTTTCAGTTGATCTAGCAGGACGGATATGAGTGGTAGCAGGTAACGGTTCTTCTTGGTGATTTTATTTATGGCTCTGTAGTCAATACAGGTTCTCAAATCCCCTTCCTTCTTCGGCACGAAAAACAAAGGCGAAGATACCGGGGATTGGGAAGGCCGGATGAACCCAATAGCTAGATATTTGTTGAGGTACTCTCTTAGATGGTGATGCTCCTTCTCAGTTAGGGCGTAAACTCGACTACATGGCAAATTTGAGCCCGGTTCAATCTCGATCTTGCAATCATAGGCTCGATGTGGAAGGAGTTGTTCTGCTTCTATTTAGTTAAATACATCTTCGTAATCCCGATATTCTTCCAGTATTTCCTGGACGTGAATTATGCATATCAATCCTCCCGTTTGACACAGGGAATGTGCAGGATTAGCTTCTCGGTCTGTATTCTGTACTTCAAAGCAATTATCTCGGCAATAGTTGGACTCCATCTTGATAGTTCTCGCACTCCAGTTTATCGTTGGGTTATGTTCCGTGAGCCAGGGAAGTCCAAGGATTAGCTGGAATTGGGGAGCATCAATTAAGTTAAATTGGATCTTTTTCTCATGTCCATCATTGGAGATTAAGTGGATTAACTCTGTGTGTCTCACGATGGGTCCTGACGACAAGTTAGTCCCATCCACTGCTCGGACCGGTTCACTCTTGGATTTCTTGATCGCTTGGATTCCCATTGTGTTTGCAAATCTTATATCACAAAAGTTTCTGGTCGCCCCTGAGTCGATCATCACAGAAACTCCAGCCAACATGACATGTCGAAAGCGTATCTCCATCGATAGGATCAAATGAGGAGCAGCAGACTGTAGGGTATTAGTCACTCTATGTTCTTTAGGATTTTTTTCTTGCGCCGCATCCACCAGTTCAACTCCAACAACTGGTGGTGCTGCTAGTTTTCCTTCGGCTTGAAGGCTGTTTTGGGCTTCTTTGGACAATTCCTCACAAAATGGCCTCCAGATCCACAATACATGCAGAGATTGCTGCTTCTCCTTTTTTCTTTTTCTTCCTTGGTGAGGGGGCCACGTATAGTTCCGATTTGCATTGGTTGACTTTCATGACTTCTACCTCCTTCTGATCGAACTCTATCAAAACGGGGAACTACAGGCCTATAATCCTTCTTTCTTTTGCCTCTCCTCTCAACTTGCCGGAAATCTATTTCCAAAACCAAATCCACCAACGCAGAGATATCCGTGGGTCTGTTCTGAATTCCTGCCAACACGTCTTTCAACTCGTCTTTCAGTCCGCGATAGAAGACGGCTGCTCTCTTGCTCTCGGGCCAGTTTGTTTCTACCACAAGTTTATTGAACTGGGCTAGGTATGAGACCACATCTCGATTTCCTTGCTTGAGATCCAGTAACTCATTGTCTACAGCTTGAGATATTCGACGTCAAAGATTCGAAGGAACTCTTCTTTAAATTCTTCATAGTTTCATAATATTGGATCGTCTTTTGTGATTAAAGGCAAAGTCCAGGACGCTGCGTCCCCACTCAAATATGACAATACAAAGGCGACCTTAGATTGCACATCCGGGAAAATTGAAGGGCGGCACATGAAGTGTAGTGAGCATTGTGTAATAAATATCTGCGCCTTTTGTGGGTCTCCACTAAATCGTTCCGGAGCGGCAAGTGGAATCACTGGTGACAAAGAATGAATCACCTGGGTTGTCACTCTATTGGGGTCTTCAGATATGGGGTGTTGCGTATTTTGTCCCGAACTAAATGGTTGTCTTATTCTATGGGCTAGCTCTGCGGTCTCTTTCCTTGAGTTCACTATTTCTAATTTTAGACTTTGATTTTCCTCCCTGACCGCACTCAACTCCTTTTGAATGGTATCTAGAATGGTTCCTAAACCTTGTAAATCTATTCCCTCTGCCATCTCTGTTTGGGTGTAAAATGCAACTTGGTCACTTCACTCTGTCAGACTTAACAAAAAAACTACTTTCGAATAACTACGCAGGAACAGAGATGCTGGCTCCCGAATCCACCTAGGTAGCAACCCAGAGCTTGATGGAACAAGTTTCTCAGGGGGCTACCATGGGGGAAGGGGGAAATTGGATAAAATAACAAAAGAGAGAAGAGAGAATTCTGGCCAGCTCCTCTAGTAGTCCATCCCGCAGACTTCTGTGAGGTAACTCCTGTAAGATGGTACAAGTTATCAATATCTCACTCGCTTTTCCTTTCTTTTAAAACTAAATTACTCTACACCACTAAGTTTCATACCGTTTTATTTCCAGAACTCGGCTTCTCTTCTTAGTTCTTTACTAGATGGGTAAATATTTCTGTTTCCAACTAGCTTTTTCTCTTCTACAAAACACAGAATTCACTTTAACCTTTACAATGCTAAACTGTTCATCTTTTCTCTAAGTCTCTACTATTTTTTCCTATCTACTTACTTATTGGTTCTCCTATTCTGATCTCCTGGAGTGTCTATTTGTTTTCTGCACCTGTTTTCACTGTCGGTTGTTCCTGTTTAACCCTGAAACATAGTTACAATATTATGGTTAATTCTACTCTACTCTTTTCCTACTCCTAATCTGTATGTGTGCTTCCCTTCTCTACTTACTTAACAGGTTGTCTGTGGTCAATCTCCTTATTCTACTTTGGTTCTTCAAACTATGTACTTAATTCTTTCTTTTCTATTGTTGTTTTCCTGTTTTAGATCAAAAAAGATTTCCTAAAGAGTTCTCCTGCTTAACTCTGGCCAAGCAATCCGTATTCAGTAAGTAACTGTTCTTATTATTAACACCGTTCTGTTTAGCACATTGAACTATGTACATTAAAGTCTATTTTCACTTAGCTCCTTGACGTTTTTTCTTTTCTTCTTTTCCAGGCGTGTGTACTCGAACTCCGTACTTAAACCACTGAAGAGGACGACGGAATGAGGCAGGTTGACTTTCCGAACGTCTCGCACCGTCCAATACACCGCGGTACCTCATAACAGAAAACTCAGGTTTCTCCGAGTGTTTCCCGTAATTGTTCCGAAATGGTGGAGGCTCTAACTTACTTTGTTCTAGGCTTAAGGGGTTAGGGAAATGACTCTGGGGTTGGATGGACGGCTAATATAGCAAACTCCGATACCGTGGCTGAGACATATAGAAACGCTCCTTCTCCGTTACCGACTCTGGTGAAGTGCGCAGTTCCAAACGTTTGCGCGCTTCACCTGAGATGCTGCAATTACTGCCATTACATCAACTAGACCGCTGACCTCTGTTGAGGACCAGCGGCCATTCTCTGATTCCATCTTTGAACCAGGGTTGGCCATGACTCTCCCTGCACTTTTTCTGCGCCATGACTTTGCTGATTCTGCGCTATAACCCCAATTTGGAATTTTGGGGGTCCGACAGTTCTGACACTGACACTGGGCCGCCGTCGGAGCAGAGTGGGCTAAAGAACGGTGATGGATTAAACCCAGATCTGTTGACTGGGTGCAAGTGTTTGATTGGTTCAGATGCTCCGTCCATCACCACCCCCTTTTGAACCGCTTTGTTCACAATAAGTTGGCAGGGTATGCTCGAACGTGAGTCCCTTGCTCACTTTGCCACTGGATTCAAGCAAGTCGGGCTGAAGACAGCTGTAATGGCAGAAACTGGTCCTCGGAAGCTTGATTCCAGTCCAGGGAAGGCATGGCTTGGCAGTTCGGGCTGGACTGTTCCCATTAAGCACAGGGTCAGACTGATTTGCATATGGCCATGTCTGAACTGGGGTGGCAGAGTGGGCTAAAGACCGGTGATGGATTAAACCCAGATCTGTTGACTGAGTGTGAGTGTTTGATTGGTACAGATGCTCCGTCCATCACCACCCCCTTTTGTACCGCTTTGTTCGCCATAAGTTGGCAGGGTATGCTCAGACGTGAGTCCCTTGCTCACTTTGCCACTGGATTCGAGCAAGCGGGCTGAAGACGGCTGTAATGCCAGAAACCGGTCCTCGGAAGCTTGTTTCCGGTCCAGGGAAGGCATGTCTGAACTGGGGTGGCGGAGTGGGCTAAAGAACGGTGATGGATTAAACCCAGATCTGTTGACTGGGTGTGACGGTTTGATTGGTTCAGATGCTCCGTCCATCACCACCCCCTTTTGTACCGCTTTGTTCGCCATAAGTTGGCAGGGTATGCTCAGACGTGAGTCCCTTGCTCACTTTGCCACTGGATTCAAGCAAGCCGGGCTGAAGACGGCTGTAATGCCAGAAACCGGTCCTTGGAAGCTTGTTTCCGGTCCATGGAAGGCATGGCTTGGCAGTTCGGGCTGGACTGTTCCCATGAGGCACAGGGTCAGACTGATTTGCATATGGCCATGTCTGAACTGGGGTGGCAGAGTGGGCTAAAGAACGGTGATGGATTAAGCCCAGATCTGTTGACTGGGTGTGAGTGTTTGATTGGTTCAGATGCTCTGTCCATCACCACCCCCTTTTGTACCGCTTTGTTCGCCATAAGTTGGCAGGGTATGCTCAGACGTGAGTCCCTTGCTCACTTTGCCACTGGATTCAAGCAAGCCGGGCTGAAGACGGCTGTAATGCCAGAAACCGGTCCTTGGAAGCTTGTTTCCGGTCCAGGGAAGGCATGGCTTGCCAGTTCAGGCTGGACTGTTCCCATGAGGCACAGGGTCAGACTGATTTGCATATGGCCATGTCTGAACTGGGGTGGCAGAGTGGGCTAAAGAACGGTGATGGATTAAGCCCAGATCTGTTGACTGGGTGTGAGTGTTTGATTGGTTCAGATGCTCCGTCCATCACCACCCCCTTGTGTACCGCTTTGTTCGCCATTAGTTGGCAGGGTACGCTCAGACGTGAGTCCCTTGCTCACTTTGCCACTGGATTCAAGCAAGCTGGGCTGAAGACGGCTGTGATGCCAGAAACCGGTCCTCTGAAGCTTGTTTCCGGTCCAGGGAAGGCATAGCTTGGCAGTTCGGGCTGGACTGTTCCTATGAGGCACAGGGTCAGACTGATTTGCATATGGCCATGTCAAAACTGGGGTGGCAGAGTGGGTTAAAGAACGGTGATGGATTAAACCCAGGTCTGTTGACTCGGTGTGAGTGTTTGAGTGGTTTAGATGCTCCATCCATCACCACCCCCGTTTGTACCGCTTTGTTCGCTATAAGTTGGCAGGTATGCTCAGACGTGATTCACTTGCTCACTTTGCCACTGGATTCAAGCAAGCCGGGGTGAAGATGGCTGTAATGCCAGAAACCGGTCCTCGGAAGCTTGTTTCCGGTCCAGGGAAGGTATGGCTTGGCAGTTCGGGCTGGACTGTTCCCATGAGGCACAGGGTCAGACTGATTTGCATATGGCCATGTCTGAACTGTAGTGGCAGAGGGGTTAAAGAACGGTGATGGATTAAACCCAGATCTGTTGACTGGGTGTGAGTGTTTGATTGGTTGAGATGCTCCGTCCATCACCACCCCCTTTTGTACCGCTCTGACCCTCCCTTCTCCTTGGTGCTGGTTGGTCACCCCAAAACCTGCCAAGTCCAGAGCCCCTCGCTGGTCCACCTCCTGGAAAAGAAACGGCAGGTCCGGTGTGCTGGGTCTCTCAAACTGCGCTGCGCCAAACACTGCGCCATCCTCACGCAAAACCTCCCCACGCACACCCTCCCCCTCCACCCCCTCTCCCGACCTCCCCCGTTATTCCCAATCTCCTCCTCCCCACTCCACGACAAACCTCCTTCGCCCGCCCCCCCGTCCTCCACCAACTCCTCCCTAGTCCGTCCCCCCACCCGGAAGGCCCCGCTTCCTCCTCCGCCCATCCTCCCATACCTCCCCAAAACCTGGTGCCCCCCCCTCCCACCTCCATGCCACCCCTCCCACCTTCACCTCTGCCTCACTCTCGCCGGAGTCCAACAACAATGGGGACATATAACCCTCCCCCAACTGTGTCTCCTCTACCTGCACTATCCCGTCCTGCACCCCCTCCTCAATCTGCCCCTCCCCAGGCTCCCCTACCTGCTCCCCCAGCCCACCCATCCACCTGTGCCCCCCCAATTCGCCCCCTGCACCACCTTCCCCACACCCGACCCCCCCGCCGCCCTCTGGCCCCCACTGCCACCTTCGCTCTGCCGGGAGGGGCTCTCCCTCCTCCACCTCCTTCCGCCTGGTCCATCTTCTCCTGTAACCCCCCCTCTATCTCCCCCATCCCCGCCCCCCCCTGGGGAACCCAACTCATCACCCCCTGCCGGCCCTCCACTGCCTGGGCGGCCGGCCTGAAGGGACACGCTCGCGTGCATGGAGACCTCAGGCGCCCCCTCGCCCCTCCCACCTGACATCCCGCTCGGGCCCCCGATCACATCAGAGGAGGCCCGAGCCGTGCGCAGCTGTGTCCCATGACCCGCCCGGCTCCCGGCTCCCTCCCTCTGCCCCGCCTTTCGGAGCCGGGCGGGCCTCATTCTGCCGCAAATCTGAGTGCGGCTGGGAGCCCCCGGCAGCGCTCCCAGCCCGCTCCACTACTGACTGCACCGTCTGATCCCCGCACCCCCCGGCCACAAGAGCCCGGTGAGTCACCGGCGGGGGGCCATCGACAGCGCCCTCCCGCAGGCCACCCCGGCCGCCCGCACTTGATTTTTGCCGTGACAGCAGGGCCGCGCCCCCCCTCAACGCAGGGCCCTGCCCCCTTACCTGGCTGCGCGCAGCCTTACGAGGCGGCGAGCAGGCCAACACTGCCGCCGCGACCCCCGCGGACGCGCGCCTCACCGGGTGCGCCTGGGGTCCCACCAGGAGGTCCATCCGTCCCGTCTCGCTCAGCAGGCGGATGGCCTCCAGCACACGAAAATCCTCCTGGGCCATAACAGAAACCTCGCACTGCACCACAACAAGCCACGACCAAAACAGACACCTGTCCTGCGCTCCCAGCCACCAGGGATAAAGGCGAAGCTTCGGTGCAATTAGGGCCAGGGGCGCTTTGCTCACCTCAGTGCTGGGAGGATCAGGCTCGAGGGTTGTTAGAGGGGAGTACTCAGAGCGGAATATGTAAACGGAGCTCCCCTCGCTCCTCGCTGCTCGATTTGCACTGCTTCAGGGTTTCCAGGGTTTCTCAAAATGTAGGTAAACTGTAACCCATTGGCTGGGTGGTTGCACTATACTGCTTACATGCCGGGGAGTACAGTTTGTAAAAGTAAACATGAAAGCACTGGAGCAATCAATTTAGGGCACTAGCACTCGGGCAAGGAACTATAAGTGGGAAGCATAACCAGAAGATTATCACATTGCATCTGCACTTTAACTCAGGGTTTATGTAACATACATAGGAAGAACAGTAATTACAATGAGCTGAAGAACTGAAGGTCAATTAATAGAAATTAGTGTGAAAAGATTAAACAAAAGAGCAAAGACAGCGCACTTAAAATTCCAGGACAACGTGAAGGAAGACACTTGAATTAAAATGTACCTCAGCACAATAGCACTTTAAACATTAGCTCTTGCACATTAAATAATGGGATCGCACAAAAATCTGAGGAAAATGATCACGCTCTGAGTAGCGAGTTTTTAAAGACCAACTATTCTTGCCGAGGCCACTCAAAAACTGCATTAATGTAATTTTTATATTCATTTTAATTTGGAGTCATAAGTCTGTTTTAAAAGATTTGTCAGAAACTCAAGCTTAAATCAAATTTTATGAAATGTAAAAAGTGAATGATTGTGTAATGTTTTTTTTTTACTAAGTATATAAATAAATAAATACAAATACGTACCTAACACTGATCTGACCACCCACAACCAAAATTCTGGATAAGGTCTGAAAACACGTTAGTAGGATAGAGGGCAGCTCTACGGCTTATATAAAAAAAGATCTTTCTAGTAAATACTGCTATAGTAATCACCCTTACTCCCCTAATCACCAGAGGACTTATCCAACAGAGGTTGCCTTTTGATACCTCATCAGATCGCGGTTAATAGATTGATGGGATCACACCCCTGGGGTAAGGGTCTCCATAACCATTGAGAATGGAGCGTATGTAACTTGCTGATTTCACAATCAACAAAGTTCTTTCAAAAACAGGTAGCCACAAGGACAATGAAAGGCACCAGTGCTGACTTGTAATCAACTCCTACGACCCAAAGGAACAAGCATTGGCATAGCCAATAGGTCTCGCCTTTGGGACCTTATAAGTGTTTAGTTATCCAGCACAATATCCTTTGTGCAACAACATCAACTGTTGCATGGCTAAACACTTATAATGTTCCAAAGGCAATACCTATTGGCTATGCCAATGCTTGTTTGACAGGCTTCTCACCCTCCCTTTCAGATGTTTGAAACTAATTACATCCCTCCACTTCACAGCATTGGGAGGAGCCTCAGTGATCGGTGATGTTCTACAGATTCTTGCGCAGAGCGTAATAAGAATTTTAGCTATGAGGGGGTTTGTTAACTTTGTCTCCTCCATCACAACCTCGTCTGTAAGGACTTGGAGCACCCTGTCTGACAGTACGTTTCCTATTAATGGCTGAAGCCACGTCGTTCAATCATGGTGGTATCTGATTGTGGATGGCACGTGTAGTTGTAGTTGCATAAGGGTGCTCTATTGGTCCATAAAGGCTGCCTTCTGATATGTGTGTCCATGGAGACCTTGGAGTGCCAGGAAGGTACATTAGCAGGCTTAAGCACACTGGATAGCATCGTGGCTAACTTATTATTTGGCGTGGGGCTCCTCCTAATTATATATTTGTTATTTTTATATGAGATATCACGCTGCGCATGCGCAGTATTTCCGGGTGCATTATTGAGTGGGGTAATACCACTGCCGGGAATACCTCACCCGATTCTGTGTCCGATCTTTTTGCATCCAAATCTACGGAATGTGGCACCCCTGAACCAGAAAATATTTATAGTATTTGACCTATGGTATCAGGGTCCCAAAGTATGAGTTTCACTGGAGGTGTTGTTATCCCATTAGGTAATCCAGGAACGTGTAACCTAGGCTACAGGGGTGTTTACCCCACCAAGTCATCCAACACCTCGTTATCTGGACCAAAGAGGTGATTGGCTGCTAAGACAGATGAGGCATGGCATTTTCAGTGCTTCATGACAGTGCTCAGCAATTTACAGAGGCCGCCTGCGGTGGCATCATTACGTGTCTTTGATGTACAGTACAGCCAGTATGATAAATGGCACACAAGCAGCACACAAATATTTGAGGAAATGACTTGACTATGGTAGGTTTTCAGTAATAGGTAATTAGGACGTGCATCATGCCAAAGTGCTTGCAGCTGGCGGCAGAGGTGATGTTACTATGATAAAACATTCCACCGTAGCTGCGGAAACAGACTAAGCATGGGCGGAAAATCCGCTCCGCTCGCGAATTTTGCGGATTTTCGGTAAATTCGCGATCCGCTAGATTCACGAATTTCCCGCAAAATCCGCAAATTCGCACGCGGCAGATTTTTTTTCTAGGTGATACAATTTTGCGGCGTGCGGCGTTCACTTACCGTCATTCAGCGTTTGCCAAGTTGTTTTTCTCGATATTTTTGCGAGTGCTGCGCCATTTTGGATCTTGCTGCGGGATCCCGCTGGAGTTTGGCGACGCATCGCGAGAGTTCGCAATTGCGAACATGTAGGTGCGGCGGGCAGCAACAATCTTGCGCTCGCGAAATTACAAAATTTGCAATTCTGCACAAGAAATCCACTAGCAAGCAGCATAGACCTTCTGAAAATGATGATTTTTATCAGAATAACTCCTCAGGTTGACATTTGCCTACACTTTTTGGGATTTGAGGCCTTTTGATTCTCTTTGGATCACTTTTGGATTAGAAATCAACTTTCACAAGTAAGTTTGTTTGGGGCATGACAGTTGCTGTTCTGCAGAAAGCACTCAGCAGGTGCAAAAGTTCACTCATCATTAGTAACAATTCCCTGTAGTACTTCCTGAGGGCCCCCTCCAGAGTTCAGTTGCCTATATTTGTTTGGGGCATTACAGTTGCTGCTCTGCAGAAAAACGAATTTTCAAAAATGAAAGCACTCAGCAGGTGCAAAAGTTCAAACTCATCATTAGTAATAGTAACCATTCCCTGTAGTGCTTCCTGACTGGGGCCCCTCCAGAGTTCAGTTGCTAGTTGCAACAATTGTATGACCCTGCTCTGACCCTCACAGCAGGCTCATAGAATAGCTACAAGTAGGCCACAAAGGTCCTGGAAAAAAAAGTTGCACTGCAACAGAAAGCAAATTACAGATAAGGAAGCAGGTGCCAGACTAGAATTTTAAAACAGTGACACATTAGTAAACCAACCCCAAATTAATTCATGTCAGTTGAAGCAGGGCAGGTGTGCTTGCTTTCCCCCCCATAATCTACAGTGATGATGAACCAGAGGGTGGCATTGGGATACCAGAGGGTGGCATGGGTGAAACAGAGGGTGGCAGTGGTTAAACAGAGGGTGCTGGGAACCTGTGATGATGAACCAGACGTAGAAACAACATAGTCGCGACCGTTGCGAGCCGACAAGTAAGTTCGCAATTGCGAACAGGTACCAAACCCTCGCGAACTGGAAGAAACCCCTGCGAACACACAAAAAAAATCTGCAAATTCACGAGAATTCGCGGATTTTGCGGATTGCGAGTTCGCAAATACGCAAATTCGCGAACGCCAGATTCGCAAAATTCGCCCATGCTTAAAACAGACCCGCTCTCTCCCGGGAGAAAAAGGGACCCTGTCACTTGGCTCCTGATCCTGTCCTTATCACTTAATCAAAAGCTCTGTGCTCCTTCCGAAACAATAGATTGCCATGTCCTTCATCAGCCAAAACCGTGAGCACGAAGAAACAGAGCGAACACCAATATTAACCCTTAATAAAAAAAAAACAAGTATAGACATAGCCAATAGGTCTCGCCTTTGGGACCTGTTACGTGTTTAGCTACACAGCACATACATACACAGGAGGAAGAATACTGAACAAAAACCAAGCAAAAACATACTTAGACATCGCTACTCGTAAAGACCAACAGACATGCTGACTAGAACACTAACTTACCACCTAATATGCAGGGACTTTGTTCACTTGTATCTCGCAGCAGCCATAAAACTAACAAACAGCACTGCTAGTGAGCTCCAGAGGCTTCAATTATAGCAGTGAGTCACACAGTTCATTTCTGGACACTACAAACACATGCGCAGATGCATCTGAAGTACCTGCAGCAATGTGATGCTGAAGACACAGCAGCCTGTCCTGCGGTGCAGCCAAGGAGCAAGCCATGGGCTGAGCCAAGCTAAGGGCCGTCTCGTGGGTTACTAGCGGGAAGGGGTCACCTTAGAAGCCACAAGCACTGGCATTTTAATGAGTGGAGTCGGAGAGCAGTTCGGCAGGCCAACACATACACCTGAGTGCCCGGGCCATCACTGGAAGTAGGGTTGAGTCAGGGTGGGGATGCAGACAATGACAACCGGACGCTTTGATCCCCCCTACAATGCCCTGTGGCCTTTCAAAGACGCTGTGTTATTACCAGATTAAACAGCAATGACTGGGAAGAGCCACCGTAAACAGGATTAGATTTATATTTCTGCACAATTTCGCACAACCTTGAATGTGGCCCGAAAATAAATCAACTGTGTAATTACAAACAGATGGTTTCAAAGCTCGCTCCCGCTAGGGAATCGCCAAACGTGCATGCGTTGCCATTAAAAGCAATGCAACTCGTGCACGTTTTTGGGGCCAAAACTGAATCGATTACTGAAGGTCTCCTATGCATCAAATGCACGCTGCGTAGGCGAGACCTAAAAATGAACATTACCGAACATGCATCAATGAAAGGAGGAAAAAACCATGGATCCTCTGCCAGGGCCCTCAAAGAGGAAGGGGAAAGTACATGAGTGCACCGTTCCAATGCACAGTCAAGCTCTTCTATGGTGATGTCATCCATAAACTAAAAACAGCTAACTTTTTTGAACTGGTCAGAAGGAACACAGCCACCAAAGGAGCACAGAGGACTCCCAGGATACCCATAACTAGAACTCCAGTGTTGTGACAAAAGTTATGTATATTTATTTGGTTATGTATGATCCGCCTACTATGGGTAGTCCCACACTTGCCGTGACTGCCGGTCATTTTAGGAGGGATGGGACACACATATGCACTCACACCCATGCATTCACACATGTGCACACACAAACATATCCATTCAAAACACTCATTACCAAATATTCAAACATACACGCACGCACATACCTAACATTATGTTTTTTTAAATCACACTTTTCTGCAGCTGTGCCTCAGAGGTCCCATGAGGGCTGGGACTGCTGCCTTCCCTCATTGGTTGATCTTAGGTCAGCCAATGAGGGATGGTAGCAGTCCCAGCCCTCCAGGGACTTCCGAGGCTTATGACTTCTGCCTTCCCTCATTGACTGACCTAAGGTCAACCAACGAGGGAAGGCAGAAGTCCCAACCTCGTCACAGAGTGTAATGGGGTCTTTGAAACTTCTGACCCCACCCCGCTCTATGACGAAGTGTCACTCATTGACAATCAACCCAGGGTGCTTCAGGGCTTAAAACAGAAGTGCCCAGGTCCGATGCAATGAGAGGCGCTACCCCTGGTCACTGAGGGGGGAAGGCCTCAAGGACCTTTGCTGAGCTGAAGAGGTCACGCCCACAGAAGCTACGACATCCTAAGCCCAGCAGAGTTCAGCTCAGGCAGCCAGGAGCCTGCACATTTAGTGAATGTCAAGCTCCTGGCTTCCTGGCCTGATAATGAAGAGTGTCTTTCAAGCCAACCTTTGCTGAGCCTGACAGATACTGTTTTTGAGGGGCAAAAGGTGAGGGGCATAGCCCCACAGCCCCAATGTACCAGCCATGGCTGCACACTTGAGTACTACAGAGGAACTGCTAAGTCAAAAGAGATTCATCAAAGGGGAACTACAGCGTCTGTGTAGGGACCATTTGTACATTACCTACAATTACACCAAACAGAACACCAGCATCTCACATGCACTTCACAGCACTCTTTTTCATAACACATGGTACCAGCACGTGACCACAGTTGGCTCGGAAGCATCAGCCAGGTCCTGTTATGCCTGCTGATTGATCCTGTAGGCACAGATAGGCGTTACTTGTCCTAAGAAGTAGCCATTAAGAAAGCAAAATGCCTTATTCACCTCTACCTATGCACAAGAAGAGCCAAGATCCAACACAAGCTAGAACCACACTGGGTAGTTGTGAACATAACCCGATATGACACCAACCCAACAGCGCTTTATAGTCTCACAGAAACCACTGATATCCAATCTGATCTGGACAGGATGTGTAGGAAGGGTACCATAGGTGAAGATATCCCATGACCCCGCGTTTCCAGGAAAATAGATTTTTGGAGGTGGAAAACCCCTAACTCAGTGCACAAACGTCTGCACCAGCATCCATCAGTGGACCGAGAATGGCTCTTAGTGTAACCGGTGCAGTTCTCTTAAACAAGAAATGGTCTCCCGACATGGAATTCCTATGTAGGGCAACCACCTCGGGATAAAAAGGGGAATGTGTTGCATGGGGAAGTGTTGAATGAAAGTATGACTACCCCATGTCAGGAAATCTGGGACACCGAGGTGGGTGGATACACTTGGTTAGAAGGGAAAGGACAACCCTGATTGTATGGATACATACATTGTATTCTTTATGTTTCCGAGGAAAAGGAATGCTTCCGATGGGCATGAATGATAATTACGAGTGATATTATATATTCTGGATATACAATGGGGACCCTCCACAATGATGGATCACTACTGCTAATGCTGTGAGCATGCCTACACTCAGCATGTTCCTGGTTGGAGGGGACTGTGTTCTTTGGTCACAATGCACACCTGACCCTGGTTATTCCTGGAGAAGTGCTATCAGACTTGTACCAGCACCTGTTATGAAAATAAACAGCCTTGCTGCACCAATCTTGTACAAGGAGCGCGGTGGACTATTTTGGATGGGCACAGTTCAAAGACATTCCAGAAGAATTTAGACTGTTCACAGAAGCACAGCTGGGTGCAGGAGAGTCGATACCCTTCTTCACCCTGCAGACAAAAGCTATTGCCCACTGGTTACAAATCACCTGGTGGGAAATGCTCAAAATGATGAACAGCACTGAGCTTGGCCTCAATTCTATCAAGGAAGAAAAGAGAGCAATCCGCCTCATGGTAATGCAGCACCGGTATGTACTGGACTTAATGACCGCAATGGAAGGAGGGGTGTGTGCCAAGATTGCAGCAGCCTGCTGAAGGTTTATCCCAGGGAATGACATGGACAATGGGACACTGACGCTTGCCAATCAAGCATTGCACAAAATACAAGAGAGATTCATGAAGAGGGACCTGCCCCTGAGAGGGAGTAGTTTTCAAATTGGATCTCCTGGCTCCCACAATGGATATCCAGTTTATGTAAATCACTGTTGCCAGTTATCATTATGTTGTTATTAGTATGCAGGGTTATATAATTGGGTATCATGTGTTGTAAAAAGGCAGTCCTTAAACTGGGAAGAATGCAGGTAATTAGGTACTTAATGTTTTAAAGAAGGTTGTGGCTGATGCCCCTCAGATCCATGGCGACCCTATCCCAGTGTTATTATATGCTGATGACGCTGTTTTACTATCAAGAACGCCGATAGGATTACAGCGCCTAATGGATAGTTTTTCAGCCTTTATTAAAGAAAGGAAACTGGTGATTAACAAAGGGAAAACTGTAACAATGACCTGCGGAAAAAAAAGGAAGTGTCCAAATGCCTTTTTTATTGATAAGGAAAAAGTCCAACATGTGGACAAATTTTGCTATCTGGGAATTACCTTTGCAAATGACAGGAAATGGTCCAGTGAATTCACCAATATCCGGAATAAAATGGCCAAGAATGCCTATGGTGTTTTTAGATTTGCCTCGAAAGTGGGGGAGAGGCGCACCTTAGACATGCTTAAAATTTATCAGGCAAGGTGTGTGTCTATTGCATTATATGGTGCAGGCATATGGGGCTATAGCCGGCATGATAGCTTGCAAATTGAAGAAAATTATTTTTTAAAACAGCTTCTATGCCTACCTGTCTCAACCTCTAATGAATTGATCCATCAAGAGCTTAATATCCACTTTTTAGGTGATTTGTTATCTTTTAGGCCTTTGATGGTCTGGCGCTCCATCTGGCTTAAGGAAGAGAAGGCCTTTAACAGATTGGTTATCGAGGATTGCCTTTTAATGGACAAATTTTTGGCGATCCCATGGATCAAATATGTTATTGTCTGTTTTTCGGAAATCTATGGTGTTAATATTGTTAACGACCCATCTGCAGTATCCAATATTACTAAGTCTGAAATGAAAAATACCTTTCTTGGATTTGCAGATAGAAAGCGTAAATTAGTCTCTGGATCATTATCTACTGTACTGTTTTATAATTCATTTGTTACAGGAGAAGTGTTCCCATTATATCTCCAGATGGTATCTAGACAGTCACACAAGTTTGTACTTACAAGGTTGCGGTTCGGGATGGCACATTATTTAGTGGCCCATCCCCAGATCAAGAAACATCCGACAGGACCATGTATGTGTGACTCTATATCTACCCAAAGCACTCAGCACTTTCTTTTGTTCTGTGAACTGTACAGGGAACAGCGTACTATGTTTTTGAAACCTATGCTTAACAAATATGGTGTACGTACAGTTAAGGAAGCCATGGGCCTAATTTTAAATTTACAATCAGCAGATATTTGTTTTTATACTGCAACGTTTTTAAACAAATGCATTTATTCCAGGAAAAATATGACTTTTTAATGTACCATATTTATGGATTTTTTTAAAACTTCTGCATTTTTATCTTTTTTTAATCATGACGTATTTACTGTTTTATCTGTGCTTTCATGGTCATTCATTTGTACCGAATAAAAGCTTCATGAACTGAACTGAAGGTACTTAATGGTTGTCAAAAGTGAGCACAAGGAACAACAGGCCCCACTTAAAGTAACTGTCAAATAGCATGATTTAGATAGTGTATTTGAAAAATGAAGTGAAGGGGGCATGTTATTATGGAAATCAATGCAATCATTGATAAAAATTAAATCTTGTCTTTAATAATATAATATCCATCTATATAGGAAGACCAGAGTCCTACCATCAACCTGACTCATTGCTTAAGATCTCTAGAAAAGACCTGAACAGTTGTGCTGGTATCATGTCGAATCCCTGAGACTAGGCATGGAAATGAATAAAAAGCTTGTAATACAGCACCAACTCACCCTAGTCACATATAGTATTCAGCCCTACTTAATATGGTGCTTGGAGGCTTTTGATGGCTATCTGTTGACAAGATTCAGGTTCGATATATTCTTTCGTCTAATTTCATTCCCTAAAGTAAAAAGAATATCCAGTTCTGAACTCCATATGAATGAAGAATATAGATTTATAGAGCGCATGGCTACCAAAGGCCTCCCAGCGCTAGAGACAGTCAACAAACAATCAAAACCTATACTTGAAAATATTCAGTCAAGCAGGCCCTGAGACCTAGGTCCAGGATTACGGATTGATAGGTCACAGGTGGAAGGTTGTGTAGCTTGCAGCCAAATACTCGGGCAGGGAACTCTTGATCAATCCCACAGACAGGCGCATGGACATAGCAATGTCCAGAGGATATTTCCCCAATGAAGCACACATGGCCAAGGGGGTACCCGTGATCCTAAAAACACGAGCAAAAGTCAAATGCCACATGAGTTAGGAACACATATCCAAACAGGACCTAGCACATGTACTGATCACGCGTTCCCCATGCCAACCATCCTGACACGTTATCCACTCGCCACATAGGGCCTACGCGAGGTCAAAACACACCTGTAGTAACCATTAGACCATTTATTTATGGCTCCAAAGGTAGCAACCAACGTTCCTCACCATATATGGCACGCCGGAAACTTTTATAACCTGTCGTGTTTTGTATAAAAGGACATTTACTGATTGTAAATTGAGACCGTCCTCAGACCTCATGACTGTAACTGTTGTCTTGGGCATAATGTTTAATGAAACAAACTGTTCCTGTTTTGCCAAACACCTCCTGTCTTCTGTTGTTTTTTTAAAGAATTTCTAACTCAAGCAACATATTGCTAACCAAAATTTCCCAAAATTATTGCACCACTTCAGGTATTTATGTGCCATTATCAATAAATATTTGCCACAATCGCAACACTCATGTGAAATGCATCTTTGGACGTGTGGACGTATTCTGCTATCAAATAAAGCGCCCAATTTCACATAATTACCCAAAAACAAATTACTTGAATTTTGCTAACCCCTAGCCCTATTCACTGAGTGGTTATTTTGAGCATGTGCCTCTGAAGGTGGGGTCCTTTGGCTCTCATTTTTGGGGATCAGGACTTGTTTTTCGTCATCAGCCTTCGATCCAGAAAATAAGAGAGAAAGGCAGAAAGGGGAGAAAGAAAGAGAAAGACAGAAAAGCGGTGACAGAGGAACAAAGTGATGAAAAAGAACCTACAAGAATGAGATAAAGTGCTAGGGACATACGTGATCGATAAAAGAATCACGAGTTGGAATTAAGACCAGACAGCCTTGGTGTTTGGCACTTGCAACATTAAGTGCGCTTATAAGGTACTCCTAAGCAAAACTTTGGGCCCAGCATTTATTTTTTTCCAACTTAAGCAATGTCTACATTAAACTAAATTTACCCAAAACCAAATGTACCTTAAATGTTATCAGCATCATGAAAGCTCACATCAAGGATTGGCTTGCTGACATAAAGATAGCTTGATCCAAGCTGCGGCTCTCAAGAGACCCAAAATCACTTAGATTCACCATTTACAGGGGCATATTCTTCAAAACCCATCACTTAGAAAACCTAGACACTATGATATTTGCTCTCACTTGCATACAAAATAAATGTTACTTCCCCGAACTGGCTTAAAAAACAACCATTCACAAGAAAGCCAGAGGATTTTTCACCACCCCTTTTCCCACTGTACCAAATTCATGAGGGTCCTACACTCGTGGCTAGCCTTTGAGCCCTCA
Source organism: Lissotriton vulgaris (assembly GCF_964263255.1). Lineage (NCBI taxonomy): Eukaryota > Metazoa > Chordata > Amphibia > Caudata > Salamandridae > Lissotriton > Lissotriton vulgaris. Next base: position 1,670,599,331 of record NC_141685.1, on the reverse strand, counting down.
GAGCTTGTAAAAAAGAAATGGGACTCACCCATTTTTTTCAGTTAAAAAAAAGTAGTGCACACTATTTTTTTCCCAAGAGCGGTCGGGGAAGCAACACAGAGGGCACAGATGGGGGTAAGCAACTTGGACGGTAGGGGAAAGCAACATGGAGAGTGCGGGACAGAAGCATCAGAGAAGGTGCAGGTGGAGGAAGCCACACAGATGGGGAACCAACACAGAGGATTGTGGAAGCAACATGGAGGTCAAAGGAAAAGTACACGACATGGGCATGAGAGCAACATGGAGTGCGGGGAGAAGAGGAGAGAAGTACAGGGGCGAGGAAAAGCAATTTGGAGTAGGTAGAAATACACAGACAAGAAAACAATGTGGGTGTACAAGCACACAGGGGCAAGCACAACACAGAGGGAGGTAGGACAGAAGCACACAGGTGGGAGAGAGCAACAGGAAGTGAGGTGGAGGTAGAAGAGAAGTACATCAGGAGAGAGAACTAGAAAACACAGACACTCTTATGGAGAGCTTAACCAAAAATAAAGTAGTGCCTGAAAAGTAAGAGTGGATAGACACAAGTAATGAGGTGATGTTCCAGGTAAGGGGCAAACACAAGACAGAGGAAAGTCCATTCAGGTCATTCAAATAAGTGATGCAGACCTTGTTTATATTTAACTTCATGTTACATGGAATACGTGTCATGCTACCCAATGCTGTCTTCTTTTAGTTTTTCATGCAACAAAGTCACCTAGGTGTCGGGGTGTGTTCAGAGTGAGGATAGATGTTCGTGATGGGTCAAAGTTGAGAGCTTTGAGGTTGAGGCAGAAATCAGTGTACATATGTTACAATGTCTATCACTGGGTCCGAAAGGTCTTCAGACTATGTGCTCACCCTATCCATGGTCTCTCTCAGGAGTGCATAGAGCAAAGATCACATGTATGTTAATTTTAACAAATCCTATAGCAGAGTGGGTGATGGAGGTATAGGGTTGGCAAATTGTTTACAGCGCCAAATGAAAGAAAATGCATACATTACTTACTGGTAATTCCATACTCTAAGTCCAGTTGTCCTTGTTAATTTCATTACAAAATGAGGCATCTATGCATCCACAGACATATTTCAGAAACTCAATCTCCCTTAAACAGTACTTTCAGCATACTTCTGGGCTTGTGAATCCTGTTTTTAGAGGTTTAGGTGCCTAATTTTTTAACAAGAGGAATAAGGAAGTGAATGCATGATTTACCAATGCTGAAAAGATGTGTGCGAGGGAGAGAGAGGATGCTGAAGTGAGACTAAAGGAAGTACATGTAGAAGGACAACAAAGCAATGAAGAGGAAGGAGATGAAGTATGACGCATGCAAAAGGAGGAGTTTCAAAAAGAGAAGTGGGCAGACAAAAGGGTGGAAATGGCTAATGTAGAGGAAAAGTGGTTTGAATAAGAAAATAATGATCAAGATACTTCAAGAGACACTCAGAATAACACACCCAATCCAATTCTTCAGACCTTCATGAATAATACACAATCTACGCAAGCTCAATATGATGATGGATGGAGCGCTGAAACTTACCCATGGTGAAGGAAACAAGATCATATGTCAGAGACACTATGGATTTAATATCAAAAGTAGAAGGATTACCTTATAAGACCGAAAAACAACTGTTGGTATCTTTTGATATTGAATCTTTGTATACTGTCATACTTCAAGATGAGGCGGTGGCAGTTCTAAGATATACATTAGATCGTAGAGAACGCCCACATCAAGTTCCCACGGAATTTATCACTGCTCTAGCCACCCTGTGTCTAAAAAACAACTTTTTTAAACTTAAAGACTCACTGTATTTACAAACATCAGGTGTGGCGTTGGGTTGTAGTTCCTCCCCTGAGATTGCCAATCTAGTAATGGTGGAATTTGAGACCAAATGGATATATAGCGACACCAACCCCTTTAACAATCAGGTGGTTTTCTGGTGTCGCTATATAGACGGTGAAAGAAATGAGAGGGACCCCTTTACGAAGACAAGGCAAATAAGGTACTTCAAACCAACAACAACAAATTTTTCCCTTGACACACTAATATGCATTAATGTATTTATCAAACTGAACAGAGATAATAACTTTTTTTTATACAGAAGGACACTTTATTCACGATATTAGAGCTCATTATACAAAAAACTAAATCTTAAAAATACATTTGCAAAATTGATAAAAATAACAGTAAAAACAAAACTTTCAGCACAAAATACAAGGCCTACACATGATATATAGTTCATACAATTTCTTAATACCCCAAACATTCAATTATGACCAGCATTAAACAGACAACACAACATGTAAGACCTGATTAATTGTCGAATACAATTGCACATCTAATTTCAAAAATCTAGATACGTCTGTTAGCACATTGTTTGCATCAGTGTTTAACAATGAACGTATCCGTTATTTGATTGTGCCTTTAAACAAAGCATCAACGCGTTTCGATGGTTTTTCATGCAAATATTTCCATCTTTATTAAGACCATAAGTTTTTCGTTGTCTTAATACATGTGGAGATTGTTGTATATCTTCTCCCTTGACAGTATTCAGTTCACTCCTATGTATATTGCTTTTATTTTGCGTATTGGAAAACGGGCCTCACGTCTGGTTGGTATTGTAAATTTCCTCCCAGGCTGTCCCCGTGTTCTGCCGGTCTTCGATTCACTCCTATATCTCTTGGTTGTGTGTTGTATAGTTAAAAACAGGACTCAGGCTTGAAATGGTGTTTAAAAAAACTTTTTTTCTTTCTCTCTCTCTCCGGGCTGTTTTCTCAAAATCCTTCCGACCCGGAGAGCACATTAGAAGGAACTAGCACGCTCTATTGAAGCTGCGTGACACATGAGTGCAACCAGTAAGGAACGATCAGGCCAAACAACCACGATTCAAAAATTGAGAAAGAACCGTGGAAAGCCGCAGATCATTTGAGAAAACAGCCCGGGAAAACACCCCATGGTCTGATTATCTACATCACCACTTCCCAACTTTTCCAAGCGACTGCAACCATCACCATCTATAATAATGGAACCATCCTCATGCAATCTACAGATCATAATCTAAGCCTCTTAGACAACATCTTCGCAATCATCAAAGAGCAAATGTCTAAACCCCATACGGGCACTCAGGCCACCCCTACCGCTAATACTCATCATCCCACATGCCCAATCCTTACCGACAACAACGCCACGCCACTCCGACCATTACCTGCCAACACACGTCTTTACACCACTCCGAACACCCAACCCAACACAGACGAAGCCACTTACGCTCCCCCAGCAAACACCAACCACCACTTAACCACCACTAAAACAGATGCCCCTCGGGATAACCCCCTCTTGTCCCTCTCGTCCCTCACTAACACTCATGCCTCTGCAGCCTTCCCAAACACTGTCACACATAGCAACCACCCACCCACGCAAGACACCCACCCTTACTTCAGCGGTTATATCATGGTAAAACACCTCACCTAGATGATACAGAGGACGCATGGCCCGCTGCTGCCACCCGGCCCCTGAGCATACTTCCTAAACCCACATCCCAATCATCCACTCCCACAACCTACTCATCGTCAGCCACAACCCCTCCCACTCCAGCACCCCATCTATTATCCCCCACACTCCAAACAGCCACTCCCACATACCACCCACCGTCATCCACAACTCTACCTGCACCATCAGTCCCACCAACCTCCCCCATAACCCACCTAACACACACTCTCATACCGACAACAACCCTACCTGCCCCACACGCAGTGGGCCCTGACCACACATCAAGCCAGGCTACAGCGCACACATCGAGACCCTCAAGACAGATACATTCTCCATCCGTAATCACCCCCACACCCGACCCAACACACACACCCTCATCAGCAGCACCCCTCTCACCCACACTCACACATACTACAAACTCCACACACACACACACCATAACCTTTACTCCAGACCTGACCCCCCTGCATGCATCTAATTCTACACCCACTAGACAGCCACATAGTATACCCCCACCTGCACAAAACCCGACACTTGATGAGATCGTATTATCATTGAACCAAATCAAAGAAGAACTCCAAGCACTCAACAATCGCTTAGCGAAACAACCATGGGGCATTAGAGCAACTAGATCCTCCAAAATGAGCTGGCCTAAAAATCAAACTACCACTAACATGAATCCTTATGGCCCTCACTGGGCCTCAGTCCCCTCCTACAATAATTCATCTCGACCAATTAGAAGCACCAATCTCCTCTCAGAGAGCGACTTACGCTCCCTGGTGAGCTCATACGACCCGCCCCCTCGAAGCTTACTACTCCCGCTTTATCGGGGATACCTACTATCCCCCCAACCCCCATAGGACCACTAAACCAAACACTAGAGTCATCACAAACAACAACCTTAGAAGAATCACTATTACTCAGGAACCCTCCCCAACCATCAGCACGCCCAAACTCAAATGTATGCTCCTAAACTGCAGATCGGCCGCTAGACATGCCGCGGACATAGCTGACATCATCCTCACACATGAGTCAGACCTGATAATACTAACGGAAACCTGGCTAAAGGATTCCTCTACACCAATCATTGATATTTTAGTTCCACCTAATTACAACATCATCAGGCTAGACAGAGCTCAAGATGATAAGTCGGGGGGAGGCATAGCATGCATACATCGTATTAACATCTCTGTAAACAGAGCCATCTCCCCAGTATTCCAGTCATGCGAATACATGTGCCTTAACATCACTAGCAAGGGCAACCCTGTCTGCTTTCTGCACATCATCTATCACCCACCAGGGGAGAACCTCGCCTTCACCGAAAACTTCATGGACTTAGTATCATCATACGCGGGGCGACAAAATACCCAAATATTCCTCGGAGACTTCAATCTCCATTGGGCCGATCCTAAAGACACAGCAGTGAACAGTCTTAAGAATTTCCTTGCTGACCTAGACTTAATGCAATTCTGCGACACCCCAACACACGACAAAGGATCGATTCTGGACGTATTAATCTCGAAACCAGGCTCCATTCAGCTAGAGTCGATCCTACCATGCGATTGGTCAGACCATCACATCATCACCTTCATCATTAAGGAAACGGTGAAATTGAACTCAGCTCAATCCACAAGACCAAAAGTGTGGAAAAGAGACTTGAAAAAACTCAATCCCACCACCTTGCCTCCTTCCTATTCTAACCGTCTGTTACCTCCCGCAGGATCTTCCACAGTTCACGAGCTCACCGACCACTACCTCTAGACTATGACAGCAATAATAGACGAGGTTGCACCTCTGCAACTAAAAAGAGTTTCTTTGATAGATTCTAAACCTTGGTACAACAGTACACTCAACGACGATAGGCGCTCACTCAGAACCTCAGAACGGGCCTGGAGATCATTACCCTCCGCCAGCCACCTCAAGATTCTCAGGACAAAGAAAAACGCATATTTCCGGAAGATCAAGCGTGCCAAAGCCGACTTTTTCAGCCTTCAACTTGACCAGGCAAAAAATCGGCCCAAAAAACTCTTTGATCTGATTAAAACCCAATCTAAGGTGGCACCTCTGCACCTACAAACGCAGTCAAAGACCTTACCCCACTGCTTCTTCCTCTCTGGTCCAAGATCATAAACAGCTCACTTCAACAAGGATGCATCCCAGACTCGCTCAAAGTAGGCCAGGTTGCACCCATTCTAAAAAAGCCCACAGCAGACCCCAAGGACCTTACCAATTATCTCCCTATCTCCAATATCCCTACCTTAGCCAAGTTGTTGGAAACATGTGTGCATCTACAGCTAATGAAACATATTGATCAGTTTGACCTTCTCAACAAATACCAATCAGGTTTCCGTGCTGGCCATAGCACAGAATCAGCCATGACACACATCATTGACGATGCGCTGCAAATACTTGACCAAAACAGATCCTGCCTACTCATCCTACTTGACCTCTCCTCTGCCTTTGATACAGTCAAGCATGATAACCTGCTAGACCTCCTGAAACACAGAATGGGCCTATCTGGGGCAGTGCTAAGCTGGTTCATTTCATTTCTCCAAAATCGGACACAACAATTCAAAGTCAATAACACCCTGTCCAAGCCTGTCCCAGTATCCCTGGGTGTACCGCAAGGATCCTCACTATCCCCAACACTGTTTAATCTCTTCCTGGAACCCCTCACCAAAATTTTACAAACATCTAACGTGCAATATCAATATCACATGTATACGCAGATGACACACAACTATACCTCAAGATTCATTCCCTAGATGACATCAAACTACTAAATACACCTCTTAGGAATACTCAAACTTGGCTGGCAGAAAATCATCTGAAACTGAATGCCCTCCAACATACCAAAGTCTCTATCAAGTTCTTCTCTAAACTGTGCATCTATGCCAGGACCACCATCCACATAGCCTGGGCCCTGCTCACACATCACCCCCTCCTGATCGTACAGTTTTCGATAAAAGTTCTGAAAAATCCATAAAATATCTTTAGGCTCCGTGTACTCCTTATCTCCTTCCTGAATACAGGAGATTAGGTTCTTAGTCCTCTCTTGCCTTATCTGCAGAGCCAATGCCCTACCCGCCTATTCCCCTGTTTCATAGGGTCTTGCCTTAGAGGCCTGATACTCGCTAGCTTCCTTCTGTATGACTATTTGCTGGGGAACCGCTTTAATATTAGTTATTCTTTTTAAGCTCTCCTGTCCGTCCCGTCCTTGACCAATATCCTTAATATGCTGCTCTTCAGCCAACACTAGCCCGTCCATAAGCTTCTCAATCTCTCTCTTATCATCTCTCCTAAGCCTAGCTGAGCAGCTTATCGTTTCTCCCCTTAAAGAGGCTTTAAAGGCTTCCCACACACCGTTCCGGGACATGCTATATCGATTAGCATCATAAAACTCACCAGCCCATTTTCTGAGATGTTCTATGAATCTGGAATCTAATAATAATTTCCTCTCAAAAGACCAGCTGGTTTTTTTTCTCTCAACTTTAGGCACTTCACAGAACAGCACCAAGGGATTGTGGTCCGAAATTGACTTTGGGAGTTTCTTAATGCGGACTTTGTTCATCTCTGGGGAGGATATCAGGAAGTAGTCTAACTTAGACTATCTTAAATTAGGACTAGAAAAGTAGGTGTAACCTGGATCAAAGGGTTCCTTGACCCCCCACACATCCTTGAGCCCATGAGATTTCATAAGAGAGTCCAGAGCTCGGAACACTCTTGGTTTCCGCCCCGAGTAACCAGCTGTCTTATTCCAATCTACTGATATATTTAGATCCCCACAGACTATTATGGGCGTTGGCCAATTGGCTAACTCTCCTGCCAAGAGGTCAAAGACTTCTGGGTCGTCCTGATTAGACCCATAGATCACACAAAGAGTATATCCTAAATTGAGTTCTGCTATCACCCATCTCCCTGCACTATCGGCTTTGTGTCGTTTAGCCCCCCCTAAATAGGGTTTAGCTAGAATGGCAATCCCCTAACTGTTGATGTTTGGGAAGAGCAAGCCAGGATTTCAAACTCCCTAAAGTTCATCAAGTTTCTTTTTGCCCAAGGGAGGTAGGTCTCCTATACGCAGAAAATATCAATATTATTAAATTTAGAAAAGTGTCCCACCCTTTGACGCTTCCTCGCATCATTCAGGCCACCTACGTTGGCTGTACAGATTTTAATGCTTGACATATCTTTGTACCAAATTTTCCTGATGAGCCTGGATTGTAGTTATAGCCTTCAATGAAACCTTAAGGCCGATAATATTAGTCTCGAAACTCCTTATTTTCTCTTTTTTTGCTTTTTCCCCCAACCCCTTGTCCCCCTTATCCCCCCACCCTTCCCCCCCACTCCCCTGACCCCCCAAACTCCCCTTACCACCCCCCACTCCATTTCCCAGCACCCCTGCACCCTTACTCGTGAGGCGCTCAGACCAGGTCTGTGCGTGTGATGGTCACAGTGAGAACAGTGAAGCCCTTTAAACAACAATCCATATCAACATCCTGTCACCCCTTACGACCTTCTAAATAGCCATACCCCGAGTTCACGCGACCCTTCAATAATGCTTCAATGGTGCTTCAGAGGCCGGCACATATATACCCAATATTGTGTAGCTCTATTTGCCATAAGAGTCCAGATACTCTTTGGCTTTAATTTCAGAGGCAAAATAAATAGTTCTCCCTTCATTAATGATTTTTAGCTGAGCTGGGTTAATCAAGTAGGCCTGCATTTATTTTCTCCTGAAACGGGTTAATCAGTTGCCTGAGTCTCCAACGTCTCTCCACCGTTGCGTGGCAAAAATCCGGGCGGACAAAGAAAAAGACCCCCTCCATGTTCCTCTTAGCATCCGGTCTTGCCTTCTCCGCAATTGCCTGCCTCAGCACAAAGTTGTTCTCGGCTTCATCCATACCAGCTAAGCTCCCTTGACTGGCACCATCCTCAAGTCCGGCATTGATATCCCTTGGTTCATACTCAATGCAGCCTGTGGTTGCTGGCAGTCCCACTCTCCAGATTACCTGGGGCATTAAGCTTAGCTATATCAGCTCTTTCCACTGTGCTTTGTGCAGCAGTACTCAGGGGCAGAGGGGGGTCAGCCGAATCAGCTACGGTTGAAGAGGTTACATCATCCAGTGGAGAAGTGTGGCTCACTGGTTAGAGGAGGCAGACCTGGAAGCAGAGGTCAGCCCGGGACCAGGGTTCAATTCCGGGCTTGGCCGGGTCTTGAGTCCTAAAATGCCCATTGACTCGACAATTCTCGCTCCGGTGCCTACTCGATTCACGGGTTCACACTCTGCGACTCTGGGCAATAGCTTGCTTAATCTCCACAACGTCCCCTCGCTGCGGGATGCCTGGCTTTCACCTTGTGGACACCTTGCCGGGGTTATCTCACAGGGGAATACCAGGACGGGTTCCCTAAGCAAGCGCTTAGAGACCGGTTGGTGATTTGCGCTATATAAATTCCTGTACATTTACATTTACATCCACTGCCTCTAGTTTCACCTCGCCTCCTTCCCCAGCTAGTATTGTGGTTTTTAGCCCCTTCTCTCTGCCAGCCTTAGTAAAGATATCTGCAATTGGGGCTGTGGCTGTGCCTGCCTCGTTCTTGCCGCAATCTGTTTTCTTACCGGTGGGGGTCTGTATTTTGCCATCAGTGTCACCCGGTGCTGTCTCCGGTACAATCTTCTTTTACTTTTCCGCAGCGGATTTTCCTCCCGTATTAACTTTGGGAGCCATCGCCCTTCGTCTTTTCTCCAGTACAATCTTCTTTTACTTTTCAGCAGCGGATTTTCCTCCCGTATTAACTTTGGGAGCTATCGCCCTTCGTCTTTTCTCCGCCCAGAGCCTCCTTGTGCCGCAATCCCCTTCGCGTCCTGCCGACTTCACCAGCTCTGCCTCAGGCACCGGTCTGCTCCGCGAAGCCCGCGGAATTTCGCCCTTGCCCCGCCCCTTCCCTCTCCGACGACGGGTGCGGGAACACACAGTGAGAGCAGACCAGGTCAGCTCCTGAATTATCCGCAACGCAGAGCCGCGGCAGGTGAGTAAACAGAGCATCCGCTGATTTTGTTCAATTCTGACATTTATTCCTTATAGAAGGATCGGGGAACTCCAGGGTGAAAGGGGAGCATCGCTGGGGCTATTTTACTTGAGCTTCACTGTTCTGCTGCGCTCGGCCACAGCTAGGCGGCCGCCATCTTGCCTCCGCTCAGTTGCCTCAGGCTTAACTAAGGCCCTACAGGAGTTAGCTGCGGGCAAGGCTGCAGGCCCTGACGGGATCCCCTTTGAGGTCTATAAATGTTTAGAAAAGGAGATCATCCCAATCCTACTTGTTTTATTTAATGGGATCTTGTGCTCAGGTATTATACCGGAGTCTTGGAATGAGACTAACATCATTATCTTTCATAAGAAGGGGAAACCCAAGGAACTGCCGGGGTCCTATCGCCCAATATAGTTAATTAATGCGGACACAAAGTTATATTCTAAGGTCTGGGCTAGTAGGTTGGGGGGGATCATTGGCCATCTCGTTTCCCCGTGGCAGCATGGGTTTGCGCCCGGGAGAGGCACCATTGATCATACTAGACGGGCAATAGCGCTATTCAACGCCCATGGTGCGTTGAAGATGGCCATGATCCTCCTCGATGCGGAGAAAGCCTTCGACCGTGTGGTCTGGGACTTTCTCTGGGGTATCTTGGCCGGCAGAGGCTTTGGCAGTAACTTCTTGAGGGCAATTAAAGCCATGTATCTCAATCCGGTGGCTCGGGTTTTGTTTATAGTGCAACGATCAGATAAAATAGTAATCAAGAGGGGGACGCGCCAGGGCTGCCCCTGTTCCCCTATTCTGTTTTCCTTATATATAGATCCTTTTATACAGAGAATTTTGGCTTCCCGTCAAATTAGCCCAGTGGTGTTTAATGGCTTTACTACAAAACTGCTTGATTACGCCGATGACCTGGTGATAACAACACCGGAACCTCATCAAGCAATGCCTGTACTGGTACAATTGTCCAATGAATTTGGGCTTCGATCCGAGTATCGGTTGAATGAGGGGAAAACCCAGATCATCTGTACTAAAAATATCACGAAGAGTGATCATAGGTTCGTAGACTCAGCTGTATATCTTGGGGTCAAAATTAATGCATCAGTTGAAAAGATGGTGGCAGAAAACTATCTCCCCCCTTATTAATTCAATCAAAACGGATTTGAAAAGAATTGACGTGCTACACTTATCCTTGATAGGCAGGGTGAACGTTTTAAAAATGACTATGTTCCCCAAAATATTATACCTGTTCAGGGCTATTCCACTGCTGTTAGGGGAAACTGTGATCAGGAAATTTGAAGCCACATTTGCTGGGTTTGTTTGGCAGTATGGTAAAATTAGACGCTCAATCAACAACATGTCATTACCATGGGATAGGGGAGGCCTGGCTATGTCGAACCTTAGATTATACCACCTGGTATGCCTCCTCACGCAAATGACTATATTGATTCAATCTGATCCCCTACCATTGGAAGGCCAAATTGAGAGCCAGGATCCCCCCTCTATTTTTGAGCTACTACTGGGAAGAAAGGCCTATGGATTACTGCAGTGTGAGGCAGATCGAAGGTACTATAGGAAGGCAAGATTTAAGATTATTGAAGGGGTTTGAGGAACCTGGAAGGCCATTAGCAAAATTTTGAAGATCCCTAAAATAAACACTAATACTAATCTGTGGAAATCTAGCTCATTCCCTCATCTGGGTCAGAACGCGAACTGCACTCTATGGCGGGAGCATGGGGTAAGGTGCCTGGGTGATGTTATGACAGGTGACGCCATTCTTAGCTTCGGTGAAATACAGCAGAAATATGGAATTCCTGACAGTCACTGGTTTTTATTTGGGCAAATTGTTCAAACCTTATTAGCACATAGACCAATGATTGTGTTGCCCCCAGATAGTCAGATGGTTGATTATTTAAAAAGAGGGGGGAAAGAAGATAGGTAAAGCCTAAAATCTCCTGTTGTCGGGCCTTCCAGATGATCTAAAGAAAACTGAGGCCACATGGGCGCAGAAGTTGGGGGGCCCTGACGTTGACATAGACCTCGCCCTACACTTAAGTAAGAAAGTATTTTGAGCGTCAAATCTGAGGGCCCAACATTATAAGTCTGTGTTTAACCTCTACTACACCCCGGCGAAATTGTATGGGTGGGGGCTTAGAGAAGATGTGCCCTAAATGCAATACAGGTCCGGCAGACCGATTGCACATGTTCTATCATTGCCCCAATCTGGCCTTAATCCGCAGTGAGATAACTCTGTTCTTGGGGGGCTGCTAGGTCATAACATCGATCTATCCCCCACCTTGGTTCTTACAGGGACGGATGCCAAACTTAAGGTTGGGAGGGACACCCAAGCGCTGTTGTTCATGGCAATTGCAGTATTACGAATCCTCATCTCTGCTGGGTGGAAGGATACCATCGCCCCCACGTTTCAGATGTGGCTCTCTAGGCTGTTGGGTATCCATAATTTAGAGGCTTGTTTATATGACTTTAAGGGAAGGAAGTCACAGGAGTTTGGTAGGAATATATGGGCACCACTGAAAAAATGGAGGAATTCAAAAAGCTAAGCTTTATGATTACAGCATTCAGGAGAACCAATGGTGATCTATACTTTTAAACTGATTGTATGAAATGTCCACGAGCTATGATTGTATGTATATTATTTTTCTGAGTAATATTGACTAATTTATTGCATATTATGAATTTTATATCTTTTTATGATATGTACTGGATTTTAATGGAAACACACCTTATTTCTCAATAAAAAAAATTTTTTAAAAAGGAAACTGAATGCCCTAAAGACTGAATTTCTACTAATTGCTCCACCGGCTCAAATCCCGAAAATGCAAGATTGGATTAAACAAATTACGGCGTTCAACGTTCAACCTGTCACTGTGGACTCAGCAAAGTCACTAGGAATAACGTTAGACAGTAATCTCAACATGCAAAAACATATCAGTACTGCTACAAAGGGAGCCAACTTCCAGATAAACACACTGAGGAAACTTAAACTCTTCCTACCACACAATGACTTCAAGCAGGCATTACAAGCTCTGGATATACCCAGAGTGGAATATGGATGTGTCTCTCTCTGTGGCTTACCCAAGGCAATTACTGCACCTCTGAGAGCCTCAATCAACGCCGCAGCAAGACTCATAACTGAATCTATACGTAGCTCCCACATCTCTCCAGACCTTCAATCCCTGAACTGGCTACCCCTAGAGGCGAGAATCCAGCTGAAAATTGCGTGCATGACGCATAGAGCCATGCATCTTAAGACTCCCAGTTACCAGGCACAGAAATTGACGATCTCAGGTGGTTCCAGAACCTCTAGAAATGCAGAAAAACCACTACTGAAACCACAAAAATTCCATAAGAAAAAACTTATAACAGATCTTTCTCCGGGATGGCACCCAGAATTTGGAACGCCCTACCACCAGAAACCAGACTTAACCCGTCCACTACCTCTTTTAACAAGCATTTACAATGCAATGGTTTCGCCTTTGTTAAAGTTTGAGCTTTTGGTATTGCTTTTGACAAATGGTCTTTTCTAACTTCTTTGAATTATGTGTAAAACGTTGATGTTTTTACTTTACACAGAAATATGGATTGCATTTATAATGCAATTAGTTGCAGATGCACAGTGAATTAGAATACAAGTTATTTCATAAAGCTTGTTAGCATGTTAGTGAAGCCAGGAGTGTGAGAGAAGACAGGAGAGAGAGGGCAAGAAGGAGAGAGTGTAAGATAGATAAAGAGAGAGGGCAAGAGGGAGAGAGATGGAGACTGAGTGCAAGAGAAGAAGTGATAGATATAGAAGTTAAGGAGAGCAGGAGTAAGAAGGAAGAAGGAAGAGAGATCAAAAGGAAGAGAGGGCAGGAGAGAGAGGGAGGGCAGGAAGGAAAAGAGGCAGAAAGGAGAGGGAGGGCAAGAAGGAGTGGGAGGGCAGGAGGGAAGGTAGGAGTGTGTGAGAGAGGGCAGAAAGGAAAAGGCGGCAGGTAGGAGAGGGAGGGCAGGAAGGAGAAAGAGGGCTAGAGGAGGAAAGGACAGGAAGGAGAGAGAACATGAGAGAGATGGAGGACAAGAAGGTGAAAGAGAGCAGAAGAGAGAGGTGGAAAGGGAGGGCAGGAGGGAGTAAGAAGGCAGAAAAGAGAGGGATGGTAGAAGATAGAGAGCAAGAAGGAGGGCAGAGGGAATAGAGTGAGAGAAGGCAGCACATGTGATAGAGACACTTTTGGAAAGGAGCAGGTGAAAAACATCAATCGAAGTGAGTGTGGACATCACATGCTTAGGGGCGTAGCTATCATAAGCACTGCAGGTAGGGTCACAATGGGGCCCAGGGAGTTGACGAAGCACTGATCTTCAGTTATGCCAATTGGTTACTAAAACTGAGGGTAGGAGGATAATTATTCTTCTTGAGTTAGGACCCATTGTCTCATTGTCCACTCCACTGTAACTAAGTATCTTCACCTTGCACCAAAGAATATGTGTTGCTAACGTGAAGTCTTCTGCACTGCTGTTTCTATCCTTGGACATGGCAATGCCGGTTTATACAATGCCTGTAAAGTCACCCAGGTATTTATGCCCGCTAGTACTACTGATGATCATTCCAGGCAGTGCTGGCGAGGTAAACCTGTGGCACCCTACAGAACATGCTGAGGATGCACACATGGAACCCCACAGGAGTAGCAAAGAGATGCACAATTTAGGGGTGGGCTTTCTTTATGTACATGGAATGACAGCCAAAAGCAGCCATAAAGACCCGACCCTTGACAACTCGTCCAATGCAGAATGTTGCCTAAATGAGAAAGGACTCCACTGCTTGAAATTCAACATTCATGTGAAAACATTGTCAATTGGAAAAGCAGCGCACAACATCGAACAGAAATCGAGCAGCCTTGCCAATACACTTTTGATAATGATACGTATTGCCAAGTATAAAGAAACAATGCTTTTGCCAGATTTTAAACTTGTAGCCTGCAGATTATAAATAGTGCTTTACAATGAGTGCTGCTATTAAACTCAGGTGGCGTGCGGAAGCGTTATTAATTAGCCCTCTAGCATTCTCCCCCACCCCCACAGCCCCTCTCTCCCCCCCTCCCGACCAGGGCTGGAAGCCACTACTCGTCACGCAATATAACTTGTTTCAAATTAAATTAATGGCGGACATTGCAGGTGGTTGAGGGACCTACTTCTGTTAGTTATTTTTGCACATCGTCTTCTTAATCTCCATACAAGGAACAATTACAACTTTACATTAAAAGCACAAAAACCATGGCACGCTGGAAGAGCTCCTTTACTAGTGTATATTCCTAGGATGGGCTCATTTATTAGGTGTGTGTGGTCTGTTTGGGAAGGAATGGAGGATTCTTCAAGGGCAGGGGCAGGCCTTTAACTTCTTAACCCCGGCCGCTACTAGGCCAGGGAAGGCACAGTGTGTCATCGTGTCTTGTGGACCTGCCGCCGGAACTACATAGGATTAATTTCTATCACTACGAAGTACAAAGTCAGGGGCCGGGCAGTGCCTTTAACTTTAACCCCGGCCAGCCGACCCAGCCCTATTGTTATAATAATGTGTGTACAGCGTCGTCGACTGCTACTAGGCCAAGCAGCAGGCCAGGAACAAAGACTGCATCATCAAATGGAGCCGGAGCTACCACGGTGCCTGACACCACTGACTGGGCATGTCGCATGTGGCACGATGTCTGACTAAATGCTACAGTACTTACAGTTTCACTCGTCGTGGTCGGGGGGGGGCACTTTATTAACTGATAGGCCGCCTGGTGGTGCTGTCTGCCATCAATGTGGTCGGAGTGGCTCGCCTCTAAGTCGTGTGGTGCGGGTGTGCTGGAGCTTGGCAAGCGGGAAAAAAACAGCGCGCACAACCAAAACTGACCCAATCAATGCCTGACTCCCGCCCAGTACTGCTCCTGAGTCCCGCCCACCACCACCAACAGTCCTGACCTAAGGGCCGTGCCCTCGCGATGCTGCGATGCTGCGCGGCCGTGGCAGCCATGATAACCCCAAGTCCATGAGAACCTGTATGTATCGTTATTATGCTTAATGAATGCAGCCAGCAATTGCTTTGCTCGGGACCTCCGGCTCACATTCACATTTACTCCTGAATCAACGGAAGCACACTGGGAGTCAGGAGACCCAGAGCGCCAACTCCGAGTCACTGACTCAGTATTGCACCAGGTCATCATATGTGACGACGTGCAGTCGTGCTGATGCGTGCAAAGCGGAAAAAATAACACTTACATAGCAGCTCACACGGCATGGGCAAACCTTCCTTACCTGATCGCTTCGTGGGAACTTAAATCTTGCAGCCAACTCCAGCAACAGACACTTCTAAAAAGAACAAAACAGGCTGACACAATGCAACGGTTTCGCCTTTGTAAAAGTTAGAGCTATTGGCATTGTAAATGACAAATTTTTTATTTATGTGTTGGTTTTGAAAACAGATAAATAAATGGCATTGCCATTTACAATGCCAATAGCTTAATCTCTGGCAAACAGTAAAAATATAAAGATGGAATTTGGGAATAAGGAGAGAATATGAGGGGAGTAGGGAGAGAAAGAAAAAAACGGCGGGGTAAACAGAGAGAAAGATGGAGGGGAGGAACAGCGAGATGCAACAATGTAAGAGACAGAGGTGGGAAAATATTGAAGAGATAATGCTGTGAGAAAGAAAGAGACCAAGAGAATGCAAGAAAGTGAATCAAACCGATAGTGGAGAAGACAGAGATAAAAATGGGGAGTTGGATAGAGAGGAAGGGAGAGGTAGAAGATCAAACAAGGGAAGTAAGAGAGAAAAGTATGTGATAGGAATGTAGAGCTTAGAGAGAGTTGTCCGCTAGAGAGGAAGAATGAGATATGGAAGTAGTAGTAGAAAAATAGAGTTTAGTGGGGAGGGAAATAGGAAACCTGGAGGGGAGTGGGAGAAAAAGACAGTGAAATAAAGAGAAGGGAAGGAGAAACAGGTAAAGAGTGGAGGAGGAGGGAGTAGAAGAGGGAGTGGGGACTTAGGGAGGAAGAAATACATGGAAAAGGACTGCTAGATGAGAGTGCGCAAGATAATCAATAATATAGAGACGGGAGAGAGGTAGTGGAGACGAAAGAATGAAAGAATGATTTTTCTCAGGTGGAGTTAGGTTTGAAACAAAAACCAAAAGAAGGAAAGGGAGAGTAAAATACAGAGGTGGGTGTGGGTTGAGTGAGAGAGAGGAATGCTTATAGAGATGTGCAGACAGTTGGCAGGGGGAAGGGAGAAGGTGAGAGCATCGTGGAGAGGCCAATGGAAGTAAAGAGAGGGAATTTTGAGCAAAGGAGTAAGTGAAAGGTCTAGAGAAAATAGCGAGAGTAATAAAAGAAGAGGAAGAGAAAAGGTTAAACAGGAAGAGACTAAAGTAGAGTGGAAGACTAAGAGGGAAGGGCACAAACTAATTGGAGTGGAAAGGATAGGGTGGAGAGAGAGAAGAGGGGGTAAAGAAAGTGCGATGGAGTGAAACAGAGAGATGGAGAAAGAGTAAGGGAGAATGTGTCAGCAAAAAAAAGGGAAAGGCGTAAAAAGGGTGAGAGAAGGTGGAGGAATGAGAAACCAAAGAGAGAGGGAATGGGGAGAAAGACATGTAGAGTGACGCAAAAGAGAAAGGAAAAATAAAAAGGAGAAAACGTGTATATGTAAACGTGGAGAGGTTTCATTATATTTTAACTATGAATAAAAATAAACTGATAGCAGCATGTGACTCCAAGTGCAGAAGATTTTCTTGTACAGAGACGTAACATGAATAATTGTTTTACTCAGTTGCTGAAGTAGAATTAGTCAGCACACGTACAGGGCGAGCGGACACACAAGGTGCCAGTGAGAATGAACTAGAAACAAAGTGCTCGGTAAATTATTAGGAGGGAAGGAGCGAGTGTTTAGCAGGGAAAGGAGAGACGCGGGGAAGGGTGGGGTGAGAGAGCATGAGTGTGTGTGAGGACAGTAAAAAATAATGATATGGTATGAGAGAGGTGTTATAGGAAAAGTGTGCATATTGAAAGCAGTCTGTCAGAATATGGGCTTGACCTTCCCCTCCCTAATCATAGGTTTACTCAGACAAAACTCCTTCCCTCTCCCATTCACTCACTCACTTCAGGCCAAGTCGTCCACTTGCTCTGTCCATCTCTGTGAAGTCCCCGAGACAGAGTCAGATATCACTCCACTGACAGGAACGTACACGAAGAGCACTTCTTTCTTTCTGAGAGGGAGAGAGGCTGCTTTGAAGAAACTTCACAGCTCCCGAGTCTTTTTCGATATATAAAAAAAATTCAGATAACACATGAAAGCACTTTTTGATGAATGATGTGTAGGGCGCTCAGGCCATTATCAAATCAGACAAACAGCGATAGGAAGCAATATTGCGATAATTGCATAAGGTTGATATTGTAAGTACGCCCTCTTGTGTAATTTAACAACTGCATTTTTCTTAAAAAGTTCCAATCTATAACATAGGGCATTAAATTCAAAACGTGTTGTCAATGTTTTGAGCCAGTACAAACTGGGAGACAGGGCATTCCCAGGCTAACGTGTTCCAGCCCCAGTGCCCACGGGCCAAGGGCATGGCGATCAATGCGCTAAGCAAAAACAACTTAACAAAACGCCACTTATGGGGGGGCGAAGTTGCCCTCTGCTTTGGCAGTAGCAGCAGGGTGCCGAACATCAGAGGCGGTGGCAGGCCACCGTGCCCCTTTCTTAACACCCTGCCACCAACGCAAACAAACTGAGAGCGACGCCAACTCTGCACTGGCTGCGAAAAGAGAGACGACAAGGAAGTGAGGAGAAAGAGCAAGATAATAGGAGACAAACATAGCAGCTAAAAGGCGAGGAAGCGAGGAAAAACCGGGAAGCGAGGGAGTGCCTGGGGGAAACAGAGGGGAGAAAAAGCTATACAAGCATTTACAAGTACGTGTATGAAAATAAAAAAACTTACCTCCAGGAGTCGGATCGGAGTAGGGAGCGGGTCAGGTGTGCGTCCTCACAGGGAGAGCCGTTCGACTGGTGTGAGGAAGGATGCCGAAGAAAGAAAAAAAAAAAAACATGGCCACCGCAGCGATGACAATCAGAAAAGGGTGGAAAGGGAAGAAATCGCGGGAACGCCCACGAATCTGGTCCAGCCATGACGGACAGATCTCTGTTCCAATGGCTAGCCTCCATTTATGGAGCTAGCCAATGGAACAAAGGGCGGATTCCCAAGCCACATACTATTCTCATTAGGTTTTCGCCTGCTCGAAAAGCTGCGCAGTGCCCCATATGGGCCCCATATTATACTGGAACTTGGTGCCACTGCGCTGATCATTTTCACCTGAGTGCAAAAAATGGTAAAAAATGGTCATAGACAATAAGGAACATGTATACAGAAATGTCTGTGAATGTTTTCCTTTTTGCAACATAAATGGGCACAATTGTGACGGAATGCATAACACGTCACCCCCTCCCCCTGCCTCGGCCTGCAGCCCCCTCAATAAGGTCAGCGCTGTCCGGGTTGCCATGGGAACAGCCCCCACAGGTCCTAATTTGGTCAGGAGCAGCGGCCGGCAATGTCCCACCATCGCCTTAACCCTGAAGGCGCCAGCGGGGGGTGCGCTTCCGGGAGGGCGATGGTGTGCGTCCCCCTTAGCTGTCCTAAAACATGCCAGCGCCGTGTCGTGATTCTGCGCCTGAGAGGCCAGGAGTCCTCACCCAACTGCCGAGGAGCACACAACACCTCACGTTTACGCACATAACTAAATGCACATAGAGTGCCCCCCCACCCCCAAACCCTGCTCTGAACCCGTCATCTCTGCCATGGAAGTGTTTGTTATCCCTCTCTCTACCGAGATATTGCTTCAGCCACGGCCAGGGGTTCGTCAAACACGCCTTTGCGTCTGCGGGCGCGCCTGGAGCGCTAACACAATAAAGGTACCTCTGCAGGCCGAGTGAGAATGTTCGAGCAAAGAAAGGCTGGTCTGTCTCAGGAGGTTGGGCAGAGGGACACTGGGGCATTGTCTGGAGGGGGTGGCAGGGCCGGGGGGAACCCATGGAGCCCGGGGGGGCTCAGTGGGCAGCCAAGCCCCGATGGGCACTCAAGGGGCCGTTTAAAGGGCAAACTCTGGGCCCAAGGATTCCTGTGTTTGCTCTGTCACTTCGGAGTCTCAAGTGAATGTTAAACGTGGGCCAAAGACCTGTGTTTGGCTGCATGGGGGGTCTTCAAGGCACTGCAATGATGATGCGATTCTGCGTCTGCAGCGGTTGCCGAATAACTAAGGAATTGCCACATTTACCCCATAATCTATCATCCATGGATGTCATTTTGTGCTCCAGGCATTGCCTCTTGCAACACCTGGCACTCCCTTTGTGACCCCTGGCCTCAGAGAATGCAAAATCAGTGGCAGCCACACATAGGCATGTCGTCTATATGGACGCCCCGTGGTTAGGGCTCCCTTGACCTTTTCCTGTCAATTGTTTATTGCAATAATAAATGCATAATGATACATGAATAATGAAACACTATTCACTATTAGTGTAATAAATAATGAGGTAAACATTAGCTGGAATATGAAATCCCTGCCCCCAGCAGCTGAGGGAAGTTAAAAATGCTTTTAAATGTATGTTTTTTTTCCAGAAGTGTCATATAGCGCAAACTTTGCTCAAAAGTAGCAGAGCTCTTTATATGAACACCATGAGCTTTACATACGGACACATACATTTTTGTAAAGCATGGGGGAGCAAGTGATTTGCCCAGAATCACAGGATGGTGAACGTCATTGCAGAGACTTGAGCCTGGTTCTCCAGGTTTTAAGTTGAACAGCCCTAGCCGTTAGGCCACATGTTATGTGCGTGCTTGTGAGAAAGAGTGTGTTTATATGAGAGAGAGAGTGTGCGCGCGGGCGTATGTGTGTGTAAGTAAAGGTCAAATGGCATGTGATATAACTTCCGCTGCCCTTGGAATTTAGGTGAATTGATGACCATGAAATCATCTGCAACATAATGAGCCGTTTAAAAAAAAATGTTTCTAGCTCAAACGGATTAAAAGATGTTAAAAATGCAGCAACATTTGCTTGTGTAAAGTGCAAATTGTTCTTTGAGAAGGAGGAAAAGTCACTTTTCAGTAGGCAAATGCTGTACTTCAGTGTTAAATTGGTACTAATGAGGGGAAAAAGTCGCCGTGATAACTGGAAGACAGCTGAGCTGTATTCTTTTCAAGTGCGACGGGAAACGAGGAGGGGGGAAAAAAGGAGCGCGTTTAATTTTTGTTTTTATCCCCTCAGTTCAGATGGTGGACTATTTCAAATAACCTTATGCTCGGCACCGGGTGGTGTTCCATTTCCCAGTATCCCTAGTCAGGGCATAGAAGAATGACCTTTCTTCTTACTTGCCACGGTACTTTCCTGCCCATGCCTACTCCCACTGGTGAAGCAGTGCACCTATCAGTCCATTCTGATCTGTGCCCCTGCATATGTTTGCCCCTGGCTGGTGTGCCCTGTGCTACATGCTTCTCCCTGGCGCCTCTGCCACCATGCTACAGTACACCCACCTATGTCCCAAATTCACTGTGTCACCATGGCACTGCCCATCCTCTATGCCTCCTATACCCTCTATGCCACCATGGCCCTGCACTCTCTTGCTTCTTCATAGGCCTTCACTACACCTTATTTGATCAATGTTTCCTCTGTGCCGCCTTGACACAGCGCTTGCTGCCTGCTGTCCCTTTGCAACACTGACCAGCCTCACTGCCTGCCACATGCCGCCTTTTACACTTTGTCACCATGCTCCTCCCTGCCCTGATTCCCCCGTGCCACCAAGCACACCCTGCTCCTGACAATTTTCTCCTGCCATTTCATCACGCCGTTTCATCCAGACCCGCAGACCATGTCCCCCCACGCAGCAGTCTGCCTCTTTTCGCCCTCTGTGCCACCGCTGGTAGTCTCTGCCACTCGCCCTGTGCCACCGTGCTTCTGCAAATCTCCTTACCTCTGATCCCACTGTGCCAGCTGGGCACTGCCCACCCTCTCTGATGCCCTCCCTCCTATGCTAGTCCCCTTCTACTCTCCTAGCAGTAGGGCACCGTCCACCTCCTGACATCGGCGTCTCATGTGCTGGCATGGAGGTTACCCTGGCTGCACCCGGCTGGCTGGCAGTGCCACGCTCTCTGCGTCGATGTGTGTGTCGTTCTGCAAACAAAAGGTTTCCCAAATCTGCTTTACAAGTCTGGTGGGCTTTGTTAATTTTATCACTGCAGGGTGGCCAGGCGATTAGCCGGGGCAGTCCGGGTTTTTAACCTTGGATGTTTTATGTAATTATAGGCTACAAATGTCCGTGTTTTCAAAGAAAATTCACTAAGCACATGGAGAGGATTATCTTGTGGGTTTATCTAGCCCCCTTGTAAGAGAGTAATTTATATAACGCAGATCACGCTGCTCACAAACTTGCATTTTACGCCCCCTTAGACTTAGCCTCCCTGTTGCATATGTTCCATGGTTGCGAGTGCATTGGCACCACTCATGTTCCTTTCCGCATTCGACGTAAAGCACTTTTGTGGAAGAGCTACACAAATAACAGATTTTTATTTGAATAAAAACAAAAGGTGCGGTGTGCAACACCTGCTTGTTTTATGGTCATGGGAAGCAGGTGCTCTGTGTGTGTGTGGGACTCTGTGTGTGTGTGTGTCTGTGTGTGGGGGGTGGCTCTGTGTGTGTGGCTGTGTGTGTGGCTCTGTGTGTGTGTCTCTGTGCGTGGGGGGGCTCTGTGTGCGGGGCTCTGTCTGTCTGTGTGTGCGTGGCTGTCTGTCTGTGTGTGCGTGGCCTTGTCTGTCTGTGTGTGCGTGGCTCTGTCTGTGTGTGCGTGGCTCTGTCTGTGTGTACGTGGCTCTGTCTGTCTGTCTGTGTGCGTGGCTCTGTCTGTCTGTGTGCGTGGCTCTGTCTGTCTGTGTGTGTGCGTGGCTCTGTCTGTGTGTGTGCGTGGCTCTGTCTGTGTGTGTGCGTGGCTCTGTCTGTCTGTGTGTGTGCGCGGCTCTGTGTGTGCTCTGTGTCCGCGAATACTCTCTAATGCTCACCTATTGCCATTGTAAATGACAATACCATTTATTTATGTTTAAAAAAAAAGAAAAAAAATGTCATGAGCAATGCCAATAGCTCTACCTTTAATAATGCCGAGACCATTGCATTGTAAATGCTTGTTATTTTTCTAGTGGAAAAACACTCTGCTTTCTCTTTGAGATCTGAAGAGGGCAAGGGAATACAAACACTACAATATGCAGAATAAAAAAGAACTATGTTGCAACAAAACCCCTTTTAAGATACTATTAGTAGATATATGAACCAATAAATAGATTTTATCGCCTGCATGTCCCACTGAGGCCAATAGGATGGCTGCCTAAAACTGCCTGTTCTGCTTCCCGAGGCGGAGGAGGAGGGGGACCACTGGAGAACCTGTGGGTCAGCAAAATAGCTCAGAAATACACAAGAGGACGCTTCCCGGGTTGCCATGTCTTTTAAAACCTGATAGACTAAAGAACAAGGACTGAATAATCTCGGCGTCGACTCAACAGCCTGTGATTCTGGGCAAATCACTTCATCTCTCCGTGCCTACAAAAAATGAATGCATCCTTATGTGATGCAACCTGGTGCTTGTGTAAAGCGACCAGATACCTTCGGGCCGAGTTCGCGCTATATAAAAAAAACTATACACAAAAAATTAAAAATACACACTGGTTTTGTACATGAGACAGAGTGCACTCAGCACAAACACACCAATCACAGTCCTACTAGATTCGAAAACTTGGGAACGCTTGCTTGAGGGCTATCATATTTAGTAGAATTCTCTTTTTGCACTGTATGCTGACAATACATTGCCGAAAAAGTATGAGAGGCTGTGCGCGCTTTTCCTGGGCACAATACAATTGTTATTATTTTTTAAGTGTTCAGTCGTCTTAATGATCACACAGAAATGCACGTTTTCATGACTCAAATGGTGCAACCAAAAAGGAACTGGAAAAGGAATTCCTTTGGCAAGTATTAGAAATGTACATTTAGCTGTATGGCCTGCCTAAGCCCTGTATTTTCTTGAAAATAACTCGTGTTATTTATATAAAATAAATGTGAGCTACTTTCGGTCAAATATTATTTTATATAAATAAATGCAGCACCTATTTAGTTCTTTTCAACTTAGAATAGTAGAATATTATTATTTTGCACTGTCCAATTATGAAGCGCCACCATATGCCAAAGTGTCCCGCAACGTTTAAATATTTAGTGTAACACTATTGTTGTTAAATACTGACCGGTGACCAGCGAGTCAGCAACATATCTCTGTAGTATTCACTCAACCCCCTGAGCTATGTTACTAAGATTCAAGCGCTCAGAGTAGTAATTAGACACCGGATCTGCAGCAGACACAGCAGCCCACTGAGCTTTCTAGCAGGAATGAAACCCGCACCCTACTGCTTTTATGCGGGTCTGGGCAACAGGTGCATTAACCTCCCCAGCTGTCCAGGCAGCATGGAAATCTGCTGGTTAGAGCCGCCTTCTATGCACGCCCGAATGCGAAACGACTGACTGGTGTGTTATCATACCACAAAGAGCAAGAACATTTTTCCTGGGCCATCCTTTTCCGACTTGTCAAATACTTCTCATTACAACTCTACTCCATTTGGAAGCCCAGTAGCTATAATCGTATAAGCTATAATCGCAGTATTCTATATTACTCATTTCTGCACACATTTCACTGTTTCGAAAAAAAAACACACAAATAAATATAATTTTGTTAAAAATACTATGCGCAACGAGAGCCACAGCATCGCAAAAACATCTAGGTTCATAAAGCGCTTTGAGGCCATTCAAACGGTGTGATTGAGCTATTCAAAAGCAAATAAAATGGACGACTGTTGAAAAAATGCACGCAATGCATGTATTATAAAGGTTAACAAAGCCCTTTGGAGTGCTGGTGATAGTTAAGCCCACTTGGCGTGGTTTATTATCACGTCAGCAGGAACAAGGCATGACGTCATTGGGCAATACGCAGCTGCTGGTTACGAACCAACTACATATTGAATGGCTGGATGTCACCAGAACATTGGTGCCCATAATAAAGAGCTGTCTGTTGTGTATTGTCTCTCTTTAACCATCACCCCAATCCGTTTGTGATACCAGAGACGCCTATTCTCGACTGAAACCGGGGCTGGGGAAGCTATGGGTGCCATAATACAGCGCCTACATGGCCAAGGCGCTTGGGCATAAATTACAAGTTCGCGCCCAAGATGATGTCTTTGCTACACACTGGCGGCTGTAAAATTGAAATAAGATCGAAGCATGGCAGATTTATAGTCGGTTTCCTAAATCTTGCTTTTTGCTGTATCTTTAAAGAAATATGTTCACAACGTGTTTATATGGTTATTTCCGAACAGTAACGGATAAGTACTGCGCATGTTTGTGAACACCAGGGTCAGCCTTACCTGGTAATAAGTGTATGTTTTATGTGCTGGTTAATGGCCATGAGAGTTTCAATTGTGGTATTAGATTAGTATAAAAAACCTCCTTCAAATGAAAATCACAAATTAGTCGAATATGGAGAATTTCTTCGGGTAACCAAAACACTCTCAACAGGATAAACAAATAGCACGTCCGGCTGGTGTGAGGAAGGATGCCGAAGAAAGAAAAAATAAATAAACACGCCCACCGCCGCGATGACTATCAGAAAAGGGTGGAGAGGGAAGAAATCGCGGGAACGCCCACGAATCTGGTCCGGCCATGATGGACAGATCTCTGTTCCAATGGCTAGCCCCCATTTATGGAGCTAGCCAATGGAACAGAGGGCGGATTCCCAAGCCACATACTATTCTCATTAGGTTTCCGCCTGCGCGAAAAGCTGCGCAGTGCGCAGCATTCACTTAGGCGAAACCTAAAAAGGAAGTTAAAGCCATCATCATGGCCAAATACACTTGAGTAGGACTTGCTGAAACCCTGATACAAGACGCACTCGCGCTCCCATCCACAAGACAACTCTTGATGTTAAATGTAGCAATGTTGCTATGACTACATGTTTTATTCACTTGTGTTGATCTGCGCTTATTTGATGTATAACTAAGATTTATTGTTTGTATAGCGCTCTGATATCCGCTAGGATCTTGTTCGCGCTTTATTAAACTCTCAAAATAAAAATAAAATAAATAAAATAAAATCCATCCATCCATCCCCCCCACTCCATCCATCCATCCATCCCCCCCACTCCATCCATCCATCCCCCCACTCCATCCATCCATTACCCCACTCCATCCATCCATCTCACTCCATCCATCCCCCACTCTATCCATCCATCCATCCCCCCACTCCATCCATCCATCCATCCATCCATCCATCCCCCCCACTCCATCCATCCATCCATCCATCCCACTACATCCATACATCCCCCCACTACATCCATCCATCCATTCATCCCACTCCATCCATCCTTCCCCCCCACTCCATCCATCCATCCATCCCCCCATTCTATCCATCCATCCCCCCACTCCATCCATCCATCCATCCATCCATCCCCCCACTCCATCCATCCATCCATCCATCCCACTACATCCATCCACCCCCCTCCATCCATTCATCCATCCATCCCACTCCATCCATCCATCCCCCCACTCCATCCACCCATCCCCCACCTCCATCCATCCATCCCACTCCATTCATCCATCCCCCCACTCCATCCATCCATCCATCCTCTCAATCCATCCATCCCCTCCATCCATCCATCCCCCTACTCCATCCATCCCCCCACTCCATCCATCCATCCCACTCCATCCATCCATCCCCCACTCCATCCATCCATCCCCGCCACTCCATCCATCCATCCCCCACTCCATCCATCCATCCCACTCCATCCATCATCCCTCTACTCCATCCATCCGTCCCACACCATCCATCCATCCCCCACTCCATCCATCCATCCACCCTACTCCATCCATCCATCCATCCATCCCACTCTATCCATCCATCTCACTCCATCCATCCATCCATCCCACTCTATCCATCCATCCATCCCACTATCTTTCGCCCTCCCTCTATCTATCTATCGCCCTCACTATCCATCGCATCACCACACCGTCACTCAGCCACAGCATCACTCGTAGCCGCCACAACATCATTCAGAGCCACCACAGGATCAATCTGTGCAACCATTCAACAACAACTGATTCAAATATGTTCTCTCAATGTTTCAAACTTTATTACAAATGTCACACATTTTTTTAATATTTCACTCTGTTCTTGTATTTTCATCACAATAAAATACACTAAATATAATCTTCCAAAAAGTTATTTGCAAAAGTTTAAGCTATTGCCATTATACATTTCAATAACTTTTATTTAAGTATTAAATATTGAAAAAAATACACCCCATTGTTATTTTTAATATTAATACATCTAAGTCATGTAAATACAACACATATTGCATTACAAATGCTATAGGTGTCACGTTTGCAAAAGTTAACACTATTGGCATTGTAAATGGCAAAGTTATTAATTTCACTATTTTCAAAATGAAAACATAAATAAAAAATGTGTCATTTACAATACTAATACCTCTAACTTTACTAATGCGAGCTCTCTTGCATTGCAAATGCTTGTTATGATTTGGGAAGGACATGATTCACAACTCACTGACTTCCACAATTGGTTAAACTCGAGAACTGAGGAGTTTAACTTTACTGTGTCAAAGGATGGAAAAGGATTAATTTTCTGGATGTTTACATTCAACACAAAGATGGTGCCCTAGAAGTTAACCTATTCACCAAGCCCACCGACCGCAATACATTGCTTCACTTCACAAGTTGCCACCCATGCACATTGAAAGAAAATTTACCATATGGACAATTCCTCCGTATTAGGAGGAATTGTCCCAACAAAGATGATTATTTCACTAATGCCAACATTTTGAGAGAAAAATTGGTAGTGCGGGGCTATCCTAAGAAGTTAGTGAAGGCGGCCCTTAAAAGAGCATTGTTTACACTGAGAGACTTTATTAAATCCAAGAGAGCGAGACAAAAATACACCATTGACATGTGTCCTCACATATGATCCTAGAGCGAACCGAGTGAAGAAAATTGTTCAAAAAAACTGGAAACTCATTGAAAGATTAGGAATTCCCAAACCATTATTTGCATTTAGAAAAGGTAAAAACATATGTCAACAGTTAGTGAAAGCAGCAAGGGAACCAGAGTTGCCTAGAAAAGATCTTAGAGGTCTACTAAGTTTACCTCCAGTAATAGGACAATTTCGTTGTCAAAATTGTGTAGCATGCAGACTCACAGAGGACTCAAAATACGTAGACATCAATGGACAGAGACATTACCAAAAAGGGTTCACCAACTGTAACTCTAAAAATGTTCTATATTGTATAAAATGCATATGCAATAAAGTGTACATAAGTCAGACGACACACCCATAAAAAAGAGGATTCTCTAACATAAATCAAGGATCAAATGCAATGCACAAGGGGCTCCTTTAGTACAACATTTCCAAAGTCAAAATCATTCAGACAATGACTTTAAGTGGTTAGTACTATGTGGTATTGGGAACACAAGTGTTTTGGATGTCCAAACCAAACTCAATAGACTTGAAGAAAGACTGATAGCGAAATACGAGACAGCTACACTGGGTCAAAATGATAGAGATGAAATCTGGGCATTGTTGCAGTAACTTGTCTGTGAAACAGGGAATTATGCTTTCTAGGATATCATTGTCACACATTTATTTTCCTATGCTCATGTAACCTGAATTTATAATGTACATGTGAGTACTAATTTACTTGAAAAGATTGTAAGGAGTGGCGTCGACTAACATTGGTGTAGGGGTCTGTACACTTTTCTATTGTATTTCATGATTTATTTCTCCTTCTTGGTTTTTTATGATATCATTTATTTTAAGGAGGTACGTGTGTATTAAATCTCTTAGTCTATCTAGAGCGCGATTGTGCTGATAATTAAAATAGTACACATTTATTAGGAAGATGCTTGGGCTTAACTAGTAAATAATCGCACTTTTTCATATCTTTATTTGAATAGTAGTAGCCATTTTCGACAGGGAATTCAGTCCGCTTTCTATCACCATGAAAACGTTACTGCGTCACTTTGGATAGCGCTGAATAATACCCTTGCTTCCGGGTCATGTGAACCTACGACGTTCGCGTTGGGGGACCGTTAGAGACCGGCATTGGCAAAGACTATTGATTCAGCACCATTGAGGATAGAGGACTTTGTACTTTAAGGTAGGCGTTCATGATCCCTGCCGGGGTGCGCCTACCGTTACAGTATGTACCAGAGTGAAAAAGGATGTCTGTACGTATTCCTGAAGTCGGCTTTTTTTGAGTTTTCAATGAAAGGTCACGGAAAGGAAACTATCCGCTTTCTGGATATTTGAGTGCATAAATTGGAGCACATATGTGTTTTGAGGGGCGTGTTTGACTTCCATTGCCACGTAAGAGATCTTTGCTACGTTTTTAGTCTGAGGCATTATAGTTCATTACGTGTTTAGTTAGTGCTTATGCGGTCTAAGACTCATTAGATTAGTTTATCCTCAGCTGCCTGGGTGTCCATACATTCATTCTTTTGAGAATGGTGAGCGCAACATTATAGTTTTTTTTTGTTACACCACGATGGATGTACCCCATTTGAGATCATAAATTTAGATATCATAGGGATATAAGATTTTGTTTTGATGGTAAAGGCCCTATCCACAGAGTATTTGCATTCTATACAACATGGGAAATTAGGCTATACCTATATGTCACATTGAGTGTTGTTTGTATATATTTTTTTTTATTTTCATTTTTATTTAATTTTTTCCACCTGATACTTATTACTTTTTATTCTAGCTTTATTTAGCTTTACTCAATCCCGCCACTCCAGTTAACCGGAGATGCAATATATATGTAACTGTTCTGTATTGAATGCACTTGTTCCTATATATATGTATATGTGTATATAAGTGTACCTAATCAAGTTTCATTCCAAATATAGAGTTAAAATTAAGTATTTTTGATTCCTTAGGTGGAATTGAAAAGCAAGCTCTCGACTGCCCTAGTCCTGATGAGGCCACTAAATAGATTGGCTGAAACGCATCAACAGATATATTGAGACACCATATAAATTTGAAATAAAATGTAAAATAAGTAAAGAACACAATATGATGACTTCCAGTCCAGGGAAGACCTGGCTTGGTAGTTCAGGCTGGATTGTTCCCATGAGGAACAGGGTCAAAACTGATTTGCATATGGCTGGGTATGAACTGGGGTGGCGAAGTGAGCTCAAAAACGATGATGTATTTAATCCAGATCTAATTGTGACTGGGGGTGAGTGTCTGAAAAGTTTCAGCGCTCCGTCTATCATCTTGTTGTATTTGCTTTGTTTGCCCTAAGGTCGCAGGGTATGCCCAGACGTGGGTCCCTTGCTCACTTTGCCACTGGACTCAAGATAGGCTGGCTAATGAGGGGTGTTGCCCTGAAACCGGTCCCAGGATGCTTATTTACGGTCTAGGGAAGACCTGGCTGGGCTGTTCGGGCTGGATTGTACCCATGAGGAACAGGGTCAAGACTGGTTTTTATATTGCTGGGTCTGAACTGGGGTGGCGAAGTGAGCTAAAGAACAATGAAGGATATAACCCTGGTCTGTGACTGAGGGTGAATATCTGAAAAGTTTCAGTGCTCCGTCCATCATCTCCTTGTGTTTGCTCTTATATATATTTTAATCATTTAATGATCCCTTCATTATTAACATCTCATTTATATGATATTGGATAAAAATCAGTGCTATGAGTGATGGCAAAGCTAATAGGTGTGGGTGGGGTATCTGCATGTATGTGTTTGTTGTGGGATGAATTAACACAGGCATCCAAATAAAGGGAAGGTGGTATGGTTTGCAAAGCTCAAACAAATCAAGTTCACATGAGATAGGCTATGTCTTTATTTAGATAGGCGGTGCCTCATATAAAGTACTCCTTAATAATAATCAACAGCAAATCGGGAATGACTGCACAAGTCAACGCCATCACTACATCCTGCTTCCACACCCTGAAGATGCTCAGGAAGATCTTCAAATGGCTCCTAAGCAACACTAGAAAAGCTGTCACTCACGCCCTAGTCACTAGCAAGTTGGACCTTGAAAACAACTCTGCGATCACCAAGCTACTCAAAACAAGACTACGAGCCATCCAGGACTTGGCATCCAGACTCATTCTCAACCTCCCACACAGAACTCACATCACACAGTACCTCAGGGAAATACACCAGCTCACAGTACACAAAAGCCCTCAATTCAAACTCCTCACTCACATATTCAAGGCACTAACCTACTCCGGCACCACATACCTGAACAGTAGCATCTCTTTCCACAAACCACCCAGGTACTTCCGCTCCACAGTACTCCCTCTTGCACACATTTTAAGCATACACAAAACCATATCAGGATGACAGGCGTTCTCTTACATCCCTCCTAATGTGTGGAACGGGCTCATCAGAGCCACGTCATCTCTTCTTAAAGTCTGCAAGAACCTGAAGACCTAGCTTTTTAATTAACCAGCTAACATTAGGCTGAGCTGGGCACACACACCTGCTCAGCACCAGGATATGCTTGCACAGTTCGGAATAGGGTGACCAACCGTCCATAAATTTAATGGACCGTCCGTTATTTCGGTGTCTAGTCCGTTGTCCATAATAATTCTTTTTACTGACACCTTTTCTCTGTAATTCTGGGTATGCAGGAATCTGCGATGACCTCTTTGGGAAGTCTGACTGTGATTACCGTTTTGAGATGCCTCAGGGGTTTCAAGGCAGTCTTTCTTGGGGGTCAGCTTGCATTTCTTTCAAGTGCTGAGGCTTCCACAGCTCCTCCCAGACGTGTCAATTAGCCCCATTGTCATTCTGTCTCCGTGATTTTCTCTACAAGAATGACAATGGGCCATGCTGCAGTTACAGCATGTGGTGTGTCTGTGCTTGCATTGGCCTTCGGCACCATTGCAGGAATGCCTAAGTTTAGGAGTCACACAGACCATGAACTTTAAAAAGAAGTGAATACAATATAACTAGCCCATATTTCAAATTAATTAAAAAATAGAATTTAAAAAGTACTCTTTAAACCTACTTGTAGTCATGGGCGTCCGCAGACATTTTTCCAGGGGGGGGGGGGGGGGGGCAAGATGTTAACTTTATCACCATCCTCCGTCATGATGTGTGCCGGGTGGGGCACAAGAAACACTGGGGCGCAGAACTAGGCTAGACTCAATTAAATGCCAGGAATCCAGGGCATGTGATTGACCCTGCCACAGGCCAACAAACACCAACTGTAGGGAAAACGCTAAACTTTCTGACAAGGTGCTTTATCTCTGTCTGCTAGGTGTGCAGACTTCCGAGTCCTCGATCCAACACCAATCAAGGCTGTCTTCACCACGATTCGATTTTTATCAGAATACTTTAAAACAGCCTATCATTAAAGCACCAGATTGAATATACTGTATGCACAGTGTATGTTAGGATTATTTGTAGCACACATATTTACCAATATTGGCTTCTTGGTGCTAGAATTCATGATAACTCAAACATATCAAAAGTTAATATAAAATGTGACTTGTGTTGCTGCGGAGTGGATGGATGACCTATTGTAAAGGTTGATTGGTCACCTTTCTCACTGCTGCATTTATATGTTACACTGGTACTAATAAGGCAAAATCTTTTCAGAGACTGTTAGCATGTGTACACACGTCAAAATAAAAAAATATCTGAAAATATACTGCATTACGCTGCAGCCTTTTTTTATGCATAATTTAGTCAACACTACGGCGTAATGTCATCCTTTGCTGCATAATTAATTCCAGTGGCCCCACAGCAGGCAAATCATGTTAAAAGTGCTTGTGAATGAAGCCGGGTGACTGTAAGTTTGCGAACTTAGTTTGGTGTGCGTGCAAGTCCTGCATTGCCAATCCCTGGTGAGTTGCAGCTACTACTGCTGAAACAAGGCCAATGGAGGTACCTATGGGTGAGGCAGACTGGCCTCAAGGGCAGGGCCAGCCATAACACTGGTGGTGTCCTGTGCATTAATGTTTGTTAGTGCCCCCCCATGACCACCTCTTCCATGGATTCCCTCACTACCACCCTTTAACTGTGCCCCCCAAGTTTCCATAACTACTCGCTCTCAGATGCATTTAATTTGGTTTACAGCACCACTCATACCATTGTAGGGTGTAAGAGCACTTTACATCACACACATTACACAGAGACAATCAATATGTGTGTAAATCACTGTATAGAAAATGTTACATAAGACTAAGGACTACAAGGTTTAGGAGTCACATGACAACCATACTAGTAGCCAGTATAGTTTTATAGTGATTGGTCTGGAGAAACACAATACCCGGAATTTAAAACGTAAAACCATGGTTGGGGGTTATCCTTAATAATCTGAATTGATTTCTGTCCAAAAGAACACTTTTTGGGACATTAGGATAATCAAAGATTGGGGTGGGGGGGGGGTAGGGGGGGAGTGGAACATAACGCTCTAATTTATACCTTGCAGTTTGTATGCAGCTCTTAGATGACTGTTAATAGGTCACTGTCCTAAGTTAGGATTTTAAACTCATAAACTGCAAGTAACAAAAGGATCTCTCTGACAAAAGCAGTAGCCCACTGACCTATTTACATTATGTTCACGTTGTGATCTGCATGGTGCATGTTCTTTGCAGCCGGTACATTAACCCTCTGAGCTACCTTTCCATGAGTCAAAACTTAAACTAGACAAAATTCTGATCTCTCTCTAGGAAGAACATTAATCACCAGAGTCATCATGACATTTTTATTGTTGCCGAAAATTGCTGGAGGCCAGGAAGGAGGCAGCAAGCGTTTTTAAAACCATAATATACTTGCAAACATGATGCCTCCACCTAAAGTCAGCACCCGATGCGGTCACACTGGTTGCACCGCCCTAGAGCTGGCCCTTCTCAAGGGTCCTGTGACCTCAGTGACTGTTGTTCTAGGGCGTGCTGCTTCATAGGCCTGCCTGCAAGACTGGAGGTGAACTTCAGTATGGATAGTGGTGGACATGCCTTGAAGGTTAACCTACACTTGTTATGCTAGGGTCCACCTGCTGGTGCGAAGACACCAGGACTAGTAAGGTGTTGCGAAGCCTTCTAAAGTCTAGCATGTGATTGTGCTCTCGCAGGAGCAGGTCTGGTGGACTGATTATTAAGGCTGAACCTGGTTCCCAGTTCCCAATTCAGCAGCTCTGACCATAATGCCACATCTTCTCCCCCACTGAACACCGTACTGCTTCACTGAGAAAAACTCCCGCTGTCTTCAACTACAACCCAATTGTTGCCCGCTATAAACACCTGGATGCGGCTCAATTTAAATTACGCACTAGACAAGAGCAATATGTGGCCTACAAAAAAAAAGTTACAACATCCTGGAAAAAGCAAACACTTATAGGGAATGCAAAGTTTAGCAAACCATGGGAAATGTAAGCAGGAACAACATGGTTATTTTAATGCTTTTACACTCACTATTCAGAAATCAGTGAGTGCTTTTGCCTGAAAAGTTAAGGACACAAATACAGGGCCCTGAATGGACCCATTTCAATATCCATTGCTTATACCCTTACAAAAGGTAAGAAGTATGGTAAAAAGACCACATCCCTGGACTCAGAGCCGCAGTACACATTTTGTTTTCCAATCCACACATAGCAGAACCTCCAGGAATGGTGCACTAGTTCAAGTCCAGGGAAAACAAAGACAAGAAAATAAAAATAGCTCTTCACTGGCAAACTCTGTAAAAGTGGCGCCAATGTGTTTGTGTGAATAAAATCAGTTTGGCCAGTTTGCTACCACTCTGTCTTACTTTATATGCAGCTAGATTCATCATAGTGCCGTTTTGCGAGTCCTTAACCCCTTCCATGCTCATGACAAGGTCAACTCATCATGGGCTTTACCTGCGCTGTGCGTTTGACGAGTTGACCTTGTCATGAACAATGGGGTTCAAGCAGGATCAGCACCGGAGGGGAAAACCCCCTAGCACCCAAGGTGTTAAAAGCGATTATTAAGGAATCGCTATTAAGGACTTGCAAAACGGGATTCATGTAGGAATCGCTAAATAAATTGCGATTCCTACACATTCCTTATTTGCGATTAGCAAATTGCTAATCGCAAATAAGGAATAACTCCCCATTCATTCCAATGGGCCTAAAGGCCCATAGGAATGAATGGGGAGTTATTCCTTATTTGCGATTAGCAATTTGCTAATCGCAAATAAGGATGCGATTTCAAGGGTGCCAGGGGTGTCCAAAGGACACCCAGTTCAGTTCAGTTCAATAAACTTTATTCGGTTAAAAAGCAAATAACCATAAAAGTAACAAACATAAAACAAAGTACAATAATTACAGTAATTACAATAGATACTTCTCATGATTAGTAGTACAGTGAGGTAGATCGATAGGGAGTCTATGATATTTCAATTTGAATTTGTTTCCTAAATTTAAAAACACTTTTTAAATAATTTAAAATCACAGTAACAGTTAAAATCGTGTCCATTTTCTGTACTTCTAAAAAAGCTGGGCGACATCTGGTTAAATTCATATTTTTTAAAAAAGGGACTATGATTTTCCTACGTATAGCAGTATAAAATTTGCAGAAGAAAAGGATATGAATATCAGATTGTTGTGACGTACCATCACACAAGCAGGTGGGCAAAATATGGATCCATGAGTTCATGCATGGAAAAGACACTAATCTAAAAAATATACAAAATCTAAAACGAGTTAAAAGAAAACGATCATAGTTAGTCATGGGCAGGGATAAATATGGCTGTACAGTATTAGTCTCACAGAGGATAGGAAGGTGCGAGTGTACTGTAGATTTCAAAATTTCCACTCTCTTCCTCTTATCCAGCAAGTGGTCCAGGCAGATAGTTTTTAGTAACTTCCTAGGAATAGTGTCCATTGAGGTTGGGTCCGAGAAATATGAATGTAGTCCAATCTCGGTCAAAAAGTGCTTTACGTAACTCAACCATTCCATTCTGTCCGCATGGTCCAAACTGAGGGTGTCACGTAGCAGGGCCCGGTTCATAACGCATTCGTTAGTAGTCCATACCCTATGCCACAGTAGGATAGGTTGAATTCTGATAATGTCCGTTATGTAGGGTTGGCCAAGTTCAGCGTGACAATTAAATGTGGCTGCACACTGTGGAACTGCTAGAACTCCCCTCAGAAATTTGTTCTCTACCAGCTGGATTTGATCAACATTTGCATATCCCCACAGACCTGAACCATACATAGCCACAGACAAGCATGTAGCTTTATAGATGGTTAACATTTCTTTTATCGGCTTCCTGCCCAATTTCCTAACAAAATTCTGTAAAGCCATGATCGTTTTCATAAATAAAAGAGTTCTAGCCTTAATAGCGCTTGTCCAAGAACCTGACTCCTGGAATAAAATGCCCAAATAAGAAAAGGTTGGGGTGTTATCCAGCGGCACCTTGTTTAAGAAAATACGCTTCATTAATTTACCTGGTTTTAGGCCACAATTCATTGTGAAAGTCTTACTACAGTTTACTAGTAGGTCCAGGTTCAACATAAATTTCTCAAAGCTAACTACTAGTTTTTGTAGAGCGCGGGGAGTGCGTGCCATGAGTACTGCGTCATCCGCATACATGAGCGCAGGGATTTCCCTCCTCCCCACCCTGGGCATATCCCTACACTCCTGCAGCAGGTGACGCTCGAGCCCATTAATATAAAGAAGGAATAAAAAAGGTGCCAATACGCAACCTTGCCGCACTCCGCGACCTATGCTAAATTGCCTGGAGCATTCTCCTCCCCTGCCGTAACGAACAGAGGCTGTAGCTCCACTGTAGAGTTCCCTCAAAAAACAGATAATGTTATTGTCCACTCCCAAACCTTTCATTATATCCCACAATTTAGAGTGTGATACACAGTCGAACGCTGAAGAAAGATCGACAAAAGTAAAATACAATCGTTCAGATTTTATCCTTATATATTTATGCTGCAAAAGCATTAGGTTTAACCCTTGCTCAATTGTGCCAATCCCTTTTTGGAAACCAAATTGCAAATCACTGATAATATCATTTTCCTCTGCCCAGCTTTGGAGTCTTGCCAATACAACGCGTCCTAAAATTTTTACTGAGGAATCAAGAAGGGAGATTGGTCTATAACAGGCACAGCTGTTCCTATCCCCCTTCTTATAGATCGGGACAATGACTGAGGTGAACCAGGATTCTTTCAGACCCAATGAGAGAGCTGCATTAAAAAGTTGTACTAACATTGGCCCCCAGATTTCAGTATTAGCTTTAAATAGGTCTGCCGGAATCCCATCAGGTCCGGCAGCCTTACCGCATTTAGTTGATCCCAAGGCTAAAAGCACTTCATCAATTGTTGTAACCAGGTTGTAACTCTGTTGTGCATCCAGGCTAGAGTTAATACCCCCACCATGGATGTCTTCCTGTGCCTTATAGAGATTTGAAAAATGGTCTACCCATTTATCCTCATCTATTGCAATCTCGATTCGCGCCGTGTGGGTTTCATAGGGGAAAGGGGTGTTAATTGCTTTCCAAAATGCAGCGGAATCTTTAGATTGCGAGGCCTCACAGAGGGAATCTAATGCCTCCTTATTCAACGCGGTTCTCCTTACTTTCAGGGCCTGAGTATATGTGTTCCTACACTCTCTTATTTCGTCTTTATCCCTAGGGCATCTGTGTACTGCCTGTTTTAGATTTTTCAAAGCCCTTGTACATGCAGTATTAAACCAGCTCTTGGGCCCCTTGCCTCTGCGTTTTGCCTCCACCCTTAGGCTACTTTTTATGTTTGCAGCTATTGTTCCAAAGTGCTCAATAATTTGATCGTTAGTGGAGTTGTCACTTAGGCAAATCCTAAAACTATTTGAGCACACCTCCCAGAGTTTCTCAAAAAAGGTTGTGGGGATTACTTTACTCCATTTAAGTGTGTACCCGTTTTGTCTCCCAAGGACAACATCAACCGATGTCTCTACTAGAGGCGCGGCCGTCGATGGGTCTGGGAACAAATCTACTACCTTAAGAGATTGTGGAAGGTGGTCACTTATGGGTAGTTGGATGTTCGTAACCCCCAAGAGTCTATGATTGAGGTTACTGGAGGTAATAATAAAATCAATAGTTGTCGATAAGCCTCTACCAACAAAAGTCGGAACAAAGGGTGTGGGTTCTGGGGCAGATTCATTGGCAAACCCCAAGTCAAACATGAATAATAATTCATTTAGTAAGTCCCCCATCAGGGTATGATCAAAGTGTGTCAAGTGCATGTCTCTCTCAGTCATTAGGCCACATAGGCCCTGATTCCTTTTAGTACATAATGAACAATTAAAATCCCCCCCCCCCATATGATTATCAGCTCCCTTTCATTTCTGTCTACCTCTAACTGAATTTCATCTTTAAGCTGCCTCATTACAACCAAAATATCATCTTTCGGGACATTGTTATAAAAATTAATAATTAACACTACAGCTCCTTTATAATTCCGTAAGGTTATAATTTGGAAATAGCAGGAATTTAAATGGCAGTGAGCTTGTTTAATTTTAAGTTGATTTGAAACAAGCGTTGTCAACCCACCCTTAGCTCTTCCAAAATGACCTCCAACAGCTGGTGTAAAGAAGGTTCTATAGCCACTTACATGGATTGATTCCTGTATCCAAGTTTCTTGCAAGGCCACTATATCCTGACCATTTATTACTGACTCCCAGGCTGGATTTGTGATTTTTTGCCTAAACCCTGCTATATTCCAAAACAACAGTGCACATAGATCTTTCTCTTTCTGGGTCAGGCCTTCACCTGCCTGTTCCCCGCCCCTAATATTGATATCAACTATGGGGTGTTGCATCTGTTCCAGGGTATTACTGTTGCATGGTAACAAACTGTCAGTATTAGGGGCCTTTTGTAAAGTTGGCGAATCTTGGGGAATCCCGCTCAAAATCTCAGTTCTTTTAAGGGGAACTATATCCTTGATAAAGGGGTGAAAAACTGGAGGATGAAACTTGTTCCCAACCAAATTTTCTTGAGATGTCTGAGCTTGTTGTCAATCCACCCCGTCCAGACCATTGAAAATCTGGAAACGATTTTGAATAGGTAGATTGTACGTGGATGGGTGGAGCTCTCTGTTATTCCATGGCCTCCCTTGCAGGAGGTTGGGCTCAGGATGTGGTGGGTATTGGGTATTTATAGGGGGGTATTGATAATCTGATACCCGGTATCTGGGATAGAACTCCTCCGACCTTTGCATGTGGATATGGGGGTCCTGAGCATTTACATAAACAGGATAACCCATCAAAGGTGGTGGCCCCATTAAACCGGGCATATCCCATGGTCCCACTTTTCTAAAACCCCGCTGTCGGTGTGATGTTTTCTTAAATAGCTGCCTATTCCAACCCTGTTTGTTAAAATCTTTTGATGGTGCATAGGGATAGAAATAGGATAAAAGATGTGTGGAGATGGCATCGCTGCTACTGGCATCGAACCAATCTCCAATGTGCCTCACGGCCCTATAATCCTTAAAATTGATGACTATTACATCCCCCCTTCTATCCTTAGGTCTGACTCCCACCCAATGGGCACGCCTTACACTTAGGATTTCTCCATTAATGGATGCAGGCAACGGTCTGTTGTCTCGGAGCCAAAATGTAACCTTGTTCCGTAAGGCAACATGATCTTCCCATTTACCTGCAGGTAGTTCTGGAACCCCTGCCATTACAATGACAAAAGGGGCAGAATCTGGGGGTAAGTCTATGGTATGGCTTGTTTTTTCTAAGGCAATAGTCTTATTTCTCGGATTAGTTGTTAAAGGGTCTTTTCTGCCTCCCTGATTTTGAGCTCCCTCAGGTTTTTGAGTTTGTTCTTTAGTTACTGGGGCCGCCAGCTGAATTGCAGGCGGTTGCAGCGTGGGAGTTGATGGCAAAATCGTTGGGCTACCCACTCTTCCCTTTTCTTGCACTAATTTCTTTTTTAGCACGGGTGCTGGTATCTTAATTACTGGAGTTATAGGAGCTGGTGTTATAGGGGGCGTTACAGCAATAGATTTTGCAGGAGGGTTAGTCTTAACTGTGGGATTCGTCTTAGCTTTTCCCGGGCCTTTTATTAGGTCATGTAAAAGGAGGGAATTCTGTTCAACCTTTTTCTCTATGATGTTCAAGTGTGTGGACATCAAGTCGGTCTTATCCAAAATCGGTTGCATCACACCCCTGATTAAATCTAAAATTTTGGCCAACATGGCCTCTTCGCCTAATAAAGTTTGCCCAGTATGTGACTGTGGGGTCTGGACTACTCCTTTCCTTATCTTCTGAGGTCGGTTACACAGTGGCTCACCCCCCCTTTTTTTACTTGTTCTTATAGTGGGGGGTGAGATAGAAGACCTGGAAGATGCCTCAATGGGCATTTTTGGTGATCCTGATAACCTTCCATTATCATTCCCTGTAGATGAATCTAGTAGATATGGGCTAGTTGGCGTACTAGACAAAAGATGCTTACTCATTATAGTGGGATCAAGGGGAAAATTACCAGTATTGTTTGTAATCCCTGATTGTGAAAAATCAATAAGCATCACGGAATCTGTGGGTCGACTCTGTGAAATAGCATCCCCCGCTCCTCCCAAGTTTGAAGATCTCAACTCAAGAAGTAGAGGTGCAGTTTCAGGCACACTCCACCCTCCTTGTGTAATTTTATAACTTGCCTTACTTTGCTTCCCCCTCCGTCTCACTCGGGCTTTCTTAAATTTTCTAGGGGATTCTTTAGTTGCACGATCATGTAATCCTGTAGATGATATGGCCAATACCGTGGGAACTGGAGCAGAAGGGATTTCATCGTACTGGCCTGCATGGACCATGGCTGTTACAATGGTAACTTTGCCTGCAGGGACCGAGTGTTCCTTAGCCACAGGGTTATCAAAAACAGTTACTGGGGGTTCTGGTGCAATAGTAATAGCAGATGAGTGTTCCAGACCCAGTGAAGCCCTCCTGTTACTGTTAATTTGCGCTACCTTCTTTATAAGAAAATTGTCCATAGTAACCACTTTGGTAGTCATAGTGGCTGAAAATTGAATGCTAGCTTAATACGAGAAGTGTAAAAGAAAAATAACAGGTTCTCACTCACATATTAAGAAGCTGCTCAATGATGGATAAAGGGACGTAAAGGGTATGGCCCCGGCCCGGCTCCTCGGTCCCCGGAGGGCCACAGAGGGCCCGCCCTTTGCCCGGGCTTAGCCCCGGGCGTCCCGCTCGCGTCCCGCGGCGCGGGGCTTCTCTCCGCTTTATGCGTCCGTGTGCGCTCCCTCAGCGCGACCCGCGTCACTCAGCACGCGCCGCCGCGTTGCCTGCCGGGAGTTGTAGTCTCCCGGAGCGGCGGCGCGGAGTCCTGATGGCGTCTGACTCTTGGCGGTGTCGGCGAGGTCTGAGGTGAGTTTCAGTGGATCTCCGGCCTCGTGTGACTCCTTGGCGGTGGCGGCGGTAATATGGCAGTGTCCCCCGCTCTGCCGGGCTTCTCTCCGCTTTATGCGTCCGTGTGCGCTCCCTCAGCGCGACCCGCGTCACTCAGCACGCGCCGCCGCGTTGCCTGCCGGGAGTTGTAGTCTCCCGGAGCGGCGGCGCGGAGTCCTGATGGCGTCTGACTCTTGGCGGTGTCGGCGAGGTCTGAGGTGAGTTTCAGTGGATCTCCGGCCTCGTGTGACTCCTTGGCGGTGGCGGCGGTAATATGGCAGTGTCCTGTAGCATCCTTGAAATGTAATCTACATTGGTGTTGCGCACACACATGTCCAAAGGATATGTGTGTGTGTGTAACATGCAACTTAGAAAAATGCATTTAAATGCATTTTTCTAAGTTTTCGCTATTTACCACGAGGTTTGACCTCGCGGTAAATAGCGGCACAAAATGGCGATTTCGCAATTTTTAAATGCTTCTTGAATTGCATTTAAGGAATCTCTAATTGAGATTCCTTAAATGCAATTATTCGCAAATATGCGATTTCTAAAAATGCGATTTTTGCATTTGGGATGATGAATCCCAAATGCAAAAATAGCGCTCGCAAAGGGCCAGATTCTCAGAATCTGGCCCTTTGCAAGCCGTTTTCGGCTTGATGAATCTGGCCGTTAGTTATTTATCTATTTTTCATATTTTTAGCCTTTTATTCCCAATGCTGCACTTTGGAATTAAAATGTCAGAAAAATATGACATTTCCAGCAAAAGCGTCTTTCATTTTTGGATCCATTTCACAGGGAAGCAAATAAAAGAAAGGAAGAGGAAAGAGAGTGAGAACCCTGTCTTGAAGTCACGGTTTTCATGAGCGTCTGCAGGGCGGTCAAGGAGGGTCGCTCCAGGGGGGGGGGCAAGCCCCCCTCCTTGCCCCCCCCCCTGTGGACGCCCATGCTTGTAGTTTAAGAGAGAGGAACTATTTTAGGCAATTATGAACAGTGGCTGTGACTGTTCCATCACTCACACTGAAGGGTGCAAAGATAAAGTGGGTTCAC
Source organism: Lissotriton vulgaris (assembly GCF_964263255.1). Lineage (NCBI taxonomy): Eukaryota > Metazoa > Chordata > Amphibia > Caudata > Salamandridae > Lissotriton > Lissotriton vulgaris. The sequence goes on along the minus strand of NC_141685.1, from coordinate 1,670,557,265 downwards.
CTATAGCCCCTTGCTATATGCTGTGGTGGGCTGAAGCAAAGTGTAAATTCAACAATTTACAATTTAACAGGCCAATGAATAATGCTGGCTCACCAAAGGCCCATTTATGTATTTATACTACTGCGCAACTTCCTCTGAGGTGTCTGTAAAACATACCCCCTCCCCCCACCCCCCAATGTTTTGTCGTAAATTTTGACCTGGTGTCCAGAATTTTTACACTCCCCGTCCTCACTTTGCACCCATGCCAGTTGGTCATCCTAGCGCGGAACCGGGAGAATTACCGCGTCAAGTATAATCAGAAATGAACAGGTACAGAATTTACACCCTCATTTGCGCCAGAGGAGTCTCAGCAGTTTTCATGACCAGGAAGGACCATCAGCAGAAGCACTTTTCTAATAGGCTGTAATAGCTGCTACGGCTTCTTCTAAACCGCATGTCATTTACCAGACAGCTCTGAGAGCAGAGCGGGGGCCTCGTTCATCAGCCGACTAAACATGTAAATATGCGTTGCACTGCTAAACGATGCAGAGCTGAGGATCTCAGCAATGAAACAGACTGACACAGCGGGTGTACAATTAGAAAGCTTGGCACTCCTCAACGGCAGTGTTTACCCACACGCTCATGGTTTCAGACACGATGCTCCTAAGCAAAGCCGTTAGGGACTCGTTATGCCGTTGAGATCCCGCTCACGCACGGCGCGCGCTGCCTCCGCGTCCTCGTGCGCAAGCTCCCTGGCCAGGGAGACGCCAGACATCTTGAGGCTTCTTGCTTTGAAGTGTTGCTGATACGGACGGCGTTGCAAGGAATTCCCTTTGGCACCAGCACATGTGTAGCGGTATATTTTGATTCCACAGAAGGCACAAAATAGTTATATTTTTACATATGGCTCGAGTTACAGACATTTATTTGATGAGCAAGAAGCTATAGTGAAACAGGTAATCTACGCGTGTAGAGCTGGCGACTGTGGCAACTCTGCAAAGTGTCCAGAGCTTAAGCTTTGTAAACTCTATTTTCGATTGGTAGATGTGCGCATTCAAGAAACGTGTCAGAGAAGGGATCATGTAAATGAGAAAACCTACGCAGTGGTATGTTTGTGAAGATTTACAAAAATTTTGAACATATTTTTCATGGTCATCTCTCTGTCCTAAACTCGCCCTTTAATTAGGTATGGGGGGGGGGGGGGGGGGGGGGCACCATTGCACCCTCATTGCACGGGACACGTGAACGAAAGAAATATTTTTTCATGCAAAAAAATTTGACAAGAAACAGGAAGATATCAGTTATTTTTTTGTTTAATTTCACTACTATCATAGCCCTATCAATGAGGGAGATAGTGATGGCGAGTGTCGACACATGTAGTCATAGAGAAAACAGGCGTACAAGAGGACGTTTTTATTTAAATTGTAAGTTTTGCGCGCGTACACCCATATTTTTTTGAATTCGGTTACAAGGGGCAAACGTTGGCATAGATTGGTGACCAGCCAGGTTCCAGTACTGGCAGCAATTGTTATCCAAGAACAAGGCTGAGATCCCAAGGAATCATGTCACAATTGTACGCTCACACTGGAAACAAGCATTGTCAAAGCCAATAGGTCTACCTTTTGGACCTAATAGCTTTGCCAATGCTTTTTTGGGATACTGTACTGCATCAGCAAAAATAATTTTTTACACCAGCGGCGCAGTATGACCAAAAGGAAAAAAAGGCACTACGATGTCATTTTGTAGGAGCACATTCATTGTGTGCATGTATATGTCATCATGCACGCGCACATAGGTCACATTTTTAAGTCGAAGCCTGCGTTGCAGCGCATGTGCTGCTGCAGGCAAAGAGATATTGTGAGGAGGGGATTTCAGTATGGCGTGAAGCCACGCCCCTTTTTTCCATTGGCAGGCCTCTCGAAACGGAGGCCTGCAATTGGAAAAAGCTCCTGTTTAGCAGATTTGTCTGCTCTGGATACCGCCTCTCGAGGACTCCATGACCTGCCTTACGGTAGCACGACAATATTTTTACAAATATTGTCTTGACAACCATGAGGCAGGTCAGGGAGTCCTGGAGGGGCGGGATTCAGGATCCTGTTTCCGACCCGTTTTTTTTTTTTCTTTCATTTGTGCCGTCATTCCTGTGCGTTCCTGGGCGGTGGAGGAGGTAGGGGAGAGGCGGTGCTGGTTATGTTTGTTGCAGGATGCCTTTAAACATTATGGTGTTCCTAAAAATACGTGGTGCAGCACACCATCTGTGAATGTTTTCCTTACTGCATATAATGTGCAAAGAAATGCTTTTCCTTTTAACCCAACTCCCCCAATATTTAATCCGCCGTTGTCAAGGGAAGTGATGTCACAGAGTATGGCTGACAGTAGTCCGGGTTGAAAGAACTGATCGGGCGCAGGGGCAGCCGGCATCCGACGTAATCCGGGGCTGTCTGAGTGTTCCTCAGTGCAAGCGGTGGCTGAGCAAGAGCCCCGGAGCCCGGGCAAGCCATACATCGGGCCATTGAGAGTCCACCGCTACCAGGGGCCGAGTGAGCTATGGGGACAGTGACGCCCGGGGTCTGACCGGGGGGGGAGCCGGAGGAGGCGAGAGTTGAAACTCGGGAACAAGAGGCAGGCCATCCGGGAGAAGACAATCAACTGTTGCTGGGTCCAAAAGGCGGAACCGGGGACTAAAAACCGCATATTCGGGAAGGTGCCAGAAGAATTAAAACTGTATTCGCAGTGACAAGGAGTCTCTGGACCTGGGGAGATCCAACAGGCCAGGGAGCCGCCCCGGGATCCCTGGGAGCCGAACAGAACGATAGAGCCATGGAGCTTCGGGTCGGGAACAGATACCGACTGGGTTGGAAGATCGGCAGCGGCTCTTTCGGGGACATTTATTTAGGTGAGGAAGTTAGGGCGAATGTGGAAATACAACAGTGGTGATATCGTATTGAGAGGGTACAAATGGGGGGGGGAAGGGGGAGCTGGGATTTATAGGCCTGTTGGTTCCGGGCGGTGGAAAAAGTGTGAGAAATACAGATCTTAGGAGTGTCAGTGACTAAAACATAGAGCCCTTGTTTTGGGGGACTTTCAGTGGTTGGTGCCTGCCACGGGGAGCTGAACAGATTGTGCAAGTTTACGTTTCTGTGTAAGCTTATGGGGGAGTACATTACGTGTACTGAAGGGTGTGGTGGGCATTACGGATCCCGTGAGTTACTTTGAGGGTCACACACCCTTGTATGTTGGGGTACTGCAAATGTGAAGAGTACGGAGTTTATACTCCAGGGAGCGTATTTGGGGTGTGGTGAGCAGTACATATGTTTGGGAGGTTAAAGGGGGTCAGTGACTGGTATAGAGGTTACAATGGATCGTGTTCTTTTAGCGAGAGTCTGAGAATATGGTGAGGCAGAGGAGTCTTATAGGTTGGGGGCAGAAGGGTTGAGCACCACTCTTCGTTTTAAGGGCCTCGAGCTAAGGAAACGTCAGGTTTTAATTAACAAGCATTTGCAATGCAATAGGTCTCGCATTTGCAAGAGTTTAACCTATTGGCATTGTAAATGACAATGCCTTTTATGTATGTTTTAAAAACTAACACGTAAATAAAAGGCATTGCCATTTACAATACCATTTACAATACCAATAGCTCCAAAACTCGCAGTTGCGAGACCTATTGCATTGCAAATGCTTGTTGTATTTAGTGATCGAGATGGACCTGCAAATTAAAAAATCAAGTAGCGCAAAAGTGCTTTTTCTTTTTAGAGTGGACGGGCAGGAAGAAAATTGATGCCTGACCCACCCAAAAAAATGAATATATATATATATCTTAATGCACTGGGGACTTTGGTGGTAACAGAGGAACGTCTGGGAGAGCAGGTTTGGATGAATATAACAAAAATAAAGCAGAGTGCGGGGAGGAATAGAAAATCAGAAAAAAAGAGCAACACAGAGGGTGGGGTAAGCACGCAAAGAAAAGAGTAACAGAAAAAGAGCAAGGGGAAAATAAATAGAGTGTGAGTAGTATGGGGGAAGGAGAGAAGCATGTGAGAGACAAAGCTGTGAAGCTCGTTCACTTTCATGGAGTGCTTAACAAAAAGAAAAAACAGGAGAAGAGGAAAGATACAAGTCAACCGATGGATTGACGTAAATAATTAATTTACTCTCTTAATTTCTATGCAGGTAAGTACTTAATCAATGATAACTCAATCAGAAGGAAAGAAAACAGAGTCCGTGGTGTTAGAGTTTCTAAGGGTTTTATTCCTCATAAAGGAATCAGAATATCATGTTCTGACCACCACAGGGGTGTCAGAAGGGATAGATGAGCGCGCTCTCGTTTATTGACAATACATAGCTTATATACTTGATTTACATCATAATGTTCAATGTAAGAGGCGTAACAGCTGAGAGAGGACAAGATAACAGTATACACGTGGTACCAATACATCATCAAGAGGCGTAAACTAGGCGTGAACTAGAGGTGTGTGCTAGAAACGTCACTGATAGGTGACGCAAGTGGGTGGCACCAAGGGGTGGTGCTAACAGAATGTTGCAATGTCAGCAGAAATCGGAAGCTTGGATGCGCGCGCAGCTGCATGACGTGTGATTGACGGGGTGCAGGGGTCTTGACATTTACACTGACGGAAAGAGACAGAAGTCTGGCATGTCAGATCAACTTGTACTTCTATCATATCTGATATCTGATGTTTAGGAACTATACTATCTGGGCGGAAAGGTCTCTAGGGTAGAGGCTATTCTATGCTAACTGTGGATGCGTGTATGAGCGCCTGAGTGTCTACATGTGAAGCGTGGGGGCACGGGGCCTTCCATGGAAGCATGGCAACGGAGGCTATGAATTACTTGCATTGAGACAGGTCGGCCCTTTTGGCTCTGCAGCGGGAGAGGATGTTTACAGGATCTAGCAGGCAGGAATGTATTCTCGGGGAGCGGAACAGATAACTCGAAGGTTATAGTCAGTCTTGGCAGAAAGCAGGCTTGAGCTGAGCGCGAGGGGCCGCGCTGAAAGTAGGACAAAGTTCATGAGTACAGAGGTAGCCTGGGCAGAGCCAGGAGCCACAAAAGAGGTTCAGATGGCAGGAATTCAGGGCCTACTCTGGCTAGAGCAGGAAAAAGTGAAAAGTGTACTACAAAAAGACGGTGGCATAGCATACTTAGGAACGGACTATATAATCCATTCATGGTGCTTCTGAAAGAGGACAAGTTGACGGTGGACGCAAATGTATTTGCGTCTTCATAGCTGGCACTGGAGGGAAGTTACATGCACTTTAAGCTGGTACATGGAGTCGGTGGGGTACGCGCTAGGGAACACAACATGGCCAAAATTTAATTTTCCTCATTCCCTCCTTGTTCCCTACGGACCCTTCATGAAATATCGATCCTCATGAATCGATCAGTCTGTTCTTGTAACATCATTTGTTCTTCTTTCTTTCGGTTACGTTTTGAGTGGAAACTGGAATGTTCAATACAAGAGGTGGCACATAGTCCACAGATCGCTGGCCCACACTGTAGGCACAGGCAGCAACTGAATACTAGGACTAGGCCAATGCCTAGGAAGGATAGGATCTTCCATCCCCAAGCTGTTAACGTTGTCCAGAACCAACCGGACCAAGTCCAGGTGCCTGGATTCTGATGTATCTGATTTGCAATTTTATGAAGACGGGTGATAGCTTGATATACAGATGGTGCATTCTGTGGAATGAAAACACAGCAGCTTGACCCGATGACCTTACAGGCTCCACCTCTATCTGCCAAGATGACGTCAATTACAAGACGATTCTGAAGGACAACAACCCGCATAGCGGACTGCTCTTCTGTTAAGTTACCTAAGGCGGAGGTAGTTTCTTTTACTACGGCTTCAAGTGTTCTAGTTAATCTGCGTATTAATTTACTATTCTGGACAGGGCCTAAGAAGAAAAAGAATCCTTTATTAAAATCAGTGTACTGTTCCCATGCCGTTTCTGTGTAGTCGACAAGGGGGGCATCTCTTCTGGGTCTATTCTTTACTAGATTGCTATTTCTATGGTAATCAGAAGGAGCTAGAAAAACAGGTGGTAGGAGGAATGCAATGTAACAGGTACCATCCCAATCTGGAGGTAGACGAATGTATGCGGTATGACCACACACAAAGTAAGAATGACTGATAGCTTTGAAAGATGACTTTCCATCATCACTGAATTCGACCACAGTAGTGCATTTACTATGACCTAAGTGTACTGAACCTTTCTTCTTGATACATAATTCACCAGTGACTGGCAGTACTGACATAATAGGTAGAACTGGTGCGGCTTCGGATTCGACAGTAAGAATCATAAGGCTAATTGTATAATTACCTAATCCATATACTTCATTTTCTAGATCAGTTCCTATTCTAATGGGCAGTCCCTCCTTATCCGGGTAACAGACGTCTAGTAGGACCAAGTTCAGGTTTCCCCAAACCCAACCCCCATCGAAAACAGCAATGTCGGGATCTAAAGAATTAATTATCTTAAACCATGCTCCACAGGAGCCATTGTGAGAGAACGGATACGGAAAGAGAGGCAGTGCTCCCTTGTAATTCTGGTAGGGAGGGAGTCGGCCACATATCCAGCAATTTGTAGCATTGTTAGTTTGATGAGAATGATGTAACATACTAATGAATGTATTGTTGCGCAGCGCGAGTCTGTAGGAAAGCTCATGAGGAGGTAACTCACTAAAAGTGTGTTCAGCAGAGACATTGTAAGCAGATTGTTCACGCTTGAAGATAGGATAGTATATAGGTAACAAGATGCTAGCAATAATAATTAATATACTGAGAATAAACATGATTATTAGTGTCACTATACAGTGACTACGAAGTGATTTGCAGTATGTTCTTTTCTTTTCCTCTCTCTCTCTAACTCGATCTAGGGGATACATGTCAGAAACTATTTAACCGATTCACCTAGGGGAGGACTTAAACAATTAAACTGTCTGACTTGCTAGATCGTAACTTCATACGGTATTGTTCTTGAGGAGTTTTTTCTCGTTTGGATTCGGAAAAGTCTTTGTTATCACAGTCTTTGGTGGGGGTGGGTGTGTCTTGTTCCGGTTTCAGTCCTGGGAATGTTTTGATATGGCTTAGATGGACCCACCCCTTTCTTCCTTCCAATTTGACTGCGGTCCTTGTCGTAAGTAGAACGGTCTTCGGAGACTTCCAGCGGGGCTCCAACGGACTTTTCCTGTCGAAGTTGCGGACGAGGACAGTATCCCCGGGGCGGACGTCATGCGGCTTCACATCAGTGTTGTCAGGAAAGGCTGCGGCAACCTGTGAACGACATGATTGGAGTGCAGACATCAAGGAGGCAAGGTAATCTGTCAACATATTAGAATCAACATCGGTTATCTTTTTAGGAATGGGCGTCCCCCACATATTCGGTGGTCTGCCAAAGACCACTTCGTACGGAGATAGCCCTGATCTCGAATGGGCGACCATTCTCATATAGAATAGTGCCACCGGCAGGGCGACTATCCAGTCGACCCCTTTGTCCTGACATATTTTGGCAAGGCGAATCTTTAATGTCTGATTATGCCTCTCAACAAGGCCTGCGGCTTCTGGATGTCGGACACAATGGAACTTCCACTGGTATCCCAATAACAAGGAAACTTCTTTCATTAGGGCAGACGAGAATGGCTGACCGTTATCTGAGTACACGACATGGGGCAAGCCGTACCGTGGGAAAAATTCACGAACCAACTGTTTGGCAGTGGTCGGAGCAGTGTAATCTGGGACTGGGTATGCTTCGGTCCAGCGGGACAGAGCACAGACAACTACGAGAACATATTTAAATCCTCGACAACGGCCCATCTGGATATAATCCATCTGGAGGACTTCAAAAGGGTGATCGGGAGGATGAAATCCACCTTGCTCTACAGGGACGCTTTTACCTGGATTGAACTGACAACAGATCATGCAAGTACGCACTTTCTGTTTTGCGGCTGCTCGTAAGTGTTTATTGTTCCAGAGATTTTGCAAACTGTCTAGCATTGCTTTCTCTCCTAGGTGGGCAGGACTATGTGCTGTATTTATCATGACTTGAACCATAGAGTCAGGGAGAAACCATGTAGATTTTCCCTTCGTCATCCAACCTTGATCTGTCTGGATCCCTCCTAGTTCGGTCCATTTCTTTATTTCGTCTGCAGTAGCATGTGTCTGAATGTCAATAACATCTAGTGTGGGATCCCTGACTGTCATACAGCTTGTCGGATCTGTTATCTTTGTCGTGTCAGTTGTCTGAGTGTGAGTCAGTGCTGTATGTTTTGCTGTCTGATCTGCCAGGTCATTACCCTGGGAAACAGAATCTGTGGCTTTAGTATGTGCTTTACACTTCATGACTGAAATGGCTGAAGGCAGATGAATTGCTTCTAGCAGTGCTTGAATGAGAGGACCATGCTGTATCTTTGTACCATGAGAGGTCAGAAACCCTCTTTCTTGCCAGAGCATACCGAAGTCGTGTACGACTCCGAACGCATAACGGGAATCTGTGTATATGTTAACATTTCTGTTCTTCGCTAGAATACAGGCTTGGGTCAGAGCGATGAGCTCTGCTGCTTGGGCAGACAATGTATCAATACGATGTGTTTCTTTAACTTCAGTTTCAGTGGTCACGGCATACGCGGCCACTAACTCTCCTGTACTTGTTCTCATGCATGAACCATCCACATAAAGTGTCAGGTCTGGATTTGTCAATGGGACATCTGTTAAATCTCGTCTGGGCTTTGTTACTGCATTAATAATCTCTATACAATCATGTGGAGCTGGATCTGTCATAACTGTAGGTAACAATGTTGCTGGATTCAAGATACTGCAGCGTCTGATTTCTATGTGTGGCTGGAATAATGTCAATTCGTAACCTGTCAGTCGTGCTATAGTCAAGTGTTGAGTCTGGGTTCTGTTTAACAGAACCTCTACAGAATGTGGAACTTGTACTGTTAACTGATGACCTAAAACAATTGAGTCACTTTGTCTGATTGCTAACGCTGTTGCTGCTACTGACTTTAAGCATGCAGGGAGTGCCTGTGCTACTGAATCCAATGTGCTTGAAAAATAAGCGCAATGCTTATGTGAACCTGCTTGATCTTGAGTGAGGACAGACAATGCTGTACCGTCACGTTCTGTAACAAAAAGTGTAAACGGTTTGCTGTAACATGGTGTCGCTAAAACTGGTGCTTGGCATAAAGCTTTCTTTAATTCCTCAAAGGCTTGTGTGTGTTCCTGAGTCCAAGGGAGGACAGTCGAAGTTGCTGCCTCCTGTGTCGTTAACTGGATGAGTGGTTTAGCTAGAAATGCATATTGAGGAATCCATTGTCTGCAGTACGAGGTGAGGCCTATGAAGGCCCGCACTTCCTTTTGCGTCTGGGGTCGTGGCATGTTTACAATTAACTGAATGCGATCGGGAGTGAGCTGTCTCCCCACTTTGGACAGCAAGTGACCCAAGTACACAACTTGCTGAACACAGAATTGTAGCTTCGAAGGAGACACCTTGTGTCCCTTGTCGGCCAGAAAATGCAATACTATCAGAGATGCTTGTTCACATTCGGGCTCACTTCGTGCGGTGATCAGTAGATCATCGACGTACTGTAGTAAAGCGGTATTAACTGGCATTTGGATACAATCTAGTTGTCTTTTCAGTGCTTGACTATAGATGCTGGGGCTTTCTGTAAATCCTTGAGGTGCGCGGGAAAATTTGAAACTTCGTCCATTTAAACTGAATCCGAAGAGATATTGGCTCTCCGGGTCAATAGGTACACTGAAGAAAGCGTTCTTGAGATCGATTACAGTAAAGAACGTTGCTTCTGAATCAATAGCAGTTAACAGGGAGGAGATATCGGGGACCACAGGATACTGTGGTACAATGCATTTGTTCAGTTCTCGAAGATCAATCACCAGCCGATATACTGGCGGTGCATTGCGGTCTGTACGTTTAAGAATTGGAATGATAGGCGAATTACAGATATTGGAGTCGGTCTCTACGACCACTCCTTGGGCAATAAGCTCTTCAATGATTTTCAGTAAAGCCACTACAGCATCGGGTGGTAACTTGTATTGTCTGATTCTGGGTAAAACAACTCCTGTCTTGAGTGTGACACGGTATGGTGTGATATGCATACAACCTACATCTGCTGGGCCTTTTGCCCATAAGTGATCTGGTACATTTTTCAATCTGACATCAAAGTCACGTAGAACATAATGACCTTTGAAATCCCGTAGAAAGAGTCTGACTCCCTCCGGGGAACAGCAAATTATAGCTCCTAGAGCCTTCAGTGTTTTAATTCCTAACAGATTTTCGGGACATGATTTCGTAAGTAACAAATCTGTAACTCGAGATAATGGACCCACAGCTAGTGGTACTGGTTCTGATACTTCATTTACAATAGGTTGTCCTGAAAAACCAAGGGAAACATTCTGTGAGCCTGAGAGGGGTGCCCCTGGGACTTCATTATGACTTATAGTAGTGCGACTTGCCCCTGTGTCAATTAAAAACTTTCTGTCTTTTCCTAATACGTGACTATGTACATAAGGACCTTCTTGATCTACAGGAATTTCAATAAGAGGCAAATCACTTTCCCTCCCTAGGCTGTTTCATGTATAACGCTGATAATCTGGGTATGCCGACTGGGCATACTGGTACATCTGTTGTGATACTTGTCTAGTTGCGGCAGCGGGCTGTGTCTGAGCATGCTGTGGCTGCGGTACTGCTACTGTCTGTACTGTATGGGACTGATCATGCATAGGCTGTGTATTCTGCATTGGCTGTTCGTTCTGTGAAGTTTGTTGTTGACCCTGTTCATGTCTAGGCGGACGCGGTCTTTCTTTAGTTTTACCTGTCTCGATGTTATGTTTCAGGACTGGGCATTCATGTACGTAGTGACCTGGCTGCTTGCAATAATTACATGTCCCTTTAACGGGAGCGGCAGAATGATTGGTCTGGGCCCCACCTTTTCTATGACCGTCGGCTGGAATCGTCTGAGCTACTAACATTTTCATTTTCGTGTCTTTCATACGTTTCTGTTCCTGATCTTGTTCTTCCCTAATTCTGTTCTGGTGATATTGTAACATTTGTAACATCTGTGATGGCGTATTTGCCTGCCAAGTACTTTCAACCTTGTACACTCTATTTTTAACTAGTGGTAGGGCGTTCTCTACTAATTTTGTTACAAAAAGATGTGGATATGACTCGCTACTAGTTTTTAGGCCACTATTGATAATGAAACATTTCTCGAATCTTGAATAAAAGTCACTAGTATCTTCATCTTGTTTCTGTTTACAGGACGAGATTGCGTCCCAATCTTCCTTTCTGGTTGTCAATAATCTTGGCAAAACCTGTACTATTAAACCTGGTAATGCTTTAGTCTTATCCCCAAGGCCTAACCCTGGGACTCGTTTGCTTTCTTCGTCTTCTATTTCTGCCCATGCTATCTTTGACTCTCCTACCTCCCAATCCTTCTCCTTTAATTTTTCATAAATGCCCGTGGGCAACAGTACTTTTAACATTTTCATAATATCATCATACGTGTAATCTCCCATCAGTAACATATCTTTAAGCTCTCTATGAAAACCTGCAGGGTCCTTATCATGGCACGGAACTAATTTCTTCATTTCTAACAGTTCTAACTTAGTCAGTGGTGTGTGAACATACACACGCTTCAAGTGTTGGTCCTCACCCATAACTGGATGTACTTCTCGTAAGGGGTTCTGACTTTCAATGCTACCACCGCATTGCATATGGTACGTTTTCCTTTCTGGAGGCGGGGCGGGAACATATTCAGAACTTATGAAGCTGTTATATTTATGTCGTTGTTCTAGAATTATTTGTATTAATTTGGTACTAAAACCTCTCCATCTATCCATGAGTAGTGCTTCCAATGTTTCGTGTAAGGGACCTGGATCAGAATTATTATTTCTGAATTTGATGAGGAGGTGCTGAATCATGTATACACCTGCTATTTTCTGCTCTTCCGGGGAAAGGTTCAAGAATGTCTGTACTAACGTGTCATCATTATACATGTCTGGGTTTTCGGCCCATAACACGGCTGACCGTGCTAGTTCTTGTTCATCCATAGAATTGAGTACATGGTACCCCACTCGGTCTCGAAGCCTTTTATCAGTTTCCTGGAACTGGTGTTCAGAAGAATTCGGATTTGTTAAAGCAGAGAAAAGAACTCTCTTGCTCTCTGGACGGATGCCTTTCCTAAGGTAGGCTCCCCTACCTACATACGCTATAATATCTGTAGACCTTCCTGGTGCTTCATGTTCATCTTCCTCCTCGGAGGAAGCTTTATCATTCTCTTCCTGGTGTGCAGTCAATACTGCCTTTCTAATTTTCTGGGACATACTGGCTATGCAATTCCCTCTATCATGCTTTCCTTCGGCTATATTTTGACCCCACTTGTTTAATGCGTCTAATTCACTTTGATCTGTTCCGGGCCTGTCTCGTTCTCTTATTACACAATTTATAAAAAATCGTAATATCTGTGCTTGAATGTCAACTTTCTGTTTATGCATGGCAGCTTTGACACTGTCGGGGTCTTTCCCGGTCTGTATAAACTTATATATTCTGTCGAGAAGTTCCTGCATTCCTACATAGCATAACAAGCTATCGGTGGCAGATCTTAATCGTAGTGATGCTAATATCATTAAATCGTCTTTTCCGGGCACTGGATCATATCTGCAAACTGACATCTTCTCTTTAAATGCGTCAGGCCGGGATAAGTGGGGAGACTGGAAAGGATTCTGCGTGTCCCTTAAGTTTAATCTGTGTGTCGGTGGCGGGGTCTGTAAACCCGCTGTCGCACCTCCTGAGGCGGATGTTTGGGCATTATCTCTCCGCGGCGTCTGGATCTGAACTGGAATCTGTCGTTTAGCAAGATCAGGCAGGACTGGTTTCGGTAGGTCTGTTTTGAGTACGGGAAGTGGCGGAGCTGTCGGAACAGAGGATGTCTGTCGCGGTACCGGCGGAACATTATCCGGGGGCGCAGTGCCACCCCCATCCCTGTCAGTAGGCAGGGCACGAACAGGCAGATTGGTGTAAGCTGGTGCTACATCCTCTAGATACGAATTCAGGAATATGTCTTTAGTAGTTTTATGCATTACTTTAGTTGGAACTAATGGTGTCGGTAAGTTTTTCGGTATCTCTGATTCAGTTTCGGATGTGCCATCTGCTGCAAGATACATACCGTTTACAAGATTATTTCGGGCTCGGTCTATTTGTTCTGTTTTTACTCGGATCCCTTCAGTAACTAATTCGTTTTCCTGTTCTTTATCTGATTCTTTAAGTCTATCCTCTCTACGGAGTGCTTTGTCAGCACGCTTACGTTATTCCTTACGCCAAAATTCTATGGCGTCCTTCTGAGATTGTCTAGCTTTCTTTTTCCATAATGCTTCTTCTACCCTCATGATGCACTCGGCATCCCACGTTCCGGTAACAGGCCATCTGTGTCTTTCGTCTAGGTGTTTGGTGTAATCAGCCCATAAATCTAGATATAATATAGCATCTATGCCGTGTTTCTGGTACATAAAATTGCCTGGAGTGTCCCTAGGGGGGATAGGAATTTCTTCCTCCAGTAACCCTTTCCTAGTTCCTATCTGTTTTAACTTGTTGAAGAACGGCATCTTGTTTACTTATTACTGAACGCTAGATCTTTTTTCTTAATACTCCTGACAGCTAGATTATACGAGAAACACAATAATACACGTTTTAAACAGTCACATTCATACCACAACATTAATCACATAAAAACATTGAAGACATAGATGACTACCCCCTATACTGTATGTACTGCTCAACAGTACGGATACACTGGTGTAACAGTGCAAAAATTCGGAATACTTGATATACTGCTAAACAGTACAGATACACTGCCTAAAAACAGTGCAGACCGGACTTGCGTACCCAAACCCGTCTAGATACGACCCAGCAATGGTACTCACCGGGAAGCACGGAAACAGAAGGCCTCGGAAAACTCGACTGGACTCGACTCGGAACTTCGGAAAACTTCGGAAAACTTCGGAAAACTTCGGAAAACTGGTGGGCCTCTTCACACCTCGGACCTTGCTTCTTTCGGCTGGGCTCTGGTCGGGATCCTCCGCACTCCTCACCGCCTCGTCTGGGCACTGATCGCAGTCTTCGTCACCTCCGTGGGTCAGAGGGGGATGCAGGAAATCCTGCCAGTACACGTGTGGTCCGTCTAACTGATGGCAGGGGACACAGATTGCAACGCACCTTCCGGCGCGTGAGGTGGGGGAGGGGTCCCTATTCGGGCGCCAAAATGACGTAAATAATTAATTTACTCTCTTAATTTCTATGCAGGTAAGTACTTAATCAATGATAACTCAATCAGAAGGAAAGAAAACAGAGTCCGTGGTGTTAGAGTTTCTAAGGGTTTTATTCCTCATAAAGGAATCAGAATATCATGTTCTGACCACCACAGGGGTGTCAGAAGGGATAGATGAGCGCGCTCTCGTTTATTGACAATACATAGCTTATATACTTGATTTACATCATAATGTTCAATGTAAGAGGCGTAACAGCTGAGAGAGGACAAGATAACAGTATACACGTGGTACCAATACATCATCAAGAGGCGTAAACTAGGCGTGAACTAGAGGTGTGTGCTAGAAACGTCACTGATAGGTGACGCAAGTGGGTGGCACCAAGGGGTGGTGCTAACAGAATGTTGCAATGTCAGCAGAAATCGGAAGCTTGGATGCGCGCGCAGCTGCATGACGTGTGATTGACGGGGTGCAGGGGTCTTGACATTTACACTGACGGAAAGAGACAGAAGTCTGGCATGTCAGATCAACTTGTACTTCTATCATATCTGATATCTGATGTTTAGGAACTATACTATCTGGGCGGAAAGGTCTCTAGGGTAGAGGCTATTCTATGCTAACTGTGGATGCGTGTATGAGCGCCTGAGTGTCTACATGTGAAGCGTGGGGGCACGGGGCCTTCCATGGAAGCATGGCAACGGAGGCTATGAATTACTTGCATTGAGACAGGTCGGCCCTTTTGGCTCTGCAGCGGGAGAGGATGTTTACAGGATCTAGCAGGCAGGAATGTATTCTCGGGGAGCGGAACAGATAACTCGAAGGTTATAGTCAGTCTTGGCAGAAAGCAGGCTTGAGCTGAGCGCGAGGGGCCGCGCTGAAAGTAGGACAAAGTTCATGAGTACAGAGGTAGCCTGGGCAGAGCCAGGAGCCACAAAAGAGGTTCAGATGGCAGGAATTCAGGGCCTACTCTGGCTAGAGCAGGAAAAAGTGAAAAGTGTACTACAAAAAGACGGTGGCATAGCATACTTAGGAACGGACTATATAATCCATTCATGGTGCTTCTGAAAGAGGACAAGTTGACGGTGGACGCAAATGTATTTGCGTCTTCATAGCTGGCACTGGAGGGAAGTTACATGCACTTTAAGCTGGTACATGGAGTCGGTGGGGTACGCGCTAGGGAACACAACATGGCCAAAATTTAATTTTCCTCAGGATGGTAAAGAGGCTGTGCTCCAGGAGAGAGACAAACACAATACACAAGATGGGAAAAATAAAGCAGTCAAATAAGAAGCAAGCAAATGAGAGTGACTAGAAAGTCAACCAAAGTTAAGCAATGGGGCGGACTGCAGCCCTTGTAAGATATTGGTAAACTCATAATAGGCCTTAACAACCAGACAGCTTGCACTTTCTGGTAGGCAAGACTAAACAAGCATTTTCAATGCAATAGGTCTCTCATTAGGAAAGTGATAGCTATTGGTATTGTAAATGACACCTTTTTTAAATATGTGTTGGCTTTGAAAATATATAAATGATTAGCATTGTTATTCACAAAGCCAATAGCTTACACTTTCCTAATGCGAGTCCTATTGGCTATGGCAATGCTTGTTGGTAGCAGGCAAGGACAGTGCTGTTGTGGTGCTGAGTGATGATGTGGTTGGGCTGAGTGATGTGGTGGTGCCCCTGAGTGATGTGGTGGTGCCCCTGAGTGATGTGGTGGTGCCCCTGAGTGATGTGGTGGTGTTCCTGAGTGATGTGGTGGTGTTCCTGAGTGATGTGGTGTTCTTGAGTGATGTGGTGGTGTCCCAGAGTGCTGTGGTTGTGTCCCAGAGTGCTGTGGTGGTGTCCCAGAGTGATGTGGTGGTGTCCCAGAGTGATGTGGTAGTTTCCCCGAGTGATGTGGTGGTGTCCCCGAGTGATGTGGTGTTGTCCCTGAGTGATGTGGTGGTGTCCCGAGTGATGTGGTGGCGTCCCCGAGTGATGAGGTGGTGTCCCTGAGTGGAGGTGGAGTTGGAGGGTGGAGTTGGAGGGTGAAGTTGGAGTTGGAGGGTGGAGGTGGAGTTGGAGGGTGAAGTCGGAGTCGGAGTTGGAGGGTGGAGTTGGAGGGTGGAGTTGGAGGGTGAGGGTGGAGTTGGAGGGTGAGGGTGGAGTTGGAGGGTGAGGGAGGCGTTGGAGGGTGGAGTTGGAGGGTGGAGGTGGAGTTGGAGGGTGAAGGTGGAGTTGGAGGGTGGAGTCTGAGTTGGAGGGTGGAGTTGGAGGGAGGAGTTGGAGGTTGGAGTTGGAGGGTGGAGTTGGAGGGTGGAGTTGGAGGGTGGAGTTGGAGGGTGGAGTTGGATTTCGAGGTTGGAGTTGGAGGGTGGAGTTGGAGGGTGGAAGTTGGAAGTTGGATTTGGAGGTTGGAGTTGGATTTGGAGGGTGGAGTTGGAGGGTGGAGTTGGAGGGTGGAGTTGGAGGGTGGAGTTGGAGGGTGGAGTTAGAGGGTGGAGTTGGAGGTTGGAAGTTGGAGGGTGGAGTTGGAGGGTGGAGTTGGATTTCGAGGTTGGAGTTGGAGGTTGGAGTTGGAGGTTGGAGTTGGAGGGTGGAGTTGGAGTGTGGAATTGGAGGGTGGAGTTGGAGGGTGGAGTTGGAAGTTGGAGTTGGAGGCGGGAGTTGGAGGGGGGAGTTGGAATTGGAGGTTGAAGTTGGAGGGGGGAGTTGGAGGTTGGAGGTGGAGGTTGGAGTTGGAGGGTGGAGTTGGAGTTGGAGAGTGGAAGTTGGAGGTTGGAGTTGGATTTGGATGTTGCAGTTGGAGGGTGGAGTTGGATTTGGAGGGTGGAGTTGGATTTGGAGGTTGGATTTGGAGGGTGGAGTTGGAGGGGGGAATTGGAGTTGGAGGGGGAGTTGGAATTGGAGGGTGGAGTTGGAGGGTGGAGTTGGATTTGGAGGTTGGAGTTGGAGGTTGGAGTTGGAGGGTGGAGTTGTAGGGAAGAGTTGGAGGGGGGAGTTGGATTTGGAGGTTGGAGTTGGAGGGGGTAGTTGGATTTGGAGGTTGGAGTTGAAGGTTGGAGGTTGGAGTTGGAGGGTGGAGTTGGAGGGGGGAGTTGGAGGTTGGAGTTGGCTTTTTTTATTATTATTTTTTTTTCAATAAACGAAAAAACACATTGCAATACAAATTGCAGAGTTGGTTTTAAGCCCCCCCCATAAAAAAACCTTGCTGAAAGATAGCTTTGCACATCCATGTAGATAATCTGATGATAAGCACTTATGTGGCGGTTTACAACATAGAGATCAATATCAACAAGGGGATAATAAATAACACACATCAGTCAATACCCCGTAGCACAATGAATCTTTAGCCAACCCATTCAGCCACCGGTGCCCAGATTCTAGTTGCTAATAACCGGCTCCTCCCCCCTTTACAAGAAAACACAGAAAATTCTAACCGATGGAGGGCTAGCAGTCTTGCTCGCCATTGTGCAAACGTTGGGGCTTCCACAGATAACCACTGAGAAGTAATACGCAGACGTGCCTGGGACATAGCAATGAATAGAAGAGCTGATTTATAGAATGAATGAGTACCAGCTGAGCTATTACCTACGTCAACCCCGAATATTACTAATGCAGGAGTCAATAAGCAACTTATCTTAAGTGTAGAATTGATAAAATGCTCAATATCGTCAAAAAACCCTACTAATACTGGACAGGCATAGAGCATATGTATTATGTCTGCGGTCAATGAATTACAGCGAGCACATGTATTGCCCTTACTAGCACCTCCTTTTGCGATTTTCATTGGTGTATAATAGAGATCTAACATGGCCATATAGCTTTGTGTCTTCAATGAACCTGATACGATAACCTTACTGGCAAATTCCATTACCGGGGCTAAGTCAATACCTGTCCGACCTAATTTAGTTTCCCACTTGGCACTTTGTACTAACAAGTCGTCAGGAAAGGTTGATACTATATATTGATAAAGTGCCCCTATTCTACTTCTTTTCCCAATCATCTCGATAATTGGTAACTTATCAAGTATAGCTGATGAGGTCTTCAGTTGTTTGTACACAAAGCTTTGTATTTGCAAATATTTAAAAAAATTGCGCGGGGTAGTTTATATTTATTCCTAATGTCACTGTATGCTAAAATTTGCCCATCTTCTGCTAGGTCGCCCAGCGTATAGGCACCCTTCCTTTGCCAGCCAAGCATTACATAGTCTTGAAAGATACTAGGAAACACTCTGCTGCTTTTAAATGGTGTATAGAAATTCAGATTTGGAATGTCTAATTTTTTCCAAATTTTCCGCCAGATAGAGCACGCAGCAATCAATACTTTGAAGCGTGTCCTTTTGTAATAGCTAGGGTCCAAAACTTCCAACAGTATACCCTCAGCAGCTTCACCTAGCCCTATCTCATATATAGTAGGTTGGTTGGTTGGAGTTGGAGGGTGGAGTTGGAGGGGGGAGTTGGAGTTGGAGGGGGAGTTGGAGGGGGGAGTTGGAGGGTGGAGTTGGATTTGGAGGTTGGAGTTGGAGAGTGGAGTTGGAGTTGGAGGCGGGAGTTGGAGGGGGGAGTTTGAGGGTGGAGTTGGATTTGGAGGTTGGAGTTGGAGATTGGAGTTGGATGTTGGAGGTTGGAGTTGGAGTTTGGAGTTGGAGGGTGGAGTTGGAGGGGGGAGTTGGAGATTGGAGTTGGAGGGTGGAGCTGGAGGGTGGAGTTGGAGTTTGAGGGAGGAGTTGGAGGCAGGAGTTGGAGGGGGAGTTGGAGTTGGAGAGGGGAGTTGGAGGGTGGAGTTGGATTTGGAGGTTGAAGTTGGAGGTCGGATTTGGAAGTTGGAGGTTGGAGTTGGAGGTTGGAGTTGGAGGGTGGAGTTGGAGGGGGGAGTTGGAGGGGGGAGTTGGAGGGGGAGTTGGAGGTTGGAGTTGGAGGGTGGAGGTGGAGTCGGAGTTGGAGGGTGGAGTTGGAGGGGGGAGTTGGAGGGGGGAGTTGGAGGGTAGAGTTGAAGTTGGAGGTTGGAGTTGGAGGGTGGGGTTGGAGGGTGGAGTTGGAGGGTGGAGTTGGAGGGTGGAAGTTGGAGGGTGGAAGTTGGAGGGTGGAAGTTGGAGGGTGGAAGTTGGAGGGTGGAAGTTGGATTTGGAGGGTGGAGGGTGGAGTTGGAGGTTGGAAGCTGGAAGTTGGATTTGGAGGGTGGAGTTGGAGGGTGGAGTTGGATTTGGAGGGTGGAGTTGGATTTGGAGGGTGGATTTGGAAGGTGGAGTTGGAGGGTGGAGGTTGGAGGGTGGAGTTGGAGGGTGGAAGTTGGAGGGTGGAGGGTGGAAGTTGGATTTGGAGGGTGGAGTTGGAGGTTGGAGGGTGGAAGTTGGATTGGGGGTGGAGTTGGAGGGTGGAGTTGGATTTGGAGAGTGGATTTGGAGGGTGGAGGGTGGAGTTGGAGGGTGAGTTGGACGGTGGAGGTTGGAGGGTGGAGTTGGAGGTTGGAGGGTGGAGTTGGAGGGTGGTGTTGGAGGGTGGAGTTAGAGTTGGAGGCTAAAGTTGAAGGGGAGAGTTGGAGGGTGGAGTTGAAGTTGGAGGTTGGAGTTGGAGGATGGAGGTGGAGGGTGGAGTTGGAGGGTGGAGTTGGAGGGTGGAAGTTGGAGGGTGGAAGTTGGATTTGGAGGGTGGAGTTGGATTTGGAGGGTGGAGGGTGGAGTTGGATGGTGGAGTTGGAGGTTGGAAGGTGGAAGTTGGATTTGGAGGGTGGAGTTGGAGGGTGGAGTTGGATTTGGAGGGTGGAGTTGGATTTGGAGGGTGGATTTGGAGGGTGGAGTTGGAGGGTGGAGGTTGGAGGGTGGAAGTTGGAGGGTGGAAGATGGAAGATGGATTTGGAGGGTGGAGTTGGAGGGTGGAGGGTGGAAGTTGGATTTGGGGGGTGGAGTTGGAGGGTGGAGTTGGATTTGGAGGGTGGAGTTGAATTTGGAGGGTGGATTTGGAGGGTGGAGTTGGAGGGTGAGTTGGACGGTGGAGGTTGGAGGGTGGAGTTGGAGGTTGGAGGGTGGAGTTGGAGGGTGGTGTTGGAGGGTGGAGTTAGAGTTGGAGGCTAGAGTTGAAGGGGGAGTTCGAGGCTGGAGTTGGAAGGGGGAGTTGGAGTTGGATGTTGGAGTTGGAAGTTGGAGGGTGGAAGAATTCAGAAAAGGAAGCAACCATGTTCAAATACTGATAGAGGGTTGCGTTGCTCAGCTAACTCTTTAGCATGCCATTTTACAAAATAATCTTTCATTAAGGTCTTGGTGAGACGTTAAGTGAAGGGATAAAAGAGCAAGGTCTGAAATGAACGGCGGCCGTGAAATGGGAGCCGTGAGAGTGAACCTAAAGAAGCGCTCGGCATTTCTGTGGCAGGGGGGCGGGGGAGCGCATAGTATCCCACCGAACGACAAAAGAAAATTAGCTCGAAGGTGGGGATTTGAAGATTTTTTCCCCCCTTCCTCCGAGTCTGATGGTAGCGTCTACTCAAAAGCCTGCCCATGGTGTGCTCTGGAATCATGGGGGCCGGGGAAGGTAATGGTTTATTTTATTAATTTCCCTTGATGCTGAGCTATCGAACTTTGGTAACAAGTATAATTTAAACATTTATTCTTTTTAAAGCCCTGGTGAGGAAACGTGAAGTGAAGGGATAAAAGTGCAAGGTCTGTAATGTACGGCGGCCGTGAAATGGGAGCCGCCAAAGTGAACATAACAAGCTCTGCATTGCTATCACGCGGGAGCGCATTCCTTTGAAGTCTGATGCGGGGGCGAGGGAGCGACAGCCTTTGAAGTCTGATTTGGGGGTAGCGGCAGCCTTTGAAGTCTGACACGAGGCACAGACAAATGGTGGTGTGTGGCATGGCTGGCCTCGTGCACGCGCCTGTCGCACATGAACAGTGTCTAATCCGCCGTTTTGGTAGACTGTTCTTTTGCCCTTACTATAAGTTCACAATTTGATTAACTTGGTGAGGCCATTGAGCCCTTTATAGTTGTGCCCTTGAAAGCCCAGGGTTTTCCCTGAGCTCGTATTAGGTATCTTACTATAACCTCGCCAGCAATGCGCAAGCGCATTGGCAGGCGAGACCTAAAAAGGTGTTGGTGTGTTCGTTGCTCTGCTGATGAGCAGTTTGTAGGCAGTCTAAAGGAAGGGTGGCAGACAGGAGTTTTTCAGCCTGCAATCGTGCCATGCTTCAAAAGCCTAATTTCAAGTATTCTTACTGAATAGTAAGCCTAGCTGTGGTTGCCTCCATGCTCAGCAGTCTGTCTAAGGAAATATACACTGCACTTTACAAGGTGTCCATGAGATGAAATGATATTAAAAGTGTTTTACTTTTCAAAGCTGCATCTAACCTGTATATAATGTATACATATCTATATGTTGAAATATATGAATAACAGCCATTTCAATAATACAATACAGTAGTAATGGTTTTGCCACATACTAATAGGTATTGATTACAAATCTGCTCAATAGTATGAAAGATTGAGTTGAAACCATCAGGGATTCAAACATATGTTTTGCATGTTAAGTATAGGATTTACAGTTCCTCATAATTCACTGAGCTGCATGAGCCAGATTGGAACTTGTTACCTGTAGGCTACGCAAATAGCTCTGCTAGACACACTTTTACCCACCGAGCTTACTAAAATACATACCTGTGACCTGCAGATTAGATACAGTCAGTAGCGTAGCTAGCCACTTTGCTGCCCGTGGCTGGAATATGCTTGTCCCGTAAGAGCGGGAGGGCGGGGGGTGTTGCTCGCTTCACTCCTTTACTGCCACCACAGTACCCTGCATCCATCCCTTGGTTTGGGGGTTCTTAAAGTGCATATTTTTTATTACCGTTGCTATATGAAAGGTTCGCACACAAAGAGACCAGTTCACAAAAATAGTGGCATTGCCGAAATTATTTCTTCAGTGCGACTGTTTTCTGAATCAAGAATTCTTTGTGCAAGACATATTTAGAACAGTGCCAAGCTCATTAGCAATTGCGCAAATAAGAAATGTTTATTACTTCTTTTTATATGCATAGGTACGATTGACCCCCATTAAAAGTTGCCCGACAGTTAGAGGTGAAGTTATCAGAGCTAGAGATACTAATTCTGCGCCTGCTAGTGGCTATGCGCGCGCACGACTCTGTTGTCAAGCGCTACCTATCATAAAAAATGACGAGCAAGCTCACCGGGTGGTTTATTGGGGCCCATTGGGGAATGGGGGGGGGAGGCAAAACACCGACCAGAGACTCCAATTAAGTGTGATAAAGGCCGCTTTATTGGAAGCAGGTGCATCCTACACAATGAATTCCTTGGCCTGCGCCGCACAAAACTAGGCCTCACTAAATATGCAATTTCCTGACACACCCCCCCACCCCCTCCCCTAAACTGGTTTCCCCAATCCGCAACAGTAAACAATTAGCAAAACGTCAATTTGCCTCTCCACCTGGCTACACACTTTATTGTGCTTGACCTACCCCCCGATAATCCAAACAGATCTCCTACACTTCCCACCTATCTTAGGAAAAAAACGCCCCCAGAGGCAGAAATTCACAACCACACCTGCTCCAGCGACATGACGACCCCACAACCATCAACAACCCCCATTGCACCGGCCTCCAATAAACCTTCCCAATGCTCCCCCGAAAAACCCCCAACAACCAACCCAAACCACCCCGAAAAAAGGGGGAATCACCTCGCCCTTGGGCCTCCCCCCTTTTACTGTCAGAAAAAACCAGGGAGGGAGGGAGGGAAAATAAATTTGTCCGCCACCCCCCGCCCGGCAGCTGCGGCACCCAGACGAAATGGTGCCCTGCACAATGCAATGGCCAGTTTCCATGGGGCACCAGCCCAAAAGCCGCCCAAACTTGCCCCGCCCCCAGCCCAAAGCACCAACCCGCCAAAACCAGCCCACGGACGGTGCTGACCCTACCCCCCCTTCCCCGGCCCCAAATTCCCCCGGGAGGGGCAGGCCTCCCGCTGGTCGGCCGCCCCCCCAAAAGCCCCATTGGGGCCCATTGGGGAATGGGGGTGGGGGAGGCAAAACACCGACCAGAGACTCCAATTAAGTGTGATAAAGGCCGCTTTATTGGAAGCAGGTGCATCCTACACAATGAATTCCTTGGCCTGCGCCGCACAAAACTAGGCCTCACTAAATATGCAATTTCCTGACACACACCCCCACCCCCTCCCCTAAACTGGTTTCCCCAATCCGCAACAGTAAACAATTAGCAAAACGTCAATTTGCCTCTCCACCTGGCTACACACTTTATTGTGCTTGACCTACCCCCGATAATCCAAACAGATCTCCTACACTTCCCACCTATCTTAGGAAAAAAACGCCACTCGAGGGACGTGCTAACGGCCCTCGACCCCCCCCTAGGACTCCTACACCTTCTGGCACCCGTGCCCACCAACGCCTTGCTCCAGAGCCTCCAGCAAGTGTACCACATCAGATCCGCTCCGGCCCTCGACCCCCCCCTAGGACTCCTACACCTTCTGGCACCCGTGCCCACCAACGCCTTGCTCCAGAGCCTCCAGCAAGTGTACCACATCAGATCCGCTCCGTGCGGCAGGTGTACCCCAAAAAGACACTGCCCCATACCCAATCTCCGGGTGCCCCATCCTGTCAACACCGTCCTATTCCTCTAAGATTCGAGCCATACCCTTGGCTTGACTCTGGTTCGTATCCTGTTAATTTATTAACTCCCCCGCCTATAGCAGGGGTGGGGAATTCCTATCTCCCGACGCCCGAGACATCTAGATTTCTTAGGAGGGCAAGAGGTTTTAATTTGTATTTTGTCCAAAGGACAAGTAGACAGTTTTATGGTAATTCGATACAAAGCTGTTCAACCCTGTAGGTCACAGCCAGTTAATTAGTTGCTCCGAGCAGTTTATTGACAGTGAAAGGGTGAATGCAAAAGCTGGGGCCTGCACTTTAATTTCCCCAGAACAGAACAACAAAATGATAAACAGAGCTCAAAGTTGGAGCCAGCTCGATAAGCTCATGTGGCTTACAGGCCCTCCCCTCATCCTTTTATTTTCTTCAAGCGTGAGACAAACATCGAGTTTCTGCAGCTCCAGTACACTCGAAGCAATGGCATGTAAGAGGCTGCCTTATCTGCCTCTTGCTTTGACTTTAACTGTATGACCCCTGCCTTGTATTCTCTGCTCCACTCCTGGGCCTCCTCTTCAACTCACTTTGCTTTCCCTTCTCATGAACCCCGTCCTTTGCACCTAGCCTTTCCTGTACACCTTATGTTACACCCGGTGCCTGAACCTGCTAACCCCACCCTGCCACCCTCCGCTGCCCTCTCTGACATCCCTGACCTGCTCCCCTTGGCCTCTCATATATTACGTCATCAAGGGCTTAGACTAAAGCTCATTAGTTTCCCCATGGGCTTTCATGCAGACCTGAGGCCACCCCCAATTCTGTCCTTGCACTAGGCCTCTAATCTCACTTTGTTCCTGCACCAGGGACATTGTGAACACATCGCTGTAGAAACTACAGCAGCAGTGGAGTTTTTGATGGGCCTCTTCAGTCTGCAGGTCCGCAGACAAATGCCCATAATGGACTTGAAAGGGTGGGTGGATGAATAGAGGCATGGATGAATGAGTGAAAGGGTGGATGGATAGATGCATGGATGAATACGTGCAACAGTGTCTGATAGATGCATAAACTAACGAGTGAAAGGGTGACTGGATAGATGCATGTATGAATAAGTGAAAGGGTGGATGTATAAATGCATGGATGAATACGTGCAAGAGTGGATGATAGATGCATACATTAGTGAGTGAAAGGGTGAATGGATAGATGCATGGATGAATGAGTGAAAGGATGGATGGATGAATGAATGAGTGGAGTGTAAGGGTGAATGTTTAGATTCATAAATGAATAAATGAGTGAAAGGGTGGATGGATAGGTGCATGGATGAATGAGTGGATGGCTAGGTGCATGTATGAATAAGTGAAAGGGTGGATGAATAGATGCATGGATGAATACGTGCAAGAGTGGATGTTAGATGCATACATTAATGAGTGAAAGGGGGAATGGATGGATGCATGGATAAATGAGTGAAACGCTGGATGGATAGATGGATGAATGAGTGGAGTGAAAGGGTGAATGGATAGATGCATGGATGAATGAGTGGATGGATGTAAGGATGGCTGTGTGAAAGAATGTGAGGATAAGTGCAAGGGTGAGTGCAGGGATGGGTGAGTGGATGTATAGGTTGAAAGAGGATTGATGACAAAGGATGGACGGCTTATTGAAAGGGTGGATTAATGGGTGAAAGAGTAGATGAATAGATGGCTGACTGGGTGGTGGGTGGATGTATGGGTGGATGGATGGATGGGTGGGTGGACAGTTGAGTGAAAGGATTAGTGAAAGGGTGGATGGATATATGAGCAAAATGGAAGATGGATGGGTGAAAGGGTTCATGGATGAGCGAAAGCATAAATGGATGAAGTGAAAGGGTAGGTGGATAGATGAGTGAAAAGGAGAATGAATGGATGGATGGATGAGTGATAGGATGGATGGAGGGATGAGTGAAAGGGTGGATGAATAGGAGTGAAAAGGAGGATGTGTGGGGTGAAAGGATGGATGGATGAACAAAAGGATGGATGAGTGAAAGGAAGGCAGGATGGATCAGTTGGATCAATAGGTTTGGAAATGGCAGGATAGGCTTCAGCAGCTACAGTAGAGGTGGAGCTCTTGATGGGCCTCTTCTGTCTGCAGCTCGGCAAACAAAGTCTCGTAATTAATTTGAAAGGATGAATGGATGTGTGGGTAAAAGGATGAGTGAGTAGAAGTGTGGCTGGCTAGATGGACGGATGGATAAATGAGTGACCGGGATGGTGGATGGACAAAGGATGTTATAATGAAGGAAAGGGTGAATGAGTAGATGGGTTACAGGTTGTAAGGATTAGAGAGCGAAAGGATGGATGAGTGTAAAGGATAAATGGATGGATGAATGAATGGAAGGATGGATGGATGGATGGGTCAAAGGGTGGGTGGAAGGATTAGTGAAAGGGAGGGTGGGTAGATGGAGTGAATGGAAGGGTGTATAGATGGAGTGAAAGGGAGGGTGTATGGATGAGCGAAAGGATGGATGGTTGAAATGGATAGGTTTAAAGATGGATGGGTAGGTTTAGATATAGATGAGTGGATGGACTGATGGACGAACAGATTGGTGAAAGGCTAATGAATAAAAGAATGAATGATTGCCAATGTAAAGGTGAAATGTTAGATATCAGTGGGTGAAAGGATGAATGGATAGATGCTTAGATGGAAGAGACAAGTGAGATAATCCGGAGAGGATTCCAATGACTTTTTTTCGCTTGCTTGGTGTCATAAGAACTTTGAATCAACATGGGGGGTATTTAAATTTTCTGGTTACTCACTTGGCCTACTCTATGCTCCTTTCTGTACCTTGGGATTATCAGGTAGGCGTGGTGCTGTTTGCCAGCGCGTTCTTACTAGACAGCTAGTATTTGGTCTCATAAAGGCCACATTGTCATAGAAATTCTTGGCACTGAAAAAAACTACTTTGTAAAAGAGCAGAATGCGGTCACACACAATGAAGCCAGTTTACAGATAGGAAGAGATAGCATTTTAATAAAAACAAAAGGTCCTGTTTAACTCCAATTAAATTAGGGGCTCAAATGTTAAAGTCACGAAAGTACACCCATAAAATATGTCTTTGTATTAATGCACATTTACGTTTTTCATGAATTCACATGCATTTCCTTAAGTAGGCCAGGAAACCGTAGTCCTAGAAAATATTTGTGAATTGCATTTTAGCATGAGCTAATATGAATATGCCCCAGTGGAAACCTGTTGAGTGTTTACAAGTTCACTTTTTCTCCAACCACATTTTTCCCAGCCCTCGAAGAAACTTTATTTCTGCCGTTGTCAGAGGTAAATTTCCGTCCTTTCTCAGTATGGGAAAAGATTAGAGAAGTGCTGGTGAAAACCTCCAAAATTCAAATCCTTCTATAGTATTAGCCTGACATAACCAGAGAGGCTATTATCAGAGCTCTTCTATAAAGAGATAGCAGCCATTATTTGACAGCGCACTACATGGCACCAAAGGGACAAGTGGATTTAGTTATAGGACAAGTAGATTTATGAAGCTACTTGTCCCATGGACAAGTACATTTTTCATTAAATTCCACACCCCTGCGCCTATAGTATTCAGAGAGTTAAGATCGGCGAGTTCATGGCCTTCCAACCTCCCTACCCCCACGCCCTCGACCCAAAATCTGACAGTTGACAAGCCCCCCGCGTCGACTCCCCACCCAGGCCCTCCCCCGTATTTTCATTCTTCATGTATTTATTTATTTATGTTATGCACGGCAAAGGCCGGCACCCCCCCCCCCCTATACCCCTTCAGACCAAGCCGGTAATAACTCGTGCCAGCGTCCACCTCTTTTCCTTGCCCCTGACCACGAGACAACCTGCCCACACTGCCAAACGCTACGTCCCCCACCGACGAATCGTCACCCCGTCAATCCCCTGCCGCCGCAAGTCCTCCCCTGTCCGGTCCTAGCTCCGGCAGGCGTGCATCCATGGCCACGGAGTCGAGCTCTGTACCAACGATTGACAGCACCAAACTGGGACCGTGCCTCCTCTCTGGCGCCCTGGACACCCCCAGGTAAACCTCGAGGCCCGTAAAACCGTCCAGCCCCGCTGGCAGTCCGTCGGAACCCGGCCGTCCCACCAGTAAAAGTCACCAGATAGTGCGCCACCGCCAGAGCCTGTCCGCCAGGAAAACCCACTGCAAAAGCACTGAACGTCGCACACCGCGCACCCTAAATCGACATTTCCTGGTTCCATGTCCCAGAGTTGAGCTCAACACCCACCCAGGACAGCACAGTCTGGGACCGTATGTCTTCTCTGGCGCCAGGGGCACCCCCCGGCAAGCCACGAGGCCCGCAACCGACCAGCTGCCGCTGGCAGTCCGGCGAACCCGGCCGTCCTACCAGAAAGAAGTCATCCAGATCAGGTGTCACCATGTCAGAGCCTGTCCGCCATGAAAAGCCCCACCGCCAACAAGCACTGCTCGCCCCCACAACACACCCAAAGTGGGTTGCCCAGCAAAAAAGGCCAGATCTTAAGAGCGCCACTTCCGTCTGAAAGGCAGGTAACGCTGGGGCAAAGACAGTCACATGTCCGGCCCGCGGCGAATGGAAACGTGAATATTAGTAATAAAACCGTGCGCTCCATTGAGTCTGTAATATTACAATTCCTGTATATGCTAAAAAAGGATTTGTCACAGCTGATCTGTGAGTTGCTTGTAATTCAGGGTTACTTCTTAGTTCCCTAGGGACCTTCCTTCCAAAACCTTCAACCGCTTTTTAGGTTTCGCCTGCACCGCATTTGCACAGTGCTAGTGAATCTCTTGTATTTAATATATCTTACAAGGGGTCTCTTATAAGTTCCCAATGCCCAAGTACTGTTTCCATACATTTTTTTGTTAACTCCCCCTGACTGCACACATTCACAATGCTTCTACTGAAGCTGTTCACACTGTTTAAGCCTCGTTCACTGATAACATAAGATCTCTCTCCACAGAAAAGGCAGACAGCTTCTAACAGTATTCTGGAATGCTTGCTTTTTATTAATTAAATGAGTAAAGCAGATGCTTTAGCCTTAGCACGTTTGTGGCATTTCCTGTTCATGCCCCAGGACTTGTCTTTGCACTTTGTAGGCACTATCGGATCAATTTTTTCACCCTAATCTATTTGGTCATTATGAACAAATTCTAAATGTTGTAATAAACACTGCACATTAAAATTAAAGTTAGTATACAAGAGCTACGCTATATATTTACTACAAAACAGGCAGCTACAAGTGCAGTTACCTTGCAGACAACAGGGTCATGCTTTGAATGGTGCAGAAAGTTCAGCAGCACCGGGCCCAAAAGTTGTCAGAACTCATCTAAACACATAATATCGCTATATTTGAGTACTAACAGACAGTCACAGATGCAGTTACTTTGCCGTTAAAATTGACTAGTTCTGAATGGTGCAGCAGGTGCAGGGGCACCAGGGCCAAAACTTTAGAGATCCCACTAAACCCCAATTATTACCTTTCAGACTGCCAGGTCATGATTTCAATGGTACAGCAGGTGCAGTGACACCAGGACCAAAAGCTCCAAGCAGACCTCTAAACACCAAACATTGCTATATTTCACTACTAAACAGGAAGTTAACATGGTAGTTACCTCGCAGTTAAAAGCAACTTGATTTGAATGGTGCAGCAGTTGCTGTGGCACTGGGGCAAAAGCTCTAGGAACCCCACTAAACTCAGATTATTGCAAAATATTACTACTAAATAAGACAGTCACATGTGCATCCAGCTTTTGCAAAATATTACTACTAAATAAGACGGTCACATGTGCATTCAGCTAGCAGGCAATAGGTTTATGATTTGAATGGTGCAGCTGGTACAACCGCACCAGGACCAAAATGTCAGGGCATTTTACATCGCTTGTTTATTATTGTAATCTTCGAGAGTTTAAACTGTGCTTACAGGGTGCGATAATTCAAAGAAATACTATCTTTTCTTGACACCAATAACATGTTTTTGTGAGTTGTATGTTAAAACCAAAAGGGGCCTACACCTGTTCCAAGGTCACCTTCCTCCAATGGAGCACTCATATGCTTCTATTAAATTAGATGGAATGGTTAATTGTTTTTTAAAACCTAAACTTTTTATTGCAGCTATTTGGTGACCATGTTTAGCTGGCGGCATGTTTTTTTTTGTCCCCTCACCCGCTTGCCGAAGGCCAAACCTGTTGAATTTGCTAATGCTTCTCTACAATGTTTCCCCCACTTCATGGTCAGCAAAGCCGGCATCTTCTTAACAATTGCAAAGTAGCGAGATACAGAACTTTGCACCTTTCCGCCTGTAAAAATGCACAAACTACGTCTGGGCAAGAGTGCGATCCATCATGACTTATTTATGGATTTATAAAGTTTTAGAAAGCGCGAACTTGATGCACAACGAAGAACACTCATTTTTCCTAATGTGCTTAGATATAGTGAAAGTAATGAGCAGGAAAACTACGATTTTATTGTAAAATTGTCCCCCCTGCATCCACCCACCCATCCCTTGCACACACCGACTGCCGTCTCCCGCCCAATGTTTGCCCACCTGTGTCACCTTCCTTCAAGGAAAGAAAAGCCATCACACCATACGCCTTAACCCTCCCCCCCCAGAACACGCCACTCATCCAGCTTGTCCGCGCGCACTCGCCCCCGCCTCATGACCGGAAAACAGTGCCTCCCCCTCCCCTCTGTGCTACCCCCGTATCACTCCCTCCCGCATGTTGGACTCCCCTATTTATACCCCGCCTCCTGAAAGAACGGTACCTCACTGCCGTATCACCACCTCCTGCAAGTTGTTCGCCCCCGCTTCCAACTCCTCCTAATTAAAGCACTCTCTGCACATGTGAACTGTCAGTGAGCCATCTCTTTCGCTAGCATTGCTATACCCCTCCTATCCTAGAATGTACTCTATGCCAACTCCACTCCAACGGTCCCTTACTACCCCCCGGAGCCACTCCATTCTCATCCAGAAAGCTCCAACAGCCTTGGTCAAGTGTGCGCCATCACCATGCATAACTAAGGCCAGAATCAATTGCCATCTTGAAGTCCATAATACCCCCCAGCCCCGGCGGCCGTACCGACCCTTCGGGTGGGGGTGGCGGGGGCAGCTCACACCGCCTTGCTCAAAGTTTGTGCCAACACCCTCCATAAATAACTCCATAATACAATGCAGTAAATCAGTCCATACAGTACATTAGTCCATATTCCACTTCCCCCCGCCCCGGCGGCCGTACCGACCCTTCGGGTGGGGGTGGCAGGGGCAGCTCACACCGCCTTGTTCAAAGTTTGCCCCAACACAATGCCATAAAATAAGTCCAAAATACCATACAGTAAATGAGTCCATCATCCACTTCCCCCAGCCCCGGCGGCCGTACCGACCCTTCGGGTGGGAGTGTCAAGGGGAGTCTTGTTCCAAGATTGCGCCAACACATGCA
The DNA here is from genome assembly GCF_964263255.1 of Lissotriton vulgaris. Lineage (NCBI taxonomy): Eukaryota > Metazoa > Chordata > Amphibia > Caudata > Salamandridae > Lissotriton > Lissotriton vulgaris. The sequence continues at coordinate 1,670,525,976 of NC_141685.1, read as the reverse complement.
ATAACTAAGTCCATAGCAGATGTAATAAAGAAGTCCATACTCCACGTCCCCAAGCCCCGGCGGCCGTACCGACCCTTCGGTGGGGATAGCGGGGCGCACTGCCCCCTTCTCGTCGCGCCTCCAAGACTGGTCCCTCATGGGAGCGCGACCGCCCGCACCAGGCAGAGCCGGCCCATCCTCTCGGCCGTGTGGAGCCGCATGCTGCTCCCCGAGCGCTGACTTCTGCGTCCGAATCCAACACCAGAGATGGGTTCAGCATGCCGGGACAACAAACCTCCCCCCCTCTACCCAGCACACGCCCCCCCCCCCTCCACTCCCCCTTGGACCCCGCCTCCCCCGACCAGAGCCCCCCCAAGCCGGCCAGCCACCCCCCACCCCCTCAAAACTAGCAACATTTTTACAAGAAATTAGGGTGACCAGGCAAAAAGGGGCACGTTCCCACGCCAAGATTCAAGGGGTTGACAGTATCCTAGGAGATATAGAACAGTCAATGGAGGCAAACACACGAAAAAGAAAACACATATAGCAGTGACAAGATCTTGCCCTACCAGGTGCAGAGTGAAGGGGGATGAATAAGGCCACAAGCATACTGAAGCCGTGCTCAATAGCCGAAGTATCAGAAATGACACTACAGAACCGGCAAGGAGGCAAAGCAAACAATCACAGGGTATAGGCAAGTGACAGGTATAAGGAAGGCTGGGAAACCAAGAGCCCTGAGAAGAGGGAAAAAACAGGATGTTATCAGACCTACAAATCTGAACAAATATTGTCAAAATGGGCCGTACAGTATGTATAGCACGCAGACCGGCCTACCCCCCCTTTGCACCCTCGCAGCCAAAGCGACCCCCGCCCCACCCTCTCCCCCAGGCTCTCGACCTCCGCCCTCCCTTGGCGCCATTCACACCAGGCCCCATCCAGCTCACCTCCCCCCCTTCCGCCCCGCCTCCTCCAGCACTGGCAAGTTCCCCACACCATACGCATCTTCCCACACCCACCCCCCTGCCCGCCCGCCCGCCAGCCATGACTAGGAAGGTCCGCCGCCTCTGCCGCCACATATTCGCCACCCCACCCCATTGCGCCGCCTCCCCGCCTCCCCGCCACGGCCCTACTGTGCCGCCCTCCCCCCCCAGGCCCAGCACTGCCACCACCACCTACCTATTTCAAGCACCCGGCGATTCTACCGCCAAACCGGCCGCGGCGGCGCTGCCAGCGGCATGCCGCAGCGGCCCTACAGCCACGTCGGGCCGCACCAGTCCGTGCGGCCCACCTCCTCCGAGCCGTGATGTGCTGTGCCTCGATGCGCGCCAACCACAGCTCCACCGATAAACGCCCCCCCCCCCCCCGCCCGCCCGCCGACAACAACCACCGCACCAGGGGCCCAAAATGAGGGAGGGAGGGAAAATGAATTTGTCCGCCACCCCCCGCCCGGCAGCTGCGGCACCCAGACGAAATGGTGGCCTGCACAATGCAATGGCCAGTTTCCATGGGGCACCAGCCCAAAAGCTGCCCAAACTTGCCCCGCCCCCAGCCCAAAGCACCAACCCGCCAAAACCAGCCCACGGACGGTGCTGGCCCTACCCCCCCCCTTCCCCGGCCCCAAATTACCCCGGGAGGGGCAGGCCTCCCGCTGGTCGGCCGCCCCCCCCAAAGCCCCATTCTTAAATCACTTCACACGGAAATCGGGTTAATTTTAATTTTGACCAGCTACCACACGTAACGGGGAATACACCCATTGGGGTCCAATAGCATGCACCTTTTAATTCCATGGGATCCGTGCTTGCTAAAACTTACTACCCTGTAGTGTAGACGTACCCCTGTTGAGCCCACATGGGGTTTCAACTGTAACTCGCTGCACTTCCAACTTCACACATGAAGTGTATCTTGCTTGAATCTCCAGCACTCTACTGAGAGACTGACGGACTTCTTTCTTCTACAGATTTGAGGCCATTGCACCCTCCGATTTCAGGCGATTCCAGGGTGAGTACACTTACCCCCCGCCACGTTAGGTAATTAATTTCGCCTGACCGCCCCTCTGACACACCCTCTTACTTCAATTACAGACTGTTGTGCATCGCACTCCCATCTTCCATCTTGAAAAAGACCCACCGCGACCATAGACACAGGCGCCACAGGGTCGAAACGTCGACATCCTTCAAAGGCCTAGTACCTCTAGGATTTCACTAAACTGAAAGAAATAAATATAAATCTCTAGAAACAAACCATTATATGGCCATCAGAAAAAAACTTGTATATATTTGTATATATTGATTGTATTGGATCGAATCTTCACTGTATATATTTCTTCACCACTTGATCACTTTCACCATTGTCACGTTTTTTGCACTTGTAATTTATCTTGACAGTCATTGTACGTACTGTATGAAACATCAATTTGAATGAATTCAATTCAGATAAATATACAGTACAACTAATTGCTCACAGGTCTCTTGTTCATTCAGTGTGAGGGCCTGTCCTTGTGTTTGCAGAGGGGATTCTTTGATTGCATTAAACAGCAGTTTTAAATTATTTGTGTTTCTACCTGACAGAACCACTCTTTAATTAACCTTGCGCCACAGGAGCATCACTTTTTGTGAGGTTTCGGCGGTGCAAAGGGGGTAAGGGGTCGGGGTAAAGGTGGAACAAAATTCTGATCCGAACTTCCCAAAGTGAGCCAAGCGTGTGATCCTCGGCAGACCACTTTATTTCCAATGTCTCTTGTCGGCTGGAAATGTTTGGAGACAGGGATCGCGCAACATGAATTGTTTAATTAGAAAACAAATATTTTCATATCGAAGCTCTGGCGCTTTTTAAACCCATATTAAATTAACACCAACAAAGATGTTGGGAAGACAAATAAAAAAAGAGATTGACACACTTTGCAAAGCATCAGTGATTGTGCCACGCAGTAATAACCTGCTTGCAGCAAAGTGCTTGATATGGGGGATTTGAAACTCTGGACCAGTACACAAACATGAGCTATCAGTATGCAAATGGTCGCCGGGTAGAATTTTCATACTAGCAGCGTCTGTCTGGCTTCTGGGAAACCCTTGGATAAAAACACCAGAAGCTAGATGAAAATTATAATTTGACTAGCCTTTAGGCAGTGGAAATCCAGTCGATCTACAGGCGTTTTACATCTGGAAAGCAGAGGTCTGCACTTAGCAGCGGTTGCCAATGATGGTGGTGGTGGTGGTGGTGGGGCGGGAGAGAAATCTAATATAAAAAAAAGGACTTACCTTTAACAGCCGGCCTCCGCCTCTCCTCCGTCCTGCTCCGTCGTCTTCATCTTCCTGTTGCGGCAAGCAGAAGGATGCACCCGGGCACACAGGCTGCCATGAGCCAATCACAACGCTTCAATGCATCGTTGTGATTGGTCTGAGCGCCGTGGATTGACGCTCCGACTGGAACAGGGAGCCTGTGCATGTTCCTCACCAGGCTGTGTAATGAAGCCTGGTACGAACATGCAAAGTGCGCATGAACTGTTTGGTCGGCCCAAGAGGGCTGGCGAAACAGTTCATGCACACTTAGGGAGTGCACACCACTCCTCCCCTGCTCTGGCCAGCCCCGCCACCTACACAACTGATTGTAATGGGGAAAATAAAATGATAATAACGATACGTTATTTTGTTTTTCCTTTTAGGCAGGGGGGCGACGCTCCTCCACGCTGGCGGAGGAGCAGCCACTGGTGCAAACTACGAAATCACATCTATGAGGTCACACAGAGCCACTTTATGTGGCTTTGATTGGCCTAATATACATGGAGTAAGGCAAGTCAGCACAAATTGCTATCTTACCTTACTCTGCGCTCAGGCGATTGGATGGGTGCTGCAGTACGAGTTCCCACGCAACACCTATTGATTTTGTTGCTTCCCCAGATTTTCAAATCCATGTAAACTTGGGGATGCGTCAAAACTTTACGTTCTCCCAAGGTGAGGTGTAATGAGGAGAAATAACTGTTTCTGCTTATTTCCATGTGTGCTGCTGCAGCACACACAGAAAGAGCAACATGCCTCTCAGGATTATGTTTGTGCAGGAAGGTGCCCCTTCCTGAACAAAAACAATCCTACCGACAACACAGGCACCCTTGCCCCATGGTACAAATGTGCCTACATTGGCGCTAGCCTGCAGAAGCGGCACCAGCGCCGGGAGAAAGGACAGGAATGCAACACATTGAATAAATACTGTGCATTCCTGCCCATTCATTTTGGTGTAGGGCAGTGAAGCAATGTGACTTGCTGCACTGCCCCATGCCAAATCCCCGTAAATGAGGGCCTGTGTGTGGAAACTCACTAGGCTATGGGTGCGTTGCAACTTTACATACTGTCCCCATTCACCCTTTCAAGATACCCAAAGTGTCATGCCATTTAAAACCATGTCTTAGGGAAAGGTTTTGCATAGAGTTTGAGGATTGGGGTTCTATGTGCTGCCATCTAGTAGGGAATACAGACACCAACTTAATTGCTTTGTATGTACCCCTTGCTCCCTCCAAAGGAAATGGGCGCTGGTGTCCTCTGAGTGCCTGTCCAGTGCATTGCCATGTGGATTGTGAGCTGACTAGAAAATGCCCCAGGTAGTATAATAATTCAAATAAATAATGCCAATAAGAACACGAAAAAAATTTTATGTGCAGAACTTACTGCAACAGCTTTGATGGTCATAACTCTGTAAGTTACTGGATTACTTGCCCATACTCCCCGCATCCACCGGAGCAGAAGTGGAGGACGCTCCTTCTCCCACATTGCAGCAAAGACCTGGAACAGCCACCCCACACACCTCCGGACCATCACTTCACTTCCAGAATTCCGAATGGCCCTCAAGACCTGGCTGTTCAAATAAGCCTCGGGGGCCTGCAAGCTTCTGGCTACCCTATCGGAGGAGTAGCTGTCATTTATGAATCCTGATTGATTGATTATTTGACTGCATAGCACAGGGCATTATTATATGTGCAAAGTACTGCATTTGTGTTGCCCTTGTGCACCAGTATCTATAATTCTAGTCTATTTTTCCTCAATCCATTAAGGCCTAGCATTGTGGCATCAATCTACAATGCCTTCCTCTGATACTCAATAGATACTTCACAGGATCTGAGCTCGATCGATTCTCAGCCCTCAGGACATGATCAGCGATGGCATATCTGGAGGGAACGTTGGTGAGTAGTGGTTCCTAGAACAAGATATAGGGGGCTTGGTAAGAAGGAAATAGTATCAGCGGATGAAAAGGAGAGGGCTGAAAAAAAGATTTGGTTGATCAGGGAGTGAGAGAAGCTAAGGCAGAATGGTGTACTGGTTTCTTTTTAGGGTGGCGTTGTTAAAAATGTCCATTGGGGCTGGGGAAGAGTCAGTCAAATGTCGTCTAGGCAGCCAGTAGGATGGCTCAGTGAGTTGAAAGCTCCCTGTTAACAAAATGTGGTGATCTAAAAGTTATGAGTTTGAATCATGCGGTAGGCTCAGCTTTCTGTCCTTCCAAAGTGAGTAACTGGTGTTCCATACATTATGTAACAAATGAGACAGGGAAGATAGGAAGTTTGCTTTAATTAACCAAGACAAAACATTCCATTTAATTGTAAGTCTTTTAAATGAGATGCTTAAAAAAATTAATTAAATTGACAGTCTTAAAAAGTATGATAAGATTTTCATGTATATTGTTGTTTTTAACAAAAAATAGTTTCCTTTTTCAAATGGAAACATTTTAAGAGCAACGGTCACACAGGTAGCATTGCATAAAATTATTGGTTGAACGTCAATATGGGACTCGCTATTACATCACATGGCATCAATCAGTGGAATATAAAGTGTGAAAGAAAGTGAGCTCACAAAATCGCGATAACCTAGCTAGTAGATACCTCTTGCTCAACAGAAAACAAAGTTCTAACAAAATATTGGATTCTGGAACCTGAAGTCAGAGAGCGAAGCTACCCACCTCCGTTGTGGCTGGCGGCTGCAGTGGAAGGTGCCCGCAGTGGAATCCAGAGACAGTGCACAGTTTCCTTCATTGCTCAATCTGAGGGACACTTTGGCCACCATGGCACTCAGCATAGAATCTGTGAGTAGTCCTATTTTTTCCAAATCAGCAAACGCATTCTTCTAACAACTCTTAAGGGGCGCTTAAGATGGCGGGGAGTCCTTATTTATGGAGTAGTCTGTCTCCCTTGTAGATAGTGTCCAGCATGCCAGGCCAGCCAGGGCAGAACCAACTGGTTTGTATGGTTTGGGATAGAACAGAACAGACATGTCTCCTCGGCTCCACAGGCGCACGCCTCATAGTGTCTACTAAAACTCAATGGTGTCAGATATCCACTTGGGGCACAAGAACTGTCACAGTTCCCCTGGCCTTGGCTGGGCCTCATAGCCTGGAGTACGGCGGGATTTCTGATGGTTCTCGACGGTTGAGACTTTAATTGATGTCAAGATCTTCTGTTAGAATGGCTTGGCTTTGGCTCTGCACAAAGTGTCCTCTACTGTGTGGGTCACTGTCATGCTGCAGGAATCCTTGCAAGCGTGGCTTCTAGTTCTGATGAGGCAGTGGCTGTGTGTCATCGTCAGGCACGATGAAGGGAGCTGCACCACTGGTGGCCTGATCCACACTGAAGACAGCGGATTGGTTCATGGAAAAGCTGGCTTCTCAACTGGCCCAAAGGGAAGACGAGACTTAGGTACGGACATTGGAGTTTAACAGCAGGACAGCCAATGGTTTATAAGTACACCTCGACTGTAAGGAAGATGTTCATGAAGGGTCTGAGACATTCTTCACACTTCCAAATTAATCATGCTACAATAGTTAAATGAATTGACCTGGTGGCCCAATTCATTTCAGGGGTGCCCTTCTTCGAGGGGCTTTCATTTTTAAAATGGTAATATGTACCTCTTGGTGGTCATGTATGTGAATTTGTATGGGTGCTAGCTAGCATCACGGTGTGGTCAGTCCAAATGTGAAGAATTAATGAAGAGAAAAAGTAGAAAGACTAATTGAAAAATGAAAGCCAACTATTACTGGCATGTTTGACATAAAGCATGATGAACCAATTCATGCACTGATCTATACAATATTCTGTACACCAGAAGTCACAGGTTTATTTGTGCCACCTGAAGTTAGTTAATGTCGTCCTAGGCTGAAGAGATATTTTCTGCACAATGCCCCTGTTAAAAGCTAACTGAACATAACAGTTATATAGATTATGCAATTTTAAGGATTTCCACTCACTTCTTTGAAGGATTGAAGACCTGGCACAGAAGCCTTACATCCAAGTTCTTTAGTGACCATTGCGTGCTCAGTGGCTGTAGAATATGACCCACAAATGATGGTAGGAAGAACAGCATCCAAGGACAGTATAGGAAGGCTGCTTCCAGCGGAGTACCAGTAATGCAGCATGCTAAGCACCTTGCTTCAGGCCAGAAGACAGCATGTGAGACATACACAAAGGCCCTTTGGTTCCTATTATATGCAAGCACGAACCACCTTGTCATGGTGTGATTTGCCATGCTGGACCAGCAGAAGCAACAGCAAGCCTATCAAATTAACTAACTTGCTGAGATTGCTAGTCTTCCCTCCCTGCAGAGGGCATGTATAGTTCCTCCAAGGGAGTGCTGACATTATTTTTGGATACTCCAGGTTTCATGTATTTTCTTTTCCCCTGAACCAATCTTGTGAGCACCGTTATTGGTCAATGATTGTAAATGAATGTTCCTAGTTTGCAGGCATTGGTAATCTAATTTCCAAACAGCATCCAATGTGGATGTATTCTACATGTTCTTGAGATGCAAGGCCATGTGGTGCGCAGAGGCCATGTGGTGCGCTCAAAAGGACATAGAACACTTATCCTAGCAGCATGGCCAAAAGATGGATATCCCAATGTCATTCATGACTGAGACCTTTTGTGCCAGTTGCACTCTTTTCCATCCCTCTGCCCCAGGAAGACTAAAATCACCATCAAGCGCCTGCAATGTCATTGTGAGATAAAACAGGACAACCCGTTGTATTCAGTTTATATAACATCTTTTTTACACAGAATCAGTGCAAGGTTGGTACTAATCCTAATGATCTCACACTGTAATTACACACAAACTGGAGTCCCTACGTCACGATGACATCCGTTTTTCCTTCCTTGCAGGGAACAGGCAGTCAAAAGCACCGGCAGTGCTCTCTTAGTCAGGGATGGCCCCCTCATTTCATTTAACACATGAACCTTTCTCAAGCCGACGAGGAAACATCCTTTGGAGGGTTGTGTTGGTAATGAGACTTGGAGAGTAGCCAGCATGGTTGTTATTATAGTTTCTCCCTACGTTGCATCTTGTCTAGTTTACCTCTTATTGCAGTCTTTCACCAGCTCACTTCTCAAATTCATCATTCAGACCTTTACTGAGACCTTCCTGTTCCTTAATTCAAGATATATATGGACCTCCCTGACTCCTAATCTGATGGAGTCATTAAGGCAATTCAGTTTGCTGAGTGATACCATCTGAGGACATGCTGAAGCACTAGCTGTTTGCCTCCTGGGAATTCCCATCCACCAATCACTTTGTACGATCACTGGTCTCAAGGTCCAGCCAGGTCAGTCAGAAGCTTTTGTGATGCTCATTGCCCCTGGTTTCAATGTCCGCTTCCTAGCTTGAGAAATCACTCGACCCCAGGCAATTACTTTTTTTCACTGTACCTTCTTTTCTGTGATCATCACATTTGAGAACACCTTGAAATATTTCAGTTACAAGATACGTACGGTACAAAAATAACTCTTATAGATAGTTAAACACGTAATAATGTTGCTCCAATAAATGTTGCTTAGCATAATGTTGATCAACAATAAATACCTTGTATATTAGGCCAGTTCCTATGCCAGCCATGAAAAATAAAACCCCTTTCCGGAGCAAATTCTTCAGCAGTTGGACCTGACTTGATCCCTATTCACATGCGTAGGGGCCTCCACAATACTCCTTGCCAGATCAGTCTTGGGACTTATACCTTCCCCAAAAAACATGTGCCCAAGAAGGTATGTGCCAGCCGTGATACCAAATCTGCACTTGTCCCTCTCCAAGGTCAGACCCAAAGACTGCATTCTCTCCAATACCTGTCTCAAATTTTTGTCATGTTCACATTTATCCTTCACATGCACCAGTTTGTCACCCTGAAAGAATAACACGTGGAATTACCTCTAAAACTCTTCCTCACTCTCTGACAACATGTAGCTAACTGCAGATGCTAACCCCTGGAGCATCCTTGAAAACCTGTAAGTTCCCAAGGGTGTTACAGATGAGATGCAGCGATTCCTCATGTAAGGGAACCTGGTGGTATGCAGAGGCTAAATCAATGGCACTGAACACCTTGGCACCCTTGAGAACTCCCACGATCTCCGATATATTGGTAAAAGACTGGCGATCGACCCAAGTATGTTTATTCAGACCTCTGAGGTCCAATCACATTCAAACATTCTTCCACACTCCTGGTAAATGTAAATGTAAATGTATTGCGATTTATATAGCGCACGTATCACCCGAAGGCATCAAGGCGCTTGCCTTGGGAACCCGTCCTGGTATTCCCCTGTGAGATAACCCCAGCAGGGTATCCACAAGGTGAAAGCCAGGCATCCCGCCGCGAGGGGCCGTAGTGGAGATTAAGCAAGCTATTGCCCAGAGTCGCAGAGTGTGAACCCGTGAGTCGAGTAGGCACCGGAACGAGAATTATCGAGTCCGTGGAATTTTTGAGCCCAAGACCCGCCGAGGCGGGGAATTGAACCCTGGTCCAGGACCGATCTCAGCTTCCGGGTCTGCCGCCTCTAACCCCTGAGCCACACTTCTGGTGAGCCAGAACCACTGGGTTAAGCCATTCTGAAGACTCTTTCTCCCCAATAATTCTCAATTTCAACAGCTTCTCCTACTCTTGCATCAAATTCAGCACTCTTCCTGACTTTGAACACAGACACTGGATTCACACAGCAGGAACAGACGGATGCGGAGGTGCCGTCTTGTAAAGAAATACGATTTCACTAGGAACTTTTTTTCTTAATTTGCAAGTGACACAAGGCATCGCCAATCATAGTTACCCTCCTTTGAAGCTCTAGAGGAGTTTTGATTCACTTTGGCTTGCCGCAGAACAGGGAGGAATCACTGAATCATTTATGAGCCATCTGATACCTTTGGCAAGCACAAGGCAGCCACACAGTCTCTCTTTTCCCTAGTCCTGAAGAAGACCCGTGGAGATGTTTCTCATTTACGCTCTTTAAACCAGGGTCAAAACGTTGACGTACCAAACAGACATTCCGCACTAGCAGTTCACATATTAGCACCCAATAAAAAGGCTAAATGTCTCATTTATTATGCTAAGTTATTACAGATGCCTATCAAAAAACATTTTCCTTTCCTTCCCAATGTGTATTGTAAATGTTAAATGTTGGTCTATGTGACTACACCGCACGTATCTGTTTGTAATGATATACGGTGTTGAAATTGTCCTGTGTTCCTATATTTTTGTATATGTAGTGTGTTATACAATATATAACTGATAATATATTGCTCACTTTTTTGAGTACACTGTGTCAGTCTCAGTTTGTGTGTCTGTATGGTATAGAATGTTAACATTATATATCATTAATTGTTTTTTCTAGTAACAAGAATAAAATATAAGTTTTAAAGTAATTCTGCCTTGCTCATCAGAACCAACCATTAGTACGTACTGTCCTTGTCCCCCAGGTTCTGTGAGATACTGGGTCACCACTGTTATATCTTGTGTCTCATAGTTCCTTGCTGCTCAGCCTGTGTGAGTGTGATATAATAGAACGAGTGTATGGTTTGGATGAGAGGTCAGTTGGAATGAGTGGGGCTTAGCAGTAGGATGCTGTTCCCGGAGGGGCTGTACCATCTTGCCTGTAACTGAATAAACCTACATAATCTAAACTACTGGCTACTGGATTGATTATCTACAAGGACCATACTTTGTTTACAAAAGTGGCGACGATTTTGAAAAGTACCGTGTGTGAAGAGCCAAGAAATTACACAAGAAACTAAAAGAGATTTGCAGAAACTGAAAAAAAGCCTAAGAAATGCCTGGATGCCCCACCGTTGTCTACTACAACAGGCAGCCTACACATTAGATGTTTTGGGCGTTGGATCTTGTATGGCTTGTAATCTGCCACACTACATTCAGCCTACTTAATTCATGATTGATGTACGACCTGATGCTTGAAACCTGCCAGCCTACACTCAGTCTATTGAATTAAGCTTATGGGCGTTTGATCTTGTAGCTTTAAAACATACAGTCTACAGATATTTGTCTGTTGAACGTTTGTGCGTTTAATTTTCGTGGCTGAAATTCCGAGAAGCCAGCAGTCAAAAAATATATGGAAACCCACCAGCAGCATCATATTGGGAAGTTTTCCTTGTTTCATTTTGGGTGGCTGGAAGTCCTATAAACCTGCAGTCATATTATCCAAAGAACTGACACATTCAATGAACCAGCAGCACTGCATGTATTTGGTACATTGTTTCAAGTTTAAACTGTGAGTAATGTGGAATGTATCCAGTGATGTAACTGTGATGGGGAGCCAGTAACATAGTCAGCGTACCTCTCTTTCAGCGCTATGTGACAGCGTGTTGTTTTAAGCATTTCAACCACCATCTGGGGGCATATGTGGGGCTCTGGGGAGTATTAGCTTGTTGCTCATTCAATTATACCAAGGTGTGGAACAGGTTGTGGATGTTTGTGTTGGAAAACATTTTGCACGCTCGTGGCATGCACTGTTGTGATACAGAACGCTCACGTTATTGCACGGGGGCTGCCGGTGCCATTTACCTAAGTAGCTGCAAGCTTGGAGTCCACAAGCAAGCTGCGCTGCGAACTCTGGAGGGAACGAGTCTTGGCGTTGTCTGCAGTGGAAGTTTCCATGATGACTGCTGCGAGCTCAGGAGGGAATACCCTCAAAACTGAAGCCGAGAGCTCAGGAGGACATGAGCCGTTGCATTGTCTGTGAGTGAGGTGTTTCCTTGACCAGCCCCTTGGTGAGCAGAATTCCGAGCTGGGAGTCATCGTCGTGGGACATCTGGGACGTCATAGAAAGCAGTACAGTGCAGTCGTGCTGAACAGGCGCAGCACATATGCTCCAGATGCTGTGATTTCTCTTCTTTGCTTCCTTATTTTAAGTGGCGGTGTGTCAGCAGGAAGGATAGTTATTCTGTGGGATATGACTACATGCAAATGCTCTGGGATCATTGGAAAAGGACTCACTAAAGTGCTGAGATGTGCTTGTTCTGATATTAAGGTGAAGTCAATCTGGTGCTGTTTGGGCGGGCCTGGGTGTGCGGTCTCTCTCCTGATTTTTGGAGAGTTAATGTTTTTGCACCGATTTTGGCGAATAGACTCTTGGAAGGGATCCATGCATAGTGTGAATTGGATGCTGGTATACAGAGTTCTCGTAGTAGTACCTTGAGGCAGAAGTTTTGAAGTCATTCATACTCCTTGTTGATGCTTATGCATTTTGCCTTGAAGCCAATGTTGAATTTACTGTTTGCCATACTTATTGGCTGTGGTTTGTCTTTGTGTCGTCGCATGTGATTCTGTATTTGGGTGTGTACAAGGGTAGGCATGTGTCTTATAAAGTATGGGGTGCCTGCAGTTTCCTACTGCTGGAAGTCTTTAGTGTTTTGGTCTGATGCGAGATTCTGTTAATTAATTTGCAGTGGGTGCTGTACACAGTATTGGTGAAGTTATTTGATAGTCCTCTTTGTGTGACTTTGTGGGGCACTTTACTTGAGTCTGTGTTGAGTTTGCGTTTTATGTATCCTTGGTCATGAATTAAGGGGACTGTGTAGTTTGTTTTGCGGCCTAGCGAGATCTGCAGTGTGTGTATAGGGGGATGTGAAGGTTGCTTCCTGCCAGGAACATGTGCATTCCTTTGCCTAACGAAATGTGGTGTGCTGTAGTGGTCCTGCAGTGTGTACAGTTGTGGGGTGTGGAGGTTGCATCCTGCTAGGAACATATGCGTTCCTTTGCACAGCGAGATGTGGTGTGCTGTAGTGGATCTGCAGGGCATGCAGTTGTGGAGGTTGCATCCTGCTAGGAACATATGCGTTCCTTTGCACAGCGAGATGTGGTGTGCTGTAGTGGATCTGCAGGGCATGCAGTTGTGGAGGTTGCATCCTGTCAGGAAAATGGGCGTTCCTCTGCCAGCGCGATGTGGTGTGCTGTAGTGGTCCTGCAGTGCGTACAGTAGTGGTGTGTGGAGGTTGCATCCTGCTAACTATATATAAATATATATATATATATATATATATATATATATATATATATATATATATATATATAGGTCTCCGACTCGTCGTGGAAGTGCCTGCTCGCACTGACGGGTTTGCAGACAACAAATAACCCCAGTCTTCGTTTCAAAGTGCTTTATTTTCTCGTGGTGGTGCAAGTCATCATATATATATATATATATATATCCGGTGTTCTCTCGCATGAAACAAAGATATATTGTGTGTAATCTGTATGTGTGATCTATTTTTGCTATTATCTTCTTTTACAAATTCAAGGAATGTAATGATACTTACAATGTTATGTAATCCTTTGCCATCTTTCTTTACAATATTAGGAATGTAGTGATTTACGCAAAGTAATCTAATGTGATCTTATTTTACAATTTAAGTATTGTTATTATTCTTGCAATGTGATCTATGTGATTTTATTGTTTGAGGGACCCTTCTTACAATCAAGGAGTGGAATAATTTATCTAATTTAATGAGGGATCTTTCCTACAATCTAAGGAGTGGAATAACTTATGTAATGTGATCTTTTCTTGTGATTTAGGACTTATTGCTTACATCTACAGGAGGTGTGATTGTGTATTTCCTTTTCTATACTTCCTGTTGTTTTATTGTTTCCTGAAGGAAGGAGGTGTGTTATATACTGTGTTATATACTGTGTCTCCTAGTTCCTCGTTTCTCAGCCTGTGTGAGTGTGATGTAATAGAATGTTCTTGAGTGCATGGTTTGGATGAGTGGTCAGTTGGAATGATTGGGGCTGAGCTGCAGGATGCTGTTCCCGGTGGAGCTGTACCATCCTGCCTGTAACTGAATAAACCTACATAATCTACACTACTGGCTACTGGATTGATTATCTACAAGAACCATACTTTGTTTACAAAAAACACATTAATCTTTAATGCTCCTTAAAGTGAGGCATGGAGAAATATTTGAAAACACTTCCTCAGCCGGTAAATTTTCACACAGACGTGCGTGCTGGTCCAACCAGAGCATCTTGGTTGCCTGGAAACGAGTGCATGTGCCACCTTCCAAGTTTAAGTGTTGCCTAAAGACAGGCAAGGCTCGGTTGCGAGCGTGCACGCAGATTCAATCAGAGCATCTTGGTTGCCTGTAAAGCAGAGCACACATGCCTGCTTCCAAGCTTACGTGTTGCCTAGAGACAGGCAAAGCTTGGTTGTGGCACACGCACAGCGCATCTCCTCAACAGTGCATGAGCCTCAGCATTCACAGCGGGTCTTTCAAACAGTAAACAAACCTCAGCACTGTACCGCCTCGTGTACATAATGAGGCTTCTCTGGGGTGATGTAAGATCCGTCCCCCAATCAAGCTCCCAAATAGTGCAGTAACCAATCAGCACCCCAATTATTGCGTAATGTGCAGAAGTAAAAGAAACGCACCGCAGAAACAAAATGACCAGTGAAGAACAAATCCGTAGTGGGATAAATAGCAGACAGGCTTCAAATGGTAAAGAAAAATCCAATCCTCCTGTGAATACGTTCACAGTCGTTGTGTATATTAATTACCTACTGGTGGTTACCAGTAGGTAATTATAGTTAGGACCTAGTTTCCATAGTTAAAGTGTTTTTTGTTTTGCTAATAACTTTGGTACCATTGCCCGAATATTCACAAAAATTTTCAAAACTAGTTTGCCACTCCCTTCAGCTACTCTTTGGATAGCGTTGAGGTGATTCGTCAAGCGGGGGCCGAGAAAACATGGGGTCCCAAACAACATTTTCCACATGCAATTTCCCATAGAAATTTTAGACATGTCTACAGCCCAAACTGTTGGGTGGATTTACACAGAATTTGGCAGACAGATAATTCTTGGTCCAGAAAGAACCCTTTTTCTAATCTGGTGTAAATCTGTTCATTAGTTCCGAAATTATTAAATAAGATTTAAGTTTATCTAGGGACGCACAGGGACTGCAGATCTAACAGATCTCAAAATGAGATCTGATTGGCAGTCACCACTTTAACCATGGAGTGGTGGCAGCTATCTTGGGACTCATCTGAGTCCCAAGAAAAAAACTGAAATAACCCAGATAAGGGGGTAGGAAAACCCTGACTGCCTGGGTCCTGACTCCTTAGGCCTGGTGGTGGGGTCCAAAGAATTTGTTTTTGTTAAAGTTTGCTGCGGATCTGTGGTGGATCCCAGATCTCAGCAAAATAACAAAATAAAAAACCAAGTGCTGTGGGCCAGATCCCGGGGGAATACATTGATTTGGGGTGAGGGGGCTTGCATGGCTGCCCTCCCCAGGCTGAAATTCAGCCAGATGGACCGCATAACCATCCTTATAGGTGAATGGGAGTGGGACACGCGGCCCACCTCACAGGTCGATTTCAGCCAAGGGGCCACACTGCCGGGCCAGGCTGTAGCTGAAAATATTGAGGGGGGGAAACGCTTTTGCCCTCCTCAGTCCGAATTTGGCCCCGGGGAACCCATCCCTCAGGACCCAGCCTTATTTGTAATGGGGGGGGGGGGGCTAGGCCGAGTTCAGCTGGGAGACCCCGTCCCTCAGGCTCAGCAGAAATTATGTAGTGAAGAGGGCCCCAAGCTCCACTAATGCAACCATTATTATCCCTGAGGAACCCTTCCCCCAGGACTGGCTCGTGCTACGTCCCGGGGTGCCCACCACCGGTACATAGCGTTTTCCCCGCCTGTACTGCCACAGTCAGGGAAACCTGTGTTTGCCCTCAGTTGGGGGGAGCCATTTCAAAGCTCCTGCCAAGTGAAAGCACACACAAACTCATCTCTCAGGGGGTGGGAGCATGGAAATGCTCCTGCCCACTGGAAGAAGACTTCAGATCTGTTTCCCTGCCTTCAGTGATGCGTTCAGGGAAACAGCTTCGAATATTGCCTCTGCCCACAGGGAGCAGCATATTTAGCTGTTCACTGCGGGTGGGAGCAATGCCAGCTTCTGCTGGATGCAGGGAGCCGGCTGGGGCCACGGGGGCATGGGGCTCCCCCCGCGGCCACCAATCAGGACATGGTGGGAGCCCTGGGTGAACACCAGCAGTACACCCACCCTTTATTGGCCGGGCCCCAGGGTTTGGAATACCAGGAGCCAAAGTCAGCCCAGTAAGGAGGGGTCGCGCAGCTCACCCCCTTTACTAATTGGCCGGGCCCCGAGGGATGGGTTATGCCGAGCCAATATTTGCTAGGGGAGGGAGGCTGAGTGCCCAAAAGATGCTGGGCTCTGGGGATGGGGTGCCCATGGCCAAAATAGGCCTGAGAGGGGGGGGGGGTGCGTGTCCCCTTCCTTATAATTACAGTGGTGGGCCCCAGGGGATGGGATCCCTGAGGGCACAAATAGCCTGCCTAGGAGGCGGACATGTACCCCCTCCCCTAAAAAAAAAATTGTGCCATGGCCGGGGCCAAACCTGTTCTAGGGAGGGTAGCTGCATGCTTCCTCCCGGGTTGGGTGCCTTTGCAAGGTTGACTCCAAGGCTCGGCCACTCAGGCCCTGCAGCCAAACCCCCTGCTATACACAGCCGAAGGCCATGCACGGCGTGGGGTCTGTGGCCAGGCCTGATGCCAATCCCTCTGCCATGCATGGCCAAACGCCATGCTCAGCATGGGGTTGGCTGCATACGTGGAGTTTGCCGCAGGCCCTGCGGCCAACCCCCTGCCGCGCATGGCCGAAGGCATGGGGTTGGATGCATGCATGGGTTTTGCTGCATGCAGGGTTTGGCCTCAGGGCCTGTAGCCAATCCCCTGCCGCACATGGCCAAATGGCACTTGGATTAGTGTTTGGTAATGAAATATTACTTTATGTTAAAAAACCATAGAAAATCACTGAAAAACAAAGGTTACAGGAACGTTATAGTTTGGAAATAGAATTTAAAAAACGTTGGAAATTCACTAAAAACACAAAGGTTACAGGGATGTAATAGTTAGGTTCAGATTTTACACACACAAAACCATAGAAATTCAGCTGTTCTAGTTATGCTTATCTAAAGAAACGATAACTTGTGCCCTTAGGTAACTATAACTCGCTCCCTTGCCATGCACTGCTAATTACCCCTCATGTTACATCAGTCATGACATCTTCTATGACACCATTATTAATATCACTGCAACAGTTGCAATAAAATTATTCATGAGAAAACTGTGCATGGAGGGCCGCAAGTTACAGTTACCTTAGGGCATGAGTTATAGTTTCTTGAGATAAGTATAACTGCAATTTCTATGGTTTTGTGTGTGCAAAATCTGTACCTAACTATAGCGTCCCTGTAACCTTTTGTTTGTTGTTTTAAATTGTACTTCCTAACTATAACTTCCCTATAACCTTAGTTTTATTCCCAGAGAGAATATATATATATATATATATATACACACACACACTTATAGCTATATATAAAATAATCAAATCAATACCTATTGAAATACATTTTAAACATAAAACAAATATTAAATAGTGTTCACCATAAAAGGGTATAACTGAGGAAAAATAATCAAAATAAAACTAATAAAAATAACCCATACACAAACTTAACCAATAAAATCGCACAAACAATTAAAGTAACAATATTAAAGGGACACAAATTTGTATCAACTTACTACTCCAAAAGCTGCAAGAGGAAACTTTGCCTGATTACATATATATATATATATATATATATATATATATATATATATACAAAAAAGAAGCAGAGAACTCTGGGTCATTCCCAAGTTTAGGTAGAGAGCAGCTCATGCATAGAGCACCCTACAACACCAGCGAAACTAAATTTGATAAGTCTTTAAGCATAGGATTAGCACGGTGCCATCCACGCCGAACTGTAAAATGACAAAATCCAGTATTACAGCTTTCAACAGGTAAAAAAGCAAACATTCAATAACTGAATGAATGAAATGAGTAAAAGGGGGTGGTGATGAACAGAGTGTCTGAATTAAGCAGACCACTCTTACCCAGTCCAAAGATCAGGGCTTGATCCATCACCGTTTTTTAGCTCACTGCACCATCCCAGCTCAGAACTTGGCTATATGCAAATTAGTCTGACCCTGGCCCAGTGCATCATGGGAACAGTCATGTGATCAAGGTCCAAGGTGGGACCGAAACGCGTCGTGACGCTTGAGCACCGAAAATAAAACTTCAGCACAAAATTGAGGACCGTGTCTGTATCTTCATTTCCACGAGGACTGTGGTTTTGTATGCTTGGATATGGAACTTGCACAAATATATATATATATATATATATATATATATATATATATATATATATATATATATATATATATATATATATATATATATATATATATATATATATATATATATATATATATATATATATATATTCACTGAAAAACCCATAGGTTTCAGGTCATATATAGTTAGGAATTAGCATTTAAAAATCCATTGAAATTGCTCCTATATATTTAGTTGTACTAACTATATTTCGCGCACCCGCAATCCACTGCTGATGATGTCACATATTACATCATTCATGACATGGTCAGAGACATCACTGATGAGATCACTGATGACATCTCAAATGACATCACTGATGACATCATTGAGTGACTGTATGTTTCTGTAAAGTTTAAATAAGTTTTACATATTGAAAAATGAGTGGATGTATAAGTGTCTGGATGAAGGATTTAGTAGGTACATGACTGAATGTATGAGTGAATGATTAAATGTGTCTTACTGAATGCATGGGTTAGTGACTAAACTGTCTGAATGTGTGCATCAGTATGTCTGTTGTTGTGTAAGCTACTGCATGTGTTGATCAGTAGCTATATGAGTGGCTATATGTGTTATTGATTGGTTGCCCGAGTATTTGTATGGGAGACTGAGTGTGTGTGTGGGTAGCTGGCATACATAAATGACTATACATAAGAGCCACTGATTGTGCGAGTGGCTGTATGGATCATTGTGTACTTGTATCAGTAATTGTATAACAAAGTAAGTATGTGTTTGTATATGTTTTAATAAGTAAGGTGTTGTGTGTATAACTGTATAGTTGAGGAAATGAAAGTGTGATTGTTTCTTTGCGTGACTGACTAGATGTGTGAGTAACTCCATGGATGAATGGTAGAGTGTGAGTGTCTGTATAGGTGTTTGAGTGCAGATGATAGTGTTGTATTGATGAGTGACTGTATGTATGAGTGATTCTATGAGTAAATGATTGGATGTGTGCATAGACCTAACAATCAGTGTGTGCGTTTGAAGTAACTGGTATTGGTGTGTCAATGGTTTCAAGAATGGTAGTCTGTGTTTAACACTGGGTGTATCAAAGGTTATATTAGAGTGTGAAGAGGTGCATCGTATTATCACATGAATGATATCATCAGTGATGTGATCAGTGATGTCAATTGAGATGTCATCAGTGATGTCATCAGTGATGTCATTTGAGATGTCATCAGTGATGTCAATGACCATGTCATGAATGATGTAATATGTGACATCATCAGCAGTGGATTGCGGGTGCGCGAAATATAGTTAGTACAACTAACTATATAGGAGCAATTTCAATGGTTTTTTAAATGCTAATTCCTAACTATATATGACCTGAAATCTATGGTTTTTTCAGTGAATTTGCAAGGTTTTTTAAATGCTAATTCCTAACTATATATGATCTGAAACCTATGGTTTTTTCAGTGAATTTGCAAGGTTTTTTAAATGCTAATACCTAACTATATATGACCTGAAACCTATGTTTTTTTAGTGAATTTGCAAGGTTTTTTAAATGCTAATACCTAATTATGTAAGGCTTGAAACCTATGGTTTTTTCAGTGAATATATATATTTAATATAATATATATATACATTTTTATTTTCAGTTTTTTTTTATATGATTACAGGGTCCGCGCTCCGTAAACGCTCTGAGCTCTTACCCCAACACATTTTTGAAGTTTCTACAACATAATATCTACGTTTTTAACGTAGATTTTAAAGGTAGACAATATCTGCTTTAATGTGGAAAAATTATTTTTTTAAACGTTTAACAACAGTATATTACTTTTTGAAGTAGTAACAAATCTCACAAGGGTAGGTCACACGTGCACGCAATTTAAGAGCTCCATCCGCGCACCGTGAAAGCTTCGAGCTCTTACCCCCGAAAGTTTTATAAACTTTAAATCGTTATATCTACGTATTCATTGCACCATATAAAGGTACACATTATCTGGGATAATAAAGAACATGTCAATGTAAACTTTTAAAGACCATATATAACTTTATTTAAGCAATTATAAATCTCGCGAGTGTGCGTCCTACGTAAAGGCATCGTAAGATTACGTTAGTGCTCCGTAAATAGAGCGTAAACGCAACGTAAACTTACGTAAGCGTTCTGTAAATGCAACGTAAGCGCTCCGTAAGCTTACGTCCAACCATGTGACCTTAAACCAAAAGATTTAATTGGTTTATAATACTTCCTACTCCAATTGTTGAAAAACTCCTCCCATGTTCATCATTCTTCTTTGGCTTTCAGAGAAGCAACACCTTTTTTCTACAGATCCTAGCTACAGAAAAATACTTCAAAATGGCTGAACATCCAGAGTCTGACCATTCTTCTAATAAAGATTTTGTTGAAGAGGACCCTCGCCCAAGTAAGAAGAAGGAGTCCATAGTCTGGAAATTTTTCAGCTTTCCAGAACATCAGAAGAAGGTAAATGCACCACTTGTCACCTGCAAGATCTGTGACACAGTGTTATCAAGAGGAAATCCAAATAAGAAATATTCATTTGGAACCCACACCATGGAACGCCATGTAAAAAATATACACCCCAACAATGGGAGTAGAGCTGTGGTGAAAAGATCTCAGGAGGAAGACTCTTCTCCTAGTACATCTACAGCAAGAACAGGAGTACCACCAGTGCCATCTTCAATGGTGGCGAACATTCAGCCAGAACTAAAAAATGTAATGATGCAATGCATACATTGCAGTAAATTAGTAGCCTTCAGACAACAGTCCATTGAAGTAGTTTTACAGAAGAACAGGAACCACAGATGCAGCAAATCATTTTTTTCTTTCAATTTCATAGTTTGTTCCTGTTGAACAATTATTTTGTGTAAAAAGTTCATTTTTCTACGCTTTTCAAGCAAAACAAAACCCCCCAAAAAAACAGTTCTTTTTAGAACTACCTCTACTGGTTAAAGAAAGAACTAAATTTCTATGTTTGTATGTAAAAGTTTGTCATAGTGAATGTCAAAGTGCAAAACTATAAGGATGTGGTACAGCATAAACCTATAAGGTGTTTACCTATAGTATACTGTACTACTTCCAAAGCACTGAAATGTAACATATGTATATAAATATGTTACAAATCAATGGGCCAGATGTAGTAATCTCGATTTACCTACTCATAAATACAAATCATACCACTTCAATATTTAAGAGTAGGTAATTCGGATGTAGGTGATTTCTCTTTTGAAATTACAGATTATGTATAATTCAGTCAGTTTACAGAATCGGTATTTACCAATTTGGTAATTGCCATTGATTCCTATAAATCTTGAGACCAATAGGAATCAATGGCAATTACCCAATCAGTAAATACAGAATCGGTAAAATTACTGAATTGTCAAGGGAGACAGGTTGTCACTTTGACACCTTGTAGCACCCTTGATTCTGATTTGTGTGCCATGTCACACACATACATGGTTTTAGGGCATGTATGTGTGCCACATGGCACAAATGTACATGCACAGATATAAATGTACACAGGAATTCATTATTTGTCTCAGAAAGTTTTATGTACTTTAAATCGTTATATCTACGTATTCATTGAACAATATAAAGGAACACATTACCTGGGATAATAAAGAACATGTTTATTTTAAACTTTTAAACAACATATATAACTTTATTTAAACAACTATAAATCTCACAAGGGTGCTAAATCATTATATCTACATATTCATTGTACAATATAAAGGAACATATTAACTGGGATAATAAAGAACATGTTTATTTTAAACTCACGAGGGTGCGTACCACATAAGCACATCTTACCCCAGTATTGGAACTTTCATTGATTCCCATGCTTTGTATCATTCCCCGTCGTCGGAATGGGAGTCTCGGTAACAAAAATACCATAGCTGTAGGTACAAAAGACAATGGAAAAAGGCCTAGGCCTCATTACCTTTTGTAGCATATCACCCTCTTTGTGCAAAAGAGACCAAACTTTGGCCTCAGCCAATCAGAAGTGCCTCACCACTTAGAACCTTCCTGAAGGAACCTCAGAGCCTCAGATTTTCTACCGCACGTTGTGCTAGGGAGTCTCCTTTGAGCTCTGCTCAACTTCTACTCTTCTAAAGGATTTCTTCAGGTTTTTTCTACAGGATTTTCTTCAGGGTCTTTCAGATTCTTCTCAGGATTGTTGCTGCCTGACAGGATGTCGGAAATTGAGAAGAAAAAAGCGCTTTTCAAGCCTTGTTCCTCCTGTGACAAGAAAAGGCTTTTTGTGGAGGATAAGCATAAGGACTGCATTTATTGCCTCTATCCTGACCACCAGGTGGCTACCTGTGCAATCTGTCGCTCTTTTTCTGCCAAGACCCTCCGGGACCGTGAGGGTAGGCTCCTGACATGGCTGCAAAGGCTTAAATCAAGGAAGGATACTGTCTCCAGTGACAGTGAAGATGCTGGATCGATGGCTTCTACTAGAAGGTCAGTGAAAAGGGGTAGGGGTTCCCCTTCTTCTTCTGCGGGTCGATCTTCTAAGGCCTCAAAAAAGACCCCCAGTGAGTCTGAGAGCCCAGGTCCCAGCAAATCTCCTCACGGAAGTGTAAAGGAGAGGGATGGACCTTCAACGCAGTCTACAGGTGCGAAGACTTCCACAGCCTTCAAAACACCTTCATGCCAGTCTTCTGAGAGGACTTCTAGGTCCTCGACGACGAAGACGTCGACAGCGGGAGTCCCCTCGACTAGAACATCTAAGGCTCCGTCGACTGGAGGTTCATCGACGTCGAGACCGTCGACGGCGGAGTCCTCACCGTCGACGGAGAAACTAAAGGCGCCGACGACGAAGGTACCAGCTTCACAGGTGTCGACGAAGGAGCCGTCGACGACGAAGGCCCCGTCGACACCCAAAGTCCAGTCGACGACGAAGGCTCCGTCGACGTCGAAGACTCAGTCGACGACGAAGGCCCCGTCGACGACGAAGGCCCCGTCGACGTCAAAGGCCCCGTCGACGACTAAAGCCCCGTCGACGACGATGATAACGGTGTCGACGACGAGAGTCCCGTCGACGGCGATGACGACGATGTCGACGACTACGGTCTCGTCGACAAGGGCGTCGACGACGACTACGGTGACTATGACGACAGCTGGTGTGTCGACAGTTTCGTCGTCGACGGCGTATATACAACCGTCGACGACGGAACCCACAATCTTGTCCACAGAAAAGCGTATCACCATTTCTGTGACGCGGATCACACCGGAGATGATCTCTCCAAGGACAGTGTCCCCTCTGCTACCAACAATGCTCCTGCAAGAGGGACAATCAGAGGAAGATGACCAAGATGCATATAGCTATGCCAATAGTCCTTCGCAACTATTTGTCAAATGCAAGGACACTGACTCAGAGGGCGAATACACCCACGAGGAACATGGTCATAGTCAACAGCAACAGCAGCAATCTGACCAGGAAATGGTTTCAGTGCCAACATCTTTCCTACAGGATCTACATAGGATGCTACAGGACTATAAGTCTAAGGCCAGTAGACCTTTGCCAAATACATCAACGCCTGCTACACCTTCCAGGGTTCAGGCGTCATTGGCGCCACCTACTCTCTCGGCTCCAACCTCTCCACAGCCTCAAGCAGCCGTCCCTCAGGATTCCTCTGGGTTACCAAGATCACATGATGTTGATGAATCCTCGGATGAGGATCAGCAGTCGGATCACGTCTCTAATCCCGACACGGAATATGATGAGTACGTTATTGACAATCCCGCATCACCAAATCCGGACCCGGCGGACTTCCCGCCGGCGGATATTGGAGGTTTCCATCAGCTAATGGAGAGAGCGGCGGCAAGATTTAAATTAGCAATGCCTAAAGTCACTACGGATTGTTTCTTATATGACTTTAAAGAACCCTTTCGAAAAACTGCGAGATCTATTCCAATCGTGGATCACCTATGGAAAGAGGGCATAAAGACCATGACACACCCGGCGACGGTGGTGCCGGTGCTACCGCGTCTGGAAAAAAAGTACAAAGCGACCGATGATGCCCCAGCGGCCTTGACAGGTCATCCAAGACCAGACTCTGTGATCTCGCAGGCAGCGCAGAGGAAATCGCGCAACCCTTCAGCACCGCTGACAACTCCTCCGGACAAGGAAGGACGGAGGTTAGATAACGTGGGGAAAAGATTCTCAGCGATGGCAAGTTTGCTGGTGCGAGCAGCTAATGCCTTAGCCATCCTGGGTAGGTACGACCGTCAACTCTGGTGCGATGTCTCCCCGTACCTTGACCAGCTACCTCCTGAATCTATGTCGGAGGCAAAGAAGGTTTTGCAGGAGGGAGAAGCGACTTCGATGGAAATCATCGATTGTGCAATGGATATTGCGACTACGGCATTTCGTTCACTAGCTGGAGCGGCAGTGCTCCGTCGCCAAGGGTGGCTTAAAGCTACTTGGTTCCGACCAGAGGTCCAGAATAAAGTATTGGATCTCCCCTTTGATGGAGAAGCTCTATTCGGCAAACTCATTGACGACACCCTGCAAGATATTAAAAAAGACACAGAGACCGCTAGGTCTTTAGGAACACTTCAGTACAGGAAGTCCCCCTTCAAGGGCTCCAGAGGCAGGGGTGGTACTTATAGAGGATCCTTCCAACAACAACGTTATTCCAACACAGGATCCAGTTCCCAGCAACACCGCCAATCTTACCAGCAGCGGCAAGGCCAGTCTACCAACTACTCCAGGCCTTACGGTAAAGGAAAGCAGGGTGCGCGAGGACGAGATTCGTCCAAGCGCCAATAGCGGCCTCCTGGCTCTTCCTACTGGACCCTCCTCCAGGAAGTCATCAGTTGGAGGCAGGGTCAACAAATACCTTCACAACTGGTCCCTAATAACATCGGACCGTTGGGTGCTCAACATCATTCGGAAAGGGCATACCTTAGAGTCCACTCAAGTTCCGCCACCCAAGCCCCCGGCAGCCACTCCTTCAAAACACCAGCGTCTTCTTCGGCTCGAAGTTCAACAAATGCTCCGAAAAGGGGCGATAGAACCAGTTCCATCGAACTAAAGAAACCAGGGATTTTATTCCAGGTTCTTCCTGGTGAAGAAAACGCTCGACAAGTGGCGCCCCATTTTAGACCTCAGGGGGCTAAACACCTATCTCATCTCTCTGTCCTTCAGGATGGTGTCCCTCCAGGACATCTTGAAGCTAATCAACCCGGGGGATTACATGGCCACACTCGATCTCTAAGATGCCTATTTTCACGTTCCGATTCACCCAGCACACAGAAGGTTTCTGCGATTCACAGTAGCCAAGAGCCATTACCAATTCAGGGTTTTACCTTTTGGACTCCGCTCAGCCCCAAGGATATTCACGAAAGTGCTGGCTCCAGTAGCAGCTTTCCTGCGGAGGCACACGTTTCAAGTCTTCCCCTATCTGGACGACTGGCTGCTGAAAGCTCCGTCCAGAGAGGCAGCGCTACAGGCGGTTCAAGCGTGTACCAATTTATTCCAAAACCTGGGTCTCACTCTCAACGACGAGAAATCTTGCCAGATCCCGTCCAGAAGAGCCCGGTTTCTGGGAGCCATCTTGGACTCAAAGCTTTCACGAGCTTTTCCTACTCTGGAAAGAAGGCACAAATTACAGACGATGGCCCAAGACTTACAAACAAAAAAGTCTCTTTCAGTTCGCCGCTACAAGTCTCTGCTGGGAGTACTATCATCGTGTATTCCACTGATCCCCCATTGCAGACTGAGGATGCGTCCCTTGCAGGAACAACTGGACAATCAATGGCGGCAAGTCCACGGTTCCTTCGACGACAGAGTGGCTATCACTCCGGAGATGAAGAATGCGGCCCTATGGTGGACAGACCTAGACAACTTGTCCCAAGGCCTATCCTTCGCAAGCGACACGTCTCCACAAGTGATAACGACGGACGCGTCGTTGGAAGGTTGGGGAGCAGTACTGCAGGACCTTCATGTCAGTGGTCATTGGTCACCCCAGGAAAAATGCCTCCACATCAACCTGTTAGAACTCAGGGCGATACGTCTGGCTCTGCAATCGTTTCTTCCTCGCCTGGAAGGTTCACAAGTGCTGATCAGGACGGACAACACCACGGCCATGCACTATGTGAACAAGGAAGGAGGGACCAGATCGCGCCCATTGTCACAGGAGGCCCAACAAGTGTGGGAATGGGCGATCCGACACAACATGTCCCTGATGGCAGAACACTTGCCTGGCGTCCTCAACGAAAACGCCGACAGACTGAGCAGGTCATCCTCGGTCAGCCACGAATGGGAGTTGAATCAGGACGTCTTGGAACAAGTCTTCAGCCGGTGGGGAAGACCGGACATCGACCTGTTTGCCACCCCGACCAACAAAAAATGCCGGACTTACGCAAGCAGGCTTCCCCATCCAAATTCTCTGGGAAATGCCCTTTCGATACCCTGGTCGAAGACATTTGTCTACGCTTTTCCTCCCATTCCTCTGATACCACGACTAATCAGGAAATTCAAGGTGGAACCGTGCAGGATGATCCTGATAGCCCCGGCTTGGCCGAGGCAGTTCTGGTTCACGGAGCTCCATCTGTTGTCGATTGCTCCTCCTTTACCTCTCCAAATTCTGCCGGACCTTCTCACGATGTCCGAGGGACAGATTTTACATCCAGACCCTCAGTCGTTACACCTGACTGCATGGCTCCTGAGCAGCGAGAATTTATGAACCTGCCAATATCTAAGGAGGTTAGGGAGGTTTTGTCCCAAGCAAGGGCCCCCTCAACTAACAAAACTTACCGCCTGAAGTGGAAAAGATTCTGTTGTTGGTGTCGACAGCAACACATTGATCCATTCACTTCCAAACCTCATCAGGTCCTCCCATACCTACTGTCCTTGGCCAAGTCTGGTCTGGCCCACTCATCACTTAAAGTCCATTTGGCTGCTTTGTCACGATTCAGAAGGACGGAATCTGGACCTTCATTATGGTCTTCAAGGATAATCAAACAATTTCTTAAAGGCCTGTTCAGGGTCTATCCACCGGTGAGACCGCCTCCTCCAACATGGCATTTGAATCTGGTCCTTTCTCAACTCATGAAGGGCCCATTTGAACCAGTCCATCGTTCTGACATCAAATACCTTTCGTGGAAATTAGCTCTTCTCCTCGCTCTCACGTCGGCTCAGCGTGTAGGGGAGTTGCAGGCCTTGACCATTCAAGAACCTTTCCTTCAATTCAAGAGGAACACTGTCATCATGAGGACTAACCCTAGGTTCATGCCAAAGTTTCCCTCGGATTTCCATTTGAATGAACCGGTCATTCTAAAAACATTTTTTCCTCAGCCTTCCACACCAGCGGAAAAAGCATTGCATTCGTTGGATGTGCAGCGATGCTTAAAGTTTTACTTACAACGTACTAAGGATTTTCGAAAATCTACCCAACTGTTTGTGGCCTTCGGGGGACCGAATAAAGGCCTTCCACTGTCCAAGCAGGGTGTTTCAAGGTGGATCACAACCGCTATATTACATTGTCACAAGGCTGCTGGTAAACCTCTGACTGGAAAGATACGAGCGCATTCCACAAGATCTGTGGCTTCCACCACAGCACTCTTCGTAGGGGTGCAGATTAAGGACATCTGCAGGGCTGCAACCTGGAGCAGCGTCCACACTTTTACCAAGCACTACTGCTTGGAATCTCTGCAACAGGAGGATGCAGCAGTTGGACAGGCTGTCCTGAGGAACCTCTTCCACTAATGGTGAGCTTTCCTTTCTTCCCACCTTCCATTTTTTCACATTTTGTATCTAATGTCATGTTCTCTACTGCTATTATTTACAATGCAAAATGTGATTATCTTGCTAACTGCTTACTACTCTGATACAAAGCATGGGAATCTATGAAAGTTCCAATACTGGGGTAAGAAAACAAGTTACTTACCTGTAACTTTAGTTCCCCAGTATTGGTAACTTTCATAGATTCCCATGTGCCCACCCACCTCCCCGGGGAAAGCTCAGCCTACAGCACAGATGGTGTCTCAGTACACAACGGATACGAAAATCTGAGGCTCTGAGGTTCCTTCAGGAAGGTTCTAAGTGGTGAGGCACTTCTGATTGGCTGAGGCCAAAGTTTGGTCTCTTTTGCACAAAGAGGGTGATATGCTACAAAAGGTAATGAGGCCTAGGCCTTTTTCCATTGTCTTTTGTACCTACAGCTATGGTATTTTTGTTACCGAGACTCCCATTCCGACGACGGGGAATGATACAAAGCATGGGAGTCTATGAAAGTTACCAATACTGGGGAACTAAAGTTACAGGTAAGTAACTTGTTTTCATAAGATGACGTAAGCACTCCGTAAATAAAACGTAAACGCAACTTAAGCTTACGTAAGCGCTCCGTAAGCGCTCTGTAAGCTTACATCCAACCATGTGACCTTAAAACAAAAGATTTAATTGGTTTATAATACTTCCTACTCCATTTGTTAAAAGACCCCTCCCATGTTCATCATTCTTCTTTGGCTTTCAAAGAAGCAACACCTTTTTTCTACAGCTCCTAGCTACAGAAAAATACTTCAAAATGGCTGAACATCCAGAGTCTGACCATTCTTCTTATGAAGACTTTGTTGAAGAGGATCCTCACCCAAGTAAGAGGAAGGAGTCCATAGTCTGGAAATTTTTCAGCTTTCCAGAACATCAGAAGAACGTAAATGCACCACTGATCATCTGCAAGATCTGTGACACAGTGTTATCTAGAGGAAATCCTAATAAGAAATATTCATTCAGAACCCACAGCATGGAACGCCATGCAAAAAATATACACCCCAACAATTGGAGTAGAGCTGTGGTGCAAAGATCTCAGCTTTACTTTACTAGGAGCAGGACTCTTCTCCTAGTACATCTACAGCAAGAACCGGAGTACCACCAATGCCATCTTCAATGGTGGTGAACATTCAGCCAGAACTGAAAAATGTAATGATGCAATGCATACATTGCAATAAATTAGTAGCCTTCGGACAACAGTCCATTGTAATTTTACAGAAGAACAGGAACCACAGATGCAACAATTGTTTTGTGTAAAAAGTTCATTCTTCTACTTCATCTTCAGAAGAGTTTGTTCCTGAAACCCCTAGAACACAGAGAGTCCATAGTACGGAAATTAAAAAAAAAACAGAAAGAGAGAAAAAGGTAAATGCGCCTTTTGTCACATGTAAAATCTGTCACACAGTACTTTCAAGAGGGAATCCACAGAAACAGTACAGCTTTGGAACTTATAGCATGGAATGCCATGTCCGGAATATACACCCAAACAATTGGAGTAAAGCTGTAATTAAAAGATCATCAGAGGAGCAGGGCTCTGCTCCCAGCACTTCTTCTAAAGCAACAGCACCACCAATGCAAGCATCAATGGTTGCAAATATCCAACCTGAACGTATGAATTTAATGATGCAATGCATTCGTTGCCAGAAACTAATAACCTTTGCACAAGAGTCCATTCAAGTTATCCTGCAAAAAAACAGGAAGCACAGGTGCCTTACCAGGAGCATTTTTTCTTTTCTCTGAAGATTGTCTTCTGGATGAATCTTATAATTCAGTCCTCTTGATTGATAAAGTTTGCTTATAAACTCTTTGTTTGTGGTTCTTGGTAGGCATAATCTATTATGACTTTGTAGATATTTACAATCTGTTGAAAAGAAAAATATGACATATTATAGACCACTACTAACATAGCACATAGCAATTACATTAACTAAACAATATAAACACTAGTTCACATCTCTCTTTGTGTGTCTCATATCACTCTCTGCCTGCACCATCTCCCTCTTTGTATGCCTCATCTCACTCTCTCCTTCCACCATCTCTCTGTTTGTATGTGTGTGTCATCTCAATCTCTGCCTACACCATCTGTATGTTTGTGTGTGTGTCTCATCTCACTCTCTGTGTCTAAAACGATTTACCATTCTAAATGTTTTTTGGTTGAAATGTCTGGCTTTAAGTTTTTTGACAAGGAACACACTGAGTGTGTATGTGAATTAGGAATTATATTTTCATCTTTTTCCATAATATTAGCTGTGCGTGCACACAGTTTGTATCTTTTAGCTTACAGAGTACACTTCTTTTTAAAGTGTTTCTCATGCTTGGATTCAATGCTGGTACAGAGATAGTGCTAATAGTTTAATTTGGCTTGTAAATATGCTCCTTTTTTACAAGCGCCTTGCGCAACCTTTAACATGGGTGCAAGCTGTGAATATATGGAGAGGGATAGGAATAGCAGATAGAAAAAAATATGAAATGGTGTGGGAGATGCATAATGGATTTTACTAATGGCATCAATTGAGATAGAATATAAGATAAAGAGATGCATATTTACAAGCCCCTTGCACAATGTTTAACATGGGTACAAGCAGTAAATGCATGCAGAGTATTAAAATTGGCACACAGACAAGAATATGAAATGCCTTGAGAGATGCGTAAAGGATTTTACTAATGGCATAAATTGAGATAAAATATAAGATAAAGAGGGGCATATTTACAAGCCCCTTCCACAATGTTTAACATGGGTACAAGCAGTAAATGCATGCAGAGTATTAAAATTGGCACACAGACAAGAATATGAAATGCCTTGAGAGATGCGTAAAGGATTTTACTAATGGCATAAATTGAGATAGAATATAAGAAAAGAGGGGCATATTTACAAGCCCCTTGCACAATGTTTCACATGGGTGCAAGCAGAAAATGCATGCAGAGTAATAAAATTGGCACACAGACAAGAATATGAAATTCCTTGAGAGATGCGTAAAGGATTTTACTAATGGCATAAATTGAAATACAATATACAAAAAAGAGAGGCATATTTACAAGCCCCTTGCACAATGTTTCACATGGGTGCAACCAGAAAATACATGCAGAGTATTAAAATTGGCACACAGACAAGAATATGAAATGCCTTGAGAGATGCGCAAAGGATTTTACTAACGGCATAAATTGAGATAGAATATGAGATAAAGAGGGGCATATTTACAAGCCCCTTGGACAATGTTTAACATGGGTGCAAGCAGAAAATGCATGCAGAGTAATACAATTGGCACACAGACAAGAATATGAAATGCTGTGAGAGATGCGTAAAGGATTTTACTAATGGCATAAGTTGAGATAGGATATACAAAAAAGAGAGGCCTATTTACAAGCCCCTCGCGCAATGTTTAACATTAATGCTGGTATAGAGATAGTGTAATGGTTTCATTGGCATATACATAACATAAGACACAATCCAAATTAAAACAATACCCTATTAGCTAATAGATGCAAACTGTCAGAAAATACAGTTAACATTATGAAAAAAGGTGAAAATATAAGTCCTTAATTCACACAGACACTCACTGTGATCCTTGTCAAAAATCTTTAAGCCACACATTTTATCAAAAAACATTTAGCATGGTAAATCATTTTACACACAGAGCACAACCCATTTAAATGAGCACTACACTACAATGCAGAAACCTGACTCATTTTCAAAATACAACAGTCATGAAGCCCAATATGCTTGTTATGCTTCCCAATACTGCAAACAGCACTCTCTCTATATTACTCACCTTTAAAATCGCTTTTGAAAATGTAGAACAGTGTGAAACACACACCAGATTTTCTTAAGCAGAATCCCTGAACTGCAGCTCAGACACTGGGAACAGAAATGGCACAGTTTCCCACTGATTCTTCTCACTTATTTCTGCTCATAACCAATGAAATGTCTTCCCACACTATTTTAAAACTAAACTAACATTTCAATTGGTTCTACATTTCCACACTTTCAAACTCACATAATATTCACCCATCCCCCTACTGCTCATTCAACCTGTTACCATGGTAACTCCCACCTAAGTAAGAACAGAGTTTAAACGTTCATCATACTATGTTGCAAATGAATCCAGCAAGGTTGTTAGAGCTTTCAATATAACAGCTAATCATGTGCAATGTTCCTTTCAATGACCTTTTCTGAACCATTAGAATTTCTTCTTTTAAAAAACAAAACTATGCACCCTAATATGCTCTTTTGCATTTTCAGAAAGCACCAATCATTTCTTAAGCTTCAAGTGCAGTGAATGTCCTCCTCTTTTTTTTCTAAACTGCAAGCTTTCCAACTGCCATTTCATTTACAGCCCTCCTCTGAGTACAACCAGATCTGCCTTGAACATGCTTTCCGTATGGTTTGTAGGACACAGCTTTGTATTCTGGTCAAAAAGGTATGCGACAAACAGAGGAATTTTAAACCTTGATTTACCAAATGTGGATATTTTATGGATTGGCCAGAGAGGATTGAGATGTCACCAATTGATACCATTGGTGAATCCTTCATGCATCTCCCACACCCTGACCTCATAATTGTGCACTGTGGTGGAAATGACTTATGCACTTTGACTGGGGTTGGTCTGGAAATGCTATTGAAGGACATCTGTGGACAATTGATGTCACTTTTTCCTCAAACTGCCTTTGTCTATTCCAATATATGCCAAAGGCAAAAATGGAATTGGTCCAATCAATTTTGTCCGCAGATTGAGAAAGCAAGGAAACATGTAAATAAACCTGTTTCTGCATACATGAGAGACTATGAAATGGGTTGTATATACCACAAAAACTTGCGTTACAACATGCAAGGCATCTATAGGACAGATGGTGTACATTTCACTGATGAAGGGAACAGAGTCTATCTCTGTAACATCAGACTCTGCATTGGTACTTACTTGTAGGTACCAAAAAAAAAACACAATGAACACAACGGCTCTTTTTAGAGCCAACTAACATGTAAACACTCAAATATGGTTTTTAACTTTATTTTTTTAATTAATTTTTACTGAGGTCCGTGCACCGAGCACTCATCGAGCACTCCCCGTGCGCGGACATATCGTGTTTTCTGTTATTTTTTAAAAAATAAACATTATTTTTAACGTTAGGAGTCCTTGAAGGACCCCCTGAGAAGGCCTAAGGGGTCAGGGACACTCTACCCTACCCCCTTCCCACGTTTTTAAGTTATATTTTTCACTCTCTTCTGAAACCACAATATCGCGGCGATAGGGTTCGCGCACCGTGCATTTACCGAGCACTCACGGTGCGCGGACCTATTGGATTTAAAAAATAGAACTAAATGGATATGGACATCGTCTCCTCTGTAGATACCTTGTATGTTGTAATGCAAGTTATTGTGGTATATTGAATCCATACTGTAGTCTTTCCGGAAAGCAGAAACAGATTTGATCACATGATTCCTTCCTTTCTCAATGTGTGGTCAGAATTGGCGTAGGGAGTCATGAGTTCCTAAACTGGTGAAACACACTTGCTGTTCGATATAATTACTTATGTTGTAAACTAATGCATCAGAGATAGTCAGTGAGAGAAAGGATGCAAGACATGAAGAGCACAAAATTGTATCACTTTGCTACTACCTCATAAATTAAATTTAAATAAGTAAAATTTTCAAAACGAACTTGTAGCATTTCTTCATCAGGAATTTCATCCGTCAAAGTGTCTGAAAATGATTAGTCAAACTCAACAATGTCTACACATTCCATTAATTCTATATCTAGTGTTTCATCAAAAAAATCTGCCACGGTATCACCTTCATGTTCTTCATGATTTGTTTCATCTATAGGATCAATAAACACCACAGAACAAGTTGCCTCAATAAACGTTGCTGTTATTTCAAAGAAGATGTTGGTAGGCTCCTCATTTTCATTCATCATTTTATGTTAGTGTACTATTAAAAGAAAGAGAAACAGCGCTTACTGCATGATCATCCTCAATAACAGTCACAAAAATTTCTATAACGATGTCAAATGACTCTTCATTTTCAGCCATTATAGATGTTAGTGTACTATTAAAAGAAACAGAAAGACAGTGGGATGGTGCAGGGGAAGAGTGAGATAGGGCAGAAAAAAACTATTAAATTCTATTAGAAGAGTCACTACTGTGTAAATCTCACACCAGAAATTGAACACCAACATTTCCTCACAAAACTACCTCAGACACTATAGCAGTGGTTCCCAAACTTTTTTGACCCTTGGCTCCCTTGACCTAATTGGCAGTTGGCCGCGGCTCCCCACCGTTTTCTTACCTGCGCACCGCGGCACACACTTTGGGAACCACTGGTCTACATGAAGAATCAAGCCTAGACGTGATGAAGGATTCAGAGTAGCCATCACCATTTAAAACTTTATTTGCAATCACAAAGATCTTATAAAAGTACATCGCAATGCTTACAACACCATCATAGAGTAGCTGAGGGGCTGGCAGGTAGCTGTGCAGACGGGACTGATTTAGGGACTTAATGAATTGGGAGAGTATAATGCACTACATCAGCGCACCCTCGGTGCCCGCTGTGAGTTATGTGACTGTGTGTGCCTCAGCTGAGGCTTGCCCAATTAATGTCCAGTGCCTGTCAGTGTTCGCGAGTCAGCTGACTTTATTGATTTAGTATTACCTTTCCTATTTAACTGCATGTCTGCAAATGTGCCCAGGACTATAATAAAATACTTCCTCGAAAAGACTTGTTTAATATCATGATTGCACATTTATATAACAGTACGATCTTACAAGGGCATTAGTTTAGTGCGCCTCCATTTCTGGTTCTTCGGAGCAGTTTAAAGATCATCTTGTAGTTTCTTATTGCTCAGACGGCTGTAATTTCTGATATTTATATGTTTGCCTAGTTTTCTTCATTGCTTGATTTTGATTGGGTGAAAGTGTCACTCATAGTCGTTCAAATTCACTCATAATTACAATGAAATCATGAAAATGTCACACATACCAATCTGAAACCTTGGCAGCTATGTGAAATGCACACCTGACATTAGCTGTTATCACAGAGCCCCCGCCCTGGCCGGCCTTATCTGCACAGTCAATGGAGTCCAGTAATTAGCAGCTCGTTACTGAGGCAGCAGAAGCAGGCAAGGCGCTGGGGCTGATGAGCACAGCCCTGGAGCCATTCATATGCAGAGGGTGAGGGCTGGGTTCAATTTACCTGGCAGCACAAAGGAGGGGGAGGACTTGTGGCTGCAGTTTTCACGACCCACATCCTGCACGGCGTCGCGGCGCCCCTGGCTTCTCATCACGGCGCACCTGGGCGCCGCGTCGCACACTTTGGGAACCACGGCACTACAGTCACAAAATGGCTGTGTTTCCCTTGACAGTGTATAGTATCAAGCAAGAATTAAAAATATAAACCACTGCATCTGATGTTGCCCTACTCAATCCATAAGTATAAAAGAAAAACATTAAATAACTAACAGAATTTTTTTTTCCTATAAACTTAAAGTTAACAACAGAGTTCTCCTTACAAATTAACAACTCACCTTCTAGAAAACTGTTGAACAGTACATTCTGTCTCAATCTCACACCTCAGAAGTATACCTCAAACACAAAAAATCTCAAAATGGCTGTGCTTCGCTCTCATTTCTCATACATATTCAGATACCCAGCCAATCAAATTTTATCACACACAAAATCAAAACCAAAGTAACATTTTAATTGGTTCAAATTATCAACACTTTCAAACTCACATAATCTTCAACCTAACCCCAATGCTCTCTACCAATTACCATACTAACTCTCCACAAAACACATACCTAAACCCAAAGGTGAAAGAGTCATCACTCAATGTTGAACTCAACCAACATCTAAACACTGAAACTTGTTATTTTAATGTATTTATTTTTTGTCTTTTTAAGCCACAGTCCGCGCACGGTGTGCGGACCCGCGATTTTTAAATTTTTCATTTTTTATTTTTTCAACCTTTGGGGTCCTTTACAGACCCCATGACAAAACCTAGGGGGCTCAGGAATCTCTTCCCTGCCTCCTTGTCAACTATTACACTTCTGTTTACAACCACTAGCATCTGCCACAAAACAAGATGGTGGACAACACTTCCTCATTTCGACTGACTGGAATGTTGACAGACTTCCAACAGCCAATCAGAATTCCACGCGCGCACGCTAAGGTCCGCGCACGTGCAAGGACAGTGCAAGGACGGTGCACGCCCGTGCGCGCACCGTGTCCCGCTTATAGATATATAATTTGAAAAAAGTCGATTTTCTCAACAATTACTGAAGCGATTTTCACCAAATATACAAAATGCACTTCTGCATACAAGGCTCTACCATTTGCCAAGTTTGCCGTAATTCCATTCAGCCGTTCGGGCTGTAGCTGTGTCTAAAGGTCCTATGGAAAATTGCATTGGACTCAATTTCACATTAAATTTTTTCAAAAACTACTACAGGGATTTACACCAACATACAAAAGGCACTGCTGCATACCAGTCCCTACTATTTTGCCAAATCTGGTGTAATTCCGTTCAGCGGTTCGAGCTGTAGCCTTGACAGAATGTCCCTATGGAAATTAACATGGGGAAAACACGTTTTGGGACCCCCCTGTTTTCTCAGCCCCCGATTGACGAATCCCCCCGAAACTTTCAGGGAAGGAGCGGAGCGCAGCGAGGCACATTTAAGGAAAATTACAGGCAGATCCCTCTATCAGCGTCAAAGTTATTCCCAATAGAATGTTCAGAATTTCCTATGGTAACTAGGTTCTAACTATATATACCTACTGGCGACCGCCAGTAGGTAATATATATATACAGGTCGGTGGTGCCGCGAAATGGAGGAAGTGTTTGCTTTGCGGAAGAGAACAGCGGAAGATTTGTTTTTAAACTTACCGTCAGTAAATAATCCTTCCACACGCACGGAAACAACAACAGTAACATCGGGGGATGTTAAAAGCTTGGCAAAAATTCTGGAGAAACACCATAGAAGCGAGATGACAAAGTGGTGGGAAATCAAATCTTTAGAAAAATATCACGAAGCTGGGCGGGTACCGAGAGGCTTGCGCATAATGCTAGCGCCCAGTTTCGACAATCCCAACCCACAACTCCTAAAGGAATGGGCGGAAAGTAATCTGGACGCGTCCATGCGTCTTGTCTGCCTGTTAATTAAATATGCCAAAGTGGACCGTGAGGTTGACCTAAAGGAAATCGCCAGGTTAGCTGAAGAGCTAGAGTCATTAACTACCCCAGAAAACAAGAGTATAATGGATCAATTGTTGAAAGACATCATGGATAGAAAAAACAAACTAGAGGAAACTATCAAAACCAGGAAGGTATGGAAGTTTGCCCGAGATAAGAACGACTATGAGAGAGGGCAAGTGTTCACATTTGCACGCAAATATGACTCTGTAAAAAAACATAGAGCGCTCATGCGACCAAATCCACCAGCCACACGCACAAATGAGACGGACCAATCTACAACTGTGAGCGGGCAAGAAATGGGCTCCAATACCAGTTTAACAGCAAGTGGCCATGACTTAGATATGGGAAGTGGTTCCGGGATGTCTAGTTCTTCTTTGACATCGCTGGGGCCAATATCATATGCGGATGAATTGGATTTTATGAGGTAACAAAGACTGCAGTCCCTTCGGTCAAGAGCCACGCAACCTCAACAAGGCAAGCAAGGAACAGACGGCGGAAACAAAGGCGGAAATGTTCAAAATGTAACCGGCAGAGGACGCCGGAAAAAGAAATGGCGCAGGTAAACACAGGTAATACCAACAAAACCATTGTGAATCTCACTGATATTGAACTAAACTCTGCTGAACAACAACTGTTAACATTAGGCCTCAGTTTCCGCCCAGAGAGTAATTTTGGTTTTGTTCAAACGCGGGTGGATGTTTATAAATGTATACGTAAACTGAAATTACGCAAGTTTTTCATGATTAAAAACCAGGGAAGTAATACAATCAAAGACACTACTTCGGCAACCAGAGCACTGACAGGCTTGTCAGCAGGTACTATTCCTACACTAATAACATTACACACGCTAAGGGAGGACTGTACTGAAACTCTGGGATCACAAACGGTCGCACAAAATGAAGGGATAGATATCTCCCTACCGGGGAATAGTCCATTTAAGCAACCATCTACATCTGTGCCTATCATGCCGAGGGATGCCCTGGACATCTTTCACGAAAGGATTACTGACGAACTCAAAAATGTATATAGAAACATTTGCAGGTCTAGACCTAAAACTAGTGGCAAGACAAAGGAATATTTTCAACTCATGAAAAAAATTGAAGGACAATAAGAAGGTTGTTATCAACAACGCAGATAAGGGGGGCAATATTGTCCTGTGGGACAAAGATCTTTACAGGGCAGAAGCTTTCAGACAACTAGAAGATGTAGAGTGTTATGAACGTAGTGATGGAATTTCAGTACGGAAAATTAACAATGACTATAAAAACGATGTATTGAAGTGGCTAAGGGAAGGTTTAATTACCAAGGATGAATATAAATTCTTGTTCAATGAGTATCCAGTTTTACCCTTGTTCTACCTTATCCCCAAAGTGCATAAAGGACTCACTCCACTTCAAGGCAGACCTATCATCTCGGCTATTAATAGTTGTTTTGAAAACACCTCCAAGTATGTTGACTATTATCTGCAGGAATTTGTCACAGCCTTATCTACATATCTACAAGACTCTAGAGACTTCTTGAACAGATTAAACACTTTGCAATGGACTAAAGATATGGTATTTTTGACATTGGATATAACAGCATTATATACATGCATCAAGCATGAGGACGGATTGCGAGCAGTTAAATACAATCTTGATCAGAGAGAGATGGGGATGTACCAGCACAACAAAATGGTCATAGAAATGATCCGCAAATGCTTGATGAATAATGTGTTTTTGTTTGATGCCAAGATATACAGACAGAAGAGAGGCGTGGCTATGGGGGCATGCTTCTCCCCCAGCTACGCATGTTTACATGTAGGCTGGTGGGAGGAGCATGTCCTCAGAAGACACCATAGGGCATTTTTTGATGCTCTTATTGCCCACATGTGGAGGTATATTGATGATGTTTTTATCGTGTGGAAAGGCAGCATAGATCAGGCAAATGATTTTGTGAAATGCATTAACAACAATGACCTTAATCTAGCCTTCACCAGTAACATCAACAACACACATACCAATTTTTTGGATATTGAGGTCTCAATTCACAATGGGACTATTGAAACTAGTCTACACCAAAAACCCACTGCGGGCAATACGTTATTACACGCGTCCAGTTTTCATCCACGTCACACCATAGAGAGTCTACCATATGGAGAATTTCTGAGAATCAGAAGGGCATGCAGTACGGATAAGGCATGGAAAGAATCACAGGAAATTGACAAAGCTAGACTGTTAGCTCGAGGATATGGGGCACATAAATTAAAATTGGCTTTACAAAAAGCCAATCAACATGATAGGTCTAATTTACTGCAACCAGTTGCCACCGTCCATAGTAGTGAAACAGAGCAGGTTTCAGCTAAACATACAGTTTCGGTCAGTGATAATGGCAATTCACAATGTAGGTTCATTACTACGTACAGTAAACAATCGCATGCCGTAAGAAAAATCATTAATGCACAGTGGCCCATTGTTTTAACTGATGGGGTTCTTAAGGGAGTCATGCCTATAATACCCAGTATTACTTACCAAAAAGCATATTCTATGCGGTTGGATCTTGTAAAAAACAGTCCAGAACTTCATAATAAAGATGTACGGTTCTCCACAAAGAAGGTTTTTTTTTAAATGTAGTAGTTGCAGAGCCTGCAAGTTTGGTGCGAATACTAATTCCTACAAAAATGCTTTTTCTGAGGAGTTGATCAAAATTAAAGGTAATTTTAACTGCAAAACAGAATATGCAGTGTATGTCTTAACATGTATATGCGGTCTCCGCTATGTAGGAAGCACAAAACGTCCGGTACAGGCACGCATTCTACAACATTTACGAGCAACAGTTAATTCGGACCCAACATACCCCGTTGCAAGACACGTTAAATCTGAACACAATAACAATTTAAATGTATTCTCTTATTTTGTTATTGACAGAGTCCCTACAAACAAAAGAGGGGGTAAGAGAGATAAGGCTCTGAGACAACTAGAAACTAGGTACATTTTAGAACTTGATACCAAGAGCCCCCGAGGTCTGAATATGTGTGAGAACATGTATCATTATTTATGATTGTATATAACATACAAAGATAGTGGATTTTTATTGAGGTTTATGATGATGGTCCCGATGAGTTGTAATTAAACACAGTGATAGCAGTCGGTTTTAATGTGTATATAGTAGCATTTTAATGTCTCCATTTAGTAGCTAGTGAGTATGTGTTTTATCATGAATTTTCAATTTATGGTTTTATACTATTTATTGGCACTAACTTGCACAGATGTAATTTGAACTAACAAAGGTGCACTTAATCAGCTGCTATGCACG
Source organism: Lissotriton vulgaris (assembly GCF_964263255.1). Classification (NCBI taxonomy): domain Eukaryota; kingdom Metazoa; phylum Chordata; class Amphibia; order Caudata; family Salamandridae; genus Lissotriton; species Lissotriton vulgaris. Next base: position 1,670,485,322 of record NC_141685.1, on the reverse strand, counting down.
GATCACTTTAACCCTGGAATAAAATTGTTAGCAAATGTTTCATAAAATGAAGGTATAATGTTACATGTAACGCTGGTTCTTTTCTTCGATTAGGGTTCCCGGCTGTGATTCCCCAATGTTCATTCATATTTAAGCACTTTATTCACTTATTGCACTTTTTTTAGCACAATAGCACTTTATATTAGTATAGTTATTATCTTACATAATCTATATACATGTGACAAAATAGCCAAAAGAAAAAATATTATTGTCTAGATACAGATATATTTGGGATGTAAACAATAATGTATTAAGCAGTTATAAGATGACTTTTTCATTGCCATGTATTGTTATGCTTTTAATAATGATCAAGATATTAATAGTTTTAGATATTAACTGGGCAATGACAATATTGCATTGTTTTGTTTATCCCAAATACTCTTTTTGCAATGTTATTGTATTTGTACAGATATTATCTACATTGCGATTGTCATCACAGGAAAGCCGACTAAGATTAAATCTATTTTCTATGTCATTGGCTATTATTCATGGTCACGTGATACTTGGTAAAAAGTGCTCTGATTGGTGGTTCACAATTTAAATGTTATGCACTCACAAACACTTCCATCTGGTGAGCAAGGTGACAGGATCGCCGAGACGCGTCAGATCGTGGCACCCCTGATTCACTGACAATCAAATAAAAAAACTCTGCTGCATTCATTACCGGATTCTGGTGTCCGTTCTTCTCCTGGAGAGTGCTGGCATGTGCGTTGCGCTGTGGGAGCGTCAGCGTATATATATATATATATATAAATATATATATATTACCTACTGGTGGTCGCCAGTAGGTATATATAGTTAGGATTTTTTCTCTATGGGATTTTTGAAAATTCTATGTCTAATAACTTTGGCGTTTGTTTACGGAATTGGCTGAAATTTTCAGGAAAATGGAACATTTTGTTTCTGAGCAGCCCCTGACAATTTGGAGGGGTTTCATCAAGGGGGGGCCGAGAAAAAAGGGGGGTCCCAAAACGCATTTTTCCCATGTTAATTTCCATAGGGCGGTTGGCCTCACTTTTAGCTCGAACGGCTGAATGGATTTGCACGAAACTTGGCAAAATTGTAGGGACTGTTAGCCCGATGTGCCTTTGCTAGGTCTCAATATATGTGCTCCAGTGGATTTTGAGTAATTTAGGTTCAAAAAAAGATATATATCTGGGCGGAGCCTAACCACACATCTGATCTGATTGGCTGTCAGCACTTTATCCAAGAAGTGTTGGCAGCCATCTTGGGACCAATATACATGATAGCACCTCATTAAAAAGCATTGTAGTTAATAGAGGGTTTTAGGACTTTAGTTACATTATAAATCATTTGTTGATGGTACCATACTCGTTTTAGGAATTGTGGTGGGTTCTAAGGTGATTTTACCATGTGAAAAAACCTTCTGCTGTGATATCATGAATATTGTTTGAAAGAAAACTAATATCTCATGATTTTCCCACAGTGGTTTGGAAGGGGATCTATAAGCTAAACTGAAAGCATATTTTCTGTAAATTCACATTATCTTTCTCAGTCATGTGAAAATGAAGTCTGACATTCTCAGTAAAACATGTACATCCAACAAGGACAGAGACTGTCAGTTGATTCCTTTGTGTTCTACTGCAGCCTCCTAGAGTGTTCTAAAGAACAACTAGAGCGCTAACAGTCCTACTTATTACAAAGGTATGGCACACCTGAAGCCATCTTGATTGGAATAAAGTGGTAACTCCTAAAACATTTAATTTAAAAAGAAACAACATGAGGGGGTATATTTTGCCATAGAAAGTATGATTAGTGCTGCAGAATGAAAAATTAGGGCACATTTTGAGTGACTTCTCAAATCCTTTTCTATTTCATTAAAACATTCTGACATGCAGTCTCCCAAAATGGCCACCAGAGACAAAAGAGCCCAAATGTAGCCCAAATATCACCCAGATGTAGCCCAAGTATAGCCCAATGACAGAATGTCCCAGAGTGTTCTAAAGAACAACTAGAGCGCTAACAGTCCTACTTATTACAAAGGTATGGCACACCTGAAGCCATCTTGATTGGAATAAAGTGGTAACTCTTAAAACATTTAATTTAAAAAGAAACAACATGAGGGGGTATATTTTGCCATAGAAAGTATGATTAGTGCTGCAGAATGAAAAATTAGGGCACATTTTGAGTGACTTCTCAAATCCTTTTCTATTTCATTAAAACATTCTGACATGCAGTCTCCCAAAATGGCCACCAGAGACAAAAGAGCCCAAATGTAGCCCAAATATCACCCAGATGTAGCCCAAGTATAGCCCAATGACAGAATGTCCCAGAGTGTTCTAAAGAACAACTAGAGCGCTAACAGTCCTACTTATTACAAAGGTATAGCACACCTGGAGCCATCGTGATGGGAATAAAGTGGTAACTCTTAAAACATTTAATTTAAAAAGGAACAAAATGAGGGGGTATATTATGCAATAGAAGGTATTATTAGTGCTGCAGAAAGAAAAATTAGGGCACATTTTGAGTGACTTTTCAAATCCTCTTCTATTTCATTAAAAAATTCTGACATGCAGTCTCCCAAAATGGCCACCAGAGACAAAAGAGCCCAAATGTAGCCCAAATATCACCCAGATGTAGCCCAAGTATAGCCCAATGACAGAATGTCCCAGAGTGTTCTAAAGAACAACTAGAGCGCTAACAGTCCTACTTATTACAAAGGTATGGCACACCTGAAGCCATCTTGATTGGAATAAAGTGGTAACTCTTAAAACATTTAATTTAAAAAGGAACAAAATGAGGGGGTATATTTTGCCATATGAATTATGATTAGTGCTGCAGAAAGAAAAATTAGGGCACATTTTGAGTGACTTCTCAAACCCTCTTCAATTTCATTAAAAAATTCTGACATACAGTCTCCCAAGATGGCCACCAGAGACAAAAGAGCCTAAATGTAGCCCAAATATCACCCAGATGTACCCCAAGTATAGCCCAATGACAGAATGTCCCAGAGTGTTCTAAAGAACAACTAGAGCGCTAACAGTCTTACTTATGACAAAAGTATGGCACACCAGAAGCCATCTTGATTGGAATGAAGTGGTAAGTCTGAAAACACTCAATTTAAAAAGGAACAACATGAGGGGGTTAATTTTGCCATAGAAAGTATGATTAGTGCTTCAGAAAGAAAAATTAGGGATAATTTTGAGTGACTTCTCAAATCCTCTTCTATTTCATTAAAAAAATTCTGACATGCAGACTGAAACATGCACTTTGAATACCAGCAGCAGACGTCCCTGGTGAGCAGTAGCTTTACTACAGTGATCTAATGTGCAACTAGAGTGCAAACATTCAGAATTTATGGCAAATGTGTGACACATCTGAATGCCTTCTTGATGGAACCAAAGTAAACAAGCATTGAAAATGCAATAGATCTCGCCCTCGTTTAAGTTAAAGCCATTCTGTTTGTAATGAGGTGGCTTTTTAGCTTTGCTTTTATTAGTGTTTTTTCAACTTTCATGTAAATAACATGCATCTGTATGCATATAAGTATATGTATGCATGCATTTATGTTTGTATTTATATAGATATACAGATGATATATGTTTATATATGTATGTATATATATATATTCACTGAAAAAACCATAGGTTATAGACCATATATAGTTAGGAATTAGCATTTACAAAACCTTGAAAATTCACTGAAAAAACCATAGGTTATAGACCATATATAGTTAGGAATTAGCATTTACAAAACCTTGAAAATTCACTGAAAAAACCATAGGTTATAGACCATATATAGTTAGGAATTCGCATTTACAAAACCTTATTTTACTCACACAAAACCATTGAAATTCCATATATAGTTAGTTGCACTAACTATATATCGCGCACCCGCAATCCACTGCTGATGATGTCACATATTACATCATTCATGACATGGTCAGTGACATCACTGATGACATCTCAAAGGACATCACTGATGACATCACTGATGACAACATCCAGTGACTGTATGTTTCTGTAAAGTTAAAATATGTCTTACATATTGAAGAATGAGTGGATGTAGGATGAAGGATTTAGTAGGTGCATGACTGACTGTATGAGTGAGTGATTAAATGTGTCTCACTGAGTGCATGGGTTAGTGACTAAACTGTCTTAATTTGTGCATCATTATGTCTGTTGTTCTGTAAACTGTTGCATGTGTTGATAAGTAGCTATATGAGTAACTATATGGGTTATTGATTGGTTGCCCAAGTATTTGTATGGGAGACTGAGTGTGTGTGTGGGTGGCTGGGAGGTGTATGACTCTGTGCATAGATGTGTGAGCAGTTGATTCACTAGATGTATGGTTTCAAAAGTGCATGTGGAAACAGCTGTATGGGCGGTTGACTGTGTGCATGAGTGTATTGGTGAGTGAATGGATATCTCAGTGCTACATGTCAAAGTAAGTACATATGTAAAACACAGTACATGTGAGAGTTGACATATATAAATAACTGTGCATAAGAGCCAGTGAATGTGTGAGTGGCTGTATGGATCATTGTGAACTTGTATCAGGGATTGTATAAGAGAGTAAATATGAGTTAGTATATGTTTGAATAAGTAAAGTTTGTATAACTGTATAGTTGAGGAAAGGGAGGTGTGATTGATTCTTTGCATGACTGACTAGGTGTGTGAGTAACTCCATGGATGAGTGACAGTCTGTGAGTGTCTGTTTACACTGATTGTATCTAAGGTTATATTAGAGTCTGAAGAGGTTCATCGTATTATCACATGAATGATATCATCAGTGATGTGATCAGTAATGTCAAATGAGATGTCATCAGTGATGTCATTTGAGATGTCATCAGTGATGTCATTTGAGATGTCATCAGTGATGTCATCAGTGATGTCACTGACCATGTCATGAATGATGTAATATGTGACATCATCAGCAGTGGATTGCGGGTGCGCGATATATAGTTAGTGCAACTAACTATATATGGAATTTCAATGGTTTTGTGTGAGTAAAATAAGGTTTTGTAAATGCGAATTCCTAACTATATATGGTCTATAACCTATGGTTTTTTCAGTGAATATATATATATATATATATATATGTTTGTTTGTGAGAGATGCCTAAAATAAAACAAAGCAGTATTTAGCAAGAATCATGTGGTCCGTGCTCGTTCCGTTCCTGGTGTTTTGTGATACTAGAACAGGGGTATAGGGTGAGACACTTGACTGCACTCAATCTAATGAATTCTGGTCTAGTCCTATAAGTGGGTGCCAAGAACCTGAGGCCATATACCCCTAGGCCTCCAGATTCAATGCCAGAGGCACTGTGTACAATTTAACAGAATGGTTAAGCACACCATTTAATATACAGTGACAATATCAATTTAGTCAAAAAGAATATCAATAAGCCATCATGTATTCTCTTCTTTCTTTATTTCAAATCTTCACAAGGTAGCCAACGCGTTTCGTCCGAAGGACTTCTTCAGGGCGAAATGATAAGGTACTGTTTTGTATTCTGGACCTTAACAGTAAGAACATCTCCAGGAATTGTGATAAAAAATCTCCAGGTACTGTAATGATACCAGTCTCCAAGATGTGTATTTGACATCCATCCTTTCTGCGGGAATATCGCCATCACATTAAACTCTATCCATCCGTTACATAACAAAAGGACATCTACCTTCCCAATTCTTGGAGACTGGTATCATTACAGTACCTGGAGATTTTTTATCTAATCCGTTCCTGGTGTTGACCAGGGAAGGAGAGTATTCTTGGATATATATATATATATATATAGCACTGAAAAAAACATAGGTTTCACACACGTTATAGTTAGGAATTAGCATTTAAAAAACCGCACAAATTCATTGAAAAAACCATACGTTTCACACGCAGTAGAAAAAAAGCGTGAATATTGGAAGGCCTGAACCTACAGAAGCTTGGTTGGTTCCTACATTTCATAACCATCTAGTAGAAATGTCTATAAGATATGAGACCAATGGAACTGAGATAAACGTTTGATTACTTCTTCCATTCCAAACAGACAGGAAGCTGTCATATCGGCATACTGCAGTATTCACCGGGTTCGTGAGTACAAAACAGTGTATTCGTTTGTACAGGTAATTTAACAGAAACACCCACTAAAACAAGTAATCTCGTCACCCCCATAGGTGCAAAAGATGTCCTATCAAAAATAGAGTCCAGCCCTGAAGAAGACCTTTATGACACGGAGTGTTCAGTCCCACCCATATAAGGTCGAAATGCGTTGGCACTGACCAGATATTGATTCGAAGCAAACTAGGAAAACGAGAGACTGATCCTTTCTAGGCAGTCCAGTGGTAATCAACGTTTTCCTCCATACTAGTTTGTGGAAAGAGTCTCCAACCCTATATAGGACCCACAAGTCAGGATATTCTGAGGACCTAGATATACTTGGCCCCAGGACACTATGTTTCGAAGAGTATAGGACAATAAATCTACGATGGATCGCACCCGCTAGCCTCTCCTCCGGATCGCCCCTGAGCACTTTGGTATATGAAGTGTATGTAGTTTGAAGAGTTGAAACAAAAGTTCATGAGTGGTTCACCAAAGTTGGTGCAAGTAAGTACTTGTGGGTCCCAGGATCTCTAGACCCCGGGCATGGCCCGGGTTTCGGGATAGTTTCCCTCATCAGTAGAGACGGGATTTGGGGTGGATGAGAAGGCCGCCAAGTAACCGTCACAGGCCTCGATGCCTCTCCTTGCTTGGCGGCCTTCTTTTCCACCCCAACTACGTTCTCTACTGATGAGGGAAGATATCCCGAAACCCGGGCCATGTCTCGGGTCTAGAGATCCTCACAACAAGTACTTACTTGCACCTACTGAGGTGAACCACTTACGAACCTTATGTACCAGAATCCTTAGGGGCGATCCGCAGGAGGGGCTAGCGGTGTGCGGTCCATTGCGGTTGTTTCTATAGAACAATAAATGACACTTCAGTTTGTGAACCAAAAATTCCTCTGAAATATAACTGTCCAGTGTGTTTTGTCAAATATTTTGTATATATATTTTTGTCTAATTAATTTTGAGTGTGTTTAAAACAGTACATTTGTGTATATGTTTTATATATAAGTTTTTGTGTATATATATGTGTTTTTTTCATGTGTAGGAGATGTGTAATATATCCGATGAAGGAAACTCTCAAAAAAGTTTAAAAAAAAGTGTATGAAGTGAATAATCAAAATTAATTGATGCCCCAAGTCAATAAAAAGGACTTCTAAGGCTAAAAAGGAATAGTGTGATCAATGGTGTTAGAGGTATTTTGTTCATAAATTTGATCTGTCCTCACAGCACATTTGAGGCCAATATCCCTCGTCTGATCCACTGCAACCGAACCCCTGTGCGCCACGTTGACTTACCGTTGCCATGGCTTGTTGGCTGTGTACTCCACAGATCTTCGGCTTGCAAGAAGCTCTAGAATCTCTTTCTGGCAAGATCTTCATCCTCACCACATATTCTGCAGTGTGGGCCTGCATCTTTGGTGAGCTGCTCAAGGTCTGCTTGCGACTCCGATGGCTTCGTCCTGTGGGTTCTCTTGAGGGTCTTTTTTGGCTTCAGTAGGCTCCCCCGCTTACTTGGGGCCTGCTCTGTCTCTCCTGCAATTTGTGAGTCCCCTGGACCTTGCTGGTCCCAGCTTTGCTCTTTTTTCTTTTATCACAACTGTTGCTGCTTCCAAGGCTTGTTGGTGCTCCCGCCAGACACCGACCCCCTGGTTCTAGACTTCTGACGTGGGATAGCTTGTGTGTGGCTCCTGTTCATCCACAGCAGAATCGGCTGATCCTCACAGCTGCAGCACGAGGTCAACGTCATCACTCCTGCATCTTCCGTCATAGCTGGCCATTGCTCTTCTGTGCATCCTGGTCAACTCCAAGTGATATAGACTCTATCCCCTTCTGCTTGCGGGTTCTTCTCTTCAAGAATTCATCCTTAGATTCCACTGGACTCTTTCACCTTCTTCGCCAGAGGCATCTTTCCTGAAGTCCTCCATTGTGGTCTACGGTGGTTTTCAACATCACTTTGCACCTATGCATCAGGATTCCCTGATGTAGGTATCCCGGTTCCTGGGGTATCCATGGGTGGGGTTACTCTCCAACCTTCTGTCTTCCACTGGGTTTCTAAGGGTCCACTGGGAAGGGTACTTCTTCTTGAAAAATGCCACTTTCCCATTGACTTGCATTGAGTACCCTGTGTTTCCACTCTGCACACAGCCTCGATGGGGTTCCTGGGTACCTACCTTGGGTGGTTCCTTGTGTCCCCAGCTCTTCTGAGTCTCCTTGTCCAAGTCCCCACTTTGTTCGCATTTTGAATTCCACTTCTTTAGTATATTGTTTGGTCTCCCCTGGAGACCACTGTATATTTGTGCTTACTTGCCTGTTTACAATTGAAGTATTGTATTGATATTTTCGGGTCGGAGATATACCAATGTGTTAGTGATTGCGTATAATAAATATACTTATTTTTATAACTATAGGGAGTGATTCTTTTTAGTTTAAACTACACTATATAATTAGGTCTGGTAAAACTAGCTGTTTAACACTCCTTCTGGACTAAGCCTGAAGGCTGCTCTCCAAAGCAACCCCTTAGAGAGCTTTCTATGCTTGTCTAAGACCACTAAAATCGCCATAAGGGTTGTCTGGATTAGTGGAATGTGCTTCACTTAAATAAGTGTGCATCATATACTAAGCCAGCCTCCTACAGGCAATAGTTCCCAAGAACCCGCAGCTAAATGTCTAAAAAATATACTCTCTAAAGTCCCTGTACACATTAAAAGCCAACTACCAGTTATACCCACCATAAAATGCTGAATTGCACAAACTAAAAAAGTCACCAGTGATGCCCCTCCTCCCCTTGAAGATACTAAGATATCCAAGTACCTGAACACTTAACAAGTATAATTAATGGGGAACTCTTCTTTTTTTTTTTTTTTTTCCTCATATTGCGAAAATTCTATGTATATGGAAAATTTGGTTTCTACCTCTGAAACTTTTTTGTACCGTCACTGCCCATTTCTCTCTTGTCATGGGAATTTTCCCTTTCCATGTTTAATCAGAGGAGACCCCTTGCCATTACATATTTACAAGTCTGTAAACGAAGGAAGAGGGAGCTAGCCACCTTGACTACTCTATGAGTATCATACTCATATTCCAGACTGTGCTTTCGCTTTAATCATAGGACAGTGTGTTATAGCCTTCTTTATGGGTTTAGGTGTTTTTCCATAATTTCCCAGTAATTAAACCTCTTACTACAATTACCCCTTCTGTCTAATTTATTTATCTTAATAGCGGAGTTCATCCATTCCCCATGTGATGGGGGTGTTGGCCCAATCCACTTGATGCATATTTCTCTCCTCGCTATTACCATTAACACAAAAAGTAACTTTGTTTCCATTACTGTTAGTTTTACTTGTTCTGTTGTATTACCAATCCCAAAAAGAATAAGAGTTTCACTTACTTTTAGATGTTTTCGGAATATCAAACTTAGCGTCTTACCAACTTCTTCCAAGAATGTTCTCAGGGTTGGGCAGCTCCAGAACATATGAATATCATCTGCCCTTTCTTCCCCGCACTTAGAGCATTTTTTAATTCCTGCATTCTTAAATTTTGAAAGTTTTTTCGGAGTCCAGTAGGCTCTGTGCAGGGTGTACAGGTGATTTCTTTTCAGTCTCACAGATTTTAGTGTTGACCAACATTTCTCTACTGAATCTTCCCATAGGTTTACTAATTCTTCTGTATCTAGATCTTTCCCCCACGTTTGTTCTGCTATTTGGTAGCTTTCCTCTTCTTCCATTATTAAAGCCTTTTTTGAGAATAATAAAACAGGAACATCTAAACAAATAGCATGGGACACGTATAAGGCAGTAATTAGGGGTAAGCTACTTAGTTTGGGAACATACAGAACAAAGAAACTAAAACAAGAATTAATAGATATCGAAAAAGGTATAAACGTCCTAGATACACAAATACTAACAGAAAGGGATCCGATTAAGAAAGAAACTCTGCAGAAAGATAGACAGAAACAGAAAGAATGTTTAAGCGATATTCTTGAAGAAAGAATAAAAGTTAAATGGGAAGCAAGCAAGATGGCGAAGCATGAATTCGGAGAAGGATGTGGGAAATGGCTCGCATGGAAGTTAAAGACCGATTTAGTAAGAAACAAAATAAATATCATAGGTAAGCAAGACCAATCAAGTCTAACTACAGAAGAAGATGAAATCAGAAAAGAATTCGAGACCTTCTTCTCAGAGTTATATGCTGAAGACATAAACCCATCTGAGGAACAAATAGAAGAATATCTAAAAGACATGCCAATTTTAAAAATATCGGAGGGGAACTCTTCTTACATGATAACCTGAACAATGAAAAAAAATCCTAATATTTTCTACAGCAGATAACGTTTTAAAACTAAGCCAATGTCAAACATGGATGATGAATGAAGCCTTCAAAATGTGCCCCGAACACTACACCATTCATGGCGAATATCAAAACACAAACATACCATTAATTTATGTTGTCTCCTACCTAATAAACAAAGTAGCTCTTACTACAAACTAGTATACAAATTACTGCCCACATAAAATACTAATGGATTTTGAACACGCCATGAGTCAAACCATTTTAAAACATTACCAACATATAGCCTCACAAGGTTGTTACTTCCAGGAAGTATATGGAGACTCCTCCAACAAAGTGCACTAAGTGTGGAATATGCAACAAACAGTCAATATGCCTTTCAGATATGAAAATTATTACACTAGCTTATGTCCCTGTCACAAAGGTAGCTAACTACTACAATTTACTTATAGGAAGTCCTTTCAACCAACAAAACTAACCCAAATGTAGCACCCAGTGGATTATTTTGAAGACACTTGGGTTTGGCAGACTGTTCCTCTCTGGACACAAATCCCAATCCAAACTCAAAATATCATGTTGGAATGTCTATGACAGTACCAAGGCTCAAGAAGCAAAAACCATCAATGCAGTAAAATTATGGCACCATGCCTTCCAATCCACACTGGCAGAACACAACCTACACTCTTATTAACAAAGCTACCAACAACTATGAATGGAACAATCAGTAACCCACATTAAACCTAAATTAGCAAACAAGCCAATAGAATGTACTACATGCTGCAATGTAAAGTAAAACTCTTTATTAAGAACAAAGGTGTATACTACTTAAAATCAATAACCCAAACCCTATAATAAAATAAATAATAACTTACAGTAGACCCAGTAGATCAAATACAAAATCCAAAACAGCATAACAATTAAAATATATATATATATATATATATATATTAAACATGTTTTATATGTCAGCATACAAATATATAAAAGTAACATTTCAAATAAGAGTAACAAATACAAATATTGTTTCCTAACTATATTAAAAAGTTAATCTCTCCAACCACAAACCTCAAATAACTAAAATTGATTTAAAACATGATTTACAACACACAAAACATAATTTAACAAGTAGCAACCACATAAAAGACACATCATTAATAAAATATTTCCCAATAAAATATTTCCCAACCAGAACAAACAACTTAAATATAGCTTACTGTTTTGTAGCTGCAGATCCCCCTCCTTATCCATGTACTCAAAAAGTATAATCCACCAAAAATGGGAAAATACATTTAAAAAAAAAAACAAAAATGCAAACTTGAAACTAGTTCGAAAATGCTAGCAAACATCAGGGTCCCAGTCCTTCTGCTTGCAGATGATACGCTATTGGTTGAATTTCTCATGGGGTAGATTATATGATGGTATTCTTTATGCTCTGCCAAGATGCCAGAAGGTGAGCCAAATGATTCCTCTGAGCAAAAATGTGTATTCCTTTGCCAGGCTTCTTGACCAGGTTGTCTAGGATCTCAGGGGCAGATGTATCATCACCATCGTTTGCGATTCTTAAATAGCGATTTTTTAGAAATCGCTATTTAAGAATTGCAATTTGGAATGTATTTAGAAAATCGCAATTTTTTGCGATTTCTTAAAATTCCTTAATTGCGAATAGCAAATTGCTAATCACAATTAATGAATAATTTCCCATTCATTTCTATGGGCCAGGAGGCCCATAGGAAGGAATGGGAAGTTATTCTCAATTTGAGATTCGCAATTTGCTAATCTCAAATTGAGAATAATTTCAAGGGTGCAAGGGTGTCTTAAGAACACCCTGCTGCACCACTGAAATTTACATGTGTGCACATATGGCGCACATACATGCCCTAAGGGCATGTATTAGCGCCACATGGCATCTTTACAAATGCCAAAAAGTGCATTTGTAAAAGAATTAGCAAATTACCACCAACTACAAGTTGGTGGTAATTTGCGATTTCTTAAGGGAAAATGGCTCATTTGAAATGCTTGATGCATAGCATTTAAGGAATCGCAATTTGCGATTCCTTAAATGCTTACGCAAAATTAAGGAATTGCAAATTTTGTGATTCCTTAATTTTGCTATGCATTTTGCGTCATACATTCCAAATTGCGAATTTTTTGTCGCAAACGCTGCTTTTTTGCGATTTGCAGCGTTTGCGACTAAAAATGACCTTGATACATCTGCCCCTTAGTTCCAGTACACTTTAAGGGCCCAATTCTGATGCGGGTTTGAAAGCTTCCCGACGAATGGTTTTGGAAATGGTTTCCAATCGTATCGGGAGAGTCCAACCGATCGAGTACGATGCATCCAGATGCTTCCAGATATGATTTGGTTGGACTCCCATTTACTTCAATGGGAGCCTATGTTACTAGCTGCATCGTGAACGGGCCCTAGGTGGGAATGCTTTCCTAACCGCATCGTAATCGATCCCTCAGTTGGAAAGACACATTCCTGATCCGATTGGGACGGAGCTAATGCTGTTATAAGGCCTTCCTAACCGCATCAGTATCAAGCCCTAAGTCTGTGGCTTTTCTTTCAACACCCTGTCATGTGACTTTCTTACAATTACATCAAATTCTTCACTCATTTAGTATTGTGGATTTGGTATGTTTTTTGTACTTGCATTGTGTACTGACAGCTACAGGGTTGCAAGTAGCAGATCCAGCTGTGTTGGAATCGAACATTTTAGTTGATTAGGGTTGTGTCTTTTTCCATACCAGTTTATGACTCATATTTCTCTTCCATACATACTCAGATTTTCAGGCCTTCTAGAATGTTGAGACCCTGGTCAAAGTGGCACTTTGTTGCCATTGACCTGGAGAAAATGTAGTGCATATTTATCTATCATTACTGCTGGGACCATAGGTGGGCTCCGTTTATTGCCTTTTCCAACTGCCTACCTATGCAGCACCAGCCATGGCGGGGAGTACATTGTATTAAAAAAAAAAAAGAAAATATGAGCTCTGTGCTAAGGAAGGGGTCAGGAAAAGGTCACATTGCATCAACCAGGTTATAATAATCTCAACTAGTTGGTATATAAGGACAGTTGAGCAGATCTGAACCATTTTCAGTGCTATCCATATTGTTTATATTATTAGTCACTTCTCTTAGTGGCACGTTCTGGGTTTTGCCTTTCCAGAGTCTCTGGCCTGGGGCCTGTTGTAGAAAGTGTCATTCTTCATCACTGCACTACCTTTGCAAAGTGTAGCACTGTGAGAAAGCTAAGTACTCTTGGGGAGTGAGCAGGGTAAAGAGACTATGTGAGGTAACACCCAAGTCGTGCCTTATTAATATGCACTATGCAGGATTTTACAGTGTTGCTTCTGTTCATGTAACACTTCTGTAAAATGCAGGGACAGAAGCCTGCAAGGCACAGTTGGCCTCCTGGTCGGCCTGCCTTTGCAAGGGAGAGGAATTGCAACCTCTGAATTTTGAAGGCACACAAATTGGTGCAGGAAAAGCATGTAGATGTTGATGGAAACATTACCAGCAGCTGCCAAGCACATGGTGGAAAATGCCAGGTATGGAACGCTGCCATTTTGAAAATGATTACCATTTGCTTTTGGCCAACACTTTTTGAATGGCATTTGATTGGTCTCAAAGCATTCCCCAGCAAGATGCACGGATTTGCAATTAGAGTACAGTAATTCACATTATCACTTCAAATCGAAAAGCACATTTGTGCACTGTGCATCCACACTTTGTTACCGCAATGGACATCTAGCACCTGGTCTTTGATGCTGTGTGGCATGAGACTTGGGCTGACACACAGAGGCACAGCGTCAGGGGGGTGTTTGGTGTGTGACACCTCTCCAAATAAATGCATTCTTGGCTTGGTAGTTGGATCTGGGGGCCTGGGTCGGGTCTGCTATCTCGGAGTCGTTTAAACTCATCCTGAGCCAAGTATGAAAGACAAAACCCTGACCTTTGTATCGAGAGAGAAAGAGAGAGATACTCATCTGGTGACTGAATTTCAAAATGATAAACCAGACAACATTGAATCAATACTGGCTTTCCTGCTTGTCCAAATTGTGTGATTGTAGGCAAATATTATATTTCACAGAGCTTACTCCTTTTTATCATCACATATGAGCGTACGATTTAACGCTGTCGCGGCTCGAGCCGGGGGTCAGCCGCCATCTTAGGGAGGTGCAGGGATCGCGGTCTAGGCTTTCAGACCCTCCCGCCCTCCCGGGTATTTAAACTTTCATTTTACACTGCTCGGTGATTGATACCAGCGTGTTTTCCTGAGGCGGAAAGCCGGGAAATTTGCTCATCCACATATGCTGTGTTAAAATTGTGTATTTTAATTCATTCTTTTTAAACTTTGCTATTTTGCACATTTTGACATTCTGACTCTGTTTCCGCTTCCCACCTCGGACCGCACAGCCGATTTAACGCTGTCGGGGCTCGAGCCGGGGGTCAGCCGCCATCTTAGGGAGGTGCAGGGATCGCGGTCTAGGCTTTCAGACTCTCCCACCCTCCTCCTGTATAAATGTGTGTCATTTCCCGTCCGCGCAGCGGGCGGGCGCAGCGGGCGCGCCGATGGCACGCCGAAGGCGCGCCAAAGGCGCGCCCGTCTGCGCCCGTCCGCGCCCAACCGGGCCCCGGGGCCAGAACCCCTGGTCCTTCTCCTTTGGCTCCTCGCCCATATTCCAGCAAACAACTACTTGATTTAAGACCTCCCAACACGCATACAACGCATTCTTTTGATATGCTCGACCGTTTTCCTCTGCACTGCCCTGATTGCCCATTTTTTTTAAACACTCCTCATTTATGCAAAAGTCTACAACAATTAACTACTACTCCTTCTCCTCCTGGATTCGTATTTATTAGTCACAATTGTCGCTCACTGCCCAAACATAAACACAACATTTTTGACTTGCTTACTGATGAAACGCCGGATGCGCTATTTATCACTGAATCCTGGCTCCACGATAGCTCTGGCCCTGACATCGCCGAAGCGTTGCCTACTGGTTATGCCATTGTCCGAAATGACCGTCCTAAAAGGACTGGAGGTGGTGTGGCGATTATTTTTAACAAAAAATACCAATGCCACTCAGACCCTATCACTTTGAGCAGATGTGATGCTCTTCACTTCAAGCTCACTCTAAATCCCAATAACACTCTTACAGGGCTCCTAATGTACTGTCCCCCTGGCACTGTAAATTCTTGGTACACCCAATTCTTGGATTATATTGCATCAGTGCTCGTTTCTTCCAGTAACTTCTTTGTCATTGGTGACTTAAACTTACATCTGGACAACCCCAATGATAAATCAGCAGGAAACTGCATTACTGATCTCGCCGCTATGAACTTAATTTTACATAACAAGGGTCCCACCCACAAGGGCGGGCATCTTTTAGATCCTATTTTTTCCAACTCTTCGCTGATAACAAGCTCTCCTGCTTTACCTGTTTCTTGGTCTGATCATTATCCAGTTAAATTTACTGTAGCTACAAACAAAACACAGACCATACTAAATTCCTCTTTCAATCTCAAGAAGAGAGTCTGGAAAAACCTGGACATTGCAGCTCTTAATCAAAAACTTTCCGATCTCTTGCCTAAAT
Organism: Lissotriton vulgaris; assembly: GCF_964263255.1. Classification (NCBI taxonomy): domain Eukaryota; kingdom Metazoa; phylum Chordata; class Amphibia; order Caudata; family Salamandridae; genus Lissotriton; species Lissotriton vulgaris. The sequence goes on along the minus strand of NC_141685.1, from coordinate 1,670,469,335 downwards.
ACCTACCTAACTTAAACAATATGAATGCAGCTGCCAACTCGGTGAACTCCTGGCTCTCCGATGCTATTAATACCTGCCTCCCTCTCACAAACAAGAAAAATATTGTTCATAATTCTCCTGCCCCTTGGTACAACGAAACCCTCCGTCTACATAAATCCCAATGCAAGAGACTAGAACGTACCTGGAGGAAGGACTATTCAACGGCTGCTGGGCTTACGTACAAAGTTGAATTGAAACTTTACCACAAGGCTTGTGCTCACACTAGAGCCACTTATGTCAATAACCTGATTACAGAAGCCATGAATAAATCAAATGTCTTATTTAAAGTAGTAAAAGACTTCGCTGGATCACAGACAGTTGCTGTACCCCCTCCTCTTTCCAGCAAGAAATGTGACGAACTCGCCCAGTACTTCACGTCCAAAATTGACAAAATCTACAAAGATATAATAACCCATGAGGAATCCAATGCCAGTCCTTGTTCATCCCCCACCACTTCTTGCCTTCCTTCGGTTTCTTTGAAGACTTGGCCTGACCTCGTACCTGCCAGCCTTTTGGAAATTTTAAACAATATTAAATCTGGCTCCCCCATGGACCCCTTACCCATTTCGGTTCTACGTAATCTTGAGTCTCCCCAACTCAATGTGATCTGTTCCTTATTAAATGCTTCTCTTGACTCAGCCACGGTCCCCCACAGCTGGAAGCATGCAATGGTGACCCCGCTCCTTAAGAAACCCACTGCAGATCCTAATGTTGCCGCCAATTTCCGGCCCATTTCATTGTTGCCGGCTTTTTCAAAAATTCTAGAAAGGCACATTCATTTACATCTTTCACGTTTTGTCACCTCTAACAATCTCCTTCACCCCTCCCAATCAGGCTTTCGTCAAGGCTTCTCCACTGAAACCACTCTATTAGGAGTAACTGAGAACATCCGCCAATTACTAGATCGAGGTGAAACGGCTGCACTGATATTGCTCGATCTCAGTGCAGCCTTCGATACTGTCTCTCACAGTATCCTTCTCAGTAGCCTTGCCTCCTTTGGCATTTGTGACAAAGCCCTGCACTGGCTCTCGTCTTTTCTTACTGATAGGACTTTTCAAATCTTTTCTAATACCTCCACTTCCAACACTTATCATTCCCCTCATGGTGTTCCCCAGGGTTCTATCCTTAGTCCTCTCCTCTTCAATCTTTATGTTGTTCCGCTTGCACATGTCGCACATCACTCTGGTCTCAATCTCTTTACTTATGCCGATGACTCTCAGATTGTGTTTTCTTTATCCCAAGCCGATCCTTCATCACCTTCTTCTCTGCAATCTGGTCTCAGTGACATTTCCCGCTGGATGAGCCGTAATTTTCTTAAGCTCAACAGCGACAAGACGGAGGTGCTTGTCTTTGGTAACAAGCCTGACCTTTGGAGTCCGAGACACTGGCCGTCGACCATGGGCGACTTACCCATTCCATCTGAACGAGCAAGAAATCTAGGGGTTCTTATCGATAGGGATCTGTCGATGAAAGACCAAGTCAATAAAGTTACAGCCACCTGCTTCACTATCCTAAGATGGCTAAGAAAAATCTTCTGGATTCTGCCATCCGACACCCAGAGATCTGTCGTGACGGCGCTGGTGACCTCTAGATTAGACTACAGTAACGTGCTCTATCTGGGGGCTACCAGGGCGGTCATGCGCCGTCTCCAACTAGTCCAGAATGCCGCTGCTCGGCTTCTGTGTGGATGCCGGAAATATGATCCAATTACGGAACGCATCAAGCAACTTCACTGGCTTAATCTTGACAACCGGGTAAAATTTAAGGCACTATGCTTCATGCATAAGATAAAAATTGAAGCCGCTCCCACTTATCTTCAAGCACTTGTCAAACCTTATATACCCGCACGCTCTCTTCGATCTTCTTCTCAACACCTGTTCTGCGTGCCTAAGTTCAGGCTTTCAAGAGTAGGTGGCCGCTCCTTTGCGGTACTGGGACCCAAACTCTGGAATTCTCTTCCCCTGGACCTACGAATGGAGCAGTGCCATCTCCGCTTCCGAAAAGCCTTAAAGACCTCCTTTTTTGCCCAATAATTTCTTCTTCAGGATCAATTATGCTGTTCACGGTCAATTAGCGCCGGGAAACCCTCACGGGTAGCTGTCGCGCTCTATAAGATTAATAATAAATAAAAAATAAACTTACTGAGAATCATACCCAGCACATTCCACAAAGGAAACCACCCTATGTTTTATATCAGTCCCTAGATACAGAACACCACATCACCTGTCTCACCCAATTCAACAACAAATGAACCAAGAACATAAACCCTCATAGAAATAATTCAAGAAGGAGGAAGTATGGTCAAATTAAGCAACATAAATCAGTACCCAAAACAAAGTGCATTCAAAAGTAGAAACATCTGCTTCACACAATCCTGTAAATGGTAAGGCATTGTTTTTACAAGCTGAGGCCTTCAGACAACCTTGTGTTCATCTTGTGCTTCCCCAGGGGTTGGCACATCTTCCACACATGGAAAGTACCTAACCACCCTGTTCAGGTTCCAAATTCTGTGATCACCCATCTTTATCGGCTTCCTGAGCACCTTGATCACTTTTGAAGGGTTGACTAAACTTGGCGGTTCTATCACCCTTCCTGGGAGGTTTTATCTTTATCCAGTCCCCCACATGCACCACCATTTTCTTGACAGTTTCTCATGTCATACCGCCTTTTCCTCTTCAGCATCTTTTCCCTTTCCTTTTATCTCCAACCCCAGCATTTCCAACCTGATCATCTATCACCATCTGTTTCTCTGAAACCTACAAGGGAATCACCTCTGTATTGGCCACACTCCCCTTGAACAACTGAAATGAGTAAAAGGAGATACACCTGTAGAAGAATGCAGGGTGAAGCGTTACTCACACACCTTTTTTTGATCAAATTCCCAATTTAACCCAGAAACTACAGATTGCTGGAACGTTTCTTTCAATACCTTGATAAATCTTTCCACTACACCCTCACTTTTAGGGTGATATAGTGCTGCCTTCTTATGTTTTATCCCTCTTGTTCTCAAACTCCTCAACAACACCGGAAGTGAATAGAACCCCATTTTCCGAGAGTAAAGACAAGGGAAAAACTTCTCTTTCAAATAGTTCCACCAAGACCTCAGTGACAACAACTGATTCCACTGAACCCAACATCGTATTCTCAAGCCAATGTGAAAAAATGTTTATACACACCAAAACATAGCAAGCATAGCTCTTTGTCTTCACAGGACCCATAACGTCCAGAGTAATATCAGACAAAGTACCACTCGCCTGCTCCCTCAACACCATGGGTTGTGTCCTACACTTCAATACCTTATCACTACATGAGTACTCAACACAATTCCTTACCATCCTCTCAATACCTACATCCAATGCGGGCCACCAATATCCTTTTCTGACCCCTTCTTTAGTCTTGGCAATACCCATGTGACTCACATGAGCACTATCGAGCAACCTTTCCCGCTGTTGTATAGTATTTTAGGACCCTATTGTAATTTTCCTGATTCATGCCCTCATATAGGTATAAATCACCATATCCTTATATAGGCATAGAAATCATAACCATATTTAGACATAGCTCATACAGTCCAAATACGGCAGGGCTACTTCCACTAGTTCCGAAAATCCACAACGATTTCTTGGAAAACTCGGCTTCAGCAGCTAGGGATTTCCCCTTGCTCGAATACTGACTTGTCCAAGAACTCATGGAGTTTTCAAAGAACTGAGACTCTTTGATGCCGTTATTATGTCCACCTTTACGTCAAACTCGGCACCTTCAAGGTATAAATATGCCTACACTTGCCATAGCAAACACACAGTGGTTTGTAGCAGTTCGACTATATACTTGCCCGACGCATCCTGCTATAGCAAGTGCCGAAGGAAGCCGACCCTCCAGCAGACGCACTGAGAGAGACGCTGTCTTTTCTCCTGCCGAGAAATCCAGCTCCCGTGTTTCCAAGACCATAAGAGAAATCTTGGATAGATTCTTGGCAAAGGAATACTAGATTTATGCTACACCTCACTTACTTCTTCCCTCGTACTAAGCTTAGGTTAGGTATATCGGGGTAGGCGTATTTTAGAAGCACCAGTTGAGTACTTTTTAACCTATGGTTATATATGTTTGTATTTATGGTTTAACCATACAATGCTCTTACAGTATTATTTTATTCTACTCTTTTTACTGTATGCATTATATTTTGCAACCAGTTTCACGATTGTAGCAGTTAATTTCTTATGCTTGAGAAAGAGACTGTTCAATAAAACCTATTATTGAAAATGCCTGTCTATCTATTTCTCTGCACCTCTGGTGAAACGAAGCATGCACGATTGCCTGAGTAAAATATCTATCTATTGTTTCCAAGACTCTGAAGATCAGTTTTATCTTAGGAAACAAAGTTGTCATGTTTATGCGGTTGTCAGAACCTAAATCCCTACTTGTGAATTCGAGAAAGTTTTTAGTGACCTTTGAGCTAGCTGGCACTCACAATTAAGTCTAATATATTTCGATAGGGACCTAGTAGATATAAGTCCTACGTCACATCTATAGGATATATTATTACAATGAACAGAGTCTATTGGGAATATAGGAACTACACTACACCGCAACCTAACTGGGGGACCAACCTACTGCCTCTCATGAGCAAACCATTCACAACAGCCAACTCATTGTTGACCTGCCAAAAAGCTCTCACCTCCGTCTGCACTCTTTTTTTATCGCACCAACTGGCCAAAACCATCCTCAAGACAATTTGCAAAACTATATTGTCCTTCAAACCTTCTCTCCAACCTTCCTCAGAAACAATACCCTTTGTGATCAAACACACATTGACTTCGTCCACATCGTCCAAGTCCTCTCCAAAATGCTGCCGCCCGGCTGGTCGAGAGAATCCCAGCCAGACAACACATCTCTCCCCTCCTCCGAAAACTACATTGGCTACCGATAGCCAAGAGATGTGTATTCAAGGCCATGACGCTGGCCTTTCGTGCTTCCAAGGGCAATGGCTCAGCCCACTTGAAAAGCACTCTGAAGCCGTACGTCAAGGCCAGGACATTACGTTCTAACTCCCTTCTTCTCCTGGAAACCCCAAGATTTAAACGTTCTCGTACTGGAGGGAAAACCTTCGAGGTCTGTGCCACTCAGTGCTGGAACAAGCTTCCGATTACTCTACGCGCATGTCAAACTGAAGTGGCATTCCGAAGGTCACTAAAGACCCACCTTTTTTCCTCATAAGGTTATCCTCTTTTTCCTACCCTCACTGTCTCCAAGTTTTACCAGCGCCGGGACGCCCCGTTGGGGCAGCTGTGCGCTTTACAAAACACACAAATAAATAAATAAATTAAACCAGTCTCCATCCTCAGGAGCTTCACTCAGCATCACCCATTCTGGACAAACAGTCTGCCAAAATATTGTTGGTGCCTGGCAAATACGAAACCACAAAATCAAATTCCTGCAAGGCAACAACCAACTTGCGTTGAGACAAAGTCTATACCTTTTTTTATGAACATGTCCTTGAGCGGCTTATGAACCATCTTGACTTTGATCCATCTTCCCCAGAAAAAACCTAATTAACCTGCGCACCGCCCCCAAGACAACTAGTGCTTCTTTCTCTACCATTGAGTAATTGAGTTCCGCACCCCTCAACGATCTGGAGATAAATAAAATAGTCCTTCCTTTCCCATCCTTCTTTTGCATAAGGACCGCCCCTAAACCCTTAGAGCTAGCATCTGTCATTATGTATGACTCATCTGCTGGGTCAAAGATTCCTAAATTGGGTGCTGCATTCAGGCATTTTTTCAAACTTTCAAACTCATCATTACATTGCTTACACCAAACAAATTCTTTCCCCTTCCTCAACAATGCCCTCATACAATAAGCTGTCTCTGCAACTTTAGGTACAAACGTATTGTAAAACACAATAATTCCAAGACATTTCACAAGTTCTCCCTTATTTTGTGGTGCATGAAGACTGCAAATGATATTCACCAGAGCAGACTTTGGTTTAATTACAGACATTGTTACTGAATGATCCAAATACTCAATCTCATGAACATCAAACCTACATTTTTATGCTCTCAAAGTCAAGCCAGCATCACATAGCCTCAACAAGACTCTTTGTAGCCTTCCATAAGGTTCCTTACCATTGACACCAAATATCAGGACATCATACTGATACACCTTGACAACTTCAATCCCTTGAAGAATGTGCTCCATCGCTCTCTGAAATCCAGAGGCAGATGAAATTAACCCAAATGGCATTCTCTGCAACTTGATGGTACCAAATGCTGTTAGTTCCTGAGACTGTGGATGCAATTTTATTTGGTGGTAGGCAGAGAGCACGCTTAAAGACTAAAAATGTTTTGCACCATCAAGTGACCTCAACACTTCACAAATATTAGGAAGTGGATAGTGGTCGAACACAGCTTTGTTAAGTTCCTTCAAGTCCAAACAGAACTTGGCCTCACCATTGCCCTTGTGGACCATAATAACTGGGGACAGCCATTCCGAAGCCTCCACCTTTTGTATGATACCATTATCAATTATGTTGTCCAATTCAGGCGTCATACTTTCTTTCACAAGTATTGGCACGCTCCTGACATTGGATACCTTTGGTGGAACATTTGATTTCATTTTTCTGAGGCGACAATAATTTTGTATGCAGCCCAACTTGTTGACAAACACCTCAGGAAATTCCCTTGTATATATCTCACACCCTCTTGATACAGACCTGAGCGATGGCATTTCTTTAACACACACATGGGGGCTCTCATTATTATTTAAGTTTATATGCAGGTCCCAATGGTGAACAAAACTAACGAGAGTCTCCTTTTACAGAAATATAACATTTTCCCTTGATAATTATTTCTTGAATTTCAATTGTACACCAGACGTAACCCAAGAAGTCATTAGGCTCCCCACCATAACCTTTTGGCTTTATGTCAGGCTTTAAAAGCCTCACTTTCCCAAGTAGGCGCTGCTCATAAAAGGTCTTCGGAATAATTGTTATCTTGGCACCAGAGTCAAACATCCACATCCACATCCCCTTCATCAAACTCAACTTCCCTCACTTTCGTTGAATCTTTTGCTGATCTACATCACTTGGCAAAGTGCCCTTTGCGTCCACAATTCTTGCACATGACTTTCCAACCTGGAAAATCTTTGTGGTTAGCAACATGTCCAGAATTACCTCTCCGAAAGCACTGGCTCTGAAACAGCTTTGAGTTACACTTGACACTCATGGACATCTTAGTCTTAGACACCTTCTCCTGAACATATTTTACAGTGCCCCATCACTCTTCCCACTCTTGTCTCCTGCAGCATTTTTGCATATGACATCCACACACGCTTTTGAATGTTCATGTATTTTGGTAGTGGTAAGGACCTCCAGTAGAAAGGGGTTGTCCTTCTGCCACTACTCTCCCTGGTCTTGTCCCACACACACACCCAAGCATCAGTTGATCTCTCGGTGTTTCCTCTAGAGACACCTCAAAATTGCAAGTAGATGCTAGCTTGCGCAACTCTGCGATGTACTGTTCCACTGTCTTCTCTTGACATTGCATTCTCCTCCCAAAATTATACCTTTCAAGAACAGTACTAGCTTTGGGAAGATAATGTAAGTGCATTTTATTTTAGATAAATCTCATATTCATTCAAACTTCCGGAATCTTGTTCTGAAAGAACAGGAAGATGCTCAAAAACTTTCTTCCCCTCCGGACCAAGGCAATGCAACAACAACAATGTATTCCTGTCAGCACTGAGAAAAGTTCCACACACACGAGCATAGTGGCTAAACACCTTCTTCCACTTATGCCATGAAATGACAGACAAATGGAGGTGCAGGAAAATTCTGCATGTTAACCACTCTCCACAAAAAACAGGAAGTACAAATCAACAACAGCATTGCAAAGCAAAATAGAAATACGTACTGTTCAAATATGTAACCCCAGAGTTAATCACCAATATATGTCTTTACAAGACTTGATTCAAAGACATATCATATAGAAAGCTGTGCAGCAAGTACATTAAGAGAATAAGTTAATTGCCATACATTAAAATAGACCACCACATACAACAGTCATCATAACACCACAGATGCACCCTTAATTTCCTTGCCACAATGGGGAAAGTGAATTGCAAGTAAAGGGTGAGCATATCACCGTAGATCCGCTCTAAATTGCGAGTGTCAGCTCTGATGCACTCACAAAATGCTAGAAATAAATAGTAAAGAGGAGCGTGTCACAGCAGGCATGCCCTCTTCTTACAGGCTTCACTGGGGAGGATGTCACTTCCAATATACTCACTCAAACTGCAGTTGCAGTCTTGATCCTCATAGAGCACTACACAGGCAGTTTTGAGGTCGCCTCCAAAAAACTGTGTGCACTCAGATTAAAGAAGTATATCCAAAATAAGGCAGTAGAGTATCACATCATCGCCAAATGTGAGATCCACAAATAGGGTCAGACCAGATCCAGTTGATGTGGCCTCAATGTAATATGTACAGCAGCAGCAGAGATCGATCCGCATACAAGTCCCTGCAATAGATGGAGAATCAAACCCAGCACATTCCACAATAGAAACCACCCCAAGTTCTAGATCTCTACATCGTTCCCTACATACAGAACACCACACTATGCCATTTTCACTTTTCCAGGTATAATACTGGTAATCAAACACCTAAAGGTGATGGGATGAACAGTATCAAATAGTCTAACCAGTGGCAATCACTCGGGGTAACATTCCTACCCATGGTGTTTCACCCACTGTGCCACTTTTCACAGTGGGGGTGACAAATGCAAAAAGAACAATTGATGGACAGAATGCAGAACAATGTCATACATTGCATTGTCAGCATTCCGTCTATCATCTGTTTGCTGTAACACCTTTTGCCGTAAGCGGGATGGGTATGCCCAGACGTGGGTCCCTTGCTCACTGTGCCACTGGATTCAAGCTAGCCTGGCTGAAGAAGGGTGACATACCCTGAAACCGGTCCCAGGATGCTTGTTTCCAGTACAGGGAGGACGTGGCCTGGCAGTTCGGTCTGGACTGTTCCCATGTGGCACAGGGTCACGACTGATTTGCATATGGCTGGGTTCAAAAAGGGGTGGATAGTGAGCAAAAGAACGATGGATTTAACCCAGATCTTTTGACTGGGGCAGAATGTTTGCATTGTCAGTGTTCCGTCCATCATTTGTTTGCTGTAACACTTTTTGCCCTAAGTGGGATGGGTATGCCCAGACGTGGGTCCCTTGCTCACTGTGCCACCGGATTCAAGCTAGCCTGGCTGAAGAAGGGTGACATACCCTGAAACTGGTCCCAGGATGCTTGTTTCCAGTCCAGGGAGCACCTGGCCTGGCTGTTCAGTCTGGACTGTGCCCATGTGGCACAGGGTCACGACTGATTTGCATATGGCTGGGTCCAAACTGGGGTTGGCTTAGTGAGCAAAAGAACAATGGATTTAACCCAGATCTTTTGACTGGGGGAGAATGTTTGCATTGTCAGCATTCCATCCATCATATGTTTGCTGTAACACTCTTCAAAGTGGCTCACCTAAAGCAAATCAGTACTGACCACGTTCCTCAAGGAAACAGTCCATCCTAAACCTCACTCAACTCACCCCTCCACCCTGCAGCTCACTGCTTTTTTAGTAGGGAACTTTGAGATACACACTCACAAATCTCAATGACTAAGTTATGGCCCTTTTGACACAGTCCATAAATCTGTGTGCGCTCAGGCTATAACTGACGCCCCTGCATTGGATTCTGCATCATAGAAATGTGCAACTTACTCATGTGCATTATTTATGAGTAATACTAAAAACCCATCTTTCCGATAAGATTTGCTAATTTGCTGCACGCCCACTCATGTCCTGCAGTCCACCTTTTTCTCTGTACTTACACAGTTTTATTTAGTTTCTTCTCGGAAAGAGAACATAATCATCCCTGGAAATCTTACACACGTAAAAGAAAGGCAAGTGCTAAAATGGTGTTGCACTCACTTTTGACCTGTGTCCCTCAAAAGGAAAAAAACACTAACATGGTTCCCAAGTTGATTGTGTGTGGTGCTGTTTAGTAGCATGTGTATTTCACTAGGGGCAGATGGAATTTGTTTAGGAAGGTGACATTTAAGATGACCTTACATATCTACAATTGTTGATTATTTTTCTTTATGTTATTTTATTATTTGACATAATAGTATATTATACTTGGTTTTCCCCGGCACTTGCCGTCAAACGACGACAATGCAAACAAGCCAAACGGACCTGGCGCAAACTTTATGACGCCAGTGCTAAGGAAACCTACAGGGCAATGACCAGAGACTATCATCACGACATCGCGGCTAGCAAAAAATCCTATCTGGCTAGCAGAATTGATGGCGCCTCCAAATCCTGCAAAGAAATCTTCAGGATAGTCAAAGATTTCATCTCCCCCCCGGTCCACCCCCAAATTGACTCATTCAGAGTCCCGGATCTCCGAACTGGCAGACTTCTTTACCAGCAAAATCAGGACTATCCAGACCTCTTTCAGGACCGTCTATTTGAGTCCCCCTCTCTTCTCAGGATCTCTCGATCCCCTCCAGACCTTGACCACTCCCTCCCTCTGGAACTTTCCTCCATTGTCTCTCCAGTCCTCCCTAGACCTCCTCTCCAAATTAAAATCAGGCTCTCCTCTCGACCCTTGTCCTGCTAAATTTCTTGCACAAATGGCCCCTACCCTTAACCATCTCATTAATCCCATACTCAACCTTTCGCTCAACACAGGTGAATTACCACAATCTTGGAAGCAGGCCCTCATTTTGCCTCTTCTGAAGAAAGCCAACCTGAACCCTGAATCACATGTCAACTACAGACCCATTTCCCTTCTGCCAGCTTTGGCGAAAGTGGTTGAAAAACATGTCCACACCACTTTGTCCCACTTTCTAGAATCTAATGACATTTTACACAAATCCCAATCTGGCTTCCGCTCTAATTTGAGCACCGAAACAGCTTTGCTTGAGGTCACCGAAGTGATTAAAGAAACCTTGGACAGGGGAGGAAAAGCTATGCTGGTGATGCTTGACCTCTCCGCAGCCTTCGATACCGTCCCCCATGATCGCCTCCTATCTAGACTCTGGGAGGTAGGTCTAAGGGGGACGGTGTTTAGATGGTTCAGGTCATTCCTCACCGGCCACCAGCAAACGATCTGGGCTCCACCTTTTTCTGCCGCAATGCCGCCTCTGGAGGTCGGAGTGCCGCAGGGCTCGATTTTGAGCCCCTCACTCTTCAACATTTATATGACCCCTCTGGCGGCACTTGCGGAGGACTTTGGGGCCCAGATCGTGTCGTACGCCGACGATACTCAACTCCTGTTCACCTGTGACAGGGGACATGACTTCGACGGGGCATCCATTCGGGGCTGCCTTGGGGCTGTGTTCGACTGGTTTAGTCAGCACAGCCTCAAGTGTAACTCCGGCAAATCCGAGGTGCTCTTCTTCGGCTGCCCCGCTGACCCCAAATGGAAAGAGTTGAGGCATGCAGCCATGTTCCCTCCCACTGGTGACTCAGGGGCTGCAAAAAACCTGGGTATTCAGGTTGATAACTGTCTCTCCTTTAGGGCTCAGGTGTCGTGCCTAGCCGGCAAATGTTTTGCCATCCTGAAGATGCTGAGAAAGTTCCTGCCGCTCCTATCCTTGGAACACAGAAAGACCACTGTCCAGGCCCTGATTGGATCAAGGCTGGACTACTCTAACGTCCTTTACCTTAGACTGCCAGACTACCTCCTATCACGTCCCCAGGTGGTGCAGAACTCGGCAGCCCGCGCCATCTTCGGCCTCTCCAGGAGAGCAAGGGCCAGTGAGCTTTTTAGAACCCTTCACTGGCTACCCATGAAGAAGCGGATCACTTTCAAGGCCCTGACCATCGCGTTTAAAGCACTTCATGGCAAAGGCGCCCGCTATCTTCAGAAATGGATCAGTTTTTACTCACCACCCAGATCCTTGCGCTCTTCAACCCAGGCCAAGGCAGTCACTCCCATGATCCGTCGTGCCCGCTGTGGGGGGCGCTCTTTCAAACATCTCACCCCTCTGCTGTGGAACGATCTTCCTCTCGCTCTCAGATCCAGCCCCAATCTGTTGGCTTTCAGGAAAGACCTGAAGACCTTGCTTTTCCTGCAATAACACCACCCTGCTGAGCTACGCCCCCTTCATTCATCCTGTCTTTTTCCACTCTGGACCTGTGAGGCTCCGACAGCGCCGGGACACTCCTCGGAGTAGCCGTGCGCTATAGAAGCACCCCCTATAACATAACATAACGTAACATAACATAACATAACATAACTTACATTAGGCCTGTCCTACCTGTTTATATTGTATTGTATTGTAATTGCATTTATATAGCGCTTACTACCCCTGAAGAAGCACTTTTTCAGCGAATAGCACGCTACTCCGGAACCCATAAAGGTTTAGTGTTGAATTAGTATAGTGAAATATGAAAGTAAATTGGGAAAAAATGATAAAAGGGGTTTAAGCACAATTGCATCTATCCTGTATACTGCCTAGTTTTTTTGTATGGTGCCACGGATCGGAGATTCTTTTCCCTAGATCTCCCAAAACAAGAAACTTGTTCTAACAAACAATTTTTTCAACAAATGATCCAGCACACACGTCAATGTATTAGAAATCTGTACAATAATAGTCATTGAACATAAGTCAAAAAAGCTAAAAGAGTTCAGTAGCAGAGTCTTCTGATGTTTTTTTTAAAGTTTAATCTTTATTTATTTCTTCAATCCTGTATCATTTGTTGAAAAAATTGAAATATGAAAGTAATTTGAGTGATGGATAGGTTAGTCAGTTATTTGGATTCGGAAGGATGGTGGAGGGATAGACGCGGGGAAAAGGTTTGCATTTATATAGTGCTTGTTACCTCTGATGGGCGTTCAGGCGCTTTTTGGTGAGTAGCAAGCTACTCCAGAACCCATAAAGGATTAGTGTTGAATTAGTATAGTGAAATATGAAAGTAATTTGAGTGGTGGATAGGTTAGTCAGTTATTTGGATTCAAAAGGATAGTGGAGGGAAAAAGGTTTGCATTTATATAGAGCATGTTACCCAAATTAGTACAGTGAAATATGAATGTAATTTGATTGGTGGATATTAGTCAAGTTATTTGGATTGAGAAGAATAGCTGACGGATAGAAGAGGGAAAAAGGTTTGCATTTATATAGCGCTTGTTACCCCTAATGGGGTGTTGAAGCACTTTTATGACGAGTAGCACGCTACTCCGGAACCCATAAAGGATGTGTTGTATTAGTATAGTGAAATATGAAAGTAATTTGAGTGGTGGATATGTTAGTCAGTTATTTGGATTGAGAAGGGTAGCGGAGGGATAAGAGAGGGAAAAAGGTTTGCATTTATATAGTGCTTGCTACCCCTGATGAGGTATTGAAGTGCTTTTACTTCGAGCAGAATGCGACTCTGGAACCCATAAAGGATTAGTGGCGAATTAGTATAGTGAAATATGAAATTTGAGAAGTAGACATGTTAGTCTGTTATTTTGATTGAAAAGGATAGTGAAAGGATAGAAGAGTGAAGGATTTAGACTTTTTTTTTACTTTTTGAAGATCGGATGAATGAAGACTCAGACCTCCAACAAGGTGCTCTAAATTGAGCTTTTATTTCAATGGTAAAAGCAACCATGACCGAGAGCTCCCGCTGCGCACCAGGATCTCTGCCAACTGAACTAACGTTCACAGAGTCCTGGTACGCTTCATTCGAACCTCAGCCGTGGACCCACAGTTAAACAAAGCATTACATCAAACAGTTTGGAGACATCCACGTGCTGAGTACAGCATGAGATGCCTCCGTGAGAAGCTACATACCACAACTTTTCCCTTCCTAAAGAGAACTAACCACAAGAGTAAATCACAATAAATAATGAGAACAAATGGGAAAAATACATTGAGCATGTAGCAGGAAATATAAGCATAAAATACAAAGAAATGTGCAAGAACCTATGGTGGGCAAAACATAATCATTTAATCTGGAAGATAACCTCCTTTGACGAGTTATGAAATCACTAGTTTGTAAAGATTTAGCAACTGTTGATGCATCAAACTTTGGTTGGATTAAATACTGAGAGGCTGTAGTTTCTCCAGAGTCACCTCCGTTAACCGGAAGTGGCACAGTAGAACAAAGATCACACAACCAGCTAGGCCAGTCTCAATGTTCATCCTGCTGTTTGGACAATTTCAACAAAGAGCGTACCTGAGAGTCAAAAAGACACACCAGTGATCTTTTGTTCCACCATCCTTTATTGCCAAGTAGAGCTGAGCCCTTGCTAACATACGTAACCCTAACTCAAGCAGAGAATCTAGACAAACCCTTGGGAATCTTCCTAGCGGTTTTGATAAGGACCCAATCATTCACCTCTAGATCATGTTGTAAAAGCTTTTGCCCGTATCATGCATATCATGAGGCAAAACATCATAAGGCCCTGAAAAATCTAGACCAACCTTGTCCCATGGCCTGTCAGGAAAGGGAACAGGATGCAAAGGTGTATTCATCAATTTCCATTTTTTGTCCGACACTAGACCATCAATATAAAATTTGACCTGAGCTTCCAAAGAGTGCCACCAATATTACAACTTGACCAGTTGAGAAGTCTTGGTAACACCTAAATGACCATGATGTGAAGATTTAATAATTTCTCCTCTGAGGCTTACTGGGGGAACAAATTAATCATGTCGCATCACCATGCAATTGACCAGGGACAATTCAGATGCAACCATGACAAAAGCTTTCAATTCACCACTAAAGTTCTTATTCTCCGGCCATCCCGTTACAATATATCCCATGCCCTGTTTGAGAATGTTATCCTTGCCATAAGCTTCCATCCACAATTGTTCTGTGATGTTGGGGCATTCCTTGATGGAATCCATGGCGGCCACAATGCATTCAGTGTCCCCAAAATCCTCAAGTTCAGACTCATCATTTAAAGCCATGTGCGACAGTCTGCCCTGAAATTCCTAGCACCGGGTATATACTTAATAGGAAAATGCAACTCTTGCAGTTTTGAAAGCAATCTCACCAGTCTGGCAGAAGCTATACCCAGCCCTGTACCACTGAATATATGTGTAAGGGGTTTATGGTCAGTAAAAAGTTCAAATTCACAGCCTCAAATGTAATTCTCGAATTTGTCAATTGCCCATATGCAAGCGGGGGGCTCGCGCTCAATAGTGCTGTAATGTGTCTCAAACTGTCTAAGCATTCTTGAAGAAGAGGCTATGGTGTGTTCCTTCCCAGATACCCATTGTCCTAGGACTGCACCCAAGCCGGTAAGACTAACATCTACCATGATAATTTAGACCCGTCCTGAAAAGCATGTAAAGCAGGTGCCTCAACAATCAATTTCTTGACTTGGTCAGAGGATGACAAGACAGCGTCAGACCAAAAAAACATTGAACCCTTGCATAGTAGGACCCGCAATGGTTCAGAAGTTTGAACATAACCCTTAACAAATCGTACATAGTACTCTGCTAGTCCCAAAAATGATCGAAGGGTCTTTGGGAGATGACTAATTGATTTAATTAGATACAACTTGGATTTGATGCCCTCTGAAGACAAAGTGTGACCAAATAATCCAATTGGTGTACACCAAATTGGCACTTGTCACGCATAATGGTCATACCCTCACTGTCCAATTTGCTCAGGACTGTGGTCAAATTGTTTAAGTATGATTCCCAATCATCTGCAAACACCAGATTATCATCTTGGTAAACCTGGACCCCTGGCATGTCTCCAAAAAGGTTATCCATCATCTTTTGAAAGACGCTAGCCGCAGAGGCTAGGCCAAATGGCAACCCAAGGTACTTGTAAACCCTGAAGGGTGTGAGGAATGTGGTAAACTCCTGGGAATCCGTCGTTAAATGTATCTGGTGATAGGCGGAGCAGAGATCAATTATTGAAAAAAACTTTGCAACCCCACTCTCCCAGACTGGCAAGAAGTTTGTGAAGTTTAGGGAGGGGATGACACTCAATCAAGATGTTTTTATTCAAAGTGCACAAGTCAGCACACAACCTGATCTCACCAGATTATTTCCTGACAATAATAATGGGAGACACGGTGCAACAACACCTTCATCACACAATACTTAATGACTGCCTTTAGTTTGTCTCTTGCACAGAGAGGCAAGGTACGTACCTTGTGAACAAGGGGTTGTGCATCTGGTTTCAGTGGAATTTGATGCTGGAAACCTTTAACAGTGCCTAATTTGTTGGAAAATAAACCAGAAAACCGAGTATGATCTTCAAGACCTAGGCAGTCCACTTTGTCTTGTTTATTCTCTGAGAGTTCAACTCCTGTATCACCCTCGTGAATATTTCCTACAGTAATGGGATTCTCTGAACCTTGAATAAGATACAAGCCCATTTTTGCCAAATATGGCCACCCAATTATGTTACGCACTTTGACCGCAACATAAACATTTGTGTAAATTGATCTTCCTAAGCATTCCAACCTTGAATTGAAGTCACCCAGCATTTCTATATCAGTCACTGAATGCTTTGGGGTTGACATCTGTATGCTTTAAAACAACAGAACCTTGCCATTTATCAAAAAACATGGGGGGGGCGTGGCCAACCGCCAAGATCATTGCCGCTTTCTGAGGCGGCTCCGACCGAGCGCACCCCCTCCGGAGTAAATCCGCCCAACAATCCGTTCCTAAACTGGCAGAAAAGGAGACTATCGGAGAAATCGGAACCCACCGCGAATTGAATGAGCCGTGAAACCGCCTAATTCCAGCTTGCGGTTCCGGCTCTAGCCCTGACGACGCACATCGTGGCCGGCGGTGGCGTTGCACGGCCTGCACTTTTGAGGAACTCCAACTGCGGACTTAGACTCCACTCCAGGCAGTTGGATCCGCCGGAGTCGGCTGCGACTGCGCATCCTTGCAGCACCCTGGACAGTGTGGAGACGGGGCGGTAGCCCTTGGGGAGAACGACGTGTGAGCGGTGTCCGGCTGAGCCTGGGAGAGGCACCGCTGCTTGCCTCAAAATCGCATGGGCTTCGGAGCTTGCGCCGCGCCACACAGCAGGCGCTGATCTCTTGGAGGCCGGCGACCACACTGGGAGCTGTGGGTGCCGGAGTCACCAGGGCTCGCCTGTATCGGAGGAGGTTAGAAGCCGCCACCCCACTGGTCCAAGGGGGTGGCCCTACAAGTGACTGCTGAGCCCTGCGGCAGGCAAGGAGCCGGCTGCCCTGATACAGGTGGCCTCAGTTTTGGGCCCTGCCGGCCTCCAAGAGTGGGAGAAGGAAGAAAGGACGCAACCCTGGTGGTCCCTTGGCGCCTGGGCCCCACTTCCCAACCTGAAGCTGCCACAGGAGGTAGGGGCAGCCGCAAATAGACGCTGGGGAAAACTAAGTGCTCACTTTCCCGAGGTGACTAGGTGGGCCACTGAGAGGTCTAGCGGCCGGATGGCACTCCCGGCAGGTGAACGGAGCTGACGCTAAGAACATTGAGAGGTGAGGCCTATCAGCTTTTGCTTTTTCGTGGTGCCATACGTAGCAGGATTCGGCAGCCTGATCGTTGAAGGAGGGTTTGGGGCCCGGTCCCCGGGGATGTACTATATTGACCCGCTGTAACTGTCTGTTCCCCGGCAGCCTGTAGTTTAGTGCTCCGCAAGCAGCCCAGCAGGAAAAGCCCTGTAGATGATTAACATAGCTTATCAGCTGAGCCGAACTGATTTGCTCCTTTACCTCGGATTCTAAGCGGATCGTAACGGCTCAGTCATGGCTGGGGGTCGCGGCACCAAGACGGCGGTACAGGCCAAGCTAAATAAATTTGCATAGGACAAGGTCCCCGGGGCAAGCACGGCAGGGGGAGCAGGCGTAAAGAAAAAGCAACAGTCCGGGGAAGAGGCGAGAGAACCGACACTGCAGGATATCCTCATGGCCATCACAACTGTTTGCACATCGCTGGAGTCACGTATTGACTCTGGGCCAGATTCACAGAATGAACTTAAGACTCAATCCTAAACTTACTACTATTTTGGTATTCACAGATTGCACTTATTCATTTCGGTATTCACAGAAGGCACTTACTCATTTCGGTATTCACAGAATTTAGTAGTCCTAATTTTAGGACTTCTAAATGCCTTCTGTGAATACCGAAAGTCTTCAAATTAGGATTTTTCTCAGTTTAGGCGTCCTAAAGTTAGGAGTCCTAACTTTACTACTCCTAAATTGAGAAAAATCCTAATTTTAAGACTTTCGGTATTCACAGAAGGCATTTAGAAATCCTAAAGTTAGGACTACTAACTTCTGTGAATAGCGAAATAAGTAAGTGCCTTCTGTGAATCGGGCCCTCTGTGTCTACTAAAGTATCCCTTATCCGGGCGGATATATACGCTCCATGAACACACGACTGAAGGATGTAGAAATCAAAGCCAGCTCCTTGGATGACGACACCTCTGAACTGCAGCGCAGGATGGATGACCTTCAAGCCTACACTAACAAACTGGAAGCACAGCTGGACGATTATGAAGGTTGCTCCAGGCGTAATAACGTCCGCATACTGGGGATTCCGGAGAGGGTGGAGGGGCCGGCAGCGGATCTGTTAGTGGAGGAACTGATCACTACTCATCTCAAACCAAGCGGACTATCCAACTTCTTCTCCGTTGAAAGAGCGCACCAGGTGCCGGGTGGCAGACCAAAACCACTGGCTAGGATTTTTATTTCAGAGATAGATACATCATCCTGCAGGCGCCAAGATCGGCGCCCCCACTGAATTTTCAGAACAGTCAAATCACCTTCTTCCCAGAATTCCCCTTCAGGGTACAGCGACAGCGACGCAGCTTCCTCGAGGTCAAAAAGGCACTAACGCTGCTAATTCAATCACCGATTGGAGGGTGAAGCTACCAGCGTATTTTTAAATTTTTAAAATATACCTTTTGCACATTCAGATTAGTGGCGGCAGATTCAATTGCCTGCCTTTATCCTTAACGTCCGGCTGAAGGCAAAGTCGGCATCCCTGGGGGCTCGGGCCGAGATTTCGGTGGCGGCCATCTTCGATAGGGATATCCTCTTCTGGCGCTCGAGGCGCCGGTATAAAAACATACGGCTATG
Source organism: Lissotriton vulgaris (assembly GCF_964263255.1). Classification (NCBI taxonomy): domain Eukaryota; kingdom Metazoa; phylum Chordata; class Amphibia; order Caudata; family Salamandridae; genus Lissotriton; species Lissotriton vulgaris. The sequence goes on along the minus strand of NC_141685.1, from coordinate 1,670,450,223 downwards.
ACTCCGCGCAGCGGACGCGTACAGCGGGCGCGCCGGATTCGCGCCGGAGTCAAGCCAGAGTCCTGCCCGTCGGCGCCCGTCCGCGATCGCCCGGGGCGCGGGGCGGGTCCCTCTGGCTCTTCTGCGCCCATTGTCCCTACAGGTACACTCTACAATACCTCCAACAACTACTCTAAGCAGGAGCTGCTCTTCTTACGCCAGAGTCCGATTACTAGCTGCCATCATATTTTTCGGGCTGACTCACTGCCCCCTTATTGCGAAGCGTGTAACCAAATTCTACCGTCTCTGCATAAGGACGTGATAGAAGACACTAAATTAAATATGATATTATTAAACTGTAGATCTATGGCTAAGCACAAAACTGAGATTTATGAGTTGCTAAGAGACAGAAGTCCGGAAGCAATGTTTCTTACAGAGACATGGATGGACGACGCCTCATCTCCAGATGCTCTCGCAGCTATTCCCCCTGGTTACAGTCTATTAAGACTAGACAGAGAAAAACAATGTGGAGGTGGGATAGCCCTTATCTACAAATTACATCTGGCATGTACTCTAGTGAAGACCCCACTACTTAACAGTGAGAGTGGTTTCTTTACTATAAGAGCTGGACCTAATAATATTATTAATGGACTTTTGATATACCGCCCGCCAGGAAGTGCGGCTCACTTTGGGAACCAACTCCTGGAACTAACAACCCAATCAGTGCTAAGATATAAAAAGTTTCTCATTCTGGGTGATTTAAACATCCATTTCGATGACATAGAATGTAGAGAGGCGCAAGTTGTGCTTATGGCACTGAAACCCCTGGGGGTTAATTTGTTATCCACAGCACCCACACATCAACTTGGCCATCTTTTAGACCCCATTTTTGCCAACTGGGAGGGTATTAAAGTCCTACCCCCAATTGAAATAACTTGGTCGGACCATACTATTGTCCCGTTTGAACTTAAGAATGTGCCCCTAGAAACTAGACCTAGGATACCTCTTCCTCTGAAACGTAGGGAATGGAAGAAATTTACATCAGAAATGTTTGGAAACGCCTTATCAGAACATCCCTTACCTTCAGGGGATACCTTACATGAGGTATGGAGCAATTTTGAAAGCTGGATGTCCAATGCCTTGGATAAAGTAGCACCCTGGACCACTAAACCTCCGGCAAGGCAATCTAAAACCGCACCATGGTTTTCAGAAAAACTTAAATTGGCTAAATCTAAATGTAAAACTATGGAACGGAGATGGAGAAATAACTACGCTCCAGAACATAAAGCTCTTTATAAACTAGAATTAAAAAAATATCAAAAACTTGTAAGATCTGAGAAAAGCACTTATCTTAAAAATAGGATTGAGCTGGCAGACAATCCTACTAAAGAACTCTTCGTCATTTATAAGGAGCTTACAGTTCCCACTAGACTGGAAGCCCAAGATACTTTCTCTGATGAGATATGTGACTCTGTTGCGGACTTCTTTTTAGAGAAAGTCGATAAAATCCATGCTACTTTTAAACCCAGTATTGATTCCTCAGGCCACCAAAGCGGCACGAGAGACAGCTCTGGGTTCATTAGGAAATCCCATCTTACATGCTTCAAAACACCTGAAAGACATGACTTACTAGCTATCATCAATAGCATACAATCCGGCTCTCCCAGCGACGTATGCCCTTTGGCACGTTGCAAAGAGGTTATGGAAAGTATGCTGATCGACCACATCAGCCATATGGTGACATTGTCCTTTCAGGAATGTTATGTACCTGAAGCATGGAAAACTGCCCAAGTGATCCCTCTTAAAAAGAAGCCAAACATCCATATCTCTCAACTCCAAAATCTCCGCCCCATCTCCCTCCTACCTTTCTGCTCCAAAATTGTAGAGAAGATTGTGAATAAGCAGCTTATGGCATATCTTGAGGAGGAAGCCCTCCTCCATCCCTCCCAATCAGGATTTAGACCTGGCTATTCTACGGAATCAGCCGTCCTCTATTCCACCGAGTGCCTTAGAAGGCTAGTAGATGAGGGTGAGACAGCAGCGTTGGTGTTATTAGATCTAAGTGCAGCGTTTGACACCGTGCTGCACACAACGCTGCTGTCCCGACTCTCTGAGATGGGGGTGGAGGGATTGGCGCTAGAGTGGATACGTTCCTTTCTGGTCAATAGGAGCTTCCAAATCCATTGCCCACCCTTTAGGTCTTCTATTAGGAAGGTAAGCCACGGGGTTCCTCAGGGCTCAAGTTTGAGCCCCACTTTGTTCAACATCTATATGGAACCCCTGGCCCACGTGGTGGAGGCATTCGGGATGACCATTGTTAGTTACGCCGATGACACCCAACTAATATTCAAGCTCACGCCCGACCACAGTGATGATGCCACTAATTTTTCCAACTGTTTATCTTCAGTGGCATCATGGATGAACAATAACTGCCTTCGCCTAAATGGCGAAAAAACTGCTAGTGGTGGGGAAAGCAGTATCTGCCTGGTCTCATAGGTGGTGGCCCACTGAACTGGGTAGCCCACCCACCCCTGTGGATTCGGTAAGAAATCTTGGTGTGATGCTTGACTCAGATCTCTCTTCCAAGTCACACGTCAACAAGGTGACAGGGAGGTGTCTCAGCGTACTAAGGGTCCTTCGGAAGCTTCTGGATCTCCTCCCAATTGGTGCCAGAAAAACTATTGTCCATGCCCTGGTGACCCCCCACCTCGATTATGGAAATGCCCTGCTAGCAGGCTTGAGTGCAAAAGGACTTCATCAACTACAGTGTGTCCAGAACGCTGCTGCACGACTTGTGCTTGGACTTCCTCGCAGAGCCTCTGGTAAAACCGCGTTGGCAAAGCTTCATTGGCTCCCTGTTAGGGAGCGGATCAAATTTAAAGTCCTTTGCTTTGCTCATCGCATCGCACAAGGTAAAGGCCCGAACTATCTCCAGAACCTCCTCAGTATACATCGTCCCACCCGGAAATTAAGATCCTCCGGCACGATGTTGTTCAAACCTCCTCGAGTCAAGAGGGCCAGGATGGGTGGCCGCTCATTTAGATACTTGGCCTCTAAACAGTGGAACGAACTCCCGCTTTATTTGCGCATGGAACCCTCGGAAACCATTTTCCGGGGTAAACTTAAGACATTCCTGTTTCCCATCACGTAATTCCTCCTCCCTATGGCTCTCCTATCATCTGCCTTCTTGAAATCTTTGCAGCAATTAGCGCGGGGACACACTGTCTTCTGTGTAACCAGGCGCTCAATAAATGGTTTACTATTATTATTATTACTTCACCAGAAGGATCTAAAATATGCCATGCTCTTCCCGGCCAAGCTGAGGGTGGCTTGGTTCTTCGCTACCCCCGAGGAGGCCTTGGATTGGTTGGACGACTGGTGCACGTAGGCCGAGATTGGGGCCGCTTGCAAGGGTCGAGAAAGACATCAACGACTCCGTTGGAAGCACCAAGCCTGGCGAGCAGGAAGCGGCAATGGGAGGGTCTGAATGACTGGTTTGTATGCTACTCTATTTCTGGGTTGGAGACTTATCTACTTGCCGCTGGACTGGGAGGTGCTCCAAGCCCTCTTAGTCAATGAACTGCATTTGGTCAGTGGTTCTGAAACTCATTCGAGATGGACACACTGTGCTTCGAGCATGGGATTGTAGTCTTATGAGAAATCTTTGTCTTACTTCTATGTTTCCCAGTTATTCAGGTCTCTGGGACGGGTGCCCGGTTGGTCACACGCACCCACAAGTTTAAGGGGTGGGCGATGGACACTCTGCAAGTTCGGGTGGGCGGTAGGTTCTGACACCGCCTTGCAGGGAGGTAGGAAGAAGGGTTCGGTTTAATGGGTTTGGGGGATTGCGTGGGTTGGGGGGTTGTTCTACTTTGTATTGTTATTTTTTTTTCACAGGTATGACACACATGACTTGATCAGTGCAAGGGCTGTAGCTGGTTGCATGCTTGTGGTGCCTTTGTTTATGAAGGGTAAAAGGTCTGTTGGGGTGTTTCCATTTGTGGGCGCTCGCGGGTGGTTCCCCTGGCGATTGATCAATCAAAAATAAAGATGAGATGGGTAAGACGATTAGTCAGGGGTTAAAGCTTCTATCGTGGAAGGTTGGGAGACAAAATCAAGAGGGGCAAACTGCTCGAGTTTTTGAAACGTCCCACACGCGCTGTAGTCCTCTTGCAGGAGACACTTTTGCTTGGAAATGCATGCAAGGTCATGTCGAGATGGGGTTCCAGCTGGTAGTGCACTCAGCTTTTGGGTCTGGTTCCCGGGGAGTGGTCATAATGGTCCGAATTCCCCATGACCATTATTAACTCGATCTGCACTGACGTCCTGGGTAGATACGGGACCTGAGAGGGACAAATACTTCACCTCCTTTCGGTCTACATACCGCCTGGCCTGCACACTCAGGCCTTTGCAGACCTTGGGGATCCCCTCTTAGATTTGCCAGATGGTAGAATCCCAATAGGGGGCGATTTGAACTCTATTGTCTCTGATTCCCTCGACTGATGGCCACAGAGAGCCTTGCCCCCCTCCCGCATGCGTATCCAGTTTTCTGGGTGCGATGGGCCTGGTGGATGTCTGCAGGGGACTCCATCCAACTGAGCAGCAATACACCCTCTACTCAGGCCCACATCATAGCATGTGCCAAATAGATTATGTGCTGACGCTAGCACACCAACTCCACAAAGTAAAAGAAATACAGCTGTCACCTAGAAGTGGGTGAGCCCTCGGTTGGCCTCACTGCCCCGATAAACTCCTGGTATCTTAAAAATCCCCAAATCAGGAATAGGGTCCAGTCTGAGTCAGATCTTTACTTCCAGGAAAATGTGTAGTCGGTAGATTCTATGGTAACTCTTTGGGAGGCCTACAAAGTTGTTATACGGGGGCGGCTTTGGCCCAGATCGCAGGACAGCGTAAGGAGACGAGTGCGGGTATGACTCGCCTGGAGGGGGAAATCTTAAACTTAGAGAACGAGCTTCGGAAGCATGACTCGGTGGAGGTAGTTAGAAAATGCATATTAAAGTCAAAGAATTCACCGCCATGGCTACAGAGACTGCTAAGATGCACTATAGGGCCAGGCTTAGGGTCTGCGATGTTGGCGATGAGCATGCAAATTGCTGGCCTGGCTAGATCGCAGGGAACGGGGCCATTGAGTAGTGGTTGAGATAGAAACAGACTTCCTCTCTCACCTCACTGCCCCCTAGGATATTGTGGACGCATTCGGCCACTATTATCAGGCTCTGTATGCTTCTTGTACCCCGCATACAGAGGAAAAGGCTTCCTCGCTTTTACGGGATATTTCCTTACCGTCTCTCACTGAAGAAAAGCGTTCTGATCTCAACTCGGATATCACAGCGGCGGAGGTTGAGAAAGCCATCCACGACTTGCGTGAGGGGAAAGCTTTGGGCCCATTGAGCTGTTCAAGCTCACAGCCGACTTCTTAGAGTCCTCACCCGACTGGTTCATTCGGACCAGTCGGGATTCATGCCTGCCAGAAACACCTCCCTCAACTTGTGCAGGCTCCACAGAGTGTTGTGCAGTGCCGACACAGTCAGGGAAGACGCTGTTGTGGTATCCTTGGATGCTGCCTCAGCATTCGACACCATCGAATGGCCCTACATGTTCACAGTCCTTCACAAACTGGGTTTTGGGCCCGAATTTACCAGCTGTGTTCGGCTTTTATACGACTAACCACTTGCCCAAGTGTTGGTCAATAACAAGCAGTCTGCCGTTTTCGCTCGCTGTAGGGGCACCAGGCAGGGTTGCCCCTTGTTTCCGCTTCTCTTTGCCCTGGCCCTTGAGCCTCTGGCAATGTGGGTCCATCAAGACCCCCTTATAAGAGGCCTCAAATGGACGTCTGGTTGGGGAGACAGCATATTGCTAAATGCGGATGATATTTTGCTTTATATCGCCTCCCCAGCTGCTTCCCTCAACGTGGTCCTGGACATATTTCACATTTTTTGAAGATTTGCTGGTTATTCAATAAACTGGACTAAATCTGGGCTTTACATCCTCCACGGCAAGCGGCCTTCACTCCCTCTGGTCTGTCAACTGATGGAAGCCGAGGATGGCTTTAATACCTGGGGATTTGGGTCTCCAAAGATCTGTCAAGATTCTACAATCGTAATCTCCTGCCGCCTCTTGTGCGTCTTAAATCAGATGTCCTACAGTGGAAGTCCCTTCCATTGTCTCTCTTGGGGCGTGCGGCTCTGTTTAAAATGATGTCCCTTCCCAGATTCTTATATGGGCTACAAAACACTACACATCCGGTTGGATCCGTGTACTTCAGAGACCTCAACGGTATCTTACGGGACTTGTTGGATGGTAAACCACCTCGCATTGCAACACACAAACTCACCCTGGGATGGTTTGATGGGGGCATTGGACTCCCAGATATAAAGAAATACTACTCAGCATCACATCTCGCTGCTATCAACCAATGTATGTACAAATCGCAGGGTGACCCAGCCTTTCAGATTGATAGGTGGCTCCACCCAGGAAGCAGCTATGAAGGGGCTCTTGATATGTGACTGTCGAGGCCTGCTCTGACTGGTCCGACAGGACATGCGGTGCATGTGTGGAAAGCGGCTACCAAAAGCTTGGGTTGGGAAGGGAGGCTTACACAGGCTACACCACTCTGGCATAGTGAGCAACTGGGCAGACTGATTCGTTCAAGGGGCTTTGATCGTTGGGACCTCATAGGTATCTCCTGGGTGGGTGACTTGTGGAAGGCAGGTGAAGTGGTACCATTTTCAGAACTTCAGCAAGAATACGAACTAGCACAACCTGAACACTTCAGGTATCTCCAAATCAGACATGCCTTGCTTGCGGTTCTTCCTAAGGGTAGTACACTACCCGAGTCCTCTATACTAAAAGACAGAGTTCTAGATGGCGACCTACCCGAAAAAGGTCATTTCACTTATTTACAAAAAGGTAATCAATAAAATTACAGATCCCCTGATTAATTTGAGGACTAAGTGGGACTACGACGTGGCGGGACTGGACGACGAGGAATGGCTGGCTGCGTGGCCTCCTCGCGGGAGGTGGCCATCTTGTCAAGACTTCACCTGGTGCTGTTAGAGATTCTCCATAGATCCTACTTGTCTGGTCCCCTGATGGTCACCATGAGATATAGTTCAGATGGAGGCTGTGTTAGACAATGTGGGCTGGAAGGCACCTTCATCCACACCCTGTGGGAATGCACATCTATTCAGAAATATTGGGAGGCAGTGGTGCACCTGATGGAGGAAGCGTTAGGGCAGCAGATTGATTGCAATATAAAACTGGCTCTCCTGAATGTGTGGGGCCCTACCGACCTGAATTCCAGGGAGCTAGTGTGGGTTACCTTGGGGCTGATGGTGGCGAAAAGGAACATCGCGAGACTGTGGAGGGCTCAGAGCCCACCAAGTAAAGCAGAATAGGGCAATGATATGGACTGGTGTATGGTCACTGAAAAGTCCATATATGAGGCAAGGGGGTGCCCAAATAAATGGATGTAAATATGGGAGCAATGGAATGTTCAAAGGTGTGAGATTTGTGAAACGCCGAGATCGAAGGTGGATATTCTTAACGAGACCTAAATGCGTTTTACAAGAAATTGCCACTGTTATTTTGAATTAATTATGCTTTCCTGTATCATCACTCGCAATGTACCAAATATTGGCAATCTGTGTACAACTTGGTCACTTGTATGTCATGCTTTGTTTTCAATAAAAAAAAGAGTTATTACAAATAAAAATAAACATGACATCCGATAAAATTGTTATAGGCGAGCCAGAATCTACCATAATTGGAATTTCTATTTTCCCAAACAAGGCAGTTCCCAAAGGACCTTTGACATTATTACTGTTGAACACTGAATTGTGTTCTACCGTTAAGAGAAGGTCATGTAATTATTCTGTCCAATCATCAAGAGCCTCGGAAAATTCTACACTGTTGACACTGTGATTCTTTTAACAGCTCTACAGACACCCTGGAAATGGCCTATCTTTTACACATTACACATCTTTTGCCTACAGCAGGACACATGGGATTATTGCTAAGATATAACTAGGACCTACACCTATAGCAACTTGTATTACCCTTTCTCAAAAATTGTTTACTAGATCTGATTAAGTTCACGGCATCGACACAGACCCCCGTTTCATTTCCAGAGGTCTTGACCAGCTTGACAGACTGTTCATTTAATAGTGCTTTTGATGTGATCATTGATCTCACATTGCTTTTGGCGAAGTCAGTCGTTTCCAGAAGTGTGAGTTTCCTGCAACTTAGAATGCGTTCTTGGATCTTTCTTGAGAAACAAGAGAAAATGAACTGATCACGTATGTGTGCTTCAAACTCACAAGTGGAGGCTAAAACTCATACGTTCCGAAATTAATTCATCTACACTCTCATCAGCGCGCTGCTTTCTCCTGAAAAAGTTGTCTCTCTAACATCATATTATTTTGCTAAGCGAGCTAACGCCTCTTTGTAAGCATCCCAGTGTTCCCTATCACCAGCCTCTCCTAGGGGTGGCTGAAAAGAGGGTAGATTTTCAAAAACATGCTGAGCGGCAAGTCCCAAGCAACCATAAAGAATTGCAACTTTGCGAGCAGGTGAAAACTTAACTGCATCAATTGCTGCAAGATGATTTTCAAATATCTTTATCCATTAACACCAGGGAATGCTAGATTTTCCTGGAAGCTGTAAGAAAGGAGGCGGCTGTGCAAATTGCTATGAAGTGGCCATGAACAAAAATCAATTAAGTAGAACTATAATAAATATTGTACATGCAATAAAATGTAAGACTGAAAGTAGCAACAAAATCAAACAGTGTAGGTGCAATAAATATAGGAGAATAAAGGCATCACATATGTTACTGAACACTTTGAGTGTTGTGAAAAATACCACAGAGCAATTGTACATCTTAAGTGTGAATAAAAAAAGCCACAGAATAATTGTAGTTGAAGGTGAGCCTGCCACCAAAGTTGCAGGCTAATAGTTAAAAGCAGATATTTGTAAAAGGTGAGCCTATCACCAGTCTGTAGGCTGCAAATTGGCAAATTCAATTGTTAAAGTAAATGTTTGTAAAAAAAAGTGAGCCTATCACTGAATTTGTAGGCTCGATTAAAGCAAATGCGGAGAAGAAATCTTTAAAATATAGGATAGAAAGATGTGCCTATCACCGTAGGTGTCAACAGGCTTAGATCCTACCTGTGAATCGATGTGGCAGCCCAATCCAATATGGCCGCAAGCGTAATGACGTCTAAGCATAATTGCGAGGGCACTGTGAATGTAACGAAGGCCGATATGGGTGACGCCAGACCGAGGAAGCAGCTGGGTGCTTGTAGAAGTGGCGTTGATCCCCAAATCAAACTCCGTGCTTGATCAGCTGAGAGGCAGGATCGAGGATGAAAATCAAATGGGCCAGAAAGTGAAGCAGCGAGCTCCCGCGCTGCGCGGCCCGCAATGGTTCCGTTGTGAAGTCAGTTGGTGGGTGCTCGGCCCGTGGGTTTTTCTGGTCATGGCCAGATGATGAATGAAGACTTGGACCTCCAACAAGGTGCTGTAAATTGAGCTTTTATTTCAATGGTAAAAGCACCCATGACCGAGAGCTCCCGCTGCGCACCAGGATCTCTGCCAACTGAACTAACATTCACAGAGTCCTAGTACGCTTCGTTTGAACCTCAGCCATGGAACCACAGCTAAACAAAGCATTACATCAAACAGTTCGGAGACAACCACTGCTGAGTACAGCGCAAGATGCCTCCGCGAGAAGCTACATACCACAAGATCATAACAGTAAGAGGAGGATTGGGATGAGTAAAAAGGGATGTGGAAGGGTCAGAGGAGAGAGTTTAGAAAGGCTTGTTTTGGGGATTGGTATAGTAAAAGAGGTGTCAGATGATGCAAGGAGGGGTAGAGCAGGGGAGAATCTAGAAAGGGTTATTTTGGGATCATAGTAATGAAATGGGGTTTGGGATGAATGAGAAAGTGGATGTAGAGGATATATTGATAGAGGTATAGGGTGAGTAATAGAGTAGTGCATTGGAAAGAGTAGTAGAAAGAGGTTTGAGATGAGTCAGAGAGTTGAGGTAGAAGATATATTGAGAAAGGTATAGGGTGAGACTAGGGTAGTATGTGCAGAGTTTTTGCCCAAAATTACTATTTGTAAAATTAAGATTGTTGTTTGTAAATACCAAAAAATTGAAATCTTACGCAAAGTTGTAAGTTTACCTTTGTAGATCAGCCCTGTGAAGATTCCGCTACACACCCTTGGTCAGCTGCACAGAGCGATATGGTATTAGCATAGGGCTGCAAACCTCTGCAAACTGTGCATCCTGTCCAAGCGGCAGCCTCCCCTGCTGGTCTTTGAGGGTGTGCTGCCTCCCTTCTGTGACTTTTAAGAGGGAGTACCCACCTCATTGGCAAGGCAAAGTCATTCCTCTTAGTTAGACATATGCATGATAAGGGCCAGCATGTTGAAAACAACCTGTTCTAACACTGGTGTCCCTCTAACAAAATCATGTCAAACGAACCCGTACCTTAAGCGTTCTAGTGACTGCTTCCTCCCGTGTTCAAAACCATTCTGAATTCCTTACTTTCTCACTCCATTTGAAACACCTGTGACGCGTCCCCACCCATACGTTTTCTCAAATTAACGCCCGCCGGTTCATATGGATGAGGGAATTGAGAAACTAGAGCGGAAGAGGTGGAAAGGAAATATGAAAGGGAGAGGAAGGATTGGACACTAATTTCTGTTAAATACAGTATTATGAATTCAGGGGGCACAACATTGACAATGGGGTAAACTTAAGTCATAAATATATATGTTTCTCACAGTTTTAGACATCATTTGTGAAATTCGACAAGCCTGAATCATTTAAAAACATAGTGTAACAGTAATGTTTTTGATTCGTAGCAAACCCCTGACGAAGGGCTAGGAAAGGCCCGAAATGCATTGGGTGATGAAAAGCATTTATAGAGGAGCACCTATGTAACATTCCACGCTATAGAATAAAGCCTGTATCGGCATGTCTACAGCATTAACACCTTGGCTGCTTGAGATATTTGATTGCTGTGCTGGATCATAATGGAAATGGGTGTGTTCATGACGAGCTCAGCTCGTCATGAGCACACGAGCAATGTGCCTCATGACGAGCTGAGCTCATCATGAGCACAGAAGGGGTTAAGGAGATTGTAAACATAAATTTCCATCATGTGACTGGGACAACAACGGAAAAATGTATGACCAATTGTGGAGTAAACAAAATAAATTTTTGCGAAACGGGATTAACTGTGGTACCTTTGTAATGCACGAAGGAATGCTGTGCGCCCGGAGTGGGGTGTCACTTCGCCCCATTTCTCTCAGTGATTTATGCACAAGTGGCTGGGCAGTCCACGATACCTGGCCAGCACGCAAACAAATGAAAATACGGATGAAACATGGAAGACACAGGTGTGCACTCTGTCACTTTCTTTTTTGTCTCTTGAAATGCCACCCCTTATTAATAAGAGATGCAATTTCTTTAAGCGGGGAATCAGAGGAAAGTTCCCCACACCACTCATCTTGAGAGACAATCTCTTCATCAACAATGCACACATGAATGTCCTCATCACAATCATCATCCAATTATTCAGTCTCATCTACAGCACCAACAAGTTTGGATAGTGTTTCAGCTATACCATTTTCGATACCAGGTATGTACCTTATGTCAAAATCAAATTCTTGTAAGGCAACTACCCATTTAGTAATCCTGCTGGAGACAGAATCTATCCCTTTGTTTTGTAAATATCTCACACAGAGGCTTGTGGTCAGACCTAACCATGAATTTTGTTCCCCATAGGAACTTTTTTTATTTCTTTATGGCCCAGAATAGGGCCAGAGCTTCACGTTCGATGACTGAGTAACATGACTCGGCATCTTTCAACCCACGTGAGGCAAACATTATAGTCAACAAGCCTTGATCACTCTGTTGTTGGAGTACTGCTCTTAAACCCTTAAGACTGGCATCAGTGGTGATAAAAGAAACTTTAAGGGGATAAAAACTCTTAAGGGATGGAGCTGAATTGAGACTTTGTTTCAACATTTTATATTCACGTTCACAAGCATCATTCCATGCAAACTCAACCCCTTTTTTTAGTAGAAGTCTCAAGTTGGCACTTTGTACCGCAAAATTCTTTATGAATTTGTTATAATATTCGATCATGCCAAGGAATTTCATTAACTCTTCTCTTGAGCTTGGTGCACACATACGAGTGATGGTGTCCACCAAGTCAGACTTTGGAAGACTCCATCACCTGAGATAGTGTGACCAAAATAACTAATGGTGGAGACACCAAACTGATACTTCTCAGCCTTAATGGTCAAATTGGCCTTCTCCAGCTTTTCCAGTACCTGGCAAGGTGATTACTATGTTGTTCCTCATCCTTACCAAAAACAAGAATGTCATCCTGGTAGACACATACTCCCTTGCAACCCTTAAGGACTTTTTCCATAACCCGTTGGAAAACAGATGCCGCCGATACAAGGCCAAACAGCACCCTCATAAATCTGAAAGTCCCAAACGGCTTTACAAAAGAAGGAAGATCTCTCGAGGCTTCATCCAGCTGAATTTGATGGTATGCCGAGATGAGATCAATGGTGCTGAACACTTTAGCACCTTCTAGCAAAACCAACAGCTCGTAAATATTGGGCAGTGGATAATGATCTACTATAACACTTTCATTTAGTTGTCTCAAATCAACACAAAGACGAAGTCTCCTGTTAGATTTGCAAGCTGCGACAACTGGGGCCAGCCACTCTGTACTCTCCACTTCCTCTATTATGCCTCCATCCTTTAATTTTTGTAATTCTTTTCCATTTCCTCCCTGATGGCTAAAGGAACATTTCTCACTTTGGAACAAGAAGGCTGGGCACCAGCATGCAAGCGTATTTCAAGCTTGAAATGTTTCAGACACCCTAGTCCCTCCCTAAAAACGTTAGGAAACCTTTCTTTTATGTGATCTAAAGTGACAGTACTGAGAGAAGAAGTGTGTTAAACCACTTGATCTCTATCTTTAAGAATAATGGGATTGCTAATACTGGAGTCAAGCATTACCCCTAAATCTCCTTGTTGAAACCAGCTTATTATGCTGTCTCCCTTCTCACAAACGTATATTTTGCCAGATGTATAACGTTGCTCATACTCAATGAGCCCCGTGAAATAACCTTGCAGAGGTATAGGCTCCCCATCATATGCTAGCGCTCCATGTCAGGTTTGTGCAAAGTAACTTTGTAAGCAAGTTTGTTGAGAAAGAAAGACTTCGAGATTATTGTAATTTTTGCACCAGAGTTAAAAAAGACTTTGGTAGGTTCACCTTCTACAAGAATATTATCAACCGGACATGTTTTGGACTTATTCCCCGAATCATCAATTTGAGCAACAATTTGCCCACAAACAAAATCTTCTACTGAAACATCTTCAGCATCAACACATTTCACCTTAGCAGAGGATGTTGTTTTTGATTTACACACACTAGCAAAATGTCCCCTTCTTTTGCACTTGGAACATATAGTTTTCAAAGCAGGACAGTACTAATTGTTGGCTAAATGCCCAGGCTTATCACACCTGTAACACTTTCTGATGATTTTTACCTCACCTTCTTCTGCTTTACTTACAGGTTTTTTGACATCAGCCTTAATTACTTGTACAACAGGTTGTTTATCTTTCTTGATAATCTCAACACACTTCAAAGAGTGCTCAACTCGCTTTGCCACCTGTAACACCACATCAAGAGATGGTTCATCACGCATCTATAATTCCTCTCTAACTCTCTCAATATTACATCCAACTTAAATTGATCTCTAATCCTCTCTTCAAGAATATTAGCAAATTTGCAAAAGGATGCCAGCTTTCTCAATTGAGTTACAAATGTCTCAACAGACTTTCCTTCTGCTTGTAGTCTCTTTGCAAAGTGATGTCTTTCCAATATTGTAGAGATCTTGGGAAGAAAGTGTTTGCCCAACTTTTTTATGCAAATTTCAAATTAATTTAGGCCTTGAGACTCGGTATCGTTTAACTCAGGCAAGTAATCATAAACTTCCTGGCCCTCAGACCCCAAACAGTGCAGCAGTAGTGATGACCTCTGTTCAGCACTGAGTGAAGTACCACAAACCCTTGCGTAACATTCAAAGTCCTTCTTCCATTTTTGCCACTTTATGGGAGGCTCCCCAGGTGACACGAAGAAGAAAGGAGGAGCTGTGACATTTTGCATAAGGAAGGAAAAATTGGAACAACACAAAAAAAACTATAAAATAAAGAAAAACGAGAAGTGATGAAAAACGTGACCCAGACACTAAATTAGCACTGAGTTCAGAGGTTAGTTAATAGCTGCGCTCACCAGCGTGAATGAGGAGTGTTAAAAATAATAATGAGCTGTGTCCATCAGCGTGAAACATGAATGTTGAATAACACAAGGTGAATCAGCTTTGCCCATCAGCTTGTCTCTCGTAAAATGATGAGCTCACAACGAGAATTGATAAACTGTGCTAATCAGCGTAAAGTATGAATGACACATCCAATGGTAAAGCTGTGCTCATCAGCGTAAACGATGAGCCTTTCACAACTCAAAGACAACTGCGTGAATGACAAAGATGTAAAATTGGGAATTTAATAACAAAAATCTAGGCCACTCAGCGCGAAGCCTGAACAACACAGAACGAATGTGTGCACATTACAGAAAAGAAGCGCAAGAACCGTGGATGGCATTGTGCGGAAGACTACAGTTGAATCTTTTTGCTAAGTAACCCGCTTGAAAAGCCAAACCCAAGATGGCCGCTGGGGCAACCCCAGGTTAATACGCAATGACGTCACCTCAGCAAACCACTTAAGGAAGCATTGAGGCACGAGATGTGACAGAGCGCAGAGGCAAAGTTGAAGATAAACAACGTTCAGCAGAGCCAACAGGTAAACGCACGTAAGGAGTGAGCACGAGATTCCAAGTGTAACATATAAACTCCAAACCCTGCCAATGCCCAAAAAAATGCGCTTCACACGCCACCTGCCCCTCAAACTTCACAGAGGTGCAAAAAGGAGTTAAACATCTCCAACACACAAGTATAGGGTAGTTGCCAAACGTGAAGAAAAGAGACATTGAGCTGTCACAAAGAAGTGTCACACAGAAACACAAATCCTGGGGAAGAAATAGTTCCACAATGAAGTGACGTGAATATTTAGATAGTTGAACATCACATTGAGTGAAGAAATAATATGGATACACAAAAGTTTCTTCATAAAAAAATGACATGCGACGTGGGAAGTTGCAAACCCTTCCCAGTAGTAATATAAAGAGGCAGTACCTTTGTGGTCTCCTGCTGCTCAGCTAGAATGATTGTGTGAGAGAATGTTGGGATGTGGAATGTTGGAGTGCCTGAGTCAGGTGGTGTATGGGCTGAGCAGCAGGGTGGCTGCTCCTGGTGGTGCTCTTTCCATGTAATCTGCTACTCAATAAATCTTCATGGAAAATTACTTGGACTCGACTTCTTTCAGTAAACTACAACCTTGATAGTTGGAAGTTAAGGAGCTTCAAATCAAATATACTTGTTGATGGAGCTTGTTGGGATCTTCTTGCCAAGCAAAAGCTGCCGACTAAGCCAGTGTAAGAACCTGACTTCCAGAGTGACGGATCACGCAAGTCAGATTTAAAGATATAACTTGCAGGTTTATTGTAGAGTAAGAAGATCCCATCCAGGCAGGACAACAGGCCAAACAGCTCTCAAGTTACATTTCAAATAATTTCTTTCCAACTCATAGTAAGCAAGCTGCAACAAGAGCATTATGACATACATTCCCTAGTAACGATGACACCAATGGAGATGTCAAAGGTGCAAGCAGATGCCACATAGGTGCTCCCAGAAGTCTTACTGTGTGATCTCCAGGTAAGCCTGAACTTCAAGACACGTTTTAAAACAGGAATGGTATGTGCAGGAAAAGGAGGAACACCTTTTATTATAAGGAGATTGTACACATAGGGTTGCCTTTCTTCTAAATGTAAGGTTGCATCTGCTTTACACAATCAATTTTCTCAGGGATGTAGGAATTACAGGGTCATTGAAATGTCATTCCTTTACTTCTATGAAAAACAATAACAAGCACTTTGTCGCCTCATCATGGGTCGTAAGCGCTATATAAATGCAATTACAATACAATATTAGTTGGTGAATGACTTTTTGAAAAGGATAATCTGAATATATATTTCCTGTGACACTGGGATCTCTTTCGTAGTGCTGCTGTAAAAATGTCAACATTGCTTCATAATAAGGCCCCAGAGTGTACTGCACCATGTGTTTGTTCTTATGATTTTCACCATATAAAGCTGGTGCAAATCATGGGGGCAAACTGCATGACATTTGGGTTTCTGTACTTGGGAACAGGAGAACATGTAGAATTAACATGCTATCCCTCCATTCTGGGTCAGAAACTTCGAATAATGTACAATTTGCACATGTGATAAATACCATACCTCACAGTATACGTATTTACAAGGTGAGTAATTTGCTCCAAGAATAGCACGCCCTCAGAATAAAAGCTACACCTTCAAAACAAGCACTGTATCATTCACTGAATAGTAATGCATGCTGTCATTTTTATTGATGGGACCGAAAGTGAGATGTGTGCGTCAGACCAGCATTGTTCATAGTGGAGTACATGAGGGGATAAAGGGTATGACATTTGAAGCTGGACTGGTGCCGCCCAGATTGCTTGTGGCATCCAAGTCTGCTGACGGAAGACAATATTTGTTAACCTTTTGTGCCTTGAACCCTTTCCACATGAACCAAGTGACTATCGTAGCTTCTTCTGTGGCATTCAACACTTATGAAGCTGCTTCCTCCATATCTAATTTAAAATAGGGAATGGGCTAATTGGGTAAACAACACCTACAACACAACTTTTACAACGCACTACCTTTACAACGAAACTTTTACAACGCAACATCCATTACAACGCATACCATTACAACGCAACCATTACAACGCATATCACTACAACGCATACCACTACAACGCATGTCATTACAACGCAGTCATTACAACGCATACCATTACAACTCATACCTACACTATCCAACATTTACCCTACTGTTGCACCCCCTGGAGTTAGAATAGTAATTTTTACCCCTACAGTATCCAATACTTACCCTACTGTTGCACTCCCTGAAGTTAGAATAGTAATTTTTACCCCAACACTTACCCTACTGTTGCACCCCCTGGAGTTAGAATAGTAATTTTTACCCCTACACTATCCAATACTTACCAAACATGCAATGTAATGGTATGCGTTGTAATGGTATGCGTTGTAAATGTAGTATGCGTTGTAGTGGAATGCTTTGTAAAGGTAGTTTCAAACTATTCGTTGTAATGGCATTCGTTGTAATGGAATGCGTTGTAATGGATGTTGCGGTGTAAAAAATGCGTTGTAAAGGTATGCTTTGTAAAAGTATGCGTTGTAACGACATACATCCGGCTAATTGTGTTCAGGAGAACCGAACTCTTTAAGGTGACTTTAAACGGTGCCACTATGGCCTCACACATTTCAGCAGCAAAGTAGCTCCCTCATATCATCATTCCCACCACTCCCTTTGATCAATCGGGTCTGCAAGAGGGTCGGGATTTTGCCACCATTTCACGAGAAAGGAGAGCTGGCTAGTGTCATGCCTCAACCCTAGGTATCTGTTCTTCGTGGTTAAGCTCACACAGTTCAGTAACACAGGTAAATACGTCAATGATTGCTCTTCTCTGGACCTTCAGCGCCTACTGCTGCCAGAGGGGCCAGTTTGCCCAGTATCTAGCAAATACCCCAAGGGGCAAGTACTAGAGGTCGCATGGCGCCTCTGCTAAAGATCATTCATGCATGCCGCTCTCAGTGGCATGCACGGTCAGCGCCATGAAGCCACCCGGTGTAAGTGCGCTCTATAGATACTCATTACCATTAACATTATCATTAACATTAACATTAACATGGAGCATTAGATCAGGACAGGAAGGACTCCCAGGATCAGATGCAACTTTAATTGAGACACTCAAGGTTGACCTTCTTAACATCACCTCTTGGCTGGATCACCATGGAGATCATAAATGCTTCCCACAACAGAGCGGGGATATAATAGCTCAGCTTCTAAAATCACAAGAAAATCTGGTCCTTTCTTAGCAAGGAACACCTCTTTCAAACAGGAGGGACAACGGCAGAGCTCTCTTAGCCATACTCTGGTCAAGGCAGGCTCCGAGCTCCATAGGACTCTTTCAAGAGGGCCGGTCACTGCACAGTAGCATTGATCTGTCAGAATGTGGCACTGATGCATGTCAACCCAGGAATCAACACTACAAATTGAACTGATGTTGTAGACCCAATGGGGCAGGCTGGTATTTTCACAGTTCTTATCCCACCTAAAGGGGAAGCAAGGGGTGTGTGGACTAACGGCACACATAATTGCGAATTGGGAAGGTTTCTCCCTTACTGTACCATGAACTGACCAGGTATGGCCTCCACAGACTACACAACATGCTTCTTTCACACAGATTGGTTGGGCGTTGGATTCCCAGGCTCGGACATAGCTCCCTGGATGCAGCTGTGTCCTTCAAGTGCAATCTTGTTTCCTTTGCGGGTTCCACCGCTGTCGGGCCTATTTTCAGTGCCTTATAGGAGACAGCATTTCTGCATGCTGGCACCCCAATAATACTGCATATAGGAAGAAATATCTTGTATCAGAGACATATTATAATATTGTTTTTTTCTCAACATTGTATGTTTTCTAATAAGTTTAATTCTAACAAATAGTAGCATTCAATGCTGTTATTATGTTATATTGTAGAACCATGGGGGCAAGGAGCAGGAGGACCAACCCCAGGTGGATTAGGACCAGATTGAAGAGAACTGAGGAAGTCAAGACCTGGATGACGATGGCCAGTAGGACCAGGAGACAAGGCTAAGGAGGGCAGGGACTAGGAAGACCAGGGGAACTATTCCCCAGAGCATTCCAAGTCCAGAGCAAGGACGACTAGATGAACCAAGAGAGTCATGACGAAGAGGACCAGAAACAGGACTGAGAGAGTCATGAAGATAGATCAGAACTTAGGTGACCAGGGCTTGGATTACCAAGAGGGGTAGAACAATCATTACAGGTTACAGGACTGGGGTGATGAGGATTTCATGTTAGAAGGGCAACTAGAATCTGGAAGACCAGGGGGACTGGGCTCTAGTGGCCAGGATTACAAGGACCAACATTACTAGGCCCAGGGGGACCCAAACAAGGTGAACCTGGATAAAGAGGGCCCATATCAATGACTTCAGTACTAGTATAAACTAAAAGGACAAGGAACAGACCCAGAAAGACCAGGACAGTCCAAACCAGGAGTAGAAAGCCTAAGAGGACCAGGACACAAGAGGCTTCATGGACCAGGACCTGCAGCACCAAGGATAGGAGGTACAAGGTGAGGAGACCCAGGACAAGGTGACCAGAACCAAGATGAAAAGAAAAGAACAGGGATACATGGGCCAACACTGGAGGAACTGAGAAGGTCCATGAAGGGCAAATGCCAAGGCTTAGGATAACAAGCACATTAGGTCGAGAAGGTCCTGGATAACTAAGACTAAGTGAGCAAGTTAGTATAGAACTAGGATCACAAGGAGCAGGAGGACCATAGTCTATACAACTAATAGGAGATGCTCAGTCATTCTCAGGGAACAGAAAAATGCTAAATGCTGCAGAAATGTAGGAACCCAATTCGAATAGTTTGCCCGCCACCTGGCTAGAATAAAGAGTCCTTCGGCCCACCCTTACTGGCGGAGACTCGTCATCTGGAGCTCAAGGAGTTCTAGATCTAGGACCACAGCCCTGAGCCACCTCGCCCTGCTGGGTACCTGACCTGGTGCTCCTGAAAGGCTCTTGCCAAGGTGGATGTTCAAACCATGTGAACTCTAGTGAAGTGCAGTGCTCAAGTGTGTGAAAAGTTAAAAATGGCTACTTGGACAAAAAATATGTTTATTGAAGATTGTCCAAGTGTCATGATTAAAATAACCTGATAGTGTGAAAAATATTAACTATCTCCTGGCTATGGCTAATGTGGACCATAGCCAAGAATCATGACACGTTTGAGGAACACCAAGAGGACTAGTGAGGTCAGGAGCAGGTGGACTAGGGCAATTAAGGCCAATGACCAGATGGGGGAGGGTTAGGTGAATTAAACAGATCAGAATAAACAGGATCAGGGTTGGGAAGACCAGATGGGTCGGTAGGAACCAAGGGTACCAAAACCTGAAGTAACAAGTGGGGCAGGAGGGCCAGGGACTGGGGTATCAGGACCAGGCTGGCAATGATCAAAGGGACTAGGACAATCAGAGCAACAAAGACCAATAAGACCTGACCAGAACCAAAATGACTAGGCCTAGCCTAAGTGGACCTATTAAGGAAAAACCATGACCAGTTGATGCAGTATCATATGGACCACATGACGGGGGCCACGGTAAGGAGAATCAGGATGACCCAAACCAAGAAGACTAGATGTGCCAGACATGGGAGAACCAGGACATCAGGGCTGGGTGGAGAATGACCTACCAAGCTAGCAGGATCAGGTTGAGTATTAATAGTGATAGGGTTAGGAGACCCGGGAAGGGCTCATAGAAAGCATGGTCCTTGAGTATGGCCAGGAAGACCGGGGTCAGGAAGGACTAGAACCAGCAGCACCATATTCAGGAAACTAGTACCAGGGTGACCAGGTCTAGTTGGACCCGGATGAGGATAAGGAGGACCAAAGCAACACAGAAAAGGAGGATTTGGAACAGGACCAGGAGGTTGTCCAACACCAGTAGGCATAAAAGGATGAAGACGGAGCAGGAGGCCACCTATCCGATTCTAGGACACACATATATCAGGATATCCCTTTTGGAAATAGTTCTTCATGTTTCTCATGCTGTCAACCACTGTCAATCCCATTTTTCAGCCCACATATAAACTGGTAAGTAATAGCTGGCAAATCAGAGCATGCAAAGTGAATAAAAAAAACAGTATTGTTGCACTCTGGCCTCTTAGTGATAGCAGATGCTGTCTGATGGTGTCATAGCAGTCTTAGGGCAGACGGACTGAAACTTGACTCAGAGGTTTAAAGGTGGAAGGGTGAAAAGGAGTATAGTTTGTGAGGGATGGCAGAAAGGGTGTGAGAAACTCAGATGACTGAACTCAGCAAAAATGATTAATGACTAACAAAGGGGATCACTGAGCTATGACAATAAGCAAAGGGGAGCTCGTGATTATAAGAAGGCTTGATGAGAACAAAAGGGGGTGAGTGAGGTTCCAGGCAGATCGCCTCATATGACTGAAGAGGTATTCTGAGTAACATAGGGCTCTGATTGCTATCTGTGACTGCACTGGGAACCAAGACCAGCAGCTATAACCTCAGTGCCAGAGGTTTACTGTGTGAAACTCTGAGGGCTAAATGAAGGGTAGGGGAGATACATATGTGGTAAAGTGTTTGGAAGGCCAGCAAAAAGGCACTGCATGTCAACACTGGAAGAGTAGTCTGTGTGACTCCCCGACCTTTTTGCAGACAGTGCATGTATGTTTACTGATATGTACCAAGTGTAGGAGTAAGACATCTTACTTGGTGAAAGTCTAAGAACATGGAACAGTGGGTTGCATTTTGCATGATGTGATGGTCCGTAGATATAGATTCCCCAGACAGTGAAAATGTATTGATTGCACCCCTGTGGATGGAGACTCAGAACTGAGGGAAGCTAGAGAAAAGGCTACCCACAGACATTTTGTGAGGTCCTTGTTAGCAAGTGGCTGCTGATTAGTTCTTCCTGAGTAACAACATAGGGTAGATAGTAGGAGTGAGGGTTAGGTCAGAGGTTTCTCTTATTAAAGGTGAAAATGTTTCAAAGCAGGTCTTCCCCTTTGTCTGTGCCTAATGACTGCTCTAGAAAGCTGATGACAACCAGGTGCTGAAATCTCACAATTCATTGTGTCCTTAGTGTGGATACTCCTGCTTGAAGCCAGCACTGTTGCTACTGCTCTGAGAGCCATCACTTAGCACAAAGACTGTGTCTAAGATACAGCCAAAAAATGGCATTTCAAAGAGAATCAACCCAGATCAGTTCAGAAACCTCAACAGTAAATCCACATCCTCTGAATGGAAAATGAGTACACAAGTGGCACTGTGAAATGATCAATCTGTGGGTCACAAGAATTGTGGTAATAAAACACCTCTGCTCATTAAGAATCTTATTTCTTACAATATTTGTAGTACAGTAAATCAATAAACTATCTCAGTGAGTTTCTTTTCTTCTGTGTGTTCGATGCCTTACTGTCTTTCTCTGATTTACTGGGAAAATTCATTTATACTTCAACAAAATTCAGTTCAATTAATTAAAGTCCCATTCTTTTGCTCATAGATGCTCAACCATCGACTTCCTATGACAGCCCAACAGAGTTATGGCAGTCGGTGGAAGGACTTTACACTGTCCACCCTATTATGGTGAAATTTTATAAAGGACAGGGAAAAAAAAGAATGACCCCAACAAGAAAACTCCTAGCGTGTTGATCGGGATGCATTCGTGTTTTGTTTTTTCAAACACAAACTCCTGCTTTGGGAATTTGCCTTTGAAAAACAAAAAAACTTTTGAAAAGTTTGCTGGCCAGCCGTCCTGTCTGACGGTACTCTCCATCAAATGTTTCCATTTTAGATCGTAACCACTATGATAGCAATTCCTATCAATGTTGATAGTTATCCACAGGGCCGGTGGACAACTGTAAATTTGGCAGGTGTCAGAAAAGGGAAATGGCTCCAGGAAGATAGATCAACAATAAATTTCTAAAGAAGCCAACTTAATTTATTTTTAGCTTCTAGCAGAATTACTCGCCTAGTGTAATTCAATAATTGTGTAACGACATGCAAAATTAGCAAAAGTATTGCTGTGCAAATGGAAAGAAACATTGACATGAGAAATACTTTCTTATTCAATCTTTTTTTTTTTATAAGAAAATAAATGGTAAGCCACAATACATAAAATTGTTACCGAAATGTTTCCCAAAAAATAGGTGAAAGGGTTGTCTGCAAATGATGGATGATAAAACCCTTCTTTGGGCAACAATAAAGAAACCATCTACAGGAACTAACATTAGTTGTATGGTCTAATCCCCAATGGGTTTTTTTGTTTCCTTTTTGATGAATGTTGTTGGTCCTTAATGATGATACTCGACGCGTCTCGGCCTCCAAATATGGCCTACTCAGGACATTGCGGGACCAAAATCACCCAATCTACAGTCGAACAAACTATCATAAGCAGCTTTCCATGAAGGAACTCTCGAGGTAAATACCGGTTCTGGGGCCAATAGTAAAAGAAAGCAAAGCAGACTACGGGCACTGTAAACGTAATTATGGAGGCACCGTAGAATGATTACAGATAATGTACGCGACTGATTGGGCCCTCGAGGCATACTTCCAGCATGGTTGAAGTAGCTTTAACAGAATTTTTTGTTTGCTTAGTCACATTCTTACAACTACAACTGACGCATGTTTGCGGCGCCCATCATCTGTATTACTTTCCTTCAACAGGGATGTATCTTGGCCCCTCTTCTGTTTGCTTTTTTTATCACTAGCGTAACCCCAATTCTCAATCAAGACTATAGTGACAAACCCAAATTCGGACAATGAAGGATTTCTCACTTAATTTATATTGACAATCTTGTTTTAAAATCCAGAACAGCCTCCAAAGACAATTAAAACGCCTAGGAGAATATATCTTGGACAGTGGATTATCCCTAAATTGTAATTTAAAAAATGCTATTTGGAAACTGACAATAAAGATACAGCTTGCAATTTCACAAGGAAATAGAGCAAGTTACATAATTCACCTATAGTGGAGTAACATTTGATTAAAATGTTAATTGGGCTTCAAATAAAGAACATACCACAAAGGGACTGAAGTCAACATCTTGAATCATTGCCTGCTGTACTTGTCATTATTGGGGGGTTGGAGGGGCACTTGGCTGGATTTTGACCATACAAATCTGTCCCATTCTTTTATATGGAGCTATAGTGTTTTAAAAATAAAATTATCAAGCCCTTAAATGCCACTTTTGCAAAAACGGTTCGACAAACCTTCAGTTTAAGAATGGCATCACCACATGCCAAGATCAGATTAGAATTGGGTCTTAGTTATTTAGTGTTCTTAAATCACATCAATGTCATTATTTTTGTGATTGTTATAACACTCCACTGGCATGATTGAAAGGCCTAATTAAAGAAGGTGTCAATATAAATTCTAGAATTAGAGTTATAGTTACAGAAGCAGAGCTAAATAAAGGTCTTGTTAAACAATTGCAATTTGCCTCGAATATCTAATTTAGCATCACTTACAGAGCCGGCAAGGAAGCTTTAAATGAAGAGAAATAGAGAATATGTGTCCTATCACACTGATAATGATTTCATAACCAAACACAAGAATTCATGCTACATGATTAATATTTTTACAAACATAAGACAAGTCTATCGAGATTCCAATTTAGATGCTTGGACTAAAAAGATATTTTCAAGCATTAGATAGCTATACGTTCCCCTTTTACATTTTGAAGGTTTCTTGTCAAATCATGTAGATGAAAATAGGAAGTGCTCTTGTGTAACTCATCCCCTGAAACAACAGACCACATATTGTTTGTGTTCATCACCACTGGATCTGATGCATAAGTAACCAAAACCACTCTTTCAAGAAGCAGATGTATGAACAATCAAAGATGCTACATTGCTATGCTCCTCTAGCGTAACAAACAAGATAATCGAGTGGACAACTACATTATTTTCACTTATGGCCTCACATGGCAGCAGGACTATGGCAGCTGGATAATGATCATTTCTCACATTTTAAAATAATTACAGAATGCATTTCTAATAAATTGACTTAAGTCTAGACAATGAATATATATTATGGTATTCTCTTTTTTTATAGTCTGTGTCTTTATACATGACAAGCTTTATTGGTTTTTGCAATAAAGGTACAAAGAAAGCATACTACTATGTTGTAGAATTAGAGTAAAATAAGTGTTTCATTTATTCAATCAAAGTGAATGATTTCATCGTATTTTGTTGGTTTTTAACTTAAATCTCACAATAAAATTATTTACCTATTTTGATAAGATTACCCTAAATATCAGATTTTGCTATGTCCCTGGGATACAGTTCCAGTTCTGGCCTACGGTTTTACAAATCATTATTTTCAGGCGTTAGTCTGAATTGTATAATTGAACGAAACCAGAATGAATAATTTCAGAATGTACTCATTTGCTGCAGAAACATAGGTATTCTGAAAACAATGTGCCTTTTGATAATCTTATATCTGGCCCTGGTACATTTCCATGGCTTTGTGAGTACGAGCAAGTTCATAGCTTTAGAGGAGTAAAGTGCATCAACTAGCATTGCAAAGGTTCTAATCATCATTATCACCAGCCATCTGTGTAGGTGAGTAGGATCATCTGAGGAGCACAATATAGCTCCATAAAGGACCTCCCAAGTCACAGTGTCTTGGCCCATGGTTTAACGTAGTGACATTCTCTGACATCTCTGGTGGAAATAACTTGGAAACAGTTCATTGATTGGGAATTTTAAACCTTTAAGTTAGTGCTTGCATGAAAGCCAGTTTTAGCACTGATGGTCTCCTGTGATAAAATCACAGGGTTTGTGACCACAAAAGACCTTATCAATATGTACAAAAGCCCTTTTATGAGTTGGAAAATTGTTTAGACTTCTGCAATTGTTTTCAGATTGCAAATAAGAAAGTTTATGAAAGGGGTTTTCCCCTCCCATTTCCAATTTGGAAAGAAATGCATTATTAGTGTACCACTGCAACTATGTTGCAAACCCTTGATGCGCTAACAACCCCCAAGTTGGGGTGGGCACTAATTTACAAAGGGGAAGGGACCCCCCTTAGGACTTCTTTCTCTTTGGGAATCATGTTGGCAGCCTCAGGTGGGAGAAGGTTTCAAAAACAGAATACTTTTTTTTTTAAAGCAGAACTGGTACTTTTAAGGAACATAAGCTGCTTTAAAAAAAGAAAATCCAATTTTGGAATGCAATCATAGGGACAGTGGTGTGTTGTCCACTGCAGGCTACCTTTCTGTGTTTGCAGCTAATCACAGAGGGTTGCAAACTGGCATTTGCCACATGAATATTAAGTAGGCAGGTAATCCTGCCAACCCCTGCGATTCAGTATTTTGTGAACAGACTGAACATTATTAGACCAGTTTGGAAAATACTATTCAATTTGTAACTAGTATGTGATGTGCAGAATTTGTGACCACTTTTAGTGAATGAAATGATAAAACATCAGGATCATAAATTTCATAAGGAGATGGATGCCAAATGTGTTCACTCTTTGTTTGCAGTTCTACCTGGTATAAGTACCTGCCGAAATCTGCATAAGGCATAAGAACACACAATTTAAGCTGTTTAGGGTAAACAGTGATGTTTTTCTGCCATTTGCACAACCACTATCGAAACAGTGCAGAATCTCTACTATATAGCCAGCGGCTGGGCAAATTGTGAAGTGTATCTGCAATATGCACAGCCACTGGTCTAACAGTGCAAAATCTCCATTATTTAGCCAGTGGCCAGGCAAATAGTGAAGTTTCGCTGCTATTTTCAAGGTCGCCAGTCATATAGTAAATCATTTCTACTACTTAGCCAGCAGCCAAGTAAATAGCATTAAAACTTCACAATTTTCCTGGTGGGCAGGAAAATAGCCACTACATTAAATAATACTCAGAGCCCACTAAAACAAGAAATGTCTCAACTATCAGTATGTATGTAGAAATACAACTGAAGCATTGTTTCCATAAGAAACGTATACATCTTTTGTCAAGTGAGATAAAGAATTTTATTGTCACACTAGCAATAGACAAATGTTTAAACAAATGTCTGTGAGGTTTTTGCAGAAGAAATTATGCAGCCATCAAATGGTCCTGGGTTGCTTGGGTTTCTGGTCAGGGAGGACTGAACTGTTCCTATTGTTGTAGAGGCAAGACTGATTTGAATATGGTTGGGTCCAAACTGAGGGGGCATGGGTGCAAAATAAAGATGGATTGAGATGCATTCTGAGTAACTACCAGTGGCTGAGATTAATCCAAGCATTCCATCTGTCACATGTTTGTATAATTTAGTGATTCACCGTTGACTTGCGTCCCATGCACACTGTGTCACTGAAACTATGCTATGTCTGGCTGATGAGCCCTAACTAGCGCAAAACTGGTATTGAGAGGCTTGTGTTCTGGTTCAAGGAGGACCTGGCTTGGCAATTCGAACTGGACTGTTCCCTTTGGAGCTGGGTCAACACTGATTTACATACAGCTAAGTCCAAACTTAGGTGGCTTGGTGTACAAACTAATGAAGGATTGGGATGCTGCCTGAGTAATTACCAGTGGCTGAGGTTAATTCAAGCATTCCACCCATCACCTTTTTGTAAACTTTAGTATCACACGCTCAGTGGGATGGGTGTGCTCGGACATGGGTCCCATGCACCCTATGTCACTGGAACCAAGCTACAGCAAGCTGATGAGTCCTAACTAGTGCAAAACCAGTGATGGGTTCCTTGTGTTCTGCTTCAGGGACCTCCAGGCTTGGCAGTTCGAACTGGACTGTTCTCATTGGAGCAAGGTCAAGACTGATTTGCATATGGCTGGATCTAAACTGAGGTTGCATGGTGTGTAAAATAACAATGGATTGAGAGGTGGCCTAAGTAATTGGCAGTGGCTGAGATTAATTCCAGCATTCCATGAATCACTTTTTTGTATGCTTTCTTGAAGTGGTGGCAATGCCTTAGATTGAAGTCTTGACTTGTCTTCCGGGTGATGTGCGTGACGTGCTAGATCTTGTGAATGCTGTTAGGCAATAGGTGGCTGTGAGACCTGAAATAATGAGCCACTAGAGAAGGAAGAGGAGGTGATGAGAAGTGGATAATTATGCACAGGAGTCTTACTTTAGGCCACTAAATGCTGGTGCATTCTGGGCTTACTCAGACCTGAGGTAACAGCTGTGCCTCACATCTGTCTAGCAGGGCTACAACAGCCTTTGTCAGCTCAAATGTCCAGAGTCAGAGAAGGTGGAGAGGGACTAGGAGGTAGAGAAACACTACACTTGTGCCAGGTTCTGGCAGCATAATTCATGTACCCCTAAATGTTGAGTTTTTAATATCTGGAGACAGAAAATATCGTAATGCAGAAATATCATGGTCAAGAATATTGTTTTTTAGGTAAATAATATCATTCCTTAAAATATAGTTGCTTTTAATATCGTTTTCAAAATACAGATCTTTAAAAACAATCTTTTTTGATTATTTAAATGTATTCTCGTGCATATATTAATTGTATGCGTCATTATTGTTTGTATATTTGTTATCACATTTTTTAAATTTAGTTCGTAATATTCAGTGATATAGATTTTTCAAACGTAATTGCTAATTGTAATTTATGGTGGCATAGCGAGTGGTTGAGTTTGTAGGGGAATAGGGTGCGAATTTAATTAGGAAATAGTTAACTATTAATTAATAATGTTTGAGTAAGTATATGATTGATATTAATTTTGTATATTATGTCAAACTGATTTATTTTTGTTTTATTTTAGTTGTGGTTTTCTTGGTTTGTAAGGGCATAGGGTGGGAAGTTAACTAAGAAATAATGAAATATAGAGGAGCTACGCAGAACCCAAGATGGCCGCATAGGCTCCCGGCTCCGCCGACCTCCGTCTGCTGCTTGATGATCCTGCCAGATATCCTGATTTTACGCCCGACCCCCGTGTGGATGAACTGTTGCTCAATCTGACGGTGCGGTCCCGAGAATTTCTATCGCCCAGATTGACGGAGTTGTGTCGTGTTTAAGATCTCGGCCTAACCCAGCTTCTGAGCCGGGGCCTCGAGTACTTGCCCAGCCAGGTCGCAGTTGAATAACATCGGCCTTGGGACTCAGACAGGGTCCGGTCTCTTGCAGTCGAGGTTATCCTGGCCCTTTTTTGGTGGCGAGCGTCTGGTCTGTTTTATACTGAAGGAGTGGTGATAGGCTTTGTCTGTGGCTGTGGGGGGGAGTCCCCGTCCCCGGTGACCTGGTCGCCACCTCCCGGGTCTACTGGGACGGGGCCCTCGCTCGCGGTGGGATACTGCTGACCGATAATGCACCCTCCGTTGCCGTCCGCTCCGCTCTTGCCCCTTCACCCGGAGAGACCCGGCTCTCTGAGGAACCCGCCCATGCTTGGAACTGAGCGAGTGGAGGCGGATCGGATGAACTGTGAGCCGTCCTTGAAGACCGTAATGGCCGCCATCGTGGCACTTCAATTGCATCTGGAGACCATTGTCCATCAAATGATCGCTGGTGACATCGAAACTGGGCGACCGAGTCTGGGCTCTGTTCTATTGCATGACTTTCAACAAACTGATTCTCCCATGATGCCCGTAGTAAAGGAGGATGGAGACCCCGTGCGCGATAAAGTTTTGACGCCATTGACCTGTTTGCAGAATACTTGCGGAATTGTTTCTCTGGGGGTATCACTGCATTCACCATTGCAGCCGATTATTGTGCATCTACCTGGTTCTTCATTCCTTGAGACTACGACTAGCAAAAACCGAAAGTCACTACCGTCCCTTCCCGCCCTTGTGGTTCTTTTACATCTACGGAGGAAAGGATATCTGGACTGCATGTCGGTGAGGGAGATCTTACCGGTGGCGGATGCTTGCAGAGACTTAATGTGTTTGACTGGTCTCATATTAATCTTAATTGAACTTCCTACGAACTTTGACTCTCCTGGGGCGGTGATGGTGTTACCAGGCAGAGTCCGCATGAAAGATCGGAGGGGTCAAGTATGAGACTGTTGGTCTGGGTCTGATTTCGGGGCTTTAGAGGACAAGGGATTCGCTAATGTAATGCTTGCGGGAGGTTGGGTGGTGTTCAAAGTCTCCCCTGTCTGGCTCTGTCTATAATATTTTTTAGTACTTTGTGGTCTTAGGACAGGAGTTGTTCGTTTCAGTCGGGGGGGGAAAGGGGACCGGGAGTTTGTATGACATTCTCCTCCTCCATTCTTCTTTTACTTTTTGTAGTTTAGTTAGTCGGGCGACAGGCACGCTGCTAGTTGGGGTTAGGCGAAAGCCACATGCAGGGGTGCAGGGTGGGGGGATGGGTCTATAGTTTTATTAGTTAGTTTAGTTTTTATGGTTTCTTTATCTCACGCTTTCCTTTCACTCTCCTTTCATAACGTTGGGGTATTATCCTGATTTCGTATGTATTCCAGTATCTGGTAACCGTACTTCTTTTTCTATCCTGGCGTCAATGGGTGGGCGGGGTCTGTGTGCGGGCGACTGCGTTGGGTTATAGATTGCTATG
The DNA here is from genome assembly GCF_964263255.1 of Lissotriton vulgaris. NCBI lineage: Eukaryota > Metazoa > Chordata > Amphibia > Caudata > Salamandridae > Lissotriton > Lissotriton vulgaris. The sequence goes on along the minus strand of NC_141685.1, from coordinate 1,670,419,878 downwards.
TCGTACATCCTGTTTTGTGCTTGCTAGCGCAGGCGTCTCGGTCGCTCCCTTTAAATTGATCTGTGATTATTCTATTTTTGTACCTGCTCACTTTATTATAGTGTTTGAATGTATGGCACCAGATATGTCTGTTTCTCTTTCCTCGCTTTTTAGGTTGGGGGGGTTAAACATAAAATGAAACCTTCGTCTTATCCTGTAACGTGTTGTGAGTTCAATACAATGTTTATCCTGATTCGCTGCCGGACCTCAGGGTTGTCGGCTGAAAAGCTGTGTCATTTGATAATATAGTGAGTCTTATTCTTGTGTTGCGGCCGGCCCCTGCGGTTGTTGGCCCGTGCTTGTAATTTTATTGAACTGTACAATAAAGGTTTTAAATTTTTAAAAAAGAATAATGAAATATAATTAGTTAATAATTGCGATTAATATTTTAGTTGATTAGTAATTATTTATATTATGAAATAATTACATATTTTTGTTATGTTTTAACTGTGGGCTGCTGGATTTGTAGGGTTATAGGGTGGGAAGTGTATTAAGTAATAATTAATTAACAATTGTTAATTCATTATTTAACTGAATATTAATTATGTAAATTGTGTTATACTTATTTGTTTTAGTTATATTTTAGGTGTGGTCTGCTACGTTTGTAGGGGTAAAGGGTGGGAAGTTAATTAAGTACTAATTAAATGATAATTATTTTTAATTAATTATTCCATTGTATATTAATTATGTAAATTGTTTATTGTTTTCTATTTTTAATATCCTTTTTTTAGGTCAATTAATATAGTTTAGATTAAGAGGTTTACTTTTTATATATATAAATTATTAGGGTTATTCAAATAGGTATTGTATTAGAAGTGAAGGACTTTCCCTACTATTGCACAGACTGAAGTGGGAATTATAAATGTAACTTTTCCGAAGTCCAACATATTCCCTACTGTAGCACAGACTGGATTGGGAATAGTCCATTTTACCCCTCTGAATTCCAATGCTTTCCTTACTGTTGCACAGATTGGAGTGGGAATAGTACATGTTAGCCCTCCAAACTCAAATAATTTCCCTACTGTTCCACAGACTGGAGTGGAGATAGTAAATCTCACCTCTCCAAAGTACAACGTTTTTCCTGCTGTATCATAGACTGTAGTGGGAATAGTAAGTTTAACCCCTTCAAAGTACAACACTTTCCCAACTGTAGCAAAGTCTGGAGTGGAAAAAGTAAATCTTACCGCTCCAAAGTCCAATGCTTCTCCTACTGTAGCACAATCTGGAGTGAAAATAGCAAAATATAATCCATCTGAAGCCCAATGCTTTCCCCTACTCTTTATATTATTTTTAGTAAATGTGTTTTTGGGGGGTTTACATTTGCAATATTGAATATATTATCTCAATTAATATATTTTTGTTATTGAATTGTTTATATTCTTTACTAATCTATTGTGTGTGTGTGTGTGTGTGTGTGTGTGTGTGTGTGTGTGTGTATATATATATATATATATATATATATATATATATATATATATATATATATATATATATATATATAGTTAGGACCTTGTTACCATAGGAAATTCCGAACATTCTATTGGGAATAACTTTGGCGCCGATTGAGGGATCTGCTGTAATTTTCCTTACATTTGTCTCGCTGCGCTCCGCTCCTTCCCTGAAAGTTTCGGGGGGATTCGTCAAGCGGGGGCCGAGAAAAAAGGGGGGTTCCAAAACGTGTTTTCCCCATGTTAATTTCCATAGGGACATTCTGACAAGGCTACAGCTCGAACGGCTGAACGGAATTACACCAGAGTTGGCAAAATGGTAGGGACTGGTATGCAGCAGTGACTTTTGTATGTTTGGTGTAAATCCCTCCAGTAGTTTTTGAAAAAATTGAATGTGAAATGTAGCCCAATGCAATTTTCCATAGAACATTTAGACACGGCTACAGCCCAAACGGCTGAATGGAATTACACCAAACTTGGCAAAATGGTAGGGACTGGTATGCAGTAGTGCCTTTTTTATATTTGGTGAAAATCGAACCAGTAGTTGTTGAGAAAATAGAATTTTCCCAAATTATATATCTATGAGTGGGACACCGTGAGTGCACGTAAGCTTACTGTACTCTGTACCTTCCCGAGTATGAGCTGCATGCTGATTGGCTGCCACTGTCTGGCAACACTCCAAAACAGAAATTGTTGGCAGCGATCTTGTGCCTCAGTAGACTGAGGCACAGGAAAGCAGAAAAACAAACGTGTAGAACTCAAAATGGGACAGGGTAGAAGCACCCTGACCCCCTAGGCCTGCTCAGGGGGTCCCACAAGGCCCCCCCAGGCCCAAAGAAAATAGGTTTTTTTTGGAAAATCGCGGGTGTACGCGCACCGTACAGAGTACAGTAAGCGTACAGTAAGCTTACTGTAAGCTTACTTTACTTTGTACGGTACGTGTACCCCGCAATTAAAAAAATATATATTTTTTTTTGGGGGGGCCTGGGGGGTCCTTGTTGGACCCCCTGAGCAGGCCTAGGGGGTCAGGGTGCTTCTACCCTGCCCCCTTTGCGTGTTGTGCACCTCTGTTTCACTGCTTTCTTGTGCCTTGGTTCTACCGAGGCACAAGATGGCTGCCAACACTTCCTGGTTTAGAGTGTTGACAGACAGTGGCAGCCAATCAGCATGCCTTTAACAGGAAAGCAGCATGCTCATTGGCTGTCAACACTTCTAACCAGGAAGTGTTGGCATTCATCTTGTGCTAGGTAGACCGAGGCACAAAAGAAGCAGAAAAACAATCGTGTAGAATGCAAAAAGGGGGCAGGGTAGAAACATAAAAAACAAATGTGTGGAGGGTCAAAAGGGGAAATATTTTAACGACCTGTCCACTCATGCCCCTATACTATAGATACTAAACACGGAAAGAAGTGGACCAGGTCAATTAGTGGTGTGTTACCCTGAATGAAGAGTGGGAATCACAAGGACACCCGTGTGGACTTGTTTGTTGGGTCACATTGGGCTGGAAAAGTCCCATCAGACCACCCTCTTGGCGGTATATCATCATGTGGGGATAGGCAGCCTTTCCATATACCGCCCATGTAACGGTGCGGAAATGGACAAATAGCGTATTTTGCCACAGTTGTGCCCGAAATAAAGTGTAAGAAAAGTGCAGTGCTAAGAAGAAGGTAATACTTAAAAATTGACTACCTAGACTGAGCACATAGCTTATCGAAATAAGTGTAGGTGTCAAAATTAAAAACACGCCTAGTAGTAAATGAGTTGGACTACATTGTGGCGCTATGTGAAAGGGTCAACAAGTTTCAGCTCGATGGAGCATTGCTCCAGCTTTCATCAGGACCAGGGAATAATAAGCTACTGCAACACAATATACTATATAGGGTGTACAGATATGGGATACCAAAAAGTTGCATCAAAATACTTTAAAGAGGAAAAGTGTCACCCAAACTTGGAACCTCTATGTCCTCTGTAGACAGAGAAGGGTCTTCTACCTGTCAAGGAAACAAAAGATACCATGTATACATTTCCACACAGAGATCAAAGTAATCCCACTTACACCATCAAGGCAAAAACACACCTGCGTGAACAAATTGCGTTCCGCATTATATATAAGCTTATTAGCTTGATCACGAAGAGGCATTTCCTCACAGTGATACTCACCCAGCTTTGTGTGGGTGAAGACCTCACCTCGCCCGGCAACCGCTCGGGAAATTGAGGCCCGCTCTAATGTGTAAAAAAGAAGACACAATTAACACGCAATTTAAGAGTGTCCAGCCGAATCGCTATACACAATAACCCAAAATACGTGTGATAGACTCCTGGCTGCCCAAAACACTACCAACCCCTGTCCCTGAGCCAACAATTATAGTTTGTAATGAATAAATAACTCCGAGGTGGGGTGGTAGTAATAATGCTAGTGGTGACCATGTATCACCCCTTAGCTATTGCTGTAAATAGCACTGAAGGGTAGCAGTCAAAGAAACCCACAACTCTTAGGAAGAAATTCTAAATGTCATAACTAGTACTTAAGATAGGCGACAGGGAAGACCTCAGTCATAAACATTTGCATATAAATTAAGAGCACTGCTCAAACAATGGTAGAGACTGTTAACTCCCAGCACTGCCTACATCTATAATAGATGCTAAGACCCTGTTCAGGCAACCTAAACACACTAAACTGTTCATCACATTAAGCTGTTCATCACGGCCTCGCTGTACTGACCTGTCCGTCGGTGCCCGCGCTCAAATCCGAGCGGAAGTGGAGGCACCGACGGAACTGCCCGTTCAGTTTAAAATAGCGAGGCTTGGGTTTAAATCAGCCAATTGTGGCCACTGCTGATAACATAAGCCAGTATTTTGAGGCTCAAACAGGAAAGCGAGCTCACCTGCAACAACAGGACGCGAGCCCGGGGGCGGTCCTGCAGAACCGGAACTCATCTCTGCGCGCATGCGCAAAAGTGCTCGGCTACGATACCGGCACTAGTCTCTGCGTGCATGCGCAAAGGTGTTCGGCTACGATACAGAGGGTTGGAATTAGGAAAAGCATGTAATCTCGCAAGGATAGATGCTGAGTTACATCTATACTAGATGAAAGGGGTAAGATGAGCCCCCTGTCATAAAGAAAAGGATCGCCATGGTTGTGAATGTCCAAATATGTAGTATCCAGTGGAGATGCTATAAACGAAGTGTGTGTAGAAGCAGGAAGCCAAGAGTCACACGGATATTTAAATGTTTGTTTTAATGTGAGACAGAGAAGGGGAAGTACCACAGTTTATGTGAGAAAATATTCTAGTCATGGAAGTACCATGACCTGGCAAGATAAAGCGCCACTGTTCTAAAAAAATCTCTGACACCTGGCCAGAAAAAATTAAATAGAACAAAAGGTAAAACTGAAGGCAGGGGTAGCAGAATGTAGGTAGACGGAGTCACACACAATTAAATTAGGTGAGCTAATATGATGCAACCATATTATTATATATAATGCGGAACGCAATTTGTTCACGCAGGTGTGTTTTTGCCTTGATGGTGTAAGTGGGGTTACTTTGATCTCTGTGTGGAAATGTATACATGGTATCTTTTGTTTCCTTGACAGGTAGAAGACCCTTCTCTGTCTACAGAGGACATAGAGGTTCCAAGTTTGGGTGACACTTTTCCTCTTTAAAGTATTTTGATGCAACTTTTTGGTATCCCATATCTGTACACCCTATATAGTATATTGTGTTGCAGTAGCTTATTATTCCCTGGTCCTGATGAAAGCTGGAGCAATGCTCCATCGAGCTGAAACTAGTTGACCCTTTCACATAGCGCCACAATGTAGTCCAACTCCTTTACTACTAGGCGTGTTTTTAATTTTGACACCTACACTTATTTCGATAAGCTATGTGCTCAGTCTAGGTAGTCAATTTTTAAGTATCACCTTCTTCTTAGCACTGCACTTTTCTTACACTTTATTTCGGGCACAACTGTGGCAAAATACGCTATTTGTCCATTTCCGCACCGTTACATGGGCGGTATATGGAAAGGCTGCCTATCCCCACATGATGATATACCGCCAAGAGGGTGGTCTGATGGGACTTTTCCAGCCGAATGTGACCCAACAAACAAGTCCACACGGGTGTCCTTGTGATTCCCACTCTTCATTCAGGGTAACACACCACTAATTTACCTGGTCCACTTCTTTCCGTGTTTAGTATCTATAGTATAGGGGCATGAGTGGACAGGTCGTTAAAATATTTCCCCTTTTGACCCTCCACACATTTGTTTTTTATGAGTTAGAGCAACTTCTTGTTGCGGGTCTTTTCCAGATGCATACCTATCTGTTGGTTGCATCATATTAGCTCACCTAATTTAATTGTGTGTGACTCCGTCTACCTACATTCTGCTACCCCTGCCTTCAGTTTTACCTTTGTTCTATTTAATTTTTTCTGGCCAGGTGTCAGAGATTTTTTTAGAACAGTGGCGCTTTATCTTGCCATGTCATGGTACTTCCATGACTAGAATATTTTCTCACATAAACTGTGGTACTTCCCCTTCTCTGTCTCACATTACAACAAACATTTAAATATCCGTGTGACTCTTGGCTTCCTGCTTCTACACACACTTCGTTTATAGCATCTCCACTGGATACTACATATTTGGACATTCACAACCATGGCGATCCTTTTCTTTATGACAGGGGGCTCATCTTACCCCTTTCATCTAGTATAGATGTAACTCAGCATCTATCCTTGCGAGATTACATGCTTTTCCTAATTCCAACCCTCTGTATCGTAGCCGAACACCTTTGCGCATGCGCGCAGAGACTAGTGCCGGTATCGTAGCCGAGCACTTTTGCGCATGCGCGCAGAGATGAGTTCCGGTTCTGCAGGACCGCCCCCGGGCTCGCGTCCTGTTGTTGCAGGTGAGCTCGCTTCCCTGTTTGAGCCTCAAAATACTGGCTTATGTTATCAGCAGTGGCCACAATTGGCTGATTTAAACCCAAGCCTCGCTATTTTAAACTGAACGGGCAGTTCCGTCGGTGCCTCCACTTCCGCTCGGATTTGAGCGCGGGCACCGACGGACAGGTCAGTACAGCGAGGCCGTGATGAACAGCTTAATGTGATGAACAGTTTAGTGTGTTTAGGTTGCCTGAACAGGGTCTTAGCATCTATTATAGATGTAGGCAGTGCTGGGAGTTAACAGTCTCTACCATTGTTTGAGCAGTGCTCTTAATTTATATGCAAATGTTTATGACTGAGGTCTTCCCTGTCGCCTATCTTAAGTACTAGTTATGACATTTAGAATTTCTTCCTAAGAGTTGTGGGTTTCTTTGACTGCTACCCTTCAGTGCTATTTACAGCAATAGCTAAGGGGTGATACATGGTCACCACTAGCATTATTACTACCACCCCACCTCGGAGTTATTTATTCATTACAAACTATAATTGTTGGCTCAGGGACAGTGGTTGGTAGTGTTTTGGGCAGCCAGGAGTCTATCACACGTATTTTGGGTTATTGTGTATAGCGATTCGGCTGGACACTCTTAAATTGCGTGTTAATTGTGTCTTCTTTTTTACACATTAGAGCGGGGCCTCAATTTCCCGAGCGGTTGCCGGGCGAGGTGAGGTCTTCACCCACACAAAGCTGGGTGAGTATCACTGTGAGGAAATGCCTCTTCGTGATCAAGCTAATAAGCTTATATATAATGCGGAACGCAATTTGTTCACGCAGGTGTGTTTTTGCCTTGATGGTGTAAGTGGGGTTACTTTGATCTCTGTGTGGAAATGTATACATGGTATCTTTTGTTTCCTTGACAGGTAGAAGACCCTTCTCTGTCTACAGAGGACATAGAGGTTCCAAGTTTGGGTGACACTTTTCCTCTTTAAAGTATTTTGATGCAACTTTTTGGTATCCCATATCTGTACACCCTATATAGTATATTGTGTTGCAGTAGCTTATTATTCCCTGGTCCTGATGAAAGCTGGAGCAATGCTCCATCGAGCTGAAACTAGTTGACCCTTTCACAAAGCGCCACAATGTAGTCCAACTCATTTACTACTAGGCGTGTTTTTAATTTTGACACCTACACTTATTTCGATAAGCTATGTGCTCAGTCTAGGTAGTCAATTTTTAAGTATCACCTTCTTCTTAGCACTGCACTTTTCTTACACTTTATTTCGGGCACAACTGTGGCAAAATACGCTATTTGTCCATTTCCGCACCGTTACATGGGCGGTATATGGAAAGGCTGCCTATCCCCACATGATGATATACCGCCAAGAGGGTGGTCTGATGGGACTTTTCCAGCCCAATGTGACCCAACAAACAAGTCCACACGGGTGTCCTTGTGATTCCCACTCTTCATTCAGGGTAACACACCACTAATTGACCTGGTCCACTTCTCTCCGTGTTAAGCAGGGTAGAAACACCCTGACCCGCTAGGGCTGCTCAGGTGGTCCCACAAAGATATTAACATATATAAACATTATCCGCTAATAGAATTAGCATTTAAAAAACCTTGCAAATTCACTTAAAAAACCATAGGTTTCAGGTCATATATAGTTAGGAATTAGCATTTAAAAATCCTTGCAAATTCACTGAAAAAACCATAGGTTTCAGGTCATATATAGTTAGGTATTAGCATTTAAAAAACTGTGCAAATTCGCTGAAAAAAACATAGGTTTCAGGTCATATATAGTTATGAATTAGCATTTAAAAACCATTGAAATTGCTCCTATATAGTTAGTTGTACTAACTATATTTCGTGCACCCGCAATCCACTGCTGATGATGTCACATATTACATCATTCATGACATGGTCAGTGACATCACTGATGACATCACTGATGACATCTCAAATGACATCACTGATGACATCACTGATGACATCTCAATTGACATCACTGATCACATCACTGATGATATCATTCAGGTGATAATACGATGCACCTCTTCACACTCTAATATAACCTATGATACATCCAGTGTTAAACACAGACTACCATTCTTGAAACCATTGACACACCAATACCAGTTACTACATACGCACACACTGATTGCTAGGTCTATACACACATCCAATCATTTACCCATAGAATCACTCATACATACAGTCACTCATCAATACAACACTATCATCTGCACTCAAACACCTATACAGACACTCACACTCTGCCTCTCATCCATAGAGTTACTCACACATCTAGTCAGTCATGCAAAGAATCAATCACACTTTCATTTCCTCAACTATACAGTTATACACACAACACCTTATTTATTCAAACATATACTAACACATACTTACTTTGTTATAAAATTACTGATACAAGTACACAATGATCCATACAGTCACTCGCACAGTCAGTGGCTCTTATGTATAGTCATTTATATATGCCAGCTACCCACACACACTCAGTCTCCCATACAAACACTCGGGTAACCAATCAATAACACATATAGCCACTCATATAGCTACTGATCAACACATGCAGTAGCTTACACAAGAACAGACATACTGATGCACACATTCAGACAGTTTAGTCACTAACCCATGCATTCAGTAAGACACATTTAATCACTCACTCATACATTCAGTCATGTACCTACTAAATCTTTCATCCAGACACTTACACATCCACTCATTCTTCAATATGTAAAACATATTTAAACTTCACAGAAACACACAGTCACTGGATGATGTCATCAGTGATGTCATCAGTGATGTCATTTGAGATGTCATCAGTGATGTCATCAGTGATGTCACCGACCATGTCATGAATGATGTAATATGTGACATCATAAGCAGTGGATTGCGGGTGCGCGAAATATAGTTAGTACAACTAACTAAATTGGAGAAATTTCAATGGTTTTTTATATGCTAATTCATAACTATATATGACCTGAAACCTATGTTTTTTTCAGTGAATTTGCATGTTTTTTTTAAATGCTAATACCTAACTATATAGTGAATATACATATATACATACATTTATATATATATATATATATATATATATATATATATATATATATATATATGTGTGTGTGTGTGTGTGTGTGTATATGTATATGTATATATATACACACACATATCCATATACATTATATATACACATAGAGTTGCAGTACCTACTGTTCTGCCGCTGGTGGATGTTCACATGGATGGGGGAGGTGCCTGCTCCTAATCACGAGGACACTGCAGGAACATGTCTATTACAGCTTTTCCCTGGATTCCTCGTGTGGCCGCTTCCTTCTGCTTTGTTGAGGGGTATTGGTGTATTGTCAAATCTAACAGAGGCGTGTTAAGTTGCCCGTTACACAAGTTGGCTGACGGTAATTCTGGTTTCTGCGGTTGCAGTTTCTTTTTCTCCATGGTTGTGTATTTACTCCATCCCACCTGAAAGCATCAGTCTGGCAATGGCCGCTGCACTAGCAAATCGTGACTTCACCACAGATGTTGTTTCCTTGCATTCAACTCTTGGCATTCGGTACTTTGGTCTGGAAGGTTGTAACGTATCCTGGGACCTAGGGAAGCTTAAAGACTTTATTTGCCTGGTGCACGTGCTTTGCATTGCATGACACCATCACATGTATTGAATTTTTCTGATTCCTCCACGTACCACCTGCCCGGTATGTTGCATCCTGGGAGTTCCAGTACCTACCGTGCTGCCGCTGGTGGATGTTCACATGGATGGGGGAGGTGCCTACTCCTAATCACGAGGACACTGCAGGAACATTCAAAAGCGGTGGCGTGGCCATGGTCAGCAGCAGGCATCCGATGAAGGCTCTACAGCCGAAATGCATTATGCCCTAACTGCTGTCTATTAAAGCTTTTCCCTGGATTCCTCGTGTGGCAGCTTTCTTCTGCTTTGTGGAGGGGTATTGGTGTATTCTCACATCTAACAGAGGCGTGTTAAGTGGCCCGTTACACAAGTTGGCTGGCGGTAATTCTGGTTTCTGCGGTTGCAGTTTCTTTTTCTCCATGGTTGTGTATCTACTCCATCCCACCTGAAAGCATCAGTCTGGCAATGACCGCTGCACTGCCAGATCGTGACTTCACAACAGATGTTTCCTTGTATTCAACTCTTGGCATTCGGTACTTTTGTTTGGAAGGTTGTAACGTATGCGGGGACCCAGGGAAGCTTAAAGACTTTATTTGCTTGGTGCACGCGCTTTGCATTGCATGACACCGTCACATGTATTGAATTTTTCCGATTCCTCCAAGTACCACCTGCCCGGGTATGTTGCATCCTGGGAGTTCCAGTACCTACCGTGCTGCCGCTGGTGGATGTTCACATGGATGGGGGAGGTGCCTGCTCCTAATCACGAGGACACAGCAGGAACATTCAAAGTGGAGGCGTGGTTGTGACCATGGTCAGCAGCAGGCATCCGATGAAGGCTCTACAGCCAAAATATTTTATATCTTAACTGCTGTCTATTAAAGCTTTTCCGTGGATTCCTCGCGTGGCCGCTTCCTTCTGCGTTGTGGAGGGTATTGGTGCATATATATATATATATATATATATATATATATATATATATATATATATATATATATATATATATATATATATATATATATATATATATATTGGGATTCACAACTCTGCCACACAAACGGAGACGCACTTTCCTTCCAAGCACATTTTAATTCTGTCAAGCAGCAATCCGGGTAAGAAATAATCAATGCAGGCCCAACGCGTTTCAAACATCATAGTCCTTGATCACGGGCCATTTTAAAACACTGTGTGCATGCCGCGCTTTATAGTCCTTCATTATATATACACACTCTCAGGCTTCCGTCTTTTTCTCCCCTTCACTCGTGGCCGGGTGCTCTCTAACGTGGTGACAGACACCACGCAACAATACAGGCTCAAGGTAAAAAAATACCAGCACTCACGGGAACATTATATCCCAAAATGTATTGGGATTGTCGAACATGTTGTGAGTGCTGGTATTTTTTTACCTCGAGCCTATATAATATATATATATATATATATATATATATACACACACACTGTGTCCTTGGTCACTCAAAATAATGTTGAACAACCGGGAAAATTAAACTCACAGGCACTTCCTAGTCACTTCATCGTCAGGAAGATAGATATACATATATATACATGTGTATATATATATATATAAAGAAGAAGAAAAAAGTAGGTAGTAGTGGTCCCTGAAAGAGAAAAAAACAGACAATCAATCCATACTGAATATTTGCAACTAGTCAAAAAAGTGTGAGTGAATCTATCGATATAGTTTAACTGGGGTGCTAAAGTAGCTAGATACACCTACTTCCCAGAGGTGCTATTAGCATATTAGAAACTAACATGCATACAAATATACCAAAGAACAAAGCAGTTACAGCACACCCATTATCACGTGTAATAATCCAAATACATTATTGGATAAGTAATAGACGAGGTCCGAATTCCAATGCAATTCTTAACAATCGTTTACGAGGACCGTCTGATGAGACATCAGGTATACAGAACATGCAAGTAGTCCACAGAAGTCATCTGTTGGTTTTCATTCACTTTTCATTATTTTTTCAAAGATTCCCAGCACACGATTTTGTCGACACGTGTTTCGTCTAATCCTAGACTTTTTCAAGGCTGTAAAGACTAAACATCGTATATTCAGTGATCTATGGTATACAAAAGGATAAAATCCTGAGTCATTTAATTTGTCAAACCAATTCAAGTATATACGTCATTTAGTTTGTCAAGTCAATTCTAGTATAACAATGGATGATAAAACCTCACAGTAAATCTAATGTAACCATATACATTGGCCTAATGTATTATTTATCAAGATTTAAAAATTGGAAAAGGAGAGAAGATCAGAAGTGCCACAGTAACCAAATCATCAGATAGAAGAAGAAACAGACCCACGTGATGATAGAAATAGAGCCATACTTGGATGATTCACATCCTTCAAAGTTCAAACCAAACCGAAAATGTACAAGTGAATATAGATGGAGCTATGGTGTGTGAAGAAGTACTGCAACCCCAAGTAAAACTATAGTAAAAAATTGTAAACCCATTGATATGGGAATATTATCGTGATATAGTCTGGTGTAAATACTTCAAGGGCCAACATCCGTAAGCGCACTTGAAAGCCAAAAAGTTGTTTAATGAACTGGGCAGTCAGGCCAGAAGAAATAAATAAATTAGCGACCTATATTGTCTTGCACATATCACAAATATATTAATCAAATAGAAGAGGCTGATCATGTTAATCAATGGCATATGTTTTAGTGAATGAAGGCACACGCCCGAAAAGTCAGATCAATGGTACAAAAATCCACAATGGACTGTGAGAAATAAAACATGTAAGTATGGGTAGCTGTAAGGAAGTAGACACTTGACTAACCGGTAGTCCGAATAAGCATACTTGTTTTCTAGTATGTATCATATATAAAGAAGTGGACAATGAAGTACTACTCATACCCCTAAAGAGGCAAATCACACAGTTGATGATCATTTAGATAAAACTCTCTTGCCAGTTGGTACATGATAACTTTCTAAATGAGATACCCCGCTGGTGTTCACAAACTCAAGCGTTTGTGGTGGGGAAATTGCACATTGTTGGAAAATCTTATCCAGGTTTAAAAATAAAAACATCTCACATGCCCCAGGTGCATATATAGTAAGCGTGGGCGCAAAATCTGTTCTGTTCGCGGAATTTGCGGATTTTTGGCAAATTCGCGGTCCGCATATCGCGTGAATTTGCCCAGAAATCTGCAGATTCGCAAGCTGGCGAATGTTTCTGCTTGGTCGTGCTTGAAAAATACAATATCGCGCGCGCGGCGTTGACTTACCGTGATTCCGTGTTCACCGAGTTGTTTCTCTCTCGGTTTGCGTGTGCTGCGCCATTTTGGATCTTGCTGCGTGATCGCGCAAGAGATTTTCGACGGCGATTACGTCATTGCGGCCCGCCATCTTACACAGCGAGAGTTTGACAGCAGGAGTACGTCATAAGGGCCTGCGATCACCCATCGCCGTAGATGCCGCGCGCAGTTGACTTCCGGCGGAAGATTTGAACAGCCCGCGTTCCTGAACTTGCAAAAATTGCAATTCTGCACAAGAAATCCACCGCAGGCAGCATAAACCTTCTGAAACTCATGATTTTGATCAGAATAACTCCTCAGATTGACATTTGGCTGCACTTTTTTGTGCAAGGAGTCCATTTTGGGGGGGGGGGGGGAGGAAGGAAGTGCCCCAGAGTCTCCAACTTCCTGTCCCTGTCCAGCAGACTCCTCCCAGTGCTTTGTCCATGTCCTGATCACTTTTGATTTGGATTATGCACAGGGGTAGTGAGTGGTGCATGGACCAAGGCTTTGTGTAGGGCCTCTGTCTTGAATTTAAACATCATTGAGGGCATGGATGCTATTGGATTGTGGTGATTTTTGTCTGTTTTTTAACTTTTTGGGGTGTTATTGCGGCCTGGCCATGTGGGTGGGGGCCATTTTGAGGCCTGGTCCAGGCAGGGCCTGGCCATGTGGCGGGGGGACAAGGGGCCATTTTGAATCCAGGCAGTGTGATTTGAGCCATAGGCCTGCACCCAGCCTGCCCTGCTTTCACCCATTATGCCCAAGGGTAGTTAGTGGTGCATGGACCAATGCTTTGTGTGGGGCCTCTTGAATTTAAACATCATTGAGGGCATGGATGGCATTGGATTGTGGTGATTTTTGTGTGTTTTTTGACTTTTTCGGGAGTTTAACTGATGTTCCTCTGGCTTCCTTTGCTTTTAGGTGCACAAGAGAACCACCAGTGCCAGGAAGAAGTCCTTCAGCGGTGTGTGCAGCACAACGTCACGTGACGTCACGTGTGGCCACAGACAACTCTGCAACTCGTGCAACTGCGGCCTGCTGTTCTGACATCTGAAGAAGATGGGCCCAAAGAAAGGTGGCCGTAGCTCCTCTACAAAGAAAGTTGCCACTGCCAGTAAGAAGGAGGAGAAGAAGCAAGTGGTGCCACTTACCAAGGAGACAGGTGTGCCCACAGACACTTTTTTCGGGGAAAAAAAACCAACACCTGCAGCAGCGGGGTCCGCCGGGGACCAAGCTGGGAGCAGCACCTCCGCTTCATTGGGCTCAGTGCCACCACACCAAGTTAGGTCCATGGCCATGAGTGCTGCAGAGGCAGCCACTTTAATTGTTCAATCACCATCGACCGGTGATGTTGGCTCATCGCAAGAAAGTAGCATACAATCAACGCAGGGTGTAACTCAGCTGACGAGTGTTCAACAACCACAGCTGCAACGACAACCACAGGTGCAACTAGTACAAGCGCAAGTACATGGGCAAGGAGAGGCGCAAGTACATGCGCAAGGAGAGGCGCAAGGAGAGGCATAAGTACATGCACAAGGAGAGGCGCAAGTAGAGGCACAAGGAGAGGCGCAAGGAGAGGCGCAAGGAGAGGCGCATGGAGAGGCACAACTAGAGGCGCATGGAGCGGCACAACTGCCCACAATGCTTGTTCCTCCAGAAGTGAGGGCACATCAGGAAATCGAGATTCAAGCGGAGGTATCATCCGAGGAAGCCACTCCTCCTGATGATGATCCATTGTCTTCCAGATCCCCAGCAAGAAAAAGGTCAAGGAGGGCTACTACAAGTTCTTCTTCAAGCACCATTCCTTCTGGTGATCTTGATCTTGATTGGAACCCACAAATGCAGTCTGAGGGGGAGGCATGCCATGAGCCGACAAAGGTAGCTAAGCCTAAAAGGAAGGTTCCCGCAAGGCTTCCACTTATGGGTGATGACGACGAAAAAGAAGTGGTGTCTTCTGCTGCCGATGAACAGTCTGACGACGACCCAGTCATCACAGTCGTCACTCCAGCCCCAGCGGGCATGCAACAGACAGACATTTTGACCCTATCCCGAATGGCTGCTGAGCGGGATGTGGGCGGCGTGGCACTGGTACCACCACCTACCCAGTTAACTACAACACCAACACGACCTACAGCTTCCATATTTTCTCGTCAGAAGGGCCGACAGGGACCTCCATCCAGCTCGAGCTCCATTACCTCAAGTAGTGATGCTGTAATTGAACAACAGAGTCGAATTCAGCCACACCCATCCTCTATTTCATCTGGCATTGAAACTGAAAGTAGCATCTCTGCCACCAGCAGACATCTCCAGTCCCCTTTAGTGTTAGTCAAAAGGCAGAAAACATGGTTGTTTGTTCGATTTGTAAAATATCAGTTAGTCGGGGTAAGCTTGGTACCAACTATGGTACCGGAGGCCAGAGAGGTCATCTCAAAAAACACCACACTATCCAGTGGGAGGCGGACCTAAGTAAGATCCAGGAAGCCAAAAGAAAACCAAATCCAAATGTATCCATAGATATTGCATCATATGATGATGAGGGGCTGTTCGTGCAGGGGGGAAGTGAAGAAGCGACAGACATTTTTTCTGGTACACCCAGTACCCCTGGCAGAAGCACTGCAGTGGTAGCGCCCATACCCTCTACCCCTGCAACATGTATGAGGCACACTAAGAGTCTGGGAGAGACACCAATGCGAAAAAGTACATCAATGAGCCTAACTGGTTTGAAGAAGTCTGCATCATCATCATCACGTAAAATGGTCCAGACCACCATTAGCAGAATGTTTTGGTCGGATGCGCCAAGTGGAGAAGTGTGGCTCAATGGTTAGAGCAGCAGACCTTGATGCAGAGCGCTGGCCAGGGACCAGGGTTCGATTCCCGCCTCGGCGGGATCGGGCTTAAATTCCTCTGACCGGATATTCTCGCCTCAGTGCCGAATCTAAGCATGGGCCCCACGCTGCAACTCTGGGCAATAGCTTGCTTAGTCTCCACAACGGCCCCCGATACACAAGGGATGCCTGGTTTCACCATGGGATGCCCAGGAGTGGACACCTCACAAGGAAAAGCCAGGAGGGGTTCCCTTGTGGTAGGAGTACAAGCGCCGGGATGCTTACGGGTTACTGTTCGCGCTATACAAATACAACACATTTACATTTTACAGTTACACATTTACATTTACATTTGAATGCAACCACCCAATGGCACGTCTGTATAACGCAAAGGTGGATAAAATGCTAGCGCTGGACCTTCTCCCTTTTTCTTTTGTGGAAGAGGTGGGTTTTCTAGAATTTGTGGCAACAGTCTGCCCTAAATGGAATGTTCCTAGCTGGTCCTATTTTGCCAGAGTTGCTGTTCCAGCACTACATCAAGATGTGCTGGAGGTGATTGGCGCAGCTATTCAGAAGAGTGCTGTTCACACTATCCACCTGACAACAGACATGTGGACCAGTTGCCAAGCCCTTGATTACATGTGCATCACTGCACACTGGGTCTCTTTTGGAGGGGTTAAAGACAAGTTAAAAGCAGGTGTTGACACGGACACAGTTTTTCAAGCTACTCGGAAACATGCAACAGTAGCCATGTTTGCCATGGAGAAAACTCATACTGCACCTAACCTTTTGGAGGAGTTTGATAGGAAGGTCTATGAATGGCTGCATCCAAGAAATCGCATGATTGGTTATGTTTCCATGGATAATGGCAGTAATATAGTTAAGGCCATGCATCTAGGTGACTAATTCAGAGTGCCGTGTTTGGCGCACAGTATTAACATTGTTGTGCAAGATTTCTTGAAAAAAGAAACCACAGTCAACAAGTTACTGACCACCTGCCGAAGAATCTGCACACATTTCAGACATTCTTTTAAGGCCCGGAATAAGCTGAGGAGCATTCAACATGAACGTAGACTGCCAGCCAAAGGACTCATCCAGGAGGTGGCAACACGTTGGAACTCAACCTTTTACATGCTTGAGCGTCTGTCTGAGCAGTGGGGGGTAATCAATGAGTATGTCTATAAACTGGGTTCTACAATGAAAGACATGAGGCTAGATTTGGAGGAATGGAAGCTAGTTGCAAGCCTGACAGACATGCTTCGTCCTTTTGAGGTCTTCACGTGTGAAGTCAGTAGGGAGGACTGTTCGTTGGGCAAAGCTATCCCATTGTTGCGCATGCTAGAGCACCAACTGAATGCGGTGTCTTCAACGTTCCGAGATGATGCTGAAAAGCAAGACGCATATCAGTTGGCGGAGAGGTTATTAAGCCGCCTAGTTAACAATGAAAGGCTTAAAAAAAATACATACAGAACAATGTTACATTTGTGCCACTATTCTGGATCCACGGTATAAAAAGGCACTGGCCAGCAAAGCATTCATTCCTCTTGATGAAGCAGATGTTTCAAAGTACAAACATTGGCTAGCTGTGTCAGCCACTCGGTTCGAAAAAGAGCGGCAGAAAATTGAAGGAGACGGCAGAAGTACAACTGAATCAGCAGGCCATCTGGCGTCAAGTTCCACTTCTGAATCTGTGGCAGAAGGGAGTCACTTTCCCTCACAGCCGTTAACGACACCAGCAACCGTATCACCATCCTCACCTGCACCAGGCCCAGCCATAATATTGTTGGAAGCGGATTGGCTAACTCATCAAGGGTTTGCTCATTCCAGTGTTGCAAAGGCCACAGATGGTACGCAAAGTGGAGCAACCCTGGAGAACCTTCAGTCGATGGTGCAGGTCTATCTGGATGACACAACAGAGGTCTTCGTTAATCAGAACCCATTGCTGTATTTTGGTTTAGGAAAAGGGCTCTATGGCCACTGGTCACCAACCTGGCTCTAAATTATTTGTCTTGCCCACTCGCAAGCGTGTCTTCTGAACGTGTTTTCAACACTACTGGTGCCATTGTAACTTCAAAAAGGACCCGCCCCTCCCCCAAAAATGTGGAGAGGTTAACATTGATCAAGATGAATCAGCACTTCATACCACCAGATTACAAAATACGTGAATGCACGCAGGAAGAAGAGGACACCGACTTAGGTGACGGAAGTTCTTCTCTGTTACCTGACCTACTCCCGTCTCAATTCATAGAGTTTGAGGACGAGCTATACTTTCCTGACACCGAGGTCTGAAAATGACTCTCTTTTTTTTCATCCTTATTCACTTTTATTCCTGTGTGTCTTTCTTTGTTTTGCAACTTTTACCACAACAAAACTCTAATCACCTAATCACAACAAGTCCATCAGCAGCACTGTCTTCATCTTATTTCCTTATTGATTTGAAGGTGCCGCAGTCTGCATTCCTGACGTTCACAAGTTTACAACTCTATCACGCTCCTCTATCCTCCTCCTCCAGACTCCCCCTATCCATTTCCCTCAAGGCAGATGGCTGGATTACGCTGAATAAAGAAACTTTGTCTTCGTAGACAAGTCCCCTCAAGTGGGACTGGAATTACTGACTACATGCTTGCTGATTGCTGACAGTTACTTCTGAAATTGACAGGAGAGGCTGCCCTGTGGTCCCGCTCTTTCAGAAGAAGATGAGGACAAAAAGTGGAACAGGTAATGAATAATGAGAAGAAGATGGCATGCAGTGGACAGCAATGGCTGTCTGGCTCTGATTAAAGCAATTGCTGTTTGTTTGTTTTGCATGAAATGAATCATATGTCTTCTGTTATTCTTTAATCTTTTACACACTAAATATAACTCAAGTCTACTCTGCTTTTTTTTACCTTGTTTAATTCAAATTGTACTTCAACTGCAGGGGCCACTACGTTGTATTTTCCAATATGCAAAATGTCCTTGGACTTACTGTTTGCCAGTATACCATGATGATTGATTAAATAATATATCTTTTTTCTTTACAGACACTCACTGGGATGGATGGATCATCAACGTCGGTTTACGGAAGAACTATGGCCGATTCGTGAGTGGCAAACAGGTAAACCAGTCTACAACAATTACTACATCAGAACTACATGTCTGTCTAGTTGTGGTATGGAGTGGTCGAAGCAGTGTAGTGTTGTTATGCCAGGCAGATTACAGAGTACAGCAGTTCATGTAAAATTGGGGCTATGTGGCTTGCTGCATACAATTAGATATGCTTTGTCTGTCTGTGTCAAAGAGCCTAGGTATGCTACATCAGGTTGCTTCACTCAGTGGTGCCTGCCTTGACCGTCTGCATGGCCCTGCCGCAAGCATGGGCCAAAAATCTGTTACGCTCAAGAGTTTGCGAATTTCCCGCAATTTTGCGAGAGTCAGAGATTTGTGAATTTGCCGCCGAAAAACAGCAAATTTTGCGAGCGCAACAGATTTTTGGCCCATGCTTGTGGCAGGGCCATGCAGACGGTCAAGGCAGGCACCACTGAGTGAAGCAACCTGGTGTAGCATACCTAGGCTCTTTGACACAGACAGACAAAGCATATCTAGCCTTTAGGGTTCAGCGCGGTTTACTAGGGTTTTTGGGTTTAATTAATAATTTGGTAGGGTTCCCGAAGTCTAGGGCTCAGGGCCTGATGCAGGCTCGTTCATAATGATGGTGGCAAGGTTTTAGGGGGGTTTGGCGTTTTTTCAGAATTGGCTGAATGTTGGCCTTTTTAGGTCTCGGCCTAGAGACGCGCTGAAAGCGCGTTCTCGGCAGAGAATTATTGCAATCGTTTCAGTCTCCAAAGCCGACAAAAGGAGACAAGAGCTGGGCACGCGCCCAGCATTCTCAATGGGAGAGGTGCGACAAGTGCTGGCCACGCGCAGATTCAGTCGCGCGCACGCTCACGGCGCCAGCGTGCCCGCCGGGCGCCGATCACTGCTCTCTTCCTGGCCGGCATCGCGAAGTTTGGCAAGGCAGTGAGGGGACCGAGAGGTAGGTGCTTGTTCAGAATGTTATGTCCTCTAATTGCATGGACTTGCGGGAGTGTTTGCAGTGTAAAGTACCGGAATGGCGGGAGCAAAGAATGATGTCAGATGTGCTTTGAAGGATTTTGCTAATGTACACAGAACATTCAGTACAGTCTGCTCTCGGAGCGTGCACGTTACTGATCACCTATTCTTTATTGGACACCATCTGTTTTTTTTAAATTCAACCCACCAAGATAAACGTGTCTATTCTCTTCTAGAAAAGAGTGTTAACCGTGACTAGTGTAAAATTAATCAGTAGCCTTGCCTGCTTTCAGAGTAGTGAGTAGTGAGTGCAGAGTGGTGAGTAGTGAGTGGTGAGTAGTGAGTGGTGAGTGCATAGTGGTGAGTGCAGAGTGGTGAGTGCAGAGAGGTGAGTGCAGAGAGGTGAGTGCAGAGAGGTGAGTGCAGAGAGGTGAGTGCAGAGTAGTGAGTGCAGAGTAATGAGTAGTGCGTGCAGAGTAGTGAGTAGTGAGTGAGTGCAGAGTAGTGAGTGAGTGCAGAGTAGTGAGTGCAGAGTAGTGAGTAGTGAGTGAGTGCAGAGTAGTGAGTAGTTAGTGAGTAGTGAGTAGTGAGTGAGTGCAGAGTAGTGAGTGCAGAGTAGTGAGTAGTGAGTGAGTGCAGAGTAGTGAGTGCGGAGTAGTGAGTAGTGAGTGAGTGCAGAGTAGTGAGTGCAGAGTAGTGAGTAGTGAGTGAGTGCAGAGTAGTGAGTGCAGAGTAGTGAGTGCAGAGTAGTGAGTGGTGAGTGCAGAGTGGTGAGTGCAGAGTGGTGAGTGCAGAGTGGTGAGTGCAGAGTAGTGAGTAGTGAGTAGTGCATGCAGAGTAGTGAGTAGTGCGTGCAGAGTAGTGAGTAGTGAGTGCAGAGTAGTGAGTAGTGAGTGCAGAGTAGTGAGTAGTGAGTGCAGAGTAGTGAGTGCAGAGTAGTGAGTAGTGAGTAGTGCGTGCAGAGTAGTGAGTAGTGAGTGCAGAGTAGTGAGTAGTGAGTGCAGAGTAGTGAGTAGTGAGTGCAGAGTAGTGAGTGCAGAGTAGTGAGTGCAGAGTAGTGAGTAGTGCGTGCAGAGTAGTGAGCAGTGCGTGCAGAGTAGTGAGTAGTGCGTGTAGAGTAGTGAGTGAGTGCAGAGTAGTGAGTGAGTGCAGAGTAGTGAGTGAGTGCAGAGTAGTGAGTGAGTGCAGAGTAGTGCGTGCAGAGTAGTGAGTGAGTGCAGAGTAGTGCATGCAGAGTAGTGAGTAGTGAGTGAGTGCAGAGTAGTGCGTGCAGAGTAGTGAGTAGTGAGTGAGTGCAGAGTAGTGCATGCAGAGTAGTGAGTAGTGAGTGAGTGCAGAGTAGTGCGTGCAGAGTAGTGAGTAGTGAGTGAGTGCAGAGTAGTGAGTAGTGCGTGCAGAGTAGTGAGTAGTGAGTGAGTGCAGAGTAGTGAGTAGTGCGTGCAGAGTAGTGAGTAGTGAGTGAGTGCAGAGTAGTGAGTAGTGCGTGCAGAGTAGTGAGTAGTGAGTGAGTGCAGAGTAGTGAGTGCAGAGTAGTGAGTAGTGAGTGCAGAGTAGTGAGTAGTGAGTGCAGAGTAGTGCGTGCAGAGTAGTGAGTGCAGAGTAGTGAGTAGTGCATGCAGAGTAGTGAGTGAGTGCAGAGTAGTGAGTAGTGAGTGAGTGGTGAGTAGTGAGTGAGTGCAGAGTAGTGAGTAGTGAGTGAGTGCAGAGTAGTGAGTAGTGAGTGAGTGCAGAGTAGTGAGTGCAGAGTAGTGAGTAGTGAGTGAGTGCGTAGTGAGTGCAGAGTAGTGAGTAGTGAGTGCAGAGTAGTGAGTAGTGAGTGCATAGTAGTGAGTGCAGAGTAGTGAGTGCAGAGTAGTGAGTGCAGAGTAGTGAGTGCAGAGTAGTGAGTAGTGAGTGCAGAGTAGTGAGTGCAGAGTAGTGAGTAGTGAGTGCAGAGTAGTGAGTAGTGAGTGCAGAGTAGTGAGTAGTGAGTGCAGAGTAGTGAGTGAGTGCAGAGTAGTGAGTGAGTGCAGAGTAGTGAGTGCAGAGTAGTGAGTAGTGAGTGAGTGCAGAGTAGTGAGTGCAGAGTAGTGAGTAGTGAGTGAGTGCAGAGTAGTGAGTGCAGAGTAGTAAGTAGTGAGTGCAGAGTAGTGAGTAGTGAGTGCAGAGTAGTGAGTAGTGAGTGCTGAGTAGTGAGTGCAGAGTAGTGAGTACAGAGTGCAGAGTAGTGAGTAGTGAGTGCAGAGTAGTGAGTAGTGAGTGCAGAGTAGTGAGTAGTGAGTGAGTGCAGAGTAGTGAGTAGTGAGTGCAGAGTAGTGAGTGCAGGGTAGTGAGTGCAGAGTAGTGAGTGCAGAGTAGTGAGTGCAGAGTAGCGAGTGCAGAGTAGTGAGTAGTGAGTGCAGTGTAGTGAGTGCAGAGTAGTGAGTGCAGAGTAGTGAGTAGTGAGTAGTGAGTGCAGAGTAGTGAGTGCTGAGTAGTGAGTAGTGAGTGCAGAGTAGTGAGTAGTGAGTGCAGAGTAGTGAGTAGTGAGTGCAGAGTAGTGAGTAGTGCGTGCAGAGTAGTGAGTAGTGAGTGCAGAGTAGTGAGTGCAGAGTAGTGAGTAGTGAGTGCAGAGTAGTGAGTAGTGAGTGCAGAGTAGTGAGTAGTGAGTGCAGAGTAGTGAGTGCAGAGTAGTGAGTGCAGAGTAGTGAGTGCAGAGTAGTGAGTGCTGAGTGCAGAGTACTGAGTGCAGAGTGCAGAGTAGTGAGTGCAGAGTAGTGAGTGCAGAGTAGTGAGTGAAGAGTAGTGAGTGCAGAGTGGTGAGTAGTGAGTGGTGAGTAGTGAGTGGTGAGTGCATAGTGGTGAGTGCACAGTGGTGAGTGCAGAGAGGTGAGTGCAGAGAGGTGAGTGCAGAGAGGTGAGTGCAGAGAGGTGAGTGCAGAGTAGTGAGTGCAGAGTAGTGAGTAGTGCGTGCAGAGTAGTGAGTAGTGAGTGAGTGCAGAGTAGTGAGTGAGTGCAGAGTAGTGAGTGCAGAGTAGTGAGTAGTGAGTGAGTGCAGAGTAGTGAGTAGTTAGTGAGTAGTGAGTAGTGAGTGAGTGCAGAGTAGTGAGTGCAGAGTAGTGAGTAGTGAGTGAGTGCAGAGTAGTGAGTGCAGAGTAGTGAGTAGTGAGTGAGTGCAGAGTAGTGAGTAGTGAGTGAGTGCAGAGTAGTGAGTGCAGAGTAGTGAGTGCAGAGTAGTGAGTGGTGAGTGCAGAGTGGTGAGTGCAGAGTGGTGAGTGCAGAGTAGTGAGTAGTGAGTAGTGCATGCAGAGTAGTGAGTAGTGCGTGCAGAGTAGTGAGTGCAGAGTAGTGAGTAGTGAGTGCAGAGTAGTGAGTTGTGAGTGCAGAGTAGTGAGTGCAGAGTAGTGAGTAGTGCGTGCAGAGTAGTGAGTAGTGAGTGCAGAGTAGTGAGTGCAGAGTAGTGAGTGCAGAGTAGTGAGTGCAGAGTAGTGAGTAGTGCGTGCAGAGTAGTGAGCAGTGCGTGCAGAGTAGTGAGTAGTGCGTGTAGAGTAGTGAGAGAGTGCAGAGTAGTGAGTGAGTGCAGAGTAGTGAGTGAGTGCAGAGTAGTGCGTGCAGAGTAGTGAGTGAGTGCAGAGTAGTGCATGCAGAGTAGTGAGTAGTGAGTGAGTGCAGAGTAGTGCGTGCAGAGTAGTGAGTAGTGAGTGAGTGCAGAGTAGTGCATGCAGAGTAGTGAGTAGTGAGTGAGTGCAGAGTAGTGAGTAGTGCGTGCAGAGTAGTGAGTAGTGAGTGAGTGCGTGCAGAGTAGTGAGTAGTGAGTGAGTGCAGAGTAGTGAGTAGTGCGTGCAGAGTAGTGAGTAGTGAGTGAGTGCAGGGTAGTGAGTGCAGAGTAGTGAGTGCAGAGTAGAGAGTAGTGAGTGCAGAGTAGTGCGTGCAGAGTAGTGAGTGCAGAGTAGTGAGTAGTGCATGCAGAGTAGTGAGTGAGTGCAGAGTAGTGAGTAGTGAGTGAGTGGTGAGTAGTGAGTGAATGCAGAGTAGTGAGTAGTGAGTGAGTGCAGAGTAGTGAGTAGTGAGTGAGTGCAGAGTAGTGAGTGCAGAGTAGTGAGTGAGTGCGTAGTGAGTGCAGAGTAGTGAGTAGTGAGTGCAGAGTAGTGAGTAGTGAGTGCAGAGTAGTGAATGCAGAGTAGTGAGTGCAGAGTAGTGAGTGCAGAGTAGTGAGTAGTGAGTGCAGAGTAGTGAGTGCAGAGTAGTGAGTAGTGAGTGCAGAGTAGTGAGTAGTGAGTAGTGAGTGCAGAGTAGTGAGTAGTGAGTGCAGAGTAGTGAGTGAGTGCAGAGTAGTGAGTGAGTGCAGAGTAGTGAGTGCAGAGTAGTGAGTAGTGAGTGAGTGCAGAGTAGTGAGTGCAGAGTAGTGAGTAGTGAGTGCAGAGTAGTGAGTGCAGAGTAGTGAGTAGTGAGTGCTGAGTAGTGAGTGCAGAGTAGTGAGTACAGAGTGCAGAGTAGTGAGTAGTGAGTGCAGAGTACTGAGTAGTGAGTGCAGAGTAGTGAGTAGTGAGTGCAGAGTAGTGAGTAGTGAGTGAGTGCAGAGTAGTGAGTAGTGAGTGCAGAGTAGTGAGTGCAGGGTAGTGAGTGCAGAGTAGTGAGTGCAGAGTAGTGAGTGCAGAGTAGTGAGTGAAGAGTAGTGAGTAGTGAGTGCAGAGTAGTGAGTAGTGAGTGCAGAGTAGTGAGTAGTGAGTGCAGTGTAGTGAGTGCAGAGTAGTGAGTGCAGAGTAGTGAGTAGTGAGTAGTGAGTGCAGAGTAGTGAGTGCTGAGTAGTGAGTAGTGAGTGCAGAGTAGTGAGTAGTGAGTGCAGAGTAGTGAGTAGTGCGTGCAGAGTAGTGAGTAGTGAGTAGTGAGTGCAGAGTAGTGAGTGCAGAGTAGTGAGTAGTGAGTGCAGAGTAGTGAGTAGTGAGTGCAGAGTAGTGAATAGTGAGTGCAGAGTAGTGAGTGCAGAGTAGTGAGTGCATAGTAGTGAGTGCAGAGTAGTGAGTGCTGAGTGCAGAGTAGTAATGCAGAGTAGTGAGTAGTGAGTGCTGAGTGCAGAGTACTGAGTGCAGAGTGCAGAGTAGTGAGTGCAGAGTAGTGAGTGCAGAGTAGTGAGTGCAGAGTAGTGAGTGAAGAGTAGTGAGTAGTGAGTGCAGAGTAGTGAGTAGTGAGTGCAGAGTAGTGAGTAGTGAGTGCAGTGTAGTGAGTGCAGAGTAGTGAGTGCAGAGTAGTGAGTAGTGAGTAGTGAGTGCAGAGTAGTGAGTGCTGAGTAGTGAGTAGTGAGTGCAGAGTAGTGAGTAGTGAGTGCAGAGTAGTGAGTAGTGAGTGCAGAGTAGTGAGTAGTGCATGCAGAGTAGTGAGTAGTGAGTAATGAGTGCAGAGTAGTGAGTGCAGAGTAGTGAGTAGTGAGTGCAGAGTAGTGAGTGCAGAGTAGTGAGTGCAGAGTAGTGAGTAGTGAGTGCAGAGTAGTGAGTGCAGAGTAGTGAGTGCAGAGTAGTGAGTAGTGATTGCAGAGTAGTGAGTGCAGAGTAGTGAGTAGTGAGTGCAGGGTAGTGAGTAGTGAGTGCAGAGTAGTGAGTGCAGAGTAGTGAGTGCAGAGTAGTGAGTAGTGAGTGCAGAGTAGTGAGTAGAGTGCAGAGTAGTGAGTGCAGAGTAGTGAGTAGTGAGTGCAGAGTAGTGAGTGCAGAGTAGTGAGTAGTGAGTGCAGAGTAGTGAGTAGTGAGTGCAGAGTAGTGAGTGCAGAGTAGTGAGTGCATAGTAGTGAGTGCAGAGTAGTGAGTAGTGAGTGCAGAGTAGTGAGTAGTGAGTGCAGAGTAGTGAGTGCAGAGTAGTGAGTGCAGAGTAGTGAGTGGTGAGTAGTGAGTGCAGAGTAGTGAGTGCAGAGTAGTGAGTAGTGAGTGCAGATTAGTGAGTAGTGAGTGCAGAGTAGTGAGTGCAGAGTAGTGAGTGCAGAGTAGTGAGTGCATAGTAGTGAGTAGTGAGTGCAGAGTAGTGAGTGCAGAGTAGTGAGTGCAGAGTAGTGAGTGCAGAGTAGTGAGTAGTGAGTGCAGAGTAGTGAGTAGTGAGTGCAGAGTAGTGAGTGCAGAGTAGTGAGTGCAGAGTAGTGAGTAGTGAGTGCAGAGTAGTGAGTGTAGAGTAGTGAGTGCAGAGTAATGAGTGCAGAGTAGTGAGTGCAGAGTAGTGAGTGCAGAGTAGTGAGTGCAGAGTAGTGAGTAGTGAGTGCAGAGTGGTGAGTGCAGAGTAGTGAGTAGTGAGTGCAGAGTAGTGAGTAGTGAGTGCAGAGTAGTGAGTGCAGAGTAGTGAGTGCAGAGTAGTGAGTGCAGAGTAGTGAGTAGTGAGTGCAGAGTAGTGAGTGCAGAGTAGTGAGCAGTGAGTGCAGAGTAGTGAGTAGTGAGTGCAGAGTAGTGAGTGCAGAGTAGTGAGTGCAGAGTAGTGAGTGCAGAGTAGTGAGTGCAGAGTAGTGAGTAGTGAGTGCAGAGTAGTGAGTAGTGAGTGCAGAGTAGTGAGTAGTGAGTGCAGAGTAGTGAATGCAGGGTAGTGAGTACAGAGTAGTGAGTAGTGAGTGCAGAGTAGTGAGTAGTGAGTGCAGAGTAGTGAGTGCAGAGTAGTGAGTGCAGAGTAGTGAGTGCAGAGTAGTGAGTAGTGAGTGCAGAGTAGTGAGTGCAGAGTAGTGAGTAGTGAGTGCAGAGTAGTGAGTGCAGAGTAGTGAGTACATAGTAGTGAGTAGTGAGTGCAGAGTAGTGAGTGCAGAGTAGTGAGTGCAGAGTAGTGAGTGCAGAGTAGTGAGTGCAGAGTAGTGAGTGCAGAGTAGTGAGTGCAGAGTGAACAATTCCAATCCAAACCACATAATTCCATTACACACCACATGCATACACTCCATAATACATGGGTAAAAGACATTGCCATTTACAATGCCATTAGCTTTTACTCAAATAAATCCGAGACCTATTGCATTTCCGATGCTTGTTTGGTGTTTTGCGGGCGCGTGTGTTTGGGTGAACTGGTCGTACACTTCCAGCGGATCGATTTTGTTCTGCCTTGCGGAGTTTCTTGGGAATCCCTGGAACAAGTGTCCTGGTAAGTTTCACGAGGATTGAAGTAGTGGAAGTGCTGAAAACAGCACTTTTTTGTCAAGGCGCGATTTCCCATGTTTTGGGGACAGCAGTATTGCATGTTTTTGAGGGGCTGTTTGGGGGTGTTCTAGATTTTTGGGGATGAGTTGAGGGCTCTGGGAGCACTGCTGGAAAGGTCTAATTTTGATTGCAAGTGGTTTGAAGAAAATCCATGGTGGGAAAGGGGGGTTTGGGCCTAGTTGCAGACAGCATTTTGTCACAATTTAAACGGAGGCCTCGCAGTATTGCATGT
This sequence comes from Lissotriton vulgaris, assembly GCF_964263255.1. Classification (NCBI taxonomy): domain Eukaryota; kingdom Metazoa; phylum Chordata; class Amphibia; order Caudata; family Salamandridae; genus Lissotriton; species Lissotriton vulgaris. The sequence continues at coordinate 1,670,392,381 of NC_141685.1, read as the reverse complement.
TTTGGGGAGCTGCTTGGGGGGTTCTAGATTTTTGGGGGTGGGTTGAGGGGTCTGGGAGCACTGCTGGGAAGGTCTAATTTTGATTGCACGTGGTTAGAAGAAAATCCATGGTGGGAAAGGGGGTTTGGGCCTAGTTGCAGACAGCGTTTTGGCACGATTTTAAGTTAGGCCTAGCAGTATTGCATGTTTTTGGGGGGCTGTTTGGGGGGGTTCTTGATGTTTGGGAGTGGGGTCATGGGCCTGGGAGTACTGCTGGGAAGGTTTAATTTTGATTGCAAGAGGTTTGAAGAAAATCCATGGTGAGAAAGGGGGGTTTGGGCCTAGTTGCAGACAGCATTTTGGCACGATTTTAAGTTAGGCCTAGCAGTATTGCATGTTTTTGGGGGGCTGCTTGGGGGGTTCTAGATCTTTGGGGTGGGTTGAGGGGTCTGGGGGCACTGCTGGGAAGGTCTAATTTTGATTGCAAGTGGTTAGAAGAAAATCCATGGTGGAAACTTTTTTTCTTTAGCAGTATTGCATGTTTTTGGGGGGGGTTCTAGGTTTTTGGGGGTTAGTTGAGGGGTCTGGGAGCACTGCTGGGAAGGTTTAATTTTGATTGCAAGTGGTTTGAAGAAAATCCATGGTGGGAAAGGGGGGTTTGGGCCTAGTTGCAGACAGCATTTTGGCACGATTTTAAGTTAGGCCTAGCAGTATTGCATGTTTTTGGGGGGCTGCTTGGGGGGGATTCTAGATCTTTGGGGGTGGGTTGAGAGGTCTGGGGGCACTGCTGGGAAGGTCTAATTTTGATTGCAAGTGGTTTGAAGAAAATCCATGGTGGAAAAGGGGGGTTTGGGCCTAGTTGCAGACAGCGTTTTGGCACGATTTTAAGTTAGGTCTAGCAGTATTGCATGTTTTGGGGGGCTGCTTGGGGGGGTTCTACATCTTTGGGGGTGGGTTGAGGGGTCTGGGTGCACTGCTGGGACGGTCTAATTTTGATTGCAAGTGGTTTGAAGAAAATCCATGGTGGAAAGGTTTTTTTAGCTGTATTGCATGTTTTTGGGGGGCTGTTTGGGGATGTTCTAAATTTTTGGGGGTGGGTTGAGGGGTCTGGGAGTACTGCTGGGAAGGTCTAATTTTAATTGCAAGTGGTTAGAAGAAAATCCATGGTGGGAAAGGGGGGTTTGGTCCTAGTTGCAGACAGCGTTTTGGCACGATTTTAAGTTAGGACTAGCTGTATTGCATGTTTTTGGGGGGCTGTTTGGGGGGGTTCTAGATGTTTGGCAGTGGGTTCATGGGTCTGGGAGCACTGCTGGGAAGGTCTAATTTTGATTGCAAGTTGTTTGAACAAAATCCATGGTGGGAAAGTGGGGTTTGGGCCTTGTTGCAGATAGCGTTTTGGCACGATCCGCAAAAATCCCCCATAGTTACTAATTACTATCCTTGAAAAGGAGACTCAGAGTATGCACTTTCGAAATGATGATTATATGTAATGCTGTCTCCTCTGAAACTGAAAGTGTTATTTTTGCATTACACAGCGTACCTTATCTTTTTTCACCGTGGTGTTTTATTATCACTTCCTGTTCTTCCATCAACAATTACAGGCCGGCTTTTACCCTGCGCCATGGAACAAACGATCCGCAATTCCACATCAGGCAGGCAGTGGACAGTGTGTCTGGTCACCAAGATTGATCGATGGAGCGTCAGATGGAATGGAGGAGTACCGCGAATAAGAGGAATGGCTGGATGCATGCAACTTCACAAATTCAACAGGACAACTACAACATACAGTTACAGTATCCTCTTAACTTCTCCTTATCTTTTAAATGTTATTGTTGTGAACTTGAACTTCTACGAGTGTGACTCTGTGCGTTTGTTTGCTCTCTGCTTCAAATTCATCCTTCCAGCTATTTGATGAGTTTCTTTGCTATTTTTAAAACTAATTTATTGTACTATAAGTGTTTATTCTCTCTGAGGGCAGAGAGGCAAGTGAAATTGCGTAATTATAATCCTTACTGCAGCCCTGTACTGTCAAATTGTTTATTCATAGTTACTAGTAAGTTGTAGTAAGTACTACTTTCCAGTAACCTAACCATCCGTTTAGCAAACAACTTCATGCACGCAATAGTGCACTTCCTTTATGTCCCTTAAAAGATTTATGGATATCTTCGAATCCAAAGATTTGTTTTTCTTCATTTGTTGTTTGTACATGGTGTTTTTTTTCCTCTCTCCACAAAACTTTCCCAAAAACCCCCATTCCCATACAATTTTCAAACTCTAACCCTCTTCCCCTGGGCTGTGTGGTTTTTCATTGAGGTGTGACTAAATGACAACAATAAATTCCACACACTTGCTGGGGAGGATAAGGTCAAAGCAACAGAAAAATCATTCTAATCGGAATTTCATGTGCGCCATCGTGGATTGATCATCAACAACATCCTCCTCCTACACGTGACGAATCGAATGCTTAATGCTTACCTTGCTTTGTCCTTTGCCTTAATACTATTTCTTATAGTAGCCATACTCCACACAACTAGTACTTAGTAATCTTTTGAATACTTTAGCACTGCTTAGACTATAATTTATGGCACTGTTCTCTACCGTACTATCTATCGTATTGTTTCTAATGCTACGCTCTGGCCACTCAATGTTTCATTTCCTTTTTTTTCATATGCTGCTTCTGCCAGTGTGTACTACTACTACTACCAGCACAACGATGATATTTCAACAATCCATGATTCAAGTCAACTAGCCATTTGCCATGCAGCCAGCCCTGTGCCTAGCCCTATTCTCAAACACGAATCACAGGTAAGATAAGCATTTTGGGGAGGTAGAATAATGGGCTAGGACTCGGAGGAGAAGAGAGACAGACAGTGCCACAGTAGTACTAGTAAAGTACTAGTAGGGCAATTAAATTCACTAACTCTGTTAGTGGCACTTTTGTACATGTTTGGACGTTTAGATAATTCATGCTGGTAAGTTTGAAGAAAGCAAACGTACAGTAACCCCCGCCCACCACCACACAAAATAGTATGAACGCGTATACTATGATTAAGTATGTAAAATAAATGAATGTTTCCCCTAACAAAAATAAACTAACCCAACTCACCCCCCTCCCTAACCACAACCAATGTCCAAATGTCCTTCAAGTCCCTTTCCCTAACGACCAATTCCCACCCCCCCCGACAGTCTTTAGAAAAGGGGCAAGAGAAAGTCACTTCCTCCGGCGGTGTCCTCCTTTGGACAGGTCCCGCACCTCTTTGCAGAGGTCCCGGAGCTGGCGTGTTGCTTCTCTGCCAATCGCTCCAGGTAGTCCACTCGCTTTCGGAGGCGGCGAGACATGCCATCCAGGCTCTGGGGTATGCAGCTGTTGTTCTTGCTGCTGTGTGGCGGCGGCGGGAGACTGTCGGGCCATGGCGTCATTTTGCTGGAGGCTGCTGGCTGGTGGACCCGGGGGCACTGGAGGAGGATGCAGTAGTTGCCGTCTCCTCCTGCTCCCAAGCCCACAGCCACCGATATTCGACGCAAATGGCCTCCAGCTTAGGTGCCCTGGCCCGGACAGCCATCTCCTTGCGGGTGAGCTTTTTTGGAGCATCTATATGAAGAAAGAAAAATACTGTAGCCGAGAGTCTTTAACATTAAGTCAAAATAATTCAACAGAAAGTTGTCTCACAGTAACACTAGCAACTTGCAAACACAGTATAGCATTTTGGCATGTATCTTTCCACAGTCTTTGTAGGCCTGTGACATTAGTGGGGCTTTCGGGAATTCTACTAGCAGCACTATGGACTCACTACTACATAAGCAGAGAGTCAGAGACTACACCAGTCTTCTTCTTTTTTTCTCTTGTTTTGCAAATGAAATTACTTGTATGTGGACTTGTGGTAGCCGGCATAATGCCAGCTCAGTCAGCTTGCACCCAAGAAAAACAGACACAAGCCATGATGACGCAGACTCGCATTACTTTAAGCAGTATATGCAGGTGGGGATAGGAAGCTCTTACTTTTCTATAGGGGTGGCACTGGCCATACTCGGTTACATCAAGGGATACTACTCAATGTAATTTATATTTCGCACTGCCCCCCAGGCCTTGACTACTACAAAAGGAAAATGAAGATGAATCATTTCTGATCATATATCCTGCCGATCACATGATCTTTGCTTATATGATGGATGACTTTAGGTGCTTTGTTTTAATAGATTGAGTGAACAACAGCAATAGTCCACCCATGACACAGCTGAAAGAAAATTATTAACATAGGGAGTGAGTGTGGTACCCATAATTGCCAGGGGAAGGGACTTGACTTGATATTATGTCAACTATACAATACATACACAATATATTCTGTGCTTGCAAAGTAAACTACTGTACTGTTAGTCAAGGCAGTATTTACATTTTATGAACAATCACAACTTCTAGTATTTGGATTTCCTCAGCTTTGCTACTCTGCCACGGACATGCTGTTCAAAGTAACACTGTTCATCCGCTGAGCGTCACATACATACACCTCTGCTATCTATGAGGAAGAAGAAGATACCATCCAGGCTTCCAAAGTAAACGTCTATCATTCTTCTTAATGTCTCAAGTTGTACCAAGTTGACTTTTTCTCAACAACCAACTAACACCCTTTTCATTTTATTTGGTAAACCACCGTCTTGACTTACATTTGAGGTTGACCAAAATGATAGATTGTAATGCACACCACACATACATTTTCTGATTCACCCACACAGGCAGTCATCTTTTCTTTCTCCTCCAACGATCCTTGCTTCAAGCAGCGATGCATCTGATTCCTTCCTATCAGCCACCTCTGCCTGCATTCAAAAACACGTATCATTCTTTGCAGTCATAAATGTTACGACTCGCTCGTCCTTCCTTTCACCCTTCTTTCCCTTTTCGTTCTTCACATCCCTCAAGATCATCTGATAGGACTTGCCTTCATGATAAAAGTTTCCCAGCTGAGTTGAAGTCAAATAGAGGGGGCCATTGCTTACCCGAGAACTACAGCGGCTAATGCTATTACTAAGTCAAGGTTGACTGTCTTCTCCGTGATTGGCAAAAACGTAGTTCTAAATTAGTAACTGTTCTTAACAGTACAGTGTACGTGTACTAGTGTACTGTCTACTGTACAGTACATCATACACTCCTTTGCGAGCCTACCCTAAAATGTCAATAAGTAAGGAGCATAATAACTTACCACCGTCCGCCGCTGCTGAGCCATCCCCCACAGCTCCTCCTGGTGGCACTTGTGGCGCCGCCGCATCCGCCCCTGGAGTGGACCCCTCTGCGTTGCTGGCCCCGGCACTGGTGGTGGGTAGTGCCGCATCCAATGTTGTAACGCCTAGAAAAAACATGTCATATTTTTAGATGCCATACACCACCCCCTATTTTGTCTCGTAATGGAAGAGAAAATGTTAATACATAAACAATTTTTAAATATTGGGACTGAAGAAAAGTCACGGTTTTGGGGAGGGTGTTAACTTATATGCTTAGCCATAACATGCAACACTTTTTGGCACAACTGATGAATGCTTGCTTTTTAACGTGCAACATTTTTTTAATTACAGACAGAACCAACTACTCCTCATCGCAACCAGGAGGACTTGAAGTTCCAGCAAGGTGAGGGCTCCCGAGTCCCGCACAGTTACTTCTGACTGAGGTATGTGGAAAGTCAAACTTAACCTATCATTAACAATGTCCTATTTCTCTTGTCCATACTTCTGTATGTGCAGAATAGTCCCTGAAAGCTACTATCAAATCAAAAAGCCAACTACTAGCTTATTCTTGGCTGACATTGACATTTTGTTGTTGGAAATTGTCAAAGCACTAACATTAAGAAGACTGGATTCTCCAGTATTAGGGGTGTCTTTCATAGATTCACATGCTTGAATATTCCCCGTCGTCGAAGTGGGAGTCCCACGGTAAATAAAATAGCAATAATGCTAATATATATATATATATAATATCATAATACATAATAAAACAGATAAAATATATACTGAAAAACCTCAACAAAGGTTCCTACATAGGAATGCATTAGAGAGAAAAAACTCATTTGCAACACATCAGTGTCATTATGTTAGTCCAAACTGCAGCCAATCAGGCTCAAGCACCCTCTATAACCTTCTCCTCAGAAGCTCAAGCCCTCAGATTTTCTACCGCACGTCGTGTGAAGGGAGTCTCCCTGAGCTCTGCTCAGTTTTTCTTCATATCTACTCTTCTACTCTGTGTTTTCTCAAGATGTCAAGTAAGAAGTCTTTATTTAGACCTTGCTCTTCCTGTGGAAACTGCGTTTATTTGAGAAGGACCCCCACCAAAAGTGTATTTACTGCTTGTATCCAGAACACAAGGTGGCTGACTGTAAGTTCTGTAGAACTTTCCCTCCTAAAACCCTCAGAGACAGGGAGGGTCGTCTCCTTTTATGGCTGAAGCGCCTTCAAGATAAGGACGCAGCTTTATCAGACGCAGAAAGTTTCCAGTCAGGCCCTTCCTCTGTGGCTTCCAAGCGTGGCAGTGTTCAGGAGTTGCCATCTCCTTTTCTAAAGAAGAAAAAGCTGGCTTTGACTGTGGCTACAGTACCACCTACTGCTACTTTGACTACTGTGTCTACGCCCACGAGACCTGGCTCTCAGGCGTCATTTCCAGCCTCTATAGGTGTGTTTACACTTATGTCGACGGGCTCGTCGACGACCATTCCATCGACAAGATTGGCTGCTGTGGCTTCGTCGACGACTACTGTCACGACGACGTCGGCGTCGAAATTCTCGTCGACGGCTTTCACGTCAATGAAAACCTCTACCTCTTCAATCTCGTCGACGGTCTCTATTATATCGTCGACGAAGAAGCCGACGTCGATGAAGACATCATCGTCGACGGTTCCGTTGACGGCCAAGCTACCGTTGACGTCGAAGGCACCGTCGACGAAGACTCCGTCGACGAAGACACCGTCGACGTCGAAGACACCGTCGACGTCGAAGACACCGTCGACGACCCAGTCGACGTCGAAAACACCGTCGACGTCGAGGACCACGTCGGCCAGCTCGTCGACGACAACTTCGTCGACGGCGAAGTTTTCATCCAAGGATTCGACGATCCCGTCGACGGTAGTATCAAAGCCTCCTATGTCGACGTCCAAGACATCGTCGTCGACGCAAGGGTCTACGTCAACGGCTATTTCAACGACACCCTCAAGTTCTCTGTCCTTCGCCAATATGCCCTTAGTGCCCTTGGACACTTCAGTCCCTACAACGGAGTCTTCTATCAGCATTGTGGAGGATTCTGCTCTCCAACTGCAAACACCTACTCTACAGCCACCTTCTCCGTTGTTCGTATCGGACCATGAGATAGAATACGTTCCAGATGAAACTGTTTATGGTGATGCTCAGAGTCCATCGGATTTAATAATCAAATGTCAGGACACTAGTTCTGAGGAAGATGAAGATGAGACTGTAGAACAGCATGAGGAACAATGCGTGCAGGTTCCTATGGCGGCTATTCCAGTATCACTATTTTCCAACCTCCAGCATATGTTGGATGATTATAATAGAAGATTTCCGCCTACCCCCCAGGGTACTCCGGGACATGTTACCTCTGAGGCAGCAATGTCTTTTCAGCCTCAGCATACACCTCCTAAGCAATCTGCCCCTTCGGAAAATCCACGTGCAACTCTCCCCACTAATTCCCAACAAGATGTGGATGATGAATCAGAGCCGGAGAGAGAGGAAGGTGAGGTTAATCAGGATTCAGATGATGAACAAGATCCGTATATGGCGGAATTCGATGACTATCGAGTTCAGACACCCTCGCCACAACAGGGCGCTTCCAGTGATTCACCTCCGGTTGACATCGCTAGCTTCCATAAATTGATGGATAACGCGGCAGACCGCTTCAAGTTACCTAGGGTGCAGCGAGAGGATGACTGTTTCCTTTATGATTTTAAGAACCAGCCTTATAAGCAGGTCCATACCATACCAATCATAGAATTTGTTTGGAAGGAGGAGCTGAAAATCATGCAGGCTCCTAACTCCTTGCCTGCTCTAATACCTCGATTAGGTAAGCAATATAAGGCCCCAACGGGCTCGCCTGCATGTTTACTCTCTCATCCTAAGCCAGACTCCGTAGTGACTCAGGCAGCGCAACGTCGTGCACGCAACCCAGCAGCACCTATCACTTCCCCTCCCGATAGAGAGGGTCGACGTTTAGATGCAATTGGAAAAAAGTTTTCTACCATGGCGTCTACTTCAGCCCGTGCCGCTAATGCTCTAGCCATTTTAGGTTGTTTCGACCGTCAAATGTGGTCAGACATTTCCGTGCTGCTTGCGCAACTTCCGGAAACATCTAAGGCGGAAGCGCTCCAGATCCTTCAGGATGGGCAAAGAGCTTCGGAGGAAATGATTGACTGTGCTGTGGACGTGGCGAGCACTGCCTTCCGTATTCTTGCCAGTGCTGCAGTGCTCCGACGCCAGGGATGGTTGAAGTCCACGTCGTTCAGGCAAGAGGTCCAGTCAAAAATCCTTGACATGCCATATGATGGTGAATCTTTGTTTGGTTCTCATATTGATGAGTCATTGGAGACCATAAAGAAAGATACCGACACGGCAAAGTCGCTTGGGTCCTTACAGTTCAAGAAGCAGCCTTTTCGTGGAGCGCGTGGACGGGGAACCTCGTCCAATTTTTCACGAGGAGGACAATCACAGTATCGCCAGTACAATCAGGGAAACCAGCGTTACTCAAGTCAGCAATCCTCTCGTCAGCAACACTCCAAATCCTATAGAGGAAAGTCTAATTTTAGAGGATCCAACAACAACAACAAACGTCAATGACTTTCCAGTTCAGCAAAATGTTGGAGGGCGAATCTCTCAATTTTACTCCCAATGGTCTCTAATAACATCAGGCCAATGGGTGTTGGATATTGTGCGCAAGGGTCACGCCTTGGAGTTCACAGAGATTCCTCCTCATTCTCCGCCTTCGGGCCCGCCGCCCCCCCATCTAGAGGAACTTCAACATCAAGTTCTTCTTTTGTTAAAAAAGGGTGCAGTCGAAGTGGTTCCTGTATCTCAGCGAGGGAAAGGTTTCTATTCAAGGTTTTTCCTCATTCTAAAGAAGACGGGGAGTGGCGTCCCATTATGGACTTGAGAGCTCTCAATCTATTTCTCAAGCGACAATCTTTCCGCATGTTAACGTTATCGGAAGTCTTGCGACTTCTCTGCAGCAGAGATTTCTTAACGATAATAGACCTGCAAGACGCCTATTTTCATGTGCCAATTATCCATCGACATCGGCGATTCTTGAGGTTCAAGGTGGGCCATGTTCACTATCAGTTCAAAGTCCTACCTTTTGGCCTCCGATCAGCTCCTCGTGTTTTCACGAAGGTTCGAGCTCCGGTCATGGCTTATCTGCGTCTTCAAGGAGTTCAGATATTTCCTTACCTGGACGATTGTCTTCTGAAATCCCAATCCTCACTACAGTTGGCTTACGACACACGTTTGTGCCAAAACCTGTTCAAGTCTCTAGGGTTGACCATCAATGTGGAAAAGTCACACTGCACACCTCTGCAGAAAAGGAACTTCCTCGGAGCGATCCTGGACACAGACGTGTCAAAAGCGTTCGTCTCCATCGAACGACGAGAGAAGATAGTTCGTCTGATCACAATCATCCGGTCAAAGCAGTCAGTTTCTGTGCGAATGTTAAAGTCATTTCTGGGGATGGCATCATCGTGTATCGCACTGATCCCAAATTGCAGGTTACGTGCCCGTCCTGTACAGGAAGAATTGGACCTGCAGTGGCGACAAGTGTCAGGGTCATTCAACGACCAGGTGACAGTCACGCCCAGCATGAGAACAAGTCTGTTTTGGTGGCAACAACGAACCAATCTGAACGAAGGGGTTTCTTTCCTTGCCCAGCCTCCGGATTTGACATTGACCATGGATGCGTCCATGGAAGGCTGGGGTGCTCATCTCCTGGACCTTTCCATCAAGGGAAAGTGGACGGCGATTCAGCGAGCCTGGCATATCAACAGACTGGAGTTGATGGCAATCTTCTTGGCGCTCAAAGCATTCTTGCCCGTGGTGCAGGGGGAATCGGTGCTGGTCCAAACAGACAACACCACCAGCATGCACTACATGAACAAACAGGGCGGCACGAAATCTCAGCCTCTGTCTCGTCTGGCTCAAAGAATCTGGGAATGGGCTCTTCGTCACAACATCTCTTTGACGGCAGTTCATCTGCCGGGGGCATCCAACATACTGGCAGATTCCCTGAGCAGGTCTGCGTCATCCACTCACAAATGGGAGTTGCATCAACCGACTCTAGACCTGTTGTTCCGCCAATGGGGTCATCCCAACATAGATCTGTTTGCAACCCCAGTGAATCGGAAGTGCCAGACTTTCGCCAGTTGGCATCCTCATCCGGAATCCAGCGGCAATGCCCTACTCATGGATTGGAGCGGACTGTTTGCTTATGCGTTTCCACCGATCCCATTGGTACCACGGACGTTGTGGAAGATGCGCAGGCAACCCTGCCGTGTGATTCTCATCGCCCCTCGTTGGCCCAGGCAGGCTTGGTTTTCAGAACTCCTTCTGATGTCGCAATGCAAGCCCATTCATCTGCATCCACGTTCGGACCTCCTGACGATGGAGGACGGTCAAATTTGCCATCCAGACCCGTCGACGCTTCAATTGTCGGCATGGAACCTGAGTACGTTGAATTTGCCTCCTTAACTATGCCCCAAGAATGTAGAGACATTCTAGCGTCCGCTAGGGCTCCATCAACCATCAAGACATATAAGTTAAAGTGGAAACGTTTCTGTCATTGGTGCGTTGCATCCAATATTCATCCAATTCATTCCACTCCGGAGCAACTTTTGCTGTTCTTTCTGAGCCTCGCTCAGTCTGGTCTCTCTCATGCCACCTTGAGAGTTTTCCTGGCAGCTATTTCACGCTACCGCAATGATGGCTCAACATCTCACTGTTCATCCAGGATCATCCGGCAGTTCTTTAAAGGTCTTTTCAGAAAGTTTCCTCCGTTAAGGCGCCCTCCTCCGGCATGGCACCTCAACGTGGTACTGTCACAACTTATGAAGCCTCCATTTGAGCCGATTCACCGAGCACAAATCAAGTTTCTTACCTGGAAGGTTGCTTTACTTTTGGCCTTAACATCATCTCGTCGTGTAAGTGACCTTCACGCTTTTACCGTCAAGCCTCCGTATTTGCAGTTTAAGCCAGATGGAGTGTCACTTCGTACCAATCCTACGTTTCTACCAAAAGTACCAGCCTCTAGAGCTATTGCTGGATCAGAGTTTTGTTTAACACCGTTTGCCGACTGGGCAAGCTTAGCTACCTACACAGACCGACTCATAATAATAGTAAATAGTAGGAGCACAGAGAGTGATGGTAGAGAGGCAGGATAAGAATGTAGAAACAGTCTACAAGAAGATCAAAGACTTTTTTGTGAAAAATAGAATTAGGAAACAGTTTGGAATGAATAGGAGCTGTAAAAGTTAGGGAAGTATAATTATATTAACAACAGAACAACTTTCTAGGGCCAGCAGAAGAGGCTGCAGAGGACCGTTCCTGCCCACTTTCTTCCGCCGGACTCTGGGTGTACTCTTCTTGCCCCGGGGAGGTGCTGAATGTGAACATGAAATAAACACAAACATGGATGATTTTTTTTTAAATATTTGATTTCTTTGACCACAATCTAAAATTATCTCGGGGAAACAATTTACCAACAATTGCACTACATGTATTGACCTATCTGATCTGGTCAACTAGGAGGATGCTAGTACAGTATTGCTGGATTCGCAGACCGTCTACTTGGAAAGTTATGTAAATCACTAACTAAACCAACAACAAAAAGGTTCTACTACGACTGCCAGCACTCAGCAGCACGCGACGTGACAGACACAGTCCGTCATCATGATTGCAGACCACTAAAAAATGTCCTACTACTAATAACAAGGCATAATATACTCAACCTATCAATCCACCACTATCTCTTCTTCTTAATGGCAGCAGGAGTACAAAGGAAGGACTAGACTTGAATCTCTAGTCTCTCTAGTATTACGCAGTTCTGTAAAGTACTACACTCATACATATTCAGGCCAAATGAGCACAAAGTTGCAAACAAGTAAGTATAGTAGCAACGCCACTGAGGAGGCGAGCACCTGCAATCGCAGTAGCTATTTAAACATTATTTTACCTGCAATGTAATCGAATCAGCAGCATTCTTGCTCTTCGGGAAAAACATATATTAGCAATATAACAAGGAGCAGAAGAAAACAAAGTAGGTTATAAATAGCTACTCACCAAGGCCAGGGATCTCCACGCTTAGCAGGTCGAGCAGGTCCTGCTCCCGGTCGAGGATGTCAGCCCACCGGTGCGTCGCTTGGTCATAGGTGCGCCGGAACCCCGACTCCCTACGCATGGCCCGGCACACCTTATCCCACAGCTGGCGATGCTCCCGGAGGCCATACCCTTGACTGGGCCTGCCCCTCCGGCCACCTCCACTGCGTTGAAAACCTCCCTGGCCACCACATCCTCCACCCTCAATCGCCTGCAAGGGAGCCGGGTACGGGGTGCGGGACCCTTCCCCTTGCTCTTCCCGGCTCCCTTTGCCATGGTCCTGGACAGCTGAGAAAAAAAAATAGGAAAGAATAGGGAAAAAGTAAAGAAAAGAAAAGAGTTTAAAAAAGTAGCTTTAAAGTAACCAAAAGTAGAAAAAACACAAAATATAGAGGTAGAAAAAGAGAGGGATAGATAATGAGTAAAAAAGATCCCAAAAAAGTTCAAAGAAACAAAGGATTGCAAAGATTAGGGGAGGATTGCAAAAGCATGCCCAGAACCATAGCAATGAAGAAAAACAAGATGGCCGCGCCCATTGAGGACCGCGTGGGTAAGTTCGCGCAATATTTCCCCCGCGAGCACGCAAAAACGCATGCGAACACGTAATCGCGCCCCGCGCACAACGCAAGCTTGCAAATAGCGCCTGGAAACGGAAATACGCAATGCGGACAAGATGGCCGCGCCCATGTACGACTGCATGGGTAACTTCGCGGTCGGTGCGCTGCAAGCGGCCCGCGAACACGCAAAAAGCCCCGCGAACACGCAAAAAAAATCTGCAAATTCGCACGAATTCGCGGATTATGCGATACGCAAATTTGCTTTCCGCGAGTGACAATAGCTGGTGTAGAATTCACTGTTATTACGCATACCCCGGTAGGTTTGCAAACTAAAAACACAGAAACAAGTCTATAATCCCCATGCGTTACCAAAACGCAGGAACACATTCCCCTACGATATGGCGTATCAACTCACCCTTAATTCTGTCCCGTTCAAATGAACTAAATCGCATCCCATTTCTATAAGAGGACAGTAAGTATTCGTCCACTTAACTTAGCAACATCACCCAAGTAAATGATCGGAGAAGGAAGCAAAACCCTGATAAGTTTGAAACCTAAATAACAATAACACCGACAATAAGTGAGAAAATTATCAAAATGTCAGTTGTGTCCCTGTATTCCTATGTTGCCTGCGAGTGAACTTACCATTCCTGACGACAGTCTTCAAACGCAAAGACGCGTGTTACTGCTACCCGTCTTCGGAAACTAGTGCCAGTGGCCTTTGTGTATTAAAAGGTATCGTTGGTCGAGATCACGTGACCACCAAAAACGTGACACGATTGAAACCTTAACCTACCCTACTCTATGATGGTTAGAAACGTAGCCGCCATCTTAAAGGAGACGGTATGACAATAATGTCCTGTGTAGTTAATTGGGATAATGGCACTCGAAATGGTTTCCCCGTAAAGGTACAGAGGAAGAAACAAATTCAACAGGCATGGAGCATTGTCGTGCCTTCTAGAATAATAATAATGGGCCGATGATTTAATCTATTGCATCACTCATGATTGTAGTCTATCTAGCACTACAATATGTGTGCAGATCTTTAAAAAGCCGTCAAGTAATAAAGGAATCCCTCTGGTCGGTGGGACCCAACAAAAACGTTGGAAGGCATCTTCTTCCGGACGCTCAATGTAATCGGTAATGATACATTGGCACTTAGTGGAAGGACGAAAATGAGGGGTGACACCATCTTAAAGTGATGCTGCAATTAATGTTAGTAATGCTAATGTCCCAAATCTTATAGAGGAATGAGGATCCCATTTGTCTAAATGTATCCCAAGGTGAAGCTAGCAGAAGCAAAGAAAATGTGGGTGTCCCACATTGGCGGATGGGGGGACTAAACAATAAAAATGTCAAATGTGTGGAAATAAAATACTGACCACGGTTGCATTAAACCTTTGTAAACAAATAACTGAATCAGTTTAATGTCTTACAAGTCATATTCAAATCATACTGAAAGCCAATTGTGAGTGGCCATTATAGTCTTGTGTAAAAACGTATCTCCCATGAGTACCTGTCACCAATGGAAAGATCAGTGCTAGAAGTCAAGACAAGAGGAAACATATCATACATAACTACAAGTAATACAGACCAAATAATAAATTTATTGGCCCAAATCACTCAATATTAAACATAAAAAAAACATTCTGATTGTACAGTCTATAACTAATAAGACAGTGTCACTTGATTTACATAATGTCCAACATATAGATACAGTCTTCTTTTGAAACATCTATAAAAGAATCATCCCCGAAGAACACAATCAGAATTACAGAGGAATAAGTCTGAAAGCAGATCCAGCAGTAGCATCATATACTGGGCTTACTCAATACTGTAGAAATTGTGAACACTCCAGGCCAGTACACTGGCATAGGTGGTAGAGGCTATTAGTCATGTAAAAAAAAGTGTAATTCCCTATCAGTATTAAGTCCTAGATAAAAAGATCTCAATTTAATTAGCCACTTGGATTCCAGTTTTCTGAGCGCAGCTGTTTTATCTCCTTCCTGTGGATCATCTTCCACAATGGCAATACCATGAAATCTGATATTCAATACCTCTAAATCTGTATGTGAAGTGTTGTAATGTACTGCCATGGGGTAATTTGTGTTTCCATTACGAATGGTTCTGATGTGTTCCTGTATCCGCTCTTTAAGGGGTCTGATGGTGCTACCTACATAGGTTAAATCACACTGGCAGATGATGCAGTACACTATTTCCCCTAAGATTCTCCTTGCGGTAAATAAACCCAGGGAGATCTTTTCCATTGCACACGACCTAGCAGCTGCTGACAGAGTCACTCCCAAACCTATCCCCTCTCAATCCCTCTGTAACTCCCTCAATGCCGATTTCATTGAGAAGATTGCCATTATCAAACGTAACATTCCCTTGCCTTCCCCTTCCTTTTCCTTTTCCCCCATTGCCCCCCACATCCTCTTCCCTTGTTCAATTTCCTCTTATCTCTAAAGAGGTCTTCCTCACCTTGCTTAAAAAAGTCAAATCAGGGTCCCCCTCTGATTGTTGCTCTGCTTACATTCTGAGGGATGTTTTCTCCAGCTGCCCGATCCCCCGTTAACTCTTCTCAATTCCTCCATCATACAGGGAATTATCCCAGTCTCTCTTAAATCAGCTATAGTCATTCCCATTCTAAAAAAGCCTGGCGCTGACCCAACCTCCCTTCCCAACTTTCGACCTATCTCCTTGCTCCCTCTCCTGGGCAAGATCCGGGAGAGCCATGTCACCACCTGCCTCTCTGCCTACATTGAGGAGCACCATCTTCTTGCTTTTCACCAGGCTGGCTTTCGTCCAGCTCACTCAACGGAATCTGTCGTCCTCTCCGTCCTGGATGAGCTTAGGAGAAGCGCTGACATCAACTCCCCCAGGCCCTGGTCCTCCTCGATTTGTCCGCCGCCTTCGACACGGTCGATCATTCCATCCTTCTCGATCGTGTCGGGGGCGCCGGCATTCGGGGGTCAGCCCTGGCCTGGCTCGCCTCCTTCTTACAAGACCACACTCAGGCCATTCAGCTGGAGGATTTTCTGCTCCCTCCTGCCCTGTCTCCTGCGGGGTCCCCCAGGGTTCTTCTCTTTCTCCTCTTCTTTTTAATCTCTATATCTCTTCCCTTATAACTGACCTCGCACAAATGGGGGTCACGGTATTTAATTATGCCGATGACCTCCAGCTCATTTTCAACCTTTCTTCTTCCCCTGATTCTATTTCCAATTTCCAATCTACTCTGACTTTCATCTATGATTGGATGAACCATAATCACTTAAAACTCAACCCTGATAAGACTGAGCTGGTTCTCACCGGCGCCCCCTCTAGCCCCTGGACTCCCGCTTTCTGGCCCCCAGCCCTCGGTTCCCCACCAACACCCTCTGCTTCAGTCAAAGCGTTGGGCATTAAAATTAGTCAAGATCTCACCATGCGTTCCCAGATCAGCACAGTTGTCTCATCCTGTTTCCTATCTCTCAGAGTTATACGTAAAATCTCCCGCTTTTTCTCCACCGACGCTCTCAAACTCATTCTTTTGGCCATGATCCTTTCCCGTCTTGACTACGGCAATGCCCTATACGTAGGCGCTCCAGCTTATGAAATTCGGCGCTTACGATTGATTCAAAATCAAGCTGCACGTCTTATCTATAGGCTTCCTAAGTTCCATCGAGTCACTCCCCTGCTAAAGGCGCTCCACTGGCTACCCATCTCCCAGCGATCCCTCTTTAAGATGGGCTGCCTTATCTTTATGGCCCTTGCTGGCACTGCTCCAGTCTTTATCAACACACTGATCTGCGCTTAGGTTCCCAGCAGAAGCCTCCGCTCCTCCACACAGATTCTACAGAACATTCCTTGTTTTCGGAGGAAAATATTTGGAGGCATGAGGTTTTCTACCCTTTCCCCCCACCTCTGGAATTCGCTCCCCTTTACCATCAGGTCTGCCCCCACCTCCATGGATTTCCGTAAAGCTTTTAATACCCATCTTTTCTCCCAAGCCTATTCTGGGTAGTTATCTCCCGGTCTCCCCTCAGCTATGTCACTGCACAGCGCCAAGAAACCGCATGGTGTTAGAGCGCTCTATACATCCTTTCAACTTCAACTTCAACTTCAACTTCAACTTCAACTTCTATATATTTGGTATTGCAGTTCATGAAGTGATGTATCTTGTGTACCTGTCCCGTATTATAGCTTAAGCTGGTAGTCTTATTTGTAGGAAATTGACATACACTACACATTGAACACTTATAAAAACCCAAGGATTTTGCAGGTAACCATGTTCTTGTCTGTCCAGTAACTCTTTCTTGATTATCGATGGACTCTGAGCGTTCTACCCCTACTATATATAATCTGAGGTTTATTGGATATATATGGATCCAAATCATGATCCAATTTCAGGAGATGCCAATGTCTGTGTAGAGTCTTGAACACATTATGACTGTGTGAATTAAATTGTGTTATAAATGCAATATTCCTCCTTTTTGTTTTCTTTTTCTTTGTATTGGATTTCAGAAGCTCTGTGCGTTTAGTTCTATTTATCCTGGTTGAGCTTTCTGTAGTTTGGTCCTGTCATACCCCCTGATTCGAAAGCGTTGTTTTAAGGTGTCTATCTCTTGGTGGAAAGTTGTATCATTGCTGCAGTTTCTTCTTAAGCGTGTCATCTCGCCAAAGGGGATGGCTCGAATTTGGATATCAGGATGTGCACTACTGGCATGCAACACTGAGATGCATGCTGTGGGCTTGCGAAACAATTTGCATTCAAGCATGCCATTCTCTATAAAGAGTGTTAAGTCGAGAAAATCTATTTGTCTTCTACTGATGTTATGCGTGAAGCTCAGATTATATTTGGTGGTGTTAAGATATTCTATGAATTCATTGAGGGTCTTAGTATCACCCCCAAATCATGAGGATGTCATTGATGAAACGCCCCCAATAAACAATAGAACATGTCAAATTTAGTGGACACAGTCTCCAAATGTGATGTCAAAGAAGCCCATATATATGTTGGTAAAAGATGGGGAGAATTTGGAACCCATGGCCACCCCAGAGTGTTGTCTGTACCAGGTGTCATTGTGCACAAAGTAGTTATTGTTTAGGGTCAAGCGGGTGAGCTCAAGTAGCATTTCACTATGTTCATATAGAGTAGCGTCATGTTTAGACAAATAATAAGTGAGAGCTTCCATACCCTTATCAAAAGGACTGCTGGTATACAGTGCACTCAGATTTAGGGTGACAAAGGTGAACTCATCAGTCCAGATGAGGTCCTCCAGTTTGTTTAACAAATCTTTGGTAGCCTCGATAAAGGCCGGTAGATTGCGCACTATCGGCTGTAAAAGATATCGATATATTCTGAATTACGCTCTGTGGGGCCCCCTATCCCAGAAAAAATGAGTCTGCCCGGGGAGCTGTTTGATTTTTATGTATCTTAGGCAGAGTATAAATATAAGTTGCTCGAGGTGTGAGGTTGTACATATATTTAAACTCCATATCTGATAGGAGACCCGACCTCAGCCATTATCTCAATGTTTACACCAGGCTACATCACAATAATATTACCATATTGGAGGGATTACAATGTTTTACTATAGTTTGGACTAATTTTACTTGGGTTTGCGGTACTTCTTTACACACCATAGCTCCATCTATATTCACTTGTATATTTTCGGTTTGGTTTTTACTTTGAAGGATGTGAATCATCCAAGTATGGCTCTATTGCTATCATCACGTGGGTCTGTTTTCTTCTTCTTTCTGATGATTTCGTTACTGTGGCACTTCTGATCTTCTCTCCTCTTCCAATTTTTAAATCTCAATAAATAATACATTTGGTCAATGTATATGGTTACATTAGATTTCCTATGAGGTTTTATCATCCATTGTTATACTGGAATTGACTTAACAAATTAAATGACTCAGGAGTTTATCCTTTTGTATACGTCTTTTTAACTTTTGTATTACAATAGATCACTGAATATATGATGTTTACTCTTTCCAGCCTTGAAAAAGTCTAGGATTAGACGAAACACATGTCAGCAAAATCGTGTGCTGGGAATCTGTGAAAAAACAATAAAAAGTGAATGAAAACCAACAGATGACTTCTTTGGACTACTTGCATGGTCTGTATACTTGATGTCTCATCAGACTGTCTTCGTAAACTTAAAAGAATTGCATTGGAATTCGTCCATTACTCATCCACTACTGTATTTGGATTATTATACGTGATAATGAGTATGCTATAACAGCTTTGTTCTTTGATATATATATATATATATATATATATATATATATATATATATATATATATATATATATATATATATATATACATACATATATATATATATATATATATATATTACATACACACACACACAAACACAAATATCAAGGTCACCCGGGCCAACGTACTCGCGGTAGCGGTCCAACCACCACCACAACTGCACAGTATTCTGAGTGTGGCGGTCAGACCATCACAAGACTGCCGCCTTCACCAGGGTCCATGAATCCAAGGTGGTAGCGGTGCAGACAGGGGAAATAATATGCTAGGAGTGCGATGTCATCACCACTGGCCATATTACAACTTGGCTCTCCACCGCCCTTTTCATGGCAGGGAGGCTGGCATGAAAAGGGTGACAGTGATGCAGGTAAGGGGGCCTGACAGGGCCCCTGCTGCATCTGGACATGGGTGTGTATGCGGGGGGCAGATATTGTGCCCCCTACAATTGCAACTTTGTTTCTGCACGGTATGGGATGCATAGTATGGTATCCACAACATGCATGCCACAATATGCAGTAGGTGATCTCACAGCAGCAGTCTGTGTGTTAGGCTCTCCTTGAGCCTAATATACCGCCGCCATGAGACCGCTGCTGTGCCGTTCGCCCACCCTGGTCAACTCGGAATGCTGTGGGAAGGTGCTCCATGGCCTTGGTGGTCCTGTGGGCGCAGCGGTGGTGGTCCTACTGGAGGACCACCAAAGTCGTAGTATGGCCCAAAGTATTAAATATTAGTGGAATTAATTTGTTTAATTATAATAAATGTATATATGAAAATATTTAATATTTACTACTTTAAACTCTATATTAAAAAAATCAATATTATAAAACTATATTTTTTTCTGACATTTTTGCATTTACAGTTATATGTAAAGGAGCATAATATTCTTGACAAGATATTTGCATCAAACAATATTGTTTACCTCGATTTAGTGTCAGTGATCCATCTTAGCTCAGCCAGCCCAAATCAAATCCAGCCAATAGAAGGAGTGGAATGGAAGCAGGAGGACAGTGAAGCGTCCGGAGCTCTTCCTCTCTCTTCCCACTTTGTGACGGTGCTTGCCTCCATGAATCGTTTGCAGTGGTTCCGCAAGCAAGCGATCTGCTGATGGATACATGGGTCTTGGTGCAAGCCTAATTTAGAATTGCATTATTTTTTTTGTTGTCTTTTACCTCATTGCCTCAGGTGAAACGCACTTGCTGCGAATACTAACGCAAATTAAGCAATAAATACCTACTCTTCCTCACACTCAATTAGGCCAATAAATAGCATATTGAACATCTTATATGTAAACATATTGTGTAACCAAGCTATGTAGACAGTATGAATATTTTAAGTATCAAATTGCTTGGCTGAATCGATACAGAAATGTTTAGACTGACATTGCTTAAACACAGCAAGTTATCAATTTCTTCTAAGTAGGGTCTCAATCTAGTTAAAATAAATTATATTTGGTGCGCAGCATAAAGTTTTAAATAAAATCCAAGTCAACAGCCTCTGCATGCATGAATTGTTTAAAAGATATTTAAACCAGCCTATAAATGTTTGTTTTTACGAAACTGGTTTTTAAAGTAAACATTTGACGTGAATTAGTTCTCTTAATGATTAAGCTAGTGATATGCAAAGAACTTTTCATGAATGATAGATTCATACTATCTGTGTTCAACGTAATAAACAAATTCTACTTGAGTTTTTAATGTTCCCATCTGTCTCTTACAAAGCTAAATGTTGCCACTGTGCACATTTATTCACAGTGACCCTATTCCATTTTCATGTGACAAACGTGGCCCTGTCTGAATGAAGACTTGTAAAATGATGTTAGGAGCAGCACAAAGTTTGTTGACAGTTGTCAGGGCCGGCTCTAGGCTCATGGTGGCCCTGTGCAGGAAGCGTAGGTGGGGGCCCCGGAAGAGGGGGTCCGGACGGGGCGGAGCTCAGGAAGGTGTTTCAATAATACGTCCAGAAAAGTCGTTAGATGATTGACCAGTACCTGCGGCTGCTCCGACCCTTTCGAATTCGTCTCAGAACGATACAGTTTAGGAGGAGGAGGGCATTGTGACACACGACATGAGGGAATGGGCGCATCTGTGACCTGCATGGTGCATGCTTCACTTTGCAGCTGGGACATCACATTTAACTCTGTCTCTTTATACTTTGTATGAGTGACTGAGGCCGGCTTGTAACTAATCTGCACACAGATCTCGCCAGTCGCCAGCAAGTGTATTCACCACCAAAGTTATCTTACAGCTACAATGCTTTGGAAGTTGTTGGGTAAACAAAGATCTAGGTGTCTACAGTCTAATCCCCTGCAATAAACTATTTTAAAGTGAAGCCTGCTCGAGAGAAAACAAAGTATAATTAGAGGAGGTATAATACAGCAATATATGGTAGACACTCGAGCACAAGAACAAACGTTACGTTCGTAGGCAAAGGGAATAGTGGCACTTGTGCAAGTATCAAAGCAAACAAAATGCCATTACCACGCAGTCCCCAGCAACACTCACTCGAAAGATCTGCCAAGGTGCCCTTTTTGTCAACTGGAGAGCATCATTATATTCCCACCCAGCGAGGTAGATTTGTCCACACACGCCCACTGCATTAATCTGAAGAGGATCAAGTGCACAAAATCTGATAGTCTTCAGAACATCACCCCCATTGGGCACACCATGCCATGCAAGGCGTAGATGGCAAGGGGTCATCTCTGATGGGGGACTCTATGCAGGCAGTAGAAGGCAAGGCGTCTTCTTTTCTGGGAAGTGCTGTGCCGAGAGTAGAAGGCAGACAGAGGTCATCTCTGGATGGCTGGACAATAATAGACCATGGAAAGGGTAAATAACAGGGCAATACATAAGGAAATCATACTACTTCGAACAGGGCAATAATACTGCCTCAGAGGGGGCGTTAAGAGGGCATCAGGGGGCGTAACATGGCATCAGCAAAGACAATGATAGGGCCTCAGGTGTCAATAACAGAGCATCAGTGGCAGGAATAACAGCCAACTACATAAAACAATAACGGGCCCTGAGGGAATAAAAGTGGTGCTTCAGATTGGGTAGTAATAGCGCATCGAGAGGGCAGAGGAGTGAATCAGAGGGGCTATAATGTCATCACAGAGACTAATAAGGCCTAAAAGAGAACAACGGCAAGGCGTCTGTGAGGGTAACCAGACACGACAATAATATGGCACCACCAGCGAGGGCAATAAACAGTTAATGGGCATCATAGTGGGGAATAATGGAGCATAAGGGAAATGGAGCACCAGGACCAGAAATATCGACATGATACCTACTTGGGCCACTGCCTGGTCGCAGATGAGTCCTAAGGTTTGTGTGTTCAGAGGCTGCAGATAGGTGGCACTTCTAGGCAGCACCCCACTCCGGCCTGCTAGGGCTGGCTGCAGCACTGCAGGCTGCGGCAGGCTGAGCTCAGGTGAGGCTGTGATTCCAGGACTAATTGCCGCCCGGCCCATGGCCCCCACACAGTGATTGGGCTGCCGCTGTCCTGAAGTTCAGTGAGGGGCCACCCAGTGATACTCTCCTGGCGGCCCCATGGCCCTGAAATTCCCGGTTCACTTCTCCGAATAGGCTGCATTCAGTACTACGCAGGAATAAAATTAATAACAGCTGACGGGGATTCAGCAGAAGGTGTTTTTTATTATTTGTGAAAACACATCACCTGTAAAACTAAAGTAATCGGTTCCAGCAATGGCTGCAACCACTTACAAATAGAAAGAAAGAACGATCCTCTGCACTGACTGCAAGAAATAAAAGTGAAAACAAACTAACTGAACACTTAGGGGACTCTGCACCACAACTTCAAGACAACAGCTTCAACAAGCAATACTCTATTATTAAAGAAAACATGTTTCCTACCTTAGACCTCGAACCAGCTTAAAACTTTCGGAAAAGGAGGCCCCTGCACTTCGAGGAAAACAAAGCTGAGAGTGTCACAACTCTGTGCTACACCATCCTGCTGCCATGGCTGCCCTTAAGAGTCGAGGTCACTGGGAAGACAATAAAACTTCCGCAGATTCGCAGCAGCTCCTGGGGCCAGGGAGTTGTCAATTGGCAGGAAATTAGGGGGAAAAAACCATAGTGATTGATGCCTGACGAAATTAAGATACGTGATACTTGGCAGTCCTGCTCGTGGTGGCCCCTGGGGTTTGGTGGCCCTGTGCAGGTGCACACTTTGCACATGCCTAGGGCCGGCCCTGCAGTTGTGGTGCTACTGTAAAATCTCTCTATATATCAGAGATTTCAAGTATGTTCACACATGTTGTTTAAACAATTGACCAAAATAGTGACGGCAAATGGTTAGAATATTTTTACTGGTTTATCGGATCTTTTGTCGTTTGCACAGGGTGAGAGCTCCTATTACTATTTGCAGAAATATGGATACTGTATGCATATCTGTTCCTTTAATTGATTTTGTTTTTCTCTAAGATGGATTATGATATTATATCAATGAACTTCTCAATAACACAAGTGTAGTGTATTTTTTCCAATAATGAGATGGCCATTTGTTATCAATCGTTGTGATAAGAAGACTGGTGTGAGGTAAGACTGTTTCAAATTACCAATTTGGATACCTTCAGGCTTATTGAAGGGCAGATGCATAGTTCAACAAAATAGGGGTACACAATGGTAATATCATTAAAAACTATGATATGACATAAAAATTGTGCCAAAATATCAAGGTGACCTGAAGATTGTGGTGCAGTATATTGCAGGCAGGAATATTGTGTTTTAAGTGTATAATATTGTTTATATAAGTATAGTTGCATACACTATCAATGTTTTTATTATTTTGAAATATTTTAGGAGTTTTTGTGCACTGAGGACCTGATTATGAGTTTGGCGGTCCCTAGAAGACTGCTGCGCCAACAGTCTTCCATCCGTCGTATTACTATGCATGCAGCCCGAATCGCCAACCGCATCAATGGCGTGGTTCCTGCTGCTATCAACACCTCCTCCACTTTAGCTGCTGTTTGCCACTTCTGGGAGCAATCATGCCAGGCCAAGCAGGTGAGAGGACCCGTCCTTCTCTCAAGGGGAACTGGAGAACCTGATTGGAGAGGTCCTTCCCCTGTATGGCCTGGGCTATGACTCACCAGAGGAACAGGTACCCTTGTCAAATACATTTTTTACACTGTTCAACTTCATCCTTTCCATTCCCATCGGCTACAATGTGCCTCTGAGTCTCAGAGTGAAATCTGAATTTTTATTGTGAAATTTTGTGGTCCCTACATAGGACAATCCTGTAATGGATTATGGGACACTGTACTTTGTGGACTTAATATCATCATTGTGACGTGAGTCAAGCCCTTTATCCTACTTGTGTTGCATGGACATATATATGCATGTACACATTTCATGGTGCCTATGATATATTTGCTAATCGAATCATTGTAAATGCACAAATAAAGGTCTAGGCTTTACAGCATGACTGTATATGGTTGGAAGCAGTTGAGGATGATGTTAGGTATATGTACACACCCACATATAACAGCCCACATCAGGCTTCTCCAAACTGCTGTCTGGGAGCTAGCTATACCTCATAGTTCCCTTTGAAATTCCACACAACCTTGGGTGTCACATATTTGATTGCCAGAAAATGCACTTTTATGTATCAAATTGGTGGAAATCTAGTGTTCATATGGGATAGGTATGCTCAGCCTGCAGAGATCAAGGCCTGACAATGAGTTGTGCCCATTATGGGGCATGGCCCAATTTGGGGCAGAGTTACTGTGGCAAGACAACTGATACACAGAGTATTCTCTCTGTAGACCTGCAGCTCCTTGGATGTTCCCACAATTTGTTTCCTGAACCAATAGTAGCCCTGATTGCTTTTACATAAACTACATTTGGAATGGTGACTGAGGTAACCCCTGAGCTGATAACTGTTTCCATTTATCCACATTGTCAATATGTGTCATTTACTTATGACAGGCCCTTTTACTCCCACAGGTCTGTTGTCACTTTTTCATGTTTATGTTTATGTTTTGGCAATTTGTATAGCGCGCAAATACCCTGGGGTGTCTCGGCGCTTAAGGATTCTAAAATTAGACAAATGGGCGCGGGCCAGTGAGTAAATAACCAGCTTTTGAGTTGCTTTCTGAAAATGATGAGGGTGGGACTGGATTTAATAGTGATGGGGAGAGAGTTCCAAAGTCTGGCTGTGGAAACCACGAAGCACCTGTCTCCCCAGGTGGCTTTCTTGGTTCGTTGAATAGAAAGGAGGAATGATGAGGCAGAGCGGAGTAACCTGGTGGGTGCATAGAGGCAGAAGGCATCTTTTAGGAACTGAGGGCCAGAGTTGTTAATGGATTTATAGGCGATACACAAGGCCTTGAATTTGGTCCTGCTTCTGACAGGCAGCCAGTGAAGCTGGCGGATGAAAGGGGATATGGAACTGAGTTTAGGGATACCGAGCAGAACTCTCGCTGAGGCGTTCTGCACCAGTTGAAGTTTGTTTAGGACCTTTTCATGTGCATTGAGGAGGAGGGCATTACAGTAGTTGGTTCTGGAAAAGATGAGGGTAGTGATAAGGGTTTTGTCAGCCAAGGGTGGGAGGATGGTAGTAGCTTCTTAATTT
Source organism: Lissotriton vulgaris (assembly GCF_964263255.1). NCBI lineage: Eukaryota > Metazoa > Chordata > Amphibia > Caudata > Salamandridae > Lissotriton > Lissotriton vulgaris. Next base: position 1,670,366,650 of record NC_141685.1, on the reverse strand, counting down.
TTCTTAGAGTGAAGAATGAGGTGGATACTACCGAGTTAACGTGATGATTGAAAAGAAGTTTGTCGTCGAACAGGACACCGAGGTTTCTAACCTTGGTGACACGTTGTGGTGGGGGGCCCATGTCGCTTGGCCACCAGCAGGGGGACCAACCAGGGGAGAGTTTGCCGAAGGTCATTACCTCCGTTTTGTCGGAGTTTAATTTTAAACAGTTGCTCGTCATCCAGGAGCTAATGGCTAGTATTCCCTCCTGGAATCTGGCAGCGACTGTTTCTCCGCCCTTGTGAACTAATAGAACCAGCTGGGTATCGTCGGCGTAGGACGTAAGACTAATGCCGTGTGATTTAATCACCCTCGCCAAGTCCGAAACATGAATGTTAGACAAGGTCGGACTCAGCGAGGAGCCCTGTGGCACTCCACAAGGAAGGGAGAAGACGGGTGAGTAGTGGGAGCCTAGTTTTACCGATTGTGTCCGGTTGGCAAGGAAAGAGGCCAGGAGATCTCTGGCTTTGAGATTGATGCTGAGGGCTGAGACACGGTCGATTAAGGTGGCATGATCGACCGTGTCAAACGCCGCGGAGAGATCTAGGAGTATAAGGACTGCCGAGCCTCCCTTGTCTAGGGTCATCCTGATCTCATCGGCAGACTTTATGAGGGCGGTTTCTGTTCCGTGACCCTGTCTGAATCCGAATTGAGTGTCGTCCAGAAGGTTATTTGTGTTAATGAAATCGGAGAGTTGTCTGTTCATTACTTTTTCGAACAACTTGGATGGAAATGGAAGACAGGCAATAGGTCTGTAGCTGGAAGGGGAAGTGGGGTCGAGGGTGGGTTTTTTCAATAGAGGTTTGATGATAGCATGTTTCCAAATGGAGGGGTAAGAGCCTGTGAGGAACATGGAGTTGCAAATGTTAGTAATGGAAGGTGTTATGACGTCGGGGATGAGTTTGAGGATGGAAGGTGGGCAAGGGTCCAAAGGGGAGCCTGATCTAGTAGAGGAGATCAGCTGAGAGATCAGTTCGGGGGAGACCTGATGGAAGTCGGAAAAGGTAGGGGTGTTAATGGTTTGATAGTGGTTGAGGTTAGACTGAGTGGGGTGAGATTGCAAAGCAAAGGCTGAAAAAATGGTGGTGACTTTGTCGGAGAAGAAGTTGGCAAGGGAATTGCAGAGGGCTTGCGAGGTATTGGCGGGTGGCGCAGGGGGATTGGAGAGATTGTTGACCACTTGGAACAGTTGTTTGGGGGAATTGTTAGCAGAGTTGATTTGTGTTACATAATAGTTACTTTTCTCTGAGAAGATGAGGCGTTTGTAGATGGCCAGAGCGTTCTTGTAGGTGAGTTTGTCACTTGGGTTGTAATGCTTGCGCCAATGTCTCTCTAGGTTTCTACAGTGTTGTCTTTGTAACCTAAGGGATTCTGTGAACCAGGGGGCTGAGGGAGAACTACGATTCCGGTAAGTTGCCTTCGGAGGAGCCAGGGAGTTGAAGGCAGCCTGTAGGTGACTGAGATAGTTATTGGATGCTGATTCTGGGTCTGAATCGAGTTCCCTGAGGGAGTTAGAAAGGGTAGTTGTGAGGAGGGGGATGTCCACATTTTTCCAATCTCTGGTGGTCGTCTGGGTGGAGGAGTTGGACTGTGGAGGGAGAACCCTCCGCGGATTGATACTAAAAAGCACTGCGTCGTGATCTGTCCAAAGAAGAAGGATAGTAGTGAGGAAAGTGATGTCGGTATTGTTTGTAAAAATACCATCAAGAGTGTGTCCAGCTTGGTGCGTAGGTAATGACACTAGCTGTCTGAGTCCGGCTGCTAGTAGATCGGAGGTAAGCAGGATGGTGTCATTGTCAGTTGGGGATTCTAAGTGAAAATTGAAGTCCCCAAGTATGGTGTAGTCGGGTGCACCAGCTGAGGGCTCGATGAGATTGTTCAGGTCTGAGAGGAACGTTGATCGAGGGCCTGGCGGACGGTATAGAAGGGTGCCATTGAAGGACTGGTTATTGGAGAGAGTGATGGAGTAAGTAAGTGCCTCACAGCCCAGTGAGTTAAACGGTTGGATTTTTGTGAGGTGGCGGTCTCCATAAATGATGGCAATGCCACCTCCCTTTCAAGAGGGTCTGTGATGTCTGAAGACACAGAAGCCTTCCGGTAAAGTAGCCCTGAAATCAGGCCCAGAGGCGTTGTCACCCCATGTTTCTGTTATGAAAAGAAGATCTAAGTTGTGGCCGGTAATTAACTCAAGGATGTCGAGGGCAGCGAGAAAAGGCTTAGGGGGGTTAGGTGGTGGATGGGGGAAGGGAGTGCCAGGGGGAGGGGGTTCTATGTTGCATAGAGGACAGTAAAAAGGTCCTGCGCTTGGTTCAAAGATGAGGGCATGAGGAGGAGGGTGAAGTGAGCAAGAGGAGGTATTAAGCGCTATGAGTTGGGGTGCGGAGTAGGTTAAACTTAAATGGTGTTGTGGCGGTGGGGTCGGGCCAGGGGGAGTGGCCCTGGGCCCGATCCATGTGCGGACGGGCGCAGACGGGCTTGCCTTTGGCACGCCCGCTGCACGCGTCTGCTGCGCGGGAGGGAGGGCAAAGGCTTTTATGCAGGGGGAAGGCGAGCAGCTAGACAGCTAACCTTCGTGGCAACCGGACGTGGTAGAGGGCTCGAAGAGGGAGCCTGACTTGGTCTCAGGGGTTAAGTCATTGCGAGCTCAGAGCGCTCGATTGTCTAAAAAGAATCCAACTGTACTGTGCAATGATCAGGGCTTTTATGCAGGGGTAAGGCGAGCAGCAAGACAGATAACTTTTGTGGCAACCGGAAGTGGTAGGAGGACACTTCTGGCTGTGGCGCTAGTTCCCTCCACTCAATCTGAACCTTCAGCGGTGGACCGGGGAACACGCCAGGGCACAGGAGAACAGTAAATGCAAAACAGTTTTTAAAAGATTAAAAAAATTAAAATTGTGATGTAAAGTGCAGTGCACTAAAATCAGCTAGGAAGCCCTGAGGAGAACTTCCGTTGGCGATTAAAGTGGTGCTCTGGTTACCTTCTAGCTCGAAGAGGGAGCCTGACTTGGTCTCAGGGGTAAGTCATTGCGAGCTCAGAGCGCTCAATTGTCTAAAAAGAATCCAACTGTACTGTGCAATGATCAGGGCTTTTATGCAGGGGGAAGGCGAGCAGCTAGACAGCTAACCTTCGTGGCAACCGGAAGTGGTAGGGGGACACTTCCGGCTGTGGCGCTGGTTCCCTCCACTCAATCTGAACCTTCAGCGGTGGACCGGGGAGCACGCCAGGGCACAGGAGAACAGTAAATGCAAAACATTTTTTAAAGATTTAAAAGATTAAAATTGTGAGGTAAAGTGCAGTGCGCTAAAATCAGCTAGGAAGCCCTGAGGAGAACTTCAGTCGGTGATTAAAGTGGTGCTCTGGTTACCTTCTAGCTCGAAGAGGGAGCCTGACTTGGTCTCAGGGGTTAAGTCATTGCGAGCTCAGAGCGCTCAATTGTCTAAAAAGAATCCAACTGTACTGTGCAATGATCAGGGCTTTTATGCAGGGGGAAGGTGAGCAGCTAGACAGCTAACCTTCGTGGCAACCGGAAGTGGTAGGGGGACACTTCCGGCTGTGGCGCTAGTTCCCTCCACTCAATCTGAACCTTCAGCGGTGGACCGGGGAGCACGCCAGGGCACAGGAGAACAGTAAATGCAAAACAGTTTTTAAAAGATTTAAAAGATTAAAATTGTGAGGTAAAGTGCAGTGCGCTAAAATCAGCTAGGAAGCCCTGAGGAGAACTTCCGTCGGTGATTAAAGTGGTGCTCTGGTTACCTTCTAGCTCGAAGAGGGAGCCTGACTTGGTCTCAGGGGTTAAGTCGTTGCGAGCTCAGAGCGCTCGATTGTCTAAAAAGAATCCAACTGTACTGTGCAATGATCAGGGCTTTTATGCAGGGGGAAGGCGAGCAGCTAGACAGCTAACCTTCGTGGCAACCGGAAGTGGTAGGGGGACACTTCCGGCTGTGGCGCTAGTTCCCTCCACTCAATCTGAACCTTCAGCGGTGGACCGGGGAACATGCCAGGGCACAGGAGAACAGTAAATGCAAAACAGTTTTTAAAAGATTTAAAAGATTAAAATTGTGAGGTAAAGTGCAGTGCGCTAAAATCAGCTAGGAAGCCCTGAGGAGAACTTCCGTCGGCGATTAAAGTGGTGCTCTGGTTACCTTCTGGCTCGAAGAGGGAGCCTGACTTGGTCTCAGGGGTTAAGTCGTTGCGAGCTCAGAGCGCTCGATTGTCTAAAAAGAATCCAACTGTACTGTGCAATGATCAGGGCTTTTATGCAGGGGGAAGGCGAGCAGCTAGACAGCTAACCTTCGTGGCAACCGGAAGTGGTAGGGGGACACTTCCGGCTGTGACGCTAGTTCCCTCCACTCAATCTGAACCTTCAGCGGTAGACTGCACATGCCTATTGCACATGGCACACACTAACAGTGTAGATAGTTGGTAACTTCTGAAGAGATTTAGATATGGAAATCACCAGCTTTGTTTGCATTCAATCCAATCATAAAAGACATACAATGTCATGTTGACTGTCATCCCAGTAACAGTGCCACATATGGCAAAAGGTTTGTCCTTTCATGGGAGTACATACCACATAAGCTCAATCAGACGTAGTAGGAAACAGAGTAAGTATTCCACAAGTCCACACATCCCCAGAGATGAAGGTCTCAGTGACACACATAGCAGCCTTTTCATTGTAACCTTAACCTGCCGTTGACCTGTTTCTTTGCCATAGACTCGTAGCTTTCACTCTCACACAGTATTGCTGGCATCAGAGCTACCTGCACACAGCGTATCTATGGGAATAAAACCACTGTTAACGACCGCCTGTGCCCATCCTCTGCAAGTTTCTTAACAGCACAAACGACGGCTGGTAGCCCGTGCCCCCCGTGGTGCAGCTCCCGATCGCTGGAGGGATCGCTTCCAACATCAGACAACGCTGAGTACACAGGCGGAGGGATATCTGCCTCGGGAGTGCCCGCTATTAACGCTATACCACTCCACATTTGGAACCCAGCAAGGCCGCAGTGGTGGAACACGAGGTGGCGGAGAGAACGCGATCAGAGACCAGAATGGTGCGCCCCGAAAACCGCCAAACGAAAATAAGCTTTGACGGCACTAAAAAAGGTACGAAATCGGTGCCTTCTGAACCTGGGCCCAGTGATACCAACTCAACGGCCATTGCTTCTCCCACCAAGGAACTTGACTACCACCACCTGTTTCAAGAGATGAGGCAGGGGTTCGCCAATGTAGTGGAAAAAGTGGACGGAATGACATCTAGGCTTGACGCCCTGGTTCATAAGGTAGACCGTCACGAAGAACGGATAACGTCCACGGAACAGCGAATCTCAGATAATGACGATATCACCTTGTCCCACACCACGCAATTGGCCCTCATGGACAACCTGCTCCGACTCATAGCAGCTAAGAACGAGGACTTGGAAGCCCGTAGCCGACGCAACAACATACACGTCACGGGCATTCCGGAATCCACAGACACGGGCAAAATGGAACTCTATGTTGAGAAGCTCCTCAAAGGCTCGATAGGGGAGTATGCGTTTTCGCCTCAATTCGTCATCGAGAGGGCGCACCGATCATTAGCACCTGTCCCCAAGCCCGGATTGCCGCCTAGGCCGATCATTGCTAAATTATTGAACTATCGCGACCGAGATGTCGCGCTGAGAGCAGCCCGGACTCAACAAACCCTGCAATACAATGGTATTACTTTCTCCATACATCCTGACTTCACCCCTCTAGTGCAGGAAGAGAGATGCAAGTTCATCCCAGTGAAGAAGAAACTGCGAGAAGCCCAGCTGGAATATGCCCTACTCTACAGGCGAAGCTACGAGTCACACACCAGGGGAAGCATCGCTTTTTCACAAATCCCCAAAAAGCTGAAGATTTCTTGAAGACGATCCGCAAGGCTCGGAGGGGTGGCCGTGATGCTGAGGCAGATCCGGTGGATGACGACCCATCCTCGGCAGCGGATGAACATTGATCACATGAACTTGGCATGACCAGACTCCTTGTTGCTTTGAACTACTATCTCTGGCCCTTGCTTCGGGAACGCGGGACGTGGACTTCACACTGCAGAACAGAACTGCCTAATTTCTCCAGTGGTAATGTACTCCAAGGACCACTTTCCCGGCCCTGGCCTCCACCGAGGGTGGCACAGTAAGGGAGGCCATCGGCGGGAGAAGTGGCTGTGCGCCCTTGATGTTGTTTCCCTTACGGGTGCTCCCCATGCAAAATGTTAAGATGTTGAAGTTGAGGGGGGGGGGGAGAAGAGGGTGGGGAAAGGCGGCTGCTGGCATGATTGGGATGCTGTAGTGGGTGGGGGGTTGGGCCGGTTCGGGGAGGTAAGATTTACACACGGAGTGGATGACCGAGTCACAAAATGCTATGTTAAACTGTACCGTCTGGATGGAGCAGTAACTGCTGCATTACTACTAACAGGGTGGGATAAATTGACGCTCCGCTACCTATGGCGGTCTTAAGATCTGATGCACAACTGAATTGCATGTCATGGAATGTTAGAGGGCTTAACAATGCCAAAAAATGTCGTAATGTGATTGCTTATCTCAACAGACACAATGTCCATGTTGCCATGTTGCAGGAAACTCATTTGTCACCACAAGTGCGGGCCACCTTTGCAAGTAAATGGGCTGGAATCCGTATATTCTCCTCTTATTCCACATACGCGAGGGGAGTTACCATCCTCCTTAGACGCACAGTGCCGTTCCAGAAGTGCAGAGATTTGATAGACAGTTACGCCTTACTATGGGGGCGATTGGGTCGCGACACATTTACATTCATTAATTGCTATGCTCCTAACCTAGACATCCCCGCTTTCTTTACTACACTCTGGGGCAAAATCATGGGCGTGGGATCCCGTCATGTCATCTGGGGGGGGGGACTTTAATTTGGCATCGATACCTCACTTAGACAGAGCGGACGGAGCGAGCCACTATAAACCCAGGGCCAGAGAGGCATTGCAGGGCGTCATCGCTGAGGGCAGACTGATGGACATATGGCGATACCTACACCCGATCAGGAGGAAGGGCACACATTTTACCTCGCAAACGGGCACATGGGCACGCTTGGATTACTTCCTCATCACCAAAGAGATCTCTTCGGAGGTTCTGGGGGTTACACATTTGCCAAGAACATACTCTGACCACAGCCCTGTCCTGATGCATACACGTATTCCTGGGTGGGATAGCCCTAGGCCACAATGGAGATTACAACCAACGGCACTGTTAGATAGCTTGCTCGAGTCGAGCTGGGGGAGGAAATCGTCACTTTCTTTCCCAGGAACAAAGGGTCAGTGGACTCGGTCGAACATATCTGGGAGGCCTTCAAACTCACCATAAGAGGGTACTGCATATCTAAAAGTTTTGGGGTCCTGCGGGACATACAGAACACTATTCATACATTGCACAGGGAACTGAGAGCACTGGAGCTTCGAATGGTGGAGGACGACAGTCCTGATATACATGCAGAGTTCAGGGACAAATTGTCAAAATATGAGGAGGAGGCTAATAGGGAAGCAAAATTTCGGGGGAAACATTGGCAGGCCAGAAAGTATTGCGAGGGAGACAGACCGGGGAGGGCACTTGCAGTACTAACGCGCGCCCCACGTGACCACAACACCATCCTGGAACTTACTGACGATCAGAGGCACACGATCAGGGACTCAGATGCACTGCTCGATGCCTTTACCCCTCACTACCATACACTTTAAACCACTGATATAACAGCTGATATACCTTACGCTGACTTCCTGGGCGATGTAGCACTCTGCTGGCTCAGCGATGGTGATAGGGCCTTCCTAGCTGCCCCCTTCGAGCTGGATGAGATCCGCGAGGCCATCATGCCACTGAAGAATGGCAAGGCGCCTGGACTAGATGGCATCCCTGCCGAATTCTATAAAGATTACATAGACATCATGGCTCCTGTCCTCCGAGAGGTCTACGAAGAGTCGCTCGCTGATGGCATCCTCCCTAGCTCCATGCGGGAGGTGGTCATTACCTCGCTCTTGAAACCTGGCAAGGATCCTAGCTCTTGTAGTTCTTACCGCCCACTGTCCCTCTTAAATTGCGACGTTAAAATACTCGCGAAGGTCCTGGCCACTCGGCTTTCCCTGCTTATGACCAGAATTGTATTGCCTGATCAATCTGGATTTGTTTCGGGTCGGTCTACCTCTCATAACCTATGCACCTTGTTCTCTCTGCTTCACACGGTTCACCCTGACCTGCCAGTAGCAGCTGTCTTCCTAGATGCCACTAAGGCATTCGACTCTGTTGAATGGCCTTACTTATTTTCAGTTCTGGCACACATGGGATTCCCAAGACTCTTCATCTCCTGGGTCCAGCTACTCTACACACATCCCACGGTGAAGGTCCTCATCAACAGTCGCCTCTCACACTCCATCGCCATCACCAGAGGTACGCGCCAGGGGTGCCCTCTATCCCCCCTCCTGTTTGCGATTGCGGTCGAGCCCCTAGCCTGCAGACTTCGTCAGCTGCATCGAGATGGTGCGATACAATGCCTTCAGCAGCAAATTGATGTGTCTTTATATGCCGACGACATTACGCTCTATGTCAAACACCCTGACCTGCACCTCAATCCCCTATTAAGAGAATTTGTAGTATTCGGCAGGATGTTGGGGGTACACAGAAATTGGTCCAAGTCGCAATTCTTCCCCCTCACTGATGCGGTTACTGACTTCCCCCTCGACTATCCACTTGAGCGGTGTCGGACGGATCTCCGATACCTCGGTATACAGATCTCGCGCGACAAAGATGAAACGCTCCGTTCCAATTATGGAGTGGCGATCACGAAACTTACGGCTGCAGTGGATCGCTGGATCACCCTGCCGCTCTCCATGGCTGGTAGAGCGTCCCTTATTAAAATGGTGGTTCTACCCCAATTCCTATAGCTTTTTCTCAATATCCCATACTACCCGGGTGTTTTCTTCTTTAAAACCTTAAAATCAGAACTCTGTCGATTATTCTGGGGGGGTAAAAGCCCACGGTTGAAATGCTCCACGCTGATCCAGCCTTATGATAAAGGAGGCTTCGATGTACCTGACCTCGAGGGTAATTACCAATGCGCGCAAGCGCATTATGCATATCACTGGCTGGTTCCCACGCCCTTCATGCCTCAGCTAGAGGTGGAGGACTGGATCGTTCATCCCATTCCGCTTAATGGCCTGCTCCATTGCCCGGAATCATTGATACAGACGCCAAATACTTCCGTTTCCTGCACTTTAGATGCATGGCGCCGCATAGCCAAGAGGATGTCTTGCTGTCTACCGTACTCTCCTAAACTGCCACTGACGTTTCACCCTAGCCTTGCTCTCTTACAGGAATGAGGCTTTCGTATGCTATGCGAACGACTGCAGGTCACATCCTGGGGCGATCTCTTCGCGAACGGGAAATTCAAATCCGCAGAGTTGTTCTTTGCCTCTCAGGATCGTACCCCGCTTGATGTATTTTACTACCTACGCCTACGCCAAGGGATGAAGGACATCCTGCCTGAATTCTCTGATGAACCTGAAATCCTTCTCCCACTTCACTTTTTGTTATGCTCCCAAGAAGGGGCACACTTGGTCTCTGGTCCTTATCGCCAGCTCAGTTCAGCTGCCATGATGCCTGAGGCGGGATCTCGAGCGCATTGGAGCGCTGACCTGGCCACTGAGCTCACCGACGAACAATGGCAATACTGCTGCGCCCTTGCGGCTCAAATATCAGCCAGTAGTAGACTTAAAATAATACACTACAAATTCTTGCAGCGGCTGTATTATACCCCAGTAAAAAAACACAGATTTTGTTTAGCTGACAACGACAGGTGCGAACGCTGCCATGCCGAGCACGCGGGCTTCCTGCATTTAGCCTGGGAGTGCCCTCCTGTTCATCTATACTGGCAGCAGGTATCCGACGCTCTTATTGCAATGACCAAGGAAACCATAACTGTAGAGCCGCTCCTCACGCTACTCAGGCACACACCACACATTCCAAAATCCTGCAGAAAATTTGTAGATACCGCATTGCTCTTGGCGAGGGGTCGCTGGGGCCGAGGCAGAGCACCTAAATTCAAAGACTGGTTGACAGACATGACTTACTGTCAGGAACAGCACATCACCTTTACGGAATTGTTACCGGTCCCTAACCGACCTAAGGATATTTGGGGCCCGTTGGTCGGCTATCTACTTGCCCATGCAGATGATAGCGAAGTTCCAGAGGGAGGACATGTTAGCAATCAGCTAAACTGATAACACCTAGAAATAAGAAACACTGCCTGCCGACGCATACACTACTCACTTCTTATTTCCCCGGCACTCTACCCTGCATGTTACACTATTGGTCACTACCTTGCAAGGAACTCCCCCACATGCTATCAACAGACGCTGTATACACAGACATTGCCGCTGGGCCCTCGCCCATTATGTAGTCCCTGCCGCCCTGCTCATTCTATACACCCTTATCACCATACTTGGCGATTCCCCGTAGTGCTGCACATAGCTCTTATCCTCCAGAAGAAAAAAGTACCACCGTGACTGCTGATATATCAATGTATAGCAATGAATGACCATCGATACATAGGCTACTCTGTTGACCAGGAACTCCACTCTCAAGTGTGTCTGCGAGACCTCACAGTTTTGTTTAATGTTGGAAACTGATAAAAACGAAAACCTTGTTCTACTGCAGTGAATTCTCAGGTATATATTTTTGCACTAGATACAGGACACTCATTGAATAATGCTATTATATGCCACGGGCCTCCGGGATGCCGGTTCCAAGGCTGTGTTACACCAATTACAACTTCCTTATTGATCCGCACATAACGCTGCCGGCCTCAGGGTTGTAGGCGCATAAAGCAGTGTACTGTATAAAACATGCAATAAAGCAGTTTGAACACCAAAATAAAAAAAAAAAAGGGCTTTTGTGGTCCCTGGGGGAAGCGGAGCTCTGCGTAGTTCCACTGAGTTTTTTTTTAACTCTGTGGAACTACGCAAAGCACCACTACGCCTACTCTGCCCAGGGTTAGTCAAAGTGTAATCAGTGTTCAATGAACACTTGCATGTGACATGATTTCTGCTACAGCACATATTGATGGTACAAGGGTCTTAAACTTAAACTTCATGACATCATGATGTGTTATAAGAAAAATGAATATTTGTTGAAATCTGGGCCTTGTGTGAGCATTGTGTAAACATAACAATTGTATCTATCCTATTTAGTGACCTCATTTTACTTTGGTATACTACAAGTGCTAAAGTATAAAAGGCGATCAACTATCCTTGATTGGACTTAAGGATGGAGTGTAGACAAGTCCATCAATGCCTTTGGAGCTGGCTGGGGTTAGGACATAAGTGGAACCAACGTTTACATGTAATGTAGCTTGCAGGCATGTACTCATGCTAATTTTGAAGCCTACATAGTGAACCATGAAGCTGGTGTGATATATACACCTAATAAATGTTTTCTGTTGATATGTGATGGTCAGGTCTCAAAACGCAGATAAAATAATCCTACTATACATGTCATTTCAGATTTATCCAGGACAAGCAAAAGAGAAGGGGCCAACATCGTTGGGGACACAGCTGGTCACAGGGATTCTGGATGTGACAGCATAGACATGGAGGGACAAAATGACCAGAAAGGTGTGGGGAGTGCCACGGAGGATACAAGCCCAAGTGTGAGACATTGTTTACTACGAATGTGCTCCAACACATTCCATTACAACACGGTTGTTACAACGACCGCGTTGTTTCAACACGAACTATTACATCGCAAGTCATTTCAACAACTTGCTGTAGGGGGTGCACTGATGTTGGATTTACAATTCAACACCTTCCCTGCTGTTGCACAAACTGGAGTAGGACTAGTAAATAATACTATTCCTAACTCCAGCGCACCCCTTCAACAAGTCGTTGTAATGAGTTGCGATGTAATGGTTCACGTTGAAACAACGCAGTCGTTGTTGTAAGAACCGCATTGTAATGGAATGCGATATAGCACATTCATAATAAAGAGACATATTCACTCAAGTTCTTCATCATCTGAATCATCCTCTGATGGACACTCCAGAGTGGAGGCGAATCACACAAGAGTAGTTCTAGCCTCTTCCTTGTCTGCCACCCCCAGTTCCATCACCACCCTCCCTGTTGTTTCCCAAACAGTTGACCAGACCCGCACCCCATCTCCCTCGCTGCAGGCACCTCAGCCCCTACCCTTGCCCCTGTTATCCCTGCTGCCCTGAGTGAGGAAGCTATTGATCTCCTGACTAAGCATGGGCGAATTTTGCGAATCTCGCGTTCGCGAATTTTGCGGATTTGTGAACTTGCAATCCGCAAAATCCGCGAATTCTTGCGAATTTGCGGATTTTTTTTGTTTGTTTTCGCAAGGATTTCTGCCAGTTCGCGAGGGTTTCGTACCAGTTCGCAATTGCGAACTTACATTTCGGCACGCACCGGTCGCGATTATGTTGTTTCTACGTCTGGTTCATCATCACAGGTTCCCAGCACCCTCTGTTTCACCACTGCAACCCTCTGTTACATCAATGCCACCCTCTGGTTCATCATTACTGTAGATTATGGGGGGGAAAAGCAAGCACACCAGCCCTGCTTCAACTGACATGAATTAATTTGGGAACAATTAAACACGGAAAGGGGACCTGCCCGCAATAATTTTAGTTCATGGCCTAGGAGAGGTCCTTTGTATTATAAAAATTGTCCTGAACCCAAGCAATTCATATAACAAGTTAGTTTTTATCAAAATATATTTTTTTTATTTTCATGAATTCATTATCATTGTATATAGATATAAAAAGTTATACATCCAAATAAATAAACATCTTGGCAACAATTAAATGGTGGTTCTGACTTCATACTAACATACCCTTCACATTCTTACAAAAAACATTCACACATCATGCATCCTACAACACTAAGCAGAGATGATTTTCAGATGACAGGGGGACCGATGATCAAATGTCCGGGTTGGTTCAGAAGGTTCCTCAGTGGGAACAAACGCCAACGCGCGTTTCGGTGTATGGCCCCGCCCGGGGCAACACCTTCATCAGGGCAAAGTGGGGTAGAGAAGAAGGAACCACACAAGTATAGAAAATTGGTAGCGGAAGGAGCTGGCGTATGGTTAACCACAGTAGGAGGCAATTTGCTTATGCCTAGGGAAGATCGTGTTGCTGTAGATAAATGGCTGGGATGGAGGGAATCCCGTTCCCACTTGTATGTGGCGGGGTCAATCCCACGGGGGGAAAAAAATGCAAGGATAAGTAAAATTGAGAGTCCCTTCACATCAACAGGAAGATATCGTGGAGGACAGTAGGGGGATGCTGACCTTGTCTGCTGCCCGTATGGGATAAATATACCTTTTCTAGGTTAGGGCGAAAACCACAGATGGATTCTGTTCAAAGCGGGGGCCGCCGGCTGAGAGAATAAATAGGACTTATCACAGATGATGTCTTGGGCGAATTCGGCAGTATTACCGTCAGGTTAGTTTCGAATTTAGTCAGGTCCCTTCTGGGCGGAGCCTGGCGCGTAGGCAAGGGGCAGTCTCCAGTCGGCGGTCCCGATCGCTCGCACGAGGATAGGCGAGGATTTTTTTTGTTTGTTTTCGCAAGGATTTCTGCCAGTTCGCGAGGGTTTCGTACCAGTTCGCAATTGCGAACTTACATTTCGGCACGCACCGGTCGCGATTATGTTGTTTCTACGTCTGGTTCATCATCACAGGTTCCCAGCACCCTCTGTTTCACCACTGCAACCCTCTGTTACATCAATGCCACCCTCTGGTTCATCATTACTGTAGATTATGGGGGGGAAAAGCAAGCACACCAGCCCTGCTTCAACTGACATGAATTAATTTGGGGTTAGTTTATTATTGTGTCACTGTTTTAAAATTCCAGTCTGGCACCTGCTTCCTTATCTGTAATTTTGCTTTCTGTTGCAGTGCATTTTTTTTCCCCAGGACCTTTGTGGCCTACTTGTAGCTATTCTATGAGCCTGCTGTGAGGGTCAGAGCAGGGTCATACAATTGTTGCAACTAGTAACTGAATTCTGGAGGGGCCCCAGTCAGGAAGCACTACAGGGAATTGTTACTAATGATAAGTTTGAACTCTTGCCCCTGCCGAGTGCTTTCAGTTTTGAAAAACTCGTTTTTCTGCAATTTCGCGGGGTTCGCGGGGCGCGAACACGCGCGAGATCGGATTCGGAAGCCGCAAATTCGTGCGAATATGCAATTTGTTTTTTTGCGGCGTGTTAGTTGGCAAGGTTTTGTGCGTTTTTGCGAGCCGCTCGTAGCGCAAGGCGCGAAGTTACCCTCGCGGTCGTTCAAGGGCGCGGCCATCTTGTTTGCCTGACGTATTTCCGTTTCCGGGCGCGAAGTGTAATCTCACAAAGTCTGCGGCTTGCCAGTTCAGTTTCGCGCGTGTTCGCAAGGAGAATCTCGCGCGAACTTACCCGCGCGGTCGTGAACGGGCGCGGCCATCTTGTTTCTCATTCATTGCTATGGTTCTGGGCATGGTCTTTGTATCCTCTGTCAATCTCTGCCATCCTTTGCTTGTTTGAAGTTTTTTTTAATCTATTTTGCTTATTATCTATCCCTCTATTTTTCTAGCCCTACATTTTTGTGTTTACTGCTACTTTTGGTTAATTTTAAACTACTTTTTTAAACTCTTTTCTTTTCTTCTCTTCCCTATTCTATTTTCTTTATTCCTTTCCGCCCAGACCATGGTGAAGGGAGCCGGGAAGCATCCCGAGAAGGGGAAGGGTCCCGCACCCCGTGTCCGGCTCCCGTGCGGGCGTTTGAGGGGGGAGGAGGTCGTACCCAGGGAGATCTTTACCTCGGAGGAGGTGGGCCAACTCATTTTTTATGTTCAGCGCCGCCTCCCCAGGACCATCATGGGAGGCGGCAAGATCAGTGCCGGGTACGGGGTCCGGGAGCGCCGGAAGCGGTGGGAGAAGGTGTGCCAGGCCATTTACCACCACTCTCGGGTCTGGCGCACCTACAACTAGGCCACCCACCGCTGGACGGATGTCCTGACCCGTGAGCGAGATCTGCTCGACCTCCTTGGCCTTGAGATCCCCGGGCTTGGTGAGTAGTAGTAGCTATTTCTTTACTACTATGTTTTCTCCTGCTGTGTTATTCTATTGAAAATTTTTGTTTTTTACCAAGAGCAATAATGCTGCTCATTACATTGTAGGTAAATTATATTTCAAAATCTTCTGTGCATTTCAGGTACACTGCTCTCCTTCTTCTCATAGTGTTGCTACTATGCTTATTTGTTTTAGATTTTGTGTTCATTTCATTGGCCTGTGAAATTATGTATGAGTGTAGTTTAAAGAACTGCGTAATGCTACACACTAAGGTTCTGATTTGTAATTACTGGCGCATCCCTGCAAAGTAGCAGGGATGCGCCAGTAATTGTGCGTCACGCCACCATCACCCATGGTGCGCCGTATTTACAATGCGGCGCACCATGGGCCCAAAACGTCACCAAAGCGTTACGCATCTGTGCCGTAAAGGTGGCGCATTGCTGGAGTTGCGTCGCAACGATGGTGCAGCTCCATCAATGCTCTGGGGTGCCCTTATCTCCCCAATGCTGCGTCAAGCCGTACGTCTGCTTCAAGCAGGCGCAGGGTTTGAGTCACGCATCATTGTCCTCAAAGTGACTGATTGAAATCTTGTAGATTTCCCTCAGCCACTTTTAGGATGCGTTCCTGCGCAGGAACGCCCTCCCTTGCGCCGGAACGCCCCCTATTGGCGCAGGGCTTTACAACATGATGCATCTCCCATATGCGTCACGTTGTTAATATACGCCGCACCATTGCGCCTCTTTTGTGCTGTCGCTGCGTCACAAAAGTCACGCAACAATGGAGCAAAAGAGCCGCAAGGGGCTTCTAAATCAGCCCCTACAGACTCAAGTCCAGTCCTTCCTTTGTACACATGGCGATAAGAAGAAATAGTGGTGGTGGATTAATAGTTTGAGTATTTTAATGACTGGTTAATGTAGTAGGAACCTTTAGTGTTGTCGCTGATCTTCAATCACGATGGACTTTGGCTGTCACTTTGCGTGCTGCGGACTGCTGCCTGCCAATCCTAGGCAAACCTTTTTAGTACTTTGTTTAGTGAGTTACATAGGGTAGTTTCCAATTCGACGGTCCGCAAATCAAGCAATACTAAAGTAATAACGTAGTCGACCACATGCGATTGGTCAATAATATATCCCGTGGAGTCGTTCCCTATTTGCTATTTCGCAAAAATATTTTGTTAGTTCTTTTGAAATGTTTGATTTGGTTGAGAAATATCCATGTTTTCTGTTTTTCTTTCTTTCATGTTGTACATCAGCTTCCCCCAGGGGCAAGAGGAGGACACAGGAGGAGGAGGAGGAGGGTGGTGTTGACGATGCAGGCCAGGACCGGGCAGGCGAGGGCTCCTTTGCTGGCCCCAGTAAGTTTTAATTTTAATATAGAGTACTTATTTTTTCCTAGCGTTCCTCATTCGATTTTTTCTAAATCGTCTTTGATCTTCTTGTAGACAGGATCTAAATTCTTATCCTGCCTCGACTATGACTCCGTGTGGTATTACTAGATTATTCTTATTAGTCTGTCTGTGTAGCTAACTAAGATTGCACATTTGGCATTTCCATTGGACTCCCATTCTAGTCAGCAATAGCTCTATATGCACTGAATGCAGTCCTCTGGGATTGTCCATAATGTCTTTTCAAGTATTCTAAATGTTTATGCTTTGACCATTGCCAACAATAAAAAGGTGAATGATAAGCATGGGCGAATTTTGCGAATCTCGCGTTCGCGAATTTTGCGGATTTGCGAACTCGCAATCCGCAAAATCCGCGAAATCCCGCGAATTTGCGGATTTTTTTTTTTTGTGTTCGCCCGTGTTTCTGCCAGTTCGCGAGGGTTTTTACAATTTCGCAATTTGCGAACTTACCTGTCGGGTCGCAAGTTTTGCGAACTTGTTGTTTCTACGTGTCCAGCCTGTTTGGGACACTCTTCTTCATCACTGCCACTCTCTGTCACCACTGCCACTCTCTGACTACTCATGCCACCCTCTGGCCCACCCATGCCACCCTCTGTTTCATCACCACACCCTCTGGTTGTCCAGTGTACATTATTTTCGGCAAAGCAAAGCACACCTTCCCTGCCTCAAGTGACCTGAATTAATTTGGGGCTGATTAATGTGTCACAGAATATTTTTTTAGCTGGCACCTGCTTCCTTAGTGCGCCCTGATTAGTGATCTTTTGCACTTGCTAAGTGCTTTCATTGTTGCAAAATTAGTTACAACACCTGCCCTGCCCCAACTGACAATAATGAATTAGGGGCTGATTAATGGATTTTAACTTCCAGCCTGGCTCCTGCTTGTCTCCCTTAGCTGTAATTCAGGACCTTTGTGGCATATGTGTAACTATTCTGAGGTTCAGAGCAGGGTCACATAATAGTTGCAACTGGCAACTGAACTCTGGAGGGGCCCCTCAGGAAGCACTACAGGAAATGGCTACTAATGATGAGCCTGAACTTTTGAACCTGGTAAGTAGTTTCCGTTTTGCTAAGATCGTATTTCTGCAATTTAGCACTTATTCGCGGGGCGCGAAGTTGTACTGGGAAGCCGCGAACTCACGCGAACAGTGCGAGCAGTGCGAGCAAAATCCGCTGCTCGCGGATTTGCGGATTTTGCGGGAGATTCGCGAATCTCGCGGATTGCGAATTTCCCGAAAATCCGCAAAATCCGCGAGCGAAACGGATTTTCCGCCCATGCTTAGTGAATGACCACCAAGAAAGAATAAGATACTACTTTACTTTTGGTTTGGATAGGAGGACAATCCATTCTACTACTGTTGCAGGGACAAATCTGCACAAACAGAACTATGGACACTAAATAATGCATTGCTTAGCTTATCAATTATAATAGGTGCTGTTAGACTTTCCACATACCTCAGTGATAACAGACTTTGTAGTTGAACCCCCAATCTCCTTACTGACTAGATAGTGTGGCAGAGTCATTTAGCTCCCAAAGTCACCGATGGCAGAGGCACGGACTCATGCTTGCAAAAATTCCAAAACCTTTAGCTCATCCACTCTAGTCTGGAGGACCAAAAACCACAGAGTCCATTTAAGTTTAAAAGCTTTATTAAAAGTAAACCCATTTATTAAAATCAAGTTTGTCATAAAAGTGAACGTGTAACTGAAAATGGAAAAGTGCTTAGTGCTGTCGATTAATTGGACACATTTCTTGTGGTCGAGCCGAGCTCTCACCTGGTTTGTACTTGATCCTGCTCGTGTTCTTAGAAGTCAAGCTTCTGTCTGTTAGGAGAAAAAGTGTTGCGTGTTAAAAAGTAAAAAGCAAACATTCATCAGTTGTGCCAAAAAGTGCAGCAAGACAACAGCCTTCCCTGGAAAAAGGGACATTTTTACTTTAGAGTACACAGTCATAAATTATTAAATTGTATACTGTTTTTTTTCACATTTCTTTCTTCCTCCTAGAC